>NW_026294747.1:49168048-52014715 GCF_026119805.1 Tympanuchus pallidicinctus
TCTCCACGCTCAGCACGCTGTCGTTGCGCTGCGGCCCGTCCAGCACCAGCTGCTCCAGCCGCTTCAGCCGCACCTTGGCCGACATGGTGCCGGGCGGCCGAACCGGCGGACGGCGGCGCGCAAGGCCCCGGGGCCGCTCAGCCGCGCCGCCTCCCGCCCCTCACGGCCGCTCCGGGGCCAAGCGGCTCCTTCCACGGGCTCCGCCTCAGGCGCGGCCGGTCCATGGGCCGCGCCCGGCCTCCCGCTCCGGCCTCGCCCCGGCGGCGGGAAGGGCCGCACCCGCTCAGCTCCGCTCACGGCTCCGCTCCTCCTCCGCGCCGGGCCCGCCACGCCCAACGCGCCGCGCTCCGACGTGGGCACGGCCCGGGAAGATTGGGCCGAGCGCCACACCGTAGCTGGGGGTGCGGGGACGGAGGGGCGCGCCCGTCTGCTCTTTGCATCCGCTTCGGCAGATTCGTCGCGGGGCCTAGAGGAGGCTGCGCGTTCGCGGCCGCACTTTCGCCTCCTGGCAACTTCTCGCCGCTGTTGTGGATTCATTAAAATTGGAAAAGACCGCTGGGATCATCGACCACTAAGATAATCTGGTCCAGCCATCAACGTGTTCCCACCGTGCCCTCTAACCACATCCCTCATCGCCATAGCTCTACGGTTCTTGAACACTCCAGGGGTGGTGACTCCATCACCTTCTGGGCAGCCTGTGCCACTGCGTTGCTGCTCTTTCTGAGAATAAATGTTTCCTCGCATCCATGCAACGTTGCATGCTGGCAGCTCCTGAGGAGCTGCCCTCATGCAGTTAGGCAAGGTCGCGGAGCTCTGGGGAACATGACAGGCCACTGCTTCCCTCGAGAGATGGCAGCTCATCGCAGCATCCGCAGGGTGGCCACATACGTCCTGCCCTGTCCTCATCCCCTGTCCTGATGCCGGCAAAAGGCCCCACCATTGGAAACGGCAGCTCTGTGCCTCTCTGGTGATAGGGAATAGCTTAGGCTGGAGGCAGGCAAAACAAGCAGAAGCCTGCACTTAGCAGCTGCTCTCCATGATCACTCGAAGAGAGCTAGGTGCAAGATGCTCAAGCTTTCTGCAGTGCCTTTTTCTATTTATTACAATTTATTCTGAGAATTGTTCTCCCTAGAGATTGCAGCACCTTAAGGCAAGATGCTGAACAGCTCGATGGGAGTTTACTTCTATAGGAATGCAGCCAGTCAGGTCCCGATGCAAAACTGCAGTGGGAAGGATGGCTTTTCCTTACTCCTTTTCCCCTGGTGATTAGCTGGAGCATTGTGAGCTGAAAACCAGTGCACAGAGAAGGGAGGCACCTCGGTGCTTGGCTGTCAGATCCAGGACCAGAAGCTGAAGATGGGGTTTGTGTAGTTGCTGTTGCTGGGGTCCATTGTGGTTACAAGGACCATGACAGAAGTTGTGGAAAGACCTGAATGATACTGATCATTACCTTCAGGGCCAGACCCTAACTGTGCTGGGAGCTACCCTTTTCCCAGTGCTGTTACTGCACTGTAACGAAGAAAAACCACAGAGGATTTTCCAAATTATTTCTGTCTCTTTGTACTTCCTTCTGCAAACATCCACTTGAAAAAAATTTTTGTTCTTCTTCTATGTACCTCCCCGATTACAGTTGTTTCACCTGTTTAATATCAATGATGTATTGATTTGTAGAATCCTCAGCATTTTAACAATTCCAGTTGTTTTTTGGGTGATAATGCTTTATTTAAAAATGTGAGTGTAACATTTTTGACTTATTACCACTTCAGAGACTGTGATTGAACTCTGATCACTTTTGGACTGATCTTGAGCTGATCAGAGCGGAGTTGGAGTAGAGTTTTAAAGAGAGAATAGTTCACCATAACAATACAAGAGCAAGTTACAATCTCCGTCTTACCCCTTTTTATCAGCTCCTGCAGATGGTGATTATCACAGCCTTCTTATAAAGGAAACTGCAGCTGGTTGGAGAAGTAGCCACTTGCTGCCTACCAGTTGCTTTAATGTTTCCAGTCTCATTGGTCTGTTCTACATTAGTGGGATTCAGGGATTTCGAGAGCTCTTTCTGACTTGCACCAATCACTGTGAAGAATCAAGTCCTGTGCTGAGAAGACGACAGATGTATGACAGATGATATTGAAGCCTTCTTTAGCGGCTATGGAGAATTTTGTGAATCAGACCTGCACATGCAAGAATATTTGATTGGTACTGAACATATTTCAGAATTAGTTGGAAGATTTCAAAAAATCTTGCAAACCATTCGGACTTTCATGTGTTATAAATAATGCTGGATCTTCACAGCAATGTTTGCAGTTACAAAAAACCAACCTTGCTGAAAAGTGACATTTGGTGTTCTTATTAACAAAAGGATATAAGCTTGAAAATGCAGCTGAAGGTATTCTACTCCTGTTGCTCATGTGCCAACTCCGTGTACTAAAAATAAATGTGATCTGGCTAAAATGAATTAAATGATCCATCTCATCAGTTCCTTTTTCCTGTGGTGTATTTCAGTGGAAAAATACATCCCACTTTTCTGGTACTGTTCTAATTTTAAAAACTTTTTGGGAGGGACAAATGCAAGCAAAATTATTTTCATACATTTTGTGGTCACTGTAGACTTGCAGAACTGAAGGCATGATGTCCATATGGCTATTGAAAACTTATCTCAGACCTAATCAACTTAGGTCTTTTTTTTTTTTTCTCTCTTTTTTTTTCTTTCTTTTTTTTCTTTTTGGCTGTATTCCTGGTAACTTAGTAACTACTAAAGGGAGAAATTCTCTTACAGAATTTTGATGGCTACAGGAAATAGCTGTGTCACTTGCTTTATGACTTCAGGAAAATCCACCCACAGATCGATTTGTAAGTGAGAAGAATAAAGAAATAGAGAAGGCTGTGGACAGAAATTGCCAACGTAGCTCATTAAAAATAGAGCCCTCCATGCTAAAAACAAAACCAGACAAAACAAAACAAGATAACATTGCAAACATCTACTTTGCCAAATACAGACAGACAACTCTAGAAAAAGAAAAAATATTCAAGTTGCAATCTTTATTTTCTTTTTATTTCAGTTGTTTTTACATTAATAAGCAAAGGGGAGACTCTGAAAAGCTAGAAGAGCTATCTGAAAGACCTAAATATATTCTTCTAATTCATAAAATTAGATGGTATTTCAAGATGAGAGAGAAGCTGACTAATGTGGGGTGAGGGAAAAGTTTTCCGAGGATTCAGAATACAAGATAGAATTAAACTGAAATCAGAGAAAGCTCTTAATAATGAATTCAAAAAAATAGAGATATAAGAAAGAGTTAAATCTGACTGAGAATAACGAGTGGTGTATTTCTTGTTGTCATCATAGACTTTCCTTCCTGGAATTATTTTTTAGGAAACTGTCACCTTTCCATAACTGTTTGTATTTGGCAATATTCTAAAAAATTCCTTCTTGCCAAAAGCAGCATAAATCTACAGCTGTCATCCACACTGGGAGACAAAAATAGTCTTCTGGTGGAGGCTGTCTGATGACATTTCATCATGTGAGTCTGAGCACTGAGGTAACAAACTGAATATTAACAACAACAGCGGTTCGGTCATCACAGGAGACTGATGCTAGCAATGGTGGGCAGTGAGTAGAAATTTTCTCAAAGGCTCTCCTTGGGTAGGATAACAGATGACAGAACTTCGCCTCCCAGGGAGCTCACTCTGCTCACTGCTGATGGGCTAATTCAGCACTGGAATTTCGGAGATCTGTGGCTCTGGGCATTCTGCTCTGATGTTTGGCAACCCTGCACATAGCAGAGGGATTGAAACTAGATGATCATTGTGGTCCTTTTCAACCCAGACCATTCTATGATTCTATGAAATGCTCTCTTCTTTGCACATGATGATGAGTGAATCAGGAGGAAGTTGCTCATGGAGAAGTGCCGTGAAGGGCTGAGAGCCTGTTCATTTCCAATTTTCACTAAAATGCCTTCTCATAATAATACTAATAAAGCAGAGCCATTTAGCAGGCCACTTTCTGCTAAGCGTGTTCTTCCATTAAATGCACTTGTTGGCAGTGCCTTTGTTTTACTCCTGTAAGTCCCTAGAATCTAGTGGTTGTATAACATTGTATAACAGCATTTTGAAGTGAGAGTGAGGCAAACTAAGATATGAAAAGATTTTGCACTTGCTGCATGTCTTTTTCTTCTTAAGAAAAAAACTAAAGAAGCAAAAAGTGCTTAGATGTATTAGACTGTTTTAGGGATATGTCACGTCGGACTGGTTTGCTTTTCTTGATTTAGGGAGCAAAATGCTATCATAGGCAAAGAAATCATGCTAACTCCTTGCTTCTTTCAGTGTTAATGGTAGAGGTTCTTGAGCAGATTGTTTTCTCCTCACTAATTTTTCTTACACTGTTTTCTTTCTCAGTAATTCAGACTTTTTTAAAGTTCACCTGAAGAAAGGAACTTGCCTCCCTGCTGCTATTTCAGGACACCACCAGAGGTATTGATCAGTATGTTTCCTGATTACAGGCAGCTTAATACATGGAGCCTGAAACAGATCACATCAAATTAACTGGCTTCCCATTCAATTCATGTCTTGAGAGTAGCATTAACTGAAGTGGGCAGCTGTTCCCAACAAAATCATTAATGAGGCCACTTGTTCTTTTTTTTTTTTCCCCTTTCAGAATTTGTCTGAAAATGATTGAAGTGTCAGGGAGCTGCCATTTTAGATGAGCTCATTGTTGTGGACATCTGGAAGAGAATGTCATCACCACATTTAGGCAACACAACAGCTCAGTTTTGTTTCAGTTCTGATCTCAAGTCCACAATATCCCAAGCAAAGCACTGATCAATGATCCAGACTGCTGAGATATATAATGTTGAAACTCTGGCAAAACAAACAAACAAATAAGTAGCTGGACTCACACTATTTCAAAGAACATTAAAGAAGGTGGAAGCACTGGTACAGGGATGATATCAAGAAAACCCAGTACTTGTCAGCAATTATGACATCTTGCAAGTAGCAGTACCATGTCCTGCTATCTGTATAGCTGCCATTTTGCCATTTAATAGCTTTGTGTTACCACAACTTCACATCTGCTGCACTCAGTCAGATCAATCTTTGTTCAAAGTGTCAAAAACATCGTTTTGCCAGAGGTGGTTTTTTGCTCCTGACTTGATGTTGTACCAAGATTATCCTATTTGGTTTTATGGACTTCTATTTATTTATGTATTTTTGCTGGATATTCTGGCACTCTGGATCAGCCAAGTACAAAGCAGCATTGTTCACTGCAGGGAACAAGATGAATTTTAGGTGATATATGCAAAAAAAAAAAAAAAGAAAGAAAGAAAAAAAAAGATAGGAGATAGATAGGTGATAGGTTCTTTCTTAGCTAATCTGTTGGATTATTTCCCTTGGGTTGCTGAGGGTAGCAGCATTAGTCATATTACATTTTGCATTAATACTGCATTTTATATATTTTTTTATGTCTTAGAGAAATGACTGGAGATGAAAAAATAACTTCCCCAGTGTTCTCTCCTGAACCTTTAAAAATCTGTCACTAACTTTTAATAGGAGTGTTCCCATGGAGATAAGCACAACTGAATCTACCTACAAGGAAAAGAACTGGTCTGCTTTGAATGAAACGTTTTTGCATTTTAAGTGCCGTACTGTTACTTTAATACATACTTCCTTCTTCTATGACAAAGTGCTCTTCGATTTTCAGAAAATGCACAATCAAAATAAAAAGCAAGTTCCATTGTATTCTCTTCCCTGATTCTCTCGACACAATGGGGAATCCATAGATAATCATTTTGTGATAATGAGAAGTTGAAATCAGAAAATATCCCAATTTATTTTGAAGATACAGGTGGAGCTTAAAAAGCATTCAGGAAAAATACAGTTGTAATTGCCCAAAAAGCAGCAGGAGATATTGAACGGAAAACACTTCTGCTTCCTCAGTAGTGGTGATCTGGGCAACCACCTCCGGCCGCTGGTGCTTTATTGTGAATTTCCAGGGCTGCTCAGAAAGGCAGAGGTGGGGCCAAAATGGCTTCCATTTATTCACAATGTCATGAGGCAGTGGAAAAAATAGATGTGCCATCTTCAGCATCACATACCCAGAAAGGCTGCTCATGGTAATTCTCACTTTCCAGTTCAGTGGGGCCTATTCCAAAAACAGTGATTTTTCTAACAACACGCCAAAAAAATAAAAAAATAAAAAATAAAAAAAAATTTTGCTCCTATTCATTTGTCCCAGCAAAGGCTTTGCTCCAGATGTAGTCTGATCCTAGCTGCACCATTACAGGTCTGGAGGCACTCAGCCCTCAACCAAGCACCGACAAATTACCATCTCACTGTCCCCGCATTTTGTCCTATCTTTTAGCTGCTCTTTGTAGCTGTTTCTGTACAGAACAATGTTGAAAGGATCTGTGTCCCAGAGCAACATGAAGTTCTGGAGATCAAGTCTGCAAAGATTTGTGTCTGTTGGGGTTTTGACTTGCAGACAAGGCTGAAAACAGTGCTGTGGTCTCTCTGTTTCGGGTGAGGCACAGCGGGGAGCAATTCCCCAGGTAGCCCCAGGTTCAGCGATCTGCTGTCCCATGTGAGATGTAAGGGCATGTGAACAGCGTCTGAGGAAGCAGCTCCCATGGCTACTGTTATTCCATCTGTTAGCTGTGATGGGGAAATGGAGATGTTTCTATGTGCACAACTCTACCGTTGCCACAGGCAGAGTGCTTTGGCTGCACAGCCCAGAGGAGCGTGCACGCATGGTGGCTCTTTCTAAGAGGATTAATGGCTAAATGGAGGCTTCTCCTGTTCCTGACATTAAGCAGGAGGGGGACGGATCCACAGCTACAATAAATTGTCATGGCTTCATTGGAATCGATAGCAAACTGCAGAGAATCACGATGTCAATAACTAAACTCCCCAGGGCTAATCTTCAGCTGGTAGAAATTGTCATAACTTCATTGAAATCCACTGATGTCCAGCTGACCCTGCTATTGATTTTGCTGGGAGTAGGACAAGGCCTAAATTTAATTTCGTGGTGGTCCAGGAACAGGGCACATTATTTCAAAGCATCCATCATTACTGCAATTAATTGAGGCCTGTCCTGGGCAAGGCTGTCTCTTTCGATCGTTAAAATGCCACTTGCCAATCTTGGATTGCCCCGCGGATGTGAAAATCTGAACTGACATAATATATGTAAAGCAGAAGAGGTTTGAATATTTCAGGTTTCATTTAGGTGTGCAGCCTATGGTTGCCTCAGGTAATACCGAGGTACTACTTAATCTTGATAACATGATTAAGATGCAAATACACATGCCTAATTTAAATGCATTTTTTCCCTGAACCAGCCAGCTGGGTGTAGTTTCTAAGAGTAAATGCAAAGTACTCACAATAGGCTTTAGCTCAAGCAAAATCTCAGGGACAGCTTCCAAATGTGATCACTCATTGTCAAAATAGAAAGTCAGGGTCACCTTTCTGACAGTATTAGGAGTTCAGGTATTATGCATGGGCCTCACTGAATGTATTACAGAACCACATCTCCCATTTGCTCCCTCCCTTCAGGTATTTAATAGACACTGATGAGATCCCCCCCAAGCCTCCTCTTCTCCAGTCCCTCCTCGTAGCAGAGGTGCTCTAGTCCCTTCATCGTCTTGGTGGCCCTCTGTTGGACACTCTGCAGTATGCCCAGATCTCTCTTATACTGGCGGGCCAGAACTGGGCACAGCACTACAAGTGCAGCCTCACCAGTGCTGAGCAGAGAAAGATCGCCTCCCTTCATCTAGTGCAGTCTGGGTTGCCGTTGGCCTTTTCAGTAAGGGCACACCAGTCTCTCACAGGTCATGTACACCCATCTACCTTAACCTAAATCCACTTGACTTGTTACTATTGAGAAAATCTGCTTGAGAAGCAACCTCCACCAAGCAAGGTGATATGAGGCTTCCATAGGAAGCTCAAGGACAGCATTGTATGATGGCTCATGCAGAAATGCAGGACAGCAGCCCAAGCCTGGACACCTTTCCCAGGATTTTGACAATAACACCATGCAGATTCTTGTATCTATGGGGCTTTGCAGCAGCCTCTAATCTGCACAGCCTGGTCAGGCTGGCCATGTTACCTCTGGCTTTAGCTGTCCTAAATGCATGTCCTGCATGGGACAGGATGTGACATTTTTATGCAGTTGGCTCAGGTTAAGCCCAGATGTCTTTCATGTTAACACCTTTTCCTGTTCTGTCTGCATCTCCTCCTGCCTACTGGATTTCCCCTTGAGAATAACTCCTTAGGCTTCAGTGAGTGCTTACTTCGTTTTCACTACCTTGAAGCAGGGCTGTGGGCTTCAGTCATCACAAAGTATGAGCTGTAATTGTGTTTTAATGACCCTTTATGGTTTTGTCCATGCAGAAAGGCTTTTGTGTTCTCACGGGAATGCAGCCAAACCTCCAGAAGTTTTGCTGGCAGTCTTTTTCCTCTGTCACACTGAAGGACAGTGGCCAAATTAAGGAGCAGTCCTGTTGTCCTTTAGGCTATGGGCTTGGGGCATATGCTTAATGTCTCTGATTTGTACTCAAGCACACCTTGGGAAAGTACCAACTATTATGTGTGTGAGTGGCTTATGATGGAAAAAATGACTAAAAACCGGGAACATAGAATGTTTTGATTTTATGCAGGTCATGTTGCACCCAGAATGGGTTGTCACAGCCAGAGGACTATCACAGCCACATAAAAGTTAAGAGTGCTGAAAGTTTATCTTTTGAATCTGAGCAAACCCGTTGCCTTACAGCAGAAAAAAGCCAGCTAGATTATACAGTTTGAGCATGTGTCATGGTGAGCCTGGGTTATTAGCATCACTTGGTTTGGAAGATCTCAGTGAATAAATTTGCTGTTTTGGGATACAGAGTGCATGGCATCTGCATTGTCAGTAGTTGCTGCAGAAGGGAATGATAAAATAGCAGCCTATGAAGAACTGTACTGTACTGATGTATTACAGCTTTCTCAAGGTTGTTGAAAGAAATGGACAAGGGAACTGCAGTGCTAAAATAGTGGAAGAAACCCAACAGATGGTAAAAGAGTTGGTGTGCTATGAATATTTACAAGGGAATGAGACCAGCTAGCTGTGCTACACTTAAAGGTCTGGCTATACAGAACAAGTGACACTAAATCACTTCCACCAGTTAGTCAGTACTGATCCAAGATAGAAAAGATTCAGGAGTAGCAGAACTAAGGGACAATTTTCCGGAGGATCTGTGCCCTGGGTGCTGCTCACACACTGATGTTTGTTCCTCTCCTTGTCCTTACAGCACTTCTGCAGCTGCACACTCAGCTCTGCCCCACATCCAGCACTCCAGCAGTGCCCATCCTTCCTGTACCTTTGTCCTCCAGCCTTGCAGTGAGCCAAAGCATTTAGTGCTTCCTCCTAGCTGCTCACAATGCTCCTGATTCCCCTCCTGTCTCCCACTTACCTGTTTTGGGCTCCTAACGAGAGCTGAAGGATCCTGGCAAGCTGTGCTGCTTACACACAAGGGAGGGCTGGAGCCTGACTTGATCGTCTCTGCGAGGGTAAAAAAGCAGTAACTGTCTTCTTTAATAAAACATCAATTTTCACAGAACTTACAGGAAGGTGCTTTGCTATTTCTGTGCTTTGGCCAAATTTGGTAGAAGTTCAGTAGTTGCTGGCGCAGGGAAACAGCTGACACATAACCAGAAGACAGGTTGCTAAGGAACTCGGGCTGACAAAAGAAACAACCAGAACAGCAGGCATCTGAGAGCTCAGTCTGTGGCTTGTAGGAATGTTGATAACAGAAATGCCTACATGATGAAGAACCAGATGAAGGCCAGCCAGAGAAATACCACAAAGGTTTTGAAGAGCTCAAATCCAGATAGAGGCATCACAGAAATGCTAGGGAGAGCTTGAGGTTTTGACCGAGTGTTGAATGAGAGTTATGAAGGATGTTGGTATCTCTGAGACACAAACAAGATGGAAAATTTGATGTATTTGACAGAAGAGTAACTGAGGATCAACCCAGTTTCTGGCAGAGGAGTATGATACAGCCAAAAGTGAGAGCAAAAAGCTGAGAGAACAAGGCAAAAGAGACTTCTTTTGTGATTTGCTGGGGATGACAGGGCAGAGTAGAAACCCTAACAGTATGTGAGCATTTTCATAAGTGGTTGTGAAGGAAAGATAGCAAGTTTCCAGGAAGGAACAAAATAGGAACTTTTGGTTACACAGGATTCAATTGCAGAAAGACAGAAGAGAGAACACGTTAATGAGCTCCACAGCAGAGGTGAGCAAAGGTAAAGAGAGAATGGCTGTTTTCTAGACAGCAGAAAAGTTTTGCTGAGAAATTACAAAAAAGTTGCAGGAATCACTTGGGAAGTTCAGGAGCAGCAGGGCATGGACTGTTCCTGCTGAATCACTGAAAATGGGTAATGGGGATGAAATGAAAACCTTTACAAGCTATTTTTATTGGCTTGGAGGCTTGAAACAAACATGGAAAGGTTGCCAGTGACCTAAATTGCATGCCCAGTTTGGTGAAAGAAGGAAAGTGAGAGTGTGAGAATGGCAAAACCTACTCTTCAAAGACTGAAATCTAACTGTGACACCTGTGAGAGGCAGAGCCCTGGTGCCAAGATTGCACTCAGCCTGTCCTGAGCACAGGACTCAAGACAGCCTGAGACGGCTTTGCTGCCCACAGCTATGAAGCGCTCCCTCCCTGTTCCCCGATCCAGCTCTCTTTGTCCAGGCTGGGCGCAGGCACACAAGTCCCACTCTCCTCCCCCACTATGGAAGCTGTATTTACGATATATATTCTTGTGCCTGTTTCTGCACGGCCTGTGAATTTTGGTCTCCTAAGCCATTGCTCAGCCTCAAACACACAAAGCCCCACCAGCCAGAACAGTCAAATTCCTGAGCAGCCTTCCCTATACGAAACATATGTTTACTGTGTCTTAAAGATCCCTTAAATGGAAGAGCAGTGCGTAAGCCTACCATAGCTCATGAGATTTAGCCTAGTTCTAAAACAGTGTTTATGGAACTACTGCTTTTGTTTCATGTTGTAATCTGAGCAAAACACACTGAGCACTGACCATATGGTGTAGATTTTGCATTCAATACCATCAGTGATGTCTTTATTTCTCCCAGGTTTACTGCAGCTACATACAATGCTGATGAGCTCAAAAGTTTTCTGAATAGGGCTCCCGAACACTTGGCAGTATAATGCATGACAGTGCTATTTGCAGCTTGGCATTTCTCCCTGATTTATTGTTTCACATTAGTCATCAACATTAAAGCACATCTCTCCTTTATTGGCTTGGGGTCAGGGACTGATGCCCTGTTTCACTTTGAGAAGCACCCAACTCTGCAAATATTCCCACTGACATTCACGGATCTCCAGTTTGGTTTGCAAAGCAGGTGCTTATGAAGTTGTCATTTGCTTGTGCACGGAAGAGAACCACGCAAAAAAAAAAAAAAAAAGAAATCCAGTTTGTAATTTTCACAGTTGCCTTTCAGAACAGAGCTCCCTTCCTGCTTATTAAATCTCCGACTGTTGTCTTAACCTGCAAATTTTGGTAACTAATATTTCATATTCCAACCTAGTAATTTAAAAATACAAGACATTACAGATAATTAAAGTCGTAAAATCAAATGCTTGCTGGCTTGCTCATGTCCTAGCCTCCCCTCATAAGCTGTTCTAAGCCAGCTGTCTATCCAACTCGCTTCTTTACTCCGTTCTCATAACACCTCCGGTAGTTAATTAATCTTTAACTTTTCCCTTTATGAAGTGCTTTTTAAAAATCTTGGCACAAAATATCCACTCTATTTTCTCTTACTATCATCCCACTAACAGCTTTGAAGCATTGCAGTGAATTAGTTATGCAAGACTTCCCATCATTCCACTTTGTCTGCCTCATCATTGTAAATAAGGCACCAAAGTGCTGATTGATCAAGACCTGCCCCAGCCAGATTACTGCATCCTTCACAAATAACAGTATTTTCTTTCTGATAGATGTTTGTGTTTGTTTGTTTGTTTGTTTGTTTTAATGTATTTGGTTGCATTTTGCACTTGGTCTTTTGGAAATATCGTCTCATTCTGACAGGATGGTTCAAGTATTTTTGAACTCTGCACGGTGAACGTTGGCTTGCCTGTAATTGCCTGTCACGTCTCTCACCTTTTTACTGGGCTGGGTGACAAAGTAACCAGCTCTGCATTCCCAGGGTATAGAACACCAACAGATTTCCAGAGCTTCTATGGCTATTGCTCTTAGCAGAGCTGCTGAAAGGATGAGGAACAGCAGCCTTCATCCTGGCAGCGTGTCATTGCTTAGACACACTTTATAGGTACTTCAACTGCTAGGACATATGGTGCAAAATATGTGCAGGGAAATCATTTCCAACTGTCACGTTCTTCAAGGCCCCAAGAGACCTCATTCTGTGGCCTTGGCTGTGATGAGCATATAGTTACATTCCGTGGCATCCCTTTTCCAGTGACTTATACTCGCTTCAGCAGAAGGGAAAGAAGCAGCAGATTGACTGCCATATAGTTGCTAGGTTTCAACTTGGGAGGTTTTATTTTAAAATTACTCTTGTCCTTTATCCCATGTCTTGCTTGTACCTGTCATGTTGATATTTACTGGTTGGGAAAACGGAAGAAATACAACCCTGGAAATACAAGTGAGAAAGCAAACATGATGGAATAATTTTTGATGAAGTTATTCCACTTTGCAATGATTCAGCAGCAGCTACCATAAAATCTTTGAATGTTTGTATTATAATTTTTGTGACAGCAAAGTAAATGCGAAGCTATTAACACTCATTAACACCACAGATTTTGTTCAGCTTGCTAATAAACCTGGCATCTCACTGCTCTAACAAAAAGTACTAAACATAGGTTGCTCCGAAAGTAATGCCTCTTATTTATTTCCATGGAAGCTACAGCAGATAAAAAGAGCACAGTAACACTATTTGGTAAAGCAAATTCTTGGCTACAGAGAACTGTTTTTCAGCTCAGTCACCACCTGTGTGTTCTCACATGTGATGAACAAGAGCCTGCATGCTGCGCTCATAAAAATCTGCACTGATGGAGGAGATGCTCTGCCCTTAGGAAGCTACCAACCAAACACCGTGCCCTGGTGGAAAGCCTAGATGCTGCCCAGGGCTGGTGCAGCCCTGGCTCCAGGCTGCCCAGGGTGCTCCAGGGTCTCTGCACCAGTGCACAGCTCTATAGGCTGTGGCCGTGTGTGATATGGAGGTGGAAAGTGGGCTTTCTCTTCCTAAAGTGATGGAGCTCATTTCTTGATTAACTGAAAAAGTTCTTTCATAGGAATTGGAGTGACAATTACAGACAATAGCAGGCAGCTGCTGTCCTGTGACAGCGGCTTATTAAGCTAATCATAATTGTCTCCCTGTTACCTCGTGCTCCTCCCTGTCTGTATGGGGCACCCATCTGTTGTCTCTTGTTTGGTAATTAAGCCGGAAGTTCTTTAGGGCAGGGACTGTCTTTTCATTATATCTTGTACACGGGGGTCCCGATCAGAGCCTCTAGCTGCTACTCTAGTACAAATAAAGTGGCAATAAATAGGGGAAAATACACTACTTCTCTTTGATTTGAATACCAGTTACAACTTACAAAGCATTATAACTAATGAAACATCATTTGCTAGAGGCAAACGTGCACGGCATGTGCCTTGCTCCTATGGAGGCTGGAGGCTTGTGGTGACTGGGATTCAGCTTGTCATAGCTGAGGGGAATTTGTGACAACCCCAAGCATTCCTGCAGCCCCAGCACTAAGGACTGGAAGTACCTATTGTGTGAAGCCCTTTGAGGCTGGCAAGTCACTGCACTTACTGAAAGCCCAGGGCTGGGGCTCCTCCTGGCCTCCACCAGGATGAAAGCTGTATGGCAGGAGCAGGGCTGGTGGCACATCAGTGCGTGCCACTTCCTGGGGCTGCTTTCAGTCTCCTGGAACCCCCTCTGCAAACAGGCACTACTGTCCTGCTCCAAGGAAACAGCCATCAAAAAATCCTCCCATCCATGTAGGAGAACACTGCCAACCCACCCCAGGAGCACAGTGCTTGTTATGAATATTAATACTGAAGACTTGCTGGAAAAAATAACCCGACTGCCCTCTAGTGACATGTACTCAGGGCTGTGCCTGAGCTCTGCGGGACTCAGGGCTGCGGGGTCTGGTTTAGGGTGATGAGGCTGGAGGAAGCATGAGTTGGGGTGAGCAGGCCTCTGCAAGGTGTGGGGTGGATAACAACAAGGGAATTCACCATCTGTGCGAGGCTGACGGGTGCAGGATAACCGCAGGGACAAACCCACCTCTGGTGACACACATGCAGCTGCCTACAGACAGCCACCCATCTCCTTCTCCACTGCACCCCAGCATCCTGTTTCCGAGTCTTTGGCTTTTTTCCTGACTTGAATTCATACTCTCTCATGGCACAGTATTTTCCATGGAAACCAGTTATAAAGTCACAGGCCAATGTTTCTTGCAGCACTGTCATTGCTGCCCTTTTGAATAGAGCCAGTGCTGACTGCCAGAAATCCACAGTTGTCACCTCCATACCCCCATATGGAGTGTAACCAACCCAGACAACTTTCTACTTTTTGTCAGAATTCTGGTATCTTTCTCCATTTGCAGCCACAGTGTATTCCTCATAGAAGAATCATAGATTATTTGAGCTGGAAGGCACATTTAAAGGCCATTTATTCCAACTCCCTGCACTGAGCAGGGACACCCACAGCTCTACCAGGTGCTCAGAGCCCCGTCCAGCCTGACCTTGGCTGTCTGTAGGGATGGGACATCCACTGCCTCTCTGGGCAACCTGTGCTAGTGCCTCACCACCCTTATTACAAAAAACTTCCTCCTTATATCCAATCTAAATCTCCCCTTTTTAGTTTAAAATCATTTTCCATTGTCCTATCACAACAGACCCTGCTAAAGAGTCTGTCCCCTTCCTTCTTACAGCCCCCTTTAGATACCAAAAAGCCACTCTCAGGTTTCCTTGAGCCTCAGCTCTCAACCTGCCCTCGTAGGACAAGTATTCCAGATAATTTTTGTGGCCCTCCTCTGGATGTGCTCTAACAAGTCCGTGTCTCTAATGGTTTTCCACATTTTCTTTCAAAAATAAGCCCAAATTCAGTGAGAGCTGAATGGATTATTACTTGGCTCTAGTCCACTGAAGGATCATGCTTTTTAAATGCATGACTAGTTTGTACATTTTTTCTTTTCTGTCACTGTTTTGCAAATCATTTCAGCATATTAACTTGGAACCGTAAAGCAAACCCCCAGGCATTAATTCCACACAAAGCCCCTTTTTTTTCCCCAAGAACTCCACTTGCGAAGATGTACTCAATAGCTGTACTTGATTTAAAAAATAGCGTATTTGCAGCTCTGGCCCCTTTAACACTGCAGCTGCCTCGTGAACATTATTTTTCAATTCCTGGCTGCCCATGAGAGACCAGGATGTCTGCAGCTGTGGGTACTGTCCCAGGGAGGACCACGCTGCCGTCCCTCTGTGGAGGACAGCAGCAGAGCCCAGCCTTGCTGCCAGCTGCGCCTTCCTCGTGCTGCAGAGAGGAACAGCCAATTGCTATCACATGCCTCTGCCTATAAACCAGCTCGTAAATCGCCCCAGCAGCAGCCAGCAGAGGGGACAGAAGCTTGTGATGGTGGTTATCCATCATTTCCAGCCAGAGTCCTCTATCCAAAGAGCTGTATTTCCTATCTTAAATCCAAATCCAGTTGCCTTTATCCTGCCTCACCTAGCTGCTGAGAGCAAGCTAGGTGGCTCAGCAGTCATGCTGCACCAGTTGGCTCATTGTGTCTGCTGCAGATCCTGCTCTCTGCAGTAAGACATCATGACATGCTCTGTGACCACGATGGGTGCTGTGACTCTGCACTGTGTCCAGAAGGAAGGAGCCATGCAAGCATGTCTGTCACATGTGATGTTCTTCTAGGATGTATCTTCCTCTCTAACAGTTACAAATGAGATGAATGAGTTGAGCAGTAAGAGTCCACATTGCTGCCCACAGCCAGTTCTGCAGCCTAACTGCAAGTGCTCTCCAAAACAAGCAGCCCATGATTCCCAGCTGGGTTAGTCAGAGTTTCCAGTGCTCAGCACCTTAGCAAATGCAGCCATGGGGCTCCTGGTTTCATGCAAGCTGTTGTGTGAGCAGTGGCTGCAGTGTGGGAACTGGCAGGCACCCAGCTCACAGCCACAGGCCTTTCTTCAAAGGGATTCTGAGCTTATAGATTCAGAAGACCAACTGATCACCTTTCCCAAATGTTCTGTGTTCAACCACAGTGATATCTCCTGTTATGTTCTCACCACATCTTCTTGCAAACAGCTCCTAGTGAGCCTAGACAAACCTGAATGAGGACCTGAGAGCTGCCTCTGGTTAACTTATGTGCGATATTATATTGAGAAGTAAATAGAAGAGTAATGAAAAGCAATCTGCCTTTGAGACAGGATCAGTGCTGTAGTGGTAAATACAAGAGTCAGTAACTTTCTGAGCTTGGGTGTCTGTGTATCTGGTAAGGAATGAGCAAACTCTGATTCCCAAATGAGTAGTGCATTCACTTGCTTAGGACCTGGAAGGTTTTGTGGTCCTCTCCTCCTTCCTTCTCTCTGTTCATCTGCCTGCTGCTGCTGACCAAAGAGGCTGCTTTTGGGGTAAGCACTACATCTTCTCTCATTTCTATTATACATCAAGAGAATCTGGTCCTCTGAAACACAGTGGATCCAGCAGCAAAGGGATCAAAAGGCAGAACTCAGCACTGGCTGCTGCCATTCGCAAATGGGGAGAGAGGCATCCAGTCACTCACAGGCTGCTCCTGGGCAATAAATAATTCCAGCCAGAGACAAAGGAGGTGGGAAGAGGCAGCTAGAGAGCACGTGCTGTTTTATTTAGCAGCACATTCCCAACTCAAAGGGCACAGAATAGCCAGGCCACAAGGCAGCATTTATTCTTCCCATGAAGGATTCTTTGGAGAACAACGTACAGGCTGACAGGACAGGGATGGCAGCAGTGTGAATGACCAGTATCAGCCCCAGGACAAGCAAGGACTGTTCCCTGGCTAGTGGGAAACTCAAATAAGCTGCAATGGGAATCTGGCTGCTGAATACAGTGTGTCTCAGCAGTGCATCCTCTTGCCACCCAATAGTTCCATCTTGAGGGGGAACCCACCTGTTTGAATGGCATCATTCAGAAATAGCCTTCTCTTGTTTGTCAGAAACTTCAGGCATTCCTAGCACACACAATATTTGATAAATACTCTGAGCAAGTGATGTTAGTGAACCTGGCAGTGCATGCTTCTCTGTGCTGAGGTGACAGGAGCCCAGTGAAACATCACCAGAGGGAAGGGCAAGGCACAGTAACACAAAATGCCCTCTTTACCCATACATTTTCAGTACAAGGTGATCTACGTTTCTGAACAAAGCCCATCAAGAATTCTGGATGGCTCAGTGACTGCTCTACACCAGAATGCTTCTGAGCTCCTTTCTCACGCACTGTCAGTGGGTCTTACGGAGTATCTCACAAGTAACTGAGTGGAATTGAAACAAATTGTCCTAGGGATAGCTGCATGCTCCTGGGTGTTTAATGTGTAAAACCTAGCGAGCACCACTTCCCTTGTGAGCCTCCCTTTTGCCAGAGGATTATTTTACACGCCACTGTTACTGTTTGTGTTGCAATCAGACTCTGTGCACGACTGCAGAGGGGCAAGCAGCGGGGGGCAAGCAGCAGTCCTGCACTCAGCAGCTTTGGTTTGGGGCACAATGGGCAGGCAGCAGAGGAAGAAAGGTGTGGGGAAGCTCGAGCATGAGGGGAAGGAAAGGATGTCACCTCCGGGGACGGTGACTGCACTGTTCCTGATAGAAGCCAGGACGCCCTTGGCTTTCTCGGCCACCTGGGCACACTGCAGGCTCACGTTCAGCCGGCTGTTGACTAACATCTGCACGTCTGCGTCCTTTCCCGCAGCAGCCGAGAAGCTGTGCTTTTGGGGAGGCCCACGAGAGGGAGCCAGGCGTAAAGGAACGGCGGCCGCTGCCTCCGCCGCGCCCCGCGGAGCTGTGGGCTCTGGGCTCCGCTTGGGGGGCCGTAACTCCGCTCGGATCCCTGGGCACGTCTCACCCGCACCTTTGGGGTCAGCCCTCGTCTCGTCTGCGGGAGGGGTGGTGGTAGCTCAGAGGGCTGGGAGGTCGCAGGACTGGAGCGCAGTTGTGGGAGAAGGATGCTCAGCACACGGGGACGCCACACACACAGGGATGCTGCACGCACAGGGATGTTGCACGCACAGAGATGCCGCACGCACAAGGATGCTGCACGCACAGGGATGCTGCACGCACAGAGATGCCGCAAGCACAGGGATGCTGCACGCACAGCAGCAGTTCTGCTGGCCAGAAGGAAAGGAACTCTGGAGGCCGCGTCAGTAACCTGACACTGAGAGACAGCTGTTTTAAAAAGTGACTACGAAGGAAAAATGCTGTCCTTATTGAAAGGCAAATTAGTAGCAGGTTCTCTCCAGTCAGCATCCAGGGAAAGCATACAGGCGCCTGTTATTAGTCCCCTGAAGCTTCCTACCACACTGTGAGAGGCACAGCCAGGGCTGGATAAATAATACATTATATTTTTGAAGTCCCAGTGGGGGGACGTGGAGGTAGTTCAAAAGTTCAATGAGTGATCAGCTCCCCTTAGGGTTCTTTATTTCTCTTGCAAAGGATGCTATCAATCTCGATAACTCACTAGCTACCAAAAATAATAATAAGTAAAAGATCATTATGTTGAAATATGTGTTGTAAAGCAGCATGGCAATTTGGAAGATTAATTCAGTCCAGAAGGGGCAATAGCTGCCGGCTGGAGATGGGCTGGACACCAATTACTGCTCTCGCTCATTACTTCCATGGACAGGGATTGAGAAAACACCTGCAGTGCATGAATAATTCTTCTTGAGTTAATATGCTTTCATTCAGAGCTGATTAACTCTACTTATACCTCATCTATGGTGATGAGAGCGATGTGATTCATTCCTTTATTTCTGTAACTCTCTGACAAACCACGTTTATTCGCCACCTCTGACCCCCTCACGTGCACACTGCCTATTCATCCTCCTCAGCTCAGGCTGCTGCTGCTGCCATCCCAGAGCCTTCAGTAGCCATCAAGCAGCTGCTTCTCATTTTCTTTCTTTGATTTAAAAGCACCTGCTGCAAAAATGTGGGTTAAGAGAGGAAGCAGACTGGAAATTTCAGTATGGTGGTGAGGGAGAGGGGTGTACTTTGTGTGCATAACATCCACCCTCAAAGTGCTACTGAATAAGTAATAATCAAATGGGATCTGTTTGCTGCTTTCAGCCCTAGGCGAGTGATGGCTGCAGAAGCATCCTGGCCACAGCTCAACATGCAAGGCATGGCAACCTCGAGAGAAAGCATTTCCATTGGAGTCACTGATAGCTGATCTGAGTTGTGGGATGGGATTTTTCTTTTTCCTGTTATTTTCAGTGACTTCTGCTCTGAGTCAGGGCTACTTTTCCAGCAAGCTGCTAGAGACATGCTCCTGCTGCAATGCCATTTCCTGAGCCCGGCAGGGTGAGGGCAGCAAAGAGGCCTTGGCTGCACAAAATGTCCCTGCTCCCATTGGCACAGCACTGCCCAAACCCAGCACCAAAAATGTGTCTCAGGACATGAGGTGTAAAGTAGAAAAATGTGACTATTTGCAACAAGTAGAGGTTTTATTTTATTCCTTTGCAAGTGGAGATGCAATACTCAGTGCAAATGCTGCTAGTAAAATCCCTCACATTCACTACAAAACACAGGCATGCGATCAAGCCCACTCTGAAACTGGGGAAGTTTGGTTGTCATTCTGGGAATGGCTCAGGCCCTGCTGAGCTGTTGGATGCCCTGTGTTCTCCTGAAAGCCCCCTTCCAGATCTCCAAGTGTTGCACTACAGCAGGCAGCCTCTTTAAAATGGCAGAATATTGATCTGAGATCCCTGCAGATTGCAGTCAAGCATCACTGAGCAGTCTGAGTTGGATGGGACTGCTAGAGGTCATCCACTCCTGCTCCCCTGAGGAGGAGGAGAAATGCCAAAATTAAACCAGGTCACCCAGGGTCTTCCCTAGCTGAGCTTTGACAGTCTGCACAGCCTCTCTAGGATCCCACATCTGACTACCTTTGTCCCTCACACACGGTATTATTTGCAACTCTCCCTATGCCAACCCTGATCCAATGTTTAGGGCCTGCAGCACCTCTTGTAATCCCACAAATGCGGGCAGGACAGTCCAAGTTCCTGGGTACAGTGAAGCCCCTCCAATACCAGCTCCCACCACTGAGCTGTGGATCCCTTCTCCCCACCTTTCCGAGGACATGTTCCTCCTTTACATTTTTCTTTGGTCATTGTTTCAAAATATGGTGGGAATTCAGCTGTTGGCTCTGTTTATCTTCCTACACTTTCTTCCCATTCAAGGTTTCTGAACACCTCGCACCAAGCCCCTTTTGTCCAATTTCCCAGCCAGCCTGGCTCTCCTCACCCTTGCCAGGCTGCAACGCTGCTGTGTGATTCCTGCAGCTGCTCCAGGAGCGACAGAGCTGGGGAGAGGCTGAGTGCCATCAGATACTACAGCAGCTTCCATGACAGCAAAGGTCCCTGCTCCTCCACCTTGTGCCCTTCCCTCCATTCATCCGCACTCTGTGCTGGCACCAGGCGAGTTCTGCAGCCACAGCTACGGAGCAGCGATTTGTGCCCTAAGTGCAGCTTCACACAGTGTGCTACTTGTGGGCGTTACAAATTGCGAAGCAGATTTACAGTGTTCTTTGAGTTGCAAACTGCAGTATTTCTCCATGTAGTGATTATTATTCATCTTTTCCAAGACACCGTGGGCCTGATCCTGCAATCTGCACTCCTATTAAAGTCGGTGCTGTGGGAGTACTGCTGGCGTACAGACGGCAGCAGTAAGACCCAATTAATTCTGCTGTAGGGAAGAGTAGGGCAGCAAACAACATTTTCTTTTTTTCCCTGTGAACGAGTGTATTTCCTGTCCCACAGTCACTTGCAAAGCTGTGCATCTGGGTGTGGGCTGCTGGGCTGTACTTGCAAGCCTCCAGCCTCTGCGGGGACACATCTTCCCTTGTCCTGCCTCTCTTTCTTTCTTTCATTTTGTTCAATTACCACCAGACTTCCCAAGGGAATGAATGGTCATTCAAACTGGTTCACAACCATAACAGGCTTTGCTTTGGTCCAGGTGATGTTGTCCATCCCTACCATGTTTGGTTTAGAACAGGTGAGACTGCTGTTTGCTATGGAGTTGCTAATTTCAGCTTCTCCTGAGCCATTGGCATAGTGGGAAGGGGCAGAGGAAGGCTTGTAACACCATGATTAGGAAGGGGGGAGGTCTGGAACAGTTGTATTGGTGCTCCAGCAGCCCTGCTGGTCCCAGCAAGGAGCATACCCTCTGCAATGCCGCAGGGAGCATTCATGGGTCTGACCCCAGTCAGCCCCAGGAGCCGTCTGTGGGCCATTCAGTGGAAACCTCTGATCATTATTTAGCTTCTTCTCCTGAGAAAGTCAGCTCAGACATCTGCAAACAGGCAGCTTTGGTCCCCTGTGCTCTCCCTTCCCAGAGTTGGTGGCACTAGGGCTGTGCTTTGAGGAGCTAAGCCCTGTGACAGCTGCCATGGGAGCTCAGCCTCTGTGTCCTGGAGCTGCCCCCTGGGTTTTGTGCTATAGAGTGCTGCCTGCTGCTGTGGGTGACAGGCAGGTGAGGATGTGCCTCTACCTGAGGATGGAGACCTTCCACCAGACACAACCAATGAGAAATGAAGCAGCAGCAGGCATTGCGGAGTGAGATGCTCATGGAAACGTGTTGCTAAGCAAAGGGGAGATGATGCTCTGTACCAACTACAGCTTTTTTTGGTGGTGAGATTGAGTACTTGAGAAGAGTTGTAGAAGCTGTGACAAGTAGTAAGAGAGATGTGGTCCCAAGGCCAAGGATGAGCTGCTGCCTTCCAGTCAGGAGAAGCGTGTTCCTGCTTTGTGACAATGGGACAGCTTCATATCATTAACAACTTTGGGCTCCTCAGGTACCACTGGGCTTTTGATGTGAGCTCCATCTGCTCCCAGAAGGCCAGCATCAGCCAGAAACCTCTCGGAGTATGAAAAATGCCCTGTCAGAAATGTAAGTAAAAAGCAAGTGGAAAAAGGTCATGGTTAGTTACTTTGCTGTCATGTGCATGTATAATAGAGAGCCTTGGGAGTGAAGCCATGTTAGTTCTAATTACAACTCTTTAAATATTTATACAGCTTAATCTGTTCACCTTGCTCTTTGGTACGGCCCAACATATCTGTAGGGCTGACCTTTGTAACTCAGCCCCATTTGTATGCTCTACAGGCCTCTGGGTAACCATTAGTTTGCCCTGTTTGAAGGGGGGAAAATGCATCACACCAGAAGAGTAAACTCCAGGTAATAAGAATGTAATGTTAAATAAAACCAAGAGGATATGAGCAGTCTCCTCTGCCAAAGTTTCTGATGCTGATTCTTAACTAATGCAAAACGAAATTAGCCATCAGTTGTGCCCTGAAGAATCAGTGGAGACAACCACACTCATTTTCACATGACCTCCATCAAATTGGAAATAATATCTCCAGCAGTAACAAAGTAGTACATTAACCCCCTTCTCTCACCTCTCAATGCTTCATTACAACAGCTCTATTTAAATGTAATGGGAATGGCTGGGAGATAGATGAGGTGCTCATGGCTATGATGCAGAATTACCTGTGCAGCCAATCCCTTCCTTTATCTACATTTTTCAAATCCTTCTTCAAATACCTTCTTTTTTTTCCAACTAATCTAGGAACCCCAGGCTTATTTTCAAAGAACACACAAAACTGAGGGGTGAAAATCTGAAAAGCTACTTAGTATCGTCCTCCCTTGGATGCTCTCTGTTCCCCATTCTGTACTTAACCCTGTAGGGATTAAATCCAAGTGGAAACTGTTGTCCATAACCAGTATGTGAAGAATTTGGCAAACTGTGTGCAGTCTATATCACAAGAAATACACACAGGAGAGTTATAATCTCTGAAGAATTTGGTCACCCTAGCAATCCAAAGAACCTTTAGTGGAGCATACTTCATCCTGATCATGCTTAAGAACTTACTATGCAGGCAGAACTACACAGTTGTACCTCCAGGTTCTTCCGCAAAATCACATTTAAGATCATGGTATAAAAGGGTAACTTAATTAGTTTGCTTCAAAAGTGCCAGATGCCCTCATGCTGCTCACTTCTGTAGCAAATTTGCTGACTAGTCAACATAGATCTGAAAAAATCAACGAATTCACCATTCTCTGTTGTGTGAGGAGAGGTTCAGACTGGATATCAGGAAAAGTCTCTTCTCAGAAGGAGCGGTAATGCGTTGGCACAGGCTGCCCAGGGAGGTGGGGAAGTCACTATCTACTGATTAAGTAGCAAGGATGGTGTCCTCCACCTGAGACCTTTCATGCATTTTCACTTCTGGACCCACAAGAAAACTCCGTGAATGGGTGAAGGTTGAATTTTCAGTGAGGCTGGATGGTCTACAGGGTTCATGAAGGCTCATTTAGCTGAGTTTCAGGTCAACAGCTGCTTTCTTCAAATCTTGAATGTTTCATGGATAGGGCCATGTGGAATGTTTCATGGAGAAGACCAAATTGGAGGCCAGGCTCTGGGGTGCCTTTCTGTGGATATCTAACATCCTCAGGCTCATATTGCAAACTGTGGGGTCAGAAAGATGTATCTGGAAAGTGTCTCTGGATTGAGAAGCCTTAAGTCTGTGTCTTTGGCTCTGATTTACAGAAATTCTGAAGGAAAGAATGCAAGAAAACCTTACTTTTGGTGAATCAGAACATCTGAGGTTCATCTAGCTTTGGTACTAACACTACACTTCTGGAAGGTTTCCAAACACTACCCAAGTGATACTGCTCCTTACTGGGGTTAGTCTTTTTGGTGCCCCTGCATAGCTGGACTGTAATTTTACAGAAGACACAGAATCTGATATTACAGAATCTGCGGCCAGGTAGAACTGTGGTGGAATAGGCATCTTTTCAGAACTACCCCCTTGCCACTTACAAGACAAAAGATATCTCAGGTCTTGGGAAGATCTATAGAGGTGCAAATCAGGAATGCAACCATGAATAGGCACAGATGCAGCAGATTTGGGCAATGCCTCCAACTGCCTTAAGAGGAACTTTGCTGAACAGTGCAGAAAGAGCCTGCGACAGTAGATACTTATAAATGCACGTAAATTATATAATGTAAAAATTAAATATTTGACCAACATAGGACACCTTTCTTCCCCATGCACTGGCTGTCTATCTGCTTATCACCCAACTCTCTCTCTGCACGCACACCATACAACTACACCAAACAAAGTCATCAGAGACATACAGACTTGCTCCCTGCTGTACTCATACTGCTCAGCCCCATATGTGTGCAATAGCAATATATCCCAAGCAGAAAACTCACTAGAAAATGCTCCCAGCTCATTATTTCTGCCCCTGAGAAGTGTCTGGAAGTGCCCTCTTTCTGAGGGGAACTAGGGAGTGGGAAAGAAGGTAAATGACATTCCTGAAACGTGGGAAAAGAAGCATTTAATCAAGGTTGCTATGGAAACTAGGAATGGACAATAAGTACTCAGAGGTTTTATCATTTCCCTTAGCACTTGTAACGCACAACCTGTGTGAGGAGGAGCGTTATCACACATGGGGAGACTGAAAAATACCTGAACGGAAAAAAACACGTGCAAGAGAATCTGTGCCAGCGCCTCTAGAATACATCTCAACAGAGGGGCTGCAGAGAAAGTGGGGGGAGATGGCACTTCTGGGGTGCTCATAAAATTAGGAATGGGGCACCTTGGAAGAGGGGATTGGATGGACAATGCAAAGGCAAACAGTTGAGACATTGGTTTTGGTACCAGCGCTGAGCAGAGAGTTCCACGCAACCTGGAACCTGCATAATGTAGGGGCTCTCATTATTGCTAACCTTGCTTTGGCACCTCCCAAAGTTCCTACACATCTTTAGTGCAACCAGGGAACTCTTTCATAGCTGTTATGTTTAAGTGTTTCCTCGCTGAAGTCTTCGGTTTTGTATTCAACAAGCCATGCATCACTTTCCCCACTCAAATTCATTTTGATGCATTTGACAGGAAAAGGTCATGTAGATCCAGCTCAACCCCTAAATGACAGATCATACCCACACACCATCAATACATCAAAGAAGAAGACATTTCCTTGGTTACAATGCATTCATAGGCCAAAAATCACTCTTTGTCCTCAGCACACAAAATATCCACTATGCTGTGGTCATTACTATTTTGGTCATTTCACAGAGGTACTTTTCCATCTGCTTAAAATATTAAATTTCTCCTTCTCCCATCCACATTCCCACTCCAATACTTCCTTCAAGATGTCTCTCTTGCTCTTATGGATGTGCAAAAAATTGCAGGCATTTATCACATGAAGCACATCATGATGAGAAGCACCTACCCTTCTCATGAAGTACCACCTCCCTCGTCTCCATCTTCCTAAAGTACATGCCATTGATCATCTGCAACCACTCCATACAAAGCTAAAGAATTCTTCCATCTTGCTGAAACCAACAACAAAGAAATTCCTTGGCCAGGCAAACAGAGCATACACTGAATCCAGATGCCCAGAACAAGGAGAAGAACCATAATGCTCATATCCCCTCTGGAAAAAAACAGTCCCTCTCCATTCCAGAAAGCAGAACCAATTTCTGCAACAACGAAGCGTCACAGACTATTCAATTTCACGTAAATGTTGGTGAATATTTCATAGTGATCAGTTGACTTCTGCAAGCCCAGAGTAGGCGTGTGTGTCTATTTCATTTACAATCCTTTAAGGCCAGCACTTACTCTCACACATTTCCAGGCTGGTGACGTGACAGAGCAGAACCCACCCCATTACAGATCCCCATGACAACTTCATCTCCTGTACTCCAGCTGTACTTCATCTCCTAGCTCCAGCTGGTGAGCTCTCCAATCAGCAGCAAGATGCCAGAGGCAATGGTAGCGTGGTTGTTCACTTGATGGGCACTCTCATGCCTATGTTCTTGTAGCTCTGGGCTCTGCTCATACTTGTAATTTGCCTTTGTCATCAAAAGCTTTGCCACTAGCAGTGGCCATCCAGTTCTGCACTGATTTTTGGATTCTACCAGTCATCGCTGCCTGTTTGCATCCTGAATCAAAAGTTTTATCAAATAGAACTAACTCAAGTAAACGCTCTGCCACATTTGATTCTGCAATGTCATTTCTTGAAGCTGTACCACCTCACTATCAAATGTCCAAGGAAAACTCAGATGAAAATTCTTTTATTTGCCCAACTACAAATGCATGTGCATAATCCCATCCATATTAATGAATCTCATAATCATAGCACTCAGCAGCATGTCCTCCATCTGCTGCCCAAAAGTAATTCAAAAATGGTGCCAGAAACTTTATTGGATGGTAGGAAAGGATGTGAATCATGGGAGTTTGGCATTTTAATATACTTACCCCTCCAGACCAGTATTTCTGTAGTTTTGGATAGGAATCCCACAACGTACTGCCAGTAAATCTGTAGATCACAGAGAAGAGCAAAGGACCACTGGAACTCAGGACATCTCCCAGTATATTGAACAAAAAATGTTCACCCAA
The DNA here is from genome assembly GCF_026119805.1 of Tympanuchus pallidicinctus. Classification (NCBI taxonomy): domain Eukaryota; kingdom Metazoa; phylum Chordata; class Aves; order Galliformes; family Phasianidae; genus Tympanuchus; species Tympanuchus pallidicinctus. The sequence continues at coordinate 49,194,712 of NW_026294747.1, forward strand.
GGATTGTCAATAGAAGTATCTTAGACTGTTACAGTAGTGATACAGGGTGAGCAGGCAGTGAAGCTTGATTGCAAGTAGAAAGAGAGAGAGGGAGAGCAAGAGGGAGAGAGAGAGAGATTGTCAAAGCTCTAAAAGTCAATACCTGTTCTTGTTGGTCTAGAGGAGTCCTCTGAAATTTAGAGAAAGATGTGAATACTAAAGGAGAAAATACTGCAGCCTGTCATCCTAGTTAGTAGCTGGGATTAAAGATGGAATGGTTGGTCTTCGCCATTGAGATTTACAACTGCACTGTGAAAGGTTCTCCACTCGAATCTACTTTGTCACAGTGGGAAACACAGTTCAATTGGCTTTCTGAGAGTAAGGCCCCTCTCCTGTTATTTTAATACACCTATTGACTTGTGGCAAGCACTGTTTGAAGCAAAGGTCTGCAGAGGATTCATGTTCCAAATAAATGCTTGATTTTTTGCCTGATGCAATGCCAGGATGAATGGACTGTTGTTAGGTTGAACTCTTTTCTTGTTACCAAACAGGTCTTCTAGTAGCACTTGCAAAGATAAGGGGACCTGATCTCCATATTCAGGGTGAAAGTTGATCACTTGATCATGATGGAAATTATTCTCTTGTTTTCAGAGTATCAGGTAGTTTCCATTACTACAGGCTATTGTGTTAGTTTGGAAACAACACATAAAATACTCTATTTTCTTCATCCCTAATACTGAGATCATTGTGTTCCATGAGAATATGCCCTTCTCCTCTTATCTCTCTGTTCTTCATTTGATATGTAACTTGACAGTTTGGTTTTCCTGATGCTTTGCTGTGTAATCTATAGCCCCAAAGGAGTGCAAACTGCTATGGGTCATATTTGTTTCATAGTAGGTCTGGCAGCTGATGATCTTCCAAGCTGCCCATGCAGGACCATGTACCTTGTTGGCACACAGATTTCTACTTTATGAATTTGAGGTCTTCTCCTTTTCCATGTTGCATCACAACAGAGATAAGCATATACTGCAAATACATCTCTGTTCATCTGAATCTTTTTATGGATTTGCTTTGACTGTGTTTCTTCCTTTTTTGTGTTTGCTTTCTACAGCTATCCTAGGGAACACATTTTCTGGTAGGAATACTCACCAAGTGTGAAGTTAGCGTGAAAACACATTTCAAACTCACAATAACAACCACTTACATCACAAAATCATTCCAGAAAGTTACACTCATCCACTTGGATGGGATATTGGATGGGAACAGAACCATATCACACCATCAGAATATCAACATCTCCCAAAGAACTGGCCACAAATAAAATGCAGAGCACAGATCATTCCAATAAATTATTTAGCCAATAGATCTGAACAATAGGTCCGTATGTAAATATTGTGATCTCTCCTCAGATAATCTATGAAGCAAAATTATTCAGTTATGTGTCAGATGAGTTATTCGACCAAAGACTTGGAATTGAACTGAAATTCAAAACATTTGTTCTTAAAGAAGTCCTCCTTTTTATCAATTAATCTTGTTAGCAAGTTGACTTCTGGCATAGGAAAAATTAAAAGAAAATGAAGCAGAACAGTTTCTTCCCGGAGAGCTCTGAAAATATGTAAACAACATCCGCGGTTTAGATGTAGAGAAAGTAGTCTTTGGAAGCCAGTAACTTTCTTGAATCTTTCCTTTCTTCACATTTGTAAAGTTATGCTTAGGATGCAAACAATAGTGCTCCAAATTTCTGCAGAGATGCTCAAGGTCGTAGTTAATGTTTCTCAAAGAGACCCAAGAAATCAGTAAAATGCTTCCATTTGTTTCCTCTGCTGGGCCATGAGATCCATTTCTTCCTTCTTGCACCTCTCCTGAGTTATACCACAGCACTCCACTAAGGAAAAGATTAATACATCAATGGACTCTCTCTTTCAAAGCCATATTCAAATGCTTCTCCAAGAAAAGCAGCCTGTATCCCCCTTGAGCATCTAAATTTGCCATCTGGTAGGTTTGTGCTTTATAGTCATTTAGAGGATATTAAATCTTCTTTTGTATGCAGCAAATTAGGTGGTGGAGGGGCTCTGCATTCTATTTCAGAACAAAAAAAAAAAAAGGGGGAGAAAGAAAAAAAATAGTTCAGAAAGTCATTGTGTCCAGAGAAGAGTATTAGAGAGGCATTAAGTAGAAAGACAAAAGGCAAGCGAGCTCCTCTGGAAGCTGTAAATCATCCTGACTCCTGAGTGGCTGGTTAAATTCATTGTTATTTGGGTAATTATTGTCCTTGGTTAGAACTTAAGCTTCTAAACAGATTTTGAAATAAAATCATCCAACACGAGCAGTCAGGAAGACCTACTGGTGTCAAGGAGGAGTTGTGGAAAAAATATTTTCAAACAGAGCCTTTAAACAAGCCCATAACCTTCCATCTACACCGCTAGATTTCTTATTTTTAGAAAATTAGGTCTTTTTCAAGCTGTTCTTTGTGGTCACTGAGGAACTCCCACAGGTAGTTGGTTTCCTGTGGAGTGGAGGCTGCTGGAGGCTCCTCTGTGGGTGGATCAGGTAAACCCAAAGTGCTTGCAGATGCATGGGCACGTCAGGAATTCAGGAGACCGATGTGACATCTGATCATCTAACGCAAACGCTGCAAGGCGACTGAGTGCACTACTGACTGACTGCAAAGACGTGGGCCAGCGCCTTCCAAAATAGCTTTGCAATTCAGGAGGCTTAAGCAGGGCCACAGACCTTGAACAGGTTCAGATTAATTGTTGTAATGGTGCTATTTGGGATTGTTCTAAGCATTCTCGCTAGCTGTGGGGACCAACATCCCTACAACCAGCTGTGCCCCTCAAGGCCCTCAGTTTTCCCTCTGGATTCACAGGCAGCCCGATTCCTAGCAGACTCGTGTGTCAGCAGGCCATAAAAAGCCTTTAGCCGTCTTTTCTTTTCCTGGCGTTCTGGAAGAAGCTGTGCTAACAATGAGCCACTGCTTGACAGCTCCGAGTCCCAAGCTGTCGGGATACAGTGTGACTTCCAACATATTGCCTCCAGCCCCCACCACCCACAGGGAATGGCCTGGCACGGGCAGCACACAGCCTGCTAGGAGGAGCCTGACAAAGAAATCCCTCACTCCGTGCGCTGAGCAAAAGGGCAGCACCCACATCGCTCAGTGCCATGAAGCCCATTCAGCTTCTTGCAGGTCAAAAGATCAGGAGAGTGTTGGTAACTTCCTGCATTTTTGCGCTGCGTCACTCGAATTCAAGGATACTGGCTGAAAAATACCGAATCCAGAAAGGATGAAGGTTGGCTTTTTCTTTTTACCTTGAACTGCAGCTCCAGTGTGGGAAAGCTAACCTTAGAGAGCTGAAGAAAGAAAAAAAAAAATACATTAAATGGCACCAATTGCTGTCACTGGACCTGGCTCTGCTCCAAGGTCTGTCAGAGCTGAGATTGATTGGGATGTATGGTATCCAGGAAACAGTCGGTACCTTCAGCTGGTTATAAAGCCATTCTAATTGTCTCGCTACCACCATGGCAACCATAGTGAGAGCCACAGCCCGCAGGAGAGCTGGGGGAGCCCATCTTATAGCCCATCCTATAGCCCTCACACGGCCAGAGAGTGATCTCCATAGGTAAAACCTTGCTCCGACACCAGAAGTGGGCAGATTTAGAGAAGGAAAGGATGGCAGCACTGTAATGCATAGTATTTTATAGCAGCAATAAGCACAATAACATAAACAAACCTTTCCTGTTATATGGAGGTCCCCACTGCAGTATGAGGGATGCCACACAGCCATGTATGGGCCGTACTCCTTACATACCCCACTCCAAGCCATGCCATGAGCAGATTTCGCAGCACAAGGACCTCGGTACCAGGCAGGAGTTGATCCCTTTTGCTGGTGCCTGGGCTTTCCTTCCAGACATTCAGCTAATGTGATCTCAAGTATTGCAAGATACTTCACCAAAAAATGTCTTTTAAAGTAATAAAATACCTGCAAAGGAATTGGAGATTCTTCCCTTGTTTCTGCAAACCATTTTTCAGACAAATGCAATCAGAAAATGGACTGAGAACTTTCCATCAGCCCCGGGCCTGGGATGATTAATTGTTTTGGAGCCTGTACAAGATGACCTCCACATCTCACAGAGATCTCACACAGCATCTCACGACTCAGAACAGGAGGTGCTCAGGAGGGGCAGAGTGATCCACTGGGAAGAGACGGATGGCAGAAAAAAGATCAGATTCACAGCAGTAAATGTACCAGAGGGAGGAAGGAGGTGACAGAGAGACCTGCAGCCTCCAGTGGGATGTGGGAACCCCAGTGTCTCTGAGATGCTGTTCTTCCCAAGGTGCTGCTCCTCCACACTGCCTACAATCAAAGCGTGATGTGATGGACACATAAAGCTCAGCCCAAGGCCCACAGCATTGAAGCAGCACCTGATGCAGCCCTGGATTTGCCCTCAGCAGCTGTAACGTAGCTGAGGTTGTGTTCATTATGGTGGGAGTTTTATCTGGGCTTTGTCTGCATCCCAATCCTATTACTAATTGTTGTTTGCAGTTATTAGTGTTAATTTTTTTGTATCAGCAATAAGGGAGAAGACAGTTTTAAGTAGTGAGGCTTGGTGACCAACATCAGATTAATGTCACTCGGGGCTTTGTTAGGGGAAAAGAAGACCAATGTTGTATTAAACCCGGATTTGACGTGTTTTGTTGTGGCAATTAAAGTAATTGGCCTGAGAAAGCAGCTTGTGATGATACGTAAGGCAAACAACTTAAGACAGAAAACAATTCCATATTCAGAGCCCAGATGTTAAAAGCTGTAATTTTGATTCAAAAACCATGCAGGCTGTGAGTCAACTTTCCCATCACGTCTCCCCATGATGCTCCTTTATTATGGAGAAGCATTGCTTTATCTGAAATTACTCCTGGGTAGATGGGCCAATTATCATTTTGGTCCTCTCAGTGGTCAGTTTGGCCACCACTTCTCTGTACACTTGGCTTCCAAGCCACGAACTTGAACTCCGTTGCTTGGGAAATAGCTACTTCTACATCAAGTTGAGAAACACAAAGATACAGTAGGAGAGGCCACATCTACCAAAACTTTGGGCAGCGTTTGTAACACCTGCATGGCCTATCTTGGGGCTCACACGGTGCATCACCATAAGGAGCAGGTGGGTCTCGGGTTTTCATCTCAAAGTGCATAGGATGAGCCCTTCCCAAACCAGTCTTGCTCTATCTCTGAAAATGCAAAATCCTTCTCTTGGAGCCAAGAGCTATTTTAGGGATATTTATTTAATAAAAGCATCTATTTGACAAGGGGTCTCTTGACATAATGAGTCACGTAATTAAATCCTATGTCTCTGCAGATCAACATGACCATGGGGGGAACTGAATACCCCACTGAGAGTCTCAGAGGTTGCCAACACCACTCAGATTCCACCTGTGGAGCACCAGTGGCCAAGGCAATGCTATTTGCTTCATTTGAGCCTTTCCAACAGCTGCCGTGGGGATGTCTTGAGCTGGCAGAGGCACAGACCATATCACAAAGGATTGTGTGAGAAAAGAAAGGTCACATTCCTTCACCCACACCTTTTTTTCTGAAACCAGGCACCCCCTGTCCTGGCCTCATCTCGCCTTTTGAAAGACGCAGCACAGGAACCCTCACTTTGCTGAGGCACAGCAGGCAAAGCAACAAACCTTGGAAAAAGAGCATAAGGGAACCAGCTCATAGGAGTGAAGAAGAAAAATAGAGAGAACAGTCCATTAATGTTCATACCAACCTCAGGGCACATGGGTTCCCTAAGATCTCCCTGGGGTTGTACTCACAGTGACTTCTTCCTGAATATTTCCTGCAATTCCCAGTGTTATTGAGAGGTCAGTTGTAACATCATCCTATAAATCTACCCTTAAAGCAGTCCCATCCTCAGACAGGAGTAAATCATTGTTATGAGCCTGGGAACAAAATTGCCATAAGCAAACGGCCAACCCACTGCCTCTGCCGAGTTCATCCTCAGCACACTGAGACTTTATACACCCAAATGACATACGGTACATTTGGATTTAAACTGATAGCTGTATATTACACGTGCTTGTAAAATGAGCATGTAAAAACTAGCGGTGGGGAACTGCTCACAGTTCTGGAGCAGCTCCAAAGGACAGCAGACACCAGGGCTGCTGCTGGGCTGAGGTCTGCATCCGTAGTCCAGGCTCTGGGAATCACTGTGCATAGAAACCAAAGGGTGAATCACCCCAACCTGGAGGCTGATCTCCTTTCTTCCTGCTTTCAGGAAGGTGGTGGAGTCACCATTCTTGGAGGTGTTAGACAAATGTGGTGATGTGGGACTGAGGTCAGTGGGCATGGTGGGATGGGTTGGGATTGGACTAGATGACATTAGAGGTCTTTTTCAACCTGACGTTATTCTCTTACATGATTCTCTGACCACAAAATGCACCATACCGGAGGATTGCACATCTGCCAGCCATGTCCCCACAACTATGCATCCCTCCTCAGAGCCACACAGTTCCTGGGCCAAGCAAAGTGGGGGACCCAACACCTCATCTGGCTGATCCCACAGCTCCAGGCGTGCAGAGGGATGGAGGCAGATCCAGGTCCTGGCACTTGGGTCACTTCCCAGCAGGATGTTTTCCAGGTCTTCATCCCACCATTACTCCGCAGCACCCATTCTCACTGCGCTGCCCTTGTTCTCTGCCTGCCCTACAGATACAAGAGGGGCTGCAAACGTCCCCAGCCACCCCTCTGTGGAAACTGACTGCAAGAGAGAGCCCGTGCCACAGCCCTAGGGGCACCTCTGGACAGGACGGTGAGGAGGGAAAGGACACATCTCTCCCTCCAAAAAAAAAAAAAAAAGATCGAAGAGAAACTTTGCCCCTCTTGCATTCAACATTTTCTCAACAGCAAATGGGGCGGGAGGACCCCCTGCTCCCTGCGCGTGGGACCGGCATCGGGCGAACCCACGCGGCTCCGCGGGAGGTGCCGGGCGGCGGGATGGGGAGAACGGGGGGGCCGTTCCCCGCCCAGCCGGCGCTGCCGGGGGAGTGGTTTCCCCACGCCGGCAGCGGGGCCGGTCCGCGGGCGGGGAGGTGCCGCGGTGCCAGCGGCCGGACGGGAGGATGCGGGTGCGCTGACGGAGCTGCCGGCTCCCCCTCTGCCGCCGTGCATGGGCGGCGGGCGGCTGCCGGCCTCGGCTCGCCTCGGCTCGCCTCGCTTCTCTGCTCCGCTCCGCGCCGGTGAGCCGGGACGGGCTCGGGGTGGGTGCGGGTGGCGGAGCGCTGCACCCCGGGGAGCTCCGGGCAGCGCTTGGTGCGGGGAGAGGGGAGCCTGCGGAGCGCCGGGGACCGCAGCGCTCGGGCTGTGCTCGGGTACGGAGCGCCGCGTCCCCGCGGAGGGAACGGCGGGGTGCAGAAAGGGCGGCTTTGCGTCGCTTTCCTTCTTCTTTTATTATAGTTGTTATCGTTATTTTTCCCGCGTGCTTATTTGTTTAGTGAAGGGTGTTAAGGGTGGCCGGCTAAAGAATGGGTTCTCCTCTAGAGCAAAACTTGTTTGGCGAGAGGAAAGACTGTGTGAAGGAATCCCTATGAATGAGAGTGGCACGGAGGGAGTTGTTGCTCTGCGCTCGCTTCAGCTGTTCCTTTATTTCGGGGTTTTTCGAGGCAAGAAAACGGGTACCGAAATGCATGTGTAGAAAAACACAGCTTCGCTGAGCAGGAAGAAAGATCCCTGGAATCTTGCGTTATCCATCAGGTGGTGAACGCCCCACATTTGATTACTTGTACGGAAAGAAAGAGCCCCTTTCCTCCGTAAATGAGGACTATGTTGCTCTCCGAGCTAGGGGTGTGAATGTTTTCCTGCTGCCAAATGAGCGTACCACAAAAATTCGCGGTTCATCTGGGACAGAGATGTGTTTGTCGGTTTCTGAACACGGCTGCAGGCTCGGAGGGGAGTTGGGCTGGGCTGCACACAGCGTTAACCCCTCCAACCACAACAAGCAATGCGCAGAGACGTTTGCTTCCATTAGTCCTTTCTAGACCACAACGCAGCCCGATAGCAGAGAGAGCTCTGCTGGCTGTAGGTTCACATCGTACTGAAGAACTCAGAAGTTTGTGCTCTCGCACCCGGTCCCAAGCACAGTGCCTCCTTAGGGGCAGCCTGGAGCTGAAGGTGAAGTGGGGAGATCTGCCCACACACCATCCCAAGGTGTCTGCCCACACACCAACAGTCCCAAGGCACTGTTTTCCATCTCTTAGATTTAATGAACAGCAAATTTGGTGCCCAGAAAAGACTCCAGCGCACAGCTCAGGGTTTTGGTAATTAATATTCCGTTTAAAGAACACGTTTTCAAGGTCAGCATAATGATTGCAGAGAAAAAACAAGCAAACAGGGAGCGACTCAACCCCATTTCTTTGCTTTCCCGATCCAGCCTGACAATTTGTCAATCATGTGGAATTTCCTCCAATGTCTCTGCTACATTACTTTACCAGGAGAAATGAATGTGTAAATATAGTCACAATTTTCCCTCCCTCCTCACAACGATCTCTTTGTACCGAGCAACAGGCTTTTGTACAGATCAGGTGTCAGACCCACAGTGTCACAGGCTGATATCGTTCCATTTCCAAAATGATGTCCCCATCTGTGGGGCCTTTTACCCACAGCTGCCTGGTTTGGGGTGGTCGGTCAGGGCAGCCAGGCTGCAGGGCAGATCCCATGGCCTGTCCCCAGGAGGAGCCCTGTGGGGATGCCAAGGATCCCCATGTCATCTCACAGCTGTGCCCTTCCCTTCGCTCCCCAGACATCTGTGCTCTCTGGAAAAAGCTGTGCATGAATCACTTTCCTGCATTTTCCTTCTTCAAAGGAAGACCTTATTGCAAGCCCCAGGAAAACCACCAACTAGTAACAACTCAGGTAGAATGAAAAGGCTGACTGCAACAAACAGGTCCTCAAAACCTTAACTCGGCCCTTGTTCCAGCCTTTGTCCCTCTTTGGTTACAAGTTCTTAGGGGCCGGGATCACCTCTTCTTCACACTTAGGAGAGAGCATCACCTTGCAGAGGGACACATAGTCCTACTAACGCACATATGCTTTCAGTGTAAGGATTAATTCAAAGAAATAATACTGCACTTTAAAAAATAATTCATTTTTATCTAGGTTTTGTTCTTGCCTTCCGTCGTGCCCAACCCTACAGCGATAGCACACAGTGTTCTCCTGTCTTCCTTCTCAGCCTGGGGCAACTTCCCATACTTCGGAAATTCAATAATGGTTAGAGTTGTAATTCCTAGGGAAAAATAGCTGCATTGCTGGCATTGGGCTGCAGGGCTGCAACACCTGCGGTTGTGCTGCTAATCACCAGTAAGGGACATCACAAATCTTTTCATTGTTTTTTTTTGCTTAGGAGTGTGTGTGGTTTTGTTATTGTGGTGGTGGTGTGGGCTTGTTAAGATTTTTTTATGTGTTAGTTTATTTTCCCATCAGCTTTTAACACCTTTGCTGCTTTGGCTGTACTGAATTCAAACTTATCTCAATATTGCATCACATCACAATACTATTAACACCATTTTCTGTTTTCCCTGAAGTTACAAGGCAGTAATTAGTTTGTCTTTTAAGTAAATGCTATTCTATCTACCTAACCTCTTGCCCTATCCTGCTACCTAGCAGTGTCAGACCAACAGGCCAGAGCACTCTTTCACTGTGCCAGAAAGACACTTGCATTTTGCAACCCATTTCCCAGGATGTTTCCACCCAACAATCACCTGCTCTGAGTTGATATTTTAAGACACTTTTTCTCCCACTCATCTTCTGTAGCATGAATTCTGAGCCATCCAGAAATATGTAGGTCACTTCAAAAGTAGTGGAATACTGACTGGAAGGTTCAACCTCTACTGCTATATCATCAACATCTGTTTCTGATATAGTGGGCCAATATAATAAAATAGGAGGCATTTCTTTTGGAGCAGTCCTCACACTTAAGGAATAGCAGAAGGAAGCTGATTTTCATCAGTTACAATCCCACAGGTACAATAAAGGGAGGGACATCAGGGATAGAAGAATCACCATATTCCAGAGAAACAAACAAGTGCACAAGGATTGGACTAGATGACCCCTAAGGATCCCTTCCAACTCAAACAATTCTGTGATTCCATGACATTTCTTTTGAGACCTTTCGGTGATGCCCCATCTCTGTGGGCTGGGCTGGATGGGGCCCTGGGCTCTGATCTGGTGGGTGGCAGCCAGCTCACGGCAGGAGGTTGGAACTGGGTGGACATTAAGGTCCTTTCCAACCCAAACCATTCCATGATTCTATGATTCCTTTTAGAAATGGTTGCTCTGACTTAGAAAGAATGCTGTACTTTTTTGTAAGGTGTTAGGTTCATAAAGTTGTTTGGAAAAATTGAAGCCAATTCAAGGTTCGCTTGCATGAACAGAGCTCAGTAACACTGCTTGGCACTGGCATTTCTGATCTCCAAAGTGTGTTCTCAGTGACACAGTATTTGCACAGCAAGTACCAGAGGAGATACCCCTAAAACCATTTAACAGCTTATCTCTAATTTTAATGGGCTGTTTTCTTAATGAGGTCCTTTCACATCAATCAGCTGCTGAATCCAGTGTTAAAAAAGAAATCTAAACTTTCTCTTGGCACACACTTTATGAGGACTCTGTGGAGATTTCCATGATACTGAGGTCTACAAGCATTCGGAGGAGCTTGCTTAGTCATTCTTCCCATCTGCTCTGCTGCTTCCTCCCTCCCTCTGCTGCTCCGCACATGCTTCCTGGCTGCCTGCTCCTCTGCCCTGGCCCTGCAGCGTGGCTGGCAGCCCTGCTCCCCTCTGCTGCTGGGTTTCTTCCTGGGAGCATCTTCTGCTATGAAGCTCAGGTAGTTGGGTGCTGAGAGAGTTGGAGAAAGGAAAAGCAGAAAGGGAAAGAGGGAAAAGGAAGAAGAATGAAAAGGAAAGAAGAAAAAGGAAAAAGAAGAAGAAAAAAAAGAAGAGAAAGAAAAAAGGAAAAGAAAGAAAAAAGGAAAAGAAAAAAAAAAAAAAAGGAAAGGAAAAGAAAAAGAAAAAGGCACCAAAGAAGCAGTCATTACTAGCTGCATTGCAAACATCATTTGCTTAAAGCTTTGAGTCACTCCCAAACCATGCGACTGAAAATGTGGTCATTGTGCTCCCCATTTAGTTCTTTTTCCTTCTCTTCTGGCCATTTATCAGTGTAGCTCTTCTTGGCAAGCAGGGCCAGTGGGAACTTCAGCGACTCCAACAAACCTAAGGCTGAGGTCTGTGTGCAGTTGCACTGCTCCATAGCTGGGGATGTAGAAGGTCACCTTGGCCTCACCAGGCTGCCAGGGGAGCTGAGGAGGTTGAGCTGGAGGGATTCACCAGCACCAAGCTCTTTGCAAGCCTGTATTTTCTAGTGTTGAGTCCACAGATGAGTGTTTGAGAAATTCCCCAGGGTGATATTTACCCCAGCAGCTTTTCTGGCGCAGGAACAGTAAAACTACTGCTTAGAGCAAAGTTAGAGGAGGGAGGCAGAGAGGTCTGCAAATAGCAACCTCCCACCCCTTTTTGCTTTCCCCAACTCCGTGCTGTGTCTCATGCTGAAATGCCGGCTCCTCCACATTGAGAGTCATTTCATCTTGCTGCTTCCTGAGGGAGATCGACATCTCCTTGGAGCTCGTGGTGCCAAGGAGAGGCAGGCAGCTTTGGCCTGCAGAGAGCAGAACTCAAGTACTGTGTGGGCAGCCGAAGACAAGAGCTTCTGAAACAAGGAACAGAACAGATCTCTAATCTCCAGACTCTGACACATATCACACTTTTCTCAGTTGCTTAGGAAAGAGATTTGCATCCAAAAAGAAGTGGGAGGTTTAAATAGGAGTTCGTACACACACGCATTTATCTTCAGTGGCCCATGCTGTAATTTACATTTCTCAAGTCCCATGGAACCCACAACACTCCATAAAATACGTCCATTAAGAAGCCAAGTTCCCATCTGTGAGCTCAGTAGGCACTCACCCATGTGGCCTGAAGTGCTACAGGGACGGAGCCACAGCTCCATCCTTGTAGAATGTTGTGAAACCAAAGCATACAAAAACTGGGTCCACAGAGTCATAGAATCACTATGGTTGGAAAGACCCTTAAGATCATCTAGTCCAACCATGAGTCCATGCAAGTGACTGCTCTAGACTGTGACACTCAGTGTGACATCCAACCATTTCTTGGCCTCCAGAGACAGTAAGTCCAGCATCTCCCTGTGCATCCTGTGCCAATGTATTGGCACTATTTCCAAGAAAAAAATTTTCCTAATATCCAACCTGAACTTCCATTGGCGCAACTTAAGGCCTCTCATCCTGTTGCCAGCTACCTGGGAAAAGAGGCCAGGGAATAGAAACTCCTGGCCCTAGAAAATGGTGACATTTCCTTGCAGGGACATGTACCTTCTGGTACAATCTGAGCAGCCCCTTCATGCCTTCACCCACTACAGCTGTAGATCTGTCCTACATTGCCCATACACCCACCTTGACTGAGTTGACAGCCCAATCTGCTGCAGCACAGTGGCCCAAATAAGGCATCCATTCTTCTAGGTGGAAAAAGCTCCTGTTTGTTGGGAATTGCTGAGCAGAGCTCACTGTAGTTTGTCAGAATTTTCTGGTTTGCAAAAGTCAAGAAGTGGATCCTTGCTTCTCTTTCTTGACACAGTTCTTTGGCCTATTCCAATTCTCTTGTATTCAATAAGAGGGATTTGTTCTCTTTTTGTAGTACACATGAAGATTAGGCTCCTTGAATGGAGAAAAGTTTCCATTTACCTATAGTCTGTAAGGAAGTGAGGTTGAGGGGGATGGGAAAACCAGGGCTGAGGTTCCCATTTGTTTGATGTGTGGGCGAGCTCCAAGATTCCAGTACTCACAATTTAAGCACAGGGCTGGAAAGCCCCCTGGGATCGCCCCATTGTAATAAGAAGGGGAGAAATGATACCTTTGCACACAGATCAGTGTTTCAAGGCCAATTTCTGCTGCCTATCTACACTTATTTGTGTTACAAGGTGAACCTTCAATGCAACATTGTTAGGCTGTTATCATAATATTTCCATCTGTGCTCCGTGGGGAATGACTTTACTCGGGAAGCGGGGAGGGAGGAGGCTGTCCTGCTGCGGCTGCTGATCTCGCCCCAGCCCTGCCTGTTGCTGCCATGGCCATGGTGCCTGAGCTCTGCTTTCCTCATGCCATCTAGTTGTCCTCAGCACTGAGGTGGCTGGGGAATGAGTTGGGATTTCCTCCAGACGCAAGAGACCTGGTGTCAGAGGTGTTGCTCCTGTTTGAGGAGCTCTGTGCCACTAAAATTGTGATCAGTTCTTCTTTCTGTCTTGCTGACAAAGCACATTCACCTTAAGAACACTTACTTTGCAATTCATAGTGAATTTATCCCAAGGAAAGGCGTCCACTTCTGCGAGTCACATACAGAAGGCTGCCAATGAGGGGTGAGCTGGGCTGGGATTCCCACACACCTATTCCAAATCCTGCTTATGCTCCTGGCTGTCCTTACATGGAAGATGAGACCATTCCTCTGAGACAGACCACCTCTTCCTGGTGTAGGAGCTCCAAACGCCCTGAAGTGAGAGAGAAGTCTGGAGGGCACCAATCAGTGCCCATTGTTTTCATAGAATTAGAGAATCATTAAAATTGGAAAAGACCTCTATGATCACCCAGTCCAACCCCGCCATCCCCACCATGCCCACTGACCACATCCCTTGGTGCCACATCTCCACGGATCTTGAACACCTCCAGGGACAGTGATTCCCCTGCCTCCCGGGGCAGCTGTGCCAATGCATTGCCACTCATTCTGAGAAGATTTTCCTAATATGCAACCTGAAATTTTTTGTGGAAATCTATCTTTTTCTATGGAGTGGCAGGAGGAGAGCCATTGATTCAGGTGCAGAGGACACTGCGGAGGTATTTCCTTGGTCTTTCAGGTGGAACCATCTCTACTGTTGTTACTGTAGCTCTATCTCCTCATGCTTGGTGTCGTGCTCCTAAGCAGACCAGCTCATTGGAATAGTCCCCAGCCCAATAGCTCTGTACTGGAAAGTACCAAGCAGACAAGGCTGGAGCGATCAGAAAAGCAGCAAAGGTGGAGACGGTAGAAAAGCTGTAAGAAGAGGTAAACAGAGCAAGGCTTTGCTGGAGATGTTTCCTGGCAATTTCCACTGCATAAAGACTCATTGCATGGCCTCAATAGCCGTGGCTGGTTTTTAAAAGATTAAGCAGCATCGTAGAAGGAAGGGTATTAGTTAATGTTTCCTCTGGTGCCAGCCAAAGAAGATAATCACATGTATTAGGTAGATAAAGTGAGTATTTACTCTTCAGAGAATAATGCATTCTGGTAGTTTCGTACGCTGCTCAACACTGAACTCTCCAAGAATACTGATTGGGAAGAAATTATTCTGTTTTGAAATACAGCTGCATGGCTGCAGGAAGGGGCTTCCTCCACTCTGCGGTGCTCAGGTGGCTTTATTTTCATTACAGCTTTCATTAGCTGAGGCTCGGGGGCTGCTGCCCTCTCTCATTGCAGGCCTCATGGCACTGAGTTCCCCACAGCTGCAGAGAGGGATTGGTCTTGGTTCAGTTCTACCCCAAAGTCCTTACTGAGGCTGGCAAAGCAAAAGGCGTTGTTTTAGGTCATTCCATGCTGCACTGATCCTCTTATAACAAAACCCAAGCATCCACCTAACTGGCAGCTGGGTTGGCTTGGTTTCCAGCTGGTGCCCAGCTCATTCCTTCTTATGCCATTTTGTCTTTCACCGAGAGGTGACTCAGTTTACTAATTGTTCTTATGACATCTTATCTTCTCTGAACGAGAGATTTAAGGTACATGAGTACTTGCTGAATTTTCATGGCTTTAAAAGGAGCTGTTTTGTAATGAGTAGTGGGATAAAAATCTTCTTCCCAGAGTATTGGATGACATGGCATTGGATGCTCTTTGGTTTCCATACAGGAGACAAGGTCTGAGTGTAGTCATGAATTTTTAAGGGAAACAACACCAGCCTCTCTGGAGTTGGTTTGATCACTGGGGGAGAAGGAAAACTGCCAGACAAGAATGAAACCCTCCTGAATTGGATTCTGGGGAACGAGATGTGATTTTCTGCTTTTCCAATTTGCAGTACGCATGGCCTGTGGCATGGAGAGAAATTCCAGAGTGCAATGGACAGTCTCACTGTTCTTGAAAAGAAAACCAAAAACCAACAAAAAAACCAGTGTGTGGCTAATCCAGTGTTATAAATCGTGGTGGGAAGGCCTCCAGAGCAGGTAGATTTGTTTAATCACTTGGGCTGGTATCCAAACCACTGAAGGATATAAAATATATACACTAGTGCCATTCACTTCACTGAAAACACCTTTTTCCCATCCAAGGAAATAGCTGTGGCTGGCATGAATATATATTTGGCAAGCTGTTGAGCAAAACAAATTTCTCAGAAAATCATCTTTGGCCCAGATGCTGACTATATTTCACCACTGTACCTCCTCAAGCTCCTCAGCTAAGACTTTCCGACAGGGAAGTCATAAGAAATTGGTGAATAATTCTTTGAAATGGTGGGATCCTCACCTCTGCTCAGCAGGCTCCCCACCCTGATACCACTGAAAGTATTGTCTTCATTTTGGAGAAGACCTTTGCAAAAATCCCTTCTCCCACGACATTTGGAAGAAGTGCAGCAGTGTAACTCAGTTAACCTTCTCCCAGCTTATTTTTCCTCTTTGAACGTTGAGCAATTGATTCAAGAGCACAAGTCTTGTACTTTCATGTCTTGAACTATGTTTCACTAGGCATGCAAAACCTGCCAAACAAGGGGATACATCTTTATTTTCTATTTTTCCAAATATCTGGAAAATTCCTGCATGAATGGCAACCTTGTTTGTGGCAGAGGGATTGAAACGTGGTGATTCTTGAGGTCCCTTACAAGCCAAGCCATTCTATGGTTTGATGAAAGAATTGCTGTGTTTCCCATTTCGACAGTTTTTATGTAGCTTACACTAAGGAATAAGGCTTATCATCATACAAAGAGTTGTACTGCAAGGTATTTCAGCCTGGGTAATCCACATCGTATGCTTTGAGCTCCATCCCAAGTGAGATCACTTCCCATTTGGTGTAGAAAATTACCCAGAGCTCCAAAGCAGGAATTTCTCTGCCTCCTTTTGAAGCAGCAAGCTCACCGTGGTCCTCCTCCTGGATGCTGCTGGCTTTGTTGTGGTTGCATTCTGACTCTGCCGTGTTGTCTCTTTCAGGCACTTTTAGGATTTGACAGAGCCTGCACAGCATTTTGTCAGCAGGAGTGAACATCTGCAGGAGTTTTCAGAAACGACGCCCATTTATGTGATTGAAGGTAATGTGCTTCCTTCTGTCACAGCCCCATACTTCCATTTGTCCCTTCTGAGTCTCATGTTCTGACTGCACGCCATGAGCACAGCATTGGGCCCAGTTTGGTGCACTTCTGAGCATCTCCAGGCTGGGGCACACAGCACATGGCCATGGAGCCCACCAGCCATGCAGGGCTGGAAGTGTGGGCTGTAAGGCTCTTGCTGGTTGTGCTGCAGAATGCACATGCAGTCCAGCTGCCTGAAGGAACTTGTCTGCTGTCAGCACAAGCTTACAGAATGCTTCTATCCCTGAAAAGTCTGACAGGCATACAAACTGCCAGAGGGGCTGAAAGGGGACTCTCTTGGCTTCAAATACTCCATTCAAAAATTCAGGACATGCTGGCTTGGAATAGCTTAGGGTAGAAGAATACAGTTGCCCGGTTCTCTGATCCCTGCTTCAGAGAAGAGGTGGTTTTGCCCCACGTCACAAGGAAATTTGCCTGCGTCATGCAGCCCACCTGTTTTCCGTATCCACTTAAGTGCTGTGCAGTTTTGAGCAGTGAAATGGGTCTTCCTTCAAGTACAGTTTTGCAACCAGGAATTTCACAGGTCAGTTTTGCACTCTGTTCAGAAACCAAAATAAAAATGTGTGCATTGTTTCTCACAGTCAGTGGTTTAGCACTTGTCAACCTACATATTGCTCTGCACGTTACTGACCTTCTTAGTGCAAGCACAAACAGCAGAGAGTGGGCTGTTTGTTTGCTCCATGCCCCTGGAAACTGATCAGGATAGCATGCTCCTGCCACTGTAGCAGTTGCATTTAGGATAATCATCTCTGACTGTAGTTGTCACTGAAAAGCAAGAATAGATTTTGCTCTTTTTTTTTTTCATAATTGGTATATTTAAGCTTAATTAAACCTAGGGGAAGCAAATGCATCTCTTAAATCACTGCTAGAAGAATTTTAAGGTTCAGAGTAGGTGACTCATCCATCAGAAGAGAATTTATTCTTTGTTTGTAAATGCTATTTATTGCCTTGTTTTGCATCACTATGGCTACTGTATGTCATTGGTGATATCAGCACCTACCATACATAACATAAATGCGAGACTCACTTTGAAGGAAATGCAGTTCTTATAACCATTTGCTGCTATCAGCCACTTTCGTGTTGTATGTTAGCATTTCTCACATAAAAGCAGCAGGAAAAGTAGCTCAATATTTTTCCATCAAAACTGTCTGAGAGGTAAAATTTCTCCTGCACCTAAATCATATTGCAGTTAAAAAAGCCCTCAGCAGCACCCATCTGCCTTATTCAGATTCTGTCTCTTTATAAACAATTTGGTGATGTCTTACAGTGATTTCAAAGTTTTAGATGAACTGATCTGCAGCTGCTTTCACAACTGTTTTATATCTGCTTGCTTTTAGAGTTAAATACCTGATTAAGATTTTTAGGACCACTGCTACTTTTCCAGCCCCTATAGAATTCCTCTGATTTCCTTTAGTGCTTCTGAGTGGAGACTGAGAACAATTAATCTGTTCCAGCTAAAGCCCAATTCCTCTGCCAATTGCATGCCCCCCTGTTCTTTTCTGAAATGCATCAAGTACAATCACTTCTGCCATCCTATTCAATCAAACCCTTAAGTTGCACAGATTTCTCAAATGGCCTGGGCTTCAGCAGCTTGGGAGCTGATTCATGGAGGCATCTGCTATAACACTGGCAGGACTGTCACCATTTTCCCAGCCAGAACCATTTGTCTTTATCATTTGGAAATAATCTGCAGGGTGTAATGTGGTCTTCGGGAAGCACAGAGCCCATTATTGCTCAATAATAGAATTTCATGAGTCTTAACAACATCTTTGATCTCACATTACACATTTGAAAGTGCATATGTAGATGTATATGTTTGATGTCTTGTGGAACAAGGATGTAGAAGTGATTTACAGACTTGGTACATGTTGAAATGCTGCTAAAATAAATGAGCAAGCTGTGGGCAGCCCAGCAACCTGCTGCTGACTGGCGGGAATGACCTCCAGGGCAGAGGTGGGACATATCTTCCCTGTGTTGGCCAAGCTTAAGTCTTCATAAAGCCACAGAACTTCTGAGGTGATTTCCAGGCACACATGCACTTTCGCATCCCAGTCTCTTTCCTTGATATACGGGATGAGAGGGGATGAGGCACCAAACCCTGGAAGGATGGTTTAGGCTGGAGGACGGACAGGGAAACGGCTGGTCCATCCTGTTGCTGAAATTAGTAGCCCTGTTCTGCTCTTCCATTGTGTGCATGTAGCAGGAAACATATTGCTTGATTTGGTGATGGCTGAGTCCAAGGCTGGCTTTTACAGGGCTTTCTCTAAGCTTTCTCTAAGTTGGATGTCCACAGGGTCAGCCCATGACCCACAGCTCAGCTGAAGTGTCTCCTGGATCTGCAATGCTCTTTCTTAGTTATGATGCAGTGGAGTGACAGTCTCTGTGCTATCAATCTGCTCCGTGCTATGGCTAATTGAATTCCTTGTGATGGGTTTTGTAGTAATTGCAGATGCTGTGAAATTTAGTTTTGTGGGGTAATTGGTAATGTAAGCCTGCAACAAGCCATCCTTGAGATGTTTTAGTTTGCATTTCTGAGTTGGAGAAGCCTTGACAAAAGAGGGTTTTGTGTGTGCAAAGCAGGACCAGAATTAATGGCAGAGTTTAGTCGTGCTTAATGGGAGCTGCTGTGTGGTAGGTGGTGGTGCCCACATCCTGCATGCCACAGCCTGGGCAGTGTGTGGCACATGCTGGGTGTGTGCCCTGGGTGCCAAACAGCACAAGGAGTGGCTAATGGGAACATAAGCAGCTTAGGTTCCTAAGTCCTCGATTGAAATGAGATTTAGGTGCCGAACCTTCCCTGATGCATTTGAAAATCCCACTCAACACTTTTCTGAGTGTTCAGGGAAATAAAGGTTATGACAAATCTGGCCCTTAGACACCAGTAGAGCTGGAGTGTCTGGAATTAACCATTCAAAAAGAAGTGCTGGCTTGTAAGGAAGTGGAGGAGACAACTGGAAAGGGCAAATATTAAAGACTTCACAAAGAATCGCAGTGAGAATTTAATTCAAGATCGATATTGAACCTTTGGTTTGCACTTTTTTAGGATAAAAATGCAGCAGATTAAGCCAAGGCTTAGTGATGCAACCATACTGACACACTATGGGGACCACAACCCCAGGCACATGTGCCCAAGAGAGGAAGCACAGGCAAGGGAATACTTCAGGAGCTGCTTAGAAAGGACAGTGCGCAATGTAATAGAACAATATGTTTGCTATTGTATTAACCTGTTGTATCAATAGGGCTAAGCAGAGAGCTGAGTTTTCCAATTCTGTTCTGATCTTTGCAGCATGACAGAGGTGATGAACACACGGGAACCGGTGATGGAGGAATTTGCTCTCAGTCAGTCTCCTGAGGAGGAAGGGGGCCCTTCCAGCCAGGTACCGGTGGAAAAACTGCAAAGTGTCCTGATGTTCACTCTGGGTGTGCTCCTGAGTCAGGGTGCCACTGCTCGGGGATAAATCCCGTAAACTTGGTGGGCGTGGGTTGCTTTGCAGCACAAAATGTATTGCTGTGAGCAAAGTCAGTGCTAAACACAGCTAACTACTCTGGATGAAAACTGCTGTAGGTTAGAGTCCTATCCACAGCTTAGTGATGTCCAATGGAGACAAGAAAGTAAAATGAAATGAGAGGCAACACGAAGCCAGTGACTCAGCGGGAGAGCTTGGTTTGTTCCAGCACCTTCCAAGCCCTCTGGCCAGGAGAGCCGTCCTTCTCTTCCTGCTGCTCCTGCCCACTCGCTGCATGCTCCAGCTTCCGCAGAAAAACACAGCGCGGCTTCCTGCTGCTCCTGACTCATTCCTGGGGGGACGTGGAACATGCAGGGTGCCGAGGGAGAAACACGATGTGATTCGTGTGAGAACAGCACAACTGAAAATAGCATTGAGGTTATACAGGTGCCTCGCCTAAGTTTTGTTGCAGCATTAATAATTATATTTAATCATAGTTTTTCACTGGTGTGTGTCATCTCCTAGGTCTCCAAAAAGATGGAAAAAACAGGAATTTTGTTGACTTGCATTCCTCCTGCAAGGGGCTATGGGCTATGGTAGCAACTTCTTCAATGTTCCTTGCAATCAAGACAGCTGACATGGAAGTTTCCTTCCAAATTATAAGCAGCTCCAGAGGAGTAATGACAAATTAGGGGGAATTTTTCTCATAGTCAGCATGAGTTGGCTGTGTGAATATCCTTGATGAGAATGTGTTTTACCCCTGTGAGTGCAGCTCTGGGAAGCGTTAGACAGGTTTAATTTCAGTGATTTCCTTGGTCTAACTGCACAAGAAAAGTCCTTCTTAATTGTGTCTCAATTTGCAAGGCTAACAATAGTGTATAAAATTTTCCATATTCATGTAGTTTGCAGTGATGAATCCCCATGACAGCACCCAGGGGAGTGGGAGCGTGAGGATGAGAATTACTATCCATCCTCATCTTCATCATGCAGTCAGATACAGGCATTGCAGCAAAGGCTGAAATGTGCTTGCTGCTTCCCAGACACGTTGGAAGGAAGTTGTCCCTACCTACAGTCTCGCATACACATGGCAGCACTGGTGCCAAGCAGAACAAGCAAGGCATGAGCTCTCAGAAAGAGCAGCTCACAAAATGAAAGGAGGTGGCAAAAGTCAAGGAGCAAACACCTCCAGTGGATTATGCTACCAGGTTAACAAGCAGTGTCCTGGGGGATATTGAATCATAGAACTGTACAGTGGCTTGGGTTGGAAATCCAGCTGGAAGAACTTTACAGCCCATTAGCACAAGATGGACAATTGAAAAGCCAAGAGACAAGGATTCAGCAGTAAAGTTTGTGTGATGTTAATAGCCTGAAGGACCTGGAGTGAGTTTTCCTTTGGTTTACTCTGGCCTCCAGCAAAAAAAACCAAAACCCACAAACAGTGTACCCCGAGGAACTACAATGAAGCAGCTATATTGAAAAAGGGAAATAACTTTTATGTGTTATAATATCCTTCACTAAAAATACCTTGTTCAACTTCAAGCTCTAATCACTACATAAAGTTTGACCTGTAGGCTCAGTGTGACAAATGAAATAATAGCTGGCACTGTCCTCTGTGTAAAGATGATCTCTGGGGCTACCTGTTTGCATGAATGCATCATAAAATATAGTTTCACATTACAGAAAATAGCTCTGCAGCATGGTGGCTTCTTAATAAACTCACTGCACGAAAATGTGAATAAATCACATCAGAGCAAAAGGACAGTGGCCAGAAAAGCTGAAGCATACATGTAGCTCAGCATTCCAGCAATGAGCTTTGTATCCTACAAACATACCATGAAACATGAGGATTTGGCAACATAGTGAATTTTAATGCCAATGTATCTGTTTTTATTGTGCATGTTGGATCATGTAAGTCACTCTACGCCAGGTTGAAGGGGCTTTTTGATGGGCATAGTAGATGGGAGTGCACATCTGGTGTAGAAAGGATGCTAAGATGGAGCATGCATCACACTTACTCTGAATACACATCTTTGGGCAGGGCTTTGACAGGAATGTCCCCATGTGTCTCACCAGGCTTTCCCAGACTCACGTGAGAAGTACCCCAAGCTGTCCAAGAGACTGCCATCGATTGTGGTGGAGCCAACTGAGTCCGGTGAGGTGGAGAGTGGGGAGCTGCGCTGGCCTCCCGATGACCTGAAATCAGCAGAGGACAAGGGTCTTCATGGTGACCAAAGAGTCTGCGTCCAGCAGCAGCAGCAGCAGATGGATCTGGAAGGTCTGAAAGAGCAGTTTGATCCTTGCTCCCCATAGGAAAAGGGCAGTTTCAGGCTCAACAGAGAACCAAATAACAGTGGGTGCACAGAAACACCTGCACATGGAGGGGAGTCCTGTGAACTGATCAAGTCCTTGAGGCTTTTGAGGTGTTTCCATCAGATTCAGTGCTGGCCGCTCACAGGGCCAACAAGCAGTGTGCTGCACGTTAGCAGTTCACTCTAGGAAACAGTAACCCTCTTCAATAGTGTATCTTTATCTCCCTATCTCTTAGCCTAGAAGTAGAGTATTTAACAGCTGCATGCTTTCAAAGGTATCCCAGGAGTGCATTAGTGTAACAGGAGCTCACAAATATGTAGATACGATAATAGGGTCACTGTGGGCTAAATATGCCTAAAGATAAGACCTTGTTAGTGTAGTTCTGGTGGATTTTTTTCCATCTCAGTGCTCTCATTTCCCCTTAAAGAGTGACACAGTTTCCATCTCCATGCAACAACATTTGCCCCACAAATGCCCTGAGCCAGCAGCTAGGATGGGGTGCAGGATGCACCTTCCCATGCCTTCAGAGGGGCAATGACACAAGGTCTGATTTTGTGATGTCAAATCACCTACTGTACCAATCAACATTCCTAGGCAGAGGCAACCACAGGGTTGTATCATTCAAGAAGAAATAGGACCCAACCTACGGCTTGGTCCAGAAGTGCATGATGGCCTCTGTGTTGTTTTTGTGCAGTGACAGCAGGACTTGCTACGTCTTCAGGACCAAACATTTGAGCACTTAGACAGCAGGCAGCCCTTCCACTCTGGTGGCTGTCTTGCTTTTAACGAAAGGGTCATCACCTCATCTCATTAATACCCATCCCAAGGTCTGAAGTCCCCTGTGAAGTCAGGCTGTGATGCACTCAGAGTACATTACTCCAGCTTTAACTATCGGTTTGCAAGTGCAACAAATTACCAATTTCAAGGCTGAGTGCCCAGCAGATCATCTGCCTCTTGGAGCAGGGAGTCACATGAAGGCTGTTGTACAGTATGGGGGAATCAATACTGACAAACCATTTCTTTGCAGATACTTTAGCGCATCCAGCTCCAGAAGTGGAAGACAGCACAGATACTCTTGAAAGCAGAACTGAAAAGGATGAGTAGGAATTCCATGGCCTCAGAAGTGAAACTTCATTGTGAACATTGTTGACAAGCTAACACACTCTGAAGATATGTCAAACTAATCTGTATTTAAATTTGCAAGGGTTTTATTTAGTTAGTACCTGGTAGGAAGTGTATGGGCTTTAGAACTGTTCTTTTCACCATTTTGACTTTCAGGCTGAGATTCATATTATTTGTTTAGTTTGTCCATAGGAAACAAAGGGACGTGTTAGGAAATGCACTGTAGACCTGAGATTACAAAGGAAAAATGTTCTTAGTTTCAGTTAGCACATTTCATTGGATTTACCTTTTTTAAGCAAGGCTGCTTTCAGGTATCAACAGCAGGACCGAGGGGTTACATTTCTCTAGAAGGGGTGTCTAAATCTAAAACCTGTATTGTTTTTAGCCATTTAAAACTAGCACTGTGATATTATGGACAATAGTTGTAATATAATGTCACCATTTGGTTTTGTAACTTTTGTATAGAGACACGAGTGTAAGATCAGCCTCCATTGCTACGCAGGATCTCCAGGCTGCCGCCTGGGCGCAGATCAGAGCAGATCTCTCCCTTTGGGCAACCTGTGCAAATTGAGGTGAACCAGCCTTGTGCTTACTGTCTTTTCAGTAAGGCTCAGAAGTTTCAGAGACACTTTCTTGCTGTACATTGATGAACTGGAATAGCTAGTCACTGGTGTTCGTGGAGTGAGGCTGTGTGTTGTAGATTTGGTTGGGTGGGTTGTGCTGTTTGTGTGCTCTATGGGGACCAGGTCCAGCTGTGCTCTCCATTGAAGGCAGCGAAATGGCTCCTGCTTTTGCTTAGGCTGGATTTGTCCCACCTTGTTCATAGAAGGTGTCGTAACTATTCCTTTGATATGTTTTGTGTATAAAGTAGATGCAGAGGCTCAGCTCTTCCTTCCTTAACCCAAGCCACGCTGTGGTTGGGTGGGTGAAGGGAGCTTCCTGGCATGGTCCAACTTCCCATTTCTTTTGTGGAGCCTCCTCACCTGGTGCCAGGTCCTCTCCGAGCCAGAAGTGAAAGTGGAAGAGGGCCAGGCTGGTGAGACGCACAGCACCCTCCATCCTGCCCCTGAGGAGCCCTCACCCTGCCCAGCCCCTCAGCTCTGCTCGCACAGCCATCTCCAAGACCGCAGCCCACAGTGGGATGAGTTCTGCACACATTGGGCTTTGCTGGATGCTCTTTGTCTCTCTGCCTGGAGATGGATCTGAGGGCCATTTTCACAGAGGTGAGCTTGCTCCTGCACAGGGACCTTCCAGAGACTCCCTCCTGCCGGGCACCATCCCAGGAGAAGTAATGATCTCAGCCCAAAACATTACCCCTTGGACAGTGTCAGTGGAGATAATGCACGTTCTTAAAGAGTGTGACTGCTTCAGTGACAAGAGTCTCGAGAGCTATGAAGCTGGATGCCTCCATCTTGGCAGGGCTGGACAGGGTCTGTACTTCCAATTAATATTGCAGCCGGAAAAAGCTGCTTGCTGTGGGTGGAATGAAATAACAGGATTTCTCCTAGTGTTAACTCCTGAGTTGACTTTCAAGTGCATTTTTCTCTCCAGTAATAATTTTCTCTAAAGGAAACTTTCAATTGTGTGATGATGGATAAAATTTACTGGCCAGATGTATTACTAAGATACGTTTATACCTTCTTAGCAACCAAATTTAATATATTTACTTACAAAGAATTCTGTGCAATGAATGTTTAATACAAACAAAAGAGACTATTTTACTTCAAAGCAACATTAATTTATGTACAAAATTATAGCTCATTATTTCGGGTGTTTGGGATCTAGAACCCTTTTTATAAGCAGTGTAGTGTAGTATAATGTGATAATGAAGTTTAACTTTGCATTCTTGACCTATATAACAACCTGTTCTGCCTTTCTGATGTGGACATCCTTCCCCAACCTGTCCCAGAATTATTCATGGTGGTAGGTGCACCAGACCTCAGAAGAGCTGCAGAAGATTTTGGGATTGCCTCCTATGTCTGGCTGCTGTGCCTGGGCACAGGGTGCCCTTTAAATACTGCCCTAGCACTGGCTGGAGTTTGCTGGAGCTCTAGGGAAAAGTAGTGATGATGACGACGTATTTTTGGCCGCGTGATTTCCTTGACCCTGCGCGTCTGCCCAGCTCCGTGGGGAATGATGACAGACGTGTCATTTGATTTGCTTTTTACTCTGTGAAAGGAAAACCAGTTATTTGGAACGCTTCCCCTCATTTTATGTGCACTCTATCTGCTTTCAGATGCTCCCTCCCTTCCTGTTCTGGATGGCCCTTATCCCATTTCCACCTGAGGTCAATGGCACTTCCCTAAATAAGTTTTCCAAAGAAACAACAAAATGCAACATCCACCCTGACCAAAAGCCACACGATGCTACTTTTTTTTTTGCTCATCACACACAGCACTGCAGCCCATGAAGAAATGCCAGATTTCCTTCTTCCATCCCCATCACTCCCCTCTTTCCTGTTTCCTCTTTCTGCTACTCCCTTTGAGTGTTTCAGCTGAAGCAAGTGGGTACTTCAGACCTAAGCTTTCCTCTGAAGCTCTGTGGCCCCAGTTTAACCATCACACAGAGCCAAACTCCTCCTCCTGCTTTTATTTTTCTGAGCATGGGCCAGAGGCCCTTAAGTAGGTGATCAGATAGAGAGAAACTTGTTTTATATGAACAAGCCCTATTTATTCAACTTGCAGGCCTATGATTGTCCACTTACTTTGTCTGTGTGCAAGTGTTGTCTCTATGATAAACTCAGTTGTTGTTTTGTATTTTTTTCTGGATGAAAAGCTTTGTAGAAACTTAAAAGGACAAAAAAAAAAAGACATTCAGTCATATTTTTCTAGTCCAGCTTGTAGAATATTTCATGTAGTGCAGAAAGGAAGTTTTATGGAGTAAGACATCGTTGGATTTTGCTGTTTCTGTTCTTTCTAATTTTGTAAAATGCCACCTGTACATAATACTCAACTAATGTATGTTCTGTAGATGTACTACACCATTTAGCCTATTAAATGCCTATAACAGACTGATTGGATGTGATGTATCTGCAGTGTCTTGGTCTAAAAGCCCAGAGGAAGCCTTGGGCAGCTGCTGTCCCACTGCTGTCCTCTATCACACGGCTCCTCCACCACTCAAGTCAGACTCATGCCCACAGCACTCACTCTCTCCACCTAGAATCGTAGAGTGACAGAATCATTAAGATTGGAAAAGCCCTCTCAGATCATCTAGTCCAACCATCAGCCCACCCCCACCATGCCCTCAGTGCCACATCTTCATGGTTCTTGAACATCTCCAGGGACGGTGATTCCACCACCTCCCTGGGCAGCCTGTGGCAATGCACTGCCACTCAATCTTAGAAAAAATGTTACCTAATAACCAACCTGAACCTCTCCTGTTACAGCTTAAGGGTGTTACCTCTTGTCCCATCACTGTTAACTAGGAGAAGAGGACAACTACCACCTCACTACCACCTCTTCCCCTGTGCCCTGCTAGGGCAGCACCTCAGGCCTCGCTGCTGCTGCTGGGCTGTTCCTGGTGGCCCTCACCCCGCTGACAGCTGGCACAGTCACAGCCCTCCTAATGCGATGCACAATTTTAGCATTTTCTGGAAAGGCTTTTGTAGAGCCCAGCAGGAACTCACATTACTGGAAACCTATACTCCTGCAAGGAGAGCGGGGTCATGTGGCAGAGAAGATAAGAGGTACGGATAGTCAGCACCGAACAAACAAATTATTTTCCAAAAACATCAGCTTACCCAAGTGTTAGGGATTGGATAAATGGGAGTTGAGGCTCTGTCACTGTTTCACTTTTGAGAGGCTGTGCTCACTGGGATGGGTACATAGCAAGGAACGCTGCTGGAGGACAACCAGCCCCTTGGTGGCCCTGAGTGGCCCTGCCATCCACAACAGGTGGTGCTTGGTGGGCAACACCAGCCCTGAAAGTGAAATTGAGCCCAAGGGAAAGGCAATGACAACTGACTTTGGCACCATGCACTGTGAACCTGATGCTTGGCATCACTCCGTACTGGTGTTTCACTTGTGCCATGCATGGAAAATCTGTAGTCCACGTATAGATTTCCCCACAGAAGGAGACTGACCCTAACTCTTGTACATTTAAAGGCCATTTATTCGAACCCCCTGCACTGAACAGGGACACCCACAGCTCCATCAGGTACTCAGAGCCCCATCCAGCCTGACTTTGGCTGTCTCCAGGGATGGGGCACTTTTCTGGGCAACCTTTGCCAATGCCTCACCACCCCTACCATAGATGCAATCACATAATAAGTTGTGGGCTTTTTGGCAGTGTTTTTTTTTTTCTTTCTTCAAATCCAGTATTTGTGGGAATTCAAGTGATCCATGGCAGCAGCAGGGAGCCCTGACAGATGCAGAACATCCCTCACATTACTGCTACAAAAGCTTTTACCTTGTTCACTGCTTCTACCATGCACTGCAACAGGACACCCTTCCTCCTTTTGTCTTTGACATTGTGGCTTTCATTTCAGAGACAGTAACTCCTCATTGTTTAAATTCATTCAGTTCTGGAAAATGAGGATTCTAACAATGTTTTTTTTTTCTTTTTTCTTTTTAGAAGTTTTCACTGAAAGAAATTAAACTTGAAACATTAAAGAGTTGCAATTTTCCTCTAAGAATGCCGATAAAGCATTTTCCTCCCTTCTCTCCAACACTTAAATGGATGTTTGCAATCAAGCCAGTGTTCTGCTTCAGCAAGGCTCCTGGAGTGTGACAGGCTCTCTTTATGAATTAGTCATTTAATTTACGGAACGTAGGTTGGGTATTGTCAGATACTCAGGTGTCCTCTGTGCCCTAACAGCTGCACTCCCCCACATTACCATTCAGTAGGGGATACAGCCTCTAGGATGCTGCTTGGGCATACAGCCAGAGACGGGAGCTGGACTGTCCCATCAGTTAGACCAGATGATTTGAAGATTGGACTAGATGATCTTAATGGTCTTTTCCTGCATTAATGATTCTGTGATTCCATTCGATGATTCTGTCACCCCAGCCTTGTCTGGCCTTGGAGTGCTCACGTGTCCTCCAGAATTCACCCTTCTGTCTCATCAAATTCTATGAGCACAGCATTGTGGCAAAAATACGGGGTTAGCACAATGTAAAGTGGCACGGGATGAAAACCAGCAGCTCAGGTGTTATTTTACTGGTACCAGGTTTAACTTCCACCGCACTGAACTGGTGGAAATTTTGATCCAGTAGGAACAAGAAACGGATTTAAAATGAGGTTTGGGATGCTAAACATCGCGAAGACTTGGTGCTTAAAGCAAAACCAGAACACAAGCAAGAAAAGAAGAACAAAACTACAGCAGCTGCCTGGCTCTGTTAGCCCCAGCTCCTCCATTCTACTTAAACTCTCCCTTTGTACCGCTCCTGGTGCCCTGGTTACATTTAACGATCCCTTAGCATAGGGACAGGACTCAAATTCAAGCTGCACCTCTCAAGTGTAATTGCAACTGAGGAGACACACCTGAGTTCCCCTGTTCACATACAGGCTAAGGTGTCACTGCCTATTTATAGCTGGGCTGGGTTAAATAAAGTGCCTTTTTCCTGAGGTTTCAAACAAATTCCAGGCGTGACAAAGAGCCCAGTATTCTTCCTCACCCTTTTAGCTTTTTAAGCCTAGTTCATACACGCAGAGGTAGGTCTTGTTCCAAGTGATTCAGAATAAAACCAGAAATCGAGCCACTGCCCACTAGAAATCATCTACAAGATTTCCATATACATTATGAGAAAAAGAAGTGATCAAAATACTACACGGTTTTGGTGTATGGGTACAAACTATGGCGGCAAATATACTGGTAGAAACCCCCAGATTTGGTGACATTGCTTTGGGCCCACTGCAGCTGAGAGATGCCATTGGACACGGAAGGGAGGGAAGAAAGAACAGAAAAAGGGTGCTTTGAAACCCTGCTTTACAGAAATGTTCTTAACACACTGTAGTTTAAATGGTCCAAGAGCTGCCTATAAGCAGTGTAAAAGCAACAAGTCAGTGCCTCTGTAGTTATTTGTCCAGAGTACTCTTACATTGCTAGGAAAACCTGAAATAAATTAACTTATTTCTCCTCCTTTTTTTCCCCAGGAAAGCTCACATGCATTTCTATGAAGATATAAACTCTTTCTGCCATGCAGAACTCTGCCAAGAGCTGTGCTTGCTATTCCAGATTTACAATAAAAATTGTGTATGAATGACCTTTGATACACAAAGCACGGCTTTGGCTAAGTCCACCATACACAGCTAATCAGAGAGCATACAGGCTTGGGAGAACACTGTGATGTGATCTTGTGAAGTCTTAACACAGGAGTGCATATAGGCCACGGGAGCAGAGAGAAGCAATGCCTGGTTAATGCTGGAAAGTATATTTCGTATGTGTTTGTAAAACTGAGCGACCAAAGGAAAGAAGTAAGAGCATCTGGAGATATAAATCAACCTGGTCCACCAACTAGGTGCCTGACTTGAAGTCATTTGACCTCTTGTGTTCCAGCCACATAAAACTGGATACATGACTGATTGCCAAAATGAGAACCAGATGCTGCTGTGCTTTAGCACAACCTTCCTGCATATGGAGCTACACCTACTTACAAGGAAATTTCCGCACGCTGAATATTTTTATGTTTTCAATTCAGAATGATGTAAGCTTTTACAAGTTCTTGGTAGAAGCATGATGCAGGTGGTGGGATAAGACCATGTTTTACATCAGAGCAGAATATGGCTGTCTGTATAACATGATCCCACCTGGAGCATTCACAGACAGCAGAGTTTCTGTAACATCTGCAGTAGATGAGAGGTGGCAGTGATGTGTGAGTACTGCACCATGATGGTGAACCAAGTTTACAAGAGTTTAACATACACAGACAAAATGAGACGGAGGCACAGAGCATGTGATACTAAGCACCAAGTATTTAACACTCCTAGAGTAACCATCAGCTCTGCAGAGAAAGATGCCAGAGGAAACTCTCAGAGCTGATTTCCACACCAAATTTACTGTGAATAGCACTGCAGCCCAATACTCATGCTGATATTTCAGGTTTTACAAGGCACCACTAATTATTTTACTTTACCACCTCAGTTTTCTTCTCAGTGCAGTTTAATAAAGTTTAAGACCACAACTGGAATTCACAAGTTGAATTTTGTCAGGACCACATTTGTCAGCATTAACTCTGAAAACTTATTTACGCCACTCTTCCTCAGCCTACCAGTAAAACAGTAAATTCTGCATTTAATTTTCCCATAATTAAGATAGATCTTCCCTTTGTGCATTTTTTTTGGTCTTTTTGTTTGTTTGTTTGTTTTTCTTAGGGTGATACCATTCCCTTCTGAGTAATGGCTTACTGCCAAATCAAAGCAAGATACTGTGGATACAATATACACAAAAGAGCAGGAATCTCTGATGTACAAAAGCAGCTAATGAAGCTAATGCAGATAACCAATTTATACCACAAAAGCTTAAAATAACCCAACTGTGTCCATGCAGCTGTGCTCACAAACCTTCAACCCAATTTTCCTCTGTGATCAAGTGTGCACAGAGGTAATTCCCCTAGCTGAGGACCTGCATCAAGTTGAGTAATGCACTGGATGTGGGCATTTGATAAGACAAGTGGTAATGGCCTCAAGTTGTACCAGTGGAGGTTCAGGCTAGACATTAAGAAAACTGTCTTCTCAATAAGAGTGGTGATGCAGTGGCACAGGCTGCTCGGGGAGGTGGTGAATTCACTGTCCTTGGAGGTGTTCAAGAACCAGAGAGATGTGGCTCTGAGGGATGTGTTTTACTGGGCATGGTGGGATGGGTGGTGGTTGGACTAGGTTACCTTAATGGTCTTTCCAATCTTAATCGATTCTATGATTTGGATCATTTGGAGCCTCCTTTTGAATCCATGGCTTTCCCTATGAGCTGTGTCTTACTGAAGAGCTCAGGTAGCTCAAACAAAGGAAGGATTAAAAAAGAAAGGTCGAGATTCCTTATGGGGCAACCCAATCTAGTCTCTACTGCACCAGAGGCTGGGAGATTTGTCCCGCAGCCCAAAGCAGAAGTTAGCTAATGTGCACCTAATTGGCTAGGAAGCTTATTTTCAGCCTCTGCACTCCTACATGACAAGCACACAAAGTGCCTATGAAAGATTAATGCAGCAGGCCCCAAAGATGGGAGCTCTCTGAAAGGCACAGCACAGCAGGCCTTCGTTAGTGCACGCGAGCAGATGGACACACTGCTGGGAGCCAATGCATGCACTGTGCAGCACTGCACTTCCTCCTCCTGCCTCTTGCCTCTGAACTTCACAAGCAATCTCCAAGTATCCACAAACAGAGGCAGGCGTATTAATCAGGGGTAAAGTGTTGCTTGCTGGGCTGTAGGAGTCATTAGGCTGCTGCTCTGGTTCTGGTTTCATCCCAAACTTCAGCATAGCCATTTCATTTAACTGAGCTGAAGTCACACATGGAGATTATTTTTGTTCGGTCCCCAGATTTTCAACCTTTCCATCTTTGCTTCCCTGGAGACATCTGCTTTTCCTGAGTTCAACACTCTGCATTATCTCATCTGACTTCCACAGCTACATACACCTGTGGGATTTATGAACATTATTATGGATGGGATGTGATGGAGGACACAGCATCTGAATCATGGCTGGCAATGAAGAAATGCAGTGGTCATACACATATTACATAAAGTTAGCTGCAAAGATGGGTGTGTGTTACACTGTCCTAGCAGTGGAAGCAGTCATGGGGTGCTGCTGGAGTACAGTATTGAGATATCATAGACCCACAGAATTGCTTGGGTTGGAAGGGACCTCAAGGTCCGTGTAGTTCCATCCACTGGCCAAAGACAGGGTTACCAACCACTAAATCAGGCACTAGATCAGGTTGTCCAGGGCCCCATCCAGCCTAGCCTCAAACATCCTCAGTAATGGGGTATCACAGCTTCTCTGGGCAGCCTGTGCCAGTGCCTTACCATACTCTATGATGTACTGATTAAGAGCATTGATACTCTTCACACTTTTTCTCTTCATTCCAAACTTAAAAGCAGTAATTTATCTGTCTCGTTTTTCAGAAATCTTTAAAATTAAAAAGACTACCAAATAATTCTTCTGCTGCCTACACAATGTGACATTGATCACTGCTGCTTAGCAAATTGGACAAGAGTCATTATATGCAACAAAAGAGTTTGCATAGAATCTAGTGGTGAGATTGCCATGATTTAAGAATTTCATCTTCAGATTAATGTGCAGAAACGTGCATGCAGTTACTAAAACCTGCTACTGTTCAGTCTTCACCTCTTCTCCTTTTTGGGTGTTTGCTGTTGCATTCCTTGTGCCTATGCTGAGCTTTCTACATGAAAAATGAAATAGTTAAAATATTCCACATTCCTATCAGCAGTCACCCGATGTTGCTACACACCCACCTTTCTTCTCCAGGATGCAGCTGCCTCTGTTGGATGCAAACAGGCCAGAGGGAGCTTGGCTGAGAAGCCATGTCCCCAGACTACAGAGCAGAGGGATGGACAAACACTTCTTGGCAGAGCAAATGGTGGGACTTGCCTCTCTGTGTCCTGTGCTCTAATGTAGAGATTTGCTCTAAGTTGTGTTCAGCCCCAGCACTGCACAGCACCCTGGAGCACTGCAAACTGGAGCATTGCTTGGCTTTTCACTGAACATGCATCTAATTCTGGGGCATCTCTGTATCTTGTTAAACAATTATCCAGTCAAGCAGTTTAGCCCACAGCCTGTAGCAGCATGCAAATGAAGTTGCATTACCACACATTGAAAAGGAAAACATTTTTCGGAGAAACATGATTGAAATCCTTGAACAATCTCTTCTTTCTTCAATGCAGTGCTTCCAAGTGGAGGAAAAAAATACCTAAACCTGCTTCCAAAAACATACTACTCACCATAGAAACTATACACTAAAACAACTCTACTAGTGATTGCAGCTCAGTGGAGCATTTCAGTTAATACGTTATTTGAGTAAGAGGGATATTTGCAAAACATTGCTGCTAATCCTGCTGTTTGCTGTATGTGGAAGGGCTCCAGCTGATTTCAGTGAAACTCCACCCATAGGGAGTAGGCAGCAGAAAGAGGGACACAATGAGCTCTTGCATTTTTTTTTTTTAACCAAAATAACCTGTC
Source organism: Tympanuchus pallidicinctus (assembly GCF_026119805.1). NCBI lineage: Eukaryota > Metazoa > Chordata > Aves > Galliformes > Phasianidae > Tympanuchus > Tympanuchus pallidicinctus. The sequence continues at coordinate 49,228,123 of NW_026294747.1, forward strand.
AGCAGCCATGTTTCGATGTAAACTATAAACATGAATTTGGTTCCCTGTTCCAGTTCAATTTTATTTCTCCCTGTCCCAGCAGAGTAGTTTGGGATTTCACATTGCTGTGTGGGATGACCACCAGAGGCTGTGCATGTGGGTAGCCAAGGCTGGCTGTGGGTGCGTGGGATCATCAAGCAGAGCTGCAGCGTGAGGCCACACTGGGCTCTTGCTGGCACTACCACACACCATAACCTCAGGATTTCAAGGCATCCATCCCACAGCTTTTTGTGCTGCCCCAAGCCAACCTATCCTGTTCTTTCTCCTTGCCAGTACTGGGAGAACATCTCTGTCTTTCTTGGCACAAGTGGAAAAATGTAAGAGGGCTTAAGCAGGGTTTTATAGCTTGCATCCTCCCTGGCTCTGCTCCTGCTCACACCAGCTCACCTGGCCAAAAGTGCCGTAAGATTCATTCCAGAGGATCTTTGTGCATGAAATAATAACAAAGAGTTTGACCTCTGCCTAATTCCACAACAAAGAGCGTGTCCTTTGGACCAGATTTCTCTTTCTGAAGTCCCAGCCATTCCATTTAGTGCAGGTTGATTTATACCCACCCAATCTCTGTTTCCCATGAGAAGTCACAAGCTGAGTTATAAAGGCAAACCTCTAAGTAAATTTATAGCCTACATCAGGTTTTTCATCTTGGAAAGAAGCAAAGCCATAAATTTCCCATACGAGTGCTTCAAAAATCATCCCCTTTTTGATTCATTGTGCTTGAAAGTCTTTCTGAGCCAGAAAATGCAGACCTCTCTGGGATATTCATTTTGAAAGTTGAGCAAAAGACTGAAGCATTGCTTAGGAAGACTGCTCAGCACTCCATAAGATGAGCAATCCTAATATGCAACTGCATATGTAATCTTCCTTCTGACAGAGTGAAAGCAGCCTCTCCATCACACACACAAAAAGCAGACGAATACTCCAAAAGAGGCCAGTGCTTTGGAACATGGACTCTCAGAGTATCAAGTGCTTGTTTAAAGACACTGAAACAGCTATTGCAAAAAGCATTACCAGTTGAAGACACTGCACACTTATCTGTGCAGATATTTGCAAAGCTGGGCAGTCCAGGCACAGGGACCTGTGAGCTGTAGCACAGACAGTTCCAGGTGTGCAAAAAATTCTGTAATTGGCTATAAACTGCAAGATATAAAACAGATCTAGGCTCCCTGCTTGCTCTTTGCAGCAGAAAGAAGAGAGGAACTGCATTTTCAACCATTTCTCTGTGGCACAAAAAGCTGAGAACAACTTTTAGAAAAACCCCAGATTGAGATTTGATGACAGTCTCCCAGCTCTGGATGTTGAGTCATGAGAGAACATGATCTAGGGAAGAATAAAAACATAAGTCAGATAAAAAGCCTCCAAGATCCATCACCATATCAAGTCTATTTTCTGCAGCTGGGACAGACCCATATGAGGACATAAGCTCCAGGGCCAGACTCCTGTGCAACTTGCAGATCAGGAGGCTCACCAAAGCAGATACTGAGGTGCCCTACAAAGCACCTGGGAAGATTAAAAGAGGGGATATTTAGACTGGATATAAGGAAGAAGTTTTTTACAGTAAGGATGTTGCCCAGAATGCTGGTAGATATCCTGTCCTTGGAGATATTCAAAGTCAGGCTGGATCAGGTTTTGAGCACCTGACTGAGCTGTAGATATATCTGAACACTGCAGGGGAGTTGAACTAGATGATCTTTAAGTTTCCCTTACAACTCGGAAAATTCTATGATGATTTGTGCCTAGGCAGCAGGCCATGACCCACTGGTGGTTAGACAAGACAAGACAGAAAGGACTTCCCTCCATGCCATCCAAGGAATGGAAAAATAAGCTGAACAGAAAGGTAAGCAATTGAACCAGGCTAGGCACTACAGTGACTCTCCCCAGTATCAGTAGCAGGTAATTGGAGCAACATGGCTCCAAAGCACCTGACTCTCACAGGAACAGGGACAGGTCCTCCACGTTTCTAGAGGAGCTTGTTACCATCTGGGCACTCAGGAGCAGGTTTTTCCGTATCATCATACAATCATAGAATCATTTGAGTTGGAAGAGACCCTTAAAGGTCATCCAGTCCAACCTCCCTGCACTGAACAGGGACACCCACAGCTCCATCAGGTGCTCAGAGCCCCGTCCAGCCTGACCTTGAATATCTCCAAAGATGAGGCATCCACCATTCTCTAGACAACCTGTTCCAGTGCCTCATCACCCGTACTGTAAAACACTTTATCCTTATACTCATTGTAGACCTCCTCTCTTTTAGTTAGAAACCATTTCCCCTTGTCCTATCACAACAGATCCTGCAAAAGATCACCTGCAATGAAGGTGTTTGAAAGTCAGATGTTTCTTTGGTATCTCAATAGAATGTTTCAAAAAATGTTCTTTGTATAGGTGCAGATGGTCTGTGAGATTTTCATGCTTAACTCCTCTAGTAATGAATTAGGTATTACAAAATTCTTATCCACATCTGTCTTCTCTAGAGAAACTTTTAGCTTTTTCAGGCAAAGGCTGTCTCTTCTGTGTCCATCTAAGAGTTCAGCAAAAGACAGCTCTGTTCCCATTTTGTCTGTGTGACACAGACCACAGAAAGCCAGCAGCTGGGAACTTCTCTCTGCTGTGGCTGCTGCAGCAGTGCTACCAGTGACTCACAAATCAGCGTGCTCCACTTCCACCAGGCTTTTCATGGGCAAAGGAGGTGTTTCCACAGCACAGATGCGGAGGAAGCTGCAGTGACAGTGTGTGTGTAGGAGTTGGGCTCTGCAGGTGCCTCAGCTGCTCCTTGTCACACCAGCCATGTTCCGCACCCATATTGCTAAAAAGCAGTAGAGGACAATAGTTATTAATATTTTCTCCTGTTGGGACAAGTATCCCTTGTTTAAAAATCCACACCTCTATGTACACCTACGCAATACTCCAAATCACTGCAATATGGGGACTCAGATGCTATGATTAATATAAATATTCCTTTGTATTTGCTAAAAGATTTAAGCTCACCCTTCACACACACACCCCTGTGCGCCTCTGCATATCTGATAATAGGGGATTATAATACAGCGCTGTTATTCCTGCAGGGTTTGATTATTTAACATTGTACTGAGCAAAGTTATCAGAGAAATCCTGACGGACAAAAATAACCCGTTGTTTCTGAAGTGGTGTTTGCAAAGTAGGAGCCAAAAATAGCTATTTGTTGGTTGGCTTCAAATATTGCTGACCTTTCAGCACACCCAGCAGAAACGGCCAGGGCAGAAATCCCTGTGCTCTGGGCGTGCAGAACAAAACGCCTTCCTCTCATCTTTTCCATGTGAATCCTGTTAAGCTTGGATCCAGTCCTGTTTGCTCTCAGTCCTGTAGGCAGTGTGCAGAGGGGACTGTGGTGTCAGCTCCACAGGGAAGACTTTCTGCTCTCCCAGGAAAAGAGGTCTGTGCCAGCACCTGCTCTACCCCATTTTGTGACCATTTTATCTGTTCGGAGGCATCACAACTGTCAATGGCTTTTGAAATGCTTTTTCTGAATCTGGCCTGGAAGCCAGGAGACCATTCCTAACTCTGCTCAGGCAGAGTGTTCATTTTTTTTAGAACTGTGGAATCATTAAGGCTGGAAAGGACCTCTAAGATCATCTAGTCCAACGTCAACCTCCACACCGCCCACTAAATCATTTCCCTCAGTGCCACATCTCCACAGTTCTGGAGCACCTCTAGGCATGGTGATTCCACACCTCCCTGGGCAGCCTGTGCCAATGCATTACTGCTCTGAGAAAAAAAAATCCCTAATATCTAACCTGAACCTCCCCTGGGACAATATAAGGCCATCGCATTGACCCCCACCTCGCTACCATCTCTTTTAGCGCAATTGTAGAGAGCAACAAGGTCTCTACTGAGATCCCTCTTCTCTAAACTCAACAATCCCATTTCCCTCAGCTGTTCCCCATGAGACTTGTGCTTCACTGCTCTTCTCTGGACAGTCTCTTGAGCCTCAGTGTCTCTCTTGTAGTCAGGGATCCAAAACTGAACACGTACTCAAGGTGAGGTCTCAACACTGGTGAGTACAGAGAAACATTTCAGACCTACTTTCTATTTCACCTCTCCATCCTCTTTAGGGCTTTCTTAACACCAATACACAACTGGACATACAGTCCCTTTTTAAGGCACAAGGATTTGAAGTCCAGCATGCGTCCCATTTGCTCTTCCTCAGCCATGCTGTGACATCTCTTCTGCCCCTTCTTGCTCCTTTGCACTGTCCATCATTTCTCCTTCTCACCCTTCTCCCACCTCCTGTTTAACTGAAAGAAAATCCTCAGAACACACAAGAGTGAAGGCATCTATTAAGTTAGGGAGCTGACACATGGAGGTATCAAGAGAGAGTGAAGGTGATAGCTGGAGGAAAGGGCTCATGTTCTCCCTCTTTGGGATCTCTTAGTGCCCTGACCCCTAGGACCACCGCTGGACAAGCCCATCAGGTAGATGAGACCCCATGGGGCTGGGATGAGGTCTCAGAGAACAAACCTTGTAAGCAGCAGCTCCAGCATGCCCCTAGGCACTTTTCCTTGCCTCAGAGCACACTGCTTCATTTGCAAGATGCGAAACGAGGTAATACATCAGCAGAAAAGTTCATTGCTAGGTTGGAGGGAACATCTTCTGGTGCTAGAACTTAAGGGAAGCTCCAGTGAACACCAGACCCAGAGCTCTAGAGGGTGCAGACAGTGGCTGTGGGGAAAAGAGAGTGCAATGCTGCTTTGACAGCTCCACATTTCTCTTCCCTGCAGTGCATAGAGCTCATGGAAAGCAAAGATGTGGGGAGAACTTACCTGTGAAATCCTGCAAGTCTCCCCGTGCAAACTGTGATTATTATGAAGGTTCACACATTAACTGGAATTTTCAGAGAAAAAGACTTGCTACAACAGCCTCACCAAATTTTAAATCATTCCTTCAACCATTTCATAACATGGGCAAAACAATAGTTTATGCTTTTATGCCCAGAAACTGCTGTTTTAGGTCAACATCTTTACATATGCAGCCATTCAAATTATTGGGCTCCATCAGAATATTTTCAGATATTATATTTCTCAGTTTAAGAAAACATTCATTACTCAGAGGGTGGTGAAGCCCTGGCACTGCTGCCCAGAGAGCTGTGGGTTCCCAATCTCTGGAGGTGTTAAAGGTCAGGTTGAATGGGGCCTTGGGCAGCTGGATGTGGTGGGAGGTAATCAGCCCTTAGTGGGGGTTGGAGCTCAATGATCTCTAAGATCCAATCCAGACTAAGCCATTCTATGACTTCATAAAAGTAAAAGGCCAAAGAATTAAAAACAGTGGGAAAAAGATCTCCTGATGAGAAGAACCAGGTGAGGAGCTTTGCTTGCAAGTATTTGTGGCAGGGCAGCCTGCAGCAGAACAGCAATGGGCTTTTCCAAAAATGATGCTGGCAGCAAAAGTATTGCAAAGTTCGGGGTACATGTGAAGCAGTGAAAGGAGGAAGGTGATTACACACAAAAATTCTAGGGATTCTGATAGTACTTATTCCTCCAGCAATACTGCAAGAAACACATGAGTTGGTCAGACACTGAGAAATGCTTTAGTGTAAATCTGCTGGGAAAGGACTCATCTTGCTTTTGAATTTCTTTATAACAGTTTCAGCCTGACTGGCTGAGGGATGCTGCTCCTTGCCAGCAACAACCTTGCATATCTACCTCAAATTTGTTTTTCTGCAAAAGAAACAAAACATGGGGGAGGAGGGTGAAAGCAGAGGAGAATCAGCATCCAGTCTTTGAAACTCAGCCAATTTTAAACCTGGTTTGATCTGCATCAGTGATGTGGATCACCATGACAAAGTCATTACTCCACGCCTGAAATCCCTGCTGGCACCAATAAGTATCTTGCTTGCAAAATATGAGCAGGAATACACACCAGAGAGTTCATTACAGAGCATCTTCCATTAACCCTTTCATCAGTTAAGACAAAATCTTGTCTTGCTTTACTGGCAAGTTGATCTCAGGAACTATCTGCAGGTGAATCTGGTTCTAATAGGAACAACATCAGACCTGACCTGTCTTCTGTTGCTTCGCATCCCTATTTTATCACTCATCAAAGACAAGTGTATGTTCTGCGTGACAAGACCATCTCATAGAGGGTTTGCATACAAAGGGCAGATTACAGAGAATTGAGAGTAAAGCTCTCGGGGACACTTGTGCAAATTGCAGCTGAAACAGATGGTATTTAAACAGAAAGTCTGGGCACAGTAAGGGAGGGAAGAGGGGAGAGGGAAGTCACAGAGGACCTGAAACAGACTGAGAAGATTCTGTAGCCTTGGCAACACCTTCTCCTGATTGCCCACATCAACTATGGAGGATAGGGCATGAAGGATGCTGCTAATCAAGTGCCATCTCAAGCAATCTTCCTTTCTGCCACTCTGCTCCAAAGGAATTCTGCCTTTCTCTCGGTTCAACTCTCCTCCTGGAGTGACTTAACTATGTGACGTCTCTGCTCATGAGCTGTGCAGAAGCAGCCTATGACAAGGAGCTGCTGAGAGATCCACTGCTCAGACACCAAGGGCATGTGCATGGAGAACTGGAAATAACAAGCTAGGGAGAACTATGCCTTCAGCAACTGCCTAGAGAGCAACAAAAATGGGCTGGTAGAGACCTTGAGCCCTGCCATTGCCAAACCCAATGATTTTCCAAGAGAAACAGCCCTCGGATACACAAGAATTGAAACAATCAATCTTCCTTTAAAGAATTTGGAGAGATCAGTAGTTTATATATAGTTAAAGCCTTGGCAATCTGATATAGAGGAGTCTAGAGGGGGCAAGCAGGTACTTCTGCAGTGCGACATGTAGGAAAACGCAGGTTGCTGAACACTTTTGGACGCATTAACTTCAGCAGTTTGCATACTCTGAACTGTTCCCTTTGTAATCAATGGAGAGAGACACTTGAAGAGAACAATCAATCTCACCTGCATAGAGATGTTTAAAATGAAGGGAAAAGGGCTCACCACACAGGATACAAAGAAAACAATGTGCCAAACCTGTGACATCAGGGGTCTTAAGAGATTTCCAAGACAAATGAATAAACAGAACTATTTTCCCTTTGAGTATTCACTTAGGGCATTACATGCACAAACGTTCATTTCAATGACAGAGAGATGCCATTTTTCAACTGGGCACCTCTAACTTTCAGAATAAAACTTTCTGCATCAGCTGGCAACTTGCCTAAAATGCAATGCTTCAGCATTTTCCCTATACAAATACATCCAAGGCTTCACCTCCTAAGGAAACATTGGATAAACAAACACAAACTCTAAGGTGAGCAATTCATATTCACATGGGATTCTGGAAGGCGTAAATAAAAAAGAAGTGCTACTGAAAGGGTTAGCATTCAGGGGAAAAATGGGTAAAAAGAGCAGCAGTCGTGCTCCAGCATCAGCTTGGCTGCTCAGAAACACAGCCTAGCTCCCTGGAGGAGCCCTCAGTGAAGTCTCCACTTAGATATTTCCCCAACATGAGACAAATGGCAGCCCCTTCTGCAGGCTGCAGTCTCAAAGGGGTGGTGAACAGTCACTACTCTTCTCCTCTGCTGAGTATGAATGACCCGAGGACCTCCTAGCCACCACAAGGGAAATCCTCAAGCTTAAAGTTTCCAAATATATTGTTTTTGACTCTTTCAGAGACATCTGCCTTGTTCTGTTCCACTTCCCCAAATCAGCATTCTATCAGCAGTATAAGTCAGCAAATTTCATATTCCATATCAAATCCCAGACAGAAAAACTTTGCTGGCATTGGGGCTCTGAGAATGGCCAGCACTTTTTCTCACCTCTCAGGACTCTCCTGCTGCTCTGAGTTCATGGTGCTCAGAGGATGCTCTAAGCACATCTGTAATCCCCATTCCTTTGATGCTGGAGCCATGCACTGCTTTAAATAAAACCTTTAAACTTTTTCTATGAGCCAACATAGGTTTAAACAGCACTCTTCCCCCTAACTCATAATGGGCTATTGACACAGCTGTTCTCTTTCACTGCTCAATGTATGGAACAGAAGTACAATTTCAACATGAAAAGAGCGTTTATTAATTTTGTCTGCTCCACATCACACCACTCTCCCATTTTGCTAATGCATAGCATCAGAACTGAGCAAGTGTTCTCACGGTGTCCAGAGCCTGGGATGTGTGCTCACTCCAGCCTCACTCTCCCTCCTCAGAGCAGGCACTGGGAGGAGATGTTTTCTGGATATCTTATCACCTTTTTTCTTTTTCTTTTTCTTTTTTTTTTTTTTTAAATGGGAGAATAATATTTCTCTTTGCCTGTGCCGGGAGCCTTCTGGGTGGGTTTGCAGCTCTGTTTCTGGGAGAGCATCCAATGTCCTCTGCCGTGTTTGGAAAGGGTGGCTCCCGCCGCACCGTGGGCCTGCAGTTGATGACATTGGCAGCTGTGACAGGCTTGGCCTGCAGAACGTACTCCCTGCTCAATTTTCATCCCACCTCTCCTCTGTTTTCCACAAGGCCTCTTCCCTCCAGAACAAAGATAGATGTCTCTCTGGCCACCCCTCACCAGCAGCTGGTGCCATGCTGGTCCTCAAGTGCAGTGGTAGCCACCATGGTCCTTGTTTTTCAACTATGGAACAGAACCCAAAACCCCGCAGGAAACTCAGGTCAGTTCCCATCCTTTCACAACCAGCAGCTGCTATGCAAAGCCATATGAAATTCAAGAGCTGCATTTTGTTAACAGCAAAGAACAAAGAACGCATTGGTGTAAATAAGAATCAAATTTAGGCAGAATAAAAATAAATGGCGTTTGCAAATCAATCTGATCCTGGCAATTCTGCCCTCAAAAGAGCATTTTCCTCCCTTGGTTTTCTCAGCACCTCCCTGCACTGACTCTATGTGAGGAGTAGCTCTCTCACCACTCGCCAGCCAGGCCGTGTCATCCCTGCTCTCCCGGGGCACAGTTGCCCAGATCAAGTGAAGTGAAAGCTTTCTGCCCCATGTCATTCCTTATAGGCTTTATAAGAACACACATAGGAGCAGAGAGCTGCCTGTTGAAAGCAGTGACTGAGGTGTTCAAGAAACATGGAGATATGACACTAAGGAACTTGGCTTACTGGGAATGGATTCACGGTTGGACTTGGTGATATTACTCATCTTTTCCAAACTCACGGAATCACAGTCATGATGTCAGATCTTTGCCACATCTCAGCACAGATCAAGCCCAATGCCTACTGGTGGTGAAAAGCCCTGGCCACTTTCTGCAGACACTGCTGGCATGACTATCACCACTTATAGAGGCTGCTCTGTGCCTCTGGGTCCATTGTCATCTGATGCACAGTAGCCCTGAAAGTCCCAAATCTATCCTACAGAATTGCCGAGGTGGCTTAAAAAATAGAGTGGTGATATGCTTGACATTTTTCAAAAACATGTTTAGGTTCTTTTGAGTTTAATGTTCTGATTTCTGTGCTGCTAGGAGCAGTGTTCAATGTTTTACACACCTGTGACAGCTAGAAGATTTTGCTTAAGAAGTGAAGCTTCTGCATCTAGGAATAGGAATTTGAAATAAAAGTAAATATGACAATCACAGGAATTAGCAATGCTCTCTTTAGTAACAGCCCTTCTCTGAGGACTCCAAATAGTTGGTAGCCAAAGGGCAGATTATGAGATCTATGTAATAACAGCATGTCCACACTCACAAAAACACACAAGTATTATATAATTACTTCTTGAGCGCTGGTGAGAAGAATGCTCTTGTAAGGAAGATATCTGCCTGGATTGCCCAAGAGGTCAGGACTTAATTCCCAGCTCTGCTGCAGATAAACTGATGTTGCTCAACTGCTTCTGCTTCAGTTTTTCTCTTTGAAAACTAAGAGAAGTAGTCGTCTCTCAAAATGTCTAAGCTCTAAGACTGTGGCTTATTTTGTTCAAGTTTCCAAAGAGCTTCCTGTATCACATGCCAGAATTAGAAATCGCAAAGCATCATTGTTTGTGTCAACTTTGTCTTGAACCAAATTCACCTCTTTAACTCACTATCCTTAACTGACACTGACACGTTCCTTCCTTCATACCTTTAATTGCTTCAATATTTCACAACTACAAGACTTATAAAATTAATTAAAATGTAAATTGAATGATAGCTTGAAGGAAGATTGCAATTACCATGATTTCATTTGTTACTGCTACATCCTGTGGTATGACAGGTCTGTGCAACAGGTGTGCCAATTAGTAGCAGGTGAGAGAGGCATCTGCAGTCACCTACCTCACTATGCCTTAGGTTATTCAGTCAATACTGTCTTGTGTAATTACTATACAAGCACCTACCCAGAGTCTCCAGCTACACAAGGCTGAGAAATGGGGAGGAGAGACCTTCGCTCAACAAGAAAAGAGAAATACTCCCAAAAACAATAGCCCATACCAAGAGGAGTAGGCTCCCTGAAGCAAGTCTCACTGGAGGAAATTTGGCATGTGAGACACTGCAATCAGTGTGCCAGTGGTAGCTGCACCTGGAAGACAGTTTTGGTAGAAACATCTCTTGATAGAAACAACACAGAGTTAAGATCTCCCTGCTGTGGGATGTGAAGAAGTGGTAGCTCTGACTGCAACACAGACACTGAAGAAAGGATACTATCCCAGAGAGGCCACAGTGAAGCTGCAGTAGACGAAGGTACAGCTTCTGCACACACTGTGATAGATTGTAAAGAAATAATTCGGCAGAATATGAAAAACAGACTGAGAACTGTTGAGTCATTATTTGGGGGGAACAATTGTCTACTGGGACTTTGTTGGGACCCTACTGTAGTTTCACCTGGTCAAGGACAAATACTGCTGTAACGATACTGGGCAGAGACATGCTGGAAGAATCATATCACTCTGGGAGTCTTTACTGCCCCAGGAACAGCCTGGAAAATAAGTGCAGCTGGTGATGATATTCCTGACTATCATGGCTCAGAAACCAACAAGGACTGCCAAGAATCAGGCTGAGTTAAACTTCGCACAGGAAATAATAACACAGAGGTTGTTCAGTTACATAAATGAAAGCAGAATAAGAACAGAGAGGTTCTGTTATATGGTAAGAACATGGCAGAGATTAAAGGCAACTGAGGTGTCTCCCCAAAACCAAGCAAACACTTTGCTTGAGTGAGAAATTGGCTCTGCAGATAACAGAAAAAGCAAGCTGGACAGTGGATAAAGACGGCAGAAGGAGCATTACGCATAAAGTCAAAGTTTAAGATGTTGTCTCAGAGCCAGCAAGTGCAGAGAACAAATGATCTCAATTGGAACACGTGAAGTCATGGTTCTGGTAGCAGGGATCCTCAAGGAAGGAAGGGCAGTTGTACATGATGATGAAAGAACAAATGTAGCACATACATGACAGGAAGAAAAAAAAATTAAGAGTAGTCTTTAGGACAGATTCTGAAGGAAGGAAAAACTATATGCAGAAATAAAATAGCATAGAAATGCATTAAGGTAATTTTACTTAATACTGACAGAGACAGCCTTACCTTACCTCTTCCATTTGCATAAAGTTTTCCAGCTATACATTTCAGGCTGGACGATAGCAGAACATTCTTACAGAATCATTCAAAAATACAGGAAAAAAAAGTAGGACAGCAAAACAAAGTAACAAGTCTAGGCAGGAGGTCAAATCCTAATGGCTAAAAACAAATTTATAGAGAGGAAACATGGGAAGAAATCCAGAAGGTTTAGACGTGATCTGTCTGCTGGGGTCAAGAAAGATCAGCAGCCCCTCTCAGCTACAACCTAAGGATTTCTGACAGACTGCTGAAGGATCAGTTACTTGGTTAAGTCAGAAGAGAAATGATTCCAGAATAGGCACATACTTCAGCTAGGTAGTCTTTTTTAGTGGCATAAAGCCTCTCAAAGCCCAATGACTGGATGGTGACTTACACCAGTGTAATAACAGCATGATTTGGCCAAGTAGAATCAGTTATCTTCTGTCTTCTTGTACAACATTTTTGCAGTGAATTGCAATAGCTTTGGTGCAATAAGCTTTTCCTGATTAATTTGCTTGGTACTGTGGAAAAGGCAGAAGATGAAAGCAGAAATAAGCACATAAAATGCAGTAGCAAGTCTAACATACATAGTGTGTTGTGATGCTCAGGGAACCTTACGCATCATAAAATCTAGTAGGACAGTGCTGGGGCACCCTGGATCCATTTACTGTTGTGCTACCAATACACAGCAGAGTCCTGTGCAAGAGCACTGAAGAGTTCACCAGCACCTACCACCTAGGGTTCAGAGTTAATCAACATTAGGGCAATTCTTGTTTGAGAATTAAAACTGAAAACTTCTTAGGGAACACCTGTCAGTGCAAACTCTGAGTCAAAGCTAAGGATGATGGACTACTATGGATGGTGCTACCAGCAGAGCTCACCTGGGACCAACATCTGAGACCATAGCCTGACTCAGCTTTCATGCACCCAAACCAGCAGCTCTGCGCGTCAGCATTCACATGGCTTGAAGAGAAAAGCCACCATTTTTATGCACTCCAATCTGAGCAAAAAGGTGTCTTCAAAGATACTGCCAGTGAGTCAGAGCGTAAAATCCATGTGATGTTCTCTTCCCTCTTCTGTCCTCACCCCCACATGAAAGGAGCTGCCTCCTCACTTCCAGTTTTGCAGAACCAGGAAAGCATTTCCATCTACAGGGAAGATAGGACTGCCTTTGTTTGCTTTTTAAGAGGCAAGATTCAATCCAAATCAGTACAGATTTCAAGAAGCTTGAGCTGTAGCTTCTCAGCTCACATTCATCCTACATTTTTATCCAGAAAATATTTCTAATGAAAAACATCTAAGGAGAAAGAAAGGAAGAAAAAAAAGAATAAAAAATATTCCATATAAACCTCTATCTGAGCACGTAGGAGAGTAGAGAGTATAAGAATATGGAAAAACATTCCTTGGAAACACTGTTCTCACTAATGCACAACGCAGTGCAACTCGTCCCAGCATAAGGGCAGTGGTGCAAACTGGGACTTCAAAAAGTCTCACATTTGAGGTGATGATGAGAGCCCCAAAACACTGCCACCCCCCACAGAAAACCTTGCAGTTCAACTTTCACAGTGAGTACTCACTGCTGAGATGTTGGTTGCACACACAGCCATATGGGAAACCAGCACTTGTGACACAGTGCTGCCTATGGATGCCATCATTTGCCCAGTTTCTGCTGTCAAACAAGTAGTCAGCAGCCTATTTGTGTAGAGTTGCTGAAAAGAGGGTCTTTAATCATCACCTTCGGTAGGGAGCAGGCTTACTGGGTGGGGGCAGGTGTTGAGATTAACAAACCCACTGCTCTATAAATACTGGTAACAAGGTTTAAGAGGGTCTTTTACACTGTGGTTTGGCCACTAACAAGTCTTAGTGTCATGAAAACAATGTATTCAGACCTACAGAGATGTGTAACAGAGTACGTATTGCAAGGTCAGAGCAACAGATCAGCTCCTCTTCCCCACTTTTTACTGAGTGTTTTTTGCAAACCACAGAAGCTTTTGTTTTTTCCTTACTTCCTATTCCTTCCTCTTGGCCACCAAGTGACATTATTATTCTTTTTTTCCTAATCAGCACTCTCCTGCATGTCCCTGCACAAGCATGGCTCCACATACATCCCAGTAAATTCAGCATTTTGGTTTCACAGTTGTTGACTTCTATTATTATTTTTTAATTCTATCCACTATCTTCTCCAAATCAAAGTTTTCAAAGGTTAGACAATGGAAAATGGAAGATTCTGAAGTAATATTTAAATATCATAATATCCCTGGCAAGCAGATGAGGGAAAAGTTGAGGGGAGGTTATGAAAGAAGAGGGTGGAAAGAAAAAAAAAAAAAAAAATCTAAGTGAAAGAAAAAATCTAATTTTGAAAATCAACAACTGGAGATAAAAAAAAAAATTTAAAAAAAAAAAAAATCAATATTTTCATGTTTCCTGAAATTCCAAATGAAATTGCTGCTTTGCCAAAAATTAAATTTCCCATGACTTCCTCCTTTCTTGTGACAAAAAACATATTCCCATTTGAAAATGCATGTGTTAAGCGAGGCCTGAAGAACAAAATTACACTGGAGCACTGTGCCCAGGAAAGGGCTGAGCTGCTGCTGTGCCTGTGTGAGAGCTGCCAGCACGTTGGGGGAAAGGGGCAGCTGGCTATATTCCCCATCTCACCTTTTGGAAGTACACTGGCACATCATGTGCTCACCTTGTGGCACTTTCTCACAGTAAGACTGGAAGCATTTACCCTGCAGAACCTTGCAGGGTTCTTCACCCTTCAATATCTTCCTCAGCAATTTTATAAATGGAATAGAAAAGATGTTTATGATATTCACAAATAGCATTAGCATGGGTAGGCCTGCTCCATGCTGGACCATCACTGAATATAAAGTAGTCTCAAAAAAGCAACGATATATCCTGAAGAGAAAAAAAAAAGGTAGGATGAAATACAGCATGTACGAATTCAAGTCCCACATGTAGGAAGGGACAGGCATGCAGAAGAACTAGGTCTATTCTGCTTAGGATAGATTCAAAGAACATTATCAAGAAAAGAGGAATATATTTTCCCCGTTTTTACTGTGGGTAGACAAAAAAAAATGCTTCAATTACAGAAAGGGAGATAAAAAAAATAAAATAAAAAAAAAATCAGTGGGAATAACAAAGCACAGGGGCCCTAAGCTGGGACACATGGATATCTGCCTCTGGACATTTAAGAAGAGGCTGCACAAGTACCTTAAGAGGTGACACAGCCATGTCACCCGAAATAACTTGCTGTCACTGCCCATTTCAGCCGAGTTTTCTGAGATTTTGATGGTGGGTGTCAGTTTTCTCTAACAGCTCAGCAAATTATGACTTTTAAAAATAGCTCCCAGAAGACTCAGAGCTTCCCAAAGATGCCCAAACCTCCTCTCTCTCTGCACGCCTTTCCCGCTGCTTTGTATTTCCACTGGCTTCAGTGAAACGAGGGTTTGCCTCTGCAGTTCTTTGACCACATCAATGACAGCTCCCAGCCCAACATCTCATTTCCCTCCCAGCCACTCTGGGAGGCTGTGGAACGAACAGCTATTTTTAAAGCCACCACCCTGCCACACGGAACGTTTGCTCAGCCCTGGAGAGTGCGTTCGAAGAAATAATGACTGCCTTTTTATCCAAAGACTATTACAGCTGATGTTTAAAGTTCGCTAAAAAACATGTTTCTGTCTAGTGGTATGGAAGGTATATTTAAAGCAAACCTCCCCCAAACTATACCCAGTCAGCACAGAGCACACAGCAACACACTGCTCCTGATATTTTAAAAAGCCCTCTGATTTTCTTTTCTTCTTTCGACAATGAGGCCAATTTTCCCTCTCCTGGGTGCAAGCCCGCCCTTGCTTTTTCTTCTAGGACCTATTAATTTGACCTCACCTTTATATACACTCCTTTCCAGGCCACTAAACTCAGATGGGATGGGAGGTGCTGCTGGGGGAGCAATGAAAGATCAGACAACAGCATGAACGTGAGAGTATTATCAGCACTCACTTCTTCCTCTAAGAACCCAGCAACCCTAGGGCCTTTGAGATTGATCATAAGCGTCCCCTGTGCCCTGCTGATTTTCCAAAGAGTTGCTCCAAGAGTCAAGCTGGGAACATAGGAAACTAAGAGATAGCATTTCTTCTTATCCAGGAAAGAAAGCAAGCAGGGTTTAAAGTGTGTTCCTGTCAACACAGGGCTGCAGATCTTCAATACTTCCGACCTGTTCTCCATGAAGAACTGACTGATTGCAGTACAGACACCTGCATTTTGGTGGTGAAAGCAAATGGACAGATTAAGTTTAAACCCTTGCCTAGTCATAGCCTTCAAAACGGAGTTTGGTTTCTTGCTGTTTTACTACTGACTTTGCAGAAAATGATATTGTCTGCTGCTGCCACATAGTCTTCCACAGCAGATTAGAGGTAGTTGCCTCTCACAGCTGGAAAATTAGTAGTTTTAGAATCACAGAATCATTAAGTTAAGAAGGACCACTGAGGCCATCTATTCCAATTGACAACCCATGTGCACTAAACCATGTCCCTCAGTTTTGTCACTTCGAGCTTTAAGCACAACCAGGAGAAAAGAATCTCACCCTGACAAAAATAGAAAAGTTATCCACTGAGAGAAGCCCAAAATGGTATGTATTTGTTGAGGAGGTCAATCCCCAGTTCACAGCCACAAGTCCAGCACAGGTCACTTGTCACTGCCCAGGGGTATCTGAGTGATGGAAAAGGCAATGGGACCAGGGAGGGAAGAATGAGCAAGCAGCCTTGGTCTTTCCACGTTATTTTAGATCTCCGTATTCTCATTCCTTGTTTCTCAACCAGCAATAACAAGTCCCCGAAACATTTAGGCAAAGAGGCAGCACCACGCAGGAGCCATTTTCAATGCTGGGACACAGCAGGTTAGGCACTGGGCACAAGCAGCACTGATTTAGAGTCTTCTGTTGACCCTATTGGCCAAGCACAGCCAAAATTCAAGACAATCTAGTTTCTCAAGCTGTGAACATCAGGAGTGTTCACAAATAAGCCAGCCTTTGGGCTCATTTAACAGAGGTGGAGGCAAAGCTGCAGGGCACGCATAGTTTCCTCAAGTCACAAACAGCTTCTGGATGAAATGTAGGGATAATTTTTTTTTTTTTAAACCATTGCTTCTAAATTTTCTGTTGTAATCATAAGTCCCATTATTTTGGCTTAAGGCTTTGGTCTGCTTGGGGCATAAAAATGAAGCAGGAGGAACTTCCAGCCTGAAAGAAATGGAGGGGTGAAACGCTTGCAGTCAGTGCTAGGGGGAGATGCAAACATGCTCTCCCCTCAGCTTCAAATGAGCAAGGAAAAACAGCAAAGCATATTGATTCATCTGCTTCACAGAAAGAGGTGGGAGGAAACACAGACCTAGAAATCCAGATGAGGCTTTCACAGCTGCACTGCTACTGTATCACACACTCGGCTCTCACAAGGTGCTCAACATTCAGACATGAAAGCAGAACAACTTGTACAGACTCCATAGGCCTGCATGTGCTGAGAAAGCACAAAGCCTGGAGGGACCCAAAACAGATCTACACATGATGTGAGTTGTGGGATGATGTTACCATTAAGTGTGGGTAACAGCAGAGACATCTTGGGGGAGATTGGAACAGTGAGACATTTGTGGCTTTGTGAATTGTCTCTTTCCACTGGTCTGAGCCAACACGCCACTCCAGAGCTCAAATACCTGTGTTGTTTTTTTTTCCAGATTTGATCCCAAATCAAATATTTTAGGAAATCAGAATCTGAGCAACCTGCAAAAATCATTTTTTGTTATTCTTCTGAACTGTGTAGACCAGCTTGAGTCATGAATCTTTCCCCTTCCCTTGAGCGATACTGCAGAAATATTCACTTAAGGACACATTTATTTTGGGCCACTTGAGGAAAAAAAAAAAAGCAAGCTGTCTTTTCCTTTGCTGCAAATAACTGCAGGAGCATCCTCTCATGGCACATGGCTGGGTGATGGTATGAGGAGGTCAAAATTGGGCCATTTAAGGAACAGAGATAGTACTGAGCAGAAAACCAAACCTCTGCTTGGTAACAAATGTCCGATTTAAAAATCTCAAGAATTAATCACATTTCACTCAGAAATTTGAGTAATTTTTAAGAAATAATCTTAAAGCATACATTCTGATAGAAATGAAATTTGAGAGTAAGGTTTTCTGAACTGTTATGCTTCCTCAGCAATTCCATTCCAGTGACATTAGACAGGCTATTAAAATAATGACGTTTAAAAAAAAAAAAGTACTCCTGACAAAAATTCCACTTTTCTGGTGGAAAATTGTCTGTTGGCATTATTTCAGCTTGGCACAGTGCTACAAGCTATTTTCTGTCCTATGTGATGAATGTACAGCACAACTGGGAACCCATGGCAAATGCACGCATATGACCTGGTCTAAAGGAGAATACTCCAAGGAAGAGGGAAAAGCAGACATTTGATTTGAATTCTCATGAGTTGTGGTCAATTATACGAAGTAGAAGGACAGGGATAACCTGATATTTTTACACTAAAACAAAATTCCATATTTTAGAGTGCATCCTCTAACTGGTGTGCTGGCAGCTTTCCCTTCTTCTGCAGCTCCACAAGTGTCTTCAGGAGAAACCAAGCTGGTAACCCACTGCCCCAAGAGGCAGAGTTGCAGACCAAGCTGGTAACCCAGGAGGCAGAGTTGCAGACCACACCAGCTGCAGCTGTGTGCTAAAAACAGACTGGAAAAGAGGAAACCATCCTCATCTGAAATGGCTTCTCAGCTCTAGTGACGCTAAAGGTTGAAACAAGAAAAAAAAAAAAAAATCAAACACTGATCTCTTTCATAAAGCCTGAGCTCTCTTGAGGAAAAAAATAAAAGCTATTTTTACTGTTTCCAGAGAAGAATGATTTCTGTCTTGCTAGCAAACACTCATGCCCTTTCTAAAGCCTTGCTTCAAATGGAGCTGTACAGTGATGTCACTTAAGAGTAGAGAAGGAACAACTCTCTCTTTCAGCATTAAAATAATGGCAATGGTCACATAAGACTTTTCTTCCAAATAATACCATATTCTGGTGTAGGGAAACAAGTGACTTCACTCCTTTCCCTGAAGGCAGCATCTACAGCCCCTTTGCATTAGATCCTGCAGGACTCTTCTCAATTAGAGGTGCCTCTTCCTCTCTTCTCCTAGGTGCTGCAGTTCTCCTAAGACGTCTTAGATGGGCCATACAACCTCTCCCCAGACACCAAAACTCCCTCCTGGCTGTGACCACCTCTCCTGGGAACCACATCATACCTCACATAAAACTGGTTCATTGCTTGCTGCACCTGGGACCACCTATGGGCTCTGCTAAGCATCCACTGTGTTCTTGGTCCCCAGGATCTGTACTGAAGTGAGGACACATCCCATACTGGAACCACCTCAACTCCTGGCACTGCATATTCTGAGCGTCTTTATATCAGGAGTCCCCCATATACAGCAGCAGCATAGGCTGAATTACAGATATTTCCAAATCACAGAGGGAAGAAAAGCATTTCGCAAAATTATGTAACAGAAGTTCAAAAATAGTCTATTACCATCTGGTTGTGCTATTTTGAAGACCAAAAACCCTCAAGTCTTTTTAAAGCCAGCTACATTGTTTGCAAACTCACTCATTTTTTCCTCCTTTTTTAAAATGAAACCTTGAATTTCACAAGCCTGATTTACCTCAAATTATTTGAGCCAGCTCTGCCTGTGAACAAGCCATACAGAGGCTTTGTTCCACATCAGCTATGCATCTGTAGAAGTCCCATCACATTAAGTACAAAGGATGGTGTCATGTCAGGAGACTAAAGAAAAACAACACAAAAAATAAAATAGACCCAAACACCATGGTGCTGGTGAGGGATGAGGTAACCCCAACTGCACACCTGTAGCACCAAGTCCCCAGCCTGGCACCAGTTCCTGCTCCAGCAGGGCCGCAGGGTTATCAGGAGATGGCTATTGCAGTCTGAGCTGCAGTGGAAGCATCAGTTCCTGGCCAATACCTGGACTAGAGCAACTGAGATCACTGTGACCAGCTTTATATGCAAACCTTCAGCATTAGTCATGTATCATTCTGTAGGATATAGAATAAAAATAAAGCAACAGTTTCAAACACTGCTTGAGGTAATCTAGCCTGAAGTGTCCTCTGTGGTAGGGCTGAGTGGTAGCACCTACCTGTCCTGACTTAGCACCACAGAGCCCACTGAATGATTTCCGCAGCCAAAGCACTGGGGAAGGATTGTTTCCATCCAACAGTTTTAGGAATCCTGCTTTTCAGCTTCATTACATATGGTTATTTTTTTCTAATTTGCTGCCTATGTAACAACAGGTTGGCATTCACATGTATTGCTTGTCCTGATTTGCACTCCCGACTCCTTTTAACCCCTGCCTTCCAAGGGAGGAAGATGGAACAGTCTCCCAGCACCTCCAGAGATATCATCTGCCTTCACTGAAGCCCACAGACACGTGAACACAGAGGGAAGCCTGCTATGATGCACTGCCTGGGATCACCTATTTACCTCCAGGTACCTGTTTGAGGAGCTCCTGCAGAAAGCATGGTGATGAAGCTGTGCTCAGATCTGCAGGCAAACACTGAAAGAACATTATTTAATAGCATTATTATAGTCTTGCTCTCTTGGAGTGAACTGTTAGTTAGCAGTCAGTCAGGAATTCATGAAGTTGTTTCTTCATTGGAAAAACTGAGAATTCATGTCCCAGGTGCAATTCTGCTTATGAATGGTGACTGAGTACAAAGCCTAGCTTTGTCAGGCACAGAAGAGCAAAACAGACAATAACAGTAACAGAGGCGCTGTTTTCCATGGCAGCTTAAAGTTGTCTAAATGGAAGCTACTGCCTCCCTGCACCCCAGTTAGGTGGCCCTGCTGCTTGCGTCTCAGCTGTGTAGGATCTGATCAGGGCATCCACTGAGGATGTGGAAAGGACACCAGATTGGATGCCAAGATGCCACAGGAGTATCAGCTTCTGCTGCCTGGCTGTGTACCCCACTGGCAGGTCTGGCTTCCAATGAGCTCCAGCTGTGACAGGCAGCAGAAGTACCACATCTGCTTCTCATCTTCCTCAGTGCCACAAGGCCAGGACCAAATAATACCTCTGTTCTTGCTCTGGCAGCCCTAGAGAAAAGCCCTGCCACTCACTGCTGCACTGTGCCAGGCTCCCATGGGCCCAGGCTCAAAACACAGGGCTGTGCCTCCTGTTGTTCTCAGCTACCCAGTGCCTGCATTGCCTTTCAGAGGTGACAGAGACACTGCATTCATCACCCCTTCTGGTCAGTGACTAACGATCACAGACCTACTTGACCCCAGGCATTATAAATCCTGCAGCCTGGCATTTTTTTCAGCCACATTTTCCACATCTACTTGGCTGTCCAGCACTCTGGTGTCTGCATCCTTGTCACTCCTGCTCAGACAGCAAGCTACCCACTGCAATCTGCTAGCTTGTTTGCTCCCCAGGCAGTAACAGTTAATTAGGAAACTCAATAAAAAAATAAACATTTTGAATTAATCTTCCAAAAAGCCATAAGTTAGCCACTGTCAACACTGAACTTCATCAGAGCCCTATTTGGAGCCCAGCTAACCTAAGCACAGTGCTCAGCTGGCTCAGTCCTCACCCTCTCTTGGAGGTCACTGATCAATGTGATGAACATGAACCACTGCAGTACTCGCTCTCCCTCTTCTGTCATCCCAAGCAGCAGCTGCTGGTGCTGGCTGAGTGCCCAGCCTTGCTGTACACTTTTCCCCATCGTCCTGGGGTAGCAATGCTCACCATCCCCATTAGCCTCTTGTACAGGGCAGGCTAGTCAGACAGGGTCAGAAAAACAACACTGAGTGAGCTGGAACTTTGACATATCGTGCTGCTCCAAACACAAACACTGAATTCAGTCAACTGTTCCAGATGACTAAAAGTACTTTTAAAAAAAAAAGCAGTTTTATTTCAGCATTTACAAAAAAAAAAAAAATCATCCATGTGGCATCTTTAGTTTGAAATTGACTGTCTGAGTTTTACATGTGCATTTGAAAGAGGAAAGTCAACAGGTGAATAAGCACATGGTCAAACAGAAGCTTCCCTCCCTCCTTCTGTCTTCATTCTGCAGTGCTGTACAGGAAGGAGAAGGAACTCTGAGTTACCCATTAAAAAGTTATGATCAGAACCTGACAAAGCATTTGTATTCTTGTGAAACATCACCTTCTTAGCAAGTGCTCTGGCACCAATTGAGGCTACTGAAGTTTATCAGGGAACTTCTCTGGCAGCCCAGGACAGAATTCCCCCTAAAACCAGCAGGCAGCTCTGTGACAAACACGTATTCCATCTCTGGCAGAGCAACTGTTTGGACCTCTGCAAGAAAATCCTCACCACAACCAGTTGTCTGACTGCTTGGGGATGGCTCCTTTGTGCTTTCCAGTTCCATCTGCCTTTAAATGCATTATTTTGTTTCAGAAAGGAATCACATTCTCTCTCATGTTTCAGATTGGATTTCGTGCAAATCAGCTCTGTGCTCCTGAACCATTACGCAGATTGCTTCCCTCTTTCCTTCTCCCACCATCACTTCCTCTTGTAATTAGGATGGATGAGAGGCAGTTAATAGCACAAAGGTTAATGGCAATGCAATTCACAGTACAGCACGGGCAGCGTAATGGCAAATGAACTGATACAGGCATGCACTTATCTGTCACCTCCTCTCCTGAGCATCCTACTCCAGTGTAGCTGTGATTGGTGCAATGCCATTTTCCCTTGGCCACTTGGAGCACTTTGGGTAAGGTGCTCAGTGGGGTGCCCCAGTCAGTGCTCTACCTACCCTGTACCTTCTTAACACACTGATGGGCTGAAATGCTCCTGAAGGGACCTCCCATAATCAACTGTACACAGCAGTCCCACTTCTACCTTTCAGACCTTGTTTAGGTGCCTAGTATTAGGTGAGATGATCCCAGGCTGTATGAGGCCCAGTTACCCCATCTTCCCCTTTTCCTCAATCAGGGAGGACAAAGAAGGAAACCTGGGCACCTGAGGGCTGGATACAGCAAACAACAACCAGTTGGCACCAGTGCCAAATACAGGTAAAACCATCTCACTGCTTCCACTCATTCCCTGCTTATGCACTGGAGAACTTCATGAGCTCCCAGCCATCACCACAGTGGGTGCCCATGCCCTGACACTGTCCACCACAACCTCACCCTTTGTCTCTCCAGCAGCTTCCAGAAGCACTGGCATTCATGAAATTCCCTCCCACACAACGTGCCTTGCCCTCACTTTTTGCTTCTGCCTATATTTAGCTGAACCAAGTTAATCTCTTCCATCTGAGCACCAGAAAGCACTAGTGTCAGTGTCTTCTTTATGCAGTGCTGGCAGGTGACCTTGGAGCAGATGCCTTCTGCTCATCACTTCCTAGGTGAAGCCTTAAGAAACCTGGCCACACTCTGCTTTGAAGAAAAGTCTTTATGTCCATAAATTGCATGAGAAACAGTTAATGACTACAGAAATAACTACGGAGATCCAAAGCCTTCACTGTGAGCTGGTAGAGTTCCTGGAGAGTTCATTCCAAGCTGTCAAAGAAAGGATCTTGTTTGCTGCCAAATGCTGAGGGGCTTGGTAAAGTCCCTGCTTTGGTGCCTGCCTTGAAGAACAGGATCACATGGGAGATAGCCTTGCTATTTCTCCAGCCAGAGAGGCATTACAAGGTTGGTGAGTAGAGCATGTAGTAGACGGCTTTTGTTGCCTCTGCGAGAGTAGATGTGCAGGAAATATGGGAAGGGAGACGAATTGGACTTGTGCCATGTTCTGATACTTTGTGTATGAGAGGATGGAAGTGTTTTGTTTTGTGCTTTTTCCTTATATAAAAAATAAGAAACATCAAGTTTTGTTTGGCAGAGGTCTTCTAAGAAGATCTAGAGACACAGAGTAGGAGGTTTTGCAGCTTCTAGTGAAAGGGGGAGAGGAGGAGGTGTCAAACTGCAAAGATTTCTCTTCCAACTGTTGGTTAGGAGTGGAGTTAGATAAATGTTAGCTAAATACAGACTGCTTAAAACATTTTGTAGGAAAAGCAATTCTACTTGAAATTCGTCAGCTTTTACTTGCACTGTCATAATAATATTAGTTCTCCAGTGAAGAAAAAAAAAAAAACAAACAGGGTAGACAAGACATGAATTGCTAATGTAAAAAAGGAAAGCCAACAATAATAACAAAAAAAAAAACAACAATTTTTGCACTGTTCTCACACAAAGATGTTGATAAGTGCCCATTTCGCCTTAGTTTTCCACATTCTCTGCTACTTCTTTCTTTTGCCATAAAGATACAACTTTCACCTTACAAGGCAAGAGGTACACTAAGGATACAGCAACATGGGAATTTCTGACCTTGACAGAGGGAGGCAGCTAGGAGATGGAAGCATACAGTCCCGTCAAAACTAGTTTCTCAGCTCTAGAAGCTGAGAGGAGGATTGAAGCCTCTTAGATGGAGGTTGACAACTCAAGGCATCAGAAGATTTTTCTGAGGTAGGGAAAGCAGAATCTAATGCTCCAGATTTGCCCTTTAAGGTCCTGACTTCTAGCCAAGACAGTTTGATTAGGACTAGGCAGTAGATAACCCTCACTGGTCCATTGGAAACAAAGATTCAGACAAGCTTACAGAATGTACCTGTAGAAACACCAGAAGGAATTTCAGCTTGAGCAAGAGGAGAGATGGAGAGTACAGCATAAGCACAGACCAGGAATAAGCTGCATCAAACTGAAGAACAAGAAAGTGATAAACCTCTGAGGCACTGTAGCTGGAAAAAGAGGAGACTGAGTGACACCATGCAAGAAAACCAGGAATAGATACAAGACAGATTATGCTTCTGAAAACCATTCAGGATTATTCCACCCCCTCAACCCCACCTACCCCCAAAATAAAAGCATGCAATGAAGAAAACATAGAAATAGGTTCTATCATAATTACAGAAAGGTGATAATATTAAACCATTCATGGTCAAAGTAACTGTGCAAGTACAAATAGATAAGGATGAAATAAGTAATATCACTGGACCACAAGGAATTGTTCCATGTATCAAAAATAAAGATGGAAGCTTTGCCAAAAGAATCGCTATGTTTAAAATATAATTCTTACCCCTCTTCTCCCAAGAAAAGTTAGAAGAGAAACATTCATATTACAGAGTAAAGTTTCTTTTAATTATGAAGAGCTTGTATAAGCATACAAGGACTATCTGGATGATGCTGCCAGTAATACAAAAGCTTCTCTCCCCGCCCAAGTGGTTTTATTAAAAAAAAAAAAAAAAAAAAAAAAAAAAAAGGCAAACTCTTCTAATATATGGAAGAAAACTAGAACACAGCCCTCAAACCCACTTATCCACATGAGAACCAGTTCTTGATAACACATGCCACACACAAACACTGCGGTTTGTTTGTTTTTTTTTATGATTTCCTGAAGACAGGAGGTAAAAGGCAAAAACGATGTCAAAATACCAAAGAATAAGTCTTCCTGAAAATAAACAGGCTGCTCTGAATATCCTCATTATTAATAATTAAGACAAAAAACCATTGATGAAAAATATGCATCAATCTGAACCTGCAAAAGATCAGGTTGAGAAGAGCTGAACACTATTGACAGGTTTGCCTGGGAGCATGAAGCAGCAAGCACAAAAGGGCACGCAAGATCTCTTCCAGACCACAGAGACCTATAAGCGAACGAGTTACAACTACAATGACTCAATCAAAACTGACATGAAATACTCTCTAGCTGTGAAGGACAATGAAAACATTAAATAAGCCTTTTACTTATTATGTTGAATAAAGGACACTTCAAAGAAAACTTGCCTTCATCAGCATAATGATAGAATTTTATATACATCACAAGCAAGAATCACCCCAGAGGATTTCAAAGAAATTCCCAGCGAAGTAAAGATTCAGAGAAGCACTCCAGAATAAATTCCTACCATTTTCTTCTGGCAGTTCTGTAAAGAAAGCTTCAAAACAGAGCTACGTGCCCACAGCTGAGTCTAGGAAAGGCATCAACCCCTAAGCATGAGGAAAAACATGCTCCGAGTTTCCTCACTAGATGGATTTAAATGACTGCAACAGTCAGGATGGAAACATGTCGTTGCCTGTTCCAAGGCAGTTCTTTTTGTATAACAGTACCAAACAGAGCCCGCAACTCTGTCAAGAACAGGCTTCCAGTGCAGCTTGGGTTTTGTCCTATTCTTGCATTGTCCATATTTTCCACATCATTCAAACAAATGGAAGAATAGCAACTATTATGTGCCCAAATTTTATTAGCTTATAGAAAGTCCTTGACAGGAGAGCTGAAGATTTTCCGTGACAGATATCCTCTAACTCCAGAATGAATCAGATCACACTGAAAGTCCATCTAGCCCTACTTCTTAGCTCCAGTAGCAGCTAACAGCAGATGTTCAGGGAAAGAGCACAGGAATGGAGCAGGCATATGGTGCTTTTTTTCTTCCCACCAGGTGCACTTCCCTTATTCACCACCCCAAACATGTACAGATCAAGGCCTTCTTGAGTCATGTGATCATCTTTGCATCTAATTAGTGCCAATAGGTATTAATTTTCCATGGCTATCTACTCAAGGTTCTATTACCTCCAACATCCTCTAGCAAAGCAATTTGCAGCTCTACTGAGTGATGTGGGAAAAATTAACCTCTCCTACGTTCTTAGCCGATCTCCTGATAATTACATTTGATGATCTTGTACTAAGTGAGAAAGGGTATGATCACAGAGTATTCAACTCTTACACTGCCTCTCAGAATATCATAAACCTGTTTATACAATTAGAGAAATCATCCAGACACCGGGAGTATCTCAATTTATGAATGAACAAACACTCAGTACTACTACCAGAGATAAAAATCAAAAGTTTCTCCCTCCCTCAACTAGAATCATTACGTTGATCTCCGACCTTTTTCACAGCTATTACAGTTCAGGTTTGGATTGCAAGGTCAGTACTCTGTGCTTACCTAATAACTTTTATATCCTGGGCAATAAAGCGAATGCTACACAGCAGGCAGAAAAGCTAGTTTGAGCCAGTTAGTAGCTGAAGGATCTTAAAATCAGAAGAAAAAATATCAGTACATCCTCAGATATCATCTAGAAACAGAATCCTTGAGAATTTCTAACGGGCTTACTTCAACAGTAACTTTCCTAAATCTGATGGCTTTGTTCACATCAGAGGATAGCACTTCCCCTCCCTGGCCTCTCATAGAATCACAGCACCCCAGGGACCAAGCTACAGCTCTTCAGCAATAGTGCAATAGTAATAGGTGAGTCTTAGAAAAGGAGTCTAGCCAACAGTTATTAAATAACTTTTATTGAGAGTGCCTGCAGCAGATGTCCAGAATAAAATGGCAAGGCATAATAAAAAACTGCTGAGATCTTAGGGTGTATAAGTACTCCACAGCTGTGCAAATAACAGAAGAGAAAATTGTCTTGGGTATATCCTAAAAAAGCTGGACAACAGGATCTGTAGATCAACTCAGTTATAAGCAAGCTCCAAACGAAAACCAATCTTGTATGATCCTTACAGCAATAGCAACAGTCACTTTAAAAAGGAGCAGGTCATGAAAATTAAAATCATTGGCCTATTACACAATGCTGGCTGGAAGAAACAAGTCTGCCTTTTGTGCCTGGCAGGTGAGACATGTCAGGATGACAAGGGTGGACTGAAATTTACCAGGAGCATCAGTATCAAAGTGACCTCAAATATCATAATCTCCGGAGTATGAGCAAGGCCTTTGGATACTGCTTGAGTTTCCTGGCTTACTTTAGCCTCTTTATTCCAGATTTCTGGACTTTGGCATTTCCCAGGCCTGTTTTCTATCTCATGGCACTTGCTATTAGCAACGCAAAAAGACTCACTGTTCACGCAGCTGCTTAACCCACATAGTCAGAAAGGCCTCATTTTATAAAGATTCAGGATAAAAAAGACAAAAAGCTCAAAGCATATTAAACATAATCTTGAACAACAACCTTTCTGCATTTGAATGGGCATTCAAATGAAGGTTTCACTTTGATTCGTGTTGCATGATACAGCATTGGAAAACAATGGTATACGAGTTTTAGAACACCTTCTATTGAAGACTTACATAAGATAGCAAAGAACATTGCTAGACAGCCTCATGTAATAGTTCACAGACTTGTAAGCTTTTCAATAACAATCCAAAATTATTGTCTCTTAATACCTCTGGGCTTTGAAGGAGCCTTTCCTGTTTGTAACAGACAGGAAATCAGTTCCTTGCACTCATTCACAGAACATTTTGAGCATCTCTGGCAAAATTTGGCTTCAGCACAGAAGATACTCTGAAAAACTCAACAGTAAGCATATAGACAGCAATCATGAAAATGCCAGGGTAATTTCAAAACAAGTTCTTGGGTTTTATTTATTTTCTTTTTCTGAGAGTTATGACCTCACTCTAAAATAAACACATGGAGCATTTGATGTGGGCCAAATGCTCTCCCAATATCTTTACTGTTGCTTCTACAGATATATGACAGAGAGAAATAATTGTTGGAGACTCTAGAGCAAAAGCTATTCAGAGGGAGCCCTCAAAGCCCAGTTCCATAAGGCAAAGGCCTCCTTCCCATGGCCTGACACGAAAGGCCCAGCAGATCCACCAGGGCAGCAAACAAACACAGCAGCCATCACACCACACAAGTTCATCTCCAGCAATCTGCCAGTAAGGGAATGAAGCTCAGGCCTGGCTTTGAAGCATTTCTATGCCTCACATACTGCAGTTCCAGCAGTGCCAGCCCCATGGGGCACAAAAGTCATAAGCTCTCAGAAAGCCAGAAGATTAAAGAGTAAAGGCAAGCTTCCAGTAGACCCACCTAATAACTTTATACCTCTTCCAACTTGAGGCTGCCTCAGGGAAGATGCTTCGCAAGTCAGAGAGGGTCCTCCTGGAGCATCACATTAGCAGAACTGCACACAGCTCCAGTCCTAGCTCAGGCTGTAGTCATATTCTCACCTCAAAGCACTCTGCTCCAGCTGCCCTCTCACTCATGATTTTTTAAGCAGCTTTGCACACTTGTACTTCATGCATTCAGCTTTCCCTGTTCCAACAGAGGTGCATCACTCACCAGGGTGCAAAGGGATCCCATGACTTTTCTCACTCTCACATACACAGAGCACAAACTCAGGGCTTCAGAAAGACCTCCTGGTCAGTTTGGCTTAACAATACTGCCCACAGCTGAGAAGAAAGCAAGTAATCTGGGCACATATTTAAGTAGTTTTGTTAGCTCACAGCTGGAAACAGTCAACCATCAGCATTATTTTCTTATCATTAACATCAGTTTAAACCAGTAACCCTATGAATCTGTCAGTGGCACAAACAGAAAGTTGTGAAAGGATTTCGCTTGCTCTGTATTGCTTCTCACCCTCCAAAAACAACAGGGCTTCCAGGAACCCTGTGCTGTGCAGCCATTTGCTGAGGGTAGATTTTTGCTATGCTCTTTCACAGGTGCCCCGTGCAATGAGGCCAACGGTTCCCAGCTGAGGAGTAAGATGAGAGGTCCCTTGGCGGGGCTGTTTCACAACAAAAGTCGCTGTCATTGATCACACCCTGAGGTGTGAAACCTTGCTCTCCTCCTGATGGTTTTGACGCAGCTGGCTTGCCTGTAGGCACCGAGCAGGGCCTATGTGTGGGTGAAAGAGGCCCCGTTGCTTGCATGGTTCTGAGTTTGTGTTTGTTCACTATCTGATGCTCATAAAAGCAATGCTATATGTGTTCTCTGTCTTTCCTTTTCAAGCCCATGTTTTTCTGGAGGAGGTCACACTGCTCACACTTCCCATCCCAATGGGGCAGGGCCCTTGCCCTGCTGCTCGGTGGGGTGATGGCTGGGCAGCAGCACCTTCTGGCAGCACATCTCACCCTG
The DNA here is from genome assembly GCF_026119805.1 of Tympanuchus pallidicinctus. Taxonomy (NCBI): domain Eukaryota; kingdom Metazoa; phylum Chordata; class Aves; order Galliformes; family Phasianidae; genus Tympanuchus; species Tympanuchus pallidicinctus. The sequence continues at coordinate 49,257,540 of NW_026294747.1, forward strand.
CTGCCTCTGCTGAGGAGCCAAACCCCTGAGGTTTTGAAAGGGATACAAGGCTGCAAGCGGAGTCTGACCCTGTGCTTACAGTACTCACCTAGAAACCCTGAAACAGCGCTCAGAAAACCCTGCTGGGCTCAGACCTTCTTTAGAGAGTAGATAAAGTGAGAAGAAAGTTCAGGCAGTCACTGCTTGTGCCTTTTGGTAGCTGGTTTCATTAGTACAGGCGGCAAGGATAAAGGGAACTCTATGGGGAAGAGATGTGTGCTGAAAAATATTTCTGAGTCACTGATCAGTGAAGGAAATAAAGGGCCTTAGAGCTTCTTGCTCACTTTAAAGAAAAAAAAAATGGATCATTGATTTTATTGGGATTCCCCTAGGCAAAGCAGTTTGTACCTAAAGTATAATGTATTTTTATTGTGCCACTGAGAACTGGATGTAAATGTTAATAAATCTTCCTTTGAGGAGGTTATTGCTCAGCCATTTTAAATAACTTTGTGTGATATGAAAATCTTTAAAGCAGACACTGTTCGGCATTTAGAAGATGCCTGTAGGGAGGAGAGGGACCATTTGGTTTGGAATTGCTCTCATGGATGAGCATCACCAGGAGCTCAGCTGCATGGTCCCCAGTGTCTCAGTGGGGCTGGGAGCCACGGTGTAGTCCTCAAGGCTGCTGGCTAGGAGCTCAGTGGTACAAAAAGAGCTCTGGTACCTCTGTACCCACTGCAAGAAGAAGCTAAGTTAACAGCAGGTAAGGCTACAAGAGAGGTAAGGAAAGAAATAAGGATAAGATATATCTCACAGTAGCACCTGATGTGTTGGAAGAAGTAGACAAAATCATGCTCAAAAGGAATTTTTGTCTTCTCTTTGGTTGAGGATGAACTCAAGAGGATGCATCCTGCAGAGTGCACAGAGAGCTGATATCCACAGAGCTGCTGAGCTGTATGTACTCCATTAAACACACTATCACTACATCAGGGTATCCCCCTTGTCAGGCCACACAGTGATTAAAAGCTGCCCTTTGAAGCAGCTTCCTCCTGCACAGGAAGCATTCTCTGCCTCTCCCAGTATAGTAATTAGGTGCAGAAAATAAAGCCTGTAACATCCAGCTTCAAAACAAGCAGATGTAAGTTGTTCTTCAGACAGCAGGTGGCTACATGGGACTCTTTGCTGCATGTTTTGGATGCATTCACAAGGAACCTGGAGAAGTTCCTGAAAAAAAAAAAACCAACAATCTTCTGGAAGTTGCTAGATACTTGCTACAGACCTCAGTTAGCTCAGGAAACACCTGAATTGAAAATGGCTGGAGAGTGAAGGAGTATCTCTGTCGGCTTTCTTATTCTCTTCTTTGCACATCCATTTATGATGGCTTTCAGGACAAGATACTGGGCTAGATGGATCTAGTCAAATACTCTATAGTCACATTTATGCTCTTTTGTAACAAGCCACACTGACCCAAATAGTCTTTATACCAGTAGGGCAGTGTCTGTTCCCTGAGACCAAAATGAACTATGTGGGACCTGTGTAAAGGACAGGCTGAAGAATACAGGAAATTTAAACAAGAAGAGAGCACAGAAGCCAACTCCCTAGAGCAGCTGTGCTATAGAGAGCAAAGGTTTTTTCCAGATAATCCCCTGGACTGTCTCTTTACCCTTCACCTTGATGAGGACGGCTCTTGGAGCAAGATGGACAATGCACCCTAAGAATTCCAGCAGCAGACTTATCGTGTGGGGATGGAAAAATAGAGATAGAAAAGGATTAATTGTTTGGGCTGTGTGCCCACTGTTCCCCCTCCTCATGGGAGCCTTGTTTGCGTGCACTCGTTTCTCTTGGATCAGCAGTAGGGATGAAGGAGATAAGTGGATTCCAACCATACAGCTACTCCTCAGCCATAAGCACTAGCAAAATAAAGTATAGGGATGTTGTTGTTGTTTTTTTTTTTTTGCCTTATTGAAAATGGTAATAATGGCTAGCTTCCAATTCTGTCTCATGTACTGTCCCTGTTTCTTTGGCACAGTTGGTCTATCCTGTGGAGCCCTTCCAGGTGGGAGAGTACTTACTGAGCCCATTTGGAGGCATGAAGGGTGCCCGATGCTGCAGCACGGCTACATCAGAACCAGTCTGCTCAGTCCTCAGACCTTTGATCCTTTCTACAGATCTTTCAGAAAATCCAGTCAACAACAGTAATTAATGCAAACCAGTGCTTGGACATGATCAAGTTGTACTGACCTGAAAGGTGTAGTGGAGGAAGCCAGCAAACATGCACTCCAGCATCAGAGTGGCTCAGGTCTGTCCCTGTCCCTGTCCCTGTGGTGAGTTTCACCAAGGCCACCAAGTGTAAGAGAAGCACGAAATCCAGTCTGGAACAGGCAGTCAGTCACAAGTAAGCACCTTCCTGGAGGCTGTTGACATTATTATTCTAGATCAAGAATCAAATCCTACATGTTAGTTACTTAGTAGATGAAGTTACCATGCCAACTCATATGCTACCTATTTTTTTTTTATTATTATTATTGCAAGAGTAGGCAGCGCTCCCTTGAGATTTCACAAAAGGGGAGGAAAAATGTCAAAGTGCCAAGAATATAATGGAATTTCTAGTCTCAGTCCTCTTCCTCATAGGTCTGTTTTTCAGCACACGTCGCTCTCTTCACAGCAGCAGTGAGGCTAAGCCAAGAGACTCTCAGAATGGTAATTTAGTGGCCAACCCACGGTATTGTGGTGCTACACTTCAAGTAATCCATAGCTCTCTGCCCCCGCTTCGCACAATTTTCAGGGAATTAATGCAAGGAACTGGTGCCAAATTATTGTGCAGCCTTCCCCCAACCTCTCCTTCATTTCTCCACATTTCTTTCTTTCTTTTCTCTCCTGTCTTTCCATCTGTCTTCTTTCCCTATGTTGAAAAGACTTTTCTTTCTGTCAGTTACCTTCTTTTTTTTTTTTTTTTTCTTTTTTTTCAATGTTGTCTTTACTTGTTTTCATTCTCAGAACTGTTTATATTCCTGTCTCTTTCCTCACTCTTGTTCTCCAAGACATTCTGGCACCACAAGCACGTAGAGCCAATGAATGCTGGTGCCTCTAGCACGATGCTAAGATACTTTTCCACACCAGTGACACACTCAGGTTGTATATCAGGAAAAGATTCTTCACTGAGAAGACGGTCAGGCACTGGAACAGGCTCCCCAAGGCAGGAGTGACTGAACAATGCCCTCAGACATAAGGTTTAGTTTTTGTATGGTCCTGTGTGAAGCCAGGAGTCGGACTCAGTAATCCTTGTGGGTCCCTTCCAATTTAGGATATTCTGTGATTCTATGATTCTAGCAGCTTCAGATTGCAAACAACTCAGGATGAATGCAGAAGTGCAGCTGTGCCCAAACTTGCTGCAGGCAGAGCCAAAAGTCTGCCTGAATTTCATGTGCTTTGTTTTCTCCCTTGAGACTAAAAGCCACCAGCTCAGGAAGTGTGGTGCTGCAGCCTCTCCTGGGGAAATGAGGTTGTGCAGGATGTCTGTACATAGAGGGGGTGTGGAGAAGAGATTGGGGGCAGAGAGCTGACCCTGCTGCTCTACAAAGTGGCTGTTTCTCAGGGTGCCCTCCAGCAACTAGACTTGCTTGCCAGTCTGGGCTTCACCCAAACATCACCTTGGTTTACTCCTGTCATGGGACTGGAGTGCAATGGGGGATTTATGGTGAGATGGGAATGGGGCAATGTCTCTTCCCATCACTGGGACATCAGGTAGCTCTATGTCCATTCGTGATGTGGGTGCAGGAGATGCCACAACAAGGACTGCATACGGACTCTGAAGAGTTTATGGGGAAAAAAAGTGCATTGAGTGAAATGCAGTCACTGCTGGCGTTGCCTCCTGGCAGCAGCCCGTGCATTCTTGGCACAGCGCTCAGCTGGAGCAGCACGGGAGCCACTCGTGCCTATACAACTGCAGCTGGTTGTGCCAACACTGCCACTTGTTTGGATGACACAGCGGTGAAGGGGTGGGGACACCCAGCAGAGGCTGTGCACCTGCAGGGGAGCAGTGAGGGGAATTTGGCCTCCCATTGCACATTGCTCCTGTAGCACGGGGACACTGCCACCACATGCAGACCTTGCATGCCACATCCCTTGCTGCATGAAGGTGCTTGGATCTAGTATCTACCTGCATCCGTACAAGTCAGCTCTGCCTCCTAAGAAGGAAAATGACGAGTGCCTGCATTAGGTTTGCATTGCATTTTCTTTAAGACCTCCATGTGAGCAAAAAAAAAATAAAAGTGTAGCACAGACCTCTGTCTGAAGCAGAAGTCCTTTCAGGACTCGCCTTGCAGCATTTTACCCTGCTTATCTGTTCACAGACCTGGTCACGAAAGTTCAAGGATGTGATATGGGTTGTGACTCAGGAGCTGGCCACGGTCAGCACCAAACAGGATACATTAATTTCTCCTGATCAACATTCAAGGCCAAGTCCTGGTCCTTATCTCACTAACAGTCTTACTGCTGGCCATTGTTTTCAAGCACGGTGTGGTCAGCCTGTCCAGAGGTGCTCTTTTCACAAATAGAACAGTGGTCACCGTGAATGATTAAACACAGCTCTGATATCACGCACTGTATTTTGATGCTTCCCATGACCAGGTTTCCCACCTCTGTTTCATCTTTCCTGTTAAAAACAGACCCTCTAACACATAGAATCCCAAATTAATGATGTGTATTGGGTCTTCCCAAAAGTGCCTGGTGGCGGTAGCTCTGCTCACACTGAGGCTGGTGGGTGTGAGATAAACCCACATCAACTTCCCACCTTCTGTTGCCCCCAGAATACAATAAATATATTAGAATTATCAAGGTCAAGAAAGAATAATCCTTAGAATTTGGAGATGTTGCTCACAGGAATGACAACTACCCCCACACACAAATTGTGCTCAAAAGATGAGGAGATAAGAGATAATTCAAGAAATTACACAAGTACAGGTACCAGTTTGCACATAATGACCTGATTCACTGCTTGGGGTTTACTTTCATCTCCATGCAGTGTCCTCACATTGTGGAGTGGATGACACGATGTAGTGAGAAGTAAATCTGAAACCAAACTGCCCCTGTGCTGAGTAACTCAGAGCAATCACAGCTTGAGAAGAGGGTGACTTGTATTTCAGAATATGATGTTGAAAAGAAAACAACAAAAACACAGAGAAGTTTAATGTGGAAGCTTAAAAAGGCTTGTTGACTATATTCTTTCAATCTGATCAAAGTCAGCAATATGCTAGAAAGAATTGTTTAATAGGTCAAAGAAGAGGAAATGACTGATGTTTCTCTGTGATGTGGTGCAAAGATAATCACCATGAGGCCAAACACATTTCAGCATCAGTTTAGCAGATGAAGCCAGAGAGAAAATTAAAATGCGGGAGGCAAAATGCAAGATAGTCACAGAAGCAATACAAATTTGGCTTCACTGTTTGTCCTTTGATTGTTTAGCCGACTGGGGAAGAAATCTGTGTTTGCATTTAAAATGAGATCTATCAGTCCAATTGCTATTTTGCAGTTGTAGAGAGGAAGGGTTTATACACCTTTCTCCCTCAGTGTTATGTCTCCTATCCTTATTTTCCCCTTCTGAGTAAAGGATTTCCAAATGGTCAATTAGAACACGAAGAATGTAGAAAGATGGAAGAACAGCCTTGGAATTTTGTTAATTCAAGCATATCTAACTTTTTGTTCCTGGAGAAATGATAGAACTGGCCTAAAGCCCAAGTTCTGTGTAAGAGAGCTGAAGCCCCTGGTAGCCTTGAGCTGCATAGTTACAGCACCTATGGATTTCTGAAAAACCTGAATGGCACAGAGCAGCAAAACAAGGACTGCAGAGTGAGAATGCCACGTCTGCCTGTGCAGGTGTCAGTCTCACATGGGGGTATTCTCAGAGAGCAGCAACCCATGATGGGTTGATCCTCACTATCTGAATCTGATCACAGACAAAGGGCTGGATCCTCCAAAAAGCTTCATCTGGGGAAAAAACAATCTCATTTTACGACTGAGTTTGGTGAAGTTGCCTCCTGCATTTTAATCATCTCTCTAGCTTCATCACTTATCATCACCTCCTGCCCTCCACTTCTACCCACAGATAGCTGAGAGCAGAACTGAGAGAGGTGCAGGATGATCAGGCAACATTTCACGCAGAACATTTTAAAAAGAGAGAGAGAGAGAGAGAAGAAAAAGAACAAATGAAAAATGTTTTATTTGGTTCTTCCAAATCGTTTGCTGGGTAGCCAGATAAGCAGGCTGCCTGGTGGTGTGGCACCAACCTATTATCAGAACAGTGGGTCCTACAGGGGGATGGGAAGAGGCACCCCTCTGGGAAGGGATGGAGCTCAGACCCACACCAAGCCAGTGCTAGGAGGGGCTCCATAGAAACAGTCAGAAAGCTCAGCTCCCTCCATCTGCTGAGTTCAACACTGCTTTGTTTTGTTTTCCCTTTCTTTCCCAGCGGCATCAGAGGGAAGCCCACTCAGTGCTGACTTTATCAAGGAGCAGTGAGGGTTCCATGTTCCCATACAGGGACCTTGTCCCTGGGGCTCAGCCAAGTGCTGGAGCTTTCCTGGGACTTGCAGCAACACAAGCACTGCTGCAAACAGAGCGGTTTGTGGCTGCAGCACCAGTCCTGTTGGGTACCAACAGGGATTGCTGAGTAGGAGCCCTGGAGCTGCATTCCCATCCCTCTTGCCCAGAGGACATAGGGTTGCTTTGCAAAGCTGAGGATGTCTCCAAGCGTTGTTCCTGGCTCTATCATATGAAGGACATGGCTCCAGTCAGCCTTGGTGAGTACTGCTCCTCAGGCAACTCAGCAGTGGCACAAGTGATGAGGGCACAGCATTGAGAGCATCATCTGTTGTCCAATTTCCAACTAATGCTCAGCTTTCCAACAGATCTTCAGCTCTCTGGATACAAGAGCTTGGCTTGGTCCTAAGAAGGACATGACCCAGGTTATGCTGTGACTTGTAGAGCATGTCATGTTCTCAGTATTACATCAATAGCATTAGTTCATGTTAAAGCATTTATGTAGGTGAAAAATATAAGAAGTTGGCAAGACTTACGCAGGTAGGAGGGAGAACAGGCTGAAACAGGTTGCTCAGACTCATGCAGAACATGTTTGGTGGTGCACAAAGCACATGGATGAGTTGTCTGTGAGTTGCAGGGCGCAGGGCAGCTGCAGCACTTGGCTTCATTCCAGCAGTGAGGGGCACAGATTGATCCAAGCTATGCTTCTGAGCACGAGCAAGGCAACAAAGTCTGCTCTGAGCTGGCAGGACACAGGGACCTCCACCCTCCCCTGTCCTGCCTCTGAAAACACTGGACTCTTCTGCTTCCAGCTAATCAAAGAGGAAAGCTGGGTATTCAGGCTGTGCCATCATTCATTCCTTTTCCTGTAAGGTTTCCAGGGCAGGGGCAGAGTGAGTTTTAGATCCAGCAATAGATGGTTTCTCACTGACATGATTCAGAGAGTAAAATGAAAATGATGATGTGCTTTAATCCTCTCACTCTGCCAGCACCAGAACCTTGCAGAAGAAAGAAAGCAGAGGAAAGTAAGAGGACAAAATGTTTACTGCGGGACTTCAAAGGAAGGGAGCAAATCTGCTCTGATATATCATTTTGGCAACTGCATCATGCAGAAGAGGTGCATGCAGGGGCAGAATTGAGCAAAAAGCCAGTAAGTCTGATGCCTCTGTTTCCAAAGTTGGAAGAAATACAGGTTTGTATTTCTGTTTGTATCCAGCACCACCTGATTTCTTTTATGCTAGAGCAGATAGAGACAATTAAGATTACTTACTCTCTGCTTCTGGCTCCCGTGCAGTGAGGATTTTGCAAAAACACTTTGGGCACTGATGGCACCCAAACATCAGCCCTGCCACCCCTATGGCAACAGCCCCATGCAGCCTCCCCATGTCTCACCATGATAAATCACTGCTTCATGCTGACATGAGCACAGATTCCACCTCAAGTATTTCAGGTCTACATCTGCTCCACTCAACTCCTTTGCTTTTTTTTTTTTTTTTTTTTTTTTCTTATCCCCTGGGAAAATCTGATCTATATGCTTTTTACATTGGCCACACAGCACATGCAAATGTCAGTGTGAACTGGAGTTTGATTTTATGTGACAGTACCAAAACACCCGGGGACCCAGCACAGTGCAGCAACAACAGTGTCTCCGGAGCTGCTATACCACAATGAGCCTTCAGCCTCCAAATTGCTGGAGGAAAGCAGGGTCAAGGATGCAGACACAGGACCAGAGATGAATAGGCAGGATCAGGGATGCAGAGGCAGGACCAGGGATGCAAATGCAGGTTTGTTGAGTTCTTGTCAACCAAGCAATGCTAGAGGAATCATCCTGCCTCCTATGCTGTTTTTGTACCCATTTTTGCAAGAGATATGAGGAGGAGGGGCAAAATCCACCAGCGCATGTGAGCAATTCATTGTCTCCCTGTCAGTACTTTAAATAAAATTAAATTCCACAAAAAAGAAAGCTGCATTTTTACAGCAGCACCTGCTATGCTACTGCAATTAGGACTCCTGTATAGCACCATACATTAGGAGGTTTCAAAACATGGCTGTATAAATCTTCTGACTATAAAAGAAAAAGAATGTCAGCCAATTGCTCTGCTTTGGGAAGGCACTGAGCACTCTGGGCCGAGCACTTCAGGGTCTGGGGGTGCTGGGCTCTTAGCTGCTCCATGTAGAGATGTCAATGCCATTTTTGACACTGGATGCAGGCTGGGACAGAAAACTCCAACCCACTGTGATTGTCATGCAAAAAGCATTAAATGCTGCAAATTATGGAGAAGAGCGAAGCATCCAAATCAATGGATTGCAAATGAAGAAACTTGGAGCAAATCAGCCAGGGAGAACAACTGGGCTGTGGTACTCACACTGGCTTGTAAAACCTGCATGGCGCTGCCTCGCATGGCCAAGGCTCCACTGCTGCTGGGATGGCCTATAGAGAAACAATCTGGCACTAAGAAGCAGGCACTCACTGGTACAGCAGATGAGTACAGTTTCAGAAGAGTTGTGGATTTAGGGTTTATGAAGTCATTGATATGTGAATTAAGCACTGACTGACTGAGACTAACTCTTCAAAAGGAGTCATTATAATCTCTATAGAAATATAATGATTCCAGTGACAACATCTTCAATGAAACTTCAAAAACACTTATTTAAAAAAAAAAAAAGGTACAGAAATATATATTTAAATAAAGCGCTAGTTCTCAGGTTTCCCCAGGCATCAAGTTAAGGAAAGTACAGCTTTCCAGAGGTTCACCCCTGGGAATAGACATCCAGACCCCTCACAGCTTCGTCACCCTTTTCTGGACACGCTTCAGGGCTTCAATATCTATCTTGTAGTGAGGAGCCCAAAACTGAATACAGTACTTAAGAAGTGGCCTCACCAGAGCTGAGTACAGAGGAGGCACAGTGCAGAGCTGTGGGCATGCTGGGCATCATAGTTCCCATTGGCATGGGCAACATGGAGGGGTGATACCTGCACCCTTTGGCACTGGGAGAAATCTACTAGCTTGTAGCATCGTGCAATTAAGAACCAGCATGTCCCTTTCTTCTTACTCTATCAAACCAAACCAAACCAAACCAAACCAAACCAAAAGATGTTTCTTTTAAGGCCACTTTAAAGCTTTGTTGGTATTTCTCAAAGCTCCTGTGCTTGAGAATATCCTGCAGCTGTGCAGCAACAGTCTGAGCCCAGGAATGGGCGCTGGCTAATCTCTTCATTTCTCTGTTTTCACACAAAGCAAAAAACTACAGAGCCATGCTACAACCCCCATAACACAGCACGGCATAGAACACAAATAAATATTAACTCAAGTTAGATATCAGGAAAAGGTTCTTTACCAGAGCTCAGTGGGCTTGGAACAGTCTCCCCAGGGCAGTGGGCATGGCCTCGAGCTGCTGGACTTCAAGGGGCATTGGGACAAGACTCTCAAACATATGGTCTGATTTTTGGGTGGTCCTGAGGAGCCAGGAGTAGGACTTGATGATCCTTGTGTCCCTTCCAACTTGGGATATTCTACAATTAACTTGGCTTTGGTGAAGCGTTTGAGTACAGTGGGCTGGAGATGCTGGTGCAGTGAAGCAAACCTCTGCAATGGAGGACAAGGCCCTTGTCCTTTATGATGCTTTTGCAAAACCCAAAACCTGGCTTCAGTGACAGACACAGTAGTAGGTGCCCGTGACCCAGAAGTGATATATTGTTAGCCACTCAAATTAAGTAATGGAACACTCTAACTCTGAATTGCTGAGCACAGCTTTGCTCCAGCTTACAGAGAGTGCTCAGCCTGTGCTTAACCCAATGGAGAAGCTCTCTGGAGCCAAGCATTATGACAGAGCTGGACGTCTGCCCCATGCCAAAGGACCGGGCTCCATACACAGAAGCCACAGCTTTTCCTATTGGCATCAAACCAATATTTTTGCACAGCCTAGGGTGAATTGCAAAGGGAAGCATAACAGTTGCTAATCCGCAGTTGCTGCCATGAACAAAGTGCTCTGCTCTTAGATGTGCTTTGGCAGCTCCCATGATGAAACGGATGAGGGCATCCTGTCGGGGAAGAAGGCATCTCCATGCTGGAGGCCACAGGCTGTGGCACTACGATTCAGAGACTGCTCCAAGGGTCATGGGCTGTCCTTGCATGCTGATGGCCACCACCAGCTGGGACTGGACAGTTCCCTGGGGCTCTCACCATGATATTTTCCTGATGAACTGGCTGACAGTCCCCAAAAGCCAGAAACATGCAGTTGTTGCCTGATGGGAGCCCCAGTGCCCCGCAGCCCTGCTCGTGCCTCACTCATTGAGAAAAGTCCTGGACTTCTTGATGATATCAATAAAGAAGAAAAACAAAGTCTTGCTCTCGCCGGCCAATTTCAGATCTTCTCCAGAAGAGGAAGGAAACCTTTTTTTTTTATCCTGCTAAAGCTCTGAGGATGGGTTTCTGCAGTGGGAGCTCTCATGGAAAATCCTCCACGCCCTCCCTTCTGTGATGAAATGAGAACTCATTTATTCGTTCCACACAGCATTTGAGATGTGATACTTGCTGAGTCCTTTTCATATCTGTGCAGGCCCCATCACACACCCATCTCCTGGGCAGCAGTACCTCCCTCCAGGCAGTATTTCCTTGCTTTGCAGAAATGCAACTTCCAAGCACCTGCCAGATTTTTCTTCATTATTAGTGCAGAACTCGCTTAAATTATGCTCTCTGTTTTCTTTTACGATTGCACATTGCCTGTGTTTGTCTTTTCTATGGCAGCATTGCTGCTCACACCTGGGGCTCACTGCAAGCCCTGGTGCTTACCACAGTTCCCTCATTGGGTTTGGGGTTTATTTATTTCAAGCTCTGTGAACAAACTGGTGGGGTGAGTCCTTGTACTTTCTCTCCTGAATAACTTCACACTTCAAAAGAGGAAGAGGAGGAAGAGGAAGCAGGGACATAGTGCTTCTGCTTCAGCCATGGTACCGGAGCAAAGTGGTTCTGAGGCACCCCAGAGGGGTCTCCCCATGCACATGGAAGCAGGAGCACCTAAGCCACTGCCCAGACGCTTTTCCAGATCCTAATCTTCTCCAGTTCTGGTTAAAGTTATCTTTATGAACCAGTAACTTTGCAGAACTTGTAGCAAAAGCCATGTGGACACTGCAGGATTCAAAGCTCAACAGCTTCAATTGGTCAGTGTTCTTGGATGTTCTGACACATTGCCACATGAAAAAACTCACAATGATATAGATGGAAAAGGAATTGATGTTAGCAGCAATCATTTTTGAGATCAGATATCTCCAGGAGAATCTCCTCAGCTCTGGACCAGGCCCCAAGAATGAGCTGTCAGGGACTGACCCACTTGGCATGGGCTGACTCTGGGATGGGGCAGCACAGCCAAGGCATGAGCATGTGAATGCAGGGGGAACAGGGATTCATGAGCACACACCACGGCCATGGGAACTGAGGAGAAATGGATTGGGCTTGAGGGTCGATTCGCTGTGAGAAGGAAAAAAGAAAAATCACTCTTCTCTAAACTGAACAAATCAGATGGGGAATGAGGCTGGGTCACCATGGAAACCCCCGGGGCAGCTGGGTTGTCACTTTTTGCAATGGCACCATGTTTTGTGAGGGGAAAGCCATAAGTGTTTGAAAGCCTGTGAAGTGGAAGCTCAGGCTATGTGTACAAAGCCCTTCAGAATGTGCACAAAGAACCTTCGTTCTGCCCTAGTCTTGGGCTGGCTCCCACCCTCTGCCAACATTTGCAGAAATATGCAGGTATTTAGGGACACAGAGTTTGTACATCACTCTCAGATCTGTATATCATGCCTACATCTCCCCTACCATGTCTGTATCCCTGTCAGCCTGGCATCTGGACACTAGTACCTCCTTGCCATTAAAATCTATCCCTAATCAGTCTTATCTTAGTAAGATAGAGTGAAAACACTGACACCACTGTGTTATGAATTAGGAGACACATAAAAGGAAAAAAAAAGTCAAGTTCTTGTAGTGAAGGAGCTAAGAATGAGCTTGGCTTTCCATTAAAGCCAAGCTGCAAATCTCTCATTGATTATAGCTTGCAAGAATTGGCTACTGGATTGCAGCAGGTGCTTGCCATAGAATCCCTGACCACAGTCCTGCAGTATTTGTACTGTCACCTGGATTTGTCAGGTTGTCTCTTAATTCCCAATCCATCTTTTTCCATCTTTTCTGTTTTCTCCTCCCTGGCTGAGTTTCCTGGTGGGAAGGTCCCAGCCTCGTCTTGTCTACCAGCCTGCTGTAAGCCCCCAGGTTGTGCTGGTGATTCATTTGTTCTCACGACTGTGCCGGGAGGCCGAGAAGGAAATGAGGCTGGTGCTGCTTGGTGGAAGGTAATTTCCCAGTGCTTCCTCCAGATGGCAAGATCTTTTCAGGAACATGTGTTCCTGTTGATGGCAGGTCTGCACAACAGAACCGAGCGTGCCGGCTCAGTGTGAAGGCTGGCACAGCCACAGTGCTTCATGACTGCTGCTGTACCAGGAGATGGATCAGCAAAGACTGAGCCAGAGATAGCCCTAGGCACTGTTGGGGAAAAGAACAGGGCATTTCCTGCAGGATTTGCTTTTCTTTCTTAGTTCAAAAAGGGTTTATTTAGGAAGAGCCTCATGGACTGGCTGAGATGTCCCACAGCTCACTGGGGATAAGGTGGTGTCTACGTGCTGCCCACTGAACTAAGGACCACAAGGTTTTTAGCACAAAGTCCTCTGAATGCTCAACAGTGACACCTTGGTTCTGCCCAGAAAACATGCTCCCGATAACGAAGAGCTGCTACTGGTGGCTTGTAAACAAGAAGGATTTCTTGAAGGCTTCACTCTACAGGGACAATAGAGAGCAGGAAGGATTACATGTATTAAACCGTTACCCAGCTTCACTATTTTTTGGAACTTCATGACAGTTGGTGCTTTTTTCCCTTTAAAGTCCCCTGCTGGAACAAGGAGACCTTCAGGTTTCCTTTTTAAAGAAAATAACCTCTCACAGATAGCTGGAGGGTTAGGACCCTTTAGCAAAATCGAAGTAAAATGGTAAATAACTCTGGGGCACAATAAATTTTTAAATTCTCATGAACTTCCATGGCAGACTCATGAATTTCTGCTGCCTTGTAGTCAGCATCTGGTGGGGACTGAGGTAACCTAAACTACAGGGTGTTGGGATCCACAGGCTGTGTTTATCAGCAGCCTGGGAGGTCCTGCTGCTGGCTTTGGTTTGGAAGAGCTGGTAGCTCCCAAGAGGGTCTGATCCCACAAGCAGGGTCTGTGAGTTGGTGGCATAGGACCCCAGCCAGAGCCAACCTGCCTGTGCAAAGAAATATCCTGTAAATGTCTGGCAGAGGAGATGACCAACCTGAACAGAAATATGTTTATTTGGACTTTGTGTAAGAAGGGGCTTTCCACACCTTGTCACGTGTTGATTAAAGAGCACTTTCCCTTTGTCCCCGTTGTTGCTCTGCCAAGTGCAGAAGTGCTGCTTACTGCAACCTTCCCCAGCCTGACAAGGCTGCCTCTGTGTGAAATATGGCTCAGATGAGAAGCTCAGTGCTGGACTGTGTAGATGAGGGGGATTCCAGGCAGGATTTCCTGCTATGTTTTGTCCCAAACAAAGGCATCCTGCCACCAGCCTGCCCTGCATTGTTCAATATCATTAAAGCCTTCCAGACACCAGAATGTTCGTAGAATCATAGAATATCGTAGAAGTTGGAATGGACTGATAAGGATTGCTGACTCCAACCCCTGGCTCCACATAGGACCACCCAAACCCAAATCCTAAATCTGAGAGCACTGTCCCAACACTCCTTGAACTCCAGCAACTCAGGGCCATGCTCTGCATAGGCTGTTCCATGCTCACAACCCTCTGATGCAGAGCCTGTCCCTCACCCCCAGCTGTCCCTCCCCTGACACAGCTCCATCCACTTCCCTCAGGCCCTGTCACTGTCACACAGAGCAGAGCTCAGCACCTCCACTCCCTGTGAGGAGCTGCAGCCGCCATGGGGCCTCTCCTCAGCTCCCCTGCTTTGGGCTGAGCAAACCCAGGGACTGCTGCTCCTCACACACCTTGCTCTCCAGACACTTCTCCATCTTTGTAGCCCTCCTCTGGACATGCTAATAGCTTTACATCTTTGTTGCTTTGCTTTGAGCTCCTTTCAGCATGCCCGAAAGCTGCTGGGATGGAAGAATCCAGGGCTAACAACCCCATTGATAATAGTTACCAAAGCAAGGAAAGGAATGAAAGGCTGAATGTACAAATGCATAGCTGCAGGCATAGTTCTCCTGGTCTTTCACCTGCACCTGTCAATTATTATTCAGATTGGGCCACTTGTGACCTCTAGAAGTGAGGCAGCACAAGGTGAAATGGAATGAAGCCATGCCCATGTATCAGCACTGGGCTACACCTGAGTCTTCACCCCTGGGGACTTCATCCCACACATGGCAGGACCAGGTTCCAGGTTGCTTCTCTCTCTGCTGCCCCATCGATTCCAGCTGCCTGAGCCCGTCATTTCATCCCCAGCACAGAGTCTGCCTCACCACTCCCATCCTAGAGGAAATATTAACCCATATCTGGAGCTCGTCCAGCATTTCTCTTCCTCCTCTTCATTTCTTTTAACTGCACAAGTCATAGTGAAAGCGAAAAACAGCTCAGGTAAAGCTGCTAGAGGTGCTCGGCAGAAAGGTCCTAATCCTTCTTCCACTTCCATCTGTGCTTTTCCAGCAGACAGAGGAGGATGGCAGGAGGCCCCATGCATGCGACAGCCCCTCAGCCAGCGCTGGTGCTGCTGTGAGTGGGCCAGGTGACTCATCCCAATGCCTGCCCTGCCAGCAGCCTGACCACCACCACCACCACCACCACCACACCTCTCTGGTCTCCTGCATGAAGCTGCTCTCCATTCTTCTGGACACCAGCTGGGTTATCTCAACAGACAGGATCAGTGCCTGGGTGCGTATCCCTCCTTCTCCTTGCCTCTGGGTTCCTCCTGCCATGTCTCCTTGTTTCACACCACCGTAGCCAGCCTTCAAGGCAGGTTTTGAGCCTTTGGTCACTTCCCTGCTGACCCCCTGGGAATGCGGTGCCCTCCTCTCCCTCTAACCCCATTGGTTAAGTATTTCTTCTGGGAAAGAGTCGGGCAGGGTCCAGGCCCTGCTGTACCATGAGCTCAGCCCACCCATGGAACAGTGCAGTACTTGCGGCTCATAACCTGTGAAACAATTGTAGGCAGGGGAGTGGGAATACGGCCAGGCTCAGATAGGGAAGGTTGAAATGTAATT
Organism: Tympanuchus pallidicinctus; assembly: GCF_026119805.1. NCBI lineage: Eukaryota > Metazoa > Chordata > Aves > Galliformes > Phasianidae > Tympanuchus > Tympanuchus pallidicinctus. The sequence continues at coordinate 49,273,321 of NW_026294747.1, forward strand.
GTGGGGTCCTAACCTGTCTGTTGGCCATAACCATGTTTCAATCTCTGTCTCCTGTGAGCTGGACAGAACTAAGCCAGGCCAGGATGACCTCAAGGAATTTCCTGTGTAAAGATTTAAACTGATTGCTGAGCTGCCTTGAGCCTGCTGTGGGGAAATGTGCCATTGCCCATCCTCAGACCCCTGCAATGCATAGCATCTCTGTGACTGGGTCATGCTGGCTGGCGAGCTGACAGCCAGGGAGGGTCAGGAAGGCTGCAGGGACCACTCACTGTGGGTGTTCAGCAGCAGCCAGCTGGGGACTGAGCAGGGCAGGAGCAGAGCATGACCTGCAGTTGCCATGTCTGCATCAGAAAGTGAGAATACCTTGCTGACATTCAGTCTACATGGCTGGAAATGCACCTATAAGAAAGAAGGTAAAAACATGCCTTGTTGCCAGATGAAAATGTTATGTTTAACAGGCTTTGGCATCCTTGACATCCAGCAATTCGTTGGTGCTGGGCAACTAGCTGCCTTTTGCCTGATTTTAGGAGTTAGAGCTTTCCAGGACTAAAAGCAGAGCAGTACATGCACAAGGAGCTTAGAGAAACCATTTTGGTCATGTCAGGCTGAAACAACATTCTCCGTCCTTGGATTAGGCACAGAAAAAAGTAGACCAGATTTTTAGTCCTTTGGAAATGCAGTAGTAGATCTTTAGAATCCTCTCATCTCACTCTGTGTTTTCATTCACTTCAGTGATTTGCCAGCAACCTTTTTGGAAAGCCCTTCATTGAAAAACAAGATGAGTACAAATACAAAGGTATATCTAAGGAGATCAGCTTTAGAACCAGACCCTGCAACAAATGATGTGGAGAAAGAAAAGACAGAAGTTGCTTCAGAGCTAGGCAGCCCAACTTGGAATGATGAGAACATGGGATTTATTGAAAGAGGTTTTAAAACCATGCTAAGCATTCGGAAATCAAAACGAAGGAATGAGAAAGAACAGGAAGGCACTGGCACCTGGAGAAGAAGACTACTTTCTTTTCAATTCCCCAAGAGCTCTGAGGAGAACAAAACTGAAATACTTGATGGTTTGGAAGAGATTGTTGATAAAACAGAAACAGAGCCCACTGAAGGAAAGCCTCTTTCAGGTAAGTAGTGAAATACATGCAGCCTTCAAGCAATTTAACTTATCAAGTCTTTGGCCCAATAGAGATGCTAAGAAAACTAGCATCCCATTATGGGGTAGAGACAACTGTCATCCTTTGCACAAACTCATTGGGGTGTTAGCTGGCTCAGCCTGGCAGGCCATCTGTCACTGGACAGGCTGCTATGTACTCTCCACTACCATAGTCTAACCATATTGATCGCCTTCTTATGATCAACACATCTGTCGGTTCATGGACCAGCGGATGCAGCACACACCATCCATATCAGTCACCAATCTGCTGAGCACAGTTTGGGAGGTGTTTGTATGACAGCATCTGAAAATGCAATGTGGGCTATTCCTATTCATTCTGTTGCCTGCATTGCTCTTGTGGACAATTTCTGCTATGCATCCTTTAGACTGCACTTGGAAGGTTATTGTGAAGCTTTGATAAATGGCCCCATTAAGTTAGGTTGTAAAATAAAAAGAAAAGGGTGATAGGCAGATGTGGCTGGCCATGAGAAATGCAATGAGTCAACAATATTCACAGATCCAAAAAGTTTCCACTGTTGCTGACCACAGAGTACTTCAGGAATAAGTGTTACTCTTATATGCTTCGGCAGTGTTAGATAAATGAGCCTTAGACCTGTCTTAGCAAAAGTTCAGCACCCCACGTGAGAACCACAATGACTTTGTTCTGGGTTTGTGCAGTGCTCCCCTCCATTTATTCAACGCTGAGGTACAACAGTGCATCCAGGACTTGATCCTTCCTTAGCCTAAATTTTTAGATAGAAATCCTTGGTTTGCTGCATCAAATGTCACAGGGATCAGAAGGAAGGGCTGAAGTTCTTTCCCTGCTGTACCACACCTCACTTTGCCACAAGGTTTTTTTCTGCTTTGCATGGAAATATTGTGAGGTTGGTGAGCTGGATTTGGGCCAAGGCTCATAAGCTTTGCCAGTTTGTTCTCAGAAGGTCACAGAGGAGAAGTGAAGGAAATCTTACCAGAGAGCCTTCTCAAGTCCTGCAATACACAAGACAAGGAACTGCAGAAGTAAAACCAGGTCTGTGCCCAACAACTCATGATTGGCCTAAACAAAAGCAGCTCTGTTAGAAATGCATCCCATCCTGAGATAAATATGGGAAGTGGTGGAGACTCCATCACTTGCACCATTAAGCTGCACAATGGTTAATTGCCTTTCAGTTGTCTTCCTCCAGTTACCAGCTGGCTCATCTTGTATTCCTGAATTAAAGATACATTTTGCACCCAATATCACCTCCCTGAATAATTATCCTTGATAATGATTAAATGGTGTTTTCTCACTTTGATAAACAGAACAGAATGTATTCCTTTAGTCTGTCACTGCAAGATCTTGTGCAAACACAGGTTTTATACTAATTTTTCTAGAAGACAGTAAGTTAATTGGCACAATGTTCCAGCCTTCTGAGCCCAGAAGTAGCTGTAGCTACTTAAAGGCACTCATCCAGCTTCTGTGCATTGTATGCTGCATCAGTAGTTTAGTTGTTTAGTGTATTTCTACCTTCATACAGCTACTTCCACGCTGCACAGGTTATTTGGTGCATTTGTTATAAAATCTGTGTGCAGAAGAACCATTGGGCATAAGTTATTGGTTATAGGCCAGTCCTTCATCTCTTCTTTGTGCTAATTTTTCCCTATCGCTTCATATATGTGCTCAGCAGAGGCAGTAGCCCCTCACATCTAAATAATACCTTTTCCCTCCTGCTCTTTAAAATTCACCCTGTGCCCAGCATCACAGCTGGATCTCCTGCTCAAAGCACCTGTTACGATGCTGGATGTGGCGAAAGCTTCTCATAGCACCTCAGCAGTGCTCTTGGAGTTCTACAGCCCACAGCATTGGTGGCAAATAAGCTGCGGTTCTTAACCAAGCTTAGTTTGGAGAATGATGTGGGAAACTCAGTAGACTTCAGGCACTTTGATGGTAACAGTATTTGATGCTTTCCCTCCTTGTTGGGAGGAGGTGTGGAAAACCCAGACAAGGCCTGAGCTCCAGGAGAAAGCACCTGCATTTTGGGATGCTTCTCCCAATGCATGCACCTCCCCAAGCCACAGGGCCAGCAGTGCTGGTGAGAGGCAATGCCAGGCACCTGACTGTACCTATGGTGAATGACCAGGTCACCGGAACCTGCAGGGCCCCAGGAGTGTGAGCTCCACATTCCAAACATACTTTATTGTTTTTCCATTTCCTTCCAAGCGTCTGGAGTGGGTGAGGGGCATTTTTCTGAGGCTGTTTGCTGAGTTAGGCACAGGACAGCCACCATTAAAGTGATTTTCTTTAACTTTTGTCGACATATCTGGTATAGCTACTGATAGTGCCCCAGTGATGGTTGGCAGAAAAGAGAGACTTTTAAAATTAATAGAAGATGACGTAACTACCACTGCCAGCTCATGTCTGATGAAATATCACTGCATCAGACATCAAGAAAATTTAGAAGTGAAAGCTTTAACAAGAGATCACAGAATCACAGAATTAAAGGGGTTGGAAAGGACCTCAAGAGCTCATGAAGTCCAACCCCTCTGCTAAAGCAGGCTCACTACAATAGGTCACACACGTAGGTGTCCAGACAGGTCTTGAATATCTCCATAGGAGACTCCAAAACTTCTGTGGGCAGACTGTTTCAGTGCTCTGTCACCCATATCATAAATAAGTTCATCCTTATGTTATTGCAAAACATCCTATGTTCAAGTTTTTGGATAACGTAATGCAAATTGTCATCAAAGCTGTGAATTTCATGAAGTCCAAAGGGCTGAATCATCACCAATTCTAAAAGATCCTTGAAACTATTGATGCTGATCATTGGGTCATCATTTACTTTTCTGAAGGAAGGTGGCTAAATTAGAGGAAAATGCTAAAAAAGACTTCATGATTTCCAAAAGTGAAATCAAGCCCTTTATGGAATCAAAAGGAAAATTTGTGGCAGAACATGAAGATTAAAAATGGCTCACAAATTTCTGGTGGATTTGACCACTCATTTAAATCACTTAAATGTGCATCTTCAAGGTGAAAATCAACTTATCCATCCTATGTTTGAAGCCATAACAGCATTTGAAATAAAACTTAAATTATGGCAAATAATTTCAGGCATTTTGATACAGTGGCCAACCACAGTCCTGTGAACAGTGAAAAATATGCAGCCATGCTTTCTGTTTGTACAAGGAAGTCTGAGAATAAGTTTCAAGATTTCCCCCCAGAGTATCATTTTCTGTATACTTGTGATTCCATTTTCAGTTAGTATAAATACATTACCTGTAAATTTTCAAATGGAATCCATAGAGATGCAATCAGAGATGCAATCAGACATTCAACTCAAATGAAAATTTGGTCATCTCTCTTTACCAGACTTTTCTATCTTATCAGAGAAATATATCTCTCACTGCACAGCTATGGCTTAATCATGTCATCACAGCACGTATATTTGTGAACAATTATTGCTAAGGATGAAGCATAGGAAAAGTAATATTACATCAAAAATCTCTGATGAGCACCTTGAGAGCTCACTGAGAACTGTGGGCACATCAGCCTGATGCATTATTTTCACAAAAAAAAACAAGGTTAAACATCTCACTAGTTTTATGCTTTTATTGCTGTTTTTTATATTTTAACAACAACAACAAAAGCACATTAAAAAATAAGTTTTGTTACTTATAACAACTAACTTTATTATGTATTTTAAATATGGCACAAGAAAATTCCTGTTCACTCAGTGCAGTTCAGGCAAGCCAAAAGTTTGGACACCCAAAGCTCAGCCCTCAGAAATGCATGAGCCAGTTTAGCCATGATGGCAGTCAGGGATATCTCTCAGTTCTTTACTATGAGAATGGTGATGTGCTGGAACAGGCTGCCCAAAGAGGTGGTGGATGCCCCAAGCCTGGAGACGGCCAAGATCAGTTGGACGGAGCTGTGTGCACCTGATGGAGCTGTGGGTGTCCCTGTTCAGTGCAGGGGGACCCTTTAAGGGTCCCTTCCAACTCAGAGAATTCTGTGTCCTGTCCCTGGAGGTGTTCAAGGCCAGGTTGGATGGGGCCTTGGGCAACCTGGTCTGGTATTAAATGGGGAGGTTAGTGGCCCTGCTTGTGGTGGGGCGGTTGGAGATTCATGATCCTTGAGGTCCCTTCCAACCCTGGCCATTTTGTGATTCAGGAAAACTTATACACTGTGGAAGATACAAAAAATCAGGACAGGAGGGAGCCCTGGATTAGCCCAAGGTTGCATTTTAACTGGAACATTCCCAAAATATCAGGAACATCCCCTAGGCCAGAGTCTTGATAGTGTGGGAAAGAAGAGCATCTCTGCTAACAGGAATCCTGCTGAGAGTATATATAAAGAGCTGTTCCTGCTGCCAGTCCCACTTTGGCTTCAAATTAGCAGAGCCAGAGGCAGTCTATGCAGCATGAGATCCCAGCACAGCCTTGTTAGCCACTGCTTGAGGTTCACCTGCAGGGCTATGATCAATTTTTTTTTGTATTTCCAGTGTCTGAAACAAGCAGTTTAAAGATAAGGCTCTGACTTTGCAGTAAGCGGCTGCTCAGAGCAGTCCTGCACATCTTCCTGTGGGATATCTTATCTTTCTATTGGCCTGTCCAGCATCTAGCACCTGCTTTGTCCTGACCTCTTTCTCCTCTTCTTTATTCAGTAATGGAAATCAATGAACTTATTCAGAAAAAGCAACTTCTGGAAGCATTTGCAAGCATCAAGTACATGGAAGATGAGATGATAGCAGAACGGGACGCAGACAAATACAAGGATAACCCCCAGGAATTTTTGAGGAAAGCCAAGGATGTGGATTTACTTTACAGCTCTATCACGAGCATGATCCAGTCCATCGTGGTGGGAACACTGGAGAACCACACAGTGGAGGAGTCCACACTGACCTCCCTGGTGACATTAATTGCCCGTGAAGAGGCAGCTCATCCTAATACAGGCAATGCTGCTGATCCTGGGTCAGACTTGCTTGGAGCACCCAGAAAGTGGAGGGAGGAGTGGAAGGAAGCTGTTAATGAGGGCACTAGAAAGAGAGTTCTGAGCATACCCATGGCATCAAAGGAAGAAGAGAAAGCCTGGCTTGATCTCCACTTAAGTTTTCTCCAGAAATACCTGCTCGAAGACTTACTGAAAATCAAGTCATCAGTAAAAAAGTGCTACCCAGAGGAGTACCGGGTGTGTGAAGTGTATGTGGAGGCTTTTCACAATGCCATCGCCTCACACTTGCAAGATCTTTCTCAGAGACCGCTGGAGTTCAGTGAGCTCTATTCCTTGCTTGACTGGATGGCCAACACCTACCACAGGTAAGCTGCTGCCTTCACCACACATCTCAGCCTCCTTCCAGAGTGACAAGCTGCCAGGAAGCTTCAAAACACACAGTTATTTTTGGTTTTCTAAGCAAGCAGAGACATAATTGCTTATTTAGTAGAGACAGATAACTAGACTACTGACAGGTGGGCACAAAGGTTTGAGAATAAAACACTCACTGTTTCTCACAGATCTGTTTCCTCGGTTCCTCCTCCCTCTCCAAGCTACTGTTCTCACACATCAGGAAGCTCACTCTTCAAGAGCTGCCTTGCAGCTCTGATAAACCTCCTCACTTTCTGGAAATGTTTTGCCAGGTCCAGCAGCTGCTCAGTGACTTTTCCAGGCACAGGAAAGGCCCTGTGGTGGAACTCTGCCTTCTTCCTGTTTAATTAAAACCACCGTGCATTTGGAAATAATCCTTATTATATACTCAGGGGTCATAGCCAGCTTGAGGAGTTGCCAAGATACCACTATGAGGAGTTAAACACATTGAAACAGAGAATCATAGAATCATTTGAGTTGGAAGAGACCCTTAAAGTCATGTAGTTCAACTCCCCTGCAATGAACTGGGACACAGCTCAGTCAGGTCCAGCATAACCTTGAATGTCTCCAGGGCTGTGGCTCAGGGCTCTTGGTTGATTGAATGGGAAGTCCACGATTTTAGGACCTCTAAAAGCTTTCCATAATTCAGCAATGCCCAAAATATGCTGGGAGCTGCATGGACATATCAAACAACATCCTTAGGGTAGACTGGGTTTGAGGAGTAAAGGCAGGAGTTCTTCACAGTAGCTGTGCTTTTCAGCATTGCCTTCTTTTGAAGCAAAAGGAGAAATCTAAGATAGGTACCCATGGGAAGTCTTGGCATTGCGTGTCTTCAGTTGTTCACCAGCTTAGACCACAGGCCATCACCTCAACCTCAAAGACTAAAATCCAGCAGGAATACACAGTATGGTGGGAAGGAGGAGTGAGGCACCATCCACAGGAGATGAGTTTGTTAGTAAGTATTCAAGAACAACCATGTCAGAACAAAATCATGTCTACCACAATATATACTTCTAGATGGTCTCCAGGAACTAAATAGATGCCCAGGATGGAACAAACACAAACCAACTGGCTCATCCTAGACTAATGAAAAAGGAATGAAGGTAGGAATACCAAAACTGTGCCTAACAGTGGCTGAAATGAAATGTGAGGCAGAGCAGGGCAAGCAGCATTAGCCTGCTTAGAGCACTCCTGCTCTACAGTAACTTTTGGCTTGGGAACATTTGCACCACAGGTGGTCAACAGATTTCTTCTGTAAACCTCCCATTTGCTCCTAAAATCTTGTTTATGGTGAGGTGAGCCTGGTGATGTGTGTACAATCCTTTCAGCAACATGGCATTGGATGATCAACTCTTTGGACAGGAATGCTGTGGGAGTAATGCTTGCAGGAGTCAGGGGAATAAGTGAGTGTCAGCAGCCAAGTTCTGCAGCCCAGTACAGTGTCCTCACCATATTTCTCTAACTTGATGTAAAAAAATATATGGAGAGCTTGCAGCTGTTTAGAGCACTGCTTGCAATCGCTTTGCTGTGTTGGATTGTTTCCATTTCACTTTCTCATTCTAAAAGAACTTCATCCTCTTTTGGACCCATCCCAAATTAGCAGGAATTACCTGGCCCAAGCTCATTGTTAATGCCACAGCTCAAACAAATGAAAAAAGAGAGAAAAGGGAATATGCTTCTTCGGTGCACATTTGAGCCAACCCTCTCGGTCATAGCAGAAAGTTATTGCTATTTCCATTGTGTCCTTGTGAAGAAGCAGCAGATTCTTGCAGCAGCTGGGCCAGTGTCATGGTTTCATGGTTTTCATCTGTATTCCACATCATAATATCATGCAGTGCTCTGGGAGTTAAAGAGTGCCAATGCCCCAGTGTACTGAAGTCCCTCTCCAGGAAACCTGAACCGTGACCACAGGAATATTGACTCCAGTTTGCTATCAGCAGGCTGAGATTTTTCTGCTGAGCCATCATTCTGCAGTGGTTTGACCTTGCACAGTACAGTCCTCATTTGCCTTGGATCCAAACCCAGCTCTGTGCTCAGTGGTTTGGCTACAGGAACCCCTTTTCAGTGGTCAAGCAAGTGAACAGGCAGCATATAGAATAATGCCTTTGCATCTTTCTTCCTTGCTAACAGGTGATTGCTTGCAACTTATGCCCTGCATCAAGCAAGTTCGTGAATATTTTCCTCTTCTTCTCCACAATCATCACAGTGAAAGATGCAGTGTGGTCTGCTGGCAGATCACAGGGGCAACACGCTCAGTTGCACAGACTAATAACAGGTTTCTTGCCGTGCAGAGTGGAAGGCAGGCACTGCCTCCCTTCCCCTGCCCCAGCTGCCCCGCCTCCTCAGCACTGCGGAGGAAAGTGAGCAGAAGAGACACGTGTCACCTGTCTCACTTTGCACTCATCTGCTGTAGCTCGATGTCCACCCACTGCCACCGTGTGCAGAGGACACGTAGTGCTGGGACTGCCCGTGTTGCAGGCACGTGTGGGCTTCCCAAACGCTGCCCCTCACAGCCAGCCCTGTCCTGCCATCTCCCTTTCCTATATGCAACCCACAGTGATAAAGAACTGGCAGATGTTTGCCGTGATGTGGCACTAGCTAGGGACATCAGCACTCAGCACACTGCTGCAGGAACTGCCTTGAAAGGCATTTCATAGAATCAGCTTTATAAGCTATAAGGGACCATAAGCAAATGAATCAGCTTCATGTTGTTTATTTAAAAATGTAAATTCTCATAGCACTTTTCATGTCCAAACAACTCAGAAGTCTCATGATTTCTAAGGTGGGCTGCAACTTTAGATCATTTTGATTTTGAATAATTAGGATTTCGAATAGCAAAGAAAGATTTTCTCGTTAAAGCTTGAAAACAAGCATCACAATTTAAGCTTTAAGTATATTTCTCACGGCTTAATAATTACGCAGCTCATGCCACATGAATATTCCATTGGTTTACTCATGCTCCAAAGCATGATAATAATTTGTTCCAATAATTTGTTCCTTTGGATCTTTCCAGTGAACTCTTTCTTGGTCACTCTGATCTCAAACCAGAAGTTGAGACAAAAAATCTGTCCCTGCTGCTAACAACAGCGGACTGGGATAGACTGAATGATGATTACATCACTTCTGTAAAGGTAAGGTCCTTTCTCTTGTATCCATGTGTCTCTTGGAAGGGAACTGGGACTCTGGCCTCCCAGGCAGAGGTTTCTCATTGCTATATTATTATAGAATCATAGAATCGTTTGAGTTGCAAGGGACCCTTAAAAGGCATCCAGTCCAACCCCCTGCAGTGAACAGGGACAACTGCAGCTTCATCAGGCGCTAAGCTTGGCTGTCTCCAGGGACAGGGCATCTATCACCTCTCTGAGCAACCTATTCCAGAGTTTCATCACTCTTAATGTAGAAAATGTCCTCCTTATATCCAGTCTAAATCTCCCCTCTTTTAGTTTGAAATAATTTCACCTTGTCTTATCACAACAGACCCCGCTAAACAGTCTGTCTCCTTCCTTCTTATAACTCCCCTTTATGATGTACCATGGTGTTGAGTCCTCTCAGCACCATTTGAGAACAACCCTTTAGTTAACAGCAAGTGTCCTCAGTAATGCTGGGGCCAAAGAAGGCCGCCTAAATCCAGGCCTGGACCTGGGTAATGGCTGGTGTAGACCCACTATGATGGCACCCACAGAGCATGGCAGGGACACACTGCTGTGCTGCTTTGCAGGAAAGGCACTGCAAAGATAAACATAAAGAAATGTTAGCTGCTGGATTTAGAGCATGTGAGCTCCTACAGCACGGCTGAACCATGCTGAGCCATGTGCAACTTTGGGCATGTCCCCAGCAGAGGACTTCTCTGTGCTTCACCTCCTTGCAGGAAGCCCCCACGTCAGATATCCTTCTGCCATCCTTGGCTGATACTCTTGTACTATTGTTTGGTGGGCTCAGACATTTCATTTTCTTAAAAACCATTTCTGAAGTAGGTTTCATTTCAGAATTTTCTCAAGGTGAGCTCAAGGTACCAACTGAATAAAATCAGTTTTGCTCTGTTGTTTTGGTAAGGGCCCTTTTGTTTTACCAGCAACAAGGCTGATTTATCAGTCAGGGCCGAGCACTTACGCAAGTGCTGTGAGCCAGAAAGAGCTGGTCTGATCCTTCAGCCTGACCTTGTGCCTAACATGTGCTAGAGGACTTTGCAATGAGCTACCACTCAGTGGTAAAGCAGCTGACTGAGCTACCACTAGGGCAGGCAGTTGGGATTTTTTCCAAGCAAACACCGCAGGCTAAGTAAATGATCTGGAGGTTTAAATACCTTTCCTGCAAAGTAATAGTATAAATCTTCCTGCCAGAGGAATCACTGCATCTCAGTTTGAGAGAACAGTGTCGCACGCATCTCCAGGTTTTTCCTGAGATCCTGTGTAGACTGAAAGGTTCTGTACCAAGACTCCCTATTTTTTGCGTAGCTCAAGTATAGCTCACATATGCTGATACGTAAAACATCATATGTCAGCTCTGTGCTGGGAGCTTTCATTGCAAAGCAGCCACTGAAGGGAGCAGAGGGAGGGAGGGAGGTGCCCTGGGGAGTGCAGCGCTTGAGAGTTGTGCCATGTTGGTCCCCTCCATCACCACTGCCCTGGCGGGACAAGCCCCAGCCCTGCTTATCCCCTTATACCCACCAGCTGCTTCACCCATACTTGGCTTTATCTGCTGATATGCATTCTTCCTTCCCATATTTATCATTTAGGGTAAAATCAAGAGCTATTTTGGAAACATCCTGATGCTGGAAGTGACGGAAAAATGGGAGAAGGAAGTTCCCCCAGAAGTGAAGGATAACCTGTACCAGACCTCGCTTTCCTTTGACATTCAGACGGTACTTAATGAGCATGAGCACAGCACGGGGTGCATGGTGGTGGCTCCCGGTGCTGCCATAATGGATGTGAGTCACGCGCTCACTGAATACATTAGAGCAGAAAATGCCATTTATTACAACTTTTAGCTCTGCCGCTTGCCTTCTAGCTGCAAATTAAACCTGCTGTCAATTGTGTCAGCAACATAATAGGCAACTGATTTTAAAGTCTTTAAATCTCTTTGATTAGGAAAGAGAAAGAGGGGAAAAAGAAAGGCAGAAAGAAAAGGGTTGTTAGAAAGACCCCTTTACTGAAAGAGCAACTTTGTCCCAGGGCTGCGGCTGCCACACAGGTTTGTAGGCAGGGACAGCCACTTCAATTTAAACAGCACAAAAAAAAAAAAAACAAAGGCTCCTGCTAGCTCTAGGGCCCATAGAGTAATAAATCCAGGAGGGGGTTGGATTCATTTTCCTCATTTTAAATAGGGTTTAGTCATTTCAATTAAATAATAATAATTAAAAAGAGAGAGAGAGAGAGAAATAGGAAGAGAAAGAAAGCAAGAAAATCAAAGAGTTGGCTGCTACCGTGACTCATTTCTATGGAATACTATTGTATGTTGGTTGATCACCAGGTAGGGAGATCTGAGCTGGACCAGCAGACGGATGGGATGCAGCCAAACTCTGTTGAGTCAAGCGAAGCCAATGCAGTGGGAATCAGGAGGGGCTGGAGCACAGAGGGGGCATGGCTTAGCTCCCCAAGTTGTGTTGTATTATGTTTGTCCCATTCACTGGAGCTTTTCCCTGCCATTTTCTAGATCATCGGGGAGCACATGAAGTTATCTGAAGCCATCAGTAAAAAGCTGAAAACAAAAACTCTTGAGCTGTGCCTGGCTGAGCTGCATGAATTCATACCAAGGTCATACTCGCTCTGGGCAGTGCATTCCTTTCAAATTAGTTGGTAAAAATCAAGGGAAAAGGTTCATGCACTGGGCTGAATTCTGGCTTGGAGCAGGTGTAAGTCTGCACTTGGGAGCCTGATAATGAGCAAGCTGCAAACAACTTGGAGGGTGTCATAAATAGACTTAGATGGGACTATTGTAAGTCCCAAGATTTGAGGCCGATGCTCCAGGAAGGAGCCTGGAAAAGGACTGTTGTCCCATCTGCCCAGGACATTTGCTGCATTGGACACAGATCATTGGCAGCAGCAGCCACCAGCAAGCAGCATCTAAAGAATCCCAACCCCAAAGGCTGCTTGCCCGAAATATCCCCTAATTGTCCCTCATACGGGGGAGCTCCTGCCAAGAGGGTTTTTGACTAAATGAAGGCATAGGCTCCCCAGAGAAGCTTTGATCTCTCCTCCTCAGAGGTCACCAAAAGGTCTGGATGTGGTCCTGGACACCCTGCTCTGAGTGGTTCTGCTTGAGCAGAGGTTGGACCGGATGTACACAGAGGTCGCTGCCAACTTCATCCATTCTGTGATTTTGTGATTTTCCTGCATCCCATGGCTATGGGCATTGAAACACAGCTGACAGGACCTTGGGCAAATTATCTCAGGTTCAGAATGACAAGTGAGCAACGTTTGAAATAACAGTTTTCTTCTTGGGTGTAGTCCCTGAGTTATGTCTCCAGACTTTGAGATGCCTTGGGGATTTCCCCAGGGAAGATTTGGGCTGGCAGATGAAACACCCCAACCCCTCAGCACCACTCTGCATGCCCCTCCATGCTGAGAGGGCCGCATTTTGAAGAGGCCATAGCATAGTGGGAAAGAAAGGATGTTCAGCATGAATCAACTCTGAGTGAGACTAAAAATAATTTTGCATTAACCTTTAGAGTTTCACTCCTCCGGCAGGCGCTGAGTGGGTAGTTTGCTAATAGATGCTTTGCTGAGGTGCATGTGGGGGAGAGCAAGCTCTGCCTGCTTAGATCGTGAACTTGGGGCATGGCAGGTGTTCAGAATATGCTATAGGCAACACTTTCTCTTTCAAACTCTCATGTCCCAACTTGTTTATGATATCTTGAGTGAGCAGAGCAGTTCAAACCAGCTACTTGGCTTTATAGAAGCAATGCAGTACTTATTGATGTAAAGCGCAAGCCAGGACAGTAAAGGCTCCTAGATGAAAGGCTCACTGAAACTTAAGCTTTTTCTTAGACAAACACAAGGAGCGAGTGTTGAGGCTGCTCCAAGCAGCTTGCTTTGGGCTGCCAAAGGAATGGAGCCTGGGCAAGCCCACGCAAAACCTGCCCCAGCCTGCAGCCTCCTGCACAGTGGGGTCCTGGGTGTCAGAGCCAAGGAGCTGGGTTCCTAGCAATGGTGTCTTGCTTTGTTCAGCTTCAGCTTCTGTTGTAAAATGTGCTTAGGAGGACATAACCTGCGCTGCTCCAAAAGCCAAAGATATGGCTGCACAGGTCGACAAGTTTGCATATCCCAGCCTCCCTCAGAGCAAGAGAAAGTCAGGGATTTCACTCAGAATCTCTCATGTGCAGACATCCTTGGAATTTCTCCAAATCTGTGCTGCTTACACATTCAGGCAAGCATACCCCAAACCAGTAATTACCTGCTATGTGTTCCCCTGTAATGCACATGAATTTTAAGACAACTGAAAAAAAAAAAAAAGTCCATATAAGCAGAGAGGTTGGGCCACCAACCAGTGTCTTCTGACATCCCACACACGCAATGTGAGCAATGCTCTGCCTCTTGCTCTGTTCCCATTGCCGACAGCATCCTCTGCATTTCTCCTGCAGGTTCGGGGAGGAGTTCCTGGAGTGGAACGCAGTCCATGACAGTCCCATGTTTGCACCCTACTTTGCTGCCTACATCAACAGCTTCCATGACCTCTTGTAAGTCCTCATCTCTCTCCATTTAGGGGAGGCGAGGGATGGAGAGAAAGAACCAAGTGGCATCAGGATGGAGTCAGCCAAAAAGGATGCCCAAGGGGTACTGTAGGACAGGCTGAAGATGCAGGGATGCATTGGATTTGGGGGAGCTGCGCTGGGGTGCCCTAGCCTAATGCCTTCCTCTCAGCCTGGGCATGGGAGCTGGGAACTCTGCCTTTCGTCCGCTGTCCACCTCATGGGGGGGGATGTTCCCTAAGAGATGCAGATGCAAAGTCAGCTCACTTGGGCAGAAGGGTGGAGAGAGAAGTGGGAATGAATGTGGCGCTTGCCTGTTAGACTCATTTTCAGCCTGCCGTTCTAGCCAAGAGGAAGATTGCCTTTTTGTATGTATATATATCTTATTATATATATAATTAGTAACACAAACCCAGCCTGCCTGCTAAGTTCGGCGCTAGGCTGGAGGAAATCCTGCGAAATCACAACCTGCAAACAAACCGACACTATCGCCGGGCGGGCTCTAGGTGGCACGGCGTCCCCAGCGATGCTCTCCGCTGCCTTTCCCCGTTCCCTCCAGTTCCCCCTCCTGGCAGGAAGAGGTGAAGCCAACGACGAGCACGGGGTTGGCAGGTGCTGGCAGTTGCTGGACTGCGTGTGCCCCAGCATCAGAACCTGGGGTCCCAAACAGCCCATCTGCTGGGAGCTCAGTGATGGGGCTCCTATTCCTCTCATTTTGGTTGTTTTTCTGTGAAATCCCTGTCTGGGCAGCCTCAGACATAGAAACAACCTGATGTGCTCTGAGACTCAGAAATGAACGTGGCACATAAAGGGTGTGCATGGGATCACAATTATTTTGGTGGTGCTGCCTTGGTTCCTATGGCCCAGAAGGGCAACCATATCCTGGGTTGTATCAAGAGAAGTGTGACCAGCAGCCTGAAGAAGGTGATTCTGCCCCTCTGTTCTCGTGAGACCACAGCTGGAGTACTGCATCCAGTTCTGGGGTCCCCAACACAAGAAGGACATGGAACTGTTGCAGCAGGTCCAGGGGTGGGTCATGAAGATGATCAGGAGGCAGCAGCACCTTCCGTATGGGAACAGGCTGAGAGAGTTCATGCTCTTCAGCCTAGAGAAAAGAAGGTTCCAGGGAGACCTTACAGCAGCCTTCCAGTACCTGAAGGGGCCTAGAGGAAAGCTGGAGAGGGACTTTTTACATGGGCATGTAGTATGTATGAGGCACATAGAGGACAAGGGGAAATGGCTTTAAACTGGAAGAGAGCAGATTTAGACTAGATATTACAAAGGAATTATTTACTGTGAGAGTGGTGAGACACTGGAACATGCTGCCCAGTGAGGCTGGGAATGCTCTTCCCTGGAAGTGTTCAAGGCCAGGATGGATGGGGCTGTGAGCAACCTGGTCTAAAAGGAGGTGTCCCTGCCTATAGCAGGGGGTATCTGGAGATCATTTCACTTAAGTGTGTCTCAAGTGAAAAAGCAACATGCTTGAGTAATTGTTCTGCATATTTGAACTGTTATACCTGATGAGGAAATAGGTGTTTTTTAATGCACACTTACTCATTTGTGATTAAATTGGATTGCGTAAAACTATTCAGTATTTTGACCCCTTAAGAGTTTCCAAAAGGAAGTACTGGAGTTATAGAAGTTGAAAAAATGCCCAAGATACTGATCTGACTGAAATGCTTGGTTTATACCTACACACTAACCCTCCCCTCCCCCCCCGGTGTTCCTCTCCCTTTAGGTCAGGCTTAGAAACAGTGTTCCAAGTCAACACTGAAGAACTGCAAAAGATTTTGGCAGCTCTGACAAAGAACTTCAGAAATGTGTTTTTAAATAAATTAAGAACAAAAACACAGGTAAGTCTCAGCCACATAATTCCCTAAATGTAAGCTGTATGGGCAGGACCAGTGCAGAAGCTGAGGGCCATTGCCCTCTACTTGACACATCAACTAGACCCAATTGTGCTGCACTGTGGTCCCTGCAAAATGCATCATGCCCAATGCACAGATCTTCCATTACCCAGAGGGACACTTCCAGAATCTGTGGAGTTTTTCACTATGACAATGGTATAGAACCAAAACAAAAGGGTATTCAGTGGTTTCCAGCTTCTCGGTCAAAGCAGTGAGGGGAACTTTACCCAGGTTGAAGTACTGGGAATTCAGCAGGGCAGCACTGACAGGGTTTTTTTTTCCTAACAAAAAGTCTCAATTTATCAAAACTTTGTTTTACTCTCATTTATTCAGAGATCTACTATCATGGTTCATTATCAGCCTCTGCCTAAAAGATAGATCATAGCCTCTTGAGACAGAACAGGATATTTCCTGGTTAAAGTGATTTTTCCAGTCTGTTCCCATGGTGAAGAGAGATTGATTCTTTCACCATGAAGATAATAGCTCTGGTGTCTGCTTCTCTGGGCAAACTCATGTAAAGAGACCCAAAAGGCACAATGCTGTGATGTAGATTGTGCTTCCTAGGTGCTTTAGGTAGGCTTTCTCAGCTGTTGGGAGCCACTGGCTCTGCTTGGAATAATGGGAGAGATGGGGAAAATTCAGCCTTTAGTGACGTTACTTTTCACTCATTCTAAATCACTTTCTAAATTAACAAGCACAAACTTTCAGAAACCAAGGCAGACACTCAACAAGAAGCCTCTGACCAAAGGCAAGCCTTCTTGACCAAGGGGACTTTCCAGTGACTACAGCATTTGTTTCGGAGCCTTAGGGGCAAACGAGGAAGGAGCCAAGCCAAGGCATTGAGCAAGAAAGCTGAAATGCCGTGAGAACTGAGAGCTGCCGAGGCACAGCGTTTCTAAACAGCCCTTCAGCAGGCTGGGAGCACAGCGGGGTGGAAATAATTGGGAATGAGATGGCCAGCAACACAGACAACAGACTTAAGACAGAAATCCTGAGTGCTAAGTGGAGAAAAGGACAATGGGGATGTGCTAGAGAAGGGATTTTTTAAACTTGTCCCATAGGGGAATCTCTTTTGGGTACCACCAGAATCCTTTAGCAGATATTTCCCTGTTTCAGTATGGAGTCAAATTAATTCCATGGCAAGGGAAAGAGCCTTCTGGGCATATTTGGTCAGTGCACCTTGTATCCAGGACAGGTGATACACACAGTTGACCACAGTGCATTAAGTGCAGGATGCTCTCAGCTACCATCCTCCCACTGCCACATCAGAGCAGTGAGCAGAAGAAAAATCTCAGTGGGACCTTGCAGAGATACAGGGAGTGCAGACAGCCCCTACAGTCCATTGAGCAAGGACCTTCTATACTTCCTTGTGGAGACACAGCTGTGGCTCACTCCCCATGAAAAGCCAGGCAGATTGTTAAGTTAATGGAAATGTTAATGAGCAAGGAGATAGTTGGCATCAAGAAACCATTTGGGCTTTGGATTGCTTGAAGCAACCCTTGAGCCTGAAATAAGAACATAGGATGAGTGTCCAGATAACAACTTAAAGCACTTCCCAATGGTTCCTGTCTAGTTAGGGATCCAACTAGTCTGAATATTCCCAGTGATACTATTGAGTTGGTCTTTTTTCAGCCACTCCTCAAGAAAATCCTAACCAAGGACTGGATTTTGGCAAGAGAGAAGCCAAACTCACTGGCGGCAGCAGTCTCGCAGTTCTCAGAGCACCTGCAGCACACAAGGCAGCCCCTGGGACAGGTATGTGACTGCTCCCACACCAGGCACAGCGATTCTGTGGGGCACTGCTTTCTCTTGCAGGTTGCAGCCCAACCTGCAGCCTTTTTTCAGCAGCAGGGGCTGTTTAGAACCATGGGCACTGCTGGAATAGGGGCGTTCAGCTGTCATCCAGCACCATGTGAGAACATGCAACATCTTTCCTTTCTGTGGGTTAAATATGGGAACTGATTTCTTTAAAGAGGAATAAAATGCATGGTGAGCATCAGCACTGAACACTGTAAGTGCATGAATCACAAACTCGTATGCCTTCATATGCTCCCTTCACATCTGTGCAGTTGTGAAATAAATGGGTACATAGCAACGGCTTTATATTTAAAATCTGCAAGCACCATCAAAACCTACTTCTAAAACAATCTTAAATACCTCCTGTTAATACTGAGGAGCCAAACTGCCAACATATAGTCATGGCTATTTTAGTGTAGAGAGTATTTCTGTGGCATTCCTACTGGTACTTCCTCAGCCCTGTGTCAAGCACAGGGCTGTGAGCATTTCCTGTACACCCTCAGCTGCAGTTAAAGTACTGAGGATTCCCCTACCCTCTCTCCCTTATTGCCATGACCTTGCAAAGGAACCGTGGAAAATACATTATATTTGTTTTTTCTTAAAACAGGAACTTCTATGCCATGTTCATAAGTACGTGGTAAGGGAATATATTGTGCAGATCATCAAACCCAAGAAGAAAATGAATGGAGAGAAACGGCAGCAAGTGAGCGAAAGGATAAACCTGGAAGCCAAAATCCTTAATAATGCTCTCATTGATCATGTACGTCAGCTCTGTCCTGGCATCCCCTGGCTGCCCCATTCCCATAGGTGCAATATCCTTATTTGACCCCAGGGAACCAATACTGGAGGCTTTCAGAGAAGGGAAGCCTGTTAAAGTGCTTTAAGCAGAACAAACAAGGTACTCAGTCCAGGTTAACAGTGTGAATTTCTATCCTGGAGGTTACTCTGAGCGTAGCCCACAGATTTCTAAACTTCTCAGAGTGGTTCTCATGCTATAGGACCATAGGCATCATTGTTCATGTTTTGTTGGGCCATGGGATGCCACTTTCCTCTGAAGGATCCCTTTGGGTGCAGCTTATGGAGGTGATACCAGTGAGAATCCATCCCAGCACAGCCCGTATATGGAATATGATGGGGAGAAGGAATTATGGGATGGGATGGGGTAGGGTAGAACAGAATGGAATGGAGTAGTTTATGTGTTTTGTGGCTAGATAATATTGGGCTGAGATTTTCAGGAAAGCCAAAGTTCAACTCATTGGGTTTTGCAGAATGTCAGGTACAGGTGCTAAATCCCACTGGGGTTGTTCCCTGGCCAGGCAGGTTCCTCTCCATGGTGACAAAAACATTCCCACAAATGTCCTGCTGCAACTTCTTGCTCACAGGGCTCAGACTCCAGCTGGCTCCTTCCTGCTATAAGTCACATCGCCAATATCATTGGAGAGAAGAGAAAAGACAGGATCAAGGAGTACGTCAAGGAACTGACTCAGGATTACCCAGACATCAGGTAGGAGAAATGGCAGAAGCTGCAGTAATGCACAACAGCTGAGAGCTGGGCTCCATCCCAACAGCACCTTCTCACCCCATACTTCAGCCAAGCTTTTCAGCACCTTTCTCCTCAGATGCCAAGCTGCCAGCATTCAAGAGGAATCCCAGGTTAATTTTCTTTCTGATGGCTGCATACTTTCCTTTTCCACTGTCTGACGGATGTCATGATACACACAAGTAACCTCAAACGCCTTTTCATTGTATCGCTCCAAGTCAATTTTGTTGCACTTTAAAGCTACGGGTTGCTTTTGGCAGCATTTGCACAGCTCATCCATTGGCCGGTGAGGGTTTGTCTCCTGTTCCTTCCCAAGACCAGGCCTCCAGTTGCCAAAGACACTGACACAGTTCATCTGCAGTTTCTGAAAGGGGCTCAACACAACCACAAAGTCTTGGAACAAATTGCAGATTCTTTCTTTTGTAGTTTCCATTTGCTGTTCCAAAGCAGCATCTGCAAAATTTAATACTACTGGTAAAGTAAACAAATTAATTTACTAGCTCCATCCATGGATGGGCAACTGCATAACAGAAGCTATTTGTCTCTTCTTCTATAGTTTTTCCAACAATAGTTGACAAGAATCTAGAATCATCAGTAGAACTGCTTGCAGGAAAATCCACTTCAACAATCATTTCTGAAGACCCAAAGCGCTGGTACTGGGTTATGCTGTTCCTGCTGGATAACATTTGTGCAGTCAATTTAAACTATAAGTTTAACAAATTGCTCAAAATACTGAAATGGATCCTCAAATATTCGGGGGAGAAGGAAAAAAAAAAAAAAAGAAAGAAAAAAAAAAAAAGACGTATCTTGATCTTACCTGGGTTGGAAAATCCAGGACAGGGATTTGAAAAAGGACATCTGTTCCTAAGTAATTTCCTTGGTGAACACATCTGTTCCACAAAGAAATGCCTTGATGCCAGTATGCTGAAAAGGAGGCAGTGCTCATTCTGGGAAGGATAGGAATGTAAATGAGAGCTGATCAGAATTATCTATTTAAAAACAATTTTCCATGCAGAAAAACCATTTACAAGGCTGAGATTTGTGGCATTTTTTCATCACTATCCTTAGACTCAAGCCAAGTCTAAAGGCTTGTCCTCTTGGTTGACCTATTTCCTGGCATTCCATTATTGAGTAATATTTTGAACAGTTAACTTTGGAAAACTATGCGGAACCAGCTAGTCCTGCATGGCTTCCTGCTTGTGCCTTTGTTAATTCTTCCCCTGAGCTCTCGGAGAGGTACATACTGAGATTACTAGAACAGGGTATGTTTCCAAGTTCACTTTCCTAGATGTAATCTAATTAATGCCTGCCAGCTTCCTAAATATTAGCACTTCCATTACTTAACTCAAAATAATCATTTAATAAAAGGTCTGCAGCCTCTTGGGAAAACTTGCAAAAGACGTCATGTGTGGGAGGAGACAGAAGGAATTCCCTTAAGCATGAGCCCCTAAGCCAATGCTCACTGGTACCTCTGGAGGATGCAGATCCCATCTTGGTCACCCTGTCACACCGCATTCAGTTCTCTGACACAGCAAGGGCACACCTCCCTGGCACCTTGCCATGACACGTTGGTCACTGACGTCTGGGCTATTTGCCCATCTTTGGTATTGCTTGCTTTCTGCAGGAAGGAGCACATCATGGCCATCCTCACAGTCCGGGGCCTGGGCTTCACCAGCAGAAGGATGATTTTTCAGCAAGGCTTTCATCGTGAACTGCAGAGTTCTGACAGCGAGGATGGCAACACGCTCTTTGCTGAAATCGATGTGCCGGCAATCGTCAACTGCTTCTAAAACACAACCAGCACAGAAGCCAGCAGCCTCCCTCCTCCTTCGCTGCCTCTACAGCTTAATCAGAAAGCTGCTACCTCTCCTCAACAAACACAACATTTAACTGCTGTGGGAAAAGGGACCTGGGGATGCAGAAACTGAAGGCAACAGACACACCAAGCACCTTACCTGCTGCAAGTGCCCCTGGGCACCAGCATCCACCCCATGATCACATATGGTTACGCTGCTGGGAGGCATATTTGATCCAAGGCTGAGTCTCTTTTCAGTAAAGAGAACCAAAAGGAGTATATGCAGGGCTATATTAAGGCTTGGACTGTGTGGTGTATAATTACACAGCAGAAGAGTAACAACCTCCTTCACAATTAGCGTCCCTGAGCAACCCCAGAGCAGACCTTGGGCAGTGATGTGGAACTGCCTAGACCTTATTTTCTCCCTAGCGAACCAGCTGAGTGAGCTGACATGGTGCAAGGTCAGTGACATTGTGCTCTGATACACCTGACTAAGGGAGGTAGCCTGGGAGGGTAACCAAACCCTCTCTTCAGACACACAGTGCACAGGCTACTGCCCACCAGGACAAGCCCTACAGCCTTTGTCCCTCTGGTGTTTCAGCAGAGTCTGCAAGTCCTCATGACCCAGGGGAGAAGGACCACCCTTTTGCATGCTTGGATGTATTTTAACCTGGTACAGTCTGATTGCTATATGAAACTTTATGTGAGGTAGACAGGAATGGGATGGGACCCTCCTCCGGCATCTAGCATCAGCAGCACCTCATTGACTGCTTTATCTGTGAAGGACCTGAAGTGTTATGCACAGCGCCTGTAGGGCAGGCTGAAAGAAACATTCAGTAACCCACAACTGTACTAATCTGATTTTACTTAATCCAATTTATCCTGTATGTTGTCTCCTGTGGGAATTAATCCAAGACTGTGCAGAGACATGTTTATGGTCTACCAATTAATGTGATAAACGTGAACAAGGCATAGAGCTGTACACCAGTTTGTCTGCAGCTTAGATCAGTACTGAGCCTCCTCCTCTTCCTGTGCTTCTGTTTTCACCTGAATAATTCAGCCTATGTGACTAGCTGGTGATAAACCAAGGGGGTGCTCTGACAGATAGGAGTTTCAGTGTACCCTTAACCTGCAATCAGCACATGAAAAAATTCTAAAGCAGATTTGCTAACTCAAGGGAGTGTCTGGGCAGAAGGATGCTAGGATGCTATTCTTTCTGAAATAAGCTGCTTCTATTCAGCCCTGCTCTGTGAACCATCCCCTTTTCATTAGGAGCATATTTTGCATTCTAATAAAACAGAAGTCTCCTAGGGCTTTTATTGTGAAACACATTTCTCTTGTAGAAAGTGCCAACAAACTCAGTTTAACCCCATTAACTTCCTCTGCCTGTTGCAACCTGTGCTTTCCACCATGAGTCTTCATCCTACCCCAGAGCACAGCTGTATTCTCTGCCATGGCAAACACAGTTCACTCCTGCCCTGGCTATGCCCAGTGTGCGTAAGGCTTCCTTAAAAGTATCAAAGTAGACAGAATAGACAAGTTCTGGCCAGGTTTAGCTTTGGGGGGAGATCTGGCACATTTCACAGTGCCGCATGAATGATGAGAGATTTTTGTTTTGGAGCTCTTCGCTGTTTTGCAATTCTGTTTGCTTCTGGTTTGGGGTAAAAAGTAATGCTTTTAGCCTTCTTGTTTCAGACACCAGAACTGGCAGCCAGAGTGACCCATGGGCTGCAGTTTGTCATCCAAGACAGGCTTTGGGGTGCTCAAGTTGTCCTCCCTGGACAAGGCCCTACTCAACCATCACTCAGCCAGGCTCCCAGCAAGTAAGGAGGGGATAGAACAAGACAACACAGCAAAAGCACAGGAGGCTGCCCCAAGCTGGGGGGTCTAAACCAATTCCCTGACATATTCCAGATGCCCTTTAGTGCAGCAGCATTCCAGTACTGAACTCCCTACAGAATGGTGCTTTTCAGCAGAGCTGTCCATTGGGTTAATGTAATAAGGATATGGATTGAGAGGAGGATTCCAGAATCACATCCATACTATGCGCTGGGAAATGTGACCTAACGCCACCCAGCAAACACTAATGGGAAGAAAACATTATTATCTCAAGGGTGGGTAAAAAGTAAAGCTGTATTTGTTTGTGGCTTAACATTAGAAATCATTGCACCGTTCTCCACAGTGCTCAGTAAACATGTATTTTGCAAATTTCTCCAGGAAATCTTGTCACAGTGGGATTCACAGCCACAAAGCCGGTCACTTGGGTTCCCTGTGTGCTGGTGTGGTCACACAGCAAGCATGGGCAGGTACAGCTGTGCTCTGCTTGACCCTGCTCTGAGCTTTCATCACTTTGAAACATCTTTATGTAATGCTGCTAAATATGACATAAAAAAGAAACCAACCCACAGCATATCTAAACTATTTACTTCAGTAATTATAAGACAATATTAGGAAAACATCAATGCTGATGTAAACACCAACTTGTGGCAAAACTGGATTAAGTTTTAAGGGAGAATGGTGAGAAGTTTTGAAGAACTGCCTGTAGTCCTATGACCACAGAAAATGTGACTATTTGCTTGAGGACACCAAACAAAAGTGAATGTTGACTCCTTGCATTAACCTTTGTCAGTCCAGAGCAATTACCCCCTGACATGCTTCCAGTGTAGAACTGGATGTTTGTAACCGTAAACTCATGTAAAGCCATTCATAGAATCATGAAGATTGGAAAAAAGCCCTAAGATTACCCAGTCCAACGATTAACCCATCCCCACCATGCCCACTGACCACATCCTTCAGTGCCACATCTCTTGAACACCTCCAGGGACAGTGACTCTTCAGTGACTCTTTCACCTCCCTGGGCAGTCTATTCCAATGCCTCACCTCTCTCTCTGAGAATAAATTTTGCCTAATATCCAATCTGAACCCACTCCCCCCGACTCAAATTAAGGCCATTATCTCTCATCCTATCGCAAGGGACATATGTGCCCAGTCCCTTTTAGCAGCTTTGCATCACCCTGTGGACACAGAGGGGAGAGCACTTAGGTGATAAATGCCACTGGTCTGCTCACTCATGGTGACACCGATCCCATGGCTCCCCAGTGCTGCACCGGCGCGAGGGATCATGGGGCTGCAAGCAGCCCTGACACTGCTTTACTTTCAGATGCCCGCTTACAACAAATAATGGGGGAGTTACTCTCACATGCACATATTCAGCAGCTGCTTTCTGATAGTGTTCATTATGGGTAATGCCACAGCTAAAGTTAAGGAAATCAAAGTAGTAATAATGGTTTGGCATTGTGAGCAAGGGACAAAATGCTGGGAACAGGTTCTGAAGTGAGAAAGCCCATGACTTGCACAACACTTTTTCCAAAATGTGGGAAAACACTTCCTGAAGGAGCTGTGCCATGAATAGAATCCGACTGAGTAGATAAGAGGCAGTAACTGAATGAATCATCATTAGGAGAGAAGCAAGGCTAAAAAAAAAAAAAAGCCAGTGGTTTATGTCTCCGAAAGCACATCACTTGCACACGTGGACCATCACCTTCCCAGGTTACAAGGCATGAGCACCTTACACATGCTTTCAGGTGGAGAGCCCTTCAGGCCAATGGGCCAAGAGCCTTCCAAAGACCTCAGTGCTGCCTGCCATAGGTGATCTCAAGGCTGAAGCCATGCAGTGCTCTCTCTTGCTAAGCAGCCATCAGTCACTGTCCAAAACAAAGACTGTCCTTAGGAAGATGTGTCTTCAGTGGGATGCATGGGAATAAAGAACAACCTACTGTTCTGGTCTTACTTCCCCTCCTACTCCAACACTGCTCCTGAGTCCTACAACTAAATATAAAGCTTTGTGGCATTAACTGACAAAAATCATCCCTTCTGGCCTATTTTATCTGAAGAAAAAAAAAAAATCTCTTTTATTTTAACCAAATTACTTCCGCTCACTGATTCAACACCATGGCAAGATTCACCATCAGTAGCCCATATCACACAGTCCTACCATGTTTCGGGGGGAAGATGCTACTGCTTACCTTCCCCTTTGAACATGAACACACTGTGCCCTCAGCTCCTGGTGCTGGACTTTTGTTTGAGTGTTTCTATTTCCATCTAAATGCCTTTTACAAGTGATTACATACAGAAACAGCTTAAGAATCTGTATGTTCTGAGCAGATTAATGAAGAAAAGATTTGTTTTGCTCACACTAGAGCCAGAATACTTGAATGAGCTCCTAATTTTGCTCTATTAGACTTCTAGAGCAGGAAAAAAATATCAGTTTAACAAAACTGCCTCCAGACAGGCAGCAACACTCACAGAAATATCATTAAACCTCCCAGACTTACTCAGAGTAACTCTGGGAGAAAACAACTGCTGTTTTTCTAGAATCAGCTAACCTTGGGCTGCAGAATACAGCTTCAGCTTCCATTGTCTTAACCACGACATGAAAAAGGAATGGACTTGTTGCTCTTACAGCTTTGTTCCTGGGGAAACACTTGCTTAGGATGGACTGTGCAGAATCCTCAGGGGAAAATGTTCTTTCCCATAGGGAAAACAAATAAATAAATTAAAACCATAATAATAATAAAAAGTGTATTTAATACTATATATAACAGCCCTTTCCACCTCTCATAATTGAAACCGTTTCTTCCTAGCTCAGGCAGACAGCCTGAAGGAGTGAGAAGTGCATACACACACACACATTACACTTCAATACTGCACCCAAAACATTTGCACGGGCATTGGAATATTATTTTCCAGTTTACCATCACTAAGCCTTCCTGCTTTACTGCACTAAGGAGTATTACAAATGCTAGGATAACCGCAGACAATGCCAAGGCAGTGAGGAAGGTTCCATGTCTGCACTGGGACAACTCCCACAAGAGCAATTATGCTCATAGGCACCCTGCCCTGCCTACAGCATGGGCTCTGCCGGACAGATGGGAGCAAAGACAAACATTACCGTCCTGAAGAGCTAGCACAGCTTTTCAGATGTGTGCTGAGGAAACAGGAATAGTTTTTGAAAGGTCAGTGGGAATTTCAGTCCTCAGGAGATGCTCAGATCTCACTCAGGAATATGCCTATGTATTTATGAAGAAATAAAGAGCCTTTCTGCCAGTAAATGCGATAGCAAGAACTGCTAGTTTACACAGTACAGGATGAATTCCTTACTGACTCAGAGGCATTGAAACACAGGCTGATCACAGATACT
Source organism: Tympanuchus pallidicinctus (assembly GCF_026119805.1). Lineage (NCBI taxonomy): Eukaryota > Metazoa > Chordata > Aves > Galliformes > Phasianidae > Tympanuchus > Tympanuchus pallidicinctus. The sequence goes on from NW_026294747.1 coordinate 49,299,741, forward strand.
TGGATTTCCCCTGGAAACTTTCACCGGTGGCCCTTGCCAAACCTGAATTGGCTTGGACATGCGAGGAGATCCCAGCAGGGGAGCAACTCAGAGGAGAAATAAGCGAGCCCTGGGGACACAACAGGAACTCAGAACAGAAGAAGCAAGGGGTTCTTCTGTACCCTCAGAAAGAGGTACTGCTGCTGCAGTTTCCCCACTTACTTTCCCTGCATGATTTCCCCTTTGCAGCGATGGGAACTTTCTGCAAAAAGAGGCCATAGCAGGTCTGGAGGGGAAGACATACGAGAATCTGAGGTCCCTGGTTTGCTCAGCCCAGAGCAGAGGAGCTGAAGGGAAGCCTCATGGTGGTTGCAGCACCTCACAGGGAGTGGAGGTGCTGAGCTCTCCTCTCTGTGACAGTGACAGGGCCCAAGAGAATGGCATGGAGTTGTGTCAGGGGAGGGGCTGCTGGGGGTTATGGACAGGCTCTGCATCAGAGGGCTGTGAGCATGGAACAGCCTGCGCAGGGCACAGCCCCGAGCTGCTGGAATTCAAGGAGTGTTGGGGCAATGCTCTCAGGTATAGAATTTGGATAGTCCTATATGGAGCCAGGGGTTGGACTCAGGGATCCTTATAGGTTCCTTGTGGGACACTCTGCAGTGACAAAGCACCATGACCAGTCCTACCAAGTCCCAGCACAACGCTGACAACATAACAGAGGCCAGGCAGGATCCAGTGCCACACAATGACCTTTGGGATCAGTGTTTCATTCCCTGATCTAAAATTAAGCACAGCCCATACCCTTTGTGGGGGAGTGAGAGGCTGAGCAGTAGTGAGCACAGCCATACCCCAGCCTGGCTTTTCAACACGTACCAGAACATTTCTCCCACTGTCATGGGCAGCGGGTAGACAAGCAGCTCTGCTGGCACAGCTGAAGCTCTTACTGCTGCTGAGGAGTTTCTGGCACTGCTGGTGAGAAAACAACATGCACCTTGCAAGCACACACTTGTCCATGTCTACATAGAACTGATCGTTGTGTTCATCCCACTCCCAGCGCATGCGTTTAGAAGGTGTCATAAGAGAAGAAGAGTCATGTAAAGGAGCATGCTGGAAAGAAATAATGAACTAGAGTAGAAAGTATTGGGATAAATTACAAATGGGGCAATAAAAAACATGGCACTGATCCCTCAGAGGATCTGAAGCTTCTCAGCAGCAGCGTCTCTCACCCCATCTGTAGCACCAGCAATTGTGACCCTGGGCTTCCCACCCCAGAGCTGCTGCAGAGATGTTATAAGCAGTTGGCTGTGACCCATCCCACACCTGAATCTGCCTACATGACCCCACAACATGCCCACTCATCCACTGACTGATGCCAGGCAGCAGGAAGCACACACTCCCATCCATGCAGAGGTAACTGTGCTGTCACACTGGGGAAAGAAACTTTTAGCTGCTTTCAGAAAGACCACAAGATTGAAGAAACTACACCCTCTCTTATTGTCTGCTGCTCCTCACTAATTCACCATGCCATGCATTAAGGATGCCAACCTATCTTCAAGCAGCTGCAAAGAGAAGGTGCCATTTCACATGGACTTGGGCAATTTGTCCCAGGCTATGGGGCTGCTCTACCAAATGAACAGAGATAGCAGACAAGGAATATCCAGCTGGCAGGGATGTCACAGCAAGCAGACCATGCTTCCAGCACATCTCCTCTGGACTGTGAGCATGTCAGAGACAGCTGGGCCCAGAAACGTCAAGCATGGAACCCTCCTCCAGCCCGTGTTGTGGGAGGGTGGCAAGGCAGCCTCATAAATGCATGCCTCCCTCCCACAGATACAGGGCTAGCCTCAGCTATGGATATCTCCCCCACCAGAAATATCACAGCAAAGGTGTCATCAACCTCAGCTATGGACCCCTCCTTGAGCAGAAATAGAGTGGGGAGACAGACCCACACTTGCATACAAGCCCCTCCTTCAGCAAAGATTTAGGGTATTCCAGGCAGATTTGAATTCCTGGTTCATTACTCTGACATGTAGGATCTTTGATAACAGTAGAAATCAAAATCAGGAAAGCTCTGTATGGTTGATTCAATTCAAATGTAGCTGAAGACAGCAGAACCTTGTGAAGTTCTTGCCACTGGTAATCATGTTCTTAAAAAGGGCTGACGCTTCCACAGCTGACAAATCATAACTCTGCCACAGGCCAAACCTCAAGCACCAGCCAGCCTCAAACAGACCTGGGTGAAAGCATCCTGTACTCTCCATTTAGGGGTGAATGTACCCTGCAGCAGTGGTTGCTGCTGCACATATTGGTAGAAGTTACCCTGCCTGGCTCTCATGTCTACATTCAGCCCATTGATCTACCTAGCACATGGGGAAGGTTTTTGCTTGTAAGGCATTATCTCTGTAATTAGCCAACCTGATGGTCCCCTTTAATCTCAGGCTGAGCAAAAAATACCTGCCCAGGGAGTTTTCTTCAGTGAAGGCCATAAGTAGATTTCAAAAGATAGCAGAACTCCATCCAGTGGTGCATGGAATCCAGGGGTGCCATGCTTAAAACCATATCTGTTAACAATAATCTGCAGCTGCAATGATTGCAGGACACAAATGAAAAAAAAAAAAGTTGGGCCAGGGAAGTAGTTAAAGAAATAATAGGAACAACAGTGTTACCTCTTGCCATCTGATGGATGATACAAAACCTAGATTTTTCTCTAAACAGTGAGAGAAATTTACCTCTGATTTCTTCTTGTGGTTCAAACCCTATTCCTCTAGCTGCCCTTGTTAGAGCACTTCTCAGTCTTTTCAACCCACAAGGATTCAGGTGTTCCAGCAGGACTGTCTTCCCCAGGAGGCATCTCCACTCACTCACTGAAGATGGGCCCTAGTTCATCTTTAAGTTATCCATATAGCTACAGCCAAGTTGCAGTTCAGTACAACACAGAGGAAAAACCGAGAGGAAGTATAACCTCACCCTAGTGATTTTGGGGAATTTGTCTGAGAAAGGAAGTCCTGGATCCACCACCTGTTTTGTTTGCTTATAGGAAACAGTCTCTGAGTACAGCAGGAACTTTTCCCTTAGCGGTTAGCATTGCGTGACACAACCTGTATGCAGAACACTGGCACCTAAACCTCCCTGTCCCCCATCACTTCTGTTCCTGCCCTCAAAACCTCCTTATTGCTGTGCTCTGTGTTCAGTAATTGAGCATATTACTACAGATCTGGATTTGGTTGCTGATGGAGAAAAAGAATTCTTGCTTCCATTACTTGCAGCCACAAATGCTGGAGAGAAAGATGCTAAGGCACTCCAGTCACTCAGCTCATAATCCAAGCAATCTTTTTATGATCTGGGTGGTTTGAGTTAAAATGTACAGCAGTCTTGAGGGCTAGAGCCACTTTTCCCATCAGTTACCAGCTGCTCTGCCTCAGCTGCTGAGCAAAGGCCATGCCTACTGAGCCAGCAAACTTCTTCAAAACATGCTGTGCCTCCATGTCCCTTCACTCAGAGCTGGGCTGCAGACCTGGTCAAGGCTTCAGAACCCTTAGCTCCTGTGCTTACCCTAAGCCATATGAACTCCTGGACAGAGCTAGATAGATACTACCACCGTGACCTCTCAAACTTTCACTCCACAGTTAAATAAGCATCCAAGTCTCTGTTACCTCTGTCTGCACATTCCTTTCTGCTATCAAAATAGCCCAGACTGAGCAGAATAGCAAAGGCATTTCTGGCTCTCCAAAGTGCCTGCCACCTGGGGTAGCTCTGTCCGAGCCAACCTCACTGGGTGCCCCCACCAGCCCCATAGCCAGTCCCAACATTCCCAGTGGAGGGTGACAAGATGGTACCTGCTCTCCTTCAGAGTTACTGCCAGTCACCTGCACTCAGACCTGTTAATGCCCTAATGTTGACATGTGCACAGCTGGATTTACTTAGGATGAATTAGCTTGACTGGCGGAAAATCCCACAGGGCAATTAGTAGTTCCCCTTACTGCTAATAAAGGTAATTAAACCAAGCTCAAACAAAATCTTAAATTACATTCAATGGATAATCAAGTTGAATTAGTAAGTTCTAGGAAGGAAACATTGATCATCACAACAATCTGTATCTTGACACACCTCTATCTGGTGGAGAAGGGTAGCAGCTTCCTCAGGATGCTGAAAGAGGAAATTCAAACTTCCCTTCAAAATAATGTCCTTATCAACACTTTTTGTTTGATTCTTTTCTTTTTTCGTGGACAAAACTAATCATTCAATCTCTAGGGCAAGGAGTTAATTTTTTATTATTATTATTTCTTGGCAGAGATACATCCCTTTTGTAGGCTCTTGCCTATCTAAATTTGGGTTTTAAAACTGCTAGTGAAAAGGGCTTCAATGCTCAACACAGAAAAGCTGAACAGTCCCATGTGAGTTCACTGTTCAAATGTGTGGAGTCATCTTCAAAACTAAGTTACAAGCAGCTGAAGCAGCTCTTGTTTTTAAAAGAAAGGTGCAGCTGAGCAATATATAATTCATATTAGGAAAAACACAAACTGAAGATAACATCATATACTATATACCCAGAATATCAAGAATTTCAAGGCCAGGCTGGATGTGGCTCTGGGCAGCCTGACCTAGTGGTTGGCAACCCTGCACACAGCAGGGGCATTGAAACTAGATGATCATTGTGGTCCTTTTCAACCCAGACCATTCTATGATTCTGTGAACATCAGTGTAGCCCTACGCATTGCATTCTGAGTAGTTATAGAACATGGAAAAATTCCCATGCAGTACTAAAATATTTGTAGCTTGGTTAGCCACTAAATATCACGTAAGTCACCTCAAGATGCCTGTCTGAGAAATCAGACACACAGACAAGCAGTGCAACGATTCTGTGGACCAGTACAGAGATGGATCTGTTTCGTGTAAATGTGGCAGCTGAAGGATGACATTCAGAAGAGCATCCTCTGCCTGCAGACAGCAAATCTTGCTCCGTTTCATCTTCCCAATGATTTTTAGGCTAACATGACACCCTGCATTTTGATCCCATGGCAGTGACACTGCCAAGCAGGGGACCCAGCTTGAAGGAGTCCCAGAGGGGAACCCTCTGCCCAGTGCAGCCCTCAGCCTGACCTGAGATGAATCAGTGTTTCCCAGTGACGGAAGATCATGGGTTTGTCAACTGGGACAGCCCTTCTACTTCCTCTTTGGCAGACATTGTGGAGGTGGATTATTTTTTTTTTTTTTTTCCATTTTCCTATGGTCCTTTTGTGCAGACACTCCCAGAGATGAAAGCAGCAGGCACAGGGAGCAAGATACCTAAGTGGCACCGACCAGGAGAAGGAGTTGCTCTCCAACACCATTGCCCACTCAGCCCAGAGCTTCCTTCTAGCACAGAGTTCAGCCCCAGACTACATCTGCCACCAGAGGAACCCTCATGATGGGCTTCCATTGCCCACCACAGCCAGGCCACCACGTAGTGCTGAGTATGCAGGGTCAGCAGCCAGGCACACCAAGGGGAAAACACCAGCAGCACTATACAAGCTCTTGGTTTACACTAAGCTTTAAGCGTCTGTTTCATTTTTGGCATTTTAATTAGACCACAGCTATCAGATAGAAAACAGAAATCATCTCAGGTACAACAGCCAGGTGCTGGTCCTGCTGCCTGCTTCTCAGGAGGAGAGAAAAATTTCTTCAGTAATCCAGCAGTGAGATCAGGCATTGCAAGACCACCACATTTTGATTTTCCACCCACAGAGCAGCTGCTTCATCCCAGCTCTCCCCTAAAATCAAAGGATCATTAAGGCTGCAAAAGACCACTAAGATCACCCAGTCCAACTCCCAGCCTGCCGCCATGCCCACTGACCATGTCCCTCAGTGCCACATCTCCACAGTTCTTGAACACCTCCAGGGATGGTGACCCCACCACCTCCCTGGACAGCCTGTACCAACGCCTCACCACTCTTTCAGAGAAAAGATTTGTCTTAGTATTCCACCTGAACCTTCCTGGCACTACTTAAGCATATCGCCAAGCAGTTATCACAGACACAACCCCTGTGCCCCATTCAGAGCTCCATCAGGATGCTGGGGCACACGCTACCAACACTTTCCCGAATTAACTACGTCCTCCCACTGGAACTTCTTCCCCATTCAGGGGATTTCTCGTTTCCCTCTAGGCTGAACCCTCGCGGGCGGAGTTTCCCAAGCAGCGGGCTCCCTGGGAGGTCGGGTCTCCGCCTCCGTGCCCTCCCCTTATAGTAGGGCTGCTCCGGTGCTCCGCAGCCAGTGCCGCTGCCGAGAGCTGCTGCAGGGTAAGTCCGTCTGTCCGACTGTCTGTCTTATTGTCTGTCCGTCCTTTCGCCGCAGCTCGGGGCTCTCCCTCCCCCCACCCTCTCCCGCGGGACCCGCACCTCTCCTGCCTGATTGCCGGACTAGCGGGCACACGGCTCTTGGTTGCACTCGAGACAGAGGAGCTAGGTAGAAAGTGCTCGGGGGGCTCCCCGGCCAAGTGGCCCTACTTTGTTAGGGCCAGAATAGAGAAAACAGCTATTTCAGCAGCAGCCAGAAGGGCGATGGCTCCAGATGCATCCTAGGGGACCACAGGACTGCATGTCTGGCAACAGCATCGTGACAGTTGTGTCTGACTGCTGTTGCTCATTGCATAGGTGTCAGAGCATAGGTACAGGCAGTAAGCACTGGCTCTTGTTAACACACCCAGACATAGATCTTGGGCACCAAAGTATCCTCAAACTCCACTGTGCACCAGGATCCAGATTCAGTGTGGCACTTCCTACCCCCTCCTGCATTTATTTCTTTCAAAAGGAAGTGGTTTCCTCCCAGATTCCAGGAATATAAGGGGTTTATGATTCAGTCAAAACAACTGTGCTGAAATGCCTGATTTCAGTGTCAGGACAGTTTTGTCCCAGGCAGCTGTCATGCCCAGGGTCGTGGTGTTGAGCTGACAAACTTCTGCATTGCCATGCTCACGGCTTTGTAACTGTGCAGGAGACATCACTGTGACCTTCCAGTACTTAAAGAGAGCATATAAACAGGGGAGAGACCAACTTTTTATATGGGCATATACTGATAGGACAAGGCAGAATGATTTCAAAGTAAAACACAGGAGATTTAGGTTAGATCTCTGGAGGAGATTCTCTACTCAGAAGGTAGTGAGGCCCTGGCAGTGCTGCCCAGAAAAGCTATGTGTTCCCCATCCCTGGAGGTGCTAAGGACAGGTTGGATGGGGCCCTGGGCAATCTGAGCTGGCGGGTGATGTCCTACCCATGCCAGGGCATTGGGAGTGGATGGTCTTTAACAGCCTATCCAACACAAGCCGTTCAATGGTTCTATGAAGTGTGAGCCAGAAAAGTGCCACTTAGCACCCACCTTTCCCCAGCGCACTGAGGAATCTGCCTGAAATTCCCTGGGCAACCACCCCACATGCACTGCATCAGCTTCTCAGCCCCAGGTAAGGGCTGGTTCAGGGTTAGGATCCTCACGTGTCTCAGTGTAGGACCTCTTCCTGAGACTGCTGCAATTTAAAGATATGGCTTTCTGTGTCTGGATCTGATGTAGAAGCCATGGTTACTTGCCATCATGTCCACATTCAGAGCTGAAAATATTCATATTTTGAAGAGCAAATATTTATTCTTCAAAATTTTTCTTCAAAATATTTGTTCTTCAAAATATCCAACTGCCTGCTCCCACTATAGGACGTTGCAGCTTGCCAGTTCTGATAGAGATGATGAAATGGGAACAGAGACATTTGGAGAAATTGTTTGAATTTGCTGAAGCTTCAGTGCCCTTTCTATAAAAAGAAGCCTGGAAAGCCAAAGAGTCTTAAAACAATGGTAAGAGAGATTGCTCCAGGACCTCTGGAATGGCCACTGGAATTCATGTGTCTTATTGGTCTATTTATCCCTACCAGCAAACCTGGCAAGCTCTAACCATGAGAGCAGGAATAGCAATAGAAAAACAAAATCCTGGAAAGCAACATCTAGTTTGCCTTTCAGCAGCAGCAGTTTAAAATGATACTACCTGCATCCAAAGCAAGAAGTGAAAAGAGCTGATTACACTGCATTTTCCCTTTTCTATTTACCCAATGCCAATATATATGTGTAAATTTTATCTTTTTCTGCTTGAAATTTTTTCACTCCCAACACAGGGTTGCAGGACTGTTTCCAATTGTGCTACTGTACTTTAGGGAACCCAAACCCTCATTTAAGAATGACAGAGGCATTGTGTGGCTCTCTGTGTGTTGTTCCCTGGACAGGAGGTAGTTTGGAGGCAATTTAAAGCACCTCGTGCCAGATGAGATGCCTGGGCCATTTTCCTGCTTCCTAGGGTCCCTCATCACCATTACCCCTAGTGGTACTGTCCTGGTTCATCAATGGATTGCATCTCTCAGGCAGAACCAAGTGCCAGCTCCCAGCTTCACAGTGTATTTATTCAGTACCAATCCACACAACAAAAATTGGTAGGAAAAAGAGAAATACTTCTTACTTCTTAAGATGGCTTCTCAATTTGCAAAGGTTGGAACTGGTGACTCAGTAGGCTCTTTGCATTGGTTTCTTGGCAGCTTATTTAGGTATTGCTGCATGGTCTGAGTAATGGTCTGATCCACTGCAGTATTCTCATGTAGGCTGTCCTCTCTTCCACTTCCACAGGGAGAAGGGATAGAAAGAATGGCTGATGGAAATACAGGAAACAAACTTTGCTGAATAAAAACTTTGCTCTTCTGTAGGAGAGGGGGGGCTTTCCAGTAAAACCAGACAAGAATGTGATCAGGAGGCTGAAAAGGGCAGCAAATCCAAACAAATGACTGTTACACTGGCAGCAGCTCAGGAAAAAGCAGTCAAACAAAAAATTCAGAACAGAGAAACCAGTAGATCTTTGCCACTACTCATCAATGAGCTCATCCTAAACACATGGCTTCTGTAAAGGCTCTGAGCACCTGATGGAGCTGTAGATGTCCCCATTCATTGCAGAGGAGTTGGACTAGATACCTTTCAGGGGCCCTTCCAACCCAAGTAATTCTATGAATCTATGGAGATGGTGGCTCAGCACCCAGCTGGTCCCAGTCCAGCCACGTTGGCAGTCAGCACCATCATCGTCCCAGTGGCACGAGCCCTCAGTGTGGGATAGCAGAGGATGCTGTGTGGGTTGTGCAGTTCTTCTGGTTAGAAACTGTAACACTGAATGTGTTGTGCTGGAGACTCATGCCACGTAACAATAATGAGGATGATGATGATAGTAAAAGTTATTAGTAAATAGAAAATTAACAGTAATGATGACTTGGGATCAATGTAGAGACATGATCTTAAACCATTAAATTTCTCAGAACTCAATTATGGATTCTTTTCCTACTTTGGGAAATGACAGATCACTTGGGAAGTGACTGCTGAAGTGATTAGGAGCCAGCTGCAGTTCTGAGCAGGACTTTCTGACAGGAACTCTGCAGGAGTTTCTGAGCAGAGAGGAGTATGCACAGATAGCCCTTGGCTGAGCCTGCAGTGTGTCTGCTCTGCCATGGCAGCCAAGAGTGGATCGTAGAATCACAGAATCATTAAGGCTGGAAAAGATCTCTAAGATGATCCAGTCCAACTGTCCATCTACCATCAGTACTGCCCACGTCCCTCAGTGCCACATCTTTCCACTTCTTGAACACCTCCAGGGACAGTGACTCCACCACCTCCCTGGGCAGCCTGTGCCAGTGCCTTGCCACTCTTTCTGAGAAGAAATATTTCCTACTATTCAACCTGAACTTCCCCTGATGCAACTTGAGGCCACTCCCTCTCATCTTATTGCAGTACTGCTGGAGAGGCACAAAAAAATGCAAAGCAGAAGTGCCAGACTGATAAAGTCTGGGTGAGTGCTCGATCTGGTCAAGTGTAAGAGCTATTGCATTTACAGCCTTCCTCAGATACTTAGCTACCTTGGTTTTTATTAGTTCAAGCTGAAAAAACACACCCAGACTCCTTCATGCACATTCTTATTTCAGCATTTCTCAAGATAAATTATGTTTATTCCTCCACCTATTGAAGAAGCAGCAAAACCATTCTGAAATCCTTTTTTTTTCCATTGTTGTTCCTTGAAACAAAAGGCAGAAGTGACTGCTAGCTGAAAGTCACCTTTGGCCACATAGAGGGGAGAAGTGGCTTATTTTTTTAGAAACAAACAAACAAACAAAAAATGCTTTGTTTGGGATGATAAGGATCAGTTGACTTCTGTGCTTGCAAAAACAGGAAGGATGGAATTTGGCAGAATTAACTTAAATCATGGAATCATACAGTTGTTTGAGTTGGAAGGGACCTTTAAATCATCTAGTCCAACTCCAACACAGTATTGAGAAATGCGGGCTAGCAACAATGATTAGAAATGTCCCTACTTGTTACCATTAGATTTTTTCCTACTAGAATTAAAAAAAAAAAAAAAAAGCCATTTTCTGCTTTTTTTTTTTTTTTCCTTTTTCTAATGGAACACCATGAGTGGAGTAGCCCCAGTGCAGCACAGCACACAGTTTTTTCTCCCTTCCTCCCACAGAGAAGGAATAGGGACCTGGAGTCCATAGCTGTAGCAGGGTTGCATTGTGCTGCACCCAAGGTCACTGGGCTCAGTGCAAAGCCAGCCAGCTGCCTGCCTGCATTCCATCCTCTGCCTCCCAAAGGAGCTCTCAGCTTCTTACTGCCTTTGCTTTAGAAGCTTTATGGACTCTGAAGGTGACCAAGCAGCAAAGCAGGGAGAAGAAAAGCATTTCAGCAATGCACGCTTGTTTGCTTCCTCTGATGTGGTGCTTCAAAGTGCTCCAACCTGTGGGGAGACTAAGGAGGAATTGCAATTAAAACAAAAAAAGCCACGTACTTCCAACCGGTTTGCCCAGAAATGAGTACCATTGTTTGTATCGGTATGATACATAACAGCAGCATAAACTTGCAAGGATATTTGAAGATTGCCTTGTTAATGATTTGTAGTGCAGGAGCATTCAGGATCTTGGTGGTGGAGTGGGACTGTGACAGGAGAATGTCAGCCACCCCAATCCTGCTGCCATGTTCCTGTGTCCCCTGAGCCAGGAGAGGACCGTGCAGCCACCCTGTTGGCTGCCAGCAGCTTTGTTAAGCCCAGGTTCAATTAGTCCCTAATGAAGTGGTGAGAAATCCACTCCACCCATGATTTCTTTCTGCTTTAACCACGGCTCATGCTGCAACTCTGTGTTTCAAGATGTGCAAGTTGCTTTGTGGGTGTTTTCACAAGCTGATAGGCAGCTGGATGAGCAGGGACTGGCAAAAAGCAGTTCCCAGGAAAGGCTGGAATCAGTCCAGATTCTATATGAAAGTAAGGGGGATGTAAGTTGCTTTGAACAGCTGCAGGACACTTGTCCCACCCTACCTCATGGCCCAACGCTTTACAAGGGTAGATAGTGGCAGGACAAGGGGAAATGGTTTTAAGTTGAAGGAGGGAAGATTTAGGTTGGATATCAGGGAGAAGTTCTTCACAACGAGAGTGGTGAGGTGCTGGAACAGGCTGCCCAGAGAGGCTGTGGATGCTCCGTCCCTGGAGGTGTTCAAGGTCAGGTTGGATGGGGCCCTGGGCAGCCTGCTGTAGTATTAGATATGGAGGCTGGTGGCCCTGCTTGTGGCAGGGGTTTAGAGTTTCATGATCCTTGAGGTCCCTTCCAACCAAAGCCATTCTATGATTCTGTGTAGAGAGGGCTTATTACAGACATGCTTTTCTTTTGATGGTAGTATATCACGTTGTGCTGTGGCAGTTTTTATGCAAACTGTTACAACCTGACTGTTTGGCTTTTGGTTTTTTTTGTTTTTGTTTTTTTCTGAATTTACAGGTTAGAAGGAAAATGATGAAAATGTTACCTTTTTTCCAAAGTGGTCCCATTGGAATACGCAATGGAACAGCAGGTTGCAGTGATGTAAATGGGCAGCTGGAAAATCCTTTGGCCTCAGTAGCTGAGCACATCCCTAGCTGTACTTCTGGAGACGAGATTTGGTCCAAGGACCAGGAAAAAATGAGTGAAAGGCCAGAGGCAGCCTGCAGAACCTCGCGGGCATCTTCCATCACCAGCAATGGGAGCTGTGTCTCCGCTGGGGAGAGCCCAGAGAAGGGAAAGAAAGGAATAAAGGGGATACTTATGACTGCACTTAAGAAAATGAGGAAACCCAGGCCGCCCAGCGGTAAGTGCTCAGCTCGCCTCTGCATTGCCCCATTTCCAATGCCCTCTTTTGAAATAAATCAATTATATCTGCAGAAATTACTCCAGCTGAGTTACCAGTAATACCTGGAACAATAAATTACCATTTTCCTGTTTTACAGGAAATCCCACACCAGATACATCCTGAGATCAAGCCTGGCATTTTTACCATCATCCCACAGCAGCAATTTATTAATTTCTCCAGACATCTCTCTTCCTCCTTTATTTCAGGCTGATGCACATCCAGCTTGCAGCAGAAAATCCTATTTGTTGCTAAGCAACTTATGTTCTATTAGATTTGTGCCTTATTCTTCGTGCTACTGAGTTTCTGCCCATCAACTGTAGAAGTAATCCCGTTGTTCCTGTATCACGCACCCAGCCCTCAGTTTCGATAATGCTTTTGTGTAATCAGCAGATGTCGATTGGGCACTCCCAGCTTTTGTGTAAAGTCACTAAGGAGAACATTAAGTGAGATGAGATTCATGAATAACATAGGCCTTCTCCACCCAGAGTTTTCAGTAAAATCCTTGCGTGTCTAAGAGAACTTATTTTGGGATATAACTTTTCCAGTTTCATCATTTCCCAGGTTACTCCATATCAAGCAACTGGTGGCAGTTCAGACAGGATAGCTTAACTGTATTTATCTCATCCGCTAAATGTGTCATCCAGCCTATTTCTGGAAAACCCACATGGTATTTCCTCTAGCACTTCCTATTTAACTACATCTTTCCATCTATACTTTTTCTAAAGCCTCGCTTCCTGCTTGAGGTCACATTAATGGGGATGAATTGGATGGACTTCTCCCTCAGCTCATTCTTTCTGAAGGTTTCTTCCTGCTTAAGCAAAATATCCTCTTCACTTTGACAGCTCCAGACTTGAAATGAAAGTGTGATTACTTTCGTCATTTTGGGAGAACTGTATGTTATCAGACTCCTTCTCTAGCAGTTTCAGATTTTATCAGGTTGTTTTGATAGATTTATTCCTTTCATATCCCTTTAGACTGTTGTGTGCTATTGGGGTAAAGTATTTACTCAGATTTGGGGGCTGCTTTTTATTTAATCCCCAACATTGCTGCCACCCTCAGAAACCTTTGCATCTTTTCTTGTTCTCTGTGCAGTTATGCCATCTTGCTCTTTGCTTTATTATGTTCAGCAAATTTTGAATTTTTAGGTTTGTTAATTCACATTTTGTTCCAACCCAGTTGTCTTCAAGATGATGCTGAATATTTGCGTTTTTTGCCCTATTTTTTTGCCCTAATATCACAGATATAATACCTAAAAAAAGATAAGGCTGATTTTTAAACTGTGCTCATAACTTCAGCATTGTGCTGCAGAGTTTATCAGCCCTAATCAGCTATTTCTTCAATTAGAATACATAACCCCATAAAACGGACTTCTGTGCCAAAATTACTCTTAAAGAACCCATAGGAATTTGACTTTACTTTCAAGATTGGGCATCCACATGGCAGACATTTTAGCTGCTTTGCTCTGACTTCCTTGCTTTGATCCCCAACCCCCAATAGTCCATTGGTCTGCATGGCCAATCCTTGAGCCAAATAACCACATGGTGCAGGAAAACAAACCATCTTGAATGGGCCCTTTGACTGAGATGCAGATGGCAGCTCTAGTGCCAGGGCATGTTGCTTTGTGCCTATTCCTCTGCTTCGGCTCCTTTCAGAGGAACAGTTACGTACTTATATATACAGTTTTTGCTCCCTGATTCTTTTTCTTTCTTGGGAAACTCACAGTGTATCCTCAGGGCTATTAAAAAATTTAAGAGACTCTCAGACCCTTGCATAGCAACCCAAGCAAACAAGAAACAACAACAAAATCACAATTCTAAATTCAGGAAAAAAATCACGGGCAGCACATGAACATCTGCTGATATGTAACAGAGCAGGGATGAGCATTCAGATTAGCATTATGCCCACTCAGCAGGAGACTAGGAATAACCTAATCTTTAAATAAAGAAAGAATTTATGTGTGGTAAAGGAGCCCAAGACTTAGCATTATACAAATGGGAACATTTTAAAAATGGTATTTGAAAGCCACAGTTTTTATACAAAACAGAAATGAAGATTTTTGCTGTTGGGTAAAGAAAGGCTGTTCTTTTCTCCTCAGTCAAACAAGTCATGGAACTTGTGGAAAAGCAGAAGCTCTGTGATGCTGTCCAGCATCTGATTGCCCTGGAGAAGAATGTGTCTGGCAAAAGTGTGGAAGGACTGACCATCACCCAGCAAGACATCGAGTCCATCTGCGATGTCCTGAAACACAGAGTGTTCAGTGTCGTGAAAGACTCTGTGCTTCTAGCAAGAACAAACCCAGAACTGCTGCAGCAGGCTGTAGACGCACTGAAAGAACAGGAGAAAGAAGACCAGAACTGCATGTCAGAAAATCTGCCTGAACAAAACATGCAATTTAGGCCTAGAAAATGGAAAGATCTTTGGATGGCCACAGTAAAGGAGTCAGTAGATACTCGAATGAAAGACACGAGTCATACTCCTAGAACTGAGAACCTCTCTGCAGTTGGCCAAAACCTCCTGCACATGGGGAAGACAATGAAAGAAGATTTGATGGTAGTGGCACAGTACATTAAACAGCTTTATCCCCCTGAGTTTGATGTGTTCCGCACATATGCAGAGCTCTATCACCACCATTTTGCCTCTCTGGCAAAGAAAGCTGCTGAGTCTCAGCTGGATGACAAGGATGTTTACCTTCTCCTCTCTTGGGTGCACAACATTTACCCAAAGTAAGTGACTCTTTCACCAACAGGTTCTCTGGCTGCCAAAAACAGACATTTGCTTGATTCATGGATTGGTGTTGCTTTGATGCAGTCCAACCCATGGTTAGGTTTTGGAGTCAATGACATTGTGCTAGCCTGAATAACCTGAAGGCACATCCTCAGGGCTGCTAGGGTGTAACCAATTGTCAGTAGACCACACAGGCAGTGGATGTCCACACAGATATATAGGGCTTTGCTTGTGGCCCTCATCTCATTCTTGGAAAATCTGGAAACTCTAGCCAGAGTCTAGCCTGGAGCAGAAGGTAGCCAGTAAATAGGAGAACCTGAACATTCTGGGCATGAAGGATGTTGCCCAGGGATTATCCAAAGTAATTCTTTCATTAGATAGCTTGTTGTATGCATGGAGAGAGGCTGTATCCCCAAACTCATTTGTACCGTTGCTCAGGGGACCCTATCCTCAAGACAGTGCAGTGGCCCGTACTAAGGGAAGGATGCATTTACATCTGGTTTCTCACTGGTATCCTCAAGGAGTGTTAGCAATTTGCATCAGCAGCTGTCTTGAATTATTCTGGTCTTGGAAAATGTGATCGTTTGGCTTTTTCATTCCAGAGATATGAGAAAAGATCGTGTTTTAGCAGAGGAGCTGGAAAAACTTGAGCTTGGAAGCCTTTTGCCTTTAAGTCTGAGCAAAGAGCTCGAAAAGAAATACCTTGAGAGTGAAGAGGTGAGAATCTGCTCATTTCCTTCTCATTACATGCTGTGTATAGGGAGGAGCTCTGACTTATCCTAAGTACCCACTTCCCACCTCTCCCCATAAACCACACACCCTCCAAAAGAGAAGAAGAAGCAGGAAAGTTTTTTGGGTTTTTTTTCTCCTTGTAGGTGGGCTGCTACTGGATGGGACTTTAAGAGTAAACTTTCCACTACCTCCTGGCTTGCCCATCTCTTTGCCCTGGGAGCTGGCCAAAAATTACTGCTCTGTTCTTGTAAAACTGGTGCTAGGGAGGTGGGAAGAAGTTCAATAGCAGGGCTTTGCTGGTAACTTTCCAGTTGTCTGCTAAATCATCCTAAGGAGGAGCTTACAGTCTCGCATGCAGGTGATCCTCCCAGCCCTATTTCTGGCTTCTGCAGCCATGCCAGAACTTGGGTGAGCACAAAGCACACAGGTCCGGTCTGGGAAAATCTGCCTCCTTGATAGAGAATCACACGGTCTGCAGGAAACAACAGTTGCTCCGATATTTGGATCGCTTGCTCCTTAATGGACACAAAGAGCAACTTTCACATCCCTCCCATAGCTTAATGCTTTTGGCACTTTGGGCTGGAGTTCCTGGAAAATGAGAAGTTACACACTTTTGGCCGGTTTTGCTGCAGTTCACAATGGATTGCAGATGGGCTGTGACATGCACAAATGGGGCAGTGAGCAGAGGTGGGTGCCAGCTATTGCACAGCAGCTGTGTTGCACAGCGAGCACGCAGAAGGGTCTGTTCAGGGGAAGCGTGGGACATCTTGATTCACTCCAGGTTTGGTAAGACATGAGCGCTTATGATAAAGGATTGCAAAATGAGCTCAGTAGGTAGCACTGAGTGTTACAGGTTACATGTAACACATCTCTGGGGAAACTGAAATTTTGGCGTGTGTATTTGCCTGTGCCCTTCCTACCTAGTGCTGACATATTGGGGTGGTGGGTCATGACCTTCATAGAATCATAGAACAGCTTAGGTTGGAAGGGACCTTAAAGCCCATCCAGCTCCAACCCCCTGCCATGGGCTGCTTGCCCCCCACCAGATCTGTCTGCCCAGGGCCCCATCCAACCTGGCTTTGAGCACCTCTGGGAACGGGGAATCCACAGTTCTCTGGGCAGCAGTGCCAGGGCCTCTCATTCTTCCCCTGAAATATTTCAGTCTTTACTGAGTAGGGGAATGTTGCGAGAGGGTGTCCTTGCTGCTGGGAAGCTGTGGGTAGGGTGTCTTATAACAAGGAGCCTTTATTTCTCAGCCATGGTAGACGAAAACTTCTAAACCAATGGGTAGCTGGGTAAAGAAAACTACCCTTGCAGAGTGCAGCAACTGTGGTATCTATTTTGTGATAAACGCTGTTGTTCTTTGTTCTCTGAAGGCTACCATCAAAAATGTGCTGAGCAAATGCTTAGAAAAGGAAATCCAAAGATGGAAAGAAGACAAAGAACCAGAGAAACTCAATGGACATTTTCAGAGTGAACTACTAGCAATAATTGTTATCCAGGTAATACAGATATATATTTAAAAATAAAAGCATCTTGTTTGTACTTAAGATCTGAGACAAACTGTAGTCAATGCAGGAAGACAAAAGGCCAAGTTGCATGTATAGGGCCATAGCACAAGTGGGTGGCATGAGAGAGTCCAAACCCATACTACTGGTGTGACAGGTGCTGGGACAATCCACACCAGAAAAAGGAAAAAAGGAGAGAAAAAAAAACTCCTTCCCCACTTTCTCAGGTGTTTTATGGATTTTCTTTGCCTACAATTCTTCTTTTTTTGCTTTGTTTGCTAGAGTATCTACAACAGCCAGATGAGAGCCAGGGACATCAATGCTGTACTGGGTGAGGAGCTGTCGTGCCGACTGTCGACAGAGTTGGCTGCCTTCCTGAGAAGGTGTGGTAAGGCCCCAGAGGGCAGCAGTGCTTCCCCAGTGTCCTGGTGCCATCACTCATCTGCCTGTCTTCCCATCTCCCCTCCAGCTACAAGGATGCTTTTGAAGACTTCAAGGAGAAGGGCAAGAAGCACAGACACTACAGACCTGTTCTGATTGCAAATATTAACAACTGCTGCAATTTTAGGTAAGAGTTCCTTTCACTGCCAACAGTGGGAAATAGTGAGATAAAGGGAAGATGCCCCAGAGTAGACAGAGGAAAGCTTGGGAACCTCTCTTTGGGGACAGGTTATTCTGACCTTGGCAATATTTCCTTTCAGAGACTACACAGAGAAGAACATAGCAGAAAAGGATGACAACAAAGAGAGGATACTTAGCACCCTTAGGGACATTGAGATCAGCAGTGAGGATGTCCTGCTTCAGCAGCTCTTTGCCCAGCTGAAGGTATGCACGCAGCCCACACTCACTGTTCCATGCACTAGTTCCACCAGGTGGGACAGC
The DNA here is from genome assembly GCF_026119805.1 of Tympanuchus pallidicinctus. Taxonomy (NCBI): domain Eukaryota; kingdom Metazoa; phylum Chordata; class Aves; order Galliformes; family Phasianidae; genus Tympanuchus; species Tympanuchus pallidicinctus. The sequence continues at coordinate 49,317,760 of NW_026294747.1, forward strand.
AGCGGTGACACGAGGGCACTGCACTATCGGCCACCCAAATCCATGACTCAAACATGGTGACATTCATAGAAATTATCACAGAACCATTAAGGTTGGAAAAGACCTCTGAGATCATCAAGTCCAACCCATCCCCACCATGCCCACTAAGCCATGTCCCTCAGCACAGCATCATCAGTGAGTACCATTAGTTAATTTGGGGCTAGAGTGAGCATTGGAAAGAATTTGACCTAAAAAATTGGACTACCTTCAATAAAGTCCAGTAGCACTGATACTCCCTGCTAAAAATACCCCTCTTCAGAAGGGATCTTAGCCAGGTTGCTTCTCAGCATCAGCTCTGCCAGAAAACCTGAGCTGATGTCTTCAAACTCCAGGCAAAGTGTGTAGGCACAGCTATGCATGGGAAGTGCAAAGTGCTGATCGCATCCAAGAGAAGTGCTGTAGGGGGAGAGTCTGAACATGCATAGAAACTAAGTAGTTTTTCCTTTATTTTTCAGCCAATTTATAAGAAATTTACAGAAAATAAGTGGGAATGCAGCAATGAAATTATGAATGAGATCATTAAAACGACCAGCAGTCATATTTCAGAGTTACGGACGCTGAAGGACCCTTTTTACCATGTAAGTCAAAGAGAAATAGGCACAACCACATGCTCATGCTTCAGTATATGTGAAACTTACCATATAAAAAATCTTTGATTTCCTGCCTTTGTCTTTTTAGTAGTTAAAACAAAATTATAAAGTTTTGTGTATTAGAGAGAGGAACAGGAGGAGGGGGGCGAGTTCCTGTTTCTCTGGAGTACTGCTACCTCTTATCTAACACTTGGAGATGTTTCCTAAGCACTGAAGTCTTCCCAGAAGGAAGCAACTTTCAGAAGTTCCCACACCTCATTAATTAAAGTACAAAGAAATTCTCGGTATCTAGGATGTCATTTTGCAGGTTGCAGGGAGGTTGGCAGTCAGTGTGGCCCCTCATGTTTGAACAGTAGTGGACGCTTGGGGGGACAGGCTTCGTAGCACTTGAGGCATCTTTGTCCTTCATCCACATACATCATCGAATCATTAAAGTTGTGAAAGACCACTGAGACCTTCCAGTCCAACTATCAGCCCGTTCCCACCTCACCCGCTAACCATGTCCCTCAATGCCAAGCAAATGACAGATAGATGATCCCACTCTCCTTCCCAACAGTCTGTCATTGAGAAGATCCATGTCCGTTTGGTGAAAGATTACATCGTGAGGCTGCTGAAGAAGAAGGTCAGCATGAAAAGCCCAACGCAGCAGCAAAACCTGGCCCAAAGCATCTCCAAGAATGCTGCCGACCTGGAAGCCTTCTGCACCAGCAATGTACGTGAACATTAACCTCATCCACGTCAGTGTAGAGCACACTGAGAAACAGGAGAATGCTCTTTTTGTGGCCCCTCATTGACCTTTCCAGCACAGCTTAACTTTCTGGAAAAGCCTTGGGCAGAGAGAGCTTTGCAAGTGCCACCCTGCCCTTCCCAGACAGAGCGATGATTTCAGCCTCCTTTGTCTTGTAATCAGTTGTTTCCTTTGCAGATTTATATCAGTAAGGGCAGGAGGCTAAGCTAAGCACGGCATTGCTCTGGTTGCAGTACAACTTGCATGGAGCCTGATTTCCCTTTGCTTCTGTGTCTTTGGGGCTAGCAAGGGCAGTGAGGGGGCTTCTGCCAAGGGCTTCTCCCAGGATGCTCTGGCTTTCACTGCTGTGTTTCTGCATGGCCACAACTTCCCTCTCTGTCTTCTGAGATCACCTCCATCCTTCCATATCTCTAGAAAAAAGAAAAGGAAATACAAATCAAGCCCCATCTCTATCACCTCACCCATGTTTGAGAGGAGACAGAGCAAGTCTCAACAGCACTCAGCATGGGCAGGAGACCAAGCACCCTTGGGGTATGCCTTGGGGAATTGAGCAGCTAGAAAACAGAGCACAGGTTCATCTGAGGTGCCAGGAGAAGGGTTTGGTGGCGACTGGAGAAGTGGGAGGAAGGGCTGTGCCAGGGTCTGACCACTTCCTTTCCCACAGGGGTCTAAAGCCACCTGGCTGAATTCAGTACTCCCCAAACTGGCTGAAATAATCCGGCTTCAAGATACAGGCGCTATTAAAATTGAAGTTGCGACACTCGCCACGGCATACCCAGATATCCGGTAAGAGAAGCTGAAAGAGATTTGCAGATACACATGTGGAATTTTAATTGAGCCATGCAGTAACCACATATTAGCATGGGTGAGGCTCATACACCTTGGGCAGTGCTGACCTCTGTCAGATAAAAAAATCAAGAGGGTAAATGGTGCCCAGTTAGCTGGATATCTCTTTGCACACAGCCTGAGCTGTGTCTTCCCTAGATATTCCATAACCAGAACTTAGAAAAATCTGAACTTGTCCAGGACAGAGCAGGTGAAGGCTGCAGTCAGTTCATGGCCACTCAGTGCCATTGGACAAAAAAGGAATCTATTAAGAAAGGCAGTAACTTGGAATATATAAATATGCCTGATCTTCTCCTTTGCCTTGGGGACTCCTCACATCTCCCCTGAGGTGCTGTGTCCTGTGTAGAATTACTCGATGCTGATACCACCTGGGGACTGCCCAGCTCTACAGGCTGGTGCAGACGAGCTGACATCTGACATTTCTCTTTTGCAGCAAAAGACACTTGGAAGCATTCCTGCACATCAAAGCTAATTTGTCACGTGGAGAACTCAAAAGCATCCTGGGCTACCTGGCAGATGGCACAGCATCCGCATCGCCCAGCACCCCCCTCTTCTCCAGCGTTAACGTGTCCTAGGCCAATGCACCCTGTGTGGTTGAAGCCAAGACTGTCCCCCGCAGCAGTGCACAGCACTGCCACCTTTTCCTACGGAAAATACTCTGTCCCAGTCTGGTACTGTGTCCCTGTGGGAATCACCATTCACCATGCGTGGCCATGAGAAAGGGATGCCCATGGAAGGACTGTGCCTGCAAAAGGTCCAGGGATGCTCCTTGCACCAGACACAGCTCCCTCCATGGTCTCCTTGATGTCATCACATCACTGCCCTGGTGCTCTGAGCTTTGTCTACCTCACCGGGTGCTGTGAAGTCATGTCACTGATTCCCCAGACCAAGCAGATACCTCTTATGAAGCTTTTTGTCTGGTAAGGAAAAAGAAGATAAGAAAAATTGAAGCCAGAAAGCAGAGATTTTTGGGAAAGTCTCATGAGAGTGCTTGCTCTCCATCTGTAGATCTCTGAGCCACTCAGAGACAGCTGTGTTAGACTGGTGGGAGATTTGGGGTCAGGATAAGACATGCTCATGCATTCTGGAACTCCTGCTGTGGAGTCTCCCTTCTGGAGACAGTCAAAAGCCATCTGGATTGTCCTGGACCACCTGCTGTAGGTGTTCCTGCTTGAGCAGAAGATTGGATCAGATGAAGCCATAGGTCCCTTCCAACCTCAACCATCTTGTAACTGATTCCTGCCTCTCACCATGCTGCAGCACCCCCAGTGGTTTGGGGTGGCCCCAACTGCATGCTCTGCCCGTTTGAACAGTGTTGTCCAGGGGCTTTGGGGTTTCCATATCAGCCCCCAGAGCCATGACTACCCTCACAGAGGTAGTCTAGGCAGTGCTTCCTTCACCTCTGTGAGGTGGGAGCACCTGGCAGTCTTCTTCCCCGCTACAGTTACTCCTTTCAGCACATCCCCACCCCACTAACAGGGCTTAGGTTGAAACAGTGCACTGCAATAAATCTGGTAGTTAAAGCACATTAGTTATTTCTTAAGCCCTCCCTCTGGAGGAAAGGATTCCTGACCCTGTTAACAGCATGGGCCTTGAACGGGTGGTGGAGCTGGTCTCAAATGCCATTAAAATATCTTGAGCTTCCTCTTTGCATCACCATTTCCTCCCTTGCTCTTTCCCCTCACATTGTAGGGTAGATTAGATGTGAAAACACAAATGGGTCTATTTTGAAACTGTGCATTGTTTTTACAACTCATTTTTCTGGGAAATGAATCCCTTGCCAAAACAACACCTCGTTTGCTTGAAAACCTTTCCCTTCAATTTTCTTTTACTTCAACTTCTGTGTCAGCCTGTAGAAAGTCAGTCTGGAAGGAAGACATAATGACTTTGCAGACCATGCAATGTATTTATACTCATATGCAACATACTATTGGTGTATTTTCGCATCCAATTTTATTTTTTTCTCAGTTAGAGATATTCATTTTCAGTGTTTATATTTAAACAGTATTCAAACATGCTAGGAAATTGACTCATTTATTCTGTCTCTGGCTGTTGTTTGCTGTGCTGCCACATATAGTCCCACCTGCTCCTCCCAAGGCCAACACAGCTACTGCTCCCAGCCTTCTCCACTGGTCATTGCCACTGCTGCCAGGCATGGAGAGTGCTTATTGGTCCCATAGCCCTACTCTCCATGCTCCCCAGAACCAGAACTGCCATATGACGTGACAGTTACGAGCACAGTTTGGTGGATGTGGTGGTGATGGTCAACAGTTGGAGTAGATGATCATAGTGGTCTTTCCCAGCCTTAATGATTCTGCATACTGAGTCCGTGGCATCTAATACAACAATGTCCAAAAGATCAGCTTTGATGTTCTACCAGCCTCAATGTCAAATAATAAAAAGATTTGTATTTGAGATGCGTCTTCTTCTGTCTGCTCCTGTTCCTCCATCTCGGTTTTCTGCTCCTGTTAGCAAAAGATATGTAGGGAAGGCAGAGTTCGGCCCCAGCTGGCACTGCTGGCCCAGGTCTGCTCTTTTAGCACTTGCTATTTATATTTCGTGTGAAAGAGCACTTATGTTTCTATCTGCAGCCAGGGGTAGTGCATGGCTCTCCTTCCATAACTTCACTCACTGATAAACTCTCTTATACATGTAAACTCAACACTTGCTTCACATGAGTTGAACTCTTACCCCAAATACAATTTATAGTCAAATGTTAAAATTACTTCTACCAGCACTGAGCACTCGTGACAAATGTCACCTATTGTGCAATGTTTTCTTTATCAGTTGAGTGAAAGGTCATGTTATTGCTATAAATAATTACATTTTGATTTGGAGATCTGTTAAGGGCCTAGAGAAAAGCATCATATAAGTGATTACATTGGCCTTTAAAAAAAAAAAAAGATTCCAACTAACTCAGTGCTTGAAGAGTGAGTCTATTTATACGTCATAATTAGGATGGGTAGGACAAAATGGCTTTCATACACATTTTATAAGCCGTATGGAACCATGTCGTGCAATTCTCTTCATCCTGCTATAAAAGCTTTGGCTTTCAGAACCCAGGAAGCCAATTTATTTACCTTCCCAAATGACTCAACATTTACAGTGGCATTTATTCATGTGTGGCATATTACACATGGCCAGGTACTTGCAGAAGTTCGCACAAATGTCTTCTGACGACAATGGTAGATTAATACTGACAAATAGCACTCCTACAAACTAATTAAATAAAATTGTCCACAGCCAGGGTGCCTGGATTTTATCATGCAGCTTCTGTTGATACTGCTTTTGACCCCACTTTAGAGGGGGAAAAAAGGCAAGGTGATACAAATAAAACCAGCTTGCATTTAGTTTAGCAAGTATTAACTAGGAATGAGCATGGCTGAGAAAGGACACCAGTCAAGAGTTGGACTCAGTGATCCTATGGGTCCCTTCCAGCTTGGGATATTCCATGAAGCTATGTTTGATTCTATGGTCTGGGGAGCAGGTTGGATGCTGGCAGCCTGGGTGTGACACCAGCAAAACCCCACTTGCACAAAGCGCTGTCACACTTTGGGTTGAAATCCACGGGAGCTAATTGCTGCCTTCCTGCACAACTTAAAAGAGGATGTGGCTGCATCACCCACGCTGGTATCTTAAAAATACAAACTAGATCCTCTGTAGCCACATGAATACAGGGCAGCTTACATCAAAGGATTTAGGGATTACTCAGCACTGCAGCAACCACAGATTTCCTCTTTAGCAAAGCTGCAAAGCCACACAGCTAGGAAAGCAGCACACCTCACCTGCAGGAAAATCAGAGTGCATGCACTACAACAGCTGCATATCAGGATGCCTGGGTGCACTTAGTGGAGGAGGGCTGATTGCATTTTCTTAGGCAATATGCTATTGTGAAGTGAGTGTTCTCGCTGATGGACACCATTTCTGTTTGCTACACAGGGCTTGCTCCTCTAGAAATTGAATTTAAAAAACCCATTTGAACTGACCAGCTTGAAGCTTTTCCTATAAATCCATTTTTTATCTCTCTTCTGCTCTTGTCCTCTTAGAGATTTCCATTTACTTCTTTCACCTCTCCATGACTCTCTGAAGTTCATGCCAGCTCCCCTCCAAATACCACTCAGTTGTGGTCTTGGGCTGTGTTCCCATTACACTTCAACTCCTTGTTCAGCAGATGGGACACAACAGGGCACACTGAGCACCCAGAAAGGCCATCATTGAAGAAGATAAATAGCAGTGCATTCCTCGAAGTCATTTTCACCCAAACAGAACAGAGCTCTTGAATTGCAATAACTCTCCTAGTGGACTAATAGAAGAAAACTTAGCATTTAACAGAAAAGCTGAGCTCTCAAAAGTATTCATTAACATCAGAACAGCTGTGACGGGGAGAGATGAACTCTGAAAGGGAGGAAGCAATAACAACTTCTCGGGTAGAACAATATTGGTCCTGGAGCCTTCAAGAGCTCTCAAGCCCTGCCCCAAAGGCTGGAGGCCAACCCTTAAGCTCAACTGGCAAGAGCAGCACAGCCTCAGTGCTCAACCAAGAGTACAGATTAGATAAACAATTGGGACAAAGGTAATAGTGCTACATCCTACTTAATGAAGTTTCTGGTCTTTGGCTTTACTACCATCCCCTCTACCCTACACCACAGCCACAAGAAGCATGGTAGGTTATATCATCTTTGCCTACCTGCACAGCAGATCCCTTGTCCTTGGCACAGTCCAAACCCCAATCATACATGCTGCCCCTTGGTACCCTGCATGAGGCTATCCAGACCCACAAACATTTGTTGTAGTTTACCACTTGCTATGTTGAGCATTTGGGCAGTGACACGAGTGTTTCACTGCATTCAATCCAGAAGCTTCTGGCTTTTCCCCTGCTTGAAACGACGTCCTGCAGGCACTACTGTACCACACACTGGCCTTGACATCCCTTGGAGAGGAGGCAGATGTGAATGAATGTCATCTGGAGAGGATGAAAGTGCCACAGCTAGCCTACCCGATACAGGCAGTTTTCTGGCACTGCAGGATGCTCAGTAAGGGGCACCCACCCACTCCACTTCCAAAGGACCACAGGGTTCAGGGTAATTCAAGAGAGGCAGGATGCACAGACTGGCACTGTGATTTCACTCACTGGAGCAAAGAGAGCCATAAGAGTCATAGAAAAAGGGATGGGGGAAGGGGGAAGAGAGGGAAGGAAATAAAACAAGTCTAACTCCTGAATGCTCTGGGTAGGTTAGACCTGCTCCTAGAGGGACCTTAGCAGCTTTCGAAGATCACACAGAATCACAGAACCGTAAAGGCTGGAAATGACCTTGGGATCCTTTAGTACCAACACATCTCAATACATCCACTGATCGCATCCCTCAGTGCCACATCTCCTTGGTTCTCAAACACCTCCAAAAATGGTGAATCCACCTCCCTGGGCAGCCTGTGCCAAAGCATTACCACTCTTTTAGAGAAAAGACAACCAAAGTTACTCTTTTGGGTAACTCTGTTAATCCTGCCTGGCACAAACAGTAATCCAGATAACCTTTGCTGTACCGCAGTAAGGAAAACATTGGAGGTGCCCTAGAGAAACAAGGCTGCAGAAATACAGTGAGGATGAGAGAGCAGCCTCCAAGTACCTGCCGTGCACATAGCTGCACTCAAAAGTCTTTTGTTGGTCTTTGTTTAACTTTCCAGCTCAGGATCTCCTTCTGATCCATTATAATACCATAAAGACAGAGGTATTACAGGGGAATGCAGGGACTGCCCAAGTTCCAATTTTGTTTGATTTGATTTCTCTCAGAAGCCTCTCTTGAGGAGCTCAGATTGCATTTACTTGGGGAACATTTTGTCAGATCAGCACGTACAGCACAAAATCAATAGGAGCTTTTAAAGATAGACAAGATTCATCTGTCATCCAGAACAATGTCTGAAGCCAACTTTTTTTGGGTAGAAACCACAATTTACAGAAAAAAAAAAAATAGTCTCCACCTTCCACCTCCCTCTGAACTTCAGTCTCCATGTCCCCTGTGGGCAAGGGACACAGCCCATCTCCCCATGTAACCCAATCAATTAATTCTGCATGAAATTGCACTGTTTCTGACTGAGTACTTCTTTCCAGTGTAAGTTTCTACTATCTCACATGAGCAACTCACTACCACAAACTTCAGTTCATTATCTAAAATGACACTAATCTCCTATTTTCATACATTTCTATATAGGCTGACTTGAAAAACAAATTTCTGCTTTCAGTAGTATGCAAGCAATGTTTCCATGCTAATAGGCAAATTAGCATTAGGAAAATCAACACACAGCAGATTTCTGCAATCTGTTTACATCCCTTTGCATACAGGGAAAAAAAATCATTAACAGGGATGCTTTCAAGACAGAAATGGAGGCAATAAAATCCATAGGTTTTAAGTAAGAGAAGTAATACTTGATATTTATGTAATTTCTTAGTCTACCATCCTTGCGTCACACTTGTACACAGTACCCCCTCTTACACTCCATATCTAGTCTTTTGTCCAGTTTCAGACCTTCAAAGAACACTTCTCTAGATATTGAACATTTTTTCCTCCATGGAAAGATGCTACATCAGTGTATTTTGTTTGGCCAAGTCACAGCATCTGGGATTCGATATAGTCAAGCTGAAGTGAGACCTCTTTCCTCTTCCCATGCTCTGCACTGGCTCCCACTGTGGGTCCTGGTCATTATTTCTCCTGTTTACTTTGCCTTTGATTAATACATCACGGGCTGTGCATGTTCACAGTGCTGTAGGAGCTTTGTCACATCATGGAAGAAACAGAGTGCAGACTCCTTTTTATTCCAGGCTTGTGAGCCTTCAGAAACCTCAGTGTTCCAGTTATATAATTCTCACTTAATGTACAAGTGAATTTAATAACCAGAAAATATGATACAATTTTACAGTCTTACCTCTACTTCCTGTATTCAGGACTGGAATTTAGGACATCCAAAGTCCTGAATCCCTTGACTTCTGAAGCTTTTTGTAAGACAAGAACAAATATATCAGTGTGTGCCTGAAAGGCCAAGGCTGAACATCAGCCCCCAGAGGTCAGTGTGGCTGGTCTTGGAGCTAAGCAACAAGCTGCACAGAGCTGTTGGACTTTGGGGTTTCATTTTTCCAGACAGCTCCACCAGCAAGCCTGTATGTGGGCACAGCCTGGGCAAGGACACCAGGGGTTCCATGGTTGACAACAGGAGCCAGGAGCACACACTTGGGTGCAGAAGGGATGTCACAGCTGTGATAGAAAGCCCAAGAGATGACCCACATGGTCAGACCACAACTGGCTCACAACCACCACCTCTCTATTGGGTAGTGATGTGACGAAATCAAGGCAAATGCTTGTTTTCCATTGATCTGGAGGCAGAGCAGCCATTGCTAAAAGCTCTAGCACCATTGCTGACAAATGATACCTTGCAGAGGTTCAGCTGGCTGAGTGCCATGTTTCCACGTGGTCAGCAGTTCTTAATGCAGTTTCTCTTCTCACTCGGAAAAAACTGAGCAGAAGAGATCATTCCCCTTCCCCTGGGTAACAGGGAATACAGCACCAATCATGCCAAGGAATGTTTTAGTATTTCCACAACCTGAGGCATAGATCACAGGGAGGGGAAAAAAAAGAAAAAAAAACCCACATACTTAGCAGCCAGGATTTCTTAATCTGTGAAACTTCTGTGCCATCTGAGGTCAAAATGCCTTCAGAGGTAAAGCAGCATGTGTCAAGCTAAAGCTTAGCTCAGCAGACACACAGCCTGGTTAGGAATACTTGGCCCCACAAAAGGGACCCAGCTCTGCACAGATGCACCTTGGCTGGTCTGCAAGAGCAGTCCTACACACAAGCATCCTGTCCTAAACTCATCCCTGCAATTACACAGCATCACAGAATGGCCAGGGCTGAAAGGGACCTCAAGGATCATGAATCTCCAACCCCCTGCCACATGCAGGGCCACCAACCTCCCCATTTAATACCAGACCAGGCAGCCCAGGGCCCCATCCAACCTGGCCCTGAACACCTCTAGAGATGGAGCACCCACAACCTCACTGGGCAGCTTGTTCCAGCACCTTTCCACTCTCATAGTAAAGAAAATGAAAGTAAAGAATTACCCACAACTTCCCAAAAAGAGGCCCTTTCCAAGCTGCATGGCCAGACTTCTTGATGTGAGCAGCTGAATTCAGGGTGAGGCATTCTTGCTTTGCAGAGGCTTTGCTGCTCAGTCTGTGTCTGCTCCTCCTTCATGGTCATTCCTTCATCCATCTGAGTGCAAGAAGTGCTGTGAATGAATGCCATCAAACACAGCTTTTTATTTCCTGCAGACAAATACATGCCCATACACAACATGTGTGTAAATCAGATCAGTAAAGGGAAGAGCAGGAAGGAGGGGGAGATGACTACAAAACAGCAAATCACTAACAGGCATTGCACAAAGCCAGTGCCATGGGAAAGTAGCGCTGCTGACTTGCACCAGGCAGGATGGCACTGAGCTGTGACTGAGGCCATCAAGCAAGAGGACACTTACAGAATCATTAAGGTTAGAAGAGATCACTAAGATTATCTGGACCTACCTCAACCCACCCCCACTATACCCACTAACCTCGTCCCTCCATGCCTTGTCTTCACAGTTCTCAAACACCTCCAGGGACAGCAATTCCACCACCTCTCTAGGTAGCCTGTGCCAATATTTGCACCGAACAAGACAGTGACATTTGCACCAAGCTGTACTGAAGACAGATACCAGGGAAACATGACGTTGGTCTGAGGGAATGTGGTGCAGCAGCATCCAACCACAGCATGGAGCATTGCCCCATTATTTCTGACAGAGCGTGGGGTACTTAATGGGAAATCAAGTACCAAAACCAGTTCTTTGTCCATGAGAGCTGAGGACTGATTGCAGCCACCTCTGCCACAAACTGTATGAAAAGTGCCAGAGCACAGATGCAAGGCAGATGGCAATTTCATCAGCCCAGGAACGCACATAGCCTGCAAGTCCTCCATCTCATATTTCCTCTGTCCTCTTTCTCCCTTGTTGCTCAACACAGGTCTGTAACTTTTTGGGGAAGAAGTGGCCGTGCATAAGGCCGGCTCAGTGCCTGGAGAACCCCACTTTTCAAGTGGATTGAAGCTGACAATTGTGCAGCAGCACAGAGTGGCACACAGATTTCCCATGCCACCATCCTGCTGGCATGCAGTGTGCATCCATGGGGTCAGCCGGCAGCTAGCAAAAAATTAGGACATCAGAGCTTATTTTTATTGGCCTACCTCCACACAGCTGAATTGTGTTTGAATTGCTTTCTGTTTGTTTGCTTTAATTTTTCCCTCATTACAGTAAAATACTGGCAAGAGAACTTTCAGCCATCTCATGTCCCATTCAGCTATCACCAGCTAAGAAAAAAGAAATCAGCCCTGAACAGTCAGAAACTGAGTTGACATAACGCAGCCCATATTGCCACAGCTATACCTATCTGTAATCACAGCAGTGATTTCAAGTCATGTTCTGCACAGATTTAAGCACGTAGATAAGCTGTGTTTCTACAAAAACTGTCCACTTTACATGTCCAGCACAAGGCACATTAAGATACGCCTCAGTTCATAATGCAAGTGGAACAGAGCCAAGCCAAAAAAATTCTTGAAGAAGTGATTTGCAATTTTTATTTTTTTTTCCCCCCAGGCCAAGCTAGATGCTTAACAATACCACTGCAGACATTGCATTATGCTTCACTGAGGGAAGAAGCATTTAGCCTTGTTCCCTTGGAACAGCTATCTGTTTGGGTGGCCCCTTGCCCCCAGAACCACAGCACAGCAGATCTTCCTCTCTGAGCACCAGGGAAGAGATCTGTGCTGTCCTTTACAGAGCAGGAGGTGAAGCACAGATGTGACCTGTCCTCCCAGCTCCCACCTCCTTCCCACACCACTTCTACCATGACAGTGAGCAGATGCATACTAGGATCTCTGAGCAAAGTGAAGCGAGCCTGGAAGCACAGCTCCACGCTCCCATGCTGTGGTCAACTATGAAGAAGAATCTAGGTGTGATTCCCTTCTGTACTTGTTGCCCTGCCTGCAGCCCCCACAGAGAGACATTCTTCACCCTCAGAAGCAGGAATAAGGAATAACAGAAGTGATAGATGCAGATATCAGAGGCCATGTAAAAGCTTCGTAGAATCTTGTTCCTCTAGCAAGGCCACGTCTCTCCCACAACGCCTTACTTCTCTTTTACTTTCCTTGTGTCACTGTCACTGACCACTCAGCAGTTAATTCTGAGTTTCCCTATTTGCTGCACAAACCCATTTCAATTTTTTCTCCCACAGTTATCTATCTGCTGACCTTGAACAAAACCAGTGAGCTGACATCACAGGACCTAGCAGCAAGGTTCCTCTTTCCCTTGACCACATCTTTTCTCCTCTCTGCTCTTTGCATTGATCTGGACTGTCTGTGGCATACACGTGCTCCTTGACATTTCAACCCCCCCCGATTTCCCTCACATGCTCCAGCTCTCTGGAGCATGATTTTGCAGTATTTAGTATTTTATTTGCAGTATCACTGATTTTGCAGTAATTTAGGTTCTTGAGGGCCAGGTTTGCAGATTTTTTTCAGTGCCTCTACACACCAAAGGGTACCAAATAGTATTTGTGCACTGGTTCTTCTTTGAGAATGAAACCCAGAGGACTATGAAAGACTCCAGTTCTCCCAGTGCTTAAACACCAGCAAAACAATCTGAGTCAGAGTGCTAAATAACTTCATGGAATCACTAAGGTTGGAAAGACCACTCAAGTCATCCAGTCCAACCACCAACCCATGCCTATGACTGCTCTAGTCTGTGTCACTCCATGCAACATCTGGAAGGGAAGACTGACACTTCAGTCCTATGGATTGAGCAGCCTCCAGCCAGCAACATCAAGTAGGAAAGGCTTCAGTCCATGCTCTATGGGTTTCTACCCAGGCTTATCCAGGAAATGCTTCCTTTCTAAGTATGTCTTTATAGACACCACAAGCTTAAACTGCAATACAACCAATGCATTAATTGCCACATGGGCCAGCCATCAGACTATCCTGGAAAAGGACAAGGACGTAGAAGGCCACTAGGTCTTGGAACACTTTTCTTTCTCACAATTCTACCAGAGTTCTCCTCATGGAGTATATTAAGGCATTTCAGTATGGGGTCATTTTGGCTGAGGGTTGGTTAGCAGAGAAGGAACAGAGAAGAGTTGCTGTCCCTTTGTCTAAGCAGAGTGCATCGACCAAGCCAGACTGGGTAGCATGGTGGGAATAGTACAGCCCAAACTGCACCACATACCCCAGGGCAGATGCTAATCTCCACACATACCCTATGAACCTACCCAAAGAAAGTCTACCATTTGGTGGCAGCTTTGCTTTGGGAGGCTTCCAGCAATCTGATATTTTAGTGATATTTTAAGTAATTTTCCTAGACTGTAGCAGAGCATATCCTGCTCAATATCCTAACCCTAGCTCTCCCTCCCCTCCCCCTCAAGACCACAGGTTCCATCAGATCTCCAAGATCATCTGCACATGGGGCAGAGAATGACTGCCACATGAGTGATGTCCCCAGCCATGTGCACCACCTCCTACTCACAACTGTATCATTTCCCCGTAGCAACCAGAGAAACTGTTTATGCCATTAAGTAACCCCTAAAGAGCAACCTATAGGCCAAGGAGTAATAGCATCAAACTAAAGGAAGGTAGATTTAGATTATGTATAAGGAAGAAACTGAGGTCCTGACACCGCTGCCCAGCCCAAGGCCAGGCTGAATGGGGCCCTGGGCAGCCTGGTCTCACAGGAGGCATCCAGCCCACAGCATTGCTCCCCTTCCATAGAAACTCTAGGAGTTACTAACAGAGGAACAAGAAATTATGAAGATGGAAGTCTGCAAAACAGCTGAGGAAAGAGAAAAATTGCCTTTTCTACCGTGGAGGTATCAGATGAAGACAGGAGGCACAAGATCCAGTACCAAACAAACAGCATGCTTTCCCACAGAGCATATCATAAGCTGCAGCAGCCCTCTGGTGTAGGGTACTACATCTGCCAAAAGGTGAGCTGTGCTCAGAAGGAAAGAGACAAGGATGGAGAAAGAGAAACAGAACATTATGAGTTCCTTCATAGCAAAAGCAATAGCAGATAACAAGTTCTAAATTACCCCCTAGAAAAGTGATGGTCAAAAGCCAGTAAAAAAAAAAAAAAAAAAAAATTCACTTACCCATCCCAAGGATATGGGCTCACTAAATACCTCCTCCCCCCCCCAAAAAAAATAAAAAAAATAAAAAAAAAATTTAGGTAGAGACCCTTCCCTTGTGGCAGGCAACCCTTAAATGAGGCATAGGGAGGGGTGGAACCTGTTCACACAGGTGAATTGCTTTCTCCTGTGCTCCCAGGGCTGGCTGTGTCCCTTCACCAGGTGCTCAATGATTGCTTCAGACCATAACTTAGCAATTCCCATCCACTTTCAAATGCAGACACCGCCCTGGCTCAAGAAACATGTAAGCCATCAACCGTAGATGTCTGGGAGAGTATTTGGGGGGTATATAAAGTTTCTTCCCATCATTTCTCTTTTCCCTGGGCATCTTTTTTTGTCACTGGTGTAGAGAGAGCTTTGGGCTGGAGAGATCTTCATCCTAAGCAATGCAGCTGTTTTGTGCCACATCCTGGGCTGCCCAGCTGCTTGGGATCATGGGTTGAAGCATCTTGCTCCATGTGGTCTGCATTCTGTGGTTAGTTTAATAGAGTTTAATGTAGTGCCAGAGGTTCAGGAGGAGCAATGAATGTCTCTGTGAAGGTCACCCTCAAGCCCTGCTGAACCTCTGCTGCACTCAGCTTCATGCTCCAAGGCAGTCTGGGAAGGCAGGTTGGCAAATCAGTCTCCTCATAGTTCTTTTCAAGAACTATCTTCTGCTCTTCTTACTTGTCGCACAGTGGAAGAAAAAAAAACTGACATTATGTTAAATACAGAAAATACAAAGAAAGCAACTGCACTGACAAATTCAAGTCAACTTTAGCTCACTAAAAACTCCCAAATCTTTTTGCACAGTGCTCCAGTTTACTGTGAGCCTGGAGCCCTGCCTTGTGTCCCTGTTTGCAGCTGGGATGTGTTTATGCTCCAGTATTAACAAGAACAAACATCCTGAGTGAGCATCGCTTCTTGGAGAAACACTACAAGAAAGTGAGGCCTTGCAGGAAATCCCACCCTTACACGGGCTCACTTCCCAAGGAGCAAGACCATGGTGGGTGGTGAACAAAACAAAAGTGTGATTCTGAGGAGATACAAGCCATTCTAGCTACCCTTAATTATTTTTTTCCCTCTCTTTGCCCTTTTCCTTAGAACAATAGGTCAATGTTTAAAGACTACAGAAGAACAGGAGCAGTTTCGATTCCTTGCTCTTGGCAAGGGATGCTGGCACCACTGGAAGGAGGCTCTGCAGCCTCCAGTCCATTTTCCCATGCAAAGCAGTATCATCTGCAATGCTAGCTCAGGTCAACCTGTGCTTTTGCCTAATGAAGCCTTGAAAACCTCTGAGTGGAGAGTTTACCACATCTCTGGGGCTGCACAACATCCTTGTTCATGGAACTCAGGGAGACATAACCTGTTTCCGTTTTCCTATGGTGTACCATTGGCTACTACTGAGAAGCATTCAGTTCTGTTATCATTGCAACCACTCTTCACAGGTTGCTTTATTCTGTTCTACCAGGCTCAGCAAGCCCAGCTTCTGCAAACTCTGTTCATTAGCCAGGAGCCCTAGGCCCCTTCAGTGAACCATCTCACTGGCAGCACATCCATCACAGGGGCAACTCTCTCCTGCACATGTTGTCAGCAAATAAATTATGAAGGATTGCATTCAGATTGGATATTAGAAAAAAAACTTCTCTGAAGGAGCCCTCTGTCACTGGAACATGTCACTCAGGGAGGTGGTGGAGTCACCATCCCTGGTGGTGTTCTAGAAACACGGAGACGTGGCACTGAGAGACATGGCTTAATGGGCAATGTTGGTGGTAGGCTGATGGTTGGACTAGATGATCTTAGGGGTCTTTTCCAATGTCAATGAATCTGTGACTTCAGTGAAGATCCCTATGGCCAACAGTTGTGGTTTTCTAAGAAGACAGGCTGCTGCTGCTGTCTGCAAGTCCCTTACATAGCTGAGCATATTGAGGGGAACCGGAGGCACATGGGGGAGGACAGCCTTTGATGTGGATGTCTTTAGGGAGTTCTGTGCCTTTCCAGAAGCAAAGGGGAGACACACTGTGGTACAGCAGGAGATGTTGTAACACTTGGAGAAGAAAGCTGCTGCCATTGACCTACAGTAATTTTTTGCTAATGGGAAAAGTTATAAACAGAACTCACAGCTTCAGCTCGTTTTCTTCAAGCAACAGCTGCTTTAAAGCAGGCCAAATGTGACCTAAAGTGCTTGTACCCCTCAGTTACACCCCAGGGCAGGTTTTGGCCAGGAGCTCTCTGTTAGCCATGCAGATATGCAGCCTTGACCAAGGCAAGGGTCCTGCTGTGAGCTTGCTCCCTGGTTGCCTCCCCTGAAGATGGGTAGATCCTGAATGGTGACCATACCCACATTGATGTCTTGCCCTAGAAAAATAAGAGCCTTCTGGAAGACCTCCAGGGACTGCCAGTGTCACACATGAAGATCCTGATGCCAGTGGTGACTGATGGATGGTTATGGTTTATAGGCTGGCCATCAACTATACATCCACCTCCTGCCCAATGTCCTGCAGCTCAGTTATTGCTACCGTCCGCTGCCTTGCAGGAGGGGTAAAGTGTCTTTTGCAATGCAGAGAGTTGGGCTACCCCAAAACAGGCAATAGAAAGGGAATCCCTTCTCACTGTATGTATTTCAGACCTTCTTTGGTGGAAAATTCCCTTTGCACAGCACGAAGATGTCACTAGATGCAGCAATGCCTGGCAGCCCTGGGGAACCTAGGCCATTGGAGGAGCTTGTCCCCAGCCTCACTTATAGCCAGGAGGGAGGGATCCAGCTGCAGCATTTCTGAGGCAAAAGGAGAATTTCAGCAATGCTGAATCCTCGGGAGTCCAGCCTTGCAAAACATCTGAAGCTGACACGAACATCTCTGTATTCATAAAAATGAAAACCAGACAGCATCTGAGTAAAACCAGAGCACTGTTCCCTCATGGCAGCTGTCTGTCATTTCCCCATGGATGGAGGAGCTCCTTTGGGGAAGGGTGTGGCTTGTCCAAACGAATGACTCAGGCCATACTCTGCCTTCTGCAGTAGCTACAGCCTTGCCTTGATGCAGTGCCCAAAACATGCACAACTGTGAGCTTGTATCATGGCTTGCAGCCTTAAATGTTTCCAAATGCTGGGAGTGCCACGTGATTTCCCAGAATCGCTGCTTTTCCCGCACCCTTCCAGCCTCACGAGCCCTACAATCCTACCCACTGCTCTGCGTCGGGCTTGAAGAGGGAAATTCCTAAACACAGAGTTTGGCAGCTCAGCCCGCACTGAAGGTCAGAATGCATATGAGCGAAACAACAGTGTGGGGTAAACTGCACATTGGGAAAGGCAGAAACAAAATGTTGATTCCTAATACTTGGATAAACACAGGATATGGCACTGCGTGAGCAGCAGGGCCACGGAGCTCAGCACCCCCTTCCTGCCACTGTTCTGAAGGTGAGATGAATGATGAGAAACTAGGGATGGGGAAAGCAGAGAGACATTGGGTCTCAGCACAGGAGGAGCTGGGAAAAACACAGTCAGCAGGAGCAGATGAGATGCAGTAGGAGGGACCCAAGGCAGGTCAACCTAAGGAGAACACGGAGTCTGGAGGAGCTGTCAGCAACTCAGGAAAAAATACTGAATGCACGAAGAAGTCTCCCAGTGCGGAAGAGGGGATATGAAGTGTGGTGGGAATTTAGCTTACTCATGAATTCCTTAATCCACTGAAGTTTGAGGGGGAATTACAGACAGAAACAACACTTGCTCAAATTCCAGCGGATTCACGTCAAGCTGTGGCATAGGCATTGGGGAACAAGTAAAAGGCAAAGCCAGTGCCAAGTACCAAGGGATGAAAAGCACCACGGGACATAACTGTAGTGCTCAGAGATGCATCTGCTCCAGCAGTAGCCCTGGCTGTGCAGTCTGTGCCACCCCCATCCCTGCTGTCCCCCTGATTTACTCCCAGCCCTGAGCTCTGCCCCGGGAGAGGTGCCGTGGGGGATGTTTATGCAACTACGCTGCCAAACAAAATGAAATATGAGAATGATAACAAACTGTGCATCCAACTGCAGCCTAAATAAACCGGAGGCTTCTAGAGATGGATTACATCTGCTTGCTTTGTCCCAGACAGGAATTAAAAAGGCTCATTAAGATTTTAGATGCTGGAATGCAAAGGATGCTTGTGGGACCTTCAGGGGCTGCATGCAGGGAGGCAGAGGACAGGATTTGAACTTGCAGCTATCTAGGAAAAAAGATCAATAAGATGCAGAATGAGTATAACACGATGACACAGAAGTAAACAACTGCACAAATATGGGGAGGAAACTGCCCGTCCAGCAGTAACTGCAAAAAGCCAAACACTGCGGAGCAATGAAGGGTCACGAACGGGCTGCGTCAACACATCGCTGTGAAAAAGGAAATCTCTCGCTGCGATTTGCAAAAACGAGCTGACACCTGCCCAGCATGAAAAGCAACTCGGCAGCTCCAGCTGTCAGCATCGAGAGCGGGCTGCTGTCAGCTCTGAGCAACGCGAAGGCAAACGGAGTAGGTGGCTGACCGCCAGCGGCGCCCGAGAAAGCGCTGCAAGAAGCAAAGCCCGGCGGGTAGCAGCAGCAGCAGGAGCGGCAGCCGCTCTTCTCGCACCCCGCCCCGCGCTGCCCGGAGCAGCAGAAGGGCCCCTGGCGGCCGTCAGCCCCGCGCTGGGCGCTCCGGAGCGGCGCGTTCCCGCGGCCGTATCCCCACCTGGCGGCGGCAGCCGGGGCCGCAGGAGAAGGGACGGGAGGGCGCCCTGCTCTGGGGGACGCCGTTTGTGCGGGGAGCTTTGCTTTACCTTTGTTAGGATACCCTGCGAGGCTCTGTGATGGGTGCTAGAACAAAGCGATACAGAGAGCCGCGGCCCCCTGCAAATACTTGCTTGTGAAGCCGAAGGGGATTCGAAAGCCACCAGGTGGCACCAACTGCGTGACCCTTCGCAGCACGGGCTGTCCCCGGGTGGAGGGGGACCCAGCCCAGCCCCTTTGAGCTGAGCAGAGGCCTCAGCAAAGGTTTCTCGTCTGTGTGCACCTTTACGATCACAGAATGGTTGGGTTGGAAGGGGTCTTAAAGCCTATCCAGCCCCAACTCCTGCAATGGGCTGTTTGCTCCCATCAGCTCAGGCTGCCCAGGGCCTGACCCAACCTGGCCTTGGGCACTTCCAGGGATGGGGCATTGCAGCTCTCCAGGCAGCAATGCCAGGGCCTCACTGCCCTCTGAATTCTTCATAACACGGGTGAGCAAGGCAATGGCACAACCAAGTGGTCCCTGTGTAGTAGGAGAAAGCCCTTGCAAAAGGATGCTGAGTTCTGAGCAGCTCTGTGCTTTGGTGGAGCTGCCAGATACCAGGGCAGTGCTCAGTGCAGTTCTGGGGTGGCAGCAGGCCCTGCAAATCAGACAGCAAGGGCAGTGCTTACCTCCGTAGGCTATGGAATAATCTTGCAGGAAGATCCTGAATGCAACCCTGCTTTCCTGCCCTCCATTGAGTGCAGCACAAATCCCACCCAAGCGCCTTAACCCCAGCCTGGGGTGAAGCCTAGAAAGGGCTCATATAGGAATGTCAGGGCTCACAGTGAAGTGGGTTAAATCCCCCCAAAACAAGAGAAATCGCTCACCCCCCATGCTCACAGCTTCCCCTTCCCTGCCTGACCACCCCAGACACCCCCTCCCCACTGCTCACACCACCTGTGTGACACAGGACCTCACCACCTCCTCTCCTGGGAGCCCCCAGCATGCCCCCACATACCATCTGCTCCCCCCAGCAGGCTTGCGGGTGGCTGAGGATGTTCCTTCCATGCCATCTGCCTGTCCTCCCGTTCCCTTTCCAGAGAACACCCCAGGTCAAGAAAGCCTCCCACATGCCACCAGCACTCAACCTGGTGGACAAAGCTCCTCACCCAAGGTTGCCTCCTGAAGCCAAGCCTTTATTTGCCCTGTCCACAGTCTGATGCCATGCAGGCCATTAAGAGGCATTACTGAAAGCAGCGCTTATCCTATACAAGCATGCAGAGCAGAAGATGACTGCCAGCCATTCCACCACAGGTCAAATCCATCCCCGAAGGCTCCTCAGCTCTGCCCACGAGTAGAACATACCCTTCTCTGCCTGTGAATGTCAAGTGGAAGAGATGGATGTGGCAATCAAAATGTCTGTGGCAGGAATCTCTCAAGTGCGGTGGAATTATTTTTAGACCAGACGCGATCAAAATGTCAAAGGGGCTTTTATTTATTTTCTCTGGAAGGTTCTTTGATTGAAATTCCAATAAACAGAGGCTGCCTCTAATCCCGTTGTCACAAAGTTGGGGCTGTAATCACTTCCTGCCCTTGAAAAAATGTGCAATTAGGCAGCACGGGAGGACAAATGACCCGGCGTGCTTGACAGGGCTGTCAGCACTCCCAGCACAGCACTGCACACTGTGACAGCAGTCCACCAACCTGCAGAGCCACCCCAAGATGTGTCTTCATTGCTGGCACATCCAACGGGCTGTTGGCATGGCATGGTGCTGCAAAGCGTGGTGGCACCCATTCAGACCTGCACTATCCCACAGCCCAGGAGCTGGACGTGGCCCCAGCCTTGCAAGCTTGCAGGTTATGCACAGACTTCCCCTTTTCCTATTAGAGAAGAGCCTGTGTTGGTGCCAACAGCAACAGTAGATCTGAGGTAGCAGAGCTTTTTTCTTGTTTACATGGCCGGAGAGGAACAAGTCTATAATGACCTAAATTAAAGGAGGGCCTTGAATCAATTCAGCTTGAGGGTGTGAACAGTCCATAGATAACCAGAAAGTTAGTGCTTTCCTTAGCAGAACTGCCTATCTACATCTGAAAACAGCACAGACCTTGCCCAGAGGCTGGGACAAACAGCTCCTTTCACTGACTACTTCCCTCAAGGCCTTTCACTCCCTCTCCAAAGGAGCTACTTCACACAACAAGAAGAAATTTCCAGTAACTGAGGTACAAAAATGAATGCAAAAGTGCTCCAGCACCAGCTGAGAAACTTGTACATGAAGAGCTCCCCATCCCACAAAGAGACTGCCATGAGCCATCCCAGCAAGGGACACGAGGACAGATGCATCTTCTGCTCCCACTCTTGGGGCTTGTGACCTTAGTGTGACAAGGGAAAGGTCACAATTCTATCAGGTGAGGCTTACAAGGGCTGAATCTTGCACCATGCCCACAGCTGCCCAGTGCTCCCACAGGCTAGGCTCTACAGAGAGCCCTGGGGCAGGTTATCATACTGTATCATCTGCTAGGACACTGTATGGTGCAGCAGTCCCTTGTTAAGCATGAGACTGTATAACAGAAATTTGGCAGAGGGGAACCTCCTCCTCCTCCACACCATGATAGCGCATCCTGGGAATAACCACCAGGACTCAGCTAAGCAGCATTCTCTAAGCAAGTTTAAAGGAATGTCTTTCAGCCATACCCCAGTCAACTTCTGCCTGGTCATTGCATAGAACATTAGGATCTGGGCCGTGTGGTTTTCCTGCAGAAGTGCAGGAATTCTGGCTTCCATTGCTGCCACACATCTTCATGCATCCAGCTGCACGAGTCCATGAAGCTTTCCAGGAGCTGTGACTGCAGATACTGCTATGAGGGAGAGAGAACTTCATGTTTCTCACAGTAGGTCTGACTGAAAGCAAGAAAAAAGACGTGTAATAAAACAGCACTTGTCAGAACACGTGCAAGAGGCAAACAGCAGAAACATTGCTTCTATTCACAGACTCCTGAATTAAACTTTATCAGTGTTCACGTGTTGACAGTCATAGAATCACAGAATTCTCTGAGTTGGAAGGGACCCTTGAAGGGTCCCCCCTGCCCTGAACAGGGACACCCACAGCTCCATCAGGTGCACACAGCTCCGTCCAACTGACCTTGGCCGTCTCCAGGCTTGGGGCATCCACCACCTCTCTGGGCAACCTGTGCCAGTGCCTCACTGCCCTTATTGTAAATCAAGGTCACCTTTACTTAAGCACATCCCACAATCAGTTTCACTGCTACATATGAGCTGGAATGCGACTACCGATCTGTAGCACAGACGTTTCTGCCACATTGCAGCCCAGCCAGTTCTGGGATTTGGGAACCTATTTACCCAGGGGATTTCAGCAAATAGGAGATTAAGTGATTTACAGTATCTTAAAAGCGTGTTCCTGAACATCTATTCTAAAGCAAAAGTGGTGCTACGTATAAGTACTTTAAAGAGTGGTATACAAGTGGGTGACTGGTAGCCCACTTATATCTGAATCAATTTTCATTATAAGGGGAAAGTGTGCTTGCTTATTAATCATTTCTCTTGTTGCTTTCTATTCCTTATAACAGGGCAATCTGCTGTCTGCTTGTGCCTGGAGCCCCAGGTCAGAGCTCTGTGTAACTCATCCTTGCTCTGCTAACATGGAGAACTATAAATAAACAGTGACATGGGAGAGCAGAGGAGAAGGTGGTGCAAAGAGACTGTACTCTTCAACCTGAGACACTCGATCTATTCAGCTTAACCAACAGAAGGTGACTGGTGACAATCTAACAGCTTTCTGATAGCAGCGGGCTCTGGCATGGCACAGATAAAATTCCGTCCAGCTGAAGCTGGACAAATTCAGACTAAAAAGAAGTTAGAGATTATTTCAAGTGAAACAAATAGCTCTATGCTCTCCACTGAAGGCTATTTTTAAAGTGGGGATGCACCAGAGCTTGCCTGGTTACATGTGCATGTATCATAACAGGCTAGGAGGGAAAGGAGCCTTGCTGCAGAGATGCACAGACAGGAGGGAGGAATGGGGAGGAAAAGCCCTGTCTTCTCCTTTATTGCTGCTGAAAGCTGAATCACACTTCTCAGCATTCAGTTCCTTTCACCACTTCCAACGTGATGCTTCATGGTGTGGAAATTTGCAGAGAAGGAAAGCATACATGGAGTGTATAGCAACAAGGAGCTCAGAGAGGTGATATTACAGCCACAGGCATTCCATGCTCCTGGAAGCAGGCATGCCTATGCATGTGCACATCACTCTCAAGCACACTCACACACACCTACCTTTCCTAACAAAAAAAGCAGGGACAGCGTTCACACATTCCAGGTTTTACTTCTATATCTTCAAAAAGCAAGTTGCTTTCTGTTTCAGTTTTCCTACAGTTATCACAAAGTATCTTCAATAAAGCAACTCTATCTTCTTTGTGGAGCGACCCTTTGATGTCCAACAATGTGTTCAGATGTTCTTCCCTTTTCAAAAGGATAAGAGGACATGTCAATGAAAGAGCTAAGGGAAAGGGTTTGCTTTCACACTGTTGGGCCAGGCCAAGGGTTAGAACCTACTGAGCAGTTTTTTACACTCTTTGGCCACCCAGAACGGGCAAGGCCATAACACCACGGCTGTGCGTGACATGACTGAACTCCAAGGTCCCATGCTCTGTGCACATGAAACTGTGAAATCCTCCACCTCAGTTTACGCCTGGAAAAAGATTGACCTCTTCCATAATGGATTTGGGGTAACTCTATATTGGATCATTTGAAAACATCTATCATTTCTTTCCTCTCCTCACATGGAATTACCTGGCACTGCTTTGTTGATCATATATATTGTGCGTGTGTATACATATATATGTGTGTAATAAGAGAATAAGAATTTATGCTGTACCAGATAAATATCTTTTTATCTCAGTCCTGCTTCTTTAAAAGAAGCAAATACTTTGGAAAAGAATATGGAAACCAGGCCAAGCATAACATGATCTCTTTGTCTTTCTTTTTCGCTTCTGGCAGACTGCAGTTAAGGGACTTCCTTCGCTAGGGGTTGTATCATGACTGTCATGTTGAATAGGCACTAAGACAATTATCTACCACAAATTGTTTGCTCCTTGTTTGAAGTTATTCACGCTTTTGGCCTTAAGAGCATTCTGTGACAGAGTGCTCTACACTGTAATAATGTTAACTTGAAAAAACACAGTCCCTAGCAAAAGACATCAGAACTCAAGATGGATATAATGAAAAACAGGATTTGAAACAAATACAGTTCGCTAAAATCTCACCTTCCTAATAAAAGTTGGGTTTCATCTCTTTTAACAACTTCCTATGAAAAATTGAAGTGTATATTCTCACTGGATTAGGTTGAAATAGTTACTCCTAGAAAACAGCTGGTGAAATGTGAAAGCCAAAAGCCAAGTGCTTGGGAGTTATGAAATTCCTGAGTTGAGGATGCTCCTGAAGCTTGCATTCGGCCCACATGTGCTGGTATTGTAAAGTGCACCAGTGCAGCCTGTACATTGTTCATTCAGGCATTATTTTTCCACAGTGCTCCTGCTTTTTTGACAGACATTTCATTCCATCCTTCACTTTTATGGAGGAACATCTCAGCTCGACTGGTCAACGTCAGGCAAAACTAAAAACCAAATTAAGCTACATTTGCAAATAGGAAGAATGGAGTGCATTCAAAATAAGCACTGTGACTGGGCCAGCACACTGCAAAGAGAATATCTCACAGGGCTGATGTTGTTCTGGTGGCAAGTATCTGTGCAGAAACTACGTAAACAAATTACCTTAGATCAGGAAATTGTCTGAGCACAGGCAGCAGGGCTATTTTCATCCCCTCAGCATCAGGAGCTTGAATAAGTCCTAAAATTGCTTCGATGGAATCCATGAGAGTACCAGCTACGGGACTCTGGGAAGAGAAGCAAAGGAGTGTTCAGAGCAGAGGAAGCAATGTATGTTAGGAGGTGGCCTCATATCACATTCAGGTTCTCACTCCATGGGTTAGGAGCTTTGTGGGACTGTCTGTGCATGCACAAGAAGCATGTTGACCCTCCTGGTTAGGAGAAAGCACAGGCTTTCAGGTTTGCAGGATGGCTCAGGGACTACCTGCAGCAGCACAGAATTCCCTTCTGCATTTCCTTTCCCAAAGCAGGCACTCCCTCAAAGGCTATCTCACCCTTTGGAAAAGTTCTGCAGGCCAGCATGTGACAGCAGTCACAGAACCAGCCTAGGGACACAAGAGTGACCCTGATCAGCAGGTGAGGTAATGCAGATGCTGTAACAGACAAAAAAAGCGTTTTGGAAAGGGAAGCAGAGCTGAGCACTGTGAAGGATCTGAGCATGGTGCTGTGCCTGGCCAGCTCCCTCTGAACTGGCATACACAAAAGAAAAAAGCCTCAAAAATCTAGCAAGACACACACAGCATTTTCAGAAAAGTTGAGGGAAGCAGAATGCGGATGAGCTGCCGAATGAGGGATGTTGTTCACATTTTTTCATTGGTACTGTAGTGCAATTAAATTGCCTCTCTGAATTATTGATGCCATCGCGTCAACAGAGACTTTGTGACAAAGCAAACCTGGAGAGCAGGCTGCCAAACCAGGCCAGGAGAAGCCCAGATTCTCCATGGGGCATTAGAAACAGCAGACCAGATCTTCTGTGCAGTACATCTCTGCACTGAATATAAATCAAAAACAATAGTAATACTTGCAGACAGCCTTCTCTCTCCTCCTCCGCACTGCAGACACACAACATATTCAGCTCAGCACAGTGCACACACTGTACTCAGCTCCTAATGCACCAATACTGTAAGACTTCGTATTTGGCAAGCTGACTATTACCAAATGCTAATTAATTAGGTGTCAGATTTTGTTGAGTGCTATGTGGACAGGAATGGTCGGAAGTAAACAGCCTGCAATCTAAAAAGACAAAGAAGAGGCGGCTTGTCAGCAGTGTTTGAATGCTTGTATTGTTTAGGACATGTATTGCTCTGAGAAAAGAAGCAAGGTATTTTCTAATGTGTTCTGAGACAGAGTGGAAGGGAGAGCAAAGTGGGCAAGGAGCAGGTGCAGCCTGAGCAGAAGCTGCACGATAAATTCAGTCTGCAATGGAGCACATAGTTTGCATGCATAACCATGTATTTCATTCGACCAAGTATCAGGCTGCCCCCTGCAAGCTGCTTATGCATTTCCTCCCCCAGGTTTTCAGTGCATCTACATCAAATGAGAAAGAGAATAGACCAGGGACACGAGGGGAACTGTACTAACTAGATGCAGGCTTTTTTCACCCAAGCAGAGCATAGAGCTTTGGCAGATAATTAGATTTCTCATATCTCGTTTATACTATGAAGCCAGCTGTCCTTGCACATTTCAGCCAATGCTGATGCTGAGCACAGCAACACTGGTAAATCTCTGATCACTCTAGGAAAGGCAGATCTTCAGTTAAAAAAGCACAGGCAGCTAGCAGCAGCCATGGAAAGGTCTGCAGGGGGGGAAGAGGCCAAACGGGAGAGCAAAAACAGCTGTATCCCATGGCCAGTGAGGAGCAGCCATATGGGGCAATCCATGGAGAAGGTGAAGATGTGGAGCAGCTGATTCAGTTCTTCATTCCAGAGGCTAGAGGGAAAGCACAAGGCAGGAGCACAGCTCTTCAGACACTCCATCTCATGCGTACACGTGCTATGGCACAAAGGCTTGCCTGGGGGAGCTCACAGCCTTAGAGCTGTCTTTCCAATTTAGAGGAATGTATTTCATTCTTATTTCAGTGGTAGAAATGTGAATAGTCACATATTTCAAAACTACAAGCTAAAAGCTTCTGGCAGATAGGAAAAACTGTCTTCCAGCCCCTGATTTTCATTTCTATGAAGTAGGTTCACTGTGGTTAAGACTTCCTAAGCCTGTCTCTTGCTCTCAGAGCCTCGCTCTCTTCCAGTACCATTCTTCATGACAGAGCAAAACCATAACCATATCAAAGACTTACTAAGCTCTCTTTAAAGATGGTATGCAGCATCCTATGATCTTCTTCCATCTTGCTGACAATCTGCCTCCTCCTCTGCACATACAATTTCCTGGAAGTGGTCAGGAGGGCTTGCACGTATTCGTTAGTAATTATGTTGTTCACAGACTTGACAAGGGCCTATTCCACAGCAAAGAAGACCAAATTAGCTCCTCTATATTCAGCTGGATAATGAACAAGGAACAGACCGTACCTACAGGATTCTGACCAGTATAGGCAGGTGATATAAGGCCCATGCAGAAGGATGTCCCATTTCTCTGCTTAAGCATCCCTGGTGTAATACAAGCTGTATGTGGATGACTCCAAGCTGCATGTGGATAACATTGATAATAAGTGTGGAAACATCCAACCAAAAGCAAAGGGACTAGCTAGCTGAGCTCCACTCACCCTTTAGAGCAGCAAGGTAACACTTGGCTTAGCACCAAGCTAGCAATCAGCATAGCTTTGGGAGAGCTTGGACTACAGACAAAGCAAGATCCAGTCCCCCTGGAACATCCCTGCTAGACACGTCCCCTGGCCATACCCATGGGCACACCATTCTGGTTGGGCACAGAGCTCACATGAATACTTCTGAGCCATCCACAACCTGCTAAGAAACATCAGTGCTAAGACCAAGCAGTGCTTGAAGAGGGAGGGAGAGTGAACATTTCTAAGGGGTGATGGGCTGCTGCAGAGAAAACACATTTTCATTAGCAGTGGAAATCAGTCCAGTTTTAGGCTGCAGTCCAAAGGTACAGGACATCCCTAGCCCTGTCCAAAAGAGACAAAGCAAGAAACAGATGGCTCTGGCCCAGCACTCCACTGCTGAGCCACTGCTTACCCCAGCACTAATGTGACATAACACCCAGTGACAGGCTCTGAACAACAGCAGAATAACTGCTAATTTTTCCATCCAATTACTGTTTTCCATGTTTCAAAATGTTAATTAAAATCAGCACCAACAAAAAGCCTGCAGAACTTGGAGGAAAGAGAAGAAAGGGAGTTCAACACTTATACCAACAAAGTGGTACTGGGGCAACTGCAGTATGAGAGACCACTCTCTGTTTGGAAGATACATTTGGTTTTCTCATTTCTACTCTTCTTGGTTTCTTTGAGAGGTTACAGATAGGTTCTACTGTCATGAGGAAGTAGAGGCCCAACTATGAGGGACTGGACTGAGACCACTAGATCTGTAACAGGCCTTCTATTAATAGAAGAAATGGGAGTTCAGTTTATTGTTGGAATACTGCGCATGTAGATATTCATGGACTAGTTTTAGTGACTTCTGAATATCTTGTTCTTACTTTCTTCCTTTTTTCTTACCTGATATTTGTCTGTTTTTTTCTTCTTAAACATCAAAAAGCTTTGCTTTAAGAATTCGAGGATGCATGTGAAACCACTGTCACTCTTTCTGAAGTGATCCTTCAATGTTCCCTGAGGAAAAGAGGCAGAGTCAGAGTGCACATGTGGAGACATCACACAGGCTACAGATGTGGATTGCTGTGCTTTTGCTCTTTCTACCCTCAGAAAAAAAAAAAGAAAAAAAAAGACACCTCCACAAGCTGCAGCATCCTGTACATTTATTTCAAATAAAAGCAAAACATGAAAGACAGAAACAATTCAAAATCAGGAAGAATATATTAAGTTCTTAAACTCAAACCTAGAAGACATAAAACTATGAAAAA
The DNA here is from genome assembly GCF_026119805.1 of Tympanuchus pallidicinctus. Lineage (NCBI taxonomy): Eukaryota > Metazoa > Chordata > Aves > Galliformes > Phasianidae > Tympanuchus > Tympanuchus pallidicinctus. The sequence goes on from NW_026294747.1 coordinate 49,346,607, forward strand.
TGGGCCTTGAATGCCCTCAGGGATGGAGTATCCACAGCTTCTCTGGGTCTAATTCCTGACTACCCACCACCATCTTGGATTTTGTGAGTTATCGCTGCCAAATGAAGACACCCAACTGCTAAGAATGTATAGCATTCTGCTCAAGTGAAACTCAATTCTTGGGGTCTAGGTCCCCAGAGGTGGTACAGGATACTTTTTTCTAGCACAATACCAAGTATTATTATACCCACTGAAGTGGGTGCCTGCCTGACATAATGAAAATATTCAGTATTAACATGGGTCTCCAATACCTTGACTTCAGAAGTGACTGTCTGCAGAAAATGCTCCGTAATCTCATCTTCCATCCTGTCTATAAATCTTTGTATCTTAGCATCCTGATCAGTGCTGGCACTACAAAGGTACGTTAACTTATACCAGACAGTTCTGCATAAAAACAAAAAAGGACATAAAAAAATTGATCAGATCAAGTCAGGGTATTCTCTCACATCAAAGCTCTTCCCCCTGCAACCAGCATGACTGCCTGGACACTTGAATAGGCACATGCTCAGGTGCAGGGTTACCACAGGGCCTCGGTCACCCACAGTGACGCTCCCATCTTTAGGACAGCTCTTATTAAGATGTTGTCACAAGGACACATAAGCTCAAACACACACAAATGCTTCCTGTACCCAGTGAGCTTAGATGATTGAAGAAGATAGTATTTCCAAAAATGAGAAGGCATTAAGAGGCCTTGACAAATGGAGGCTTGGTGAGCATTCTGTGTCACTGACACTCTACAAATACAAGGTGATCAATTGTATTCCATCAGAACAGTCTTCAAGAGAGCAAAACCCAGCTATAATGATCACTGGTTTGAAACCAGACATTTTACTTTCTGGAAAAGCTCAATGTGTAACTTAATTTTTAGTATCACTGTAAAGAATTACATAAAAGGGTCTCATAAGTATTCGGTTTAGGATCCAGCAGTAGCAATATACACATACAACAAACAAAACAGCTACAGGCTCAGTGCAAGTTGCCAGTGTCAAATAAGTGCTGTGCATATGGTGGATTTGGGCATTTCGCTGACTCCGGAGATCCTCAGATACTTTTACACAGAAAGAACAGAAGCAAGCTCATTTTCTCTATTGCTGCAAACACTTCTGAAATTAGTCTGGAGGTGCAAAAAGCCTCCCCCACCCTTCTGTGCTTTATTGCTTCCTTCCTTCCAAACAGCCTCAGGAAAATCCTGGCATGTTCAACAGGGTTTCATTCAGCAAAGCACTTGAGCGTGGGCTTACCTCGAAGTACAGAATCACATGCATCTCAGTGCAATTTATGGAATTTTCCTAATGAGGGATAATGAGGGATAGGAAGGGAGGGAGATGCCTAGGGTCAAAGGAGGGTTGGCCAGGACAAAGGCCATAGCCAGCTCCTTCCATACTTAACATTCACCATGTGGTGTGCATGGAGCTCCACATCCAGCTGGAGGCAAAGCCAACTCCTCAACAGAGTTAGAAGAAAATCAGAAAGTAGAAAGTTCATTTCACTTCAGATGCCACCAGGGCCTGGTTCCTTACCTGAGAATGCTGAAGTTCTCAATGATTTGCAAGCTGCTGGAGATCCCATGGAAGCCGTTATGCTGGAGAATGCTTCTTACTTTGTTTTCATAGCTAAATCAAAACAGGGTGACATATTTTTAAGCTGGTGTGTTCTGTAACACATCTGATAGTGTGTCAGATAGCAGCAAAAGGAAGAAATACTCTGTGATTGCTTATATTTTGAGTGTGTAAAATTTCACTCTCTGAAAGAGGACCTGGAGCAAGGCAAAGATGGTCTCTGTCCTGCCCAGCTGGTGAGGAGAGAGAGCACAGCAATGGATGGGGACAGCCCTTGAGCTGCCTGGGTGCCACTTCCACAGATTAAGAGGCAGAAGGTTCATTTTATCATTGCTGCTGCCACTGCAACACTTGCTTCTGGCTTTGCTGATGAAGTTGCAGAACACTGAAAGCCTTGGCATGCACAAACAACCCACAAAGTCTATTGATCGCTTCATCGTGGCTTCAGTCTCGTAAGTGGCTCCTGAACAATTGTGTATTACAGGAACTTCCTTCCTTTCATAATGTGAGAAGGAAAGGATCTTAAATCATGAGAAGCAAAAGGATCTTAAGTCGTGTCTCTTTCTGAATTACTTCATCTTCAACCAGCAGCACTGGCCTTTTCTGCTTTGCAGGATACGAAGGTAGGAGGATGCCTAAGGTCAAAGTGCAGATGAAGGGAGTATGAAGAAATGGCGAGAGGACAAAAGCTGAGGACAGAGTAGTCATCATCCACCAAGAAGCTCAGCAGAGCAGAGCTCTCACCATACCCTGCCAGGAGGCAGCACCAGGCGTGGGAAGCACAGGCAGGGCAGGAAGAGCCAACCCTGACCATCAGCCATGAAGCTGCCCCTCTTTCTGGCTGTGGTTAGGATCTGAAAACAGGATTGCCAGTGGCTTCACCAGGATTTCATTCTGCTGAGCACTGAGGACATGTCAACAGGGAAAATAGCATCCCCCTTACCTGCCTAGGAAGCTCAGGTACTCCTCCAGGCATACAGCTTCCACCTTCTCCTTTAGTCTCTCACTGATGTGCTGGGCTGTTTTTGTCTTCTCTGTTAACATCTGTGGATTTCAAAGTCTTTTTTTTTTCTTTATGCAATGAACAGAGATACAGCTCAGGTGCCTACAAGCAGGCAGGCTGTGCCAGGCAGCTAAAGCCCAGCCCACCTTGGGCAGACTTGAGCTGGTAGCAACTTAATGCTGCCCATTAGTTGCTCTATGGAAACAAAAGCTTGCAAGGGGGAGGGAGGCAGATGGAAAAAAGGAGACAGACAGACTCATGTGCTGTGCTCTCTCAATGCTCTGGGAAGTCAGCAAGACACAAAGGGTGACATCAGTGGGTTTTTCCACTGCTCAGAACAGATGTGTCCCTTTACCAGAAGAGACAGGAAAAAACACACCACACCAAAGTGCCAGGAATCCACAGCTGATGAGTTTCCAAAGCATGGTGCTCATTTTCTATTTCATCTTTAGGAAGTCAGCCTGAGAAAATTGAGGAAGTGACAATTTCATGAGGGTTGAGACCATTTTATCTGGTCCAAATGAGACCATTTTATCTGATCTCTTCATCATCTACCACAGAACACTCAAACCTACCAGCTGTGTACACAACACAGCCAAACCCTCAGGGCTGAGACATGGCCAGATGTTGGAGATAGGACCACCATATCTACAGCATCTTAGTTGATGTTAGAGCCCTATCAGCTGCCGTCTATCTAGCTCCTGCCAGGTGTAATCCCCAGGATTTGCTTCAATGCTTTTGCAGATCTTGATCCAAACACTCAGGAGAAAAGCATGTGTGAGAGCCAAGAGAAGCAGTTAAAATGTGGCAGCTGACTTGCAAGCTTCCTAATGCACTGAGCTGAGCACAAAACCAGATCTCTTCAATTACCTACACAGTTGCGTGCAACAATGCAACTGCCCCAAAGGATGTGAGCTTTTCAACTTCCTCCCCAGTTTACCTGAATGATTGCAGCATCTGTGCAAGGGGTTTCCCCAGTATTAAAGGCTTTGTTCAGGGCTTTCCCTACTTCCTTCTAAAAAAAAAGCAAACATATATATTATTGTTATAATAAAGAAAGAACAGTTGAGATGTGATGGCATTTGTAATGACTTAGGTTTCCCAGCCTTTCATTATGCATTTGGACTAGATGAATTTCAGCTCTGTTTTTTGACCATCTCATTTAACCCAAAGCCTGGCAATTTTCCAGCTGACCCAATAACATTGTCCTGTTTTGTTCTACATTGTTTGCTTGAGTTTAAGAGATTTGCAGCATCCTTTCATTCCGTGTCAGCTCGGGTTATCTACAGCCTTCCCTAGCTAGCCCAGCTTCAGTGAAGGTGCCCACGCAGCAAATCAACACTTAGGCACAAAGCCTGCCAGCAACTGTAGCTGAGATTTTCCACCCTTCCTAGCTCCAACCAGTACCACATAAACCAGCCAGCTCTAATGAAAAGCATTCCCTCGCTCAAGCCAGGGACATGTGAGTACCAATAGAGTCGGGTTTGTGTTTAGAGCTACTGTCACAGCAAGATGAGCCCCATGAGGTGGTGTGATGGGAAATTTCCAAAGGCTTGGCTGGCTTGTGCTATTTTCAATTGACTATAAAAACAAAACTAACACTGTAGAGAAAGGGCTCATTGCTTAAAACATGATCTGACCTTTATAGAAGCTTTACATTCAAAAGCCTGGCTTAGTTATTCATTCATTTCTGCATCTTTCACCAAAAAAATTGAAAAAATGTAAAGCCTGATCTTCCTCTTTTTGTTGTTGTTGCTGTTGTTTTTCTCTTCTGGATGATGAATTACAAAATTCATGGCTGTCACTTAAGAATTTCATCAAAAGTGTATCCAAAACTGCTCTGCCACATTCACTTCAAAGTGTTAAACAAAGGCAAACAAATGCTTATAAACAGTCCAAGAAAAATTCCTTTCAGAGTGCCATCACCTGACTGCAAGCAATTGAGCAGAATGTGCTGAGATAACAGATCCATGCTGAGCTGCACCAACATCTCCGGCCCACCCCAGCTGCAAAGCAGCTTTAACCAACACCATGGGACAAAGCACACAGTTACTTGCTGCAGGGCAATAACTTGTTGAGCAGAGCACCTGATTGCTCTGAACCAGGTGATGTGAGCCTGCCCTCTGTAGCCCTTGCAATGACACCAGCACCCCATGCACCAACAGAGCACCAGATTTTCTGATGTAACAAGCAGAGCCATAAATAACTTCCAGCTTCCTCCTGCTCCTCTCTCATCTGTCCAACTCCTGTTTTAAAACATGTGAGAATTTAACAACCTCGAGAACCTGCACCTACTTAATAAATAGTCAAAATGGGCTGAGATGTTCAGTGCAGGCAGGAGTGCACAGCACAGGCAAACAAGGCTGTTGGGAGCCTTGTTCACTTGGACAGCAGCATCAACTTAACCCAATTATACAAAACACATTCACTTCTCAGTTCTCCTTTTGTCTACTTGAGAAAATATGGGGAGGAAGAGAAGATACAGAGCCGCTGTATAGTCACTTCAGATAGTTATAAACCCTCCTTTTGTCCAGGAATGTCTGTCAGGTCTTGCCATCTCTAGTTTTGGACAAAGAGTCAGTTTTGAGCTGAGATCACAGAAGCAGGGGGCAGAAAGTTCATTTCCCACCTCTCAGTACCAGAACAAACCCTAATTTCTCTCTGCAAGGTTTGCCCTGCACTCATGTCAAATGCCAGTGCAGCAAGGACAGGGATGATCCACCAACAACATCGCTGACATCATAATTACCAGCTCACCAACTTCTCAACCTCAAAAGGCACAAAGAAAGGCCTCTTGCCCTGAACATGTCAATGCTGAGGTACCACTGCCCATACCCAGAGCTGACCATGTTCCCCGCAATGCTACTTGGAAGCTGCTTTGAACCTTGTGTGACATTTGAGTTCGCAGTCCCCTCTGATGTGGTCACAGCTCTCATCACTCACTTCTTTTGAAAATGCTTTGAGTTTGCACAAGTGTGAAGCTGGCACTCCCCATGACAAACCTAGGTGATGGGTGAAGCAGGCTATTGCTCATTCTGTTCTGTTTCTTTAGCCACTCTTCAGTGGATAAAGTCATCCACTGAAGTGGCAAAACCAGAGCTGTATGACTTACAGTCACAGTTACATATTATGATCGCTGAGAGATAATTCACAATAATAGAGGCATAAAATTGTTTGAATTGGAAGAGAGTTTTACAGGACATCTAATCCAAGCCTGCAATGAGCAGGAACACCCACAGCTCCATCAGGTGCTCAGAGCCCCATCCAGCCTGACCTTGGCTGTCTCCAGGGATGGGGCATCCACCACCTCTCTGGGCAGACATGTAAGATCCGCAAAAAATGCAGCCAGCTTGGAGCATCACACAAGTATTTATAGCCACCACCAGATCTAGGTGAGCCTGCTCAGTGGCTGATTTGCCCAGAAGGCAGAATGCCCATAGTTACAGAGCTTCCCCCAGTCATAATATTAGGGGAAAAAAATAAAAAGTTCAATTCTCCTTCACTGTTAGTAGCTCTGCGAGTTTGTCAGTGTCTCAGTGTCATGCTCTGAGATAACTTCACTAGCACTACCCTGACTGTAGTCATTTCCTTCATTGAAATAAGTACTAAAATAAGCCCTTAGGATCACATGGTTTTCCCCAGGGTGATGATTTAGGATGATAAGCCCATGAAGAGGCTCAGATTCAAGCACTGAAATCAGTAGGGTTTAAGGATTCTGTCACCAGCTGGTGCTTCTGCCCCCATGTTTATGACTACCTTAGGGCTTCTAGGGGAATGGCAATTAAGGAAAACTGCAATTTAGAGTACTTTACTGAGGGTGATGCAGCAATCTGCTCACGGGGAGGGGGAGAAGGTAGAGAGGGAAAGTGAGAGGGAAGAGGAGGGCGAGAATTTCTGGTCTTTCATTTAGGCATCAGCTGAATCAAAAAGGCCAGGCTGAGTTTTTCAAACATTGTGGTTTCCTCTGGGACTCCCCACTGTTATAATACATCTTCCTTGCTTTACTGATATTCCACACACCTAGCCAGCACTCCTCAAAGAGGGAGAGTTGGGAAGAGAAGAGGTGCTGTAGCCCTTGAGCAGAGGCTACCTGTGGGACTGTAAGGCAGGCTGCCCTACTCACGCCTTACAGAAGGACTTTGCACCAACTGCATGTTTCCTTGTGCTGGGGTCTGGAGGTAATCTTTGTTATAGCCTCAGCAGTGTCAATCCAGAAGGCTGGAGAGGGCTGTGAGGGGGTCCACATATCAGGCAAATCCAGCATCCTCAATAACTGAGTCCTTACCCGGGTGACTGCAAGTAGCTTTTCTTCTGTTTTCAGGATAATCCACGTGAGACTCTGCACATCAGGATGCTGGGAGTTCTGCCTGGGTGCCAGCCACGTCCCGCTGCCCCTGCATGCAGAAGGCAAGAGCTCAGCCCTAGCAGCTATCTCCTATCTGGTACCCCCTCCCACCTACATACAGGGCATACAGCATACACTCAGCAGTGCTCACAATACTGGCACAGCCCCACTGTGTCCAATGATCCCTTTCATGTCCTTTTCCTGACTATTGTTTTTTTATTTTCTTCCTTCCTGCACTTGCAGCCCAATTACACTTCTTGTTCCTCATTAGTGGGCAGGTGGGGATGGGCTGATGGTTGGACAAGAAAATCTTAGTGATCTTTTCCAACTTTAATGATTCCATGATTCTTTGATCTCCCACTCTCCTTTTCTCTACTACTTCTGCATTCTTTCTTGGGCTTGGGCACAGTTACACAAACCCACTTCTGTATATGCACAATTGCACCACTGTCATACGCTCCATCTAACTGGAAAGGGGCCTGTAAGAGAAAGCACCTGTATACCAGGACAAGTGCATCTCCACATGAGCATTTACTAAGGTTGCAGTTGTGTTCAGAGAGAATTCAAACAGTTATGATTTTTTTCCCCTGAAGTCAGTCTGGCATCTCTCCTATTCTCATTTTCACTTTCTTCATTATGTTCTGATAATACAGTCACAGGCTGCTTTTTTTTGAAAGAAGAGAAGCAGAATTTATAATTTCAGCAATCCATTGAGCTTACTGAAGAACAAGAAGCAGCAGGAGGGATACATCCTGACCTCACATCTCCCATATGTGTGAGGACAGCATGCACTGATGTGCATCACACCTCCTCCCTCCTTCAGAAGCCCAGCTGAGTAACTGATTAGCAGCCGATCATTATGAGTGCAATTATACAAAGAACAGAGAAGCTCTAGACTTGCATGGAAGCAACCAAATAAGACAAAAGTTCTGAAAACGAGTAGGACATAAATAGAATCCATGGGTGCCCCATCCCTGAAGATGACCAAAGCCAGGTTGGATGGGGCCCCGGGCAGCCTGAGCTGGTGGGGGGCAGCCAGCCCATGGCAGGTATTTGGAACTGAGTGGGCTTTAAGGACCCTTCCAACCCGATTCATTCTGTGATTATGATTTTAGACTAATGCTATTTAGTATCAAAGTCAAACATGATCACAGAGAACCAAACATCTCATCTACCATCACCATACACAAAGAAATCACAAGAAAGGGAAGTAGGTTCAGGCTTCATTGACAGCCACAATGCATTCTCAGGGCAAGGCTTTGAATTCTGGGTCCAGGGTATGCTGCTCTTCAGATCATGGGGCAAGCTACATCTGTTCTCCCAAACTTGGGTAGGAATTTAATTATCTGCTATATTTTTTCCCATGGCCCAAAACTAATGAAGGAAATACAGAAACAATTTGTCAATTTGCAAGCCAGATAAGCTGTGAGAGAGAGAAGCAGCAAACAGTAGTCCACAGGATGTCCTCTAGACATACCTTTTATATGCTTTTAGGCACCATTCATAAACTAAGAGCTGTTGGCTGAAGGTACAGTGCTCACTGTCAGTAAGGGCAGAAAGGTGAGAGAACAAAGAGGCATGGCAGCACCAGGTATAGGGGATGAGCAGTCCTGCCTCCTTGAAGGCACCACTTCTGTGCTCCAGGCTGGGGAGGAATGTTGTTTCCAGCTGACTCAGATGCTGTTTTAGTGTAGTATCATCTGTGTCACCAGTGGGAATAAAATGGGGAATCTGGGCTGTCCAGTACTGTGTTAGTTCTTTCTCCAGATCTTTCTCCCAGAAGTTTGGATGCCATGTGGAAGCAGGCTCCATCCCTTGCTCACTGCTAAGCCACTCCTCTTTCTTCTGCTTCTGCCAGTTCAGTGACTCACCCACTGACTGCAATGGCTGCAGGAGCATCCCATCACTCCCATCGAGTGCTTTTCTCACAGCAGTCCACATTCGTTCAGTCAGGAGAGTGTAAAGCGACTCAGAGTTTCCCACACCATCGCTCCCAGGCTGCTCCAGACGAGAAATACAAAGGCAAGCTTGAGAAAACTTTCCTTGCTCAATTAATCCACAGATGATTTCCTCTGCAATAGACAGAATAACAACTCAGCTTGATGCTTGTTCACGCCTCCATTGCTTTAATACCCTCATATTGAAGTATGGAATTTATGGCTACCCCAAAAATCCTCACTCTACTCAAAAGAACCTCATTTCAGGTTCAGCATAAGCAGCTCTCACTTTCAAGTTCTTTCCTTTTTCTCTCTTTCTTTCTCCTTCAGGCTCACTGAGCTGCTGACTGTCTGCAGCAACTTGTCATGATCATCCCAGCAGACCTGCTCTTGTGGGCTATACAGGTTTATTTATAATAACTCTTCACCTTGAGTACTGCGTCCAGTTTTGGGCCCCTCACTGCAATAAAGATATTGAGGCCCTGGAACGTGTTCAAAGGAGGGCAACAAAGCTGGTGAGGGGTCTGGAACACAGGCCATATGAGGAGAGGCTGAAGGAGCTGGGAATGTTCAGCCTGGAAGAAGAGGAGGCTCAGGGGAGACCTCATTGCTCTCTATAACTTCCTGAAGGGAGGCTGTAGTGAGCTGGGGGTCGGCCTCTTCTCTCGTGTCATCAGTGATAGGACCAGGGGGAATGGCTTCAAGCTACGGCAGGGGAGATTCAGGCTGGACATGAGGAAGTATTACTTTTCAGAAAGGGTGGTCAGGCACTGGAACGGACTGCCCAGGGAGGTGGTGGAGTCACCGACCCTGGGGGTGTTCAAGGAAAGGCTGGACGTTGTGTTGAGGGACATGGTTTAGTAGGAGCTATTGGGAATGGGTGAACGGTTGGACTGGGTGATCTTTTAGGTCTTTTCCAACCTTGGTGATTCTATGATTCTATGATTCTATAATTCACAAAGGAAAGTACCTTTTTTTTAGAGCAAAGGAATTACAGAAAGAACATCTGAAAGGGCATAGAGCTCAAAGTCGAACCTAGTAGGAATCCTCTATCTTCTGCACAGAAAGCCTAACAGGACAAAGCACTGCGATCACTGGAATCAATTCAGGAAGCTGCTTTGGGTGTGTGTCGAGTGAAAGATGAAAGATACTTGCTTTGTTTTTTTGCACGTATCCTAATTTTCCTCTATGAAATAACTCCTCTGTGGAGTTAGGATTAAATCAAACAGGACTGAAGGGAAGAACATGACACAAAATGGGGAAAGGTTAATGCAAGGATCTCCAGCAAAGCAATGGGCGAGCTGCACTCCTCCTGCCTCAACACACACAGCAAATAGGAAAGGTTTCCTTCATCCAGTTAATCCGTGCACAACTCTGTGGAAGAGCAGCACAGTCACACCCTACAGGGTATAAGTCAGACGTACATCATCCTTTTTTTACAAGATGTATCAGGAGTCTTTGTAGAGATAAAATAAGAGCAGCAAAAAGAAATGTGTATGAGGCTTAGGGAAAGTGAGTCACAGAACATTCACAGAACGTACAGTTCATAAAGGACAATCAGTTAGGTGAAGGATGGTGAGGAGGAAAACTTAAAGGCCCTGTTCCAGAAAGTAACAAAAACAAGTCTATAGGGCTGGAGGAGGCTGAGAAAATCTGGGACTGGGGAGAGAGAGAGTTTCAAGGTTACCTGCAGGCATTTCTCCCTTTTCTTTTTTCATATTTTTTTCCATCGCCAGCAAATTTCCTGCCTCATTTTCGCTTTTTTCCTCCTTTGCAGCTGCCTTTTTCCTGCCAGGAACAGTCTCCACCAAGTTCTTGACTGAGCTTTTCAGTTTTTCTGCCCACTTTTTTTCCTGCTTTTCTTTCTCCTTGGCCTTGGGAAGCATCTTTGTATTCTCCTCGGCCCCTCTCTCCTGCTTGTGGCTTCTTCCCATGAAGGCTCCACAGGAACTCTTTATCTTCTTCATGGCCCAGATGATCTGGATACTGAAAATACTATCAGAAAAAGATGTTAAAACTCTTCTGTGCACGGTGATGCTTCAGGTACAAGTTTAGCGTTGATTCCTCAGGGAAGTCGTTCATCCACTAATGTTCTTCTGGGCGGTAACAACCTTCACATGATTTCTGAGAAATGTAACCTGTTTCCTGCCTGTGCTGAAGAAATGTTTACAGGCTGCCAGCCCTGTTATGTAATCTCTCTGCTCTGGGAAAATGATGTCAAATACGCCATACGCAATTTAACCACAAACAATGGGGAAAAGCTAGTGGAATTTTCACCGTTTTCTGAATGATTAAAATACCCCTGCATGCTGCAACGGTTCCAATGACAACCTTATCAGTTTCATAGAGTTAATTACTAATAGCTTCTGTGAGACATGCATCACATTTCACACACACCACAGGCACCAGCTGTGCCTGAGTTGTTCTGCAGTGAGGAGATCCCTCCTCACACTGGAGCCAGGATCTTCCCCGCCTCTTAGAAAGCCCAGTGTTAGCCAAGAGGGATGCAAACCCATAGAGGAGATGTGATGATATTCTTGTTTTAGCAACACTATTTGGAGCAGATGAGAGAGATCTGAAACTTCTGGATGTAACAATTGTCCAGCAACTATACACACAATTATTTACATTAATATATGCACATATATAACTTTCAGGGTGGATATTAGGAAAAACTTCTCAGGAGTGGCAATGCACTGGCATGGGCTGCCTAGGGAAGCATTCAAGAACTGTGGAGATGTAGTACTGAGGGATGTGGTCAGTGGGCATGGTGGGATGGGTTGGGGTTGGACTGGGTGACCTCAGAAGTCTTTTCCAACCTTAATGACTCTATGATTTAACTTGCATACCATTACAGCAATCTGCACTGAAGACAAAGCACATTTATGCCAACTCACTTCGAGGTTCATATTGCCAGGTCCTGAGCTGTTGGAGGTTCTGATCCATAATCCTCAGAACAAATTACTGCAAGGAAAAGGTCATTTAACTCCAGGAGTTCATGTTCAAAACAGATTTTTAAAAGCCTCAGCACTGCTGCATGAAAGACAATACACTTAGCTATAAGCTGAAATGCTATCCTTACCACGCTCTGTTTGCTAGATCATTGCAAATTGGTTTTATTTTTCCATTCCCTTATTGTAAAAATGGAATTGAGAACTTGAGAATTTCCATTAACTAAGGACAGAGTCTTGTCTTAGCTGGTACAAGCAGTTTTTAATGAAAATCAAACAGTACTCAAGAACGATTTTTGGAGGGTATGAATTTAAAGGCTATGTTTTTCACAGAGCATCCAGATGAATCAGAACATATGCAGCTGTCCTTCTGGGTTTAACATCTGCAGCTTCTTCCAATATATTTTCTACATTTTCATGACTGTAAAGTTCTACTAGTTTTCTACTTGGAAACCAAGTAAATATTATGGCTCTTACTCTGCACTTACTTCCATCAGCATGTTATCACAGAGTCATTAGTAACATTAGGAAGGAGGAAGCAAATACATTTCACTTAGAAGAATAAACAGAAAATTCTGTAGCAGTCATATATCTGAAGTGTTGCCAGTAGGAAATACCAAGGTTGCAAAATGTTGTGTTTCCCTGATTGTGGAGCAGTCAAAAACTGGGAGTTTTATCTACATTCCAATTTGACATTTTCCATTTTGATCTCACTTTATTTGTTGATTTAATTTTATTTTTATAAAGTTAAAATGTTTTCTTTGGAATGTTAGAGATGCAATATATACTAATACAAGACAGAATCAGTGCTAGTACAGAAGAGAAGCATTCCAAGCATGCTGAAACCCTTCAGCAATATTTTCCCATGAAAATTCCAACACAATGTTTTTATTTTCAACTTCATTGGCATTTTCCAGCAGGACCAGCTCTAACAGAAACCATTGCCTTTGACTTCTTTATAGAAGGAAATTGAATGTCAAAGTGCCAGTCCTGCAGGCATGATTCTCTGCAGTACACAAATGTTGAATACATACAATTGCAGATTGTGCCATAAACTGGGGCACTGTTTTCCCATTTCTTTCAAGGGGAAGAAAAATGAGCCTGTGGAAAATGGTGAGTTACTGAGCAGAGATGGCTGGACTTAGTGGGGCTGGGAAGACCTCTGACTCCAAGCTTCACAGCTGACAGCCCCAAGATGAGAGTGTTCTTAGGGTATCCTATTTGAGCAAGGGTTGAAGAATGGTGATGCTGAACAGGAAAGGAGAAGCTACCAAGGAGCTGCCAACAGGCAGCTTGCTTTTCTGGCTCTGTGTGCTTTAGCAGCATATGCAGGGTGCAGAGATATCTCACCTCTGTCTCTAATGCTATTTTACTGCTCAGGATGAAGTTCTGCAGCCAAAAGATCGGGATGTGAAACCTAAACTTTTAGTAATGTCCTCACTGCAGTGCTCCCATGAATGGACTTATGCCTAGACGAGCAGAGCCTTGGGGAAGTTGTATGTCTACAGCAGAGGAGCTGAAACTTGTCAAGGTGACACTGGAATAAGAGGTCTTTCACTAATTGTTAACAAAATGCAAAGAAATTGCTTGCTGTTCAAAACAATCACTTTTGACAAGGGAATCCAGGCACTCAGCATTTCACTTACACCTTCATTCTCTATTTCACGGGCACCTAATCTGCCCAAACAAGGGAAGTCCTTCAAAGCAGAAAGGAGAGGAAGAGTAAACCACAAGGACACAGCAGTGTAACTAGCACAGTACCTCCTTTGTCAGGTGCACCAAATGACCTTCTTCTTCCTCAAAGTCCAACACTCCCACTCTTTGCAGGTGCTCAGTACCCCCATTTGTCCACAGCATGACATTCTCTAAAGGGATTGTTCTCCTGCCCTTCCCCTTGCATTACTCACTGTTAAAGAGGACACATTTGTCCTCCAGAAACAAACCCAGCATTCCGGATTTCCCCCCTTTATGTGGAGCTTCTGGAAAAGCCCACATTAGTGAGACTGTCTATCTTGGAAGATCTGTAACTCTTTTGTTTTCAGGAGCCTTCCCTAAACAAGTGAATATCTCAGATAAACTCTTAGTTTCTCTGTTGACTTAGCTCCTTATCTTGCTGCTTCCCATTGTTTTTTGCCTGTACAGATACAACTTCCTCATAATAAGTGGACTGTGTGCCTGACTTGAACAATGGGTGTTTGATCTAAATGCTGATCAGATGAAGTCAGGCTATTAGCACTTCAAGTGAAATTGCTTTGCAAGAGTCCAATTACATTCATATCCCACTCCAAGCAATGTAATGATGCTCCTGCTCACTTTGTAAGGATTCCACATGACCATAGTGAGGCATATACAATGGAAACTTTGTGCTCAATAGCATCTTTTATATAAAGTACACTTGAGGCAAGTTGGATCTGCAGATCTCAGAGAGAGAGAGGGAGAGAGAGAGAAAGAGATCCAATTGTTTTCATCCATCCTGAATCAAAGACATTAATGCTGGCAGAAAAGAATATTAATGGCGATGTTAAAACCACGGGACAAAAATGTGGTGGCTCCATAGGGCATAAATTCATGCAAAAGCACTTTCTGAAGCTGCTGTAGCCTGACAGTGTGCTCCACCCCACCCACACTGCATCTTTGATTTCATCAGCAGCAAAAGAACAGCCAGCCAGATCTGTAAGCAAGGTAGGCTTTGGGGGGAGAGAGAAACAGAAAAAAAGCTCCCCTCTAGTTTGACACTGCAGCTGGCATTGCCATCATAGTCTGAGGCAAGAGCCGGCTTTGTTAATTTTGCAAAATTAGCTGTTGATTAGCCTTTGAAAAGCCTATATTTATTACTTCCTAAAGATAAGCCTACTTCCCAAAGAAACGACATTATGCAGCCTTAAATTGCACATGTACCTGTGTTTATTTCATCCCTTACTCTGATGTGCTTCTGTGGGTACACTGAGTTTAACAAACCTGACGAGAGAATGGCTGGCACAACTAGCACACCTTTACGCCCTTCTTGACAGTGCATGGCTGAGGAGGTATCCTTACTGCTCCTGCTAAGGAATAAAGCACAGCGTGAACTCGGCCTTTACAAGACATCAGAGACTCCACCCAGCAGCTCTGAAGGTACACAGCCATGGTTTCCTTGACTCAATTGCTCACTACATTCCCTGTTTACTCTCTGTCTAACTTGTATGTATGCTCAAGTAAACAAAGCAACAGAAATATTTAATACAAGCAACCTTCTCCATAGCAACAGATGGAACAAAGCCGCTTTCTGCAGTGCCTCCTTCCCACAGGCTGGACCCCTCCCCTCTTCCCTGATGTTTGGGGTACCCTAAGGAATCAGAAGAGCTTCTTCCTTTCTCTTACTGAGGGCATCCACCTGCATTTCTCTTCCCAGCTCAGCCAGTGATTTTCATCACGTTTTTCAGAAGTCAGTCTCAGATTCTCTCCAGCTTCAGATTGGACTGAAATTAGATATATTCATTTTGTTGGGGGTGGGGGATAAGCAAATAGGAAAGCTAGATGGTCCCAGCAGTTTTGTGCTCTTAAGAAAAAACACTAAGGACCTGAAAATAAGTTCAACCCAGAGAACTGAACACAGCTCTTTCCTCTGCCCATAACGCTGAAACAAAACACTTTTGAGGTACAGTTTGCATTGCCTGTATTTTACTCATCATGGTGAGGACTTGATTCCAAACTGACCTCAATTTTCACTTAATTAGTAACCTCATTTGCAGTGCTTTTGAAACATTTTTACCTAATTCCTGGGGATTTTGCCTCATTCTATTTTTTATTAGAATGAAACAAGCATTATTTTAAGGAAGATGTTTCCCCTTTTGACAAATAGTAATAAATAACATAATCCTCCAAATTTTAAAGATGAACTATAGAAAGCCTAGCAATAGGATAGGACCCAAAAAATCTCTGCATTAATAATACACAATGCACTCAGCAGAAGAAGAATAAAGTAATACTTCCAGAAGTGCTAGTTTCCTTTTCAGTAAAGAAACTGGTTTACCAAGCTGGGAATTTTCATACCCTGGTCTTTCCCCACAGACCTCCAGCAAAGAAAACACTGCAGTGATTGCAACTTCCTTCTGCTTCTCTTTAGTGAAAGAAGGAGAAGGATTTATGCATAGCATACAATAAGTGCTGGGTTAAAAACAGTTTGTTCCTTCAGACCATGAAATGAGTGTCTAGGTTCAGACAAATGCTGGGATAACAGAACATTTCAAAGCAAACTTGCTAGTTTTCTTACTCTAAGACAGACCTTCAGGCTCTGTTTGCAGTTTGGTTATATTTGGCTGTGCAGAAATAGCAGATACAGGGAGGAGCATGATGCAGTTTCCATGTTCCTTCACACTTCTATGCAGAGGCCAGTGGCTGGTTTTGCATTACTGGCATGGAAAGACAGAAGGCTGTCGCCCTTAGAGTGGCACCAACACCTGCAGGGACACACGGAGAGGAGAGGGCCAGCAGATCTGGTCAGAAAAGGCCAGCGCTGGCACCAAGCTGAAGGGCACAAACACACTTCAGTCTGTGCTTGGCCAGCATGCATGGGATTCAGGCAATGAATTTCCTGTAAGTATTTGAGGACTATTTCCCAGTTTCTCTGAGTTTCTCCGTAGATGACAAGTTAACACAGAACAAGTTATCACCTTGCTCCCAGCAGCCATACACTTGCTTGTTCCACCTAAGCTCGAGAAGATCCCTGTTCAGCCCAGCCAACCTTCTGCCTCACCCGTGTTGTTTCAGCATTTAGGAATTGCAGGCTCCTGTCTTCTCAGAAGATGGTACTCAGAAAGCGGCCAGCACTAACAGAAACGCCTTCAAAAGCAATTTCCCAGGGGACCTTACTGTTTCCTGAACAGACTAAGATCTGTTCTCTTCATATCCACTGTTGAGGTTTTGGTGTCAGTTTTTCTCCTACCACCAAAGATATTAAATTTGACCACTTTATGGTCACTGTGGCCAAGACAGCCACCAATTGCAGCTTCACACACCAGGTGCTCACAAGCAACAGAGCTAGGAGGGCGCCTTTCCTCGTTGGCTCCCTTAGTTCCTTTACCAGGAAGTTGTCATCAAAGTGTTTTAGGAATTTCCTGGACCCATTTATGTCAGCTGTGTGATGTTCCCAATTAACATCTGGCACTTCCCCCTTAAGGGGTTGAAGTCCTCCATAAGGACAAGGCCAGTAGATCTCGATGTCTCTCTTAGTTCCTTAAAGAATAATTCATTGGTGTCATCATTCTGGCTGGGTGGTCTCATAGCAGTGTCCAACCACAACACCTCCTTTATTTGCTACTCCCTCAGTCCTTACCCAGAGGATCTCAGCCATGCCATTGCCTACAGACAGCTCCATACATATGAACAGTAATGCAATATACACCGCGTGCCAAACTGCAGGCTGAGGAGAGGTTTGAAGGACTGGCAACCTGGCCTCTGCCTGAGAAAGCTTCAGGAAACGATGAAGAGGAAATACCCACAGGAGTCATTTCTTTTCTTATCTCCTATTACTCAGAGTCCACCCTTGTTACTCCAGCACTTGGAAAGCCCAAGTCCTGAAAGATCTTGTGATGACACTAAAAAAATACCTCTGCTACAGAAGCCTCTGCACTGCTATGAGCTCGACTGTATCCCAGAAGGCCAGCCACAGCCACCAAGCCTCAGAAAAGTGTCATCCTAAGAGCCAGCCAAAGAGTTTTCCTATCCAAAAGGGTCCAGGTTTGGTACAGGAGAACTACCATTTAAATGCTACTTGGAAAGGGCTTTCTTAAAACATAAATTATGGATATTGTTTGCTAGTGTGATAAAGAATGCATCATTGCAGCCACCACGTCTCTTTTCAAGATGTTCCATGATTTTAACCAGAGGTGTTTCTCTTTTTAGAAGTTAGGAGTATGAATATTCCGCCTCCATTTGGACAGAGGCAAGCCTAAAATGATTTTATTTGAATCTTTTATTTGGCTTTGACTGACAGGCTTCCTCTGTGCATTTTTTCATAGATCCACAGATTCACACCAGCAGTGAATAATTTAGGTTCAATTTTGAAGAAAACATCCCGCTCACCCACAGTCCTGTGTGGAGTAGCATGTGCAGAGATTTGGGACTGAAAATTCACTTTCCACACTCCAAACTCATTCGCCTGTTTTTCCTGCTGCCACAAGAGGCCAGTGATTCTATTATTTCCAGTCTCCAGTGTTTCACCAGCACTACACTGACACAGCTCCACGGGCACATCTGTCAAACACCATCTGGAGGCTAAAAATCGTAACTACAGACTGCTTTCCTGAACAAACCTGTCACACAGGAGCTGTGCACAACTTCATCTTAACTCAAGATCAAATCTCAGCCATCTCTTCCACCATCTTTCACAAATGTATCATTCATCAGGCATCTCTGGCTACAGAGGCAGGAACACCCCACACACCTGCACTGGCTGCAGAATATGGAAGTGTCTGTCTTGCCAAAGAAGTTGTTTGATTTTCACATTTTTAGAGATGCTCAGCATCTAGCATTTCTCATTTCCCCTTCTGGGCAGTCTGTATAAGAATTCCATTCCTATCCCACACTGGGCACAGAGCTAGTTTATCTACTAGCTCATCATATCAGACAAGACGACATGTCACATTGCAAAAAGGTCAGTTCTAAAAGATTTCTGCAATCTCTTCTCTCAGCTCTATGCTACTGAACTTAAGCAAGATATAGCAATAGGTTTGCAACAGCAGCAGGAGCCCATGATGGTCCTAAGAGAGAGCTAATCATCCTCTGAAATCATTTCAGTAAAATACACTGTGGAGGAAGTCTGCATGAGCACAAAGAGAAGCATTAAATTTTCATCAGCATGAGTTCAAGCTGAATAAAGCAGGCCTCCCAAATGCACTGTGATAAAACATTTACACTGCACCACAGTGTTCCTTCCAAAAACAGAAAAGCATTTAGAGAAACGGCATTAGAAAATTCAGCATTGCTACGTGAGGGGGGAGCTCTGTGAGTCTTCAACTTTTTCTGACCGCTTCTCCTCCCACAGGAAAGAAAGAAATATGGCCACAACAAGGGGTGGGCAAGACTTTAGGGGCAGGAGGAGGCAGGAGATACAGGCTCAGGAAAGGAAAGAGAAGGGCATTTGTGATGCTGCCAATGCCAGAACATATCCCATCCTTCTGTGCTTCTTCTCAGCAAAGCAGAGAGAATGCTATATAAAGATCTAGAAACACAAACCCACGTGAGCCGCACTCACTGCAAGAGCACCACCAGCACCGACTGCTTGCTGCAGGGATCCTCAAGGAAGCACAGTTAGATAAGCTGCAAGGATGTTTCTAAATTATCAAGAACATTTCGAAAAGAATCAGCGTTTTTAATCTATCCTGAAGAAACACGCAGTCTGTAACTCTGTGACCTGAGATATCCAGCACATGTTATTGCACTTCTGAAATTCAGTGAATAAAACAGAATCGAGGCCACATTCCAACAAAGGATTTTAAGGACACGACTCTTTCCTTTAGCTTCAAAGAAAAAATTCAGCCCATCTGTTTGGTGAGCAGGAAGTCAAGCTGGAGTGTTGTTTATGTGCTCCATGGCTACATAACAATTAACAATAAATATCTTAGAGGCTTGGACATCTGAAAGTTGCACAAATTGCAAGAAGAATTAATGTATCTGATCTTGATGCAGCACAAAATCATTGCATTTTAAGGCAGCTGTACGGAGGTTGTTTGCTTGAATGAACATTGTTTTAGGGGTATTTTCTGCATAAGTTTTTAATGTTGAGGTTTCAGGCCCAACAGTGGTTACACGCTCACTATGCTCGCTGTTACCACACTGTTCACAGTTAAATGTAACTACAGTGGACAAAACGCTAGCAAAATATAAACTTTCATGCTCAGAAGCTGTTTCACATTGGGAAAAAGAAGATGGTACTGATTTGCTGGTGGGGAGAAGAAGATGAACAGGGCTCTAGATCTGGTTCCTACTAACCTAACCCTCAGCATAACCATTTAGATCTATGCAAAGGGAGAACCAAAGAGCTGTAAGATATCTTCTGGATCAAAAAGCAATGGATCACACTTTGCGCAGAGGCAAGTGGGACATGAATCCTTCGCAAGTTCAGTTGCCTCCCACCTTTGCAGGTATTAGCATGAGTGAGAAAAAGCATATTAACATCTTGTTTCTTCTTGCTTCACCGTTTCAGAGCAGACATAATACACATGTATCGGAATTCCAATCTGGACTGTATTCATACACAAAATACATAGCATAATAGAGCAGTACAACTTCTTCTGGGAAACAGATGTACCTTGTGATATTTATTCTAACTTATTTGAAGGGAAGAGATGGGGAGGGATATTGGTATGTATAGCAGGCAATGACTGATATTTAAAACCTTTGGCATTCCCATATGAGCCTGGAAATAACTGTCAGTTCTATTAGTTGCTGTCACTGATGACAGCATATAAATGACTATCTAATCTGCATATACAATTGAGTAATCAGATGCCATATGTAAAAGCAGTTATTTATAGGTGCAGAATCAGACCAAATTTAAGCCCAGTCCTTGTAACGTATTATCTCACAAGTCAGATCCTCTTGGACACAGGTACAGACGTTTATTACTGAGTGCCTCATCTTAGATATTTTTTTAAACATCACAATTAATACTTCATACTATTGATTTTCCACTGTGCACTGAATCAGCCCCGCCTGCATCCAGCCTGCTGACAGGAAGCTAGAGCTGCTGTCCTCAAAACGCCTGTCAATGTAAGGGGCTGCCTGCGCACAAAAGCAGCCAGGAAACCAAGCAGGTCTTGCTGAAGGCCCATCGCTCCACTCAGTGAAGGCTTGATCTGTTCTTATGAACAGCTGACCTAGATTCTCTGCCTGAATGAAAGCCTTTTCCGGCACTGAGGCTGTTCAGACTCAGAAATTCATGTATTGCTCATCATGAGAGAGTAGAAAAATAGTGGATATGTTAAGGGAAAGCAGCAGCATCAGGCGGGCCATCCTGTCAGCAGCCATCCCCTCCCCCTCTTCCCTGAGACCCCCAGAGGAGCCACAGAGATGAGAATGTAACATCTAATTAAGCACCTCTCCAATCAGATCTGGTTCAACAATTGCAAATATCACGAGGCAGTTTGGTTTCCCTCACCATCTTATTTTTTGCACACAGCTAACATGCAAACTAGGTCAGTATTATTCCTACTGGAGCACTCACTATGGGTGTTATTTTTAGAAAACCATGTGATTGTCTGACTTTTATTTATGAAAGCACCAAAAGATCCACTGTATGTTTTCCCGTCTGTCATATTTGGGGTGGTTTGCTGTTTTAGTCCTTTGGGTTTTGTTGCTGAGATCTCTGGCCTCTTTTTAAAAGGGCAGAGTCAGACTAAATCAGGAGGCCTTGCAGTTCACACGCCTTAGCAGGCTCTGCAACAAAGCACATGCAGCATGAGCAAAGCAAACCAGACAAGTGCACTGAGAGGCTGTGAAAGGCAAGGCAGGGATGCAGGCAGTGAGAGACAAGGAGATGGAGCACAAATTGGAGGTCTTTTGTGCCAACTTACTGATTGCTTTACCATCCAACCTTGCAATCCCGTATTAATTGGCACTGCTTCTATCGCATTCTCTCGAATTCTTTATTAAGCAAGTCTGTATCGGCTGTCTAGCTGTACTTGAGATCAATCATCAAATTACCCCAGTGTCCTGTTAATACTTTTAAAAATGATTCTCCAGCCCTGCACAATTTACGAGTGTCTCAAAGTATTTAAAATGCCTGGCTCAACAACTGAGAAATCTGGTTAGTCTTACTAAAATTGCTGATGTAATCTATTATCATTGCTAATTTAAGGCATCTGGCTTTAGCTGGCATTATTTGGCATATCCTGAACTGCTGTTAGATGGAGAGATTTTAGTGCACTGCTACATCCCTCTGTTCCCTGGCTTTTTTTTTAATGCAGTGGCACAGCTGCGCAGGGAGGTGGGGGAGTCACCATCCCTGGAGGTGTTCAAGAGCCATGGAGATGTGGCACTGAGGGACGCAGTTGGTTTGGTTTGCCTTATTGACCTTTTGCACTTTCAGCAATTGCTTTATATTCATTACTACCATCTTTCTTTTTTTTTTTTTCTTTTTTCCCTATGCTTTATGCTTAAGAATATGCCTTTGTTTTACTTTTTTGTCACTGCTTTCACTCCATGTAGCTTGACTGAATTAAAATCAGCACCCTCCCTGAGCTTTGTTACTTTTTGATTATAAACTAAAACATTCTGAGTCAGCTCTTGCTTTTGATGCCTATTTACACCTTAAGGTCTTCCTGTCACCTGAACCATCTCAAACATGTTTTCATCATCAGGAAAACAGCTAATTAAAATATCAAAACTATGCAGTCCTGTGCACTGGCCTTTGTTCACATGTAGCTTGTTTATATGCTGTAACCATAATTAGCACCTGCATCTATGTGACCACCATATTTCAGTGCCTCTTCATCAGCCTAAAGTAATACAATACAGAAAAGGTTATGACATGTTTGGAACTAGGAAATTCCTGTGTATACCTCTTTAAACTCTCCAGGTAATTTTAGCACGAGCAGCTGCTGAGATGGGAAGCTTCCACGGCAGGGACACCACAGACATGGCAGTCCAAGGGCTGGCATCTTGCTCTGCAGTGACTTGCAGAGGCAGGTACCAGTCATTGAGCTTTCTTGCATTATACACTGGATCGTTCATCCACAAGCACTCAAAACTACTTTCTTCCTTGGAAACAGAAGTCATGCTAATTTTCATAGAATCAACAAGGTTGGAAAAGTTCTCAAAGATCATCTAGTCCAGCCATCCGTCCACCACCAATATTGCCCAGAAAATTATATCCCTAATTTTGAACTATCCTCATACCTCCCTATTACCTCCAGTGACATTTACATTGGCATTAAACAAAGTTTCCCACCACAATACAAGAGTGCTGTAATGAACAATTTGAGTTCTTCCTGATCCTTTCCTGTTTGTGAAGCCTGACTCCTCACAAAAGCTTACAGATAACGAAATTATGTTCTCCTCCAGCGTCCTCAGTTCATTTTGTCCTGTTCCCACTGGATTTTGCTCTAAACAAAAGACATCTTTCCACAGACATCTTTCCAATTTCTTTCTTAATTAATAAAAGAGAAGACTAGAGCTTCTGATATTTTTCACTATTAGATTCCAGAAATCAACATCAAAAGTTACTATTTGACCACTTCTTCCCCAAACAGCAGCATCAGCCCTCTCTCTTCACTGTCAAGACAGGAACTTAGAAGAACTACGTGGTGTTTGAAATTAAAGCAAGGGGAATCAGGTAGCTATTTCTATTACCAGGATGTCTCCAATGCCGACTTCAAATTAAAGCTCTGAATTTCCCTAGATTCTCTAAGTGAGGAGTCATCATGCAACAACCAGTCTGCACGTACGCCTACAAAGCAGAAACCACATGATGAACACAGCCAACAGAGTATTGCAAGCCCCACAGTTAGACACTTCCACCAACATGCTGCGTACACTCAAATTTGGAAAAACTGCTTTCATCTGTCCTTTCTAATTCATTCCAAGCTCTGGAGCTTGCATCATAGGCAGACTGCCTTCCTGAGCTAGCTGGCAGTACTGTCTTGGTGACTCCTCCAAAAAGAAACAACTTCAAAAGAAAAGATGTAGGATGAAAGACAAATGGGCCAGATCCAATTCAAATTCTAAACTACAAATAACATTTCCATCTCAAGTAAAGACCAAGCTGTCACGGAGCATTAGGCATTCACTGTAGATAAGGTTGCACAAGCTGTGCCCTCCATGCGATGAATGAGAAAATGCAGACATCTGGCTATGCCATCCTGAGCACAGCACAGCTGTGGTACTCAGATCTGTGTTTCAGGAGTGGTGAGTAAGAATCACGTGCAGGATACTCCGGGACGTTTTAAGAACACTGGACATATCCTGTGAACTTGCTGAAATGGCCTGGCCAGCACAAGCTACCTAGTTGGCTGTCCATGCATCGCACTGCGATGCCACATCATTCTAAAACTAACCACCAAAAAACCGATGGGTTTGGATAAAACCATAAAGGTGACTTCTTTTACCTCAGGCTTTGCATTTCTTTTCCCTACACTGTCACGTAAGACTCACATATGGGTCAGTTCGACTACCTATCACGCGTAACATGTTGTATGTGATGCAGAGCCAGGAGTAGGCTGAATGGCTGAGCAGAAGAGGAGTGCCTGCTGGCTGCTGTCTTCTGAATCAGGCATTTCCTAACTCTGGGCAGTGGATTGTGTCTCTTTTCCAGGAGTGAATTTTGACAAAATGTTTCAGAACTTTCATATTTCATGTTATTCCATCTGTCAAACCTGTCTGAAACTGGTCAAAGCACCGGAGGAAACCAATAAGTTGAAGAGCTCAGATTTTACTTCTTAAAGTCATATGCTTATCTTCCTTAGCCAGAGCAATTGTGTGATTCAGGCAATAACTTTGCAGGATACAAACATAAGTTGCATTGAATTTTCTGTAACCACACTCTTTTGGGATTAATACATACAAAAATAAAACATACTTTTTCAGCCACCAATACATTCGTTTTATATCTCAGTGTTAAAACCAGTGGACTAATCCTGCTTTGAAAAAGAACTGAAGGCTGCAATTATTCACTGCACTCATTAATAGCAAAACCTGCCTTCCAGTTATTTCAGGCACCCTCCTGAAATTATGCAGCTCGTTATTGGTGCCACATTCCCATTTCTCTCAAGAGCCTTTTGTACCAAGAACAAACAATAGCTTCTTCTTAATCAGGCTCAGCATAAAAAGAAGAACTCATGTTACAAAGGAAGGGCTGTATCATTGTGCCTTACTACCTCAAGTCACACAGGAATTTCACAAGTCCCTTCAAACTTTCAGTAATACACAATACCTGGGGAAGTTATGAGCATCACAAGGAAAACTGCTGATTCAAGTAACAGAAGTATTAATGAGTGCAGGACAATAGGCACAGACAGGCAGGTGAACAAAAAGCAGAAGCAGAAGTGTAAGGGGAGCCATGTTATCAGCTGTTCCATAACAAGAGAGCTGGTCCACTTCTGCTCTGTTATCCACCAGCATCACACACTATGCCACTGAAGTTCAAGGAGGTACCTCAGAAGATGAAACTACTGCAGAGGTGAGAAATGCAACTCATTTTTTTCTGCTAATCAGAAAGCATGAGTCCTCTTCTAAGCCAAAGCAATGTTGCCCTTGCTACTACAGTTCCTCATGGGCAATATATGTGGGCCATTCCAGTGCAAAATTATTGTGACAGCAGATTGAGGGTCATGTCAGACTGGAACACACACAACACAGCCCTATATTCCCTTCTTCTCATTCTTTAAATATCCTATCTTTCCTTTTTTTTTTAAGCACAAAATGAAGACTTCATGTCTTTTTCAGGGAGAGTAATGTTTTATTTAAGATGCCCTGTGAGCACCATGAATTTTACATGACAGAAGCTCCACCCACAACAGCCTTAAACCTCTCCCTTTCAGTCAGCAGGGCTGTGATCCTGCAGCCAACAGATGTGCTATCTCCCACTGGGAGCTCTGCCACGAGGCTGAGTCATGTTGTGGACTAACATACCCCTTGGGTCTACTGTGGGACTCTGATAGTGTCTGTGGAGGTATAACCTGTTAATAAGTATTCAGAAAGGCAAGCTTTTACAGTAAGCTGACCCTATTCAATTCTCAGTTACCCATGGAAGATTAATTGGCTTTGGGATTAACTGGAAACTTCCTCCCCATAGCAACCACAGCTACAACACAGTGACATATAACACAGGGTGCACAAGCCTCAAGGCCAAGTCCCATCTGGGAGTCCAACAGGCTAAAGCTGTCCATGCTTTGCACAGAAACCAACAGGTGAAGCACCTGAATATGCTCTTACCCCCAGTTAAGCTCCAAGCCAGGATCTGGTTTTATGTAGGTTGCCCGTCACACACTGTCTCTGATGGCTGAAAGCTGCCATTATCTAAGTGAACCAGAAGATACCACTAATACAAGAACAAGCTGTGTTGCCTGCAAAACTTTCCAAATTGTGAGGCAGCTGGTGTGCTGACACCATTGCCTATGTGCTGAGTAATGATGTCTCACTGTCTCTTTGTGCTCCCTTATCTGTCTCCTTCCATCTGTTGTTCTCTGCCTTCCATTTAGATTGTATGCCATTCAAAGCAGGGTTTTTTTCTAGCAGCCAGCACTAGGAGCTCATCTGTGACAGTGCACCACCAAATCAGTCTGATAACTCACCTAAATCAGTAACTGGTGAGCTGGAGTTGATGTTGTTCAGGAATTTGTATACGAATGGATTAAGAATAGTGTACTTGGGTGAGAAGCATGACTCAGAAGTGTTACTAGCATTATCCTTTTTCACGTTCATAAACCTAAGAAATGAGAGAAATGTGGGAGGGGGTAGAAAAAGACAAAAAGGCAAAGAGACAGCAGGCTGGCAGGCAGGCAGCTCTCAAACACAAACGCACTACATGGCTGGTACACAGACCAGATGCCAAGAAGAACTGAGCATTTGTAACTCCTACTCACATTCTCATTTCTTCTTTTACAGTTATCAACTTTGCATGCTTCTCCATTTTGGTTTTGCTTCATCTTTCACATAGATAAACCACGACCTGGATCTTATCTTCATGTATCCAAGCGACTTTACTATCATATCTTGTGCGCACACAGCTACACCCACAGGTCAAGGCATCTCCTTTGCTGCCTTCTGTACGTGATGATAGTGCAGCTACTCTGGTCACCAGGACAACAGTTCCAGCCCATCAAACTGATAAGAAGTTGGTTGGCTGGGTTCATGATCTGAAAGAAAACACTGAGGAAATAAATGTAGTGTGCAGCAGTAAGCTGCAAATGGTATTTGCTTTTCCTCTTAGGAAGCTGGAATGAAAAGAAAGAAGAGGATCTAAAGAGAAGAGACGTATTTAACTTTTAAAACTCCACAGTTAGAAGACCACTAAGACAAGGAACTGGAGGTAACACATGGGGCTTATCTCAG
The DNA here is from genome assembly GCF_026119805.1 of Tympanuchus pallidicinctus. Lineage (NCBI taxonomy): Eukaryota > Metazoa > Chordata > Aves > Galliformes > Phasianidae > Tympanuchus > Tympanuchus pallidicinctus. The sequence continues at coordinate 49,373,471 of NW_026294747.1, forward strand.
CCTTCCCATGCAAAGGCTGAGATATTTAGGCCACAGAACCTCAGAACCCTTAGATTTAAGGCCACAGAACCTCAATTTCCAGAAGTGACCAAAGCTACTGTCATGTCAGCAGGCCCAGAGGTTGTCTCTGATAGACAACAAAGTAAAGGAAATAAACATTACAGTCCAAACAGTCTCTGTTGCTAGAATTGCCTCTCACTATCAGCAGCCAGGACTGCTAAAAGAGTGCAGTACCTTATGCCAACACTCAAGCTGTTTCCTGGCTGGACGTGTGCTCGCTACAGGACCAGGAAGCGACTCTTTGCTCACAAAACAACCCCACCAAATACAGCTGAATCAATAATCAGGGCCAGTCACTCCAGAAAATTGCTTTGTGAAATGGACATTTGGTAGATACAGAAGTCAAGCTGTAAATTCAGTCTTTCCAATGCTGTCAAAAGGGAAATACAGAACACTAGTACCATCTGTAATGTTCAGTCCTACAGCTTCAAGGAGCACAGTCCAATCACTTGGCCAGTGCAGAAACAGACATGAAAAACAGTCTGAAAAGAAAATTACTTGTAACTGGAAGCTAAGACCATTTGAACAGTTCATTTGTAGCCCACGGAGTGCATTGAGGGGATATGTAATAGACAGAATATATCAGAATATATCAAAGTGGTAAAACTTTGTCAGAACAAGAAACGATTGTGCAAATCCAGCTGAAATTGAAAAACTCTGATAAGACCATTCCCTGTAAGACTGATAAGAAATGATGTCCTGTCCCTTTCAGGGCTACTCGTGGACACAGCATTCTGCCTGAGCAAGGCTTGCATCAGTGATATTCAAGGTAGCATCCAGAAATGCAGGTCACATGGCCAAGCTCTAATCTAAATGAGAAGAGGCCAGCAAGAAGAAGAGTGTCAGACTGTATGATAAGGAATCAGGCAGCCATCAGCCAGTGCTAAAGGAGTATGTGATGGTAAAAGGTCTCCCCTCCCACTTCTGCTTCCCAGTCCTTCCATGAAACAGATGATGAATTTCATCCTCTTTGTTCTGTTTCCCAGCTGTGATTTGACAGTGAATTCTCTTTTTAGAAAGGTGCTACAGCATTCACTCTCCCTACCCTCTAGCCTACACACTGGGGAGAGGGGAACTGCATAGTCAGCTACACAAACATCTCTGGCTGGAGCAGAAATGTATACATAATCTAACACATTCAAGGCCTTTCTGAGCATAGCAAAGCAATGCCAAGAAACAGAAAAATGTCATCAAGGCCACATAGATGGGTTTCTTGCATTTGTTCTGCATCTCAGCCACAACAGGCAGGCACAATACACAGAGACAAAGAAGCCTTTCAGTAAGCAGTGTGGCACACACTCCTGGGTCACATAAGGCGGCTGTGCGTCTGCCCAGTCCCCTTTCCCCTGTTTTGATTGTAGCTGCATCCTTTCTGTGTCAAGATGTGGATACTTAATACATTCTCACCTTTGCCCTCAGCTACACACTGTTTCTGCTTAGCTAATGCTTTTCTTGGCAGGCTCAGCTAGACAAGTCAGAGTTCATCTTGCACCCTGGTCAGCTGAGACACAGATGGCTGGCTCTGGGGAATGCTGCAGAGATATGGCCGAAATGAACTGAAGTCACTTACACATAGCTGCAAATTGCTCTGTGTTGGGACTCAGCCAGTGAGGTCCTGGCCAATGACTGGACATCCAGGGACAGCCAAAAGGCAAATCAAAATAAACAAAGGGGTTTCTTCCAGGAATGTATTATAAAGAGGTTTGGTTTTCAAAGCAGGATTTAAGAACAGAACCGTGTTGTCTGTTCTTAATGCCTTAGCCTGGGCTGTAAGCAGTGACAGAACCACTAAAAAGCTTGAGACAATTAACAGAAGTGAGAAATAAGAAGGATGCAAGACACAGGAAAATAGTTAAGATATGCAGGGCTTTTCACAGCTCTGGCATAGCTCTCTCATACAACTGATGCATGCTAAGCTTTCCAAAGCGGGGAGAGTGAATGGATCATATTTATCTGAGTAAAGGTTCAAGAAATTGACTTCACTTCGTCCAATATTTTTCATTCGTTCTTGAGAAGCATCCAGCAGTCAACAGTCCATTAAAGAGATTGCTGTGGGAAACCCATGACTAATAGCTCTCCTTTGATTCACTCATTCTTGTTAACAGCTTTCTTGGAAGAATATATTGCACAGCCTATGGTGCAATAGTCCTGCCCAAAGTCCATGTATGCATGGAGACTGACCTCCCTAGTGCTATGTTTTCCAAAGACCTCTGAGCAGCTATGTGTAGGTTAGTCACTACAGCAAACACAACACTGTGGATCTGGATCACAGCAGGCAAATCTGGCACAACCCAAAGCTACAGAGCTGCCTCTTTACAACCTTTGGTAAGGAAACAGAGAATGTCAGAGAGCAGTACACTCTGTGGCAGTGGGCAAGGATGTTTGGGCTGATTTTCAAGCAATCTAGCTAGCAGATTGTGACTTGGCACCCACTGCTACTTTGCCTGTTTCCCTGCTGCTCCAGGAATTGAGCAAACTGTGAGCGATCTGTCTGCACGCGTCATAGCATATGCCGCACCATGCACCAGAATTAGCACACTGTCAGACCAGCTGCATGGGCCAAACTGCTCACCCCTCCTGTCCACCTGAACATGTCCCAGGGTGCAGAATGCAGCGGGACTCGTTGCTCAGAGCTCTGCAGAGAAGGCGACGGGGCTCTTGGATCCGCGAAGGATGGCACTGAAAGCTTCATCTGGATGAATCAGCTGCTCACTGCAGGATTCTGCAGGAACAGCACAGCTACTGAGTTTCAACAGTAGCTATCTATAAAGCAAAAAGGAGTTTTATCAAGTTTATGCTACTAAACATTATCCAGAGTGCAAATTCTGACTGGGAATTGCCTTCACAGCTGATAGACTGAACTATCAAAACTTCTTGTCACAGCACTCCTTGTCTCAGCACACCAGGAAAACAAATAGGCAGGGAAAATAAAAGCCTTCTTTAGCCACAGCAGGCACTAGTAGCCAAGAGAACTGGCTACTCACGAAGTAAAAATAAGCATTTACAAGTATATATCTTCAGATACAAAAGTTGTATCTTATGAGGATCAGTGAACAAAGAGACTGCCAATAAAGACTCAGTTAAACAGGGAAATCATCCCATGGTATAAACCAGTTCATCTCTGTGGACTTGAATAAGCTCACATTTATATCTGACCTTACAGATCCCACCTGCATTCACACACCCTCCACAGCTTAATCCAGAATGGAGAACCATTCTGAGCTGAGTATTCATCCATCACCGAGTCATCCATTAATCTGTCTGCTGAGCAAACAACCAGCAACGAGAGGAGCTGTGTATTTATTACACATTTCTGAATAAGTCATGCCCAATATCTAGGACAAACAATACAGTGAGTCCTAAAGAACCCCTTGAAAGACTTTTGCCTGCTGGAGACAACAATGAAAAAGTAACATGATAGAAAGAGAACAGTAAATCATTCATGAGAATGATTAAAAACAAACTCTGGTTGTGGTGCAGCAAAACAACACTGGAAACAGCCACTGTATTCCACCTGAGCATCTCTGCAGTACAGGAGGTAGAGTGGGTGGCTTTCATAAATGCCATATTTTATGGCTAGTGCAAGGAAGATGTACCAGTTACAGAAATCTGGGGAGAACAGCACAGCAGCAAATTAAAATTTATTCAGCTATTCCATGGCTACATCAGGCACCAGTGCAGAAATATTACTGTGCTTAAAATTACTAATGCAAAAAATGCTTAGCTGGCATGCCAAGGGCACTAGGGCGAGAATAAGCCAGACTCCCTAAGGATGAATAATGCCTTACGCTAGTGAGCTCTCTAACATGTGCACAATCATTTTGGAATCCTAAAATCAAGTCCTGAAAGAATTACAGCACCAAAATGTTCACAATCACCACCTACTCTAACTGAGCTGTTGATGCTACAGTTTCCCAGATGTGAATGTGGACAGAGATATGAATCACAAACCATTTAATGAGCATTTATTTTCTATCCCTTCAATGCTGTGAGAATGCCCATTTCAGGAAATGATTTTGAAGATCATTTCCTCTATTTCAGGTAGAAAGTTCCCAAATGATCAACATGAACAAGATTATTTTTTTCCCCTATTTCTTCAGGGCAAAATTCTGCTTCTATTGTGCATTTGAACATTCATTGACATAACTGTGTTCTAAGAGATTTCCAAACCTGACTGTGAAAAACAGTTGTAGGCAGTATCATTCCTGTAAGAAAGCTCTGCTTTCGGTGTGTCCCCTGGCTTGTTTTCAAAAAGAAAAGTCTACATTATATCAATAAAATCACACTGGGCTCTATAATCAACACCATGTTTGATGGGAGTTCACATTCCAAGGTATTTTCAGCCTGGTTTCTTAAACAAGCAAGATGTATGTGAGCAATTTCAGTTGCATCTATCTGTTCCTGAACCCACTGGGTACTTCCAAATCCAGTGACACTTGGCAATGTGAGACGTGGGTGTCTGGGCACGGTGAGACATGGTTGGTGCTTCAAGTCAGCTTTCATTAGGCACCACAGAATCCACAAAGGCCAAAGCCAGGCTTAATTAAATTTCCACTCTTGGAAACAGTGTGTGTTTTCAGCTCCTTCAGTATTGCTACTAGTTTATGTAATAGCCCAAGCATACAAAATACTGGGCATGTGCAAATTGCAGAACAAAGTTTCTGCTTCTGGTTTCCGATTTTAAGTACTGTTCTTTTTTTTTTTTTTTTTTTCAGTTTGGCAAATAATGCCCATTCATAACATAAATATCTGAGTTGTAAACCACTGGAGCATTGAAGATTTTGGCACCTTATGGCAGTCATGTATTATTTGCTTCCTAACAAAAGGTAATCCCTGTATTTTTATTAAGCAGCTGCACCAGCTGTACTCAAGCTCAAGGCAAAACACACCAAACAGCAAATTCTACATTGCAACCTACAAATTCAGCATTATCCAGCCTGCAGTGTCCTGCAAATACCTTTGATGTTACAATACATGTAAATCTGTAAGGGAAATACAATCAGACAGTGGAGACAAAAAAATTTCTGTCATGTCTTTAGCTGTTTGTTCCCAAATACGACTGCCTTCCTTGCCAAAGATCCCCTTTGATGGTTTAGTTATATAGAGTAAGATTCTCCTCTGCCTTTAAAGCAGAATTTTCTTTTGCCTTCAGCACAAACATCAGGGACACCTCCTCCTCTGCTAGATCTGCCAGCAAAAGCACAAACAATCGCTAGCAGGGCCTGGGCACTGCCTCCAAACTCCAGCTCTCCCAGCGATGTCCTCTGTTGTTTTCAAAGACACTCCTCCATGCTTGAACGAGCAGAAGAGATTAGCAAAGCAAGATGCAAGCTGTAGCACAGACCCCTAAAAAAACAGCTCAGCAGCTACATGTTTTTGCACACAAGAGAAAGGAATTAAGAGCCTTAAAATCTCCAAGGAAAGACGTTCTGGAGATAGAACCTGAAAATCAGAGGCAACAACACACTCCTCCAGGGAAAAGAGGAAAACCAGTAGGAAACTCTAAGCACTCAATATTTTCTTTGCTACTTAAGAGTCGACATTTTGGGCCCCTCACTACAAGAAAGATATCAAAGCTCTGGAGCTCATCCAGAGAAGAGCTACAAAGCCGCGATGGGCCTGGAGCACAAATCTTATGGGGAGGGGCTGGGGAAGCTGGGATTGTTCAGTCTGGAGAAAAGGAGGGTTGGGGGAGACCTTATTGTTCTCTACTGAAACTACCTGAAAGGAGGTTGTGATGAGGTGGGGGTCAGCCTCTTCCCCCATGAAATAGCAGTAGGTAGAGAGGTAATGGCCTTAAGTTGAGCCAGGGGAGATTCAGGTTGGATATTAGGAAGAACTTCTGAGAAACAGGGCTAATGCATTGGCACAGCTGCCCAGGGAGGTGGGGGAGACCCGTCCCTGTGGATGTTCAAGAACCATGGAGATGTGGCACGTGGACGTGATCAGTGGGCATGGTAGGGATGGGTTGGGGTTGGAGTAGATGAATTTAGTGGTCTTTTCCATGCTTAATGATTTTATGATTCTATCTGCTGATCATCACAGTGCTGCTTGTCAGACCTGCACAAGCTAGAAAAACAAAAACAAACAAAACAACAACCACAAAAAAAAAAAAAAAAAAAAAAAAAAAAAAAAAAAGGATGAGCTACGATGTATAGGCGGAGATGCTGGCAAAGCACACAACAGCTGGAAGCTGGAGAGAACCTGGTCAATTTTTTTTATGAAATGGAAATGAAAATGTAAATCACTGAAATGCTACTGGAAGAGAGATTTAACTCACAAACATAGATTTTGATGTCTGCAGGTTGACTGTGACAAGTAGCACAGAAAGATAAACTCAGTGGTTGCTACTGGGCACTGTGAACAGGCAGGCAGCTCTGACAGCATGCTTTCAGTTGGCAGCTCTTTTCCTTGAGGACTCCTTATCTTCCACATGCAATTCTGTCAGCAACCAGATTTGCCAACCACAAGCATGCAACTGCTGGATAACGCTACTGCTTGCCAGTTATGCCTGTAGCACAGCTGCTACCTGGGCAAACCAAGATAACCTGGTTTCTCTGATTCCTACCACCAACCCTTGTACCTGTTGCTAACACACAAAGAAAGCTCATCAAGTTGGGGGCACCTCTTTATCGCAGACCTCCAAACTGTGCTGATTTCACCTCCTAATTGAACTTCCATCCCATGTGCACTTTTCATTCATGTGAGTTTGCCTTTGTTTATACGTCAATTTCAACACAAACAGACTGGTTTTATTTGCTCAAAAGGAAACTTTATTTTGTCCTTCTGTCCAAATAACTACTGACTGTAAAATTCCCAACAGACTCCTCCCACAGACCAGACAAGTGCCATGCCAAAAGTAAAAGTACAGTATTGAGAAATCAAGAAGAGTGAAAATAACAAGCAAATCACACAGACTCAAGTTAAGAAATACGGTGAAATTTTCACCATGGTGAAATATCATGTTATTCCAGACAACAAAGAGAGTGAGATCACTTTTCACATGCACTGCTTAAAACCCAGAGATGTGTGCCTAATGACATGGGGGAGCTGCCAATACCAAAGAACTGTACAGTTTCTCAGTGGTTTTGTTAGAATATTCTTACTTAAAACAGATTGTCATTGAGGAACATAGAGCAGCTAGGAATCTGACAGCACCACATGGTAGCCTTTAGCCCTTCTCTCAGTACACATGAATGAGTATTGCTCATCTGTTTCAGAAGCTTACTAGTTTTTCTGGATGAATCAGTTGGTCACAGAAAACTGTAGTCCTGTTGTTTAGGAATGGGCATTGCAGTAAACAAATAACAAGATGGAGTCAGGACATTGCCCTCAGGAGCCGCCCCCACTCTCTAAAACAGCACAGTGAGCTGTTAGATAGTTTTGCATAGGTGGGTAGTGCTCCTCAGCAGGTAACCCAACACATGGCTCTTGCATTGAACAGCGTCCAACTCCTAGCAATGCCTCCTAGCCTGCATTCTGCTTGTACTCAACCCCTCAGTGCATACTGATAGGAAACTCTGTGACAAATAAAAAACAACAATCCCTCTTAAAATTACAGCTATCAACCACTCGTTTATATTCTGCAGAGAAAGGTGGTTGCTTCTCTTTCCTGAGACATCTCTCTTACAGCCAGACACACTGCAAAAGAAAGGAGGGCAGCAGGAGCTTTGTGGTGTCTTCTGAGATGACGGAAACAGATTTGAGGCAGAGCTTGTCTTATGCTGTCAGATGAAAAACATGGAGCCCTTTAAAAATCCAAACCTTTGCTGGGATATTTTAGCACTTCTGCATAGATACAGAAGTGACAAAAATAACTACTAGCAAATAATGGCTAGGTGTGTCTCCTGCTCTGTCTCTCTCTCTCCTTCTTTCTGTTTACTAATTCCTGAACTACCAATGAAAATAGCTAACCATAATGCTGCAGAGGAAAGGAAGGTATTTTACAAAATGAGCTTGTACAAGATGAGCTCCAGGGCAGTAATTAATGTGGAGCTCCTGAAGAGAAAGAACAGACCTATGCCCTTGCTACTGCTTAGTGTCTAAGGCAGCTTGAAAGAATGAGTGCTGAGTAGTAAAGCCACAGCTATTCAAATGTATCCACCTTCCCAAATACCAGTCCTGGAACAATTTGGACTTGTGCTACAACAGAAGTCGCATATTCAAACCTGACGTGTAAATAAGTAAACTCTTTCTACAGGTTTCTGAAACAGGAAGAAGAAAGAGTTTTACTATTCAGAGCTCAGGGTAACTGCAGAATTTTGGCCCTCCTTCTATCTTTGGAAATTGCTATAGATAGAACTCTATCATGTCAGAGTTGCATGCACGTTGTAGTCCTTTCCACTGTCAGGAACGAATCCCATTTGAACACAGCCGCATTACTCTCAACAGGCTGCACGTAGCAGTGTGGGGTGCCCAGCAGCACAGGGAGAGACCAGAACCGACAGCAGAGGCATCATGCAGCACAACAGAGTCCTGTGCCCAGCTGCTAAGGGATCCTGCTCGAGCTGAAGAAGACATCATCTCTGAAGCAATGACTGGAAGATAACATACAGCTTACAGCAGAGAAAAGTTGTTCTTCTTGACAAGGTTACCAAGTTAGTATTGAAAAAAGGCTGTGCTTACAGCCAACCATGTAACAATGACAAAACTTGCAGAAGAATAAAATACAGGCGGAATATACAGTTATGTGCAAATATAAATACCTGTAATTAGAATGCCCATTTTTGAAGACTTACATTTCAAATAGAGGCACATATTAATTCTTGGATACAGTCATGGTTCTGCTGCATTATCACAGGCATTGACTCTCTGCTATTGTTAATAAAACCTAAGGCAGCGCAGAACAAACTTGCATAGCTCAAGGCTGAACTGAGCCATAACAAAGCTGTGATAAGGAAACACACACCCTAGCACCCACTGCTGAAAACTTCCTACTCTCAGACATTAAACCACTTCCAAAACCTGACTCAGTCATGCCATCCTGAAGTACCTAAACTTCAGGAGAGGGGCATCCATAGGAACTCCTTAGCTTAAATCAGTGAAATGCAAAGCAAACACGAGTTCTGTGTTTTCGAAGTCACAAAAGCAATATGAACTATGAACTTCAGGATTTATGAAACCTATGAAACCATGACATTTTAAAGTGGGAGAGAAAATTATTTTCTGTCTTGTCCAAGCCACTGGATGCTAAAGTGAAAAAAAAAAACAAAACAAATCAACAACCAAATATTATGATTCAGTAAAAACATTTCAGATCCAGTACTTGATATTAATGAATTTCTCTGGTAAGGAAAAAAATGAACAGCTTGGTACCAAGGAGACAATAATCCACAAATTTTGTCTGTTTTGTACAATGCAAGAGAGTATATTCTAATTTACCCATATGGAATCTGCCTTTTGCAGAAGGAATACCATCTTAAAAGGGAACTCTTAACTTGATGTCAATTTATATATCATCAAATTTTAAAAATCCTTCTTTATGCTACTAATCACAACTCTTCAGTTATTCATATGTCAAGGAGCACCAAATCCAGAGGTTCGTTTCCCTTCTGCTGTTCAGTAAAGTGGTGTTGGCAGCGGTGTGCTTTAACACTTTCAATTTATTAACCTCAGAGGTGTTGTAGCATGTAAGTAAAGCCACAGAAAGGAGGCATTTAGTAAGTTATACATGCTGCATATTTTTACAGCTAAGGAGTTCCTGCTGTGCTTTTCTTGCCTCCCACATTTTTATGATTATTTTTTCCCCTCGTGATAACTGCCAAGCCTCGTATACTTGGGAGATATATTTCCTTGTTTTGCACTAACCCTCTTTCTCATGTTTAAAAAAAGCGTTGCTGTGTGTTTCTCAAGGAAGCATTTCGAATATCCTGTAAGCTTTTAACTTTTTAAAAGCTTAAAGTCCAAAACAGATTTACAAAATGTTTTACAGGACATCATCCTGGCTACAGAGATGTGCTATTGCATAGGCCGAAAGGAAATGTATAACTAGGGCAGCAGTGATGATGCAGATGATGTAGGAGGGTCTTGTTAGAAAACGTTGAGGAATATGCACATTTATTTCTGGCAGGTTCGTTACTCTGCTGCTGCAGCTAAGGGATCAGGTTTTTTATTGTTGCCTGTCTCTGAAAGTGTCCGTAAAGATAGTGCCATTTTTCTGTCATGATTCCTAGGGAAATCTAATGCATTGGTTACCTTTGTATTTTAATGCAGTATTTTTGCATATCGGAAGGAAACATTCAAAATAAACTTACAGGTTCTGTACAAGGGGTTCCTCCAATTATACGAACACGTTACCAGAGTCAGCTGAGAAACCTGTGTTTCAGAACTGACTTGATGCAGGAAGAAATACATTGTGTATGACATTATTTAATGTCAGCACTCATTCTTATCCTCATTACTTCTTTCCCCATACACCCACATAGCCATCGAGACACTTCACAGCACTACTCAGTAAGGTGCAGCGACAGGAACTGGAGCCTTCTTGTGCTGCCTGGCAGTACTTAAAGCAGTAAGAGTTGATGAAGAGTTGATTTTAAAGGACACCGTTAGTGCGGGTGGGTGATGGGGCAGACGGTTGGTCCAGATGATCTTAGTGGTCTTTTCCAACCTTAATGATTCTATGATTAAGTTTTCAGAAGCTCTTTGCCTCTTGAACTTTATTCGTGTTGTAAACCATCCAAAATACATAATTCCTGTTACATTGGAAGGCAGAAGACTGGGAAATGATAGAGACGGGAAAGAAAAGGCCTCAAGTTCATAGTTTCAAGTTAGAGCTACGGTCCCAGCAGGGCTGAGGGCCGGCAGTGTTTGACACTGAGAACACGAACTGCACACAGGGACTTGGGTCGCCCTCAGCACCCCGAGGTACCAAAGCTGAGTCGTTATGGCAGCGACTACAAATCGGTGCTTTCCTACTCCCTGAAAGCAGGCTGTACGGGAAGGACACACTGCGTTCAGCGTTTTAATTGTTTAAGTGTTTGTAATACAAATTAGTTGCTGCGATGTCAAGCGTTTGGCCACTGCCCGCCTATAAGCTACAGCCCATCTCCATTACCATGCCTGCTGCGTCGGATTCCTGTCAGAAGTCCCGATCAGCACCGAGGCCTTTCCAGAAGTCGCCCCTGTGAGGAAGCCGAGGTGGGAACAGAACCCAAAGGGCAGGACGGGGGGGTGGGGAACCTCAGCAGGGACCAGGAGGCAAAGGAGACACACAACCCCCAGCCCCAATCCCCGACTCAGCCCCGCCCCCCCGCTCCCCCTAACGCTTCCCGCGCTGTCTCGCGAGACTCGGCCGCTGTAGACGCGATGTCCTTTGGGACACTGGGGGGGAGGGACGAGGGAGGGAAGCGAGGAGAGGGGTGGATTGATCGATAGCGGCCTCCACCAGTAAGATTAGGGTACGCAGGGCCCCGAGCCAATAGCTTCGCCCCAGGGCGAGCGGCGAGCCAATGGAGGGGCTGAGGAGGCTGGGCGCGCCGCTGGCTGATTGATCCCAGCTTTGGCGTTGTTCAGTCAGAGCGAGAACATTCTAGAGGTGAGTACGGGGCAGCCATTGCCGGGGTCCCATCAACCGCCCCCTTCTGCCCGAGCTGCGCGCCGGCCGCCGCAGCTCCCTCCCCCCCCTCCCCTCTTCACCCCTCTCCTCCTCCTCCTTCCTCTCCTCACAGGTGCCGGCGCTAACGATGCCCCTGATTGTGTCTCCTCCGCAGGTTGTCCGGCACTGCTGTCCCTGCTGATAACGCCCGTCACAGGACGCCCGGACCCGGAGGCTGCGGCGTCCGCCTCCGCCTCCTCCCCCGCCCGGATATAAGCGCCGCACGGCCTCGTTCTCCTCGCACACTCGGCTTCATCGCAGCCCAGGGCGAGCAGCGTTGGGTTTATGTCTTTATTGGACGAAAACGGTGAGCGTGGGTCTGGAGATGGAACGGCCGAGGGCGCGGGGCTGAAAAGGCGGTTGGGCCCTGGGAAGGTGCGAGCGGGCTGGGCTGGGCTGCCGTTGGAGGGCGGGTGGCTGCGAGGATTTGTGCCCGGAGCCCTCCGGGTAGGGGAAGGTAACAAAGCAGGCATGTTAACGTCTCGCCTTCGTTGGTTTGATGTTTCTGGCGGCTGTTTTTCCTCCGCGTTATTTTCTTACACTCGATCTTTCTTTCCCCCCCCCCCCACCGCGCCATGCGACAAGACAAGATGGCGGCGGCCGGGCCGCGCCTCCCCGCGCTGTGGGCGGTTGGGGGGGGAGCGCGAGGCGGGGGGAGCTGTGGCGCAGTTACAGGCGGGGAGGGAGGAGGGGGCGCCCGCTCCGCCAGCGGGGGGAATAGGGGGGGAAGAGGGGGAGGCGCGCGTGTGAATGATCTTCCCCCCCTTTAGAGTTGGGGAGCGCATGCGCAGTTGGAGGTTCCCCTCCTCCCCCCTGGTCTATTCCAGGGCTGAGTCAGTGCTTAATTGCTGCATTTATGACTCATCACGGGCCCGAGTGGGGCGGGGAGTGGTGTTGCTGAGTGCTCTGCTTTGCCTTCCCGCTTTTTTTTTTTTTTTTGCTTTTTTTTTTTTTTCTCCCCCCCTTCTGTGTGCAGCATATTTGGGGAAGGGGGGGGGGCTGGGGGGTTGCTTGCTTGGGAGGAGGTGTCCCGGGGACCAGGAGAGGGAGCTTCAGCCTGCAGCCCGCAGACAAAAGCCGTGAGCTAGAAGGAGGGGAAGCGACACGTTAGCTGTGTAAGCTCACGCAGAGAGGTACTGCTTCCTCAGCGCTTCTCAGGCGCGTGGTTGGGTCACGTGGGGGCTCTTTTTTAGCCATTCTGGGGAAGGAAACCTCGTGCTTGAAACAAAATCCTTGGGGCGGCTTCTGCTGAAGAAGGGTAAAGCTGCATTGGGACAAATGTGGAATATATGGTGTGTGCATATCTGCTTGCTTCTCGTGGAAGGATTTGTAAACCTGAGCGGAGGGACTCTACATGGAATTGTGCTCTTACGCAGGAATATGAAGGAGTCTATTTTAATGTGTCAACACTTCTGTCATTAACGATAACATGGTGACGTGTCAAAGCAAGCATGCTGCAGGCACGGCTGCCAGTTTAGTCAACCAGTGTGGCTTACGTAACCTTAGATCTGATTACAGGGGCACATGTTAATTTAAATATGTAAATACTGCTTAAGGCAACTTTAATAATAGGATTCATCATCCTTCTCCCAAGAAAAAAATCAACTGGAAAAGCTGTTGCACTGCTCTGTACCTCTCTGCACTGTGGCTTTCTACAGTGAAGCAACTTGTGTCAGACTTTTATCAGGCTTATTGTTAAGTCAAACCTCCACAGAAGCTACTATGAGAGTCCGTAAGTGAGAGGGAGGACTACCTAATTTTCCACTCTGAGCCAGAAAACTGGTAAGCCACGTAAAAGTTCTGTTGGACTGCAGATTGCTGCTGCTTCACCTTATGGATATTTCTCAGCATTCTGATAGAGCATGGTTTATGTAATAGGTTTGTGCTATGATGCAGAATTTGAAACTATATTCCAGATTTTTCTTCCACTTCAGCCTGGAACATGCCATGTGACCTTAATGTGAGAGCCCTTGGTCTTCATTAATCAGGCAGTGTTCCTTTCCCTTCCTTAATGACCATGGCAATCTTGGGAGTTAATTGTACAAAAACCACTGTTTAGTTGCCTGTTGTTTTTTGAGGAGTAAGGTAGAAGAGGATTTAAAGCTCTGTAGTGTAGGTGAGGAAAAGTTACTCAGTGGTGCATTTCAAGGCTATTATATTAAGCTTCTCAGGCAATGAACTTAGTTCCCTGCCTGTAAATACAGCTCCTCACATAGCAAGGTTTTATTGGTGTATATTGAGATAAACTTTACTTTTCTGTCTGTTAATGCTTGCAGAGCTGTTGCGCAGCCACTGGTACCTGTATTGGGGAAACATAGCGTACAAGCAAGAACCTTACAGCCTCAGTGGCGAAAATTTTTTCATGTCAGAGACCGAGAACTCTTGCAGTCGTTTATGTCATCCCGTCTTCTCCAGACAGAAGATACCAAAAAACTGCAATCAAAGATCTCTTCATCTTATTGATAAAGCTACTAATAAGGCAAAATGTCTGTCAACGTCAACCGCAGTGTTTCAGATCAGTTCTATCGCTACAAAATGCCCCGTCTGATTGCCAAGGTAACTTAATAACTGTTAGTGGTGAGTAGGGAGGGTTTCAGGTTGGTTGCTTTCTATATAAAGGAATTGAGGTAATGATACAATCCTAGCCAATCATAGGGATGGATGTCTGCATCTTTCAGTCTGGGCTAATTGTACATTAATGCCACTTGAGCGGACCCTTCAAGGCAGAACTTAGGTGTAGTAAGATGGGAAATAAACACTGGGTTGGGCTGTTGTGGTCATTCTAACTTAAAAGCTTTTTTTTTTTTTTTTTTTAAAGGTTGAGGGCAAAGGAAATGGAATAAAGACGGTTATAGTCAACATGGTTGACGTTGCAAAGGCGCTTAATCGGCCTCCAACGTGTAAGTACTCCATGCAGTGATGCAGCATGGTTGGGAAGGTTTTTTTAATGCTTTCACTTTGATTTGAAGTTGTTAGTGCTAAGTAGTTTTTTCAAGATTTGTTAGGAAGATGGTGAAGGGGAAGTAGGAGAGAGCAGCAGTAGCATGTTTACTTGATTTTTCAGTCAGCAGTGAACACTTAAAGGCACTGGTGGTTTTTTTTTTTACTTTACTTACAGATCCTACCAAATTTTTTGGTTGTGAGCTGGGAGCACAGACCCAGTTTGATGTTAAGAATGACCGTTACATTGTCAATGGATCTCATGAGGCGAATAAGCTGCAAGACATGTTGGATGGATTCATTAAAAAATTTGTTCTCTGTCCTGAGTGTGAGAATCCTGAAACTGATCTGGTGAGTGCTCTCTGTCTGTATGAATGGTAACAGTACAAAAACACTGTGTTTAGGGTTGGTGGAAATGGTGTAGATCTTAAAAGCTGACTGGAATAACAAATTACAGAAATCTGATTTCTTGCTACTCAACCCAGGCTGTAGTTTTACAGTGGTTCAAAACTTCTTGGCTAAATTGCATGTTCAAAGTCAAGCTCTGTTAGGGTGATGAAAGCATGATTTAATCCTAGGAGATTACAAGGTAAATACTGGGTGTAGGCTATAATATGTATCTGTTTTGTATTTTTACTGGAGTTTCTTCTTTCTTACAGCATGTCAATCCTAAGAAACAAACTATAGGTAACTCTTGCAAAGCCTGTGGCTATCGAGGCATGCTTGACACAAACCATAAACTCTGCACATTCATTCTCAAAAACCCACCTGGTAAGTTTGTGTTTGTGAGCAGGTGACTAAAAAGGAGCTTTTTTCCAATGTGGGTGCTGTTAATCAAATTAAAAAGCAAATAGCCTATTTGCGAGTAAACTGTAATAATGCTCTGGGATGCTGCCAGTGTGTGTTTGTGGGTTGGGGTGAACAGCTTTGTTCATAGTTCAAATGTGGAAAGGATGCAAGAGAACTGGCTACTCTAGTACAAGTATCTGATGCATTTTATTTGCCTAGGCAGGACAAAACTTTGTAGGATGTTAGTCAGCAGGTGCTCACTGCTGGTTGCTGGTTAAGTCAGCATGAAGCACAAGGATAGGAAGCAAAAGCTATATAATAAATGTGAACTGCAGTGGTCAACTTAGTCTGTGCAAGCAACACTCTGTAGTAAGCATTTGGTTGCCTGCTGCAATTTAAGCTTGCTAAATTAGAAGAGTCTAACCTATTCCGGGGATCTCTGCTCTGTGAGGTCACTTGTTATATGGACTTGGACAGCCTTACTTTGTGATGAGACTTGGCTAGAGCCATGGGTTTTTCTGAACAGTGATACCCTGGATCTGTCTCTGTATGTATTCAGAACAGCAAGCGTGCGTAACCTGCTCTATAAAAGCACTGTGTCCATTTTACTTCAGAGTTCAGCAGCGGTGCAGTAGCGCAGGGACTTGACGAAATAGAGGAAGCTAATACACTGAAATTTGTTTTCAGAAAGTGGTGATACTGGTGGTACAGGGAAGAAAGAAAAGGAGAAGAAAAATAGAAAAGGCAAGGACAAAGAAAATGGTTCTGTGTCCAGCAATGAGACACCTCCACCTCCACCACCAGAGGAGATTACTCCTCCACAGGTTGTGGTAAGTAGAAGTGGGGAGATAAGGATGTATGGTGTCTTGCTTTGATTTAAAACTGAAGATCACTTCCTTGCTAGTCAGCATTGCATCAAAGCTTTACTATACTTGAGAAATCTGCAACTGGAGTAGAAGTAGCCCTGCACCTCCCCTGTGGTAACTCCTTAGCATGCATGCTCCTTGCTAAGTATATGTTGTATACTCTATTCCTCAAGAGATCTGGATTGTATTTAAATGGCTGTAATATGTGGTGATGAGGCAGTGCTTGAAAGTAACCCTGGAGCTGGCTGTAAATGCATGTTATTTAGCGTAACTTCGGCATTGGCTCTCTCTATTTCTGTAACATGCAGTTAGAGGATCAGTTGTGTTTCTGGAGGGAAGAGTCAGAAATACTTGACTACAAACTGCTCTCAGATCTGCATCTAAAGGTGGCATTCAGTATTTCAGTAAGCTTGTAATAGAACTGCATGAATTTCATGGCCTTTTTCCTCTTTACTCTTTAAGGAGGAGGAGGATGATGATGACTGGGGTGAAGACACAACAGAAGAAGCCCAGAGGCGTAGAATGGATGAAATCAGTGACCATGCAAAGAACCTCACACTTAGCGAAGACTTGGAAAGAACAGTGGAAGAGAGAGTCAACATACTGTTTGATTTTGTGAAGGTGAGTGGATGTAAGAAATGCTCATAGGAAGATGAAGAGTGAGCTGCTTTTTATTTTTTTCTTCCTAGAAGTTTTTTCAACCCTAGAGCTGGAGCTGCTACAGGGTATAGCATTAATGTAGTTTTCAGTAGCTTTAAATCATTCTGTTTCTGTCTTGTAGAAAAAGAAGGAAGAAGGTGTCATTGATTCTTCTGACAAGGACATTGTAGCAGAAGCAGAGAGACTGGATGTCAAGGCTATGGGCCCTCTAGTTCTGACTGAAGTCCTTTTTGATGAAAAGATTCGTGAACAGATCAGGAAATACAGGCGTCACTTCCTTCGTGTAAGCTGCTGCTTGTTCTGTACCCAGGGTAACGGCTGGTCTGTTCCTGTGATAACTGCTTGAGTTGGTTCTGGACTGCTTGGTACTGTGGGAAGATGAGTTGTCATTTTTAGAGCAGTGCTTCCTAACTAGGGAAGACTTGGAGGGATCATGAAGCTGTTGTAAACTCTGTCATCTCAGTGAGTTAAGATCAGAAGCAGCAGCTCATCCTGGAGAGAAAAAAAGCTAATTTGTCTGCTCTTCTATCCCAACTCTAGTTCTGCCACAATAACAAGAAAGCTCAGAGGTACCTTCTCCACGGCTTTGAGTGTGTGGTGGCCATGCATCAGTCTCAGCTTATTTCTAAAATACCACATATTTTGAAGGAGATGTATGATGCAGATCTTCTAGAAGAAGAGGTCATCCTTGGCTGGGCAGAAAAGGTAAAAGGAAGAATATTTTGTGCTATACCTGCTTTGTACTTGATCTTACTGTTCTGGTAAAACTTCACACGTGGATGTCTTCAGTTCTCAGGAGAAACAGATCTCCCACAGACAGCTTGTTTGAAGGTGGCAGGGTGAAGATTGGCTCGTGGTGTTCTTGCATGACCTGATAAACTCCTTCGGTGTTCCTTTAAGCAGAATGTCCTTCTGTTTTTCAGGCCTCAAAGAAATACGTTTCAAAGGAGCTTGCCAAAGAAATCCGTGTCAAAGCAGAACCATTTATTAAATGGCTGAAGGAAGCTGAAGAAGAATCCTCCGGAAATGAAGAAGAGGATGAAGATGAAAACATAGAGGTAAGGCTTGCTTCTTCTCACTGAACAGCTTCAGAACCCTGTGTGCTCCAGTCCTGAGGCACTTGGTCTTGGAGCACTACTCACTTGATGTACTGCTGTTAATGTTGGAAACCATGAAGCCTTTCAGAAAAGCCTGGAGAAATTAATGAAAGGAGAAATGGCTGTTTTTCTTGACAGCTTAGGCCTGAGTGAGTCTGTAAGCTATATCCAGCTGATTGTGCCTGCGTAAGCTGAGGTTTCAACTTGTGTGTGTTTAGACTTCCATTGCAGTTAATGGTCTCCTGTGGGAAGCTGCTGGGCACTACATTCAGAACTTGCAGCAGCATGCTGAGCCTTATTGTTGACAGGCAAAGGGAACTGTAGAGCACGTAGATGCTGTCCACTGGTAGTAACAAAGCAGAATTACTGCATGATGCCTGCTGCCTCTCAGCACTAGTAAAGGTACGTTTCGTGTCTCCACAGGTGGTATACTCTACAACTGCCAGTGTACCTAAAGTTGAAACTGTGAAGCCTGCAAACAATAAAGATGATGATATTGATATTGATGCCATTTAAAGTGATGCAGCGTAGCTTCCAGCATAATCAAACTTCTCTGCGTTTTCTGCCAGAAGTGTGACTTGTATGTGCACAAACTGAAATGGCTTAACATCCTGCTGCTCTTTGTACTCTAAAATGTATCTTTTTACTGTGACTGGTCTTGTGTAACTAAGCCTAATACCAAGGAGTCAGCACATCAATGAACTGATCTAGTTTGCAAATGGCATGTTCTGTTTTGTTTTTCTAACTTGTGTTGACCACATACTTGGAGCACATTTATACAGTTACGGAAATAAAGGATTTGGTTTTGGTCAATCTTCACTCATGCCTCAGCTTTTTTTTTTTTCCAAGTAAGTATTTACACAACTGGGTACAACTTCCCTGGTGGAATGAACATTGCAACGTGGGTGGGTGTGATAATGAATTACTTTGGACCAAAGACATGCTAAGGTTGAGACGGTGTTTTGTCTTAAATTTAGCGCAAACTGTCTATGAGCTTTTCAGTAACTCCAATAAATCCATAGGTGGTGCTTTGAGCACTGCCCTGCTGGTGGTGTGGGGTTACAAGTCCTGAGAAATCAGTAGTGTGAGCAGGTAGCTGGCTTACAGCAAGGGCAAGATTTTGTTTGCTGTTTAAGAGCTGCAGGTTTGACTCCCTGCAGTAGTTGGGTGTAGAGGTGTGAAGTGAGCACTGCATTGCAGGTGATCTTGGATTCGAGTTGCCAGCACTGGTGTGCTGGGCAGGCTGTTAGAGAGGTGGGGTGAAGTTGCCAGGGAGGTACGTGTGTTACTGCAGCAATACGGGAGCGTGACTCCTGAGTGGGAGGTTAGTGCTGGCATTTTTCCTGTGTTTCAGAAATAATTGTCAGTTGTTAGACCTGTTGGGAATGTGGAAGGTGAGTTACTAATCCCTGTGTGACCTTTCCAGAAGATATTTCTCTTTCCTGGTGCAGGCACGCACCTCTGTTGTGTGACAGTTGTGAGCACATCATTACCAGCATTTTTGCCTGCCACTTTGTAGTCAGGTGTGGAAAGCAAAGATCAAATACAGCTGTACATATTAGAGGGTAGCTGTTGCAGAGCTAATGATTTTTGCCTGCTACTCTGGCAGCAAATTATATGGGCATTTTTTGGTTTATGTAGATAGCAATTAGAAGACTGGAATCTATTACTTCTATAAAGCAAAAGGCTGGGCTGCAGGGGTGGTGACGGAAGCTTAAAAGGAAAGAGTTAATAATGCTGTCTAGTTTCCAATGGAGTTTCAGTCTATATCTTCATCCTAGCTTGAATCAGCAGGCTTTGCCTTTCTAAGCAGCTTCAGTTTAGGGAGGGAAGGGAAAGTCTTGCACGTTCCCAAGATCACATTTCATGTGCAATGCTGAGTTCCACGCAGGATGGGCAGTTCCAACAGAATGAATGGAG
Source organism: Tympanuchus pallidicinctus (assembly GCF_026119805.1). Taxonomy (NCBI): domain Eukaryota; kingdom Metazoa; phylum Chordata; class Aves; order Galliformes; family Phasianidae; genus Tympanuchus; species Tympanuchus pallidicinctus. Next base: position 49,393,399 of record NW_026294747.1, read on the forward strand.
ATTGACTCCCAGTGAGCGTAGGTCAGGGGCATTTACCAAAGTAATGGCTTGATCTGTACTGACAGTTTGCAGATACAGCTTTGCAGAGCCACATTGCTTCTGTCTGAGTGTGACCACAAGAGTGTAAAGCTGGGGTTACACAGCGGTGGCTGCTGCCACCTGCCATACAGTGAAGTCCCTGTCAGGGTGCAGCTGTTTTTGCTTCAAAACAGATTTGATCATAATTGTAGGCAGCCACTAAAGGAGATTTCTCTCTTTCTACTCCAGCCCCAGTGAGCTGCAAGGCAGACCTGTTTCTTCCAGAAGGGAATTTAGGAAATAAACTCTGAAAGCAGCTTTCCCTTGGATTAGTGAACTGATGAAATCATAACGAAGCTGTATGATGGTAGACTTGCTGTAAATGTATGGTGGGAGAAAACAGTGAGTGAAAGCGTTCCTTGAGTAGCACGTAGGTGGATCAGACTAAGTGTGTTACAAAGCTGCACCCTAATAGACACATCCTAAGAACAGTGAGGCCAGAGTGTGAAATTCCTGGCACTGCGCTACACTTCCAGCCCTATCTTTGTTATGCATTGATGTTCTCATCTCAGATAATCAGGGATTCCACCAGTTAATGAGAATGGGTTTGTTTGTTAGCATTTCTTTAGAGAAGAAATCTGTCTGAGGAGTTTCCCCAGTCTTTGAATTATTGCTGCTATCTGATTAAAAGGAACCAGTAGAAATTCAAAACGGCGGCTGGGTATTTAGATGCAATCTGCTTGGAGCTTCAAAGGAATTCCTGGCACCTGAAAAGGAAAAAATGAGTGTTGGGTGATTTCCCTGACTCCCGTACCATACAGCCTAAAAACCTCAGTGTGAATGCACTGATTTGGCAGGTGGAAAGTCTAGCATCAGATCCATGACCTCAGCTGTATAAATCTTCATCTTCCTCCCAGAGCTGCAATCCAGAGCTCTCCTGCAGCTCAGCTGCCCCTGTCAGTGCCCAGCGCAGTGGGAGCAGCTCTGCTGATGGGCTGCTCGGGGCAGTAGCAAGCAGCACAGCAGTATTGCAGGTGGAAAAAGGTCAGAAGCTTGAACCAGGGTTCGAAATCCTGATGGTTGTTGTGTGTATGAGAAGTAAAATTGTCTGCCTTTATTGCCTAGAGCCTAATGCTTTTCATTGGAGGTGAGTGCTTTACTCAGATGGATGTGATAGACATGTATTATGTCAAAGGATGCTCTTTGCCCCCAAGAGCATATAGCTCAGGCTTGTAGAGAGGCAATGGCTAAAGATAAGGCAAACGTGGTCCAAAGCAGTTGTGGTAGGCATGGGGAAGTGCTCAACTCTTCTTAATTCCCATTGCAGTGGCTGTTCTGGTCAGTACAACCCCAGCGCATGGCTTCCAGAGGGGGCATCTTTGCAAACGGTGGTTCGCTCTGCAGGGCCACTTATAGGAGGCATCACACAACCAGTCGTCTGCATGTGCTGCATGGCAGTTCTGTCTCACACCCCAGTTCTCCATACCCCAGTTCCCACCATTCATGGCACTCTCTACAGACAGGCCTGCAGGCAAGGGTATTTTTGTGCTGTCTTCATAGTGAAAACTGAAGTGTTCAAGTGTATGCATGTATGTCTTCATCTTATTTTTATGCACAAGGCTATCGTTCTCCCTGCTGAGAACTTTCTTCTTATTTGGGCTGCAGTGCTCACTAGGAGATCCCAATCTTCACCCATGTCTCCAGCTCAGCTGATTTTTTGCTGTGCTGATATGCCATAAAGTTAAACAAGCTGATTTGTATCTGATGAAATTGCGCTTAGCACATGGGAGCGCTCCAGTCGTGCAAGTTCTGCACCTTGATGTCTGAAAGAAGAGGTACTGGAGAACAGCAGTAACAAAGCTGTCCTTTCACTCGATGGCTGCTGTGCAGCAATAAAGATCACAGCAATTCTGCATTCCCAGAGGACGGAAGTGTCAGGGACGGAGGGACCAGAAGCTGCTGACCCACCAATTGGTCTTGCAAACCATGGCACTGTTTTCTTCTCAAACTAATTACTCGGAAAGAGCCTCGGAGGGCTGCTGCTGAGAGTTGACTCCTTGGCATTCAGTAACACCACTGAACCATGAAGATGTGGAACAGAGAACCCAGAGGGAAAGACAATAAAAAGCTGCTTAAAACATTGCTCTTTAAAGCCTTCTCTGTGAAACACTGTTTGCACGCTTAACTTTCAGCTTCGGTTTTATAAATGTGTTGGAGCCACTGGGATTGATTACTCACGTGCCTGGTGGGCTGATGATGTTGTCAACCTGCTGAAGACAATCACCTTGCTCCTCGGGCTGTGCACGTCTGTAGCGGAGCAGCACGGGGTGAAGGCTGGCAGCCCGGGCAGCAGGCATGGCTGGGACCAGCCAGGTGCATGGCAGGGGCAGGCAGGGCCTCTCGCCCTGCTCCTCCCGCACTGCTCAGCTCCAAGGTCACTCGGCTGCACCGTGTTGGAGCTGCCCTTGAACACCAGCAGCCCAGCACCTGTGAGGCGGGGGAAAGGCTGCAGAGGCTGGTCCTGCTCTCCGAGCCTGTTGTTTTCCAAGGTTGCAGGTGGAGAGTGGAGTTTACTGGATTTCTAATCTTATGGCTGTTGTCGTTAGATGTATGTTATGCACAGCATTTTCTTGTTAAGAGAGGAACAAATGAAGCAAAGAGGAGCTCTGGTTTGAGTCTGGGGTCCTGGGGACATCAGTGGTACATTGCAAATAAGGGAAGCAGCAGCACTGGGAGCTTTGTGTGGGTGTTTGCATCACTCCCTCCAAAGTTCTGTTTGATCCTGACTGATTTTTATATTGATTTGCTACTAATAAACCCAGCTAGCAACACTGACGTCAATGGAGTTAGCCTGGATTTGTATCTGTGTCATTAAGGAAGTCATCTGGCACCTTCAAAAGAAATGTGAGGAAACAAGTATATTATCCATTCCTGCACTGATGGGGAACTGCTAATTTAAGAATCGCACTTACAGCCAAAGTTACAGGTATATAAGAGGTCAGCAGCGTAGTTCACATAGAAAAATATTAGATAAAAACACAGAGGCTTTTTCACTTGATCTCTGCTGCTGGGAAAGCTGGACTGAAGGCCTTCTGTCTCCTGCCCAGCCTGTGTCCATATGCGGCACTGTGAGCCAGGTGGGCATGGTGGGCATGCATGGAGGTGCCATGACAGGGTGGCTATGGATGGTGGGCAAGCACACGTAGGGGTGAAATGGATAGCCAGAGCACAGCTGTGATCACAGGAAAATGCCTCAGCCAGATCCCTCTGGGTTCAGACTGAGGCCAGGCATTCATCCACCTGAGCTGCTGACCAGAGTGCAACACTTCCAGAGGAGCCACGTCCCTCTTAGTGGCACAGACAACCAGAATTGAAACCTCCATACAGTGTAAGCAGGCTGCATCATGCTTAACAGAGGTCACAACATCTTCATATGGCAGAGAATGAAGTACTTAAGGCTTTTATGGAGTAGCAGGGCTTATGACTTGCTGAAGAAATGAAAGAAAAACCATCCTTTTTATGTAGTAACGTAAGCAGAACTAATCTCCTGTGCTTCCGTGTTGATTAAAAATAGAGGGAGTGAGGGGTGGTGAGCCCACCTGGCTGCTCTTCGTGCCAGAAAAGAGGAGCAGCCTCAGGAGGGAGGTTCGGGCTGGAGGGAGACACGAGGGCGGTGGGGCAGCCCTATGGCCGAGGCCAGCTCCATCCCGGTGCTGCTCAGTGAGCAGGAAGGCAGGAGGGGGAAGTGGCTGTGGTTCACGGTGGGGTGAGGGGATGGTTTTATCTGAATCACCGGGGGGGAACGGAGTGTTCCGCTGGGAGGAGAGGTGTGAGAGCTGCTACCTGGCTGTCATTACAGCCTTTTCTGGGGGGCGTCTGGTGATGTTCGCTGGGAAGCTGTGGGGCTCCATAAGGGCAAGCTATTAACGACTGCTGGTTCTTTGTTTAACGCAGTCCTTCATGATACCGTCGCCTCCTTTGTTCCCTCATTTCAATGCTGGGAGGTGGGAGTGGAAGGCAGAGAGAAGCAGTGGTATCGTTAATGCCAGAAAACCCGTTCTGCAGGAAAAACCGCAGATGCGTGCCGAGCCGGATGGGGAAGGAGCGGCCGCGCTCATGACACAACCTGCAGCGCGCAGGCTGGCCGGGGGCAATGAGGGACGGCAGCCGCCTTCCCCTCTCCTCCCCCTTCCTCAGCGGCGTACAACCGCCCTCACGCTCGGATCAAGGAGGCCAGCTGCTCCTTGGGGCCGTCGCCCAGCGGGGCTGCATCCTCGCGCTCCCGCCTCACGCCCAGACCCTCCCCACGGGAACCGACGCGCAGCCACCTGACCGTGGGTTGGGGCTCACGGCGCTGCGCGGCTCCGCGGTCCCGGCGCAGCCGCCAGGGGGCGCCTGTGAACCAGAGCCGCCCGTGTGGCTGCGGCAGGGAGTAAAATAAAATAAAAATAAAATGAAGATAAAATAAAATAATGGCTCCCTCTCCAATATTCAGCTCCTCCTGCAGCACCCAGAGTCTATGAATCGGAAGGCATTATCCTCTGGGAGGTGTAAATGAGTTGCTCGCTGAGCAGCAGCTTGTGCTGTGCCATGCAGGAATGGGTGACCTTACGTCCTGCACCCTGTAACGCATGTGGGCATGGCACAGCCTGCCCGGTGTAGCGCACATGGCCCCGAGCTGCTGGAGTTCTGGGAGCGTTTGGACAGTGATCTCAGACAGCGGGTTTGGATTTGAGTGGAGCTGTGTGGAGCCAGGGGTTGGACTCGATTTCCCCTTCTACTCTGCTCTTGTGAGGCCCCATCTGCAATGCTGTGTCCAGGTCTCGAGCCCCCAGTACAAGACAGAGAGCTGTTGGAGAGGGTCCAGAGGAGAGCCACAAAGATGATCAGGGGACTGGAGCACCTCCCCTATGAGGACAGGCTGAGGGAGCTGGGCTTGTTCAGCCTGGAGAAAAGAAGGCTGCAGGGTGACCTCATTGCAGCCTTTCAGTACCTAAAGGGAGCCTACAGAGGGGAGGGGAATCAACTCTTTGAAAGGGTTGGTAACTGCAGAATGAGGGGAAATGGTTTTAAGTTGAGGGAGGGCAGATTTAGGTTGGATGTCAGGGGGAAATTCTTTACAGAGAGAGTGGTGAGGTGCTGGAACAGCTGCCCAGAGAGGTTGTGGATGCCCCGTCCATCCCTGGCAGTGTTCAAAGCCAAGTTGGATGGGGCCCTGGGCAGCCTGGTCTGGTGTTAAATGGGGAGGTTGGTGACCCTGCATGTGGCAGGGGGTTGGAGCTTCATGATCCTTGAGGTCCCTTCCAACCCTGGCCATTCTGTGATTCTGTGATTCAGCTCCCTTAGGAGCAGAGGCTGATCCCTGCAGCCCACACCAGGCACTGTGAGGGCAGGCAGGCCCAGCAGGGAAGCAGCATCCTGCAAAACAGGCAAAGCCTTCAGGTGGCAGCGGGTGGAGTCTTTGTGAGGCTCTGGGAAATGGGAGGATAATCCTTCTTCATGATAGATGGAGACGGCAGGGTTGTTTGGGTTGTGTTTGGTTTGGTATCTTTATTTAAAAGCTTTTCTTTTTTTTTAAATTCACATCCTTCTAAGCTCTCTGCAAACAAGCATGGCCTGCATTTCCAGGGAGGGCTCCTGGGTTGTCAGAGCACTGAATTTATGGCCCTGCCGGTGTCAGAGAAGCAAAACCTGATAGTCTAACTCCAATTCAGTGATTTCAACATATTTTGGCATGGCATGATAGTGGTGGGGCTGCTGTGTGGGCACGGCTGACTCGCCCTCATCTCCCACCTTGGCATCTGCAGGAGCTGGGTGCTCCCTGCACGTGGCACTCCTCAGGGCTGCCATCATGGCAACTTGACAGAGCCCCTGCTCTTCTGCCTCTTGCTAGCCAAGAAACTCAAATATCAAGGAAAAAATCCCTCAAGTGGAGACCATCTGGATGCCAGAACCGAGGGATGGGTCTCTAGATTCTTATTTTCCTATTTGCCTCTGAAATATCAGACCCACGTGGGGACATCAAACCCCTTTGTCTCAGCTCTCTCTGCTACGTGGGCTTTCTCCTCCCTCTGCCGCTGATGGAGACAGCGTGGTTCCCCCTGCCCACTCTGCCCCACCTCCCCAGCTTTGATCACAGCAGCTGTGGAAGCCAGACTTTGAAAACACAGTGATTTCAGAGACGTGTTGATTAGGAAATGAAATTCTGAGAAGCAAATGACAACCCAGCCGTACTGCCAGGGTCTGTGAGATTGGAGCTCCCGCCAGGCAATGTATTTTCATGTTTTTTGACACATCCAGGGTGTTGTATTATTAATAAAAAATGCAGGCAGAACTTCTTAAGAGAAAATGACTTCCAAAGAAATAGCTTTTTTTTTTTAACTCCCTGTGTATCTGCAGTCTTCCTCGAAGGCAGCTCAGACCTTCTTCTTTTCTGCAGAAAAAATGAAGCATACAAACAGAAGTGAAGCATAAGCTAACCCTGGGGTGGGGAGCATCTCCTGGGCTAGGAGAAGGAGAAGGACTGGTGACTTCTCTTCCCCAGCAGGTTGTCTCCAATGTCATAAGCAAATGGATTTAATGGAGGATGGAGGTTGGGCTGAGCCAAGGTGGGGAAAGGACTATCCAATGTGGCTACCTCTATAGCAGCATAATGCCACACAGTGACTCCAATCTGTCTTTCTTATTCAAAAAAACCCCCTAATCTAGCCCTGAAAAACATTCTTTTGTTTCCCTTCTCATCAGTATTGATAGCATCTTGCATTTCTGAGGGCTTCTGGCACTGTTTGGAGTTTATCAACCCAAGAGAGGGATGTTCTGTGGCCGATTCTTCTCAGTTTTGTTCTTGTGAATGCAGGGATTGCCCTCAGCAGGGGGTGAGCTTGGGCAACTTTGCACTCCAAACCTTGGACAAGCAAGAGGGGGAACTCTCACTGCCTCACTGTCCACTGCCATAGCACCCTGGGACCAAGCATGGAGCAGGAACCTGTGAGCAGGAGGCTCGCATTTCTGGGAATTGTCACTCCTTGATCCCTTGGCATCTGCCTGAAGGCAGCCACAGAGTATCTCCAGTCCTCTGCCTGCAGCTACAGGCGCTCTGTTCCTTTGGCAGCAAGAGCCTGGATAGACAACAGCCTTCAATCCCCATCAGAAAAGAAAGAGTGAAGCCATTTCTCTCTCAATCAGTTGCTTCCCTGCTCTTGGTACTGCTTAAAATCACTCCAAAACTTAAAGCCAGGAATCGGCCCTTACGTCTGTAGCTCATTCTGCACAAGACACTCTGCTGGGAAGAGAGTTTTCATGGAAAGCAACAGAAATCCCTGTTTGCACACCAAAGAGCCCACGCTCCTGCAGGTGCTTCTGCAATATGAGAAGTCAGTCTCATACTACAAAAAATCCAAAGTGGTAGCGGATGGCAGCAATCAGGAGCTTCTGTAAGGACAAGCTGCAAGCCATGTTCCCAAGGAACAGCTTGGGAGCAGCAGCAAGGGAAGAGGCTGCATTCATCTATCACAGCATCCTGGGTTGACTGGAGGGCTCGAAGCTCAGTTTTCTATGGGGAGCTGAACTCCTGCCCATAGCAGATGCTCTTAGCCATGCACAACTGGAGCTGCCCGGGGACTTCAACCTGCACCAGCCCAGGTATTATGGAGTTCTCCAGTTTTCCTTCCCTGTTCCCATTGCTGCCACCCAATTCACCATCCAGCAAAGAGGCAAAGGCATGTGCAGGTTTCAGTATGTGTGTCATTTTTAATGCATTTATTTTTAGCTTGTTTTTGTGGCCGGTAGAGGATTCCACAGGAAATCCTGCAGCCAGGGGATCATGAAAAGCTCAGGTTCCCGATTGCGTTACATACGTTAACAGAGATGTGAGCTATAGGTTTTTTTATAAAAGGCAGCTATAAATACTTCCTCCAGCTGCACCCATATCCCCTCGTCCTTCTTCTCTTCACAACACCTGTTGACACTCGTGTACCAAATAAAGATTCACTGCTCAGTGGGGAGGAGACACCGTGGCTCCAGCCCTGCAGTAAGGCAAGCTGCATGGCAGCAGCACCTGGACTATGAGAAGAGGGGCTTCTCTTGGTCTCCTATCAGTTCTGCAGGGAAGGTGCTGCTTAGGGTGCATGCCTGGAGGAAGCATCACTGGGAACCTGCCCTGTGGGTTTCAACCTCCATTCTAAAATCCTGCACCCGTGATACAGCTGAGCAGGCTGTGAGGACAACATGAACATGCTCCAGTCAGGGCACGGTGGGAGCTCTGCACTGCTCTGGCCCTGGGTTTATTCCAAAGGGCTGCTGGGTGGGAGCTGAGCTGAACTGGAGCCATTCAGCATTTTGCCTTTCACAAATCAGTATTCACTGGTGAAAAAGCACCCAGTGACTGCATCATGAGACAGAGAGCCTGGTGCAGGAGGGTTATTACAAAGATGTGTTCAGTCTGAAGTTAAAGCCACTGGCAGTTTAGCCCATTGCTTGGAATGACCCTCACCTGTGTTCTGTGGAGCTCTGGGGCAGAGACAGGTTGGAAGCAGAGACATTGGCTCAGAGGTTCATTTATTGTCAGTGAAGGTCTCAGGTTTGGACCTGGCATTGCAGTGAAGTCTCTGTCCCAGAGCAGCTGTGGTTACACACCACAGGGCCTCCAGCCGAGTGTGGCCTCCTGCACCAGAGGGGTCCTACTTAAGGGGGCAAAGGAAAAGCACCCTTTGCTATCTTCCATCTGCTTCTCCCCGCCCCTGTCAGGACTTCTGGCAGCCCTTTCAGCTGCAGCATGCTTCAAAAACGTATGCAGGGTTATGTAAGACACGCACCCTGGGTGACTCACACGCCGTGCTGCGGCACGCAGCTCCCACATCCCTGGTGCAGGCACCCCGGAGAGGCACACAGCCGTGGGACAGGCAGCCCACGGGGCTGCACACAGCCACCTCAATGACCCACAAGGATCATCGAGTCCAACTCCTGGCTCCGCACAGGCCGACCCAAAATCCAAACCCTATGTTTGAAAGCATTGTTCAAATGCTCCTTGTGACTCCAGGGACAGATCATCAGTTGGGACAAGTTAGAATAGCTGCACCGAAGGCAGTGAAGATGAGCAGATATTTTCCTGGTGTCTTGCCAGCTCTTGGTTCCTCTCCAGGGCTCCACACCTACCCCAGCCTACCTCCTGGTGCAAAAATGCTCGGTTTGAGTCAGAGGATCCACAGCCTGGCTTATTAGCAGAAAGGAAACACAAAGTTAATGAAACTCTTCTTGTTTGTGCCTGCCAAGGATCCAGCTCCCAGCTTTCAGTTGCTCTGCAGTGGAGGGATTACATATTGGGGCTGACTCTCAGCTTTGGACTCCACTTTTAGACTGGTGTAAAGTCACAGTAACAGAGGCATCAGACTCATTATTTATGATACAGTTATAAATTACACACTTTTGCCCCCTCAGTCCGTAGCTAGAAATCACCACTTCCCACACGCAGCATATGCAGCATTTTATTTTTAAAAAATGATTTCCATCTTTCTAAGGAGAAAAGACAGAGCACCAAAAGATGAATTAATATGACCCGCTAATAAGTTACAAAATCTTACAAGCCCACAAGACCATTCAGTCTCCTAAGGAAAGCTGAATTGCAGGGCCAGAAAGCTGCCAGGTAGAAAGCAGCAGAAGTGCCCACTCCAACACACAGCTCCATCTGCCAGCTGGGAGCCCAGTGCAGCCAACACTGGGACGTGGTGAGGAGGATCCAGCCGGCTGTTTGCTGGGATGAACGAGGCAGAATGACCCACACATGGCGTTCTAGCAGCTATGCTGGCTCAGCCCTGATGAATGGATCCACGTGAGCTTACCCTGACTGCCAGCTGCCTCATGGAGTGGGCTGGATCAAGGCTGGGAAGGTGGCATAAGGAGCCACGAGAGGAGAGGATGGACACAGAGGCATGGGACTGAAGGTGGATATCTTCTCCACAATCAGAAGTGTCCCCCACAGTAGTTGGGGTGAAAAAAAAAATACTCCCATCTGCACTTCTCCTCTGGCATCAGCTGAAGTCCGTTGGTCCCATATCTTGTGTTGGTTGAGACGATGAGGATGCCAACCTTCTGCTGTGACAATCCCCATGCTGACTCCCATCATGCTTCTGTGTGATGGCCTCAGTGCTCCAGCTGTGCCCCAGTCCCATCATAGAATCATAGAATCATAGAACAGCCTGGGTTGAAAAGGACCACAATGGTCATCTAGCTTCAACCCCCTGCTATGCGCAGCTACCAGACCAGCCTGCCCAAAGCCACATCCAGCCTGGCCTTGAATGCCTCCAGGGATGGAGCATCCACAACCTCCTTGGGCAAATCCCTAATGCTGTTTGTTTCCCTGTAGCCCAGCAGTGCCCATGCATGCAAGTGGCCTCGAGAAGACTGAGGTTACCAAGCCAGCCACTCTGAAGTTAGGAAATGCGGGAGGAAGGCTATCTCTGCATGTTTCTCATGTCATTATTTCCCCAAGGCTCCCTATCCTCGCTCCTCACTGAGCACAAAATGGATGGTGCCCACCTGCAGAACAACTGCTAAGCAAAAATCTGTCTTGAAGAGAGACCTGAAGTAGCCCTCTGTGAGCCCTAAAGCAGTTTAACTGCTGAGCTTAGGGTAAATTAGCCCACTCCATTGTGCTAATGCGTGCATATTGCTCCTGGTAGAGACACCGGCTTCAGCTCAGCACCACCAGTGCATCCCTGTGAACAGTGCTGGGATTTTCCATTCTCCTTTCTCCAAGCTGCCCAACATGCCAGCTCTGCCCTGCAGTTACAGCTGGTCACACAAACTTCCCTCGGGCTTCAGTGTCACAGGGCTTCATGGCTGCTGTCGGATTGAGCCCAGCTATGATGGCATGAAGCAACATAGCTGGAGAACAGAAATAAGGCAAGATTTGGGTCCAAAAGAGTCCCTGTGCCCAGGAACAAGTCCCCTGCACCTTCACTCTTCTCAGCCTTGTCAGCTCCAGTAGCTAAACAAAGGGGATTTCTCTGCAAAGGCAATGGGATCTGTAATTAAAGCCTGGATCCTAATGCACAAGCACAGAAGCCACATGCTGGCTGATTTACTTTGTAGCTTTGAGAGCTTTAATGTAGGAGGGTTGTTGGGTTTTTCTTTTTCTTCTTTCTTTTTCTTTTTTTGCATGCACGAGCAACATAAATAGAGCTTCATCTTTTATGCATTTTCTTGTGCCTTCCAGACCCAGAGCTCCTCTCTATCATTTGACATCGCTCCTTGTTTTGATAGATGCACTTACTGGAAGAAGATGTAAGGGTATTTTCATTGCAGTACATCATATTCACATGTATAAAATATTAAAAGCAATGGAGCTGAGCCCAAAATCAGTGCAGTACTTTACAAAATAGTATTAGACTTTTCCTTAGGTATTAGAGAAGGTGATAAATCCCCTTCTGTTATACAGTACAGCCCACATGGGCTCCTAAGGGGTATGAGTGTGATACTTGCAGGTAGCAGGAGGGTCTGTAGCAAAGACAGCAAGAAGGTTGTGTATGCACGCAGAGGAATATAAATATATTTATGTGTGTGTTCTTACGTAGCATTTTTCAGCAGTGCTGCTCTCTGCAGAGCGTGCATTTCCAAAGCCCTGTATGGGGGTCTGTACTGCATCTTCACAGGGGACATGGAGCATGGAGGACACAGAGCCACTGGCAATTACAGGATGTGGCAGCATATGGCACACATGCAGCCAGTGTATGGCAACAACATGTTTTCACTGCCTTGAAACAAATGCTTTAGAAGTTGATTTTAATATCTCTGGTTCTCTTTTGAAAAGCTGGCAGCCCAGGCCCTTGAATGTCCTCCAAAGGTCTGCTCTCCACAGACTGCAGTCGGACTTAGGCCCAGGTGAGCTCAGGCTTGGTCTCAGGTGGTTGCAGCTGATGCCTTGGTCCTTCAGCATCATCCCCTGGGGACCAGAGCTCTGGCAGGTTAGATGAAGGATGCTGAAGGCAGTCAACATTAGAAAATAAGAACTCAGAGTTAAACCATCGAGAGTCACACCCTGCGTAGGTGCTATTGGTTTGTTCTGCCTTATGAGAGGAATGAAGTTATTCAAAAGGAAAATTCTTCAGGGCCAGTGTTCGGGTGTTTTTCCATCAGCTACTTCCCCATTCCTCAGACCCGTGTGTTTTTCCTGTCTGTCACATCTTCCCTTCTGTCCCGAATGTTTCTTCCTTCCCTGCTGTCCCCAGCCACCCCCGGCCCCACTGCAGCTGTCCCACAAGCACCACGCACTGCAGAGGCTCGCTATTCCTAGCGCTGCCTTGGAGAGGCTGAAACCACCAGCAGCCATTGTAGATGAACAAAAGTGCTTCCAACAGAATTGTTTGAAAATAGGAACAAACATTGGCTGAATTTCCAAAAATTTGCAATGTCCCTTTCATTCTGCTGACTTCCAGAGAGAGGAATCTCTCCTTCATTCAAAAACTCTTACAAAAGGTTGATATTCCAACTACTGGTTGCTCTTCTTCATGGGTATTTGATTCTTTCTTCTTTTTTTCCCCACGTTGTTACTGAAAAAGAGCAAAATAAACAAACAAAAATATGGAAGGTTTCTAAAGCATTAAAGGTCATACCAGCAAATTTCTCAAAGCAACATCACTTTGCTTTTCAAAACCACCTTGAAAAATCTAAAACGATTGTGAATGTTTTTAGAAGCAGTTAAAAGATCACCTCCTCAGAGATCAGGTGGCTCAAGCTGAAGCAGGCACGCAGTAAGACCAGAGTGAAGAGAAAATAGGAAAACTTGTTTATAGGCACAAGATGTTAGTGGGAGAAACAGTAAGGGTGTTAATGGCCATATTAATGCCATGAGCAGCAGCTCCTATAAATGGGTAAGGGAATGTTATGGTTGGCAATCCTGGTCAATGAGAGGAAGTATTTATGGGCTCAGAGGGATCCTATGCTTGCAAGGGTAAGTCCTGCTAGCAAGACTTACTGCTGTGCTGCAGAGAGGGGAGGGAGGAAGTGGGTGGAGGTAGATGGAAGATCTCTCCTGGGGGAGAGGTGTACTTATGGCTGCTGACAGGGGAGGGTGGTCAGCTGTGTCCCAGGAGAAGTAGAAGGCTAAAACAAGGGAGGGTGAGAGTGGAGCGAAGAAAAGCAATGAATGGTAATTAATGCAATATGTTTGTAATCACACCCATAAATCATGCAAAGTCAAATTATGTGTAAAAAGAAAATTGATATATAAGATATACAGAAAACTCTTCAGTTCTATGCCAGAGGTAGATTTTCTCTACAGAGAATACCTGCAGCACGCACAGACCTCACTGCCAGAAGACATGATTCATGGATTAGGTTTATATAGCACCGAGCACTTCAAGCAAGGCACGCAGAGCCATGTGATTCATGCAGACCACAGAGCTCATCCTGAAATGCTCACTGCCACCAGTGAAGGAGTGCTGTGCTGTGACTGGCACTACATCCCAGGCATACACAGAGCTGCAGCCTGCACTATTTGGGGCCGAGGATGTCCCACTGCTCCAAACCTGAGGCTGGGAGCACCAGCACCATGCCCTGCTCAGCTGTGCTCACTGCAGCACAACAGGGGGGGATCCAGCCCTCCCCAGTGCCTTCCAACACCCCTACAGATTAATACACTTGTGAGAGGATACAAGGCTTGTTTGATGCTTGATGTTGTTTTTTGTGCTTGTTTGAGGGACAGTCCTAATTTTCAATTGCTTCTTTTTATTTCAGTAACAGTAAAACACTCCTAATTCATTTTGCTCTTTTCTTCTATGCATCTTGAAAAAAGTGCCGTGCTTGGATGATAAAACATTCTCTCTCTCTCTAAAAGTGTTTTTATGTTCTTGTGTGATGTGAATTCTAATCAGTATTGTGGCAGCAGCATTAATTTGATATTTTTCCAATTCAATTTGAAGCTGTTGACCTCCTATCAGACATCCTCAAATCAGCAGCTCATCTTTTCCTATGAAACAAGCCCAAGTACGTTTTGTATTTGTCATCTCCTCGATGTTCTGAAACTAAAAAAAAAAAAAAAAAGGTGATGATATTACCACATATCTACTGTAACGGTGGGGATGTTTCTTCATTTCCTGGGTTGCTGTCAGCATTTGAGGAGAATGAGAAGCGAAAGGTGGTTTAGTACTGGAAGAACAAGAGTGCTGTGAAGCCCCACGCTGGGGACAGTGCACCAAACCTGTCTGTCCTGTGCAGCCTGTACCTGGTCTGCCATAAATCCTTTTCTTTATATCATGCACACAATTTTAGAAGACCCTTTGTAGTTATAGCTCTGTACTGTAATATAGAAATTCACAGATGAACAGGAAAAGTAAATCTTCCCGTGCATTTGCAAAGGTTGTTTGTGACTGTAACATCAATTCTTTGTTCAAAACCCCTAGCTTCAGTAGCATCTAACCTGTGCTTGGCTTTGCCAGGTAATTATCAAGGACGTGTTCCCTCACGCATCGAGGCAAGGCAGAAGATGTGTGCGGGCACTGGTGACTTTCTGGGTTCTGGGGAAGCTCCAAAGGAAAGCGAATGTGGAAGTTTATGAAAAAGGGGGAAAGAAAGATATGACTGTTTACAGGCTTGTCCCAGCAACGTAATGAAATGACTCATATGGATCTCGATTAACAAAGAATTAAGGGAGGGAAATGTAATTAATGCCAATCAACTGGATTTGATGGGAAGAGACCCTTTCTAGCAGACTTGTTATCATTTAGAGGAGTGTGCAAGATTGAGTGATAAAGATAACAAAGCTGATGAAAAACACCGTGCTCCTTTAAGGCCCTCAACTTGTTGCAGCAGAACATGTTGATTGAGAAACCACAGCTATGGAAACCACAGTGACATTCATCAAGCATCAAACTGCTTGCCCTTGCTTCACTGCAGTGTCCTGGAAGGGTGCTGGGACCCCTTGTCTGCTCAGCAGCCCCCAGCCCTGTTTCGACACCTCAGTCATTGCACTCCACGTTTTGCTCAACCCCCAGCTGTTTTTTTCTGAGTTGTTCTCCCTCCAGCCTTTCCCCACCCCAGGCCACATGTTGTGTGAACGCTCAAGGTAGCAACTCCTTTTTATCAGCAGAAAAACATAACGCAGGACCATAGCCCAGCACAACTCGTTCTTGGCTTGCACTGATGCATATTTGTATCAAAGACCATAAGGGAACAAAAGATTGACCAATAAGCCTTGCAGCTGCCCCCAGGATGGAGAAAGGGTTGAAAATTAAAAGATGGCATTGAGGCAGAACAAAACTTTGCAAAATTTTGGGTAAGTGACAAGCATTTTATTATGGCCAAAGTTAAAAATTCTGCTTGTAGGAAAAAGAAAGCGTACTTACAAGATGGGGGACTCTGTGTGGAGGGGAAAGTCAGTGATATTGAAACGGCATGTGAGTCACAGTAATGTGAGTTTTCAGAGTTCAGTTACTTATCTGAAAGAGCTAAATGGGTTCTTCAACTGTGGCATCAGCAAAATGAGTTATTTCACACCTGTATTTTGGTTTTGCATTATTACAGCTGGAATACCATGCTCGCGTCTGGTATCCATGGCAGAAACAGACTGATAAGGTGATAACGAATCATAGAGAAATGTGCATGCTAACAGAGAACCGAATAGGATTTGTTTTAGTGACAGCCTCCAGAATTTAAATCTCTCTGGCAAAACCCAGCCCTTGGGGCTGACTGTGGGCCCTGGGAACTTCAGCCGAGCTGTACTTTGCACCAGCCTGTCAACAATTTTAGATGTTCCTTTTTGAACAAGCGTGGGCTTGTTCATTTTTAGATAACCTGTGCCCAAAATGCCTGGGATTTATCTCCCCGCTACCAAACAATTGCTTCCCACTGACACTCAGGCACACCAATTATTAATTTGCTCTTGAAAATATTACGTGTGCTGGAGTCATCTATTCTTTCCCCATCATTGTGAATGCAGTCTTTGATTCAGTATTAACCACACAGGAAACAGTGTAGGAGGAACAGTAACGTGCCTGACTCAGATGGCAAGGCATCCAAAAGGATTTGTGTTTAAGATGCAGCCCTGCTGGGGTTATGCACTAGCAGGAACAGAAGAGGTTGTTACAGAACACCTAGGCTAGCTTCAAACATAGGGTCAAGTTCAGAGCATGGCTGCCAACCGACTGCTTCTCCTTGTTTCTTCCATAGCCCGCAAGGCATCAGGTTTACGGAAAGCTAAGGAGGTATTTTCGTTTCACTTTTCACAGCACTAACCCAGTTGCCACCAGAACAACACTCACCCAGCTCCTTGGAGCAGTGTGATTCTGCCTCAGATCCCACGAGCCATGCAGATGGAAACAGTGGTGGAAATAGTGCAGCTCACGCACTGGACAGCAATCCCATCGTGAAGGTTCACATCTCACACATTATGCTATACGGCTCTGCCATGCACTGCTTGTCTGGCCTGACAGGTAAGGAATTACATGAAGCTTGCAATCCAATCCAAAGAAGCCAATACTGATCACTCCTGTTTTCTCACATTCACAGCCCAGTGGCTGAGCTCTCTGATGCCTGCGAAACGACAAGCAGTTGCACTGCCACAGCCAACCTGCTGTCCCCAGAGACCCCAAAGGGAAAGGCAAGATTGGAAGTGAAAACTGCATGGATGAAAAGAGGAAGTTAACACATTAAATCTCATCCCACCTTTTGGATCTCATTGCATGCTGGCACGACAGCATGGATGCAACATTGAGAAGGAAGATTTTTTTCCCTTCCATTGTTTTCTCTGCTGTCAAAACCACACGCCAGCCTGGCCTTGCAGTGGGTTGCACTTGGGCCTCATTATACGAGCAGGGACTATTGATTCAGCTCATAGACAGTAATCAGTACTTTTCTATCAATAGCTTTGTCATCACTGTTATGGAAGTTGCACATTCCTCCTTCCTACTATAAAACACTGTTAAGTTTTCATGTATTCTATGGAATTAAAAATTTGAAACACAAATACAAATAATGATATCAGTTTCAGAGGTAGCCCTGATGATGAAATGGTCCTGAAAACCATTCACTGCATGGAATTATTTTAGAATTTCACATAATCATAGAATCAAAATGGCCTGGATTGAAAAGGACCATAATGATCACTTGACAACAACAAGATATTAGAATAAGAAGGAATAATACTAGGTACATTACTGTGGCTTTTAAAATGCATTTTGTAAAGACTTGAAGAAACACAAGTGACATCAGGGTTAATAATTATCAGCCTAAACTGGTATTTTCGTGTAAATGAAAATGATTTCATATTTCAGCAGATTCCCAGGTGGTGTATTCTGCCATAGCTGCAGTGCAGGATGAGGCAGCTCTAACAATTACATTAGCTGATCCTCTACTTGCCTCTACCAGCTGATGTCTTCCAGTCCCCAGCCTCTAAAGTGAGGTGAGGGGAATATAATTACCTAAGTCAATTCTGCATATGTAATCCTTTTTGCAGAATTAAGACGGAAACCTCACACGTTTGAATAATTTAAAATTAATCCTTGCATTTTGTCCAGCATTTTTAATCAATTCCATCATTTTTGCTCTGATCACAATGTTAAAGTTAGGATCCACTATGTATGTGCAACGTTCTGTTCAGAGATTTAATGACTTGGCTTTTAGCATTCAGAAGAAAAAAAAAAATCAAAATGCTTCAGCATAATGATGTTGTTTTGAATCACATTGTTTTCTTTTGTTTTCTGTGTGTGGCGACAGCCAAAAAAGTGACATAAAAGCAGCACCTTAACTAAGCTGCTTCCTGTGTGTCTTTGAGTCATATTCTCCAGATCCGCTGACAAAAACAAGTTTTTACAACTGTTAGCACTGCAGCGGCTGTGCAGCTCGAAGCACAAGTTGCAGCTTATCCTGGATAACGTGCAAACATTGTCACTGGAGTTCCACTTGGGGAAGCACTGTCACTATCGCCTGCGATGGCACGAGAACCAGGAAAATACAGTTGGATTATCAGATTCCTGAGTTCTCAGAACCTATAGATAGGGAAAAAATCACCTTCTGCTTATGAACGCAGCTTAAGTAAGTACTTACGGGCAACAAAGAAATAAGAAACCCACGCAATTTCTTTTAATTTTTTTAAATATGTCCAAAGTTCTAAGAAAATTTATGTGCTTCACCTGTCTGAACATGAGAAGCAGAATACAGCCAGAATTAAATGAAACAATAAAGCTGTGTCATTTGTTATCCCCTGTGCAGGTTTTGCTGCATGGAACTGCCAACACAAATCAATGGTTCCCATTACTGGTGATAAAACAACAAAATGAGCTGCTGTTATTTTTTGTGGTCTCAAGCCCTTTCTTCAAAAGTTCTTGTTTCAACATCACTTTTCCAGTCAGAAACATCACTCTGAAAGAAACAAGAATTCCTTTCCCCACAACCTCCCCTCCTTTGCCACCCGCTCTCAGCTCTGTTTAATTTGGGCAGTGTTAAATGTGGGCTTTACCCAAAGTAATAGCAGAACTTCTATCGGATAGACAGGCCTAGGACTTTCACCTGACCACACATAATGGGATAGATTGGATTTATCTGTGTATATATAGCAATATATAGCAATACAAGTTTTTATAGCCCCATACTTCAGTGTCACTTGGTGTGTGTTTGTACACACTAACAGCACAGGGGAACTCAACACACACTCTGAAAACCACTCCCAGGCTTTGGTGCTGGCAGTTCAGCACTCCTGTGTCAGCTGCAGTCCCCACCAATGCAGGATGAAAGCATTTGGTTAACAACCAAAGTAAATCTCTACCTATTTTTACTTTTTCTGACTCTATCATAAGTCAGTTACCATTCTTTATAAAGAAATTGTAAAGGACACCTTCTTTTGGCAGCCAAAAATGAAGAAGCAGCCGCCCTTTGGCGAAAGCAGCAAGCCAGGCGATTTCTCCCTGCTCTGCTGCGACTGACCTGGGCACATCAGATAGACACAACTCCCTCTCTGTTTCCAACACAAAGGGTCTTGCCTGCTATGGAAGGAGAGCAGCTCCTACACGTAAGTTGAGCATATATGCACATGGATATATATATATATAGATAGATACGTATATATGTGCATACACATGATGGGTTGATGATTGGATTAGTGGTCTTTTCCAAGCTTAACAATTCTATGAAACACCAACACAAAGGATAAATATTCTTCAAATTACCCAAAATTCTTTTGTCACTGACATAAAAGAAGGTGTCAGCTTGGCTTGAGACCAAGGAGGACATGAATCTACTGAGTTTCTCCTTCTACTGGTTATGGGTGTGGAGTTTGGTAGCCTCCATGATAAAGTAACAAGACAAGCAACTTTTTAGTTGGATAGTACTCAGAGGCTACTAATCCTTGCTAGTGTCTCTGAAAGTGGGAAAATATCACCCACATTGCAGGATGGATTTCAAGGCTAAGCTGGTAAATATTTATAAGACATAAAGTTTGCCAGATAAATTAGGCTTTAGAAAGACAAAATGTTACCGCTATGCTGTCGGATCTCCAGAGATAACAAACTGCTACAAATCCCATCTAACCCCACATTTATTTCTGTGGAGATGATTTCTTCTGCCTTTTCTCCAGAAAAAAATAACAGAACTATGTCTGTTTCTAAGATAGCTATATAGTCAATAGGTGTACAAAGGTTAGTAAGATTACTGCAACAGAAAGTTAATCAAAACAAATGAAAATGCTCACTAATAGCATAGACTCACAGTAAACTCCACAAGGAGCAATCTCCAAAAAGAGAACATTCCTGAATGACAGTCAGCACTTAAATGGGATCTAGGAGAGGTGGAGCCAGGCTCCATCCCTTCTGGTAGCAGAGGTGAATTGTCTTCAGCTGTGCTCCCGTGGTTGACTCATTCCTCGCCTCAGGTGGTCAATCAGAGGTTCAGGCCGTGATCAACAGTTCCCATACACTAGCTATGTATTAAAAACACAAAGGTTACTTCTTTTTCCCATTCTTATTAGATCCACTCATGACTATATCAAGATCTTAAGCTGTGATAGGACAGGGGAAATGGTTTCAAGCTAACAGAAGGGAGATTTAAACTCAAAACCAAACAAAAAGATGTTTTGTACAATAAGGGTGATGAGGCACTAGCACAGGTTGCCCAGAGAGGTGATGGATGCCCCATCCCTGCAGACAGCCAATGTCAGGCTGGGGGGGGGCTCTGAGCACCTGATGGAGCTGTGGGTGTCCCTGTTCGTTGCAGGGGGGTTGGAGTAAACAGCCTTTAAAGATCCCTTCCAACTGCAATGGTGCTACAGTTCTATGAACTTCCTCGTATTCCTGACAGTGACTGCAGTGATTTCTGGGCAGAAACAGCACATTCTGAGGGCACAGGCTTCCACTCTCCATCAAGTGAACATTCAGAGCTGCAGCAGCCCCAGGCTTTAAGCACACGTGAGCTGCCCTCATCACACGCACACGTTCCTCTTTGGACCCAGAGACACAGCAGGAAGGCAGCAAGACACTCAAGGCCCAAACCTGCTCTGCACACGCAGCAGGGAAGCACCCTGACCGTGAGCAGCCCTGCTCTGCCTATAAACGGGCAGTGGGCCCGACCCTACATCCCCACAGCCTCTCTGCGGACGAGGGCTCCTATTTAGCGACACGTTTCCACCGATGTTCCTTCACACTCCCTCCATTCACACCACTTCCATCCAGCCCCGCCCTCCCAGCCACCCCAACCCCCCTCCAGAGTCCCACTCGAGGCCGTGCGGAGGAGGAGCCCGCTCAGAGCCGCACAGAGAACGGCAGAGCCCGGCTCCTCCCCGCCCCGCCCGGCCCGGCCCCTAGCAACACGCCGCCGGCCTCCTCGCCGCGGCCGGGCGCGGGGTGGGCCCTTCCGGTTCATGTCGGAGCTGGGCTCGGCGCGGAGGAAGCCGGGCGGCCATCTTGGCTCGTCAGGGAGCGGCGGAGGGGCGGGGGGCGGCTGGCGGCGAGCGCGGGAGGAAGGACGGAAAGGAGAAGCGGACGGGCGGGCGGGCAGTCACCGTCCCCAGCCCGCCGGCGGCCCGCGGGGTGCCGGCCTTAACCGGGCGCTGGGCGGGATGCGAGGAGCGGTGGCGGCCCGGTGAAGCGGGGGCAAAGAGCGGGGAGCCCACCCGGTGGGCGGCCTGCGCTCAGCCGCCGAGGGGCCGGCGAGACGGGCCGAGCCGCTCCGTTTCCCCGGCAGCCCCTCCGCCGTCCCCTTCCCCCGCCGTCACCGCCCGATGAGGCACCGCCGCTGAGCCCCCCGCCCGGCCCGGCTGAGCGTAGGATGAGCCCGCGGCAGGCGGAGGGCGAGAGGCCGCCCCGCTCCCTCGGGGGTATCTAACGCGGCCGCGGAGGCGGGGGGACACGGAGCGACGCCGCCCCCCGGCACCTCGTCCTTCATGGTGGCTTTCTGCGCCCGACGCCTCCCAGCAGAAGCGCGGCCCGGCCCGGCCCGGGGGTGGTGTGCGAGTGCGAGTGCGCGCCGCGGGCAGCGCTGGTGCCCGAGCGAGGGAAAATGTCCACTCGGACTCCATTGCCCACGGTGAACGAGCGCGACACCGAGAACGTGAGTACCGCAGGCGTGGGGACGTCGCCCCGAGCGCCGCCTGCCTCCGTCCCCGGGCCGGCTTATCCTTACGTTTGTTCTCCTTTCTAGCCCGTTGAGCGCCGCGTGCCTCCCGGCAGACCCGGCGGCCTGCTCGGCTCTGCCGCCGCATCGCGGCGTCTCGCAGGAGCGGGGCTGCGCGGGTCCCTAACGCGGCGGGGAGGAGGAGGAATCCCGCCCCGGTGCTGCGCGCTCAGTGCCCGGAGCGGCTGCATCGCCTCGGAGCGAGCAGATGGCGAGCGCTGAGCGTCGGGAGGGGTGGGCGAGGTGACCTACATAATGGGCCTCTTCCCCGCTGGTGTGCGGGGTTCTGCACGGCGGTGACGCTGTTGGGCTCCGTCACCTGTGCCGATGGCACGGAAAGGTCCGTTTTATTGAAATCCGCTTCCGATCCAGAGAGCCTGTTCCTTTTTAATTATGTTTTTCTTAGGTTTTATTGACGAGATCGAGCCGAGCTGCTGTGTTAACAATCGCGCAGGTCATAGGCTAAAGGGGAAAAAATACAGAGGTGGTACCGCATGAGCAGGCAGCCAAAAATGAAGCTGGGTGGGAGCCTCCCTTTTTGCAAATAAGAGCTGTGCTTCTTCTGTATGAAAACTTACTTGATCCCGGGGTAATCCTGTCTGAGCGTTTTTCATTGCTGGGGGAAAATGCAGAGGCTGTGCAGAAGGGAGTTGTCAGTTGCTGTAGCCTGAAATGAGTCGATGGGTGAACTTGGTATTGAGCTTTCTGTAAAGGCTCTCAGGGGCTCTATAGAGATGAGATTCTTAACTTGACAGAGGAGGGTTTTTGTGAGGGCTTGCGTATGTGTCTGACATAAAAGGTGGAAACTTTGGTTGCAGATCAGGAAAAACTGTTGGATTGTTCAGCCCATAAATAGTCTAAGGAAGGTGATGGTTGCCC
This sequence comes from Tympanuchus pallidicinctus, assembly GCF_026119805.1. NCBI lineage: Eukaryota > Metazoa > Chordata > Aves > Galliformes > Phasianidae > Tympanuchus > Tympanuchus pallidicinctus. Next base: position 49,415,887 of record NW_026294747.1, read on the forward strand.
CATTGTTCAAAACAAGACCAGACAAAGCACTGGAAAACACGCTGCGTGGAACAATTACTGCATTAGGAGGGATTTGGATTTTATTGACATAATAGGCACTTCTAACTTCTGTGATCTTTATTTGTTTTAGCACTAGATGCAACCTGCAGGCTAAGGGCTGCATTGAACAAAAAGCCAACTAAGCATGTTTGGTTGTAAAATCTCAGTGAGCTTCCTGCCTTGTGGAAGAAAGTAATTAAAGTGCTATGTGACTCTTCCTATGCCGTGGGGAGAGGTGATGCAGCACACTCCAGAAAATACAGTTTATTCAGATAATTGTTTTGTCTGTGGATAAACCTTACTGAGACTTTGGAGCTCCAGGTGTACGCATGGAGGCCTTCCAGTAAATCCTTTTAGGTGCTGCTTAGATAAGGTTCTCCAGTGTGGTTAACTCCAACCCCGCTATGGATAGCTTAATGGTAGAAAGACTTAGCATGTGCTTGATGAAATGCATTATTCACAAGCAGAGTGTTTTAGCACTTGAAGTTAGGCTTTACATATCTTCCACTTAAGGCACCTTGTTCTCACTTCAAAACGTTGGTCTGACACTTCTCTTTAGTCATCTCCATAATTTAACATACAGGGGTTGTCTGGCTTGCAGATGAGTCGCCTTAGGTTTTGATTAAGGCATATCTTTCAACTGCCGTGCTTTGGCTGGCGACCACAGAAATACCTGTAGGTAGTGATACTGGCAGGAAGCAACCAACATGAGTCGCTTCCAGATCCGTTGCAGTGATCCCACAGTAAGGTGCTGCAGCCCTGGAGAAGCCCTCTCTCATGTTCTGACTGTTGGTGATCTAGGACTTCACCAATTGGATACTTGCTTTGCCTTTTTAAAATTTCAATCTACATTTGGTCTGGGTGAGTTACCCATAGCCTGGAAGTGGATACAAAATTAACTGTTATATTTTTAAATACAAAATGTAGCATTTTTGATGCGTCAACTAATTGTTCTTCCAGCCTGAAGCCCAATGCAGTGTTTTCACAGGTGAATGGAACCCTTGATTTTCTTCCACTTAAGAGAAGTTAGTTAATATTCATAGGACTCTTTGAAGTTCAGATGGCTTAAGAAGTGCCAAGGTGTTCAGCCAGCCTTTGGGGCATGGCGGTGGACCCTCTCAATGCTGTTTGGAAGATTACCACTGCTAAGAAAGCCTTGGCTGGTGCTGAATGTGGTATAAGTAAGCTGATCGCATTTTATCCATGCCTATACATGCAGTTTTGAATGCGGAGTTAGCCTCCAGAATGATGGTGCACGTAAATTATCATTGTCTATACTTGCAGTTAACCACGTTCAGCACTTGGCAGTTCCTGTTAAATAGACAAGGTCTAATTGTCAGCACTTGATTTTTTTTTACTTTGAAGGTGGTGGATAGCACTGAGGTGCTTCATCATGCACATACTGCTGAAGTGGAAATGCAGTCACAGTGACTTTCCCCCAAAGCCACTGGCAGCCATCAAGCTGTAAGTGCCTCAGATTAAAGAATTTGGCGAGGAGTCACCTGGTGTTGAGAGGAAAGGCATCCCAGATGATCTGTGATCATAGGAACTTCACACTTGGGCAGTTGGGAGCTGGCTGTTTGCCTGCAAATGAGCTGGCTGCTCACCACAAAGGTGGAACAGCTCCTCACTGGTGATGTCTTTCACAGCAGTGACTGCCAGCTGCTCAGGGGACACAAGTGAAGGAGAGGTTCTCAGAATTGTCTTCCCTTCTCTTCTGCTATCTGCAGAATTGTGTCCTGCACATAAGAGAAATGGCATAGACCTTCATCCAAAACTGGAAGTGAAGGGTCAGTGTAGAAGAAGGACTTTTAGGGAGAAAAGGATGACCAATCCTATTTTAATAGTGATGAGGGGAGAGAAGATCCACGGAGGAAGAAAGAGTGTGGAAAGATGGTAGATGGTGGAAAAGAGGAGCCACAGAGGGTTGTGCGTATGACAGGATGGAGGACAACCAGGAACAAAGAAATAGGAGCAGGAGGAGTGAGGTCCTGGAGAACAGGACAAATGCCCATAAAAATTCCCAAGGAATGGCAAGATGTTAGTGTCGATAGAAAGAAGGAAATACAGGTGGTGTGGAAGGTTAGTTTAATTTTTTTTAAGAGCATGAAATAGCGAAGTTTTAGACTAAAGTATTTAATTTGAACCTCTGTTAGTTGCACAGCTGTGTTTCTGAGGGGAAGAGAAGGTAATGTCAGTGCTGCAGACCGTTCTGAATTCCAAATGTAAGTAATTTGAGTAAAAGCGAGACTAAAATATGCTCTTCTGTCCACAACTGTGTCTAATGTGAAAAATTTGCTATTGAACAGCACCAGTGTGATGGCAACTGTGCTTGTACAAGCCTGTACAAAAGGATTCTGTGCAGGAAAAGTGTCCCATTGAATTTTTATTTAAAGAAGATTTTGTAAAGTTGAGAATAGATTCAAAAATTTACTTTTAAGGTACTGTAAAGCTTAGTGCTGCCTCTTGATTTATTATTACCAGTTAGGTATGAAATGCATTAGAGCATTTGCAGACAGTAGACAAGCTGGCATTATTCTATATATTATTTATCAGACTTCTCCTATTACGGATAGATCCGTAATCAGAATGCTTTCCTCCATGGTGTGGTTTTTAAGAAGGGGATGATGAGGGCAGCATGCCTGTGCTCTACTGTCTTGGATTTTCTTTTACAGGGACAGCTGTGACAGTTCTCTCATTTTTCACCGGTATAAAAGTTCTGAGTTAAATTGGGTAAAGGTGGAAGAATATCTAGAAATTAAATATTTTTTAATCACTTCATCTGGGGTGTATTTTTATTTTTGTTTTATTATATTATTTATATAATTTTCAAGAGCAGAAATGTTTTTTGTACATTTCTTAGTGCCTAGGATACCTGATAGCCCACTACCATGGTGGTTGTACTCAACAACTACAACAAAAACCAATTAGGCTGTGTAGTATTGCCGTCAAAAGGGGACGGTTGATGCCTCTGCCCTGCTGAACAACCTGTGCTGTATCATCTCATCACTGTCAGTTCCACCGGTGTAGGGCTGCTGCAGGAATCAGCCTGGGCTGCCCCTTCCCACCCGTGGTTTGTGTTGGCGCTGATAATCACGGAGCTGTACAACAAGTCTGGTCAGCTGTGTGATCTGACTGAAATGAATCCTTTAAAACAGTGGTTTTATTTCTGTTTTGTGTGGCTGTAAATACTGACACAAAGGAGAAAAGAGGACCATCTAGTTCAGATGGGAAAGGCTAGAAACGTGTCTTTAGAATTTTGGTTCTTTTTGATTTAAGCCAGCCTAAAGGCTAGGACAACTTAAAATAGGGTTGTTTTTTCTCTTTAACAAATGACTGCAGTGGTGCACCATTCAGATTGTGTTCTCGTGCTACTACCAGCTCACATTTTATTTATCTTTTACATTGTTTCAGTAGCTCAGAAAAACAGAGTGTGGGACCATATGCCAGAATTAGTTAGAAAATCAGACTTGGTGTTCCTGTGTTTTATTTATTAATACCTCTCAGTGTGGCTTATTAGAAGAAGCAGTCTGTAGAACAGAACACAGCTATGGAAATTACTGAAAGAAAACAGAAAGAGCAGATCTGGTTTTTAATATCCAAAACTTAGTAGACTTCCTCCTAAGATTTCTTACCAATTCACTCACCTGCCAGATTCTCTGTTTTAATTCTAGTTGGGAACATTCCTGTTGATGTGAGCAGACAATCCCCAGTGACCACACATCACAGGTGACTTAAGCCTGAGGAATTCTAAGAGTGGAGGCATTTGTCTCCCTAATCTCCATTTCATGTGATATTTAAATAGCATGCGTCTGCAACTTCCTCCTCCGCCAAGTAATGCTGCCTTGTTGGTGGCAGCCAGATCAGAAATGGAGGTCGCTTTGGTTTTGGCTTGTGTCGTGTCGAGGTTGGCTCTGCTTAATGTGGAGATCATCAGCCTCTAAAAATCACTGAGTGTGTGTGGGGAATACAGGCCTACTGCTGCTAAGGCATAGGCCTGAAAGGTGCTGAGCACACCTGTGATAACGCTGCTGTCAGCCTCCCGGTGAAGCCCTCAGGTTAATAAGAATTCTTGGCCCGTAAAGCAGCAGCTCATTGAGCTCTGTGTGTTTGTGTACATATAAACAGAAATTAACTTTCAAATAAAATTTGTTCCTGCAGGGTTAAAGCCTAAACAAAATTCTCTATCTGCAAGCTCACTGTGGTCTTTGAAAACTGACTACGAGGTTTTTTTTTGTTTAGCATGTAATTACTGACAATGATGATTCTGGAAACGACTTAGTTGGCAGTATTGTTGATGAAGGTTAGAATATGGTTGGCTCTTCAGCTACTGTTCCCCAGGCTGATGTCAATAAATATCTGTTTTAATCAGCAGTAAAGAAACTTTGGCTTGAAAGATATGGTAAATGTCAGATCTTGATAATGTGAGGCAACAAAAGAGCTTTTAAAAAGCTTTTCTGACTGGCCCCAGACTTATCTTTTTGATTGTATAAGCAGGATTTCTTCACTGCTGTTGTTCAGCGCTAATCACGGAATTACAAATTCCCTCTTTCATACATTGTATGGAGTATGACCCAAACAGTATCAAATGCATCAGCACAGCCTGTAGTGGTGAGAGGTGAAGAACTCTAGGCTGAAACCTGCACGTCTGAAGGGCAGGCTCTGTCCCTTGCCGCAGGCTGTAGTGTGGGCTGCCAGCTCTATCCACCCTCATCTCTAGGGTGGTGGTGTCCAGCTCTGTCACATACCTTTAGCACAGGCTGGCTATGGCCAAAATTTGCAAGTGTCTGAGAGCTGAGTGCGAGCCCCTCATTAGCAATATATCCTCTGTGAAGTAGGGAGGTCTATCATGCATCAGTCTGTGCCACATGCCTGTGTGCTGCCCCATGCTGGGAGGAAGTTGCTGTGCTAGTCTGTGCTGTTGCTGCCTTGGCCTCTCTCACTGCTGGTTTTTGCCCTCCTTTCTTCCTGTACTCCACTCACACCTGTAGGCAGAACTGAGAATGTATGTCAAGAGGTATACAAAGATTGTATTTGCTCTTAAGGTTCTCTTTAAACCAGTTGTTTGACAAGTGTGACCTAATTAAACTGGCTATTCATTTTCCCAAAGTGTCATACCAGATAAATAAATGAGTACGACAGCAGGCCAAGAACTGTGCAGCAAGTCCTCCACCTTTTCACAGTGGAAGCATCCAAATTAGCATTTCCACTTCTTCGCTGACTACACGGTGTTTACAGAAAGTCTCTTTATTTCTTGCTGAGTCCTGACCCTCTCAGTTGTTCCACTCGATCCCAGCAGCCACAATGGCCATTGCTCAGTGAATAAATCTGCTGTTGTGGGCTGATAACTGAGTGCCACGTTGGATAGCATTTGCCTTTGTAAGACAGCACTTAAAATTTCATGAGATGGAAGACATGGCCGTTGTTCCTTAAGATTGATTATGTAGTGAGCTAATTTAAAAACCACCTTTTAAAGATATGTGATGAAGCACAAGAGTTATGCATACATAAGCACAGCACAGTGGGCCCAACAAGGTCCATCCCCCTCCGTGTCCTGCTTTGTGCACTGGTCAATGGTGCAAGGGAATTAAATACCTTACTGCTATCTTCTATTGTGTAATACAGGAAAATAATGTGATATTTTATAATAAACAATGATTTAAAGATTGAATACTGATTTTTATATAGATAATTATGGCCAAGTGTTTGCCATGAAACCTCAGTCGTTAGTAGAAACTGAGGTCTTTGTTTTGACTTGCCGGCGGAATTCCTTTGTAAGCAGTCACAGGATACCTTACTCTGCTTTTTCACGGGTATATCTGCACAATAAGACACTCCCTCTGTGAATATTTTTAGGGCTAATCTCTGTTCTCTTACCGTGAGTAGTACTCAGCAGTCTGTGCATTCGAAAATGCATTAACAATAAATGTGAAGTAAAGTGCAACGGACTGTTAGGAAGAGTTGCAGGGAAGTTAGTCTTAAAATATATAACTTAAAATATTTGGGTGCTTTGAAAGTCTATGATGTATGTCCTGATATGTTTTCCTTAAGTTACTGCTGTGAAAGATGTGGAGGGTGAAAAATTCCCATGTGTTTATATGCCGTGTACACAGGATGCAGTAATGAAGAGATCTACTTGGTGTCTCAGATGTTTATTGTGTCCTGGAATGTTTAGGTGATTAGTTATGTAAAGACTAGGCTGTAACTTTTTTAGCTATAATTAAAAATTGTGAATCTGCTGAGACTGTCGCGGTTCTTGCTGGTCTGACAGCTCTCCCAGAAGCTCTGCAACATCTCTGCGTAGTGTTTCATGCAGACATGACAACAGCTAAGGTGGTAAACGTTCCTGGAGATTTTTGTAAGATTGATTTTTCTTTGTTCATTGGGTTGATTGGAAAGTAATTTTTGACACTGTGCACCATGACCACTTTAAACAAAAATGTTGATAGCATTTGTCCTCCCTGTTTCAGAAAAAACGCTTCCTATTGACCATCATACGGTATTTTTGCATGTCCTCGCCGTGCTGGATTTTTTCATATTTTTTCAGCTCTTCCAGTGAATATCAGATTCTGTCTCTTCCTGGTGTTTCCTTAGCTGCTGGCACCTTTTTAATTATTACAACAACTTTGACAGTAGTCATCCCTTGCCATGTGGGTTTCAGTGCTTAGAATGTTAAGATCTCTCTAAGCATACAGATACTGGATAAAGCTTACACCTACCAGAGCAGTTTCAGTTAACCAGCACATTCATACTTTGTTTGCTTTTTACTTTTCTTTTTCTTTCTCTTCATGCTAATCATTGTCTGGCTATGAAAGGATGTCAGCTCATCACTGGGGGAAGGCTTTTGTGAAAAGGTGGGTTTTGTGTTGTGTTCCAGTTCCAGTTAGTGTTGGGCTCAGTTCCTCACAGTAAGGTCACACAAGTGGAGATGTTTTACTGTGTTTCCAAATCATGGGTTGAGTATTAGCAGAGTGGTGTTGGGACAGGGGTCTAATTGGCTAGGAAACTTACAGTTTTTCTTAGAGGACCTCCCTACCATGTGCAAAACAAACAAAAGCAAGCCTTTGAAGTCTTTAAAAGATTTAGAAATTGAACCCGATGCTTGTTGAAATATAGAGGAAAACATTTTCTTCTCACAAGCAGTATTCAGGCAACCTTGATTTTAAAATGAGCTGGAGCACTGACTAGTCCAAGCCCATGCATAGCATTTAGTCCCGTTCCTTCAGGTCTCCACTTTCAGGATAGCAGGCTTCCCTGCACCACTGTTTCTTCAGGAGGGGATAGGAGCTGATAGACTGCAGTGATGCTTTTTTGCTACATCAAAGTAGCTGCCTTTAGGAAGCTGAGTAGTCAAATGCTTTACAATCTAATGCCTGACATGAACTGTTCCTGGACCAGCTAATTTGTACTTTTTGCCTACGCCATTTAGCTTTTCTTCTGTGGGTTCTTGAAAATGATTTGGGTAGAGTAGAAAAGCTACAGCTAATGCAGGAAGAAGTTGAAGGGATAGATAACTGGATGGGGCCCTTTGGGGCTCAAAGAAATGGCTTTTTGACTTTGCACCTTTTAGTACTGTATGCTACCAACTTCTCTTCCTTCATTTCCATCAGTAAAACAAAAGAACCCACGTTGAAACTGTAAACTTGTTTCTGGAGTTTTTAGAAAGCTTGTCTTCTGTTCAGTATAATTCTGTATTTAATAGAAGAAGGACTTGCTGATAGGTTTACTGATGTGAGATGAAATAGAAGTCAAAATTAGGTATTGCTGTAAATGGACAGATTTCTATGGAGCTGAACGCAAGCTCTGAGCGAGTCAGTTGGAGAGAACTGAACTGCTTAGGAACACACAGCTTGATATTCCAAAAACACAACTGAAAAAGGTCATGTTTTTGAAAAGAAATAATCAGAGTTAGGGTGGAAATGCAAACCTCCATACAAGGAGATTATGTTAAATTTATCAACACTCATCCAAATAAGTTCACAGCTGTTAATTCCTGCCTTTAAGTGCGAAGCTAGAAAGCATGAAGAAGATGATAGGACACAAGAAGTCATTCCTCAACAGAGGACAATGAGGCTCTCAAAACATATTAACTGAAGTGTTTTACTACATTAAATAGAATATGTAAGTATCTGTTTTTTATCTAATAATGCTTATACAGAGTAGGAGAATATGAGGAAGATGAGTTATGAATAGACTGTACACAAGTTCTCTGCTTTGAGAGTACGCTGTACCTGATGCCCATGTCTGAACTGCACGTGAGGTAGGTCAGGCAGCTCAGGCAGTGTGTGTGCCTGTACCACGTGCCCAGATGTGGAAAGGTTGTCACCTAATTAGTTCTGCTTTACTTCCCTTTCTGAGGTAAATCATCAGCTCAGTGTAGTGCCACATAAATAGGGCAGCTGTATTCCTGGAGTGCTGTACGTGAATTAAAAGTGAGCCTTCCTCTAACGCATCCAAGAAATATCCTCATGATCCTCTGCAGGACATCCCAGCCCCTGGTTGCAAGGGATAGCAGTTTAGGAGGGTGTTAATATCTAGCATCAGCAGTTGCTGCTTTTTTTTTTCTAGCAGGTCTGAATGACTTGACACTTGAAGGTATTAGGAGCTGACAGAGAAATTCTCTGCATTACCTGTAACAAGGTGTGTTGGAAGTCAAAGTTAGGGGAGTATAAAGGATTGGCATTGGTGTGCCACTGCATGTGGGGATGAAGAGGGCATCCTGGACATCCAGCACTGGCCTGGCGCTAATGGCATGCAGAGCAGTGAAATTGTTGGAACAGGATTTCACTGGCTTTAGTAGTTCCTTCAGCTGTTGGAGAGGATGCAGGTAGTCTTGTTGATCCTCTCCTTGAGAATGCTCTATTGGTAAGCACTTAGCAGTTGTTATAGGTCTTGAGATAGTATTGAAAATTTGGAGTTGTTATCAAGCACTTGAATGTAGATCTTGTTATGGTTCTTACGCTTTTGGTTCTTGTGCCGTTAGTGGTTTGGAAGACATGTATACTGCCATTCCTAAAAACTAGGAGGAGATTGCTAAAATACTAAGTAGGTCAGGATGGGCCAGTCATCAGGAACATGTAATAAGGTACATGTGAGGAAACTGTATTGCACTGCAGCCAAAGGTAAGGTAATATTTGTGAAGAACCAGGAGTGAGAGTTGTGCGTGTGAAGGGACTGGGAAGCAGTAATTCACAGAGTTGGGATTACTGTTGGGTGGTCAGATACAAATGCAGTCTCTGTGTTTTGTCCAACTGCAACAGCTGCTGCTATGGTGTGCGCAGCGCAAGCATGAACCCCACTAAAGGTGTTGGAGAAATTGGAATGCTCTGAAAAGAACTACAAGAAACATTTCCTAGTCTTTAATCATTCTTACAGCAGCTGCTTAGGGAGGCTACATGTATCTTATTAAAGTAAAGGGATTATGTGACCAGAGTAATTAAGTGCTGCACTGGAAGTAGAAATCTGGTAACAATGGCCAGGCCATAAAGAGAAGCCAAAGCCAGATTGACACTAAAACATTATATGCACCACCATTGATTCTTTTATTTTTAAATAGTAACTATTGCAACAGATTTCTGCGGGTTGATATAGCCTTCCTATCACTAGTATTTCGTAAATGAAACAAATGGCTCTTTAAAAATAATTTGATCACAGCTGTTGCACTCAAATTAACAAACCGAGGAACGTAAGGTGCCAGAGTATGTGGTCACAGGGTACCTCAGGTTATTAAATAGTGTGTGAACTTGCCAAGTGCCATGCGAGCATGTGTTTTGTTTTTGTTTTGTTTTTTTTTTCATTTCTGCTTGTACCATGGTTGTTAACTTTTCAGTTATGATCTCTCGTCCCTTTGCTGTGGTGATTTCAGACTGAAACCTGTCTGCCAGGTTTTTGGCTGTCCCTGTCGGGTTTCAGCAAGAGTAGAAAAGCTACAACTAATGCAGGAAGAAGTTGAAGGGATAGATAACTGGATGGGGCCCTTTGGGGCTCAAATAAACAGCATGGCAAGTGTTGGAAAGAGCAGAAGGGAATGCGGGATAAATGGAGATAACTTCTTGCTGCCCTATATGATACAGACTTCAAGGAGGGAGAAAGCAATTGCATTGTTTGGAGAATAAACACCATTATATTACAGAAACTGTACTTCAGTCATACAGAAAATGTAATTTTCCCTTAAGAAACAGAACAGTATACATAGACTACTTGAGAGGAAAACGTACTTCTAAATCCTTGATTGAACGTTGTTTTCTTGGAGGCTTGTATATGTGCTGCTTTTTGTATTTATAATATGGTAAGCCTAATCCTTACTCTTGAATTCCCAAAGCAGTATAAAATATATGAAACAAAGCTTATTCCATTCTGCCAAGGGATGACAAGATAGATGTCTCCAATAGAAACTGAGTAGATTTACCCATGGGATATACATTTGAAGATCCCTTTCTAAAGGTGGTGCTTTATGGAAAAGATGAAGCTACAAACAATATGTTAAACAGATACCTGAGCACACTGTTGCAAGTCCTTGTTGGCTGTTGGTGTAACAGATATCTAATGGTTATGTTTTTGTAAGTGAAAGGGTATTTGATACTGAGACGCTGAAACAGAGGGAATGATAGCTAAGCCTCTACGTACTTACATATTTGGAGCTAGATGATCTTGAAGGTCCTTTCCAACCCAAACCATTCTATGGTTGTGCTTTTGAAGGAACCTTGAAGTTCTATCCTCCTAAGCTGACCTGCATGCTTGAGTAGTGTTTGAACAGAAAAATGAGCTTCTCTGTGATTGGGTTATAGCAAAGATTTCATTGAGGCTAATGCTTTAACTTCTTGATGAATGCCACTGCTTCTGAAAACTATAATCAGCAAAAAGAATGAGCAAAGAGATCAGAAAATCTTAACATTTTGAGAGGGGAGAATTAAGAATACCTTCTGCTTTTTGTCCTAAACCTCCTCTGGATGTCTTTAGACAGACAGCACAATGTAGGAATTCTGGGATGGCAGTAAATTTAGCCTGTTGTCTTATGTGGAGCCGAGCACTTGCTCCACATCTGCAGCCTACTGAGTGTATGTGACTAATGCTTTAATTGATGAGAATGGTGTATAGACTGCAGGCGTGAGCTGGGAGCTAAGGGATGTGAGGAGAACCTTCTCTTTCAGATATAAGCTCTTTGCCAGGAGATGAAGAAGTACTATTAATTACTATTAATTATACCTATTAATATTTGAGGTTTCTATATATGTTAAGATTTCTTCCATAGTTCTCCAGACTGTCTTGTGTATTTCCAGACATGAAGTTTTGTAAGAACAGGCATCTCAGCACAAGAAGAAAAAAACCCTCTTGGAGAAGAATTTTCGTTTTATCAATAGTATTAAACTGTCTCAACATTGATATGATTTTTTTTCTTTATTTCTCAGCCTTATGTGTGTATGTTTTCATTGCAGCACACGTCCCATGGAGATGGACGACAGGAAGTTTCCTCTCGAACTGGGCGCTCTGGAGCTCGTTGCAGGAATTCTATAGCTTCCTGTGCAGATGAGCAACCACATATTGGAAATTACAGACTCCTCAAAACGATTGGAAAGGGGAATTTTGCAAAAGTAAAGCTGGCGAGGCACATCCTCACAGGCAGAGAGGTAAAGTGGTATTGGAATGAGTAACAGTGAATTGCTGTCATTGGGATTATCTCTTAAAATAATGCTATCCGAGTCTGTGAACTTTTTACTAGAGATATTAACACTGATTTAGGAAAAAAGCCTAAAAATAAAATCTGCATTTTTAGTTCTAATGATCCTCAAATAGCTTCTTTTGAAAAAGGTCTCTTAAATTTGCATTTTCTACAAATCTCTGTGCATGTGAATTACATTCAGGCTTGGTACCAGAATTCGTGTCTAAATTCTCCATTCCTGGAAAACAGGCTGAATATACAGTAATCAAATAAGCTTGCTAGGAAGATTGCCTCTTGGTGTTGCTAACCAGCACAGCTCAGGACTATACTGGAAGTGGAGTCAGAAAAGGCAGTGAATCCATGCCCTTGATTATGGTGATCTGCTTGGTCTGGATAGCCCAGTACAGCATTTTCTGGTTAGAGTGATGCGTCTCCTAGGAGCTCTGCCAGTGTCTGCAGCTCTGGGAAGACATTCCAGTTTGTTCTGTGAGTCTGCTGCTCTGCTGTGTGGTGCAGACAGGCTTACTCTCCTATCTCTACATAGTGTTTAACTCAGCCCTGCAATTAGTTTCTGCATGCCACTGTAACATAATTAATAACTTCTACCTAATGATGGTTCTGATTTGGAAAGTTATGTTGCTGTTTGCTCATTACAGCAAGGTGTATCTTAGTGCTGATCTTATCAGTAGCAACACTACATACTGAAAGAGAGAGAAACTCCTTGTTGACCTATTCTTGACAAACCTGTGTAATTAATGAAATGTTGATTAAAGCAGAAATTTTTGAAGAATACTAAGTAGTTGATTATAGTACTTCAGGAGAATTTATTTTTATGAGTTAATATGGAATCCAATCCAATATCACTGGGAAAAGCTGAGGAGGCATCACTTTGCAAGAGTTGCTGAGAGGGATTATTTGTTTTGGTTTGGTTTTCAAAGCTGTCAGTTCTGGTGGTCAGCAGTTGCCTTCTGGTGTTAAAGTTAGTGCTCTTTCTTAGAAAAAATTTTCAGTTAATTACTTTCCCCTTAAATTTCCTTCCCTCTGTACTGGCTCTTAACACAGGAAATACACGTACTTAGTATTTCTTTGCTATTATTGTAGGTATGAGTGTTGGAGATAAGTATCATAGAGCCTATTTGCAGCCTTTGTGACACACTGCTTTGCAAAAATACAGCTATGGTTTCTTCTAGTTGCACACAGCTGTGTGCTGTTATTGTTTGAGATTTCAGCAAATCATGGGATGCCATCAAATCTTTGGCCAAACTTGGAAAGATTTAGGTACTAAGTTTTTGCAGCTCTCATGGGATAGATGCCATTCAGTCAATTCAAAGCATGAGTGCTTCCAAGGGTCTGGCCATTGGTTCAGGGTACCTAAAGGAGTGCATTCCTTTGAAGGAAACAAGGTACTTTTGCAAGAATAACTTGAAGGTATTTTGAACTGTTTCTCCTTTTTTGTAGGAGAGATGTGCAAGACTTTCTTCCTGCTAGATGAACTATAGTGCATTGATAGTGGTTTCCTATGTTAGATGTATGTGGCTAGTGTTGTTTGCAACATACTGGATGACAGTTTCCCCGCTGCCGTTAGTCTGCCCTTGCCCTTACAGAAGTTATTGGATCCGTCCTTAGATTACAGTTACCTTGTTCACAGCAGTTATGTTTGGTTTGGTCGTGATCATCATCAGCACTTTGTACTTTGGATCTTGTTTCCATTGCTAATTCTCATCTCCAAGCTTTTTTACACCTGTTCTCCATTGTCTTTGACATTGATTCTTAATTCCTTCAACAAACTTAACATAGGAGGTCAAACCATAGTGATGAAGGCCACTGATACAGGTATTAAACAGGATGGGTCACAGGTCTGATCCTTGTAAAACTCTTATTTACTTCCAACCTAGTATCTCTTCACCCAGTTGTTTATCTAATTAATAGACCTGTGCACATTCCAGTTTGTTTAGTACAGTAATTTGTTTGTCCTCCTAAGTGAGGCTTAGCAGTAGCCAAGGTAGGCATGCATGGTGTGTTTCCATCAGGCACAATTAGCAGTGGGAAAGTTTGTTGTATTTAACCCTTCTTTCTGTTTCCCTGCTTTTTCCTTGCAAGTTTTGAGCTCAAGAATTTGGTGGTAAATGGCTCTGCCAGAAGGCTGATAAGGTGCTTTCTTCACTTTTCCCTTGTGGAAAAAAAAAACAAAAACAAAAACAAACAGCTCTCAATTTCTAAATCTGTGTTATCATTTTGTATTTGTGTTATAAGTCGCTGTTGCTACCAACAGAAAGGTGATTCTTCAAACCACGCTTAGTCCTGGAATAATTTTCTTGGTCTGGTCTCAGCAGACAGCTCTCATCTTCCTGAATTTGTGACTTCCTGCTTTACACACTCATTCCTGCTGTCTGTCCTGTCTTTGTTCCTGTTCCTTTTTCCACCCTATCTACTGAAACCTAAAATAAAATACTTAGTTTTGGGAGTTGCTCTTAAACGTGTTTTTGTCTCTCCCACATCCTTGCTGTATTTTAACCCTACTTTCATCATCTTTTTACCTGTGTGGCTATGCCAGCTCCATTTAACTTTACAGCTGTTCCTTATTTATGTCTCTGTACTGAGTAACTCCAAAGTCATGCAGCAAATCTGCACTTTTCTGATCGTTTCTTGTGAGGTGGGTATATTTGCTCAAGCATTCTTCTAGGGTATTTATTCATCTTACATCTGGAGTCCTTCCCTGAAATTTTCTTTTTGGAGGTGAAAGCTTTCATATTTCTAACGGAAGCAAATCTAAGGACTTTTTCCATTTCCATCTTCAGAATGTATCTGTTGAGGTTCAGAATGAGAACCTACCCTCAAATCACAGGAAGGGAAAAATGAGCAGCCCTCTGGGGGAGATCAGAACACCAATTCAACTTAGGGGGTTGAATTTGGCCAAGGAGTGAATATCCTGTTCCCTGTGGAGGTAAGGAGGGGGGGAGTTGGCTTCCTTGTACTAGAGCTGGTGTTTAGATGTACTCCTTCCAGATCCACTGTCTAGGAGACTTTTGTCTGTAGTCTGTCTGCCTGTTTGAAATCAAGAACCTTCATTGTAAATCTGCTTTTGTTAATTCTTTGACTTTAAGCCATATATTTGCTGCTGTAAATTATCAGAGATTATTTCCTCTGACAAATTTGCCACATTGCCAAAATTAATCTAAAAGATAAAACTACCTTTTGCTGTTTCCAAGGTGGTTGGAATCACAGCCAAGAACATATGGACCCTTCTGTTCAGTAAAGGCAGTATTCAGCTGATAGCCAGGAAGTTGAAGTTTCCTACTAGGACAGAATTCTTTCAGGATCCAAGTCTGACTCCAAGGAATCCTTTGTCTTTTTTGCTCATCATTTGGAAAAAAGAGTGAAATTGAAGAGGGAGAAAATAACCAGAATGCAGTTTGGTTGCTTTGCTTAGTGTTTCAGCTTTTTTCGACCGCTTTAAGTGCCTCTTTCAAGCCACATAGGAGGGATGTTTTAACTCACATTATCAGTGTGTATGGCGAAAGCAAAGGCGGTTGTAATCCTGCTAATACTCTCACAGAATATCATGGCTGCTACAGCGACATAATGGTGTAGGTAAACTTTCATTCTTCCAGCCTTGGCCGCTGCACACAATGCTTGAAATTGTTCCAGACTTGCTTTGTGTAGAGAGCAAAGTCTCTGCTTTAGGAGGCAATTTGATGCTTCACTAACTGTGCTTAGTAAAACCGGATTTTCTTTTTCAAGCTCATGAAAAATGTTCTTGAGGGCAGCCTTCCTTTGTTTGTGGTTTGGGGACCTTATCAAAGAGCCTGAAATTGTCTTCTGTTCTCTGAGCAGTTGAAGCTCTCGTAGTCCATGTTGGCATACTGTACTGCTAGTGTTCGTGTGGGCAGTGCTCTCAGTCCTGCCTTGAAGGCTATAATTAGCGTGCTGAACAATCCTGTGAGTCTACCTTTCAGAACATTGAGGTGTGTATCATCCCTGTATCTCCAGGGCTGAATCTGTTTGCCAGTGTCAGACCTCTCAGTTTGGTTGGCAACACCACGCAGAGTGAGAGGTGAGCTGTGTTTTGCTGAAACCCAGTGCCTCCAGACTTGAAACAAGTTGAAATCTTTAAGAGATTGATCAGAATAGCAGGGGTCAGAATGCAAATGCAGTTTCTCCTGACTGGAGTGTACTTAAGGAAACAGCTGTATTCTGTGGCATAGGTGGTCTTGGGGCAGATGGCTTTCAGGTAATGCTTTCTGCTGTTGAAAAAGGTAGTGGTCACTCTACATCCAATCTGAAGTTAAGAGATTCCAGAAAGTAAATTACTGTTACCTGCATGAGAAGAGTTCAACAGGCATGAAGGTAGAGATAAACATCTTTCTTGGTTTTGTGTTCAGCTGCCAATAGAAAAATACCTATTGCTTCATGTGTATGTCTTTTGTTTGTATTTTTGAAGTGATTTCTCAAGGTTTTGTAATGGAATTTTGCTTCAGGAAACAGTGATCTGTAATTTTGGTAACATACCTTTTGAAGATATTTCTCAAAGCAGAACTATTCTTAAATAGTTTCTTGGTGACATCTCACAGTATCTTGCATCTAGAAGGGCTCAAAATAAATCTTGCATCTCAGTTTCAGAAAGCACCACATGGATCATGCAAGTCAGTGACACACCCAGGCATTGAACGCTGTGTTCACCTCTTCCTTCTCCTTCATAATAACTACCCATGTGTTTTTGCACTTGAATGCGGGGAAACAAATTTGCTTTGGTGTAAGATTTTCTATATCCCATATGCTGCCAAGCCCAGGTTGATGAGATTACAAAGATGGCGCAGAGTGATGCAGGGAAATGGGAGCTGTGGCATAGTGTCTACCATTTGAGCCAAAAATTCAAGGGGAACTGAGAGCCCTTTCTTTGTACCAGCAAAGTATTATAATCAGCTGACTTGCAGCATCTTGCCTCTGTGAGAGGCACCATCTCCTTGGCTTCTGCAGAGTTTCTTCTGGTATGTTTAGCCTATAATTTAGAAGGGAAAAATACCAATTGGCACGTAATTCTAGCAAGATTCCTCCTTCTTGTTTTAACTCAGCCTGTATCCAAATTGCATTGCACTGAGGCTCATCTCTGCCTATTCATTGTCTCAAATCTTCAGGCTCTGACTAGTTACCATGGTACTGAATTTCTTTTGGTTATTTTGTGAAGTTTTCATTCTGTTCTTTTTAACATTTCTGTGTAGTATTTACCCAGAAAGTGAGAAAGGCAAAGGGATGAACTTTCCCAAATTGCTGCAGTACAGCCAATGGGTTTTTGATGACACACAAGTGGTTTTTCATTTTGTATCCATCAGGGAGCAAAGTGATACAAATATGCAATGAATTTCCAAAGGTGAACCTAGTTTTTGCAGAATTTGTGGTGGTGTTTTCGATTTGCTCTGAAAGCTTTGCTTTTAGAAGCATCTTCATAAATTGCCAATGCACAGTCAGTTCTGCATAATCCATAGTGTAATTATGCTGTGTAAATATCATCTGTAGGCACCCTGCTCTCTATCAGGGTACAGTCTGGTATCAGAATTTCCACTGTAATATGTGTAATGATCTTAGTGTGAAGTCAAAGACTAAGTGACTTTCTCTTAATAGCATTAAAATATCAGATTTTTCCATTCTCCTGTTTATAGTTTGAAGTAGAAATAAATAATAAATAATAAAGTCGTTAATTTCAAATGCTTTCACTTTAAAATTATTACATAATTTTCTAACAAAACTCAAGTATTTTTGTGTAATTTTCAATTTGCTACTGGATTTGTCCATTTTGTTGTAACTTGACAGTTGATCACATGGAAAATACTGATCCTGATCTCTTCCTTCAGGTTGCCATAAAGATAATTGACAAAACACAGCTGAATCCAACTAGTCTACAAAAGGTAGGTTTTTGCATTTGATCTTTCCATTTGTATTGTAATTTGTTTCCTTTTACCACCTCCTACCATAAATCCTGAATGCCTGTGCTGAAGAATGTGAAGCATTGTATACCTTGCACAAGCCTGACTACTGTATTTAATAACTGGGTTTGTAACAGGTGTGTTTTGAGCAGTTGTTCAAAATGCATGTACTGTTTTATGTTCGTATGGAGCTATGAACTGAGAAAATGGTGCTGTTAGCTGCTTCCTTTCCCACAAATGAGAACGTCTGTGGTTTGGTGTCACGCCCCTGTGTCTCCTTTTTGCTGGTCATTTTGTTGAGCCTACAAATAGAAAGTGTGTTCTGTCCTGTCCTCCTCAGCTGGCCTTGAAAACATTGCCTCTGAACTGAAGGCCAGGCAGTCTCTATGCTTTTCACACAATTTTCAGCTGAAAAGGTGCTACAGTTTTAGGGAATAACTCAGAGCATGACTATTCTGGTTTCTTCCTTATAGCTTAAAGTGTTTAATGTGCTGTTACAGTTGTATCGCCTTATCTATTTTAGTAAGTAGTGATAAATCCTACTCTTTCATCAGGCGAGCCAATCTGCTTTGGAGTGCCTGCAGGAAGTACATTTAAATGTCACTTTACCTAGGACTTCTGTAACTCTGTCCTTTTGAGCACTGCGCTAAAAGGTTTTTTATTTGAGTACTTTTTTTTTTTATTAAAAAAAAAAAGAGCTCCTTGGAATATCTCTGTTTGAAGGAGAGAATACGCAGAACTTACCAGCAGATAAAATTAAATTATAGAATAATAATAAACTGGAGAATATCCATATTTGGGTTTTATGCCAATACTAAAAAGATTGCGTGATGAAATCGTTCTTATCAAAATTAATGTTGCAAAAGTAAATTGGAAAAATACACAAGTTCTTGCATTCTGTGGTTTGTTTGAGAGAGAAAGAACAGCCCGCAGGAGGAAGGCAGCATCATCTTAGCAAGTAATGATGTCACTGCTCCCCACTGCCCCTGCAGATGGGATGAAAGTAGGTAATGTGGTTACAGTTTTTTCAGAGTTTTTTCAGCATAATTGGTGATGTTATTATTAATTTCTGGCAAAGCAGGAAGGAAATGAAATGCAAATTAGATAATGTGACGATTTAGATGAAGAGGATTTGTGCTGCGGATCTGTGCAAATTGGAATACCTGAAGAAAATCTAACTACTTGGAAGAGAAACAGAAGCTGTAATAAGAACAGGAGGGGGTCAGCAAACACGGAAGAAATGGTCTGAGAAAAGCAGAGAGGCAACGTTTCTGGAAGGAAAAAGTAAAACCTTACTCCTTCCAGTGGTGTTACCTGGAGATGCTTAGTGCTGGAGCTAAAAGCCAGGTGCAGAGCTTGCCCTTCCCTGCTGGCTGGAGCTCACTCAGCACATGGCTGGCTGGAGGTGTGCATGGCAGCCCTGCAGCTCTTGGCTGCTGCCTGCTCGGCCTGCACTCACCTCTCAGGCTCTGCTGTCATTTCATTTTGATGTAGGCTGTATAACATTAAGGTGTGGTTTGTAAGTCAGTATTTCCTACCAGTAGGTTCCCTAAATGAGAGTCTGGAGGAGCAGTCCAAAATAGCAGGATAGAAATCTGATGGGATTTGGAGACTGAGATTGCCAGTGTGTTCGCTTCTCTAACCAAGCTCACTTTTGCATGAGCAGAGAAGGTTTAGCAAGGTATGTCCATGCTCTCCATTCAGAAGTGGAAAGTCATTTCCTTAATGTTGAGTGCTTACTTAGCACAGTAAGCACATAGTGCATTACTTATCGATTTTGCTTTGTCAAAGCTTTTCTGAAAGCTTTTGCCCACTCCGGCATTGTCAGCACCGCCGTAGTCGCAGTGCATTGGAAGCAAACTGTGTGCATGACCCTGGGTTCAGGGTGAGTTGAGATGGAAGCCTCTGGGCTGGCACTTGTGGAGGGAGTGATGAATTACTGAGGTTCAGCGGGGAGGAAAGGGCTTTGCTGAGAAGAGGTGGGGTGTGGAGCACGGGCCGCCGCCTGCTTGTCTGCTCATCCTCAGGTGGTGAAACAAGGGAATTAAGGCTGGTTTCCAGCTTTACACTGTCACACCCATCCTTCAGCTGCAGGAGGGGCTGCCCTTGCTGGAGGTGCCTCACCCCCTCGAGCAGCAGTTCTCACTGAGGCTGCAGCTTTGACCGCGGAGTTTTCAGCAGTGCTGCTCTTCAGGGGAGCGAGCGGCCTGTGGGAGACACAACAGCTACTCCAGCTCTTGTTTCAGGAGCTAATTACAGCTCTGCCACTTTTGCTTAGGGAAGAGGAAACTATAGTCAGTACTTCCCTGCTCTAAAAGAAAAGGGAATTCTTAGAGCTTTTTTCCCATGCTACTGCTGTTAGTCATAGTCATTATTCTCCAAAAATGTACTTCTGTACCCAGTCCCAGTGAATATCGGTCTGTCGGTCTCATTGGAAACAAGTGTTGATGCTACAGTAGCTCACTTCCTTCTAGACCAAAAAAAATTGTTTGTTTTGTTTTGAATTAGCAGTGCCATTATATGCAAGATTTTTATTTTTACCAAGCACACGTAATAGCACAAAATCACTTCTCATTTTCCTTTTTTAGAACTTGGCTCCTCAGCCAAATGCTTGTGTTCAGATCTTTGTCCTAAAATCTTTTTAGAGCTTTTAAACTAGAAGTTTTTATGTGCACTGTGTCCTTTCTGACCTTGGGTCTGTCTGTTTTGAAAAGCACAGGGAAAGTATGAGAGCTTAAAACGCACAGAATTTTTGTTTCTTAATGTGTATTGTGTCTGTTTTCATGTTGTTCTTTAGTTGATGCTGATGTGTGCTGTGTAAAGCCTTCCTGATTGAGGCTCCCAATTATATATCGGGTGCATTTCAGTGAGCAGTTACCAGGAGGAGCCTAACACATGGTTAAAGCTTGATGTGGCTCGGGAGAACATCTTGTGCAAAGCCTCCCTGCTTTGAGGGAAGGAGGTCAGGAAATGGGCTCTGCATCTGACTAGCGTACTGACTTGCTTTTTAGCAAACTTTTTTTCAGTGTTTTTGAAGTCCTTTGTTACTGAAACTCCAGCAATAGCTAATGCAGGAACACTTGTAATCTGTCTTTCAGCTTATTCAGAGAGTTGGCTTAAAAGTTGGCTCCCCATTTCCTCAATCTGTGTTGTTTTAGATGTATCAGCACAATAAAGTTCAAGTAAAATTGCTTCAAGATTGTTACTTGGTATGTGTCTGTGTTTTGTTGCTGATTTTCTTCGTGCTATTTGTCCCCTGGCAGCATTAAATTCTTCCCTGTATCTAACATAACTTACAGTCAAAGGACCAGACCACAACAAAGCTGAAAGCCATTTGTTTGGCAGACTTAGGATGTTTGTCTTTCCCTGGAAACATTTGTAGAGCTCCTGTTGACGGAAAATGAGCTATTCAATATGCTGGGAGTAGTTTTTAATCTCTGTATTAGAAATTAAACTGATAAGCACTGTTTGCAGCTGATAGTCAGCCTTTATGGTCACATGGTGACAAGTTCCTGAAACTAAGAAAATGGTTTTTGGAGTGGAGAACCCTAATGTTACCCCTTCTAATGATATAACGCCTTCTGTAACAGCCAATTATGGCTGTTAATGAATTGTGCTGTGGGCTGTAGAAAGTCTGGCAGTAATTAATACTGCAGTTACCAGAGGTTGATGTACATTGTATTGTGGGAGAATTAAATCCAGGAAACCTTCTTTCAGCACAGTATGTGAAAGCCATATCATGTTTTATGTTCTGTTCCTTATAGAAATGGAGTATAATACAATGTCAGTCCCTGTAGAAGTTGCTGTATGTGTCAAAATGCCAAACATAACATTTAAACTGTTTATGGAACACAATCCAAAAGTGCATTTATATAACTAAAATTATAATAAAACATTTGGTGGAGTTTGTATCCTACTCTTAAGCGTTTCTATTTTGAATTCTCCCTAAGGCAAGAATAACCACTTTTAAAAAGCTCATTTCCAGTCACCCACTTCTACGAATGGCTCATATGTAGAAATCACTTTCTGGTAGGCTTCAATAGGGTGAGTAAAGCAGAGAGTAGTAGTTTTGTAGACAAATGATATATTTAGAACAGCCCAAAATGTAGCCTGGCTTTATCGCATTAGACCATCAAACTGCAACGGAGGAAGTAGCCAGCTCCAGCCATGTCAGCATTCTTTTTATAAAGATTAGATTAATGAGTGCATTTGTTTACATGATGACGCTGTGAATGTTAGCCTCATGCCTTCACTGTATTTTTCTGTGTTGCCTATTGTGACCCAATAGATTTTGCGTTATCATCTAGTGAGGTGTCCGGCACAGACCTGGATAATGATTATATGATAACGAAAACCATTTGAAAGCAGTTTTGTTTTATTTTTGTGCTCAGTTAGCAAACCATTCACAGCTGTGGCTGTAGAATAGAGGGCAAAGCTTTTGGGGCAGTTTGATGAAGATTGCTACCCAGATGGCAGCCTTGACAGAAACATCAGAAAGCAGAAAAAGGTTAAAACTGCTCTCCAATCTGTTGTATGAAAAGACACAAAGGTGGAAGGATTTTGGTTGGTTGGTTGTTTTTTGTTTTTTTTTGGTTTTTTTTGTTTTTTTTTTTTTTTTTTGGTTGCTTTTTGTTTCCTTTGTTTTGCCTTTATTTATTTGGTAACTATTGAGTAATTACACAGATTTTTTGAGTCCTTAGTAGTAGATGTAGACATATGAAATATCTCCCTTTCACATGAAATGTAACCTGAAGGTGAATCTTAATAGCGGCACTTTTTGCTTTCTTACTGTTTAGCAACAACACTGTTACCTCTTGCTTTAGAAAATGCTTTCTTTTTTTCCCTTGTCTGCACTCCTGTTGAGTCTGTCTTTTCTGCTTTGGTCTCTTTACATTAGGTTCAGTATGATCTGCTATGTTACTAGTGTTCCTGTAGATGTTGGTGTTAGATTTATAATAAAACCACTCAATTACTCCCTCATTTTGAAGCATGCTGTTAGAAAATAATCAAGGCTTAAGAATGTCAGCCATCTGGAGTCCTGGGCTGGCACGGGGGGAGCTATAGAGGAAGAGATGTTACACGCATGGCTACTGTGTAACATGCTGCCTAAAAAGGTCATTCTTTGTGGGTTTTATTTGTTGCTGATTGTTTTAACAGTGGCTATAGAGAGTTGAAGGAATCTGAATACAACAGTATTTGCATTGGGGTTTTTTTGTAATATTTTTTTATCTTTAGTCTTCTCTGGGAGGAGAAATGGGACTTCTCTATTACTATTATTTCATCTACTATTAACAAGCATCCTAAAAACATTTTATATTGCAGTAACAACACCTGTGGCATTCTTAATATTACACTGTGTTTATTGTGCCTCTTTAAATTGGTTTTTACAAAAGAGAATTTTCAAAGGTGAAAATAATTTACAGCTGATCAGGAGCAAGCTTGGCTTTCATTTGTTATGTGTTAAATGCAGTTGCACGTCCCACTGCAGGACAGAGTGTACTCTGATTAGGCAGAGTTGAACTCTTTGGAAGTAACTATTGAAGCAAGACCCCCTTCCCATGACTGCTGTTGTCAGGGTTTAGGGAAAGAAGCCCTGCAGAGCCAGTAAGAGGTCTGTAGAACACAACACAGTTGAAGTGAATCCATGCTGTGCTCGAAAGAGGTGGTTGTACTCTGGCATCCGTTCTGCCCCCATCCCTTCAGCTAAAATAGATGAGCTGGTGTAGGTAAGGGAGCTGCAGAAGAAGGCTTATGTATTTTTGGAAGGAGTTTTGGTTTTGGCAAGATTTTCCTGTAAAATTCATGCTTTGACCTTCAGATTAACCCCAGCGCTTGAGTGAAGGAAGGCAGCAGGCCCGTGCATGATGGAGAGGGTGGCAGTAGGCTGATCCCTTTGAGGTTTTACCCTCAGATTGTGGTATCTTCTCTCAAGCAGGGATTGTTTAGTCAGGAAAAATCCACTGGAGTTTTGCCCCATGAACTGGCTAGCACAGTCTGTGCGCTGGGTCAGCAGCCTTGAATTCTTGAAGCGATGCTACCAAGGCCTGAACTAGATGTTCTTGTGCCTTAGGCGTCTTGAAGGAGTGCTCTGAAGGCCCAAGGAGAAGACTCACACGACCATTTATCTGTGCTTAAAACTTGCTCATTGAGCAGCGTGGTTTTTGTGAGATAAGCAGTCGATTTTTCACCTCCAAGCTCCTGTCATGCGCCACAGCATTTCTGTAGCATCCTGTGGAAGGCTGACCTCCAACAAAGTGGTGAAGAGTGCATACCAGTGACCTAATATGTTGGTCCTCAAATGGTGCTCAGCATGGGGTTTGTAGAACTTTGAAACCAAGCTTTTTCTATGAAGATGTGAAAGTGTATGAGATGTGTAGTGGCCTGCAAGGAGCTGCATAGTCTTAAAGTGGTCTTTGGGGCCCCATGGTGTGAGAACCACAGAGCTAAGATCACTTGTTTCCTGAGCTACCTGCAGCACCTTGCGAGTGTTTTCAGGTTTTTAGGGCAGGCTTAAAACCAGGAGGCACTTAGCTCTTCCCTCCAGTAAGTGGTTAATTTAATGACCTTTGTTGAAATGCTAATAGTAATGTTTGCTCTCTGTGTTTAAAATTAGCTAAGTATATCACATCAGGCTTTAGGAAGAACAGATGTTGCCTATTACTTTCATTAACATTTCATATTTTATGTTTATTTCAGCTCTTTAGAGAAGTAAGAATAATGAAGATCTTAAATCATCCAAATATAGGTACCTTGTTTATTTCATGTAATATATTAAGTTTAAAAGAAGGTTCTGCACTAGAGGGTTAATATACTGTTACATAGCAGTAAAAAAAAATACACTGTCATAATTGTTTAACAAGGCAAAAAATGTTGACCCTTTTACATGAAACTGCAATTTCCATAGCTTATTGATAACTCACATCTTTTGAGTAGAATAATGATTTTTTACTGAATTTAATTTCTCATTAAAATAATTGTATACCAACACAAGAAATGGTCAAGAAATTGTTCAGGATTGCTTAGTTGAAGCACTGCTGTTACAGTACTGTCAGCAAACTGATTGATAACTTACTTGTCAACATGTATTCCAGGACAGTGTGTAAAAATGGCTATAGGTGATGCTCAGTGCTGACACTCAAATTCGTGGAAGTTCTGCATAAGTTACTTGCTTTTTCCTCGTAGCCAACAGTCTTGTTTCATGACAAAATGTTGATCCTTATGAGATGAGCAAATATGTTGAAGTATTTTCCACTTAGAGATATTGGAGAAAAAAAGCATCTCTAGAGTATTATTCTGATACTGTCAAGCAGCAAGCAAATTATTGTTCTCCAACAAAATTCCCTATGGAATTAAATGAATACTTCTGCAACTAGCTATTTGATTAATAAATTGCTTTCTTTTCCAGTGAAATTATTTGAAGTCATTGAAACTGAAAAAACTCTCTATTTAATAATGGAATATGCAAGTGGGGGTAAGTAAGTTTGTTATTAGAGCCAAGAGGTAAACAAATTGCCAAGTGGCAGAAAGCACTTTTTAGTTTAATGCTTTGGTTTTGTTTTTAGCAAATATTAATGTTGTGGTAGGATACAAATTTAAGCAGTCTTTAGTAGTCTCAAGAACTTGTTCAGTCTTCATATCTTGAAAACCTTCATCTGAGCTTACTGGAATTTAGTAACTTTTGCTTTGTTTTACAACTTAAATTTTGTCTATAACAAATGTCAGCCTTTTATTGTGTTCAGCTCCCCAGGACTAGTGGCTTCTTTTGCATAAGATACTTGGTAAAAACATGGATGGGATGTGTCAAAAGTAAGAGTTTTGCAACGTCAGTTTTTTTAGATGTTGGTGGTGTTTGACATACCTTCACCACAGACATACTGCTGTCAAATATTACTATACTACCTATGTCCATTTTGGGAGGGAAGTTTTGGAGGAACTTAATTATTCCTGATTGCAGAGGAGGGAAAAAGTCTGCACATGCAGTGTCAGATATTTTCAGCAGAGTTAGATAAAGTATTTGGGCTTAAGTTACTCTTGGCTGGCTAAAACCTGATAGTCCCTTCTTTGTCAATGTGACCCTTTAGCATCAGCATCTGGGAGTCTCAAATAGTTGAGCCTTTTCTTCAGCTTTGAGAGGAAAATAGAGTTCCGTCTCAGATTACGTGAAGGTTAGATAATTATTATAAAACATGTAAAGAATCCCCAGATTGCCCATGTTGTTTTCTAGCAATTCCCTGAATGTTCAGCCAAGCTTTGTCTAAACAGAAACAAGCACTGTAAAACACTTTTGTGATATTGGCCAGTACACATTTGTGGAGGCATCTCTGCAGTTCGATGGTGCTACACTTAAAAGCGAAGTCCTATTGCCATCTAGTGATTGGCTTCCACAAGGTAGAAGGGCCAACAGTTCTCTGAAGTAGAGATCTTAGAGTAATGGAGAAACGCATATTGCACTGACAGGCTGTGAGCAGTGCCCTGTGCACATGTGCTGTTGTTCAAAGCAGGCATGGCCACTTTTCTGAGTGACAAAGATCAATTTTCTATTTTCAAGAGACTGCTCTCACATGAGCTGTGTGAACCCTGGTTGGAGGATGAGGGGAACTGCATTCCAGTAACTGCAGTATTTTGTGTAAATTGACTATAATTCCTTATCTGGTATCATTTTACCTAAATTCTGAAAGCATTCAGCCTTGCTGCTTCAAATTTTCTGAAGAAATGGCTGTGAAATGTACCCGAGAGAATTTTCTGACTTGGGTGTTAAGTAGTAATGCTATGAGGGAAGCAAGGATATTCTGTAGAAAATCCTCACGTTCCCTCAGAATACTCAGCTGTTCCTTTACTGCTGTATGACTCTAGCTTTTTTTATTACTTCAGTTTGCTGAAGTTCCTTCTTTAACTCAGCAATTTCCTTGTGAGCTGGTTATCTGCAAAACAGTGGTACCTTGCTCAATAGAGAATATTTAAGTATTTGATTAAATTCTGAAATTAATATTAATCTTGCATATTGATGAAGAATCTTAAAAACTATGCTAACCTGTGCTGTGCTGTTGGGAGTTCTTTTTTTCTTTTTTTTTTTTTTTTTTTTTTTTGTATTTGTCAGTTTTTAGTCAAGATTTGTGCTTTCAGCAACACACCAGTGTTCCATGGGCCTGTTGGCTGTGCCTTGAGCTCAAATGTAGACTGTACTGACTTCAAAATGGCAAGATTGGCTTAAAACCAGTGAAAAACAAAGTTTTAAAAAAGCACAGATTTTTGTGCTACTTTGGTTAGTCTCCTTTAGACATCCACTCCATTAGCCATACAACATTGGGCTTGTACATTTGGAGGCAATCCAGCTTGTACATTTCAGCTCGGAAAGCAAATGGTATCCTGAGCACTATCAGAAGAGGGCTGGCCAGCAGGGACTGAAAGGTGATTATCTCTACTCTGTTCTTGTGAGGCCCCATCTGGATGGAGTACTGCATCCAGGTTGGAACCCCCAATACAAGAAAGGCAGGGAGCTGTTGGAGAGGGTCCAGAGGAGAGCCAGAAAGATGATCAGGGGACTGGAGCACCTCCCCTATGAAGACAGGCTGAGGGAGCTGGGCTTGTTCAGCCTGGAGAAAAGAAGGCTGCAGGGTGACCTCATTGCAGCCTTTCAGTACCTAAAGGGAGCCTACAGAGGGAAGGGGAATCAACTCTTCGAGAGGGTATCCTGAGATACCTTATCCTGAGATAACTGCAGGACAAAGGGAAATGGATCAAAGTTGAGGGAGGGCAGATTTAGGTTGGATGTCAGGGGGAAATTCTTTACAGAGAGTGGTGAGGTGCTGGAACAGCTGCCCAGAGAGGTTGTGGATGCCCTGTCCATTCCTGGCAGTGTTCAGAGCCAGATTGGATGGGGCCCTGGGCAGCCTGGTCTGGTATTAAATGGGGAGGTTGGTGACCCTGCCTGTGGCAGGAGGTTGGAGCTTCATGATCCTTGAGGTCCCTTCCAACCCTGGCCATTCTGTGATTCTGTAACATTGTTGTCTTACCTCATGCTTGTGTGATGGGTCATGTCAGTATCCTGCTAGGTTCATTATTACAGCTATCATTGGGAATGTCTCCTTCAAGCCTAGGTTATGTCTAAGATTTCTGTTTTGGTTAAGATACTTCATTTGCCTGTGTGAAGAAAAATTACGGTGCTGGTGTAACAATATTTATAGGTATCATCAGACGCTTTCGTATATGAAGCTTATTTTTGCAGTGCAAAAGGTACCCTTGTGACAAAGTCTGTGAAATACAAGTCACCTCTGTTTACAAAATAGAAGTATTGCCATTGCTTTTCTGTCATGAACAGTTGGAAGGAAATGTTTTTGTCTATATCCAGTCTTTCATTAAGCCTTATTGTTCTCTTCTGTAAGAGACGATGTTGTTTGTGTTCTCTTCTGCCTTGTTCCCTTGGGCTAACCTACAACCTTAACCTCGAGTTCAACTTGTGATACAGTCATTCCAGGGAAGCTGCTGTGGGTAACTGCTAGAGAGGAACACTGCATTCTGAGTTGGCTTTAATGTGTCTCATTATTAAATTGTAGGGGAGGTGTTTGACTATCTGGTTGCGCATGGAAGAATGAAGGAAAAGGAAGCAAGAGCTAAATTTAGACAGGTATGTATAACGTTCCTATACATCAGCTTTTTCCACCTTGTTTTTAATGCTGAAATGGATGAAACAGCTGTCCTTTGTGTTTGACTCCTAGCAGTGTTCACTGGGATGTGTGGACTTGTAGCCCTCGTAACACTCTGAGAGGAAACTTGGGTTTCAGCAGTATTTTGGAGGGGTTAGCAGTCCATTCAGCAGTGCTGGCTTACTTAGTGTTCGTGCCAGGGTGTCTGGGAGTGCCAGAACACAGTGACTGCTTTGGTGGACTCTGTTCCAAAATTCATTTCCTCTGGGTTGATTTCATATGTCCTTACTTCAGCTGGTCTGCAACCTTTTGGAGATTGTTCAAGTATAACACGCTGCAAACCAGGTCAGGAGCAAACATGGGCAGTGCCTGGAGTAGGCACCCGTTCACACCCGTGCACTCGTATGAAAAGATGCAATTTAACAGCTGCTCTAAAACATCACTGAAGAATAATTTCTAGGCTTGGTAGTTTATAGTTTTCTTTATGATGGATAAATTGAACTTGTGAAAATGCTGGAATTTCATTCATCTTTAGAAAGGCATTTCTGTTCTACAATAAAGCAATGTTGAACATAAATATTTTTGCATAAAGATCCAGATCCTCTTGCAGTAGCTGGTGTTTCATTTGCAGATCTCACTGGCCTAATGTGCTCTCTTTTCTGCTCTTGTGCAGAAACTTGTAAGTGCTTATGTGATTACCATCACATTAGATAACTTAGATGAATTTGTGAGAATTAATAAAGAAGTCTTGTATTTAGTTTTGCAGAAGATTAAAAGAAACGAAGAACAAAAAAGGCAGCTGCAGACTTCAGGAGATGAGATTTGTGTTTACTGGACTGATACAGAGCTTTAGCATAAGGAAAATTTTTCTACCTCTGTAACAAAACCTTATGTCTTTAAATTCAGTATTCCTTCAGGTAGAGCACTTTCCTTTGTGATTAAGTACTTATGTACTTTGCTGTGCATTGGGATATGCGTGATCAACTGTGCTGTGTTGTGGAGCAACCATTTCCACTTTAGTTGTCTTTAAATCCCAAACCATTTCCTTTGTCTTTGTAATGTCACCTGAAGTTCTTCAGAATATCTTCAAAGAATTTGCTGTTATTTCTCACATGTGAATGCTGAGAACTGGTTCTCTGATCTTCGTGCCACCTTTCTTTTAGCAGGAGTTGTGTGGAAATGAATCTTGCAGTAATTCCATTGCACATTTACCTTTTTTTTTTCTCTCAAGGATTCAACTCTCCTTTATGTGAGAACCTGTGAAAAAACATAATATATGTGTTTATATAATATAGACATAAATATAATATGTCTATAAAATATAGACATATAATGTGGGATATAGGCAACTTCCAAAAAAAAAAAAAACCCCCACCTTCTTCAAAAAACAAAGGAAAGGAATTGAAAAGATAAAACTGCTAAGCTGCATGTTTGACCCATTAAGTGTTTTACTTTGAATTCCCTGCTTTATTTCTGTAATTCAGTAGGATAAATGCTGTTCATAAAGATATATGGGTGGCTGCACTTCAGTCTACTGCAATATGTGTTAATTCTCTTTCTGTAAGTCTTGTTTCCTTTCAGAAACCTGGAATAGGCAGCTGCCTCTGTCTTTCCTCAATAGCTGACTTTACTGGTTGCTGAATTCAGCCAATTGTAGAGGATCTCGATCTCAAAGATAGGTTGTTGAGAGCAACAAAAGCTTGAGTGTCTGGGGAAAAAAGAGAACCATAGTAATACCCTAAGGATAGAAGCTATAGTGTGAGCTCATCACACTTTGCTGGAGAAAAGAGCATGCATGTGGGACAGAAGTCAGAAAACTTTGATCAAAGCTTGACATTTATCCAACACCAGGACTTTGACTGCAGGACAGTGAGAGGAAACTAGATCTTACTGGGTTTGTGGGTCATAAAACCATTCATTTTTACTTTACTGAAGTCTCACAATAGCTTCATATAGCTTTTAGCCATTGCTGGAGGGAGAATGCTCTGTGTAGGACTTTTATCTGATTCAGTGCAGCTGTCCTAATGTTAGATGGATTTAGGACATAATAGGGATTTTTTTTTTAATTCACTAACTAGTTTAACAGAAAGGGGCCTCTTTAAACTGCAGAAACAGTTGTGCCATGGTATTGAGCTTAGTACTTACAATACATTATATTATATCTTACTTTCAGATCCTATTTCTTCTTTCAATAGACGTAATTTAGGCATAAAACATTTGTGTTTTATCAGAAGCAGCATTTCAGCTTCTCTCTCTACCAGACAAGGAGCAGGATTTGGTAGTTCTCCCATCTTTACTTGTTTAAAGATATATTTATATACAAATATATCTTTTGTCCATTTTGTTATGCATACTTGGGCCTTTTAACAGGGGGAAAAAAAAAAGCAAGACAGTGATCAAGTTATTCCAGTCATGCTTGAAAAGGAACACATGAGAAGGTACAAGCACTGAAAATACAGCCATGCTCTGCAGTCCATTTCTCTGTTCAATGCTCTCCATATCAGTTTCCTTTTGTGCAACTGTGTATGAGAAATTCAAATCCAGAATGTTTTGCTTTCTTAATGTCACCTAGTTTTAATTTCCCCATTACAGATTTCCAGACAGTTCTGGTTCAGTCTCACCATCCTCACTCCATACAGAAATCTGCCTGTCTGGTTAGGAATTGATGCAAAAATGGGGAGTCAGGTAAAGAGGAAGGTGAATGAGTGTTCTCCTCCCACCAAAAAAATAGAAAATGGATATGTATTACTTCCCTCTCTTCCTCTACCATATCAGAGTAGATCTGGCTTCCTTCAGTCTTCCCACTCTTTCCTGTGAAGCAGTTCATTGAGTTTTGTTAGTGGTATATATTAGGACATCGTCTTAGAAAATAAAAAAAATCCACAAAATCCATATTACTGTTGTATATTCCAGTTAAGAAACAAAATGCTCATTTTAGCACTGTGGAAGAGACCTGGGGAGGTTGTTTATCTGTCCTTTTGTTGTTCTGTTCAATCAGCCAACCCTTACAAAGAATAGTTCCACATGTGCCATCTTGTTCTTAAAGTCCTGTGATTATATGGATTTTTTTTTAATTCCTCCAGAGAAATGCACTGAGTGCTCCTGTTGTTACAGCTAGAAGCCTTCTGTTTCTTGCCCTGTTATCTCCACCTACCAAGTATCAGCAAGTTTCTCACACTAATAGGTGGGAATGAGAGGGCTGCTAATGAACGAGTGACAGAACGTGGAAGGCAAGGAATTCGACCCAGTGAAGCCATACTTTGTGTTCCTTGTTCAGTTATGACTGTTGTTAATCTTTCTTACATGTGTTACATTATTTCCCTTCCTTTTGGATTTGGCTTGCTTCTGCAGTCTGTGCTATCCTGTTGCGGTGCAGAA
Organism: Tympanuchus pallidicinctus; assembly: GCF_026119805.1. Classification (NCBI taxonomy): domain Eukaryota; kingdom Metazoa; phylum Chordata; class Aves; order Galliformes; family Phasianidae; genus Tympanuchus; species Tympanuchus pallidicinctus. Next base: position 49,447,527 of record NW_026294747.1, read on the forward strand.
TAGTTCAGAAGTATCCCCGGAGAAAACAGCTGATTGATAATCTGCTAGACTTCCTGCTCTTAGAATAAAAGCAGCTCAGAAGCGAGCAGTATCGTGCTGCCTCTCTGCAGTGCTGAATAAAGCATGAGGGGTTTGTGGTGCTGGCAGGCTGGGAGCATCTGGGGAAGGGGAGCTTGTGACTGGTGCAAGGGAATGGTAGTGGGGAGGAGAGGGAGAACCTCGTGGGTGGTGCAGGTGGTGGCATGGGAGAGCTCACCTGCTTTAGTGGCCGGCAGAAGCTGAAGTGGGAATCTTATCAGTGCACAAAGGAACAAAAGCAGAATGGAAGTGCAGGAAACAGAAGTATTTCAACTTTTCATCAAACACTTGGTTTCTAAGGTGGCATTTTGTAGATATGCATGATTCAGTAATGCAGGGGCACAAAGATTAAGACAAGTTACTGAAGCTTGAAATGCAAAATGACTGGTAGGACACTTCTTTGACCTGCCAAGAGCCTTGCTTTCATCTGTTCTAAATAGAGTGCACAACATTGCTTCCTACAGATGCAGGAGGATTGTTATGTTAAGCTGGGTTACCTTCTAATGAGTTACTTTTGGGAACATTAATGTCATCTTATCTTTCTGTACTGGAAATGTTAATCTGCAACACAGAATGGAAATGCATGTATTTAAGTGTGGTTATTACAGTGTATTATTTTTACATGCAATTAACATATTTTAAGTTGTAATATCTGCCTCAATTCTGAACACACGTGCATTACATTAAAATGTATTTTGACAGCATTTGTGATCATGTAACAATATGACCTTATCCAGCTTTTCTCTACGTGTAAAGTTCTGTGCCTGTAGCTCTAAAGCAGTATACTGGGACAGCTGTGTAAGTAGCTTATATAGTTAGTTACATAAAGCAGGAAAAACCAAGGATATTTGGAAATTATGATGGAAGAAATTACTCTGGATTATTCTGCACATAGTTTTTCTATTGTTTGCTGCTCTCATACGGTGTATGAAACAGCATATGCAGCTCTTGTCAGATACATGGTTGTCTCTCAGTGCAGAATTGAAATTTAGCCAGACAAGCTTTCCCCCAGTAATTTCTCCAGTAGCCATGCCATGTCTTAGCCTTTCCTCTCCATACTATGGCATGAAAAATCACCTTTGGACAGGGGCTGGAAAACTTCAGTCTAAAGGGAAAGTTTTTATAGCTGTATATGGTATTGGAATGGAAATACTTCAGTAACCTTTCTGTAAGACATTGCTTCTACTGTTCTATAATTAGTCATACAGGAGAAAACAAAATTCTCTTTCAAATGTAGTAGAAACCAAATAGATTAAATAACAAACACTAAATAACCTAAGTTATTTATCAGCTTTCCTGTAAATATGTTGGAGTAGTTGCATATATACCTCTGAATTGATAAGTACCTGTCCACATTAGTAATTAATAAATGTTGAACTTTTTGATTAAAACTGTTTCTTTGAGATACCACTTATATAATTGGGCTTGTTTTCTATCCAGATAGTATCTGCAGTGCAGTACTGCCATCAAAAGCATATTGTTCATAGAGATCTCAAGGTGAGTGGGGAAAAGTGTGTGTGTGTCTGCAACAACTGGTTTCTGTACCTGTGGGTGTGATCTTTATGATGCCTATAAAATGTAGGATATACTTCGGGGTGTAGGGTTTCTTTTTGCTTACGTTACAGTAGATTTTGGTAAATGTTTAGAGTATATAGAACTATTTCAAATAAAAGGATTTGTTATGCTTCTCAATACTGAAATCTCATGGCTTTTGAAAGATAGCATTTTACTCTCTGATCAGATTTCAGTCTGTTAGAGGTCAGTGTTAGCTGCAAGGTCTTAAAAACAAAAACAAGCAAACAAACAAACAGAAAAACACTTCACAAACCTAGTTTGATAGAGCTGTGACAAGTGTTGATTTTGGACAGAATCAATGATCAATCGTGATGACAATACTAAAAAAGGATTTATTTTTTTTTTTGTCACTTGACACAAAATTGTGATTGTAGAAGCACAACATGACTTAGGTTGGATGGGACTTTGCAGACCACTCTGCTCCAACCCCCTGCAGTGTGCTGGTTGCCCCCCACCTGCTCAGGCTGCCCAGGGCCCCATCCAACTGGCGCAGTTTCTCTGGGCATCCTGTTCCTGTGCCTCACCACCCTCTGAGTAAAAAATCAGTTGTTGTGTCAGTTCTCCTGACATCAGTTCTAAATCTCCCCTCTTTAATACCATACTGCCTCGACCTGTCCCTTCTTGAAACTGTGCCTTTTGTATTAATATATTGCTACATAACATGTTAAATATATCATAGCTTTCTAAATTAAAAGCACAACAAAATGCACCAGTCCAACTTGAAAAATATTTAAAGGTTGTGCGTACTATCAAACTTCTGCAGGAATGCCATGTAAATAAGGAGTAGTGAGAGAATTCTTTTTTTAATCTTCGTAGATTAAAAATGTTGGCTACGGTACTTCCATGAAGAAAACAGATGGCAAAAAAATAGCACAGTTTTCAGTTATCACAACAGCTGCCATAGACTGAAGCCATTGTATAGACTATTTTAAAACAGAATATATGAACAGTCAGAAGTATATCAAAAGACCTTGCAGGAAAGGGGAATGTTAACAAATGTTCCAGCTATTTCCATTTTAAGAATGAATTAAAACGGGCAGTGGCCTCTTAAATCTAGTACTTTATTTTATGAACCTTTCTTTCTCTTTCAGGCTGAAAATCTATTGCTAGATGCAGATATGAACATTAAAATAGCTGACTTTGGTTTTAGCAATGAGTTTACAGTTGGAAATAAACTGGACACCTTTTGTGGCAGCCCACCGTATGCTGCTCCAGAACTTTTTCAAGGGAAAAAATATGATGGACCTGAAGTAGATGTTTGGAGTTTAGGTGTTATTCTTTATACCCTCGTGAGCGGATCTCTTCCTTTTGATGGACAGAACTTAAAGGTGAGCTTTGTGCAGGAATGTTGGCCTTCAGGGGGCGTTTCCTAATGTTTTGGTTACGCGCTGCTTATAACTTACTGTCTCTGCTTCTGTTACCAAGGAACTTAGAGAAAGAGTACTAAGGGGAAAATACAGGATTCCTTTCTACATGTCCACAGACTGTGAAAACCTCCTCAAACGTTTCCTGGTGCTAAACCCAACAAAAAGAGGCACTCTAGAGGTAATGACAAAAATAACTCTTTTAGTAAGCTCGTCGTCATTTTTTGCCAGCTTTATTTTTGAGCTGGTCAGTAACTTATTGTCATGCTGTTCACGAATAGTTTATTTGGAGTGGGTTCCAGGGGAATTCAGTAGAAGACACAGCTTTTTTTATTTACAGTTTCATTTGCAGGAATTACAGGACAACCAACTCTTCATTACTTCCAAAATGAATGAGACTTTACACTGCACACATCAGACAAATTTTTCCTGATACCAAGCGTTTTGATTCCTGTGCTAATGGATGATCAACCAAAACTTAACAAAAGGGATGTGGGAATATTCACTATTAGGTTATGGTCTGGTTGCTGCCTTCTTGCGTTTTGTGCCATTGTGGAGAAGAAAGACCAAAATAATGCTGGCTTCCGTGGACTTCTGTAGTCAACTACGACTTGTCAGAGGTGGCTGGTGCTCCTTGTCTGTGTACTGGACTTTCACTTTTCAGCTGTGTGCTAGAATAGTGCTGATTGGGCAGTAGTTCACCCTGATGTGCACAGTTGATTCCTGTAACAGAAGCACAGCAAAACTGAGTATGTGCTGGGGCTTGTTCTGAAAAAGAAAAATGTGAGCAAGCGTTAGTATTTGTTAGATGGGGGAATCATTCTTTCCACAGCTCACTTTCTTTGCTACTAAATATGTTGTAGTAACAAAAACCTTTCCTTATAGCAAATTATGAAGGACAGGTGGATCAATGCAGGGCATGAGGAGGATGAACTTAAACCTTTTGTTGAACCAGAACTAGACATCTCGGACCAGAAAAGAATAGGTAATTGAGTATTTTTCAGAATATGTTACTATTTCTCATGATGTATTTTTTCTGCACCACACTATATTTCTTTCCCATTTGGACAAAGTAACTGATCTTTTAATTTGATGTCTTATTAGGCTTTTTTGTTCTCATAGTTAACTGTTTTGTTTCATTCTTTAAATATTTCTTTCTTTCTCTTCTTTCTCAAGTTGAACATACAAGAAGTGTAAGCATCAAAGTGTTTGTTGCTTACAGCGTGTATTTGTTTTTAGATATTATGGTAGGAATGGGATATTCTCAAGAAGAAATTCAAGAATCCCTTAGCAAAATGAAGTATGATGAAATCACAGCTACATACTTACTGCTGGGAAGGAAATCATCAGAGGTAAGGATCACTCTTCCAAATGCAAAGAACCGGATGTATTAGTGTCAGTAGAAAAATCAGAAGCAAATAATAAATCAGTAACTATAGGCACTGCATTCCTGCATGCTATTCTAGTACACTTTAGATCAATTTTTTCTAATCATCAGTGTCAGCTGAACTCTCTGAATGATGCTGTAAGTGATCTCAACATGGTCTGATTCAGTAAACTAGTTTCTGTAGGATACCAAGAACTATCCTGCTTGATCAGCAGTGACTCCTCGTAAGGGCTCTATGCCAGTTACTATCCTGCCTAGTCTAAGAGCTCAAGTGCAAATGTGCTTGCTGTAAATATTTTAAGAGAATTGAGGAATAGGGCCTGTTAGTCTAAAAATGTTCTCACATTGCAGAGTACTTTCCCATATGATACCAAGTGAGCAAGGCATCAGTGAACTGCTCTCAGTTCCTCTGGTGGAGGAGTTGGCTTCTGCTGAAAAAGTTCAAATCTTCTTGTTCAAATCTTATGGAACTGAGGGGAGGGAGAGGGTTGGAAATATAGAGATGGATTTTCATTTGTCCTTTCAGAGGCTTCAAATTCTGCTGAGATTCACCTTAGGCAGTTGCACAAGAACTTAATCGATGTTGGGCATGGATAAGCATTGTTGCCTGCCCCTCTAAGCAGGTTCTTGCTGTCACAAAATTTCTTGCAAGCTGGAGGCATTTTGGTGGGCGTTTGTTTTGTCTGCACATGTTGTTTCACATTTTCATTTATGTTGCAGTTGGATGCAAGTGATTCAAGCTCCAGCAGCAATCTTTCCCTTGCTAAAGTTCGGCCAAGTAGTGATCTTAATAATAGCACTGGACAATCTCCCCACCACAAAGTTCAGAGAAGCATATCTTCTAGCCAGAAACAGCGGCGCTACAGCGATCATGGTGAGCAGTTCTCATTTGCAGTGCTGTGGCACGTAACGACTGCTAGCTGTTCAGTTCCTGAATTTGTCTCCATCCCCCAAAGATGAAGAGGACAGTGACCTGACAATGAAATGTAGTTAATTGTACAGTGATAAAATAGTTTATCACTTCAATAGTTTAATAGAGGTTAGTGGCAAACTGAAGCAGTTTCTTGGCTCTTCAGGCTGAACATAGCCTGCAGGCCATTAGTACTGCTGGCAGCATGGGGTTATGTCTCCAGGTATGTGTCTCAAAAATCCATTTTTATCAGATTCTAGCTTGCACAGTGTACATTGGGTATATGCTAGTGAAGGGTCTCCTCTGATCCGAATGAGTCAGTTAATTGTTCAGTGGCCTTAGATGACTCTTCAGGGTGTGGGGCTTTTTTCTTTGCAAGCTAAACCAGTGTCAGTAGTTAAACCCCAAGACTCCATTAGGTTCTCAATTCTTACATTGAAATCAAGTAGTAACTTCATCTACTAAATTCAAATGATTGTTTGTTATGACCTTCCCTGTCTTTAGCGAGCAGAAATGAAGAGTGTTATGTATCTTTGCATTGTTATACAAGGGAAGACCTTACCAGAGGTGATTTGAGTGTCAAATTTGCCAGATTTGTTAAAAAAAAAGGGGGGGGGGAGTGTGAAGCTTTCTTCATATTTTCTTCCAAAGAGGAAAAAGCAAATGTGAAGACACAAGTGTTTAAAAAGTAAGAATTTATTGCTCTCTAAATATATTGTTGTCTTCTAAAGTGTGCATATTTTAATAATTCAAGAATGACCTTTTTGCATCTCTGATTCTCAGTGTTCATTATTTCAATTTTCATGAGTGAGAATGCATTTCTATTGTAGGGAAAAATAGCAACTGTACCTCTGAGAAGAAAAATCACTTTTCTGTTTCTTTTGTTTGCTTTTTAAGCTGGACCATCCATCCCCCCAGTAGTGGCATATCCCAAAAGAAGCCAAACTAGTACTACAGACAGTGACCTAAAAGAGGAAGGAATTCAATCAAGAAAATCTAGCAGTAGTGCTGTTGCAGGAAGAGGAATTGCACCAGCTAGTCCAATGCTTGGAAATGCCAGCAATCCAAATAAGGCTGATATTCCTGAACGTAAGAAAAGTTCGGCTGTCCCTAGTGTAAGTAGAAGCACTTATTTATCAAAACCACAAGATGTTTTTGAGAGAGAGTACTAATCTAGCAATTTATCAGTTGATGTTGATTTTACTTTTCACATAGAGTAAATTTAGGTATCTCATATAATGGCTTTTTTTTCCTTGCATCCATCAGCTGTTCAGTTATTTGTTCCTGAAGTAGTTAGTAGGTATTAGTAATTAGCACTAATAGCTTTAGAGAAAAGGGAAAAAAATAAATTGAAGGCCATCTCCTGAAATGAAATATATGAATATGAAATATATGAGTATGAAATTCTTCACCTTTTGTACAGAAGAATGAAATCAGTTTGCACTTCTATACTTTGTATGCTGAAAGAGCCAGATTATCTTCGATCCCAAACAAGCTGTTACAGGTAGTGGGATTTCCAGATTGAGGCAGCTCTAAAAAAAGTGTTCAGAGGTCAATTTCAATATATGCTTAAAAGCCTTTGTCAACGTGGGCTTTCCTCCAACAGCAAGAAAACAAAAGATGCATGAATTTATGGGGTCTCAAGTAATAGACAGTAAAAAGGATAAAAAGTTTAGGAAAATTCTTGTTGACTTCAGTTTTGTTTTAGTTTGCTTTTATTTTTTTAGTTTTGTATAGTCTGGTGCCTCCCTGTGAAGCAAAATTGGAAATCTCATTTCAAGTAGCATTTCCTGAGCTCTGTAACATTCAATGTATATATATTTTATTATTTATGTTTTTCACTTGGCATCTTCAGTATTTTATCTATTCTGCTGCACCACTCCCAAATTTCCAGTTTCATTCTACTGCAATGGCAGCATAATGAGCTCACAGCAATAGGATATTATCTCTTCTGATTTAGTGTGTAATTCCAACTCTGATCTTTTATGAGCAGTGCTACAAAATGAACATGTAACCCGACTTGTGATGTCAGTTTGAAATTGTCCCTGTACTCACAGTGCTTTATGTCAGACTGTGCAAAATTTTATTTTTATTTTCCAGCTAGAGCTCAGTCTTTTGCTTTCTGGCTACTGAGGATAGAGAGGAGCACTAAGTCCTTTTTCACAGTTCCAGGAACTGATTATTTCTTGTAGCATTGATAAGTGTCTAAAAGAAGGGGGGGAGATGAGTGGAAAGGATTTTAGAGCTACCGTATTGTCTTGAAGTAGGAAAAAGAAAAGAAATTTGAGGCGGAAGGAGTTTATGTTCTTGCAGAGCATTTAAGTCCTAAAATCAGTAATGTGATGAGAAAATTACTGAACAGACAGAAAAATACTGTCTTTAAAAATAATTACTGCTTTCACAGATACAGCAGAAGTAGTAGAACTGGTCTTCGCTGGAGACTCATGTTCTGTTTTGAATTGTTAAGATCTTTAGGCAGTTTGTGCTTCTCATTTAATAACAAAATTTACAAGTATGCACTTAAGGAAAAGAGTTACTCTCTTATAGCAGGTAACCAAGTCTGGTGTTGAAGTTAGGACTCCAAGCTCTTCTTCTGAAGTTGAAAAAGCATGGAACTCTTGCAAACTAAATAGTTCTGCAAACTGAGGGAGTGTGCATCAGTAAGCTTCAGGCTCATTAGGGAAATACCAAATTAATAACAAAGACCTGCTACAGAGGATGCATAGTTAGCAGCAGCTAATAATTCCTTCATTACTACTCACAGCTTTGGGTTTTTCCTCATAAGGCTGCCCCAGAACCCTTGGTGTAGCTTTTAGAAAAGTGGAAGGAGAATGCATGGCATGTTTGGAAAATTATTTAGAACCAAAAAATAAAAATAAAAACAAAAACAAAAAAACCCACTGCCAGAACAGATTGGTAAATAGGTTGGTTCATTGTTGTTAGTCAGAAGCTGATTCTTGGAAAATTTTTCATCAGTCCTAGCCTTGCTGTCTCCTAATGTGAAAATTACCCATCTAAACAGTGGGCACAAAACTTGCTATGCGAAAAGAGGACGACTCTGTACCACAAATGCATCTTTTATGCTACGTATGGGACCTCGTGTATGCTCAGAAGCCTCAAAATGCACTTTGCATCACCTGAAAAGAAGGCACCCAATGCTGTCAGGATGAACTTAGCTCAATTCTGTCTCATCAGTCTATCAGTGCGATGCTGTTGACACTAATTTCAGATGTCCTGTGCCGTGCATCTGTGCTATTTAATTGTGTGCAGAGAACAGCAATATACAGCCTGACCGAACAGAAAAATCGTAGCTGAAGAACTCCCTAGATCAAGTCATAAAAGGCTGTATGCCAGAAAGGGTAATGGCACCCATACCAGGACTGCATTCTTGCTGAAACGGAAATGTGGAAGCTCAGAATGTTCCGGTATTCTGTCAGGACCTTTGCAATCTGAGTGCTTTTTTAGATCTCTGTAATTTCAGTTATGGAAACCGAAACTTAAAATGCCCACTCTGAAACTCAAAATGCATTTCTTTAAGGTTTGATCCAGTACAGATGACTTCTGTGACTTTCCACATGTGCAACGTCATGTAATGTTAAAATGTACGGTGATGTCTTCTCAAGGGAATCAAGATTTAATGTTCTAAGGCAGTAGGTAGATAGAAGGAAGCTATCCATTATTGTGCACAATTCCCACCAGAAAGCATCAGCTATTCTTGGTGCTTCCTTTAATATCTTCAGGAATGCAGAAACAACAATATGCAAATAATGTGCTGTAATTGAATGTACCATAGCTTGGCGGGGGCCGCACAAAGTGACTTGCGCTCCGTTTCCTTGTGAACATGCAAATGGAACTTCATGGTAGGTGTACAGCCTTCATTGCTGGCTAGTTGAATGAAGAAGGGAGGAGTTTCTTCCCACATCTGTGACTGCACAAAGTTTAAGAATCAATATTTTATAAAAAAAAAAAAAAGATGAGGGACATATAAGGAATAATATAAAGGGAAGCACCAGCAATAGGAGGAGGACTTCTAATGATTGGCATGTGCCTATCCCTAAGGAATGCCTGGTGAAGAACACTTCAAAACCCAAGAGACAACAAAATATGTATGATGACTTTTATTAGCTCTTTCTGCTCATCTGAAATAGTCTTTGTCTTCTTACGTTTTCATGCCAAGTGATTGCACGGTTCAGCCCTATGTTTTTATTGGTACATTCACACAGATGTCTAACGAGTCACTTGTCTTTTAAGTTGACAAGATGATTTCATTGTTAAATCTGCAACTCAGAAATTGTGCTGTTTGAGACTCACTGACTGTATGAGCCAGTATTTTTTCCTTAAAGCAGCAAAAGCCATTTGTGTAGAAAGCACTGGAAGAGCATTTGCTTGAGAGTATTTTACTTAACAGTTTTATTTCAGGCTTGGAAACAAAAAAGGTTTGGCTCCTCTCCTTTTGTGCTCAAACTACCTTTCCCTCAGTTTCTTTTTTCACCATTCTTCCCGTGATGCTCTACTGTGACCAGCTCATGACATGTTTTCTTAATGCTATTTTAAAAGTCCGCTGAATTTCCCTTGCCTATCATAGCTGTAATTCTTCAAGAACTCCAAAAGGTTAGTTGAGCATGAAGTCCCCCTGCCTGACTCTTGGTGGCCATCCTTACTCAACACGTGCTTATCCAGGTGCTGACTAGTCATTCCCTTAAGCTAGCCTCCAAGATATTCCCCAGCAGTGACATTTAAAGTTAATGGTGTATTTTGCTTCCTGCTTTACCCTGTGATCCTTTTCTTTAAAGAAAAATTTTGAAAGGTTTATTTCTATTTTCCAATCGTATGCAGTTTGTGTTATGTTCTGTTCTTGGGGTGGGGAAAAGCTATAAGGCTTGCCAGCTTGTACTTCCTCTACAACCTGGGGTGCATGTTTTCTGGACCACCATGCTTTTCCTAAAGAAATTGCATCTAACGTTTTATAATTCTGTTATCTGTGAATTACCTAGCTTCTCAGTCGTTCCTGGAAAATTGACCGCCAACTTGGGCATATCTCCACCCTCTTTCTCTGTAAAGACAGAGGCAAAGTAATTCTATTTCTTTTCTCCCCTCTAAAATAAGGTCTGTAGCTTAAGTTCCCCTGGTTTTCTTGTCCTCAATGTTTTATGCTTGTATTTATATGTGTATTTTTTAAAATGTCTTACTAAAATTCTCTACAATTTGTCTCTTTAATTTGACTTGCTCTTCCCTGTTTTTCAAAACTTGTCTAGTGCTCTATACTATTTGAATATTTGAAAGTCCATGTTTACCTTCCCACTGAATTTTTCCATGCCTGTTTCTTAAATCTTTGCTTTTCCAATCTTGTCTAAGGATATTATTTTTAACTTAAAGGGAAATGTACATTATCCAAATGGCAAAGTACCTCAAAAATAGGCTATAATGTAGTACTCTCTCTAGTATGAATGATTATGAATTATTGTTATGAATTATATACATGCTGAAAATTTGGATTTCAGAACACTGGTAATTTAAATGGTATATTAATTTTGAGACATCAACATGAAATACAAGAACTGTTTTTTTTAATTGCGTTATTCTTTAAAAATACTTGGATGTGTTTGTCTATTAACTAGTTAACTTGCTGAATTATTGTGTTAGAACTGTGTAGAAGTAGCATTACATAAAACAGCCTTCAAGTATATGTAGCCTTAATCCCAGAAAAGTCTCTTTGTGGAGAGTAACAAGCCTATGTTTTTTTCAATTGTAGAATAATACTGCCCCTGGAGCAATGACACGGCGCAACACTTATGTTTGTAGTGAAAGAACCACTGCTGATAGGCATTCAGTGATACAAAATGGCAAGGAGAACAGGTATATGAAATGTCTTCCTATGGTGTACGTCCCTTGTCTTCACATTTTCCCCCCCAAAAATGTAATGCCTAATTTAAAAATCAGTAATACTGTAGTGTAATTCATAAAGAAAGGTGAGTACAGATCTTTGGTTGTGGAATACCTGTGTGTTTGTTTTTCCTTGTGCTTAATACTTATTGTCTTTATGCACAGAATGATTGCAATGTCCAGTTAAATACATTTCATATTTGTGCAGCTTTCTTCTTGAATTGGTGGTCAACTCCTGTGGTTAAATATCATCAGCTTGCAGAAGAGGCTTATTTACTTGCAAACTATAAAAGTATATCTCTCTTGAACCATTCTGTTTTTATATTTCATTCTAAACTGCACTTGCAGGTGTGATTGTTTGGAATATCTTTTTCCTCTGTAAGATTTTAGGGAGATAATCAATTTTCTCTAAGCAAAGATGAAAACAGTGGCAGGCCATTGTCTTGGACTGATAATATTCAGTGCCAAAATCCGTGTAGTCTCATTGCTTCCCAGCATTTACGGAATTCATCTTCAAAAGGGGAAGCACAGACATCTCCATACTTTGAGTGAAAACAGGCTTACCATTACTTTACTGGAAGCCTAACTGGAATATGCAACGGAATTGGAGTCACCTAACTCACGTGTCAGCACCACAGCCACATCTCATGCTGTCCTTTCCTGTGTATTGATGACTGTAGAGAGTTGCAGGAAATAACTATCTGTGAACATAAACTGCAGAGTAACGCTTATGAAGAATACTACTAGATTTCCTGGCTGGCAGAAGTGTTTTAAGTTCCAGCCAACTGTTCTTCACAGAATTTTGCTAGTCTTGAAAGGTGGTAACAATTTAGTAGTTGGTTGTTGCTAGGAGAACACTGAGATTGCTAGTAACCAACAAAAATGCTTAAGCTTGGAGGAGCATATAACATTTCCCCTACTCTTGCCAGTTTTTTCCCTATCTCTTTCCAGTTTTAGGATACATTATGAAATGTAGGGAGAAAACAGGTTTTTTTTTCTTCTAGCTCATGTTAAAGTTGGTGAAAGATTTGCAATTTTTGCACAGAATTTCTCCCTTTTCTTTTGAAAGCATATTAGGGAGAGTGGTGAAGTTGTGATCTTGAATGCAAAATCTGTCCGTCTCGTGTTTGACCCATGTAGCCTAGGGTAAAGAACATGACATTGACCCTGTCTCTTCCTCCTAGCTTTCTGCAAACTGAAAGTGAGTAAGGAAAAAGTCAAGTGTAAGTTTCAAGAGAGCCAAAAGTCTAGCTGGCCAGCTGGGCCTACAGTCAACTGTCTTGTGAAGTACAGCCCAGCTATTTGGTACTGTCTCTTAGTGTCTGTCTCATCTGTTAGTCCTTGTTAACGTTACCAAGTTTGTTTAGATTGAAGTTCACCATCCTTCATTTCATTTGAAATGTGTTTTTTTTTTCTTTCCCAACCCACTTTGAAAATAAATCTTGCTGTCCAGGATAGCTTTGATTAGTTTTGATTACTTGATTTCTTGGTTTGTTAATAACACTTTTATTCATCTTTAAACTGATATCTTTACAATATTTTGTCAAAAAATTCTTTATGATTCTTATGAGTAATTATTTACCAGGAATGCTTGAAACTCAGGTATCGCCTTAATTTAAGAGTGACTTTATAATGTTAAGAAGTTGTCTATTGGAGATGCTTTTTTTTCTCTAGCTTTGACTTTCTCAGCAAATTGTCTTTCTAATTTGTCATGTAATGGTTTTAAGTTCAGAGTTGACATTGTGTATTTGACATTTCTTTTAATTCTGTTTTCTTTCCATACTTGGTCATCCTTATGTAACTTATATACTGTACTGACAGTAAAAAATGGCTTTAAAACATCATTTGCTTCTCCTGCAAACTCTACCTCTGTTTGGATCGCTTGGTGTGTCTGAGCATTTATGTTTTGACTATTGGGAAAAAGGTCATCACAGGTTTTATCAAGTATTTTGCTTACTACTTCCTTGACTCTTCATATAGGGTTAAACAAGATAAGAGGGTGAGAGTGAACTGCTAATTGTTTTAGAACCAGAGACTTCTCATTGTCTGAAATGCTTTGGTGTTGAAGTGCACGTTAATTTTGACTCAGTTTCTGAGTTTTTTGTGGAGATTTACAGAACTAAGTCTGACATTTGTTTCTTTAACTGGGTAAAGGCTTGGCTGATAGCATGGAGTGCAGACCTTTAATGCAGGTTAAACAAGCATGGTTATTGATGAGACTGGCTCTTCAGAATGAATTCTGCCTTTCTTCAGGTGTGTTGTTATATCTCTGATATCATTGTTGCATCAGCTTGGCAAAAAGTAACTTCAGAAACTTGTAATGTTTTTTTTTTCCTTCTGAAGTAATACCTGAAGTAGGACCTATGCTTTGTCAAAATCCTTTTGTTAACAAAAAAAAAATAATCTGTGCTTTCAAAATGTCTGTTTGTGGAGTAAAGGCAAGAGTAGTTACTTTAAATGATTTGTTTCAGATTGGATTTTGGATTTTCTGTAGCCAGGCAGATATTGACTGTGACCTGGTGAAGACTTGGGAGATTTGCTTTAAAATGCAAGATGCACAGATTTAAATTCTCTGTTCTTTCTGTAGTGAAAATAATAGTGTTAGCTGTTCTGTTTTTATCTTAGATGTTGAATAATCCTTAGGAGGCACTGTTTTGAAAGCATGGTAGCTTTCAAGAATCAATAGCCAGTGGATGTCATGTTCAAGAAAACAGGCTTGAAAACCTCAAGCCAGATTGATGGAAAAGAGTTTTCAAATCTCACATCCCTACTTCCACACACTGTGTGGCTGACACAGGCATTCTGATGGAGATGACTCTGGCTCTGCTCCAAAGCCCTAAGCATTAATTAATGCACTTAGGGACTCATGAAACACTCTTCATAATGATAGGCAATTGCTTTTACAACAGCCTCAGATTTTAATAAGCCTTGGCACTAATTGATGAATTTTAGCTTGCTGTTTCTATGTTCCCAGGCTGGTAATCCAGGGAAGCTGATTTCCAACATAGCTTCAGATGAAGAATTCTCATGATTTAGTTTGTGCTCTGGTACCCGATTGATACCTTTAGTTACCACTTATTTGGAGGCAGATGACTAAAACTACGAGGCTAAATAAAACTCGAGTCTCATGTTGCAAAGATTCTTTCTCCTTCATTGTTTACAACAGAACAGGAGGAAAGTAGGTAGAGCAGTGCAGTCCTTGAGTGGTTCGTGACCACATTTGGGGATTACTTCAGTTTTGTGTATTGTTTTGGGATGAATGCTCATTTCCTCAGAATTTCTTAATATTCTGGTGTAATGTAAAAGCTGGACTGTTTTGCAAGGTTGGTTTTAGCAGACTGTAATTGGCATCTTACAAGATTCAGCAGTGCGAAGAGATGCATACATGACTCAGGTGAAACTCCTCTTCTGTTTTAACTTCTCCAGACTCAACAAAGCAGTAAATTTTGCTGTTTTAGCGAGCTCTGATGTCTGAATTCTACGGCATTTTCCAGTAGGACTTTGAGAGCTAAGCCCAATAAATGGGTTATCTTATACTTGTAGCTGAACTTAACGTTATCTTCTCCAAAGCCAGACATACCAGAATGAGATAACAGGACATGAATTTCAGTATATAAAGCAGTGAAGTCACTTGGAAACGAGCATGCAGTGTCATGAAGCTGTCACTGACAATTACTGATTTCTTAACCTCCAACATAATTTTGGAATTACAATTGACATACTCCAAAAGCAAATGTAAGCTATATGATTTATGGTGCAGTAGCCCTGAAGGTCCAATATATATTGTGCCTCTCAGATTTCTCCCATTCCCATCGTTACTAGATAATACAAAGGCTGAGAAGAATGTTTCAGCCCAAAGGAAGATTAAATCTTTATATTTCAACATACTATATGGCTGATAGATGACTGGCCAGCTCTATAGCCTCCTTCAAATCCTGAATGGTTACTTGAAGAGCTTGATGCTCACAGCCAGGCAATATGAGATGCTCTCTAGTAGTCACACCTTTTCTTTCAGAGAACACTAAGCATTACTCTTTTCTTCTTATATGTGCCAGCTGATGAATAGTAGCTTTTTTGTTTGGATCTCTGTGGACTTGCTAAATGTCATGATACTGTTTCTTTTTTGCCATGAAGTTTCCTTGGTTATTAGGTAGGTCAAGATTTGAATGTGTGTCCAACTTGCATTGATTTCTGTAAACATGGATAATTTCTGGAAACGGGTATTTCACTGCAGTGTGGGAGGGTGTCATCACTACCTAATGCTACTGGTAAGAACTATTACTTAATAGAGATGTCGAGTGCTCTGTATAATGAGGATGTGATTTAAGAGGAACATAGGACAGTTACTGTTGTTTACATAGAAGAGGGTCATTAGAGTTCATGTTCTTTTCACAGATTGGTTAATAGAAGGAAAAGTTTGCTTTTTTCTATGCAGTAGTTTGTTGTTGGTCCATCACGTTCTTCTTTCTGCCTCTGCCTGAACCCAAACCCCCTCACAGCCTGACAGAAATGTTCGCTTACGCAGCTAGCCCTGCTTCAGTTTGTACTACATCCTTCTCCAGTGTTCGGCTGCGACATCAGAAGTCGATGTCCATGTCAGCCTCTGTGCACACGAAGATGATGTTGCCTCCAATAGACAATGGCGCAGATAACTTCAGGCCTATGTAAGAACCTGAAATCATTGTGAAACTAACTTATACCCACTGCTTCTTAACTTTGTGCTGTGGAATTTTAGTCCTAGAGTGTTCTAGTATATATTGCCCACAAGATGTGTGTTTCCTTATTTTTAGTCTTGTTTACATTTGTCTTGTGGTGTGTCAGGCTGTCTGTGACATAATCCTGCAATAATAAATGCTAATTATTTTAGTGTTAGGCATATTGGACATTCCCTATTGTCAATGTTTGTGGGAGACTGTAATCTGTACTCAGAAGGACTTCACTGCTTGGAGCCGTTCGCTTGTGGAGAATTTCCTGTAGGACATTTTCAAATAAGCGAGTTTTTGGAAGATGTACAGAATATGAAGGGAGCGATACTGAAGTTATCTATTGCTTCTTTTTTCCTGGAAGGAAACGTTACTCATCTATTCTTTTATCAGTCCTCTCAGTGAAACACTGAATGCCTAGTTTATCTGGTCTTCTCCAGGATACTTATGTTGCTTTTTTCTGCCTACGTAGGTTTCTGTTTCAGCAGCCTTTTAATCCTAACTTATGAATTTTGATTCCGTACAGTGCTGTAATAGTGCTGATATTTCCAACCCTGGCCAATATAGAAGTGTCTGCTTTTGCTTTTACCGTAGAACGTAGTGTTTTGTGTTTCCTGCAAAAACCGTCGTGCTTCTGTGAAGAAGTCCTAGCGTGGTTTTTTTTGTTTTCTGCTCTAGCACTATTCCCGATCAAAGAACGCCTGTCGCTTCAACTCACAGCATAAGCAGTGCAACCACACCTGACCGTATTCGTTTCCCCAGAGGAACGGCCAGTCGGAGCACCTTCCACGGCCAGCTCCGTGAGCGACGTACCGCTACCTACAACGGGCCCCCGGCCTCCCCCAGCCTGTCCCACGAGGCAACGCCGCTCTCTCAGACTCGAACCAGGGGTTCCACTAACCTGTTCAGCAAACTGACTTCAAAACTCACAAGAAGGTACGTCTTTTAAAATGGTGATGCTACACAGGAACGCTTTCTTATTGTCAGAGAATGGAAACATTTAGAAGTTCATTATGTAGGAGGCTTTGTCTGCAGTTGCAGGTCAGTGATTTAACTACGTCTGCAACTTAAAATGCATCTGGTGATGGTGTATTTTTTCATAGTTCACTTCAGTGCAGAAAGCCATTTGTTTTTAGCAATTGAATCAACTGGGAATAAAAACTGACGCAGGCTCGATCTGTGCTGATTATTCTGGGCTCACTGCTTTCGTGTCTGCGGCACCAGTGCTGCAGAGCTGAAACGTTGCAGCTCAGTTCAAAAGCTGCTCACTGTGCATGATCTCTCAATAGAAGGCATAAACTAGAATAACTAAAATATCCTGATATTTAATGCAGTGTTAGGAGCTCAGGGTCCTTCTCTCTTTGGCTGTTTCCACACAGGTAGAAATATCACAGGTGAAAGGGTAGAGGCAGAAAAGAACAGTTGATTTTGGCAGCAGTGCTAGCACAGATCATTCTAAAGCAATGGCAGTACTGCAGTTTCTGTCTAGGCAGTAGTCTGCTAGGCCTGAAAGCTTTAATCCTGTTTCACCACTTAGCTCACGCAGATTCTGGTGTTGGTGTGACGATGTGCTACTGCAGCCAAAGCCTGGCGTAAGCAGGTGCTTGTTCCTGTACTGACTGTTTTTGTTATAATTGGACTCCTAGTTTCAAACAGGTGTAGGATTGAAATTAGCTCCCACAAATGCTAGAACTGGAGTAGGAGGGGAGAAAATATCATGTGTTTTCCTTAAGCATTTAAAACCTGTGGATTCGTATATTACCTACTTCAGACCACTCAGGTACCACACCACTTGTGTTTGCAGAAGTGAGGATTTCTTTACTTTTGTTTTAAGGTGATCTCAGTGCTTCTGTACCCTCCTCATCTCATGAAATTTTGTAGAATATATCATTCTAATCTTGGCACGCTTGCTTTTATTTTAGGTCTATGGCAATGGTGTTGAACCATTTCCCTCCTGGTGTGGGACTGTACGTGTCCGCTCCCCAGTAACTTCTTCATAGTTTTCTATACAAAATAACGTTCAGCCAAACTCCAGTTTTTCACAGCTGGCTGATTACAATTTAAGGAATGAATTTTCTTTAAATAAATAAATAAACACGTGGAAAAATCTGAACAGAACAGCCTTGCCTTTTGGTAAATGTTTTACCCTGCCCAGCACTCTTAGCTAATGCTTCTCTGGGAGACTGTGTGCTGTGAAAAGTTCCTTTCTTTTTCTCTTTAGAGATTAAAGATGAACTTGATTTTTACTTTTTTAATATAAAGTCTTCTGCTTTTTGTCAAGTGAGGTTTTAAATCAGACACATCTTTTTGGCACATTGTTCTGTACTTTTGTTTGTTATACTCTAAATTTTCCATTCTGACATTCCAAATGTGGACACTCAAACTGTGAACATGTAAAGCTTTTTACTTGTGCTGCTGCAACATACTATTTTTCATTCAGTGTGACGCTCACTTGTTCAGACAGCAATCCAACTTCTATCATTACCTCCATTTTCAACTTTTGCAGTGCAGTTTGCTTTAAGAAGTTCTTCCCCAAGTGCTTTACACAATAGTTGGAATTCCATTTGGACTTGATTAAATAACAAGCATTTTTAACACAATAGCCCTGCTACGGGTGATTACATGTGCACTTGGAGGACCTCTTGCAGTTGGTGTTGCTATGCTAGGTACAAACTACTAGGAAGAAGACAGTGCCATCAAAGAACACAGTTGTTTCTTCTCTTTAAATAGAAATAAATACATTAAAGTGTGCTTTTTCATTCTTGTTTCCTCTGTAGGAGATCAGAATCCTTTTGATAATTAACTGCTTGTGTCCTGATCTAGGCACTAGCTTCAGATTTTGTCATTAAGTTAGCCAAATATTTGAGGCAGTTTTTAGCACAGTATGGGGGGCAGCATTATGAAGGGAGGAAGAAACATAGCTCTGAAGGTCTGCTAATAGTTGGAGTTGCAGTTTTTGCTTTCTATTTAAACTCCTTTTAAATAGAAACATCTTTTTATGTGACCTTGCATATTTTTGGTTTTCAAGTGTTCTGAAACTAGTGTATATGCTCATAACTGCTGTAGTAACTCATAGTAACTGCTGGCAGTGCATTTCGCAGGAAACAAGTAAGTTTGGAAATATTAATGCTTTTTAAAAAAAAAAAAACACAAAGTTTTTCAGACCTTAAGTCATGTGCCTAATCTCAGAATGTATTGAAGTGTAATTTCATTGTGCATTTAAATGAGGTCTGTTGCATGTTTCACTCTAAATGGATTTTTCAGTTTACTTTGTACAAAACTTTGTTAATTATTATTTTGGCTTAATTTCTTTTAGAAACATGTCATTCAGGTTTATCAAAAGGTAGGATTTATTTATATTTAAAAAAGTGGCTCCTGCAATTAACAACAGATTTGGCTTTCTAGCCTTGGTTTTCTGACAACTAAACTTTCTGCTGAGAACTAAATACTGTCTTTCTTGAGAGGAAAGCATAAATCAATGCATTAACTCGTGATGATATCTAAGAGTCTGCAGCACCTGAATAACAAGATGCTAAGCATGCCTTATGAATTCTTCTTTCTTTGATAGAGTTGGTAGCACCAAAGTAATTCTGTTCTATGTACTAATACACTTAGCATGCTTATGTTTGAAAAATGAGGTGTTTGATAACAGTGATAAAAGTTTCAAAACGTAAGGTTACAAGCAAATAAAGGTAAGTGAAGGGAAATTGACATTCTCTGCTCTGTGGTATTTAAATTGTCACTGTGATGTGTTGTCTGTAGCAGATACAGGAGAAAGCAAACTGAATGTGGCTGCGAATCTAGCAGCTTGTTTTGTGTGGAAGATTGAAAGAAGGTGAAATGTTTGCATTTTTATTTTAAGATGGGATGCCTTAGCTGAAGTGAATTGCAGCTGACCTGCAAACAGAGCACTTGAGTTACGAATAAACTGTAGTGTCTATGTTAATTTTTTAACTAAGGGAAAAAGCTGAAAAGTGTTACATTTCGAGTCCAAAGGATTGAATTTAGGCTTACAACTTGGGAATTCTGTATGTATTTTAAGTCCATTACGAAGTTGCTAACGTTGGCAATACAATTTTGATCCACGTACAGATTTTTCCAGTAGAATCTTGTGATATTCAGTATTATGCTTTGGAGTTCCTTAAAGAATGTTTCTTCCGTTTTCCGACAGTTGACCAAAAGTGTCATCTGTTTTAACTTCCAAACTAGGAGGCTACGCATGTTTCTCAATTTGAAATCAGTCAGACCATTTCAAGGAAGTGCTTCGAATAAGGAGACCTCAGCTATGTTAACAGCTACTTAAGTTTGGGCTTATTCTATACATCGTCTAAAGGTTTATCCCTGCCTAACTGAGTAAATTCCATTCTGCTTTAATAATTATCAGGGCACTTCCAAACATGACTGTGTTTAGAACTGATGCTATTGGATCGGCTAACACTGTCACAGCTTTCTTGAGAAGAGGAACATGCACAGACTGGTAGCTACAGAAGGGAACCATCCAGTATGGTATACAAATGAGACTAAACAGAGGCAATAGTTCTCGCTCACCATGCGTAACAAGCGATGGAGCACATACCACTTTATAAAAGGAGCTTTTGTCTCTGTAGTCACATTCATTTTTAAACAAAGGATTGTGGTCTGTGTAACCTCCACAACTGAATGCTTGTAAGCTTGGTATTCAGTTGCTCGGAACTAAAAGGAAAAGTGCTAGTGGAAGTTCAGATTGAAGCTAGAAGGCCAGTGGTCATCTTTGAGACTTTAAAAAAGTAACTTTAATTATTTTTTTAAAAAGTTCCTTTGACTGCTGGTCAGGAATTTTAGACTGTAGTGGAAATAATTGCTGCAGATTTTATTGAATATTTCTTTTGGATAAGAGATTTGCAGAGTCTTACACCACCTACGCAGGACCAGACTGTGCTTTTTAAATTGTTTCACATGTGCATCATATTCCTCAGCACCTGATGTATTAAATTCAAAATGTTATATTTTTGGTAGTTTCTTCTCACTTCATATGCTGTGAGTCTTACCTAAATTCACTTTCTTTGGTACTGGAAGCGCTACTGTAAGCCACGTGCATGCATTACTGCAGTGTTACTTTCGAGGAATCCTAGAATAGATGGGGTTGGAAGGGTTCTTAGAGGTCAGCTAGTTCCACCCTTCTGAACAAAAGCAGATTCTTAGTCATACTTTTTTCAAAATTACTCCTAATATTGTGCCTACTACATGGACCTACTATATATATGTGTGTATATGTTTGTGTGTATGTGTGTATTTGTCTTACACCATGCACTGTGCTTGCACATCTGTATCATGGAAAACTAACTTTTTTTCTGACGGCAGAAATCACTTTCTGTATTCTGAATTTGAATGTAGCGTCTATTCTTTATTTCCATAAGTTCCTGTTTTAGTTCTTGCCCTCTTTGCTGTTTTTCAGTGTCTTTTTAGATAAGTTTCTGTTTAGCTGAATTTCTAACAAAGAATGTACAAAGATGTAAAGAACAGAAAGCAGTATGACTTAGGACAGATATATGGAAATAGCCTTACTTTATTAATCAGTTCACAAACTTTGTAACAGGAAGAAAAAAACAAAGGAGGTTGTGCATAGGCATTGCCTGACAAATGAGAGCCTACTTTTTTTTAATATATTCGTTCCATTCTGAAGACCAAGGATCATCTTGGCCCATAAAACTTCTGTAAAAACACAAGCAAAAGCAGAAGACTGTGAACACAAACCACCAATATGTGGTTCCCACAGAAGTGGCGTTTGTGTCAGCAGTGAGAAGGCCTAAGGGGCTGCATCGGAATTGCAGAGCTACCCAAACAATACTGGCAGTACAGTAAGTTAATGTTCCCAGTGTGCGAGTGCTGTGCTGTAGAACTCAACTGTAACAGTTTCCTTCGTGAAGGAATGGGCGTCTGGAGAGACTGGCACAGCTCTCCCCATCTTGGCTTGGCGTTTCATAGTTGAGAGCATAAGTCACTGAGTGCAGCTGTTGGTGCTGAATGGATGGATACTGGAGCATGGAACAACGTAATAACGTAAGGATTTCCAAACAGGTTTCAAGGAAGTAGAGTTTGTCATTTCAAGGTGGTGTGTATTTTGTTATTTTTGATTCTGAGACTACAGAACCTGCACAGTTCAGTCTAGAAAGGTCTGAGAACATAAAAAGACAGGGATTTTTCCTCAAACTTTTCTGGGTGGGTTCCATTAACAGTAAGAGTGTTCACTGTTGGGAATACTGGTTACCCTCCCATTTTCTACAACCTTTGGCAAGATTAAAGTGAAAATTTAAAAAATGGAAGTAAAATTATCTCTAAATGCTTGCAGCTCTTAATGAGTTTTTACATTGTAGGAGCACGGCAGTCTCTTATAGAGCTCAAATACTCTTTAATTTCTCAGTCGAGCAGTGTATTCACGCTTGTTTGCCTTCCTCAGTAAAACAAGCCTGTCGCAGATCTCTACCACATATGAAAGGAGTAGCTGTGTTCTGCTGGTATAGGGGTTCTCTCTTCCAGCCTTTTTCCATTTCAGTCTTAGAATATTGTTGTAAAGCTTAGGTTTGTGAATTGTATCTACCTTCTCCAATGTTCATCGTAGTAGAGTAGCACTTGATTTGTATCTGCCTAGAAGTTCATCAGCGCTATTGATGTCTTAAACTTAATGTGAGTTTCAGAAATGGAAAATAAGTATGGGCTGCAGTCAGTCTACTCAAGAACATTGGGAGGGCTGTAGCCTTTGGGTCAGCTGCCCTCCTGCGTGACTGAGAGGAACAAGTGGAAATTTTTCCCCTTGAAAAGGTTGAATATAAAATTACGATGAAAATAGCTACCAATAAAGCACACTTTGAAGTGCTAGAATTGGGTGAGAACTTGCCAGTTGTGCTCTCATCATCTTCATTATCATCTTTGCTTGTTACAGCTTTTTGTTATTCCATTAGTCTCCTACCAGAGTTCCCATCTTACATTGTGCTGTGCAGGACCTTGTTGCACAGGGCTCTTGCTGGATGTTCTTATGGTGAACAATGTGATGAGTACCCAGCATCTTCTTACCTATACTTACATTGCAGCATTGATTTTCAGGTCCATGTCCTCCACGTGCTGCACAATAAGTGTTGTCATTTTGCTCCTCATGGTACTCTTGTAATGTTCCATTGTGACAAGTCTGCACAGACCAAGGATTATGTGTTTCCACTGATCTCAGAGACCCCTGTTTCCTCATCCCAACCCCTCAGAAGAAAAAAATGAGGAAATTAAGCCTTATATCACCTCACACAATCTAACAGAAATATAATGTGGAGCCATGGTACTGCAGTAATGGGAAGGTAAAGAAAGCTGACTTTCCTCTTAATTCTGCCTGATGCTGGGATATTAGCAATCAGCAATGTAGCCTTAAACAGTGCAAAAGGATAGGAAGCTTAACTTGCTTGGGCTATAGAAGATGCGTCAGTGTGAGAATTAATAGCACAGCATGGGAAATCTTGGATTTACCTCTAAATTTTGGTTAAAATGTATGTGTGTGTTGATCATTTGCTTTAGATGGCTTGGTATTGTTTAAATATCCAATTTTTCAGATTTGGTGTGTGTGCAAACACAGTTTGTCTGGACTAGTTCCTAACCAGTTCCTAAACGATTTGCTTTTCAAATGTACTCTTCCATTCCCAGATGACTTTTTTTAAAAAACAAAACAAAAACACCTTGAAATAATTAGGACTTAGTTATTAAATGATAACTTAATTTTAATTTGACATTTTCCACTTCAGACATTCGACTTTAATGAATTCTACAGTGTAAATATGTAAGCACACGATGTCAAAAATAGCTAAGGGTCTTTTAAAAACTATAGCTAATAGACTTTGGTTTTGGTAGGATGTTATATTCTGAACTTGTTCTAGTCTAGAAAGTTCATTACATCTTTGTTGCTTTGTATTTTAACACAACTTTGGTATGATTACAGTGTCTTTTAGCAACTGCTCAGATATTGTATATTGTAGTGTAAGATTTGTCTTCTCTTTCCCACTTCCTTTTGCTTCTGCGTTCTTTTCAATGAGGCTCCCGACTGAATATGAGAGGAACGGGAGATTTGAGGGCTCAAGGTGAGGGTAAAATTTTTGTTTCAAATGTTATTTAGGTGAGTTTGAACCTTTCTTCCCTTGATTATGTGGCACAGTGGCTTCAGGCAGCAGCTTTTGTTTTGTTCAAGGCTTTGAAACTAAACAAAGAAGCGTTTTTGTCTGCAGAACAGCTATTAAAGCACTGACTGGCTTGTTTCTAAACCTTCATCTTTCCTGTTGCCTTCTCTCCCTCGTGTGTTTTTTGCATTTTAGTATTTATGATTTGCTGTTGTCTTGTAGATCCGTAGGTAAGTGGTGTCTAGTGAGACTGCACATGTGTGGGATAACCACTGAAGGGTGTTAAGATATATTTTTGTCTCCAAAATCACAAATATTTTCCATATTAAACTCTTCCTCAAATCTTTGTGTTAAAAATACTAGAAATTATTGGATTTGTATTTGTTCTGCCAACCATTTTAAGTAGAAAAGGCTTTCTAAAATCGGCATTGAATAAAAGTTGGTGTTACTCCTCCTGTCCCTTTTGCCAGCTCCTGCAGCTTCATTAAATTAAAACCTGACAGTTAAAACATGATACATCAGCAATCAGAGAGCATGTAGCATCTGAGAAACCATATAGCTGGATTTGACGGCATAATCCTTTTATTCTTGCAGTTACTGGGAGTCTTTATAATAGAATGTAATAGAATATAAAATTATGAAACAGGTTATCTTTGCAATAGTTTTTTTTTGACCTTGTTGTTTTTTATGTAACTTTTTCATAATTGCCTGCTTAATGCTCAGAGAGGGAAGAGAGCATCGTGCAAGCAGAAATTCACTGCCAAATATCATAGAGAAGAGCTTAACTTACCTGTAAGCTGAGCTTTGAAGTTCAGTGTGAGACCTGAACTGTGTGGTTCAGGATCAACAAGGTTATGTGTTTTCAGAAAATATGAAAGCATATGGTCAGTATGTTAAAGTCACTTGCCCTGGGCACAAGTAAATTTGAAGATACGACTTTCCATGCATGCAGACTTTCCAAACAGAAATCTGTCCCATTTTTTCTTAAATGTTTAAATGTAGCTCCTTATTCTTTAGCTCTGCGACTGCTGATTTTAATGGAAGAAGAGGCATTATTGTGAACCAGAAATTTCTGGATCATTTCTTTTCCATTCTCCTGTATAACCTTATTTCTCCTCACCAAGGGAAAAGCTTTAAAGAAAAAAACAAAAAAATAACCTTGCAAACTTGGGAAATGAGAAATACAAAGGCATATTTTTGCTGTCTTTTAGAACTGTGGCAGTAATAGCAACCTTCTTGCCCTGGTTGCTTACTAACCATGTTAAGTTGTGTTTGATAGTGACTTCCAGCTCTCCGTCCTGCATTTTGGCCTCCAGGACTCTTGCATGCATAGATTCTATCTGCAAAAGACTCCATCACATTACTTGATTGATACTAAACAAATTACTGACCAGCTTAAAGACAGAATATTTCCTCCCTGTTGAAGGTAGCCCCAGTGTCCTGCACTATGGTGGTTCTTAGTGAACATCTTGTAGCTTGGAAGCTGTCCAGCCCAGAACTGGGTGGCACTTGACTCAAGAGTAGGACTTGGAGCAACACTTGACTTTAAACCGAATCACAGCTGATGTGTGTGATTTTCCTCAGTGAGGTAACTTCCCTCACGCTCCCAATTGCAGTGACCTCCAGTCGTTTCTCCCATCGAGCCTTACCTTTGTTTCAGCAGTGAAGGCTGGCGCTTTATCTTTACTGTGTGTTTGCACAGCAGTGAGGGAGATGGGGTGCTGCCCGCTGCCAGGGCCCCCAGGCACTGCTCTCGTAGTGTGTGTTGCCTGTGAGTTTGCTTTGCTGGCACCTGTCCGGGAGAAGTGGCTCGCCCTGCTAACTGATGCCTTGCTGTCTTTCAGCCGCAATGTAGCTGTGGATCAGAAGGACGAAAACAAGGAAGCCAAGCCTCGCTCGCTGCGTTTTACGTGGAGCATGAAAACCACCAGCTCCATGGATCCCAATGACATGATGAGGGAAATCCGGAAGGTCCTGGATGCCAATAATTGTGACTATGAACAAAGAGAGCGTTTCTTGCTTTTCTGCGTCCATGGAGACGGGCACGCGGAAAACCTCGTGCAGTGGGAGATGGAGGTGTGTAAACTGCCAAGACTGTCCCTGAACGGAGTTCGCTTTAAGCGGATATCGGGAACATCCATAGCTTTTAAAAACATTGCTTCCAAAATTGCCAATGAGTTAAAGCTGTAACAAGAAAAATAGTTAAGTTGTAAATTAGTTAGCAATTTCAAGTGTTTTGAGAATTCCGATGGAAATGTATAGAATAACATTTAGGCAATAACTTCTGCATCCTTCTGAATAGTGATATTAAAGAAAACAAAGCTGCTGAGCTGGGAGGGAGAGTTGGACTTTTTTATAAGTGCACTACAGCATTAAAGTTGCCTACTATGTAAAATATTACCCCTTCTGCTTTATTTCCATTGCTCCTAAGTCTTTGACAACAAATTGAAACACAGAATATATTCATTTAAATATGCCTCCTGTTTGTGTGGACGTGTGAATGTACAGTATGTGTGTATAATATATAAAGTATTATATGTAAACAATTCATTTACCACATGGAGCTGTACCAGTACCTCTTTTTGGGCTAATTTTGGTGCTAAAAATTGAAATGGCCAAGGAGGAAACACTTGAGTTAATATTTAAAATAACTGAAGAGATAACCAGTAAGCGCAGGTTTACAATTCACTGCTGTGTTAAGGAAAAAAAGGGTGTGAAGGGTTTGGATTTACGGTTGTGAACATTATTAGTCCTGTTTTCTAAGTAGAGCTCATGAAATTATTAAAAATTCACTTCTACCGAGTAAGTCTTGCATTATATTTTGCCCACCTATTTATTATTTAAGTCTGAATCAAATTTTAAAAATGTAGTTGATTTGTGCATTAAAATTTGGGTAAATGCTTCCATTCTTCTGCTTCTGCTAAACTACTAAAACTGTATCTTTATCCTTCTGGCTTAAGAGTTTTGATTGCAGCTAAGAGTAATTTTCCGTTGCTCCACAGTCCCTCTGCAGAACAGCGTGGTGTGCTGAGCGCTAAGCAGTGGCTGCTTCTTTCAGAGTTCTCCACCTTACGCTAGGTCAGACTGATAGTAGCACAAAAGGACTCTCAAGTAGTTCTGATGCCAGTCGCCATACGCGAGTCTGTGCTGCTCCGAAGTATTGCTGCGGCCACGGCAGTGCTTTCCTTTGCTTTCTGAGCGCGCACAGTATCGAAACCCAGCAGTCAAATTCGGCTGCTGACGTCCCCTGTTGTAACATCCAGCTTGCTTAACTACAGCCGTAGGTAGTGGCAGCTGAAAGTTTCCTTGCAGCTCTCTTTCAGCGTGCTCCCGCTTGGCTCTGGGCACGTTGCTGTTGGCTTCGTGCCGGCGGTGTCTCCAGGTTCTGCTGAGGAGGGAGTCTGCTGTTGCTCTTGTGCCGTGCAGTGTGGAACCTGCCCCGATGGACGCTGGAGGCCAGCTAGCTTTCTGTAGGACGCCGAGCTGCTGTCGGGTGGCCCCGCTTCTTAACCACCACTGTGGTGAGCTGGATTTGGGCTGGCAGACCAGAACCAGGAGCTTTCTTCAGGCGTTGTTTCCTGCTGATACTCAGTTCATTTCATCGAGGACTTCTGTAGATAAAACCCTGCGTTATCTACTTGACTTTTTGTATTAATGTTTTATGGTTATATTTTGGTGAAGCACTTAAGCATGTACTTCACGCGTGCTTTAGACTGGAGCCTAAATTTGCATTTTAAATTTGCAGTGAGCTAATAGCTATTCATAGTGCGCAGTTCAGGTCTGACACGAGGTGAAAATCCGTGGTGTTCTGCAAGTCAGTTCTTGTGACCCGCGGTCTGTGAAGGCAGCAGACTTCCCCTCTTTCCCTGAGCATTGATATTGACTATGCTAGTTTAAAGGATGATCGTAGTTGTTAAATGTAGTAAATATTCCTGGATTTGCATTTTATTCTCTGTATATTCTGTGTCATGCCATGGCTTTGGAACTCCCGGTGTTGGGTCGGAGTTCAGTTGGCTTTCAGTGCTCTGCCCGTGCCTGTGCTGCTCAGTATGGTTTTTTCCACAAAAAACTTCATTTTGTAATAGCAATAAAACATTTCAGGGCAGTCGTTGTACTTTCTCAGGTGAAGAGTCACCTATCCTTTCACTTCCTACACTTCAAGCACTCCTCCAAATGTATTTTTTTTCACCTGGCAGTGCACTTTGTTGTCTGAACTGAAACAGTGTTCTGATAAATTATGTAAATCTGTATTCGATGGAAGTTCCAAAAGATTTCATATTAAATGTTTTCTGAAATACTCTGTTCCTACTTCACCTCTGAAGTATGTAGTTATTTCTAAAAAGTGCACCAGTGTCATACTTTGGATATTTAAAATTGGTATTTGAGTATGAAGGTGTTTTCAGAGGGTTCTTACAGAGTTAATCTGTCTTCAAGGTCTCTCTCAAAAAAAAAAAAGATGATCATAAACAGATTTTCACCAGCTTGCTTCCTGAATGCCCTGCAAAACAGCCAGGCTGCAAGAACATACCCTCATTTCCTTATCCTGCACGCGTACTGTGCAGGCCTCCAGCAGCTGCCTGGAAAGGAAACTCCTTCAGATCTGCAACCAGAGACCAACCCCTGCCTTTCGTTTCTTTGTCTGCTTTGAGGTCTGTCGGTGCTGCTCCTGATCCAGCTTCGCAGCACTGCGGCTGTTTTCTCTCTGCATTAAGAGACGAGCGTTACAAGTAATCGGAGGGCGGCGCATGGTGAGCATCTCGGCATCCTGAGCTGTGTGTGGCAGCCAAGCAGCGTTCTGTAACTGTATGGCTGGAGTCCTGGGCCCTGTGGTCTGAGCGTGGTGGTGGAGGGTGTTTGTAATAGGCTCGTGAGTGAAGTTCTGCGGTGCTAAAACCCGTGTCGTCCAGTTCTGAAGATGCCTTTGCTTGCTGGTCTGGTTAAGAGCAATGTCTTCGGAGTTATGGGAGAGGTTGGCTGCTTTAAATAAAAGGGTTCTGGTTTTTAATAGATGCATTCGAGGAAGGGATGAGGGGACAGAGGCAACCACGGAACACTCAAAAGGAACAAATGGATTTAGATACAGTTGGTTTCAAATTCTGCCTGTACTTAGGCTTTCTAAAATGCCTACATCTCTTTTATGTCGTGGATCAGATGTGAGGCAAGTTTTAAGGCCTTGGGCTGTGCTGAGAGATGGGGAGAGGTCTGTTAAAGGACACTGGGTGCTGCGGTCTGACTGCTGTGCTCAGTGCTTTGTTCTTTTTTACAAGCTGTGGCCCCTGGACCAAACTTTGGAGATGTAGAGCCTTACAATATATTTGGGCTCTTTTGTTTTCTCCTCTTGTGGTAAAGCTTTACGATCAAATACAGTGAGAGATTGATTTTCTAATTGCAACGTTTTGCCAAGATGAAGTAGGCTTGAAGTAAATTAGGACGAACAATTAGTATTTGCATCTTCATGTTAAAGAAGTCAGAAATTTAGGCGTTCTTCAAGTCATAGGGGAAGACTGTAGCAGATCTGGAGACAGACCTCCCCACTTCAGCAATAAGCTCAAATGCACGTAGACCTGTTGGTGGATGGTAATTTCTACTGTGTGGGGGACCATCCTGTTGTAAAACTTCCATTGCTGCGGATGTTCAGGAAACATTTATTAGTTTTGTAAAGCTGATTGCTAATTTTAAGCATGCAGTGTTACAATTTTTCTGTATTTCCAATGTCAGCGTGATCTTGTAAGTTTTCATGGGAGAGGCCAGGACCTTTCCTGTAAAGAGATGCTTTGTGTTAGCAGACAGCACTGCCTGAACCTCAGCCTGAAGTTAGGGATACTTGTATGGCAGTTCCACATCTGACCAGATCTCTTCCGTTCTGCAGTCAATGGCTGCACTGATTTTACCATGGAGCATTTCTTTTGAAGGCTTTGTTGCTTCAAAGAACGAAATAATCTTATTTATTAGTTCTTAATACTGAAAGCACATCAGTGCCCTGCTTCACAGCAGCAGTAGATGCTTAGAGAAGTGAATAAAGTATTTAAAGGGGGGCTGTAAGAAAGGAGACATTCCTTAGCAGTTCTGTTGTGATAGGACAAGGGGAAATGAATTAAAACTAAAAGAGATTTAGACTGGATATAAGGAAGAAGGTTGTTGGTTTTTTTTACAGTAAGGGCAATGAGGCACTGGCACAGGTTGCCCAGAGAGGCGGTGGGTGTCCATCCCTACAGACAGCCAAGGTCAGGCTGGACGGGGCTCTGAGCACCTGGTGGAGCTGTGGGTGTCCCTGCTCAGTGCAGGGGTTGGAGCAGATGGCCTTGAAGGGTCTTTTCCAACTGAAACGATTCTATGATTGTGATCAGAAGACAGGTAAGCTGTTGCTGTGTATGAGCTCCTTTCTGCTGACAGGCTGGAGTGGCGGAACGAGCTCCCCATTGAAGTCACTGGGATAACTGTGGCTTTCATCTTCCTGCTTCTTCTGGTCTGTTCTTACCATGCCATCAGGCACCCGGATGCCATGGCCAGCTAACATGAGCAGAACCTTGGAGAAATCTCTTCTGAAGCTGAACCAGTATTGCATGTGAAGCAAATGAATGGGACAGGCTCACTCCTGCTTTTTCTTTGCCTCCTGATTCTGTTCTAAGCTTTGCCATGAGCCGGGGCTTCTCGTTCCAGCATTACTGCAAGCAGAAGACGCGTCAGTATTCACCGAAGCCCGTGTTGGTGTGTTGGAGCCATTTTCATGCCACTAATGGCCACCTGCGCGTTCATGTTCGCCTGCATGTGCCGTTAACACCTTGCAGGGGCTGTGTCTTAGCAGGTAAGGTACTGATTTCGAAAGGACACCGTTTTTGCACATTGTCTGCTTCTGCAGCTGTGCTCTGAGGCACGGGACCCGCGCGGTGACGGCGGCGTTGCGCGGGGTGGGGGCGCGGCGGCCGTTGCGATACCCGCGGCGGCCACGCGGGGTCGCCCTCGGGCAGCGGCTGATGGTTGCGGCCGTGCCGCTCGGCTCCGCTGAGAGGTGGTGGGGAGCGGTTCTGGCAGCCGAGCTCGGGCTCCGCGCTCTTCCTTTGTGAGGGACGGCTCAGCTCGGGAGAGGCGCCACCACAGCACCGAGGCGTCTCCCCCCGTTGTTGCGGTGATTCCTTCCACCTGGAAGACGGAGGTACTCAAAGAAGTGCGAAACGGCAATGAATTGTGTGCGTGGAGCCGTCTGCTGGGCTGTAAAGCTCCCAACGCGCTTCGAGGCGGTGCAAACAGCTCTTAGGGCTGCACCACAGCAGGCTCTTTTCTCTTCCGGGCTCACAGGGCATGCAGGGATGCGTACTCAGAGCTAATGGCCAGCTTGTAGGTCTTAAGTCACAGGGAGGGCAGAGCCTGCAGCCAGGGACACGTGTGCTCACACGGTGCGTGTTACACAAGCTGCTTTCTCCAGGAAAGTGCTAAAGCTCACAGCAGGACCCGATCCCTGGTGCTGGCAGCTCTCCTTAAAAGGCCGCTTAGCAGCGCAGAGCTGCCCTTGGGTGGATGCTGGTAAAATACAGATGGGTTCTGCAGAGCGCTGGGGCTGAGGGCTCACTTGTGCACCTGCTGACTTAAAATGTTGAAGGCAGAGGAAAAAAAGAAAATGAGAACTAAGCTTAAGGGGAGCACTGTTTAAACCAGCTGCTGCCTACGTCCAGCTCAGCTTATCTCATTGATATATCCCCACCTCTGCCCTCCCCTCCTGTACAACTGCATGTGAGAATCATGAACGTTTCATCCCTCCCTTCTTTCGTCACTTGGATGATGGCTTTTTCCAGTTCTCTGTGTGACTTGGGCAGCATTCAGACTGCAAAGCTGAGTGTCGTTCACTTAGCAGCCCAGTTAGGGGAAGCGAGGGCATGAAAACGAGTCCTAAATTTGGAATGAGCCAAACATAGACATGTTGCTAATGGAAAACCAAAATCCTGAAAGTAAGGCTCTGGATCACCATGCTGCTGCATTGAAATCAGTGGTTATGCTGGCTGTACTGCTGTGCTCATGACTGTAAGATGTCCTTGTGCCTTTATGTACTGCTCAGACAAATGTCCTGCCTAGGGATGTGTGGGTTATTACCTCTCATGCAATATTGGCTGGGGTGGAGAAATGGAGGTTTGTGCTGCTAAATTCATTGGTGATATGGCAACCCTGTGGGTAAGGCATTGCAGAAGACGAGGACAAACAAGGCCAACTTCTGACCTCAAAAAGGGGTCTGGTAGGGATCACAGAATGCTTTGAAATGGAAGAAATCCTAAAAGGTCATCTGGTCCAGATTCCCTGCAGTGAGCAGGGACACCTACAGCTCCATCAGGTGCTCAGAGCTCCATCCAGCCTGACCCTGGCTATCTCCAGGGATGGGGCATCCACCACCTCTCCAGGCAATATGTGCCAGTGTTTTACTACCCTCATTCTGAAAAACCCCTTCCTTATATCCAGTCTACATCTCCCCTCTTTTAATTTAAAACCATTTCCTCTTATTCTATCATAGACAACAGGTGGTGCAGGCACTGTGCAGGGACTCTTCTTTCTCCTGCTTAACCTTGGCAGTTCATTAGAGAAAGGACTGTGTGCCTGGAGCCAGAAAATAATAATGTCTTACCCTTGCTTTGCAAGGCTAAGCTGCAACCTGCTCCAGCCAAAGCTCTGGAGAATGATATCCAGTTGTTTGTTGATGGGACTCCTAGGCCTAAAGCTGTGTCCCCTGCCCAGCCTGAGCACCTTGCAGCTGCAGGGGCAAATTCAGGAGCTTCCATTTTGGTGTGTTGGAGGCAACACAGTCTTTTCAAATGAAAAAGCACAGGCAGCTTCTGCAGTAAAAGTGCCCTTTGTGCAGTTCAGGAGAACCTCAGCCCGCTCTCTGGCACCTTGGCAAATCACTTGTGCTGATCCTGAAGCCTTTGGAGTGCTCACCAATAGTGTGGTCACCAGCAGACGGAGCTCCCAAACCAGTTCTTCAGATCTTAATGGGGCGAGTCGTCTGCACTTGCGTGTTGTTGTACAATTTGCTACTGAGACTAAAAGGCACGCGGCCTTCGTTACCTGCATTTCTGGGGCACACAGCAAAGGAGAGTAGGTGTTAAAGGAGGAGCTAAAACACAGCCCTGTGATGCCTTGATGTCATCGGAGACGCACAGACCTGCCAGCAGTCGCACTCAGCAGCTGCACTGCAGAAAATCCCAGAGCGCTGGGATTCAGAAAAGCACTAAAATCTGTCTTTCGGGGTGACAGGGTCTCTGAGCAGGGCATCTCGCTTTGGAGGATGCACACAGATGGTGTGATCCTGGTATGTGGAGGACAAGCCTGCCTACAGCGTGTAACGAGAGAGCTGACTGGTGATGGAAGTGCCAAAGGATGGAGGATGCTGCCTAACCATTGCTGCTGCCTCTTCCTATCTCAGCTGGTTTCATTTCTCTTTTCTGGCTCGAGGCCAGGCTGGCTTGGGGCCAGCATATTTCCTAGCTGTGGTTTCTTGTCTAGTTGCTGGACTGACTTCTCCTTTTGCTGGCTGTATGCTGTTCCAAGGGCTGTTGTGTGGCCATGCCTTGGAAGGGCCTTCTGTGCTGGCCAGGCCGAGGACTGTGCAAAAGAGGAAGGGCAGGTCTTGGCTGCACACGCAGTGACTGGTGATGCTTGTGCAAGTTTGTCACAATGCAGGAAGAGTCAGACTTTCCTAAGTCTGAAGTTAGAGCTCTTCCTGGCTGCCTCAGTCATCTGGATGAATGTGGGTAGGCTGACGTGGGGGACAACAAGAGCTCTGTGTTGATAGGTGCGAGCAGAGTTGTTTGAGAAAATGCAAAATTTTCTTCTCAGCAAAGTAAAGCAGCAGCTTCTCATGGCGTGGTGTGAACTTTGCTGAAATTGCTTTTCTTCTGGAGAAGGGAAGAGAAGGAGGTTCACAGAATCCAAGGATACTGTCAGGGGGACTTTCAAGCTCGTATTACTGTCACACAGCTCAGCAAGGAACTGGGAGGAAGCACCATCTCTCTCCTCATCCCTGGGAATGAGTCATGAGTTCCATGCTTATCTGCCCCATGGGCCAGTTGCAGCTATCTTTTTTGGAGGTTGTAAACCTGCAGCCAATTCGAGCAGATCATTGGCCTCCAGGCAGCAAAAAGTCTCTTGCAAACTCACTTTAAGGAGCTGCTGAAAGCAATGCTAAAACGGGCTGTTCTTCTCCTTGGCAGCTTGGGCTATGGCCACAGCATGTCCACTTGTGTCTGCAGGACCAGAGATGTGTCTCATGTGCATGCTGGGAAAGAGGGCAAGGAAAAGAAACCGGGGATTATTGTATTTGAAGCTGGGAGACGTGTCCTGAAGTCTCTCTGGCTGGATAACTGTGACCATCTCACCACCACTGCAGAAGGAAACAGCAAGCTTTTCTGTGAATCTCTTTCCCAGCAGTAAGCCAGGAAAAACAGAGCGTTGGCTCTTGCTTGGACTGTCACACGCTTGAATTCAACCAATGTTTTCTCTTTTGGCAGAGAAGGAGTGAAGCCACCCTCTGCTTTGTAAGCGGTCTCTGCTTCCCTTTCTGCTTGTCCCTGAGGATTCCAGGGGTGCCAGCTGGGTCTCAGGGGGCAGCAAGCAGCTCTGTGGGGCTGGTGCGTCCATGGCCATGTTCCTTTGGGCAGCTTCCCATGTGTGACACAGTGCAGAGGGAGTCCCCAGAATTCAAGAAGCCTCTGGACAACGCTTTCAGACATAGAGTTTGGATTTGGAGTGGTCCCTTGTGCGGCCAGGAGTTGGACTCAATGATCCTTCCAGCTCGGGATATTTTGTGGTTCTAGGATCTGAGGGAAGGAGCACTTGTTACCAGGCAGCACGGGTCTCAGGGATGCCTTTTGAAGGCACTGGGCAGGGCTGAAGTGCAGAGTTCCTGCAGCAGGGATGCAGCGGAAGTCTGGAGGAAAAGCAGCTATAGAGATAACAGCAGCAGTGACAATCAGAAGAGGTGGGATCAAGCTCAGCTCCGAGACAACCCGTTGACTGAAGCAGACATCTGTTTCCGTGGAAAAAGTCATCTGTTGCTGTGATGAGTCTTTGCCTCTCCTTGCCTTCGGGGAGCTGGGAGGAGGGGAAGGAGGGATGGAGGTGGCCAGCTTGATGCTGGCCAGGCCCGGCTGTGCCTGAGCCACAGCGAAGCACCTCCAGGCAGTGGGTTGGGGGCTTGAATCCCCAGTCTGCTGTGGGCAGCCCTGCTTTGCTTCAGGGCCCCACCCTTCATAAAAGCACGAGCATCTCCAAACGCACCCGAGCTCCTGATGTGCTGCCAAGGGTTTCTGCTTCCATCGTGTGCGAGCACCAGGGCAGCCTGGAGAGTAAACAATATCCTTTAATAGGAACACTGGGCAGCTGCTTAAAGGCAGCTGTGCAGGCAGAAAGGAGCATTCCCCATTCAGAGCTTGCAAGGGGGAAGCAGGAAGGCAGAAGGGGAACCGAAATGCCCTGATTTGGAAGTAAGTCTCTAGTAGAAAGGCGACTGTCTCGTGTGCCACAGCCAAGGGAGATATTTTTATTCAGTGGGAAATATTCCGTGTCTGCTCAGTGCAGAGGCTCCAGCCTGTGCTTCCAGCCCTCAGTGAGTGTGACCATGACCTATGGCAGGCGCAGGAGTTGCTGCCAGCTCCTCAGGGCCTCTGTGTGGGGTTGGGGCTGCAGCCCTCTCCCCACTGCCCATCCCCTGTACTGAGGCCTAACCCCTTCTCTGCTGCCCATCCATTTCCTAAGGCCTAAATTGCTCCCTGCAGCAGCAGGGCCAGGGAGGGAGGTGCCAAAGTGTGAACAGACATGCAAGCAGCAACAACAGGTGGGCATGGCTCCCGTTTCCATGAGAACAAGGGAAAGAAGAAGATGGGGAGCCTGGCTCCAGCTATTGGCTTCCTACTGCCCTGTCACCCACTGATGGCTCTCTCCTTGCCTCGTCTCTGCTTTTTCCTCCTTTCCTGCAGGCTGTTCTTAATGGACTCCAGCTGCTTGTCCCACTTGCTTCAAGCAATCCTGCAAGCCCCAGGCTGCCACTGCCTGTACCGAGGCAGCAGGGGTCCCACAGCCCAAAGACAACAAAACTTTGAGGTCAAAGCAGCTGGAGCTGGGAGAGAGCCTGTTCCAGGGCTGTGATCATTAAGGTTGGAAAAGCCCACTAAGATCACCCAGTCCAACCCATCAGCTCCATGCCCGCTAAATGTGTCCCTCAGTGCCACGTCTTCCACTTTGGTGCTGCTTGCCATCAGCCCTTGGGCCAAAGCAAAGGTCAGTACTGCAGGGTGACATCCAGTTCAGTGGGAGGTGACCTTTGGGGGACCAGCTGGGAGGAGAGTGTAGACCACCACAGCAGGCTCTTCACCTCCCGTACTGTGTGTTATACAGATTTCTCAGTCCCAGGAGATGTTCTGCAGGCAGGTTTGTTTTTTTTTTTTATTTCTGAAGGGCAGGCAGCAGGGAAAGGAAAGGTTGAGCTCCCTTGGGAACTTTCTACTTTATTTTTACTTCTGTTTTTGTTTCTTTAATCTTGAGGAAGGAACAGACTACAAGGGGCTTAAATAAAAAAAATGCAGCTTGTTGGGACAAAAGTGTGCGGCTGAAACCTTTGCCCAGGGTTGTGAGTGGGTTTGTGCACGAGAGATGCTCTGCAAAGGGGAGAACTTTCCATGTCAAAGCAGGACTTCATTTCATTTTACCTCTGTTTCTTCTGGAGGATCAGAGCGATCCTCTCCTCCAAAGGAGAGCGGGGAGGCAGGGGCCCACATCTGAGTGAGCCACCAAGGGCTGCGATGTGCCAAGCTCCCAAGATTACTGCTTTGTTTATTGGGTTTTCTTTTAAGCTCAGTATTAACTGGTGTTGAGCAGCACACGCAGAAGTCAGAAATGAGGGTTAACCAAGGCTGAGGGATGGGGACTTGTATTTGGAAGAGTGGTGGGGATGAGGAGGTTGCATGCATCAGTGTTTTCCCTCCCCAGACACCAGCAGGTATTTCCTAGCATCCAGCCTGCAGGCACAAAGTGTTTTATCCCACTTCTGGTGTTGCGAATGAAGCTTTTTAATAACTATTCCCATGCTCAGCTAAATAGCTCTTGGTTTTATAAATGCATTTCATTGCTTCTCTGTATCTTCTTAATGCAAAATCCCTTTACGAAAATTATTGTGTGCTTTCAGTGATCCCTGCTCAAGGTTAGTGTTAATTTAATGTGAATGATGGGAGCTGAAAGGCCCATCAGCAGGGCGTTTTGAACAAATCTAGGTGACGGTTCTCTGGAGGAGCTGTTTGGGGTGGAGACTTCAATCTGGAGCTAAGTGGTAAGGAAACTGTCAACACAGCCATGGCAGTTGCAAACAGAATGGAGATGGTAGGGAGAGAGAAGAAGAGTGCACAGGTACAGCAGGAAATGGTGGCTGAGTGTGATCAGCTAAATGTGAACACGTGTCGTTGCTGTTTTTAACACTGATTATGTAAAAGTATTTGGAAAAGGCACGCGGGCCATCTGCTGCCCCATGCCCCTCCGGGGGCTCCAGCTGACCGCCTGCTCCCTGTCCTCTCTTTGCCACTGCCCCAGGGCCAGGGTCTCGATTCCTCGTCAGAAAAGCAGGCTGCCCTTCTGTCTGCTTTTAAAAAATGCAAAGAGCCGTGCACAGGTGGGGAGAGCTTTGCCTGGGGATGCTGCCCTGTTGCAGCTTTATAGTCTGTCATCATCCCCATCTTCCTGGTGTCCAAGCAGCAGTGTTTTTCTCCATGGCTCTCTGCTCCCCAGTGCTGCCAGCATGGGTATGCTATGCCTGCAGGAGTCACGGGGAACCATTAGAAGTTCCTCCTCTGCAGGTTGCTGCTAGAGCAGAAGAGCCCCTGGCATGGCACTGGCTCCATGCTGCCCCTGGCTCCATGCTCCAACCAGGAGGGCTGCGAGCTGCTGCATTCCATGGCAGGCAGCTCCACTACGCTCAGCTGCACGCTCTCCATCCTGCTGCCCAGTCTCTTTGCAAACCACAGGGCTCATTGCAAAAACAAATAAATAAAGACGTGCACCAAAAAAAGATCAAACCACTGAGTGCTGGAAAACACGTAGCTCGCGGCTCGCTGTTGGTACATCCCAAAGGCAGAGGGATGGAAGCAGGGTGCTCGGAAGAGAGATGCTCAGTGCTGCTTTGCCTTAAAAAGAAGGCTTATAAAAACAAAACAAAAAAAGCCTGCTTTTACTCTTCCAGGGCGAGGAGCAGACTTTCTGGGGCCATGGGTGTTTGTGCCCATTGCAATCCTCTTCCCATGCAGGTTCCCACAGTATCTCTGCAGTCGGCTTTCCCCAGACAAGTCCCAACTTGGAGGCAGTTGCACAGCAGCAATCTGACCCGACGCCGTCCCTCTGTGAAGATGTCCCATTGGTGTCCTGCTGTCCATCCCGCATCATGGCAGGGCTCAGCTGGCCATGCCAGCAGCCCCAGCATTCATTTGCCATGGCTTGGGGATCTCTGAGCACACAGGCTGCTCAGAACAGGAGGAAAACAAACATGGATTTCTGGGTAGGTTACATTTGCTCACCTCCCAGGGTCTCACACATTCCTGAGTAATCCAGGCAAGTTTCGTTATGCTGAAACCTTTGACTTCTGATTAAAAAAAACCACTTCAGTGTTTCTATTTGTCTGAGGATTGCCAGGTACTCTTGCTATCCATTTCCCTGCTGTTGAGCACAGGACCTTTTGCCATCTGGAATTCTATATGCATGCATATATATATATATATATATATAGTATATGGTATCTCAAGCTCTTTGGCAGTGCTTGCAGAAGAAAGCAAACAGCTTTGTAGGTTTGGATACCTATCTTTACCCTGTCTGCTAAATGCAGATTTTCCATTAATTTCTAATTCCGGCCTGAATCCTTCCTGCCTATTTACCTATCAGACCTGCTCTGTGGGTGCAACAGATGCATTTTCCTCCTTGATGAGGGTTGATGGACCCTCATTCCCATCAGTCTCACCAAGGCTGGGTGAGTGGGGTGCTCTCCTCCACTGTGGGGCTTGGCTCCCCCTTCCCTGGATGAATAACAATGTGCAAAACCCTGGGGAGGCAGACATATCTATATTGAGAGTGGATGGCTGGGCTGGGCTGCGTTCATCAATAGCAACTGGGATTTTTTAGGAAAGGGGAAAGCAGAGCAACCAGAGGAACGCAGAGAAGCCACAGGAGCCTCCCAGCTGCTGCTTGGGCCAAAAGCAAAGTGAGATGAAAAGGCTGTGATGCCATCTCTATTCCCAGCAGTGTGCCCTGCCCACCACACCACCACATTTTTGTGTGGGTGGAGCAAAATCACTCCAACGCTCCCACTCGAGCTATTCCCTGTTGTGTAAAATATGGCAACACTCATCCAAGTGTTGGATGCAGGCTGAGTGCCGACGGCCCTCCTGCCATATGGGTGTCAAAGCCATTGAGCAACAGCAGCCTCCTTTTCTTTCTAAGCAAAACTGGAAGCTGGAGCTGAGCACTGCCCTGGCCTGGGCTGTAGATAGGGCACAGCTGAGCACTGTAGCCTTGTGCAGCCAGCAGGTGAAGGTACCTGTCCTCAGGCCTTGTTTTTAAGGACAGAGAGGAGCCACCCACTTTGAGCAGCTCGCTGTGAGATGCTGGGGTCTCTTGCAGCTTGTGCCCTATTGCACACTCAGCTGCTGCCCCAGGGAGGCTGTGGCAGGGCTGGGAGCTTCCTGCCCCATGGCACCATGCCCAGGATCGATATCCCATCGCTGCCCCCCAAGTGGCTTAGCCCACACGTGAATAAAACACGGTGAATAATTTCCCAGTAAATGGCATAAAAACAATAAAAGGAGCGTTTATGGGCTGCCTGCTGCCAGTAAGTGTAAGGTGAGAAGTAAACAGCATCCCAAAGAGCTCAGTTCCTTGGGCAAGGAGCAGAGAAGGCAGCAGGCAGCTGCAGGGGCTCTTAGGGGGAGGCAGAAGCATCTGGATAAAGAAGGGGATTAAAAGGAAGAAATTTCCCTTGAAAGACCTGTGCGTGTTGAGACTGGAGAACACGTCAAGTTGTGCAACAGGGCAACACAGCTAGTGCTGTGTTACAGCCTGCAGCCCCCCATCCGCTCTCACATGCACTGGGCTGACAGGTGCCTCTGCCAGCACAGTTAATTGCAGCTCCCTGCACCAAGCACACCAACCACTGCTGCCTGTCCCCTGCTCCCCCAGGACGAGGCCATTGCCTCCCTGACACAGGGCACAATGAGTTGCAGCTAGGTTCTTGGCACTGCTCCCTCATGGCATCAGGACAAGGGGGTGGAAGGTTTAATTCTCTCTCAAGCATAGGTTTTTAGCAAGCACCAACCACAGCAGGACATCTTGTCCAGCCTTCCACCATGCCAAGTTTGGGCCCAGCTGCTTGCTGCAAGCTGAAACAAAAACACGGTCTTGTTCCTCTCAGCAGTGACAGGAGGAAACACAGCTAAGGTGGTGGGTGGGAAAGAAAATCAATAAAAAAAACAGTATTTTCTGGTTGGATGCAGGCATTAAGGACTAGTTTGCCATTCCCACAGTTTGTCAGCTAGCTACTGGTCCTGCCTCAGTCTGCTAAAAACAGGTGAATAGGTACAGCTCTGAACAGGTACAGCTCTGATAGGCAAAGGGCATAAGAGAAACAAGATACAAAGGCAGAGACACAGCCTTATTAGTGCAGCCAACATAAAAAAAATAGACAAGTTTTCAGGCACCTCCTTACATTGGGTAATTGCTGACTGCTGTAACAACATCTCGGAGAGAGGCATCACTAAATTAGTGCTCCTTGATTACAAGATGCAGTACCAGCTGTTTGCATGGTGTCTGGAACAATGACACAAAGTACAGCAAGGAAGATCTGAAGGGTACACAACTCATCAGCTCCTTTTGGCACCATTTTCCCCCCCAGCTCTCACAAACCTCCTCTCCCCCATCCAGCTAAACCTGAATACGGAGCTGCATTTAAAAGAAGTCACCTCTGAGATTTCTCACAAGCCTTCAGCTTATCCCAACTGCAGCCATCACTTGAACTCAGTGACAGCATGCAATCACAGCCTTGGAAATATCACAGCTTCTACAAAAGAAAGCTTCAGTTATCTACATGAGGCTATATAAAGCTGCACGCGGCAGAGCTATGCATCAACCTTTCATCACG
Organism: Tympanuchus pallidicinctus; assembly: GCF_026119805.1. NCBI lineage: Eukaryota > Metazoa > Chordata > Aves > Galliformes > Phasianidae > Tympanuchus > Tympanuchus pallidicinctus. The sequence goes on from NW_026294747.1 coordinate 49,488,702, forward strand.
TTCTCTCCATAAAACCCAGATTTCAGCTGTGGGTAAAGCTGCTGAGCAGACGTTAGCTGCTTCTCAGGTTGTATGAGCTGCAAAAGGTGTTGTTACTAAGGGCCCAGTACTGCTTGCTTCTGGAAGAAGGGGGGGCTCTTGCAGATTAATGAGGGGAATCTTCCCCATGGCAAGCATACGTGCACAAATTACAGTCATCCTAGAGAACAGATCTACTCGATGCAACACTGTAAGCTCGTACCCCAAGAACAGCCTGAGTTTGCAAGCCAGGCCAGGGCTAGAAAAAAAAATTGGTACATTCTATCTTGCTTCTGCCTCTTTGGTTTATAGGGCAACTGGAGCACAGAGCACCAAGAACAAGCTGAGCAAAGCAGCAATTATGACATTTTCCTGTAACTCACTCGTAGCCCTCATCGCTTCAACAGACAAACCTAAAGAGCTTGGAAGCACTGTTTTAGTCCAAGCTCTACCCCACTCTGCCCCCAAAAGAACCAGTTAGTTGCTCACTCCAACCCTCTACACATCCACAGGCCTGAGGATACGATCTGATCTTTTCCCAACAAATCAGCAGTGTAGGTATCATTATGAGCTGAAGTCTGACCTCAGAGCATTGCCCTACAGCATGACGAGGACATGGCTCTGAACAGCAGCCCTTTGTACCCAGATCCCCTCCCTTGCAGGAGTCAGTCTGGCTTGCCCTACTCTGGATAATGACAGCTTACACTCACCATGAGCAGATGCATAAGCTGAAGCCTTCAAGGTAGGGCAGGTTTAAAGTGACTCATGTTTAGCACCAGTTCTCAGGTTTACAGCAGCTGCAATCTCTTTTGCCACTGCTAGAAGCACATTTCTAACTCCAACAAGTAGACTGCACCAGCACAGTTCAGCTAACCAGGAACAGCAAATCACTTGCACCTCAAAAACATTCAGTTAACACATCTAAGACAGATCAGGCCAAAACAACAGTTTATTTCGTTTTCAGCAACATTTCAGCCATCAAAAAATAAACTCTAACACAGATGGATGGAAGACTTCTCTACAGTGTAACTAGGTGGGCTCTGACCCAAGGGGTTTGAAATTGGAGTGACATTTTATTATTCATCCAATAAGTTAGGAAGCATGAGAATAAAGTGCTTTATTTCTGAGCTGGCATGAGGTCATCAATGGACTGGCCTTTTTCAAGGCGTTTTTCCATTTCAATGAGCAGCTTCACACCATCTACCACCATCTGCACAAGCTCTACCTCAGAGAAGCCAAGACGATCAGCATTGGAGACATCAAACACCCCTCCGACTGCAGCTGTGTCCACACCACCTGGAGCAAGAGATTTAATGAGTACACTGACCACTGCCTGAGCCAGTAAGTCTGCCTTTCTGCCCCCACCAGAAAGAGGTGGGAGCACAGAAAGACAATTCTGTACAAGTTACCACCACCTCCTCTTCCCTTCAGGGAGATAAAGCTGAATGTGATGAAACATGAACCACTTTTTAATTTTTAACTCATGAGTAATCTAACTGCACTCAGAAGTACTTGCTGTAGCTATATCCTAGCCAGAAGTTAAAAATCAGAAATCCCATCCCTGATTACAACAGGCCACTAGGTTCACCTTACCAGATGCTCACAACACCACATGGAAAGATATGCCTGCAAGTGCTCAGAAGCTGGATATAATAAGGCTCAAGCAAAGCACCAGCATCTCCGCCTCTTCCAAACTACACTTTTAATGCTTGGTTGTCCCCTCATGCTTTAGAAAAGTCCCTTCTGGATGGTCTATCAGGCACTGTCAGCATAAACCAAGATTAGCTTCGGCTGTAGCCAGGCTATCACTGCTGTCTGGTCAGGGGCAGCCTTCTAGGGGCAGCACTTCATCACCACCTCTCACCTGTGCCTCGTTTCTGCAGCCGAAGCCTCTTAAGGACTTCTCCGAACTTCTCATGCTTCCCAAGGTTTGGTAGCTTGATGTGCACACCAGCACGGAGCCCTGTTCCCAGGTTGGATGGGCAGGTCAGGATGTAGCCCAAGTGTGGGTTCCACATGAACTCGTAGTTTTTGGACTTGAAGAGAGTTTCTATCTATAAATAGAGAGAATGGATGTTTAGAGATTGTTCTCTGTCTGAACGATGTAGGTCATCCATTAAGTGCTCATTTACAGCTTCAGTTGCATAGCAACAGCCACAACAGTTTGAGCAGCTATTTCAGTTACATAGGCCCCCTCCATTTGTAGAAGAGGGTCACCAGTGAGGGGCTTTGTAAGGCCTTAATCTTGCTCCCAGCAGCGAGACAGCCTAAGTTCAAGCTACACTACAAAGCCTAAAATTGCTATCTACTGTGAAGCTTGATTTAGTGAATGTCAAACTGGTGTGCCTGTTAGGATTAGGGAAGGGGCTGGTAAAGCACAAGCTGATATTAAGACCAGAAGCTGAGAAAAGCATGCAGCCTAGAAACTTCTGTCTAATGTCATCCATCCACATTTAAGCAATTTTTCCTCCCACCCAGGGTCTCTCTAAATGCTGTGATTTGTAGAACCATGTAGAGATCCTTTAAGTATAGTTTGATAAAGGTGTCACATTAGGATTTATTCCAGATTTCTTAGCCATAATGCTTTGCCAGTACAGGCATTTCAGAGCCCTCACAACAGAGGATCTCATCAGGATGTTCCCAGAGATCCAAACTATGAAGCAGCACCCTACAAACCAAAGGAGAAGGATGTCACCTCCTGTGTGAATGCTCCCAGCCTGGAAGAGCTTGTATGGTCAGCTCTAACCATATTAATATTTAGACCCAGAGCTCAAGCAGATTTGATTTACCTGTGTTAGCCCTGTACAGAAGCGGGTAAACACTTCCTTCATGTTGCCACCTTTCTGCATGGAAATAACCCTGAGGTGATCCTCCTCATTGATCCAAACAAGGAAGGTCTTGTTGTCATTGTGCCTAGGAAACAAGACAAACTTGTTGTCTCCCTTGCCATTTTCAAGACAGATTTAGAAGCACCGAGTTACTGCTGTAGCTTCCAAGAGTCTCATATAATTGCTTCTTCAAAGAAATTCATCTTCCTGTTCTCCATGCAAGCACTAACAAAATTAAGCTTGTACTTTTACCCTATTCTTTTCAAGAGGTATTTGCAAGTGGCCTGTATCTATGTCAGAAAGTAATAGCATGACATTAGCCAATGTTAGAGCATCAAAACGGAGTCATTTCTCACCTCATTTATGTTCAAGTCCACAAATTTAGGAGATTTAATCTGTTCAGAGTTTGCAGAAGGGCAATTAATATAGGCACTGAAGCAGACCCATAGACAGATGTTCACACAGACACCTCGCTGACCGTGAATAAGCAGAACTTGATGAGAATTATCATATTGTTAGGCTGCCCTTTGTACCTTGTAAGAGAGTTGAGGCGAGTTTCCACTACTCATTTAGATCTGGGGCTTTTCAGAGATACCATAAAAACCTCTGAATACCAAAGGTCCCTCTGTACTAGCTTGCAGCTGGTCAACATGTATCACACTGATGATTTCTCAGCTTGATTACAGTAAGAATTAACTAGTATCTGATGAAAGCTATTTACACAGACTGAGACTCTACACTTCAAACCTGTACATTAGCCATGCTCAGATGACAGCACTATCTAATGCTAGCAATCTGCAGCTAGATGATGCAATCTTAAAAGTGATCTACAGAAACAAAGCATGTTTCCTCTGCTGTTTACTGAAACAGCTACAATAATGAGCTCGAAGCACTCCAGCTAAGAACCAACCCTTGGCTTATAGGGGAGCAAGTTAATTATGCTGCAGAAGCTCCTGAGATGCGGTTTTATGTAGGTGACCTACACGTTACCAGGAAAATCCTTCTGCCCTATACCCCTGCATCAGTCAACTGATGCCACTGAGTCTCTGGTGGGGGGGAAGAAATATCACTAATGAGGTAACACCACATTAGTCTGGCATCAGTGAGTTTCTGCATGCAGAAGCAATGAGATTACAAAGGAACAACTACGCATCTGGTATCAAGACTCAGTTAAGTTCACGCCATGGTTACCTTAGTTATTCTGAACTAACGGTACAAGAGCTGAACATAGCAGAACGTTAACTCTTTTAGAAGTTACCTACTTCCCTAAGTTGCTCCAGTTATTGCTTGGTGCTTTGCAAACCTGTGCTGGATGGACAGGCTTTAGAAATAGGCCAGCCAAGCTGGCTTGTTCCTACCCAGCCCAATGCAGTACACACTAACACTTGGGGCAAGTTCTGCTTTCAGATATCACTTCCCCAGGGGATACCACACAGTTCTTCATTAGATTCAGCAGCATAAGTTCACAACACGCTGTTTTGTCCAACTATATCAGCCACAACCAAAATTTCAAGAGTTTTTTTTTTATTGTAGGGATTTCATGCAACTCTCCCTTCTGGGCACATACTCACCAGATACCCCTGGCATCAGGCCAATCTCGTGCCATCCCAGATGCCAACAGAAGAGGAGAAACAGGTTTGTCAAACAAGAAGTGATCATCAATGAGCTGCTGCTGCTCTGCATCGGTCATGTTCCTCAGAGCATAGTACTTCCCCTTGAGATCACCTCCCAGGCTGCCCAGAGCTGAAAGACAGGCACTCTTAGGATGGGAGCAGAGATTGCATTCAAACTATCTGCTTTTGTTAGTTCCTCCCTTGTTTCATCTGTAATGGCAATGACTTTGCATGGCATTACAGAACTTAAGGCTGTATCAGTTGATTTGTGTGCACCTTCCAGGCAGAAACAAGCAGTCTTTGTTCCCTTACATAAAGTATAGGATCATTACTGCTGCTTAACTGTAGTAGTGAAGTGCTTTCTCCCAAGGAGAATCAAGGTCACAAATACAACAAGCAGCATTCTCATCAAGGACTGTTACCCTGCCCTTGAGAAGTTTTGGAACAGTGACAGGATAGCACCTTGAGAAAGTATCCTTTCCCCTGGCTTAAAGTAAGTGGGAGGCAACAGAAAGAACTGCAGCTGAGGAGTTCCACTGAGAACTAGAGCTCACTCAGAGCTGGACTACACCTCTAAGCAAGCTGAATGTTAATGAAAGTCAATTAAAAGAAGCCACAAAATACTGCAACCATGACTCAAGCCCTAGGGTTGCTCCATACCTATTACTTCTCAGATTTGAGCTGTGATGAACCAACCTCTTCCCCCACACACACAGAAAGAAGCTTTCAAGATCAGCAAAGGTCGACTTAATACAGCCCAACTTCCCTGACGTGCGCTCCTGCTCTGAGCTACAAACTGCAACACTGATGCAACCATAATCCAAGCTGCCTTTTTCAGGGAAGGTTCCACATTCAAGTTAAGCCTTGAGGAAAGCAGCTTCTGCCAAACACCTCCATTCTCCAACTGCACAGAGCGCCTCTTTGCCTAGACAAGGTCGGTTTCCCTTCATTGCCTGATTCAACACTTTACCTTCAACAGAAAGCTTTTCAATAGCCCGTCTCTCTCCCCTGCTGCAATGAGGGGGAAGGCAGAATCCACGGATGCTCCTGCCAGTTCTCACACGAGAGCTCAGCACATAATTAGGATCCAAGTCATCACCACCCTACAAGATCAGAAAATTAGTCAGTACTGACTTGTTGCAAAGATGCTTACCCTAAATACACACAGGTTCTGTGCACTTCTATTTGACACTGATTAGTTGTGCTGTAATATGATGCACTTTAGGACCATTTTTTTCAACTTTCCAACAAGCTGGGAGTAACAAACTCCCTGTTTTGAGGTTAAGACTAGGGCTTTTAAGTATGTGCTAGAAGACAAGAGTACCATCAGTTTTACACCCATCTCAGACCCAGATCTCAGCTTCTGTTACTCCTCTCACTTGCAATCTAGAGGTATTAACATGACAAATCCTTGTTTAGGTAGGTGCTTACTCCTGAAAATGAGAATTGTTATTGTCAAAGCATTTTAATTTTTGAGATGTCCTATGGCTGCCAACCAAGATAGCAGCTGGAATTCCCAGAGACTGTAATAACATTTGAAATCTGCATGATGGTTAGAAGCTTCTACTTCCAGCCGTAACGATGGCTGTTCTATAACATGAGACCACTGGCTGATTTTTAGCCTAAATCATCATACAGTAGAAAGAGTTGATGTTTCTAACAGCCCTGGGACTGGGTTGTTTCACAACTAGCACAGCCAAAGAAATACATGCTCAACGTGTTTGGCATGACTTACATTGCAGAGCACATGAAGCAAGTCCTGCTTGTCAGCTGCCTGGTTCTACCCAGTTACTAACAATCTACTGCAGCAGGCTCTTGAGTAAGACTGCACTGGGCACAGTGCCTGTCAGCCTATGCACAGCGAAAGAGAGAGGCCTAAACAGATTGCTCAGGCTCTGTCAATTGCTCACAGCTTTCCCCAGGCCTCAGATCAGTGGGTATCAGTAACTGAACAAAAATGTATACCTGCAGGTTATCAGCATTCAGGTCGGTCTTGTGCTGATCAGTTGGTTTGTAGCCACCGTGCCTGTCCTCAATAACTGGATCAAAGAGTTCCTTAAACACTTCATAAGATTCCTCATCGCCAGCTACACATCCTACTGTCATTATGAAGGGGTGGCCTGGAGTGGTAACAAAGGCAGAAGAGCTTAGTTGGGTGATGCTCAGCCATACTTCAAGCACAGCATTAACCAGGCAAGTTTCTTCACAGCAGATCTAGTCACTTAGAAATGCACTCACTTAATAGCAGTGGGAGACCCTACAGTTCACATTTCATCCAGTTAGTCAAATGCAGTGCTATGGGAAACCATAGCAGTTGCCATTAAGCCACACTCTTGTCAAGCTTTGGTTTAGGGCAATTTTGCACAGCACATCCAATTTTACTAGCTAATGCAAACCCGTAGAGAGAACTACACTTAAAACAACCATGCTTTGCTGTGAGCAAGCATGCATCGCTTTGTTCGCTCTGCTACAGACAGAACTGCATTTTCCTAGTTGGCTCATAAATACCACCTCCACGAGCTTAGCTTAAGTCACCATACTGAAAAGCACCGGTTACTTCAGCCGGCTCCCACAGAATATCTCAGCGCATTTTACCGGGATTATCAACCCCAGTCTGAATGACATCATCCAGGGTGAAGCCACTGGGCGTGACTCTGTCTCTCAGTTTCTTGTACAAATCCAGGGTTAGCACTTTGGCCATGTGGTTGTTGTGGGTGCTCAGGTCCGGGTACTCCTCATCGGGAGGCAGCCTCTGATTATTTAGTTGGGCCATTTTGATATTGCTAGAGTAAAAATAAATACTGTAATGTTAACACATATATGCATCTGTTCCCCCTTGTTTTCATAGAAGTGCTACAGAACATCACAGAACCACTTTGGAATAGGACGAGCTCAGAACAGCCGGGTAAGCCCACACAGCTCAGAGAATTTTTTCCCCCCCGGTTGCATAAAAATTAGAACACATTTGAGCATTTGCTTTTTTTTTTTTTTTTTAGTTCAGATTTGAAGTATTTAGCAGAGCAGTTACATAATAGGAACGCCTGGGAATTGCTGTGTCAGATTGCAGCGAGGAGCAGGGCTCCGCAAATCGTGGCCTCCTCAGCACAGCCGTCCCTGGCTGCGTGTGGGGCTTGCTGTCAAGGAGCACTTCAGCACTTCCAGGAAGGAGGGGGAGCAGACCGCCCTGCAGTCCTAAGGGTGCAGCCGTTACCTGGGTTGTCAACCCCGGTCTGAATGACATCATCCAGCGTAAATCCACTGGGAGTCTGCCTGTCCCTCAACTTCTTGTACAGGTCCAGGGTCAGCACCTTGGCCATGTGATTGTTGTGCGCGCTCAGGTCAGGGAACTCATCGTCAGCGGAGTGCTTCATCTTCAGGAGGTTGTGGCTGTTTGAGAAGGGCATGGCTGTCCCTACCGCAATCACTGGGGGAAGAGAGGGAAGCCTATCACCAGGGGAGGCCACCAGGCACCAACAAGGTCACCTTGGCTTTGCTTCCACCCCACGCAATCCACACCTTCGTTGCCACAACACCTTCCTCGACACCAAGCGAGAAAGGAAAAAAAAAAAAAAAAAAGAAAAAAAGAAACTTCTTCTAGCTCCGCAAGCCTTGCCCCATCCTTCGGTACCCGGTCCGGACGCTCCGGGGCTCGGCCGGGACGCAGGGCGGCGACCAAAGCGGCGGGGCAGCCCCAGCCGGAGCAGCCGTTGGGGAGCGCCGCGCCCGGCGCCGGTACCGACAGCGCTAAGCTGGGGAGCGGGGCGAGAGGGCAGTGCTCACCGAGCCGTTACACAACGGACGGCTCCCTCGAGGGACGTGGCTGGGGCGAGCGTATGTAACTACCCTGCTAAATACCGGGGTAAACTGCTTTCAGAGCGGGGCTCCGGCTCAAGCTGCGGCCGCACCCGGTACGCACCTGTCCCGCACCGCCCCATCCCGCTCCCCCCGACGCTTTCCCGGCCGAACCGGCTCCAACCCGCACCATTAAAAATACATTTTTTCTCATAAAAGTTAAACCGCTTCCTCCTTCTTTTCTTTAAGCTGCAGACGACTCGGCTGCCCCGGGACTTACCGAGGGCTCCGCAGTAAATGCAAGGACCTCAGCGCCCGCTCCGCACCCACCCGCTGCCCAAGCCGGAGTGGAGCCCCGAGTCAACCGCCGCGCCCATTTTATATAGAGCGCGACCCACCGCCCCATTGGCTGCTATTTATAGCCCATTCATTCCATTGGTCGAGCCGCGAGGGGGCGGAGCCAGCGGCTCCTCCTGGCCGGTGAAGGCGTGCCGCCATTTTGCGCGGCGGTTGGGCGGCCGGTGGCGCTGGCCTCGCGGCCCGCCTGCCTCGGGCACGGAGCGGTGAGCGTCGTGATCTCGTGAACGCAGACGTGCACGTACATCCGTTCCACCGGCAGCCTCAACATGGCGGCGCCGTTAGGCACCGAGGCGGGCGCACATGGCTTTTTGCTTTCACCCTTGCTCAGATTTGAACATAGGCTTATTGTGTAACGCACTGAAGGTCTCTTTTTGTCGTGTGCAAAGAAAGTACCTGAATTTTATTGAAGAAGGGCTGATTTTCCTGTGGGGACAGGTGCAGAAGGGCATCTGAGCCATCCTATGCTCACATTCAGGCAGCGGTGACTGTTGCTGCGCAGGGCTCATCCAAAAACCTTATGCAGCCCAGAGTTCAGTTTTGGAGAAGTGAACGGCAACCTGGAGCTGCCCTTCACGTAACAGTCTCTTTATCTTTCTCTGTAGTGCATTTATCTCATACTTCATCCCCCGCACCCGGACTGCGCATTTAATTGCTGTGTTAGAGTTGTGTCAGAGAGATGGAGGAATCGTCCCCACCGTGATTCTTCCAGCACCACAACCAGTGCCCTCAGCACCATGACACCAATGCAGAACTTACAGAACTGTCCAGCTTCAGGGAAAAAATAAATGCACAGGAAACCATTACAAACTAAAAAGCTCAGACTGCCTCGAATAAAAATGCACTGTGTTTGGCTGCCATCCAGGCTTCCCAGTTATCCCAGGTACAGTGAGAGCAAACGAGCTTCAGAAGTCGGGCTGAGCGTCTGTGCAAGTCTGGTCTCTTATCTCCGAGATCAAAGAACAAATCCTCTCTAAGTCCCCTCTGCCTTTTTAACCTCACAAAATCTTCCCCTACATCTCACTAGTTCCACGCAATGCCCGTTCTTCAGGACAGTGTCAACTACAGGTAAAGCCCTCCTATGCAAGTATTCAATGAACGTAAGCGTAAAAATCATTCCCAGAGTTGTCAAAATACATGTCGTATTCATGGATGATCTGAGTTACAACACTTTTTCTTCTTTTTGCCAAGTTCTAGTTGTGTGGTTTTGTTTTTTTTCTTAATGTAAAACACTCGTCAGAGTTATTTTTAATGTAGAACAATACAAGAACAACACAAGTAATACTAAGAACATATTGTAACCTTACAAGCTTATTTTCTGGTGTTTTTCTTCACCCCAATAAAACCCATACTAAAGAGCTACTGAAGGCTCCGTCTGTCTCGTTCCATAATCTACTGCCACGCACACAAGAAGCAACTGTCACTTACTTGTGTTATACATTTGTGGAATCAAGGTTACCTCAATAACTCACTTCTTTGCACTGGAGACACTCTCCCTCCCCATCCTGCCGAACAGGGAACACCAGTTGTTACAGTTATTAAGAGTCGGTTGTGTTCTCAATGTGCCATTCATTATCACACTTCCAACATACACACCTCTCCTTCACACAGCTTTTGTCTGAAAGAAGACACAGACAGAGCAGAGCCATGGTGGGACACCATCAAAATATACCTAGCAAACACGTTAAATGAACACTGCACCCTCATGCCCTTTTCCTCACCGTTATTTGACAAATTTGTAATACACTCTTAGCTTATATTTTGAGATCTGCTGAAAGCTGTGTGCAAACTGGATCCTACCTCTGTTACGGTATCCCATCCCTGCTTCCCTAGTGGCTTAATTATAGATGCAGTACTGTGTGTCAACAGCCTCTGATCAACTGCTTTATCTAGCTCATCTGCTGAGAGAATACTTTCCTTGGATCAGCCTGTATTGCCTGTTAGACTGTGATAAAGGCATCAACATGTCCTTTCCATGGGACGATATTGTAGTGCACACTGATGTGTGAACTATGATGCAGTTTGGCATTTTAGGCTGGAAAGGTGGGGTGATTACTGCAGAGATCTGCGTGCTGAGCTTCAACAATGAAGAATGAAGGGAAGTTAATCATGGGCCGTGCAGTGAACACTTCCTAAGAGGCTTAATTATGAATGTTGTGCAGTGTACAACTGCAAGGAGATGTGTGTTAGCTAGGGAATGTGTCTTCTGAAATTGCTCACGTGATAGCAAGATGAACCTGAAGAATTCAGGGGAAACATACTGAAAATCTAGAAGGATATTTCCAAATCAGGAAATAGCAAAAGAAAACATTTTACTGCGTATAACTGCCTTGTTTCCCAAGCCTTACTTACTGAGTAAACAGCACTTGAAAATGAAACGTAACACTCGTGCATCAACAGGTGAACTGGTTGTAGCTGCATCTGCTTAAATTCCCAAATATTTTCTTCCCATTTACTGCTTTCTGTATATCTGCCTTGTTATTATCCCTTTTCACATTGGTTGAGCGTCCTGTTGAAAATTGCTTCAATTCCTAGTTGAAGACTAGGAGCTGTTTGGTCTTGTATACAGTCAGGCTCACAGTGATCTGAACAGCAGTTTTTTAAGGGAAAGAAAGGACACAAGAATATAAACTACGGCAAATGACGTGAAAAAATGACACATAAAAAAAAAACAAGGTAGGTGCAGATATAAAGGCAGAATAGAGCTGTGATTGCCAGTCAGAAAAACAGCTGAGTAGGAGTCTGCAGTTTAAGAAACCTCTGAAACTGCATACATTATGTTTAGATGAGATGGAGGAGTTTCATAACTAAATAACAAAGACTTCTGCAACTCTGATACGGGCGGGTCAATAGCATAACATAAAAATGTTCTCACTGAAGATAATGGGCAAATTTTCCCTCACAGTTGATGAAATCACATGGATAAAAAAGACTCACAAACGGTCATCTACACAGCTCTCAGCTAAGCATACGTTGATGGCGTTCTTGATTATGGAGGAATGACTTGTTCTCCACTCCTGTGCATCTCAAGCCACTGGTGAACGCAGCAGCAGAGGATTATCTGATTTAGACAGAACGTTACCTGCGTGTCCGAGGTGACTCAGATCTGCTGTGCCCGCGCCCTCCCATGCCAGGTGGCCTGGGCTTGTTGGAGCAGCAGATGAGGCGATATCCTCCTCCTGGGCATCTCCTGACTCCATCCCCGCGCCACCGGGGCACCTCCGGCTCTCCACATCACTGCAATCCTAAACACGAGACACAAGTAGGAGTTAGAGCCGTGCTATTTGGGGTTTCGATGATTCCGCTCCTTCTGAGCCCACACTCTGCTGTGGGTTTCTCCTCCAGCCTCCAGAAACCGGCACGAGGAGTTCGGTTGGCCTCGAGCTGCCTTTCCCCGGGCTCCGCAGGGGAAGTAGCTGGAACGTTCTGGAAGCCGCCTGCACGGAGGCTCGGGTGGCAAAGGCACGGCCGTTCCGTGGGGAAGGGGCAGAAGTCAATCGCCCGCACTTGGCGAACGTGAGATCCTCCCCGGGCTCGTAGCTATCGGCGCCCGCGGAGGTGCTCGGAGGGAAGAAGCCGGGAAGGGCCGTCCAGCCTCCCAGCGCCCCTAGGGACCTCTCGTTGCACCAGGCAGGGACCGGCCGCACGCCCCTCGCCCCCCACGCAGGAGCCACCGTGCGCGGGGCTCCCCACGCCCGGCTCCGCTGACGGACGGCGGCCGGGGCGGGCGGCGGAGGGCGAGGGAGCGGCGCCGGGAGCGCGGCCGGCCGAGCCGGGTACGGGCCACGGTGACCGGCCGCTACGGGCAGGACCGGCGGGGGCGGAGGCGGCGGAGCGTCGTCAGCATCCTGCGACCGGTTCGGGAAGGCGCGGGGCGGGCACCGCGTGTGAGGAGAGCCGAGCCGGGCCTGCTAGCGGTACTCGGCCGCGGGAGGTAACGGCCGTGGGGACGGGCAGAGCCGGCGCTGCTGGGGGACCGCGAGCCCCCCGCCCGCGGGGAGGCCCTGCGGGGCGGCGGCGCTGCGTAGAGCCGAGCGCGGCGGTTACCGCGCTGCGCTGCTGCGGGCCGAGCGGCCACCGCGTGTTATCTTTTGTTCGCAGTCGGCAACGCGCGGCCCTCAGGCGTTTGGCTGGGGACACTGTAGGAGAGGGGACACTGCAGGGCCGGGCGTGGGGGACGGTGAGTGCGGGGCTGGGTTCAAAGGAAGACGTGTAGATGAGGTGGAATCGGAGCTGCTTACAAATGGTATTCTTCTAAATACGAGCTGAAAACAACAACTCGTGAATAGTGTTTATTACAGGAGAGTTAAGAACATCGGTATAATCCGATGGTGCAAGCTATAAAACTCATCACTGCCGTCTGACAGTGTCCGGTGTGTGTACATTTCTGAGCTGTGTTACCCTGTGTCCAGACATGCCTGGTGTGCTTTACTGTACGAGCACCGACACCTCATGCCTTACGCTTTGGAATCGTGGCCTACCAGCATGTCTGCCTCTCATTCTCACTGTAGCAGCACATTTATAAATCTAGCTGCTGAACAGCAGATTGAACTCAAATTTTGGTCAAGAAAAATAGACTACAATTTCAGAACTAAAAGGTTTTTGGTTTTAGTAAAAACAGAGAAGTAGGACAAAACTTGTACACATTCAATAAGAAAGCACTGGAATCAAATCATTAACAGGTTGCCCAGGGAGATGGTGGATGCCCTGTCCTAAGAAACAGCCAAAGTCAGGCTGGATGGGGCTCTGAGCACCTGCTGGAGTTGTGGGTGTCCCTGTTCAGTGCAGGGCAGTTGGTCTGGATGCCCTTTAAGGGTCTCTTCTAACTCAAACAATTCCGTGATTCTGTTTTTCTGTGAAAAGTAATGCTGCTTTTAATTTTCTTGTCCAGCTACCGGGAATCAAACTCCCAGAGCCCTCTGTCATAGACTTTAATCTCTAACTTTGGGATCACCACATTACACAATTCTTTCCATGAATAGATCAGCCTGCAGCTTAGGTTGTTAGCTGCCTTATCTGAAAAGCAGCGCCAGGTTTTATTGTAAGCTTCCTTCTCATTTCGAGGTTTTCTTTTCCAAGACAACAACATTTAAGACTGTTGCTCGCAGAACATGGGGCTAAAACAATACAGTGTGTTTGCACTAGCTGGCAAGAGATTGTTTACGTTCAGCTGCAGCATGGATCACTTCCCAGACAATCACATTACACCCCCAATGGCAAATTAAAGGCCACAGTGTTTTTTCTTTGTACTTAGTCAAATTTATACCTAAATTAATGCGGATACTACCTTTATGTTATCTCTCAAGCTTCATTTGGAAAACTTTCAGGTAAACTTTTGCTAGTGGTCCTAATAATTGGTGATTGAGATCCAGGCAGGTCACAGTTGTCACATACTGTAAAATCACCAAGGGATAAGTCACCAGAAGAAAATAAAAGTCACTGCTTAACAACATATTCTGAGAGCTTGTGAACTGGAACCAAACAGATTGCTGAAATCAATACTGCCTTGCAAGTTTCCCAGTGGCATTAGGGAGCAGGCTGAGTAAATGCTAACAGATTTGCTAATTTTTGCTTGTAAATGTACCATACAATGGTACAAATAGTGGTTATGTTCAAGTCAGTGAGATCTTTTTGTTGATTTTAATTGGGTGAGGAGTGCATTGAGGGGAGGTCCCTGGGCTCCATGAGGGGTTCTCTTGCTAACATTTTACTTGCACGGTGTGTCTTTTTTTTTTTCTTTTTTTCTTTAATATTGGGGAAATAAAATAACTTGTCTGTACTTACAGCTTCATCGTGACACCATAACACTGTCTTGGCATTTGTCCCTTTCTAGGAGACGACCACCAGCCAACCGCAAGACTGTTGCAATGAGTTTTGTTGAATATGGCGATACAATCAAGGATGGTGACACAGCTATTGTGTTCTTGGGCCACGAATCCATGTTTCCTGTGAAAGTCCAGCAAGGCAGTGTAACTCAGACTAAATATGGGGTCATCCGGCATTCTACAGATCTCATAGGCAAGAAGTATGGCTCCAAAGTGACCTGCAGTAAAGGAGGATGGGTTTTTATTCTTCATCCAACTCCAGAACTGTGGACTGTGAATCTTCCACACAGGACACAGATCCTGTATTCCACTGACATCTCTGTAATCACCATGATGTTAGAACTGAAGCCAGGCTCCATAGTGTGCGAATCAGGTAATAATAGTTTGAGATCTTTTATTAAGAACTAACACCAACACTTTCCATGGAAAACACACTTAGCTTTACATTTTGCAAAATCTCTCTTTTTTTCCGTTGTGATACAATTTTCCCAGCCCACACAAGGAGTAATTCTCTTTCATTTGCACATGCTATCAACTATTGCCTCTCCAACAAGCTACGCTGCTTCAGTATGCCAGCCTTTTGTACACAAACCTTTGAGTACATGATTAATTCATCTTAAATATATTAACAATCTTCTTTCCCTTATCTAAAACTACTAAGTTATTCAGACGTATTTTTAAGAGAACATGATTTGAATAAAAAGTCAGACATTGGATTAGCAGTCTGCAAGAACATCACTGAGGTGAATTAGTGAAAGATGGCGAGGGACTGGACCAAGCAATATGGGGAATCGAGTGTCAGTGTTTCTATCATGTGATATAGAATTATGTACATTTTATTGTTCTCTTCCCAGCTGTGATCCACTTGTAGCATTTCAACTTCATGCACAGCTCACTGCAGTGGCATAGTAGAACAGATGATGCATTCATCACAGTGCTATGCATTGTTTCAAAACTTGGTTTAACTTATTACCACTTCCATAGTTTTACATAATTTTTAAGTAAGGAGGAGTTACATTTCATGTGGATATACATTTTCATGGCTAGATACAGTTTATAATAACACTTTCATGATTTTATTACTGCAGGCAGTATGAGGCTTGCTTGATTTCGTTTGAGTAGTTTGCAAAAATGTGAACTGTAGATAGTTTGTCCTCATTTTTTCTGCCTGTTTACTTTGAGTCTCTTTAGGAAGCAGTTTTATGTGCTTCCTTCTGAAGCATAGATATGGCAGAGGATCAGTGTGACAAGGTTGTACTGCACTGTTAACTTGCATTTAACATTTCCTGCGCCTACCCAAACATGATGCTGGGCAACCTTGGGGTATTGTGGCTGCTTTCCAACACAACTGAAGTGCTGCTTACCTGCATCCAGTCGTACCCATAATAAGTCATAAATGGGCATGCTGGAAGCTGGCAAGGCCATGTAGAAGCTCCTGACCCCTTTCTTGGGGTAGGTGAATGTTAAAGGGCAGAGCTGCACCATTACTGTTGTCAGTAATGATGAAAGATGAAGATCTTTGAAAGCTGAATTACCTGAATAGCTAAGAAATGGAAATGCTTGATGAGCTAACTGATCCACATTCTCAGAAATGTTGTGAGTCAAAAGCCACTGTTTGTAACTACAAACAATCCTTTCTGTTAATGGAAAATTGTTTCCAGCTTTATTTTAATGTCTGTGCTGTCCTAATTAGTGTTTTCACTTCAGCTTTCTAGGGAAAGCAAACAGTTCTATTACAAACATTGTGCTTGTATTGCCTGAAAGATTCACTGTTCACAAGGAAAGAGGGAGTATTGTGGCTTGAGTCACGAGTTAATCTTAAAGCAAGAGTTCTTACTGCATGTCTGCTTACGACTGACCAGAATTGGTGATTTGAATTAAAAACTGTTACATGTATTGACAACTGGAGCCTCCAGTGTGATGGTGTAACTTACTTCGGTGCCATCCAAAATTAGGCCACATTCAGCAATCGAAAATCAGTAGTGCTTGTTTAACCTTGTGTGGCTTAGGAGGAGCTAGCCAATGGTGATTAACAGAAACAAGGCAGGAAATCTGGTCTAGTAATGGCATTTGAGTCTGCTTCCTGTTAGTGCTGTCTTTAGATGTATCTTGAGCATTAATTAGCATGGAAGTCTGTCTGTTTATTATTTGACCATGAACTGATACACATGGTTGCTGTGGGGCTGGAGAGGCAAAACAGGCACAGTAAACAGGCCAGGCTCCCCTTTCTTTGCTGCTGGGCTGTGGCAGGTGTCCTGCACCTAGCTGGGGTGAGCAAGCAGAACTGGGGAGCAATCTGCACAAGTGTACATAGAAAGAATGGGTGAAGTAAGATGAAATGCCCTCTGCGTCGTGTTCTGAAGTTGTGAATACTGGTATATATTATCTTACATGCGTAGTTAGGAAAAATCAGTTTAAAAAGTAAGGCTTAATTGTATATCACTTGAGTTGTTCAGTTTAAATTGATTCATAATGATCTGTCATAACCAATACAAGCATATTAATACAGATTTTACCGTTTTTAATAGTTTTTAATAAATACATAAAGAGCAAGCAGCACATGCATAATTAAAATCATCCCAGCAAACTCTGTTGAGGCTGTAAGGAGACTCAGCATCTGCCTGTTGTTTCATGATAGAGGCATAGGAATATGATCCTTTTTCTGTTTCCTGCTAATTTCTAATTTATGAAAGTACGTTGAGATTCAAAACCTGCTGGTGGAGCTAAGATCTCTTGAAAGTATTGGTCCCTGGCCTGAGGAATTCACCAGTTTGAAAAGAGTTTTTGGCAGCCTGATCTTTCCAGAAATAAAGGACACCTGAGAGCTGCTGCAATCCCTGCAGTGGGTAGTGTGAAACTTTCACTCTCATCAGGTAACTCTGATCTCACCTGTGCTCACTGCATGTGCAGTCACTGTTTAAGTAAAGGAATACATTCAATTTTTTTTGTTTCACCACTCTCCAAAGCTCCAAAACTAACTTCATACCATCTTCCAAGCCAAGGCTATCTTCAGTCCTGTGATTGCAGCTGCCTACAGAGTAATGACTCCATTTGACAATTAATTTTTGCTTGTTTTAAAATTTATATTACATTGGAATAAATATGAAACCTTTCTGATATTGTTGCTAAACATAAGTAAATACCTCTTTTTTTTTATTCCAGCACCTGCTTATCTAGGCTTTTTTACTGTCCTTTCTCCCTAGTAAAGCTTAAACAAGTGTCTGTCCTTACCCTCAGAATTGCCCAGGGAATGTAGTGCAGTACTGTGAAACCTCGTTTAATCTGATAAATCTAAGAAATATTTTGCTTTCAACAGAGCATTGTATTTAGACAAAATGTAATTTAGTCCAAAGTATTCTGACCAGTATCCCACTGATCCTTCAGCCCTCAACAAAATTAGACTCACATGAGCAAAAATGTTAATTGGATTTTTGTTTCCCTTCAGCTAAGTCCCAAATTAAAAGTTGCTAAACCCTGTTCATTGCCACACAGCAATGGGGTTCCAAAGCCACAGATGGGATTTGTGAAGACTGAGAACAGTCCTCTGAGTTCCCATGGCTCCTCTGTGGACAGGTAACAAGAGCCTGTGGCCAGCTTGCCTTACACTGCAGCTCCTCCAAAACAGTTATGAAATTTTCAAACTCATGGTCTGAGTGTAGATTTTGTTAGAAGTACGCTCATAAAAAATTAAGGAGGACTTAATGATTAATTGATACTTAATAAATGATTAATAGATTATTGTGGAGTCCTAGCAAGTCAGTTGTAGTGCTGTGACTTTTCTGACTGCTCATGTCTGCACTATCTCTTTGGCATAAGTGTGTGTAAACTCTACAGCTGTATCTTTTGTGTACACACCAAAGCTCTGTAACTATTAATTCAATTTTGGGACATATTCATATTAATTAAGTTTTATAATGTCTCCCATATCTGCCTCTTAGCAGGTAAGAAAGAGAAGAACTTGAATATGTGATTCTTTGTAACACCTTCTGAAGTAGAAGAAAAGCTTCATCTGTATTAACATCAGAGAGCACAGTATTCTCTTGGCATAACCACCATCTGAAGTAGAACTGTGGCCACATGAGGCATCTCTGTGCTGGGTGCAGCCCTGTGGCTGAGGAATGCTGTTGGTACCCTGAAGTTCTTGTTTCCAGGCTTTCCGGGCTTCCTTTCATCTTACCATTTTGTTTGACCACAAAGTGCATTTCTCATGCAGCTCTGAACTTCACAGTATCACCTCCATTTTGCAGAAGATCCCTCCCTAAAGAACTCTGCCTCTTGGATCTCTTAAGAGCAAATTCTTTTCAGTCTTCACATTCCCATTCCTTTTGTAGGCTGTGCCAGCCTTGAAAACTTCCATGCCATCCTTCCCCAGCTCCTGCATCCAGTGAACAGTGGCCTTCTTTGGGCTCCAGCCTGCTTCCTAAAATGCCCATTTGGGCAGCATGTCCACAGCAGAAATGCAAGAGTAGGAGGTCATCTGTAAGGGGAAGTGCTTCATGCACCATCTCTCCTGCAGTAGCCAGGCCATTTCCTTTTCCCTCTCCTCCTGCCTCCGTCTGTCCCTGATCTTGCAGTTTCTCACCTCTTTCACCATGATTTGTGCCTGACTGCCCTCACAGAAAGACTTTTGAGTTAGAACTATCAGATTAAGATCTCACCATATACTCACTAAAACGTTTCTGCCATTACATAAACTTGTCACGTACAGTGAGCAGTGTTCCTGTGTTTCTTTAGATACTGGCTGTGGAGTTTTTAGCTGTGCCTAAAGATTAATTCTCCTTTGGTTTTGAGGCTCCATCCGTTCTCATGGCTGACTCATGACCCGTCTTATTATTTGCTAGGTTTAAGTGCGGTAGCTAGGAGACTAATAGAGCAACACTGATTGTTTTCTCCTATTTGACCGGTTTATAATATCTTGTGTAGCCAAATATTGCAGCAGATACTTCAATTCTATTAAAATGTTACTAGATATTGCATCGATCCAGAAATTAATGACACCACTTTTCCTGTTTTTGTGTTATATAAACCAATGTATGCACTTAAGAGCTTCCTCAGCTTTAGTTTGGATTACAAACCTGCTGTAATAAACCTGGCAAATATTTTGAATAAGCACAGCTGTAAACATCTATGGGTTCGAAATCACAGTTTTACTTCCTTTCTTTAAAAGGGAAAGCCCATGGAAAGGAAACTTTGGGGGCAGGCAAGCATAGAGAAAACGTAGTGGAACATAAAATCAGGTCTCTTGTGTTTGCAGCACGGGTAGGATTCCAGGAGGATAAGCAAATTAGAAAACCAGACTAAACAGAAAACAGTGGAAGTGTGTTCCCTCTTATTCAGCTCTCCCTCAAGTGCTGTATTTGATGCTGTTGGAATGCTTGTGTTTCTCTCGACTGCTCTCCTGATGTGTATCTACACAGTATTGAAGCAGCAGGTGT
Source organism: Tympanuchus pallidicinctus (assembly GCF_026119805.1). NCBI lineage: Eukaryota > Metazoa > Chordata > Aves > Galliformes > Phasianidae > Tympanuchus > Tympanuchus pallidicinctus. Next base: position 49,508,570 of record NW_026294747.1, read on the forward strand.
TATTTCTGAAGGGGTCAGATGTTGTCTGCTGCAGCCTTGAAATGAGGAATGATCTTAGTGTGGATGCTGCCTCATGATGCTGAGGTGCGTGGAGGCTTCTCTGTGGAAAACATGTCTCTTGAATCAGCAGAAGGTGAGAAGAACAAACCTTTTTGAGGTCAGGGCAATTGGTGGGTTGTTCATGTGATCAGTACTTTGCTGTTTGTAAATCAGAAACAGGTATCAATAGGTACTCAGCCTGAATGTTTCATCTAGGTGTCCACTCGTTAGGATATAAATCCTTCTAAATCTGTGCTGGTTTTGTTGTCTTGGGAGAGGGTAGAAGCACTCCTCTGAGCTTAGAGGTGTCAGAGATGGATGGAGAGAAATGAAAAAGGAGTTGAGAAGGTGCTGAGAAAGCTCAGATGTTAAATATTGCAGATTTGCAGGGGAGGAGGTGAATATAAACATTAATTTCCCCTTCTATAATAGAAGAGAAATAAAGATTTGAACCTGCCTTCTGTAGACAGCATTAGGAGTTGTGCCAGACCCCAGTGAGGATTGATGAACCACAACAAGTGTGTTAACTGTCAGGCATATGAGAGCCGAGGTCATCATCATTTCATGGGATTGGGTTCAGATTCTGTGATCACTTCAAGAAAAGAAGAAATTTTGCAATGGTGGATGATTCACCACCTTGTTCTTTGTTTCCTGCAGTTTGGAGAGTGTTGTCATGGAGGAGGCAGGCAGCATCTTCAGAAATACTCTTCTCATTAGTGATGTGTTTGTATTATCCTCATGTTTGCAGTAGCCAGTCAACAACAAATAATTCCTGGCAACCTTGTTTGACAAAAGCTCAGTCTGTAATACACGCCCGCAAGCGATGACTTCCAGCATCCTGTTTTTGGTGCTGGGTTTGGCTTTGGAGTGTTCATGAATTAAAAAAAGTACTGGAAAACAAACCGAACAGTGTAACAGGATTTTGTAGGAAGGAGACAAACTGTATCTTCTCTGGTGGTTCGAAAAGCAGATTAAAAATGTAAAAGATATGAACAAGGAAACTGGATACGTGCACAGGCTGCCTCTCTTCTGTGTCCATCCCAGCTGTGCTGGCAGACCTCCCATTCACTCTTACAGATGAGCTGAGAACAATGCAAAAAGTCAGCAGCACTGCCTGTTAGGAAGGTAAAAAAATTACATTCTGTAGGATTGCAGAAGTTCTCAGTCATGCAGTCCCGCTTTCTGGTGTGAAACACAATGGCAGATTTCAGTCGTTTAGCATCTTATGGGCATCCCTGCTTTTGTCATTACAAAAAAATGTGAAATGCTGTTTCTTTGCTATGTGTGTTCATTATTGAGCTTTTGCAGCCACGTGGCTGCCATGATACCATTAATTGTTTTGACCAGTGAAAAGTTTATGTCAATATTTAGATCCAGCTGGTAGCGCAAGTGGGTAATTTGTCACGTGTGCACAGGTAACTGCCCTCTGTCTTCTGCTTGCTTTATTGTAATACTGGTGTGGATGCATGAATTTTCACTTAAAGTAATTGTTTATGTTCCAGTTTTAATTTCCTATTGGACTTTTTTGGGGCCAGTGCTAAAATCTGAGGTCCTCCCTCCCATTAAAGCTGGAGAAAGTGCTGCTGTGCCTGCCAGGGTCAGGGCCTTCCCAGAGGGATGCAGGCAAGTGGTGCCCATTCTGCAGAGCGTTCGGTTGGTCATGTCAGATGTGGGCCCTGAGCTCTTCATGGTCTGAATGGCTCCCTTCTCAGAGCTGTCAGCTCAAATCCAGTGCCTTAGCAATATTTCACCCCTTATGTGACTAGAGGGCAAGGACCTTAGATCTGTCACTAAACTCTGACTTCCTGTCCGAGTCAGGAAAGCATTGCCCCAATTAGGCTGCATACCAACCTCTGAGTCCTCTAATTAATTTCCTTTCTGCTGGTTTCTGAGCTTTCTCCACCACTGCTGTTGTTTAGATTCTGTCCTTCAGCAATAGTTTTTATGATTTGCGGTAGTTAAAAGAACTTGCTTCAGGCTGAAATTTAGCCTGAACAGTCACTGAAGATAGCTAGAAATAGATTTTCTTTCTACAGGAAAAGTGTGTTCCAAGTACAGAATTATAAATCAATAAACACAGGTAATTTGGGGTTGCTGTGGGGCTTTGAGTTTGGTGGGTTATTCTGCTAAATGCCACTTCAGTGAGTAATTTGCAATACGAGTCGGTATATGGCTGTTTTCTTCAGTGAAAACGTTGGTTATTAGTCATTATGTATTTAACATGCCAATGGATCATTAAAAATAAGTTTCCCAAATTACCAAGCTCAAACAGGAAAAAGTCTGTATCCTAATGGTTAGTCTGTGACTGTACATGGTAGTCGTACTTATGTTCAGTTTTGGGTATGTGGCAGATCTCATTAGACTTTGCTAGACAGTGTAGACTTGTACAGGTGAGCCACCTGTGCAGTCAGGTCACTTGGTGTGACTGCAGGGAGCCCAGGGGCCTCCACTCTGGGCAATTTCAGGGTGTGCTGAGGATGGCCGGTGTGTGACAAGAGGCCTGGGCAAAACAGCTTCCATGACATAAAGGTTGGCTGTCTGCATAGATCCCAGTAGGGTTTTCAAACATAGGCTCTTGCCAACATCTCTTTCTTGTTTTAATGAAATGTAAGGTTTTGAAAATATGCAGAACTTTGCCTTCATCTCTTTTTACCCTAGAAGAGTCTTGCACTTGCAAAAAAAAATCTATGTTAATTTTCTTCATATTTTCCCACTGCATTTAATTCCTGATGTTCTTCTATAGCCCTTGTTAGAGCTATAGCTATATTGCTGGCCCTTGGCATTGTTTTTTACTCATAGATTTTTAATTAACATTTTGAGGACCCTGAAAACTGTTTCCTGGGTCATCTAGTCCATCTAGCAGTGCCTAGCACTATCAAAAGGCATTTCACAGGCTGCTCTTCTTTTCTAGGTACAGGCAGCGGATCCCTGTCCCACGCTCTCATCAGGACAGTGGCTCCCACGGGGCACCTGTACACAGTGGAGTTCCACCAACAGAGAGCTGAGAAGGCCAAGGAGGAATTTCGGGAGCATGGAGTAGAGCATCTGGTCACGGTGACCAACCAGGATGTCTGCAAGAATGGATTTGGTGTCTCAGACATTGCAGATGCTGTGTTCCTGGATATTCCATCTCCATGGGAAGCCATCGGACATGCAAAGTCGGCGTTAAAAGCTGAAGGTAACTGTACTAGCTCTTTATAGGAAGTACCATCTCTGCCTCTCAGCTATATGTTAGATCTGCTCCTTTCCATTATGTGATCGCTGTTCTCAAATCTCAAAGTCTCTAAGCATTTCAAAGGATGAAAAAGAGGTTTTCAGTTCGCAGGGAAAGATTTGAAAAGAGCAGAACAACTTTTTCCTACAGGTCTGTGCTAGCTGCTATAATTAATGGGCAGTTTATAAAAGAAAACAATGTTTGAACCTTTGTCTAGTGCGTTTTGTAGATCTGAGGGTGTGTGGGAGGCAGCAGCAGCAATGAATGCTGAGAGCAAATTTCTTTGGCACTTCAGTGGAAAGGTGTTTGTATAAAAGGTGTTCAGAATCACTTTACATCAATCATTGCAGATTGGACCATTTTAACAATGCTCCACATCAATAATGTTAAAGAAAATGTGGTTATTCTTAAATATGCATGCTGATTTCTACCTTAAATCTCTGCTGTCAGAGCTAATGGGGAGTATGACATTGGCTGCAGTAGGAATTGAACTTAAAGGGTGTTCCAGCTTGTGCCAGCTGCTCCTGGATGATGACAACAAGTGGAGACTGCTACTGCGGGATTGGATGGGTTTTGTCTGTTTGTAATAAATCCTTTCCCTATTCAAAAGTAGGGAATAAACCATTCTCCTATCCTGAAATAAGTTTTCCCCTGATTGCTGTTCTGCCAATGTAGCTGCACTGCTGTGAATCTGAGCTAACTTCTGCCAGGCTATGAAGTGACTTTTCTAATCAAGAGAGTATGGAGTGCAGAACAGTGCCCATGCTGGGACATGACTTTAGCAGCGTACTGACTTTAGGTAAATTGCTTGGTCTAAATCACAGGATTTAAGCTTGTTCTTAAAGGTCACTGAGTGTGTTTGAGTCAGGACCAACCCAGGCTGTAGGCTCCCCCCACTACCATGGAAAATTTTCAAGGAAGCTTTCCAATACAACGCATTCTTTAAAAAGTAAATAAATAAAAAGAGACTAATTAGCACTCTGTACCTGCAAAGATAACAGCTGAATTTGTAGCTGCTTTCCAGTGTGTCCTGGGAAAAAAATAATGTTCACTGCACTGTACAATGCCCTTCCCATGCTCAAATTATCTAATCTAGTGAGCAGAGCACTCAGCTGACTTCCCAGCTTAGAAGGCGCTGCATTGCGCAGCCCAGTTTGAATTATTTAAGTGGTGCATGTTCAGAATACTGAGCAGGGCTGCTTGAGCAATTCCAAGGTTTGAAGCCCTGTTTCACTCCAGCATTTGAAAAACAGATAAAAGATCCCATAGTACCAAACTGAGAGTACTCTTTGGCTACACTTTTCTGTGCTACAAGGTTAATCTGCTAAGCCAATATTAAAAATATTTAAAACCCTGCTTTTTTTTTTTTTTTTTTTTTGTCTGTAAAGTGACGTCGTGTGCATTTCATCAGGCAGAGGGTGAAGCTGCTTACTGCTGTTTTCAAATAGTTACAGCTCTTCTGCAGTAAGAACAGGTTGTGCATGTACTGCTGCTGCTCACCTCCATTTCGGTAGAAGGCATCACTGGAGGCAATGAGCCCTTGCACTCTTTTCCCTCCGTATCCTCTCTCGTGCATCTGGACAGGATCACGTGGCAGGTTTTATTGTGATGCACAATGTAAACATTGCATCTGTGTGCTGCCAGGTGGTGGTCATTCATTCGCTGAGGTGGTAAGGTAATGAGGTTGAAGTCAGTGCTGAATGAATTCAATATATAGCATCCAGTTAACCTCCTCTTTAGAACCACAATATTCCTTATGGAGTTTTCAGCTGAGATTGCATGTAAGAGAGAGTTCTCGACCTCAACAAATGCTTATCAAATCAGTATTTTCTCTCCTACTTATGCTCAAGATCCTGAGTCTTGCAGCTCCTAGTAGGCTGAGTGTTAATGATCCTCTTCACAGAGTACATTTATCGCTCACGTTATGCCTACCAGTAGGCTGCAAATATGCTGCTTACGATAGCTTGGCCTCCCGTTTAGTGCACTGCCAACTTGTGAAGAGCTAAAGGGATAAAAATGCACAGAGTGTTTTTGACTCGAAGGTTCTTGTTCTCTGGTGACATGCTCTGCTGATGCTCAGGCTTGCATCTCAGCTGCATCCTTCTGTGCTCATTTCACCAGTCAAGCTTTCAAGCAGAAATGCTGCTTGTAATATCTCTCAGGCACTGCTGCACTGCAGAACTTGCTTTCTGTTCCAGACCTGCACTGTTTTCCTTTTGCAGCATCTGCTGATGAATGCTTTTCTGTAGTCATAGCAGTATCTGACCTTGGTGGTTTTTTGCAAAGTTGCTGTTAACCCTTTGAGGCTAGATTTTTTAAAAAAGAATAATTTAACAGAATGAAAAAAATGAGAGGTAACAGAAATATCCTCCACATCCTACAGTGCTTAAATACCCTGAAACTTTTGACTCAGTCGTCTCCCAGCTGAATACTGTAGTGCTTTGGTTATAATTCTGTACCCACCTACTCTGCTCTCTAAGTATTGCCTATTTCATACATATGTACATATAATTGTTAGAGTTGGAAGGAACCTTTAATGGCCATCCAGTCCAACCCCCCTGCACTGAACAGGGACACCCACAGCTCCATCAGGTGCTCAGAGCCCCGTCCAGCCTGACCTTGGCTGTTTCTAAGGATGGGGCATCCACCACGTTTTTGAGCAAGCCTGTGCCAGTGCATCACCACCCTTATTGTAAAGAAGCTTCTTTCTTATGTTCAACCTTCATGTCCTCTCTCCATAAAGCCCCTAAATTACGAGTTTGTCAAATAGTGATCTGTGTGATCTCACCTGGATTGAGTGACACGGTTCAGGTCTCCCCAAAAAGCCCTGCAGTGGGAGTTCCCTCCAAACACTTCCCTGTATGGGCCTCTGTGTTTCTTCCATTGAAGAAACCTTTTAGGAATACTCTGCTCTTCTTAGAGGTAGTTGCTTTTCATTTCCAAAGTCTTTTGTCTGTTTTGTTAGTTCACAGTGGACTTAAAACAGGTCTTGCTTGCATTCTTTCCTCTACCATAGCCATTGATTGTTGTTCTAACTTGCCAGTTTTGGTTCTTACGGTTGCTGTATAAGCAAATAAATAACGCCCCAACCTCCCAGTAGCCTGTGGTGTAGGTAAAGGATTTAATTTTCATTTAGGTTTGCTTCCTTCCTCCCTGATGCTTTCAGGGAATACCAGTTCCATGCAGAAATTCTCACTGGCTATTTTTCCTGAGCCCTAGAGGTTATTCATGGTCCCATTTTCAAACCACCCAGGTATGGCTTTGAGGAGCAGCTGAAATCTTTAGCCACTTCCATGGCAGCTGTGTTGGGAGCCCCCTGGGCTGAACCATGCTGAGAGGGCAGCAACGTGAGGCTGCTGCTGGTTGAACCTCAGCTGCCTCAGGAGCACACAGGGAATGTGTTAGGGCAGGAAGTGGAGCCTGTCAGTCTAGTGTGCTGTCTAGACTTTCTTCCTCCACCCATGCAGGTGGTACACAAGATGGTATCAATGCTTCTCATGTCCATAGGAGGTTGTTTTGGAATAAATGAATGAAGCCATATGTGTCTGTAAAACACCATCACCAGCCTTTATTAGTGCCATCTGCTTTGATTTGAAGGAGAATTTGCTCAAGGTGAAGTTAAGGATAATCAAGGTCAGGCTGGACAGGTCTTTGAGCACCCTGATCTAACTGTAGGTGACCCTCTTCATTGCAGGGGAGTTGGGCTAGATGGCCTTTAAAGATCTCTTCCACCTCAAACAATTCTATAATTGTATGATAGTTTGAAACAACCTCCCAGTGTTGAGGGAGCATCTGGTCTAGCGCAGAGCTGCCCTGCTAGGATCAGAAGTAGGTGCTAACTCTCAAATTCCATCTGGTTCCCAAGCAGTACTTGCTGAGCTAAGCACGGCTGGCGTATCTTGTTGGAAGGCATTAACCTAGCTGAGGTTGCAGGGATTTTTAGCTCAGCTGCACACAATGGGTCTGGCCCAGCAGTCTAAGCAGAAATGATTCCCTCACCTGTCGTGAGCTAAGCAGGTTTCCTGCACTGTAATCCATGCTGTGGAACGCTGTCCAAAATTGTTGGACTTTGCACAGCTTGTAGAAAGAAGCTGGGGATGAAGGGAATCTTAAAGGAAGTTGTTAGATTTTTTTCACGAATTTGGTGCCAACTTGTTTTTTTTGTTTTCATTTTTGATACATGCTTTAGCCAGCTCCATAGCAGTCAGTAGGAATGAATTCCTTTGGAAGGGTGCACCTACAAACACAGGTTAAGGTCACATTTGCAGAAAATGGCATTAAGCTCCCATTAAAGAGCTGGCAATTGATTTGGAAAAATTTTTCTTTTCTGAATCAAGAAACATCCTTTAATTTCTAACAACAGCCAAATCCTCTAATTTCACTTGTCAAGGAAGCTGCATCAAATCGCCCACGAGCACATTCATTTAAAGGACATTTTGTCCCCTTTTGCAGAGGCAATATTTTTAGTGTCCTGCTAGCACAGAGTAAATGCCATAGTGATGCTGCTCTGTGACTTTCCTGCCTCGCCCCTACATAATGATCATGCCATGGGATCTTTGTAACATAATCTTCCAATTATCACAAAGCTCTGAAATCCCAAAACCCGGAGCTGTGTTCTCTTACCAGAAATAAAAATGCTGTGCTGCATTTTCTGCGTCACAGAACCATTTCCAAAATTATGGGCCCTTTTCTCAGGAACTTAGCAGTGCTGCACTACATATGTTCTTTTCACATCCTCTGAGTAATACTGTGATGATGAGCAAACCTAGCAGAGTACTTGTGACGCATACAGCAACCTGCAAAAGAGAGGGCACGTAACTTGGACACATGTTGTTTTCATATCATGAGGATGCATTGAGTTTGTGTCCATTGGTAGCACTGCCAGATTTTCCATGCTGGATACCTCGTGCAGATTTTAGGTAAGTAGAACTGGTAGAGGTGTTACTCTTTGCTCACACAAACCAGAAACGCAGTTGCTTGGTGGAGTTGCACAGAAGCACGCCAAGAGCTGTGCTGGAAGGAGGAGCAATTTCCAAGGCACTGATCTCTAGTAAAGATAGCAAGGTGTGTCTCTTGATTATTAATTAGACACTTTCAATACCATGCTTAAAAAAAATGTACAGTGCTTTGTAGATGCAAATGCTCTCTTTTATTTCTTCCCCTTCCCCTAAGCTCTCTCCTCTAATTGTTCCAATTGTACTTTAATTTTCATAGGCTCTTGACCCCACTGCTGGTTAGAGTGGCTGCCAGGACTGTGTGGGCACCTTCCAGCCTACACATTCAGATTTAACCTCTCCATTAAATGTTTCAAATAAACTCACTCTCTGTAAAATTGAAGGTGGAAAAAGAAATGTAAGTCTTTAATACAGACTCATTATTTTCTTTTCAACTTTAGCACTTGTCAGAGGCATTATACATGAATAAACACATTTTTAGACAGCTCTTCAGATCAAAAAGCTCACACGGCTTCCCAATGTGAGCAGGATTAATCTCAGATAATTGCTGTATCCATTTATGATGACACACAGGTCTCATTAAACAAATTTAGGAACAGTAGCTTTCCTAAAAGGAGAGCTCTGAGAGAACATGAACCTGGCTTGCACCTGGAAGTCCTGCTCCTTCAGCAGAAGAGCATGTCCTTCTCAGTGCTGCTTTTCCTTTGCTCAGAGTCCACTTTTTTTTTGCAGCTAAAAACACCATGGCAAATGAAGCATCCCAAATCTATTTTAGGCAGTCTCTGTAAGTCTGGAGCTGCGATTTCATTTCTACCTTCAAGCCTTCTGCTAATTGCAGCCTTCCAACCTTTTCTTAACACCTGCTTAATGAAACAAGTTCAGCCCATGAGTCCAACCCAGCCTGTAGGGTGATGTTGAGAGGAGACAGCAAAGAAGACCTCCTCGCCTGTTTGACAGACGCCATCTGGATGTCAGCTATCACAAGCACCTTCTCTACGCAGTGGCTCAGAAGCCCATTTTCTGTAGCCCAGCTTCCCTAAGCAGCCTGCTTTGTGAGGAGGCAGCCTGATAAATTAACACCAAGTTTGGTGCTGCCATGCTGTGCTCAGCTGACCATCCTGAGGCAAAATGAAGGTTGCTCTGGCTTTAATTGGAGGCTTGACAAAAGCCGTAGGCGGGTCTGCAGCTTGTGTTGCCGCAGTTGTGTGCAGGCTTCTTACTTTTCCTCTGTGAATCCACGGCTTGTGCCTAAAGACGTCTTGAAGTCTTTGCAGTCGGAGTAAATGAGGAGAACAGGTTTGTTGTAAATGTAAATACGTTGCCATCTTTTGTTTCAATATGAATGCAAAAAATGAAAAGCCTGAATGAAATCGTAGTAAGTCTCAGATCTCAGTGCAGATTCTTTCTTCACAGACAAAGAGTTACTGTGAGCTGACATTTAGCTAAGTTAGACGTTTGTTCAGTTCCCTGCGCAATAAGAACATGGCATCGTTCTCTATGGCATATGGTCATTATAGTAACTTTCTAGTTACGTAACAGAATTTCTTCTCGAGCTTTTCTCTTTTATGTCTACAACCATGGCAGTGTACTGCCTGGCCAGAAGGGAAGAGCTGTTGGATGCAGTTCTGGTAGTGCTGACCGTGCTGATAAACATATAAATCTAATTTCATGGGATCTAGCAGACCGGGTGCGCAATTAAATTGGCATCCCGAGAGTTGGTTAATAGTGACACAAACCAGCATTAATTTTGCAGGAGGTTATTAGATTTGTTCTTTAATTGTCACTCCAGGGAATTACTTGTCTGGGGTACTTTGTTCTGAAGATGCATGATAAGAACTGCTGGCTGTGGAGACTTTATCCCAGGACTAAAATTAAATCCTGCTTAGTGTGTGGTGGATTAATGGTCATGGAAAGTGTTCTTCCCCAATCAGTGCCCGGCACATCATTGCTGTGCAGTAACTGGAGTGCTGTAGTGACACTCTCAGACCTGATGCTTTCTTTTTTTAGAGATGTGACTTTAGAAATGAGGAAGGGGGGGAAAAAAAAAAAGAGTGAGTTTGAGATAAAGCAGGCCTCGTGTAGCCCCTGCATTGCCTCTATTTTTAGCAGGATGCTTTGCTCTCAGCTGCACGGGTTTTTTAACTGCTTAGACAACAGGGCTTGGGAGGCTCAACGGGATGAGCCTGGGAGAAGGCTGGGAAGGAATGCAAATTAGGTCAGCACGCATTTTCATCTAATTGTAAGAAGTGAAACACTGGCTGAAGCTGCATTGTCCAGCTCCTTCCCCCAGCACAAAAGCTTTTCAGGAAGGGCAGCGTCCCTCGTGGGACACTGTGTCCTGGGTGAAAGCACATGCCCTGGCTTTGTGGCAGACAGTGTCCTTATAATTCTTTGATCTGATTTGGCTGTGGCTTTTCAGGGTAAATCTGAATCGTTCTATTCTCAGCTGTTAAGGTGACATTGTAGCCAGCAGAAAGTTGTAGGGAACCTATTAGTGTTCTGAATGTGGAATCCAAACTGAGCCACGCGCAGAGGAGGAGGTGAGTGTTAGTTTGTCACTAAGAGCCCTTTGCTAGTGGTTTGGTGCATTCGCTGTGAAACTGCCCAATGTGGTATTCAGTAAATTTTAATGCTCAAGAGACACGCTAGTCAGCTTGACTAAAAGGGTAAAGTCTTAACAGCACTCCATCTATGGCCTGGAGAGATTACTTTATTCTGTACACGCATACCATCATTCCCAAATAAACACAGCCGCTTTTGTCGGAGCGTGTGTGCACGCACACTTAGATTCTAATGAAGGCAGCTCTGAACAGTGTGTGGAGAATGACTTCTGGCTTTGTGTAGTTGCCAGCTTCAGAGCAGTGCCTTGGCCCAGAACAGTGGATAGTGACTCCGAAAGAGGCACTGCTCTGAGGGGATTGACTTTAGGAGTTTTATCATGAACAAGTGTGGTGGGCAACGCTGGCTTTGGGAGATGAGTGAGTTTGCCTCTGCAGTTTTCAAAGAGTCTGATGCATCTTGTGAAATCATCCCTGCTTGATGCTGACGCTTTGATCCCACAGAGTTGCCTGATGAAGATTTTCTTTCAGAATGTTTTTATTTTTGTATAATTCACAGAATCTTAGAATATCCCAAGTTGGAAGTGACGCATAAGAATCATCGAGTCCAGCTCCTAATTGTAATTCTACTTGCAGCTAGGAGAATTTGAAAAAATAGAAAAAGTGCTTCATTTGTGTTCTTGCCCTCTTATCTACTACCTGTCTTCTTTTGCAGGTGGCCGCATCTGCTCTTTCTCCCCCTGCATTGAACAAGTCCAGAGAACTTGCCTAGCAATGGAAGAGCACGGTTTTACAGAGATTAACACCTTGGAAATTCTGCTCCGAGTATACAATGTAAGGACAATTAGCTTGCAAATCCCTGACCTTGGAAAAGCAGCTGAGGATAATTCTAGCGCTGGCTTTGACAGCAGCAACCCATCAAACCAAGGTAGCCCAGGCACTAATCTGCAGCAAGGAGTGGTGCAGTTCAAAAGCGGCGTGCCACTGAGGGAGATGGTGGGTCACACTGGGTACCTGACCTTTGCCACTAAGAGCCTCTTCTAGTACACTTCAACTTGGGGAAGTTCAGAGTGTTTTGTGTGTTTGTGTGCATTTGCCGTTTTCGTGGTTCTTTTTTGTAGGGCATCCAAATTTTTCCTTGTCAGGGAATTCCATATATAGTCAGATTTAGTTGGAATATGCTTTGTTTAAATAGCACGCAAGCATTAACCAGAGCAGCATCCAAGGGAATGTTGGAACTCTGGAGCAGTGCTCCGCTTGCCGTCAGAAAGACACAGTAATAGCAAGTGGCCATTCATTGGAATGTGTGGGATAGAGATTCCTCCTGATAAGAAAGTAAAACAGTACACTGATCACAAACAAGATGGATTTTTTTCCTCCTCTTTTCTGAATGACTTTCCCAATTTTATGTTTTTATCACAGCACCACGAGACAGTTCTCTTTTCAAACTTCGCTGGCGTATGTGTGTTGCTTTTAGGAACGTGGAAGTGCTTCTTTGCTTCCTTTTGGATGTGGAAGCTGCAGAGCTGTACGGTTGCCTGCATGGCAGGTCACAGTATTAGTGTTTCTTTGGAAAATGTAGAGCTGCACAGAGGGTTATTGGCAGCACTCAGGATCACAGCCTCTTACTCCATTCTGGCATCTGCAAATCACTTGGATTACACAGAGTTTGAATAGAATAAGTGTGCTAATTGTTGGATTTGGTCTAAAATGGTATTGCTGTCAATTGATAGTAGAAAATCAGGCATAGATTTGTATTATAATCTTCTAATAGGTCTGCTGTCAGTGTTATGAACCCACTGTGAAAATGCACATGAACGGATGGGGAATGTTACCTGAACTTCTGTTGTGAGCAGTGTGGCTGAGGTGCAGTTTGCTTGGTGTTTTATGTGCACGATGGTGAGTTATCGTCCTGCAGCTGAATGACAGTAAGATTGCTTTTGGCAGGACTTGTCTCCAAATGGCAACAATAATGCAAACGTGGTAAAACCATTAATCAGCCTTATTAATTAAGTTTTTAGACCATTTACTCTTCAGTATTCCATAAAAGCTGGTGGGTGGGATGAACTTTTTGAATGCTGGATTACGTGTTATTATTTACAGAGTAAAATAATTATGAAAAATGTTGAAGTTCCTCTTTTTATTTAATGTGTAGGGTTTTGGTTTTTTTTAACAATTTCACAGATATTCCAGCCACCAGTACCATCTCTGGAAATATTTGGCTGTGCCTTGCATTTGGCACTTCCATTTGTTGATTGTAAGAAAAATAACCATCCATAACCTGCTGCCTGAGCAATTGAACCTGATACCCCTCCCCCATTCTTGACAAAAATAAACAAAGCTAAGCTTTTAACATGTTATGGCAGAATGCTAATCCATAATGGTTTAAAGAAAGCTCAACCGATCACGACAGCAAAGATAAACTGTTGAGCAGATTAAAGGCAGAAAGCAATTCTGTAGCACTAAATCAGTTATGTAAGCAGGCCTACCATTGTAGCTTTTCTCCAGAAATTATGTGAATGTTCTGTTTCTGCTGTTGTTAACTTCCTTCAGACAGATCTGTGCTAAACTGCTAACACTGTTGGTGTGGTTTGGTGGCTGTGTTGTAATGATGTACATATAAGTGCATATGCACATGTTCTTGTCTGCTTGAATTGCCACCATGGAAGTGGTGCTGAGAGGCTCAAATAAACCAGAAGAAGGCACGAGGAATTAGAAAGTTAATGCTATGAGACTGCTTACCTGGAGGTGATTCATGCTTTCTAACAAGTGGGATCCCCAGCCTTCACCAGGGATAATCATAGAATCATAGAATCGCAAGGTTGGAAACAACCTGCAAATTGTATATAGATCAAGATCATCTAGTCCAACCATCCTCCCACTACCACTGCTACCACAAGCTGCTAACCCATATCTCATAGTTCCTCATCCAGGCGCCTCTTGAACACTGCCAGCGACGGTGACTCCAGCACTTCCCTGGGCAGCCATTCCAGTGCCTGACCACTCTCTGAGAGAAAAAGTTTTTCCTTATGTCTAACCCAAAACCACCTCTGGCACAACTCATGACCATTTCCTTGGGTCCTGTTTGTTGCCTGGGAGAAGAGGCCAAACCCCTCCTCATCACAGCCTCCCTTCAGGAAGTTGTAGAGTGCAATGAGGTTTCCTCTGAGCCTCCTCCAAATAACTTCAGGGATTCTTTTCTGACATTCCAACAGGATTAAAGAGGAACAAAATCACATTTCTGTCCTACAAATAGACATGGAATGGAAATACCAATGTGTCTTCACGGAGTTTGAAACACGGCTTGATGCTTCTTTGCCTACAAAGCTCAATTCAAAACCCCTTGAAATAAACCATTGACTTTGCATGGCCCATATTGATTTGATCTCTGCTGAGGAAAGGGAAGCATTGCGTAACAGGAGAAGGATTTAATTTCTGTCTTTGCAATATTAAAAAGGCCTCTGTGTCCTTGTTGCCAGTTCTGGCCATGGCTATCACCACACTGCTTCCTGCTGGTGTTTTGCTGGCAGGTCATGGGGAGAACTCTCTCTGCCCAGCACAGACCACCTCTTAGTTCTGCTTATGATTATCCACTTAAACATTCTGGCAGTCTTTGCTGTCGAAAGTAGTAAATCCGAAGTATGGGTTTTTCCCATCACAGTGGCTGAATCTGCTTGGGCCACACTTTCAATGACTCATCTTTCTTTTTAAGACACTTCTAGTCTTCAGTCTAGAATAAGACGCCTCTTCTCCCTGCCCTACCACAGCTCAGTCACACATTGCCAGGCCACCTTCTCCTTGCTAGCTGTGCACCTGCATCCCTCGCTTTGGACAAGCACCAATACACGCCTCTGCCTCACAGCTGGGTTCAGCTTGTCCCATGTGCTCCATGCCCTTCAAGCCAGCAGTCATAGACACCTTGCAACCTACAAGGCAAACAGTAATGACTCAGGTGAGCCTTGTGAAACACTCGAGAGGCTTGCTGTTGTTCACTGTCTTGCTGTGCTTTAATTAAAGCATTGCAGATCTATATCTCATTGTGGTTGTTTCCTTCTTGTTAGCACAAAACTTTTCCTCTGAAGATGCGAATATAAATTGTGCTTGAGAAACTGAAAGGGATCATGTAGCAAAAGCAGTATGAACTTCCTCTTTTGCCTAATTTCCTGCTCTATTCTCCTTAGGTACTTTGGGCTACGTGATGGTGAGGAGATGGCTCTTGCTTGGAAGTGTTCCAGAGATGAGGGTTCTGGTTCACACACTCCCTCGAGAGTACATCTGTGCTCCATTAGTCCTGGTGAGCGGGATGATTGCGGAAGTCGTAGTGACCCAGAAAGGCAAGGGGCTCAGAGATGCAGCAAGTCTAGATCTCTTTGTAAATACTAGTGCACATCCCAGCCGCCTGCATCATTAGGTGCTCAAGCACACTGGCAGCACATGTTTGTGCCATATAGGTTCCTTCTGAATAGACTGGAGACAGCTGTGCCCTCCTGGGCTGCAGTTCAGTGATGTCCAGTGTCTAAAACTCACCTCTGATGCAGCTGGGAGCAGGGCACACTCAGAAAAGGAGGGCTGGGGCTCTCAGACACTATTTGCAGGGCTCCATCTCAGCTTCTGCTTGCGCAAGTATGAGAGGCACAAGGAGAGAAAAGTGGGAGAGCTTGTGTTGCATAATGATGTTGCACCAAAGGTACGTGCAGCTGTGAGTAGCTGAAGGGGGTTGCTCTACTACCAGAAAGTTCTGTCAGTGTCACCATGAGGAAAAGCATTTACATGCTACTGGCCTCCTGAGTGCTCCTGAGGAACCGTTGTTCAGATGCCAAGAGAAAGGAGCCAGACTGTTATTTCCCTTTTCCCTGTGTGACAGCTTCTGAACTGGAATGAATCTGCAACGGTATCAATGCAGAGAACAAACAGACCTTGAATCAAATTGTCAAATAAAAATAATTGTCCTCGCTTTTACCTGAATATCTCTCTCATGAGCTCCCTGTCCTTTTGTTGACTGCTCAGGACATGCTGTTCTTCTCTTAGGGAGGGCAACAGCTCTGAGCTGGCTGACATGCTGATAGAAATGACTGCAGAAGGCAGCTGGGAGCAGAGGCCTGTGGGAGTGATCACTGTACCTACATGTTTCTCACCTGGTTCCAAGGACAGATGACATACAGCTGCACCTTCCATACAGTGAAGTGGTCTGTTCCCCTCATCTCCCACTTGCTTTCAAACCCAAAGGTAGCAGAGCATACATGCACAAGCCCCTCCTGGTGCTGCAAAGCAACTCAGGTGGCACAGCCAGGTTTTTGGCAAGCGCCAGCATTTTCCTGTTTGCTTTACAACTGCTGTCCCACAGAGTGAGGAGTAAGGCATCATTTGACACCCCAACCTCAGGCACGTGACCACAGAGACTCCACAGACACAGTTGCTGCAAGGTGCTGTGTGTACTGTTGCAAAGCTCCTCACCCCCGAGCATCCCATGGAGATGGTGTGTGGCTATGGCAGCAGCACAGCCTCGCTTAAGCTGTTACAGACCTCAGCCTGAAGTTATTTCAGATGGGGTTGAATAGATTGATGCTAAATTTTGTATTCCTTTATTGTTCTTGAGAGGGAGATTTGCATGAATGGTTCCACTGAAACTGTGAATGACTCTCAGGGGGTCCAGATAACTGCAGGAGCTGTCAGAGCCCAGGACCAAGGGCTTCCAGAGATGCTGGCTGAGCAGACATGGCTATCCAAGCAGAGAGAGAGCTTTTTGCATCTTTGTCCAGCTAGCACTGACACTGTTTCAGCGTGAAATGTGATGAGTCCTTCTGAGCCAAGAGAAACTGCTGTATGAGCAACCTCCCTTTGTATCAGGCACTGTGCAGGACAGGGAGGTCTGCGATGGAATTCCTCTCTTCAGTTGCTTTGGGAACTGAGAACCCCTTCTTCCTTCAGTCAAAAGAAGCTCGGCAGTCATTACCTCTAATGCAGGTGTGTGCACTCAGGCTAGCTGCTTGCTGGGCATGTGGGATGAAAGTGTGGTGCCAGGATATTCGGAGCCAGATGTTCTTTTATTCCACTTGAGGGATGAGGAAGATGATGGAGTTATAGGCTGTATCTTGCTTTTTACATTAGTCTCTCATGACCTTAGAAATTGTCCATAAAGCACTATTTCCATATATTAAGTCAGAATCAAGCTATTTGTAGGGATCTGAGAACCACTTCTGCCCAAAGGAAGAAATGAAAGAACCGGTAGGAAGGTAGAAATGATTTATTGGAGAAGGCTTCCTGGACTTGTGCAATAAGAGGCAATTTTCCAGAAGGTTCCAGATGTTCCCTGTAAAAGTCGTGGATCAGAAATGCTTATTAGTGTGGATGTCTATAATCTGGTGTTTTACTGAGTCAGTTTAATCAGGCTGTTTTAACACGGCACACAGGCAGGGGCATTGCTGAGCTCGAGAACCTGTGGAGTGAAAAGGAGAGAGGGAGAGAGCAGAAGAGGTTTTGAAAGTGTCTGCATTCATGTCAGCCTGCTGAATTACATGTACGTTGTGTCACACTTGTTAGCAAAGCCACGCTGCTGTCTAAGTTAACTGGGGGTCTCATACAATAGAATTATATATAGTACAGAAAAGAATCACCCACTTCAGTATACAATCAGGCAAGAGCGTGGCACAAGATATTTGATTAGCTGGGTGAGAAACTGGATTTAGAAACCACTTATAATCCCTGCACGTTCTCTGTGGTTTTGTGTCCTCTGTCAAATACAGTGGAAGCATTTAAGAAAATCAGCAGAACTTGAGTACAGTATATACCCAGAAGCACACTGCGCCTCTTGGGAGATGGACTTCAAGTTTTTATTACCCAGTGCTCACAGGAGGATCATTCATTTTTAACATTTTCTCAAAGGTCTTAGCAGCACTTTAAAAAGAGGGAAAAGTGCCTTTTTTCAGTGGGAGATCAGAAATGCACGTGGTTGCAGCTGATGATCAGCCTGTGGACACGTCAGAGCAAGGATGGCAACAGTGAGCTCCTTAAGGTTTCTTTCTTGGAGACCGTAGATAGGACTGTACCCCCAGTGAGTTCTCATTGCATCCACAGCAGGGAGAAGGCAGAGGCATTTTGTGCCCCAGCACCAATTGGCTTTCCTTACTCATTTCAGCCTTTGGGAATCACACAGCCCTGCAGTCATCATACTATGAGCCCTCAGTGACTGACGCATGAGAGCATTGTGCAAGTCAGAGGCAAGATGGAGAGCAGAGCCCTGAAGCTCCATGTCCTCCCCACTGCTACGCAGGCTGTGGCTCCTTCCTAAATAGCACTGCTCTGCAAATGCTCAGCAAGAAGCTCCTCTGAAGCAAAGCTGTTCCTGCCCTTGCCTGGCAACACATCATGGCCCACAAGTCCTCACAGCACCTGGATGCAAGTACAGTTAGATAACAGCGTTCACTGAGTGACAACCCACTGCCCAATCAGGTCATGCAGCCACATCAATCTTAATGATTTTCTGAAACTTTAATTCATTTTACTCTGTAGCCATTCTCATTTATTAGCTGAATTAATTTTATACGGATTAAAAATTCAAGTCAATCACTTTGAAACAGAAAAGTGGCATTTTAAAATCTATATTCTGTCTCAAGCCTATAAATACGTCTGCCTCTCAGAAATCAGCTGTTTATGGCTGATCTTATAGCAGAGGATGACTCAAAGAGGCTTATGTGCTGCATTGCTTTTATCAGAGCTGAACAAAAAGCACCCCTAAGCCCTCTGTGAATTAGGGGCATCAGTGACTGTGGGTAGTTCCTGTATTGTTTCCCAGCCAGACCAAGTGGCACAGCTTTCTGGTGGCCTCTGCCCAGTGCTGTGCTGCCAGCAGTAGGCAGTCACATTTTGTTACGCTTCCATACAACAACAGGCAGCACTTGATTTCCTCAAGTGAGAATTAACAAAGCAGACATAGCTCATAGACTGCTGATTACTCCAAACATGGTTTCCTCCTCCCTTGCCCCGCTTTGTTACAGAGCACATACCAGTGTTGGATTGAATTATAAACCCAAAAATAATATTAAAAGAACATAAGCAAGGCTGTAGAGCCAGCCCTGCATACATGAGGGGATCTAATAGAATTAAGGTGCTTTTTGGAGCCAGTAGGTGGGAGATGAGTAAGGCTGAATGATGCCCTTGGGGATGAGAGCAGAAGTGCTGGGGGGGAGCAGAAGTTGCATCGGGCGTTGCCACATCCATCCTGGTATAACTCAAAGTAAATGACACAGAAATAGGAGGGAGCAGCTGGCCAAGGAAGTCTGGTGGTGGGACAGAGCTATTTTTAGGGAAGGACAGGTTGTAAGGAAGTACAGAAAAGCCTTGCAGGTGAGGCCTTGTTACCACTGACTGGGCAGTGAAGCACTAGGGGTAAATGGAAAGTGCTACTTAGGTGAGGGCAGTACCCCTATCTGCTCATACAGAGATTAATGCCAACACTGTGTGGGGAGGACAAAATGAGAACTCAGCAGCACTATAGCCTGGGTCAGGGTGAGCCCCTGCATCCTGACAGAGGACAGGGTGAGCCCCTTCCTGCTTGGGGAGCTGCTTTGAGCCTCTGAGCTGCTGGGTGCATGTCAGATTCAATTCCAGTTGTGTTTTTGACCTCGGTGATTAGATTAATATTGCAAAACTCCAGTTTGCCCACTTGTGAGACGGAGGTGTTTGTTATGACTTTGTTTCCTAAACATGGGAAAGCCTTTGAAAAGCAAAGGGCTTGCTCAGCTGTGTCCATAAACATTCAAATTGCTCCTGATTTGTTTTCTTCACCCATGTTTACCCTCTTAGTCTGCTTGTTGCTGTTTAGCCAATGTAGCGATGCTGCGATCCCAGGATGGGAGCAGCCTCCTACCTGCAGCGTGGGATCAAACCTCTTGGCTCCCACCCCTGAATTTGCGATGAACCAAAGGGCCAGGCTCTTAAGTTCTGCGTTGCAATTCCTTTCTTCACCCCAAAAAGAGCCCATTCCTAGCAGAGTTCAGCTGACGATGCAGAGCTGGGATAAATGCGGTTGCCATGTACCTTTGGCTCTTGGTTTACCAGCACGGGGCTCAGCTGTGAGCAGGTGTCTGCAGCCCCATTCCTCTGCCAGGCAGCTGGAGCAGACCGAAGTCCAGCTTTTACACTTGGTTTGGAAGGGAAAAAAAAAATGCAATAAACACACACTGCAATTTACATGAATTTTTTTTTCCACAGCCGAGACTAAAACCAGTCTTTATGTGCTTGGAATTTGTTTAAAATAATTGCTATTTATGCATTTTTTTGGCAATTTACCAATCTAATCAGCATAATTTGTCTGTGCTGGAACAAATCTACAAGACTCCAGAAGTGCTCTGCAGATCATGCAGATTAAACACGAATTAGTAGATTTCTGGATCTCTTAAGTCCACAGCTTTGGAAATAGCCGACAGTGGCCACCAGCATTCCCACACGAAGAGGGAGACAAAGCCCAGACACACCAGCAAAATGGCTACAGATATAGCTATGTGTGAAAAGTCTTTGCAAAAGAAAAAAGAACAACAACAACAAATAGAGATAATAAACATCAGCAATTCATTTCTGTGTTTTCCTAACACATTTTGAGAATAAAGACCTTTTTTGTGATTTTAATTCACTCTTCTGTGGAAATTTGACGTGATTCTCCTAGAACTTGTAGACATAAACCACCCCAGGGTAAAAAGGAAAATATAGAAGCTGTGAACATGAATCTTGAGTTCAGCCATGGCCAGTCCAAGTGCATCTGAAAGCTGTGACGACAGCAAAAAGGAAAGATTATGACAACTGCACTGGGAACAAACCCAAAAACTGCTTTGCCAATATGTGAAGGCTTCTTCGTTCTGAGAGTTTTCTCAGAGTTTCCTCAAGAGACCACAGTAACTCTACACCAAATGTTCCAGGAGATGATGAAGAACAATAACAGCTGCTCTGAAGACCATTGCAAACAATGGAAAGTCCCCAGTTGATTTGCTCAGTCTTGAATCAAGTCCAAAATTCACAGAATTTCGGAATAGAAGTAAACCCAGCCTCTGGACTGCAATAGTAGCATTAGGGCTGGGAGTAAACTCGCATGACCCCATCACTTAAGCTCTGTCCTACAGCCACTACTGAAAGCCAAGTGCCTAACAGATGCTGTGGTTCAGTGCTGGTCCTGGGGGATGCTGCTCCCCATCCCTTTGCTTGAAGGAGTAGCACGAGTGTCCTTGGGAAGATCTCTCCAGAATCACATCCATCATGCATAGAGTGACGTTGTTTGCTGAATCTCAGTGGAATTGCAGCAGCAGTTTGGTGCCAGCCAACACTCACAGGCTGCCCACCTACTCCCACCAGCACCAGGTTTGTGTGAAACCTCCAGCTTGGGCTTGCTGGCACTGAGCCTGGCTACTCCTTTCTCTTGCCATCCTCCCCAAGAGTCTCAGAGCCTGCCAGGAGGTGAGAGCATTCACCATCGTGTTGGCCAGAGCTTTGGCAGGACACATCCCTCCTTCACCTCTCTGGGACCTGAAGCAAAATCAGGCAGCACAGCTGCGTGTCTGTGGGCTGACCAGAGATTCCTGATCCTCATACTTAAACCCCGTCTGGAATTCATCTCCATTTACCCAAAGAGCCACTTAGCAACATGGCAAAGAGCTCAAAACCCCATCTCACATTATTTGGAAGCACAAGCTCTAGCAACTCCGAAGCATTAATTGAAAGCTCACCCATAGCTTTTCATTCAGGGCTCGTTTTCATGTGCCCCTCCACAGGCAGCACAGTGCTCTGGGGCTGGTGCCAGGCACAGGAGGGCCTGTGGGGCTTTTGTGGCCACGGCAACTCAGGGACAAATTCCCCAATGACCTCATGTCTGTTCGTGTCCTCGAAGAGCAGGGCAGGTCGGTTTGTGCCCCAAGAGGCATGTTGGCACTTTGACGTACGAAGGCAATGCAGTCAGCAGCCTCTACTTTATCTCCTTAATCACCTCCCCAGCCCTACCTATGTCACATGCTGCCACTTTAGACATGATTTCAGGGTGGCTTTTGCAGTGAAGGCTTTATTTGGGGAAAACAAAGCGGTCAGAGGTTCGCACAAATAAACGTGTTCCAGTGTGGGTACAGCCATGCAAAGCTAAGGGTGGGAAGCAGGGTGCTGTGCCCTGGCACCTCAGGGGGACAGCAGGACGTGGCTTTGTCCTGCTGGAGGAGCCGTGTGCTCACCGCTGTTGTTCACATTAAGGCTTCCAAAATGCTGTTTTATAATATTGCTTTCTGCTCTGCAAAGGCCTCATGGATCTGATGACAGATAATATACATAAGGCAAAGAGAAGGGTAGTTTGTAAAACTAGCCTTTTGGTGCTTTTTCAGTAAATTAATGTCTTTCAGAATGCCTCTGTACATTGAAACAAGGATTTGCCATACATTGCGTCGTTCAGACCTATGATTTATGTTCAAGCTTTTTAAAAGCCAGGGAATGATCCACTATAATTTAACCCCATCTCCATGCAAAATATGCTCTCCATACTCTGTAGTCTTAGCAACATGAAAGCAAAGCACTCGGAGGTCTCTGAAGCAGAGCTGCAGCACCAAAACTCAGCTGTAAAGCACAGCGTGGCAAGCCCCATCCACTGTGTCAGGCCAGGTAAAGAGTTTAAAGTCCAACCTGGATTCTGATGCTCTTGGTTGTGTGATGGTCACAGCCACATGGCATCTCCACTGCCCAGGCAGGAGTTCACATGGTTGGCTCACCCATCCAGGTGTCTTGATGTCTGATGCTTCCATATAAAAAATTGTTTGGTCATTTTTCTCCAGATCTTCCTAAGACATAGCTTGTTCTCAATCTACGTGTCAAGAACCTCAGGCACTTTTCTTTGCAGCACACAGGTGAATGAAAATGTCCCTTCCTTAGAGCTAGTACTGTTAAAAAATCGTAATGAGCGTCTCTTATTCATAGCAATGCCTTGTTTTTAAAAGCTGGGCACTTCATATTTAAGTAACAGTTTTTAATGCATTTTTTTTTGAGTCTCTTCGGAGTCGCAGCTTGCTTTCCTTCCACCTCCCTCCTAAGTCCCTGGAGCACAGGAACACAGCCTTTCACCTACCTCACCCCAAGGCAAATCCAACAAACTACCAAACAGCAGCTATGAGGAAATACACAGAAGCAGGGGAAGAGCACACAGAAGAAGGTGAAAGCCAGTTTGCACTAGCAATGGAAACCATATGGGACCCCTGGAAATCATACCTGGGGGACTCAGCTCACACTAAGCCACTGCTGGGCTTTCTCTCTCATCTTCTGCTTTTAAGGCTCAGTCCATCATCATGTAACACAGATAACGCGCTTTGCCTGCATGACAGCTCTCTGCATTTTGCCTGCCTGCAAAAAGATGAGGAATTGGCATTCTCAGTTAGTTTTTTCCAAGCAAGAACTGTCATATTATTTGTAGGTTTTAATGTCACTCCTCTGTTCTTGGGCACCCTGCTCAGTGCTTTTGAAGAGCACCAGTAGTATCGTTAACAGTGATAAGATCTTTATATGCCTGTTGTCCTTGAGGACTTTGATATTATAGTTGCATTGCATTTGATGAAAACTTTATCTGCAGACAGTCCTTCACCTTCAGCCTACCAGAAAATTTTATCTTTGACCTTCAAAGGCTTTTGAATTCACGTGCAGCAAAGAAATTGCAAAGTGAGCACGTGACGTGCAGTGTTTGCTAGACCTGCCATTACCAGCTCATAACCTTCAGCTGCTGCTTGTTCCCTCCTCCCAAGCTCTCTGAAATGCCTTCCAGCCCTTCCAACAGTGGCAGTACCGTTGATAGAGACTAAAGGTCAGTGTGGGATGACATAGGAACTGTGGTACCTCTCCACTTCTCTGCCAATATTTCAGGAACCAATTTCCTCATATATCACGATGTATACAGAAAATCTCTCTGCCTTATGCAAATACTTCCTATCAGTAGATAAATCCCCTTGCACCACCAGGCGCATGCGATTACGGTGCCTGAGCTCGAGGTGACACAGTGGCAGTACATGGTACCATGCACCACAGCAGGTGGACTCCTGTCTGAAATTTACTTGTACTAACTACAAGGAATGACTCACTGAGCAAAAAATAACCCATTCAGCTCACTGCTGTGCAGAGCACCGCTGAGCAGACCCTCCAGCTGAGCTTACATGCTCATGGTCAGGATCAGGATGGGGAAATGTGGCTTTAATACTACCTTAAGTGCTTGAGATAGGCAATATAATATGAGTATAAATAACATAAAACTGGACAGCTGTGATAGAAGGTGCTACTGTGGCAAGTGGCTCATCAGCAATGCTTCCTTTTTTCTTAGGACAGCGGCTTGGAGACCACTTTCCAAGGCTGAAGTATTTTTCTCAATAAACCCATGCCTGGGATTTAGGAATCCTCCCTCTGGCAACTTCATCATCAGACAGGAGCAGGAGCAGCTGAAAGATCCCTTCTTGCAATGAGTTAATTTTCTCCCCTGCTGTACTTGTCGTCACTCATGTATATTGCCATTTGTTTCCTGCCCTCCTCCCGCTCAGGGAGCTGCTTAATCACTACCTGCCAAGTCCTGCCTTGCCATATTTCAAGCTGCTAATTTCAAAGGGTGTTATTTGCTCCCTGGGCAGCACGTAGTAAACCAGAGGAGCAATCAATACACATCGTGAACCGGAGCTCTGGCTGCAAGCGGAAGTGTTGTCTCAAGCAACAGGGGGAAGATAAACCCGTGTTTCCTTCCCACAGCACTGTTGATGGCACATGTGTGCTGATTTGCGTCAGCTTCACACCCCACAGCCCCAGATCCCAATTGCCAATATCCTCTCCTCCCATTGCTCTTTAGGCCCTCCCAGGCCTAGAGGAGTCCATGCCAGTGCGCTCCCCAGAGCCATCGGTTTGGAAACTGGAGAGATTATTCTTGTGAGAACCACTTAGCACTTGGGCAATGCTGCAAGAATACAGCAAAACAAAAGCAAGAATTGGACCAGAGCATTCCCTGCTGCAGTTAAACATAAAGGCATTGTCCAGGCTGGAAAGTTGCCTTCTGTTGGAACTCATTGCTTAATTTGAGGTACCAAAAGCCTCTTTACATGGCAGCTGAACCAGAGCTGTCAATTTTGCTGGTGACACAATCAATAACTTAAGAGGAAAAAGGATGGTGGTTGGAAAAGTGGTGGAAAACAGCGTGAGTTTGTAAAGCTGGCTATGGAGCTCATGTATGTGGTTGCCTTGGGCTGCTGCTCTGCTCCTCCAGCAATCCCACCTGGAGCAGCACATGGGCCACCACACGTTCTGGGGCCTGGGCTGGTGTTCCTGTGCCACTAACATGGATGAGAAGCAGCATGGGCACAGAACGGTGCTGCCCAGCCCAGCAAAGGGGCGAGGAGCATTGTGCCAACTGCAAGTGCTTCTAGGCTTGGGCCCTGTATTTAGGCAGCTTCAAAAGCTAACTACTGGTGTCTCACAATTAAAAGGCATCAGCTGTGTGGAATGGGGTTGCGTGACAGCTGCACTACCCCAGGGGCATCTCAATAATCACTACATTAATTACATCCCAGCTTCTACACTTTAGCCCAGTAAAACTGAAAACAATATCTTATGCACATGAGTTTTAATTCTTAAGCATTCGAGGCCACAAGAAGAGTTTTTCTTTTTTTTTTTTTGGATTCTGCCTGGGATGCTGTTTCTGTCCACGAGTGTTTCCACTTGCTTTCCTTACCATAACACTTTCTTGCTGCTGGTGATAGCAATTAGATGTAACGGCAGTCTGTAGGAAGGGTGGCTTTTAGGAGCCTTTCTGTAAGTTCAAAACTTAGATCCTGAGTTGACCTATGTGGAAAAACTAGGAAAATTAAGGTTGTAGAATGATGTTTTGCTTATGGACACACCTTCTAGAAATGATTCAAATTAGAAGTCAACTATTATTAAACAAGCAGGGTGCTTCCCTGGGGGGGTGGCAGGCACTTCAAACTGGAAGGGTTCCAGAATTCGGGATCTGGAAAATACAGCTCATTTTCACTCCAGATCATGATTGTGCTTCATTTTAATAGCCTGAAGTGGCCTGTTGGGTTTTCCTTGTTTTAGGACTCTGTTTTGGCTTGTGTTGAACTCTGGAGTGCAGCTGCCACTTAGTTATTTTATTTTGAATTTGCTACTTGTATTCTGATCGCCACTGTTGGCCCAATGCTGCCATGACCACTCTCCTACAGGCTGCAGGGATAGTTTTGTAGAAGCCCCTTCCAAAGCTCTCTTAAGGCAGCAGAGGGATTCTCAGGGGCACCAAGTAGACATGTGATATGAGAGCTGCAAGTAATGGAAGGAGAAAAGAGTATAGGAAAAAAGTAAAGGAAACAGAAGATTACACAGATTGCTCAAAATATCCTCTCATTCCTGCCAGATATTAGTCAGCCTCATCTCCAACCATAACATGTCCTCTCTCACAGTAGCACTGCTTTTTGACCTCCCTCTCCCTCTGCAATCCAATATGCTTTGCTGTGACACCGAAGGTTGGGAGCAGGACCTGGGCTGCCTCATTCACAGCTAAGGTGGAAAAGAAAACCTTTGGGCAGTCATGACTAATCTACAGATATCTCACAGCCATCAGTGGTGAAATGCTGGCTGGCTGTGTTGTTCTGTCCAGTGCACAACCAAAAAACAGGGTGCACATGTGGAGCTAGCATGCAATTTTCACTAATTTTTCCTTCTGCCTCCACCTCCTCTTGCAGTAAACCTCCATTGTGGAGCTCCTAGATCCAGCTGAAGTCTGAGAGATGCTACCATGGCCCTGGATGGAAGGAAATACATTTCAGATGACAGTAAGTGTCATATAAAGCATTAAGATCCCAGACAGAGACCACTGTTAGTGTCATGGACAATAATAAAGACAAGGAGTGTAGAAGAGCGCATGCAGTCCGTGCTAATTGCTCCCACAGCTATGAAAACAGTGAAGTGATGCCTGATGTGAATGGACAAAAAAAAGGACAAAGCTGAGGAAGGCAGCCCTTCTTCCATGATGGAAAGGGAGGAAGCCCATATTGGCACAACAAACCGTGAATAACAATAAAAGCAGCTGAGCCTGAAGCTGAGCTGTTCATGATGAGCCCCTCAGTGACTTTGGATGATCTTCCTCTGCAAAGCAGGGAGGGGTCCTTCTTTTCCTTCTTAGCTGGTGTTTTTCAAGGTTCTCCTGCCACGTGACCATAGCACACCGTGCTCCCATCTCCAGGCAGGAATAACCTAAGCAAACCTAAATAACAATCAGCACCAACTGTGCTACCCGGAATTAAGCATAGAGGCAATGATGAGACTACTAGAGGTACTATTTAGGACCAGGGCATTGCCAAGAGAAGATCAAAAGTGTTGTCTTTAGTGCCCTTCTTCAAAACAGTCATCAGTACTGTTCAAGAACACTCCTCTTTATATTTCTCTATCTTATCTCCACTTCATTATAGAAAAGTTCCGGCTGAGAACTGAAGTGCCCATGCAGTTGTAATCAAGCCACACAATGAGGGTCTCTTCCCAGGGACACTCACTGCTGCATTCATGCTGCATTCATGCTCTCTGCTCAGGAACAGAAGTGTCAGCTCAGCCCTGACTCAGGCCCTCCATGCCAGGGATGGAAGGGCTGTTTCACAACCTGATTCAGAGTCTCCTGATGGTCTGGAGAAGAGCTTGTTCCAGTCCTGATTCATGCTGCTGTGATCTGATTCCAAGTCTCCTGGCCCAGTGGGGAAGTGGGACTGTGATTCAGACATCTGAATTCAGAGCAGGCTGACTTGGGACTCCTAGCCTGTGCTATCCCGTGGATGACATCTGCTGCCTAGGTGTTCTCAAGAGCCCTTTTGAGCTGCACTCTGGACCAGATCAATTCAAAGGAGCTGTATGTTCAGAGATCTTCAGGCTGAAATTGCCTTCTGGGCGAATAGATGCTAATCCACCTGTGTGGGTCACTGCACTTTCTATCTGTTGGCACAACCCCTCCTGACATGGTGCCACAGCAGATGCTGCTGGATTGATGCCCTTTGTGTCCTGCTCTGAAGAATCTAATGAGCTTTTTCAGTGTCAACAGCACAGGGCTGCTGGGTTTGGGGCCTCGTACATATACTTACAGGACCTGACAGTGGCTCTTGAATTCCTAATCCTTCTGAGAAGCAGACCATGTGTTCTTTCCAACAAGGATCAGTCTGGACTTTGCTCACTTGGATGTGCCAAAAGGAGGTAACAGGCAGACAGAACCAGATAAAATTGTAATCCTTCACAGTATCACTGGAAAGAGGGCCCACAAATTTCACATTAGAAGTGAACACCTTGGTAAAGCTTCTCTGGTTTTCTCCATGTTTCTCATTCTCTTTGGTATATTTCATTTTTGCCTTTATGTTTAAAATGGAGGTGAGAGTGGACCACAGGATGCAAACTGCTGATGCAGGCTGCCTAGTGCCAGTGGGTGTTTAACAGCCCCACAACTACAGCATGGAGTGGCTGGAAGCTCCATAAGAGCCTTCATTGTATCCATTGATGAACAATGAGAAGAGCAGCCAAAGGCTGCTGGAGAATAGGGATTTGAAGCTCTTGTGATTGCTGCCAGCTTGATGGGACCTCTATAAGGACTGATACCGATCAACATTAGGTATACACAAAGATGTCACAGCACTCGAGCTGTCCTCACAAGGCCATGGAGTCAAGAACTGAAGGGAGAGAGGAGGACGGCTCCAGGATCAGCCATCCAGCTGTTGGCAGAAGGCAGGAGCGAGGGGCTCAGCTCTCCAGCTCAAGGCAGAGAGCTGCAGAGAGCCCAAACTCTGGTGTTAATGGCAGGCCCTGAGATGGCAAACGCTTCTAAGGTGGAATTTTAAATCACAAAATTCACGCTTTCCTTCTTCTTTTCTAATTTTGCTTCTGGAGAGGAAGTTCTGTTTCAGAAAGGGAAAAAATGCCTGGCACGCCCGAGCACTGCTCATCATGGAAAGAGGCAGAGCTTGTCCTGGGCACTGCAGTTGTTTGCCTTGCTAAAAAAGCCACCACTGCTTATCTTAACTCTGAGCTCTCTGGCATTTTCCACACAACAAGCTGGGCACATCCCAGGGCTGAGGGCTGCGGCGTGGCTGCTGCTGGCTGGGTGTGAACAAAGCACCCGCTGTACTCAGGGAAGTACAATCCCTCTGGGCACCCAAAAACAGCCAGGGATGTCCGTAGGGGGACAGCACGGATTGCTTTGTGCTTACCAGACAGACAAGGGTGTCCCTCCTACTTTGGGATTTCAGGGCGCAGCAGAGCCCTTGGGATGGAGCACCAGCCTCCAAACAGTTAACACAAAGCAGCACGAGTTGCAGCACAGTTAAGTAATTTTTTTTTTTTTTTTACATACAGCTGCAATTTGTCCTTCCCTGTCACTAGAACCAAGGAAGCTGGAAGTAAATTGCTTTAGTCAAATCAGGACAGAGCTAAATGACCAACAATCTGCCTCTGTGTCAACCCTGCATATTACTTTTTTTTTTTTCCCAGATAGCGATGCCGGCTGAGATGTTTGCATTTGCTCTCTCATTCTCATGTGATCAGCAACTGCTTCACCCTCCCAGTTTCCACCAGGAGAGGTATACTAACAGGTAAGTGATCTATGCAGCCATATTACCGATTTCCTCATCCAGGAGAAGCAAGTGCACTGCACAGAATCATTAACAGTACAGAAATCTCTAACTGCGGGCTGCATCGACTGCAGAGCGGCAGTACGGCTCTGTAATATTTACAACACGTCCGGGCACATCCAGCTACCTTGGGTGACCTTGCTGATGGTTCATGCAATGCACGCCACTTACCTGAGCAACGTGCAAGCTGAACGTACACCTGCATACGTCCAACAGAGCCTCGCACAGCTTTAGTGAGAGCTTTCTATATCCATGTTTCACTTTTTTTCTTACAAAAACATTTCCTGGCCCCTTTTCAACAGGAGCAGAACTGGTAGATCAGGTGGGACTGAGGTAAGCACAGTCCAGCTGTAACTAGCCAAACAATTGGCTGAGCACAGGGTTTGTGCTGAGCAAATAGCCCAGGCCTCACTGGTCTCACTGCACTCTGCCAGCTCACGATGACTTTCTTTTAGGCTTAGGTGCTCCGGGCACTTTGGCAAAAGGATGCAGCACAACTCCTCGCAGTGCCCATCCTTGTTCCCATCTCTGCCCCCATCCCCGCAGCAGCTGCATGCCGCCCTCTTGGCACCCCAGGCCTGAGCCTGTTGGCTTCGAGGGGCTTTGTAGGGTGCAAGGGTGCTTGCATTGAAGAACAACTCTGAAATCAACAAATCAAATAGATAATGCTTTTTTTATTATCTGCTGCCCTGGTGAGGACACAAGAAGAGTAGTGTTGTTTGTGAAAGAAATAGCAATGTCACCAGAGTCTTTATCTGGAAGAGGATCAGACTCTTGTTCCTGAACCAGAGAAACCCCAGCTTAGTTACTAACTCCGTGTCATCTTCCTTCACTTCTGATTTGTGTGCACAACTTTCCAGCCCCTTCTCCTGCATGACCTTCATGCATGGGCCCTGCTTGGAGCTGGCTGGGCTGGGCCATGCTAGGCTGCGCTGCCAGGTGCCTCCCTCCCTCCCCAGCTGCCCAGAAGCTGATTTATGTGACCTTTAAAAAAACCTTCCCATGGACATTTCTTCTTCAAATTACCAAACCTTTGTTTCCTTCCCACTGTCTGATAAGTGCTAATTATACACACAGCTGCTGAAGTATTCTCTTCCCTACAGCAGGTGAAGAAGATTTCTTATCACAGCACATGCTCTGAAACTCCTCAACTGTTTTCTTAAAGTCATTTGATGCTACCTGTCTTTAGCCTTGCAGAAACTGCCTGTCTGTATTTTGGTAGTATGCACAGAATTTCAGGAATGTCCCCGGGAGGGGGGTAAAGCAATGAGAATTAAATGAAAGCACGGGATCATAGGGCTAAACTGACTGCACAGCTGAGATCAGTGGTCCCACTTTCCTCCAGTATCAAAGCACTTCAAACCTAAGGGCAGAAGCTCTGTTAGGAGTGCCAAAGCTACCCACTAGCTGTAAGCCAGGACATACAGCTGTTATGGACAGGTACCATAGGTGCCATGAACACGTGCCATACCTTGTACCACGTAACTCAGTAGGATGAATCCAAGAGAACCATTGCATGGCTCAACCTTCAAAATCTGTGCAATGTCATGAGCATACTGCAGAGAGAGGTATGGCGGTCAGTTTTCAGTCCTTAAAAGTTTTGCATTGTTTCTCATGCTGAGGAAGGACCAACCAACCCGCCGTTCTGTTTGCAGGGAGGTCAGTGAGCTGCCCCCAAGCAAATTGCCAATCTGATTTTGTCCTCTGCTAGCTTCAGCTTTGTTGGTTTCATTCCAGACACTGATGTCCTACAGCAATTAGTTTTGATTCAAGTGCTAGCACCTCATGCTCAAGTTCAGTGTCCTGGCATCTCATGTGAGACTGACAAGATGCATCACAGCTCAGGGAGCTATCTTAGTAACATTCAGCTGCCAAATATTTTACAGGGGTGTTGATGCTGAGGAGGTACTCTGTGTTATTCGCAAGAGAAGCAGCTTAGAGGACCCACGGCTCTGTAACACACATGGGTGTAGCCCTAAAAATAATAATGAAAAGTGCAGAATATGTACTGGCATGTCACCCGAGAACAAAAGGACTCATCTGCAGTGTTCCCTGAGGGATGAGCCATAAAGCGAGGCAATAACACCATCTAAAATAATACAGCAAGGTCCTCCAAGGACGGCAAAGGGGAGGAAGTCAAACTAGAGCCATACGAAGCAGAGAGGAGTGTTCCAGCAGGAAATTAAGGAAAGCCTTCAATGTGAGAAGAGGGGACTGATCCCTGGAGGGAAGCTGAAATGGCACAGCAAGAACATCAACTGCAACGTGACTGCAGGTGTGAGGGACTCAGAGGGTAGCAATGCTCACTGCCAGGACATGTCTGTCAAGGTTTGCCCTGCTGTGCCAGGCCAGAAGGCTGGTCTGTGTGCAGCACTGCCTGGTGCCAGTGAGATGGCTGCCAGGAGATGCTCTCACCTGGGAACGCTGAACGTGGGCAAGTGCTCATGGCTGCATCTGTGATGGTGAAATATCTACTGTAACTTAATGCATTACTGGCAACCCTACTTGCAAAAGCTGTTCTGAGTATTGGGCCTCTCCGTCTTGGAAATCTAGTACACACGAATGTACCCTGAGCTGGTAAAAGGCAGACCTGGCCCCACAGCCTCCCCACGTACAGCATCAAGAGCAGATCATCATTCATAAATGGCTGTACGCAGAGCCATGTCAGCTGAAGCACCGTCTGGGCTCGGTGTGGGGAGCTGCCCTGGCTACCAGCAGTCCTGGCTGCCCTAGCCCTTCCCTCAGTGGATTTGCATATTGGGTCAGGGCAGCCATTCCAGCAGCTTGATTTGCAGTGGGTAATGTTATTCATGGAGCTGTTTGGGACTGCAGTGCCCAAATCCTTGGTTGCTATTTGTCTGCTTCTTTCTCCCTCATTCTTCCTTGCTTTTTACTCCCCTTGTCTGTTTAAAAAAAAAAAAAAAAAGTTTCTCTTGGCTGTACTTTCACTAGGACATTGCAAAGTCAGGCTGAGAGCAGAATTAAATGAGGATAGATGCCAGGTTCCTTTTTGCTACACACACACACACACACACATACACAAAACCTACTGGAATAGCACTGAGAGCTGTAAATTAGGTCATCTTTGCACAAGAGCTTCCCAAGCCCTTCCTCCAAGCAATGCTGCACAAACATTTGGTGACGACTACTTGAAAGCTATCTGGTGCAGCTTGTCTTGGGGACTGGTGTGATGCAGTGAGAGGGTTCCCAGGGCTGCCCCATCCCCTGTACAGAGACATGAACTAGGATCTAGATCCACTCCTCTGAGGGTGCACAGTCAGGGAGAGGCACAGTAACCCTAAGGCTAGATGTGACAGCCAGAGGAGAGAGTCAGCATGAGTATGGGGAAAGGAAAGTCTGCATTTAGGGAAGGTGGGCTGCAGAACCTCTTGGATAAGTAGCAAAAGATTGGTAAAGGTGAGAAGGGAGCTTGCCTGTGGACGTTCCCATCCAGACCTGCATGGCTTCCAGCACACCACCACAGTGGCTCAGAAATGCCTTTCAACCCAAGCCATTCTGTGATATTCTGATATTCTAAAAGCACATGCACATGCTCACCCAGCCTCCAGTGACCCACAGCTCAAGGACTCGGGTGACATCTGTGTTTAATAGCCCGAGGAGTACCTTCCTTGAGTGAGTCTGTCTAATCGCTCCTTGAATCTGTATAACCTTGGGGCAACGTGTTCCATCCTCTAAGTACGTGTTTGGTGAGCGTACAGCCAGCCTTATGATGACTCTCAGCTGGCCTCTTTGCAGCCCTATCTGCAGCTCTTGTCCTTTGGGAGGCTGTGGACTCACTTTTGGCGTGACTTAGTAGTCCTCTGCATTGTGAAAGACACCGTGCAGGTTTATGAAAGCAGCTTAGAGCAAGGGAATCGAGCCAGGCTACATTTCAGTAGCACAGTTTGGATCTTTCTTTAAGTCATGCTTCCTTGAATCTCCTTCTGGCACTGCCCCATCACCTGCATCGCCTTCAGCCCTAGGACCTCCGCTGCAGCCCCTTGTCTGGCTGTGAGGCCTCCTCCAAAAGGCAGCTGCTGGACTTACGCCATGCTGGGAGAGCTGAGAGCTGTGAGGGGAAGGCTGATCCTGGGAGCTGGGATTTAGGAGCCCTTCAGCAGCCCTCGTCCCTACCTCATCCTATGTTATATCTTCAGCACTGGCTTCTCCATGGCAGGAATAGCTCCTGAGTTGGGGACAGGTACACCAGGACCAGAAAATGGAGAAATGGATCCAAGTCTTCAACCATTAATGGATTAATCAGGACTTGAGAAAAGTAATTTGTAACTTGGCATAATGCTTGGGTAAGCTAGAGAAGCACGTCATGTGGGGAGGAGAAACGGATGAGAGGACAAGCTGGAGAGCAAGAGATCAGAACAGGCAAAAACCGAAAGCCCAGTCCAGAGCCAGGCTGGTGTCCCCTGATGGGCAAAGGTCCCCTGGGCTGCACAGCTCCACTGTGCCTCTCATGGTGGCTTCAGGCACCTACAG
This sequence comes from Tympanuchus pallidicinctus, assembly GCF_026119805.1. Taxonomy (NCBI): domain Eukaryota; kingdom Metazoa; phylum Chordata; class Aves; order Galliformes; family Phasianidae; genus Tympanuchus; species Tympanuchus pallidicinctus. The sequence goes on from NW_026294747.1 coordinate 49,542,459, forward strand.
AGCTTTTGGGATCTGTGTGTCAGAACCTGTGGTGCAAAAGGCTTCACAAGAATGTGAAATCCTTTCTAAACCCAACTGTACCCTGTACTGCTGCAGTCTCCACAGAGGTCTCCTGGATGGGAGGGCAGTGGTCCCGGAGTCCATCCAGGAAGAGAACAGTGAGAGAAATCTTGCTCTGGCATATATTACAAGCATAAGAAAATAAATGTCAAAATCTTATCACTATCCTGGCTCTTAGAGGAGATTTTGGAAGGGCGCTTTTGAGATCTTTGCAAGCTGTGGGCTGGTAAGAGGAGAATGAGCTCTTTGCTAGGGAGATGGAGAGCTCTTTGCTGCCTCCTGCTCACCTTCCTGGAATAAAGGCAACCGAAACTACCACAGGTGAAGCAGAAACTTTTTACCTTAACCAGCAACAGTCTTTGGTTTGCTTGCCTCACAGAGGCCACCTGGAGCTCCTGCAGCACTGTGGGACAGGGTTGAAACCTACAGTCAACAAGAGCTGACAGCTCGGGCCTCACAGCCCTCTGCTTATTTACACAGTGCTGTCCTGTTTTGGATAGACTTGGGGCAGGATGTGGTCTGTAGTAAATACAGGAAAAGTATATTTTCAGTAAAAGGGCTGGCAGTTTTGAGTTTTAACTGAAGCAGCCTTGCATGGAGTCCTCCCCATGGTGGCTGAGGAAGGCACTGAGGGCTCCCTCTGCACAGTGCTGTGGTGTTGCTGTGGTAGTTTGAGTCTCCAAACTATAGAGTCAAAGGTATTTCATGCTAAAGGACACCACAAGTCATCTGGGAAAATATATGCATGGACTCAAACTCTAACACATCTCTTGATAATTTTCTTCAACCTCATGATTGAGCACACATCTCAGTTGGAAAGTTTTACAGCGTCAGTTGTGCACCAATCCTCATAGTTCAAGTGCTGCTTCTTGGCTAGGGAACAAGAGGGATATTAAGCAAACTCCAGGTTGCAGCCTCTGGCTCTGTAATTTCAGGATTCCCATGCTCAAAATGTCTGACAGCCTATACAGGGATTTACCATATAGCACTGCCCCCTGCTGTGGCTTCACGATCCCCACACGTTTCATTCACAGTCCCTCCTGGTCGGTGTCATCTGCCAAATAACAACAATTTCATGAAATTCTGGGCTGCTCAGTGTATTTGTCTCCTTGGTGTCCCACAAGTCTCCCATAACATAGAACCTTCCTCAAAACGTCGGGAGGAGGAAGAGACAGCAGAACAAAAGGGATGAAGGAGGGACAAGGAATTTAATTCCTCTTTAACGGAAATCCCTGGGTGATACCTGAGACCTGGGGGCATCTGAGCAGCAGCAGCTGCAGCCCAGCCTTTGTCAGCAGGGTTTACCCCCACAGTGCAGCAGGTGGGGACTGATGGGGCACAGCTGCCTATGCTAATGGAACAAGCCCAAGTGAAGTGGGTAATTTCAGTCGGTGATGTGAAGTACGGGTCTCTGAAGTACCACCTGGGCACAAGCGAGGTGCACTGGGTTGAATGCTCAAGCACGATGCTGGGGAGCAATGGTCCTGCGTGGCAGTGCGAGAGGCTCTGTGGGGAATCGCAGAGTTACAGAATATCCCCAGTTGGAAGGGGCCCACAAGGGTCACCGGGTCTGCCTCCTGGCACCAGCCAGGGCCTCCCACAGCTTGGGAGCAGCACTAGGGAGCTGGGGCCATCTAAATGCTACCATTAACACACTCACAACATTTTCCCAGCCAGTCAGGACATAAAACTGCACTCCAGTATCATTGTATTTGTGGTAACCAAACCCTCCTACGCAGTCATCTACCTTGCTGGGGCTAAGCAAGTTCTCTTGGCACAATATAATTTTTAGCATGATTCTCTTTCCAGCATTGCCAGGGCTGATGCTGAAAGTCTCTCCAGCCGTTCAGCCGTGCTCAGGGTAGGCCTGGTAACTCATCTTATTTCTGGTAACTCGAGCTGCCTTTGTGTGACTGCTGTGCCTGCAGCTGTGCTGTGGGACCAACAGGGTTTATGGTGGATAATGGATTTCAAAGGTGCCCTCGTCCCATGGAAGTGATTCTGTTCTCATTTCTGGTACGTGACCATAGTAGCTAAAGGCCCAGCCTTTCACCTGCTGAAATCCATCACAGCCTTGCCCTTGCCTTGAAGAGAAGCTGGTATTGACTTTTAGTTAAAGAAGGAAAAGAAAAGATATAAGAATGCAACAAATGCACACAGAGCATACCAGAGCCCTGTCGGCATCCAAGCAGCAGGAGGAAGAGCTGCAATTTTTGTAAACAGAGCACAGGGAGAGGGCAGGAAGTTTTGGGAACTGCATACATCCTAGATTAAATGAGATTAGCATGCATTTATTCAGAATAAACCACAAACTATCTTGGCAAAAAGTCTACCCTACGGTAGATTGTAAAGTACTGGATGGTAGGTTGTAAAGTGACTTGTCAGATAATTCCTTGATTGGCAGATAAGAGGTGGCTGTTGTAGCGTGATTCACAAAATGGAGCCCTGGGGCACCCTTACCTACAGAACAGCAATTCCACCCACACCACCAAGAAGCGGCTGGAAGCAAGAGGAGAGTTTCTCACACAACTGTGATTGGCACCCTGGAGAAGCAGAGACTGAGATGGCTCTCAGAGGGGTGTGTTAAACCAGAAAGAATGCTTTTTTTCATTTACATTCATCCTGGGAAAAAACTTGGTGTTGTTGAACTGCCAAGGCCACTGGAGTCATCATAGCATTCCCTGTTGGTTTAAGAAACACAAAGCTTGATTGCACATCATGGCTTCTTCTTTGCCTCGTCAGCAGCTCTCAGAAAATGGTGGCATATTTCTCTTTATAGTGATGTCTGTGGCTCAGCTAGGAACAGAAATAACAAGTACTGAGGAACATCTCTGCAAGCTTGGAAAAGTCACCAAGGAGATGCAGAGCAAAGCATATCTCTGCATCCTGTGTCCACTTTCCAGAACTGCTTTTCCTAAGAAAGCAGGAAAGACATGGGAATTCTTCTTTTAACCTCTTCTTCCATTTATTTTATTGATGCTGCCAATAAATTAAATGTATCCAGTTTATAGGAGAGTGAAGTTTTGCAGGGATTAAAATGGGCTGATATTATGTCATTGAAAAATTACTCAGCTTGCCACCGAATCAGCTCAGCGTTGCCCTGCACAGATATTTCTGCCTGGGAACAAAAACAAGTCTAAAAGTCAGAAATGAGTAGACAGCTGGCAGGTTGAAATGAAGAAAGAGAGAAAGCCAGCTGCCCCCTGTGGGGACCAGACGTCTTTGAAATGAGCCCTGCCAGACCAAACAGAAGTCCTGATGCTGGGCTCTAGCAAAATATTAGCAAAGGCTGAATCCTGTACTCCTCAAGACTGTGGTATGTATATAAATGTAAGCTGAGAGTGACAAACGAAAGAAGAGTGTGAAAGCTGCCACTCGACACTAATGCTTGTGTCTCACTGATCCCTCAGCACATCCAAGAGAAAGGGGGTGAGTCTGCCCTGGCCCTGAGGCTGGTCCCACCAAGGAAGGGGTAATTGCAGCCTCATCCTGATGCCAAACCCCTGCCAAGGACAGGTATGACTGAAATCTCAAAACCAGGAGGGTTTTGACGTGAGGTTCACCTTTTCCCTGCTGAGGGAAGATGCAAACCTGCTTCCTTTCCGCATGGCTGTTCACACAGGACATGGGCTTAAGCTCAGGCTTTGTGCTACCATCATTATTTTTACCAGGGCGTGGATTTTATTGACATTTGCAGGAGTCAGAGTGTTAATGTCCATTAACACTTAATACTGCTATCCATATGGGTCCTACTGTGTCTGCTACATAGGAGAGATTTAACAACAGACCCGAGCTTATTTGCTCACCAATAAGTATTCAACACGGTAGCTGGTAAATTTCTCCTTAACTACTTTATGAAGTTACATTACTACCTCTCCTACTGCATAGATTATACTGGTATAATTGGCATGCATGTTTTAGACTGGAAGAGTCACTCCATTTCTGCTCAGGAATAGCTATCCCAATGCAGATGTATTTATAACAACACATCTGTGCCCGCTCTAGGGGAATTATGCCACTGTAGTTGTAGTGCCTTCCTGTGTGCACAGCTCAGCATGGTGGTATCTTCCAGTCAACAGAAGACATTAAGGATAATGATGTCTGTTACAACATGGTTTTTGCTCCAAGGAAGGAGCACCCTTCCTCCAGCAACACACGGTTTTAATAAGATAGAAAAACAGGTGATTCCTAATGTCAAGAGAGATTCTTCAAAGAAATTGTATCTTTCCTCCACCGAAGAAAACTATTGAGTACTTTTTTTTTTTTTCATCCAACAGTAGCGAGTGTCTGAAGACAGACAAACCTCTGGCTTGTCTTGATTGCCTCATTGCTGACCCAAATAGCTGCCTTGTGGTTTGGTGGCATGAGCAGCCAGTCTGTTTTTCTGGGTGATGTTGGGTGGGGGTATAATGGATGAACAGCCCTCTTCCTGTGAGCCACGCAGGAGATTGCTCCTCATCGACTTTGTGTCTGTAGTGCTGTGACCATCACTGCCCATGCCCAGGGACTGAGCCTCTCTGTACCCCATGGACCCCCAGGCTCTTTCAGCATCTTACACCTTAGCAAGAGTTTTGTCTACATCAGTTTTCGTTGTTGTAATTTTCCTTCTTGAGATTTCAGAAGCGCAGCGCAGCCTTTGCCTCTTCAGCTTCCCTCTGACTTTAAAAATCCTCCCTGCATCACTAACCATCTGAACGTTTGCTATTAAATTATCCATCACAGCTTCTTCTGCAGCAGAGGGAGTTGATGATACCGTCTTTATGGAGGATAAAAATAGCCAACGTCACATGCAGTAGCAGTGGGGAAGGCTGAGGCAAGGAGAGCAAAGGCAGCAAAACTTCTGCCTTGGTTGCAGTTGTCCTCCTTCACCTGCAGCCATTGGGAATTGGAAAAAAAAGATTGAGCTCCTATAATTGATTGAAATGTGTCCAACACTGTCTGAATTTACACTGAAGTCCTTCACATGGCAAGTGCTGGATACTGCAGGTTTCTCACAGCAGCCTAAAAACTCCAGCAACTCCAAATTGTGAGCGGTGCCATCAGAGAAACAAGGATTTTGCATCCATCTCCTTTCTGTTTGGTTTCAGAACAAGTGTCAATTGTATGTGTGCTACTAGGAATGGGATGATGATTTCAGAAGAGGTTTGCTGATATTCTAAGATCTCCATAGCAGTTCAGTGAAAAAAAAATCAATGGGAGCACTTTTCCCTGTAGGTATGCAAGTTTCGATATTTCTGGCCCAGAACTCTTCTTGCCTGGGGCTAAAGCTCTGCAGGGCTGCAGAACAGACCCCATTATCAGCTGCTGTGCAGGAGACAGCAGAATACAGTGCAGGAATTTCACATAAGTAAAGACAAAAGCGTAGGCTTTGCGTAGTTGTCATATATCCTCATCCTACAGTGCAATAATTGCTTAGAAATAGAGAAAGAATCCTTTACACTTCCCCAGCACCTTCAGGGCACTATCAGAAGTCACACACCCCACAGACCCCCCAGTGCAGCAGGGACATGCCAGGCTGAACAGGAGTGTATATATTTATCTGAGAGATTTTCTATGTGCAATATTAAGTTTCTGTTAAGCAATAAGTGGGTATCTGCAGCATGCCTATCTCAGAGAAGCTCATGCTCTGCTGTTTCAATGCTGTGCATAGAGCTGATGGCCACCCTTCCCCAACAAACAGACATTTAGAGAAGCTTATCATAGAATGGCTTGGGTTGGAAGGGACCGCCAAGATTATCCAGTCCCAGTCCCCTGCCCCCAAAAGAGGCACAAGGGCAGGGAGGAGAAAATGCAAACACTCCAAAACAATCCCACTTTGCTAGAAGTTACATCTGCAACTTATAAAGCAAACACCATGGTCAATAGCTATTAATAAGGCTAAATCATCTCCCCATCTCTGCACATTTTCGCTTTGACATTTGTTGTCCTTTTTCTTCTGTTTAATGAGTGAGTGAAATACATTTGAAACTCATGTCTGTGCATTGAAGCAGTTGAAAAGCTATTTTAAAGGGAAAAAAAACAACATTTAGAATGGCTTAAAGCTCCTCAGTGCAAAGAGAGTTCATAGAACGATACTTTCAGTATGTGAAATCTTATTCTGTATTTTATTCTGGCTTATAGCAAATAAAAAATAAGAAATCTGAAGACCAAAGCTACTGAAGCCTCATTTTCTCTCTGCCTTTTATTCCAATCAGCTATCCTAAATGTTAACAAACCAAACTTTACTCAGGTACACTGAGCTTTGATGGAATCATAGAATCATTAAGGCTGAAAAAGGCTGTTAAGATCATCTAGTCCAGTCATCAACCCATCACCACCATGCCCACTGACCATATTCCTTTAGCTTTACAACTTTGTCTATGAGATATGCCTCGAGATATTAAACATTTGTCTCAATTTTGAGATACGCTATTCAGGAGAAAACTGAAGTTAAATGACATCTGTGAAAAAAATAGTGAGCACTTCATACCAATGAGTTTTGAAAAGTAGCCATGTGATGGCCAGTTTCAGTATTACTAACATTCCATTCACCCTTTTTCCAGCACATTACCAGTACCAGGAAAGAACGTGTCTGCATAACCTCCATTTGGAAGGGATCCACAAAGATCATCGAGTCCAACTCCTGGCTCCACACTGCACGACTCAGAATCTCACCAAAATCTTCACAAAGCAAAATGGCTTCACAACCACAAAGAGCTTCAACCATTGGGTAAGGCAAAACAACCCAGTCTGCAGTTGTGTATCCTTCACATACTGCAGGTGTGTTGGCAGCAACCAGTTGTTGCAGGTTCAGAGTCAGAGTTGCTGCTTAGAAGGTGATGACTCTTCAATGGGCTTGCAGAGTTTGCACCAGAATGTGGCAGGATAAATCAGACCTGAAATCTGCTTGATATTTGGAAACTGGATAAAGTCTTCAATGGAAAAATGTATGCCCCTAAAATTATTTCGAAATTAATTTAATAGGATGCAGAAATACAACACAAATCTGGAAAATCTCAACAGTCAACTCAGCTTTCTACAAACAGACAGTGAAAGCAGAACAAGAAGCCTGTGTGTTTATCAGCACTGGGAGCTGACCCTGGAGTCTTGTAGGGAAGGCACAACCAGAGCCCAAGACGTGGTCTCAGTGATGCTTCACTTTGCGCAGGAGCTGTGCTGTGAGACACTGGCTCATGCTCTCAGCTACATAGGAATCCTTGGGAGAGCAGCAGGATGCTTGTCAAAAGCTGCAGGATGTGTTGGGAGTATGAAAAATTACTCTGTTTGTTATCCAGTGACAGGCTTGCCTGTGAGAGCCACTAATGTGCTTTCACAGAGTGTGAGGTGATGATCAGAAGTGTCACTGAGTGTTGCATGGATGCTGAATTTGGGGATTAGTGCCAGCTACTGAATTACCTGTTCCAGCAGGTAAAACAAATGCACTGAGCTAATTGCAGCACAGTCTTGGTGCATCCAGCCCAAGAGATCTGTGAGGCACTGGAACACAGACAGCAGCTTGCTGGCAGGGGTGATGGTGGGAGAGAATCACATTCCCTGTGACAACTGTCCTGACAGCTGTAAAATTGGATATGTCCACAGAGGTTAACATGAGCAGGTGGAGGAGGGATGGGCAAGGCATCTGAGCCAGCTTTTGCTGATACATTTCTGTATGAGAAGCAGAAAATGTATGCAGAGAGTTATAGCCTGGGGGGTTCCTTTGAGTCATTCCTGGCCAGCTTGATGTGCTGGGAGGACACATCCATGTCCTCCCCAGAGCTCCTGTGGATGCCACGTTCCATGCTCCCGGTCACATCTCAGGGCCTCCTCTTGCACAGAAGCACCAGCTGGGTAACGAGGGGCAGGATTTGCCAACAGCACCATGTGAAGCAAAGCATTTTCCGTTGGCAATTCTGTTCCTTATGCTCAGACTGCCCTTTTATTTCCAAGGGAAAGAAGAATATTTACTTCCTGGGGAAACATGATTGTCTGATCTTACATCACCGAGCAGTGGAGGCTGATAATTACTCCCTGAACAGAGATGCTCTTTGCAGAGATGCTCTACGCTGATTTATTTTCTTGGTGCCCGAGGCATCAGAGTTTTTCAGTGATATCAGCGCTGGCAACATGTTTATCCTGGAGCTTGTTGGGCTCTGCGTTCATAACTCACAGGTATCAAACCTTCCTGGTGGCTTCCTGACATTTCCAGCCAGCACAGAATCCACCCAGCTTAAAAAATGAGCCCGGCTGCAAACACTTTTGTAACGGTGACAGTAAAGTGCTGCTATTAAACAGCCAGAAGTGCCATTTGTCCTAACCTGGTCCCTTGCTTCGGTCTTCAGGGTATTTCAGAGCGATCCCTTTCCATCATGTCACTTAGGCAGCAAAGGGGAATCTTTTATGAGCTGAGAAAGGGCTGCGGTGGCAGCTGATGTGATTTATGCTTAATAAAGGCCCTTTAGCACCAGGAAGGAGAGGCCCTGCCAAATCTCAGGCGTCTCACAAGCCACTGCTATTGTCCCTGGGTCAGGAGCGCTTTTTAGGTTCCATCTCCATCCCTGTGAACAAAAGGACAGCTGTATGCTTGGCTGGCTCCGGACGTGGCTCTTTGTGTGCGATTAGTGCCCCGCACACATCATTCATAGCTCTTGAATAAAGATGACCTCTCGCAGGACAGAATGGGGGGAAAAAGGCCTCTCTATTCAGCAGCGCTCCGATTAGCATAAAGACAACCAAAGCGTTGCTTGGAAGTCACAGGAAGAGATGGATAAATAAATAAGCAAACTACAGGTTTCCTGTAAATGCTCTATGTTCAAGAGTTGGATCTGGAAACTAAAACACACGTGATGCTCATGATCTCCAATACATGTGCTCCTCGCATCCGAGCCACCCATGTGCAGCTGGGAGCACCGTGTCACACGAGCTGCAGCCCAAAGGAGGGAGAAGTGAAGCATGCAGCATGTCAGAAGGGAACTGATTTTCATCACCTGAATTCCTGAGCTCCTCTCTCAGCGCAATGCTGTGGGGGCTCTCACTGCATCCATGCTGGCTGTGGATTTGCTTTTATGTCTGGGTCCTGTGTGTACACCGGCAGGTCAGGCAGCAAGCTATGTGGGCAGACAATGACATACCAAATTTTTTCACATGCTGGGTTTCTTGGCTGATGAAAGGCAGTTCGGCAGCTTATCACTATGTATGCCGCTGCAATTAGGCGCCTGGGGAGCAAAGTGAAGGCAGCCCTCCTCCTCAGCCCCCTCACCCTCATCCCTCCCCCATGCCATAGGAACAGCCCATCTCCCACCACCCACCTCACCAGCACAATTGCAACCCTTATTTTCAGCACAGAGCTCCACCAAATGTGCTCTGTCTGAGCTGTCAGGGGCATAGCAGTGTGCACAGGGGTGTCCTCCAGACCCAGCTTTCACATCACATTAGTTTTCAGCTGGAGTCCCGCTGTGTCAACAGTAATGGCCCTTAGGAACATGAGTTTCTCTCCTGGAAGGCTTAGCAACGGCAGAGTTATCTTGGGAAGAAAATTAGCTAAAGGCTGCAGACATGGAATGAGATGAATTTTAAAATTAAATTCCAAACCCATATTTAATGTAGTGTTGCTGCCTTCTTTGGTTTTATCAGTGCTCACAGTACCTGCTGTTTTTCTGCCCGTCTCAGCTCCTGAAGCCTCCTGAGACTGTGTTCTGGAGAACTGAAGGCTCCTTGGAGACATAAGAGTGGCCTTACAGTATGTAAAGGGGGCAATAGGAAAGACAGGGACAGACTCTTTAGAAGGGTCTGTTGTGACAGGAAAGGAGGAAATGGTTTCCAACTAAAAGAGGGGAGATTTAGACTGGATATAAGGAAGAGGTTTTTCAGAATAAGGGTAATAAGACACTGGCACAGGTTGCCCAGAGGGGTGGTGGATGCCCCATCCCTGGAGACAGCTAAGGTCAGGCCAAACAGGGCTCTGAGCACCTGATGGAGCTGTGGGTGTCCCTTTCACTGAAAAGGAAGATGGTCTTTAAGGATCTCTTTCAACTCAAACAATTCTATGATTCTATGATGCTGTGATTCATGAAGAAAGCCGAGAGGCCTGATGTCTTGTCTCAGTGGTGTGGCTTGTCACTGGTAATTGGACGTGACCGTGTACATGGATGTGTGCCCACTGGTAAGAACATGCTGTGTTGAACACTTCTGACAGTGTGTGACCATGGAATGCTGCCTGAGTAAAGACATTTGTGTTGTGCATTAGTCCTTGGGCTTCAAGTGACAGAAAAGGAGCCATTGGAAAGTTATTTCCAGGAGAGCCACTAGCATGTTCCTCCCGCTCTTGCATTTATCTGGCCCCCTTTGCTGTACCTCACAGACATCTTCTTTGTTTCCATTTGTTTCTGATGGGAAAAGAAGAACACTCTGAGTTTAATGGAGGGGGCTACATTTAACATTTCCCACTGGTGTTTCACATGTGATAACTAACTGCATAGTTAATAGCCCACTTGGAGGTGCAGCAGATCAATAAATGAGTCCATAAGGGACTGAATTATAATAAAAGTCCATGAATGGGGCTGTAAGAAAGCTCAAGGAGCTCTCTAAAATGAGAAGCAGTAAAACTGAATGAAGAGACTTCTAAGAAGAACAGTTAGTGTGAAAGGATCATCAAAAGTGTTTGTTAAGAATGTTGTTAATAGAGGGGAACTCCTGCCATCCACAGAGGTACTCTGCCTCTCTGCTTCATTATGGAAATGCTTCCCTCAGGCTCCATCTGTCTAGTTTGCTGCGGCAGATGATGCTGACCCAAAGGGAATTCATTACCACACTTCTCCAGTGGCAAGCAAAGCCTGGCTGCAAATCTGACAGCACTGCCTGATGAGTGCTACTCGGGGAGGTCGTGACAGAAGAGGTTGCAGACAGGACTCCACCATCAAAAGGGCCCTCATAGGACAGTTTCTGCCTTCTTCTCATGCAGCTGAGCATCCTGGCAGACAGCAGGAGCTTTGGGAGGGTACTAGATTGCTCATGCATGGTTTTTGCTGGAAGCATGCTCCAACAGGACAGGAATCCCAGCACATGCTTGGATCACTGTTCTGGGTGCAGGCTGGAGGTGAGAGCTGTGTGCAAGGGAGATGTCTCCACTGGAGAAGTCAGGCAAAATGCTGCAGATCTCAAATAAAGGAATATATATATATAAAATTCATGTAATCATAGAATTGAGTTGGGAGAGAACCCCCCTGCAATGAATAGAGACACCTACAGCTCCATCAGGTGCCCAGAGTCCCATCCATCCTGATCTTGTTTGTCTCCAAGGAATATCTGCAAGGGGGTTTAGGCCCAACCTATGGGTAAAGCCGGGGTCCACCTGAACATCAGGTTGTGTGGTACCTCTTAAGTACACAAGTGAGAAAGATAAAATGAATCATCTCATGTCTCCTATGTGTCATAAACCCAGAAGAATAGAGGCAGCGGGGAGCTGCACGTGAAGCTTAGACTTTATGAGGGAGGATTAGCACAGTGCCATGGGTTATTTGGCAAGCCCCATCTCAGGTTTGGCTGAGTTGGGTCAGGCAAGCAGTTAAAATCCATTTCTTGCCAGAAGACTCAGCTGCATAAAAACTGTCAGTAATGTTGCACACCCAGATGAGTCAGACTCGGAGCATCTTAAACCTTATTCCACAATAGAAACGTGATCCTCAACAAGGCCCTCACAACTGTTACAGGAGTGTTTCTGAGGGTACATCATGCTGCAGGTTATCCTGGGTACCCAGTAGCCCACCTTGGCACCAGCCCTCAGCTCTTCAGCTGGGATAACTGGGCCTGAGGAAAGGGGATGCTCAACATTTCAACCTAATAAAAGCACTCTGAGCTACAGGAAGTCTGGGAATGCCTAAACACAGGTTTTTTCCAGCTTGCTGTCCTTCAGCGTTGCCAAACCTGACCTTCAGCCCTTAAGGAGGTTTATCAGCACTTGGGTCCGTGGCCAAGGTCCTCCTTGTGCCTTGGCTGCACTGCAGCAGGCACACTCCCTCCGCAGGAGCAATTTTCACATATTTGTGAAGCTGACTTGCTGGACTTGTGATTTTTTCCATCTTTATTAAACCAGGGAGTGACTTTCCACTGCTCTCGAGAAGAAAGTGGCAGGAGATGTGGTCCTTAGGTGCACACATAGCCACACATGGCTGGAAGGAACACAGCTGCACACAAGGTAATGGGGCACATGGACGGGCAGTGGTGTAGCGATGGAGATTTCAAGCACTGGATTATAAACCTCAAGGCAGCAGGAAGCCCGTGGCTCATTGCCCATCTCCTGCTGGTGCCATGTGGGCACTCTTCACTTGAATTTCTAACCTACTTTGTACTTAAAAAGCTTCACCTGTATGTGGGCTGCAGGCTTTGGTTCACAGCACAAGAAGCTACAAAAGCTCCAGCATAGGTTTGAAGGCTCTCCCATCTGCCTCTGTGGTGCTCACAGACCATCCTGAAGATCTGAAGCTTCTGGATGGAGGGTTTAGGACTGGGTGCTGCACAACTTGTTCCTCTGCCTCCAGCTCAGCAGGAATGGTCTGCAAAGTACCTCAGAAGCCAGCAGGGAGGAGGCAGTCCTTCAAGGGAAAGGAAAAAACACAATGTGTTTTTTCATGCAATTAAAAAATCAACGGATCCCAATTGTTGCTGTAGTAGGGTGAATTCCCACCATGTTTACAAACATTCACAAGCATAGCATGGTAAAACAAATGCCACCAGTCCTCAGGCAAAATGCATCATTCTGTATTTATTATTTTCCCTCATACACAAATATGAGGGAAACTATTTGTCTTTGCAAACTGCTGAGGGAAGGCAGTGGGACAGCCTCTCCAACAGCACATCCCAAGAGTGCATCCCACCCATGTGGGTCACTGCAGTGCCTGGAGCACTGTGTCAGCACAGAGATAACCAAAGTGATCAGGCTGGGACCAGCCTGGTACCCAGAGCGGCAAGATGGCCCCTAAAATGTAATTGTGTACAGGCTACTGTGCTTCTGATGGCTATGTTTGTTCCAGATAAAGCCCAAAGGGTCCTCTTCTTGCAAAGAAACAATAAGTTAGAGTTTTTAACTTCTCTCTTTGCCTTGATAAATATAGATAGCGCCTGCTTATCCTGCCCACAATGTGCCAACCAATTCTGTGGTGTGGGAGCACCCCTTCCAGCAAGGCAGCCTGTCAGGAGCCACCAGCTGCATGCAGAGCAGATAAACACAGTAGTGGCTTCCAGCCAGCCGAGGCATTAGTAAGGGGTTTAGGCCATAGGCAAATGACATAGGAATATAAATGCTCTTACAGCTCAAAGGAATCTGCTGCATTACCTCTGCCACCAGCCCCTGTGCTAGGGAGCTCCTTTCTCCCAGGCGCTCGCCAGGGTAGGATTCACATGAGGATGTGGCTGCGCAGAGCTTTGGGCATCCTCAGGCAGCTCTGCCCGAGGAGGATCAGTTCATGGGGTTACCAGAGCTGGCCCAGGCCAGGGTGCAGTGACTCAGGAGCTCCCTCTCTTCCCAGTGTTTGCACAGACAGAAGCGCTCAACGCTCCCCTTGGCATGTTGCTTACAGGCCGGATGCTCACAGCACACAGCCATTCATCCGAGGAGTGCTGCCAATGCATGCACTGAGCCACATGCAGTAATGAGGGGGCTGGTGTCTGGCCCTCAGCAGATGTGACAAAGCAACAGGAACACATGGCACGTGGAGCTCTGATTTACTTCCCCTTGCAGGAGGTGCACGTGTTGGTGATCAAGGGCACAGCACTCCAAGCTCAATGCACAGCCTTTTCAATCCAAGCCCCTGGGACTAATAAAACATTTGACCTAGTCCCTGCAGGGCCTGCCAGGGACCCACAGCCCTGGATGGGGATTCCTTGCTGTAGGGGTTGGGTCATGTTGGTCAGACACATTGGTTTTTATTTCCTATCCGCAGTGAGCTGTGTCCAACTCCCAGCCCATCTGCTGGCTCTCTGGCAGCCTGGAGCGCCGTGTGCCCAGGTCAGATGGCCAATGGCTTCACCCACGCAGAGGCGCAGCTCTGAGCTGTGCCCTCAGCTGCTGGCTCTGCCTCCCCATCTCCCATGTCACCAGCCTGTGCCACAAGCCAGCCCTGCTTATGGCTTCAGGCCATGAAAAGCATCCCCTGTGCAAACAAACCCGAGCATCATTCGCACGGAGCCTCCACCACGGAAGGATACTGAAATCACAGAACCTGGGCCTGCTTTGTGGCCCTTCCCCAGCTGCAGCCCCAAGAGAGGCGGCCCCGCTCGCTTCAGCCGAATAAAGGAGCGAGAACAACCGGCCCTGATTAAAAGCATTTTTCTAAAGCGCTCTCCGCATGCAAAGATTTGGTTCAAGGAGCATTAAAATCACTGCTGTCAGCTCAGAAACAAGGGGCTGAGGCAAATCTGGGCCGCTGGCATTGTGTGAGGGTTGCCATGGCAATCTCCCAGAAAGGCTGCTTAATAGGCTTTCTTCCCAGGAAACCCAAAACTGCCGCTTGCACTCTGCGGAGCAGCACGGAATATTTTCATGAATAGCATCTCTGTGGAACATTCTGTGGGCTGTTTAGGGCCTCCCTTCAGTCATGGGGTGGCAAATAAGGGGTTGGAAGATCACCTAGCGGTGGCTGGGGACACACAGGGGGACAGGAGGGCTTCCTGCTGCAGACCCTGCCCAAGAACACAGTGTGAGCTGCCTACAAACATGTCCTTTGCACACGAGGAGATGCTTTAGGAAAGAGAGAGGTTGTCCCCAGTCCTGTGACTCTGCACATCCTACCCTCAAGTGCAGCTGAACGAAACGTGCTGCCCTCTCCCTGCTCTTCCCTGCAGCATTTACCGTTGTGAAATAATAATGACATCAGCTGAAATATTCATGGCTGCTAGCTGATGGCGCTCGGCTTTTCTGAAGTGGGAGAATACTGGCGACTTAGGGCTTACCTGAAAAAAAAACACCCAACAACGTCAGTGTTGTGGATTAAGGAAACATTTTATCTTAATGAAAAGAAAAAAGAGACACAGGATTAAAGTATGAGACAAAGGGAAGATACCTCTCAGTTCTGGCAGAGCTTCATTTCGTGGTGTCTGGAAACACATCAATCCCCCAGCCTTCTGTTCCTCCGTGCCTCCTGTAAGCTGCTAACATTACAAGAACTTATTTACTTTCTTGGATACTACATGATTTAATTATTTTGATGCTCTTGAGTGCACGTTAGCAACAGAGTTTGTAATCTACCTTAAAGGACTGACTGTCAGATATGTGCTTGTGAGTGTTATCAAGAAAAGAAGAAGTCACCCCACAGTCTGGCATGTGGCAGGGATGATTCTCCTTTCTCTTGAGCAGTAGTACTTTATGCTTTGGAGCAAGAAGACATGAGTTTCTCTCTGCTGAAGCCAGGAAATTCCACTTTATCTCAGTGTGTAGCTCAGAGCTCACCCACGAGACTTAAAAGGTCATGAGTGAGGCTTAATCTACTGTACTTTTTGCTGTAGCTCTGTTTTGTGTTTCATCTGCAGTCCTAGTACTGCTGCCTCTTGGCGCAGTGATAATTAGAGCTCGGTTTAATATAACCTGTGTGCATTATAAAAGACAGCTGTGCAGCTGGGAGAAAAAAATAAAACCAGAATTACGTTACATCTAACGATGAGAAACCGTACAAAAATGACTTCAGATGAGTCAGTATAGGAAACAATGGATGCGGATCTGAAGGCTTCTCTCCCCACCGAGCCCGCTGCCGTCTGGCAGAGTTCTGCCATTTCCCTGTGTTATGTAAAGAGATTGCTGCCCTCCCTGCATTAGGAGGAGAAGCTGAGCTACTAATTTTTAGTTTCAAAGCCAGGCTCATTATGAAATTGAAATTAGAAGAGTGTGAAGACCTTTGCATCTGTGGTGTTTTTTGTAGGCTGTTCTCAGGGAAGTTTCAAAGACCAATGTCAAAAAGGGAAAAAATGGCCAGTATGCCTTTCGATTTGCCCAGCTAATGCAGACAAGACCGGTGTAGGAAACCCCAGAGAAGCTACAGCAGCCCTTCCTATGTCATTAGTGGACTGTGGTGTGACTCCTCTGTAAAGAATTCATCAAACCATCATTTGGAATGGCTGAGAAGAATGGAAATATGGTATGTGGAAACGAGCAAACCCCCAAGGTCCCACAGCAAACCCATGAAGATGCCTTCTATTTCAGTGCTGAATGTTTTCTTAAGTAGATTATATAACTTAACTAGGTTATGCAATGCTCCAAGTCCAGAAGTTGGACTGTTCTTTAATATTTGAGGTAATAGAAAGAAGGAACAGAGGCAGAGTCACAGCTGCTTTGTTGTACCTTGGTGTGCAGTGGGAAAACTCATCCTGGCTGCTTACTTCAGCTCCTGGTACCTGGCTACAGCACAACACCATTACTTTATCTTTCAGGCCCTTGGGGTAGTTAATACCCCAAAGGCATCAGCTGCCTAATTCTCAGAAGCTACAAAGCACCCATCGTGTTAGTGAGGTGTTGTTCTTTGCTGCCACAAATGGAGAAAAGACTGCAGAGATGATAGAAACTATAAGAACTCTAGACCCACAGAGACCTCAGACAGGTACCTAAATAGAAAGCTGCAGTGAATCCAATCTAAAAAATGCAATTTACATGTGATTAGAATTCACTTGTCTAAAATGCAGTTGTTACAGCACTATTTTTGGCAGGCTTGGGCTCCAACAAACTCTTTCCTTCACACTGTCAGAATTACTCATTTGCATTTCCCATTTTCTCATCTTTGTTTCCCTCCAGCCCTGAATGTCAGAGGATCAGAGGATTATCTGTGTTACCCGGCCATGTGGGTGCCTGAGCACTACAACCTGAGCCTCTAAGAGATCTTGTGTTTGGACAGAAACATGACTGTATTATCTGAATAACCGGGGCTTCCCCATATTCACAAAACCTATTCTTACAGCAGACACGAGAACTTAATCCACTCCTTTTTACTCCCTGAAGATTCAACCAAAGTTTATATAGCGCTGGCTTGGCTGAATGCATTCATAAATTGCCACAAAACCTCCTTTGAAATGGCAGCGAATGCAGTCGGCTGATTACAAAGGATGAGCTCATGCTTTTCCCTGTAACAAGCGCCGCATTGTTAAGGGCTTCAGGGACAGGAGTGGTGAATGGAAGGAATACACAGAGCATCAGGGTCAGGGGATGCAGGGAGGGAACAGGGGCTGAGAGCACTGGGGGTGGCTTCAGTGGTCAGTTGGTTGAAATGGTTAAAAAAATGTGCTGGAGAGAAGGCAAAGTTTTATGCTAAAGCCTTTCAGCTGCCTTCTCTTCTGCAGTTGAGTAGTGCTTACCACCGCACTGAAAAGCCTGGTCTCTCTCCCACTGATGCCAGTAAGGAAATTCTGGCTGCAGGAAGCAGAACAGCGATTTTACAGTCTGCAGTGCTGCTCTGCAGTGCTAACCACAAAGCCTTTCGTTTCACCCTTCAATTACCCTAACTGCAATTCTTCCTGGAGAAGCAATAACGTGCAGCCAACACGCTAATGAACTGTTGGTTGTTACTGGAGTAGAAGGCACTGTAATGCAAAAAAGAAAAAACATATTAGTAATAATAAGAAAATAAATCAAGGGGACTAACAGGAAAGGTTCTTTAAATATTATATTTTGTCTAGAAGTATAATCCTAAAAAAAGGGTCTCCGGTGAAATCCTTCCCAAGTGAAACCTCATGTGGAACAATAGAGGAGACTGCAAGTACAGTTAAATGGCTGAAAAGGTTAAGAAGGGGTTTATGTGAGAAACCTGGAGTCCATTAAATCGGGTTCCTATTCTGAGATCTACTTGGTGGTGGGAGATGAAAACAAAGCCAGAAACAAATTCAGAACAGGCGCCAAGGTATGCCAGTTTGCTACAGAGAACAACTAGTGGAATTAGTATTCTTCGGCAAAGATATAAAGCCAGGTGATGAATATGATGAAAAATGACAAAAACATGGAGTTGCGGTGCTTCTGTTCCTAGAACTCCTGTGTTTTGAAGCAATGCAACAAATATAGCTGGATGATTAATTTTGCAGAAAGAAACAAAGGGTGTAAACCTGAAATGAATCACAGCTCGTGACGTTTATGTCATATCATCGAATTGAAGGAATTTCCTCCCTCCCAGGAACATTCTGAATGACATCTCAGCCAAACAGCATGCTCAGAGTGCCACCTCATGGCTAAGCCTTGCTTTTTGCTCACCCAGTTGCCTTCAAAATGCAGTAGCAATGATCTCATCAATATTTTCCTGAGGAAAAAAAAAACCCCAAAACTCCTGCTTAAATTACGGGTGCTTATTTGCTCAAAAAGGAATCCCTTTGATGCTGTACTCCTACCAGCTATTGCCACTTTGATCAAGTAGACTGGCCTGCACTGGATCTTCCTTTCAGAGGGAATGTTTGAGAGATATCCTGAGGTGCTCAGGGGGACAGGGAGCGCCCCAAGATGGGAGAACACCGTGGCATTGGAGCCTCCCTGGGGTGCTGAGATTTTAGCATAAACCCTCGTTATGCGTTTGCCTTCGTACAGGTGCAATCAGTCGGGGCAGTCAGGCACTTGCTGACCAGTGCTGGAACCCCTGCTCCTTGAACTGTGGCCTGATCCTGGAGGGCAGTGAGGCCCTGGCAGTGCTGCCCAGAGAGCTGTGGGTGCTGGATGGGGCCCTGGGCAGCCTGAGCTGGTGGGGGGCAATCAGCTCATGGTACAAGGTCTGAACTAGGTGGGCTTCAAGGTCCCTTCTAAGCTAAGCCATTCTATGACTGTGACTCTATGATTCTGTGATCTGAGAGGTAACAGGAACACTGGAACCATACGGCTGGGAGAAAGTTTTGGAATTGCTTCATCTGGACTGTGGCCAGAACAGAAAGTTTTCTGACTAAAACCAAGTATCTCAAGGTCCTATAAACAAAAGTCCTAAGCAAAGAGCTCCTGTAGGGACTGCAGTGGGCTGTGGTCCTTTGCTCTTTCCATGAGCTGGAACATCTCTCAGGATAAGCTTTTCTTTCAAGATAAACGCTGAAGAAGAAGAGACCATTTTGGGATGGATCCCATTGTCTGCTGAGAGCTGACGAATTGGCAGCTGAGTCATTCTTTGAGGTGAAGGTCCTTGTACACGTGGCTGAGTTTGGAAACCTCTCCTTGAAATGCCCTGAATGAATGTTATGGGTGAACCTCGCCATTCTCAAACTTTCAATTAAGGCAGGCCTGGGATGTCAGCCACTTCTTCAGTACATTCCCAGCCCAAATGGTTGGGACATTCTGTTTGATGCTGTTTTCATATAGAAGGGCTTCGTTTTACCCTCTGTGTTGGTATCACCAGTACCTGCTAAGACACCACACAGACAGTGGTTTGCCTCTTCAACTAGAGCAGAATATTTCAATCCTAGCAATATTTGCTGCAGAGGCTGTTCAAGCTGCTCAAGTATAAAATATGAGTTGCTGAAATATTGGGTTTTGAATCTGTATATCTCTGGTTCGCAAGAGAAACTGCAGACAGTGCTTATGTACATCAAGCCATGGTTTTATCTTTCCTGAAAGGCATCAAGAAAGAAGCTGACAGTGTTTTTCATAGCTGTATTTAGTCTTTAAAACAGTGTCCCTCATTCCTCTACTAGGGCATGAAGCTGACAAGAAACCAATATCAAGTACAATCTCACTTTCTTTAAGGATCCTCAGGGTAAAACACAGACCTCTTTAGAATCTCATGTTCTTTAAAGAAAAATAGAAGAACCAGCATTATTACAAATAAGCCATACAAATAAGGAAGAGAAATATCCATGCTGACATACATAAGAATAAAATTATTTCACAGTAAAACTGCTGGGACACTGGAGCAGAGACACAGAAAGAGGTGAACTTGCCATCCTTGGAGATACTGAAAACTCAACTGGAAAATGCCCTGAGAAAATCAACCTAATTTCAAGACCAGTCTTTGAGCAGGGGCTTGGACAGGATGGCCTCCAGGGTTCCCTTTTAACAGAAATTACTTTTTGGCTCTGTGATGCAGACAAGGGCTTGTGCCTTTCTTGGGTGGGATAATGTCACCATACTCTGCCTGGCAGACAGTTGATTTAGTATTGCTTCTCTCTCTGTGGGAAGGTTGCACCCACCTGGAGCTGATTCACCCAGCAGCCAGGTCGCACCACATCCAGCAGGATCGCCCTGAGAAGCTCCCTAGCTGAAGCTGACCAACACGAGTGTGTGTCATCCTGCATCTCCATGAACTCCCAGAGAACATTACCTCTAAACAAACACAGTATTTCAAATACAGCCGACAAAACAAAGCCTGGCAGCTGAATAGCACACCCTTTCCTACTGAAAACCCCCATTAAGAGCTGGCAATTTTCTTACTCATCACACTAGCTTGCCCACAAAACCTTTCTCTTGCCTGTACTTCAGAGCAGATCCTCTTTTCATTGGCCCAATACAAAGCTTCATTAATAGCAGCTGCCAGTTCAGGAGGCTGGGCGAAGCTGTAGCTCATTCTGAGCTTCTGTGGACCTTTCTTCTGCCCAAATGGCATCTTGTTCCTATTGCTTTCCTAATCACCATTTGAGCTGAAAAAATATATGAATTTCCCTCTTCAGGTTTTTTTCTACAGGTGAATGTTACATTTTTCAAAGCTGTTTCCATTTTTTTTGTGCATTCAAGGGACAGAAGTCCTACAAGTACAATTAAGGTTGCATAAAGGATCTCTGCTGCATGTTTTGATCATTTTTGATTAGAAAATTCC
Organism: Tympanuchus pallidicinctus; assembly: GCF_026119805.1. Taxonomy (NCBI): domain Eukaryota; kingdom Metazoa; phylum Chordata; class Aves; order Galliformes; family Phasianidae; genus Tympanuchus; species Tympanuchus pallidicinctus. The sequence continues at coordinate 49,563,242 of NW_026294747.1, forward strand.
TGACTCAAAGTCTTTTTCTGCACAGTTTTCACTTTAAATTTGCCTGCTTTTACAGCCCTGCGATGAAGCTGCTGTGCACTGTAAAAAGACTTGTGTCCTTTCACATCTACAAACCTGGAAGCGGGACAAAGGACATTCAGTGATAGGATGAGAGGTAATGTCCTTAAGGGGCACCAGGAGAGGCTCAGGTTGGATATCAGGAAACATTCCTTCTCTGAAAGAGTGGGGATGCAGTGGCACAGCTGCCCAGGGAGGTGGGGGAGTCACCGTCCCTGGAGGTGTTCAAGAACCATGGAGATGTGGCACTGAGGGACGCGGTCAGTGGGCACCTTAACGATTCTGTGATTCTATGAAAAGCAGAGAGACTGATGCAGTGCCTTTGTGAGACTTCTGCATAGCACGAGCTGGATTCTCTGCCACCAACTCATGCAGCAAAGGGAATTAGTTTTCCCTTATTATGTGAATGTGCATCTGCTGGGACTCAAGCTCATAACATCCTGCATCATGAAGAGCTTCCAGCAGTGAAAATGGATGCACTGTGTGCCACACTCAGAGCTTAATTATTACATGGCTACTAAGCAGACCAACTTCCTCAGGTAGGAAAACTCTTCAGGATGCATTTGGACACATCGGCCTCTGGTGATGTGTCATAGTATCGCTGTCGCCATGCTCCCTCATCGAGGTTACTGAAACTTTCAGCAATATAACCATGCTTCCAGACACCTGGTGACCAGCACGGCTGCCAGCTGACACCCAGCTCTTCTTCAAACACCGTGTGGTTTTGGCATGGCCCTGGAGGCAAAGGCAGGAGGAGGCGAGCCTGTTGTGGTGTGTCAGGTATGCTGGAGGCACTTTGGGTCAGCCTCACTGAGCTCATGAGCTGACATGAAAGCAGCTCAGAAAGCAAAGCTGCCAGGCAGAATGCTGTATGACTGACGTCACTCAGCCATCAACACTTGCAAGACGTCACAGGGCCCTCTGCAAGCCACAGCCTGCAGCCCCTCACCTGGCACATGGCAGGGGGAGGCACACGGTTGGAGCCATCAATTACCTTTTTGTTCTTTGCACAGTGTCATTGCTCAGAGCACCTGGAGCAAAAAGACAGGAGGCTGCAGAGAGCACGCACGGAACCAGCAGTTACCCATCAGACCCTGAGAGCCTGATTTTAGCAATTTGATACCAACACAGGGAACCAATGCCGTGTGGATGCCATACGTCCTCCATGGTGAACCACGTCTGTCCCTATTTTTATCACTCTGCTCTGGCCCAGATGCAGCAAACACAACAGCCTGGGACTGCTTTGCTTGTTCTTAGAGTTCTTAGAGCAATATTCATGCAAAAGCACCCGCACCTCACCCACCTCCCAGCTTGTAACCAGCATCTGCTGAGAATATGGGCAGCTTTCCAGGCTCCTGTAATACAGCAGGGATGTGGTGGGGGAGCAGGGACTCCCAGGGACTGTGAATATTCCAACTGAAGTGCCATGGTTGGCAGAGATAACGCTGCCTGAGTTCATAGGAGATAAAGCAGTTAGGAATGAATTAATGCAGAGACAAAACACTCTCTGAGGACCTTTGGAGAAACAGTGAGGAAGTTATGTATTGAGGAACAAGAAAACACAGGGGTTTTGCAAGGGGATTTTGCAAGGAGAGGCTGCAGAGGAGGCACTGGTGCCATGTGCTCTAGGACAGGCACTCTGCCACGTTTCTCACACAACACAGACCCTGCACAGCTCACAGTGAGCAGGATTGCTTAGGTTGGACATCAGGAAAAAGACTGGCCCAGAGAGCAATGGGAATGGAACAGGCTGCCCAGGGCACTGGGCACAGCCATGAGCTGTCAGAGTTCAAGGAGCATTTGGACACTGCTCTCAGACATAGGGTTTGGATTTGGAGTCAGGATAGAGTTGATTATCCTTGTGGGTCCCTTCAAATCAGGATATCCTATGATTCTCTGAATCTATGATAAACATGGGCGTGCTGATGAGGGGAGTACTTTGCAGGACAAAGCTGGCATGAGGACAAGTAGCACTATATTGTCAACAATCTTAGAGCAGGAAACTGTGAGATGCAGCTAGAAAGGAACAGTGAGAGCCCTTCAAGACAAAACTTGCTGTGTTTGTGCAGGAGATTTGCAGGAAGTGCTCAGCAGCTCACACTCTTCCAAGAGAAATACTGCCCAGTGTCCACCCCAGTCCCACAGGGCACAAACTGCAGTGGTTCTGGGGCTGTTTGCTGGTGATAGAGTGGCAGAGGAGCTGGCTGCATGCCCTGGGTGTGCCTTGGGTGTTTCCAGGGCGTACTGAACAGCTGGAGAGTGCGGAGTCACATTCGTGTTCTGCGCCCACTGCAAAATGAGGTGGAAAAAGAGCCTTGGGAGCACTGCAGGAAGGCAAAACCCTGCATCAGCAACCTGCACTTCCCCAGAGCACATCCAGCAGAAGTGCTGGATGACATTTTTAGCTGAGACTTCCTGTCCTTAGTGCATACGTTTGCACGTAAATGGCTTTGCTGGCTGAAGTAACAGACTTCTCATTTCTGCAGCCAGAAACAGCTTAGAAAAAAAAAAAAAAATTGAGTAAGCAGTAGTCTTGTGATAATTTCTGAAATGAGTGTTTGTGAAAGGGTTCTAAAAATTGCCTTAAGTACCAGGAGTTGTATTGAGTTGTTTTTAAGAAGTCTACTCAGAAATATGCAGGCACATTCTTCTACTTCCAGTCTCATTTCTGCAAAATCACCCTCCTTTTTTAGCCAGGCAGTAAACGAGCCCAGCTGTTGTGTCCTGTCCAAAGGGCTTAGCAGGCACTGCACGGGCTCACGTCAGGAATTCAGCAGCAGCCAGCTATACTGCACAGAGTGAGGAATCATAGAATCATTAAGGTTGGAAAACGCCTCTAAGATCACCCAGTCCAACCCCAACTCACTCCACCATGCCCACTGACCATTTTCTTCAGTACCACATCTCCACTTTCCTTGAATATCTCCAGGGACAGTGACTCTGCCACCTCCCTGGGCAGTCTGTACCACCGCATCACACTCTTGCTAAGAAATTTTCTGTAATATCCAAACTGAACATTCTCTGGCACAACTTAAGGCCATTGCCTCTCATCCTATTGCTGTTACCTGGGAGAAGAGATCAACCTCCCCCTCCCAGCCCCACTACAACCAACATGTTGCAGAGAGAAAGGGCTGCAGATTTGGCAAGGTGGCATCCTTTTGAAGATCCAGCAAAAGCATCACAAGATAAGAGCCAGAGCATAGTTCTCTAACTAAATCACTGACCTGAACAAGCTCCCTTCAAGCTTGCAGACTGTAATCCCTCTGACTTCTATCTCTAAAAGCAGCACTACTAAAATGCCATTAAACTACCTTCTCTTTTCACCTGCTTTATCACATTTATCTTGTGAACAGGTGAAGTCCATGAAGAAGTAACATCCCTGCTGCTTTCAATTACAAAAGTGAAAGGTCAGGTTGGCTATAAAAGCTTTCCTGAAAGCTGAGGGGCTGTGATTCTAATCTTGTGTCCTATGACAATGCAGCAATCATTTGGTACTGCAGCTTATTTTGGGAAGTGTGTTCTGGTTATATATATAGAAAACAGCAGAGTAGGTGATGTCTGATTCCTTTCAAGGCTCTTGTGTGACTTAGAGGACCAGCTATCAGACTGGGCTCAACTGTAGGGAGAAGTCAATAGAATCTATGAAAGAAAAAGAGAAGAAATTGAATTCCTCACTATCTACGAGGCAGCAATTGCATATGGAGGAGACAGAGCTCGAGGGAATGGTGCAGTGTGTGGAAATAGAAACCTGAGGCTATCCCTTCCCCTGCCTTCCCAAAAGAAACCTGCTTCCATCCCACTGCAGAAACACCACAGCGAGGGGAACACATGGATCTGTGCTTCAGAGCAGAAACATCCTGGTGATGTGGAGTCACAGCAGGCATCAAATCAGAAAGGAAATCAAGGAGCAGCATAGGGCACTGCCAGGTGTTGCCAGAGGTGGCTTTTCCACCCACATGGATGAGGAGAGATGAGATGATCTCCAGCAATCTGCTGCTTTGAAGGAAAGCGCAGTTCTACATGCAGACAAAATGCTTCCAGTACTCAGCTGCTAAACCATGGCTGGAAAGATCCCAGTGTCTACTGCAAGGAAACAAAATGTTTAACCCCTTGGCATGAGGAGGAGAGTAGCTGTTGTGCTGCTTTCTCTGTGAGCTGCACAGAGGGCTGGGCTTGCCTTGAGCTCATGCATTAGCTGATTTCTCCAGGTGGGCTGTGGCCTTACGTCCCCATGGGTCTCTGGTGTCACCAGGCAAACTCCTCACTGTGCTGGGTGTTGGACCAAAGCTGAAGTACCATTACTGACTCAGAAACCAGCAATGCAAGGGGCAGATGTAATAAGAAGGTCTTTCTGAGCCTATAGTAATGATGACCACGCACATCTACCTCACTTAGAAATATTATCACTTTCCAAGCTAGAGAATAAAGCAGAAATAGGGTACATAGAAGAAGTTTCACCTTAAAGCAAGACTGACAATCACTAATGTAGGTGATTGCGTGTCTACCTTAATCCAAACTGTGGAAAAATTGTTCATTGCTGAGGACCCACAAAAGCCTATAAGGTTCCAAAGAGTGCTCTTTATTACAAGAAAAACTGGCATGCCAGAAGGCACTCCTATTTTCAGCAGCTGAACTTGTAAAACTGAGGAAGGGTGTGGGAATCAGAAGGCTCAGCAAGATAAAAAGAACCAAGATTTCCTTAGGTTTTTGTTGAATATGGAGATATTTTTAAGTGCCTGTCAGTGGTCTCTGACAAAATGCTTGGGGACTCTATGAATATCTGTCTTCCTTTGGAGGATTCAGATTGAGGAGCTAAAATATACCTCTTTCAGAAGCGAGCTCCCCTCCATTTGCCAAGGCCAGTAGTTCTGGAAGTCAAATAAGTTTCCATACAAGTAATTTCTGCCCAATGAACTATCTAAAGAGCACAGAACCACTCAGGAATTGGAAAAGATCTGGGGGTCACAGGTTTCTTAAGGGACCACATAAGCTACTGGCACTCCAGACTGCTTGTACAACCAGCAACCTCCATTCATGTGGTGGGACAGAGGCATGGCTAAAGCTGTAGTCGTCCTCTAAGTGGGTTTGCTGATGTTGGAACAGTCTTGGCCAGCAAACTGTGGACAGTGGCAACTAACCACACAAGTGGAGGCAGAAGCCAGCAGTGTGGATCTTGTGCTTATGTGTGAGACCAGACAGGTCCAGGCTCATGCAGAATCATGCACCAAACATGAATCGACTGTGTGATGTTCTTGCAAGAAAGGTATTCTTGGCTGCATTTATAGGAACATATTAGCTAAAGCATGAGAGGTAATTATACAATGCTACTAATTGCTGATGACTCCTCAGCTGTGCTCCTATGTCGATGAATAGTTGTCCAAGGAACAGGCCCATGATGAGTATCTACAGGAAAGCCACATAAGCAGGAGAAACGTGATGCTATTCTGTGATGGAAAACTAGAGGTGTTTGGTTGCTTAATCTATAAGAGGAAATGCCAAAAATGAGAAATGGGGAAACGGCTATTTTCTGTGCATAATAAGAGACAACTTACATCTGTTTTATTACTTCATTAATTCTTATCACTCTTTGGACTGAAACTATAGGAACATCTTTATCTTCTTTTTGGCCATACCATATCGATAGCACAGATATATATTAATAGAAATACTCCAGAAAGTTCTCAGCGAGGCAGTGCCAAAACTGAAAGCAATTCTGCAGTGATGACGCAAAATTCCATGTAAAGTTCTGAGCCGATTCAGCGAGCTTGGATCGGTTGGGCTCAGTAGTAAAAATCCTATAATTGCTAGTCTTCAGCCATACAGCATCATCCTATATAACATCATCCCATAGCTGGCTAGTGAGAATGCACTTGCATCACAAACTGGTGAATGTTCTGGTGTGTGATTGTCATGAAACATACCTGACCTTGGAAACTGCACAGTCACTGTCTGTCCAGACCTGTTCCATGACACCAGGCCCTTCAGTGAAGCTGACTTTGCTGAATAGTCCTCTGAATTTCTATAAATGCAGCCTTATGACATGAGATCAAGAACAGATTTTCCATGATTTATACTTCTGTTGACTCTATCCCTGATTAATTTCTATTACCAACTTCTTAATGATGCTCTAACTGCTTAACAAAACCTGTCTAAAGCATTTTCATTTTTAGGCCTATCTCTTGTAATTATTGGACTCACTGACCCAAGCCCTGATTCCATCCCATTGGCTGAATTCCCAGCTTTACCTTATCACCAGACCTGTCTGGCAATCGTGACTCTTGGCTGGATTTGGGCATGATCACCAGACCTGCCCTGCTGTCATGTCAGATCTCAAGTTCCATCCCATTCTCCTTCTTGTACCTCTGATTTCCATCAGCTGAGCATACCAGTATTTTTAAGTTGTCGTTAACTAGTCTTCGACTCCCATGTTTTCCTGTCTGTTATGTCTTCCTAATGTCTCTTCCTGTATCATGTATGAACCTCAAAAAGTCCTTTTATGTATCTTGTATCTTCAAGTTTCTCCACAATTACCAGAGACTTCATCTCATTGATCCATGACACAGGAGTTCATGTGGAGTGCATGTCTATTTTGGGGTCTCCAATCCTGACCAATTGAGTACATTTGATCTTTTTTGGAGACCACGATTAATAAATCCATCCTGAACCCAAGCTGAATTCAGCCATTAGTGCAGTTGTGAAAACACTGTGCATAAAAGGATTAGTAGCTTGGGAATCAACTTGTGCCTAGGAAGAACAAGATGAACTGGAAACAAAACTGAGGATGCTTGACGCAAAACTGAATTAAAGGGTTATGACAAAAGAAGGAGACATAATATGTCAGTAGCACAATGGCTTTGTAGAAATGAGATGATAAATTGGCTTGTGCTTTGGAAACAGGAGTGCTGAGAAATGTTTCAAAACACTGAATTGAAATGAGGCTGTTCTGATGCTTTCTGAAGCTTTTGATAATCTTTTTTTGAAGAATATTTGCCCTCATTGCTGTAAACTTATTCAAACTTTGCAAGGAGACATCTTACAACTCATGTATTACAGACTCCCAAGGATCACCAGCATACTTTTTAGAGCTCCTGAAGCTCCTGAAAGGTAACTGTTGTCAGTAGATTTTAATTTGCCGTATCTACTTTTTGAGTTTATAATTTGAAGAAGGTTGGAAACCACAAAGCATACATGATATGCGTGTTCCTTTGGGAATTTATGTTCAATAAGATGTTTTGTAGGCAATTTAGGATTCCTAATAAATCAGATTTGAAAGCACATATATATATATACATATATTCTGTCAACGTAAGTGGTCTCTCTACAATAAGGTCATACTTCATAAGCAGGTTTCTGTTTTAAAGGATGATTTCAAGTCTCGTAGTCACGAATTGGGTTAGACTGTCCCTGGAGAGGCTTTTAATCTAGCTTGGACACTACCGGACTTGCCAAAATTAACTCATGCTTCCAGACAAGTGAAATGATCAGTGATAGCTTCTGATCTAAAAATCCATCAGTACACCTCTATGTTGTTTAATCAAACAGTAGTGCTGCTTCTGATGTAAACAAACTTAGCAGAGGCTACAAATATTTATTCACCTTTTCTGCAGGTCACTCAGAGTTATGGTTTGCTAGAATATCTGAATGCCAAAGTTGGCAGGGCATAAAAGCAATGGCATAAAGAAAATACCAAAAAAACATGGTCAGTTTTTTCTGTAATTGCACTGCTATGGATGTGCTACTCTTTTTTTTTTTTTTTTTTTCAGACTTCATTTGAAACAATGCATTAACCAATGGACCTGCTGAAAGACATTGACTTTGTGTTGGAAGAGTTTGACTAGATACACTGAAAACTGATAACCTCCTGATAAACTGAAAAGGACTATTTCAGATTTGCTTTGGATTGACAGAGTAGAGATTTTCAATAGAGCTGGGCCTGTCTGGGTGAATCTGCTCCTTCGCCAAACAAAACAGAAGCTGAAAGGCAGTTCAACCACAGCCTATAACCAAATTCCAGACTACACACCAGGGGAGAAGAGAAGCTTCTCATGAATATGTTTATACTCAAAATTAGAAGGTTACTTAATCCCCATGGCATGATGGTTTGGAGCAACTCTTTACTAGAAGACTGAGGAAACACCATTTTCAGATGAGGCTTGATTAGCTGCAAGGCCTGTCTGTGGTTGCAAGAGAGCAAATGATGGGCTGCATGGGCCTGTCAGTGGGCCCCCTTCAAAACACTGCCTTACTTGTCATGGTGGGAACCCTTGGATGCTGATTGTTCTGGAAAACTCAATTTCCACTAGGTTTCTGAAAGTGACCCAAGGCTGCTCATTAAGATCAATGCAAGGCTGAGCTTTTCAAACCTCCTTTCCCACTGGTATTAACATGAGGCACCTGGAAGGAAAGAAATAGACTATGGGTGATAGATAACTGGCTACAGATTGGTCTGAATAAAACAATTTTATGAAGACTTGTCATTAGAAAAGATCAATATAAAAATAACACTAGTGATATCTCACTCAGACTTGCTACCAGTCATTATACTATCCCTTCCAATTAAGAGTTTATTGCAGGAGACGCTCCATCTCATACACTGTCTTCTGCCACTTACACTGACTCCAAGTGCATGCTAAGGGTTGCCATTGCCAGAAATTTCACAGGGAGTGACAGTGATGATGGCATCTGTAGGGATGGGTGGCACCATCTTGCCCAAGGCTAAGGCCCATCAGCGAGTGGTTGGACTGTACCCTGGAGGAGCATGTAGGGTGACTGTGGAAAACAAGGATGAGCTGCAGGGTGTAGGCTAGGTCTAATTGCAAGAAGGTGAAAGGGAACAGGATGGGATTTTATTCTGCTTTCTTTTCTTGTGTCATAAAACTAAAAGATGTTGGAGATGTTGGGCAAACCACTGCCTGACAACTTCATTAAAATTCTGTTTTGTTTTCCTTCAGTATTTTGTCTCTCTCTGCCCCCTTTTTACAATTTAACTTGGCTTATAAACATCTTGGTTGTCATGCTCACAGGCTTGTTTTTGAGTATTCACAAGCTGATACAGTTTGGGAACTAAAGAAAACAGGATCATGAAGGACGCTGAACTGCAGCAGTGTGTTTCTCTCTCATAAGATGCTTCTGGTTACCTTCCTGAAATACAGGTTTCACAAGGAACTCCTCTGGCGCAGAAGTTTGTCTGGCAAAACTAATTGATGTGAAATGGTCCAATTAGGAAACACGCTGCACTTTTCCACTTCTGATGGGGAACTCTGCTATGATTTATGTCCTGTAGGAAGAGTTTACAGACTTGGAATGCGTCTTCCTTATTTTTGCACTGATAAGCAATATGACTTGTTTGTGTTTGGCAGTCCCCAGGACCAAATGCTGGCAAATAGAAAGGGTAAGAATTGTTCAACCAAGAGTACATCTGCCCTAGCTTCTTCAGCTAATGACCAGCCTATGTGTGCATGCCTACTAATAAAACTGAAAGGATTGTGTTCATTATCATTTCATGTAGCAAAACTGAATGGCATCCACACCAAACAACTGGTACATACCCCATCACAGCTCAGACTGACCTAAAACAAAATGCCTGCCATTTTCAGGGACCATCCTCCTCAGAACCATCTTTCTCAATGAAAGGTCACAAATTATAGGAGAGCAGGCAGAGAGCTCACTCATAGAACTAGCTCTGAGCGTCTGATGTGCCTAGCAGGTTCCTCTAGCAGGAAGATTTTCCAGGATCCTAACGCTTAAATGTCTCCTGCTGGCAGCCAGCTTGAGCCCCCAGGCCTTCTATTCATGAGCTCAGTAATAAAGCACTTTTACTACTTCAGGTTCATAGCTAAGCGTTTTCCAAAGCAGAGGGTACACCCATATGGAAATTAAATACTGAGAAGTCAGAGTTTTTCCAGCTAAAACATTTCAGGTGCTTAAATTTGCCTGTCCCAAACATAAAAAATCCCCAGCAAGGCAAATGCTCTCACGAGTAAATAGCTGATCAAGACAAACAGGTCAGCAGATAGCTCAGTGACTCTGAGGGCCACTGCCCACTGCTTTACTGGACTTTGAACAGCATTTCCTATGGCATATTGTTAAAAGGAAAAGCAAGATAGAGTGATCTTGTCACATACAGGAAAATTCTGTTTATAAACCTTATTCTTACCTCATGTTTTCTGCACGTGAACTTCACCGATTTGGTACAGTACATCTACACGGCCACTTGATTTTTTTTATTGCATGAATTGTTACTGTGCAACATGAAAAAGCATCTGAAAGCAACTGATTTGTTTTCCATACATGATTCATTTGCATTGCCTTCATCATAATCCATTACTAAGGCAGCAGAGTAGGAGTTGATAGTGCCATCTTCTCTCTTTCCCCTGCAGAGATTTAACTATGTAAAAGATTGATCTAATGGCTTAGTGCTACAGAAATACTTAAAAAATATTCCCTAAGCCCTCGCCCTGTGATCCACCCATTCATTTTGTGGTTGCTCTGAGTCATGTTAGGCTATTCTACAATCCAGTTTGTCTCATTGAAGCCACTATATTCTTTCTTCCTCATTTTTGCTTTTTTTCCCCCCCCTCCTGTTTTATTGCATTAAATCAGCTCACAGGAGTTGGCCATGCAGCAGAATCAGCACACACAGCCAGCAGCTCTCTGAGCAGAAATATCAGCACTGATTTCCAGCAGCAGTGAGCTGGTAACTTAGCTCACCGCATCTCAGGAAAACATACTGAGCTATCAGATCATGTGAACATGCCTCATCTATACTGTTTAGAATCTAATTAGCTTAACTCCTACTGGAGGTTCTTTTGGACATGAAGAGACTTCATATGGTTGTTTTTGCTTGCTCACCTCTTAAGAAAGCACCCCTCAACAGAAAGGTGGCAACACCTGTAACTATTGCAAGCATTTTTACAGAGAGCATTGAAGCAAAGCCCAGGAGTGTGCAGCTGTCACTGAAGGAATAACACAAGCACCAGCCGATGTAATTACTGTAATGCAAGGCTGGATGCGAAGAAAAAACAAACACCAGATTTAGCAATTAGAGGTAGGGGTGGTTTCCACACAAAGAACTTTATTTTCCTAAATACAGCAGTGAAAAAACAAACTTTTAGAAGAAGAAAAAAAGAAAAAAAAAGAGAGAGGATTTTATGTCTATATGTTTAATCACTTTTTCTAAGACAAAAATCATTTACATTCTGATAACTCACACTCGTAAATAAATAAAGGCAGCAGGGCATAACATTCAAATGAGTACCCTGTAAAATTAGCAATGTATTTTTATTAATCAGGAATATAACACTGCAGTATTTAACCTTGAATTTGTATATACACAAATGCCACACCTTACACAGCAGTAAATCAGGACATACACCATAGGAGCATGTACAATAATTTATGTTAACAAAAGCCTCCTCCAAACTGGTAACAGAGCAAAAACCCTCTGAGAGGTGAGTAACAAAAATAAAGACTGACATAACCAAACAAAACCAATTCAAAGGGAAATACAGTTAACAAGTAGAAATTATGAAGTATCATTACCTCCCCAAAATATCCAGCAACCTGTTTAGCTCTAAGGTAGGTTACAAAGAACACAGAAAAGTTACTTTACTTCGGTAGAACACTAAAATGCAAGCTTTTGCAACTTGGTCCATTTACATTTTGCTAATTATTTAGCCTGCCATATTGAGAAGTTGTGTGTTCCTCAATGTTTGGATATAGAAAGGAATCATTACATTCTTCAGAACAAAAGCAAGACTTTGAGAAATCTCTGCTTTTTCCTTTTCTTTTTTGGTTAAGCATATTTAGTTTTCATTCATGCAAAAATTGAACTGATCCCATTCCAGATGAGGAGTTTACCATAAAATTTAAATAATCGATTAGATTACAGAACAATGGGAAAAAGCTTAATCCACACGGTATCGTGCTACCAAATCCTAGTCAGTTAATGAAAATGGCACTAACCTTACACATTTGCCTCACTAGAGATGCAGGCTTGACTTTTCAATTCAGAGAAGCTGAAAGATAAGCAGAGTTAAAATAGATCTGAAAACTATACTTACTCATTTTTTGCCTAAGTTCAAACACTTATAAAGCTACACATGGCCTCCAAAGAACACCACCATTAAATTGTTAAACAACCTACAAGAAACCACTGCAGACCTGACAGCAATACAAAAGAAAAATGCATACTATTACCACACTGTTACATTCTTACATTTCCTAAAAATTTAAGCATAAACCAGAGATTGAAGTTCAAACACAGAGAAATCTTGAAATGAGTAAAATAATTCAGGTGTCAAACATCACTATTCCGTGTCAGCCATAAAATCTATGAATACAGATTGGAATTTTACCCAGAAGAAATGGTTTTATTTATTTATGTATTTATTTTTAGGTAAGGGCAGATACATTCAACCAGGTTCTATCTCTGAAGAGCCAGGGAGAACCCTGCAGCAAATGTTCTGTCATTGCCAAACTGTACCTTAGGTACCTAACTGAAAAAACAGATTGGTTTTGGCAAGTAAAATGCAGAGAAATCACATGCATGCTCACAAAACAAGATATACTCACACTCTGAAGTGACACAGGCTTTCAGCAGCATCTGAAAGCATGTTGCAGAGGAAGAGTACTCCCTCCTCCTTGTCCCCGATCTCCGTATTTACTTTAAAATAAATAAATTCATTTTTAAATAGAATATATTTTTCCAAACTTTGATGCTTGTTGTCAGGACGCCATACAGCAGTTCTCACCTATTGTATTACATTAACTTGAGATACAGTGGAATTATATATGCATAATAAATCCAGTTTGCATCAAGATGCCAGTAAACAGTTTCTGTATCCACACATAATGGTGCATGTTTGTGGTGTCCTAAAGGCACTTGTCTCTCACAGACAGCACTGTCTTATTTAATAGGTTAAAAATATATCTAAAAATACTTTAACATCAGAAATGGTCTTTACTCCTTAAAGAGGTGCAAAACATCACCTATGGAACTTTGATTCATTAATTCAACATGAAAGAGCGAAGTGCAAAGTTTCTGTAATTAAATATATCTCTCTGTATTCATTCATTTTAATGCCATGCTCAAAAAAAAAAAAAAAAAAAAGCTAAAAACCATGCTATAGTAGAAATGTGATAGGTGCTAGCAGCCACAAATGAAAGGTAGTGCATAAAGTAGAACAGTCGAGCTTACTTACAAAGCTTATTTATAATTAAGCAGTGAGTTACAAGGAGAGATGTATGGCAAAAGTCTTTTCCAAGACGTGCCTAAAGCCACACCTGACCAGTATGAAAGATCTATATATGTATATATATCACACAAACGTACATCATTAGGGATGCCTTTATATCTAGCTATCTAGTTTTACAAAAATAATTCCAAAATGCTCATCTGCTTCAGCATAACTTCTGTTTTCATCCAATAGGAAAAGTCAAAACCAGACAGAACAGCAGAATTTTAGAAAGACACCTAAGTAGCATTAATAAAGTTCATTGCAGTTTTCAGGTGCTAATGGATGGCAGTGTGAAATCCTCAAAACCCAACTCATCTGGCCAGTACGTATCTACAGATTGTCCTCTTCAAGTTTCAGCTTCTTAAAGCAAACATTATCAGTTTCCACCAGCAGCAGAACTGTTCTTGCAAATCATAGGTCACAGATACCATTAAAAAAGTGGCTTTGCCTATGTAAATTTGAAGCTGGCATTATACTTCTGCTAAGTAGGAAATCTAAAGAGATCTAAACAACCAGAAAGTGTGATGGATGGAATAAAACAAGTACAACCTAAAAGGCAGCAGGTTTGGGGTTTTTTTTTTGCATTTAATACTTTTCATCAAAACAGCACATTAAGAGCATTCAGACTGCTATGAAGTTACTGGGAGGAGCCTCATGCTTAAACACTAATTTTCATGTCCAGCTTTCTTGAAATAGTTCTGCCAGTACTGCACCACAAGGAATTTTCTGCATTTTGAAATATCTGCATTCTCTGAACATTACAACAGGTTATTAAAAAAAACAAAACAAACAACAAACAATCAACCAACCAACCAACCAAAAAAAAAACAGATTAAAAAAAAGAAGCAATTCAATCAACTCTTAAGCTGCTCCTTCAGAGAATCACATTTCATTGCTTATAGCATTGACCAGAATTGCTGATGGTGTACTGACAGTTGCCATGGCAAGTGGGTGACTGCGTGGGATAGCACGCATATAGCCAAGGTAACTTTTTATGCAACCCCCATGATTTAAGCAAGCATAGAACACCTTATGTGCTGCCAATGTAACAATAATCCTACATGACGTGACGCAGGAAAAAAATGTTATTTTATGTCAGGCCATGGCTCCTTCAGTACTCCCATTCATCTGTTTTCATGTCCAGGTAGTAAAGGATATTCTGTGCAAGCTTTACTGCTTGCTTTCTGGCAGCCTTACATCGCTCATCACCTTGTGGGTCAACAGCATCAAGTGCAAGAAGTTGTTTTGTAAGGAGTTCTTCCAATCGCATGTAATTTTTATCTGTTCTATTTCCATCAAAAGAAATCACCTCCTGCTGAATTTGAGACAAGTTTCCAAGAACAGTCCAAACTGCTTTATGAGACTGATGTTCTGCAGCAGTCTGCTCTGCGTACATCTGCCTTTTCCCAAGTGCTTCCTTTAAATCGATGTATGTTATGAGAGTTTGTACTTCTATCACAGCTCTTCTCCTGGCTTCTCTAATACAAGGATTTTTTCCCGGACTCACTTCATCTAACTGAGCAATTAATCCCTGCAGTTCTGCTTTGGATCCCAGATACAAATCAGAAGCATTCTCTGCTTTCAAAAGTAAAGAATTAACTTCCTTCATTTTCTTGCGGATTTCTTCTATTTTTAGAATGGACTGATTTTGTGCCAAATCATAAGCGTGAGTAGAATCCGCTTCTTCATCTAAGTCCAGGTATTTCTGCAATTTATTGATCTCTTCCACGACCTCCTTCCTGTAATTCCTTATTTCCGTACGACCGCAGACATCCAAAGCATCCAAATCAGCGACGAGGCCTGTGAGCACGCAGCCTAAATGCCTGCAGGTATCATTACTGCTCACTCCCATCAGAAGCGCAATAAGAGTTCCTCTCGCTTTGTTCACCTCACACATCACAGAGTTAATCTTGGAGACAGAAGGATGCGCATCATTAGAGAGCGGCAGGGAGAGCTGTCTCTTGGCGCAGCTCTCTATGATCTCCTGCACGGCACACACTTTGGTCAGGGTGCGATACCTCGCTTTGCGCAAAGAAACCTTCCCTCCGGTTTTCACCTGGGTGAGCCTCAGCACGATATCCTGGATGCCTTCTTCAAACTCCTCGTTGACACAGTTGCCTCCTTGGTAGAAAGGCGTGATCTCGCGCTCCACCAGCGCCTGTGCCTCCTTGAAGATGGCCTCGATCTCCAGCCGGCGCGGGTGGTTTGCGTTCTGCTCCAGCTCCTTCAGCAGCCGCTCCGTCTCCTGGGCAGCTCGCTTTCGGGCCTGCTGGATGTCCCCTTTGCCCTCGGTGTCCACGGAATCTATCTCGAACAGCTGCTTGGTGAGGGACCTCTCCAGCTTCTTGTAGTCCCGGTCCGTGGACAACCCGCTGAAGACGGCCACTTGCTGTTCGATCTCTTTGACTTCTTTCTGTATTTCGTGCAACCGTTTAATGGAAGGGTGTTGGTTCCCCATATCCATGCTCTTCTCTCATCCGGCTTCAGACGAACTGCGAGGAGGGCAAAGAGAACACGGCGGTTAATCGGGTGCCGCGCCATCTCCCAGCGCCGCTGTTTACAACTTTCCTCCGGCGCTGCGGCCGCACCGACAGCCCTGTCCCGTCCGCGGGCTCGCACCGCTCCTTCAGCCCGGGGCTGAACCCGCTGCAGGCGCAGCGCTCCCCCCACCCCGCCCCCGGCCGCCCCTTCCCACCGCTCCGGCGCTGAAGGCGACGCGGCCCCGCAGGCCCCCCCGATCCCCGGCTCACCCGGCAGCCGCCCCCGGGCTGAGGCACGGCGGCCCGGCGCGGCGCTGCGCCACGGCCGAGCGGTAACGAAGGGCGCGGAGCCCGGAGCGCGGCCCCGCCCCGCAGCACCGCCCTCGGCTGCGGGGCCGCCCTGCCCGCGCGACATCGCCGTAAAGCGCGGCCGGCGGCGGGGGATGGCGGCTGGCGGCGCCGTGCGGGCGCTGAGTGCGGGCGGCTGCCGCTACGGCCGCTTCTCCTCTTCCTTCTCCTCCGGCGGGGAGGAGCGGGCGGTGAGTGCGCGTCGCGGTGCGTTTTAAAGCCGTGCGCGGCTCCGGGATGCGCGTGAAGTCTCGGCGTTGCTCGGGAACGGCGCTAACGTCGGTCATCCCGCGTGTTTCCAGGGGCCGCGCTTCCGTCCCCCCGCCGGCTCCCGCAGGGACTGGATCGGGCCCCCCGACAAGCGCTCCAACCTCCGCCCCGTCATCTTCTACGTGCCGCCCCGCGAGTCCCGGCTGGAACGGCGGCTGCGGGAGCTGCGGGAGGAAACTCAGGCGTGGAACCAGCGCTTCTGGGCCCGGCAGAACACCGCCTTCCAGCGGGTGAGTCCGTTGCCGCTGGGGGGCGGCCTCGGGCCGGGCTGGGCGGGGTGGGGGCGTTTAAGGGTCCCTTCTAACTCCAGTGACGCCGTGACAGGTCCTGTTGCGCTGGCAGCTTGTTGCAGCTTGTTGCAGCTTGTATCGAGACTGAAAGCAAGGACGCATTCAGTTGTGTTCTGCTTTCTTTTGTGATTGCACCGAAAGGTCTGGAGCACCTCTCCAATGAGGGAAGACTGAAGGAATTGGGCTTGTTTAGCTAGGAGAAGAGAAGGCGCTGGGGAGACCTCACTGCAGCCTTCCAGTGCTTGAAGGGAGCATATAAACAGGAACGGGAGTGACTTCGTACACACAGTGATAGGACAAGGGGGAGATGGCTTTAAGCTAAAAGAGGGGCAGTTTAGGTTACATGTTTAAAAAAAATATATATCTTTATTCAGAGGGCAGTGAGGTGCTGGCACTGCTACTCAGGGAAGCTGTGGGTGCCCCGTCTCTGGAGGTGTTCAAGGCTGAGTTGAGTGGGACCCTGGGCAACCTGGTCTGCTGGGGGGCAGCCAGCCATAGCAGGGGTGTTGGAGCTCACTGACCTTCCACGCTAAACTATTCTATGATGCTATAAGTTAAGAAGAATAGGAGTGATTCAGTAATTCATTATTTCTGAGCTTTGATCACCATATCCTCCCTGACCTTGTGAAGATTTTGCAAAAATAAAACTTTTAAAAAAAATTTTGTAGAACTGCTTTTTGAGTTTGAGAAAATGGTGAAAAGATAATTATTGTGTATACATCCAAATAATGACAGATTTTAAGGCTGCATGTTTTTCTGAACACAGAAATTCTCAGTTACATACTTTTGTTTTATCTTCACTGTTTGTTTTTGTAAGATTTGGATGTAGAAAAAACAAGTTAGTGGTACTCCACACATGAGTTGTGTGTGTTTCAGTAGGACACGTGTATGAATCGATTGATGCTTGCAGCTAGCAGGTTCATTGAATCATCAAATGGCTAAGGCTGGAAGTGACCTTAAAACTTACCTAGTTCTAGATGCCTGATGTAGGCCCACCAGCTCAGGCTGCCCAGGGCTCCATCCGAGCTGGCCTTAGGCACTTCCAGGGATGGGGCACCCACAGCTCTCTGGGCATTAGTGCCAGGGTCTCGCTACAGTCTGAGTAGAGAATTTCTTTCTAACATCTAACCTAAATCTTCCATCTTTTAGTTCATAGTCATTCCCCCTTGTCTTATCACTATCAAACTATGCAAAAAAAGTCTGTCTCCTTCCCAGTTATAAGCTCCCTTCAAGTACTGGAAGGTAAGGTCTTCCTGGAGTCTTCTCCAGGCTAAACGAGCCCAACTCCTGTAGTCTTTCTTCACAGGAGAGGTGATCCAGCCCTTTGATCGTCTTCATGGCCATCCTCTGGACCAAGTCCAAAAGGATCTAAGCAACAGAGCTTTATCAGTTTAACACAAAGTCAGTGTGCCTGGGAAAATGTTCTGTTGATGTTTCCAAATTTAGTGAGTGTTGTTTGTTATTTCAGAGGGTATTAGGCACTGGGCCGTTACATGATTTAAAAATAAAGGCTTACTTCAAGGACCGAATGCCTCAAATTCTAATGTGGAAAAAAAATCTTTTAGGAAAAAGAAGAATTTATCTACTCTAGACTGAAAGCCAAGGGTCTGGAAACGAGAGATGAAACAGGTTAGTGAGATCTTTGTACAGTTCAGGATACATTATGAATTCTGTTAGACTTCAGATCTTGCTAGTTATGTGCTGTGTGTTCTATGCCAAGTAATTGTTCAGAGCATGCATATGGAAAGTGAGATCTTCTGCTTCAGTGTTTGTCCCCTAATTCCTCCTTGCCCAGCTGGAGGTAATGTGCTGAAATCCTCTTCAAGTGATTAACCGTTCTGCAGCCTAAGGAAGAACAGGCTTTCTTCTCTTACGTTTCTTAACCCAGTGAGCTAGCTGAGCTGAACGTACTAGAGCACTTGCCTTCAGTGGATATTGTGGGTGGGCAGAAAAATGCATGCTCTTTCTTCAGGTCCACATTAAATTAATACAGTATTTTCTATGAGAGAGAGTAAGATAACCTCTGAAGAATAATAATGCTTTGGGTTGGAAGGGGCCTCAAAGTTCACTTCATTCCAGCCCCATTACTGCAGGCAGGGTTGCCAACCAATAATTCAGATGCTGGATCAGGTTGCCTGTGGCCCCATCCACCCTGGCCTTTATCAGCTCCAGGGACAGGGCATCCACAGCTTCTCGGGGCAAAGAGGCAACAGCTGTTCTTTGACCATCTTTGTCTGAGCACAGTTGCTGTAAAATACTTGCCTGAATAATTTATTATGTGAAATAGAAATAAGGATGCTTTCGTAATGTAGAGAATTGGCCATTGTAGTACAAAGCTGAACATTTTGTTTATAGAATAATGATGCGTTTGACTTCAGGAAAGCATCTGTACTGATGTTCTATATATCTCAGACCTTCATGTTCCTCTTCTGTTTATGTCCTAGTGATTGGTGTGTGATTGCAAAACAAATTAAATTCTGTTGTTAAGAAAAACAACTGCTTTGTGTGTTTTTTGGTTGTTTTTTTTTTTTAAATCTGAGAAGTAGAAGAGAAAATAAATTTCTACATCCCTTACGTTGACTGCAAATATTGGGTTGGCTCCTCTCACACAGGGCTGTATATAGATAAGAGTAATAACTGCATGCATGTACAGTTGGAATAAAAGTTATTTCTTATACAAAAGATTAATAGTGCTGTCAGCAGAACTGATTGAATATTATGACTAAAGCTGTTATGATGATTTTATCCCATAGTATGTTAGGATATTGTAATACTGATAAATAGCACACAATTCTATGATCAATCTTGGGTGCTTTAATATGTGTTTTTGGAACAATAACAAGTTGAATCTCGCAGTCTCTTCTCCCTCGTGTCCGTATTCTCTGGGAAATTCTAATTTGACCCTTGTTTTAGAATTGCTGTTGATGCTAAAAAGCTTTTGTAGGAAATAACAAAGTTGAGAATATTTGTTGGCTGTCCAGGTGCTACTTGTGTGCGGTAGAAAAAGATCTTCCTTTCATGTTCTGGGGGGAGAATACGTGTCTCCTTAGCTTCCACATTGAGCAATATGTTCAAATTTGTGCGTCCTCTCTTGTACTTCTGTACAAAAAGAGTTGCCTACTAAATTAATATATCTGACATACGAAAGAGCACGTGTACTGAGATAAGTCACTTGAAATTTATTAGCAGCAGTAGAAAAAAATGTATTTTTGACATTGTTTTGTCAGTGATGAATCGTGTTCTGCCTGTACTTACAGACCTCCTTGTAGGGAGGAAATTCAAGTTCCTAAGTGCTCTTACTGGCAGTGTTTAGACTTCAGCCCTGTGACAAATTAATGTTACTCAAGAAGTAGATGACTTTTTGGGAGAGCTCATTGGCTTCCTAAGAAAGCTGAGACTTTTATAAACAAACATCACTTTCATGAGTAAGAAGGGTTTAAGAATTACTGTGCTGGTTCCAACGTGCACTGTGTTTTTAATCTGCTGTGCTCCATTGATAAGTTTTTAATATGTAAATGTATGTGTTCAAGGTTATACAAGAAGCCTGTGAGAGCAAGCAGTCAGACCTAGCTCCACAATCTGAGCCTGGTGTTTTAGTCTGAAGATCTATCTTCACATTGTCATGCCAAAACTTATTTTCAGGCCAGAAAGTGACATTGAATGCAGAGGAAATGGCTGACTTTTACAAGGACTTCCTGCGTAAAAATTTTAGAAAGCATTTGCATTATAACAGGTATGTAGAATGTATTTATGTTGACATCATAGTTTAGCTAAAAGGTGTAGAGGATTGGATCTAACTTTGTTTTTTACCATAACTTTTTAAAACGAGCAGCTGAAAGTCTTATTTTGGAAAATGGTTTATAAAGTGCTGCTGTTGGTGCTTGACGTGAATTTGCATTGGCATTTGACTTTGCTGTTTATTGTTGATTTTTGTGGTGTTAAGGGACAAGATCAATTTTATTTCTCCTGTGGCATTGGACCTTTTGTTCCTGCCAATTGAAAGTGGTAAATGTGTGAGTAAAAAGACGGCAACTTTAGAGTAACAGATTCTACTCAACTAAATTGAGTAAGGACTAGTAAATGTGATTTGCCTCAAAGGAAAATCATTTAGTAAGTGTATTATTATTATTTTTGTTATTATTTTGCAAATATGCACTCAAGATGAAGCTGAGTACCTTTGAGTTTTATTTGTGTGTGGCAAAGCCTTTTTGAAATGACCCTCTGTGCTCATCCTGAATAGAACTTCTGCTGCAGTTGGGTGCACCCACATCCACTCACCTTTTCATGTCTGCTGTGTTGTTGTCACTGTTTGTACACGACTTGATAAACTGGACTGGGATTCTGAAACAACTGGAGAATGACTTGCAAATACACATTACCAATCTGCAAATAGCTTAGTGGAGAGAAGGAAATAGGAAGCAGGCAGAGGATGTTACGCAACCCAGTTAAAGTAGTGCTGTCCACTGCATGTGAAACCAAAATGTCATTTCTTCTCTGTATTGGAATGAAAGACTATTGGGCTCTAAGGTCACAAATGTTCTCAGATTCCTGATGATGTAACATGAGTTAGAATTCTACTGTCACTGTAATTGATCTATGAAAAAATGCAGTTTAGGGTTCTTTGTATGTATTGTGCATGTACAATAGAATTGTTCTTACAGTAAAGTAATAGCATTTAAAACAAATGAATGTGTTTTGCCTGGGAGTGGAGGAAGCAAAACCAAAGAGTTCAGGCTGTTTCTGAAGGTGGTGATCCTTGTTGCTGCTTTGCTACAACACACTGAATGACTGATGCCAAGTGCAACTGCACAGCCTTGAAAACAGTGGAGCTTATAGGCATTCTTTTTTTTTTCTTTTCTTTTTTTTTCTTTTCTTTTTTTTTTTTTTAAGGGGTCACACTTAAAAAGATCAATTTATGCATTCAGCTATACACTTTTCTGCAGTGTTGTTGGCTGGCCTGAAAACTGGCTGCTGAAGTGTTAAAACTTCTAAAATTCAGGTAGAATAAAGACAATGGCTGTGCATAGACAACGAGAATATATGGTTCGGGGTACCTAGAGTGGAGATGGTCTTTAAAAAAAAGAAATGGGAAATGAGACGTGAAAGGGGAAAAGAAACAGTTGCAGTGTTAGCATGATATTTTGATTTAACATGACATTTCAGAGGGTAGTTCAGTGCTTCTTGTCAGCATGATTTTCACTGCTGTCCTTACTGAGAGGTTAATATCTCAGGTCTGTGCTAATCTGTACATGCAAGATTTCTAAAAGATATGACAGAAAATCTAAATTCAAGGTGTAATGTAATGTTCTCTGCTATTTCTACAATAAGAGTACTGTATTGCAGCTTGTATGAAATTTTGCAAAATAGAGGAGGGATCCGTGGTGGAAAAATGAAGGTAATCATTAAATTACTTCAGTTGGTAGAAGGAGCAAGAATTTGAAGCAAATGCCCAAAGATTAAAAAGTGGTATATTTACAATATTTAGAAGTCATGTATACCAAAAAGCAAACTTTGGTAATATTAAAGGCACAGTCTTTAAAAGGTGAGGCATTATGAAAGTGTTTCCTGTATTGGGTTGCATAATTAAACTTTGAAGTATGATTTTACTTCCTCTTCCTTACCCCTCCTTTCCCCCCCCCAAAAAAACCAACCAAACAAAAAAGGTGACCAGATATGCCCATTCCAACACATGCATCTTCACATCTGCACAGATACTACACACAGCACAGCACTGGTGGGAAATCCTTAAAAATGGCTTGATTCTGAAGGAAAGCTGGTCATCATAAGATTAAATCTTACCTGATTTGAAATGCAATTGGTTATGAAGTTACGTATTAAACTTCTTTGCAGTTGAGCTCTGAATAATTGTAGCCATATATTCCACATGCAATCTGTTCATTATGTGACTATCCACATCTGACATTTCTGAAGTTATTTTTCAGATGAGGAAAGTGTTGTCACAAAGAATGGAAAGTGTAAGTCATCACAAAGTTGTCATTTGTCAGTGCCAATGGATGTCTTAATATATTTATGTTCCTTTTTCTCTTCTTGTTCTGTGTGCTGGTTATCTTCCTGGCTTTGGAATCCAAGAGATTGGTATAAACGTAACTTTACTATCACATTTCTCATGGGCCAAGTAGCACTGGTGAGAGCCCTGAGGTGGCTTCGTCGGAGAACAACAAATGCTGGAAAGTGATCACAGCTCCATGAAGAATGTAGTGCTACCTAGACTGCCAAGGTGTGCTATTAACTTGCTAATAGTGATGTTCACAATCTGAATGTCCAGTGTAATGATTGCTTAGGTCTGTTAGACTTTGTGTAAATAAAATTTGCCTTTAGCCTTAATTCACAACCACTGTTTTATTATAAACCACCTTTTATTCCATGAATATCAAAATGTTTCCCAACGAAAACACAACTAGAAAACTCTTGAAAGCTTTTTTCTTTTACATTAACTGAAACAGGTCACACCTGGTTGTTGTTTTTTTTGGTTTGTTTTTAAAGCCACAGAGGTATACCTCATAAAACAAATGCCAATGTGCCATGAACTTAGGTCAGAGAATGTTATCACAGACTTCATCTGTATATAAAGACTAAATGCCTCACTTTGCAGCAGCTGTCTGGGGCAGAAGTAGTAGTATAACATAAATCATACTTGTTCCTTCAGTCATAAGTGTATATGCACAATTTGAATAATCCTTTTTTTTTTTTTTTAATACAACTGTTTTCCATTTTTATTGAAAGCTTAAGATACGATTTCGTATAATTTACTAAAGCAGTAGAGCCTGCTGTAATCTTGTTTTCTTTATAAGAAATGTGCCTCTTGGACAACGGTTCCTCTAACCTGTGATTGTTGGAGATTTTATCTGCTATAAAAAAGATGCATTGCCAGAAACTTAATCTTTGTAAAGAAGGAAAGTGATGCTTGGCTGTATGAGAAGAACGTCATATTCTCACCTGTTTCTTCACTCAAAAGAACTTGCTTGAGGGGGATTTTCTGGCTTCAAGGTATGCAATGTCAATTGGTAGGAAGCTGATCAAAGTGAAGTCTTAAAATGTTATGCTGTGTGTCTGTAATTTAAAGAAAGTTCCTTAACTCTGAATGTTCTCTATGTCTATACAGTTCAATGTAGTGATTGTTTTAATACTTACTAAGAGGATTCTATTATTGAAGCACATTTTTCTCCAGAGCCCTGCTGTAGGGAATGCTTTTGTTTTGGAAATGTGAACTCAATAGCCATTGACCCGTTTTTCATACCTAAACATGACATAATTTATTCATGAGGTTTTTCAGCGTGAGTGAAAAGTTGGCATTAATGAACTAATGATTCCTTTGGAAAATGAAATATTAATGACACTGTAATGGATTGTGCTGCTTCATACAAAGATGATGATATCATTGGGATTAAAATGCTCACTGAATTGTGGTTCTAATAACTGTGTTAATAGCAAATGATGCTGTCATTAATAGTGTTTGCTGAGGTGAAAATCAGTAGTAGGAGAACACTGTGAAAGCTATTTACTACATAGTACTGTAAAAGATAAATGTTTATTAAGAAGTTAGAAAATGATGTGTTTCTTAATGAAAATAAGTTCTTGAAATAGACTTCTTCTGGTGTATAATGTAGTTCTTCAGGGCTGTACATTAAATTGTATGTTACAACAAGTATGCTTTGATTGCAATGTGAATGTGCACTTCAATAAATAATTTTAACTTCAAATATGGAAGAATTATTGGAGAACATATGGTATCATTGCTGAAGAGCAGTGATCAGATCCCCGGTGTACTGGTAGCTGATAGTCCTATATTGTGATATTCTGCATGTGAGATCCCTAAGGTATTTTCTCACATGCTGAAGTGGGTTGGGGTCAATCAAAAGAACCATTTTCATCTGAGCTGCTCAGTTCTCTTAATGCAGACATTGCCTGCCTGCTGATCCAGCTCAGGAAGTTGACTCACAGCTACTAAAACTAATCCAAGGAGGAAAGTGTTGGATGTCAGTTGAATTTGTGTTGTCTCATTGTGCAGATGTAAGAATTTTACTAGTGGCAGAAGGGAGATGTGGAAATTTAGATGAAGGGTTTGGATTGCTTCTCAGTCAGCTCACAGTGGCTGTGAAATTACTTCCAGTCTTTATTCTCTTCTATTGACCTACTCCTTAGTATTGCCTGTAGAAATGCAGCGGGGAGCATCTTCAGTAGTGGAACCACAGCTATAAAAGTGTTTTCTGAATATGTATTATGTTGGTCACCCAAAGATAATGTAATTAGTGTAAATGGATTTTGCTCTGAGCTGCTTGTAGGTGAAGTTCATGCCTTTATGGGATTGACATCATTAAGGTTCTGTGTGGGATGCCAGACCCGTTCATCTAAAGCGTGTTGATGGAGTGAGGCATTTATCTGGTAGGTAAGTGGTGACTTTTGATTTAGAATATGTAATAAAACACTGTGAAAAGATGTTGTTAAAAATAAACCATCTGAAACTCTGAGTCTCGTTACCAAAGCCGCACACATTTACTAAGATAATTACATTTTCTGAAATGCTAAAGGCATTATCATTTTTTTTACCAGTGTTGCATTAATTTTAATATTTTTGCTTGACACTGAGCAGTTGTAGCAATGCCAGCTGCTTTCAGATAGTATTGATCATAAATCCTTTATACATCAAAGCAAGAAAGAGGAGCTCCCTTAGACTACTGAAAATAAATCTTTCCTGTGTCTAAAGGTCTGCTACAGTAAGTGAAACCAGTCAAATAGATCAAAGAGTGGCTTTTCAGTGCATGTTTCCTGAGTATAGGAAAAATGCAGAGGAGTGTTCTTATCATTTAGGTATTTAGCAAATCCTGTCAGAAGGAACAGCAGTATTTCTTATTTAGTAGCATCAGCGTGTGCCTTTTTTAATCCATCTCCTCAGTAAGTACATAATATAGCAAAAATGTTTTGCTAATATTCAAGTAATTCTAGATAGTTTGTATTGGGAATGGCTGTGTTCTGAGAATCTTTGGGTGTTTGCTAATCACTGAATTTCTCTACTGAAGCATTAATTTCTGTGGAATGTGAGAGGAGTAGGAAGAATTGTCAAATGGGAATTGACAGGCAGAACAGCTAAAGGTTGGTTTGAAGTGATCCAGCACCCTTAGGTATGACTGACAGGGATCTGAACAGCTTAGAATTTTTGAGATTAAATACAGTTCTTAATTTTATTGGGAATTTTAAAAATAGTGGAAGGAGTTACTGATTAACTGAAAATTGCTAGTGGAAGAAAATTTTGTTCAGAAGTCCAGTTTGTAATACAGAAGCTGACCTGCTCTGGCTCCGTTTCAAGGGGACTGTTTTGTATGCAGTGTTCAGTTTCCACTATTGCTAAGCAATCCTGCTATCTTACAGAGCAATCAGATTTAGCCAAACAAGGACTTACTTTACATCATGCACAGAGCCCAAGGGGCACTTGTTTGCATGAAGGCTGGCAGGTTGAAAAGTTTTCAAGAAAAAATACTATTTGTGTGGACCTGTAATATACATGAATTAAGTTTCACATTAGAATGTTACCCTCTGATGGCTGT
The DNA here is from genome assembly GCF_026119805.1 of Tympanuchus pallidicinctus. NCBI lineage: Eukaryota > Metazoa > Chordata > Aves > Galliformes > Phasianidae > Tympanuchus > Tympanuchus pallidicinctus. Next base: position 49,589,488 of record NW_026294747.1, read on the forward strand.
AATCTGATTAACAGAACATTAAACTCAAAAATATTCAGGTTCAGTTCTTTAAAACAAAAAACCAATAAATATGAATTATTTTTCTTGAAAGTTTATTTCTTAATTTTCTTATTTCTTAATATGATTTTTAAGAAGATGGAACGTGATCCTCTTGAAATACTCATTAATATTCATTATTGTAGGAATTACTTCTTTGTGCTCTGACTTTGCATTCATTAACGGATTAAGATTAAGTATTCAGAGATTTAGTTGATTGATCTATTCAAGTGGCAGATGCTGTGGAAATGCAGCAGTACTTTTTGTTAGAAGTACTGAAGAAAAAATGACATTATTTGTTTTTGTATGATCTTATTTAAGAGAAACATTTTATAGTACTGCTGCTGTCAAAATCAGAGTTTTAGAAACTGTGCAGATGCACTGAAGACAAAGTCTTTGTTTCTTACAGCTGCTCGTGTTGTCTTAGTGGTACAAGCTGGATACACACTGGATCTCTTTTCTTACGCTCTGAAGGGGAAGGAAGGCACAGTGATTTTTCCCTGCTGATGTACTCTGGTCCTTATCCTTAGGGCTGGTTCAGATGTGTTCTCAGGAGGGCCTGAAATGGCAGGAGACAGCAGGAATGATCGTGAGCATTGCTTGGCTGTTGGGACTGCTGGCGAGCAATATAAGCATTTAACATAAAGATGAGCAGTCCTGGAACTACTTTGAATCAGCCATGAGTGGCAAGAGTTTCCAACAGCCCCCATGCTTGTCAAGAATTGCTGGCGTTCAGCAGTGCTCTGTTCACACAACCGCCTCCAGAGGATCTACGGATATGATTCAGCTGCAGAACTGGCTGTGATAACTTTCATCAGCTGAGCCAGAACACATCAACAGGCAAGATGCAAGTTTCAGAAGCATGAGAAATTCAGGTCGCTGTTCATACCACGTTGTTAAAGAACTTTGTTGACAAATTTTAGCTCCATCTTTGCTTTAAAAACAAACAAAAAACATCTCACCCCAGAAGACATCCATATGATGATTGATGTATGGCATACTTTGGCTGTTTTTAAAGAGGTCCAGAAAAATTACAGATTTTAATGTCTAGAACAATTTGAAAGATTGGAAATCTAGATTCCTTCTCCAATGAATATGTAAGAAAGTGTCTTCTGGATGTCTTTTATCTACCAAAATATTGCATATTTAATATAATGTCTGGAAATCCTCCAGTTTCCCTAGGCCTCATGAAATTTTTACCATGAAAAACAGGACAAAATACTAAGCTGACTATGATATGAGTAAATAGCCACAGGTGCTAATTTATGTTGAAGGAGAATTCGGCTCACTTCAAAGAAAAAAATCAGCTCTGCCGTAGGATATTATAGAGGAATTTTAATTGAAAGACAGTAAAAATTAATGCTTTGCTGCTTCTTCCCCAGTGCTGTTGGGAAAAAAGGGGTATATTTGGTGTGACACCTGGAGACTTGCCAAGCATGCTTAATAGTAACTACAGCATTGCAGCTATACATCCAATTGAATTAAGTTCCGCAGTCATAGAACTGAGTAAACCAGGCTGATGCTAACAGAATCTGACTGAAAGGTAGCTGTTGAACAGGGCATTTTTCCATCTTGGGAAGATTTTTCTCTGTCTTTTGAATCACAAGGTTCTCACTTTCTTTAAAAGCAGCAAAGAATCTTTCTATCTAGGGCCTTGAGTCTATAGGCATTATCCAGCCACCACTCAGAACCCAACATTCAGTTTCATCTGTAATTAATAATGTAATTTCAACCTTTAGTTCTTGCATGTATTTACATGTAAATTAGAAAGGCAATCTCAATTATTTACAGTATGAGCTTTGTTATAAGGCACTGCCCATTAGTTTTCATGAGCAAAAAATCAAAGGGAGAGAAGGGAAATCAAATTAACAGCGTTCCAGCCTCCTTGGCTGCAAAGTGAGTGGGTTGGGAAAAGGCAAATGTGTGAACTATCTTTAAAGATACTTAGAGTGCTTTCTGCATCCAGGCATTATAAACGTGGCAGTAATGTTGTTATGGTTTTAGAGTTAATTGTAAGGATGTGGGGCACGTTAAATTGCTGCTCACAATAGAACAGTTTACTGGGTGGATTTCTGGTCAGTGTTACATGCTGATGGAAGAAGATAGTTCTGTATGAGTCACAAGAGTTTTCAAATATATGGTCATGGTATGTTGTTGGCCCTTTGGCTGGTGGTAACAAGCATGGCTCTGTATAGGCAATAGATTTCACTTTCGTGGCTAATTTGTTCATACCAGCTGTTACCAAATTTCTCATAGTGTTTATTTAGGCATGTTTCAGTTCCTGTTTACAGTATGTTATTTTCAATAACTAGGGCTTGATAAGCTGTGTAAAACTGCACTTACTACTGAAGCAATTCCAATGTATTTTAAGCTTTCACTAAAACATAGGCTTTTAAACATTAGGAAAAAATTTTGTTAGAATATTACAGATTCAAAATCTCGAACGCTGCAGGTGGCATGTTCCAGCAATTCCCTGGAATTTCCCCACAGGACTTGTCACCTGATATGGCTGAGTGAACCATGTGTGTAACCAAAGTGCTCCTAACAGCCCAGCTGTTTCAGATGATGATGGGTTTGAGAGGACCCTTGTGACATAGATTTTTTTTTTTTTTTATTTTTCCCCTTGAAAAAAATTACTAAAAGCTCTACTTTCTGTGAACTGAATTATAAACAGCTGGCCACAAAAGACACAGGTCAAGGAACTGCTTTTAATTTCTATCTCCAGTTATTTCTTCTCTGAAGCAAAAGTCTAGCCTCAGAATATCTCTGATGACTGGCATGCTGATGACACAACTACCTTTTCCTTAGCCAGTTTCTGCATGGGTTGCTACTCATCTCAGTTGCATCTTGCCATTGAGACACAAGAAAAACTTTCAGAACACGATCTGATGCAGCAGTATTTGCCAGACTTGATGTTTGTCAATGAATAGCATCCCTTTGCTAGCACTTTTGTATTGGTCTCTTAAACACCAATACACGGATGTATGAGGAATCCCTCTCTTCAGAAAAAGAAATAAACAGCTACGAGGCTAATGTCCTAATGTAAAGAGCATTGAAGTATGGATGGGCTGGGTCAGAGATGGATCCTGTAGAGGTCCTGGGGTGAACTGTGGAAGCCGAGACCTTGAGATTGTCTGAATCGTGTGGGGAGCTGAGAAGAAGGCACAGAACGGGATTTAAAACCATTCTCCCCCTACCTCTTCTCCTCTGGGGGTACCAAATCCTCCTCTAGACTTTTTGGGGATTGTCCAGATCTGAGTTTTTCAAGAATACTTGCTCTCAGGTAGTTGTGATAGATGAGTCTGTAGAGAAAGAAACAGATGATCCATCGTGTAGGAGTGATTTAGCCCAGTGTTTAAGTCTGAGACTTGACAGCGGTGGTGTTTTTCTATATCATAGTGAACGTACAAAAGTGAAGAGCGTGTCTATGGCATGTCTTTGAACTGAATACGTTTCAATGGATTTCTCTATGATGTGGAAAGAAAAGGTTACATTAAAGCAGGTTTAAAAAAAATTGAAAAAAAGAATTAGAACTTCTGAAACTGAAGCAAAAACTCCTTACAGCACACGCTTGCTGCAGTAAGAGGAAGGCTGCAAGGAGAGCATTCATATCGAAACTACTAGGAATATCATCATTTCTCTTCCTGCACCTGCTCTATTTCCCAGGAGAGAGAGGATGAGGAATGAAATGCTTAGCACAGGCTGTTCTGTTTCCTATTGATTTCTAGAGTGGCTGTGCCCTTCTCTGCCCTATATACTGCATACCATCTATCTAGCCAAAGGCAAATTCACAGAAGCCATTTTCTGCAGAGACATAATGGGTCATTGGCCCAGAAGCTACAGAAATAGATGTCACACAGCAGAGACATTTCCATTCCCCCTTCCCTTGGGGCAAACTGTATTACCATAAATTTCTTGGTCCAGTGCAACTCAGTATGCCTTTGGTTTGAATAGCCTCTTAAGCAAAGCAAAGATGTAAAATGGGCTCCTATTTAAAAATAAATAAATAAATAAAATTGCAATCAACTTTGCTCGGATGCCAAATGCATTTTGTGTAGTTCTATATACAGTATTAGTTAAAGAGGAGAGAAAAGCATTTAAAAGAAGAATTGAAAGGTGGATAAGGGTTTGGCAATTACTACAGCATGTGCAGAAAAGGAATACATCAAGTGAAAGGGAGGTTATTAATAAATCAGAATTAGGAGCCATCATTTTCAATAGCGATCATGGCGCAAAATTGTAGCACGTTATGCTCAAGAAAGATGGAGCAAATGGTAGCAGAGAAGGGCAGCTATGATAATCAGGGAGATACAGAATCTTACAAGACTTCAATGGTTCAGTTTGTTTAGCCAAGCAAATTGATGGTCAGGAAGGGGAAAGGAATGCCAGAAATGCCAGATCTTCTAGACAGGTGAGTGGTGGGAGGACCATCCAGGAGGTTTACCCTGGGAGAAACATCCTTTCTCTGCAATGGTTTAAATAAGTGCAAAAGGGAGGTGTGACATTTGAGGACTTAGAAATGCAAACAGAGAAGAGGGGCTAATCGCTAGCAAGGGAAAACAGATAGAAAGACAACTCAATTTGGCACAGTATCTAAACGCATGAATTACCCTTGAGACAACACTGGCATGAGGTTCTCGGGCACAGAGGGCAAGATACCCAGTTGTTTTGCAATTCAGTTTCACAGTTATATTAAAAAACAAAAACTACTCGGAGGTCACGCACAGGCATACCCTGAGACTGGCATTTCTTGTGCTTAAGTGTATGCATGTAAGCATCAGAAAAGTGTAAGCATCAGAAAAATCACGAGTTCTTCTTTTTTTAAGTGTATATAAGAATCTTTGTGAGAGTAAAGAGGATACATCTTCCTTCCTTCCTTATCTTCATGAAGAAGCACTGGCTTACTAGTACTGAGAACAGTTTATGTCCCAGTCTGTCCCTCTGCTTAATGTTGGCTGGAAAGAAGAATGTCTTTCTTAGAAGACAGAGCAATTGCTGATTGGATGGAGGGGTAGTAAAGGCCAGTGCAGTTCCCTGTAGAGGCTGAAACCCACTTGCATGCAATGAATGAAGGTTCCAATCTAATTAATATCAAAAACTCTCTACTGCCAATCCTTAACCTGCTGGGAATTCAGATGCTTGAAAGTGCAATCTTGGGATATACTGATTCATACAGCAGGGAGCATTGTAATTTGTGGAAGGCTAGGATTCTCAACTCCTTGATCGTTTATTACGTTGAAGATCACAGAGGAAATTGGAATACATAAATATAGCTGTGTTGCTGAAGTTGTTCGATATTTTTCTTTATAGCTGCATTCATTGGCAGGAAAATTGTGTATCAGTTTCTAGCATTCATCTGATTAACTGTGTTAGCTGAGGTTCTTATGTGCTATTTGTTTTGTTTTGTTTCTTAAAAAAAAAATGTTTTGAAGCTAACTGAATGTCTTTTTAAACCTTCAGTATCTTTCGGATTTTAACAATAGCACTCCTCTGTAATAATGATGGGATGAAAAGAATTCTGGGTAGCAAAATGTTAATGTCCACAGCAAGCATCCTGCTCTCTTTAAAAAAAAACTAAAAGAAATTGACTACTGAAATGGCCTGTTAGAGCTGGATTACACTGCATGCTTTATTTCCTTGTTATTTCACTGTGGATAGAGAATGTCAGGGAGAAACATGCTGGCTTTCATTTGTTACACTTTCCAGAAATCCTTGTGACTGAAAAAAGAGAATTCACTTCCATGTAAATGAAGCTTATTGACTTTAGAAGGAGGATTGTGATCAGTGTTTATTTTACTTAGTACTTTAATGCCGTGCCCAACAGTGGGTTTCCTATGGCACGTTCAGGCATCTTGACCACGACAGTGAGTCAAACAAAATCCGGTCCTTTTACTCCCGAGTGCCTGAATTCCATCCTAACAAGGTTGCTCTGCATGCAGTAATTTGCAAATCTATACAAAGGAGTTAGGCTAATGCTGTCTGCAGCTGAGTACTTGACACTTTTGGTCTTGAGCCTTGATTTTTATGTTTCCTGTTCTTCATAAAGGACATTCTTGTAGGAAATATAAACTAAAAACATATGCAACTGTCAAGTGATAGTGATGAAAAGCCAGACAGGTTGCTGAATCTGGCCTTTCAATATTTATTATTACCAGGATGCTTTTAAACAGCACTTTAGCAGCAACTGAAATTATTCCAGTGAAATGCTTTATGGTAGCCCATATTTATAGAATGAAGTCATAGATATTATAGACTGTAAATTTAGACTTAAAAAACTTTTGTCTCTTTTGGCAGAAGGATCTTCTAAGGCAAGAGGATATAACAGCAATAGTAAAATAAAGTGACCTACGCTTCATAAATGAATCTGAACTTTTTTGCAGAGGCTTGCTCTGATTGTGGATGTCAGTCAAACTGAATCTTGATTTGCTGTGTGCATTTCTCACACTTGCACTTCAAAATATAAGAGTTTTTTCTGCTGCATAAGCTGAACTGTTTGATTTGCTCCGTCCCAATGCAAATTCCAAACTCTTTTATGGGAGAGGAGGGGAATGGGTATATTGAGAATAAAGAATTCAGAATTATAAATAACATATTTGGGGATTTTACTTTAATGCCCACTTGGGTGACTGCAGAAAACAATAGTGACCTCGTTGAACAAAGAATATTTTAGAGACAGTATGTCTAGGTCACTTCATCCTAAAAACAGGGCACACAGCGTAACTAGTTTCCTGGGACAAGATGGAAATGTGGGCAGCAGACAGCTTTTCTGCTGGAAGAATGCAGGTAGCTTATGGAGAAGGAACAAAAAAAACAAGATCCAGCTGGGGAGAAATGATGATATTTCGGGTCAGGCAGAAGCTTGAGAAGAGACACAGTCTCCTGTGCCTATTCCTCTTTGTGTGTCGTATCCAGAGGTAAGCAATACTGCACATTACTTCCTCTGCAATAAGCAGCCTTGCTGCACGATGCAGCTTGTAGTGTGTGCTGCTGATGTGGAAAATTGCAAGCATGCATATACATCATTAGGCAGCATATTATGAATCAGGGTCAAAGCTGGAGTAGGTGCTTTGTTCAAGAGATACTCATTTCCCTGGGGTAAGCAGCTAATTGCAGGAAATCTTTGAAAGCAAATGTGTGATAGGAAGAAAGCAATGAATATTGTTTATTCAAAAGACAGGAGGGGTTCCTTTGAATCAGTTCTCTTGCATAATCATGTAATTAGGGCATGTTCTATTTTTAATTAAACCTTTTGCATATTCATGGAAATTCTCTGAACTTGTGGACCAACTGACATAACTCTTCGTTTTAAAAACATGCATATGAAGGAATGCTTTTTCATTTTGTCCCCTTTCATATTACTTTCAGACACCTACCTACCACAATTACACATAGTTGGCCAGGCCACTTCCCTGTCAATACTACATTGCCCTTAAACCCCACAGGGACTCTCTGCTCAGGCATTCTGCAGCCTATCCATTTTTCCCTCACTTTGTTTTGCTGGGCTCCTCTGACTACAGCATGAGTTGTGATTCCTTCTTCCATTTTTCTTTTAGGAATCCTGCCTTCTCACCCCTGCCGTTCTGTAGAATTGTTTGATTGTTTCTTTGCAGACAAACAGACGTTAGCATAGCTTCCCTTATGTATTTCAGAATTCACCGTGCAGGTGAGGCTGCGCATTCTGATTCACCACTACATCTCCATGTTTCCATAAGCTTATGATTCATATCTATATGTACTGCAGGAGTTACACAGCGTTCAGATGATAATGCACCTTAATATTGTCTAGACATTAATAACACTTTTATAAAGTTAGGCTGTCACTGTTCCCCGATGATTCCCAACATACGTGGCAGTGCACTGTCATATTTAATGGCATTGTTCATCTCAGAACTCCTGTTTCTTCCACCTTTCTTCATTTCAGTGATTAACATGCACTCAATGGAACATAGATAAAATAGTGACCAGGAGGAGGCTAGGGGAGATCTTATTGCTCTCTATAACTACCTGAAGGGAGGCTGTAGTGAGCTAGGGGTCAGCCTCTTCTCTTGTGTAACTGGTGATAGAAACTAGAGGGAATGGCTTCAAGCTGCGACAGGGGAGATTTAGACTGGACGTTAGGAAATACTAGTTTTCTGAAAGAGCGGTCAGGCACTGGAGCCTGCTGCCCACGGATGGAGTGGAGGTGTTCAAGGAACGTTTGGATTTGTGCTGAGGAACATGGTTTAGTGAGTGCTACTGGTGACAGGTGGATGGTTGGACTGGATGATGTTGAAGGTCCTTTCCAACCTTGGTGATCCTGTCATTCTGTGAAGAGCAGGAGTGAAGTTAGAAGCTGCAAAGATTTAATTCTTGCAGCAACACCACCGAGTTCCCACAAAACTCTTCCATGTTACGCATACACCTGTCAGCAGGGATCTTTGGGGCGGCTCGGCGTGCACGAAGACAGGGATGCTGACAAGTACTAACAGCACAAAGCGGCACCCAGCCCTCAGCTCAGCGTTTGCGCTCCAGCTTTAGCCTAAGTCCCTCTCCCCAGGCAGCCCCAGGACCGCCAGAGCCCCTCCTCACGTCCTTCCCCTCCGGTCGGACGCAGGCAGCCATGGCGACGGCACTGAGGGGAGGCAGCGGACGGCTGCCATGACATCACGCGGGCGGGGGGAGCGGCGGGAAAGGAGGGCGCGCCGGGGCTGCTGGGATAGGGAGGGCGGCCGCCATGTCAGGCGGGGCGGGGCGGGCGGAGCGCAGGGCGGGGCTGGGCGGGGGGCGGCGGTAGCGGCCGGGGCGGCGGCCGCCTGCAGCTGTCAGCGCCCGCTCCTCGGGGGCCGGGTCGGGCCCGTCAGCTCCTCTCGGGAAGCACCGAAGGCACGGCGGCGCCCGCTCTCTTTCTCCCCCCCAACAATCCTTTTCCTTCCGCCCGCCCATCGCTGACATCCTCCTCTAGCCGCCTCCTCTCCCCGGGCTGCGCGGCCCCCGCCGCCTCAGCGAGCGCTGCGCACATCCGAGCCTGCAGCACCGAGCGGTGAGCGGGGGACGGCGGGCGGGCGGGTCGGGGCTTTCCTCTTCCATCTTCGCCTTTCTCCTCCCTCCCGTTTCTCAGACAACAAAAGGCTGCGCCGGCAGGCTGCGCCCCGCTGACAGCTCCGTCACCGCGCTCAGGCGACCCCGCAGCGCCGCGCGCTTTGTCCCCCCGCGGGGCTGCGGCGCCGCCGGCACCGCCCAGGGGAGAGCGGGCCGGGGCTGAGCGAGGGCCGCTGCGTGGGGCCGCCGCACGACGCGGCGGGGCGGTGTGAAATGGTGGAAGGAAGGAAGGGAGGAAGGAAGGAAGGCGGGGACGGCGCTGCTCGGGCTGCGGGTCGCCGTGCCGTGCTCCAAGAAGGTCCTCCGGCATCCTTGTGTAAAGTTAAAGGAGGTAAATCGGTAGGGGCGAGATAACGCTCATGCCTGACTGACCTCGTTAGTGCTGTCTTTTGGGCAGAGGTGAATTAGGAAGGTGTTTTATCCTTCTGGCTCTCTGCTGGTTTAGCTAGCGAGGTGTCAGGTCGGTACAGCCGCACAGCCCTTGTGCGTAAGCGCAGACCGGGGCACCGCGCCTCCTCCCTGCGTGCTGAGCGGGGAGCAGCCCGCTGCCATGGCCGGGGCGGCACCACCCAGATGGACGCCGCTGGGAGCCTCTGCTCCATCCGTCAGGTGCTTCTACGCCTTGCTTTTTTCTCCACGAAAGATTTCCTTCTGTGTATCCGACTTCATTGTACCAGCAGTGTTCGGGTACATGATCAGAAAGCAAAAGGAGCTGGGGAAAAAAAAGTGAAAGTTTGTTCTTACAGTCCGCTTTAAACAACAGAATGCTGAGCAAATGTCACTCGTGTTTTGTTGTTTTTTTTTTTTAGTCCTGCATTAAAACGCCTTGAACGAGGAATCTTAAAATGTTATTTTTGTGTTGCAAATGGCAGAAGGTTTGGTAACAATTACTCTGGGAAGCAATTGTCTGTTCCACTTCCCTTTTGTGTTTGCACTTCTCTGAAATAGGAAACATGCCCAAAGGGTGTGCATTGGAAAGCTAGAAAGGAACCTTCGAGATTTAAAAAAAAAAAAAAAAAAAATCAAAACCTTTTTGAATTCAGAATGGATTTCAAACTGCTCTAAAAATGGCTTTACTTTAATTGATTATGAATTCCAAAGCTTCAGCGAAACACGATAGAGGATATTATAACCCTGGGATTATAGAGACAATTGAAAGGAACACATTCAGCATTTACTGGAAGCAGAGAGAAAACTGATCTCTGCGCTGATTCTGAGCAGAAGGCCTTGTATTTTGTAGGGGGTTGCCATGATTTTTTGAATTTTCTTTGTGAACACATGGTTTAAGATAACCTTTTTGTGACACTTTCAAAAATGTAGAAAACTGCAATTCCAATTAGGTGAGCACTTAATGCAAAACGGGGTAGCAGAGTGCAGAGCACTGAAATGGGCAGTTAGTGAAGTCACACAACAATGCGGTATCACTCCTGCATCGTGTTGCAGTTAAAGTTTGGCAGCCTTTCTGTTTCTGATGGGTGGAGATCGAAGTGGACACTTGCACAAATGAGAAATTCTAACAACAGTGTCAGTCTGGTCTCCATTCATTTTCTAATCAAAGAAAAAAGAAAACACAAAGTTGTAAGTAATTTTAAAAGAAAATAATGCTATCCCCCAAACGTCTCATAAAGTTGCTTCGTTTGCTGCTCAGTACATTATTGGTTTGTGCCAACAATGCATTATTAGTGAAACTAATTTTAAAAAGCCTTTGCTCAACGAAAGAAGAATAGAGCATAGAAATGTGAATGAAATTTGTGAAAGTCTACTAAATGTTCTGACATACAGTAATCAAAATACTGCTTGAAGGATGCATAAGGGTTATGAAAGCAATTGCCGCTTGCTCTGTTTATGAAGAATTTACCATAATGAGGTCAGAAAACCCTCTCTTGTATGCTACCCATAGGCTGTGTACGTTTAAACACAGAGAGAGATCTGTTTATCTACATGTGCATACAGACATACCTACCTATGTCTCTTAATTAGGAGCTTGGGGAGATGCTGAACCCTCCTGCTCTGTGCTGAGTCCACGTAATGCAGCTTCTGTTTCTCTTGAGACATGTGGGCTCGTGCAGTTACTCTTTCATCTCTTACTCTGCTCAGTATCTCTGGAAGACGTGTAAGTTGGTTTATTCTGGTATTAGCGGCTTCTTTCCAGATGATTATTTTAAAACTCAAGTATACAAATAGCTTTTAAAGTTCTGTTTTCCTAAAGGGATTAAAAATGAGTGTGGGTACTTTCAAAGAAGCAAAATGTGTTTTTGCTCTTAATGTTGAACAGTGCAGTAGCGAAGACAAAGGCAAGCATACCAGGTTTATTTAAAGAAACCTTTTGCTGCCCATGTGCCTCAAGGTATAGCTCAGCATGACACATTTGTCATAAAGGTGGGATCTGACCAATTCCATCATCATTGCAATAGAAGTTACAAGCATTTCTTGTAGCACAATCTGCATAACACTTTATATTTTCCAAGTATTTTCTCCTATGAAAACACTGGCCAAAGTTTAGAAAAAAAATGTTTCTTTGAGATATTAACTGTTGTTTTCCTTAAAACAAAATCGTTGGGCATGTAATGTCTGATCTGTACTTCCTGGTAACCAAGTACTAGTGGAAGGCAAAGTGTTTATTTTAAAAAGAAGCATTTTGACCTCAAAATAGAGCCAGTTATATCCTGAGTCATACTCAGCTTGAGGTAGTGAGGCTCTCCCGGTCGTTTCTTTAGTGGAACGTTTTCCTGTCTAATAGCAGGCTGTAGAAATAAGTGTGGTTCCTTTGAAAAAATACTTACCAGTCCCCACAATCAATAAATGCCAGACCAGAAAGCAGGCGCTCGTGCTGGCTCAGATTTGCTGAGATGCGTTTGTTGCTTTGACTTCGGGGTTTTGAACCAGGCACTTTGTTAGAGGGCAAGAGCCAGAATTACAGGTCCTTTCAGTGATGCAGGATTTGTTTCCACAGGGTTGTGTTCGAGGTGCTTTGACAGATAGTGCTGTGCTTGTTTTGGAAGATGTTTTTTGTAGCAGACAGTTAATATAATGCATAACGACAGGCCGTGGCTGATAGGCAGGCATGAGTACCTAAAATGTATTTGGGTACATGAACAAAGAAATGGTATTCAAAGGACAAACACTGAAGCACAGTTAATGCTTAGTTTCTTTATACAATATAAAATTAGCATATCTAATCTCTGATACTTGATAGTTTCTACAGATTGAGTCAGCTAAGAAGACAGATGCAAGTAATAGTATCTGTCTGTTGATTTAATCATGGTTTGATTCTCTGAATCCAGCTTATCTCCCTTGGGTTCTGCTGTTCAGCTCTTTTCAGTGCCCTCAGAAGCAATCTTTACCCTGAAAGCTGCTTTGACCTGCAGGTGGAATTAAATTGAATTTATTTTTTCAAATAATTACTATTGCTCTTTTTTTCTTCCTGTTTTCTTTTCTCTCTCCTAAATTAGGAAGCATGTAGTCTTCTATTCCGAGTGTGCTTTCCACATTCTACTTAAACACAGATTTTTTTGCATGGTTTCTCAGTATCATGCCTCGATTGCACTCAAGTATCTTTGTCAGGTTACCCTAAACAGAACAGTTTCCTATTTTGATTCTTTGTAAATATCTGCCATAAAACCCATGAATCACTTTAAGGTGGTATTTCTGTGCTTACATCAGAACCATAGCTGACTTTATTATATTCCAAAGTGAAGAGAGTGAAGGATGTAACCAGTCTGGTCAGTTACACAGCTTCCTTATAGGTGGGCAGGGTGGGGTGGTGGCTCACTGCAGCCTAATCACTCTGTGAGCACAACCCTGTGTTTATTTGCACGCACCCCAGAAAACCATTTTAAAAGTTAATGATGCATTGATTTACATTCAGAAGGTCAAGAAGTGTCAGATATACATTTTTCCGACATATATTATTTTCTGACAGTTAATATCTGCTTTTCTTACAATATGTTTTGTGTATATCCTAGTAATCAGAGTTGTATCTAAAAATCAGTCCATTTAAATGACAATACCTGGCATGTCAGAATGATCAGATAACAGGCTTTATATCAGTATATCATAGTTCTGGGTATTTTGTATACATACGCTCTATTTTGTATACATAGACTGATGAACTGTGCTGCCATCCCTCTCAGCAGTACATTACTGCTCATGTTCATAGAGTTCTAATACTGTGCTTTGTCTAGAAACAGCACCAGTAGGTAAATATTACCAAAACATGAAGGGCAGTGTGCTGGTACATGTGTGTGCCATTCCCCTGAGAGGAGGAGGTGGCTTTAAGTAATCGTGTTCCTGCAGTGCATCCTGAGTGTGCTCCTTTCCAGCTGAGGTAGCTGGATGATCTGCAAAGCATGCCATGTGGGTTTATGGGCTGATGGGAGAGGGAGGTGTGTTCTGTGTTGGGGAAAGGAGAGGAGGGTCCCCTTTTTTCTTTTTTCTTTCCTGCATAGCATATTGTGCTTCAGATGGAGTGTTTCTGTGGATGTTCTTTTGTCAGTGTCAGGCTGTATCACGTAGGAAAGCCACAGCTGTATCCTCCAACTTGTGCAGCTTCCATTTCAGAGAGGCAGCTGTTACTCCTTCATCTCTGTTGGCTTTAACATGTCATTTGTTCAGTGGTTAAACTAGATGTGTCCCCCAAGTGTTTTGAGGGAGAAGCAGCATTATTTCCTCCCCACCGATCAGTGCTGTGTGTATCTGGATTAGCACAGGTGGTGGGACGGTAAGAAGAGATAGGAGCAGGAGAAGGGGAGGCAGGAGCCTCGTAAACTGTTTCTGCTGACAGAAAAGTAATATACAAGTGTCTAAGGTTATAGCTGAGAGTCTCTTGAGTCTCAGGGCTGGTTTATGTAGCACCACACTCTTGCCACATGTTCTGTATCCTCATTCTGTTAACATGGAAACAGCACAGGGAAATAGATACATTTTGGCTGGGTTTAAGCCCTGAACCTGTTATTTTTGTCTCTCACCTTTGCAAGATAACACGGTGAAAGGAGCAGGTCTTTTGTTTGTTATGGACAGGTATGCTTGTGCTGCTGTAGCAGGAGGATGCGAATGAGATGTCTGGCTGCGCGTGGAGCACTGCCAGCTTTTTGTCTCCAGCCATTACCTCAGTGAGTGAATGCCCGTGGGCTGCACCAGATACCCGACAGCCGTTTCTCTCTCTGAAGTCTCTCTCATATAAGCCAGTAATGGATGGGAGATCTAAGAATGCACTATTGTTTATGATTTCTGTGGATGTACTGCTGTACTGAAATATGGAGCGGTGCAGGAGCTGTGATGGTGTTTGTCAGTATGCCAGCGTGGGACAGTGACCCAGAAGTCTCACTAGAATGACTCCTTAGGAAGAAGTGTCAATTTTGAGGTATGCCTTGGGAAGATTTAGTGTGTGAAAACGTGGTCACTGTGTCAATGTAAGGCAGAATCATATTTAACAGAGAGGATGTGATGCAGCTGTATTCTGCTCTTGGAGTGCTTGGAACACAGACCTCCTCCTGTCCTTGGTGGTTGTTCCTGGTGGCTGAAGACATCACCCATAGAAGACAAATAAGGTTTTGTTATGGTAGTGGTAGCTGTATTAGCCAGATGGCCTCATTTCTCAAAATTTGTTTTCTATCAGCCGTCTTTTGGAAAGGCAAGAGGCACCAATGGTGACTTTGTCTTCACATCCAGTATTGCTGTTACTGTGATGCCCCATCTCTGGAGGTGCCCAAGGCCAGGCTGAGTGGGGCCCTGGGCAGCTGGAGCTGGGGGGAGCAGCCAGCCCATGGCAGGGGTGGGGGCTGGGTGGGCTTTGAGATCTCTTCCAGCCTAAGCCATTCTACTTGATTACATCTCCTTTCCGTTGCTCAGGAAAGAGGTAAGTCTTTCTTACTTAGTAGCAATTTATCTTATAGTACTTTCTAGTTAAAATTATATGCCATATGTTGCTTTTAGAGCAAATTTGCTGTTAGAATAAGACTTAGAAATTAACACAAGTTTTGAGTCTGTGCAGCATGCAGGTAGAGAGTAAAGATGCCCAGCATATTTGTAAAAACAGCAGTCAGGGAGGTTTGAATTACACTGCCTGCTTGTCATTTGTGCAGCCATTGAATCTGTTTCTTAATTCCCCACCCAGTTGTTGTGCTAACAAATGGCCAGGAAATATGCTGGATGAGTTTGTTTCTTCCTTTTTTATTTTTCCATGTCGCTCTTCTCTGCTAGTGTGGCTGCACTTGGTGCAATGCTAGAAAATGTGTGATAGTTTGTTTCTAGTGGCACAGTTGTTTTAGGATGTGATTGTTCTGCCGTCCTAGGTACAGGATTGCTTTCAAATCAGTTTTATCCAAATGCAATGGTTTTAAATATAAGGTTAAAGTCCTGAAGGAGCACTGAGTGCTCTAGCAATCGTGGAGATAAATTATGAAGGTGTGAGATGGCTGGAAATGAAACTATGGTGCAACCCTAAGGTGTGAGAGCACAGGATGGAAAGGTGACTTTGCCAAACACAGGGCTGGAGCCCTGTTGTACCATTCTGTACCTCCTGGCCCTGGAGACTTCAGAACCATCTGACTATTTTCAGCTCGGAAAGCAAACAGTATCCTTGGCTCCATCAGAAGAGGGGTGGCCAGCAGGGACAGGGAGGTGATTGTCCCCCTCTATTCTGCTCTTGTGAGGCCCCATCTGCAATGCTGTGTCCAGGTCTCGAGCCCCCGGTACAAGACAGAGAGCTGTTGGAGAGGGTCCAGAGGAGAGCCACAAAGATGATCAGGGGACTGGAGCACCTCCCCTATGAAGACAGGCTGAGGGAGCTGGGCTTGTTCAGCCTGGAGAAAAGAAGGCTGCAGGGTGACCTCATTGCAGCCTTTCAGTACCTAAAGGGAGCCTACAGAGGGGAGGGGAATCAACACTCTGAAAGGGTTGATAACTGCAGGATGAGGGGAAATGGTTTTAAGTTGAGGGAGGGAAGATTTAGGTTGGATGTCAGGGGGAAATTCTTTACAGGGAGAGTGGTGAGGTGCTGGAACAGCTGCCCAGAGAGGTTGTGGATGCCCCATGCATCCCTGGAGGTGTTCAAGGCCAGGTTGGATGGGGCCCTGGGCAGCCTGGTCTGGTGTTAAATGGGGAGGTTGCTGGCCCTGCATGTGTTGGGGGGTTGGAGATTCATGATCCTTGAGGTCCCTTCCAACCCTGGCCATTCTGTGATTCTGTGAGTAAGCACTGCAGATTGCAGAGTATTTAGCAAGGGCATGGTTAACCACTTTAGAGCAGAGTCACACACTGTATCAGAGAGCTAAGATGAACCCAGAATGATACAAGGTTGTTTCTTCTAGGGGGTTGCATCACCTGCTTTGCTTCCTATGAGATTGAATTTGTCAGGTGTGAAGTGCTGTCTGGTACCTGGTGACTGCCCTTGTAAAGGTTTGGTGGAATGTTTGATGATGCACAATTAGTTTATCCTTAATATGAAGGACAGTGTTTAGTTAGAGTAGTATGGTTAGATCGATGAACTCTAAGGTCTTTTGCAACCTAAGTGATTCTGTGATTCTGTGTCTGAATTATTTCATTTTGCATCTCTTCCTGTAGTGATTTTGGAAGAATTAGCTGAGTGTTTGGGGGTTTCATTTTTTTTAAGTGAAAGCATAAGTGTGAAAGGGGAAGGTTCTTCACCCTAAACTTTGAAGGGAGAATACACTGCTTGGAAATATTCCTGTACTTTTACCTGAATGCTATGTAGTATTAAGATAAAAAGATGCTGTTGACAGCTTAAATTTCAAGACATTTATTTTTAAAAACACTTTGCTGTAGCTGCATTTCCCTGTTCCACCAAAGAGATTTCTCTCATCAGCTAGAATCTGTCTCCAAAAATATATTCTATAGGCTGAAGACGTGGCTGCACAGGTTGGTAAGCACATGAGGAGCCAAGTGCTGCTCCCACACAGAAACTAATGTGTACAGTTGGAATACTGAGGGTAAAAAAAATGTGGGATTTGATAGTGATGGATTTGTAACTCAAACTGTCTTGTCAGTATTTCTTTACAAATAGTGACAATTTCCTTTCAATCCACTTGAAGTAGGTGTTTTATAATGCATGTCTTTGTAACAAAAAATCCTGAACTTCAATACAAATTCTTGAATAATTACCCTTGTTTTTTTTTTCCCTCTATGTATCTTTCATTCTTGTCACAAGTATTTTTAATAACCGTGTGTGAATATGATGACTTCTTAAATCACTCAACTTGTGATGCTTTCAAGAATGCTTATTCTGCCTTCATGTAACTACTCTTCTTGTTAAAATGTGCCTTAATCTCTGGTTGTCACAGTGAGGTGGGCTTTGTGGTAGTAAGAATGAGGTAAATCCTATGGTATGTTGTGACAGTGCAGTAGTGAACAGGCAAAATGCTCTGCTTTCTTGAGGTCAATGTGTGGCTGCGTGAAGGTGCTTATTAGTGCTCACAAGAAACAAAGTGCAGCTTTGGAGGAGCGCGACAGAGGCTGTTTGGTGTTGACAAAGCAGTACTGCAGTAGCAAAGCCTTGCTCCAGGAGGAGGAGACTGAGACTTGCTGTCTTCTCTCTTCAGAGGCTGTATGGGTGTAACTAAAATTAACAAATGGGTATTAGAGCTTGTCACACACCTGTCAGATTTCTGGTGTGCTTGCTTCAGCTTTGACAGAGAGCCATCTCTGTAGTAACAAATGGATAGGAAGGCTTTATTTTCACCTATCTTCGTTAGGAACCTGAGATGCTAAGGCTTGAGAATGCACAGAGCCTAAGCTTTTCATGCTTGTGATGCAAGTGGACTGGATGTAGGATCCAAGCAGATGCCTCTTTCTGGAGGAAGAATAGCGCTCTGTGATCCAAGAGCCCAGGAGGGGCAAGATGGGATTTGACAGTTATGGAATTCCAGATGTGGCTGAATCTAAAAGACTTCTTTTACGTTACGTTGGCAGGTTGTCAGTCTTAGAGGGATTGAGATTTAACTATATCACAATACTGAAATGGTAGCTTGAAGTGTTAGTTTGGTGGAGTACTATCAAAGGATTAACGCCGTAACAACCTTTAAGAGGAATAATGAACTATTCATTTATTGCACACTTCTATGCCACTCCAGATACTTCTATGCTGTGTAAGGCTTTACTGAATTAACTATTTCAGTGGAAAGTCATAATTCCAATGGAAGTAGTTTACTTGCTACAGTAAGGCTGAAATTACTCTGAAGGGTTTTCTTTTTTGTCTATTATTTATGAGAAACAAAAAAATATTTTAAAATAGTGTTTTATTATTGATAAAACTGCAGATGTCATTGCTAATGAGATGCACGTGCTTCACTAGCGTTGCTGTAATGTAGGGCTGTGATACAGAAATCTGAGTAAATGTGCTCTGTAGTAGGAATTCCCATAGCTTTGTCAGAGAGCTGTCAGCATCAGCCGTGCTATAGGCTTACTTGGAGTTATGTTTTAATGCTTTTCCTTCAACATTGTTTCGGCTTAACGGCAGCCAATGGGGTTTCCAGGAGTTTGCACCCTGTTGATCCTCACAAGCACTAAGCCTTTGCGTGGTATGTTTGCCTACCCAGAAAAATGTCTTGCAGTGTTATGTCATAGGCCAAATTACAAATTTTATTCTGAGCTTTTCTTAGAATGTGTGCCCTTGACATTAAAGGATTAGACGTGTCCTTTTTATAGTATTCACCTTGCATACCTTTGTTTTAAACCAAGCGGCAGGGCAAGCTTCTGCAATCAGGGTCAGCTGGAAGCTGGCAGAAGAAGCACAATAATATGTTTTGTTGTTGCTTTAATTCAGATGCTTGCTAGCAGGAATTTAATAAGAAAAAAAAGAGTCCAAGGTGTGAATTGTTTTTGTTTTTAAACACATCCTTTTCTAAAGGACTTCTCTCAGCTTAAAGTTGGTTGCTGGTCAGGTGCAGCTCCATCTGCCGATCTGCTTCTGGTCGGTGGTTTGTGGCCTCCAGTATGTGCTGCTAATTGTTCTCACCAAGCTATTTTTAAGGTAGCTTTTGTGCACGTGTGCTGAATAGCAAAGACGTTTTGAGATCGTATATTTGGAAACCCGAGGCAGTACGAGCAGCAGCATTCTGATTATAGAAGTGGGTCAGCAACTGTACCTTCAGCCTGACCTCCCGCTGTACGCTGTTTCCAGATGCAGCTCAAGATTTTCTATTCTCTGGAGGTTCATATTATTCAAATACAGTATGATGAGGACAGTCTCATGTAGCATGGGAATTCTATTGCAGCCCTGTGTACGTCAAACACAGGGAAAAAGCGATGCTGTTTTTTTTCTGTGGCATCAGAGATGGCAAGTATTGAAATAAAAGGCCTGAACGTAAAGGACCATTTTGGTTAAAAGGAGGGCAAGCCAAGAAGAGAGGATGTTGTATGTTTCTTAAGATGTGGGACTTGTGCTGGTAGAAATTGCTGAATAGAGAAAGTAGCATCTTAGCTTGAAAGAATAATTCTTGCTTATCTGTTTTGTTAGACTTGGACGTGTCTGACTGTAAAGAATAACAGCAGTGCGTTTGAACTGCGATATTTTTTCAGCACGCCTTGGCAGGCTGTTCTGCATCGCTTTCATTTGTTGGTGATTTTTTTCTTTCTGTGCTTGGAAAGCCTGTGGTCTTTTTAGGTTTGTTTGAGAAGCGCTGCTCTCCGTTACTAAGCTGAGCAGGGAAAGCAGTTAGAGCAGTGCTTTCCGTGATGTAATGAGACGTGTGCCTGGTTGGAGCAGGGAATTAATGACTTAGAGACTGCAAGTAATGCAGAAGGAGACATGCGCACAGCAGATTTAAGATACTGAGCCTTGTCATTTAATTAAGGAGAAACTGGGAGTGAAATCAGGTTAAAAGCCCTTGAACAGACTCTTTATTATTCAAAACAGAATCACTAAGGTTGGGAAAGACCTTCAAGATCATCCAGTCCAACCATCCACCTATCACCAATAGTACTCACTAAACCATGTCCCTCAACACAAAATCCAAATGTAACTGGTACCAGTGAACTGGGAGGTATATATTGGAGAAGGAAGAAGGTCGAACTGACAGATAGTAAGTCTGTAGGAGTTGGCAGCACATATAGATAGCAGGAGCAGTAGGGCTGGCCTGAGCAGGTCTTGTAGTTTTTCTGTTAAGGAAATGATTTTTCTTTTGTGCTGACGCATCATTCTGCTGTGCTCAGCAGTCCTGGCTGCTCTGGAGGAAGGAGGATTGGGAGAATTTTATTTGTCACAGCACTTCACAGATAATTTTTTTCAAATTGTCTTTTAAAGCAGTAATGATCAGACTCTAGATGTGATTACAGATTATCTCCCAAGCTTCATAAGCTTCACATGAAAGGAGGACTCATACAGTTAAGAGTACTTTCGTTCAAGAAATCAGAAATTATTTAGATTTCTTCTACCTGAATAAAATTTCACTATCAGGTGAACCTTTTTATTCTTGGAGGGAATCTATAGGAAGATGACACTGTTTTTTCTTTGAAGCAGGTGAGCACAAAATTATTTGTGTTTATGAGATCCTTAAAAAGGAGTTCAAGAGCTTAAGTAGTCAGCTCTAATGTGTGTGTGTGTGTGTGTATATAAGCAAATTGTATCACTATGTTTGCAAATATGGCCAAATATGCTCTGTTGACCAATGGGCTTTTAAAATATCATAGTTATGGCACTGCACCACCACATTACTCTTAAGAGATATCAAATATTTAATGGCTAATCTAACACTTACAGAGAACCCAATAACATGATAAACTGAACGTTTGTTACTCTCCCTTTCCTAATTTGTTCTCCAAAGTATAACATACAAAACCCTGAACAACACTGTCAACCACTTTTTCCCCATGGTGCCAGTTCACACCTGAGATGCAACTGTGCACCCAGATGTCTCTTTGCTGGTTTTCTTCTGTTGGATCGATACTTCCCGGGGGCTACTTTACTCGTTTTCACACGAAGGGTTGTCTTACAAGGCCTGATACAGCTTTTGGTATTACTTCATTTATTCGTTTATTCTTTTATTACCAGTGAGTGGCTGTTAATTTATCAGTGTTCATTTCATTTTGATGCTGTGGTTTATATGTACAAATTCTTATTTTAAACCTCCATATGCAGCTCACACACAAGCACACACCTCCTTTCCATCTGTGATGTTACAGAATGACTCCAAAGCGCTGCAGCTCACAGAAGGAATTGCTACTCCTGTTCACGTGAGACAGAAGCAAATGATTGCAAACTCATTTTGGAGTACGGAAAAAATGTTGTAGAGAAGCTCTGGGTAATTATAAATGAGATTTCTCAAACTTCTCTAACACAAAATGAAAGCTTGTTTTCTAGATATCCTCTGCCTTTTTATTTCCATATGATCAAAGGTTCTGTTCTTGTGTTCAGGATGGAAATTGTTAATTGAAGGCATGTAAGTATGCAGGATGATAATGAGAGTTGATCTGTGAGCTGCAGTTAGCATAACCCGTAACAGTTCCTCATACGAGTGTGCTTGTTAGAATATGTAAATATCTGTATATTTACAGATCTTGCTTTCATTAAATTATATATAATTCATTTATGCATGATTTTTAGAGTATGCATTTTAAAAAATGGTATTTATGCATTTCAGGTAATATTTCTCTGGTTATAAACGGGAAATATGTAATTAGTGTTCTGCTCATCAGGATTTGGTGAGTTGATTCCTTAGCCAGCTAAATTTGGTGTTTCATACAGATACAAATGCTCCAGATTGCATCTCTTTATGAATATGAAGTTCATGTGAAGTTAAATGGTGGTAAAACTGAATTAATTAATTGCTTTCTAGATTACCTGTATTTTCAGACAATAGCTGATAACAAAATAAACCAGTATGTGGCTCTTCTCTGAGAAAGAAAGTCATAACAGAGAGGGTGGTTTGAGTGTGCAGAGAATGAGCAGTGTTCTATTCATGTAATGCTGTAGGGTAAGCACATCTTCCAGCTGTTGTCACAAAGAGGTGCACGTGTGGATGCTTGTTCCTTTGTGTTCTTCCCAGTACACTTGAAGATGTTCATATCCTCCTACGTTCTCTGTTCTCATTATAGGAGATTTTTCTAGTGGTGATGAAATAGGGTCAGTTGATTTCCATCATCTGTTTGTAGTTTGGTGTTGTTATACTTGGCTGTCACTTCATTAACAGGACGTGCAATCATAAAAATACAGGACTTTCTACACTTTGCATTTGGTAGAGGCTTTTATGAACATCCAGAAGTCCTATAGCCTTAATGTAGTATGTGAGCTATTGATAAAATTGCACAGTGAAATGTTTTTCACAAAGTTTGTGCTATACATTTAGCATTTAGCAGCTGTTGCAGCTTCATTAGAGCAGTTGTCTGAATCCACAGACAGTCAAACGTCTGTATGTGATTCTATATGAACACCTAGATGTGTAACAACGCCTTAGGGGGCAGTTATTAATTTTAAAACAGATTATCCTTTTCCAAGGACTAGAAAAGCTAAGACTTCAGTTTTTTTCTTAACTGATCTCTCAGCCTTTTTTGAGGGTTGATGCTGTTTTCTTCTAGTGTTGTTTTGTGGATATTTGTAATACATAATACATTTGTAATACATAAATAGTGGCGTCTATCAGATTACAGTGTATTCTTTCAACAGCAGCTCTTATACTTGCTTCTGCACAAACCAGAATCCTATTTGGTGCTCATTAGAAATTCTTCTGCCATGTTGTTGTATGTATAGATTTTTCATTTATTGTTGACTTATGAATTGGTGTTAATCTTAACTCTGGAAATAGAAGCTGGAAGCCTTGAATTGTTCAAAGCCAGGACTAAAAACTTTGTGGAAGTTGCACAAAAATACCATTATGAATATGCATTTCAAATTCTTACGTTTTAATGACTGAAAGAAAAGCTCTACCAGTGCATACTTTTAGAGAATCTCTTGTTTTATTTTTACCTTTTGGTTAACTATTGTATTCTTCCTTTTCAGAATGTATGAAAACATGTCCACAATGGTGTATCTAAAGGAAGAGAAGTTGGAGAAGCTCACTCAAGATGAAATCATTGCCAAAACTAAGCAAGTGATTAATGGACTGGAGGCATTGAAGAATGAGCACAATTCAATTTTACAGAGCTTACTTGAAACACTGAAATGTTTGAAGAAAGATGATGAAACTAATCTGGTTGAAGAAAAGTCAAACATGATTCGAAAGTCACTGGAGATGCTGGAGCTCGGCCTTAGTGAAGCACAGGTAAAGCTCAAGTAGAAATAAAGCATTTCAGATTTTGACTGAATTTTTAGTGCATTAAAAAAAATAACGAAAGACCATTGTTTGACTTCAGATTGGAAATTTAAACATAATCGGTTTTGATGGATGTATGTTTGTCTTACTGAAATTAGCAGCGTGCTGAGTCATGGAAGTTATTATTTCATGTTAAGGAAGCAGGCTGCTGTAATTAATAGAGGCTGTCTTACTGTGTTACAGAACTAATTATACATTATGTTTCAAAGCCCTGAAGCCTGTAGCTAAGCTCCTCTTTGCTTTGGTGAGGTGGCTGCTATTTTCTATTAGTTTTCCATGGCATTAGTCAGGTAACGAGCTGCTCAAACAAGAACCAAGCATCAGCACTTTAGCTCTGAAATACAGGTGTGGAGGTCATGCACAAATGAGTTTCCTTAGGGTTAGGAGACCGACCTTTCAGCTCTGCTGTGATCTTACATTTGTGTTCTTATTCCTTTGATTCTGAGATTCCTTATACAAGCTCACAGCGCTCTTGGGGTTTAAAAGTCTCCAATATTTATTGAATACCTTAATAAATCAAAATTGAATTTTAATACATTTTGAAGGTTAAGAATTTAGTATGGAATTTGAGCAACTTTCATTTATGCCCTAAAGAAGGGTCTAAGTGCTAACTTCCATAAACTATTGTAGTAAAGGGTGGAATCATCTGCAGAAGGTGAGTGAGAAAATGCATGTTGATTTTGAATACATAAACAGCTCGGTGCTGAAGTCTGGAGATTCGAACTGGTGTTAGGGAATTATTCCTCATGTTTTATCTTCCTTTAGAAGGAAAAAGTAGTTTCTAAAGAATTAATATTTGTTTTTGAAACCTGAAATTTTAGTTAAAAGCAGCAGTTATTTCATGTTAAATACTTAGTTCAAAAACACGTTAAAGTAACTTTGTTTCAAAGAAACATGAAATTGAGGAGGTGAAATACTGATAACTTAGATGAGTTTGACACTCCTAAAATAAGATTTTTATTATCACCCCTGACCCATTCTTTGAAGGTATGCTTTCTATTTGTATTGGTGGTATATTAACATAAACAGTGAAAGCAGAGTGTGCTGTATGTAGAGTTTGGCTTTCACCAGTGTTAAACTCATTTTTCATTTGACATTGCTTTGCAAAAAAAAAAATCCAAGCAGATTGTTTTTATGGCTGCTTTATCATGTTACAGGATAAAAATGATTCAGACATGTAGGATATCTGCATGCTCAAATATCTCATATATATCTACATCTGTGTGCTGGTGTAATTTGTGCACCTTTAGATAGTCTAACAGTCACTGAAGTATTACTGTTATTCTGTGTCCAGATCTCACAAATGCAGGTTTTAAGTAATAAAATACTTTAGTGCTGAATACAGGACTGCATTCTGGAGGAGGTATGTCATGTGATATGATACTTTCTGCCTTTTAGGTAATGATGGCCTTGTCAAATCACTTAAATGCAGTGGAATCAGAGAAGCAAAAACTGCGTGCTCAGGTTCGCCGACTGTGTCAGGAAAATCAGTGGCTACGGGATGAACTGGCCAATACACAACAGAAGCTACAGAAAAGTGAGCAATCTGTGGCTCAGCTGGAGGAAGAGAAGAAGCATCTAGAATTCATGAATCAATTAAAAAAATACGATGATGATATTTCACCATCAGTAAGTAGCTGCGTGGGGAAAAACCAGCTCACGTTTATGCATGTGCTGTAATCTGCCTAGTTAGCAAAAAATGACAGATGGAAGCTTTTTATTTGTTGCTAACATAAACATGTCATTAAAGTGCTTGCCTTATACTAGTGTCACGTAATTTGGATTCTTAGGGTAAGAGAGTAAATGTTTTACTGCCTGTAGATATTAAAAAAAAAAAAAGTGTTATGCTAGCTTAAAAATTATAAACTGAACTTGACCAAAAATTTCCTTCCATACACTCGGCAGTTATAAACAAGTGAGCAGTGCAAAGTATTTGGATTCTAAGAACAAAGGGGACTTGAATTATTTTGACTATAGGAAAAATACTTTGTTTATATCTAATGCAAGCTATGTGTAGTCCCTACTGCTTCTATCTTTTGCAAATTTACAATGGTATAGGATCCCCTTTCTTCACCTTCTGCTGAACATTGTGATCATATGTACATTTTCAGTCATTCTTACCTAACCTATTTTGTTAGATATTCTTAGATTCAGAGAGCAAATGGGTACAGTTTTAATTTACAGAAGTGACTTAACCAGTTGAAAGGACTTCTAAGTAATTTACTCTTCACGTTGTCTTTTTTTCTTCTCCTGGACAGTACTGTAGAAAAGATCTCATTTTGTGTGTTCAGATCTACTTTAGTCATATCTTACAGTTATAACCAAATAGCAACATGATGGGTGAAAATGTGCTTTATTCTTGCTTGACTAAATGCTGTTTAACATAGAGTTGACCAGATGCATTCAGAATTTTTCAGAGTTGATTCATGAGTTGGTATTTGTGGTTGAATACTGCCAATGAAGTCTGTTTAATAAACTTTAAGGAGAAGAAAAGGTACAGGAGATAGGAATACTCTGACTTCTATGCCCTAAAAGTTGAACAATAATCTGTAGACGGCCTAAATAACAACACTAATTGAAATCTGATTGGCACGTAGTAACAAAGTAAACAAAGCACCTTTATGATTTCGCTAACCACGCGGACAGTCCCTGTTGTTACCCTTTGTCAATTGCATATATACTCAAAGTAAACTTGGAATCAGCTTGTCTAAAAATGGATATCAGGTGGGAAGGTTATAGTCTCATCAATCTGCCAGTTTTTGCAGAGCACCTGCTTTGCAGCCATTGAGTCTGAGAGCCAGCAGCAGCAGTTACCTTTTCTTCTATAGAAAAAGGTGTCAGACAGAGGGCCAAAAAAAAGGAATATGCAGCTGGGTTTTCTTACTGACTTCAAAATTTCTGAGAACATCAAATCTCTCTCTCTCTCTCTCTCCATCTCTCTCCATATATATATATATATATATATATATATATAAATATAAAAATATTTATATTTTAATATATTTTATTTTATATTTTATAAAATATATATTTATATATATTATTTTTATATTTTATATTTTATATTTATTTTATTTATATTTATATATATTTATATATATATATTTACTGTATATATTTATATATATATATTTACTGTAGGCTTCACATATGTGAAACAGGATGGGAGGATAATCTATTTCTGGTTACTCATTCAAATTTATTCTCCTTCTGGAGATCAGTCTCCTTATTCTTTTCGCTTGCTTATCTACAACTGCATGTATAACTTCTAAGCACAACGGACAAGTGTTTTTTCAGTACTGCTCTTCTTTGGGTACTTTTCTGTAGGCATAATGCTTCGGTAAAAGTAGCAAGTGTGTTTTTAGGAGCTTAATTTGAACTGAAAAAAACCTGAAATCTAGGAGACCTGGTTTCTATTCCTGGATCTCCTAAAGGTGTCCCATATTGTTTTAGAACAGAGGGTGTAAATACACTTGAACATGAGACCTTCATTTAATTTCTATGAGAAGCATTATTCTTGGCAATTCCAAGGTTGTGGATGTGGAAAGTTCCTTCAGTGTTGCAGGGTTAAATTGAATTTATGCTTTAGATTTAATTGTATAACAATTTGTTTGGGCTCGGGCTTTTTCTACAGGAGGACAAAGATACAGATTCCACCAAAGAGCCTTTGGATGACTTATTTCCCAATGATGAAGATGACCAAGGACAGGGAAGTAAGTACATTTCTAATTGCAGTTTTACTACATCTCTGTAATACAGAGGCTAAGGATGCTTATCGGAAAAGTGAATCCACATGTATGGTCTTCTGGGGCAGAGTGAAGCAGTGAGTACCTCTTGCCCTACTAGAATAATGAAACAGGAAAATCAGTTGTCATAATTGTGGTGTGCAGAACTGGGGCCTAGATTTTCAAAGCTTACTAGCTGTTGCAAAATTCCTGGAACTAACTTCACTATCATACTGGTCCCATGGTCTTTTTTTTTTTTTGAGGGCCTCAGAATGGTGAAAATTGTTCAAGGTGTCAGGGGCACGTTCTCTGAAACACTGACGTTTTTTGGTCATCTGCCCAGATGGTAATTCTGTTAACGACCTTTTAAATGATCTGATTTAACATTCTGGGACATGGAGCCTTTCTCATTTAATCTTTTGTCCTTTGCTAAGATTGTTTTCCTTACTTCATTACTCATTCTAGAGGTCTTGTCTTCAAGTCAGAGGGACCAATGAATAGGTATGAAGTTTGAATTAGAGGTTGAAAGAAGCCATTGACAGATCAGCCTTACTGAAATTGTTTTTCTTACAGATGTAAAGCTTATATTATACATTATATTGGTAGTGTATATGCAATGTGCTAGTGGTATAATGATTCTTAGTGAATAAATCACAGAAAGAAAAGTGTCTGAAGGGTACTACCTTGCTAATCAATTAGCAATTAATCAAAATTCAGAGTTTTGAATTTCCATTTTGAGCACACACAAGGTTACCATGCTATCAAGCTTGGAGTATATGAACAACAGCAATGGGGGGAAGATTTGCAGGGATTATGAAAGTGTTGATTATGGACTTCATCCTGAGCTTATCTGGCCTTACCTAGAGCTTTGAATTAGGAAAGTTTTGAGTGGCAAAACTGCCTGTATACCTGTGTGGTCCATCTGTGTTTTTACTGTTTTGATTTAAACAGTGGGGCTGTTTTGGTAATTTCCTTGATCTCCAGGAAAAAAAAAATACTCAAATGTTTCAGTGGTTTGGCAAGCAATGATTGTGGATGTAGGTTTGGAACTGTATGATTCCACTGACAGAAAAAGGCTCCTGCTTGCTGTGACAGTGTTTCCTTTAATAGAGGGAAGAAAGTCGGTCTCCCAGCAGGAACCCTTGTTCTGTGTGTTTATAATTCGATAAAAATGAGTAAGAGATGAAATCTCTTAGGCTAAGAGAAAAGGGATAGTTTGGAGCAGTGGGAGGGGGTTGCAACAACCAACAACCAGTAGCTAAGGAAAACAAATGGCTAAACTTGAAGTTTAGGAAGTAAAATCAAAAAGTTGACACTGGTTTTGACTTGGTCTTTTTTGGCCTTTTCCCTTATAGCTGCTACTTGTGGCAGCCAAGGTGCTCTAATCTTTTTTGTGCCAACCTTAGGCATTTCTTGGCATGACAAAGGGAAATGAGCAAAAACAGAAGTTTCTGAGAAGTTTAGAGAAAGATAATATAATGGAAAAAGGAGAAATAATTTGACTTGTTCTGCCAGTGCTTTGCTTGTCTGCGTTAGTGTTCCTTTCCATAGGGAAATTTTAATATTTCTGATTGTAAAATTGTGTTAGTCTTGAGAACTGTTAATGGTTTGCTGAGGTGAAGTATGACATTTTCTCCATTTGTTTATTAATTAGACCTCCTGAGCTAGTAAAACTGTAAAATAATAGTAATGCAGTACCTTTGTTTATGAAGCGTGGACAGAATGTGTAGAATTAAGTGAAGTGTGTTTGTTCTAATACTAATGCTTTGTATTGAAGAAATAGAATTCAGTAAGTCTCTTGTGTGTCACTGAGTTTAAAATTTTAAATGTCTTCAAGTTATATCAATCTTTTTAAACAAATTAAAATCCTGTGGGTTTCTTCCAGTCCAACAGCAGCATAGCAGTGCAGCAGCTGCTGCCCAACAAGGTGGCTATGAAATTCCAGCAAGATTAAGGACCCTTCACAATCTTGTTATTCAGTATGCTTCCCAAGGTAGATACGAGGTTGCTGTACCTCTTTGTAAACAAGCTCTTGAAGATCTGGAGAAGACTTCAGGCCATGACCATCCTGACGTTGCCACTATGTTGAACATACTTGCTTTGGTGTACAGGTTTGTATAGTGACATAGATAAATGGCAGCTGAACAAATAGTTGACATTTGGCTGTAGCCTGACAGTGTTCAGGCTAGCATTTTTGCTGTCTTATTATTTTCCATTGCCTGTTTTTTAAAACCCTCAAGAGAGTCCATTAAAATGTATGTCTACCCACTCTAAAATTCAAGTGAGTTGCTGCATTTTTGTCTATGCCTTTGTTGCGAGAGCAAAGCATTTTTGAAAACCAGCCCCTTCCTTATTTGGTATGGTGAAGAAGCATGTGTTGGTTATCCACTTTCAGGTAATTTAGAGACATAAATTAGACAGCACAATCAAAATTGAACCTGCTAGTCCTGAGCCCTCTAGCTACTTTAGTTATGAGCTTCATGCTTTTGTCTTGCAGTTCCTAAATGTATTCTTAATTAATCCGCTGTTATGGTAACATCTTTAGTCCAGTACTGAAGCCAGCTTCGTTATTATGACATCTCTTCTCAATCCTCAGTATTAATGATCACTTCTTAAATTTCAGAGACCAGAACAAATACAAAGACGCAGCGAATCTCCTGAATGATGCCTTGGCTATCCGTGAGAAGACTTTGGGCAAAGATCATCCAGCGGTTTGTATACAAGAAATACTGTATTTTTAGCTTTGTTTTTTGATGATTTTTTTTTTTTTTTTTCCAACTCATTCTAATGTTAAACTCAACAGGAAAGTTTTTAAGACCTGGCTTATCTCTATACAGCACAGGTAGGAGGCCACATTGTAAAATTCTTTGTTTTCTTTTGAGTACAAGCATTATATTTGATGCTGTTTCACCACAAATGACCTGCACTTACTTGATTTTTGGATCAGATTGCATGGATCTTCTCTGGGAAATGAATTTATAAAGAAAAATGTTAATTTGCTTACTCGAATCACTGTTGATTGAGTGAACTCAGATTGAAGGTGTGCTTCTGTTTTGTTTTGCTGCTGCTTTTAAATGAGGCATAAATTGAACTTCTGTACCCAGTGTTAAAAATCAGTGGGGTGTCTCTCATCATGCCACTTGTTTGGAAGCAAGGCAGGCCTGAGCATATATAACTTTGGGGGTAAATGAATGACATTTGGGAATCTCTTTGTTTGCAAAATTCAAGAGGAAAATTTGAAAACAAGTACATTAATTTAATAGTTGTTTGTATCAGCAAATCGGTGTAATTAATACTTCTCTCTGTTGGCAGGTGGCAGCAACTCTAAATAATCTTGCAGTTCTTTATGGTAAACGGGGAAAGTACAAAGAAGCTGAACCTCTGTGTAAGCGAGCTCTGGAAATCAGAGAAAAGGTACAATTGCAAAAAAAAACAAAAAACAAACAAACAAAAAAAAAACTAGCAACCCAACAAAACAATGCAAACAGAACACCTTTGAATAGACTTTTTTGGGGGCAGGATTAAACATCCTTACATTTGTTCTGTGTTTTGATTGGACAGATCTGCCAGGCCAATCACAGTAGTTAGCAACGTCTGAAATATAAAACCATGTTAAATTCTTACAGAACTGTTGCAGCACACTGGGTGTATTCCAAGTTCTGTATTTTGTAATAAACCTTCTCTACCTTTTTTTTTCCCTTTTGTTTGTTGAGAGATCTTTGATTTGACAAGAGCACTGGAATTAAACAGGGAACTTAAACTTTTTAAACTGATTATTCTAGGACTGTGGGGATATTTATCATGGTCCATGTGACTGAATGTCTGCATCTTCAGGCTTATTTGGATAATACGCTGCTTTTAATGTAATTGTATGGTTTAAAATATGCCTGTTACAAGTTTCTCTACAGCCTTCTGGATTTGTAATATCATTGAGTAATTATCATATCCTTCTCTTTCATCATCTTCATGTTGAAATTTCTGACAAATCAATACCAGTGGGCTATTTATACATTTTTAAACCCTGGTATGACTACTGGAAAATAATTTGAGATATTTCTTTTCCAGGTCCTGGGGAAAGATCACCCCGATGTTGCCAAACAGTTAAATAACTTGGCTCTACTATGCCAGAACCAGGGTAAATATGAGGAGGTAGAATATTACTATCAGAGAGCACTGGAAATTTACCAAACTAAGCTGGGACCAGATGATCCAAATGTTGCAAAAACAAAGAATAACCTGGTAAGGCTCTTATAAATAAATCTAAAGTGAGATTTTCTCGTGAATTGAATGTATTCAGTGTATTATTCAGAATGTATTGTATTTACTGTACTACTTCTCAAACTAAATTTAAAAAGTGCTGTTGTCTTTTTGGGGGTGTTTTCTTTCTAGGCATCCTGCTACCTAAAACAGGGCAAATTTAAGCAAGCGGAAACTTTGTACAAAGAGATTCTTACTCGTGCTCATGAACGAGAATTTGGCTCTGTAGATGGTAAGAAACTTCGTCCTTAGACTTCAAAGTATGTTTAATTTTTGTGGTAGCTGGGGAAGAAAATCTGTTGGAGGTTGGTCTTATCCTAATTAGAATTGTCTGCTTGAAGCAGATTTGAGAATTAAGATAGCAGATGCATTAAAGTATTGTAAAATTCAGCATAAAAAGCTGTTCAGTGGATACAGCAGTAACATTTAATTCAAAATGAAATTTTCTTCAGTGAGGGAGCCTTGGTTAGGTTTATATCTTTTGCAGCATATTTCTGGCGTGATTTATTTCATGTACATCAGAAACTGATTTTGGCATTTTTATAGATGCTGAAAATGTCACTTTCCAGTCATTGGAACAAATTTCTAAGGACACTGAATATATTGATGAGTCATTCTCTAACATACAAAGAATTAGAAAATATTCTTAAATTTACTGTGTAAATTTACAGTGTAAATTTAAGGATATTTACTCTGTAAATTTAAGGATATTTTACACTGTACAAGTTACATTGTACACTGAAGTTAAATCCATTTCATCAACTGTAAATCACAGTTTTTATTGCATTCTGTGGCAGTAGCATATGCAACACTTAGTAGATGTCAAAATAATCATTATGGTAAAAGAAACAAATGCGTGTTTGCTAGCACATAACGAGGTACATGATAGATGGATGGCAGTATGTATTGACTTCAGAGCTTCTTAGAAGTAACTTCCCAAGTTCAGATCAGAAAAAAAGAACTGTAAAACAATTAAACAACGTTACATTCATCTGGTGCTTCTTTCTGTGGTTCTTAGCCTTATTTCAGAAGGGTTAAAATATTGCAGTGAATGCTTTGTGGCTTTGTACTTCTATAAAATATTTTCTTCTGTTTCATTAGATGAAAATAAGCCTATTTGGATGCACGCAGAAGAGAGGGAAGAGTGCAAAGTAAGGCCACTGTCATAAATCTTTTTTGGAGCTTTTATTATTTTAGTTACAAATGAGTTTTTTTTCTATAATGCTACTTCGCTTTTTAGGGAAAGCAAAAAGATGGCACATCTTTTGGAGAATATGGTGGCTGGTACAAAGCTTGCAAAGTTGATAGGTGAGTATTTCCTTTATTGGACAGATCATGTGGCAATAGACAGTATCTAGAAATGTCAGACTAAAGCATGTTTTGAAATGAAAACAAATGAGCAACTTGCTTACAGCAAGAAGAAGTACAGTATTAGATACTCAGGCTGAAGGCTGGCTTTCAGGAGTGCAGATGGCAGCAGTTTGCAATCCTGAGGCTTTTAATGTAGGCTGATGAGATCTAGTGCAGGTCACCTTTCTTTTTATACTTTCAGTTGGCTCGTGTGCTCTCCCTGCCCCAGCAAAACCTGTAGAGAAGGTCAGGAGTGAAAAAGACTGTAAATACCTGGGCCTTGAGTTTCTGTCTGGCATAAGAGAGCAAAGTTAAAACTGCTACGCTTACATGTTATTTCACAGGATCACACAGAATTGTAGGGGTTGGAAGGGACTTCCAGAGATCATTGAGTCCAACCCCCAAATTTGAGTTTCTAAAGCCTGAAGAATGTTAATCTGTGTGAATGAGAGCATGCATCTTATCTTGGAAGAAGAGAAACAGGAATTTCAGCTTGCATCCTACTTGCTTTTCATGCATGCTTTGTTTTAATTTCATTCTAAGTCATGAGGAATTTTTTTCTCTGCTCTTATTGGAGCAAACCTTCAAGCAACAATACTATGACTGAGCTAATTCTCACTGCATCATTGAATCAAAAATGTCTCAGGAGTCAGATTTGCTAGTGGAATGTGAGGAGTTTTTTTCTTTCTTCCATTGTTCAAGTTCAGCACAGAAGCTGAAAGTAGTTATTAAATAAAAACTGGTGGAATTGTTAATTTAGAATTGGACTAGATGATCTCCCTTCCAACTGTACTGTGGTTCTGTTTTGAGACAAATGTGTGCTACAGTGACAGTCACAGTGTGCATGAGTAAGCGCATCATCTGGATGCTTCAGAATTACAGTTGGACACATTAGAACTGAGCTAAATTTTTGCCTCTTGAGATGCATCTAAGAAACATTCCAGTTTTCTCATGGCTGGATTTAGAGGCTAGTTACTAACATTCAGGTTTGGGGGTGCTGACTAATGATAGCATGAGATGTTAATGCAATTTGAGGGGGCGTAACAGTTTTTTCATGTATGCATAATAAGTTATAGTATATTTCAAGACTTAGTAACTACAAAAAGATTATATTGTATTAATTCACTTTTTATTAGTTTGTGAATTGAGAGGAATCTAATCACAGAAACATAGAATCACAAGGTTGGAAAGGATCATCTAGTCCACTACCATCTCCCACTACCACTCCTACCACAAGCACTAAACCGTATCTTGTAGCTCCTCATCCAGATGCCTCTTGAACACTGCCAGGGACAGCGACTTCACCACCTCCTTGGGCAGCCATTGCAGTGCCTCACCACTCTCTGAGAGAAGTGTATGTAATGTGTATATGTGTATTTTTTTTATTAGTCCAACAGTAACAACTACATTGAAGAACCTTGGGGCACTTTACAGACGACAAGGCAAATTTGAAGCTGCTGAAACATTAGAAGAGGCAGCAATGAGATCTCGTAAACAGGCAAGTATATGTTACCTCTGCATTATGGCCATGCAGATTTTCAACTTTAATGCCTATTCTCTATTCAGAACATATAAACATTTAGCTATTTGCTGTCTGTTGCCTGGTGTCCTCTTTGAATTTCAGCTGCTTGACTCTAACTTTGAGAATGCTGTTACAAATTTATCAGTTGCTGTTTCTGTTAGTTTTGCAAGCTGATGGGATGAATATAGAGATTGAGGGAT
The DNA here is from genome assembly GCF_026119805.1 of Tympanuchus pallidicinctus. NCBI lineage: Eukaryota > Metazoa > Chordata > Aves > Galliformes > Phasianidae > Tympanuchus > Tympanuchus pallidicinctus. The sequence goes on from NW_026294747.1 coordinate 49,623,920, forward strand.
GCTGCTGCATTTCTTTCAATGCTCTCTGCTCTCTAATCTGTTGTTAAACTTAACTTTTTTTCCCACAATCTTTTGGGAGAGTGTGGTTTTTGTTTTGTTTTTCCTTTCTTTCTGAGGGATGTTGCACAATGTCTGTTACAAAAGTACGTAAGACTGGACAAGCAAAGAAGGCTTGTTGGTCAGTGTTAAAATGGAAAACCAAAAAAAAGAAAATCGTAACGAATAAAAAAGTAACTTGTATAGTTCCATTTTAATTTTGTTTTTGTGGAATAGTAAATAAGACTTGTATTTTTCAGAAGTGTTTTTTTTATGCTGCCATCTAAAATTCTAAGCTCAAATTCTTAGTTCAAGTAAATTATATTAGATAATGTACTACACCTTATTTGATTATTTACCTTTTATTCAATTGCTTGTACACATTTGTGGTTGCATTTTGAATAATATTCTTCAGTGTTTGGTGTATTGCACAAGCTGAATTCTGGAGAAGTGAAATAAAACTCATGCTCTTCTAGTGAGTTTAGCAATAGATCTTTGATACAAGGTGAGATAAATTCGCTTTTCAACAAATCTAGCTGATGGAAGATTAGCAAGTGCTTGCCTGATAAGTGCAATGAAACTGATAAGAGGAATGTATGAACAAACGTGGGAGAAAAGTTCTTCAGAGGAAATTCAAAGGTGAAGGGAAATAATAGAGAATTATCCTTAGTAAAAAAAAGTTTGCTATATATATTTCATGGTTCATTTTTGGTGTGTTTGTCATTGAAATGTTTTGAAAATAAATGTGCGTTGTATCTTATTACCAATCAAAGCAAATTTATTGTTACTGTTGTCATGCTGCATAATGTTTTAATGTTAATGAATGCAAAGGCAATTTAGAATAATATAATAGTAGTAAGACTGGAAATTTGCTTGTATATAGTTGTTTTGCTTCAATTCTTTTTTTTTTTTTTTTTTTTTTTTGCGGTGAGACCTAGAATTGATTATTTGGGAATTAAGAATAGACTTCTCTGAAAGAAAAATTCTCCTCTTTTAGTGTCTGTGTTAAATCAGCCCACTTCTGGCTTGTCCAAACCTTTGGAAAAACTGTTCCTGGTCTTAATTTTACATTTGAGCCTGCTGCTATTTCTTTTCTAAGCTTTTTCAGGTTTTCATTGGTGTGTAATGTACTGTCTACAGTGTTATACTCTAAAATATGTCATTATATACCACACCAGATTTGGACAAGTAGGAAACACAGCTATCATCCTATTAGCATTTAACACTGCTTTTTTATTTTAGGTCTGTGAAAGGACAGACAGGGTTAATGCATTTCTCCTTCTGAGCTAAAACCAAAGAGATACTTTTTCTCCCATGTGTGGAAATGAATCAGTTCTTCATGGTTTTGTTCTCCCTCATGCATGTTCAATTTGCAGTAACAGTGTAAAAAATAGAATGAGTGGGATTTCTGTATGGTTTCAGTGTTCTCATGCTCTGCTGGACATCATGCCCTAGAAGATGCCCTACTTCATTTGTTGCTAATGCTGCAAAGTAAGAGGTGTAGAATATTTCTTATGTGAAGTGTAACATGTCAGTGTTACAAATAAAACAGTGTTATAGGGATTAGCTGTTCAGACCCCTGCGATGTTCTTTCCAGAGGAAGATGAACGCTACAACATTTGATAGGAGGAAGACTGAGAAATGTATTGACTGTTGATGATCTGTAAATTCTTAAATATTAATCTGGTGGACAAAAGGTTTCAGGTAAGTGACATTAACACCAGGAGGCTTTGACAAATGATGGAAAGGAGGAGAAGAATGCCAAGTTGCTGAATGCCCAGCCCAGTCGGCTAGCTGTCCACTCTGTGCTGGTTTGATGGCTGCAGTAAGGGACAGTTAATCTTGATTGTCCTTTGAAAGCAAAAAGATGATGAATTTGTTTCTGCAATTATTGTGCAAGTTGTAGATGGCTACACTATATCATTAAAACTTATTCTGTTTTATCTAATTGTCAGGGTCTTGACAACGTTCATAAACAGAGAGTTGCTGAAGTGCTCAATGACCCTGAGAGCACAGAAAAAAGGCGAAGCAGAGAAAGTCTCAATGTTGATGTGGTAAAGTACGAGAGTGGTCCTGATGGAGGCGAGGAAGTGAGTATGAGCGTAGAATGGAATGGGGTAAGTACAGTACACAGTTGAAGAAAATAGCCTAGATAAATGACCGCCATAACAAATACAGCTATCCGTTCACCAGCCAATTGAGTTGTCATTGGTTCATGGTTAATTGACTTCATTTTGGTAATTATCCAGAATTGACTAAGAAATAAATAACACCTCGTTTTTCATAAGATAACGTAAAAAAATGTTTTGAAATTGTAAAGCATCCGTTCCATTGTGGTCTTGAATGCTGACATTTCTTCAAGAATCCCAAGCAGTTGTATTTAACACTGAGATGTTTTAATGCTGATTGAGTGTCCTGGTTATGGTCTGGTTTTTAATTACTTTTCAGTGGTTTCTTTTCACTGGTAGAACTTTCTGGCAATTAACTTTTGCTTTTATTTTTGTCTTATGTTGTGTTTTCCTCTATTTTATATGTTTATTTGAAAGTACTGCATTTGTTGGAATCAGAAAACATTTGCTATGGAGATGTATTAAGTATTAGAGGCCTTAAAGTAAATTGATTAGCCTAATATTAAAATAATACCAATCTCCACTTTACACAACTTGTTAGAAGAAATAGCCTAACTGTACAAGCTGTTGCGCAATCTGCCTTAATATACAGTGCCATCGCAAAAGCCTGACATTAATTTCACATTTCTTAACCAAAATATTAATATTGCATTCCAATACTAAAATTTGATTGGAGTTGGAGCTTGTTCTTATTTGTTTCACATGTATTGGCCTCACTGTGCAACACACAGTGTCGCAAAGTAAAACTGTGTGTATGATACATTCTTATGTGCATTTTTTACCATTCTGTTGTTTTCTTCTAAGCCAGTGCAACCTTCCAGTTAATAGATCTGATTTATGAACTTGTTTGTTTCTGTCACCAGACTCCTGTGCTTTATCCCACTGTTAGCAATAGGATATCTATTAAATAGTTATCTATTGCAGTGTTAACTAACTCCCTACTTTAGCTCATCTGAAAATACTCTGCTGATTTATAAAGGTGATGTGCTTGTGTGCTTTTGCTTTGTGAGAGGGGAAGTAGCCTACTTTGCAATACTGAGTCTTATGAGGTTTCATTTCTCTTACAGTAGCAATCTTTGTTTAAAGCCACATGTTAAAAACCTTACAGTTCCAAAGAAACCTTGATGAAACATTCTGGTTTAGTTTCTAAGGAGAACGTACTTTCTGTCTTCTGATTTCTATCTCATTCTTGTTTTCTTGGCATTGGTGTTCTCAGTGCCAAGACAGTCAATCAGCATCTTTTGTGAATAATACTGCATCATTAATAAACTCAAAGTAAGGTTGGATAACTCTTTTTTTTTCTTTTAACTCTAATTTTGCCCATTCACTGCTAGAACTGTGTACTGTACTCCTCCCTTAATTTCTGCTGTACTTTGCATGACTATAAGATCTAAATGGACAAAACTTTTTTCTGTTATTGACATTAATTAAACAAGCATGCAGGTTTTGGATTGAATGCGCCTTCTAGTAAAGCAGCAGACAGTATTTCTAGGTCAATATTTGAATGAAACTCAGTGACAAAATCTTGTATCTGAAAAGTTAAATTTTGACCTCTCAAGGCAAACTTCTCATTTTTTAGCATGTTGAAGTGGCATTGCTTTATTGTGATCTTCATTTTTTTTACGTTTTTTTTCTCTTAAGAAATCTTATATTACATGTTTTACATAAAGTGGGCAACTCTCTCTCCCTCTACCCTGCTAGCGTTTCTACCTCAGTGCTGTTCTTCCCTGTACATATATGGTGTAGTTTTATTTACCCTCGTGTGTCTCCTCCAGACAAAATATTCTGTTTCACAAGGTATAATTTTATAATATGTTTATCAGGCAGATGAGAGCTTAAAATACGGCCTGTCTTTTCCATTTAAATTCTTCTGAGGTGCTCAAGCTGACTCATGCTCTTGGCTGTCAGAAAGAATAGATGGAGTCTGTAGAGCATGGAACTTCAATAAAAATTTTCTGTTGGGGGAGCATATTGTATTTAAGTGAGTTCCAATGTAATGTAATTCCTAGTAAGCACTGTATGCTTTGCTGTAATGTAACAAATTCATACAGAAAGGACTGAAATGTCTGTTTATATAAATCTGCTATGAATAGCTAAAGCAAACGTGCCAAGTAAGGTTGTGCAGAGCATGTTTATGTGTTACTTACGAAGTCCAAGAGAACAGAAGATACTTAAACATTCAGTTAATTACTTTGTCTTAAATTAGAAAGTAGAATTCTGGAGAGTTCCCCTTTAAGATCATTTTAGGTTTGCTTTTCTACCTCACAGTTCTTACTGCTGAGTATATTTGCATCTTCTTTTGTCCCTGTCGCTTTCTTAAGAAGAAAATAACATCATGCCCTCTTGCATGACTTTTAAGAAAATGCAAGTGAGTACATGTGGCTGCAGTGTTCGTCAACTGATTTGGCTGCCAGTTGGAGGACAGCTCAAAGTCTTCATGGTATGAAAGAGATTAAAGTCATGTTTTCAGGGGGAGGAAATATCTTTTATTAATCTAACCTATAAGCTTCAAAGACAGGCTTTTGAGAATGCAAGTCTGCTTCAAGGTGTGAAATAAAAGCAGTAAATTTTGCTACCAGGTATTAGCTGAAAGCAATGGTAGCAAAAATTGGCAATAAAATTTTTGCCACAGAAATTGATATCTCTGTGGATTTTTGTTGGTTTTGCTTACGCTAGATTTAGGAATTTTTTAGCCTAAACTCCTGATTTGAAGGTGTTTTGTTAGTCCTACGGAAATGTTTAACTTCAGAGCTTGATGTTTTTATTTCAGATTTGAAGATTTTTGAACCCAAAAGCTTGCTTCTTCTGCATGCGTGAGTTAGAATAATAAAAGTTAGGCCCTGTAGCAACCAAATGTGTCTTGCCTTTGTTATCTGGTTCATTACGGCTACTACAAAATCACTAATTGAAGGACATAAGAATAATTACCTCTTCCATTGATCCAATACTTCACCAAAAAAGAAATGCTATTTACTATGAACCACACGTACTCTTTGGTTAAATTGGGATCTTCTGATCACTTTGTAGTGAGGTATCTTGCCATTTCCAGGGGGTCACTGTAATTACTGTGTTCCAGTTTCCATCTGCGAGACTGAATTGACAGCTCAGGTAGATTCTAATTTCTTAAAAAGTAAACAGAGTTTTGTCTGGAGGTCGGGGAAAAACCTTTCTTCTTTCAGTTCTGTTTGAGGAAAATTCCTGACAGAAGTTAAAGCTGAAATGAATGCACCTTGCTCTGTCACTTTCTGGTTTTATTTCCCCCTTTTTTTTGTGTTTATCAGCTAAAAAGATCCTTTATTTGTTTACAAAGGGTAATGTTTAAAGCTGTCCCTTCTTAAAGGTGGTTTGTACTTTGTACCAATTCTATTTTAAAGCATGGAGTCATTCATGCTCATTTACATGTTGCATATCAGTGATATAGGCTGAAGTGTAAATGCACATCTACGTTCTGTTAATTGTAAGGGCCTGCACTCAGTACTGCAGTGCAGACTCAGAACTTACTCTAAAAAAAAAAAAGGTGTTTTGAGTGTGACCTAGAAATACTGCAAGCATAACTGTACAAAATTGAAAACTGTTGAATTTTTCCCAACAGTTTCATTCAGTTTTTCTCTCTCCGTTTCTGACAGGCCTAGATGCCTTGTGTGATTCTTATACTGTCTCCTGCATGAAGGGCGTGCACCATCTTCAAGCTTTAACTTCTCTCTTCAGTACTGACTGCTGTGTTTTAGCAAACCCCCTAAGATTCTTGTCAGCTACACTTCCCTGTAAACTGGCCATTCCTTCAGTGCTGGTGTCTTTTTGGTTTCTATTTCTGTACACGTGTAGCTTTGCCAAATATGTATCTAGTCATACAAAATGTTATTACAACCATTTGCTGTGTAATACATTAGTAAAGAATTAACAATGAACTTTATAAGTAGCTGTTCACTATGGGAAAAAAGGTAGTTAAAAGTATCACACAAGATATTATTAAAATGGCATGATGGTGATCTTTACAGGAGGAAAAAAAAAAAAACAAACCCAAACCCTTAAAAGTAAGGCATGTTCTCCAAGTGCTTTAAAATGTATTTAGAGACCTATTACATGGTTAACATCAATATGGAACTCTGGATGTCTTCACTTACGATTATTCTAAAGTAGCATTGCTGTTTAGTCTTTGTGTGAAATTTTGGCAAATATGCTTTTCTCTACTAATCTTGGTGTTCAGTGATTTGTGTATTTGTCTTTCTAACTTCTAATAAACTCACTCCAACTCAGGTGTCTGTCTTTGTCTGCTTAATAGCACTTTGCTTTCTTCTACAACTCTTCCTTATAACCACGTAGGGTATTTCTGAAGTAGGCAGTGGTCACTTCTAATCTCACTAAACTGTTTTGTTTTTTTTTTTTTTTTAAAGAGTAAAATATTAAAAAATAAAATTATGCTCGTCTGAAAGCTTTGGATGAGCACAGCAGTGTAAAACATGAATGCAAGGTATAGGAAACACATTTTTGACGTGTTTTACATTTGCCTTGGTGAGAGTTAAAATGATGCTCGTGAATTTAACCATCAATGTCTCTGATCAGTGATGTTAGGATTAATTGAACATGTTTGCAATTAATGGAGGTGTCTAGAAAAAAAAAATAAAACAGTTTTTTCCTAGACTGGAATGCTTTTGCTTGGGGCTTGTATCCGTTGAACACAGTGTGCTGATAGGAGATGGTACCATGGTGACGGTGAAAGGTTTGACATATTGTGGTGGCTTTCTTCTAATTGTTATGAATCATCACTTGAGCATGTCTTCACATTTCAGAAATCTTTGTGATTTGATGGGAGAAACCAATTTGGATTGGTAAAGTTGTAGCTCTGTAGTATTCTGTACTTGGGTAATTTTACCACGTCAGTATTCATAACAGTAAACGTTTTGGAACCAGGTTTGGGGAGGGCTACGGACTCTCGCAGTTTCACATCTGTTCAATTTCTTTCAGGATGGCACTGGATCTTTAAAACGCAGTGGTTCCTTTAGCAAACTTCGAGCTTCCATTAGACGCAGCAGCGAGAAGCTGGTTAGAAAGCTGAAGGGAGGAAGTTCACGAGACAGTGAACCCAAGAATCCAGGGTAATTATCTCTTCTTAGCTGTGCTGGTGTGCCCTTGTTCTGTGCCCCTGCTGTAGCCTAGTGCAGTACCTAGGTCAGTATTTTCTTCTCTGCTTAGCTAACTGCATGTCACGTAGAATATCATAAAGAAAGATGAAATAGAAAATCTTTTCTTAGGCATATAATTGAAGTTCTTTTACATCTGAGGAATTATATTTGCTTTTGAGAGGTAACTCAGTTCTTAACTGTCTTTTTCCTTTTTGATGCTTTAACCACTTGAACAAAAAGGCCTCTTAGAATTACTGGTCAGTCTTAGCAAACCACTAAGTTCTCCTTTTCACACAGTGATAAAGTTAATAAAGGGTGGTAAAGCTAGAATACAATAAGCTATCATTCCTGCACCTTAATATATTTATACATTGCTCTGTGCATAAGTGAATTACTGACTTGAGCCCTTCTCAGTTTGTTTTTTTGGGAATACACATCTCAGAGAGCAGAAGAGAATGTTGGAAAAACTTGAACCTATTGGTGCATCCTATGAGCATTTTAACCAAAGTGAAGTCAGTGGCATTAAGACTTTTAAAATGTTCTTTGTCACAGTATGATCAAGGATTTGGATTTGTGTATGTTTCTAGTAAACACATAACAAGTATTCATGATTTTCTGGCTGCTGCAGATATGTTGAAATGTTAAAAATGTAGCACTCCTGTTCTCTTAATAAATAAATGCTTTCAGCTTTCCCTTGCTCTGGAAAACTGAAACTTTTTGAATAGATAATTCTAATGAATTAGAATAGAAAAATTGATAGAAAATTCTTTGACAAAGTGAATTTTAACTTTCTAAACCAGTTAAATTAGAGAGCTTGGATTCACTTCTGGTAGAGTGACTGCATCTGTGAGAAATAAAGCGGGTGATGATTTGTCCATGACAGTGATCTGCAGGCAGATTCTCAGTGTGTTTTGTTAGTGCCTTCAATGAAGTTCTGCCTTACTGTTTTTATGTGGATTTAAAACATTGCGTACAGCTGCTGTGTGCACATATGCACACAAACAGACTGATTATTCATCAGTCTGTTTAATCCTCTTCCTGACAGACCTGCTTGAACTTCAGCCTGATCTGATTTCCCACATTTGTAGTTGACATTTACTCTGAGCTGTCACAGACGTACTTTGAAGGCACTGAATCAAATTCCGAGGCCCAAACTCCCTTTGTTTTTACTGATGCATAACTGAGAACTGGCTCTGTGATGATTGGTTGGGAATAAACTGTGAAAAACACATAATTAGGAGGGAGAAGTATACAAATGTGAAATGAGTTAGGGACAATGTGGAGAAGCAAGATGAAAAAGAATAAAAGGAATTTCCTTGATCTAAGTATTAGCATTTCTATACCTTGCTTGGCATTTCTTATTTCGACCTAAAGTTCAAACATCATAGTGCAGGCATATCCTCTATTAGTATGAATATAAATTCAGACATAATTTCCCATTTTTCTTTTTCTTTGTTGTTTCTTAAAGATAAAGTTTTATTCTTGGTTTGTTGTATTAGAGAGCTAACTGTTGGCAATTGAAGTGACTACCTCTTGATTGGTATAGAAAATTAGAGTTGAGCATAGCTGAAGACATTTGGTTTTGCAGCATCCTGAAAAAAATGTTCTTTTTTATTGTCTGCACTTCTGTAACATATTTGTCTAGTGATCTACCCACTTTAATGCTAATTTTATACTTTAGGTTCTCTATCACCTTAGATAGAGATAATGATAGGAAATGAATTTGGAAAGATGGCAATACATTCCTTACTTTTTGTTTCTGACAAAATATTCTTGCTTTGAGATGTCAGTGTAGTACTCAAAGAACAGTGTGTTCTCAAAACTTGTAATCAGTGTGTTGCATGGGCAGACTTTTATGCAGGTATGCATGTTGAGTGTGTTGACAAATATTAGAATTTGTGTCCATGTAAGATACAGAGAACCTTTTAAATCTTAATTTATACTTGCATATATTGTTAAAATTAGCTGAGGTGCCTGGCATTAAACACCAACATTGTAGGTCATTAAGTGTAGATGTACATATTGATAATGTAAGAAGATATTTGAATTTTGTTCTCTGAAAAACCTTGAAGTTGAGTTAAATACACTTTTTCAGAGTTCAGTTAAAGGGGTATTAAGTTTTTGTAATGCCAACCATTTTGACTTCTCATTATACGTTAAATTTTTCAGTACTGACATTGCATACGTAGAAGTCAGTTTTGCCAAGTCAACCACTCTAGGTAAAAGATGTAGGTACCTCCCTCCTTACCAGCATTACCTCTGCATTTGCTATTAGTGTCTCTGAAGATTAGAATTATACGGTCTCTGAGGTTGGAAGAGACCTCCAAGGTCATCCAGTCCAACCATCCGCCTATCACTGATACTTCCACTAAACCATGTCCCTCAACTTCAATCTGAAGTTTATTTTACACCTGCTGCTTGTACTGTGCTTCTGTAAACAGTAAATTGGTACAGCTAGTCTGATTCTGAAAGAGAAATGCTCACAGAGTAATACGTATCACACTGCAGAAGAAAGACTTTTCATCTTGCTGCTTGATACAGAAAGAAAATAAAGTGTAAAATGTACCAGAGAAATTACTATCAAAAAGCCTTCTGCTTTATTTAAAGAGAGAAAACAAAGAACAAATTTGTTAAGAACTGTTCATTGAAAGGTACAGCATCAGAAGCACAGTACCAGTTTTTATCATATTTCAGAATTCAATTCTGCAGTAATTTAACCTTGTTTTTGTGGTGTTAGGTTTGATTTACTTTTTTCCCCCCACTTACAAGATTTAGGTCATAGAGCAAAGCAGTGAAGATTTTGTAAGTTAAAAGAAAAGCTTTTGCTGCTGTTAAATGTTCAGCAGAAAGATAACTGCGTCCTTGCTAACAGACAATCACATTTCTAACATGGAGAGAAAGCATTTGCCAACTGAAGTTCTAATGTATTTCTTAATGAAAGGTTAATTCTTCGTAAAGTGCTTGATTTCTAAAAACAAAACCAAAGTATCTCATGAGAGATTAAAAACAAAGTGGGCTTTTTGTTTTTATTGATATATTCTTCAGCAAGGGCCTAAAAATTGTACCAGTGGAACTATTTCTTTCCCTGGCAAGCTTTCCATAAACCTTTGCCCTCTTTTTCACGAGGACTTTATGTGATGTTTGCGTTTTATTGATTAACTGGCTTTGACTTCCATTGATAACTCTGTTGTACGTGTTTCCTTGAGGGAAGGAAAGGCATCCACCATGCATGAGTCTTTGCTTTGTTGTTGCTAACACTCATGTTGAATATTTTAAACTGTGTGTGCTCTAGCTTTTGAAATGCTAGGAAAAAACCCAGTAGGTCTGTGTTGTGCAGCATCTGTTGCCTGTGTTCGTCAGTGTTTTGATTCATGATTCTGCTTAGCCTTTGCTTTATGAAAGCATTTAAACCACGTGCTTCACTTTGACTGCTGGTAGTCTTCAGTAGAAGGACAATCTGGTGAAGTCTGATGTGAAGTGTATGGATAAACCTCTCCACGTGATTGGAAGGCCTGGGAAGCTTTGCCAGGCCCATAGTAAAGATGTAGGTAGTGCTGCAGGACAGCTGCTTCGTTCTGCCATCAGGAGTTCACTAGCATGTATTCAAAGCTCTCATTTAGGAGCTTTTAACTCCTTAAAGAGCTGGTCAGAAATCAAGGCAAACCTGGGACATTCGGAGTAGCGCACATCCTCTTTGGGATAGAGGACATCACTTGAAGCTTGAGACTAACCTGGAACTTTGTTACACGGCTCTAAAATACTTTTGTTAAATGCTGTACGTGTTGAGAAATGTGGATACAATCTACATTTGGGTTGGAAGGGACCTTTACGATCACCTAGTTCCAGCTCCCTGTTATAGGCACTAGACCAGGTTGCTCAAAACCCCGTCCAGCCTGGCCTTGAACACCTCCAGGGATGGGGCATCCACAGCCTCCCTGGGCAAATGATGAGTTGTCAGCTCACATGGTAGTAGACACTGCTGTCAGTGCAGTGATGTTTTGACTGTACGTAGCTTGTGTGTAGGTAATTCCATTTGTTGTTTTTTCCTCACCTGTTGCTTTCAGTACAGCATTGTAGGGCTGCTACTGCTGCTCAAAGCATTGTTAAAGCATGAGCCGAGGAAGCAGCAGCTGCATCTCATTTCCCTTCACTTTGAAATGCACAAAATAGAATATTTTAAAACATATTTTGAAATAATAGGTTCTGAACATCGATATCGACAAGGCAGAAAGTACTCAACGCATGTTTGGTTTAGCTTTCCAAGTTAAATGCTGCCTATGTGACAATCTATTAATTTCACCATTTTCTCCTGAACTATCAGAATGTTTTGCTTTTATAACAAGCTGTGTAAATATGAAAATGAGGATTAGGTAATTAAAAATTAGTGCTAAGTGAGTGTATTAATTTGATGTGCTTTAAGAAATTGAGATTTCATTTTGAATTGCCATTACATCCACTGCCTAAAGCGTTTAAGCTCTGAGGGGCTTGTAATTGATTTCATATGTAATTTAGAACTGAATATAATATATTAATCATATAATTATCTTAAAGGGTTTCCTCAGATCACTTTGGGGGCTTTGGTAAAACTCCCTTAACTGTGCATTGGTCGTTGTTATACTTGTGTTTTTAGTGCTGTTAGTGTTCAGCTGTTCTGATGGGTTTATCCTTGCATGTTCACTGTCCTGGTTGCAGCATGAAGCGTGCCAGTTCTCTGAATGTTCTTAACATGGGTGGCAAGGCTGCTGAAGATCACTTTCAAGTAAGAAGCCCTACAATATTCTTATCAAAATAGATGATATTAGTAGGGTTTGGGATAAAAAGATTACGTAAATAATGGAACAACAAACTCCTGGTGATTGGCAAGATCCTACTTGAGTAAGACATCGAAAGCACATGCTTAATGCATGATTCAGTAACATTTCTTGTGAACTATATTTAAGGAAGTGCTCAAGCCTTGAGTAGAAAGCATTGGTTTTCATGATATCAAGCAGTCTCTGGGTTTGTCTGGCTATTACAATGGATATGAAAATTCTGGAATATTATGTACTTTAAACGCTTAAGCAAAAAAGAAAAAACAACCCAACAACTCCTAAAGCTTAGGTTCTAAGTGTTTTTTCTTCAGCATCTTTATTAAAGGGGCCCCATTGTCCTAACCTCTGTGCATTTGTAGATGTCCTTAAACGTGACCTCAGTTATTTCTGAGGGTGGAGAGGAGCAGTCTCTAGAAGTTTGTCCAATCTGTGTTATGCTTGGCTAAAACAAAAGCTTAACTCCATATGGTGTGCCCGATTGCTGCTTCCCATTTTCTGTTTTTCCCTTAATAAGCCATTGTTTCCTATATTGTCAACTAAGCTAGCAGTGTTCCACGTCCTAAACAGTGTTGTGCATTTTACTAACGCCGTAACTGTAACTAATTTTAGGGAAGTGGAATTGCTTCTGTACTAATGGAACTGCACATGAGGATCTTCCTCGCTATTTATCTTAAAGTAGCAAGAAAGCCCAAACTGTGACTCTCATTTTGCTGTGGAGTGGCATACAGATTTTGTTATTACCTCCAATGAAAGTACTGCAGAGGTTTCTGTAGTGTGAAATGTGTGCGAGTCTCTGCACAGTGTGAACTTTAGCCAGGCAAATCCATCAGGATAAAGCATAAATCTCATAGCAGCAGTGCTAAGGTTTCCAACTGTTGCGTCCTGAGTGCCACTAAGCTGAATTCTCAGTATTTCACTGATGCTACTTCTAAAAGAATTATTTATTTGTGTACATACTGCAAGATATAAATGAGCTGCTGACTTCTTGTGAGCTTTTCTAGTTCATCCACTGCAGACACTTGTGGTGCTTCCCACAGATGGGTATTCCTGCTTTGGGTAGGATCTGGGTTAGGATCTCAGAGGGTGTGTTGATCTCAGTAGATCTGTGCAGTAGCAGTAGTTGAAAGCTGGGGAAAAAGATTCTCATTAGAGTATGGAAGTCCCTCAACACAACGTTACAAGGTCAGTTCTCTCTAGTTCCTTATGTTTTTTTCTTGTTAGTGATTTTATTTGCTTCAACTATCTGGACACCTGCATAATTTATTTTTTGTGTGTTTTTCCCCCCTTCACACAGGAACGAAATAATTGTCTGACAGACTCGAGAGCTCTGAGTGTCAGTCAAACTGATTTGGCGCATTGAGATTCTTGGAGAGAAGCTAGCTAATATTCCTTTGTGAATAAAGAAGCACTGAGATCTTCAAAGCTTTGGTTCCTCATCATTATGTATAGGAACACATAGTTAGTAGATTTTTCTTTCAGTTTTGCAACAGACTGCTGTTATTACTTCTCTAAATAGGGATAATTTAAAACGTGGCGTAGGTGGGTATTTTCTTCTGAAAGAAAACTATGTAGGTATAAATTGCTCATTGCACTGCTCCCATTCATGTTACTTACATCAATTTCTTTAGGAGGTCTGAGTAATACAGCAGCCAAACAACTGTAAAAAAGCAAACACATTTAAAGCATACCAAAAGGCCAAGATGTTTGAAAATGAGGGCAAAATGAAATGTGTAGTAGTAAATACATGAAGTGCTGGAGAAAAGGATTAGTTGTGTGCATTACTGTATCCATTTGAACTGAACATACTGTATTGGTGGGGCTGTCCATCGTTCCACTGATTATTTTAATGTTAAAGACCTTAGCTAGCAAAACAGCACTTAAAGCATGGATTACTTAACCACTAGATTGAGCTAACATGTTTTGTAAGAGATGGCTGGGGTTATGTTGCATATAGCATGAATAGGAATTCCTTTGGCCGTAACTTAGATACCCACTGATAAAAGTCTTAGGGCACAATAATGGATGGAGATGGGACAGCTCAAGCTGATGAGGACAGATGGAAAATATTTTGGCCTTTGTCTCGTGTGGTGGAAGGATAACTGAAGTTCTGGACTGCGTCTGTCCCAGGGCAGCTGCTGTTGCTCCTGGGGAAACGCCTCAGGTTGACTTTCTCGCTTGTCCATTGGAATTCGGTCCCTATTCTCTGCGTGCTCCGAGTGCTCTGGCTTTTCCCTGTGCTGATCCCAGATGCTGCCTTTCTCCACAATAGCTGATGCCAGCAGAAGTGTGCAGCTGCAGGCCAGGCTGCTGCGCTGGGAGCAGCTGCTGAGTAAAGGACTGCTCCAACCTCGAGGGCCCAGGGGAAGCACGGGATGGCCGTCGGTGGCGAGCAGCTTGTTTGGCCACGCAGCCGTGTTACATCTGCTTACAGTCACATGTATGCTGTTTGTACAAAGGACTGCTGCTGGAACCAAGTATGTAAGTTTTAAGTATTCCATAGACACCAGTGTTTTCTTTTGCTTTTCTGTAAAGCTTGTGATTTTGTTCATATTTTGTAAAAAAATTTTATTTGTGTGAAGTTGGTTGAAAAGTGTTTTGTTTTGTTTTTTTTTTTAAAGAAAAGTAAAAATGTATTCATAGTTGTAGTTGTGAGTTAGAAAATGCGGAACAAACTTAGGGAAAGCTGGAATACCCATTCAGGATCAGCACTGACTGAAGGAGCTGAGAGACAAGTTTTAGTGCAGAGTCTTTAGAGTTAGGACTTGTTGGAAGTATTCCTCTGCTTTGGCATCTGGTTCTGAGCTGTGTTACAGTAACTGATGTGTACTGCTGCGTATGTAATGCACTCTCCTATGTTTACCAGGAGGTACCGTGTCAGCATCTCTCTAAAGAAAGCTGCACATGGTGCACTTGCTGCAAGGACAGTTTAGAGATGGTGAGATACGATGCTGCTAATATGTAGAAGTTAGCACAGAGTAGTGCAATTCATTAATGAACTTGAGCAAGAACAAGTTGTTGCTCGGTTATCTTAACAATATATACTCATATAATGTAGACTCTTGAGTTTTAATCTTTTATTAAAGAGCTTTTTATATTAATATATATATATATATCTAATATATACTTATTTTTCCCTAAAGCAAAATGTGCTCTGTGCACCCACCAGTACGTTTAGGTCTCTGCAGAGAGACAGGCTGAGCACTGTGTGCAGAGCCGTGTGCTGGCTGCTCAGCTGAGGTAGCTGTGCTCTGTGCCAGCTCCACTGCAGTGCTGCCGGCCCGTGGGCAGCTCCTGTGGTAAAGCTCTGACTGCAAACACCCAGAGAGCCCCTCTGTTCCGCAGCAGTACTGTGCTACTGCCATAGGAGTGGCTCAGTGGGCCTTCCAACAGTGCTTCACTCTGAGGCGTTTCTAGAAGCCTAACTTACTTAAAAATAATTAAAAAAAAAGAAAAGAAAAAGCTATTTGGATACAGAACTGAGTTTGGCAATAAGGAGCTATTTGAAAGAAATGGGATATTTTCAAACAGTTTTGTCTTCAACATTGAAAGAAAATTCTTCACAGACTCGAAAGTTCAAATGAAAACTCAGAACCGTGTTAGTGATCAAATTACATGAAGCTCCCAAAATGACTGCAGTGTGAGAGCTTTCTCACTGAGGGTTGCACACAGCTCTTACTGTTGCTGGTTTTCCCAGTACTGTGCTTTTACATGTTTGAAAGTCTTATTGAAGTGTGTTGGAAGATAAGTCTGAATTGTTTAAGCTGCCGCGTACTCAACAATTCTTACGTTTAAATAGTTTTCTAGAAAAGAAACTCACATTTCCTAAATCCGAAAGGATGATGGCCAAGCACTTAGAAAAGGTCTTACAGCTATGAGCCAGTGTGCTATTTGAAGTGCAAGAGAAACTTTTACCATGCAGAAACAAACTTAGATTCAACTTGAAGTCCTTGTGCTCCCATCAGGAATCGGCTACTGCCACGGCCTGGCTCGCACACACTGCAGCTTCAGGTGGGCTTCTTAGTTTGCTTTTACACAGGATTTTCTTTATGAATTCTCTGTTCTGGTTGTAGCTAGCAGTCTGCTAAAGTACAAGACTGAAAAACCCAACTGTTTAATTTTCTTGGACATCTTCAGTACCAAATTTTAAATCAACAGGTCTGAAGCCAAAAGCTGAAGAAGGCCTTTGGAATGGACAGGCACCTTGGCAGGAGAACTGCAGCCTTGGTAGTGCTGCTGGTTTTAATCTGGCACATGTTTCCTTGCTCAGAATCATAAAGCTGAACCTTATTGTAAAGGTTACAAGGAGTTGAGATTATGCCTGTGCCTCTCCTGTTTGCAGCGGCTCACTGAGGCTGGTGAGCTGCATGTAGAACAGTCGTGTGCAAAGGATGGGCAGAAAGCTGCCTGTTGCTTTTCTCTCTGGTTGTGCAGAAGTCTTCAGCAACACTGGCGACCTTTATTCTTGAATTTGTTAGTTCTTAGTGTAAAATGCAACCATTTCATGATCAGAGGAGTAACTGGGCTGCTCTGATGGCTGTGCTTGTAGTGCTGCAAGGATGGAGCACAGCGGTTAAGCAATGGAAAAGCAATGGGATGCATCTGAGTTTGTATCCTTTCTTAAAACAAAAGTTCCCAAACTTTCCAGAACTGTAGTAAATTAGAATTGGTTTTAAGCTTGAGAAATATTTATCCACTAATTCTGAAAAGTGTGGTTCTGTTGCAAGTATGTAGTAAAAGATGTGCAGTGCTTCATCAAAAGCGTGCTTACTGTGAGAGGAGCTCCAGTATTAGTGATGTATTGTCTGACAGCTGCTAAGAGCAGGGCAGTCTGGGTTGTCAGCCTCTACTGAGAGAACAAATGTTAAAAGATGTGATGCTGTGATGTTTTGCTTCCTTATAGCAACTTCACATTGTCGCAGACATAGAAGTGTTTGTATCAGTGTTGGGGTTTTCCTATGTGGTTTGGAGGTAGATTTTGAACATTTACATTTGATGTTTTTCAAACCATTCTGATAGTCTCAGTACACTGATTAGTCCAGGTCAGTAGTGAAGAAAAAATATTTGTTAATGTTGATTTGTCATTTTGAGAAAAATAGTTTTGGTATTATATATATATATTTTTGATGTGTGGATTTTGTATCTGATTACAACCTTAAAGCTTTCCAAGATTGGCTTTAAGATGCTCATTTTGCTCTGCATGTCTCATTACTGTTTGTTATAGCAATGGAAGAATCCAGTTTGGAGGTCCTGTTTGTCTCACCCTGGAACAAATGGCATTTGTGGCAAATAGTATTCACTGTCATTTCATCAAGAAACTTGTAATGAGGTCATTTTGTGTTTCATCTGCTTTCTAAATATATCCTCCATGTCTCTTTTTTATCTTTACAAATTAACCTGCTTTTACTTCTCAAGAGCAGTCTGTTCCCAGAACTCGGTATGTTCCTTCTGAAAAAGGTCCCTTGAAACACATCACAGAGCTGAAGATTAATTTGAAACTGTTTAAAAGTTTTTCAAAGTGTAGAAAATATTTAAAATGCTCTCACAGGGTAAAAATGAACATACTCAACACATTCTAGAATGTAAATCTGTGTAAAAAATAGTTCCATTTTTCCTGTATAGAAACAAATTTTGGTTGTGAAATCCAAAGATGAATAAAGCTGTATAAAAGGGAAGGTTCCTAAACTGTATTTATTAAAGCTTGTGTGTTTCAGCAGTGTTAGCATCAGACTGACTGGGGCAGAGCTTTCCCGAATCAATGAGGATGTCCAATCTCCATACCCCCAAAGCCGTTCTCATGTGCAGCATGTTGGACCACAGACTGGTGGTGAGTGTGACCGACAGGAGGGGCAGAAACTGCAGCTATTACTGCTGAGCCTTAAGACATACAGCAGCCTGTATGTCAGTGTCCTGCTCTGAATGCACTGCCCAGAGAACGAGGCTTGGGGGTGGGGTTGATTGCTCTTAATCAGCTGCACCCACCTGTGGCTTTAAAAACATGTTGTGTGTATGTGTATATATCTATAATTACAGTTCACCAACTATTACAATAGGATGAGCAAAGTACCAGACAAATTTACTGGGAGTTGGCCAGCAAATGGGAGAATAATTCTAGTGGTAGCTATGCTGCACGAAACGTCGGGATTTGAAGACTGAGGTACTCGTGGCTATAAGCTATTGCAATCTGATGTTTGAGAACACAAAGACATAAAGGCTTCATCGTTGGGTTTTATTTTAAAAAACAATTTATAAAATTACTGTGGTCGTTTACAAATTACAGATTGGGCAACCTGGGGGAAGGGGGAGAGGGGGTGAGATGGGAGAGGGAAATGCATGAAAGGTTAACAATATACAATGATACAAGTGAGCATCAGCCACTGCACAAACACAGTAAGTTTTAAGGCCTTTGGAAAGTGTGGACAAATAACATCATCTGGCTGGCACCCAGAGTAGTTAGTCTTGAGGCCAGCAGAAAAAGATGTAATAAATAGCACAAAGATGGAAAGAAAAACATGGAAAGCTCTGATAAAAGTCTCTGAGGAGAGCAGGGGCTGTGTGGATGAACAGAGCTGAAGGTGCTGCTCTGCCTTGCAGTAAGGATTATTCTCCAAAACATTTATCTCACAAGGAGAGACTGGTGAACTTTTATCCAGTTACAAAAAGAGCATCTTTGCACAATGTAAAAAAAAGAAAACAACAATGTTGTTGTCATATCACTTGTTATGCATTTCAGCATCCCTTTCTCTGCTCTAGGAAGAATTTCATTTTACTAATGCTTCCTGAAGCAAAGCAGGTTCAATGCACTTTCAGAACAGGCTACTGTACTGCAGAAAGAACTTACTTCATTCCTTTCACACCTTCCAATCTCACTGTATAGCAGCAGAAGGATGGAGGTAGATGAGGAGCAAACACTACTCTTAAAGTCCTCACGCTTGCAGGGTGGTGTGACGCAGCTCCAGGTGTTGGTTCAGGTTGTGGCACTCTGCTGACCATCAGTCTCATTAGCAGCTGATTTGCCCAGGTTATTCCTAGTGCTGGAGAGATTCTGCTGTTAGCAGTACTGTAAAGAAAGCAGTAGAACACAAATGATGTAGCTCCCAGTTTTTCTAATGTATCAAGCTTAGCAGGATTCAAACAATAAATATATGTGCTTGAACCTCATTAGCAGCTTGATGTCAAAAGGTATTTGGACCATTTTCCTTAAGCAACAAAGACAAACCATAAGGCTTGGCTGCTGTTTTTCTAAGCAGACAGAAAATGCGTGCAGTTCTACCGAAGAGGAGAGACACAAAAACCCTCTTGTGCAGTGACTCCAGCAGTGCTGCAGGGAATCTGGCCCTGAATTTGCTGCTGAGGCATTACAACAGAACCACACGTGGTGGTTTCCTCTACTGCCCAGCACAACAGCTGTTACTGCCACCAACAAATTCAGTACTGCTGCATAAATGCACCACTGCTGTTAGTATGCAGTAGTTTGTGCTGGAGCTGCAGGAAGGCACAGTGGTTAAATGCTGCCCTGTGCAGCTCTGTGACATTTCTGTGGTGGGTGACTCACCTGTAGCCACACTGCACAGCTTCTGACTCGCTCACAGCATCGGTCACCTGAAGCAGAACAACAACATTTGTAGCTGAGCTGCTCTGATGCATCTGACTTCACTGAACAGAAAGGCGGGGAGCAAAGCCAACAAAGTTCAGATTATTGGATCGTGTATTAAACCAAGTTAGAAAAACCTGTATTCTTTCAAAGCAAACTAAAAGCAACAACCCAAAGGCCACCTGTACCATATTACCTCCTCCGTTTGTCAGACTCCTCAAGGACTCAGAGTTAGCCTTGGTTCAGAAAACTACACATCTCCATTCCAACTCTCAGACTCCGCACCCATCGAAACACAGCCTTGAAGGACATTTGTATTGATGCCATACCTGATTAATGCACATTATTGGAGTCCTGAATCTAGTGCTTAAGCCATGGAGCTGTGCTCCAAATGTCTGCAAGTAGCGAGCCTTCAGAACAGAATCCGAAGCTCCAAATTCACATCGAAACAAAGCAGCAATGGAATCGATGACCACCAAGCGCACCACGCCTCTCGTGAGCAGCAGGGAGAGCCTCTTCGTAATGCAGTTGTGGAAGGTGTCCTGTCCCCACAGTGCACACAGACAGCATTAGAACAGTTCACGTTTGTAAAATCGAGCTGGTAACTACAGCTCTCATCACAGAAATGCAAGCTGGTGGCGTTTCTACTCATAAAACGAGTTTGCAGATTTGAAGTCCCACTATTTTTAGCAGGTATGTTACGATTTTACATCAAAAAACTGGGGACAAGCTGTGCATGTGCAACCGACTGCAGTTATTTGCAGCTGTTTTAAAGTATGTACAGGCATTTTAAAGTATGTACAGGCATCTTAAAATCTCAAGAATGCAGTAATACAAATCCTGAACAATTCCTGTTTTGGGGGATGGTCTCACTGCAGTACTGAGAACTCAAGACCAGCATTAAACATCCCAAACAGAAGTGACTGAACTGCTGTTTCAGTAACTGAATACTGTGAAACCCCCAAGCATGGCAGTTGTAGGGAGTTTAACACAAATGCTTTGCAGCATGCGACCTCTTTCATACAAGTATTAGATAAAAGGGTCTTGCAGCCCAGGGGTCTACAGCAGCTGAATATAAAGTAGAGCAAACACATGGTGACAGTCTCAGCTTCTGGCCAACTTGTTTCAATATGGCCAAAAAGGTGATCAAGTGAGTCTCAGTTCTTCTGTTTGCTGCCACTTCAGCTCTTTACAGCTTTTACAACTGAATGGTGATTTTGAGTCTGATCTGCAGTAAGATCCATTCTATTATGCTAACTGTTGTTTTTTGGTTGTTTTTTTTTTTCCCCCCTCAAAATCACTGACATTATAACATCAAAGACATTTGATTTTTTTAAACAAGGGGTAAAAAGCCCCCTATGTATCCTGATACACACACATGTACACAAACAGAATCAATACATTGCAATATGTGAATTGTAATCATCTACCATGCAGCTGCTTCACTTTCCAGCAAGCAATGCTTTACCTTTTCTCCAACAACTGGAATGTTAACTAACAAGTGCTACTTTTGAGCCTTACAGAAAACAAAACTTTCAGTGTTCCATCAGTAAACAGTGTACTCACAGCCACTGAAGGATGACAACCTAGATGGCAAGGAGGCAGCACTTTTTCCTTCTAAAATACTATGAGTCTACTGGAGAGGCGTGGCAAGACAGCTGCACTGCAGTTATGCTGTGCATTACTTATTCTAGGCACTGGTTTTTGCATTCTACCTGTCACATTTTCAATTTACTAACTCTAGTGTTGTATGCAAGTTACTCTGCACACACAGAGCACGTTCTGCATGTTGATTGGTATTCTGTCTCCAAATTCAGTGAAGGAGCCACAATAAAACTGTGTCTGGATTTTGGCTGAGATTTTCTTCATAGAGGTTCCTACAGAGCTGTGTTTTGGATCTGTGATTAAAATAGCTGGGGATAACAGGCAGCTGCTTTGGTCTCCTGCAACAACCTCCTCTGGTTACTGGATTACAGCATTGCGATTGGGTGTTTGTAAGCTGTGCTGCCACTTACCAGGTCTGCTGCGTGCTCAACAAAGATACTGTTCCCAAACCTGATCTTCTGTATGATTTCAGGTGGCACATCTGCACGCAGCTTATGCTGCTGAGCTATCAGCTGTTGCAAACGCTTACTTGGGAATGCATCTTCTGTACAAATGTAGACAGCTCCTGCAATCGAGAAAGCCCCCCCTGTTACTGCAGCATGACTTTTACACAGACAGCTTCCTAACAGTACAAAAACAAAATAAGGAATCGCACTCACAAGCCAGGCACACCTAACTGGAAATTCATTTTACGTTTTTGGCACCCATACTGAATTGATGATGAACATCTCCACCACCACTGTGACTCTCTTGTAGCTGCCAGGCTGTGCTCCCCAGCAATCCACTAGGTGCCACTCTTCCTGCATGGCTGCTGAACACCTGCCTGCCTGGCTGGGACGATGACAAGCACTGTAATGTAACCCACAGAGAGCAATAACCCTTCTTTAAAACTGCACATTAGATACCAAAAGATTATAGTTAATCAATTACACGTGTGATGTACGGTGTTCAATCACATCACACAATGAGTGTCCATACGGTTTTACTGTGGGTCCTGTGAACGAGTGTGCGTTACTGCTGAGAAAATTAACTGCACACATCAAAGATGTTGGAGAAAAAAATAAATATGTGCAATATTTTCTTAATAAAAAGCCTAATTTTCTTTGGCACTAAACTTCCTAGCTCAGTTCTCCTCAATCCCTCCATAAATTCTTGTAGAAATCACTGCAGTTCATGTACTCCCAGTCAGATTTTCAGTTTCTAAAACATCAGCAAGCCAAGAGAAACCTCTGTAACAAATTTGATGTTACGTGTATTCAGCATCAGTATTTGCTCCAATGGGCTAATTATGGCTTGCAACATTGAATTTCAAACTAATGGAAGCCACGCTAACTTGTGCTGAGATATCCTTAGGCTAAAGGAGCCCTTGGAGCAAAGCATTCCAGACTTCCCAACTACCGTTCTTATTATTCACAGCTGATTACTTTTAGCACAGCACTTCCTAATTCAGACAGACAGCCATTTCTTTACCACAGACAGTGACTTACAGAGAGAGCATCTGCTTTTTAAAAATCACTCTGACAAAACCATGTCTGACCAAAACAGCAGAAGCTCGTATGGAACAAAGGAGTGCCACTGAATTGCTCCATGCAGTGCCTGCTGACATTCACTGACCCTTGCTGAACATTTACAGAGAGCAAACAGTGGCTGTGAGCACAGCGAGGCAGTGGGTGCTGCGTTTCAGCAGTGGTCACAGTGGGATCACCACCACTGGTGCTGTCATGAGTGCAGCGCACGGCTCTTGTTCATTGCTGGTGAAAACGCACGGCTGAACGTGGTGACTGTGTTGAAAAACAGCGTTTTGTAGCTGAGAATCTGTCCCATCAAACGGTGTCACTTTGCTCCTTGTGGCTGCTGTAAGTTCCACAGATACAAATAGGAGGCATTACTTCTGGAGCGAGCTACACAGCCCAAGAGAATTCCTCCTCACTCAGCGCGGCCCAGGCAAACCGAAACAACTAAAACTACTCAACTCAGTATCAAAGGCTGATGCCTTACCATGCCTCCAAAGCACTGAATACTATTCACATATCTGAAAAGACAGATGAATTGCCATAACCTGAATAAAAAGAGGAGATTGGTACACAAACAGAAAATCCCACGGCACCCTCCTGTTTACAGCTCACTAAGAAAGCCTCATCACCACCAGCAACACAAGTATTTTTCACTTCTCATAAGGAAGGTGGGAGGTAAGAAACCTGTCATCCTCAGTGATCCTATAGACATCTTTCCTTACAGTCCCGCAGCTGGGATGTATTTTTCTTCAGTTTCAACCCCAAACCCTCAAGAATTGCAAGAGCTTGTCACACAAAGTAAGAATTTCCAGTCCCATGAACCCAACCTGCACCAAACCAGCCTGGTTAACGAGAAGCAGTAGCAAACAATTTTTTCTAATTTGGAATTTCTAACATGGAAATGCATGTCACATTACATTCATGTATTACTCATGAATATGGGCATGGAAAATAAATTCATAATATGCAACAGACCATAACCGACATTGTTAGAATGGCAGAAGGATAACCTTGAGGCAAAGGATGTCCTCATTTCTTGGTTTATTGCCAGCCTTCTAGAACTGAGAATTGTAAACAGGATTAGCATGAAGTCAAGCAAAGAAGATACACAATAAATCTATACTGCGTAAGGAAATGTAATTCAACATTTCCATCTACGAAGGACGGAGGCCATGGAGCACTTCCATCAGCCTTCTGCACCTTGCCCACCTCTAAAACGTAGCTGTTCTCAACAAGCAATACCAAACTTGCCTGTTGTATTGGAAAAAAAACCTGAAAGAACCACAAAGCCTGAAGCTGGCAATTCACACTTTGCTGCTACTGTTTAGCACCTAAAAGCCTGACAAGAGCTCTTACCTTTCACCAAAGCATAACCTTGGAAAACTGGATAAAAACCTGGACTCCCAAAGTAGTAATTAATTTCTGACCACACTGACACAGAGACCAAAAGGTTCCAATTTAACTGAAAGTGCCCACATTACAGCACCCCAAATCCCACCACAGAGTGGTGCACAGTGCTCTTCAACACAGGAAGGAACTGCACAGAATATATCTGCTTCTGTTCTGAATAATTACACAACTTAAACCGAAGTAGGGTCAGCTAAAATGTAATTTCTGCCCATTAAATTAAACCCAGTGCAACATGGAAGGAAGAGTAAGACTGCTGCCACGTCACACTGATGGCATCAGGAGTAAATCCTTCCACGTGAGGGCACTGAGGCCCTGGCACTGCTGCCCAGGGAGCTGTGGATATCCCATCTCTGAGGGTGCCCAAGGCCAGCTGGGGCCCTGGGCAACCTGAGCTGGTGGGGGGCAGCCCTGTCTGTGCCATGGGGTGAAATCATGTGGTCTTTCTGGCTCCTTTCAATTTGAACCATTCTGCGATTCTTTAACATTCTTAGACAGTAGATTCCTCCAAATGGCAAATCAATCAATATTTACATGTCAATACTTACCCGACTCTAATCCACCATATCTGTAAGGATACTGCACACAAAGACACAGCTGCAAACCAATCTGAGTCTTCCCAGCAGAACTTTCCCCAGCAAGTTCTGTGATTCCCTCTAAAGGAATGCCACCTTTCAACAAGTCATCCAGCACCGAACATCCCAGGCTTAGCTTCCGGCACTGGGAGGAGAAACAATCCTTCTCTTGGTAGAGCTGAAGTGCTGTGTGGTTTTTCAAAGGATTAAAAAAAATAGACAGAAAGAAGGAAAAATGCACTTAGTATCCTTCTAACGCACAGTGACACAGTACAGATGTTGACGCTGTAGATTTGTACCTACAAGGGATGCCTCCTTTGTCAATGGGAGAATTCCCCAGTTCAGCCCAGGCTTCCTCACAGAACCTACTGATTGAATGCCTGTTTAAAACCCAAGAAATTACCCTGAGCTGAAAAAACCTTCTCCTTTCTTCGCCTCTAAGGAGTCTCTGTGGGGAGCTACACTCAGGGGAAGATCTTGCTGACTGTGAAACAGCACTGCTGGCATCTGGCCAAGGCCTAAAGCTATTTGCAGCCCACAAGGAAATAGATTCTGATAGCAGAGCAGCCACGAAGCATTTTTGCAGGGAGTGCTATCAGATCCAGCTTCATTTGGAATTAAGTGATCACATAAAATCAGTTCACGTAGTTTATAATATACCATGCAAACTTTTCAACCAGCCTCGGCCCAAAAGGAAATTATTGAAAGAAGGAGGGAAAGAAAAAAAAATCTTGTGTTTCTCCAATCAAGTTTTCCAGACCGGAAAATTATTTTGCTGTTTTAAGCTGGCTTGATCCCAAAGAATGGCTTTGATAAAACTTCATCTACTTTCAAGGTCCCACAAGTGTGCCCTTAAGGTAATTAAATAACTAACTACAGCATAACTCGACTTTTCACTTTCAGAACCACACCACTGTGTCAGTGAGGAACCAAGCTCGTATCTGCTCACCATCACAGTATTTCCAGGTTTACATAGAACGTTTTTTTTACACACTGACTTTATTACCTGTAAGCATACAGTTTTTCCTCAGAGTTCGAGAGACTGTTTTCAGCAAACATTCCACATCTGCACTGGACAGTTTCATCAACCTTTGCAAGTCTGCTCCAGAAAGATTTAACACCTCTTTTATTGATTTTATGTCAGCTGAAACGGAGAGAAGCTTTATAAATACTTCCCACTGCATTGCAGTCGTGCACAAAAGCTTTCTGACTTTGCACTGCTCATTTCCTTGAAGTTTACCTACAGTACATTCTGTGCAGCTAACCTTTACTTCGAATGGATCAAAATAATGCCACGGCATTTGGAAAATGACCACTGGCATGTGGCGAAAAGCCATTGCTTCTAATTGTTCAGAACACTTGCTTAGGAAATATTAAATGACCGTTCCAAACGTTAGCACAGCCCTGCGTGCCGACAGCCAGAGCATGCAGTCCCACGCAGGCAGGCACTACATGACTGCAGCTCACGTCCCCAGGCCCTTACCTTTCTTAAGGGCAGCAATCACCTTCGGGTTCAGGTCAAACTGGTCCCAGTCCATGTCCTGATACGGCACTGGGGCAAACAGAGCACGAGGCAATTGTTATTTGTTAAGCCAGGTATGCACGCGAGGAAACGTAAGCATGACTGACTGCGAACACTCTGTGGGAACATCGCGGATCCCACACTGCAACACACCGCGACCGCCCCGCTCAGCGCCTCGTCCCAACGCACCGGATTAGCGCCGGAACAACCCGGTGCCGTAAGGCGCGGCACTATCGCGCGCGCCGTCTTTACGACAGCGGCAGTCGCACGAACAAGGCAGGAGGCCGCACGCGCGCTCACCTGCGGGGCGCGGCAGCTGCCATGGGGCCTGGTGGCAGGCGGAGCGCGGGGGGAAAGAGAAGCGCTATTGCTAGGCGGCAGCTATTCAACGCGGCATTCTGACGAGAGTTTAAGCTCGCTGAAATCATGTGTGGCTACTCCGGCCTCCGCCCGGAAGGTCTCCGAACCGCTTAGCGCAGCGGATGCCGTCCACGGACAGCGGCAGAGATGCCGCGCGGCCCAACCCGAGATCACTTCAGTGCTTCCCCTCACCGGGCCTTACGACCTCCGCGCTGGAGCCGCAGCAGCCAATCGGCGGGCAGCTCGCTCGCGACGTCACAACTTGCCGGCCTATCAGAGCGCCTCATGGCCCGGGCTCCCCGGCACAGCCAAGGACCGGGCGGGGCGCACTACGGTCCGGCAGGGCGCTGTTCCGGGAGGCTGGGCGGGGAGCCCCTCATTTCCGGGCCGCGAGGCCGGCCGCTCGTTCTGCGCACGCGCAGCGAGCCCCCAGAGGGGTGAGGAAAGAATAACACGCCCGCCTTCAGCCGCGAACGATGCAGGATTGGCTGGAAGTGTGCGAGCGGTCTCTATTGGTCCTCTCGAGCGGGAGGGCGGGGACCGGCGAGACGCCGCTTCCTATTGGCCTAGCGCCGCGCTCGTCCCGAGCGGGCCGCGCGGTCATTGGGTGGCAGCGCTGCCAGTCCCGAGGGGCGAGTAGCGGCGGCGGCGGCGGAGCAGCGTCGGAGGAAGATGTCGGGCTGCGAGGCTCGCGACGCCAAGAAGCTGGTGCGCTCCCTCAGCGGGCTGCGTATGGTGCCCGAGCACCGCTCCGCCCGCAGCCCCTTCGGCCTGGACGAGCCGCCCTGGGTGCCCGACAAAGAGGTACGAGGCCGGGCGGGGGTTCTCTCAGCCTGCGCGCCCCAGGGCCGTCTGCGGGGCCGCATCGGGCGCAAAGCGCGCGGCTCCGCTTGGCGTGGCTTAGCGGGCGCCTTCAGGCCGCTCGCTGGGCGATCGGGGCGTTTCGGTCAGCTTTGCCTTTCGGTGCTCGTTACGTGCGCTCTGCGATCCCGACGTGCGTCCGGGTTTGGTGTAACGTGCGTCGGTCGTTAAGCCGTTCCCGCAGCCCGGTGCTGGCAGGCGCAGCGGCTGTTTATTTAGCGCTAGTTGTTTGCTTATTGCCGCCGCGCTGTGGCGTGGACTCAGGCCAGCGCATTTAATTGACGTGCGGCCCCGGCTAAGCAGGAGTTTTGATGAGGCTCCTTGAGTGTAAGCAGGCAGGCGTTAAGCGGGGCCGTTCCTCCCGGCTGGGAACAAGGAAGAAAGTGCCGCCCTGCAGCGGGACGGGGCTGCCCGTGCCTCCTGCAGCCCGGCTGGGCCCGGATCTGCGCTGTGCGTACCTTGGCCTCTGCTGCCTGGACACCTGAGGGCTGCCGGTCATCGGGCGTAACTGGAGTGTGGGTCACGCGATCCCTGAATGTTTGGGTTGCGAGGGACTTCAGAGCCCACCCAGCCCCGACCGTGCCGCGGGCTGGCAGCCCTCCAGCAGCTCAGGCTGCCCAGGGCCCCATCCAGCCCGGCGTTGGGCACCTCCATGGATGGTTGTCCTATACTAAAAGCAGTTTCCTCCCTGACATTGAACGTGGCTTGATATTTTAGCAAGTCTCAATTATAGCTGAAGAGTTCCATTAAAAAAAAAAAGTGCTTTTAACTCAAATATGTAGTGCCACCTTAATTCGACTGAAAGTTGTTTGGGGGTTTGTAGTAGCATTTATTTAAACTAGTTAGATAATATATTTAAGAATTGATGTATCTAAAATGCGTTAATCACTAGTAGAGCTCAACTGGTGATGTTCCTATAGAGGAAATGCTGCAGTAAGAATGCTGGTAGAGTGCAGAGGTGGCCAAAGCTCCCAAGATCCACCTGTGTCCCAGATCTCACATGGCTGAGGACATACACCTGTGTGAGTGGAGCTACTGGTGGGGCTCTGGGCTTGCAGCAGAGTGGAGCCGTGCTTGATGTGGCCGTGTGACAGCTGCTCTCCTGATAGCAAACTCGTGCAGCTCAGGCAGAGGATTGGTCACATGTGGCTGCAGTGTTATCAGAAGGCATCTTCCACTGGCATCGTTCTGGCTGGGCGTGTTATGGCACCTGTTTTGATGAGCTTGCAAACGTTGTCACACAGTCACTGTGTTAATGTGCTTCACCAGGGGTAGGCTTGCATTGCTTCTCATGTCAGCTTGTTATTATATATGCAAATAAAGTAAGTGAAGTGTAACTAAAGCTTCCTGTCTATCTGCATTGTTCCCACTTCTGTCTGGATCTAAAATGTTGCACTAATTCCTTATCACACTTCAGCAACTGCATCAGAAGTTCCTCGGCTCGTAACCAGTTCTTGTTGCTCCTGCATTATTACCAGCACCCAACATCTGGTTGCTGTTCCCTTTTCATCTTGATGTATGAAGTAATCTGATACCATTGATTCTGAAATCAGTATCTTAATAATTTTAATTAATTTTTATTTAATGTCTTGTTTTCTATCTTCTCGGTTCTACGGCAGTAGTTTTGAAAAGCCTGTGCCTTGAAGACATGAAAAGTAACTCAAGTGCCATGCTTTGTTTTCTGTAAATGTGAGCAGACTTAAGCAATGCTGCCTGCGTCATAAGGATGAATGGGAAGGATTTACCTTTAAAGATGTTCTCCATTTGTGAGCTGTTCCCAGGCCAAGTCATGATGCAAATGGGTTCTCATGGTTGTGGTTACTTAAAACAGAAGTGCCACAAAGGAAAAAACGTGTTGAGGCTGCTTGGATTGGAACTGTTCAGTATCAAAACTCTGCTGTGAGAGCTGCTAGCATGTGCCATTTCCTTCTGATTTCTAACTGCACTGTGCATTGGGTTTGGTATTGGAAGGTTATTGGTATATAAGGTATTGGAATTGGTCTGGAGGTTAGGAATGTTCTTCTACAAAGTCAGTATGAAATGTGAGGAAGGATAGTTCTGTTCGTTGCTGAAGGGCAACTTGTATACTCTAACCTAATGTTATCTGCGAAACCTATTCAAGATGGGATTGAGAAGAGCATTCTCTCCCTGGTCTGTGGCTTGTGCTTTCTGATTTCTGTCCAGAAATACAGATTTGCTCAAAGAAAATGAATCGGACTCCTGGTAAACTCAGAGTGGTTTGAAATTCTTGCTGTGCCTAGCTCCCAGACTATGGAGCGTGTCAAAACTTAAATCAGTAAACCAAGGTCAGGGTAGAGAAAATGTGGTATTAGCTGTAGAACACTGCAGAGCAAACCTTGGCATTGCAGGTGCTGAATGCTGGCAGATCACAGTCAGTGTCTGTGAGAAGCAGCTTTTATGGAGCCACTGAGAAGGGAGGTGGTTTGGGGTGAACTCAGTACACAGAACAGTGCAGGAGCACTTCTAGTTCTGTTTTGTGCGGGATTGAGAAACAGCTTCCTGTGCCAGAGATTGCAGCGTGGTTATTTCTGCTCCGTTACAGCGACTGCTGCTGATTTGTTAAGCCTTTTGTTTAGGTGTGTGAATGTTTTGTATAAAACTGGAGTTACATGAAACTGAAATGTTTCTGGAGATTCTTCTCCTTAGCTGCTGTTTTTCTGTAGCTGTACAATGTGGCATGGTGATGGAGAAAGGGACTTCTGTTTTACACCAGAAATTGACTCCTGAAGCTGCTGTAACTGGAGAGAGTTCTTAGAAGATAAAGAGTTTGGTATTGAACTGTATTAATTAGAAGCAAACGGTGGTGACTGTGTGCTAAGCAGATAGCAGTGGCTCAGCCTAGGGGAGGTCACGGAGATGGCATTCAGCTGAACTCTGTAACAGCCTGGCTGCAAGAGTTTAGATTTCTACAGCTGTAGGAACTCAGGAAAGAATGCAACTATGAATACGTGCCTTTGTGGAGACCCAAACACAAGGAAACGTGTTAAAGATACCTGAAATGCCATTTTGGCGAGATGCAGTACTCCTTAGGGTGAATGATGTTGGCAGATCTTACAGGTTAACATTAATTTGTACTGTTTTCTAGTGCCCGAGATGTATGCAGTGCGATACGAAATTTGACTTCATCACTAGAAAGGTAAGAGACAAAGGCAAAATGTAAAGCTTTAACTGTTGCAATGCCAGTGGGGACTTCTGATATAAAATGTAGATGATTGAGTAGAATTTCATGCCAAGAGTAATGGATGTTACAATAGTTTTCCTTTGTGTTCTGCCTTTTCTGGGTAGAGGACGAGTTTTTCTCACTCAATTCCATTTCTGTGACATTCCTTTAGCTCAGTTTGTACCACACAGTTTGGGTTTTTTCAAAGTGCCAGGTGCTACCAGCTGGGTTTGCATGAAAAGGACACGTTGGAGCTTGTGCTGGATTGGGCTGCCAACATCAGCACTGACACTGAAACCAACTTAACGCAGTTCTGCTTTCAGAGCTGAAATTAGTTGTGGCAGTGTGAACTAACCATGTTCTCAGGTGTAACGAATTACAGTCTGACATGAAAGAGCTCAGTTGTTACAATGGGGAGAGCTGAGAGCCGGGTTGTCCCTCTGTTCTACAAGCAGAACAGGATCTGTCTCATGGTCAGAAAACGTTCTGCTGACTGTGGGGGTTGTGTGGCCTCCTGGAAAAGCCAGCACTGATTTTAGCAGAGAGTAACGTTCCTCTGTGTGAGTGCACTGACACGCTGTGAGCCTGTGCTGGTGGAAGTGGGACTTGAAATGCACTGACATAACTGATGGTTTTCCATCTATTTTTTGGAGAGAGAAGGAAGGGAGAAATCTTAAAGCGGACATAGGAATGAATTGGCTGCAAAGCAGTAATTCATTAGGCTGCTGTATTTAACTTCTGTTAACTTTGGGAAGTAAATGGAGGTCATTCATTAGGTTGCTGTATTTAACTAATGTTAACTTTGGGAAGTAAATGGAGGTAGCCAAGTGTAGCAGGTACTTCAGAGGACTGCGTAACACTCGGAAGGTTAACAGTGATCAGAACTGCAGCGTATCACTTCCTTGTGTCAAGCATTTGAGGCTTGCTATGAGCCACAAAGCAGGTCCTGCTTGCCTGGGAACACTTGTTCTGACACGAGCTGCTGTCATCTGCTGAAAACTTGCATCAGGAAGAGCTGCCAGGGCTCCACGCCCCAGGAGTGATTGGAGCAGAAGCCACTTTTTGAAGCTGTGCTGATTTTGCCAGATCTGATTTGAACTGGCATTACAACTTGGTTGGATTTGCACTGTGCTGCCCGATGTTTCTGATAGAGGGAGGACTTCAGGTTTAAGCTGTGAAGTTCTGTGGCTTTTTTTCATGGGAAACATTTGAGAACAAGTTTAGAGGGAGAACAGAATCTGCAGTTGGAGCTCGGAAGGGACCTAGAAACTGCTCTTCTCCATTTCTATTGCCAGTGAGGCAAGGAAGGGATTTACTGCACTTTGGGTAAAATCCTCTCAGTGTCTCATTGGTCTGCTTCAGAAGTGTGTTGTCAGTGCCAGCAAAAGCTTGCAGTGCTGTTCATACTGCACACCACTCTCAGGGCTCAGTCTTCTGAGAGTTCTTCCCACCACTACAGCAGCTAATTGCCATTCACCTCTTGGCTGCTGTCCTGCCCCTTCAGTGTGAATATTTCACAGCTGAGAACTTCTGGTTGTTGGGTAGGAGGATGTTTAATGTAAGAACTTCAGCACGTTATTCTGTAAACAAATAAAACATTCTCTCACGCTCAGCATCACTGCCGAAGATGTGGAAAGTGCTTCTGTGACAAGTGCTGCAGTAAAAAAGTGCCTCTGCCTCGCATGTGCTTTGTGGACCCTGTGCGCCAGTGTGCTGAATGTGCCCTCATCTCACAGAAAGAAACAGAGTTCTATGACAAACAGCTCAAAGTGCTCATGAATGGCAAGTACTGACTGCGTGTGTGCGTTGTTTTGGTCTCACGTCGATAAAAATGCTGTGTTAAAAAACATCTGATCGGCAGCAAGATTAATTCCTCTTGTCAAGCTGTTGCGCTGCCATTTTCTGTCCTTAAGACATTTCCTTGTTGTGTTTCTTGTTTGCCACTGAATTCTGTATCGCCAGCTTATTGAGAGAGATTGAAAACAAAAAGCTATTAAAAACAAAGAACATTTGAGTGCCTCTGAGGACTGATACGTGTGCGGTTGGCACTTTATTAAAATAGCCCATCCCTTGGCCGCATTTCTGTTGCACTAAACTAGGATGAAAATGCTTAACAACTGAGATTTTGATTGTCTTTTTGATGAGATACTGTGCTTTTTTTCAAGCTTTATCTGTGAGCTTTGATCTTGTTCATGGCCTGTGGATGTGATTGGCGGCAGGACAATTCTGCACAGCATTGAAGCTACATGCAATAAAGGAATTCACATTTCAATTACATTAAAAAAGCTGAGTTTTCAGTTTTGAAAATACTCTGAGGGTTTTGATGGGCTCTTTATTGTTGGCATGTTACAGGTGTGTATAACCAGTATGCTAAACCACAGCCTGATTAGTTCCTAAGGAGATTCTAGGGCCCCAGTACAAGAAGGACAGGGAGCTGTTGGAGAGGGTCCAGAGGAGAGCCACAAAGATGATCAGGGGACTGGAGCACCTCCCCTATGAGGACAGGCTGAGGGAGCTGGGCTTGTTCAGCCTGGAGAAAAGAAGGCTGCAGGGTGACCTCATTGCAGCCTTTCAGTACCTAAAGGGAGCCTACAGAGGGGAGGGGAATCAACACTTTGAAAGGGTTGATAACTGCAGGATGAGGGGAAATGGTTTTAAGTTGAGGGAGGGAAGATTTAGGTTGGATGTCAGGGGGAAATTCTTTACAGAGAGAGTGGTGAGGTGCTGGAACAGCTGCCCAGAGAGGTTGTGGATGCCCCATCCATCCCTGGAGGTGTTCAAGGCCAGGTTGGATGGGGCCCTGGGCAGCCTGGTCTGGTGTTAAATGGGGAGGTTGGTGACCCTGCATGTGGCAGGGGGTTGGAGATTCATGATCCTTGAGGTCCTTTCCAACCCTGGCCATTCTGTGAAGGAGGTATGTTCATCCCTGCAGTGCACAAACCATGTATCAGTGTGCTGGGCAGGTACTGGTGATGATAGTTTTTGAAATAATGTACATTAACCTGAAGATTTTCCTTGAAAAAGTTTGCCCTGCTTGCATTGATGTTATGCAGCTGAAGTGTGGTTACTCGTGGCTTTACACAGACCTGCAGATCTCAGAGCAGTGGTTGTTCTGATCTCCTCGGTGGCTTTGCAGCAATCTGTGTGTCTGCATTGAGGGGTCAGCGAGGTGCAGTGAAGTGGGAAGCTGGCAGTGCGGTGAAGCTCGGAAGGTGCGTGGTATGGATGATGGAG
Source organism: Tympanuchus pallidicinctus (assembly GCF_026119805.1). NCBI lineage: Eukaryota > Metazoa > Chordata > Aves > Galliformes > Phasianidae > Tympanuchus > Tympanuchus pallidicinctus. The sequence continues at coordinate 49,657,869 of NW_026294747.1, forward strand.
ATGGGGCACAGGCCGTTTGGCGGTGCTCTGTGTTAGCATTATTTCCCAGGCCAACGCTAGTGGGATTAGGCAACCGAGTATGAGGTACGGAGGAAATAAAGTGGTAGGCGTGTTGTCTGCTTTAATTTATGAATCACTTCAATGCTGAGATAACTTTCCTGATGTCAAAAGAGCTGTTTTGAGCAGGTGGGAAACATAAGACAGAGGCAGAAGTTTGCTGACCTCGCAGTAAGGCTGAGCTGGTCTAAAGCGCTGCAAAAGGTGGTGTTTCGTATCTGTTAAGCACGCAGCTGACAGTCACATCCTGCTATTGATCCTTCTTTGTAATTTTGGCATGATAGCATCTTTGTTTTTGTCCTTCTCAAAGCCGTTCTCATTTTTCAAGGATTTATCTTAGATATAGTCCCTATTTGTACAGCATGCGGGTAAAGCAGCATCTAATTGCGAACAGGCATGATGCAGAACATAACTAAAGACTTCATGTGTTCAGTGTGGTGGGTGCAGGAAGCAAAAATGAGTTATCCTTTTTGACACTTCCATATTCCTCCCTAAATACTGCACTAGAATACTGAAGCTTTTCTTCTCAGGTGCGACGTTCTTTGTAACGCTGGGGACGTCGGACAAATCGGAGCTCATGGTCTGTCGGCTCTCCAACAATCAGAGGTGAGAACAGTTGATCGACACAGCACTTGTGAACACAGCTGTATTATTATACAGTAATCCAAACATTTGATGTGGATTTGATATTGTTGACAGGAAAATCAATGATTTGTTTGTTTGTTTGTTTATTTATTGTTATAAAGATACCTGGTTTTGGATGGAGACAGCCATTACGAGATTGAAATTGTCCAAATCTCAACTGTTCAGATACTGACAGAGGGATTTACTCCTGGAGGTAATTTTTTCATTCAGTACAAATTAACTGTTAAGAATAATGTGGAGCTGTAATTGTTGTTCAAGCCAGACAGTGCATTTCTGGGTTATTGGTAGTTCAGGTGTAAGTGTGTTATTTACAGCAGTTGTTGGAATAGTGTTGTGCCTGGAAAACCTTCCATGTGGCTGCTGGGATTTTGGGGGAAGCCTCAGAATTCAGAAATGATTTTAGATGAGAGAATTTCTTGGTAAACCAAAGTAAAAGTGTTCATCTTGTCTGATCCTTTCTCTTGGCTGAACTTTGAGCTCACAGAAGGGAGCTGTCAGTTTCAGTTTCAGAGTCCAGCCAGGGCTTCTCTTCTGTTTGTACAAACAGTTCAGAGGAGAGTAAGAGAGAAGCTGTTTAAAAATATGAAACGATGCTCTTAATTTCGTTCAAGATGAAGGGGTGGCCAAATTAAACTGGTAACATTTTTATCAGAAGGCAGCTATTACTGCTTCACCTCTTGACACATTTCATAGTATTTCAGGATGAACATGATTTCATTGAAATGAGAACAAATGGGGACAGGAATTTTAATGATTACTTGTTAGCAACATCTCTGTCACTGCTGGAATCTTTAATTGGACAGTCTATCAGTACAGCATGTTAACTTTAATGAACTTGATATTCAAATCAACCGAATGTGTTGCTGAGTTGCTTAATGCTCCTGTAATTTCTTGTTCATTACTCTTCTGATTGCTTTATCTTTTTGCCTGCCTGCCTTCCTTCTTGATGGTAGAAAAAGATATTCACACTTACACCAGCCTTCTGGAGAGCCAGCATATTACTGAAGGTATCACCAGTACCTTTTGTGAGCACAGCTCCCTCCAGCATGCTGTTGTGACCCTCTCCCATCTGCTTTCCCATGCAGTGTCAGCTTATTGCTTGATGTGTGTCTGTTCAACTTAAGACAAGTTATGTTCCAGTACTGATTATTCCTTCACATCTATTCAGTAAACTGAGAATGATTGTTTTGTAACTCTTTGGAGGAGAACCAAAGTACTTGAGTCCTTTCTTTGACCACACATGCTGCTGTCTGCCCCTGTAGAGGACAGATGAGAAACTATCTTCAGTGGCATGCAGCTTTGCACATCACCCTCTTTCAACAGAGGTTTCCTGAATTGTGCACACCAGAAATGAGTAATGCATTTCCTGTGTTTTGTTGGCTAGTGCCTGGCAGTTAGTAGCCAGGGTAGATGCAGTAGACAGGGATAAAGATGGTGAACTGCAGTCTGTCCCACAAGAGGAGGAAGTAACTGTTTATAAACACTGCGTGCTTTTGATCTCATTGCTTTGACCAAGATGGTCTTTGGCAGCTGGAGATGAGGGTCCTGGCTTCCACGACCCTTTCTGCTCACACAGGCAGTTTTTGTAAAAATGTCCTCCTATGTACGCGTGCTGTTGCTGTGGCTTTAGTTTCTGCTCTGCTACTTCAGTAAATGAGCTCCCCAACAGAGTGAATGTGAAGCAGCAAAGTGCTGTTCCAAACAAAGCTTCTGTTCAATTTCTGTGCATCTGGTTTGGTTTATCTTAATTTCTATGCAGCTAGAGAGACACAAGCACCTTGTTATTGCACTGCTGTCAGAACAATGTCTTTCGTAAGGGATTTCCTTCAGGAAATAAATGACATTGTTGCCCGTTGCCAGGTACTCTTGCCAAATTCCCAAACGCTGCCAGACTTGGATCGACAAGGATCCTTATTTGATACTGGTCTTACTGGACATTGGGAATTCAGTTTAGAAACTGCAGGCTGTGTTGTGAAACCACGTCATCTATTTGAGACAGGTGGTAATACTGAAACAGGAGGGTTTTCTCAGTGTGTGCACCAGTGGCTTTTACAGGTTCCGCCTCAGTGATTGCAGGAGAGAAGCAAGCAATACCACATCTGCCCATTCCACATCCCACTGTCCACCTCTTGTCACTGCTTCCTCTGATGCTGCACCTGTTAGCTCACCCTCAGTTGTCAGCTTTGAATTCAGTGCTAAGATGCTCTCTCCAAACGTGATTATTACCTAAAAGCGTTGTGCTGATTTAGTTGGTAAAACATTGCTGCTCAGGATTTCTGCTGGTGTTTTCAGGAGGCAATACCCGTGCCATAGGTATGATTCTGCAGTATAAAGTACCAGGAGCAGAGGAGCTCACACAGATGAAATTTACGGCCAGTGAAGACTTCAGCTCTAACAAGAAGCTGTCAGCAAGCTGGCTGGCAGCTATGCACAAGGTAAGCAAGGGAGGCAAAACTTACACAAGGCTGAAGAAAGTAGTAGCAGTAGGGCATGCAGTCCTTGGAGCTTTCGTTCTTTTTTGTTGTTATTCTTAATGTGCAGACTTTAAGGCCTTGTTCATAAGAAAACAGAAGCTACAGCTGCTTGCTATGCCTTTAGCCTTATGCTGTTTGTGGAGGGAATTAGTTTGACAGTAATTTTTTGCTTTCACATTAGGCAACAAAACTTCTTTATGAGTCTCGGGACCAGTAAGAAATGAGCAAACTGCTTGGGAGCAGACACCAGCCTCGGAGGACCTGCATCTCACCTGGTGCTAGTCTGACAACTGGTTAACACTTTCTCTTGACTTTTTCTCATTCCAGTGTGGTTCATTATGTAAGAACTGGCACATACAATGTATTTCTGTTTTGAACCATGAGTATTCACTATAGCGTGCAATATGTATACAATTAATGCTTTAAACAGTCTCACCTTTTAAGACTTTGTATATTTTGTTAAACCTTTATTGCCTTTATTGGCACTTAATATGAAATATGAAAGTGACCTGCACTACAGCTAATGTACAGCACAACTTTTGTAGTAACAATTATATATACTGTTTGCCACAGAAAGCAAACAAAGGTGTATGTCTCTTCTGCAGAGAATAGCTTTTGGGTATAGATCTCAGGTTTTTCCCTCTATCCAAATGTTTAAAATCAATGTACAATAAAATCTGCCTTAGATGTGGCTTCATAGAATCCACTTGATTTTTTTCTTAACGTATTTCACCAAATATCACCAAATTGGAATTACATGATCTTGAAACTTCCCTTCTGTAATAACAAAGCTTCCAGAATAATTTTTAGTTTTGTATTTTCTTTTTGGAAACTAGCTTTTGTTAATCTAACTGTAATGCTGTCTGGAATTGTATACATTTTACTGTACAAATATGAATAAATTAATTCACTTATTTAAACAGGAGGCGCTGCTTACTTTCACAACGTACTGTTGTGCTACCGGCTGAATGCGGGACCCTCATTTCAGTTTGAAGCCTTGTTAATTTGCTCAGTCCTCTGACTAAACCTCCTGCAGCCAACGTCTTTCTCCTTCCACTGTCCTAGACTGGTAAAAATTGAGTGAGCAAACATAAGAGGCTCAGCTTTAAGTGTAAAAGACCCTTCAGAGCTTTTCTAGCCAGGTACGAAGTTGTTGCAGTTGGAATCCAGAGCTCAGTGCCAGGTGGTTCAAAATGGACGTGGCAGTCGTTCTCTGTACACCGGGTACAACAGTGAGGAAGCCTCAGTCAGCAGCCAGCCGGTCTTTGGTCTTTCCTGCTGACTGAGGAAAGGCACCTACAGGTGCCACGTGGATAAAGGTCAGGGAGAATGCAGCCAGCGCCTTAGCAGTACTTTATTGTGCACAGGTACATTTTCTCTGCATTAGTGTATCGGAGGCTCTTGAATCATGACATTCATGTAGCAAATTCTTCAACAATAATACCCTTTCACTTTTCACCACAATATATACAGTTAATGCTGACCTGTGGTAAAAGCAAGTTACAGCACTGCAGAGATGGATATATAAATTATACACAGAACTTGTACATGGGGAATTAATCAAATTGCATACTGTTTAATGGGAGAAAATTACAAGAAATATGGCTACAACTTAACTTATAATGGGAAATTCAAAATATACTTTTGGTATATAAAATCATGTACAATTAAAATTCCAGTGAAGTGCTTTTTTTTTTTCCTTTTTTTCTTTTTTTTTTTTTTTTTTGCTTGAAACTACAATGTAGTGGAATAGATTATTGCATAACTTGCCTTGGCAACAGCTGTAGGCTGCCAAGAACCACAGAAACTGTCCTCAAATTAGCTATTGCCTTTCTCAAACCCTTCTTTATAACACCTCATTTCTGTCTTCTCCTTAAGTCAACATCTCTACACACCTCACTTTCTACTTCTATTCAGTCCTTCATTTTTTCTTCTAGACTGACCTGGGCAGACTTAAATTACACAGTATTACCCTTACCAGACTCTTACCTTTCTCAACTATTGCACTTTCATCCATGCAGACATACAAATCCTTTAAGCTGCTGCAAGTTCACTATTAATTGTTCTGTCCAGAACAGTGGTTATCAGGGGAACCTTTACATTAGTAGAGGTAACACTGGTGCTGTAGGCTGAATAATAAGAAAATATAACACCAAGTGAACCATCGTGTAGGGGCTTTGAAAAGTGTACTAATACTGTTGTTTGGTTAGTTTCTCTGGCTTGATTCTAAATGCAGATTTATACTAGATGCTAGACTATGTAAAGCTTTTGTTGGGGTTGCCTGAACTAGGATGTAAGTGCAAAAGCACGTTAACACTTCATCCCAGCCTTCGTAAAGCTTTGGTGAGTACTTACTGATGAATGGAATTGGTGAGGATCTTGTATCCTAGAACCCAAAGAGTCGATGAGTAATGAGAGAACTCAACATTCACTGGTATTGAACAAAACATCCAAAATCCTGACATGGGACAGTTACTGTGGGGTTGGAGCAAACTGGACAGCTTATCTGCACTTCGCAAATGGCACCTCTGGACATTTAACACAAGAAAGCTCCTACCACACCGAACTTCAACTCAACACATCGCTGTAGACAACAGTTGGCGGAACACTGTAGGTATGGAGATACAGCTCTCCTCATCAGTGGCGGGTCACACAGAACAGGATTCATTTACAAACTGCAGATCTTGAAACTTTTGGATGCTGTCCATTTAACGAGAGAAAGCACCATTAAAACTAAGTATCATAGTTTTATTTCTCCGTGTGAAATGATCAAAAACAATGGCTCCAGTGTATGTTTTAAGTTTCCAGTTACCAGCAAGGTGTTGCACTGTTGTACAACTGAATTCAAGCAAGGGTTCTCTGTCTAGGTTTTATTCGTGGATATAACTGTAAAAACAGAATGAAAGTATTAGGCTTTGCATGGTTGACAGCAAATTAAATATAAAATCAATTAAGTTATAACTAAGGGGTACTGATGAGACCTGAGTGTTAAAAAGAAGAGTTTTAGGGGCATGAGGGCTTTTTTATTTATTATTGAGCTACAGCAAGTTCTTTGGTGACTTCTGAAAAATTAAACCAGCAACATCAGGATGCCAGGGGCTGATTTATTTGTGCAAACACGAGCAGATTGCTGCTCTGCAAGTAACTTGGTTCTTTTAGTTGAAGATCCCACCCTAGGTTAGGAGATTCTTTTACAGAAATACAGGAGTTCCCTGTCAAGCCCCCAAAGAGCTTATTTTGCACTCTCTGTCCACTTGGTGGCCTTCCATTCCTGGACTTTTTTGATAGCAGTGTTACATTTGCTGAGAGCTGCATAAATGACTTGCCTGAAGCTGCCACCTTCAAGACTTTTTCCCATTTTTAAGTATAAATGTATGTTTATCTCGTGCCAAGTATTAAAAGCCTTCCTAAGTATCTTCCTGGGCCAAAACTTAGGCTGCCTAATAAAGCCACCACACTTCAGTTGCAGAGCATTGAGACGATGACCACAGATCCTACGTCAGGGACAAGTAAAACAATTAAAGGCAAGTGGTAACTCAGCACTTACCCCAAGGAGATTTTTAGGCACATAGCCTTCCTTATCATTGAGGCGGGCCCACCACCACTCCGTCTCGTTGTCATCCTTGCGTCTCAGAATAGTAATGGCATCGCCCTCGTGGAAGGACAGCTCATCGCTGTTCTGGGCCTCGTAATCCCACAGTGCATACACCACTCCTTTGTTCATCACTCCCAACTTCTCCTGCACTCCTGTGAACAAGAAGTTAGCGCAGTAGATGGCAATCTATTTTTCCCCGAGACTTCTGGTGTGGCTCAAACATTAGTCTCCTTATTAACATTTCATACACCATTTTCAGCAATAGCAACTTCATAATCTTACTTCTATTCAAAGGAGGACAAAAACAGTTTGACAACTGTTTGAGCAAAGCAACTTTATAGAACTGGTGTGTTTCTCAAAGGCCTCGGTTCTGTACCAGAGCTTGCACACACTGCATACAGCACTGCTTGAAGCTTCTGAAAATCTGCACAGTGTCACAGCCTGAATTAAGCTTATCTCCATCTCCGTAAATTACAGTTTTTTTTGCTCCATCAAGGTACTTTCCTTGCAAAATATGTCTTAGTAACTCAGCACATTCTCTAAGTTAATTATTCATAATGCATACACGTTTCTGAAGGTGATCTGCCAAAAATTTGTTGGAATATTTCTGTCAAGATACTTGACAACTCACTGGTACTGTGAAAATCTCCCTGTGGAAGCATTTCCTTGAAATTAAACCCAATTGTAGCGTCAGATGGAGTCTGCAAGTCAAGAAGGAAAGGACTACGAGCAACATAACAACCAAAGACTGCTCTGTTTTTACCATTTTGAAAGAACTGGTGCAGGGCAGCCTGGAGCCCAAGCAGATGTTTCCTTCAGGTCAGTGCCAGAAAAGGGACAAATTTTAGAAGAGAGAAAACAAGTTTGTAAAGAAGTGTCATAGCTCACCGTACAAGAACTGAGAACACTGGATATAACCTTCTTCCATCTCTTCACACTTGTCTGCAGCAGTTTCTATATCACTTATAGTTGAAGCAAAAATAGCTGCCCCAGATTCAACCAATAGTTTACAGAGATGAACACTATTGCAAGAAGCTGCACAATGCAAAGGTGTCCTGAAATAAAGCAAAAATGTAGAAATGAAAAAAAATAAATGCCAGGAATCCTAGCTATTTTGTCTTGCAATACAGATTGTCTGTTATTAAAGGAAGTTGTTCTTTATGGGACACGCATGCACTGTTCAAAACAGGCCAAATGACTCTGAGTGGATTCCAGCATCGGCCCGACTCCAGTAAAGCCAAACATAAAATAGATGTTATTTTATGTTGATTTGCATAGCTTGCAGTGCTGCTGGATGTAAAACCAGTATTTTCCAATATTAGGAAATTTGAAAGGCAAGGTAAGGTGGGGGACAAACTGCTCAGCCGCATGGCAAGGTTCCACATCTCCTCCAAACTCTTGACAGGTGCTACATCTACCTGCTAGGCTGCATTCTTCACAAAATCTGGGACTGGGTTATGTGAAAATGAAACTTCAACACATTTTTGTCATTCATTATTTAAAGTTTAATTGCTTCAGCCTGTGAACAAGAAATTCACCTGTACTTCTAAGTAAAAACAAAACGTACCATAATTTGTAATGTGAACCTGCTTGCCCGTGGGGAACGGGCCTGTCAACAACGGAGCTTTGTATTGGAGTTTGTTACCATCTCAAAATTAGCAAGTCCTCATTTGCTGGGGACAAAGGAGAAGGAAATGGATCCCCAAGCAGGTCCCCACTAAATACTGAATTGGCATCAAAACAGTGTTCCTTCAGATGCTAAGTTAAAAAATCTTGCCACTTACCACCCATCACTATCTGCTGCATTTACATTTACTCCAAAATCAAGCAGGAACTTCACAATGTGGTGATGACCAGCACACACTGCATTATGCAAAGGTGTAATTCCTTCATCATTGGGCTTACTGGGATCATCAACCTATGGAAAACATGAAATAGTTCAGCACTTTTTTTTTTCTCTAGTATAGAAAGAAGTTCCATTTGTTTGGAAACTTACCTCATATATGATTCTTTGTACAAGATCAAATTCTCCCTCCAAAGAAGCATCTAGGAGAAGGGCCAATGGATTGAACTTCACTCTCAAACCATGGCCTGTTCTTTCAGAGTTAGGTTTCTTCAGGTTGGTACGTTTGGTCTGAGTGGAAACGAAGGTTTAAAGGCATTATTTCAGGTTGCAGGAGTAGTGCAAACCATCCAGTTACTCCTTCACTAGAGAAGGAATCCCATCCTTCGATGGTCATAAGAATGATGCAAATGCTTCTATTATAAATCCTTTTAATAACAGAGTTGATATCTTACTATATCTTAGTAAAGATCAGAAAGCATGCCAGCTTAATCCAGCTACTTCTATTTAAAGCCATTGAGTACAAGGAACAAAGTATTCAAACCAGTGGCTTTTGAGCACCACAATCCTAATGTGTATAATGTGAGCTGGATGTGTCTCTGGTGGATGGTCTGAAGCACTGTCAAAGCTTAGATTAGAAAGCATGACACAATTAAGCACAAGGAAGGAAGTTTTCCCTCGAATTAACAGAGGTGTCAGCAGCAGGTCTGTACCAAAGAGCTTTGCTGGGAGAAAAAAGTCTATGAAGCTCTGTTATGTAACATTCAAGATGACATAACCAGAAGAAACATTCTCAAGATTGGAAACACATTTAAATGCGTTCTGAGAATAAACTGTGTACTTTACAAGTGTCTTTGCTACTTTTTGGAAAAACAAACTACTAATGAAAGCTTTGTGGAGCGCTTTAAGCCTGCAGAATCACCAGACTTGTTTTCTCCTATTAGTGTGGGTATTTTACTTTAAAAAAAAAAACAAAACCTCTCACAGTATGAACAATATGTGTGTATGAACAACATGTGTTGCCAGCATATCCCGTTCTTCCAGAAGTGTCTCGGCCCACACATCTCATGCAAAATGCACACAAAGCCCTGTGCACACTGCAGTCAAGTTATAAAAAGAATGTAAGCTCTTTGCAGAAGAACCTATGAAGCTCTAGGTGAATCGAGAAGCAGAGATGTGCCTTGAAATCAGTGAGTCATGTTAACAAGAAAGAATAAATTACAGTTTTTCTCCCTACCTTCAATTCTCCATCTGCTATAAACTTTGCTAACAACAAAGTCAACTAGTATTTAAAAGATTTTGGTGCAGCTGGAGGAGGAACTTTGAAAGCAATTCAAATAGAGACAATCCATTAGAAAAAGATTCCTGCTAAAACAAGTCATCTGTGTTGCTGTTAGATTTGTTAGATTTTAGAGCCCTAGTCCCTACTGAGAGAGGAAAAGGAACACACTTCTCCCAGAATAGCTGTTTCAGCTTGTATGCTAATTAAGAATTTCCACTGCAGCAGCTTTCCCATTGGTTCATACAGTTATCTTTGCAGCCCTGGGGAGATTAAAAAATATTTTTAATGGTGCTTCATCTACCAGCATTAGCTCTATGACAAGTATATCCTACAATAAGTTATTGCCTAAATTGCACACACAGCCCCACACTGTGCATTTATTTTCCATATTAAGCGGGCAGATTCCTAATGAACCTGTTCTATCAGAATACTATTTGGAGTATCTTTATTTGTTCTTATTTTACTTTCTTTACTAAATCACAAAACTTCAAGTGCAAGTATGCCAGTTAGCATAAGCTTAGCCTCTTCCAGTTATGCTTTAGCACACAGTTAATTCTGCAGTTGACAAATTTGTCCTTTTTTTAGTTACTTACTGGAGGAAGTGGAGGAGGAAGAGCAGGTTGCAAAGGAGCTTCCTCTTCTGCTGGAGAGCTGACCTCAGGCGTGGGACTGGACGACTCTTCGGTAGAAGGAACTATAGCAACGTTGTTGTTGTTATCTTCAGTTGTCTCGGATGTTTGATTTGTAGTTTCAGTGCTTATCAGTTCCTCAGTTGCAGGGGAAGGTAATTCATTATCATTGGCATCTGATGAAGGGGGTGGCTCATCAGGAAGGGGAACTGTAGGTTGCACAGAAATAGGTTCCTCGATATTGCCATTGGTACTAGCATTACCATTATCAACATCTGCTAAGATACCTATGAAGTCCTGGGGATTGCCTGGCTGGTAAAAAGGGGCGCTTTCTATTCCTCCAGCAAGAGTATTAAAGCGTTGATACAATAATTTTTGTATATTTGGTCCACTTGGGCCTTCTGGCTCAGTGATAGAACTGCGCTTCTTTAACGGCCTAGGAGCGTTGGCCAGTTTTCTTCGCAGAGCTTCAAGGTCAGCATCGCTTTGATATCGCAGGGGTGAATGCACAATGGGAGTCAGCTTAGTAGGACTGAGAGGGCGAGGAATGTTTTCCACATTGCTATTTTCACTGGGTGGTGGAGCATTTTCCAGCTCTTGGTCTTTTTCAGAGACGTCAGTCTGAGGCTGAGATTGTGGCTGTGAAGAGGTCTGGGCGGGCAAAGAGCCGTGAAGGAATGGCAGTGGTGAGGGAGAAGTTGAACCAGATTGTAAGACAGGTTTTCCATAAACTAAAAAGAAAAAAAAGAGAAAAAAAAGATGATGGAATACAGTGAAGAACTATTTTCAAATTACATAATGAAATATTTGCAAATACACTGTATGGTTTTGTTGCTATTTGTTTGACATCAGAACAGAGAAAAAATTACACTGAATCTACCAAAACGAAAACAAATAGTCAGCTGCTGGTGATGGCAATCACCAACTCTCTAGATGTGATTTTTTCAACTAATCTATAAAAAACCAGAGTATCCAGACATATTGTTCTAATGGTATTCTGTTTTTAAATAAAAGGTAACTCAACGTATGCTTGTCACCCCGAAAATAAAAGGCATTTTTTTGTTGCCATACTGCATACAAAAATAACTTTTCTCATAAATTTAAGAGGTTTCGCAAACAAGATGCGATTTATACAGGTATGTAAACTAAGCTCAATAAATACATTTAAATTGCTTACTGCAAAGGTAAAAAGCAAAGCGACATATATTGTACCTGCTTTTACTGACTTATTTAAGGTGTTATATACAGCTTGTTGATAATTCTTTGGTGGCGTTGCTTGCTGAAGATACATTGAGTAGATGGAACTGGAGTTCACCGTCTGTGGCCCTTTTCTGGGAGACTGAGGTCTTGATCCTTTATCAGCTAGAAAAGGTCTGATAGCCACAGTTAAAGGGAGTTCTGGCCTGCCGTCTCCTCCTGGAAACAAGGGGGGTCCAGAGGGTTGGTACGTAGGGCTAGGAGGAACAGAAATTCTCTGCTGGATTTGTTGTGAGGAACTGGGTTGATGAACGCTGCTTGGCGGCGGAAGCGGAACAGGTCTTTGTCGATTTGCTATACTAGTTCCAGGTCTGGGCAGACTGCCGTCCTTCCTTCTTTCTAGAGAATTTGTAGAACCTGTTCCTAAGGGAACTGGGCTTGGATAGGTCCCATAGTTTTGAGGCAACTGCTTGCTTACACCGGGAATTGTTGGTGGTGCTTTCCCCAAGTCAAGACCCTATATAAAACAATAAAACACTATGTACCACTTAATTACATAAAACACTTGTGAGCAAGAATATTCCTCTTTCAACAGAACAGACTGATAATCTTGCGTGGCAGCATACAAGTACTGTGTTCCTTAATACTAAAAATTCTAGTTGAATTCACCACAAGACCTTACTGTTTAAAAGCATCTTCAGTTATAATAAATTAAGCGGAATCCAGAACCATCTGAATACTTTCAAAGCCTAAATGACCATCTCTAGCTTCTAGATATCAGTACCTATTTGATAATAAGTTTTATAATGTATAGTGTGATAATATTGACAGTTTAACAAAACAATGTAAAGGCAAGGTCTATATTTTTTAAAGAATACAGTGTTAAAAATTCATGAAGTTCATTAAAATTCACATTAAAACTAGAACAACGGTGCAGACAGTCAACATCAGCTGAAGGATGGATTTAATGGCTTTTGTTGTAAGAAGTATTTTTACTAGAAAAAGACCATGTTGAAGAAGTGGTAATCTACATCAAGGAATAACAGCAACAAAATATTTGAATTGGAAAAATAGGAATGTGGGGAAGATTAGGACAAGCAAAGGGGGAGAAAAGAGAAGACCGGATATGGGAGAGAACAGGAAGGAACACAAACTGCTAAACTGGAAAAAAAAACAACAACCCCAAACCCAAAACAGAACATGAATTGTAAATGTAGTAGAATGGAAAAGTAGAAATAGAAAGGTAATTCATTTGTAATGTTTTAAGTAATTATCAGAAGGGAAATGTGTAGATATGTGAAGCAAGTTCAGCTATAAAAGCCAAAGGTTCATGATTTTAGCAAAACAGATCTATAAATACACCACAGAGGAAACTCACCAGCTTATCAGTACTTCCTAATGCTGAAGCTGGCAAAGGTTGACTGGATATTGTTCCTTGTTTTAAAGCAGTATCCATGCTCGATTCTTTCCAGTCTGTGTTGGAGATCTGAGGGGGTTTTACCACAGGGGCTGAGCTCTGCTTAAGTAGGGGCCAGTTTCCATCGTTAGCTTGAAAACAGACAGAAATATTAGATTTAAAATACAACCACTGTAAAGAAGCAAAGCAACATCTAAAACTGAGCAAGTTAGATTACGATAGGATTAATTTGATTCTAGAAATCAGACAGATTGTTAGGTTCGATTCAGAAATCAATACTGAAAGCCCAGTTCCTCTACTTAACACGATGTGTGTTACCCTTTGGCACACAAATTGTAACAACAATTCTACAGAAAAAAAAGACAGTTTAATTTTTTGTGTCAGTACTGCACATTCATTCTACTATTAAAAGGCAAACTCAGCTTAGAAAAAAGAGTCCTCACAAAAACACTTCAACATATTTCTTTTGGTACCAACCAGAAACACTGCTGAATTACTCCACATGTTAAATCTATGTAAGCTCTGTGTGGATTTATTCCAAATGTAAACTATTGTTACTGGATTCATTGATTCATACCAGAAAACAAAAGCTCATCTCAAGAATGAGGCTGAACAAAGCCATACGTTCCTCTGCTGGAAGTGACTGTTAACTTACCTTTTGTTTTTCTCCTCTACACACTCACCTGATCAGCACTGCCTCGGAGACTTAATTTTAGAAGAAATGTTTAAATTAATCTGATTAATCTGATAAGAAGTCACAGTGCCAAGATACAAGTCATGGGCTTTCATCTTCAACGCATGAAAAAAAATCACACTTAGCTGTATGTAAACTGAGGCAACAGATCCTTAATGAATCCTAGATGCTTCGATATGTTACTTCATTAACTGGAGTGGACTGCCTGCTTTCTGTTCCCAAGCAAGTGAGCTTCAATCATCTCACAATTAGATCTGTTTTACAGTAACTACACAGATCCTTGGTTAGATTCCAAGGCTTTGATCTGCCTCTGAAAGATTAAGCTTCGTATTTCTCTGAGGAGATCAAGATCACTTCTCCTTCCCTATTCCCTAATTCCCTGCAATTATCTCAATAAAGCACTTTGTATAACAATCTGTCACACATAACTAACTTCACCAGCAGATGACAACTAAGGTGAGGGGAGAGTTACTGAGATTTCTGGACCCCATAGTAAGACAAGGCCAAATAAAAACCTGGTATTTAACGACAACATTTCCTGTTTATTTTCAGTTTTAAGTACTTAGAAAACAGAATCAGCAAGACTATTTCTACGATTCCGTGCCATTCTCTGTTTAGTATAGATAGCAGTCTAAGCATAAGATGTGAAGAAATATCCTAATTTCACTGAATATAGCTTTGGCACACTATTTTCTACACAGGAGCCTTATCCTCTTTATTGAGCATCGCATTTCTTCCCCCGACTGAAATGACAAGCTGAAGATTTCCGGCCAACTGCTACCCAGTTTTTCACTGTATGAATGTAAATTCATTCTATGAGCTCACACAAGGTGTGTACAGACTGTTCCAACATACAGACTGTGTACAGATGTTCCAGTCATATTGTTTACTTTTAAATGAAAAAAAAAAATAAAATTAAAATTATACTTTTGCATTTGAGCTACCCTACTGTTTTTTAACCATTCACAATTCCAAGGAATGGTCTGCACATATATAGTAAGGCAATAACCTTTCAAATTAAGATCAATTATGTTTCAGTTACAAGAAAGAATTACTTTGGAGCAACATTATTTTTGTGGTTGGGCATTTAAATAGTATTAACATTGTCAATATAGTATATAATCCACAAATCACCATTCCAAGTTGCAAACTGTCAGGAAGTGATGCAGTGCAGTATCCAGGAACACAACCTGTTGGGTTCTTTAGTTTCTTATTGTTGTTTCTTTGTTTCATACCACCCATCTGGTTGTCAAGAGCCAGACCAAAAGATAAGTCTGTCTAAACCCTTTTACCCTGAATAATGGCAATTGTTAAAATTCTATGTTACTATACAAAACACTCCATAATTGTAGTAAGCATCCTTAGCCCTAAACTTAGCACTTAGAGAAACAACAGCAAAAATCCTCATGAATTTAATTATCTTGCCCGCATATACAAGCTCATACTCTGCTAGAAAGACAGTTACACAAAATATTTTTGTAATCCTTCTCTTTCCAGATATGAACATCCCTGAATTCTGAAGTAACAGACTGTAAATAAATTCAGACTCACTCTCCTCTGACTTCTCTCTTTTGTTCTTACATATATGAACATCTGAGTGTAACTGTTCCCATCTTCACATCCTTCATATTACAATCTGCCAGACTTGCAATTAGCATGCATTTCCTATGAGTGCTCTTTCAGAAACTCCCACAACTCCAGCTTGATCTCACGCACTTTGCCAAGCTGCTGTTGCAATTTCCAGTTGCAGTGCACTGTACCAGAGGTTGTGATAGGTGCTCAAGAGACAACCAAACAGCAACTGCCTTCTGGCCTTGGTTTGGCTGGGCTGCTCCCAGACACACTTAGCCACCTGATGGCAACACCCTTTTGCAAGTCCTAACGAGTTCCTGCTCTTAGCTCTCTGGTAGCCATTTCAACCAACAGGTTTCATTTTATCTTCCAAAGGCATCCTGTTGTCTACCTGCTTTTAAGACTACCTAGCACCCAGTGCATTTCAACTCCCACCAAACACTCTTCTATTTACATAAGTAAGTCAGTGGCACACATACACACAACAGTCCTTGTGTACTTTCTCTGACTTCACCTAAAAATTACTGTAGGTCCAGTTCCGTTATACTTACTACAGCAAGTGAAGTGTAAACCAAGTAATAGCATTTTCATCCTATTGGAGACAGCAAGATTCTTGCTACTGGCTTGGAGAAGCTGAGCTTTTATCCCATCTCCGGGGCCGGTGCAACACAGAAACTTTGCATAGAATAGGTGAAGTTAAACATGGATGTGTTATATCTATCTAATCTGAGACACAGTAAAACAGGCTTTGCTGATTTATTGCCACAATTTTTCTCCCCATTTTTTCCCCAAGTTTTTTTCAGTGAAGAAAACTCATCTCTAGTACACTACTGCAGTACTGTAAGAATGAATTTGCTGCAAATCCCTTTCCTTCAATGGTGAAAAGCAACATCTGAACAATTTTACACTTCAACAGCATCAACTGCATAGCACAACACAGGTTCTTAAGATGCTGGTTAATACGCATCTGTATGCAAGAGCTCAGGTGACCATATTAAAAACGGAATTCTTAGCTAGCCAAAGATCTTCTACGGACTCACAGTGCTGGGTGTCAAAGACAGTAGGTGCCAGACGGATGACATTGTGAACGGCAGACTGAAGAGAAGTGGGAGATGACAGAATAGGATCCGCTATTATGTCTAAATCAGAAACCTTCCAGGTGTCTGGAGATTTTTTCACACACCCCCAGTCTGTTTCTACTGGACACACCAAGGCAGATCCAGTTACACAGAAAAAGAAAGAAAAAAAAAAAGTGGTGGAGAAATTATAACAATGACAATGGAGAAATCAGAACAGGAGCACTGAGACAATGACAAATAAAAGCATGACAGCTGGAAAAAAATATTTCACTTTTCTTCTTCTTGGGAGAGTATATAATTCTCCTTACATAAATCTACCACAGGACATTCTTCAAGTATACTCAGAATAATAAGCACAAAGTCAGTCCTAAGGTAGAATAATTACTTTTACAAAAATCAAAGAATTCTCATTCACAGATTCTCATAACACCGTGAATTTGATCTGCAAGTAGGAATATGTATCTTGCAAAGCTAATATTTTTAAAGAGGTGAACTATTTGTTGCTGGTGAACTAAAGTTATGAACTGTTCCTTCTATATATAGGGGAAGAATCCACATGTCCAAACTCCACACAGCTGCAATTCTGCCCTTTTAGTCTCACAATGAAATACTTCCATATTATTAAGATTTTTCCATAAAATTGCAAAGATTAGATTTCTATCAAACTGAGGATATCTTTAGATCACTAACATCAATAGAAAACATGCTTTTGCTGGAGTTTCAGGTCTTCCTCCTTGTTTGGAATCATGCTGCAAACTTTGCTGGAGTGCCCAGTTTTAAGTACTGGAATGCATGTGAGCATTTCAAAAGCTCTGCTAGAGAGGTCATCCCTTACCTTAGTTTCAGATCTCTCCTAAGAGATCACGAAAATCAAGTCTTGAGGTTAAGATTGATAGGATCATGAATGTTTATTTGTATTATGCATGTTTATTTTCATACACAAATCAATGAATTGGATAAACCAGTAATTGTATTTATTTGTATTAAGTAAATGAAGCTAGCCACTTCTTAAGAAGTGTGATTTTGTTAAGATGTGACCACACAAGCATGCTTTACAAAAATGAAATCTTAAGGCAAAAATGTCACGATCTGCTTTTGCCAGCTTAACATAAAACAAAAAGTGCTCTCTACTTCACGAAATAAATAGGTTATTTATGGGGGACATGGGAAGCAATTTCGGATATCAGTTATATCTCTGGAGGGACAGCTCTGTTACTAATGAAAACAGATACAAATAAACAGAATCAATACTAACATTATTCCACGTCAGAAATGCTTCAGTAAGCACAAATTCTCCTATCTCAGTTGGAACAAATACCTCACGTAGCCTTATTACATTTTCCTATTTGGTCTCCTTCTGAGAACTAATATTATTTCTACTTGTTCAGTAGCTTTGGTTTACTTGATAAAAAACAACATACCATAAAGAGTTGTTAATAATATTGTTTGCCACAAAGTTATTTCATTACTATAATCAAAGACACAAAAATGTATTAAAGACAGAGCAGTTAATTCACAGAATATGTAAAGGAACATGCGCTCCTTTTATTGGTGTGTGTACCACAAAGTAAAACTGCAAAGAAAATACCCTCCTTCTCCTTAGGAAAATTAATGAACCGAATAAAAATGGCTCATATCAAATGAGCAGTGCCCAGTCCAGAGAAAAGTACCGACGACATACGATTCTACTTTTACTGCTATAGAGATTATCCCAAAACAGAATCTTCCTTATTACTCCTTTCCAAACAATGTATATTAATATATTAATACTTAATCTATTTATTTACTTTATGTACTTCATTTACTTTATGTATTTTATATTTATCATATTTTTTATATCTTAAAAAATATTTTACATACTTATATTAACACTTACCAGATTTTGATCTTCCATGTGTTGCACTAGAAGCAATGGTGAGAGTCTGTGGTTTGACTGGATCTACTGGCACAGCATAAGTGCCAGCACTTGGAACTTGGATGTAGGGTCCCACTGCTGCCACCCTTCCTGAAGCACTCAGAGATGACTGGGGTGATGAAGTTCCATTAATACGATTCAACTAAAAGTCAGAGAAATTGAAACGTGAACTTCCATTTAATTTAGGCATTCATCCATCAACTGGAGGTCTACATTTAATTAAATACAACCATGCACTGGAGCTAATTCACTTTAAATAAATTGCTATACTTAATGCTTCCAATCAAAAATGGAACTAGAACACCAAATATTATTCCCTAAAACCAACTCCTCAAAAATTAAATTTCTCAGTAGTTGACATGAGGAAAACTGTTCCTGTATAACGTTTCTTTACATTCTGCCTTTCTTGGGCAAATTGATCTTTTTTTTTTTTAAATTATTATTATTTTCTTTTTTAAGTCAACATCTGCAGCTGGGAATACATATGGAAATCCAGAAGTGATCTCTAGAGGAATGGTCTACTTTGCAACTGAATTCTAGTCAAAGTCTCAGACAAATATTAGGACTAATGTTATCAGACCAGTCACATTTTTTGTAAGTTTTCTGCTCCATGGCAAACAAATGAAGGACAACCCACCTTTTTATCCTATTATGCTTTGAAATACAGCCCAAAATCATGCTTTCTTTTCTACAGATCTAAGCTACTATAAATTTTAATACAGTATGGTCTGTCACATAAGGAAAAATAAAAGAAGGTACATTCTGTCCAACAGTTTTCTCGTATCTGTGGAAAACCTTAAAATAGTTTTAAAATGCTTGCTACTTAGCTGGGAAAAAGTGACATGCTATGTAGTCTATGTAGTTTTAATAGGCTGCTGATAAACTGAAGTGTGGCCCTTTTAATAGTTTATCTTACAGGAATGTTTTCTTTTTGACGTGCCTCAACTTTTTTCTTGTATAGTCGTTCACGCAGCTCGTTGATTCGCTTGTCCATCATTGCCACTTCCATGTTACGTTTGTTTAAGAGTTCTTTCTGCTGCTGGAGCTTGGAGTTCTGCTCCTGATTAAGCCTGTTCCTAATCTAAACAAATAAGCAAACAAATAAATACAGACACACTTTTTGGAAAGTTATTTAATTTTGTCTGTTACCTAGTTTGTTTTGCCACAGTGGCAAATTGAATATCACTGAAATGTTAAGTGGGATAAAACTTTTGACAGTAATTATGCTCTTGATTCAATTTCCAGTTCCAGATGAAATTTGGATGAGTGGATAGGAAGTTAACTGAACTGCAAGGACTAGATGCAGATTTTCCTCTCTATACGGAAATTAAACTGAATCCTCCAAAGCAGGTTTCCAGCAAATTAGGGGATGAATTACCTTTATAGTTTACCTTACAGTTTAAATCAACCATGACATCAACCATGACATCCTTTATAATTTATTTGCATTCCCATTGGCATTTTTCATGCCTTCAATGGCAATCATTCCATATTAAAAAATAAATAAATCCTGAGGCAAGTTTAAGTCTTGATAAACATGTATGGGATCATTATGAAGCACAAGTAAGAAATCTTAATCAATTGAGCATCTTTGCATTTAGAAATACATGGAAAGCAGATACACCTTTTATAAACCGAAGGAGGAAAAAAGGACCTATATTCCTAATTTCTGAAAATGTGAGACAGATTATCTGGTATGTTATGTTTGCTCATGTAAAGAAATGGTTAGACTTATCTTGAAATTTAAGTTATTTCTTAATGCTAAATATATATTAGATCTGTTTCCATGTCACAGTAGAGTATGTGAATAAATTTTAAATCTCCAGTGCTGATATGTTGGCACATTAATTATTCTGCAAACTTTCTATCAAAAAATGACAAAACTTCAATGTGAATGAATATTTAATTATGGACGTGAAAACTACACTGGAGATGAACCAGTGTTTTTTGAGAAAGATGTATGATAGCAGCACAGAGTATACTGGAATACTGTGCAACTACAGTGTACTACAGTGTAGCAAGTGAACACAGTGCAGCCTGTATTTTTGATGATTTTGTTAAAATGTTAGTTCATGTTAATTTCTGATATAGCTATGACCTTACACATTAATAACATCCCAACACACCAGTTTTATGAGACTGCAGTACCAAATGCCTATCCATAATGGCAGTAACATGACTTTTCTTAATCTACATCTGTCATTTTAATCGTGTCTCTGTGTTACTTACCTGTAGCTCTTGATATAATTTTTTTAATTCCACTGCTGCAGGTCCTGTTACTTGTCCATTGTAAGACTGAAACCCATTCAGTTTCCCTTTCCTTAAGTCTTCCAGTTGCTGGGTAAGTTGATCCACTTTCAATACTGCAGCCTGTAGCTCCTGCTGCTTTTCCTGGAACATGGCACTTATATGCTCAATTTCAGTTGCTAAAATGAATGAGACAATAATAAAAAACAAGTAGAGGGGAGCATTAATTTATAATTCTCTAAGTATTGGCAAGTACAACACGCTAGTTTTAAACACAGTATAAACATTTAAAAACTTACAATGTGTTGGAAATTTGTTGATGTTTATAATAGCTACTGATCACTTAGTCTGGTCACTTGTTCTGAACAGGAATTTACACCAAGTATACATTTTCTAGAAGCATGGCACCCTCTCTATGACAAATAAACATTCCATCTGAAATCCTGTTAGCATACACACCGTTACACCAGGTATACAGTGAACAGACAATGAAATAAATAAAAACACTTAGAAATTCTGCATACACAGATTGCCATTCATGATCTTGCTATAATCCACTTGTCCTCTCATGGCACGGATTTTTTTCAACTTTGTCTCCTGGGTTTCAACGCGTTCTTTCAGTTTTTGAAGCTTTTCACTCTCTGACACAGACTGCTGCTGACGACGCTCTTGCTGCTTCAGGTAACGTAAACGTTGTTCCTAACAGAAGAAGATTTTAGACAAAAAGTACTTATCACCCATTTATACATTAACAAAAAATGGTCTTAGTAAAACCCACCACTATGACTGGTGTTTTTTTGTGTGTGTTTGCTTATTGTTATTTGTTCGTTCTTGCTTTCCAGAAATCATCAGAAAAAGTTATATCTAGTGAAAACAAACGTCAGTCTTCCTGAGGAAAAAAATCCTCTCAACTCTTGTTTTAAAGCACAGAAATACACAAGTTTTTAGACCAAATATACATATTTACATATTTACCAAATTTACATGTACATGCAAAAGAAGCCCTGGCCTGAACCATCAGACACAACCGTCTGTCCTCTGGCATTTGGTTTTGTCTGCTATTAACCCTTTTCCTGCTGTAGCAAAAGGAACTTTCCATAACTGTTATGAAGCTTCACAAAATGTGACATTTATGCTCCGTCTCTGAATGTGTTCAAGGCCAGGTTGGATGGGGCCCTGGGCAGCCTGGACTAGTATTAAACGAGGAGGCTGGTGGCCCTGCATATGGCAGGGGGTTGGAGATTCATGATCCTTGAGGTCCCTTCCAACCCTGGCCATTCTGTGAAAGTATACAAAATACACCCAACAGACAAGTCTAAACAAGTTGATCTACTGAAAGATAATGTTTCAGATCTAAATAACAGTCCTCCCATTGGTCACATAATGGAAATATTTCTGTTTCCTGTATTAGTTTCATTAACAAAAAGAACAACGGAATTGTTATATTGATTCCTTTTAAAAGATGCTGCATTGTACTCCAAGCATCCAAGGCACATGGCATTTTGTACTACCTGAACTACGTAAAAAACATTAAACTCACTCCCCACTCCGAAAATCTATTCAGATTCTCACATCTCATAGATTCTGGAAACATAATAGATGAATATATATGAAATGGTATCTCACACCTGGTACTATACTAAGGTGAATGAGCTAGTAGAGATGAGCAGTCAAGTGCAGTCTGCCAGAGATCACAAAGCAGAAAGAGGTAGAATCTAGCAATATTTTTACCAAGATACATAACTATTGGCTTGACACATTATCATTTGACATGCTATCATTTACAGTGAAATGTTTTTACACTGCCTAGCTAAAATTAACTTGGCAAAACAACAGATTTCTCAAGCTCCTTTAACTTATGTAAAATGAATTAGTGCATTTTCCATATCCAAGTAGACTTATGTTTGCTTATGTTTAAGTAAATTGCATTTGTTACAAGTCTCCATATTTTGTTTGCTGTTAATTACCTTAGCAACCAACATTTGCTGTTGGTTTTCAATCTGCTGTTGTTGTCGAGCAGCCATATCTTGAAGTTCAGAAAGAGTGAGCTCAACGCGTGGATTCCCAACCTGCAGACCAAAAAATGTTACGTCAATACATGGAATGTTCTGACACTAGAATTTTCCTCAACAGAGGAGGCTAATGCCTCATTCCAAGCTCTCAGAGGACTAAAAATGACAGATATCTATTAGGGAATAAGGAACCTCAGAGCAAAAAAAGCAGTAAGTGGAAAAGCAGAGGAAAGGGAACACTAAGAAACAAAGCACAGAAAAAGGTTCTCATCTTACATTTAACTTTCCTAAGATGATGTGTAAAATTGGCATTTGCTGATACTGCACGTACTGTAACAGACATGTGAGTACGTATACTAAACAGAAATTGGAACCTGAATCTTCTTTCCTACCATTTTCAGTGTAAGTGCCTTGGTTGCTTTAACTGGTGGATAGCATTATTTACCTACAAGTACACATGAAAACATGTAGTTAAAGGCTGTCTTGAAGCACACATCAAAATTTCACAGAATCACAGTATGGCCTGAGTTGGAAGGGACTTTAAAGATTATCTACTTCTGACTGCTCTGCCATGGGCAGGGACACCATCCTATAGACCAGGTTGCCCAAAGCCCCAGCCAGCCTGGCCTGCAATGCTTGCAGGGATCTCGCATCCACAGCTTCTCTGGGCAAAGCTGGAGTATTTAAGATAAGAAACTGTGAAAAACAGTTTGTGCAACGTGAAGTGAACTGAAGTGAAGGTGATCCACTTCCGATGCCTGAGCAGAGCCTGATTGAAGAGACAAGGCCCCAGCCTCAGATCCCCCAAGAAGGACTCTCTGTATGGCCTTAGTGTAAAGACATCAGGATGCGTTTTGCTGCTAATCTTAGTCTGACAGACCAAGAAGAATGGCTGTCACCCCAGACAAGAAGTCTTGCTGGGGGCTCAATAGGAAGATTTCAAATAAAGGTTGTAAAATGGCAGGGCATGCTGTTCTGCTCTGGGATCAGTTAAATGTGTGCTAGAGATCTTCATGGTTTAAAAAAGGAAAAGAAATGCTTATAAACAATGACAGCAGTTTTGTTACTGAGGCAAGATTTAGAGAAAGCCCAAACTCACAGAGGAAAGAAAAAGTTACATGAAAATTTAACACTGGCAAATCTGAATTCTGGTGACAAAGAGATTATTTAAAAGCTTCATTTTAGGAACAAGAAGGACAGTAGGCAATTACATTAAACTGTATGAGCAATCTCTGGTCTTTCTACATTGTAAACATTCAAGGCATTTTAGGGAAGGCCATAGATATTAATGGAGCCTTATCACCTTTTTGCATTTCAAAACTAACAATTTATTTGCAACAAATCAAAGTAGAGAGGCATTACTGACAATTATTTGAAGTTTACATAATGCAATGCCAGTGTGTGAGACCCTGTTATACGTTTTTAAAACTGACCACATTGCTTATGTTCATTGTTTCGCTGACAAACATAACTGATTTAAATCCATACATTAAATTATTCCAACCTCTTTTTTCACCATGCAATCACAAAAATGTACGGTGTAATAAGACAAATTACAGAAGGTGGCACTTGCAAATACCTGCTTTGCTACTCAGAATAAAAACAGTAATAAATTAAGAAGCCACAATCTTAAGACATGAAGATTTTTTTCCTGAAAGAGAATTTCAGCCTTTGAAAAATTACATCCCTAAGTTGGAAAGTTCAAAAAAGCCCAACATTTCTTGAAGATAGTACACAGAATTTGGTCAGGTGATTGGATCATTGCAAAAAAACAGATTAATGCATTGTAATAAATAATGCAGCACCTTCGTCAAGCTACAAGACTATGCTATTAGAGAACTAAGTTAAAATTCCATGATTTCCTATCTTCATTATAGTCAATGCAATGTTAAAAAAGTAAAAAGAATTAAATGTTTTGGATATATTGAGAAATGAAACTCTTCAAGTGATTGCTTACAAAATGGAACAGTCTAGAAGTTTTACAGACTGAGAGGGAAAAAAAGGAAACAAAAACAGAACTCCAATTAGTATTTTCTATTTCAACACTGAGTGAATACAGCAGTTTAAAAAAAGACTGAACTCAGTAGTGCCTGTTTTTGTTGTTTTCTTCTACACCTAGCATTACTTACGAGAGAAGAATCTTTCACAACATTCTCTAAAGCCAAAAAACATGCGTGCGCTTGTGTTCACCACCTAATATATCAGAGAAATATTTCACTTTTAATTACAGACAGAAAGGCTTGAAATGGGTAAGAAAACAAGGAAATTTTTTCAAGTGCCATCCCTCAAACAAAACCACTTGAGAAACTGAAGTAGCATAGGAAAGCCAGACGCTGCTCCTAGGACGTATTCATGCTCTGCTGCATTCCTTTGGCATGGTCTTTCACCAAAAGAACATAAACCTCCGCTGGACTCCATACGTAAGTCTTAAATGGGGCTCAGAATGGGCTGAAGTCTACTGGATCACTGATTTTAAAAGAAACAGTGGAGAAAAAAAGGTAGCATTTTTCCATCACAAATACGGTTTCAAAAATAGTCTGATGCAAGTTGTGCCTATCTTTCTATCACTGGGAAAAGTATTCCCAGTGCTTCTTTCTTTTCTGCTTTGATCAGTTTGAGTTTACACTGAGAACTCATTCTATTTCTGCTTGCGTTAGTACTTTTCAGTACTGTCCAAGAAATAGATGCTCCTTCCTGCAAAGAAATCTTGTTTAAAAATATGTCCACACTGAAGAAGTGGGACACCTGTGTAATGATCAAACATTTTTCAAGGAAAGAAAGCCATTTTACTGAGTAAAAATTACAGATTTCCTAGGTGAGATGTGTAACCCTCAGTGTACAGTGACATTAAGGAATGGTTTGTAAAACCACCAGAAACAAAAACTAGCTTGATCTAAAAGCTCAGGATTGTTACTGCTTTAAAGAAGCATATCTGAAAGTCTATTTGACAATGCTTGAAAAAAGTACTGCATCACTTTGTATTATGTAAAATAGAAGAAAAATTACAAGATGAATGTTAATACTAGCTTCTTAAAGAAGCTATGAACTGTAGTAAAATATTCTGTTTAGAAAATGGAATGTCTAAAACTAACTTTTATACAGAGCAAAGCATGAGAAACACTGATAATTAACCACTTACATGTAAATGTCCTATGAGAATCTTTTTATGTTTACCTCACTGAATACAACAATATTTGTTCTTTCCATTTTAAATAACTATACTACATCTAGGAAAGATAAGAATAAACATTTGAGGAAACAAAGTTTTAAACCTGTAGCTTCACTCTGAGTTTCTTCTTTTTCATCCACATGATAGTTAACAGATCAAGCAGAATTCCTCTTCAACATCAAGTCAGTTATTTTCAGAAAGACTGGAGCTGATTTCAGGTCTCCAAAAGAGGACAGCATCATTTTTGAAAAAGTATGAAAATGAGTGAATCTTTCTCTTGCAGAGATCTATTTGAATCAATTTGTTTTGGACATCTCATGTTAGTTGAGTCGGCTTCTAACAAGCTGTATGCAAACACTGCTGCTGCAAAGAGTCAGTCCCAGTCCTTTCTTCAGAGCCCCATATAATGCAAGGCAAAGGGATCAGTGTACTTTCTCAGTTCCTTAACAAGGTTGTTGGTTCCTCAGTTTCTTAAGTTTGCAGCGTTCATACCAGTCATTAACAATTTCATACATGAAGTGACTCACCTTTCATAACAAACATAAGCCTATTACATTTAAGGTCAGACCTCCTCCTTTTTCCTGCAGCAACAGGAACCTACCTCCCACAGAACTGCCTTCTAAAGGACGTACCAAACAGCCACTGCAAATATCTACTCCTACAGATTCCACAGATTCATTTGCTACGTGGTGATACATCAAAGGAGACAATTTTGCTGATTTGTAAATTTCTTTTCATTGATTCACAGAAGCATTTACACATAGAGATGAACACCTTAATAAAATCCTGTTGAGCAAACACTGCGTTATTAGGCACAGAGGTGTTATTACATATGTTTCAGACAAAAATGCAGTACACCTATATTCCATAATTTCTTAGGATCAACAGAAACCTCAAAAAAAATACTGTCTTTATTTTATTTAGCCTGTCTCTTTAAAAAGTTACGATGAGAGAGAGAATTTGTAATGAACTGCAGTTTCAGCATCTGGCATTATCCTCCTCTACAAGCCAGTATTTTACCATTTGATGATTAATATTTTCGGGACAGGTGAGATGAATGGAACAGTAGTAATTAAATAGTTTGGAAGCCAGATTATAAGCAGCCTCAAAGCAAGTCATTCCTTAGATATTTAATTAAGAGGAAGAATCTCCTAATAATGAATTCTGCACATTAGCCTTGTCACTCTGAAAGCTCATTTTTTTGATCCTCCTTCCTTTATTTCTGTCCTCACACAATGCTGTTCTGTCTATCACCACAAACTCCTCAGTCTCTCTTTACTCAGTCTACATGCTTCTGAGCAAAGAGGAAAAAAGGTATACTCCCTGGAAAGCCACAACAGTAAAAGAAAAATTGCATCTGAACTCAAATTAATTTCTTGACAATCAGAATGTATTTAGTCAGACATTCAAAGCATAAAGGCAGATCCCAAAAGTTTTTTTGTTTTTATTTCCATCCGAAGTTCATCTTCTAAGGGAAATCAAAAAGCTATGGGAACTGACCTTTCAAAAAATATTTTTTAGAAAGGTGATATGGATGTGGTTTGATTTTGTGCACTTCTCTGTCTCGCTGCCTAAGCCATAAAAATACTTTGATTTTTTAAGTTTGCATTTATAAAAACAAAACTATTTTGAAAATAACATGAAAAAAAGTCCACCAAACCCATACCTGAGAATGCTGTGTTTTCAGAAAAACACAGAAAAAGCAAAACAACAAATACTCCAAAGCTTTACAGGCACCATACTGACTGGCAATCTCATGATTAGGTTTGGCAATGTCTAGCTAATAGCCAGCATAGAACATAATTCAACCAATTAACTGAAAAAGAAAACCCAAACAACACAACAGCATTTATCAACCATTTCCTGCACACTGTCTCCACAGATCTTTCCCTAGGTTAGCAAGAACCACCATGTCATTATCTTCCCTTATCTTAAGGAGAGGAAAGGAATAGGTGAGTGTTCACACCCATCTCTCACACATCTCCCTTTCCAAAGCTCTGCACTACAGACTGTAGGTTCAAACCTCTCGAAACTGAACACAATCTACCTTCTCCAATGGATATTCTTGCACAATGAATCATGTGCAATGAACTTTATCACCTGCTTGCTAGCCTTCTTCCTGCAATGTACTTCTACTACCTCTGTTCTTATTCTGTACTCTACTACTACTGTTTTAGTATTCTTGTCCATCTTTCTCCCCATTTTTAATGCTTCTCATGGTCAGAGATGATTCTGAGGTTAAATCACCAGTTGTCAAGATCCAACATAGCCCAGATAAAATGTCATCAGCCTGTATGCAGGGGGGTGAGGAAGTCTGCATCCTGGCTTCTGCCTTGGACCTGAGGATGGTGTGTGAAAGAAAACACTCTTTACCATGGCTAGGACAATATCAGCATATCAAAAGCCAGAGATAGCAGGGGAAAAAAAATAAAACAGAAAAAGCACACAATCAGAACTGAATTAAAAGCAGTAAATCCTTTGGGGCCTTGATTTCAAGAATTTATTACCCATACGGGATTCACCACTGAGGCACACAGCTTTGCCATGGTGAAAAGAAAGCACTACTCCCTAATAAGGGAAGACAACAAATTCTAAAGGTACTGCAAGTTGCTCCTGAGAAGACTTTTAATGCCTACATAGAAATGAAGATTAAAAACTGTCATTTATAACACATGAAAGATTCAACTTTCCATAATCTACTTCATTTTCAGGTAGCTATTCCTACGTAGGGCAATACCAATTCTAGTCCTCCAGACTGGAAATTTATCTTTATAGAGCTGCCAAACCAATGCAGTCGTGTGATAAAAACAGAACTGGCAGGTCTGAGACTTAGCAGGAAGTGGAATGTATTACATAAACGACCATTCTTTCAGAACACAGCAGACTGATACCTGTAAAATGAACAAATTGGCGCGCTCCCCAGCCAGTCAATTCCAGACTGGGATTGAAGACACTGAGAAATCTCAGCCTTCCCAAAGTAGGGAGCTCTCATCCCAGTAGCCCAGTAGCAGTAGCCCAGTCCTGCACCTTCCTTTCTGTTCTGCCTTTAAAGGAAAGGAAGAACTCCAGCTCTGTCTGCTCAGACACCAGGCTACCAAAGCCAGAAAGAAAGAAAATAATGGCCTCCTCTACATGCTGAATCTATCAAAATATTTCTTAATTCTTCCATGCTAACTTCAACAAAAACAGCAGAAGCCCATCAGTCACACATAACTTCTTGTCCTAACCTTCATTCAAATTAACATAGCTAATTAGAGGATGCTTTCACTTGCTCAGTTAAATCTTTAGAGATTTCTGATAAGCATAGCCGTTGCATGCTAGTGGTACCTGTCCTCAGAAGAACAGCAGGAACAACAGGAAGATATGGCAATTTACGGTAATAGTTCTGTATCCAGTACAGCTTGGATGAAATGCATGTGTGTTTTCCATAAAACTTAATTCTAGTGCAATGCGTAACACAGGCGATTTTAAGAACTTGTGTGAAAATTCGTGCATAAATAGAGAAATAAAGCATGCTTTTATTAAAGTAGGCTTTCTGCTGGTCTCAACATGGATGACATTATTTCCAGTTTAACGGCTTCAGCCACAGCTCCGCCTGGCATTTTTCTAATTGGGTCAGAAACATGCCGATAGCAGAAATCCATTTTAAAGAATCCAATGACAAGAGCATATGCCTTTTTAGCCTAATGGAAATGAACAAGTTAATTAAACCCAGGAAAGGCAACCAGAATATTGGGAATTAAAGAAAAATACAACCACCATGTGCTGTCTCCTGATAATAAAATAATCTTGAAATTCATATCACAAAAGTCATCTGGTTACTTTACTTAGATTTTGTGACAAAACAGTAATTTTTTTTCAGCAAATGAACAAACTGTTTCTTAGAACTGATAAAAATTCTTCAACTACATCATTATTTGATGAAAAATCTCACATTATCTATATTTGATAAAACCTTAACCTCACACTTTAACCTAAAATACATTGTTAACAATTTCTCCAACTTGCTGATAGAACTAGGTCATTCTATTTAATATGGGTTTAAAGTCTGCTTACCATGAGCCACAGACTCCAGATTTCTCATGTTTACCACTGTTTGCTCATATTTCTTAGAAATCTCCTAGGTGAGACTGTTCTCTGTTCTGGACAGAACAGCTAAGAAAAGGCAGAACAGCAAAAAGGCTGAAAACAAAAGTTGACCGTAAATAGTTTTCATAAGGTCTTGTAACTTAACTATGACACTAAATTCATCTATCAAAATCTGATTTACTCAGAATTTCATTTCAGAGATAAGGAGTTACAAAACACAAATGGTCCATGTTCTGCTCAAGTGCTAATGAAATTCAAAGTCATTTAAACTCAAGCGTGAAAGCAATACAGTATTTAAATAGCATGCTCTAAAGTGTAAAACTTTGGAAAAGTAATTAATTACCTGCTTGCTATTTTCCCATGTAATTGTAAGAGAGCACATCTTTATTTTGCAGCATTGCCCGTCAGCAGTAAGCACGTGTGTTGCTTCAGCATGCTCCAACTCCATATTTCTGTTATTTCCTGTCCACACTAATTGTTTAACTGTTCCACATGAATAAGGCGAGTCAACTACTATACACATCTTAGGGGTTCCAGCATGGCTTTTTGCTTCGATGCAATCAATGGGAGGTAAGATATTTTTTAATCTTATTCCATATGAGATATATGTTTCCCCGATTCTTTATCAATATGAAAAACTGTCTCTCTGCATTCATCAACAGTCAGCTAACGGAAAAGGCTAGTGGATTTAGCCAGCAGTGAAAGACCTAATCAGTGCAAGATCAAGCCAGCTGTCAGCTACAATCAGCTTGATTCATTGCACTTTTCATATTCAATGGAAAATGTTGAGCAATACACATTTCTTTCAGTTCAACTGAAAAATGTAAGAATACAGGCAGCTTTGCTTTAAGAAGACAACAAAATATTTGCTCGATTTCTATTTTCGTAGTACTACTGAGTGCAAAAACTGAACACCAGAAAGATCAGGAAAATCACTACTTCTTGTGTTTAATTTTACTGTGAAAAAGGACAGAAAATCATGTCAGATGAAATTTAACAGCGTCTTTATTAACAGAGACTGCCTAGAATAAGAAGGCAAACAATGTAGTCAAAATAGATTTGACAATCTCACGTAAATAACTCTCCTTGTGTTTGCTAAAATGCTCTTCCCTACACACTGGCTTTTTCTTAAATCTTGCATGCAGAAAGATAAATATGTGAGCCAGCAATAAAGCTAAAGCATGTGCATAATAGCATGCATCAAGAAGCTGCACATCAGAGAAGTCTGCAGAAAGACAAAATGTAGACTTAAGGAAAGAAATACTACACCCCCATTACCAATTGCTAATGTCTCTAAAAATTATAACGTTCCAAAAAAGGAAAAGATAAAAAACTGTAATTTACCTTATAAAAGTCAGGAATGGTATGCAAGTTCACTCTCTCTTCATTCTTTCAAGAAAAGAATTCAAGTATGATTCAGTGCACTTACACAAGAGATCCAGCCAAATGGATCTCCATAAGGACACTGAAGAACTGTACGTCAAAGCAAGATGTTGTGAATATTCCAGCTGCACAAAGAGCAAGCTTATTTTTAGCAAGAAAGGAAAGGTATGAGCTATAGAGTAGAATCATCCAGTAAGAATAAGAGAAGAAAAACAAGTTGAACTCCCTTGCTCCTAAATTAGCCACAGGGACTTTCATTTTCTGCACTTTGATGTGAGGAAGACTGCAGGGGGAACAAACCTAACTACAATTGGATCGCGAGGCCGTTGCAGAGACAGAGGAATGGAATAATTCTCTTGCTTGGGAAATCCATATGGGTGGGAAGTAGGTGTATTACGTGTCCAAAAGGCTTGATGGACAGGAAACTAAATGAACGCGTAAATGAACATTTAAAGGTGTGTCAGAGAAAGGAGGCCAGAGTTCCACTGCATACACACAAATTGCACTCGTACACATGCACACAACAAAAAGCCATCACATACAAAGACTGTGGAAAACACTATCTGCAGATAACACGTCTAATGAAAGAGACAAAAGAAGTGAAATCTGTTTGGAGATGGAGGGACAAGCTAAACTCTCAAGTTTTAACAGCTAAAGCTCTTAGAGCTCTTTGCTGGCACAGTGACTTTCATAACCTGTCTTCTGTAAGGAACTACAGAAATAAAGGAGAGGACAAGTCCCATTTTCCTTACAATAACTTATTATCAAGTTATTTAGTTTAACTAAAAATTACACAAATGTGACTTCAAAAAATACAACTGTTTAAAAAGACATTAAAATTTGAATTGTCAGCATAAAGACTGGGAAAGAACAGCAGTACTTGATGAGCAGAACTATCTTTTGGTGCCCAGGAGAGCAGCAGAACTACAAAAGCCAGTGAACACTACCAATCCCCAATACTAGAGAAAAGAAGGGGAACAAAGAGTTGAATGGAATTCAGATGGATGAGAAGATAACAGACAAACAAGAAAAGGTAATATGAATACATACATACACACAGAAAAAAAAGTAAATAAACAGTACTTATGAGCATCTCAGATATCTGTAGACCTCTAGGTAGACTTCTTGGTATCTAAATCTATAGAGATAAAAAATTATGTACATACATGCAGAAAGCATGGAAGAAACTAGTTCCTTTGCCATGCTTTTTTCCAAGTTGAGTACAAAGAGTGTTTCCTGTTCCCAATAAATTTTCTTTAGACTTGTCAAAACAAATTATGTATTAGCTTATTAGTCATAAACTATTACAATTACAATAGAAAAATGATCACAGAGTAAGTCAAATGTGATCATTCTCATAAAATGAAAGCATCTGGTAATTTTGTCCATTATGAACTGAAATGTATTTGAGAAATCGTAGAACATATCCAAACATTATTCAAGGCATTTAAAATCCCAGAATTATGTGATTTTGCCTAAAATGTTTACAAAAGGACTCCGAGTGAGATAAAAGGTCAGGAACATCTGAATTCCCTATAGTTTCAGAGAAATTCTTTCTATTAGGAAACACAATTACTAATCTTGTAGAGATGTTGCCCTACATAAACTATTCTTTATTGAGGTGTGAAGAGACTGGGATTTCTAGTTCAGCAAGAATTCAAGAGCTAGTTGTTTGCATCAACATTAGCTTTGGACTGTAATTTCTTCCCTACTAATTTATTTTTTTTTCCCTGAAGTTCTTTAGTTGGATTAGTTTTTCTATTTTTGAAGAGAAAGATAGAGCAAGCATTTTGGGAAATGCATTAGATGAATTTGGATTCTCCTCAGACAGTTTGTCATTAAATCTACTAATCTGACTAACAGCTTGAATTAGATGTCTGCACAGAAGGTGCAGCAAGGCTCCCCTCACCGAGGAGTAAAGAGAACTTCAGGAATGTATGCTTCAGACCAGTGAACTCTCTTAGTGAAAGTGGCAGATACGATAGTCTTGCCTCCTTACAAGATGTAACATACAAAATTGCAGCAAAAACTGGGAAGATACGGATTTTATTTAATTAGTAGATTTTTATATGATCAAAATGTTTCACGAAGCCTGCAAGAAAGTTTCCTCAGGAAAATAAAAATCCCTACAAATTGCTAGAATTCCTTCTGTCGTCTTTTAATGAAATTCCTTGTTTAGACTTACAGCTGAGACCCATGAAAGGATCTAGATTTCTAAGACTGACATTGTAATTAGCTCTTTTTAAACAAACGTCATTAAAACTTGTCTTATGTGAATGGCAGCCTCTTCCAAGTACACTGTTAAATGTTACTAACAGAAACTACTTAATACTTACAAGCGTATATAAGTTGCATTTGTAGCTCAGATTCGAATAGCAGACTAAGCTCTTTAACATTTCAAATGAGGAACTTCAAGTAATTATGCGTAACAAACAGCTTAGTAATCTGATCACCTTTATGTCTGGACAACTGTTATCATTTGGTCAGTCCTCTTTCCAGGACTTCCTTCTAGAAAGGCTACAATTTATTTTTCCCACCGACGACGGGGCAGCTGCACCGCATTGGATGGCTCCCAGTCGCTCTCCTGTGTACCACTGACCTCCAGTGGCTACAACTATATTTGTTCTTTCCCATTGTGCTCAGACCACTGTCATTCCTATGGAATGATCCTTGGATAACGTGAAGACGTCTGGAAGAAAATAACACCTAGCACTGTATGATCACTATTTCGTGGCCACTGATAACAAGTGAGAAATGACTGAACAGTAGAGGCCACTTCCAGCATCAGCATACTGTGCATCATCAAATCAGAAATTAATTTATGTGGAAAGAAACCTATGGAAGTAACTTGGTTCAACGACCCCTACTGAGAGCTGCTCTGCTTGCTCACGACCTAATCAGAGTAAGTTCTGAATCTCTAGCAGGATGCAAATTCCACAGACTCTGGGCACTCTGTTCCAAAGACCAACTGTTCACATTAAGAAAACATTTTCACCAATCTTTAATTAGAATTTCCCTTTTTACAACTCATGTCCAAATCACACTGACTCAGTTACGTATGCAAAAGAAATGGACAGGGAGCCGTTCTTAGAGAAGTGAATCTCTCTTTGAGACACTGTCCAATCTCCTTGGAAAAGGAAAATGTTTGGTTTTGTAAGTCTTATCTGCACATACACATATCTCCAGGACAGCGGTAGAAAGAGATCAGACCCAAATTACAGAATAATTCCACTTCCAGAAGTTGTCAATGAAAGCAAACTCAGGAAGAAGTCACCTCAGGGAGAAACACTCAAGTTTATACAATCTCACTTTGTTCTGCAAATGCAAAGCTCTCAGACCAACACTTACTGATACATACTCTTTTTACAGTGCGTTTCACAGTCTGAAGAGACCTTACCCATTCTATTTTTAACATTAAATCTTTATTTGGAAGATAATCTGATAAAATTTGTTCACTTAAATAATCTCGTGATTTTAGGCTCCCCATTATTTAAATAATTGCTGATCATGCACATAGTTTCAAAGAACAGTAAAAACACTACAGGACAAAATGCCAATTCATACAATTATCCAAAGTGAATTCCAGACAGACTGCATATCACTTTTTTTCCACGACTATTGATTCAAACACAAAAGCAAACATGTATCTAGAAGTTCTCTATGCATGCCACACTTTCAGCTTTATCTAGATAAATAAAAATCAACCATTTCATCATTAAAACAATACATACAGTAACACAAATATACCTCAATGAAGAACACTTGATAATGTTTGAGCTGTCTTCAACGTTCCATTGGTTTGCATTGATTTTAGGGCTAGTCTAACATTCAGCAGTCCAGTAACAATGAATAAGCCTAATGCATTACGTAAGTGTAAGCTGATTAAATCCTTGATCCTGCAGCCACCGCTTTTTTTCCCCCTCCCCCTCCAATTTCAAACTTAGCATAATTGAAAAATCTGAGTTTTGTAACTTTCAAATCCTAAATTGTACCACTTTTGGCATAAAACCCACAACTTGTATTAACGTAATCCCTTCAGGTCCTTCTTGTCTTTTAGTAATTTCAGGAACTTGCTAAAAGTCTATTTTAAAGCGATCGGTTCCCCAGTAAATTTTACTTTTATGGCCAAATGTTGTGCTTTTTTAGTATATACTGAATGGCACACAGGTAGCAGCATTTATCACATTGCCAGTACCTATAAAATAAACAGGCGTTTATCACGCTACCAGTACCTATAACATAAACAGCAAATCAAATTGGACAAAGTGATGCTCTCATAACATTCAGTATTGCCAGAAGTCAGATTAGAAGGCGTACTGCTCATGGCAGTCCTAATTTCCAGAATGTATTGTATCTCAGTTGAAGTAAATGGGCTATGGGGAATGAGGAGGTCACGAAAGAGTTATGTTCCCCTAGGACACTGTACTCCCATGATCTCACTACACTGGCAGTATGACAATGGAAATAGAATAAACAGATCCATGCAGGAGGGGGGAAAAAAAAATTCCTTCCAATAGGCCCAAATGCCATAGAAAACCAGCTGCTAAGAGCTGAAACCTGACTAAACAGCTGAATGGACAAAAAATATCTCACAACTTTTCAGCATATTTAGCTGTTTATGTGAATTTCAGATGCCAATTATCAGGGAGTATACAAACACAGAATCACTTAACTTGCACAACAGTTTTCTGAATTTTAGGGTTTGGGTTTATTTTTCAGACATCTCAACTTGAAAAACCCAATGTTTTGTTTTTAAACAAAGAGAAAGAGCCCTATGTATATTTTGAAATCAACAGCGTTCCATAATGATAAAAAAAGTAGTAATTTGTGAGCTCAACTCCTCTTGAAATTTAAAAATGTTACAGAACAGTCAGCTGTAACTATAGTGCCTCAGAAAAAGGAGCAGCGCAGCTCCAAGTGAACAAGGACAGATTACATCGTGTTGAGTTTTTACTAGAATTGAAGGTGAGAAGGGACAGAACAAAGTAAAGGGAATTCCATCCAATTATGGAGCATAAGGTTTTTAAGACATGGTAATTTTGAAAGAGATATGCTACATGTTTCTTGTAAAAGAGATGATGGTCAAGCCAGGTTTCACTGAAAGCTATAAAAATGATGTATCGCGCATAGCGTAGGCTACTTAAAATTAGCAACTTAGTAATACCTTTGTCTAAACAACAACAAAAAACCAGAACCTGCGCTTAAACTAGTATAAGGAAGTTGCATTGCAGGTTTTTACCTCCTGTAGGCATCTGAAAACATCCCAATCCATGAACACTTTTTCACATTTTAACATAAGCGGCTGAGTCAACTCAACATTAGTGATTAAAGCAAGCAGGGAGTGAGGGGCAAGGTACCTGGACAGGGAATAGTAGTACACAAGTGTAATAGAGCTGACTGTTTCCTCAAACAAATAAGACAGAGAAAGGCAGGTGATAAAAAGCAGCAATTCATAAGATTCTAAAGACTTCTCATGTTACAGAAGTGAATTCCTTTTTAGATAGAAGTTTTACAGCTATTCATGAAATCAAAATAGAAAAAGATCTATACATTTTCCACTAGTTCCCACCATAACAGATCTTGCAAACCAATACTTTTTAAAACATTCAATATGTGAGTGAAACTGAACGAAAACCTTTATGATTTGTTACATACCCCATTCTCTGTACGCTTCTCCACAGGTATACTTATTCCATTTCTTTGGTTCTGGGTTTGTCGTCCACCTAAAAGTGAAGTATCACACATAACTGCAAAGCTGAGTTTTCAACACAAATAGCTTTCATTCTCAAATCCATACTTCTAAAAATTTGTACATACAGTTTTTACCTATCCTATTAGGTTATTCTTTGCATGTAGTATCTGAAAAGATAAAACATTTACCTCATGGACTTCCTCTATTAACAGTACAGACAAGTAGCTCGACTTGTGTTTTGGCAATGATAATATCAAAGAGAATGTATTGAGCATGACTACTGTAGTTTCACTCTTCTATGTTCACAAAAAGAAGTAGCTCCAACTAAATGTACTATATATGACTATGTCAGAGGAAGCTTCTCCAATGCCTTAAAAACAACTTTATTCTGCAAATTGATCGAAAAGTCTATGATTAATTAAAATGTTTTATTTGCATTGTTCAGAAGGGACATTTTCCTTGTATGTGAAAATGTGGCTTCTGATATAAGGTTGTTTAAAGCCAAATTATCCAGATGATAACTGAATGTTTTACAAAAATATCTAACAAATATATGCATACATCTCTTATTGAATTATATTGTTATATATTATATATTATATTATTAGACTTCGTACTTCTGGCATTCTAAGCAAACAGTAGCCACATGGATATCAAAAGAAAACTCAGATCAAAGCAATAAGGTCTCAGACAAACTTGAAATTCAACTGTCAGTAGTCAGGTTAGTTTAGTGAGTAAGGATAATCTGAGCATGCAAATGCACATTTCATTT
The DNA here is from genome assembly GCF_026119805.1 of Tympanuchus pallidicinctus. Classification (NCBI taxonomy): domain Eukaryota; kingdom Metazoa; phylum Chordata; class Aves; order Galliformes; family Phasianidae; genus Tympanuchus; species Tympanuchus pallidicinctus. The sequence continues at coordinate 49,695,632 of NW_026294747.1, forward strand.
TGAGATTTTATTCCTATCCTCAAGCCGGTCTGAGAGCAATAAATAATATAACATACAGCCTCTAAATTCTTATACCATCTGGATCAGAAAAATGAGATTTTTTTCTTTTGATTCCAGTCTTTAAATAAAGCCCCTCATCTAACATGGTTTTATACAAAGACTTTTTTTGTACAACAGACTAGAAATATTTCAAGATATCAATTATTACTACCTATATATACATGAAGTACAGAGAAAGTAAAGCTTGTGAGACCTCTCTCAATGATGTCTGTAAAACAGATTTTAGTTTCTGAGGGATGCCACGTAGTTCACTGAATCTTTTCTCTGGGGGCAACTGAAAGGAAGAATCTTCTCATACAGCAAACGTGTATTAAGCCTCTCATGCACCAAATTTTTGCATAACTACTAAGCATAACAGAAACCATTCTTACTACAAAAGAATTGCTCAACAGATTGGTAGCAATTATTCTAGAGAAGGGAATTTGAGAACATGAATAAACATGACACTGAGGAATGTTCAAAATGACTTTGATACAAGGAAGTTGTGTTGCATATATCTACTGAAATTTACTGAAAGAACTGATAATTGAACTCACTTCAGAAGACATTTTAAATGTTTAGGTGACAGCACTGCAAGATAAGTGTACTTACCCTGTTCATTACTTTCAGCTGGTGACTCCTCGTGCCGAAGGAAAAATTTCACCTCTTCCCTCCGGGGACCCCATTTCTGTAGGTGGTCATACATCATGTGATCAAAGGGAATGGGACGTTCTAAAAACAAAATTAAAAAACCTATCACAACTATTTTAAATTAGACAAAGCTTTATAGAACTCTCATTAAAAACAAGAATTTCATTTTTCTAGTAGTTAAATCCATTCAGTGTTTCAGTTGCTTACTGATATGCAAAGCCCAAGAAGCAAGAGTACACCAACAGAAAACAGTTGCACTGAGTTAAAAACTAGCCTTCTTACTGTAACACAGGTCACTGTTTACAGCTGTACACAACAGTTTGCAAAACCATACCAAATACCAGTGTTTACAAACTCTAGTTTAATCATGTCAGGAATTCCTCATCAAAAGCTTTTTTCACAGAGCTGATCTTTGCACCTTTGCTCTCCTTCAGCAGATGGATATTTTTCTCTATTACTAAGATAATTAATTCAGTCAGAATCTAAGGGTTTCCACTCAGACTAAAAACCACATCAGTATATTGACATTTTGCCTCATAAGAACCTGAGCAGGTGCCTCCACTCCATTATTCAAGGCTGGACATTAGCTTCTTGTATATATGGAATTTCAGGCAAATATTTGAACAAATAAACATTAAGATTTATACAGCACTAAGTTTCTTTGTTTTCCACAGAAGAAATGCAAAGTATTTTCATATTATAGCTACTTCTTCCAAATTGATCAAATCTATCATTACTAAGTGGTTATTTAGCATTTCAGAATGAATATATATTTCAAAAGCAAACACTTCACTGTGTTTAAATATACTTGCATTTATTTTTATGCTTTTATTAAGGGTAAGAAAAACCTCCCTTTTAAAGCTTCCTAACATTAAGCAAAATATTAGGAGATCTCTTCCAATCAGAATACAGTGACAGCAGAAAAGATTTAATTCATTTTCTTACGTATAGCTCTAAGCAGTCAAATCAACATTTGCTACAGAAAACCAGACTTGGATAGAAACCAGAAGATGGTTTGCATTCTTCATCATTAAATGCAAAACCTGCTCTGCCTCTAAAACTCAAACCACAGCATTTCCTACCAGTCAAAACACTGCTAACAATCTATCTGTTCCATATTTAACCTGTTTGATACAAGATGACAAATTGATTAAAAAATATGTTATCTTCTAGAAAGCTTGGGAGGAAGGAAGGCAGAAAAAAAAGACAATCCATGTACGTTTTAATAATGAAATTTACCTATATTTATATGTGTTATGAACTATGTAAATATATATACATCTTTGTATATTACAACTAAGTTCCGAGGAGTATCAAGACAACACATTTGGATCACTTGAATTACAATATATTTGTTACAGTAACTGTATTGTCAAAATCTGTCATGTCAAATAGCTTGATCTCATCAATGTCTTCATATTCCTTTATATCCACCTCTCAATATATGAATCAGCACATCCTAAGGAGCACCTCCTGAATGAAAAAAAAATAAAATAAAAAAGGTTCTCTGTATGCTTTTTTCTCTTTATTTTCAAAGTCTTTTGAGAACAACCAAGGATACAGATAAAAGGATACTGATCACAGCAAGCACTGAAGCATGGGAAGTTATCTCAGTTGAATGACCACTTGCCCACATGGACCTGTATCCTCTTTTCAATTCCAGCAAGCAGTATATGCTTGAGGATGCAGCATAACAAACAGGAAAGTCTGAGGTTGGAAGGGACCGGTTAGGATCAAGTCCATGCAGTTGTCCAAACAGTCCATGAACTCCAGCAGCTCAGGGCCATAAAAAAAGCCTTGGGCAGGCTTTTCCATGCCCGCCATCCTCTGGGGCAGATCCTTTCCCTAACCCCCACCTCCACAACCCCCCTCCCTGACTCTCCCCTCACACAGCTCCACACTGTTCCCTCAGGTCCTATCACTGCCACAGAGAGCAGAGCTCAGCCCCTTCACTCCTTGTGAGGAGCTGCAGATGCCATGAGGCCGCGCCTCAGCCCCCTCTGCTCTGGGCTGAGCAAACCCAGGGATCACAGCCAATTCTCTTATGTCTTGCCCTCTAGAACCTTCACAAACTTTGTAGCACTCTATTAGACATCCTCTAATAGTTTTATACTCTTCTTACACTGTGCTCTGGATTCAGGGATCTGAACCTGACTCCCTTCCTACTGTCTCAGGGCAATGGAACCCAGCTCCCACCCCTTCGGAACAGAGGTCATCTACCACTTAGGACTCAGCTACTGTTCACAAGGGACCCGGCTATATTTCAGCCTTCAAAGGTCTCCTGAAACGCAACTACCACCAAGATCGGCACCTGTGGCAGCTCCACACAGAGCCTGAAATATAGATTACATCCATTATGAGAACAAAAGTTCAGCAGCAAATACACTTTTAGCGGGGAAGGGTCATTTAAACCACATGCTAACTAAGGTAAGGCTTAGTCCTTACATCTTGCCTAAAAAACAGTAAAAAAAAAAAAAGACCAAAAATAAACAAAAAGTAACACACAGGATTAAAAAATACCGATGCTTTTCTTTTCCTTTTCCTGACCCTTACTCAAGTGGATTCCAAGAAACACTGTCAATACAGTCTGTGCACACAGGGATAAGGCCAGTGGCTTACTACAACTAATTCTTGAAAAAGAATTTTAGAAACGCGATATTCAGGTTTTTCAACTCCTAGAGGGAGGTAAGATTTCAAGTGCTCTGAAGCAGATCCACTAAAATTGGAACAAGAAACTGAAGATCACAATGAGCAAAATACCTAAAGAGTTTAGTTCAGAGGACACAGAAGGTCTGAAGCATTATAATTTTTTTCCAAGTAAAATGATTGTTAGCTAAACCTAGTAAGAACTGAAGCTTGATAACAGGTACCAAGAAACTAGATGTCTGAACAGGGTTGGGCTAATTCTGGAGTGGTGAGGAGTGGCTGCAGCATCACTGCTGGTTAAGCTGGTATCCCATTACAAGGCCCCGATCCTAGGAACTATTCAAAATAAAAGGTCCTATTGACATAATGCATCTTTAAGAATCAGTAGTAATTTTCACACATGCCCCCGCAGAGAAAAGGGAAATACATTTTCTACTACTTTTTCAGTACTTCCACCAAAACAACTTGGAATGAATATGCAGCCATAAGTTAGAGAAAGCAGCACTGAGAACATCATTACTGAAGCAAATAAAATGATGTAGTGATAATTCTGGGCAACTTAGGTAGACAAAAGGTACTTGGAAAAGAAACAGGAAGAGGAAAGGGTTGTTAATGTTTGACACAAAACATGATTTAATCTGTAAAACTGCAGGAAGAAACATGATCTTATATTTGCTGCAAGTTAGGTTAGCACAGTGGAACATTTCTAGGAATACTTGTTAATCAACAATGAAAAAGCACTGCAGTTAAATGTTTCCCAGTTATCATGGCTTTAAGTATATTCGTCAGTAACTTAAAAATACAAGAAGAAAAAAAGAAGGTAAAATAGCGGAATGAGTATAGAGGAGCAATAAATAGTAATAGTATACCTTAATAATAAATATTTCTTGATAGGAAAAGATAAGTGAGAAATGATCACCTACACATATATGCATCACGGCAAAACCTGTCTTAAAATGGGAGTTAGGCAAAAATTCTGAAATACTAACTTGAGTATTGATCTTTCTACCTAGCCAGGAGTTCACTGCAAGAACACAAAGCGTCTTTACCAGCTCAGGTTTGCAGTTGTTTACTACAAGGGTACTTCTATTTCTTATACAGTCAGTAGCCTCTTACAACTAAGTTCAGGAAGACTAACATTACCAATTGCTGAAGGGCATTCCAGATGTAAATGAAGCAGATAATTGAGCAATGGGTGGATTTAAAAGGTTGAAACCCATTCTCTTTTGAAACGTACTACAGGTTTCAGGCATGATACCTGTCTTGTGACATCCATACCCATCACAATTTGCAATTGCTGGGGAATGAGGAAGAACATTCTGCATTTTTTTTCCCCTTGTCATAGCATGAGGAATCCGAGAGAGGAAGCTTCAATCTGAAAAAGCACAGGGTGCTACTTAAATTCACTGATACATCAGGCATAAACGCCGTTGTGTTCTTCAACAATTAATCATTTCAAGAAATTGGAGAAGAGAGGGAACAGAGAACAAAATACTGAAACCAAATACATTTTGACCAAACCCTTGTGCCACACAACTCTGAGGAGAATCAGCTTCTTAACTGTAATACAGACAGTATCAATTTTACAACTCTTGGGAAGATCCTCAACTGTTTCTTTATCAAGCAAAAGAAAACAGAAAAAAGCCTAACATTCAAATAAGAAAACGTAGCAACAACTAAGCTATTGCAACCCTTTTCTAAACTAGCAATCTCAAATCATCGTTGATGCCAAATTTGCAAGGATTTCAATAACATCTTACTGGAAGACAAATAATTCCTCTTTCCTCCCTCTCTAAAACTAAGTAAAACGGAGTATTTCTGAGTTATTTATTTGGACACGCATATGGAAAAGATTAAGACTGATCATTTTGTTAGATTGACACATTTTAGAAAACAAGCTTCTGGGCACAATATTTTTTTTTAATACCAAAATTAAGGTATTAAAAGTAATTGAGGTTCTACAACCTCAATTGCTTAGAATTCAAATAGATGTGTGTTATTTAAATAGATAACCTAAGAGATGATCTGTAGAACACAGGAGGTAATCACATTTGCAAAAGGACAGTTGTGACAGATCTGCCTTACAAAAGGGATAGAGATGTGATCTGTCACCTGAATAATGTGGGTTATTTATAATGTATCAAAAGTCAGTGTTTTTATCCAAACCCCAACTTTGAGAATTAAATTTTGTTTTTAATATCACTTTCCAAAATGACTTCTGAAATAACATTTGCAAATCTCTCGAGGATAAGGGCTGAGGTGTCTGAGACAGCGTAATTATTATGGAGACAAAAAATACTCATCTACTGGCAGAGCAGTTTCATTGCAAATTATTTCACACTTCCCACTATGAACCATGGTTTGGGTTGTTCGCTGTTGTAACTGTTTTGACTCATGTTTTCTGCAGCAGATCTCTGCTCCAGGCAAAGTTATTTTTAAAAACTGCAATGGTAAAAGTTTAATTTAGCTTCAAGGAGCAGCTGACAGAAAATTATCATTCCTATGCTGTGTTAAAAAGAGATTTCAATTTGTTTCACTGATAAACTTATATACCCTTAAACTTTGAGGTAAGACGTTGAGGCCACCAGCTCACAGATTTTATAATATCCGACAACTAAGAAACAGAAACAAAACGCATATCGCAAGATTCCTGTCAGACAGACTTCAGAAACAGCGTGCAGAAAATCATTTTAATGATGGTATGGGTCTGCCTGAGAGTTCCAGAAAGGTTTGGAGGTTTTTCAGTTTGTTTTCTTATTTCTGCCCCAATTCTTCTCCTTTTCCAGTCATTTTGTTCCACATTTTCAGTGAAATATAATCCATACACTAATCATCTTGAGTAAGACAGATCTGTGATTGCTGAGCCACAAGCATAGTTTGAAGTTTGATATTCCCATTCAACAGGTAGAAGTGTTGGGAAGCATTCTGCTTCTAAGCTTGTTTCAGAGAACTGGGGATGCTACAATACTCTATCATGCAGATAATAACTGGCCAAAAGCAGTTACCTCCATATTCTATTCATTATATAGTTGACAGAGATCTAGATGTTAACAGGCTCCAAGACACATAATTCACAGGCTAGACACCAAAATCTAATTTTATTTCTTCCACCTTTCCCTGGATATACTTTATTTCTCACTTTATACAAACTTCTAACATCAGTTAGCTGACATTTTGGGAAACAGTGTGTTATTCCCACAAATGAAGTATTTTCTCAATTCTAGAAGGCATTAGAGAAAGTTTGTGCTTTCATTTGCTGGGGTTACAAGACATAGAAGTCCTAAGATGTGGATCACAGGCTAGAGTTTCTTTTGCTGCTAGCTGAGAACATTCTTCAGATTTTTAAGTACATCCTCAAAGCACTGTAAAAGCAGAAGGACAAATGACACCATGTATGTTACACTTTCACAGGCCAGCAATTGCAAAATATTAGGGTTAGGTAAGTGTAGTTTTTCTTTAAAAAGCGTGCAGATCCATTTCATAAATTTATATGATGCACTTGGCATTTATAGACTCGCTCATAATCTAAACTTCTAAACTGGAAAATTTTTTTAACAACACCATAAGCTTTATCCTTAAAGAGTTTTCTATATTAAGTCATTTTGTATTCCTAGAACTGCAGACATGTTCAGCCTCTCCCCTGCTTACTCTGGCCTACACTCTTCAAATTCCCATCCAATTAGGAAAATTTTTGAGCCCCCTTTTCTCCTTATTAAGCCATAGAACAGTTAGGAAATGAAAAGATACCCCAGTAGGAAACTATTCTAGATTGCTAATGCTTAAAAGCTCCACAGGCATCTGAATAATGCAATAATCTTGTCTGCTTTACAAAATGAATAAACAGCCCCTGAAGAAATACAACCCTTCTATAAAAAAATATGAAGAATCCTATCTCAAGTTATGACTCTAACAGTCTTCATAGAAAACCTGATGATAAATATTAATTTAAATAGGAGTGACCTTAGTAACTGCAGGATGAGAACGTATTATCTTCACTCATCCACTGATCCTACCCATATGTTGGTATACTGTAACCTGGAAGCTTGCACTACACTTAACTGCTCAAACTCCTCTAGAAGCAGAGTCCATAATACACTTGAAGAGGATCATCCCCTCGTTCTGTAAAATAAAAATTGCAGCACAAAAAGAAGACAGACTGCTACTTTCTCCAAGAGAAATTGTGAAGTGTTTGATGGTACATATTCATGAGAAATTCAGAGATCTACATCTTATTCTGGTGCAATTCTATCTGCAGAACTTTTGTTATTTAAGATGCAGGAAGAAAAATCCACAGACTGTATGATTCTAATATTCTGTTACAAGCATTCTTAGATTTCAGGTAGTGTTTGTGTGCAGTGAGGAAGCAGGACTGGGAATAATTTGCACCCACCTATTGTATGAGCAGACCACTAGCATTCCAAATTGTTAACTAAATTCTACTCCATCCCTAAGATGCTGTATGTCTATCTGAAATAAATGACACCTAGAAGTGAAAATACACCCGTCTTTATTTATTCATTTTTATTTATACTGAGGCAGATACTGAATACTTTATATAACTTGGAAATCTTAAATACAGAAGACTAACATTTTAGACACACATTTTATCAATTTGTCACAGTTACTGTCATGCCAATTAGATCATGCTAAGGGAGGAAACGAAGAAAAAACATCAAAAATGATTGCATTCATCTCCACAGACACTGAACACCATGCTTTAGACAAAAGTTTGCTAGAAAAAAAAAAAAAAGGTAAAGTACAATTAGGAATCACTGACATTCCAAACAGTGTTTTGGTTATTTTTTGTTTTGTTTTAATAATTGTCATATGAATTTAAATCAATTTCCACCATACATTTTGCTTACCATTTCCACGCCATACTTCAGCCAGGTGGCAACTTCCTTCTCCAGGCTCCTTGCAGAACTCCACTACATCGCGACAGGTTGTTTCTGGTGTAATTGGAACTTCCGTCAAAATCTGCTCGTTGTTACTCAGAAACACAGTTAATATCATCTGAAAGAAAAAAAGAGTAGAGTATTCAAAATCATGAATAGAATATGGGTAGAACAAAGCAAAATCAAACACAGGGACAGAAAGTCACATTTTGTGAAGAGCTGCAGCTGCTTAGTTACCTGCCAGAGCTAAAACCACTGAGAAATCAGAGGTTTTCCCAGTTTTCTTCAGCTCCCACCCCGAGCTGGCTGTGTTGATCAGATATGTGCAACCTCATAGCAGAAGTACTAAGCTTGCTTTCTTCATTCAAATCTATAACAAAGGACAACTTTCCCTCTAGTAACTGCTGTCAGAAATTCCAATCGGAAAGTTGCCACCTTAAAAATATTCCAGATGACTTGACATCAAAGAAAACAGAAAGAAGAAAAAGTAGAAAGAACTCTGGACGGGAAAAGCCTAGTTCTAAGAGATAATACTACCCTAAGTTGAAATAAATTTCTATTCAAATTCCTTTCTTCTTAAATAAATGTGCACACAAACACATCCAGAGCTATTCTATCCTTCTTCATCTCAGTAGATGTGTCCTGCTGCAACATCAAGCACTCAAAAAACTGCACTTATCAGCTTACCCCCTTGCTTCACATGTATTATGACATGATCATTAATAATACATTCATTTGCTACATGAGATTTTCCCAGGGCAGTGGGCACTGCCCTGAGCTGCTGGAGTTCAAGAATCATTTGGAATACACTCTCAGCCATAGGGACCGAGCTTTGAGTGGTCCTGTGTGGAGCCAGGATTTGGAATCGGTGATCCTTGTGTGTCCCTTCCCACTCAGAACATTCTGTGATTCTATGTTTCTACACATTTCCCCTGCTAAAGACCTCTGCCTCATATAATGTTCTTAATGGATTTGTTTTGTAGGCCCTCGTGGCATTAACTGCAAAGGGTTGGAAATGTGTTTTCAACAGCTGAGGGGCTTGTAAGAAAATAAAAATCCAAGAAACAGAAGTCCTAATATAGGGATTCTGAAGAGATTCATTTTTTCCCTGAAAGAGAGTGGTCTGAGTACCAGCTAAGGTTGTATTTGGAAGCAGCTATTTCTATGTCAGACTAAATCCTCAAATCCTTCAGCTCTTGCTCAAAATTTAAACAGATACATTTAAACATCACATCAGCTCCTCTCCCTCACACCTCAATTTCCAATCAGTAAACAAGTCACAATACTGTTCTGTAAACTTACAGCAATGGAAGACAGATAAAGCAAGATTTCAAAGATATGACTTTGATAATGGATGTCCCTAAAGAATGTGCAAATATGAGCAAATTACTGACTTTGTCTTCAGAAACAGTACTCAGATCTTTCTAATAAATAAAATTTAGCATCATGTATTGAACTACAAAGATTAAACCTAATCATTTAGCAGCTCTTCATTAAATGAGCACTTCACTTTACTAGAGTTGTGTTTCAATTTGCACAGATCTTACATATTCGTAAGATCTTTCATTTCTAAGATATATTATCTGTACCAAACTGGAGGTCTGCATTACTAACAGCTACACACTGAGCAAAAGTAGTCTATCCCAGCACTCTGACTATTTCAGAAACGCGACAAATTCCAAGGAATTTGGATGTTTCCACTTCTCAGTTTCCCCGTCAGACCTTCAGGCTATTTTAGCCCACATTTCTACACCCTCTCAGCCTGCCAAGCTTGTACTTATCCTCAAGTTTTCAAATTATCTCCATTTCCATGCAAAGAGCAGCCCTCCGGGGCTGTAAATATACTAGCACTCACCCTTGAGTTTCTTCAACAGTAATATTAAAGTGAGCTACAGTAGATAGGATACAACAGCAGATAATGAAGATGTCTGTAACCAACTGTTGTTTACAGCTCACAATGTTATTTTTCCTCATACACAAAGAGTCAAGGCAGCCAGAACTCAGTGGATGTGGAACCTTTTACAGAATTTATATCTGATACGGAATCCAGTAGTGGAATTTTACCTAATATTTAAGAGGAAAGAGTCCTATATGAACATAAAACTTACAAGGAACCTTAAGAGGTCATCTGATTTAGTCTCTTGCCTCAGGCAGAATCAGCTACACTGAAATTATCCTGCAGAGATGCTTGTTTAACCTGTTCTGAAGAACCTTTCATGATGGAAATTCCACAGCTTTCTTGAACCATCCACCCCAAAAGTCCAAGACTGTGGTTGTAATGAAAAACTCCATAAAGCCTGGTCAAAACTTTACACTGCTTAACTTGAATCTTCTCCTAGCCTCAGACATTGTCATCCAAGATTGATTTTAGATGTCAGTACTAGTACTCTGCTTTCTCCAAGGCACGATATCACTCAATATCATCTGCAAGACAACCAGGAAAGGTGGCTTGCTAACAAAGAGGCAAGGTTCTGTAGCCAGCTGCTCTCATGCTGCTCCCAAGCAAAGTTGTTAAAGTAAGGATTTATTTATTTTTAACAGGTTGTCGGAGTAACACCATGGGAACTGAAACACTGTGCTGTGAAACAGATGGCCTGAAACAAAAGGAAGACTCAAAATATTGAGAATTATTAACATCTCACAACATTAATTAGACTTTCAAGTCAGAGTCATAGCTCTCCCTAGTTGTGGTGGAGATGGAATAATAAAAGGTAATTTGTAAGGAAAAAAATAGAAAGGAGTGCTGATGGAACCTTGAAATTTGCTGCTGAAGAATATGAGCAAGGCATACTTGTGAAATACACAGTACACCCACTGACGTAAACTCATTTTATGAAAAAAACGTTCTTACCCAAGGATCAGAATGCAGAGAACTGGTAATTCCTTTGATTTCTCATTTTAAATAGATTCCAAATGGCAACAATTGTGAAAACCCATGTTCTTAAAAATGAGTTCATAATCATTTCAGCAATCCAGTTCAACCATCAAAAACCTTAATGTGTGGACACAGCAGGATGCAACAGGATCTACCCACGACTTGTGACTATGTCACTGCAGTGCTTCTGTGCTGTATTTTGTTTCTACAGAATATATACTGAGCTTCAAAATCTTGCACTTGCCTTCTCAGTATACAGATGCCACCTGTCTGCTACTCTCCTCTGCTACTCCTCCTTCCAAACCAATGGCTTTATTCCAATTTCCAATTCCTGCTTCTATTTACTCTTCCCCACTTCTAGTATAACCCTTCATGGTTCAGTTCTATTCCATGGCAGGTAAACTCTACCAACATCACAATTTGCCCTGTTATCTCACATTTCTCAGCTTACCAAGAACTTTCTACTCAGCTGAAATCTTTACCCAACAGAGAGACATATTTACACATACGTTCTTCATCTGCTGTCTTCATTTCTCCAGTTCCAGTTTTCATCTCCCATACCACTCTGTAGCTACATTTAATCACTCCTGCCATTTCTCAAGGAGCAGAAGAGAGGGATAAATTCACAAGATCTTTATCCTTGCTTCCTACCTCCTCTCTTTCCACAGCTGGATAATGTTGCCCACAAGCTTCAGCAAGCATTTTCCATAGAGACTGCAATTTTATCTTTCTAGACCTCATTTCTTACTGATGACTCCAAAATCGTAACCAGTTTGAGTTCTATATGGCTTGCACACAGCCCTTAGATTTCATACTCATCATAACAGAGACCCAACATTAGAAGTTGTAATACAGGTATCTCTGACACCAATCATTTTCTCAGTCTTGTGTCCCAGACCCATCTCTAGTTCATCTGTGCACCACATAAGGTACAGACAGCATTTTCTATCAGCTGATCCAGCTCATGCTCTCAGAACTTGGAAACACACCTATCAGTTTCCCAAAATTTCACTGGTGTGTTTTTTTTGTTTTTTTTTTGTTTTTTTTTTGTTTTTTTTTCCATAAACTGAGTAAAATCTATTTTTCAAGCCTATGGTTTCAACCACACCATCTTTCTGTATCTGTCCTGTTAAGCACAATTTACTGCATTTCCCTTTTCCACTGTGACATGGAGTCTCCTTCCCTATTGTTTTTCACTCAATATTAAGTAATTGATGCTGAAGTGGTCCTTTACACCAGCTTCTGCTCTGCACGTAGTGAAAGATGTCCCTAGGTTTTCTTCTGTGCTGTTTATTGTGCTTATATGCACCTAAAATTTATCCTTTTCCACAAACAACTTCCTTTGTCATTCTAGTTACAAAATAGACAAGCTACAATGAGCTGAAAAAAGCTACTAATCAGGCAGATGCAACTCGTTTTGCCTATTTAGACTCCTCCAGCTGATCAGTTCAACTCTCACTAATGCTATTATTTATCATTGGGAAAAAAACCATATAAAAACTACACAAAACTAAAAAGTTAGAGCTGATACGTAGTTTTGGAATTAGAGAGTTAAGGACTTCCAACTTCATTCAGATGCCTTTCCTCACCCCTTTTCCTGCAGTCTTACAAATAAAGAAAGAAATAACATCCAGCCACAGCCACCCATAAAGCCAAAACCCAATGCTTTTGATCTTCAGCTACTATCTCAAATTATGAAGAACAGGTATATATTTGGATTCTCTTTGACAAGTATTTTCATAGAGATAACACATCTTGCTCAAACAATCCCTATATTACCCCAAGATAGAAAACACCGATGCTTGAATAGAATTAAACCCCACCGCCTGAACTAGGACATAAAATCCCTCAATTGCCTTATGCCCAGGTTAATTTACTAACTCAGATAATGCAGTACGCTGTGGCATTCCAGGCTAATATAATTCAGTATAAGCACACATCTCCTGATACCCTGCTCTCTGAAAATTGATTTAAGCTATCAGAAAAGTGCTAAGGGGTGAAAAACTGTCCCTTTGGTGACAAGCTAGTAATCCACAACCCTGCACAAAAAACGTTCAGAGAAAAAAAGTTACAAGGTTACAAGTTATCAATTACTTCATGCAAGTTTGCTTGCATGGGATTCATGCCGCTACATAAATCTTGCATTGGTTAAAGCTGTAGTAGTTCTAGTTGCACATTTCAAGCTCCAAGACTGAATTGAATTTTCCTTGCAATTCATACACTGTCCCTTTTTCAGGATGTAGGCTTGATTAGGGGAAGCTTTAAGCGATTATATTTTGAAAGAAACCAAACTACAAAGTTAAAAACACAAAACTGTTTTAATTAAGACTATGTAAAGATGTATTCTTGAGTAATTTTTTCTTACTGTGACATTTTGGAACAAACAAATCCCCAGTAAATCTCTAACGCTGGTTAGCATATGTAAGTCTCAGAAAAGCAGTAAGATTCAACCATCCCACTTTCACGTACTCAGGAGGAATCTTTGAAGCAAGTCTAACAAACAAGTTATTCACCAGCATGCTTAGAATGAAACTACGCTTTTTAACTGTAGATTTCCTGAAGAATTTATTGCATTGTATTTGTGATATTTCATATGTAAGTATCAAGCACATTTCTATTCCTCATGCATTTATCATTTCTTCTTTTCAACATTTCTTCTTTTTCAACATCTTTCCCCCCATTCTTGTGTACAGGGTGAGAAATAAACAAGTACAATTTCATATTTCTGAATACATTTCCTCACAACTACCTGCACCAAACAGTCCAGGCCAAAGTTTAGCACTCAGTCATGGTTGTTGACTGCATTGGTACAATGCAGAGAAGCAGTGTAACCAGTACAGACTTGTAGAATACAAAAAGGAGTAAAGCTTTCCACCAGACTGCGTACTTTGCAAAACCAATACCATGATTCTTCATGCATTCTTTTTAAATCTGAAGACAACTGCTTCCCAATGACCTGCAAGAGTCACAACACTGGTAGCAGGTCTCTGATGCTAAAAACATCAGATCATTCTTCTTCAGGCTGTTAAGAAGCATTAAATGCACACATTTCATTGTTGATAAACGTAAGCATTCATAAGAATACTCAGAAACAAAAACCTAATATTTCCCTTGGAATACATTTTTTTACTTTGATCAAATCTGAAAATTTATGTTTCATAAACATATTTATTTGAACTAACTTCACAAAAGCCCTTTTTACACAGGCTCACAACCTGCTTGTTTTTCTTCCAGTGATGACAAAACATCTGCTTTGACCTCTACCTCTGGAGGCATTTGCAGAAGACAATCTGACTACAGAAAACATAGCAAGAAGGTAACAGTTTTGTCAGTCAAGACTTGTAGCCAGAAACTAAGCAACGAAGGATAAAATCCCTTCTTTTGGCAGAGCAAAGCGATCGCTTTTTAAAAAATGACTTAATTTCTATTATAGAAACGCAGTCATTATACATTAAAAGAATTAAGAGATCTTCCCTCAGTTCTGTCATGCCCACACACATGCAATGGATTAAAGAAGGGGGAAAAAAAAACCACACAGATGTTTTCTCTCAGGACTTTCACAACTGTTACTTTTGTCCTCTTCAGAAAATAAGCTCTGTCAGCCAGCATTCCACAGGATTTAGACCATTTCAAAAACCTACACCTGCTTGCTCTTTATTTGCTCTTTGTTACTGAAAGAGAAGACGCTACGGAACCAAGGGCAGATTCAGAATGTAAAGCCCCTTATTCCAAATAAGGCAGGCTTCTGGGACAGCAGAGAAACAAGCCAGCAGTTTGGCTAGAGGAAGGAAAGAGCAACATCATCAAGTATTTAAATGCATCCAACTAAGCAAGGCAGGTCTGTGGATTATAATGAAAGGTGTAGTAGTAGCTGGCTGGAAGGCTTCCAGAGCTCCAGGAATACAAAACCTGGTGAAACAACAGCAATTTAGAAGTTCACTCGCGTAAACACACGAACAGCCCATGGACTCCAAAGGACATTCAGAACCCACTTGGTTCTATCAGAAGCCACGGCGCTAAGCCTCCACCAGCTCTGCAGGCTTTATCTTTGCAGAAGCTGTTTGCTGTTTGTCACAACATTGGAATGCTGCCTTTCAGATTCAGAATGTTCCTTTGAAAGCCAGCAGCAGTTGGAATTTTGATAAATTAGTTAAAAAGAGGGGCAATAAGCACGTGGCTACAGAAGAGAAAATGGCTATAGCCGGAAAGGGACAAGTTAAAGAGCTAAGAGTTTGCACTACAAACAAAACTATTTAATTTAAAAGGAAATCTGTCCAAGTGCAATATTTAACATTGGAAGCTAAAAGGAACACAGCCTGAAGTTAGAGAAATATATAAAACATGCCTCTTGTGATGTTTTATAGTGGAAAATGTAATTTGGCACTCGCTACAGAATGAGTTCAACATCCCTGCATCATTATCTGTTGGCTTGATTCCTAAATTGCTACATCTGGAGGAACAGCAAGAGATCTTGTTGCTCTTTGATGCAAATAATTCCACAAAAGGACTGCCAAGGCACAAGTTACAGCATAAGAGACTTCAGAGCACAGTGATAACTTAAGGTATGCCAACAAGTTCTTGCCAAGCACATTTTGTCATTAGCTAACTGAGTTCAAATGAAGAGATTTTTATTTTTTCCAGAGCAAGGCTTTGAAATTTCACACTATCCCACTCCAGGTCACGTGCTATCTTTCAGTGCGTAAAACCACCACTATTAAAAGCAGAAGGCAGAAACCTGGAAGGCTCTGTGTACTCATCAGTTGATACTGGACTTCCTAAGCCGCTCACAGAAGTCATGACAGTGCAAAGAAAGTACTCTCACCTTGCTAAATTATTATGCTCTGATTTGTAATAGGACTACTGAACATGAGTTCTTGCCGTCTATCAATGGTGAACAGAAGCAAACTCCAAGACTTCTTCAGAACATTCTAGGATACCTGCTGGCCTTGCTGAAGATACTCAATTTCTGTTCTACAATACTTTCTGTCTGTATGTCTTTGTATGACAAAGCTCATTTGTTACCGCCTGCCTAATTTCAATGAAATTTATCTACAGCTCCAGGAGGTAAACAAATAAATAAATAAATCCGCAGGCACATCAATTTTGTTCTGATTAGAAAGAAAAATAAATTGCTCATCTATTTAGGAAACCAGCAAATGCCTGCTACATCTAAGCACGTTTACAATTGTTTGGGCTTCTTAATGGGAACTCCTCGAAAATGCGCGATGCTCATGTTTCCACTGTACTTCACATCTCCAGCACAGCTACCTCCAAATCAAATGGTTCAAAGTTAAGTGCGGAACACAGGACGAACTGAGGCCCTAAAACTCCTGTGGAAAAGAAGGGAGGAATCCCTGCAGCACGGCAGCCACATCTCATTCAACTCCACGCTCATGTTGAGAGCTCTAAGTCTTTCCAATCTGTCATGATAACCCGTACATCATACATTAGAAGCATGAACAGCTTGAATCAACAGTCCTACAACATTAACTGCCTACTTCATTTACTCAGCTGGAGAGACAGAAACAATGCATTTAAAAACACTGTTAAATATTTTGCTTTCCAAAGCATGTTACTAAAGAACAATATAACTCCAGTTCTTGTAAGATTTGCAGTAAACTCTGGTGAACTTACAATAAATTAGGAACAAAACCAAATTAATCCACGGTGACTCACATTCAGAGATCATTTTATTTAATAAAGAATCTCAGCTTTCCATTTGAACCAGAAGAAAGCTAAAAAATGTTAAAGAAAAAAGAGTCTTTAACTTTCTTGGGAGGTAGGAGGTACGGGGAGAAGCCTTATTTAAGATTTCTGCATTTTGAGATTAGCAGCACTTTCCTTTAAAAGACAACTCAGGACAACACAAGGCAAAGCTCAAGAAGAACAAAGTTAAGCACGTTGAAGGAACACTTGCACCTTAAAAACCAGCATGTAACAGAAGAGTCCCACAGAATTTGTATCACGGAATGGAGTGTTCTCAAATTATTAAAAACATTTTGGCCAAGGCGAGGGAAAGGGAGGTGCTGATGTTTCTACAATCTTGTGTTTGACCTTGTCAAAAGCTACTGCAAAGTCATCCAAAAAGCACTGAATTCCAGAAAAGCTTGTCTCCTATGCAGCTGTCCCATCAATCTCATCAGATAATTACAAAACAACAGCTATATATTTGTGCTTTTTCATTTAATAAGTTTGCTAATAAATACATAAATCCATACCAGAAGACAAAGCTGACTGAGTGGAGGGAAAAAAAAAAGAAAGGATCTTTAGGGGAGACATTTGTCTTCTGTCAGTTAATAAAGGCAGCTCGTGGCCAACCCAACAACACTTTCCATTTTAAAAACATCTATGAAACCTACAGACTCACACCCATTCATAAAGTTAGAATCAGAAGCAGCACTCCTCTCTTCTTTTCCATATTGCACAGTGAGAACAAACTGCCACGGCTTTCTTCCATTAACAAAATACTGATTGTTTCACAGATCGCTCGCAGGAATACCAGCCATTCAATCTGTGATGTCACGTTATCTGGCTTGGCAAAAATGTAAGAAGTGAACGAAGAACATACCTGTTGGGATTCAACAGGCAGTCTGCAGAATTCTCCTTCCATCACCAGAGTAGAAATTGCACAGAATAGAAATGAACTCTTTTAAATTCTCACCTTCTCTTCTTCCATTTGCGTGGAAGGTTTAAAAATTAAGAGCTGCTCTATTTTGCTGTCAGACATCCACTTTGGCTGAATCAAACAAATAAAAACAAGTATGCAAGGGTTCCCTTCCTCCCCCTGCCCACAAACTCCAACTGAGCTTATTACTAGGTAAAGTTTTTATAAACTTAGATATTTGTTACACAAAAGAAAGCCATCAAGGAAAGATTGCACTTACAAACACTCTAATCCATGAGAAGAAATCAGTGCTCAGCACTTTGTGATTTCTTCTAAAACCCAATTTCACAGCAAATAACAAAAAGCAAAGTAATCCCACCTTTTTTATAACTCTGTTCCTTGTCCAGTTTTTAGAGTTACATCCAGTCTTTTCCGGTAGCCAGGATTTCTCTTTTGATGTTTTTATAATATTCTGAAGAACCATTCTTAAAATATTCTTCATGTCAAAGTTACAGTAGTGATTAAATATATTGTGCAGAGCTAAAACCTAGAACAGTTCCTGTGCAACAGCTACAGTGAAAACTACTTAAATGGAGTATTTTTGGTCTGCTGGCATACAAATTCAAGCAGCAATGACGAGCAGTGATAAGATGTTCCAAAGAAACAAGACAGGCCACAGTTGTGACAGGAACAAGATAGGCGAGATCAAGTTTCCCCTAATTAGGCAAGGTTGCAGTAGGGGAGTTCTGCTATCCTCTCATTGTGCAATAGTCATCTTTGTTTAATATCATAATGACAAACATTAAATATTCATCTTAAATAAATTTACATATAAGGCTCTGTCTGTCTCAGAAGAGACAAGTGATTTCTCTGCTGCAGAGGGCAATGAGATGAGCAAAAGTTCCAAGAGCAAATGATTCCAACTCTCAAACTCTCCAAGTCTCCCAGAGACATTTCCACAGTACATTTCCTTAAATCAGCAAAATGATTTTAGAAGACCAATCAGCTTAAAGAAAACAACAAAACCCACTACACACTTAAACTGTAGTATTTTTAGGCATAAGTACTGCGCCATTCTTGGCAAACTCTTTCTTCTTGCTGGACATAATTCAAGCAGCAGAGAATACAAAATGGTAAACTGTGGTTCTGACTGCCTCTTCATGTCAAGGGACACGGAGTGTTTATCATCATTCCTGTCAACACCGCTCAGGATCCAGAGTGGGGGACAGCAAGATGGCACCAACTTAGCTCTTACTGTGCAATTGCACGAGCAAAGCATATTCCTCGGCCCAATCCATTCCCTTAATAGAGAAAATGAGTAGAAGGAGTAAGCAAGTGACCCGGGGGGTGGGGGGACCAAAACAAAAAAAAAAACCCACACACACAAGGGAACTTAAACAACCCATCTCTCTTCCAGCAGATATGTTACATTTTCTGAGCAGCACCTCAGACTGCAGCAAGGGAAGAGCAATGGATTCTCAGCTCAATTTGCAATCTGTAGAAATGTGGCATTACCCTTCTCTAGAGCAGCAGCAGAAGGAAGAAAAAACAAGTAAGATTCCATACTTAGCTTGCTTCAACATTCAGAAACAGCACTGTCCTTCCTTAATGCATTTTGTTAGAAATGCAAACATTCTGATCCTGTGCAGCCTTCCTTCCTCCTCAGCAAACAAGTGTCACGTAGATAGCTTTGCAATTAATATAGTAGGAATATAATTAGTAGAAGCATTTCAGACATTCAGAATGCAACAAAACATTAACCTACGAGGGACTGAGAACATTTTAAATAAATGAGAATCTAGAGGATATTCATTAAAAGGAAAGGGTTGTTTTGCTTTTGAAAGGGTGAAAAAAATCTAAACTGGTTGCTCTCCAAAAACAGATCATATCTTTATCTGCCAGAAAAACAAACTATCATATGAGTAAACATTTGAGAGACAAAGCTGGGCCCATATTTACACACTGTGCCCCTCCTCCAACTATTGCTACGCACTGGATGTTTGTGAATGGCAACAGAAAAACCCCAAAAACTTATGAGCGCTGTAATTGCAATAGAAAGGCTTAATACTTCTGAAATACATCATGCATATATGGGGAGGTCCAAATCTAAAACCTGCCATCACTGTGAGCAATTGGGACCTTTTCAAAGAAGACTATGAACTAGAAAACAAGCATCACTGAACTTTCCTCTTCTTTTGTCCTATCACTCACAACTTCTGAAATAATTGAGAACATCTGTGGTTACTTGCTAAATCAGAACAATGACAAGAGCAATACAAGCACGGTGTAGCTCCTTCCTTTTTCTCCTACAGTTCTTAAGTGTCTCCAAGTTCAGGATCTGACCCAAAACAGTTTCCTGGCTGACTGATTCGTCACTGCTACTTCTAGACAGGTAATGATGAATCTAGGAGAGAGAGACAGTGATAAGGACACCACAACCATATCGGGTTACCTCATGTCATCAGCCTCAAAATCCTAAATTAAACAAAGAAGGAGACATTCTTTTGCCCAAAAAGCATGAAGAGATTTTGAGTGTTTTAAATGAAGACAAAGTCTTCAACAACATTCATATTCAGAAAACTGTGCACCCACTCAGTTCCTGCTCAACAGGAAAGTGAAAGATGGGCTGTGACCCTACTAAAGCATTTTAACAAAAAGACACTCCTGGCCTCTGAACAACACATGGGATGATGTCGCAAATAGAATGAAAGTGACATTCCAGAAAATGTACACAATTTTTACAGCAAACAGAATGGAAAACTACTTAGCATAAAGCAATAGATTACAATCCGTGGATGTGAGCAGCTAAGAATACACTGAAGTAAGGGACAAACATCTTTATATTTATATATAACAGCAGGAGTTCAAAAGGAATAAAACATAACATTGCATTCGTGATCTCACTAACAATTTAAAGCCTACTTGTTTTAATAACTTTGATTCCACTTTGCCTCTGTCTCAACATTCACATAATGGTGTTCACTCCTATGTTTGAAGACACCTTTTCTCACAAAAAAATCTAGTGTTTAACAAAGCAGGGTTACCAGTGACCTGGGTTTCCAGCTAAGGTGGGGAAAGGAAGACAGAAGGGCTATGAAGCAATCCAGACACAATCAGGGACATTCTCATCCTCAAGCACTGGAAGCAAAGAGGCTGTGAGACCTCAGTGCTTGAAAATATTTGTGCAGTTTGAGCACAGTAAGAAAAAGCTGATCAAAAGCTTTCCACTACTTCTGAAAGGGTACAGATGAGTACCTGCACACTCCAGATCAAGCTTACTTGTAATTTTCTGCTATCAGTTCTTCAGAGCTCTGAGAGCACAAACCAAACAGCACTTGGTGGCTTCAAGAGGACCTTCCTTCCCAGCGTGCTACAACTGCACCTAAGAGGCTGCAGTAAATGAGGACAGTACTTGTTAGGCGAGATGTCAGAAAAGACCAAGATACAGTGTTTCCAACACAGTATTTGTGTATCTGATAAATTACTTGAGTTGTAATGGATGTAGCCTACACATCCATCGCTTAAAATGCTTTCTCTGACTGACTTTGTAGCTTAAAAACATCAACAACAAAGATATAAAATAGGCTATTAGAAATCTAACGGTTGTTAAACATGAAAAGAGGACCAAAATTCCAGAGCATTTATCTTTTGCTAAAAATGAGAAAAGCACATTAGCTGATATAAATTAACCCAAATATAAGTATTTAAGTTGACCCCAGCAAACTTCAGGGGTCCAAAAGAGCAGTTCATAATTCAGAGACTTAAACCTAGCTCACAACTCTACCTCCTGCCAGTGTGACAGAAGTACATGCTACTGCTATCCATCATCCAAAAAAGAAAGCTAACACAAGTGCTACAGCACAGAATTGAGAAGGGCTGCAAGTAACAGACCTTCGGTTCTTTCCACGTGAAGCTTTGATTCTTCATCACATTCCTCATCAAATCAGTCTTAGTGATGTGGTGGTAAGCGATGATAAAACAGTAACAGCATCAGTACTCCAAGAAGCCAGCCAGAGAAAGAACTGAAAATATTTCTAAGTGACATGGGATAGTAGACACCAATCCATGCAATATGGTTTTGAAATGACTGCATTGATGCTGACATGATTAAGTGTAAAGGAGGTCAATCATTACAGACTAGCAGAAAACCATGCTTCTTACAGTTCATTTTTTCCAAAATTTAGATAACTTGGGACAACCAAGCAGTAAGTGAGGAGATGAAGCATCAGACATGATGAGACATTCAGAGCTTCATGCAGAGATGAAACTGCACAGAGACGTTTCACAGTTTATTTTTATAAGACACTGTTTCAAAACCTCCATATCTCCCCTACAGACTCCAAACAGTTGGATGAATAGTAACAAACCCACTTGCAAGCCCATTTGTTAGCCTGTTGAATCACGCCAAACTGTTACACTTCCAAAAATTTACTGTCTTTAGATACATGGCAGGAAAATCTCACCTCTTTCTCTATCAAAATATCTGAACAGCAACCTGAATGATAAGGATGCTGCTTGGCTGTTTCTAATAAAGCTAAGTGTCTAACAGGGTTAGTAGTTCTGATGCTGACCACCACATCCATCACACAGCACGTGCTCTGGCTAAGATGTTACCTCTACAAAACCCTAGCAGTCTGAGAAGAATTTCACAGACATTAATCATACCACAGAAATGTACAAATACCATCTTCTTACACAGCTCCCCAAAGGAAGGAACCAAGATATTTGAAAACAGCTCTCCACAGCTAAATGAGATAGGCTGAGGTCAGGCTTAGATCAATGCATTTGTAGAGATTGTGCAAGATATGCAGATATGCCTTCTGAAGCTTCCCCTCCCCACCCCCAACCCAAGTGGAAAACTTCCAGAAAAAGAAGAAAAGTAACACCAACAAGTGCAGCAATTGCCTTGAACCACATTAGACAAGTTGTATTAAGGGAGAGGATTACAAACTGGTTTTCTTAAACATACATGAGGTATATCACCTCAATCTAAACCATACCTGTTACCCTAAACTAAGACTTAATCCTGCTTGAAAAATTCAAGAAAATCTTTTTATTTAGGTAAGACTGTACTTGATGGCTATGGTCTGCTGGTCTCAGACTGCCCTGTTTCTCTCCTTTAAACACCAGAGAGCAGTGCAAGCATTACTTTTTTTGTCATACCAGTAATGCAGCTCTTCTCTCACATAACACTAACTCTCAACAATTGCTAGTTACTCACCCTCAGAAATCAGGACAGATATACACTGTTTTTTGGGTTTGTTTTTTTTTTTTTTTTTTTTTTTTTTTTTTTTGAGAGAGAGAGAAAGAGAGAGAGACAGAGAGAGAAAGGTCTGCCAGCCTCAAAGAGACAAAAATGGGCTTCCAAGAGAGAAGTAGAACAGAATTAATTCAGATGCTACTTAATGCATTGTGCTAGTGTGCATGGGGACAGCCCATAGGAATTGGGACCGGTAAAGTTCTCCCACATGAACCTGTCAGAGACCTCAAGCACTGCACAGTTTTCTTGCTTTGATTTCAAAGACCTGGGAAGTTCTTCCTCTCTGCCACCTAGGCCACAAATTACATATCAAAGCCTTTAGACATATCTCCCCACATTCATTCACTGCCCTACAGTTCTTTCAGGCTGAAAACCTCAACAACATAAACCAACAGAACTGATGACACCCTTCCGGCAATCTCTGCATTTCTGCCCTTCCCTGTGACAGCTCCAGCACCTCTCTGACCCCGCAGTGAGGCAGTTTCCGTGTGCTAAGCTGTCAGAAAAGAACCTCGACAAAAAAAAGCAAACAACTTCCTGCTGAGTTAGCAAACTGAAGTGGCTCAGCATGGGACGAGACAAGCAAGAGCAGTGCAGGAGAGGGGCAGCAGGGAGGACAGGAGCACAGTAGCCCCTGCAGTGGTTACTTCCAACCGGTGAAGGCTGAGGCTCAAATATGCTATGAGTCCTTGAGAATAAGGAAAGAACAGGCAGAAACCAGAAGAGACACAATACTGCAAAGAAAAAGACAAGTGACAGCAAACCAGTGACCTCTACCTAAACATTACATTGGTTGATTAGCTATGGTTACAACTTCTTTTGCATTTGCTTCTCAAGAATTCCCCCAATGCCACATGTTTCACCAAAATCCTAAGTCCCTTACTTGCTCCTGTTCCAAAGCACTACCAGATTCCCAGAAAAGCAGCAAAACTTACCTTTACAGTCACAGTGTTACTGCAGTGCAGCGATCTTAAGGTTCATTTCACTGTCCTACTGAACTGGTGAACAGCCAGAGAAGAAAATTTAATATATGATGTTCGGGTACAGCTTCCCAACACAAGTGGAGAAGAGAATCAAGCAGTACTGAAATGGGGAGAGGCCGTTTCCCTACCTCCTCCTCTGCTGTCCCTCTCATTCCTGCAGCCTGCTCCTTTCTGAACCAGCACAGACAATGAGAGCAAATCAGCACAATAAGCTGATTTAATGGACTAGCCTAGCAGGATATTCATATATACGCACACCTATACCTTCCGCATCCCTTGAGTGCAATTATTTTTTCCATTAATAGCACCCTGGATGCAGTTACTAAGGAAGGCAGTACAGTGTGCTCAAAGCACACGGTGGGAAGGAGCAGCAAGGAGCAAGGAAGGAGGAAGCGGCCACAGCCAGTGGTCAGAGGAAAAGGTCAGTGCAGCTCATCTCCATTGTGAAACCTCAGCCCTGAAAGGAATGCAGCATCCCCAACATCCTACTGCCCTGTCACGATAAACGCCTGCTCTGCACCACAAGCAAGGTTACACACACCTCTGAGCTACATTCAAGTCAAAGAATAGAGCCACTTGAAATCCAGGTAAAGCGGTTGAAAATTCAGATTCAAAGCAACTGTCTTGAATAAACAGATCATATACTCGCTTGTCCTTTGATTTGTCATAGAATTTATGCACTGGTATTACTGGTTCTGACACAAATCTACCTCTGAAGGACAGTGTCTGTTATTGCACAATAAGGTTTTATTACTGCTCCTCATTAAAAATTTGAAACTTACAACACTGAAAGCTCTCCGAGGATATATTCCTGAATACACTGCAGATTCTTACGTACTTCTGAGTTTAACTGATTCTAATGGCAGCCTTCCAAGCTACTAGAAAAATGTACAACCTGAAGGATTAAAATGTTACGGTATTTATTTACTTAGAAGTCTTCTAAGTTAACAATCAATGAGACACAGGATCCAAAACTGATGGAAAGGATGCTCAGAGAAGTAGCAGAAAGATCTTTTAAAGGTATTTTAAATCACTTCATAACATTTCCCAATTTAAGGAAAAAACCCTCACTTTGCAGGGGTTGGACAAACCCAAGGTTAACCAGGGCTTGCACATTCCAGGCTGGCACATTCAGTTAGAGGCGAGATATTCTGAGCTATGCTGTGCTAGGAATTACTGCATGGTAGCACTAAGCTTTTAATTCAGATAATATTTAAGAATGGTAAATTCTAAAAGCAAATTATGATACAGAGGCACTCCCAGCGATTCCCCTATTTATGCAATACTCGGTTTGCTTCTTCAAATTGGTTATCAGGAGTAGTCAGCACAGGTTCACAAGGGAGAGGTCGTGCTTGACCAACCTGGTAGCCTTCTATGATGTTGTCTCTGGCTGGGTGGATGGGGAGAGAGCAGTGGATGTAGTCTACCTTGATTTCAGCAAGGCATTTGATACTGTCCCCCACGACATCCTTATAACAAAGCTGAGCAAGTGTGGGATAGATGAGTGGACAGTGAGGTGGGTTGAAAACTGGCTGACTGGCAGAGCACAGAGGGTTGTTGGTGGTGGTGCAGAGTCCGGTTGGAGGCCTGTAAGCAGCGGTGTTCCTCAGGGGTCTGTGCTGGGTCCGGTCTTGTTCAACATCTTCATCAATGACCTTGATGAGGGGACAGTAGCCACCCTCAGTAAGTTTGCTGATGATACAAAGTTGGGAGGATTGGCTGACACGCCTGAAGGCTGTGTTGCCATTCAGCAAGACCTGGATAGGCTGGAGAGCTGGGCAGAAAAAAATCGGATGAGGTTTAACAAAAGCAAGTGTAGAGTCTTGCATCTGGGGAGGAATAATTCCATGCACCGGTACAGGTTGGGGGATGACCTGCTGGAGGGGAGCTCTGCAGAAAGGGACCTGGGTGTCCTGGTGGATGACAGGTTGGCCATGAGCCAGCAGTGTGCCCTTGTGGCCAAAAAGGCCAATGGCTTACTGGGGTGCATTAAAAAGAGCGTGGCCAGCAGGTCGAGGGAGGTGATCCTCCCCCTCTACTCTGCCCTGGTAAGACCTCATCTGGAGTACTGCATCCACTTCTGGGCTCCCCAGTACAAAAAAGACAGGGATCTCTTGGGAAGAGTCCAGCGGAGGGCCACAAAAATGGTGAAGGGCCTGGAGCATCTCTCCTATGAGGAAAGACTGAGTGATCTGGGTCTGTTCAGCCTTGAGAAAAGAAGACTGAGAGGGGACCTGATCCAGGTCTATAAATATCTAAGGTGTGGGGGGCAGAATGGCGAGGCCAGACTGTTTTCAGTGGTGAGTGGAGACAGGACAAGGGGGAACGGCTGGAAATTGCAGCATAGGAAGTTCCGCACAAACATGCGCAAGAACTTTTTTACAGTGAGGTGACGGAGCACTGGAACAGGCTGCCCAGGGAGGTGGTGGAGTCTCCTTCTCTGGAGATGTTCAAGACCTGCCTGGATTCCTACCTGTGCAACCTGGTGTACGGAACCTGCTTTGGCAGGGGGCTGGACTCAATGATCTCTGGAGGTCCCTTCCAACCCCTACAATTCTGTGATTCTGTGATTCAAATCTCTATTCTTGACAATAATTATTTTAGTCTTTCAATCTGCTTCCTTGAAAACAAGATCTAAAGTGCTCTGAATGTTTAAGATAGAATAAAGGTGATCTTTGAATTCAGCAGCAAGCAAACTGTTACCAAAAGGCATCATCTTTGTTCTGTGTATGGACAACCTTTGGCATGACGTGGTCAGCCCCTGCTAGGCAACACTGATAGGAAGAATCAAAAGAGCACGGCATGGATTTCATAACACAGTGAGAAGGCCTGCATTTCACACCAAACTTCATTTCTCACATTAACAGAACTTCATCTGGTAGAGCAGCATTTTATTTTCTAATAAGTCTTCTCCAATGCCTGCAATGGACAACCTCATCTATGTTAATTTTGAAGAGAAAGTAATAGACATGAAAATTTCCTCAAGATTTTCTCATATACTTGTGGAATTTAATGAAGCATCTGTCAAATATTTCTAAACATTCTATTATCAATGCAGTCTATTAAAAGTCACTTTTCATGGACATGGTGGAGCCCACAAGCTTATTTTTAAACCACAGAATAGGCCATATTTTATTACCCTAATAAAACAGCGACACAATCCAAAAAACATGAACTAGCCTTTAAGCATCACCGCAATAAATAACTCCATTAATAATGGCTGATAAACTTGCAAATTATTCTCTCCAGTCAGTTCAGATTTATTCAGCATGGTATCAGTACTGCTGGTATTTATACCACTCCGAATTCATTACAATATATTTTATCTCAGCATCACTGAAGATTGCTAATACTAAGTTTGTTAAAGCTACATATCTTCCTTTAGACTTGACGAGATAGTGACCATCAGCAGTGACCTTTCTAAGGCAGACAACCACAGATGCTGATTTGAAAGTACTTCAAATGTTTTAAATGAAGAATAAGCATCACCGTTTGTGGGCTTGCTGGAAAAGGTTTCAGACTCAACCTATTATCACAGAATCGTTCAGGTTGGAAAAGACCTCAAAGATCAAGTCCAGCCATGACCTAACCATCCTACCCTAACAACCCTCTGCTAAATCATGTCCCCGAGCACCACATCCAAATAGCTTTTAAACTCATCCAGGGATGGTGGCTAAAAAAGAAAAAATAAAAAAAAAAAAAAAAACAAAAAACAAAAAAACAACGAAAACCTCACAAAAAAAAAAAAAAAAAAAAAAAAAAAAAAAAAAAAGAAGACAAACAACCTTTTCCTAATTCACCTGGAAGATAGCTCAATTTAAACCTAATTCGAGTAGATCCATCTTTGGTTTGTGCTCTTTCTATCGTGTTATCTGTCTTCGTAGACAAGTAACATATGTGGCAATTAGAAGGATATTAATGCATGCTGTAATATTAAGATCCACTTGTGTATTCTCTAGTCTAACATAAAATACACACCAGGGATTATCTTTCAAGAAGAGCTGCAGTTTCACACAAAATTAACCATAGCGCAGCCCGCATTTCATTACTTTTTGGAAGCCCAACTGTGTTCAGAACCAACAATAAACCTGATCTCTTATCTCATAAAAACAAAGTAGAGTAAGCAATACAGACCAGCACAGAAAGGATGCTAAGGAACAGAGGAAGAGATATCCTGATAGCAGGAGAAATCATAGCTGATAAAGCCTCTCATAAGTAACCCCGTTCCCTTGTGAAAAACTCCCCAATAACAACAAAATACAGGAAAAGAGGAAAAAGTTATCATTCCATTTTCTGTTCTTCAGACATTACTTCATTCTTAAGAGACAATGTACAGAACACTAAAGAGCTACCGATTCCGAAATGGCCCCAATAAAGTACTTCAAATGCAAGTCACAAAAAAATAGAAGTTTATTATTTCCCAAACTTGTTGACAAAGCAGTAGCAATGCCCACTTGCTACAGTTCAATTCCTGCAGTACTGGAGTCTGTCCTCTTCCCATTATTATACACTACTGCTAATTATGGAGAAACACAACAGGATCAAGGAGAAAACAGTTCCTCTGTATTTAAAGTCAAGGAATCCCAGCACAGCTTTTCTCTTTTCAGAATAGGAAAACTCAAGTTAAAAAAAAAAAAAAAAAAAAAACAAACAACCACATTTGGTCCAGTTCTACAGCCATATGTTCACTGTCATACTGACATTATGCACTGATTATTCCAGTAAATGGTTTATTTCCCATCCTTGCAGCCCACAAATCAAATAGCTGGGATAAGAAACTGGAAGACTAATGGCACTATCAAAGTGTCCATTTAAATATGTATATTCCTGAGTACTTTATGACAGACAGCCCATAAGAGCATCTAAAAGCTCTTCAGAAAAGCAAAATATTTATTATTTCAGGATTCAGACTCAGCAAGCTCTAATCTGCAACATTACTACCACTGCAGCAAGGTAATTTGTTTTTATTAAAACTCAGCTGTCGGTGTGAAAGCGCTTTGAAGTAGATTTCAAAAACATAATAAAAGTCAGAATCTTATAACACTTTCAAATGACCACAAGCAACTGCTATATTTCTACAAGTACGAAGGCAACAGCACGGCAGAGAGACGCTCACCAAGCTGTAAAGAAAGAAAAAGAAAACAGCAAGCCAGTACCATAGACTTCTACAGAAAGCCAATCACTGGAGCACGGAAGTTATGACATCTGCCTCAGACTCTCACACAAGTCAGTAACGGGAAGCAAATCCACGCGTTATGACCCAGCCTACCGTTGGCATAGGTTTTCAGTAAGAATTTTATGAATGTAAAGCACGGTCAGAGTAGCAACGGAAGCCGAGCACGCTGACAGTCACAGAACCATAACACAGAATGGCCTGGCTCGGAAAGGGCCGCGCAGTTCGCGCAGTTCACGCAGTTCCGAGCCCCTGCCGCGAGCCGGACTGTCACCGCCGTCTCAGTTGGGCTTTTACTCGCCGACAGCCACCCGCACGCCCGCAGCTCAATGAACTCCGACGCCGTTTTCCACCGCACGCAGCTCAAAGAAATCCTCCTCCGGCACCAGCAGAGCGCTCCGGTAGCCGAGCACGGCAGTCGCAAGGCACACGACACTAACCCGCCCGCCGCGACGCCTGCCGACAAGCGCTACCCGCCGCCCTTCTACCCGCAATCCCAACCCGACCGAGCCGCGCACTTCCTGCCGGCAGCCGCGGAGCAAAGTTGGAGCGGTGACATTTCCTGAAAGACGTCCCCACTGCTCTCCCCGAGCGGCGTCCTGCTGCAGCGCCTCGAGCACTGCGGAGGAGCCGTAAATAAAAGCTCTTTTCCCAGGGAAAACGCGGCGGCCCTCTCCTGAGCTCCTCCCGGACGCGCAGCCGAGCTCGCCCGGAGCTGGACGCTGACTCCCGGCCGCGGGATCGGCCCGCGAGGGGAGAAAATGCCAACGCAACCAAACTGCTGCTTTGAAGGAGAGCGGCTCGGCGGCACCCCCACTCCAGGCCCGGCCCGGCGCAGGACGGCAGCCGTCGGGCCCAGGGGCCGGAGAGAATCAGGCGGCCGCGCCTCACGGCGCTCCGTCCGGAGGTATCCCGGCGCCAGGCCGGCGCGGCGGGCCCGGCCGCTCCCTACTCACCGGCATCATCTCCGCCGCCGTCCCCCCGCCGAGGCTCCGCCGTGCCGCGCCGGGCCTCTCACGCCGCCGCCTCTCAGCGCGGAGGACGCCGCTCACCCTAGCGGCGGTGACAGGTGCTCCCGCGCGGCTCGCTCCCCGCAGCGGGCGGAAGGAAGAGGCGAAGGCGGCGGCCGGGCTCGCGGCCCCCTCCTTCTCTTTCCCCTCCTCCTCCTTCCTTCTCCTCAGCACGGCGACGGCGGCCTCCTGCCCGCCCGCCTGCCTCCTTCCCCCGACGCTTCCTGCTCTGCTCCGCTCCGCCCGCGCCGCGCCGCGCCGCCAGGGGTTAACCTCCTCCGCCGCCCCATTGGCCGGGTTGGGAGCGCGTGGGGCGGGGCGAAGAGGGGCGCGCTCACGGCGAAGGACGGGGGTGGGCGGGGTGCGTGCGCGCGGTGCACGTGAGGGCTGCGCGCGTGCCCGCGACCGCATCCCCTTGCGGGGTTCGCCTCGGCCTCCCCCCGCCCCCCGTGCTGCGGTTCTCCCCGCTGTTCCCGGCGCCGCTCGGCCCCCGGGTGTTGCCGCCTCGCTCCCGGGCCGAAGGAAGGGGCATTGACCCTGTGGGCGGCGCCTGCCCCTGCGTCTCGTTGTATAGAGGTGTAGCAGCGAGATGAAAGCTAACAGCTTGGGAGAAGTCGGGCTCAGCGCTAAGTCAACGCGGCACCATATGTCGGCACTGCAACACATGCGATGTAGATAAAATTCATATTGCTGCTAGTCTGAAATCCTAATCTGAAATCGCCCTGCCCGGTGATGCTTCCCCTGTTTCTGTAGATGGCTGCTTTCCAGTCTTTGTGACATTATTTGTCACCTATCTCGGCTAGGACTGACAAAGATGTTCACCAGGCACGTTCTTGAGAGGACCTCAGGTACTCTTTGTATAACCTTTAAGCTTAAGCACAACAATACTAATAATAGCTGCGTATTGGTCTCAAACATGAGTTTGTTCATTAGGTTGAACCTATTAATGTGAGTTCCTGTCACAGATGGCTGTAAATTACCTTAATACATACCCGCCTAAGGCTTCAGTGTGCATCCTTGTCAGTGCAGCTGCAGGGATGATCTTTGTGACAGTCAAAGCTGCTGTTCCTCTTAAGAAATGGGTCCTACCAAAAAATCCTTCTGACATCACCAGATAATACTCTATCAATTTAAAATTGTTTTGCAAGTATTATTTAGAGTGCTTCCAGCTGACAATACCATCAGTATCTGCAAATTATGATTCTACCTCTTATAAGTCTTTAGAAATATGTAAGACTATGATACTTCTGACATTGTAACTTTCTGAGCTACTCAGAATGATCCTGCAACAAAGCTGACATGGAATAAAACAGGCTGTAAGGTGCTCATAATCTAGGCACTCATAATCTCAGAATAATAATAAAAAACTCACAAGACACAGGTGAAAACATCGTATTACCACTACCATTACCAGTATTACCATTTCATTCCTTTATGAAGAGCGATGACAAAATGAAAAACTGGAAGATTATGGCATAGACAGTTGCCACTGGCAAGACAGGCACTCCTCCATGCAATGTCTCCATTGGAATAATGCCCTCTGGTATAACGCCTGTGTCAGCTTTTAAGACGCATTGCTTTTGGCAGGTGCAGGTTCAACCAACGCTGCAACCAGACAGACTGGATCATGTGGACTAGGAGGAAATGTCTTCAAAAGGTATAGGCCATACTTTATATAAAGGCTTTTCATACTCCCGATTTCTACTTCACTTGGAAAAAAAACCAAACAAACAACTACCAATCCAGCCGTCCCCATCTCCATTTTCACATGGAAATGACAAGAAAAATTAACCAGTCTTCACAAATCGTAAGACTTAAAACTGGGCCTGTACCATGGTAAATTAATGACCATCTCTCTTGCAGAATGACCTTTCTGAGAATCACTATCAGCTGAATCTTCTGATTCCAACTTAAAATGTCTTTTATGTTTGCTTTCTGCAAACAGGAAAAAGTTTACTTGTAATCATGCACCATTGTTTTTCTTTCCACGCTTGGCCAAGAGGCCAATGATACCTACAAGTAACTTGCCTGTTTTAGATAAGTGAGGTTATATGAAAGCAGCCATGTTTTGGGGAATGCCTTGGAAGATAAGGTTAAAAGAATGTGGAGTAGCTGTGGAAGCAGATAAGTCCAGAATCCAAGTTACTTGCTTCACAATACGCAGCCTTTGTGAGAGGCACTTTAATTCTGTGGGCCTTTTTCTGAAGGAAAAGGTTTGCTCATTTGTTGTTGTAAATATTAAAACATGTTATGCAAATAATTTTTACAGTCTGCTTGGTATCAAAAAAATAAAAAATAAATAAAAACCAACCAACTGACCAACCACAACAAAACCACCAGAGCAACACAACTGCATGTTGAAGCCACTGTAGCTCAACAGACATTTATTTTACTTGTCATCATTAAAAATGAAGAATTACTTACAGTGTGATTTGTTTTTGAGATTTAGGCTGAGATCTTGTTTAGCTAGAATTTGAAATTTGCTGAAATGTATCACATATCGTCTTATTATTTTGTGAATACACTTGAAATTAAAGGGTACACATAGAAAAATGATCAAAGTATGTTTTGTAGTTAATGCAGATTTATCTTTTAAAAAAAGTAAATTAACTGTAGTTAATAAACTGGCTGGTCTTTTATGCGATCATGTGCAACATTCTCCCTAGGAGAAGCAGATTCCTAACAATACAGATGTACAGATGGGAGTCTGAACAACTAATGAGCTTTTTCACAACCACTCCTGACAAAACTTCTGTGTTGTTTTTTTAAGTATCTAATGGCCAAGTTTGCAAATGAAGGTATTTTCAAGTTTTTAAAGCTGCCATGTCTGAACTTCCCCCACTTGTTTTTTATGCATAGACAAGAGGAGGAAAATGAGCTTCCCGGCCTTGTTGGATCCAAGCTTTCCTCAGTTTTGCATTTGTTTGGTTGAGATGCTTTTCTGGAACATAGGAAAATGTTTTCAGGCTTTGGAGGTGTCACAGGAATTTTAATTAATTTTAATTAATTTAAGATGACTTCTTCTCATGTGGTATTATTTTAAATAACAGGTACTCCTATTTATAGCCAGAAATAAATGTTCTCAGAGGTCAAATGTTTAGGGTGGGATACATCTCATCCAACTGAAACAATCTGGAAGTTAAGCATGTGGTCTAAATCCATCATCTAGGCTCCTTCTGTAAATAAACTGAGATGGAAGGGAAGGGAGACAGGCAGTTCTGCAGGCAATTAATTCCTTGCTGAGATATTCATCCCACTATCTGAATGTCTTTGAAGGTGCCTATCTCTCTATTGATTAAAGATGGAGCCTGGATGACTAACAGAGATTAGAGAGGTTTCTAGATGGCTGCAGTTAGGGTGGGTTTCCTCACAAGTGCCAGAAGAAAATCTCAAGAAGCAAGTACCAAGAGACTGCTAGGGGTTTTTGTATATGCGTATTACAAAAATTTTAATCTGTCCTTTCTAAATAGCTTAGTGGATTGCTTTATTACGTAACACAACATTCCTTTCCAAAAGTAGATTTTGGATTCGCTGTAAAGCAGGAGGAAGTGGCAGTGAGTAGGCAAGCAAGTTTAGAAGCTGGGTTTTGAAGGTACTTCTAAGTTCCCAAGCAGCTACTCGCAGGTGCAGTGTGCTGTACCAGACAACATGTGTAGATTAAAATCTTTACAGAAATACTGCATATAGAGTGTATATTTAAAGAAAATCAATTTTATCTTGTTACTGTGGCTTCTAGTACCCTTTCATTCCAGAACAGAGCTGACTTCCTAAGGATGCAACAATGAGGAATTCGCACTGAACAATTGTCATAGGCTGCCATGTTTGAATTCATACACAGCCAGTGCTTTCCAACCCCACCAAACCTGTTCAGAGATAAACTATAAATAATAACCTAAAGGAAACACTTTGATGTCTGTTTTGTATACAGTCTCTGAAACACGTGAATAGGAGAAAGATACTTTTTCATCCCTACCTTATAATATTCTAGTAATGCATGCTGGACCAGATGACTAATGTCCTATAGTTTCATGGCACAGTGCACACAGTGCATCATTCTGAAAAGGAGTACAAAAATTAAAGCAGAAGTGAAGCCATATAAACTGTTTGTAACAGAGCTGTGTGTACTCTGTGGGGATTTGAGTGCCTGATACATCATGTGTTTCAGCCCTGTATTTGGTGGATTAGAAATGTAATTTCTTTGAACAATAACATAAATTGTATGCTTAATCCAATACACATGATGCAAGAAGGTGTACTTAGTAGAGAATGCTGTGGCCTCACTGGAAATGTGTTCCTATATATTCTCATAAAATTCTTATACTAATAGGCATTGCTATTTTTTTATATTGTAGCTACAAAAGTTACAGCTGTATAAAACGAATTATGCACCATCCTTTTTACACATAGAAAATCCTCTGCTCCCCTGTAACTTATGATGAAGAAACCATTAAGAATATTAGAAGGAGAAAGCAAAAAGATATCCTGGAAGAAGCTTTTAAGGTGATGCATATTCACAAAAATCTTTGTATTTTCCTCAGTATGGCCATGATGATTGGAAGCTTCCATGACTAAACGATGGGATACTAGTTGAAGTAATAATTGAAGATAGTTAACAAATCAGTCCTTCAGTCAATGTGCTACTTTGTTTGCCATGTATCACTTTTTAAAGTTTGAGAGGGAAAAGGGATAGTTCAGGGATACTTGATAGGGATAGTTGTCTTAAGAGAATCCATTTCATTTCTTCACCCTTTCTAACTGCGTAGGTTTTGTTTTTCCAGGTAAGGTATTGCTATTCTAGTCCTGGGAACTTGAATGACACAACTTGCTTTTATTTTATTTCTAAGTGCCTGAATAATTCTGTTACTGCTCTAATCCTCTGGCAAAGTTTACTACAGTTCTTAGCTGGATAAACAGAACACCAACTGAAAAGGGTAATGAACTGTATTGGAATCCTGTTGACGAAGTGTAAAGCCCTAGAAATTGAGACAGTAGAAAATGTGTCACCTGTACATGTTTACAATATATTTGATTTATTCAAAGATGTCATAATATGCAGTCGAACGTCTCCAATTCAAAAGCTGTATTTCTGTTCTGTACAAATACAAGCTGTAGGAGAAGGTAAAGCAACTTCAATCTTTTCATCTTTTCTTCCCATTGTTGTGTGAAAGTTCTGCACAATTTTTTCTTGCCTTCTGCTTCTGTCTTCCTAAACACACCTGATTATGTTCAAATTAGTAACCTTCATTTAAAAAGAGGTACGACAGCATTAACAAGAACGCACAGTCTGAAGCAAAGAAAATACACTTTTGGCAGGACTCTTCTAGCTACAGAAATTAATTAAATCTAAGTATGCTAAAAGGTATTTGTTTCACTGTTTTCTGGAACAGACTCAGATCCATGACTGAAATTAGTACGCCTGCAACACTTAGTAAACTAAAAGAAAGGCAACATTTTAACTGTAGCTAAGAAGTCTTGAGGCTCTAATTTGGACAAGAAGAATTTGGTGAGTGCTGTTGTACGCACCAGGGGGGTGGAACTTGATGATTTTTAAGATCCCTTCCAATCTAAGCCATTCTATGATTGCTTTTTTCAAGCTATATGTGATACGCTTTATGGAATATAATGACTTGCAAAGGATTATAAGGTAAGAACTATAATTTCAGATATAGAAGAATTCAAAGAAAGCTATTTTTGTATACAAGTACATTTAATTCTAAGCTAACACTGGAATATATATACTGAAGGTAAGTATGGTGTTCATTAAAGAAAGGGAAATGCTTTTGGTTAATAAAAAAAGAAAGTCTATACTTGTTACCATATCAGATGTCTGCTAACATTCTAAATCATTTCATTAATTTCTTCCTCCCCTCCCCCCAGTAATATTCTGTTGTAATGACAGTTCAGTTGTTGCAATTTTGCTTGTTTATAAAGCATTCCATATGAAATATCTCACAACAGTTCTACTGCATACCTAAATAATTCCCCCTTAATTGCAGCAATTCTTTAATATTTTCAAAAGTATGCTAAACACAACAGGTTAAAACAAGAAATGAGAACTACAACTGATACTGCAGGAGAAATCTGTGTAGGCAGTAGTAGTCATCACAGATGGGATTCATTCAGTATACTGCTGTTAGTTCTACCACCCACAGAATCTCTCATTATCATTTTCTACCAAACACAGCTCTGTAGAAATCTCTCATCTGAAGCTGAAATAACAGTGATGATATATGGATGCATATTAAGTAGTTAAAGGTCAAGTCAATTAAAAAAAAAAGTGCCGAAGCCGTAATGAAATTTTTTTTCATGGCTGTAATTCCTGATTTGAAGAAATAATACCAATCCTGTCCTCTAATATGGAAAGCATTCCTTCTGAATGTACTGAGCATCAAGATGTTGTACAACCGTTTGTTCTTTTGTCCCAACTCATAGTAGACATCTGAGAAGGCACCATGCTCCAAAAGGATGCAAAGTTCTGCCCCTTTGCTGAAGGACAAGCTGACATTCCTGATTTGTACACAGGGCGGAGTTCTGTATTCTTTTCATTACTACTCCTCTTACTGTGAGTGCTGACAGTGCTGACAGTTCTTACAGGAGGCAGTACCTCGATCATGTGCATCGCTGGATGTGAGGAGGAAACAGCATTAAATTATGGTAAGGCACATGGCTTAAGAGAGCTGGTGGACTGAATGCACAGATATAATTTTTGAGCCTGCTGTGCTATAATACAAGTTATAAAGTAGCCATGCTGTAAACACCTGGAGATGGATCCAAATTAAAACAGAAAAAAAAACCCCTAAGTTTGCTTTATTTTAGTGTAAATGCCTATGAAATTATTAAAGTTTGTCCAATCTGATTCACAAACAGTTGTATCAGCACAACGAAGAGAAACATGTCACTGTGGTATAAGGATGGAAACTCCACAAGCTGCCTCAGCACTTATACTGTTAAACCACAGCCAAAGTCATTACACTTCCTAGCAAAATTTAATTAAAATTTCTAAAGATTCCATTCTTGTGGTGGTCAGTTCATTTTGAGATAGAGGAGAGTAAACGTTTCCAAGTAGTTTGCCTGAAGCAGTGGAGTAGAATACAGGAATTTCTTGTTTATGAGTTCTTTATAAATCACCAAATCTGACTCACGTGTCATCATAAAGTATGAGCTGCTAGATGTTAGTTGCTAAAGGTCATGGAATTAATAGTACAAAGAGCTTGCTGTTGAAGATCTGTCTTCTGTTATTCACATTCACCAAATTGTTCACCACAAGAGAATGCCGAAGAGCATCTCCTATCTCACTATTCTTTCCTTCCTAGTAACTTCACAGATTTCCGTGAGCGAAACAATAGATTTCAAATGCTGATTTCCTCATTTAGTTTCACTGCAGCCATCTGGTGGTGATGTCACATACAATCACCTGTGTCTAACAAGCACCTGATAGTTCTTCCTTAGGGACTGAAAGTACAATGAGCACACACCGGCTCAGTATCAGGGTGTATTTATACTTCAGAGATTTGCTATCATGATTCAGATACATAGGAGACCATTTCAGCTGTTTTACTTGGTTTAGATCATTTCCTGCAACTTTACTCATCCCCCCCATTAACATGAATACACATTGGGGGTTTTTCCAAGTTAACTATTAAAGAGGTTAAGTAGGCTGGGCCCCATGACTAATATTTCGTTGGCATGACTGTATTTTGCTACTCTTCTAGAGTATTCCACAATTCTTTATTAGCATGTAGGGGATACTCTGAGATTCTCAATTATAAGTCAGGACTTTGGAATGTTCTAGCAATCTGAGAGCTCCACAATGAGAAAACGTGGCTTGTAAAATTTGGCTTGGAGGCATGAATACAGTATTTTCAAGTATTTTCTTGATTTTCAAGACCATATCTTGCATTGTTGTCATTAATTTAGCAGCCTAGTCCTGAGTTCTGATATTCTACACATAATTAAAAACAAAACAAAAACCAAACAAACAGCAAAATTTTATGAAGGTGATGCTGCAGCAACTGAATGTGGTTTATCAACCTCTGCGAGAGTTGCTTCCACTAACACTGCAAAGGTAGTAAATAATTGTTGTCATTGCCAACACCGCATCAGAGGCAAATGAAATGTGCAATTGCTGAACTACTTCAAAAAGTGTAAACATAATTCTTTCCTTTTAGAAATGTTCGTAATACAAAGATGAACAGCCACATAGACACAGCACCATCTGTCAAGGAGCAGAAATAACCATTTGCATAGAAAAATGAGCAAGTTCAACAGCTGGGACTTGTCTGGATAGACCTTTGCCTGGAACCTTCCTACTTTGGATTAGCTTTAAGTTACCTACACACCCTAAAATAAGAACACTCACTGCAGCAGTAGTCCTTTACAGTGGTTCTCTACATAGGGCTGCGATGCCAGTGCTCCAACAAAATGGATTGCTCCTTTCACACCTCACAGTACATAAACAACACACTGTGCTACAGCACTGAGGTGCAGACAGCTTATCAATAGTAGGACATTGTGTTATGGGTGTGTTGGTTTCTGTTTTTGAGTCAAGTATCTGACTGTCAACTTCTTACTGTATTCTAGTCACGTAAATAAAATCTGTTGAGGAACACAACCATTTAACTTCCATGCCTTTTGCAGAGCAGGAACGTTCTGAAACAGTCAGAGAAACTTACAACAGAAACGTAATGGAAGTACCAACTGCAGACAGTATTATTTCAACACAATGCGTAGTTTCCACAATCCAGACAGCAAGTCCCACATGTAGCTCCTTTCCCTATTAGGGAATCAAGTTACACATCAAGTTTTAGAGTTGAAGTGGATAAAATTTACCTACAAGTGCAATTAACTGCACTCCAGGGGCAGTTTTGCAGAAGCTCTTTTTGCTTTTCCATTAATGTTTAAGAGATCAAACATCACACCAATGTAGCTCATTCCCAGTATGCTAGGTTCTACAGCTAAGGTAAATCTTGAAATGATTCATGTTTTTTCCCTACCTTGTTTGCCTCAGCTCCCTAATTGAAAATTGCTAAAGCAGGTTATTTGAAGTATGTGTAATATCTTAGGAACTAAGTCAATGATCATAAATTTGCATCACAAATGCACATACAGCTCCTTACCTGGCATAAATTTTCAATCTGAACCGGTTATTTACTATACCACAATTCTGACCCACCCTGTAATCACCACTGGCTAATATCTGTTTGTTTGAAGCTCCCTTTCTTTTCCTACTTTTTATTTTCTGTTCCCCACTTCTGGAGGCTTTTGTATGTAAAGACACAAACACTAAGATCTCTCTACTCCTCCATTCTTCTGGAGTTAGAAAACAAAACAAGGGTGGAAAGAGTGAAAACTCCCAGGAAAAAAAAAACAAAAAAACAACAAAAAAGGATCTGATGAGAATCAGTTTAAAAAGTACATCAAAGGAAAATTAAAACAAAGAAAACTACAGAAGGCAGAAGAAAGGCTAAGAACGAATGATAAAGTAACTATCAGCTTTTCAAATCAAGTGAGCTATACCTGCTTTAAAACAAACAAAACCAAACAGGCCCAACATAGCCCATGTCAGTATTAGTACTGAATGGAGCTTTCAGAGGAATACAATACACCAAACTAAAGCACAAATATGAATTCTGAAGGAATTAAAAGGAACACAGTATTTGGAAAGTTTACCATGTCATCATCAGTAAGGTTATCGTGATCATCCAAATGCAAAGTATTTAAGCTACTGTCAGGTATTACTATCAGTGAAATTGAAGCACACAACCTTAAGCTGAAAGATTTAAGATGTTTTGGTGATGTAGTTAAAAGATGTACGTAAGCATTTACTCATTAAAATGACCTAAGCCTCTTAATCTTCTCAAAAGCAGATTAACCAAAACATGACATACAGCAAAATTTTGGTTTTATGCACTACGTGTCCTTGCTGTGGACATTCACTGTGCACAGTTTGAAAAGCGATTTTCACGTGGTTTTTAGAGTCCCCAAAATACTGCACTGAGAGCTGACAAAAAGCTGGCAGTAACGTCCTCACTTGTGATGTAGCCTTAAATGATGTTTCTAAAGGAAATGGGGTACTTAAAGGTTAGTTGAAAAGGATGCTCTTAAAAATGGCATGATGCTTTTGTCAGAAATATCAGCTAATTCTAATAAAATGATTAATCACAGAGATGTGGTTATTTTCAAAGTACTACTGAAAAAGCTTTTACATAGAAGAACTGTAGGAAACAAGACGGTGTTATTCCAGAAATTACATTTACAACAGACTCCAGCACACTTTATCCAACATGTTTAATTCCTTCTTGCTCAACATATTTATACGTACAGCAGAGGCATCAGCTACAGTTTTAGAATTAACTTCTCTATGGTTGTAACTTGCTTCATTTACAGCAAAGATGAGCAAACCCCCAAATTCATTCTCCAAGAGATCTTTAATGATGGCCAGAAGACTCTGAAACAAAGACATGATTTAGACTGTTCAAACTGTATAGCAAATCAATTCAAGAACACAGGTCAGAACCTAAAATACACAAGTCTGTCTAGATCTGAGTCTAAGAATTGGCAAGTTCAGCTGCTCTAGCAAATGTAACAACCTCCCCAAATTAAACATATAAACTATGCTAAGAATAAGAATCTTCTTCACATATTTTGAAGTGCTGTTACAGCAAACATCCACTCTTCCTCCGATTTGGATGATTGCTGCTATTGGCTATTTCTAAATTCAAGTTCACTTATGTTATTATCCTGAAGTCTACTGGACTGGAATTATCGTCACTAATTATACATGTAAAAATGTGACAAATGGTTGCATACATCCAACTGGGAGCAAACAAACAGCCACAGAACAGAAAATCACAGCAGCTCATGAAAAATTAAATTGTCAAATCAGAAGAAACTGACCTTAAAAATTTAAATGCTATTTTGTAGAAGGTATAAAAACCACCAGTTGAAAATACAAGTTCAAAACTGCAGTTCTTATGGCAGTTAAAATTTTTAATAGGAAAATTATTCAGGAAATTCAGACCACTTAAAATTCCTATGAAATGGCCATCATTATCACAATTTAAAATAATATTCCTTACTCTTACCTCCCTATCGAGACGTACAACTCCCACTTTGCTCCTAAAAGCTATGCAAAGTAAAACTGAAAATAGAGGCAGCATCTGGGCAGATTCACAAATGCTTTTAGGTTACAAAGCCATCAAAACAACTACAAGTACATGTTTTGAGGCAGTCCTTAAACACCCACTAAATTGACTGAAAACAGAAACAAAAACCAAACTTATGTAAAATTTTATGCATTACTGCATTAATTTAAAATAACACAAGAATTTGTTAATACTTACTATCCGCCACTGCTTTTTTGCCTAGAGAAAAAGAAAAACAAGCTGAACAATGAGTTGTTTTTTTTTAAATTTCTTGTTTCTATTTTGCAGATAATCTGCAATCAGGTTATACCACTCACTATTTGCTGACTGAGCTTGAACAAAATTTAACAAATGTACATCATGCACTTTTCATGGTACATTTCTATAAACATTATATTGATTTTTAACTGTTTCCATCAACCAAGACTCCATGCATTTAGAATTTGTAGCATTCAAGATTCCTACTATAGGTCAAGAGAAACGTACAGAAATGTAGCTTTACATACGTGGACACTGTGTAAGTAGTACTACAAAATGAAGATATGAATTGACTAATTTGTCTTAAAATCTTTTATAATTCAAGTAGCTTATTTTGTGTTCCAATTTTAATTTTCTCCAGTAAGAGTGACTTACAGTGGACAAAAATACATGGAGAAAAATAATACTGATTTGAATTCTGAATAAGGCTATGACCAACCTGATCTACTGACCCTCAGTGATATATGACAATTATATAAACAAATGTATTAAATACAAAACTGTACCCCAAATTACAAGAAGGTATACAGGTATTAAAAGCTGCTTTCACTTGAAAATAATGCTTGTGCACAGTTCTGCTATATGAAGGTTTTGGCCCTCATACCCTACACCACTACATCTCTAAAGCAGAATGACCTGAACATGACCTGAGAAGAAGAGGCTCAAGGGGGACCTTACTGCTCTCTATAACTACCTGAAGGGAGGCTGTAGTGAGCTAGGGGTCAGCCTCTTCTCCTGTGTAACTGGTGATAGAAACTAGAGGGAATGGCTTCAAGCTGCGACAGGGGAGATTTAGACTGGACGTTAGGAAATACTAGTTTTCTGA
Source organism: Tympanuchus pallidicinctus (assembly GCF_026119805.1). Classification (NCBI taxonomy): domain Eukaryota; kingdom Metazoa; phylum Chordata; class Aves; order Galliformes; family Phasianidae; genus Tympanuchus; species Tympanuchus pallidicinctus. Next base: position 49,737,996 of record NW_026294747.1, read on the forward strand.
AAGAGCGGTCAGGCACTGGAGCCTGCTGCCCACGGATGGAGTGGAGGTGTTCAAGGAACGTTTGGATTTGTGCTGAGGAACATGGTTTAGTGAGTGCTACTGGTGACAGGTGGATGGTTGGACTGGATGATGTTGAAGGTCCTTTCCAACCTTGGTGATCCTGTCATTCTGCGAACCCAAACTAGAAACAGTTTTGCTTTAACTTCTTTCATTTCAAGCAGAATTCAAAAATTAAATTATTGCTTTCTCTCCAGCTGTTCAGCTTCTTCCATTTACTTATGCTTTTAAGTTTAGTGTTACAGGTTTGGACATGCCACAAGTTTTTTGGACAGAGAAATATTAAAGTAAGGTCACTCAGCCGTTCCAACAACGAAGGACTCCTTATCCCTATCAAGTTTGTCTACATTTTATAACATGAAATTCTTTAAGACAGCTAGTAGAGAGTTGGACTTGGCAATTTTTTGGTATAACCCGAGTTGAATAATAGGACCTTTAAGATACCATAATCTGTTGCCAACCTGCCCGACTCAAATTCACTAGCTTTACATTAGATGTTTTTTTCCTCTCAGAAAGTGATCCAGTATCATCAAATAAAATACAACTCAATGTTCAGAGACACGCCTCACATTTTGAGGCACATCAGCCCCAACTTACATTACTTTAATATAGTTCATACAGAAACAGCTACTCAAAATTGTAATTTTTGCAGATATTAAGCAAAAACTCCATGAAAACAAAAGAACGAAAAAAAGATTCTCAAAGAAAACTTAATCAGAGAATCATAGAATGGCCTGGGTTGAAAAGGACCACAATGATCATCTAGTTTCAACCCCCTGCTATGTGCAGAGTCGCCAACCACCAGACCAGGCTGCTCAGAGCCACATCCAGCCTGGCCTTGAGCACCTCCAGGGATCTAGTTTAAAATAGCCTTGCATTCATTCAGAAAAAAGCTGAAGGAGAAACCTCTGGCTACACATTGCAAGTTAGATGTGTTTTTAAAATGAGTATGAACATTATTTAATCTTCATAAAGCACATACACCAGTGCATGGGTGATTTTGTTAGTGCAGCCTTCTACATTGAAGATGCCAAACTTTTACATTTTTATAGTGAAAAATTGGCTTTGAGGAGAAGCATTAATTTCTTATTTGCTAGACATTTTTCAGGGGGCAGTTTGAACTGTGAAAGACATTCTTATCTATATACCAGGGTTTTAACAGCTAACAGAGATTATAATGTTTAACTTACCACCGTATGAAATTCTGTAATAGGCATAAGCTGTTAATGCTAGACCAACCCATATTTCTTGGTAAACAGTAGTGAAGTAGAACTTCATGGCTCTCCATGACTTTGGAATCATATTTTGCATCATCTGAAAGTTACAAGAGGTACTCCAATGGTGAGTTGTGCAATTACATATTTACTTACATATGCATATATGCACTGCATGCTGTATACGTAACTTTTATATGCATGTTAAACACACACACTGTCAAATACACACATAGAGACGCATGTATATATACACACACCCATACCTCAGCAGCAGCACTCTGAGTTCCATTTAAAAAAAAAAAAAAAAAAAAAAAAAAAGCAAATGTGAAAAAGTATTTATTCCAAAGCAGAGCACTACAAATTCAGAATTCAGGTTATACCTTATGGACTAACACACAGATACATGCCTGCTGATAAAAGGATTCAAAGATGAATTAACAGGATTTGCAGTGTAGCAATAGCTGGGCTCCTCTCTACCAGTGATTTGTTTCTGAGTCTCTCAGGAGTAAAATCTTGTTCCAGGCAAACTAGAGAGGCTCCTATTTTGCACCATACCAAATTAGTTTCTCTCCCTCACATAACTTATACTTCTCAACATCATAATTTCTACTCAAAATAGCAGAACATGTGATAAGCTACTCAATTCATGATTTATTATGAAAATGTTACTTTTTAAATGTGCTCCAGCAGCAGGAAGCCTATTGATGTGTTTTCCTCCTCTGTACCCAGCTTTGTTCATAAAACCATAGAATGGCCTGGGTTGAAAAGGGCCTCAAAGATCACTTAGATTTAACCCCCCCTGCCACATGAGGTTATCCAAACAATGGTTGTTATTCAAACCAGACCAGAAAAGTATGTAAGATGTACGTTAAAATAAAACTTACTGCCATTCAACATCTTAGCACACATTTGCACCACACTACATAGCAATACTGCACATTCTATTGTTTTCTACCTTAAACACTTTGAGCACATCACCCAAATAATACAACCCATCAAACTCACCTGTACATTGACACGGACATTATATATTAACTCAGAGCCCCAGAATAGAAATCTTGGTACTTCTCCAAGGATAAAAGCATCTCTATGGAATTTAATGTCTTACTACAAATCTGTATTTCTCTTCACCAGTATACCAGTTTACAGCAGCAATTACGGAGGTATTTCCTGAAAGGCTGTGCTTTCACCGGTGCTGCTGAGTACACCGAGACCCCCCCTGCTTCCCAGTGAGTTAATCCATGCTGAACGTGCCTTCTAATCCACGTTCCTCGCCCTCCTCCCAGCACCGCGGCCCGCTCACCCCTCGCAGCGGGTACCTGCCGACCTCCCGCGGTCCCTTCTACACAGGGAACAACGGCCACCAACACACAAGGGTTGCTCCCCAGCCTCCTCCCCGAGCGACGGCACTACCGGCCCAGGCCTGATCCGCAACCCACCGTTAGGCCGGGAGAGCGCGGCTGCCACCGAAGGTCACGGAACGGGGACGGCCTCCGCTACCGCCACGGGGGATGCCGGGAAGGCACGCACCAACGAGGGAAGATCGCGAGCCAGAGAGGCGGCGGCGGCGCACAGCGCCCCCTGCAGTTGTGGAAGACCAGAGCACCAGCGCGGCCCGCTCTCGGTCAGCCTCAGCCGTTCGAGGGCCGTTCTGCAACGTTCAAAGAACTGATTGCACTGAAAAAAATCCATGCTTAGGCCTGTTCGCACTCTGTACTGCCTAGGCATGGAGCGAGCACCAAGACAATACTGGGAAGGGCCGTCAAAGCTCCTGACGCCCGGGGGCAGCCTGTCGCCAGGAGGCAGCCGCCAGGGTGGGTGGCTTCTCATGGTGGGCTGAGGCTATACGCCTGCGGGCAGTTTTCTTAGCTAAGAGGAACGACAGATTGATCGCGATCCCAGAACGCCTTTCGCCCATTGTTCTAGGGCTGTAGCACACAAGCTGACCGCGCTTCACTACGCCACAAACATGGCGCCGCCCTCCCTTCAATGGGTCACGTGCTATGGGCGGGGCTTTCCCTAGCGCGGGAAGAGAGCGCAGTGAGGGGACGCGGGCGCACGCGCGTGCTGTGCGGTGCGAGGCGCTGGCCTGTTGTCGCTATCATGCTGCGGAATCTCACTATCGAGCAGGTGAACGAGTGGTTCACCATTGGCAAAGATGTGACCGCCGTTGAGTTCTTAGGTGATCGTGCGCAGGCTACAGCCTCGCGTGATTCATCCTGTCTCCCCAGTCCGTTTGCTGTGCAGGAGTCATTGAGGTGAGTGTGGTTGCTGCCCCTCAGCCTGATAGCGGGGTGTGGGGCTGTGTGTGGAGTGCCTCTCCTCTGTTTGTACGTTTTTATATGTGTTTAGTGATGTATGCGTGCTGCTACAGAACAAACAGGGCCTCTGTAGGAAGGCCTCTTTTGGTAGGTGGGTTTTGTTTCCACGTGCGTTTCTATTTTACACTTCTGGGATTGTACTTAGGGAGCTTGGGCATCGTTTGAGAAATTCTGATGAGTTGTATGTTCAAGTGGAAGCACTTGGATTTGTGTTTGTTGGCTTCTTGAAGGTTTTGGAGGGCTGAAAGCAAAAAAATTTCTCTTACCTTGCTGAGGTTGCTTGTACTGTAATTATTTCAATATTTTCTTCAAGGCATGTTAAAATTAAAGGCAAAATGATTGACGTTAAAGATGCTTGTTATATATGAATAGTTTTAAGCCTCTTATATAACTTATGGTTGTTAAAATTATTTCTAACTTCTTATCTAAATTGACGTGCAAGAGCACGTAGGATTTATACCCAATCAATCATGGAAATAAGAAGTGTGTCATAATAATTACAGTGCTCTGTAATAAGAAATAATACTTAACAAAAGCTTTATGAAATACTTTTGCTAATTGAATGTAAAGGCTTTGTGCCTTAAGAAGATATGTAAGATGTTCTTTTTGGTTACCAATGATGCTTCACCTTCTGAGGCTAAGTCTGGACTGCCTCTAGAGTAACAATATTAGCAGTTGAGCTTAAGAAGAAGTAATATTTCTCTGAGGTTATGGTTAGGGTTTTTATCCTTAAATGGCTTGTTAATTTACTTCTTAATTTCTCTGATTGCATTTAACTGAATGAAATGAAATGACCCTTAAATCTTTCATCTTACCAAAACAATTGTGGTCCAGATTAAAACACTTAAAAAGTGCAAGCATGGAAAAAGATCATTATTCTCTCTTTGATTTCTTGCATGTTGTAGGTGTAGCATTTGCTGAGTTAGTTTTTTTTTTTTTAAATAGCTACTTCATTTGGCTAAAAACATAGCAAGCTGTTCTGCCTGACACCTGTGCAGGTGGGAGGCTTGCTGCCCTTTGAAGTTGCTGTCACTCACCTTTCTGCCAGTGGAATGATGTGTGCCAGCTGCATGTGGTACCAAAATTACCAGTTCTTACCCTGTCTTTACTCTTTCTATGCTTTTCTTTTTTTCTAAGTAAAGAATACACTGCACTTTGAAAATATTCTGTAAGGTTACCTCCCGTGTTGGTGTTTGAAGGAAACAGAAATGAAGCAAGGTCTCAGAGGATGGCATTTTCTCAGCCTTTGTATAATATGTTTTTCTACCTGTGCCCTCTCTACTTCCCAGTTTAGTTTTTTCCTTCTAGTTTCCACTCCGTTAATGTTAGAACTGATTACATAGCCTAGTTTCAGTAAAGTGCAAGAAGTATGTAAGCCTTTTTGTGCTTTTCCTATTCATTGTACATGGAATTACTGAATTAATAGTGATGCCTACATATTTTAATTATTGGTTACAGACTGCCTTTTAGCATATGTTTCAATTGATGGTCCTTATTTTTGAAATGGAAAGACTTCATCTGAATTACGGAATCATTCAGATGATTCCGTAATCCAACTCAAAAGGCCATCCAGTCCATTCCCCTGCAGTGGACAGGGATGCCCAAAGCTCCATCAGGTGCTCAGAGCCCAGTCCAGCCTGACTTTGGCTGTCTCCAGGGATATCCCCCACCTCTCTGAGCAGTCTGTGCCAGTGCCTCACCGCACTTATTGGGAAAAAACTTCTTCCTTATCTGCCCCCATTTAGTTTGAAACCTTTTCCTCTTATCCTATCACAACAGAGCCTGCTAAAGAGGCTTCTTTAGCTGAAGCTTCTTTAAAAAATATTGGTTTATAACCTCTTGTAGTTTTATACCTTTTATAAAAAAAATACATGCAATCTGTTTTACCCAACTGACATTACATTATAAGTAAATTCTGTGTTGGGTGAAAGATTCAAGTGGGAAAGAAGGGAAATACCTTTGAGTTGCATGTTACCAGATTGAGGAGTTCTGAATGAATGTAGTCTTCAGTATGCTTGAAAAGAATATCATATGTGACATTTTTTCTCTGAAATTGCAAAATAGTTCTTTTTGTGAATTGAGAAATAGGAGACTTGCCTGTTTCTATGATGTGACAGACTGATGGAGAGGAAATCTGGAGATGGAGAGTTTAAATAAAAGGTGTGTAAAAGTTTGTTTCCAATGGTGATGGGAGCCCGATGGGAAATGCAGCACATGGCTACGGTGTATGTTTTCTCTAATTTTTTTGCTTTAATTGTCTGCTCTGACCATAACTGCTGTGTGTCCAATCAGTGCTTTAAAACTTTGTTATGAACTCAGTCACAGATAATAGCAACTGAGAAATGGCAAGTTTCTGAAAATTTGAAATGCTCACTTGTTTTTGAAGTGATTTGCTACTCCAGAAAGTACTGTGACTTACCAAAATGCTGAAGTTTAGCATCTGGCTTTCAGGGTAGCTTCAAACAACAGAAGAAGCGCAACCTTTTGAAATGAAATTATGTGAGAATTTCTTAGGGGATAGAGAGCTAATTGTTGAAAGTACTTAAATATCCAAAGGTTACATTTAGTTGTCAGATTTCACAGTATTTCCTCATGTGCAGTGCAGAGTTCAGACAAATGAAGAAACTGTTCATGCAGTGAAATGTTATTTTACGTTGCTTTTGCTTTAGGACTTACTCTTGAAATTGAGAAATAAATATTCAGCTCCAAAAGGTACTTATCCATTTAATATAACATCAAATATACTTAAGAAATCTTACATTGTATAAATTCCCTATAAAGCTTAGAAGCTATGTAATAAATACATCAGTTGTTGTCTAACAGTTTGTGGACTGGTGCTACTCCAAAATACAGAAAGCAGTCTTTTCTTGTTTATGATTCTATACCTACAGATATGCCAAAGATAAAATGCTTGTTTTATTAGCAGCATCTACGTTTTTGGTTAAAAGGTTCCTTCAAACACAGTAGCTTCAAGGAATGTGGAAGGTAAGAAAAGAGAGTTCATGCTACAAGTTCATATAATGCGTACTAGCTGTAATCAAGGATTTTAGTTTCTGAGCTCTTAAGGTGAAAAAGGGAACATGTCACATTTCTTATTGCTATGTTTCTGGATGGCAATCACAGTGAAGGAAGGCAGACAGCTACAGAGCTTTTTGAAAGCAGCACAAAGCAACTTAACTCGATGGGTAGTAGTATGGTAGATTCCAGATCCTATCAGAGAAAGTGGGAAACATGCTTTGTGTGTTTTTGTCGACATAACTTGAGACTGTAGGGATTTCCTCTTTCTCCGATCTGTTAGAACTGTCTCCACGCAGGTTGAAATGTTCAGAGCAATTTGTATTCCACACATTTACCAGTTGCTCTTGTTGGTTTTCTCTCTCCATGGTAGTAAGAAAATCTTTTAAAACTTGCTTGAATATGTAGACTATTTCCCAAGGCAAAACATCATTTTCTGCCAAAACTTCACGAAATCTAGAAACAAACAAGCATTGAAATCTAATCACTGATGCTGACAATGCTCCTGTTTCCTTGCTAATCTGATGAGGAGAGGGAAAGGGGGAGGAAATGACTGCGCTCTTATGTCAGTTATTCCTTGCTGCCACATTTCCCCACACACCTCCCCCAGAAGATTGTAGAGGAAAAGAGCTCTAACAATACATTGGAGGCAATCCAGCTATTTTGAGGATTGTTGTTATTCAGTATTCTTTTGTTTTCCTTTGCCATCTGGGTAACTTGATTTAAACTGACTTTGCCCTTAGGTGTATTCTGGGCTTTAAAAGGCACATAGGATTCTTCTGTCATTTGTGTGCCCCTAGAAAGTGTATTTAAATAGCATAGGAGAATTTTTGATGGTAATCCATTTTTTTTCCCCCTTTTGCCCCAGAATGGAATTCTGTTTAACACTGTTGTTTTTTTTCTAGGGTTACAGGCTTCAAATATTTTGTACAGTGAGGCTTAACGGTACACTGCATTAATTTGAGTTTTTGATTCTTGGATGCAATTTAATAAATACTGGGGATGAATAGTGGAGAATTTAAACTATTGAGAAGTCATATTATAAGCGTGCAAAATTTCCTTTAAGATCAGGCTGGGAGAATCCTGATGTTTAAAAAAAAAAAAATAATAATAACGAACAAAACCAACCTTCATGTACAATATAATAAAGCACAGATGTAATCTCTAACACACATATAAAGATACACTCAGATTGCTGCTCATTCCTAAATTGGAAAGAAGATCACAGCCATATATAAGCTTGGAATAGGCAAAAGAAGTAACTTAAAACTTACTGAAAATCAGCTACTCCAAGTAAGAGGAATAGGAAACGGTTACCTGCTGAGAACAGTTCCAGTCTGGCAGGGTTGGATTTGGGAGCACAGAACTTCGAGCTGCCGCTGCTCAGTAGCTGGAATTGTGGCTTGAGGATTTTGGTAGTTCTTCAACCAGTTGTAATCCATGCCGGTTTTCTGGACTTTTTGCTCGTTTTCAATCTCTTGCACTAACCTTTCACGCTCCTTCAGGTGCCATTTCAATTCCCTTAGCAAGGTTTTTGTAACTAGTTCTGATCCAGGATACCTTGAGGGTTTGTAGGAATCATTTTTTGGCCATTTCATCCAGCCAAAAAGCGGCATCTTTAAGCTTGTGAGGGGGAAAGAAAAAGAAACTTCGCTTATTTCTGTTAGGCAGGCAGCATTGATGCCAGGGACTTCTTTTTAAGCAGGAAACTTTAAAGGAAACTTTGTTCCTCGTACTAAAATACTTTGCTGCAGCATAGGAAAAAAAGCCATAATCACCAAACCGGTATCAAATGTGACAAGGCTCACATTTTACAGCATTTCTCATGTTTTCTGGATTAACACTTACGAATCTAAAGCTCATTTGAAACTGCATATTTATCATCTTGAAATCACTTAACTTTCTTTTTATGGATAATGTAGGTGATGTTTATTAAAAAAAAAATTAAAAATTTGAGGTAATGCTTACATGTTAAGTGAAATAAAATAAATAGTTCAGTGCTGTAACTCGGCGCCTATCCTGTTCTTTAAAACTTCTGCATCACTTTTTATTTTAAGCAAATTCTTGTTTATATAACTTCTGGAAGCAGATCTAGTGGAATAGATTTATAAACTGCAGCTTGTTACAAACCATGCGGACAGAAGAACACAAATTTGAATAAAAATAGAATGAATTACCTTTGCAGTTGTCTGAACAGTGTTGTTTCAGGTGAGTTTGCTCGAAGGTCTCCTACTGTAGCATTTCCTGTTCCCGGGCTGTTACTACTGGTGGAAGAAAACAAGGTTTTTTCTTTTTTTATTCACTCAGACTGTGCTTAAAACGTCTTTCTGCAGTGCATATGAAAGCTTAAGTTTTTTTGCTTTTAAGGTTCTTTTTCATCCTCTGTACCCAAGAGCAGCAGTAATCCATTTAACCTAACGTGGTCTTCCTAATACTTCTACAAAGTCCATTAAGGTTTCCTACCTTTGATTTGTGTTCTGCCGATGGCAGCAATTCAAAGAAAGATGGTCGCAACTTCAGATGCTTGTTGCTAAAGCCATCCAAAGGTATTGTTGGCAGGGAGATGAATAATGATTGTCTGAAGCAACCGCAGACGTGCTTCTAGCTAAAGTTAAGGCTGTCGTATGATGTGATGCTTGGCTGTGCATAGCTGTAGGTCACAGTTTAGAGCTGTATTTCTATGCCTGTAGAGTGCTAAAAATAACTATGTTGCTTTTATCATCAAGCTAAACTTCCAGGCCCTTGAGATGCTGGAAGACTTTTCTCCCATTGGGGAGGGGGGTCAGACTGTTCTACTGTCACTTTTAAACAGCTAAGAATAGTCTTTCTCTGGTAGAGATCATCTAAAGCCTTTGCTAACAGTGTTGATGAAAGAGAGCTATTTGACAGTTGCTCGGGATTTTGTTGCTACATTAAATACTTTCTCCAGCTGAATTTCATCCATCTCATGCTACTACACTTCTTATTACTGTGCATAGCATAGCTGTTAGCATTTTTAATTAACATCTCAAATGTGTTCGAAGAAGCCAGTCTGTAACACCTACGGTGTGCCACGAAAGACGCATTAATCTAATTAAAGGAATAAAATGATAAAGAAATGCAAATTGAAGTCAAACTGCTGTAAAAAGCCCAGAATTTTGAGTCTTACCATAGACTTTGCTTCAGTCTCAACTGGCTGTCAGTTGCCTTTTCTCTCTTTCCTTGATGAGTTTTTTGAGCATATCCATTTCTAAGGTTCATTTTCAGGGATGGCATCGCGCACGCTAAAGGTCGCTGAAGCAGCCATTTTCCGTTCCAGTTATCTGGTCTCTTCCTATTAATTTTAAAAGGTGGACACACTAAGTGCCTTCTCTTCTGCTCTTTCTCGTTACAGTGACTGTCTTTGCTCCTGTGAGTATTTTTTTGTTCCTACTTTTTTGCCTTCACTGGTGTGTTGAGCTGTTGAAGGAACAAGGCTTCTGTAAATTTGTTCTAGAGGTCATGCAACATAAAAGATGACGTGTAGGGCTGTTATTAAAACTGATACCACTTCTACATTGAAAAAATTCAAATGTCAGTATTAATCCTCTTCAACTGGAAGGTTTTCACATTGCATTGTATGTGGTACTATGAAGAAGGAAGGAAGCTAGGTTTATGATGACAGAACTGTCCTGACAGATTTTCAGACGAAATAAAAATGTTCTTTGCCACCTCCTTTACAGCACAGTTGCCGTGTCACTGCTTACTTTCCAATTGGATACAGTGGGGCAGGGGGAAGGGAACTGCTGCATGGCATAAAACCTCTAAAAATTAAGGACACGTACTGAAAGGTGTGGAAGTGAATTAAATGAGAAAACTACAACAGTGGCTCTTTTGGGTTTTGGTTGTGTCATAAAGCATTGAGTGCCAGGATACTGACGATGATGCTTTCCTTTCCACTGGAAGGGGAGCAGTTAATTGTATTGCTTCTAGTTCTGTGCATGTTTGAGGTCTGCCTTCAGGAAGAGATGACTGCTTGTGTGAGTTTGACATTGGGAACTGGGAGGTGAAGGAGAGCAATAGATTCACAGTGCTGTATTGGGATGGGAGTTTTGACTTTCACAGATAGCAGGGCTTTGATGAGGACCATGGTTAGTACTTGCAGTTGTTATGATGTAGCCTGGGGGAAGAAGCCTCTATTTTGATTCCTCTCAGTAATTGCTTGGCAGTTTTATAATAAAATTACAAATGGTATGAAGTTGTTACTGCATACTTGTGGCAGTCTTGAGTAAACTCAGGGATGCTGTGTTTTTTGAAAGCAGTTTAGGAATGTAAGGTTCTGAATCTCTTCTCTTTGTTTTCATTTCCCTTTTCTGAATCTTCCTCTACTGGTGTTAGTGTCTAAAACCAAATACAGTACTAATATACCAATATAGTACTTGAATGAGACCGTAATGTTATTTATACAATGATGAGTAAGTTTTCATCTTTAAAGAACCTTAAGTTACTCTGCCACTGTAGCAGAACAGTTCTTTATAAAAGTATCAATTAGTAAATTAATCCTAATGACTTGTGTGTATAATATAAAATGTCAATTAAAGAGTATTTTCTGTTTTATTTTCATTTAACATCCTGAGTATACTGTGTTTTCTGAACTTTCTAGGCAAGGGATGTAACGAATTTTGAAAGCGTGTTTCTGCTTTTTATCCTATGGGCTTCCTGGTATCAAATAAATTTGTTCCAAAACCTTAATACATCTCTTTCCTGCTGTACTTATTCTACCCTCAACCTCAGTTAATTAAGAGGTATGCAAAGAGTTGATACTTCTTGAACCACCTGGGCAATCCACCAGTTTACAGAAATGTTTTTATATAGGCAGTGGATGAGGAGTTTGTGTAACCTGGTTTGGGGAGAAAAGAGGGACATCTGATTTTCCTCTTTCTTGAGAGAGCAAAATACTTCTTTCCTGCGTTCCACAAGCAATATCTGTGTATGCAGCTTCCAGAGCAGATTACTCTGGCTGTGTATGTTAAGTACTTGCATGCTTCCCGAAGCCCTTCTCAGACTTAGTTAGAAATGGAGGCTTGGAATAAAGCTCTGATTGCATGGCCTTGTGGCTGGGTTCACTTTTCTCCCTTGCATTCGGACCGTATGAAGAAAAAATGCTTCATCTGAGACTGGCTGAACATGGCTAGGAAGTCTAGAACAGAAGTTTCTATGGAAGAGCCTTTCCTGTGTAAGGAGTCTAAGCTTCAGCACCCAGCAGAACAGCTGAAACCCGTCTCTGCAGTACTGGCTTCTGTGCAGAGGTGGATTTGTTCCTCAGGGGTGTGGTGGGTGCCTTTGATTTACTCATGGCTTTTAGCTGTGCTAGTTTCATAACCTTTGGGTTACAGATACAGAAGGAAGGAATCATTGAGGCAGCTTAACTTGTGGTTCCATACTTCTGTACACAAAATCAGCTTGCATGAAAATTCTCTAGAAAATATTCTTTTTTTTTTTTTTCCTTCAGCAGACAGATGCAGCCTCTATTTAGAGGGTGGTATTTGTAATAAGGTAATTTGTGGATCACCAGTCAGAGAAATGCGTGTGCCTTCATGCATAACCGGGGCCTTTTTTCAATGTATTCTAGTATTTTATTTACCCTTTTAGAATGAAATATGATGCATTCTAATCAATCTGATTAGGAGGAGGCTTACTTAGGGGTTGTGCTACTAGTTCTTACTTGATTGAGAGGGAGAAAGGAGGGTCATTCTAGTGCAGTATCAGCATAGGGCATCTTTAAAGAATTCCTGCAAAGACAGCACCACACCTACGATGATGGTTACGTTCTCTGGGTATTGTTTGCAATGAAGAGGTGCAGCTGAACCCAGTGCTTGCTGTCAGAAGTCTCACAGTTGCTAAGCGGCTTTGTTCTGCTACATGTGGCTTCATGGATGTCTAGTTCATTGGTCTCATTTGCAGCCTGAAAACATCCAGTACTCAGCATGTTGTCTACTCTGGGAATTCTTCTGTCTCTTTCTGCTTGCCCCCAGGCTGTGAGGGGAGCCTTGACAGTGAAATAACAGGTGTGTGACTGTGAAGACTTGGCGCCTGGGTAGAAGCGTTGTTTGCTTTTAAAGGTCTACAGGTTGGAGACCTGGATCTCCTTGCCGATACTCTTTCAGCTTATGTTATCAACGAGGAGCCCTCTGCCCCGTGTTAAAGGCACAGCACAGCTGCAGAGGAAGGGTAGTTCCATACACTTCTGGTGTGAGTGCAATAGCAGCACATGGAATTTAGATAATTGATATTTATTGCAGGCAAGCAGCATGAATCAGTGAGATGTGTGTTCTGAGGGTGTGGAGTATACTTGGTTTTCAGCTTTGTTGGTGCAACAGCAAAACAATTCTGAAGAAGTACTTGTAGGGTAGTAGTAAAGTGCTTTCATGGAAGTTTACAGCAATTTCCTCCGAGGGTAGGTAGTGGAGTAAGGGAAATGAGGTGGATTCCTACTTGAGAAGAGTGGAATACGGCACCATGGGTTAATCATAACTTACTTAGATGTCATCTACTGCAGGAGATGAAATAGTTTGTGGCAAGATAATATTTCGTAGCTAAGAAGTGACTGCAGATGTTCTTTTTATTCTATCCAGTGCTTTCCAGAATCTTCAGAATCTAAATAAATTCACCTCTTTAGCATGGCAGACTTGGATATTTACATGGTGTGTGGCTAATTAAGTTCTAAGTTCTTATTATGAGCTTTCATTGCTCCTGCAGTGAGTGATTTGCTCTAATGCAGAAGACGTAGTCTTGCTGCAAACTAACACTCTGCCCAAGGCTCCATCCAGCCTGCCCTTGAGCACCTCAGGGATGGGGCACCCGCAGCTCTGGGGCAGCCTGTTGCATTCTGTGACAGGTTGGAGTTTCATATTATATAGGAAGGTCACCAATGCTAACGGTCACCTGAGGAAAGTGATCTATAGTCAGCAGATAGGATGGCGTGCTTCCATTTGTAAGCACTGTCCCACTACTTGGACTTCATAATAAACTTTGCAGTTTGTTTTTCTTTTGATATAACGGAACAACTCATTGGAGCCATTTCAGGCTGCAGACCAGCAGTGTGTCTGCCTCCTCAGGTGGCACTGGAATGCTTACACTTATCAACAGCTGTGAACAAAACTTGCCACAAGCCTACATAAGAGGCCTATTGATAATGTTCCTCGTTTGGTCCTTTGCTGTGACAGCTAACAACAGTAATAACTGACTTTTTAGAATGTTAGCTAAGTTGTTTGCCATTGCTGCATTCCCATTCATGTGATGAATAAGACCAGGATGTGCTTAAAGCTGCTGTCTTCCAATTATACTTTGTGTAACAGTGGTAACTCAGTGCTGCTGTTGCATCACCAATAGGCAGGGGAGTTACAGGTGTCGTTTGGTAATTGAGGCGAGCCTGCATTTGATGCTAATCTTAGTGGGGCAGTGAAGATGGTGAGCATCCAGAGGCAAAGGGCATGAGAAGCAGGGGAGGCCACTGAGTTGCTCAGAGCAGAGGAGCTGAGGGGAGGCCTTATGGCTGCAGCTCCTCGCAGGGAGCAGAGGGGCAGTGCTGAGCTCTGCTCTCTGTGACAGGGCCCGAGGGAATGGTGTGGAGCTGTGTGAGGGGAGGAGCAGCTGGGGGTTAGGGAAAGGCCCCAGGAGATGGAGGGCATGAACAGCCTGCCCAGGGCACTGGGTACAGCTCTGAGCTGCTGGATTTTAGAGTGTCTGGACAGTGCTCTCAGACATAGGGTTTGGATTTCAGGTAGTACAGTGTTTTAGATTAGATGATCCTTGTGGCTCATGTTAACTTGTAATCCATAGCAATGACAACATTAATTTACAAAACTATCACACCCTGAGCAGTCAGGGCAGTATTGCTGTGTAGCTTGTCACCATGTGCTCTGGGTACAAGTTGGCCCCTTCTGAAGAGCCCTACTTGAGCTTTCTGTGTGGAGAGGAGCTTGTAAAACTCATCTATGGGAGAGTCCAACTCTCTGAAGCCTGACAGTTTGTCCCCATCTTCTGACTGGCAGAAGATCTTAGTCCCATACTGACAATAAATTTCAGAACTGGGGTGTTTTTTTCCTGTAATTTGTGGTTGTTACTCTTCTTGGATTCTGACTGTGTATGAAGTGGGAGACAGAAGTTCTCACCAAGCTTATGGCTTAATACAGTGCAAATATTTCTTGAAATATGAAGGTCACAGTCAATACAAATCTGCATGGTTGTTTTTTTTTTGCAATTTTTTGGATTTGCTGAGCAGTTCAAGTGTACTTCCTCTCTCTTTAGTTCAAATTTTAACACAGGTGTCTGCTGTGATGAAGAGCTGTTGTGTTTGAGATACCTTTGTATGAAGACTTGATCACTGAGTAGCTAACCAGGTATTTAGAACAGACCTCTTCAGTGGGCAAAAAAGCAAGTATTGCATCGATTCTTAACAGGTCAGTGTTTTTAAATATGTATTTGAGTATTCTGTGGTTAAGCTTCACTTTGAATTCAGGTAATCTTTTGAGTGACTGTACATTTTCATTTTAAGTCAGTGTATTTCTGCAGGTAAGGCCAGGCTTCTGAAAGTCTGAAAATCTGGAATGCCCACTGTCAGTTAAAAGGAGTCATTTTTAGGATGTCCTTCAGTAAAAGCAGAGGAAGGTTATTTACTGTCATGGCAAATGTTCAGTTATGTAAAGTGTCACATTATTTTAGTTTCAGAGGAGAGACTTTGAAATGATCTACAGTATATATTGTACTAAAATAGTACAGCAAAATATTGCTCTGTGTGCTCAGTGTTCTTTAAGTGATCTTTCCCCCCATGTTCTCTCAGTAGGTGGTCAGCTCATGTGGTAGGAGCCCTGACTTAGGGCACTCCTCTCATCAGCTGTGAAATGAGTGACACAAGTTTTACATTCAGCTCCACTCTTGTGTGAAGAGAGATTTTCATGGCAAATGAGGTGGAATATAAATGAGCAGAAGTGCATATGTAAGAATCTTTAAAAACTTCCGTCTTAGAACATTCTTTTACCTTCCCTTTTATTTGTCTTCCTGATAGGAGCTTCTACCCTGAAATTAAACAGCCAATAGAAGTACCTGATTTTTTTTTTTCGTATTTGATAAGCATCCATTTGAATCTTTCAAGCATCATTTACGTATTTGAGTATTTTCTTCATGCTGCCCAGTTGGCATCCAGTGGTGTCCTCTTTTACAGAGAGCAACACTAGATGTTTCTCCTCGTTTTTTTCCTTTCCAGTCATCACTTGTAGAGATGTTAGTTGTTCAATGCATACATTGGTTGGGTGGGTTGTTTGTTTTTTAGTACGTGTTGCTGGGAAGAGCCAAGTACATCAGCTGTCACCTGTGACTGAGATTGGGCAGCTGTCTCTGGTTTTGAGAAATAAGTGAATGCAAGAGTGCTGTTTAATATTCCAAATTATGTTCAGATAGAAAACTTACTGAGTGTTATTCAGTTATGATAGCCTTGTTGACTTATTAGAGGTCATTCTGTAGCTTGGAGAAAAGGAAGACCTTTCTCTATCTGAAATTACTTAAAGAAAAGCACCCTTAGTATATTTGAGAGCCCTTAAAATTGGGTATGCCAACAATTTCTGGCGTTGAACTGTTTCCCTTCTATTAATTCTGCCTGAAGTGGCAGCCACATTTAATGTTACGTTCATTACACTGATTTAACCTTTTGAAGTATTTTCATTATTGGCTTTAAATATTTTCTCACAATCAAATCCTGTAAGCAGTCAGATGTGCAAAGATCAGTCACGCGTCAGAAAAAGGTTATAGTGGTTAAACTGTGTGGGAAGCAGTATAGAAAGTATCCCATCCTCTTGTAACAAACAATACCAATTGTCTTTCATAAAGAGGCTTGGTAAGCACTGCCTCTTTACTGTGTTGGAAGGCCTTTTACTGGCCACTGCTGCTCAGGCTCCGTGTTCCTGCATCTGCTACTTCTGGGTATGTGTAGGAAAAGCGAGATGTCTTGAGTTGGGTACAGCTTTAGAGGTAGCTGATGTGTTGCACAGCTGTTAGAACGTCTCAACAGCAAGTAACTCTTGATAGTGACATTACTGGTTGATTATGTTCTCAGTGGTTCGTAATCTTGCCAGCTTTCATCCATTCAGGATGATAATTTTTCATGTCATCTGTTTGCTGCAGATTCTGTTGTAGAAATCTGTTCACATCTGAGGGTGAAGTGGGCAGATGTGGTCTGAATTTGAATAAGGTCAAGCTCACTTTTGTGAGGGGAAAGGAAGGAAAAAACAGAGCATCTCAAGTCTTCTGATTTTTCTTTAAATCGAAATAATGATTTGATTTTTTTGTCTATAATTGTGTTACAATGAAGAGAGTCTGGAAGGCCTGAGGAATATATGCTGTTTTAGGGCAGGTATCCTGAAAGGCAGGCATTCACTGCATCAGGGGGAATAGAAGTGGGGACAAGAGAGCTGATGCAGTGGACAGGCACGTGCTTCATAAGGAGTATCTGGCAAAGCTCCTTCGTTAGTGGTGTCCTCTCTTACCATAGAATGGATTTGAATTGTCTGCATCTCGACTTTCTTCTGCTGCCAGCAAATGCTTGTAGAAACTCCTCAGAAAAATACTCCATTCCTTTCTGTCTGTGTAACAGATGATGGCTTACAAATGATTTTGTGAGTGACGTTGTTCTGATGACTTAGAAGGCTGCCAGAGGGCTCTGGAAGGATTTTTTCTCAATTTACTTAAACCGCATATGTGTATGTGCTGTAAGCTTTTTGCTTTATTAAAGTTGCAAAGTTCAACATTAAGATACTGTGAAATGATGTAATTAAGGTTGTTTGTTCATTTCATATGCCCAGATGCAATTTCCCAATTACATATGATTTTCTCCAAGACTGTAGCCTGAATCAGTGCATAGACTGAGCAATGTTCATTACTAATGAGTGGCTATTAAGCATTTTCTTTATTCATTGCATAGCCTGAGGTTTATTTACTGCATGCTGCTTTCTGAAGACAAAAGCCTTAACGTCTGAAAGAAAATAGCCAGTTACCCAAATAAAATCTCATGTAACCTCACCGAGGTCACACTGTCCTCGTTTTCCTGGAGTTACACAGGCAGTGATCAGGAGCTTGTTCTCTGAGCTCAGAATCTGAGTATATGCACTATTATTTAAAACAGGGTTTATTGAGTCATTTCAGCTGCAGTTTAAGTACCCACACTCAATTTTAATCGCTTTATCATATTTTTGGTTTTATTTGTGTTTAATAGTTATTCAGTAGAAGAACCTAACAGGTGGGCTGACTGTATTCTATGAACTCTTCCAAATAGTGCCTGAGGGGCTGTAGCAGAGTATTCCCTCTTCCAGGTATTTGAAAAGTTGGTGTGGTCAGCCTGCTGCAGCCTGCTTTCTGTAAGCTGGCAGCTGCTCCTCACGTGGCAATTGTGTGAATGTGTGCAATCCTGGTGAGCTCTGTGCTAAGAGAAATTCAAGAGCTAGAGAAGCACTGCCTTAGCTCTATCAACAAAATATCATTAGGACAGGATATGAAGTCATTGTGTAGGCTTTTGTGTCCTTCCTCTCATGTTTTGTTGACAGCAGTATGGTGATAAATGCTTGTTGTTTCCTGTGGGAGGAATAGTGGCTGATTTCAGTGAATCTAAATGTCTGTAGCACAACCAGGCTAGCAGAGTTTATCTTTCTAGAGAAGATGGGCACTTGTGGCATCAAGACAGGGAGCTGTTGGAGAGGGTCCAGAGGAGAGCCACAAAGATGATCAGGGGACTGGAGCACCTCCCCTATGAGGACAGGCTGAGGGAGCTGGGCTTGTTCAGCCTGGAGAAAAGAAGGCTGCAGGGTGACCTCATTGCAGCCTTTCAGTACCTAAAGGGAGCCTACAGAGGGGAGGGGAATCAACTCTTTGAAAGGGTTGATAACTGCAGGATGAGGGGAAATGGTTTTAAGTTGAGGGAGGGCAGATTTAGGTTGGATGTCAGGGGGAAATTCTTTACAGAGAGAGTGGTGAGGTGCTGGAACAGCTGCCCAGAGAGGTTGTGGATGCCCTGTCCATTCTTGGAGGTGTTCAGAGCCAGATTGGATGGGGCCCTGGGCAGCCTGGTCTGGTGTTAAATGGGGAGGTTGGTGGCCCTGCCTGTGGCAGAGGGGTTGGAGATTCATGATCCTTGAGGTCCTTTCCAACCCTGGCCATTCTGTGATTTTGTGTGACTTAGGTTCATTTATGATTTGTTATTAAATACAATTCTTGTATGTCTACTTCTTTATGTGTATTTCTTCATGCTATGCATGTAGAACAGGACTTTTTTTTACCCCCTATTATTCTATTATGTTATGTGTAGACTTTGTCTTATGTGTCATGGCATAACTCTGAATTTACATAATGTTTTCTTTTTTGGTATCTCATTCCTGCCCAACCATCATCTCTTGGCTCAAAGACAAAAGTTCTTTCCTTAAAGCAGTCAGGAGATTGTATTTATTCCTTTCCACCTCTGCTGTCTAGGGAATCATGCCAGAATTGTGTGTATTCTCTGACAAGGACTTGTGAAACTGAACAAGTTAGTATTTGTTCAAAAGTAATCTTAGGCTTTCATCAGGAGAGAAATTCCTGGGTATTTAAGAACTTACAGGAGGATGCTTTGGGAACTTAGTTTTTTAAATCCAGACAAGATTTAATGTGGCACTTTCCTCAGGCTGGTATCTTAATGCAAGGACAAAATGAATCTCTGAAACTCGTTCATTAAGGTAGGTACTACTTGACGTAGTGTGTCCGAATGTGCTGTGTATTGCTGTTATTTCTAGAGAGATCTGCGACTACGGAGTTAGGAATTACACATTAAATTGGCATTTCTTTTCTGCTTAGGCTGCCTGTCCCTGAGAGAAGTGAAACTAAATGTGCTGAAAAATACAGACAAGTGGGGGCCCAAAAGCGAGATGCGCCTGGAAATGATCTGTTTGTCTGTGAACAAGGTAAAAGCAAAGCAGGGAAAATAAACTGCTTCCTACTATGATTTCAGTTGCACCTGTCCTTCCATCTTCTTCTGTCTTTCCTCAAACAAAACTGAACCTCATATACTTATTTCCTGCTTATCTGATGCTTTGTTTGTACATTTGTGCAAGAAGTGGTTAAAAAGAAAATAGCCACCTTATCAGGCACTGCTGTTCTCAGAAAATGTTATTGCATAAATCTGTGTGTGTAAATGTGCTTTATTGCACTGATAAATGCAGCTGTGTTAGATAAATATCTGCAAGAAAAACAACTCTGCATTCAGTGTGCCTTTTTCTTCTCCCATTTTTCTCTTTCTGTTATTTCTGTGTGTACTTAATGGTTGTTTTGTTTGTCTTTAGAGAGAAATTTGATTGCACCTCTTTCCTAGGAGCTTCGGTAAAAGCAGAATGAGGCTGGCTCAGTTGTCAGGGCAGCTTAGCTTCAAACTCTTAACTGTGCTTCTTAATTTCCAAATTTGTTAATGTAGTTGATTTCCCAAGGAAAGGACATCTTTGTGGTTGGTTTGTTCTGTGTGCCTTTGTCTGATTATTTGCCTTTTTTTTTTTTTTTTTAAATCCCTTTGCTGATTTCCCAGAATTTGGAACATGGAGAATTTTATTTTTTTTTATAAAAGTGTCCTCTCATGCCTTTGCAAATTGCATGACCTCTGGAATCCTGGTAGATCCCGGAGCTAGCTGACTAATTACCAGCTGATAGGAAGCAGGTGTGGCTGGCCTGTCCAGCATGTGCAGTGCCCCTGTCCGAAGCACAAAATATTGCCTCTTGTTCACTTGATGTATCATAAAATTTGTAGGAGCAATGAAAACATTGAGTAATGGGATTGAAAAAAGCCTAGGGTGTTGTGGTTCAGAAATGTGTTAATCTGTTTTCTTTTGTGTACTTTGCTAGTGAAGCAACGAATTCCATGCGTTCCCTTATTGTTTAATTTCTGAAAGTACTTTGGTTTTGATTAATTTAGGGAAATGCCATAAATCTGGCTACTAAATGAGACTTATAGGATAGGAGCTTAATTTTGCAGTACTGGTGGCCTGCTTAATTATGAATGGAATTGATATTTGCAGTGTTTCTGTAAAAGAAAAGGAGTTATTGTTAGGAAATACTGCTTGAATAGGAAGTTGATGTGGCTTTAAAGTAATTAAATAAACAGCAAAACCAGAAGAAAAAGTTTTATATTTATTAGCTCAAGAAGAGAACATCCAACAGTAATTCTTCCTTGGCCCATTATTTGGTGCAGGCCATCTGAGTCCAAGAACTGTTAGTGCACCTTTGATGTAACGAGGTCCCAGAGTGCTGTATGCTATAAATACCGTATGGGCCTATGAATTGGTTTTCAATGCATGGAATCACAGAATGGTGTGGGTTGGAAGGGGCCTTCAAGATCATCTGGTCCCAACCCTCTGCTATAGGCAGGGACACCTCCCTCTAGACCAGGTTGCTCACAGCCCCATCCAGCCTGGCCTTGAATGCTTCCATAGAGGGGGCATCCACAACATCACTGGGCAACCTGTTCCAGTGTCTCACCATCCTCACACTAAAGAATTTCCTTATGATCTGAATCTGCCCTCTTCTAGTTTAAAGCCATTTCCTTGCCTCCCCTTGCATGTCACTATCTGCCCTTATGAAAAGTCCCTCCTCAGCTTTGCTGTAAGCCTCTTCAAGTGCTGGTAGGTCACTATTATGCCCTCCTCTTCCCCTCAGAGTGCTTTCTTCTCCAGGCTGAAGAGCCCCATCTCTCTCAGCCTGTCCTTACAGGGGAGGTGCTCCTGCCTTCTCATAATCTTCATGGCCCTCCTCTGGACCTCCTCCAACAGCATTGAGATATGTTCTTGCATTAAAGCATGCTTTTCTAAACCATATGCACTAAAACTTCAGTGCACTAAATGTAATTGTTACCTGGAAAACATGATAAAGCAACACAGCCTTCCTACCTCTACAAGATTATGCCGACACCGAGATCTTTTCTTTAACAGCTTGAGATTTCTTCCAGCATTGGTCAAATCCTGCAGTTACTGATGTCTCAGCACTGACATGTTTGTGCCAGAGGGAAGCCCAGTCAGCCTTTGACAGTGTTCCTGTGACAGAATGCTATATATGAGTTTTGCTGGATTATATATTTAGAATCTTTACCAAAAACCTTTTTAAAAAGACACTTTCCATACTTTCCAGGGATGGTGATGTTAAGTTCTTTCATATATTTTATAGTGCTTAGTAAATAACTGCATAAACAGTTTTTTTTTTCTAATTACCCAGATTCTAAGTAAACAATTGTTCTTGTTGGAGAGTTTTTTTTATGCTTTATCAGAGTGCCTGAATGAACTGTCCAGCATTGGGCATTTTATGTTTGGGTTATGACCTTTATTTTACATTAAATATTTCCCTTCTGAAAAGATATAGTAAATTTCATTGCCAGTACTGTGTGTATTTTTAAAAACAAAACAACAGCAACAAAAAATCTCAATGTAAAGTGAAGTTTTTAGCTTTTATTATTTATATGCAAAAATGTAAGTAAATTTCAATGCTACACCTGGAGAAAGCTGTTGGAATACATAATGGTTCTAGAAATTCTGCTCTTAATTTCAGTATCACTTAAGCCTAACTTTTTCATTACACGAAATTACTGGGTGCCAAACCTTTCCCTTTGTTTTCTGTTTCTCTCTCTCCCCACCTACTGAAGTTGTTTTCTTTCTCACAGGCAGTCTGATGATGACCTTCTGGTCTTCATGGTAGCACTGTAAAATCTGGTGCTGTATTTCCCAATGTTAACTGTGACTGAGCACATGCTGCAGTCTTTTAGCAACAATGTCACATCAAAAGGTCGTACTGTTACTTAACAGTATTGTCTTGATTGTGAAGAGGTAGAAAAATAATGATCTGCGCTACAAAGTATGGCTTACTTTTTCACTGTGGGTCCAGTGGGCGCTATGGGAAATGCAGACAAAGTTGAAAGTATAAATAAGGCATGGGTTTTTTTTTTTTTTAAAAAAAGAAGTTTGAGGGAACAGGGGTAGATTTTGCACTTGTAAGGTAAACTATACACAAACACTGTTCTTTTAAATTAAGAGGAAAGCACAGAAAACTACAGCATTGCAGATATCCTTGGCTGGGCACTGACCTGCTGGAAAGGAACTCAGCAGAGAAGGACCTGGGAGCCCTGGTGGACCTGGCTAACTATTGGCCAGCAGTGTACCCTTGTGGCCAAGAAGGCCAATGGTAAACTGGGGTGCATTTAAAAGAGTGTGGCCAGCAGAGTGAGGGAGGTGGTCTGTCCTTCTACTCTCTTCTGGTGAGGTCACATCTGGAGTATTGTGGCACTTCTGGGCTCCTCAGGTCCAGAAAAATAGGGAAATTGTAAGTCCAACAAAGGGCCGTAAAGATGGAGCCTGGAGCATCTCTCTTGTGAGGGCAGGCTGAGGGCTGGGGCTGTGCAGCCTAGAAGAAGACTGAGATCTCGTGTATAAATAAGGGAGGGTATCGACTCGATGAGACTGGGCTGTTTTCTGTGATTCCTGGCAACAGGACAAGAGCTCAGACTGAAACACAGCATGTTCCATATCAACATGAGAAAAAGCTGCTTTACTGTGAGTCTGACAGAACACTGGAACAGGCTGCCCAGAGAGGAGGTGGACTCTCCTTCTCTAGAGATACTCAAAACCTGCCTGGATGTGGTCCTGAGCAACGTGCTCTCGGTGACTCTGGCTGAAGTGGGAGATGGGACTGGATGATCCCAAGTATTCCATTCCCACCTCAGTCTTCTGTGGTTGTGACACTGATGGTGGTTTATACACCAAAGCAACATCCTCCCAGAGCAGCTGCTAATTAAGCAACAGTTACTTAGACACAGAAAATCACTTTAATTCTAAAGATGATTAATTCTGTTATTTTTTTGTGCGATTTAAACTTTGTGGAAGTTAGGTTTTCAAATACAGTAATTATGTTCCCACACTCATCCTTCTCATTATGTATTGTTGTAATTTACTTTTGATTATTTTTTACTAGATGCTTCAATGTCTAATTGTGAGCCGTGTGTTTGGAATTCTATATCAATGACAACTAACCATAAATATGCTTGTATGCCTGTAGCCAGACACAGGGAAGAGGTAATCATGTTGTACTTTCATTGTGGAATAAATCTGAGAATCGTGGTGTGTTTGTCTTTGTTGTCTGTTGGTTGTCTGTTGTTTTTTTTTCTTTAGGGTGGGGGTTTTATGTCTGTTTGTTTTTTATTTTCTCAGAAGGGAACTGCTTTTCCTGTTTTAAGCATTGTAGAAGAGGCTTTGTTTAGTGTGCAAAAGCTTTGTGCACTGTACAAACCTATTGCACAGAAATCCTTTCAGGAAGAAACATTGCTATTATGTTTTGTTCATAGAAATAAATGTGAGGTACACAAATGTGAATGTGAGCCTGTGATCTTTTCTGTGACCTAATGCCTTAGACGCTGTGGAAATATGCCATAATAATCTACGAAGGTTTGTTAAGCTTCCTGAAAGCTATTGATAATTCATGTCTGTTTGAAATCTGTTGTGAGTTCTTTTGTAGGCTTACAAGCTTTTTGAAAAATTATTTCAGCTCTTGTCTCTGATAAAAAGCAATTCAGTTGTGATTATACAAGGAGCAACGGGAAGTGGTAAGAGCACACAGGTTCCACAATATGTTCTGGATTATTGCACTGAGCAATCTGTCTACTGCAACATTGCTGTGACCCAGCCTCGGAAAATTGGTGCCAGCAGCATTGCCAGGTGGATTAGCAAGGAGCGATCATGGACACTAGGTGGATTTGTAGGCTACCAGGTATTAAAAAATAATAATAATAATTCAAATTGTACTTAAAAATAACGAGGAAAAAGCAAAAAGCACCCTATCTTGTTTATTGGTTACATCTTTTTTTCTTAGTTACTTATTAATCATATCTAATGTGCTGAAGAAATTTTAAGAAATCTGCTTTTAAAATGGAATTGCAGCTTTTTAGCTATGTGCTGCTAAACATTCATAAGCAAATGTGTAAGCTTTTGAAGTAAAACAAATAGAAGTACTAGTTGGATGCCAGCAGAAATTTGTCTGTGTTCCACTGATTGGATGCATTTATATCATCAATTACTGAAACAGAACATAATTCTGAAACAATTTATGTTTCTCTTTAGAGGCTTTTCCAAGCTTGAATGAGCCTTTATATTTTATTTCATTTTAAATTTCTTTCAGATGCAGATTCCTGGAATACATGTAATATTTGTTCATGTCTGTTTTATTCTTTTTGTCACGTTAGGTAGGTTTAGAGAACATATCCTCAACGGAGACAAGGTTGCTGTACATGACAACTGGAGTCCTTCTTCAGAAAGTGGTTACTGCCAAAAGCCTAACTGAATTCACACACATCTTCATTGATGAAGTAAGTCAGTGGAAATACATTCCAGTTTCAGATTAAGAAAACCTTATCTTTTGTATCTCTTACCATGCTAAAGAAATCAAAATGCAGACACCTACTTTTACAAATAAGTAAATATTCTTTGTATAACTTGTCCAAACTAACAGTTCTTGAAATGGCCTTGTCTTTGAGTTCTTTGAGCACTGAAATTTAGAACCGAGGGTTTATATACCACTAAGCTGTTAAACTCTAAGATAAGGAAATGTGGATTAGATAGAAGATTCAACAATTGAA
Organism: Tympanuchus pallidicinctus; assembly: GCF_026119805.1. Lineage (NCBI taxonomy): Eukaryota > Metazoa > Chordata > Aves > Galliformes > Phasianidae > Tympanuchus > Tympanuchus pallidicinctus. The sequence goes on from NW_026294747.1 coordinate 49,763,237, forward strand.
CAATTAAATCTGCTTGGATGAGTGAAGTTCTGTGGCACTTCATACAAAAGAACAGATTGAGATTTTTTTTTTTAAACTTATTTTATTTGAGAGCTCTAACCTGAACTGATTGTATCAGCATGTACTGCTTTCAGCAGCTTTCAAGTCCTGGCTTTCAGGTTTTTGCTTTTTGCCTCCACATCCATAACTCTAGTTCCTAATCCTTTCCTTGCTCTTACCCCATAGATCTTGACTCAGTAGTCACTGTTTCAGTAACCCTCAACTTCATACTTAATGAAAGGTCCCAAATCAATCAGGGTACTGAAGGCACATTGGAATGTACTTAAGCAAGACTTGCTAACCCCACAGCAAGTCCTAGCAGTCAGTCTAGGAAGAATTACACTGAAGTCTGCTAACTACCTGAAAAGAATGAATGTTCAGCTTTTGAAGGTTGAGATCTAAAAAAACCCTGCTGTTCTTAATTGTACATAAACTAATAAGTATAGGAAAGGATATGTTAATCATTGATAATGTTGAGTAAAAGCCATCATTGACCTGTACAAGAAGTAACCAAAACAGGTCAGGATATAAGAATTCATAAAGAATTGGAGAAAAACTAATCTAAAGAGGTGTTGTGTATTTTGATCCTGACTAGAAGCCATCGGGATCAAGAGGAATCTGATTTGATTTGCTTAGTTTTTAGACAAGCAGAAGATCTATTTCCTGCTGGGATCAGTTTGTATCCTACCAATACAATTTGCTTAGCCATCCTCAGAATCCTCACCATCACTTCAACTGCTGTTAAATCTAGAGCTCCTACAAAGGAGGTTATTCCTGTCTGAACAGCTGTGTTGAGATATAAAATGAAACTAAATTGCTTAGTCCTAAAGGTGTATTTTCTGCTATGGTAATGTACTGTTCAAGTTACAACAGTGTATAAAATGTGAAAACAAGCAGCATGGGGAGAGACATCCAAGAGAAGAACGTGAGCTGATGAAAACTGAGCTGTGGATGATGTCTTTCAGGTGCATGAGCGTACTGAAGAAATGGATTTTTTGCTCTTGGTAATCCGTAAACTGTTGCATACAAATTCACAATCAGTAAAGGTAGGTTAAAGCATATTCTACTTCTTTCTTGCAAAAATAAACTCAGTTTTTTATCTACAGAGAGCATAGTTTAAAAAAAAACTTACTTTAATATTAGTCATTATTTTTAAGTATTATTTGGTTTGCTGCTTTTCTTAAGCAAGTAAGCTAAAGGGCATTCTTTTCCTGGCCAATATGTGTTCTAAGAACTTTTTCTTTTCCTCTTGTTAAAATGAATTAGCTTCTAAACTTTGCTTAAGGCTAAAAATGCAAGATGGAGATTTTACTAGAGTTATGTATGGGGTATTGAGGGCAGTGCTTATCCTTGGCTAAATATGGTAGCATTAACTTCTGGAAGTGTTAAGAAAAGGTAGAAATGTTGGATTGCGTTTTCCAGACAGAACTGTTAGTATAATCTGACTGAGATCTTTCTCTGCATGCTAGGAAACCACAACAGTTTGCTGAGATTTAGCGTGACATATTTAGTCTTTGTGGTCTCACAGTAACAAACTCATGAATTGTAAGAAATTAAATACAGGAAATAGGCTAATGCAGAGCAGCTCTGTGCAGCTCTTTGGGACTGCAGAAATTCTGCAAGGCTGATGGGTCTCTCAAGAGCTTCTCTTCTTTTGTGTCTGGATTCATGGAATGAAGGAGGCCTGTTTCAGGGGGAAAAAGTGCACCAATTCTTCATAAGACAGCAAAATCTCCTGTTGTGATTCACCTATCAGCAATTCTGATTTTTCTGGCAGATTGTTGGTATTATATTGTAGGGCAGATATTAGATTGGCTTTAAGATTTCTTTTTCTGGAGTGGGATTGTTTTAAGAAAACCTGAGAGTTTTGGAATGGTGTTGGTGTCTAGTAATGGCTGCTTAGGTAAAAAATAATAATAATAATAACAACAGGATAAATATGGTGGTAGTTTCACAGAACACAATTCAGGGTTCTAATAGTCCATTTGAGGGCATCTGAATCATAGGATCATGGAATGGCCTGGGTTGAAAAGGATCACAATGATTGTCTACTTTAAACCCTTCTGAGATGTGCAGGGTCACCAACCACCAGACCAGGCTGCCCGTGAGAAGTGGCCTCACGGTGCGTATTTTAATATGAAATTGATGGGACTGTAGGCATATCTCTGCTGCACAAGTGTTTCCAAGCTGCTTGATCTCAAAGAACTGCGTGCTTCAATAATTCTTTCCTTCCTATCTATGTGTTGCTCTGTGCTGGTGATGGTAGATGCTTCTTGCTGAGCTTCCACTTGGAGAATAAATGGGTTGTTTGGGGTTTTTTTTAGTAATGGGAGATCATTCAAGTGTGCTGTTAGGAATTTGATATTTTCCTTCCAGTTAGTAATCTGTATGGAATACTTCCTATTAGAAAAAATTAACAATATGGTCTGAAGAAGAGTTAATTTAATACCCCTTGCCTGTAGCTGAGGTTAGAATAACTTAGATTGGATTTAGCTTTAATAGCCTTCAGGCAGGGTTGTATTTAGCCTGTTGTTCTAGCGAAGGTAGTCTCAGCTATGAGGCAGATAATACTGTAGAGAGACAGATTTCAGATACTGCTTGCGCAGTTGCATGTTTTCAGATTTAATCTGCTCTTTATATTTTCCTTATTCCTTTAAGAGGATATGCTTTGGAGCTTTCTGAGCTCTGGAGTATGATGCTCACCTCAGTAGCTACATAGCTCTTTGTAGGAGGAATGCTCTTTCACTGCATTTTTGTTTAGAGTGTTGATTTGTGCATTTTGTTGTTTTGTTTTTGAATTTATGGGAGGTGTCAGGGAAGAAAAATAAAAAAAAACAAGGCTGGCAGTGTCCCAGTTTACAAGTAGTGTTTACATGTGGCTCGGAAAACCTGAGAGTAACTATATACCAGGTTATCTAATAGCTCCTTGCTTATGTTATTTTCCTAGTTTAAGCAGTCTGATCTACTCCAGCTGGCTGTGCTGAGCATTGGGTTTGCATTTGATATAGAGAAGCTGTATGGTAAATAACCACAGCTACTGTTTCACTGTTCTCCCCTCTCATCCTGCACAGGTTACGAGTTTTATATTGCGGTTTTTAAAGAAAGGCTTTTGTCAGGTAGCACGTGTTCTTCTGTTTGGGTGTGAATAGAGATTAAGAATTTTGGCAGTCATCTAGCAAGGAGCTGAATGTGATGCTTGAGAGCTTTAAGTCGAATAAACTTACTGAAAGTCAGGGAAAATTTGACATATTAAAAAAATGAGTCGCATTTTTAAGGCCTGGGTATCAGTACAGCTATCGGAATCTTAGGCAGTCTGACAGGACTAAGCTTATCTTTTGATTGAAGTGAAGATATTAATATCTAACTTCTCAGTGAAACTAGATTTGGAAATAGTGAGTGCTTTCTTGTTTTGAGGTCCGTGAAGTGATCTTAAATTAAGAGAAAGCACTAACTGTTTTTGGGTTGAACTTTAACCACAGGAAAAAATCTTCACATTTTCAGACCCAGATGTCTGGCCTGAGCCATTCTTTTTAAAGGTGCTTGCCTTTTTCTGTATCTCATCTCTATGGTTTTAAAGTATTCAGTTTTGATTGTCTTAAATTTTCTTAGAACATATGACAGCAGAAACCAAATTAAGACCATTGTAACATAAAGAAGTAAAGATTCTAAGATTCCAATGTAGTTTGTTTTACATTTGCTCTGCATTTTTTTAACAGATCATATTGATGTCTGCTACCATCAACTGTGAAGAAATTGCTGATTACTTTGCAATTCCAACTCAAAACGGTCTGAATCCAGCCTGTATTTTTAAGGTGGAAGGCAAACCTTATGCTGTTAAAGAGTATTATCTTGATGATTTGAAGCATATTGTTCATTTCCAGGTATGGGAAATAAGATTTTACATCGTTGTAGTAAGGAATTAGAATAGTCAGCTAAAAGTTGTGTAGCAAAATTATGAATAAGTGATTTTGCCTTGAAGTTTTAGACAGAAATGAATATATGTTGACACAACAATTTATTTAACTTCCAGTATCATTATCTGACGTAAAGTTTAACAGTTAGGGTAAATAAATACAGTTAGGCTTTAGTCACTGAGATATGAGAGTAATTATTTGATCTTGATAATTCAGAACATTCTAAAAACACTGATACAATGAAAAGAACAAGAGATGAACCTGAACAGTAGCAGTTTGTGAGCATACTGTTATCCTTTAGACTTCATCTCTCAATTCTACAGAAACTATTTAAAAACAGAAAAAAAGTCAGAAAGTAATTCCTTATGCTATGCACAGGGAAGGCATTTGTTATGCTTGAGCACAGGCAAGTCAAGCTAGAAGGCTGTCAACTGTTGAAGTTTTAATGCAGTCAAAAAAAAAAAATACAATAAATTTATGTAGCACTTGGCTTGTCATTGTTTGTACGTTTGGCAACTCAGACAACATGGGGGAGATTACATAACATGAGAGTTTTTTTCTAAGAGATTTTTGATGATAGATGACAACAAAAACATAACTAAGAAATTTAGTAAGAAGTCTACTTCAGTCCAGTTGTATGTCTAAGCTTTCAGCTGGAGATCAGCTGCCACATCTTTCAGCTCAGAGGTCACAAACAAAAGGAACTGCTTTTAGTCCGTATTTTTTTTTGTTTTCTTTATTTTTTTCTGTGTATAGGAGCATTTAACTTTGATTTTTAAGTTTACATTTGTTTTTATGTTGTGTTCTCCTGGCCATAGCTGTTTTCCTCTTTAGTAAGAGGGAAGAAATATGATTGCCCAAGAACTTATTTGTGCCCTAGTGCAACTGAGAAGCAGAGAAACACTACAGAATGATTTTTAATGTTTAAATAAAAAAAGCAATTGAGTGGGAAAGCACTAATATGTGCTTTTGCATCACTCTTCTTATGTGCTCTGTGTGGGGAGATTCTGAACGTCAGACTTATTAGAAGAAAAACGGAAAGTCTAAGAAGATTTATGTAACAGGAAATTGCCTTGACTCTCAGGCTCTAATAATTTGAGCATTACCATATGAAGTAGGAAGTCATCTTTCAGCATGTTAAGATTCAGAATCTGATAGCTGCCTGAGGTATAGGCTTCAGCTTTAGTTCTGAGTATTTCTGTTTCAGGGAAGTCACACAGAAGAATACAGCATAGTTGAGAGAAAAAATTCTGTTATAGGTGAACAGATTTTCTTTTCCCAAGCTTCTTCTTGATTTTGAAATTAATACTAAAAGATCGGGTATCACAAATCAACACTCATTGCTTATAAAGCATCTTGACTTGAATCAATTCAATAATTCCATTGTCTTGTATGCCATGAGGTCTGAACCTTTGTCCTTTCTCCAGAAAATCTCAGAATAATTTGATGTTACTGGATAAACGTAGAATTGTTTTATTCTGCAGACCTCTTAGCTACAATATTGTTGCTCAGTTTTGCAGGTGATAATATTTTAAAACTACCCTTGAAAATAGTTTGTTTTCTTTGAGCAGTTCTGACTCGAGGTAATTAGGGAATTCACTGATACTAATTGTGACCTGGACAATAAGCAGAAATCCAATCATTGCTTTGTATTCTTCTCTCAGCTTGTTTACAGTAATCACTTTTCTATGGTAAGATAGATGTTGCTGGATGAAAGATAAAGCTTTTCCCTTGAACAGCACCATATTTAGAAAATCAGAAAAGGAAGGGGAAAACGTTTTTCATTGTAGCCTTGTTGAATGGATATTGGGTCATTTATAGGTTTCAAATATATATGGGTCATTTATACTGATAAAATTTTGAGTATAAGTCTGTAAATGCAGTTTCTTTCCTTTTTGCATATTCTTCTGGATGCTTAAATAAATCATGTTTTGTCATACCTGCACAGGTTTTGATTTAAAAATGCACAAAGGCTGTATCTGTAGGCAAACTTAAAGCTGTCTGTGTTCTGTAAATGCATACTTGTTGCAGCAATATGGCACTGCTGATATCAAATGCAAATTAAAAATTAGTTAACAGTTAGTTAACTATTAACTTAGTTAATTGTGAGGTCAGACTTTTAAAAGTTAAGCAAGTAGGATGTCTTGGTTTTAGTCTTTGGTATCTGTGAAATTCTGTGTACCTGGTTAGACCAAAGAAAGAAAGTTCCATTTTTGTTTTGCAAATGTAAAAACTCCTTCATATCCAGACAACTGAAGTCAGAGTCCAGATGAAAGATAGTAAACTACTGTCAAAAGCAATTCTGATGATTCTGTATTACTTCAGTCAGTTGTGGCTGGGTTTTTGGACTTAAGGTTTCACACATTGTTACCTTTTATTAAGAGTGATGTGGCAGCCTTGTCATGTTAGGGAATACTAAAGGTACAGTAGGTAACAAAACCAATAAGACAAACCAGGGACAGTTATTTAAGCATGGATAATCTCTAAAGTTTTGGTTTTAGTAACAGAAAATAGAAAACTTCTTAGATTATTGCATATTTTGTATTATGAAACAAAATTAGCAGGCTTCAGTGAGAAGATGTGAGCACGGTGAGTGTGAAGGGCAGTTGAGAAGCTCAGGGACTGCCAGTGGTACGCCTGAAAAGTTTACCTGGACTGATGGCTGATTCAAGGAGGGATGGGAGGTGGAGAAAGTACTGTTGAGCCATCTTATAACTCTTTTGTGGTCAGGCACTGGAATGGCTGCCCAGGGAGGTGGTGGAGTCGCCATCCCTGGCAGTATTCAAGAAGTGTCTGGATGAGGATTTCTGAGATACGGTTTAGTAGCTTGTGGTAGCAATGGTAGTGGGAGGACGGTTGGTCTAGATGATCTTGTAGGTCCTTTCCAACCTTGTGGTTCTTTGATTTTGATCTTCCAGTCGGGCCTCTGTCAGAACAAAGATATTTTCAGGGCTTTTATGCTGCAGCTTTTATGCAGATACCGAGGTTACCTAGAGTTAACAGAATATAGTGTTACAAGGAGGTTGTTCTGCTGAGGGTTGGAAAGCTGAAGATGGGTTTCAGTACTGAAAACTAAAGATGAATTATTCTCAAAAGCCTTTTTCTCTGAGGACGAAATGCATGATGTTGTAGACCATTCTCAGTACATGTCATGTTCATTAATCAGTTTTTTAAAAACTGATACATCATTAAGTCATTGAATTTTCTCTGAGAACTTGGTGGTTTGTGTTCTTAAATATTAAAGCCTCGAATATGTGATAGAATGCTAGAAAATGTTGTGGATGAACTTAGTTGCAGTTATATTGTGTATAATACAACTGTGGTTCCTTGGCAGAATACGAAATAAAATACAAGGTCTACTGAAAGTAAAGATAATTTAAATGAGAAGAGGTGCATGAATTATTAACAGAAAGATTGAGGTGTATGTTATAGGACCATGAGAAGAACTGTGCCTTCTTTACACAAATTCCTCTCCACATCATCCTGTTTCCCTGTATTGGAGCTAGTTGAGCATGCTTACTACTTCTGGATAAGAAACATGTCCTACATGTTAGGAAATGTTGGCTAGAACTCATCAAAGGTAATTAGATATCAGAAGTAATTTTATAGCATTAGAATAGCAGAACACTGGAAGGAAAATATGTATTTAGAACGTAACTAATGTTCTTTGTGCATCTGCTGTTCTGCATGGGTTTTAGTTGAAGAGCATTTGGCAGATTGACTTGTGTAATTTAGCTTATTTTACTGTGTTAACCTTAATACTTCCTTTTCCACACAGCTTCCTTCTCAAAGAATTGATAAGCCAATGATAGGAAAGGAAATATACGAGGTAGCAGTGTCTTTGATTCAGTCATTTGATGAGTTGGAGATGCAGTGCAATGGGTAAGATACAGTCCAAATTCTGTTATCAGTGGTTCTTTGGGGAAATGAGACACTAAGGAACAAGACCTAAAGCAACCTGCATGGTGTAATTTTTAGTGGTCCCTCGCTTTTCCACATACCACTGCTTTTATTCTATGAATCAGTGTGATTTCTTCTCTGTACTGAAGAGAAGTACTCTGTACTACTGTGTTCCTTGTAGGTCTTACTGAATGGTCTGTGTTTCTGAAATAAAATTTGTGCCCTACAGCATGGCTGTCCAAACAAGCTATTTCATACAGAAACTGCTTTCTTTACTGCCAATCACAGCTGAGTTTTTTATATGAAGAATAAAAAAAAAATACATTAAGCCATGAAAAAATATAAGCAAGACTATAATTTCCACAGATTGTTTATCCAGTGCTTTATTTTACTTTCTTTTGAAAGTAGTGATTTGGTTTGTTTGTTTTTTGTTTTTTTTTTGAGATACTCCATAGATTTTGTGAGTTGATGGTTACTTTCTGAAAAAATGCAGTAAAGTAGCTTGTATAAGTTTAGTCTAACACAGATTGGTTATTTGCTAGGGATCTTTTTTGGTTCTGTGTATTGTTGACTGTAAATATATACTGAATAAATGATTTTGTTTTTGAAGCTTCACCTTTTTTTTTTGTTGGAGTGGGAGAAGGGAAGAGAGCAAGCTAGCTTTATTTTCAGAGCTATAGATACATTGGTGAACGCTTTGTTGGTAGTATTTCTCAACTTTTTTTCTTGATTATTGCTTTTGATCTTTTCAGTGAAGCTGCTTTATTCTAAAATAGAACAGCCAAACGTAGCATTATTAACAGGCTAACTTCTACAAGCAAACATGAAAGAATTAGCTCTCAAGTACTGACAGGGCTGTTGTGAACATCCATTGCCACCTTCCTCTGAAAATTCTACAGCTCATTATCTGGTTCGATTGTAGAGACTTTCAAAATGCATGAGGCATTTTACATTAAGTATGCTGTTAAAATAAAAGTTCTGTATTATGTTAAGGCAGTTTTATCCTTGTGGCTTGCTGTAGAAACTTAAAGAAAGGCATCTCTTGATTAATACCATGGCCTGTAGTTCTTGATAGTGTAATTCTTTTTCTAGTTTTTGAATAACCTAATTTTGATGAATTTAAGTGGTAAATAAGAATGTTTCTAAGACAAAATTAAACCTAATAATCTAGACAAAATTTTTATATTTTTATATATAGTTTTAAGCTCTGATTCATGAGGGAGTTTGAATAATGCATGTTATAGAAGATGTGCAATTTTGCTTGCTCTTTCAAGATATATATTGGGATAATAAAGCAGCTTAAAGAACTGTCTGTTCTTTTTAGGGGGAGTTTTACACCAGACCGTGGAAGTGTACTTGTGTTTTTACCAGGTGAGGATAGATACTCATAACTTTCTGTCTCCTTACTTGTCATCCAACAGGATTTTTCTTGTTATTTCTTTCAACTGTATCTTAAACACATTTAACTCAGGCTGCTTTGTTTATTTGGGTGTTTTTCTTTGAACTTAGTTTAATAAAATTAATTACACAGTTAATCTAGAGAAATTGATTTGAAATAACTATTTAATATTTTGTGAAGTATAAGTTTGTAAGAACATTAAAAAAAAAGAAAAAATCACCAAAAACAACCACATGGAACAACATAGCAACCAATTATAATAATGTTACATGTGAGTTTAAATCCTTTTTATACAGTGAGCTGAAGTTATCTTATGCTACTTCTGAAATCTAGCTAAAGGCTTCAGTAATGACAGCCAAAATGAAAGCATGTGGTAATCAGTACTTTTTTTGTTGTTGTTACTCAGCTGCAGCCTAGAATTTCTAGCATCACAAACTTTAACTACCTGTTGGTTTCAAGTTTTCTTTTATTTAATCTAACAAAATTTCACATCTCTGAAAATTTCAGAAGCCCCTGGATGCATTCTATTGGAGAGTCACATTGAAGCTGGGGTAGCTCTGTTCTTTGGGTGCAGAGATGTTTGTCCCTACCAGAACTTCATATCTACCTGTAAATCTTTCTGAATCTCCCTGCTGTGTTAAGCTCAGTAGTAGGCATGGAAGCTCTAGGGCTGGAAGCACAGCACACCAACACAGCAGTACAGCACTGATATTGTAGCTCCAAGTGGAGATTTCTCCCTGCCAGCTAAATGGCATTGCAGCTTTCTTTCTCAGTTGCTTTTTCTGTAAAAGCCCTCTAGGTAGAAGGAGCTGCTTCATTGTGTCGGTGTAGGACTTACTCCATTTTCTCATAAGGCAACAGTTTGTTGCTTCTGGCTTTCTGTTTTAGTGTTTATATGGTGTGCTTTCAGACTTTCTAAGGTAATTATGAGTACATTTACTCTAGCAGTTTCAGTTCCCGTATTTTTACAGCAGGTGGTACAAAGAGCCAGATTAAACAATGCAGTTGTTTTTTCTAACATAGGCGTTTAAAAGTTCCCAGTAGGGCTACGTTGAATTTGCACAACCAATCATAATTCCGGTACTTTTTCATCTGAATGCTGGATGTAGCAACCTTGATCGTTTTTTGTTTATGTACTTTGATATATGTTATTTTGATCCTTCACAGAACAAAAAAAATAAAAAATAAAAAAATTGTTGAAAAGCTTAGGCTGTATTGGTTGAATCATCGCTGAGCAAGGCATTCCAGTGTATAATGCGTCCCTGCAAGAATAGCTGATGGGCTAAATGGAAGCTACAGTGATTTATCATCCTCTTGAGAGGTTGAACAGGATAAGAATGGCTTTGCTTCTGTTCTTCATATTTACTTGCTGGTGACAGGAGTTGCATGACTTCAAGTTTATGGTGTCCTATCAAAGGGATTATGCTGATACTGTCCTATCTGTTGTAATATCAACCTCTCTTTTGTTTGTTTTTCCCGCTTCTTCATAGCCTCCTCCCACTATTGTAGTTGTTTGGGGTTTTTTTGCCAGGCTTTGTTACTAGAAACTTTCACATTCAAAGATCTGCCTCTCCTCTTGACATCCCTTTTTTCTGCTGGAGTCTTGCTTCTTCCAGAATTGGTCATCAAGTTCTACCTACTTTGTCTAGTAGATAATTGCTAGATTTGATTGATTAATAACTACTATTAATATTGTTTGTACAGTCTATTTCTACTGATCATGGAAGAAGTCTCTGTAATCACTAACAAGTGTAAGTTGAACTCAAGTGGTGATTTCAATATTCAGATTTGGAATCAAGGGGTATGGCAGATAGGAAGCATTAGGCAGCAGGATGGTCAGGCAGAGTGGGGCCGAGTAGGGTGTGGTAGGAGGTGTCCAAACAGGTCCATGGCCTGATTTTTCTTGTCTGTACCTTTCCGTGCCTTAGTTCCATTCTTGAACAGATAATTTTAAAGTTACAACTATATAGTATAATGTTTGCGTGTGTATGCAAATAGAATTCATGCTTGTTTCTGTCTCCAGAGCTAAAGGTATTTTGCTCAGTGCTTTGTTAATCTCTTGGACTACAGGTTCTTTGTGCTAGTCAAGAAAGGCACTGGAACACCCGAAGAAAAGATGGGAGTTAAGTGAGAATTGATATTAAAGTTGTTAGTGATGACTGAAAACTCTGATTATTCTTTTCTTAGGTTTCAGTGAAATAAGATACATGCACTCGCGTCTCACATGTATGTTTAACAAAAAGTAAGTTAAACCACATTTATTTATTAAACTTGAATGTACATCCTTTAACTATGAGTGTCCTACATAGAACAGGTGATTCAGTGCAGAAATATAGTTATTTCTTATATGCTTGTATCAGTAAATATTCACGAATACATTTTCTTTAGGTGGCAAGTGTACCCTCTCCACTCACGAGTCTCCTTAGAAGAACAAAATAATGTATTTTTGAATCCAGTTCCTGGCTACAGAAAAGTAAATATTCTTGAATCTTTTTTTTTTTTTTTTTTTTGTTAAGCCTGTAAAACTTTTTTCTGTGAAGAATATTATCTGTTCCAAGTAAAACTGCTGCATGAAAGCAAAGGATGCTTTTCTGTTTATTTTCCCCTCAAAATGTAAACTCTTATTCTTACTAAGCTGTTGACTTTACTGGTATTTAGACCTGAAAGAGATGTGCAGATTGAGGCAGTTACCCTTAGTGTATCATGTGACACTGTTTTTATCCTTCAGGATAGTTTGTGCATGTTGATTCTTCCACTTGCATGACAGGACACTGCAGAGCAGAGTGGCCCTCCTGTATCTGTGCATTTTTGTGCCCCACTTTTTGGTTGGGGTCTTGGTTTGCTTTGTCACTGCTAGTACTGTGATACTTTGTTATGACAGATGTGTAAAGAAATATTTGTGTACTTTATGTTATATACTGTACTACTTTACAGTGCATTTTTACTAATAGGACAAGAAAATGCAGGCTTTCTGGTGTTACACTGTTTGTATTTTGCATGTAGAGCAGAAATACTAATATTTCTTCTCCTTATATTAGATATTTCATGCAGACATTAATGTAAGTAGTTCCTATCTTTATACAGTTCTTGTTCCTTTCTTGAAAGGTTATTCTGTCTACAAACATAGCTGAGAGCTCTGTAACAGTTCCTGATGTTAAGTATGGTAAGTCTTCTACATTTTCAAACTGTGCATACGTTGTATTTGTAACATTTTCTTCATTACTACTTGCCTAAATCTTTGCAGCATGTCACACCTTTACAAAGCATTCCTGATGGTGTTTAATTCTGGCAGTTGCTGAATTCTTTCACAGTAGGAAAGTTTTACTTCTGAATATACATACAGATAAAGCTATTGATTAGAATGTGAGTTTTAATCCTAGAGGAAAAGCTTAAGTTTTTTTTTCCATTCTGAATATATTTTAAGATACTTGTATCAGATTAACAAATTCTGTTTTAGATTATCTGTGTGCAGAGTGATTATCTTATAATGCATTTGCATTGTTTTTATGTCTGTGTAAAAATCTCTTTGCAGCTGTTAGTATTCTCAGTAGCTTAAGTCTAGTTGTTAAAAAATCAACAAAGAAAATATTGTTTATGAAAAATAAAAGTTTTCCCTTTCTGGTTATATAAAATCAAGCTGTGTATCACCGTAAACATAAATGACTACTTAATGTTAGTAAGATGATATTGTTTTTAATTGCAGTGATAGATTTCTGCTTAACTAGAACTTTGGTCTGCGATGAGGAAACTAATTATCAAAGTTTGAGACTTTGCTGGGCATCTAAAGCAAACTGTTATCAAAGAAGAGGTAAGGTGGCAGTAGGGAATGGAAAGGAATTTGATGAAGAATTCCAGATGAAAAGTACTGATAATTTTTGTCGTGAATGATTTATACAAAAATGTATTTCCTTATCAAGTCAGGTATTAAAAAGTGATTAAGCTACTAGGCCTGAATGTTGCATTTTGTTGAAGTATTTCTTTGGGAGGAAAGTTTTTTTTTATTTTAGTGGAAAATATTAAAATTAATGGGCCATAGAACTTTAAATGATTCCTTGTTATTTAGTAGTATTTTTTTTTTTTAACCATACCTTATTTTTTGAAAACAGGGAAAGCAGTGGTGAGTTGTTCATTGACTGCAGGAAGAGAATCATGTCTATTCATCACTCTTAAATTATTGAAAGATCCACAGAAGTATCTTTACAGTGTTTGTTGTAGCATGAGGAGAAACAGGAACTCAGATCACCTTTTCTTATTAGTACTCTTTGATATCAAAGTCTTTATTTCCAGTGGAAAGGAGTACTTAATTTAATAAGTGAAATCTTAGGTATAAAAATATCTTCATTGTTTTCATACTGTGAGAGCTTCACAGTTACAGCTTTGATTCCTTTTGGTTCTGGGTCGGTGTTGGTTATGGCAGCTGACCAATATACAGCTAATAGCAGCAGCATCTTGTATAGCAGGAAGCTTTGCCTTGCTGAGTGTGTGACTTAAAAATATGGCTTTACTTTCCAGTGGAGTTATCTCACGCCAAATAGAGTCTGCTTGAGTTTGCTGCTGTTTCTCAGCTTGTATGCTTGTATGATGCTTGTAGATGTTTTTACAGTGTGGCTTGGGCAGTTCATAAACTGCTAAGTTTGTTTTCCTGTTTGAAGGTCGTGCTGGACGTGTTTCCAATGGATATTGTTACAGGCTTGTACATAAGGACTTCTGGACAGACAGTATCCCAGAGAAATCACTACCTGAGATGCTGGTAAGAATTTTTGGGGTTACTAATTAATTTTTTTTTTATGTGTGTTGTTGTAGCACAGACTTTACCTGAAGTGAATGCATTATTTGAATAGTTATTAATAGCTGTACAACTAAATGGAATTAAGTTGGTAAATAATTGAGAAAGACCATTCATTATTGTGTTATTCATAGGAGATGAATTGCAGCAGTAAAATAGATGTGACTTTGAAAATTAACGTTCTGTTCAAAAGAAAAGTATCCTTAGTTATGCAAAGTTATTTTTAGCTGTTACCGAATTATAAACTTGAACTGATTTTAAGGATCAGTACCTTCAATTAATTCATAAATTAAACACCTCCCTTGGGGAAAAGTAAGAATAACGTTGTCTTCCCTTCAGACTTGTCCACTGGGAACTACAGTATTAAAAATAAAAAAGCTTAATATGGGAGAACCAAAAGCTTTGTTGGCAACAGCTCTTTCTCCACCCAACATAAGTGACATTGAACGTACCATTCTTCATCTGAAAGAGGTAGGCATTTTTTCTAATGCTGCTGAAATCCAAGTAATGAAAATTATGACATTCCGTGTTAGTTAAGATGCTAGTAACCTTAATTGGAACCTGAAATTGAGAACAATGTCTAGGGAATATTTTGTCATGTTAGGCTGTTACTTGGTTGCCATACTCTTCAGCATAGTTTCTGCTGCTACTGCATTTCAAAGGGATTGTGATTTCAGCAGAGAGTAAAAGCAGAATCCTGAAGAAATTGTAATACTTGTGAACTAGTATTTGTGATGAGAAAGAATAAGAAAAATGTTAGAGAACTTGAGATCTGTAAGTGAAATTGTTTATTAAACAAGTAGCACCTTACAGTCTGAACATCTCCCTTTCTACCTGGAAATCAGCAATTTTGCTTTCCAATTATAAATCAGGTATGTGGTAGAACACCAGTCATATTAAAGTACTAAGGCTTTTATTTTTGAATTATAGAAGAAATTATATTTGTATGCAGTAGCTTGGTTTTATATTCAGGTAGTAGGTTTTTCAAATTGATTCAACTTAATTACAGTTATGGCTCAAATTGATATGGCTTTGCAACTGTTTATTTCTTGTATTGTTTTCTTACAAACCAATCTTAGACTTACTTGATCAGATCTTACATGAAAATAACTTAAATTTCTGTAGCTAGGAGCACTTACATCTTGTGTGCAAGCAGAAGAAAATCTGCATGATGGTGAGCTGACTTTCTTAGGAAACGTGCTAGTACATTTGCCAGTGGATCTGCATCTTGGAAAATTGATCGTCCTTGGTCATGTCTTTGGATGCTTAGAAGAATGCCTTATTATAGGTAAAAGAACAACATGAGAACTTCTATATTTCCATAAAAACAAGTAACAGGATTTTCATTTTGATTTCTTTTTATTGTAGCTGCAGCACTCTCTTTGCAGAACTTCTTTATAGAGCCTTTCAAGCAGCCTATTGATGGATACAGGTATTATAATCTTGATGTTTTATATCTTCCTGGCTATTGCTGGAAGCACAGAGCAAAGCTGATCACAAAATGCTATTTTTAATGTCTTGAGTTTAAATTCCTTCCAAAATGCAGCTGTCACACTGAAATATTGCTATATGAACTAATCAGTATCACAAATTAAAGTCATCCTTTTCTGCGTGGAAGACCTGATTCTTCAGCTTTGCCTTCCTGATGTGGACATTGATGTGAACAGTGTCTATTAAAAATCAGTTAGCGTGCTCACACAGCTTACCATCAGAGAGGAAGTGTGGAAAAAAACAATTACCATAAATGTATTAAACTTGTTTATTAATGTATTGGAAGATGCTGATATTGTAGTTGGAGTAATACTGCATATTACTGTATATAATATGTATACAGTTTTTATTACTGTATTTATTATAATAATTATAGTTCAGCTGTAATAAGTTTAAGATGAGGAAAGAATGTTATTGAAAGTTTTTTTGTTTTTTTTTTTTCCAGGAGCAAACTGTTCTTTTCTGGGAATAGTAAGAGTGACTGTATTGCAATTGTGAATGCATTTAAGGTAAGTGTTTCTTCTGTCTGATTTTTCCAGTGAAGTCATGGACCAAGGTGAAACCTTCTCACTTCTGTGTGATCAGTGCAGTATTTTCGTTTTGAAGTTGTTAAAAACTTCATGTTATACTTAGCTATTTTGAATAATTTTAAGGCTATCTTGCACTATGTCACACAACTGCTAGTACTGACTGAGTCAATTTTTAGTGCTGTAAAGGAAGTGTGCAGTTTTTCTCCAGGGTAAGGCAGCAGGAAATGGGTAAAAATGAATTGCACTGCTCATTTTCTGAGTGTTTTTTTACTGTTCACCTGAGCAAGTGAAAAACAGTGTGAAGAGTGGAGAAGGAAAGAAAACACACCATTTCATTTCTGCTTGCCAGAAATAGAAGCAGATTTTGAGCAAGGCGTGGGCATGAGACTTAGGTTTTCTTGATACCCTCTCATCATAAAGAAACTGTTTTATACGGGATGCAGATTCTTTCCAACTGATGAAGGTGTCTTTAAAGTTGACGTCTGATTGCATGCAGCAGAACAAATGGTAGTTAAGCAGTAAGAAGTTACTAGTATTAATCATATGAAACACAAAATGATTTATGTTCTTTTTCTTCAGAGGGATGTAACATTTTTGTAACCCAGCCAGTTTTTTAGACCCTCAGTGGTGCATTGTTAAAATTACATTTTACAGCTGCACCACTTTGTGTCCTTGCATAAGCCAGAGACCCAGAGTTCATGCCAGTGCTCAATAAAATCAGTGTAAGAGTGCTCTTAAGAGTGAGAGGTGTTTTTTATCTGCTTAGGAGGAACCGTCTTAAGACTTAAAATCACAATCATATCTTAAGAATGAAATCATAAAAACACCTCAGGATGTCTGAAGTCCAGTCTTATGTTGATGAGATCAGTCAAAGTTTTTCAGGGCTTTGTTCAGCTTAGTACTTGAAGTCTTGGAGGAAGGAGACTGCAGAAAATGTATGGGCAACCTGATTTACTGCCAAAGCATCCTTTTTGTGAACAAATTTCTTAATACCCAATTGAGTGTTGCAAGTAGTGCTTTAGTAGAACTAAGATTCCTGTCACTGGCCCACTTTTGAGTACAGTGTCAGCTTCTGAACTCTGTAGTGCTAAAGAGACTTTGAATTACTGGAAGACATGGAAATACTGATAGTCTCACAGAAGACCCTGTGATACTTAGGGTGCTGGAACATATGTGGGAAGGCCTTAGAGGTGAGTTAGTTCAGCCCTAAGTTGAGAACTTCTACTACACCGCATGGCAGAGTGTAGGGTTAGAGCGTGGGAGCCAGGCCTCCTTTTGGAAGTGTGCAGCCGCAGGGCAAGATATTGTAGACACAAGTTGCAGAGGCTCTGCTGATGCACTGCAGTGGAGAGGGCTGGAAGTTGTCTGTGAGATGTAGTCAAACAACAGAATAGTTTGTCTGCAGTGGTTATGGAATCTCTGTCCTTGGAAGTATTCAGAACTTGTTAAAACATCAAGAATGTCATCCAAGTTGGCCCTGCTGTGTATAATGGCGTTAGCTGAAGGACATCTCTGATATCTTAATTAGTATTTTAAAATAATCCTAAGCATAGGATAGCATGTGGAAAATTTTCAGTTTTCAGTATGGCATGTTTTTTTTTTGTTGTTATTATTGGCGGTTTGTACTTGAATACTAAACCACTTCTTTCTTAGGCATGGCAGATGTGCAGACAGAATGGGGACCTGAGACATCCCAAGGTTAGTTTAACTTTTTTATCGCTTCTGTCCAATACTGAAACTGGTGACTTGAGTACTGGAGTATTCTGCCAGGAATTTAGACTGGCATTTTTTCTTTACTGTGATTGTCATTGTCGTAAGTAAATAGAAGCACAGGCTTTGAGGTGTCATAGTGAGTCTTTGGATCTAGTATTTGAAGATCTTACTTAGTCCCTATGTTAGATGGATTGACAGTGGCCAGAATGTTTGAAATTAAGCTGAGAAGGGAACTTGAGCTGTAGTTGAAAGACACTTCTCAAATCATGGGTGTCTTTTGGGGCAAGCATCTGGAAGGATGGGAGATCTTGGTGTATCAGTCTCAGAAGTCCAGTAGTATGCACACATTAACTGTCTGTAGTCTTTTTCTGCGTGTAAGACAACATGCCATTGATTTCTCACTTGCCGGACCATAGTGTGCTTTATGAATATCAGTGCGCAACATGCACCAATTTGCAGTGAGTATGTGAAGTTCTAGATCTTAAGAAGTTCTAGACTGTCTTCTGTTTTGAGGTAATCCTCTTAGAGGAGATTCTGTACTAGCAGCGCAGAGGAGTTGAACATCTGGGTCTATATGAGAAGTCTTAATGCTCCACAGCTGCACTGCTGATAATCCAGGTACAGTTGCAGTCAGATATATTGTCATACATTATCAAAATGCACAGTCAGAATTAAAGAGAGCTGTGAAATGAGGTAAAAATCTTTTTCATAGTCTGTAGCTATTATTTGTGTCTACACTAAAGAATGTGAGCATGCTAGTTATTAGGAACTTCTTCTCTGTATTACTTTTTATTTGCACTTCTCACTTTCTTCTCCAGGATGAGCTTGAGTGGGGTCAATTAAATTATGTTCATATCAAGAAAGTCAGAGAGGTGAGCTGAAATAGTCATTTTTATGAATGTTTTTAAAGATGGTAATATCGTGGATAAGCCTACTTCATGTACAACTGTGTGTATACAGCAAGTTATGTATCTTCTTTAAACTGTGAATATGTGAGATCATCTTCTCACTCCCAGAGGAATAAACACTGTTGAAAGCAGCGTTAACTTGAACACTGACAGGCACTTGGCTAGGTGTCACATGAGAACTTAGAGGTGTGCAAAATAAAATCTACTACTACATGTATTTTAAAAGTACTAGTGAAGATGCTAAGCAGTATATTAGATGAAATGCATGTTAACGTCTCTTAAGAAGTAAGAGGGCTTACCTTCTTGCTTAGGCTTTTACTAAGCTTTTTTTCCATTTGGGTTGGATTTGATCTGTTGAATGTGTAACTGGAGCTGGAATTTCAGGTGGCAGAGTTAATTGAGCTTCTGAAAGAAAGAGTCAAGCAGTTTAACATGCACGTTAATACTCAGCTATCTGCGATGGATCAGGAGTATGCATATAAACAGCATTTCATTTTGCAGGTAATTATTTAATTCTTTGGGTAGAGATATTGCTTCCAAAGTTTGTAATTGGGTTTTTACGTACCATTGACAAACTAGTACTTTGAGATACCCTGTGTTTCAAATTTCTTGTAAACTTTTAAGATTGCAGTTGGAACTTTTTTTTTTTATAATTTAAAAGCACAAATAATGTTATGATTAGAGTATTGGACCTTTGGCAATCCCTTTGTTTCTGTCAGTTCATTAAATTAAAGTGAAAAAGTGATACTGAGATTAATTAAACTTGTATCTCAGTTAATTTTTGTTTAGGTCATAAAAAATACTCTGAAGACAGATGGTTTGAGTTGAAATGATAAAAACTAACATGTATGAAAAAGGTGTTTTTGCTTGTTTTGAATTCTCTGTTGAAATTGCCACTGGCTTGAGTAGTTACTCGAGGGAAAAGTAAGATATTGCTCAGCTACTGTAACTTGCTTCACATTTCTAATGAAATTTCTTCTCCTATTTGGACTGATTAGTAGTGATTTTGTTTTCACAGACTTATTTCAATAGCAGTTGGTTTAACTGTAAATAGTGAACTTTTCAGAGCTGAATTGTTAAATACTGTGTGATGTAATGTGAAAATTGAACAGCTGTCATACAGTATTGTATATAGATTTCTTTAAAACTGACATTCTTTTTGAAAGAGAAGTTATCAATTGAAGTTTTGACTTAATCTGCATGCAGAAATATTAAAATGCTGTTCCAGAAGCTGAAGTCATGGAGGGTATGTTTTAAGTGGTTAAGATTTACATGAGTTAAACTTCAGTTGGAACAGCATTAATTTCTGATGAAAGACAGGAAAAAAAATAATAGTAAGATGTGCTGGTATCACTTCACGTTGCAACTGTATTTCGTCTTGAGAAACTGAATATTATAATAAGCTGTAATTAAAAGAAGAAAATATTTTCTTGATTTCAGGTTGTAATGGCTGGTGCTTTCTATCCGAACTACTTCTCTTTTCAAAAATGTAATGAACAAGGTGCAGTGAGGGAGCTTGGTGGCAAAGATCCAAAAACAACTGTGTTGGTATGTTATGAAGTTGAATGATGTAATCAAGCATCAAATAATAGGAATATGTAGTGTTAGTGGTATTTTTCAAGGTTTTTTTCTGTCTTGGGACGAGATAGAAGAAGTATGTAAGTATTTCTCACTTGGTATGTTGTCATCCTTTTTTCTGTTACAGTGCACATTGTGTGGGTAGGCAGTTTGAAAAGGATTCCGACTTTATCCTCTGCACATTTGATTGCTGGTCTTTCAGAAAACTGATAAAAGGTTTTGAGAGAGCACATTTTTGAGTTGAAAGAGTTGTTACAACTGCAGCGTTACTGTTTTGTTATCTTGTACTTAGTGGTATGTGACAAACATGCCAATTATTTTAAGGTTACTTGGATGTTGCATTCTCTTTCTTCTTTTTACTCTGTAGACATTTTTATCTGATTGCATAAGTACAAGTTTGAAATTGTCTTCGCTTCTGCAGAATGGCTCAGATTAGCCAAGGAAAGTGTTTGGGTGTCTGATTGATCAGTGCTTAGTCTGGAGGCTGTAGTGAGGCTGACCTGCCTGTAGTTCCCCAGGTCATTCTTAAGATTTTAAAATCTGGACGGAACGTTTCCTATTCTTTTGTCAGGGTCTTGTCCCAACCTCTGTGACCTTCCATGGTGATACAGAGCAGTTTTGTGATCAGGCAGCTGTGTTGCAGTACCATTGAGTGCAGTGCAGCCCCTGGGGTCTCATTAGCTTTTATGGATTGGTTTCTTTTTTTCTTCATGAAATCTTCACGTCTATCCTTTCCCACTATTGAGAACTTTTCTTGAATCTTGGCTCCAGGAAGGAAGGAGGTAGGACAGTAATTAGCAGTAGAAATCTTTTTCAGATTTTTTTAATTTAATGCAGTATGTTTTTTTTTCTTAATTTGGCTCTAAGATCATTGCTATTGCAGCTCAAGTGAAGGAGGAAGATAAGAGCTAACTAATTATTGAGATGAAGTTAATAGCGTATTAAAGTGGTTGAATGTGACTTGACTTTTTTCAACAGCTGAAAAATATTCCTCCCTATGGCTATCTATACCATAATCAGTTGCAGTCACAGTTTAGACAGTGTGGACAAGTAAAATCTGTTACGTATGATGGATCAAGGTAAGCACAAAATATTTTGAGCATCGTGCTTGTCTGTTGGTCTCAGTTGTGAGCCTGCTCATGATTTCTTTTTACGTGGTGTAATGACAAAATGAACATTTCTAATTTAATCTGTCAGAAATCAAATTGTTTTTGATTTATTGACTAGAATAAAAAAGGGAGCTTTGAAATTGAGTATGTATTGATTTGGAATAACATTTGATAAGCTAGTGCCCTAGAGACCAATTTCTCCTGTGTTTCTTTTGTTTTGTAACAGAGAATCTTAACTGCAGCTGCTCTGTCTGTATTTGTTTCTCATTCGTATAGTGAACCCAGTTCATTGATACCATCAGATGGCTTCCTACAACATGCATGTGACTTGGCAACGTTAGCTGGTCTGCAGGCTGACTGTGGACTGAACTGCCCAAACATCATTCCATGTAGACCTTTTTTATGCCTTTTCCCTTTAAAAAACAAAAACAACAACAACAAAAAAAAAAAACACATGTATCTTCACATTCTGTCTATTTGTATTAAATGTAGTGAATATGGTATGTTCTTGTGAGACTGCTAGAAAATGTTTCTTTTACAAGAACAATTATAAGAGAAGTTTTCAGGCACATAATCGAGACCTGTGAGGGGAATACATTTTGTAGTTCTCTGACTCCCCATGATAAGGGCAGGGAAAAAAATGATAGCTTTTCTGTTTTTATAATTGTTTTGGTTTAGTTTTGATTTTCCCATCATGTATTTATTATAAAATTTTCTTGTGTGTTTTGTTTGGTTGGTTGGATTTGTTTTGGATTTTTATTTTTTTTTATAGGGCTTTGATAGAGTTTTCCCATAATCCTGTGGAGGGTTTAAAGGTTCTACCTGCAGTGTACATGTCAATCAAAATGTCACAGCTGAAAATTCCTCTTCAACTGGATGTTCATTATCCAGATGATATCAAAAAGGAGTTGCAACATGTGACAGTTACAAGCATGGACTCTTTAAGGTAACCATGTTCTGTAGGGAATCGGGGAGGGAGGGTCTGCTGAATTTACAATTGCGCTGTAAGATATTCAAATTGTTTTTAAAAATAAATGTGTAAGTCATACCATAGAGGAAAAAAATCCAACAACCTCCACTATTTAACCTTCATTCTTTGGATTTCTAGTAAGCTGATGACACAGTTGATTCTTGGTATGTAGCTTCCTGGATTTTTCTGTTTGGTCATTAATTGCATCTTAGTTTCTCCTGTGGAATGTCGGCTCTGTGTAGTAATTTTATGGTCTAATCAAGTAAATGCATCTTCAAGTAAAGGTTAAATACATAAGTGAGTCTCAGGTCTTATCTTTACAAAGTGTGATTGTCATGACTTTTGTCACTGGACTTGTTTTTTAACTCCACTCCCCCCCATTTTCTACATGCATGCCTGTGCGCCTCATCATTGTAAGAAGCGGTGAAAGCAAGCAAACAAAAAAACCCTTAAATTTTCACTTCCGAGTGAAGTATTTAATGTTTCAATTCTATGAACTTCAGAGTGAATGTGGACTATCTGAAGCAAACAGTGGAGCCCATAGAAGTCTCATTTGGTACTTCACAGCTGTTAAAGACGATTCCAAGTCATCTTCTGTCCATCAGCGTAACAGAGGTAGGAGTGTTCTGTATCTGAAGAAGGTCGTAACAGTAATCAGACATTAGAGGTGTACGGAACAAGCTTTAGTGAAAAGAATGGATGCTAATACCAGTTGATAGCTGAAAGATAGATTAAATGTAGAGAAGATGAATGGTAGAGGTGTAATATTTGTGTACTCTACAAAAATGAGTATCAGTAGATATTTGTGCATTTATTAGGTCTGGTTATGTTTTGTTCAGAAGTCACAGATGTGAGAAATGACTTATAATGGGACTATGTGATCATTTCAAGAAGGCACTGCATGCATGAAACACGTTAAAGGAAGATGATATGTATATTCAAATATTCATGAAATCTGTTTAGATCTTGTGTTAACTATTGTCTCTTGAGCAGTCTGAGCAATATAAAGCAATATATATGTTCTTGAAATAAAAAGTCCTAACAATTGATGGAAACTAGAGGCTGAAGTATTAAACTGGCTCTTGGTAGAGCTGAAATGTTGTGCAAAGGCAGAAAGGAATAACTTCTGTAGTTTATGCAGCTAAGACTCTTAGTTCAAAAATGTTCATGGATTTGATGATCAAACATGTTCCAATCTCTGCAGTGTCCTTTTTTTTTTCGCTATGTCAGCAATGTGGTCATTTATTTTGATCCACAGTAAACATTCTTCAAACACATGCAATATAAAATCAGAAGTAGTAGATGAGTACAGAAAGCAATTGGAAAGAGGGTTGTTCAGCTTGATTGAAATAGTGGTGTTATTGGTTTCCTGAAGAATGGCTAATTATAATGTACCAATGCTGATTTGCTTACATATGTAGCTAACTCTGGTGTTCTTTCCCTAACAAGAACATTGTGCTGTAGCTGCATGCATCTATTTAATCAGTCATATACTTAAAATTTTTAATGTGTTGATTTTATTTGCAAGTGTTCTGCTTTTTTGTATTTTAGAAATACTTTTATCAGCCTACTTAGGTGAAGAGCATATTGTAATTACGCAGCAGAGGGACATTTAAAAACATGATGTTATGAAGAATAACCTCTTATGAGTGATGAATGCTTCATCACAGCATTGCAATGTGAGAAAACTTCTGTGTGTGTCAGGAGTAGGAGTGCTTTCACGTATTTTGCTCAAAGCTGTTTTGTACTTGATGTGGATGAGTGTGATGATGTGATCTGATATTGTCTAATTTTCCTACTCTCAGATAGTAGAAGTTGGACACTTCTGGGGGTACAGGATAGATGAAAAAAACAGGTCTGTACTCCAGACTCTGACTGCTGAGTTGAACTACCAGAACTTGACAGATCTGTCAGTGTCTCCACATCCAGAGTTGGTTTGTCTAGCACCATTCACTCGTCTTGAAAACACAGGATACTACAGAGCTCGTATTCTATATGTTTCTGGAGATTTTGCAGAGGTACAGTAGTGCATTATGTTCTATCAAATTGCTAACCCACGTTAACTGGGTTTAACTGTAACTATCTTGGAGGTTTTTTTAGTAAGAATTTTGACTGAGGATTATTTTCATGACAATTACATTCCACTAAAGAGAACAAATTTAGAAAACTAGAACTAAAATGAAATGAGCATATTGCATTGCCAGAATAGGGTGAACTAGCAAATTGGTGTATTTTTTTCTTTGTTTGTAGGGGCTGAAAGGTACCTCTGGAGATCGCCCAGTCCAACCCTTTGTTAAGGCAGTTCCCGACGTTAGGTTGGGCAGGAAAGCATCCAGATGGATTTTTAGTATCTCCAAAGGAGACTCCAATACCTCTTGGGTGTATGCCAAGGGATCAAATAATACATGTTATAAATATTGGACCCATTATTTTCAGGTTGTGTTGATTAGCGTGTTTTCCAGACTCTGAAAATGATTCACTTGATAAGATGAAGCTCAAGTTGTCACTTTACTTTACACAGAAGTATGATTTCTAATGCTGTTGAGACTCCACTGATGCTCCTGGTTCTTTTTTTCCCCGTCAGGTTTTTTTTGTAGATTATGGTGATAGATCGAAAGTGCCTTTAAAAAAACTGAAAGAGATTCCAAGCAGTCTTCGAGAGCTTCCTTTCCAGGTAGGGATTTTTTCACGTCTCATTTCGGAAACAGAGTTGCACATCAAGTCATAATGCTTTTCATAATAATAACAAATTAATGCATGTGCTAACGTCCTACATCTTACAAATCATCTTTCCTAATACTACAACTGGTTTGACAAATGTTTTCCCAGGTATGTATACACAGAGCAAGCAATTCTTGTAAGTGAATTGCATTGTATATGATTGCAGAGAAATGTTATCCACTCTTTGTCTTTAGGGACAGTGGGGGGGAAGGGGGAGCATGTGAAACATAAAAAGCAAAATGAAAACACATGGACTTGGTGCCTGCCTTAGGCATTAAAAAAACAACATAGAAACAACAACAACAGCAATAAATAAAAAAAAAAATCTCAACAGCATTGTGTTATTTTTGTAACAGTGTTTGAATTAAGTTTCCTTCTTTGTTGGAAGTGTACTGGGTTTTTCTCTCGCACCTGTAATCACAAGAGCAGTAGAAGATGAGAGGGAATTGCTCAGACAGCTGACTTCTGCTCCTTCTTGCTTCATCATAATAAGTTTATTTGTTCTTCAGTTCTGTGAAAAGAAAGATAATGTTGTTCTGGTTCCTCTGTAGCTTGCTTGAAGCTCAGGACTAATGGGTTGAGCAGGAGATTATAGCAGCGCTTTGGTTTAAGAATCTCTGAGCAAATGACAGCTTCATTTATAGAGCCCAGAAAACAGCCCAGAGAGGAGAAACAGTTAGTTATTAGTTTAATTACTTACCCTCTGCAGAATCTTTGTTATCCCCGTCACAAATAAGATATCTTCTTATTGTGTGGTGGAAGTCCGCACTGTCTTCTGTATTGTTACTGTACAGGGGGTTTTTGTTTCTCTTCCTGCGCTATTCTGTTAGTCACAGGACAAATATGTATGAGAGAGCTTTGCTGATTTAAACCAGATAGAAGTGTCTGTTTTTACTTTGTGTTCTTTTAACTACTGTCTTCACTTGCATTTTTTCAGGCGGAATTGTTTTGAGAATTGAATGGGGACCTGTAAAGCAAGTCTGAAGGACTTTGTTCAGTACCTAGCTTTACATAAAAATAATTCTTTAAAACTGTATTTACATAGACATTAACTACTTTAACTAAAATTCATTTTTCCAGTCCTCATTCAGGTGTTTTAAATTCATTGAAACAAGTGTGTCATACATTGTTGTTGTCTGGAGTGTTTGAATAAACCATCAGAACTGTAGTTTATTTATTTCTGTTCTTAGCATGCTAAGTAGTTTCAATACCTCTTTTTCAAAATGGCTAGGAAACAAGGGTTTCTGTTTTAAATTCATTCAAGACTATCATTACAGGTAGCAATTCTGGAAAAGGGTTAAATGAGAACTGACTTTTCTGCTATTATGTATGATCTTAGTTAAAAAGAGCTGTAGATAATAAAATTTTTCCAGAGAAGACATTTCTAGACTAGTCGGATTTTGATATGAATGGTAAATTAATACCGATTTGTCTTTTATTTATGCTCAGTTGGCAACTTCTTACAGCATTGAGTTGTGATAGAAGATTTAATGTGTAGCTCTGTTAGCAATGACAGAATAGGAATTGGGACAATAATTTTGCAGCAGTCTTATGAATTAACATAAACCTTTAGAATAATTATGAGGTTGTTTTATAATGCAGTCAAACTGTTGAGAAAATGAAGGATTATCCTTTACTTGGGCAAACGTTGCTCTTGATGTTTTTGCTTTAGGCTTTGGAATTCAAGATATGCAAGATGCGACCATCTGCAGAATCTCTTGTATGTGGGGAACGGTGGAGTTACAGTGCTAGCAGGAGGTTTGCCTCACTAGTAAACGGTTATACTCTTCTAGTGGAGGTGTATTCACTTGTGCACAGTGCTCTGCATGTCGATGCTTTCCACTACACAAGACACAGGGACCTTGTGAATATTCGAGATGTGCTTATTGAAGAGCATTACGCTGAACTAGCAGAAGAGTCGTATGAATCACGAGTACGTATTCATTAAGCTTTTTTGACTCTGCTTAGATTGTTCTATTCAGCTCAAACTATCTGCAGTTGTTAGAAGTTGAGCTGAAGCGTTGGGACTGTGCCAGATAATGCAAAGTTAATGCTTAGTGCAATGATGTATAGTTTTTTACTTCTGTGCATAATTCATACTGTGCTGTTAGCCAAAGGCATTGGTGCTTTGAGACACGCTTTGAAAGAGATGCTTACACAAAGATAATGGAATCATTTGAGCTGCTCCACTACTCATTGAAACTCAGTCTGAACTGCGTTTTTGTGTTCTGTGTAAACAGAAAGGTGAAAACATCATTGTTGGTTTTTTTTTTGTCCTTTTAGTGGATGATTCTGTGTAAAATTTAGAGAAACATACTATTTCATGTTGTAATTCTATTCCATTTTTATGTAGCAAAGCCATGATTTGCTGAAAGGATTTTTTTTTAACGGAATAGTGGAAGAAGAGAAAACATCTTCAAGAGAGGAGGAAAAGGATCTCATTGAAAGGTTATTAAAGTGGTTTTCTGACAACAAATCTGATGTACCAACCCATAAGGTAATGCAAGTAGTGGTGGTTTCAGTATGGCATTACATGTCCTTATTCTCATATTATTCAAACTATAGACTGAAATTACCTTAAATAACCATACCGTGTTGATGCTGTTCATGGTACGTTCTGTGAGTAGAGAGCTGTAATGGCAGCACTGCTGTGAACTAATCTGCTGCAGCTTTAATGAAGTTTTGAATTATAGCTTAAGAGCTAACTGAACCAGCTGTACCATCATGTTCCAAGGTGGTATATCCAGCCTCTGCAAAATGAGGGTAAAATTGAGAAGCTGAACACTGTGTTTCAGCACACAGTCATCTTTGTAATACGTGTGGCAGCAAAAAGCAAAATTGTGGCTCAGTTTTTCAGGAAATTACTGGGGAGAAAAAAAACAAAAGCAAAAAAAAGTGTTTGGTTCTTCCTTAGCTAGGTGAAAAGTAGTTCAGAGAACACCACAGCGCATGATAATAGTGAAACAGTGAGTGTTCCTTCAGCTGCCAACTGCAAACTCAGAATTCTCTCCTGCTTAAGTAGTTTGAGACTTCTACTCACTGCTGAGCTGGAATAGGTAACAAAAGATTTTTGTCCCTTTCCGTATTCTGATTCCAGGTTATGCCTGGTTTACATTATAATTCTCCCCATTTCAAACCTGACAAAATTTAGGCTTTTGGGCTCCTCATCATGCACATGTTAACCAGAGAAGTAATCCTGCTGAATTGCTTTCTTTTCTGAAGTGTAGTGTTTTCTAACTTAAAGACCTCTTGTAAACAGCAATGGCTTGGTTTTGCTAAATGCTCTAGTAATGGTTAAACTCTATGCTTTTTAAGTCTGTGGAAGTCATGGATTCCCAGCAGCCATGGAAAATAACATTATGTTCGTTAAGATGTCTCAGTGTGATAAGTTTGCATGAGATGGATGGTGATGAAAGTGTTGCCTGTTTATCAATTCAGTGTTGCTCAGTGCGTGCACAAGATCTTTAAACCTTTTGCTTTTTCAGTTATAAGTATTTTTAGGAGAGAAGCATATGCTGGCTAACTAGTGACATTCCTTGTCTTTCCAAAGGTGACAGTTAGTGGCCCGTTCAGTCCTTATGAGGTGAAATGCCACGGTATGACTCGGGTATCCCAGTTCAGGTATGATAACACTCTTATTGTGAAGCACAGACTTCTTAACTGTTACTTTTCATAAACTGATAAAACTTAACCTAGTTAATCTTACAGAATTTCACAAAGCTTTTGACCATTGACAATAGAGGAATGGTAATGGGTGAATTGCATTTAAATGCATGCTATTGCTGTGTAAAAAAAAAAAAAAAAAAAAAAAAAATAATAATAATAATAAAAAATAATAGGAAGAATAGTTCTATTTAAGGATGTTTTAATGTCTTACAGAGAAATTATTATTTAATTCATATACATCTGCTAATTGAGATTTTACTCTCTGCTCAGGTTGTGCTCTGAAATGAAAAGGATTCTATTTTTCTTGTTTGTATGCTTTTTCTGATGTTTTCTGTTTGTTGTTTCTATGTTGAAAATACTTATTTCCTCTCCAGAAATACTGTCGTGCGAAAGGGAAGCATAAACTCCGTTGTTGTCCAAGATGCTCCAGAACATTCCTCTGAGCAATTTCTGGTTGCTGCGTTTTTATCATTAAA
The DNA here is from genome assembly GCF_026119805.1 of Tympanuchus pallidicinctus. Taxonomy (NCBI): domain Eukaryota; kingdom Metazoa; phylum Chordata; class Aves; order Galliformes; family Phasianidae; genus Tympanuchus; species Tympanuchus pallidicinctus. The sequence continues at coordinate 49,792,437 of NW_026294747.1, forward strand.
TGAAAATGGTAATGCTTAGTACAAATGTTTTGGCAGCTTTTTCAGGACTTGTTTTTATGTGAATAGCTCTGAGTAAACATGTTGCTGCAGTTGTGTATTACATCATCTTGAGGTTAGCAACTTCTTTATGTACTCTTAATGTTTTTTTTGTGTGTGTGCTTATAGGATCTACCATGTTTTTAGAGGAAACATCTTTAATGCCTCCAATTCCTGGCCTTCTTGCTCTCCTTAGTATGCTGTTTGCTCCTGCCATAGAACTTAGGTATTCACGTGTTTTTGCAGTCTCTTTATTTACTTTAACACCCTCAGAAATTTGCGTCAGTCTTCTTTGCTTGCTTTCCAGCAGTTAGTATGCTATTATACAGCTCTTGTATCATCTTTTATTAGCTTTAGTGAAGTATTTGCTAAGATAATTTATTTTGTTCAATTACATACTGGCACTGCAGTCTTTTTCTTATATTGAAGTAATACAGTTGACAATCATGCAGTAAGTCTAGGAAGGTGAACTGTAGAACTGGGTAGGTTTTTAACTTTGTCTGAGGAGAGAAACATGCATGAGTTTTATAAAATCTGAATTCTGGCAGCTGGATTACTTTCAAGTTCTCGTATCTGTAAGCTGTCACTTCAACACAGGGATGTTGGGTTCCCTTGATTTTAATTTCCTTTTTGCACACGTATGATTTTTTTCTCCCAAATTTTAATTGTTTACATAACTTGAAATCCAGCTTTGTTTCACTGCCATATTTAAAAAAACAAAACATTTTGACAAAGTATGAACATGTAACAATTGCTTTTACTTCTTCAGACTGCTGTATATTGCTTGGCATGGCTTAGTCAAATTCATTTAAGTCTATATTCATATGAGTTTAGTTTCCTAATCTGTAGGTGACACTGTTTTCTTTGTTTGTGCAGGGTTGATAAAGCTCGCAAGTATTTTACTGGTGCTCTGTGCGGTTTGGGTTGGAGTCAGACTTGTAGGGCTCCACTGCTTCCAGAAAATGACATGGAACTGACATTTGATGTGCATTTTGATGTAGATGATGTATTGGAGGTAAAAATTCGTACCTTACTATTGTAAATTATTACATAACTAGAATTTAGTGCATCACAACTTCACAGAATCACAGAATTGTAGGGGTTGGAAGGGACCTCCAGAGATCGAGTCCAACCCCCCTGCCAAAGCAGGTTCCCTACAGCAGGTCGCACAGGTAGGCATCCAGGCAGGTCTTGAACATCTCCAGAGAAGGAGACTCCACCACCTCCCTGGGCAGCCTGTTCCAGTGCTGTTAATTGTTAATTCTTGTTAATTGTTGTACTAGCTGGCGTCCTAGCAGCCTTTGCAACAACTGAAAGTTTATTATTGCTATCTTTTTTTATTTTAAATGTGCACTACTTGTTTAGAACCTTGGACTTCAGGCAGAGCTACTGCCGGTATGTTTTGATGGGTAAAATCAAATATTTTAGTATAATACTCTGTAAACTTCTCAAAACAAAAGCACTGATTTTTTCACTAATAAGTTATCAGTGTTTGATTGGGGTTTTTTTTGTTGTTGTTTTTTGGTTTTTTTGTTTGTTTGTTTTTGTTTTTAGAATTACTGTTTGGTTGTTATTTTACAGATCAGTGTAATATTTTCGCTTTGCAGTCTTCAGTTTAATTTTACAGTTCTTAGAGATAAACTGAATCAAGCTCCTTCTTCCGGAACAAATCAGTCAAACAATAAGAACCCTTGTGGACAAGTTAAATGTAAGTTTACTCTGCTGTCCAAGATCACGTGTGAGCAAACGTCCTTCTGACAGATGTACAAATTGCAGAAATGTTCTGATGAGGAGTACAAGGCTGCTGTTTGACTGATCTGCTCTGGGAATTTGGTTCTAGACAATGAAAGACTTCACATGCCTCAAGGAGTTCTGTGTGCAGAGTAGGTATGGTAGGTTACCAGTGCATTCTAGAGGTTTCTTAAGGAGGTAGTGGGTCATGTTGATGTGCAGATACAGTAAACTTTTCTATTTCGAAAGCATTTATCTGTGTAGTATCTGTGTGAATTACACCTTAGCCATAATGGTACCACCAGGCCCTTGTGTGTGTAAAAACTATGGACAGATAGAGAAAATCCTTGAAATGTTTTAGAAAGAATTCTGTGTTGGTACCCTTTATCTTCTGAAGTGTATCTGATTAATCTTGAAGAGTGTCATTTCAATGTGTATGAAGCATTAACCTCTTGTACCAGCAGTGGTGCATCTGGAGGAAGAATCACAGAATGGCCAGGGTTGGAAGGGACCTCAAGGATCACGAATCTCCAACCCCCCTGCCACAGGCAGGGCCACCAACTTCCCCATTTAATACCAAACCAGGCTGCCCAGGGCCCCATCCAACCTGACCTTGAACACCTCCAGGGACGGGGCATCCACAACCTCTCTGGGCAGCTGTTCCAGCACCTCACCACTCTCTCTGTAAAGAATTTCCCCCTGACATCCAACCTAAATCTGCCCTCCATCAAATTAAAACCATTTCCCTTTCATGATATGTTTCAAAGCTTCAGGGGTTTTGCATATATTAATATTTCAATTGCAGTTCAATTTTATGAGTGCCACAACCACCTTTCATACATGTGGATGTAGAGCAACACAGAACTAGGACTGCTTTAGATGCTTGGTTGGCAACTCTGACACCCATGGGGGGTTGGAACTAGATGATCTTTGAGGTTCCTTTTAAACCCAAGCCAGTCTGCAGTTCTAGAGTTGTATTTTTTTAATATATTTTACTTCTATATTCTGTCACTTTTATTTTTACAGATCAACATCCTAAGGGCAGCCATTAATAAGCTGCTCTGTGAATGTGCAGTGTACTCAGGAAAAGAGAAGATGCCACAGCTGCAGGAAAGTGTTCGTCAGTTACTTCTCCGGTAATCATTTGGTAGAAATAAGAACATGCGTTCTGCTCTCTCAGTGGGGAAAAAAAAGTAAATGATTGCTTGAAGCATAACTTGAAAGCATAGCTCAGATTAGGCTTTGGGGAAATGATAATATAGGATGTTTTTATTCAGTAATATTAAATTTGCTTGTTTTAAAAAGCAGTGTGCTCAGCAACTTTAGACTACTTGTGGATGCACTGGTTCTTCAAGGAAGCTTAAAACCTGTTCTACAGAATACCAGTTCTGTGGCATCTTTACTTTTCTGTATTCAGACCTGTGGCATGAAAGCACAGAAAAACTTAGAATTTTCTGCCTCTAAATTAATTTTGAGTTTTCTGTTGCTTTTCCTCTCTACACAGGTATCAATAGGAGAGGTGCTGACCACCTTAATTGCTGGAAGTCCTAAGTTACTGAACTTAAGACCACCTGTCTTTCTCAGCAGATCTCCCAGCTTCTATAACTGGGACATTGGCTCTGAAAGAGTGTCATGAGTCAGTGCAGCCAGTCTTGAGAATTCTTTCAGCATGTGGCATGTGTTCAGGCTAGCCTGGCCAATTAGGTGTCCCTATAGCAGCTCCTTCTGTATGTTACAGAATGGCCTGGGTTGGAAGGGACCTCAAGGATCATGAATCTCCAACCCCTCTGCCACATGCAGGGCTGCCAACTTCCCCATTTAATACCAGACCAGGCTGCCCAGGGCCCCATCCAACCTGGCCTTGATCACCTCTAGGGACGGGGCATCCACAACCTCTCTGGGCAGCTGTTCCAGCACCTCACCACTCTCTCTGTAAAGAATTTCCCCCTGACATCCAACCTAAATCTGCCCTCCCTCAACTTAAAACCATTTCTTCTTGTCCTTCAGTTGTCAACCCTTTCAAAGAGTTGATTCCCCCTCCTGTTTGCAGGCTCCCTTTAGGTACTGAAAGGCTGCAGTGAGGTCACCCCACAGTCTTCTTTTCTCCAGGCTGAACAAGCCCAGCTCCCTCAGCCTGTCCTCATAGGGGAGGTGCTCCAGTCCCCTGATCATCTTTGTGGCTCTCCTCTGGACCCTCTCCAACAGCTCTCTGTCTTTCTTGTACTGGGGGCTCCAGACCTGGACACAGTACTTCAGATGGGGCCTCACAAGAGCAGAGTAGAGGGGGACAATCACCTCCCTGTCCCTGTTGGCCACCCCTCTTCTGATGGACCCCAGGATACAGTTTGCTTTCCGAGCTGCAGGAGCACACTGCTGGTTCATGTTAAGTTTTTCATCCATGTGTTATTATGCTGTCTAGTAGTAAATGGGACATTTTTCTACATTAAGCTTTTCTAAAGTAACAGCCAAAATGAGGCAATTTCTCATGCTGTTGTGGATCAGAAGCTTTTAAGCTTAACTGCTAATATTTTCGGTTATGAAAATGATTATCAGAAAAGCTGTTCATGTTGAGTTTTCAGGTGTTTCTTGGTTTTGAATACAACTGTTCAATTTTTCTTCCATCTGTGACAAGAATGCAGTGTACCTTAATTTTCCAATACTTGAAAGGAAGTTAAATATCTGTCATTGTATAATAAATGTGCAAATGTGGGGGCAGTCAGCCTTAACTTTTGAGGCAGTGGAAATGAAATGCAATTAAAAAGCCGTAGAAAATTCCCAGATGATGTGGGGATACCTAACAAATGTCAGCTGACCAGCAGGTGTTGGATCAGGCAAGGTGTCAAGGTAATTATTTTGGATGCTATGCCATGCATGCTGCTGTCTTGAAGATGTGCAGCAAGAGCAGCTGGCACAGAGACATGGCAGCTTCAAGCCAGCTGTTGGTGATTGGTTTGTACATCCATAAAGGGGTGGTACAGCATCATAAAGGCTGTACCTTAGATGCACTTAGAAGCACTGGTGCAGATTGCCAGCAACGTGTTGGCATTTCGCGTCGGCAGAATTCCTGGTAAAATACCAGCTGTTGAGTGCCCTGCTGATGCAATATTTAATTTCTTGTTTGTTTCCAAGTACCTTAGGCCAGTTGGTGTCTGTGTTGCCTTTGGACACCCGTCTAGTACCATGTTTAGTCTTCAAATCTAAGTGAAGCTTGCTCATGTGATTCATGTAGTAATAACTGTAAGGAAGTAAAGGGGCAGAAGGAAGTGTAAACAAAATCTCTCTGAAGGTGCCTGTTTGTTTGTTTGTGGCAGTAGGAGGAGGTTATGGTTGGATAAAAACTCGCAGATGTGAAGTTCAGGGCATTAAAATGTCACTGCTATTTTTTACCTCTGAAATCCTTGTGCTGCTACTAATGCTGTCCCATGATCCTGCTATTAATTTTTCTACTTCTCTTACCTGTCTGCAAGTTTTTCACCACTCTTTCTTGGCTGAGCCAAGGTTATGTAGCCATGCTGTGACCTTGGGACATAGGCAGCTGAAGTAGGGGTGGGGAAGCTTACGGCAGGATTCTGCAGGATGGGGACGTGTCAAACTATCAGGAAAACCAATACTTGTTGAGTTTATTCTGGATTATTTTTTTCAAACTTTCTAATGCAACACATCTTTCTGTCTTTTAGAAGGAAGAAACAGTCTGGTTGTTGTCATGTCTCTTTCTCCTGTGTTAAAAATCTGTCCTAATTATGAATACTTTTTAATCTCACTTTAATGCCTCGGGGGGAAAAAAACTTTTATTAGTAAGAGTAAATATGTAAAAAATACAGATTCAGTAATCTTTCATTATCTTTTCCTTTTTTTTTGAAAGCTAATTATGTATACAACGTGTCACCACTGCTTAAGACTAAAATGTGTGTTTGAAAAATACATCTAGACAGAATTAATTAAAGTCTGCTACTGTTGTAGGTTGCACGGCTTGAGGAAATAACTGGAGCAGGCAGACGATCTATAGTAATTGAGTTGTCATGCAAAACAAAATGCTCTAAAAATAGCTTTATTATATGTTCTAGTGAATAAGAATGCATAAAATTTACAGATTAAATGACAGTTGCAAACTGTAGTTCTGTGTCAGTTTAAAAATAACTTCCTTCAAAAAAAAGAAAAGAAAAAGCAACCAACAGAGCAAACAAACAGCTGTGGTTACTGTCCCTGTGAGTTTATCTTTTGACTTCAACTAAAGGGGCAAAGTCCAGGTAAGTGAATTAATTAGACCATATGCATATTAACATGTAAAATTAAGATTCCTTTCAGCATGGACATCTTACAGATACCCAGTAGTACCTGCTATAAACGTTTCTTTATATTTAATTAGTCAAATACAAATATGTTATGGTTATTTTTATGTAATTTCAGTTTGATCTGCAAACCGAGATCTGGAGTTGTTCCTAAGTGGTATGAGAAGCCATATGCATGGAATCAAGTGAGTGTAGAAATATGACTTGAAAAAAAGTAATTAAAAATATGAAAAGGAACACGGTACCCCAGCATGTTCAGTTGAGGGATCAAAAGTAGAATTTTCTTTGGAAAGATGTCTCTTGATGCTGAGGGGAAAAAATGCATTGAATTTAAAAGATTTGCAGAATCAAATTTCAGGCATCCACAACTGTTGTGTTTGTTACCATAGTTTTGTAAAATCAGTTTTTTTTTTAATAAAAAAAAAAAAGTAGCTTTATGTATATAAAGATTCAGACGTTTCAGACAGAACACTTCATGTTTGTATCTCAGTTGAGATTGTAGGGGCAGCTTTACCTCTGAATGTTTGAATTTTGTATTCTTCCTATTGAGTAGCATTACATTTTTTTTCTTCATTTTTCTTATTTAAGGCTTACTGGATACAGTGCATTTTAGTTTTGTTTTGGATTCCAGGTGATTTTCCCTCTTAAGCTGACAAAAATGCTGCTTGTTTTGGAATTGGTGTGATGGGATCAGAAGGTAGTTTCCTCAAAATCTGGGAGAGTTCCAACTGGAAAGTACATCTTCCTAATCTATTAGGAATCTTACTTACCTTTCTAAAAAGACATCTGCAGGTCGCTAGATTCCTGATGTGGGTGCCATAATAAACAACTGCATTTTCTTACCTAGAAGGAAGTGATGAACTGCTGAGTACAGCAGTAAGACTTCCATATGCACCCTCCCAATCCCTCTTACAGCCCAACACTTATAAATGAGAGATTTAGGTTTCTTTGAAAAGAGTGGGCCCAACAGCAGTGAGTGCTTGCCCGCTGTTGTCGAGTTTCTAGTATGCATCCAGTGAGGGGTTGGTGTGTCTTGATATTGTCTTGTGCCAAACTATTTTTGGTTTTGTATCTCAACCTTGTTTTTCCTTGTTGTATTGCCAAGACAATCTCCTGCTCTCAGCCATGTTAGAGTTTAGCTTTTTATAACTAGGTAATGTATAAACCTTACATCAGGATTTTCCCCATTGCATCTCAAGTGTGAGGGGGTCTCAGGACATTGTCATTACATAAAATACTACATATAAAGCCTTGGAATTGGTTATGGAATGGTATTCTCATTTCAGAGTAATAGTTCTTATGCTGAAATGTGTAGCATGTTGAAATGCTTGTATGGTTTGAAGTAGTCAAAACTTTTCAGAAGCGAAACAAGAATGTATTTTATTTAACTGTGTTTCATAGGAGAGCACTTACAAGACTGAATTCTAACTTACGTATTTCTTTTGATTAGGTGGACTCGCATTATATTATTGACCAATCTGAAAAGAAGCATAAAAGAAGAGATGGTCTGTATCAGCTGCATCGGCTTGTCATGTTGAATGTTTAAGTACTGCTGAAGTCTTTCAGAAGAAGAAATAACACAGCCAGTTTAAAAGTGTTCTGTCTTCTTTATATAACTGTTAAACATTTGTTTCACAAGATTGTTCTTTAATATTAGTGGATCAAAACATAGCTTATCATGTTTGTATTTTAAAAGCAGAGGTACAATGACCTCAAGTAGATACACTTATTTCATAGAGCAGGGTGCAGTTTTCTGTTTAATAATAGTTCTGAGCTGTTTTGTCACAATGCGTGTGAAAGACAAAATAAGTTAGCTTTAATTGTTCATTTTGTCTGAGAGCACATGAGCCATGGGTGATGATTCAGTCTTGCAACTGAAAGTTGCATTTTCTTATTCTTTTTGTCGTTGCTTTTTGATTGATTTATTTTTTTAAACCTAAAAGCTTGGGATCAAAGGAAGCTGAATATTTAGGTTGTATTCCAATCAAAAGTATAGCTTTATGTCAGTTGCAATCTTTCATTAATTTTTCTTACAACAAAATAAAATGCATGGTTCCTTTTCCTTTGTGGCAGAAGAATGGCTTTGAATTACTGATTTTTATTATTATTATTCTTTTTCTGATTCGTGAGATCTTTAGCTCTAAAAATGAGGTCAGTGGTTTCAGAATAAAATGTTGAAGTGAAGTAAAATGGGTTTATCTGTTCTGTTGTGCAGTCGTGCTTAATAGAAACTAAATTTAGTTACTAATGCTGTGTGATTGCATTCGTGAAATACATTAATACCAAAGCAGTACTGGAGAGAATATTCATCTTTTCAGTCTTAACTCAGCGATCTGAGGACCATTTAAATCCAGCTGTCTTCTGAAGAACGGACATCATCAGTGGTCACTGTTCTAAATAAAAGGCAAGCAGATCTGGGGAATGTGAGGTGATAAACCATAGGATCATAGAGTGATAAAATCATAGAATGGCCTGGGTTGAAGAGGACCTTGAAGATCACCTAGTTTCAACCCCCAGTGCTTAAACTAAGTAGTTATTTTAAGCTGCACATGGAGTCAAGAGGGGCAGCTGTGTATTGAATGATTTCAGTAGCTGCTTATGAGCATTACTTCCTCATCCATTGTAGTGATACTTGTGAATTATAAAACATCACACTTTGTATTGTGATGGGTTTAATATGAAGACATTTATTAAGTGCCTTAGATGGTATTTCTCAACAGTGTTGTATCCAAAATCAGTGTGTTGCAACTGAGCACCCCTGAGGGCAAATGAAATTGAGCCATGTCCAATCTTTGCTCTGCCTGGTTAATGGTAGGAAGCTCTGTAGGAAAATGCAACGTTGCAATACCAAAATGGATGGTATAGGTAGTGTGATTTCTTAGGATTCTTCATAAGTAACACTGAATTCAAAAGTTGACAGAGGAACAGTGTGTATCAATTATATTCTGACTTTGTTTTTAATACATTGGTCGTGTGTCTTGCTGTCGTGGTGAGTTTGTGTGCACGTGCTGCCATCTGCTGGTGTTATTCGTGTGCTTCTTGTTGCCCTTTGAACTTCCACTTGTGTGATGTAATGCCTACACAAAGAGGTAATGGCTCGTGTCCTAAAGAAAAAAAGCTGAGAGGTTTCTGCTCTTGTTCTTATGAGTAATGGAGTAGCTACCTCCCCTTCTGCCCAGTCCAGTAACCCATAATCTGCCTGAGTAACTGAACTGGCTTTGTTTGGTTGGGGTTTTTTTGCTTTTTCTTTTCTTTTAACTCCTATAACAATTGTTCTGAACTATAGCAGCTGTTATTCCAAGTACACAAGAATTGCTGAAAGGCCAGAGAAACATAATCTCTGATTCCTAAATTGGTTCATTATAGTACTTGTAAGCACTTGCTTTATGGTTATTTCAAGATAGAAATGTTTTACAAAGTGAAGGAGAAAACTATATAATTACTAAAAATAAGTAACAAATCTGGACATTCACATGGCCCCAGTGAATTATCTTCCTTTTTGTTAACTGTTTACACAGCCATGGAGATGATTTTTTCAGGGAAAAGAATTGTGGAGAGACAGCACAGATGTTGCTGCTTATAACTGAGGGTCAAACTTCTGAGGTTTGTGGATAATCTGTTTGATCTTGAGGAAAAGAAACACAGTCATGCACAACCAGTAGTGAGACTGTTCAGGCCTTTTCAGTTGTAATTTTATTGCAGAAGAAATAGCGTTCACTCAAATGAAGATAAATTTAGAACTGTAGCTCTGATCCTTCAGACTGCTGGAATGTTTGCACTGTAAACAAGGCAGTCTGTTCTTTGGGCTGCATTATCCTGTGTATCTTTAAAACAGAAGCAGCTCGCCGTGCTGAGGGCTGTGTACACTTGCCATACTCCTTAAAACAGATTCGGATGAAACTCCACCCTACATACAGATGTCAGAAAAAAAGCCATGCAAATTGGGATTCGTGTTAGAATTACAGTTTGAGCCAAGATGTAAGCATTAACATAGGCTTGAGTGAGTTATAATCATTTCCAAAATCAGTAACAGCACCATTTCAAGGTGTAATAGGTACAATGTTTGTTTGGTTTTTTTCCATCTACCTTAGTGCTTAGAAAGGATCAGAACTCAAAACAGCATTGCCTTCAAAGCATAGTTTTACTTGGAGTTTTCTTTCTGTAAGGAAAGAGGGCCAGTGTGCTTCAAACACTGGTAGCTGCTTGCTCGTACCCTCCCAAAAGAACAATGACTGCTTTCTCCTCCAAAGCACTTTTTCATGCAATGCTTATGAAACTTGTCTCGAGTCTCCTTGCCCTGAGTGCTGCATAAATAATTGTGATGGGTTTCTTTTTCTCTGCTGTGTTTGCTCTTTCCACAAAGGATTTTTAAGTCTTACCTCACCTTTTTTTTTTCCCTCCCCAAAGACAGAATAAAAGACCTAGGAGTGACTTTCTCCTTGAACACCTGTGCTTAAAAAAGGAAAGATGCCCCCGTCAGCAATGTTTAAGCATTAAGACAGACACACACACACACACACAACTGTAGAGAGTTGCTTTGCTTTCTCTAGTTAAAACCATAGATCTCTGTGAGTTTTACTTTGCCAATGTTTGCTGTCCAGTCCAAGTTTTCCTGCCCACTCACCAGTTAAGATTGAAGAAACCTGCTTTAAATCTATTTCACCTGTTCTTTAAGAAATAGGTATTTCTTGGATTTTATTTATGCCATAGAAGAAGGCTGAGAGGTATACTAGGAAAAAAATGTGATTGCTTCCAATAGTTTTAATAATGACTAAGAATTAATACTAATTAATACTTAATAACTAGAATATTTACTGAAGGTAATGTATTCATACAGTAGCTGATAGTGACACTCATGCAATTCAGTGGCAGTGCTACAGGATGGAGAAGTGTACAGAGGAAAGCATGGTACATGCGAGCTTCTATAGAACACAGCAGTGCTCCTCTAAGTAACAGATTTTTACTCTCTTACTAATTGGACACTTTCAGCAAAAGTATTCGAACGATCATAAAATGATTTTAGAAATGAATGTTCTGCTGTACTGTGTTACAAGTGTTTGTATCAGACAAACTGGAGCAGAAAGGGCTTGAACAATTACTGATGCATGTATTCAAGATGGTAAGTAATACACAAAACTCTGTGCTTCTGGAGCTGATCATACAGTGATGATGTGATGATTATTTTAATATTAAAATGCAAGCTTTTGTCTTTATTGCTGCCCAACTTCACACTATGGCTTTTTCAGTTTGTTTGAACTGAGATTTTTTTTGTTTGTTTTTGTTTTCTGCTACATCAATATTGACTATTATGATTGCTTGGAAACTATAAATGCAGGTATTCAGACTCTCTAGCTTTTTTTTTTTTTTTTTTAGTTTATCTCATGCCTTATAAGTATTGATGTGCTGTCAAATTTAGCTGGCTGTCTTTAGTAAGTTTTTGCAGTTCTGAATCATTTCAACCTCTGGTTTTAAAATCTGCAGTAGCTCTTGTCTGAAGGAAATAAAAAGCTGCTGCATACTGTTCTGAAACATACAGAGACTGGCTTAGAGTTACAATCAAAAGGAACCTTGAGTCTAAAGGAGGCATTTGCAGAAGAACTACTATTGACATCATTCTGTTCTTCAGTTGTTATAAAGCAAGTTAGAAACTAAGGGAAAAGTGTGGAGTCTGTTGTAAAGGAGCAGCTGCAGAGTGGCTTTCTGTCTTTCCGTGTCAGGAAAACAGGTGTGAGTTCCTTGATTCAAGCAGAGGTGGGACGTTGCACAGGAATCCGGGTCTTGTGGTGCAGTGCCCCAGGTTATCAGGTGGAAGGAAGGACATGGGTGGCCACTGGCAAGCAGTCCGGTTCATTATGCAGTTCTGAATTGTCAGTGGCTGATGGTTAAACGCCAACTAATGGTTTAAACAAACAAATAGACCCCTACAACCTCCAGCTTAGGAGTGCAGTAAACACCCTAACAGCTGCAATTAAACATTATGCTGCTTTTAAGAGCTCCAGCCACCTTAGAGCCCTGCCAGTTGTCGAAGAACAAACTGCCAGCAAAGCGGTCTATTGGTTACAGTATGCTCCACACCCTCAGTGGGCTGATTGCATTCACGTGCCTTATGAACTCACTCTGGCACTTGTTCACTTTTACTGGTTGTATGCCTGAATGATTTTTTAATATTACTCTGTTCTTCTAAAGCCTTGAAAAAAAAAACAAGTCAGTAGTTTATCCTGCCGGCAGCCTCTGGGGTTCTGTTATCATGAGGCCTCTGACTCATGCCACATGGTACTTGTGTATCTTGTTTGCTTTATTCTAGTTGTGTTTTAGCCCTTAAGTCAAACCATGTATGTTACGTTGACTGCATCTATATGCAGCCTTGCCAGCACGTGCAGCCTGCTGTTAGGTGATGGTGTTGAGTTCTAGGATATGTTGCAAACTCAAGCCTAGAAACTTCTTACTGAGTCATTTGAGCACTGCTTTAGACTGTCTATGGCTGGTTGTTACGCTTTGTATCACAGGTGGTCATTGCAGCCACATTCCAGCAATACCCTGTATTCCATTGTGTGACCATTTATTTCTTGTTGAGGAATGAGGATCGTCAGATTGACATGTACGCTTCAGGCTTGTAGATGTCCTCTTGAACTGATGTGGTTACAAGGCTCATGGCTGAGGAGGGATGAGAGTACCAATGGAAGGGGAAGAGGGAGTATTTATAGCATAGCGAGTCAACCATTCACAAACAAGATTTCCATAAGGTCCAAGCCCTCCTATGTACTTAACTCATAGAAAAGATTAATCTTGTCTGCGGTCCAAAAAAGAGTAGTAGAATCGTAGAATAGTTTGGTCTGGAAGGGACCTTTAAGATCATCTAGTTCCAAGCCCCTGCTGCAGGTAGGAACACCTCCCTCTAGACCAGATTGCTCAAAGCCCCATATGTGGAGATGAAGACTTTTCCAAAGCAGTCTGTGCATATGTATCACACTGCTTCAATCCAGTGATTGCTGAAGAATCAAAAAAGATCACCAAATTCCTCCTTAAGCGCTAGTAGCCGTAGAGATGATTGCAATAATGTTTAAAACCTTGGTTGCTCAGCTGGTCTAAGAACCAGTATTTTTCTTCCCAGACTTCAGCCAGCTACCTTTTACCATTGATGTTGGGTAAATGGGAGCAGCCAGTGTTGCATTGTTGTTTGTATGTAGTAGGGGTACAAGAAGGTAATTGTTTTCACTTTCATATGTCTGAACTAAAGGCTGAATCCTAGATCTGCTGAGGAATGCCTTTTTTTTTTTTTTTTTTTTTTTTGCCTCATTTGAATATCCAGAGTATAATCTTATATTAAATGCTGTTTCATATATAGTGAATGGTACAAAACGCACTTGAATACTTCTTTCATTGATGAAGGCTGTGTGACCTTTGTGTTACTACTACGTTTGTTGAATATGTGGTGGTTGCAGATCAGAAGTCTCATGGCCAAATGCAACAGTTTACATCATGCTGATATGGTGCTACTCCACTGAGGAATGCAGTCCAGTTAAACTGTAAAAAGGAGAATGAGGGTTTGTTTTTTCCTTTATGAGACTGCAGTACAAAGAACTGATTTACAGGATATGGGATCCAGTTTCAGCTTGTCACAGGTCAACCTCATTTCTAAAAAACAGAATAAGGTGTTGAGCCCTGGTGTTACCCACTGCAGGTACAGTAGTTTCAAATAAGATGTGTGGGTTCTAGGGCAGTTGAAAATATTCTCTAACAAAAATAGCCTTTTTGGGTGAGTCACATTTTAATCATCTGACATAACAGAAGCCTATCATCAAGTTTAAAATAAAATAAAAAAAAAATCATTAAACTCAGTTGAAAGAAAATTTTGTTTTAGTTTCATATCCAGAAATAATCTGAATATTTTTTTTTCTGCTTTGCACGTATTGTCCTATGAATGGAGTTGTTGGGTGAAGGACTGCCCACCCAGTCCAAGAGCTGAGAGCTTAACTCCAGAGTATTTACCCAGCTAAGTTCCTCAGTTTCTTCAGCTTAGAATGGTGATAACACCGACATATCTTGCAGGGCATTGTAACGTGTGCATGTATAGATGTTTTAGCAGTGGGTAGTAATATGTGAGAATATTCAAGTGATTTTACTATAAGGCAATACAGTAAAGATGATTTGAGCAGTAGATATTTTGCATTATCTTCCTTAGCGAACTGTAATGAATATTTTTTGTAGAGTTTGAAATGGGGTTCAGGGGTAAAAGCCCGTATGGTTTGTGCAGTGAATTGTTGCACTGTTACTTATCAGAAAGCAGTGACTGAAATATGTGAGCACTCTTCACTTAAAATTATTTTTTAGAAAGGAAAACTGTCCTGAAAGCCTGCTAAGTACTACCTTGTAGCAGCATTCTTTGCTGTCTGTTCACGGTTTGAAGTTTTTTGGTGTGTGTTGGTTTTTGTTGTATTTTTCCTCGGCTCCCACTTAGACTCACTTGGCAGACTTCCTAATCCTGTTTGATTCACAATGTTCGGAACAACTGTGACAATGCTAACTAGCAGGACATTGCGTCACTGGGCTGATTTTTATTATTTTTCTCTTCCCAACCTCAGAGCTAAAGGTCGTGTTGACAGATTGCAGGGCTGGTACACGACTGCTGGAGCAAACCGGCTGCGATGGCAGGAACTCCTTCCAGCTAGTGAGTGTCACTGTGCTCCTTCTGATCTATTGGATGCTATTAGCTGTATAATATTAAATTAACACTTTAATGCCCCCTACACTGCATGATGTTTTGATGTGGAATACTGAAACCCGAAAAAACAAACAACGTAAAACCATGACAACCTCTTTGCTTTTCTGATTCCAAAACTCCCTGCTTCACACTCTTCACAGCTTTGGATCTTCTGTCTGTTAAGTCACTCAAGGCCATTGTTCCTCTCTGCTTACAAGAATATTATTTGAAGTGTAGTCTTGCCAATTAAGTTTCCAGGGAGACTTTTTGATCCTTCCAGGTTTACACTCTTAAGACATCTGGGAGCTTTTGTTGAGCTATTGGAAGAGTTAGAATAAACCCATCTTGGAATGGACAGCTTAAGGTTGTATTGCCTCCCCTGTGATGTTCTGTTACTTGTGACATCATTTCAGGGAAATACATGTTGCAACTCTTTGTGCTCCATGATTGCTTTTCTATTGTCAACATCTTTTATTTAAGTTGAGGTGTTATTCTTGTGTTTTCTTTAGACTGTTTCTATGGAGCTGGTACCCATCCACCCATCCATCCGTTTATGCAGTGAGTCATTCTTATGCTAGTTTTCAATTTACTTTAGATCCATGAATATCCTTCTTAGCGGTGCAGTACGAAGTAAAAAGCGATTATTAGGTGCATGTAGCTAACAGTATACAGTTGTAGTTTTATATCTATAATGCATAGATACAGGCTTTTTCATGGTGAGAAGGGAGATGAGGGCTGTGCCTGGCTCGTTGTTCTGTGCAAAGGGCTGACTTGATTGCACAGCAAATCTGTCTCAAGGCTTTTTGAGAGCCTTCCAGTCTATCACTGACTGTTGGGTGGCATCATCCCCATGATCGGTAGCAGTAGGCACTAAAGGCCACAGGAGGGAGGAGGGGGTGAAGCTGCCTTCACAAAGTGAGAAGTTTTCATCATAGACCTGGTTCTCCTGAGGGACTTCAACCACCCCAGCAGCTGTGGGGAGGACAGTGTGGTGAGGGACAAGCAACCCAAAAGATTTCGTGGCAGGGGAGATTCAGGCTGGACATTAGGAAGTATTACTTTTCAGAAAGGGTGGTCAGGCACTGGAATGGACTGCCCAGGGAGGTGGTGGAGTCACCGACCCTGGGGGTGTTCAAGGAAAGACTGGATGTTGTGTTGAGGGACATGGTTTAGTAGGAGCTATTGGGAATGGGTGAACGGTTGGACTGGATGATCTTTTAGGTCTTTTCCAACCTTAGTGATTCTATGATTCTATGCCAGGGACAGCTTTCCGAAGGGAAAGCAAAGTTACATACTGAATATGTTTATTTTATTCTACCTGCAGCACAAGCATGGCGCTGTGCCTGTACTTGCCTCTAATGTAAGAATGCACTACTGCAACTGCATTTTAAGTGAATCGTTTCATACTAAGTCAACTTTGAACAACAGAAGTAATTCAAAGAGCATTTAAGATCCTTCTCCACCCAGTTCTGTAAAGTGAAGACGTCAATCCAATAGATTGCTCTTCTGATTGCTCTGTTTGGTTTTTAAAAACAAAAATCTCAAATGCAGGGAATGGCACTGAGAGACATGGTTAGTGGGCACGGTGGGGATGGGTTGATGGTTGGACTGTTTGATCTTGGTGGTCTCCTTCAACCTTAGTAATTCTATGAATGCTTATACTACAGGAGACAGAACTATGCAGTGAAATTTTCAACCATATTACTGATTTCTAAGGATAAAGGCTGAGTTATCTGAAAGAGGCATCTTACCTGTACCAGTGGGTGTGCAGACAAGGATGTCAGATCTGTGGAACTGCAGATTACACAAATCATACTTCTCTAGCTCCTTTACCTGTACAATTGCTTTCTAGTGCAGATGTCAACTAGACACTAGACCTAGACACTAAAAAAAATTGGCCTCAACTTGTATTTAGCTTTGAAGCATAATGCTTCTACTTCAGAGATGAAGAGGGGCTTGTATGTCTGGAAGCCTAAGAGGACTATTACAGGAAATTGTAGGAGAACTTGAGAAACACCTAGCCTGTTGTTGGTCGCAGGTGATGTGTAAGCTGAAACTCAAGTCTGTAATGAACCAACCAGAATAGGTTGGAAACCAATTTTTTATGATCCCTATATTGGCAGTTCACCAATATTTCATTGTTAGGATATTTTTTACAAATACAACACTTGGTTGCATGTATGGAAACAACCACGCTATGCGCTTCACTCAGAAGAGAAAAGCAGGAGCATATTTATTGATATAATATAATGTAGTGATTTAACTGTGACGTAATCAGGTTTGACCAACCAGATGGCTGGATACACCCAATTATTTACTGCATAGCAGGTCGGGTTAAACACACACATAGAAAACTGTCCCACTGAGTCATGAGGGTTAGAGTGGACCTCTATTGCTTTCAAAGCCCCTGCAACCACAGGGGTGAAGAGTCTAGGTGTGGCTGGATCCGCTCCTAGCCCCACACTTGATCAGCAGTTTGTGTCTAAGGGATCATATGTGCACAAAGATGCAATATTAGTAAAGCTAACAAAATCTAAAACAGTCACTTGCTGTGGATTGGTATCGGCAAGGTGTCTTGACATCAAGGTGTCTGGGATCTCTGTGCAGGTGTAACCTCAGAAGGTGTCCATACTTGAGGGGAGATCCCATCATGCAGCCGTGGCCATGCAAGAGAGCTCAAGGGGACCGACTGTTGGGCTGCTCACTATTTTTGGGGTAAGACGACTGACTCCTAGTCATACTTTTAGGTGCCTGCTCCAATGGCCCTCAGCTCTTGAACCAGATGTCTGCTATCACTGCTATCAGCCCTCTAGTTTGAGACAGATCTGTGCTTGTTAATTTGTTTTAGAAAGTGTGTTATCAGTGGTGTCCATCATCATCTTCCTGTGCAAGGTGAAGGATGCAGTTGGGGAACAAGGAGGGGCAGCACTGTCACACCAAGCATCTGTGCTGACCGTGAGCCTGGTTTTCCCCCTGTACTTTGGGAGGGGCTGAGCAACAGGCGCTGTAACTGGTGTTCCGGGATAACCGTGTGGTGATGGATTGGCAGGAGATAGCAGTCCCTTAGGGTGAATGTCCTCAAAGGAACACGAGCTCAGATGCACGAGTTTGCAGGCAGAGGTACAGAGGGATGCTTGATTTAACTGAGAGACCTATCTGGCTTTGCATTCTTCTGCTGTGTTGCTTGTTTAGCAGCTCTTACCTTACTGCAGGGCGAGAATTCCATCCCAACCCTGCCCGCTGTCAGCAGGCAGTACTGTCCCAGGTCTCCTAGTTGTCCTACGGCTTGATGCTCTGCTTGAAGGTGGATCTTCATTCCTTTCTTGCGAGAAAACTTGCAGGAAAGCGATGCTTCCACTTTAGGAAGCGGAAACGGAGGGCGTAAGCTGACACTCGGAACGAGCCAGGTAAGCACAGGGCTTCCCGTCCTCGCTTTCCGGACGGACAAGGGGAAGATCCAGCCCTTCCCACCCGTACCCCGCACCAAAGGGGCCGTGCCGCGCCTCGCCCCCCGCAGCCAGGCGCGCTCCGGAGGCGGCGCAGCTCTCCCCGCCTCTCTGGGCCCCACCCCGCTGTCTGCCCGGCCGGCGGGGGGCGGGACGGAGGCGTCTCCCGGGCCGCCCTCTTACTCCCCTTTTCGCCGGAGGTAGCGGTTCCTCGGGGTCGGGATGGAGGCGGCTGTGGCGCGGGGCTCGCTGGGCAGAGCGTTGTCCGGCACCCACCGCCAGGATCTGCCCGGCTGTAAGGCCGTCAGCGAGGCGCGGGTGCTGGTCATCAATACGGGCGGCACCATCGGCATGGTGCAGGACGACAAGGGTGAGCGGGGCGAGCCGGGCTGCAGCCGTGAGGAGCAGCGTTCTGCGGGTGGAGGGCAGGGGAAGGGAAGGGAAGGGAAGGAGGCCGCTCCTTGCGCCAGCTAAAAGCCCGGCTTCTAGCGGGCGAGTGGCACCAAAACGGGATCCTTTCTTCTCAAATCCCGCGTCTGTACCGGTGGAAGCGCATCCTTGTGAGCAGCGGCCCCTGGGCTGGGAGCGGCAGGGCACGGAACAACGTGTTTCCTGCAGCGCCAGTCCTTTCTCTCCACGCTCGCGCGCTGAAAATGAAACCAGCTTCGTTGCACAGCTCACGTTGCGTATTTTTTAGCCCCAGAAGAATCGTCCCGGGCTCCGTGGCACGTAGAGTGATGCCGGGTTGGGGGTGTGGAGAGAATGGGAGTAGTTTGGTTAGGATGAGCATAAGTTCTCTTTTCTTATTTCATTACTTGGTAGGCAGCGCAGCGTCCCAGGGTGGCTGTAAGCTTCCAGCAATAGAACTAGGGTGCTCCTGTTACCTACTGCAGAGTTTCACGGTTGAAATAACATCTCGGGTACGCATCTGTAGGTTTCAAACACTTAGGGCTTCACCTCTGAGTTTTCTACGCTATATTTGTTTCCTTCCTTCTTAGGCAATTGCTGTTTCTTGTTACTGTAGGGCACATGCTTCACAGCGTTGTTGTGCTTTGTTTTTTATGGCTGTTGTCACTGTGTTTAACCCTTGAAATGAGCCTGAGGAATGACAGCTGCAAGAGGAATCCGTGTTTCAAGTGACACGTGGTCACTTTCCTCTATTTGCACTGCTGCTAACATCATTTCCTATTTCTGCTGGCTCAGTTTCCCAAACACCTTAAAAAAAAAAAAATCTCCATTCTTTTATGAATGAACTCCACAGCCTCTTTGGATCGTGTGCTTTATTTCTGTTGCCCAACATGTGTCAATCCATTACAGCACATGCAAACAATCTGACAGTTCTGATCCAATGCTGCCGGTGTGCTGCATCCCGCTGAGGGTTCCGCCTGCTTCTTCTGCACAGATCCAGCAGCAGAGCAGCTGGAGTGCCTCTTTAAGAATATTTGCCAGTCCATCGTGTTTAAACTGAAGCTGGTGAAAGGGCATGAGAAAAGCAGCATGCTTAAAAGGTTGGAAAAAAAAAAATCCTCAACAATATGCTTGTTTCTTTTATTAATCAATACCTAGAAAACACCTGCTTAGAACCATAGCTCAAGCTGTGTTTTATTTCAAGCAAAGTAAACAGCAGTGAGTTCCTTGAGCAGCATGAAACTTTACAGCAGCAATTGAAGGGTTCAAGCAAGGCTCCCACCTAATTCCCATATAGGCTGCTCTTTTATGGCCTTTCCTCTTACTAGAAAAGATGGTATCATTTGTAAATGCTGACAGGACGAGCTTACTCTCTGCAAAACACATCAGGCCAATGTAGAGCTGCCTCCATGTGCAGTGCAGGTTACAGTCACGTTCCCTGGGCTCGTTGTGCATGTGTGGATGACTGTTGATTGCTGCCTGGTCTGATGGTAAGATGGTAAGCCCACTGCAGGTGCTTTGCAGTTGATCTGTGTGCATGTGGCAACCTCAGCACCTCTCAGACCTCTTGAACTCCCTATGGCCCTGGAGCTTAGCCCTGAGGGAGTCCTTTTCAGAGGATGGGTGCTCTCTGTTCACCCAGTGAAGTGACAACCAAAATCACTTGCAGCCTCTCCCAGCATTCCTGCTTTACATTCAAATAAGCTATCTCAATGCATGTTTTAGATTTCTTCCTTTTGCTTCCTCCTACTTCATTCCTCCCACCTCTTTTGGCTTATCAGCAGCTCAGTTCAGAAGGATAATCCTGCTGCTCTGTGCAGTGAGGTTATTGTAACACTGATCCCCACATCAAGCTCTGCTCCTCCTGGATTGTGCTTTCAGGAAGATCTTTTCCTCAGCCTTGAGTACTGCTCTCTTTCATAGCTTCTACCTCAAAAAATGAGAAAAGAAATCCTACCTAACAAACACAAGTGGGGCTAAGCTAAATCCCCTTAGAAGGATTACTTGGAATAGTCTTTCTGGGTAACATGGTTAATTTTCTGTCTTTTCTGGATGTAGTAGACTGCTGAAGGTCTGACTGCTGTGGTCCAAATAGGACCCAACTCCTATGGTGGGTTCTTTGGGTGTCAGAAGCCCCCAAGATACAGCTGAATTGGAGTCTTTCAGCTCCCCCTTCTCTCCAACACAGGCTATAGGTTAACGAGACTGATAAGTAGCTATCGCTATATTAGCTTTAGTACTGGAGCGAAACAGACCTCTGCTCCAGGTGAGACAGAGTCATCCTTGTTCTTCTCACCATGGGGTTGCCCAGCTGCAGAGGAACAGGTCAGCAGCTGATGAGAGGCGTTTGGATGAGTTGCATGACTTGCCTCTTCTCTGCAGGGGTGAAGCTGCTACAAATGCTCGGTTAATGAGTTTGGCTCACAGAAGATATTTTCCGTGCATAATAAAATAGAAGTGTTCTTAAAACTGTCGTGCTTGAGTTCCCCTGCGTGGCTCCTTGAAGCAGTGGAGCAGACAATACTGCCAGATATGGGTGCGTGCAGGGGACGGCGTTGGTTGTGAGCCAGATGTCTTTGGTGTGTCTGCAGAATCTCTGAAGGTTTGATCACAGTCGAGCAGGCACAGGAAATCCCATTGGATTTGTGATCCAGAGATGAGGAACATTCATTGGGAAGAGATTTAAAAATATTATCATTCGTCAGCTCTCCTGCTCTTAGAACAAATAGGAGAAATAAGCTCTCTAATCCATTGCCAGTATTTAGAGTAAGGTGAACAAGGGAAAACAAAAAAACACTGTGCTGCTGCGTGGAGCTTCAGAGCTAGGATGACTCTATATCCAAGTGCAGTGGCCATTTGTGAGTAAGCTAGGGACATCTTTAATAGGAATAAGCAGGGGTTGTAAATGAAACAACAAAACATCCAAAGCTGGAAGCACGTTGAGTATATTTTGTAAAACAAAATGTTCCAGTAGGAATCCAAGCAAAGCCACTCAAATGCTGTTGCCATCCTGCAAGGAAGCTGGCTATGAAAAGGCCTCGTACTTCATTTAGGGCAAGCCAGCAAAGAGATTAGGGCATTCTTAAGGGTTTTCCATCAGTTTGGAAAGTAAAGCAGGCTGCATGCACTTCAGCTAATGCTATTACCGTTTCTCTGTACTTTGGAATATTTTAAAGAACAAACTTGTTTGAAGATGAAATAATAAAAAAGATCATAGAATCACATGTGCAAATGGTGTTCAGGCAAACAGAAGAGCTGGGAAGTGGGAGAGAATTCTTCTAGCTGTAGATGTCCCCGTTCCTTGGAGGGGAGTTGAACCAGGTGGGATGATTCTCTGATTGTTTAGCCTCAAACTGTGACTGGCTGGAACTGGCAGAAGTTGAATTATGAGGTTTGAGAATTTCTTCGCTGTCAGAGCAGGTGAGACTGCACAGATCTGGACAGCAGTACCAGTAGAATCTTGGAGTTCAGAAAGAAGTGCCTCTGCTTGAATACTGCAGTGTAATTTTATAACTGGAATTGTTGTAATCTAATTGGAATACTGCTGATCCAGAAACTCCTCATGTGCTGCTGGCACTTAAAGATATAGGAGTTAATAAAATATATAATGTTCCACCTTGCTAAATTCAGACCATCTTCCTCGGCTCATTTCAGCAGCCAAATGCAGACAACCTTCATCCTACCACTATCAGAGCAGCTGCAGGCTCAGTTTACAGTGGAACTCAGCTCTGTCAAACCAAACATAACGTCAAACATTGAAGGTGCCTTTTTATCTAGCAGAGAGCAGCATATGGATTCCTTTTGAAGTACCTGGTTGCCCTCAGAATGCCTGCAGGTGCAGCACACTATTCATAGGCTTGGTCTGGTGCGGGCCTCAGCCATCTTCAAGGTCACTTCCACAGAAATGAGGATGTCCAGGGCAAGGAGAGGGTGAACAGAGCTTAGGATGCATCCACACTTCCATAGAATCATTAAAGTTGGAAAAGACCCCAAAGGTCATCTAGTCCTCATGTACCTCCACTGTGTTAAGGTGTTCAGTCCTCAACCTGCTGGTGGAAAGCTCCTGTTTCAGGGAGGGTGATGGGGAACTCAGTATTTAGGACTCAGCTGGCAAGCTGCTATTTCTCTGTCTTTATAAACACAGATCTTTTTCCGTGTCTGCCTATGCTCAATACCTAGTGTGGGATTTGTTCAGGCTTTCCCTTTTTTTCACCTTTGTGCAAATGCTGTTGCTGCTGACGGTGAGACCTAACGCGCTGCTTTTCTATACAGCCATACTGGCACCTTGCTGTCTGTGCCAGTACATCTGTAGGATGTCAGCTAAGGAGCTTAGGCAGAAATATCACAGCTTTGTAGTGCAAAACAACATCCGTGTTCGGTAAATATCCTGCCACTGGCTAGAGGGTAGCTGTGGAAAATGCTGAAGAGAGTGGTAGCTTTTTGCTGTCCGTATTAGCACACAGACAACAATTTAGGTAAAACATAAACACTTGATACACAGGGGATTTATAACCTTATTTCTGCCAAATAAAGGATTTATTTATTTATTTAAAGCCTGGAAAAGAGTAGCTGCACAGAGAGTTATTGATTACGTTGTTTTCAAGTTCTGAGCTGGCAGCAGACTGTTAATGTTTCATGTAGGACAGGCCACAAGCTGGATAAACCGATTTCTTCCCCCCTTTTGGTGCTACTCACTACCTTCCATCCTTTATTTACTTCATTTATTCTTTTTTTTTTTTTTTTTCCAGGACTTGCTCCTGAGGCCAATAAGTTAGTAAGCAGCTTGAAGACGATGCCAATGCTGCATGATGATGCATATGCCCAGGAAACAAAACTGTGCAACCTCCATGAATTTCCGGATGATACATTGGTGCTCCCGTAAGTATTTCTTCCCTGGGGAGAGGGAATTGTGTAGACTTTAAAATAATTGTCCCTGCAAACAATTAATATGGGGATTCTGCTATGAAATCAGCAAAAATGTTTATATTGATTTAAAAGTGGGCATTGTGGGAGCGGGTTGATGGTTGGACTAGGTGATCTTAGGGGACTCTTCTGACCTTAATGATTCTGTGATTGTAAAAGGAAAAAGCCCAGGGTGCCTGGTACTATGCAAAATATGAAGTGTCATAAAATTGCTTGAGAAATTACCTATAAATTTGTCAACAAGCAGACATTCCGGACAGCTTAAGTCCTACATTTTTTCTGGATTTTGATATTAATGGGCTGCTATGCAAGCATACAAATATTCCCAAATAGCTAGGAAAGCTGCAAATACAGCTCTGTGTGAATTATCTTTGGCATGCCTGATAAAGTAGCATCTAATTAATGCATCCATGAATAGGCCTCATGCTTTAATTCTGCAGGCCTTCTGTTGTTTTTTTTTTAAACCCAAAAGCTGATTGTCTTTCCCAGATTTATGCAACATTATGATAATAGCTGATGGGCTTACAATTAATCTGCATTACTTCTTAACTCTTGGGCAATGATTAGTAAGCTTTTAGGTTTTATTTGGAGGGCAGTATGCTAATTTGAGATATTCCACAGCTGTGATGAATGACTGCTTCTGTAAACACGTTAACTTGGCACAAAGGATAATTTTACAATCACTCAAGAATAAATGGGACTGTTGCTGTTTTGTTATGAGTGCAAATGGATATTCCTTAAACTTTATGGAAAAAATCAGAGCATAAAAACAAATTGTAAGGTTTGTTAATTTCTTTCTATTTTGTACTAAGGTCTCTGTTAAAAGTAACTTCTTAGAAGGCAGACAGCAGGAAGATGAATGAAGGGAAAACAGTGAACTCCCAGCTGATTAATATGGTTGTGAACATACAATTTATGTTAAATCCAATGACTATAACAAGAAAATTTGAGATTTGTTCTGGTACTGTTATAACTGAATGGCTTTTAAGTACTTCAGGGGATTTAAAATGTAAGTGCACTGATATGCACATTGGACTCCCAGATATACTTCTTTTGGTGTATGTTTTCCACGAAGTGCAGAAAACCTTGAAACAATCAATTCAGATCAAGAACTGAAGTTTAAAAAACAGTCCTGTCCTCTTTTTTCTGGCACTGCTGTGTGCCATTTGTGGAGGTCAGTCGTGGCAATCTGCCACTTTCTCTTTTGTGCTGGCTGAGTGATATTTTAACCAGGCAGCTGAGAAATAATGCAGCTTTCTGAAGGAAGAAAATGGGAGTATTTTGTGAACTTTGTGAAACCGTGTTGTAACTGTGACGTAACAACGAAGATACCAACTAATGATCATCCTTCTTGGAGAGAGGAGTCAAAAGCAGTAGAGTAGGCTGCTCTTGGTTGTGGTATGCTGTGTGTTATTTAAGCAGCACTTCCTTGAGAAGCTCTTTTCACAAATTTTCCACTGCCTTACAAAGTTGCTGGTAGGCAGCATGTCAAGAAAGCAATTTTTTGTATGATAACTCAATTACAGTAAGTCAGTTGTTTTTGAGCAATAACCCCATGTTGATTAAGTACTTTCTCTACTGTAAGCAGCGTTCACACAGGCTTCGTATGGGGAGTGGTTGCTCAGATTTTGTTAGGTGATTTATTTTTTATTGCATATGTTATGTTGTTATAAGCAAGAATAGCAAGTAGGGAAAAAACAGCACTTGCAGATGCTGAGGGAAGGCAATGAACTGTGTGCTCTAAGCACATCCAGATGTTGTGGAGTATCATGGCCTTTGACTGTCTTACACTCATAGGAAATAAATGTAGTAGCATCAGTCACAGTTAAACAAAACTTTGCATCGTCATCAGGCAGTGGAGTAACATTGAGAATGCTCTGAAGGTGATGCTGTTGGATGGCTTCACTTGGATGCCATCCTGGATGGCTTCGCTTGGAAGGGAATGTAGAAAGGACTGAGCTGGCCTGCTAGTAGTCCTGATAGGTTAGCTGCTTGTTTGTCATCACATTTCTAAAGACAAACATATTCTGACTGTTAAGTACATATCTGTTTCTCGGGGTTTTTTAAATGCTTTTTTTCTTGTCATTTTAACCCTGTAGCAGACAGTAGGTCTGTAAGTTTTAGTGACATGAGCTGTGGTCATTCTCATTCCTAGCTTGAAAATTTCCTTTAAAATGCTAATATAAGAATGGTGGATATTCTATTATTTTTTTATATTCTAATAAAATGGTGGATATTCTATTATTTTCCAAGCTTCAAGAAGGTAGCAGAAAATAGTTGCAGTGATGTTCTTTTTTTTACCCCAAACCTTGTAAGTAGAAAAGCTCAATTTATATGCACTTGGCTATATTGATGGGTAAAAGAAGGTGGAGAAAAGGGAAATTTCATGGGGGTAGAACACCTGCTCTGTTTGTAGCCTGTGTAGCTGGCAATCCAAAGCTCTTGGAAGAGTCAGATTTCAGATGAAGAAAGGGAGATGGATGGTCTTTGGAGGCAGGGAGAGCAGACAGCTGTAACAATCCCACTGGGATTACAGTCATTTTTTCCTTAGACACTGAAAATTCACAGAATCACAGAAAAAAATTCCCCTCTAACTTTGGAATTTTGCACTTCTAGATAGCTCTTTTTTCTGGTCGTCTTCTGCTGGGCTTCATGCTATGTGAAGTTTGAAAGCATTGCATTTCTCAGCCCCACAAGTACTTGACTTTTTCTATACTTGCACAGTTGCTTTGTCTCATCTGCCTTGCACTGCGAGAAGTCTCAGTTATCGAGGCTGCACTTGTGCAGTAGCCAATGACTGATTACCGGTGGGGCCACTGTTTCCAACTGTGCCAGTATTTTAAGATCTTTGATATTATTTTGTGCTTAAAAGTCCACATCATTCACAAGAGATGTCCGGTACCAACGATGTCAGATGTTAACAGGCCCGATAGGCCAGGACTTGAGGAAGGTAACCTAACACTAGGAAACTGTGGGTCATTTGGCAACAGTTTACTTGATGGTATTGGATAAAAAAGGAAACATTTTCTGAAATCTGAGGTCAGAGAAACCAAGGGAAGTAAGCTTTGAAAAAGGTATAAAAATAAAGGGCAGTCCTAAGACTCTGAAAAGAAGACTCCCTTCGTTGCAAGGAATTTGTAGCTATCACAGCATTAAGCAGTTGTTGAAACTCATCTGTGAATCCTCTGTGTATCTTGGGAGCTTTACAGATTCCTCTCAATAGCTTACGAAGCATTTTTGAAACCATAAGGCTAGATATGAACTTACGTTAGAACTCAATTCCAAACTTAAACAAAGTGACTCTGCATTATTCTTACCTGCCTTTGTTTCTGCCAACTTCTCCCCACCTCCCAAATTCTAAGTTTAGTAAATTGAAGTGTTTGTACTTCAAACCACATCAAGTCATGAGTTTCTACACTTGGAACTTAATGTTTCAAATGTAAGACCATTTCCTTGGCTAAGGACTTGCAGATACAGGGAGAAGTTAGTGCTTTAGTGAAAAAAATGAGAGGCTGTGAGCTGCTGTTAGCCCTAATAGTGACTTTTTCCCCTGAATTATCTTTCTTTTTAGTGTCTCTAAGCAAAACAAAAGAATTTTCTACACAATCCTGGAGCTGTCACCACTACTTGATTCTTCAAACATGACACCCGAGGACTGGGCCAAAATTGCAAAGAAACTTGAGGTATGGTGTGGGATAAAACTTCATTTATTGCTGAAACAAAACTAGCACTGTGTTTAGTATACTTAGCAAGGTATAACAATGTGGAACTACTATAATTAAAGTTTTAATGTCATCCCTGTTTCTTAGTTAACTGTAAAGCAAGAAGTACTGTGCTTGCAAAGCGTGCATTTTGAAGAGGCTGCAGACTCATTTCTTATGTAGCTCTTCCTATGACAAGCCATAATTCTGTAAAATGAAAAGAAAAATTGCAGCTGTGATTGAATAAGATATGTAATATATAGATTCATATGTTATTGGCTTCGATTCACTGTGCCAAGTGTCAAGTAAAAAGAAAAGTGTCAAGTAAAATCCTTAGGTGCAGGTGACTTAGCAGAAGGTTGTATAGTTATACAGCATTTGGATGTTCTGCTAGATGAATGGTTAGCTCTCAGTGTAGGAAATAATTTCATATGCCTTTCTTACTCAGACACTGTCCTGACTAGCTTTGCTTTTGCAACCAGGAGAAAAAGCATTACCAAGGTTGGCTTTCACACACTGGGAAATGATCAAAGCCCTAAATATTTTTGTATATATAGATAAACTCATTATATACTTCTCTAGATTAAGAGCATTTCTTTGCTTCTGTTCCCGTTTATTAACTATGTGCTTTAAAGAAAGCAGAAATATGAAACATTTCAAATACTTCACACCAGGAATTCATATGTAGCTGTTAGCAATAAGTAACCTAAGTGGGCCTACAAAGACTCTGCTCTTCCACTCCTCCTCATTCTGCAGTGGTGTCTTTGTGTTGCAGGTCTCCTTCCACCAGGCTGTACCCGTTTTCACTAAGGGTACAATAATACTGGGAATGCTACTGAAGATTATGTAACCGTCTTTGACCTTTAGATCCTCTAATCCTGAAACCATTAAAGTAAGGGAGATGCTTCACTTATGGAATGCATCTTGACAGTTCAGAGAAGAGATGAGAGGTGGAATAGGGATGCAGCTGGGAAAAGCCCAGGGCTGAGAGTAGGGTATCTTAAAGAAGGCAATGCCATGTTGAACAGGAGAGAATTTACCTTTCTTCCTTAATGGGGCATCAGTTTTTTTACAGCTTCTTAAAAAATGTGCGCAGAATACGGCTTCTTTAAATCCAGTACATGCAGTCCAAGTGAAAAGTGCTGAGAAGGAAAAAAATTCTTTAGCTGTCCAGCTTGTGGCTAGACACTGCCACGTTGTGTTCATCCTCAGTGCTTCCTTGGTGCAGCTGTAACACGTTGGAGACTTCTCAGAATGGAACACTCTAAGTCATTTCTTTGGGATTTTTCCTTAGTGAAAAGGCTGATCTTTTGTATGGTGAAGGTTAAGACCAGCTGTGTTCTTTATCATTTAACAAGATTCATAAGGCTGACAGTATTAGTGAAGTGTACAGACTGAATTAGATAGGACAGGCAGCTATTTCTGTGATTTTAGCCCTTGGAATTTGCTTATGTTGATTCAGCATTGATGAATACAGCAGCACGCTTTATGCATCCCAGTTCCTGGCCTACAGAAAAATCTTGCAGCGTTGGTTTTTCTGTGGGCTAACCATTGAGAAATAAACAGAACTCCACTGAAACTTTCAGTAAATAGCAACATGAAGGGATGAGTATTGGTGAGGAAATAGTAAAGGACAAACAGAAATGTATGGGTGGATTAGGAGCTGACCATAATAACAGGAGATGCCAAGTGCGTGTACCCATTGTAGTATAAGAAATCTACTTCAAAAGGAATCTGATTTAATTCTATGGAAAATAAAAAAAATTCCCACTGGAACTTTTCGTATTTGCTCAGACTGCTGTATAATCATGTCCCTTTAACCAAATTACATTAGAGACATCAGTTCCTTTGACTGAAGTGTTTACTATGTGCATCGCTCTTAAAATAGAGGAACCAATTCCTTTCTCCTCTGAAAGCCAGCTGATGATTTTATTCCATCAGGATGAAGAGTAATTAATGGCTTTGCATTAAAAACTTCCTGTGTAGAACTGTATGTAGATTGCATCACAGAATCACAGAATTGTAGAGGCTGGAAGGGACCTCTGGAGATCATCCAGTCCAACCCTCTGCTAAAGGAGTTCCCTACAGTTGGGCAGGAAAGCATCCAGGTGGATTTTGAGTATCTCCAGAGAAGTAGACACCACCACTCCCTGGGCAGTCAGTTCCAGCGCTTTGTCACCTACACAGTAAAGAAGTTTTTCTCATGTTCATATGGAACTTCCTGTGTTTTTCAGTTTGAGTCCGTTGCTCCTTATCCTGTCGCTGAGCATCACCCAGAAGAGCCTGGCCCCATCCACTTGACTGCCATTCGTTATTTATAAGCATTGATAAGATCCCCTCTGAGCCTTCTCTCCTCCAGGCTGAACAGTCCCAGGGCCCTCAGCCTGCCCTCGCATGGGAGATGCTCCAGGCCCCAGCCATCCTTAGGGCCCCTGCTGGACTCTACAAGTTCCCCGTCTTTTTGGAACTGAGGAGCCCAGCAGTGCCACAATACTCCAGATGTGACCTCACCAGGACAGAGCAGAGGGGCAGATCACCTCCCTCACCGTGCTGGCCACACTCTTTTTAATGCACTCCGACTTCATAAAGTCATTATAAAATGACTTATTTTTTTGCATCTGTTCTAAGGCAAGCATGCCTGGTTCTAAGGCAAGCATGTGTACCTTACCTTCAAACAGAAACAGCCTCTTCAGCTCGGGAGCTGCAGGAATGGAGTACTGCTTGAGAAGTGATGACGTTGAAACAGAAGAGGGCACTCTTACACTGGCAATCTGCCTGGCTGCCAACCGGATTACACGGGCTGTTTTTTTCTATATGTACATCATGATAGCCTCGATTTGCCTCTTCTGTTCCCGTAAATGATGTAATCCCCTCAGTGAAAGCAGCAACAAGAAATCAGACCATGCGACCGATTTGCATATGTTAACATTCCTGTTTCGAGCCATTGCTAAGCTTTTCTTAATTAGCAGTCTTCTGGTTTAAAAATGCTGCATTAATATGTATACATAGAAAAATCTCTTTGACTGTTCCTTAATTAGTATTACAGCTGTAGTGTTTATTGTCCTATTAACCCTTAATTATGTTTAAACTCAAAACGTGGATATTTGAGGAGGAATTACCCATGTGGTACCCTTTAAAGTATCACACTGTTGCTTGCATCAGTGAAAGTCGTGCAGTTCATCCGTCGCTTTGATGCCAGTGCATTGTTCTAACTGCATGAAAAATGTCTCTCCGTCTCCAGGAGCACTATGAAAAGTATGATGGCTTTGTGATCCTCCATGGCACTGACACAATGGCATACACAGCTTCAGCCTTATCCTTCATGTGTGAGAACCTGGGTAAAACTGTTGTTCTGACAGGATCGCAGGTAATGGGCTTTATTTGAAATAAAACTTCATTTTCTGTTTTTGTATGCAAAGCTACATCGAATCTTGACTGTCATTATGGCTTTTACTAGTGCAGGACAGGCCTCTCGCCAGGGTGATGCTCACAGTGCTGTTAGAAATCATTGAGAATTGACAGGCTTACCAGCTGAGGATCTGCCCCATAATTTTATCATTAGTGACTTTACAACTCCATACCACATCAGACCAGTAGTTCATTATGGTCGGAGCCAGATGCTTCAGAGAAAGATATAAGGGCCTGTCATTGGCCATTGTGTAATAATCTGTTTATATGAGAGGCATCCTTCCAGCCTCAGGTGGCTGCTGGTTGTTAGCTGTCTTTTTTTTTGTTGTTTGTTTTAAAGCCCTGAAGCTTATTACTTTTTACTTCATCGTTTCTTAGCCCATCTTATGTTACTCATTGTTGTGTTATTTCTCATTTTTTACAGTCTCTCAGCATTGTATGCATTTTTTATCATTTCTGTTCCACGAAGCATCTCACACAGTCTGTCTTTTCCTCTAAAGACAAGATTTATTAATTTTCATTCTCTTAGCTGGAGATCAGACCTTTGCATATTGTCAGAGGAGGAGGGATTGTCTTACTAGAATAGCTTGCTTGAGTGTAAAATACAGCTCTAATCTAGTCACAAAAGAGAGATGAAACATAGCACTGTAAAACCCTTCTCCAGCATTTCATAACTTCCCTTTTACTTGTGGTCTATTTGAAGTCAAAATACAAAAGTCTAGGAAAGAGTAGGCTGCCACTTAGTGACTTGACGTGGAACAGTCCAGTTGTGGTACATCATATTCAAGGTTTTACTATTTTTTTGCTTAATTATTTGGGGAGCTGCCTGGCATGATCTAGCAGTAGAGCATGTGACTTTTATTTTTTTTGCTGAAAGAAGCTCTGACTCTTTGTTAATAAAGACACAATCTGCAAAGGCACGGAGGTCATCCCTGTCATTCAGCAGACCAGATTTCTGCTTTTAATCTTGTTCATTTCTGTCAGTCACAACCTGCTGGCTCAGGTCTTGTATACTACTATGAGGAAAGATGGTGCAAGAGAGCTGTTCTGAAGCCATAGAGGCAGTTCTGTATGAACTGAGACTTGTTTCTGTACTAGCACTTCTCCCATGTTCAGTCACGTAAACTGAGCTTGCTTACTTTATATTCTTGATATTTTTCCTTCTAAAAACAATTGCTTAATCATACTAGAATCATCTCTACATTATCTTTAAGCACTTGCATTATAGAAGCAGGATAAGCAGAGGGAAACCCCACCTTCTGCTGTAGTTTAAAATAGTTTGGATGAAGAAGTAAACTTGTCATAAATCATTGTTATATGAATTATTCATGTATCTCTATTGCATAAGTTGGATTCTTTTTTTTTCCTGCTGTGTAGGCTTTATGAAAGGGATGGGGTTTAATTTCATTCTCTACTCTTCAGGTGCCTATATATGAGCTGCAGAATGACGGCCGAGCCAACCTTCTGGGGGCACTGCTTTTTGCTGGGCAGTTCGTGATTCCCGAGGTCTGTTTGCCTGTGAAGACCATCTTGACAGCTGCTCTTCTCCCTCTAGTTAGGAACTCATACTTAAATACTCAAAATATCTGGTAGGATTTGCACTTGAAAGGGGAAGGAAAAAAAAAAGATTCTGCTGAGGTAACAGCCCCTTGCATGGCAAAGCACACACTGTTTTCTCAGGATTAATGCCTCATTTTGCCTGTATGCAATCTATAAACACTATCTAGTCTGAATTTTAGCTTGCAGCAGACTTGAAATCAGAGATTCTCTTACAAACGCGTGGGATCTGAAGCCATTTCTAAGTCAGTTTTTGAACTGAAAGTTACTTTGAAGTTCTTGAGTTGTGCTAGAACTGATAGCAATATCTTCTAGCTCTAGTACCTGAAGACTGAAGTGTCAAGGATGATACACATAATAAACATGGGAGCATCTCCATGGTCTCAGCACCCTGCTTTTAAAGACAATGATGCTATGCAAGCCAAAAATCTGAGAGAAATCTCATCAGGTTATTCCTTATTTAACTTCTGCCATGCTTACCAGTCTTTACAGGATATTACAGCAAGGCCCAGATCTTCATAACTAACAGCAACTTTGAGATATCTGTTTTTGTTCAAATTCCAATTGACTTACTTTTAGGGGCTTGAAAAGAAACCAATATTATTTATATTTTTGAAAGTTATCCTTCATTTCTACTAGGCCTTTTGTTAAGATTTGGGACTCTGAATTTAGATGTAAGTGTGCACAAATTGTCCACACTGTTCCTTTCCTCTACCTCTGGACTCAGGCAAATTTGCTGTCTCCTAGACTCTACTTCACAAGAGGATTATGAAACTAGTTAGCTCTTAACCTATTTTCTTCTTCTTAAATTCTTAAACCAACGTGCAACAGATGTGCCAACTCTTTTTGAAAGGGTAGGAGTTGTAAACATCTACTGGCCTCTGAGTAGTTTTAAAGATTTAGAAAACACTTTATAAAGGACAGACTATAGTATTTATCTACTGAATCTTTTAATTACTGGCTTATTCATAGACCTGTTTCTTTACTTGTTTTGCAGGTGTGCCTGTATTTTTATAATAAACTGTACAGGGGAAATAGGGTGACTAAGGTGGATGCTGGGAGTTTCAATGCCTTTTCCTCACCTAACCTGCCTCCACTTGCAAATGCTGAGGTTGATATTACAAGTAAGCAACATCCTCTCTTAAGCCTTGTAATTTATGCCACATGTAATAGAGCTGTAGCTGAAAAGAATCTGTGCCTATGTAGTTGAAATGCTGTTTTAAAACTCAAATATGTTTGAAAGCACTGTATTTTGACTCCACTTTATATGCTCTGAAACTTCAAATATTAGTAGGACTGAGAATTTGTGAACTCAACTGTATTTATCTCTTGAATATAGATGTGAGCTGGACAGACTTTGACTCAAGATGTAGACTAACCAAAGGGAATTTTTCCCTTGTGTCATGAAAATGCTTGCTCTGAAGATAAAAATGAGTGAGTGAGGATTGAAAGAACAAAGAGTTTACTCTCATTAATGACTGCGCTGGGCTCTGAGATCAGGCAAAAGAGTCATTATTGAGTACATGCCGTTTCAACAGATCGTCTGTTTGATGCATGACATTTTGTAAGATGTTTTACTGGATATTTAGAACCTGTCTAAACTGCAAGCAAACTGAAAATTATGCTTTGTGTGAAGTTTTTTTTTTTTTTTTCCCTGACTTATGAAGACTCCTTGTAATTTGTATGTGTCTGCTTTAAAAGGAGGAGAAAAACTACAGAAAGATTTCATTACCTGTTTGTAAAGGCGTTAGCATTCTGGTGTTGGTTCTTGAACGTTGGTTCTGTTTCTTTGGAAAGGAGAGAAAAGAAACCTATGTAGAGTCTTGCCAAATGAGAGGCTGTCAAAAAAACAAACTAAAGGACATTTTTCAAAAATAAGTTGTGCTAGCTGCTTTTGGATATATTTTAGAAGGTAGAGTCCTTGGTGACAGTCTCCATTATTCCCACAAATAAGAAGTAGATGGAGGTTCACAAATTCTTTTGCTAGGAGCTCTAGATTTTGCAGCATGGTGTTCTGAATGGTTTCTGCTACTAGAGAGGAGCATTCTGTAATTTGGAAAAATAAATGTACCCCTTCAACCAAATGCATGGCAGTCACTTTAAAAAGTTCTAGGGTCAAAAGGGCTATGTTTATAGCAGGGCCAGATAAACTAAGGAAACCTGTAAAATACTGTAGTGATCTGTAAGACATCTCTCTGGTAGTTTGCTACTGTAGTTTTACTGTGCTGCGTCAAACACTGAAATGCTGTCAGCTGATTGTTTTAGGAAATTGAGGAAAGTCTTCTTTCTTGGGTTTTTATGGAGTGCATCAGATAGGTTATAAATAAAGTCAGTTTACTGGCTGATCGATAATGAAATCAGGCTGCAAATCACATGCCATCTTTCTTTTGGATTTAAATGACCTGTTTTGTGATTCCTTGTCTAGGGGAGAAAAATGAAAGTTACCAAGTACTTTGCTTGGCCCATGTTTTGTCGCATTATCTTTTCGGTAGAATGCCCCATTGAGGTCAGTGAGGATTTCTGAGTTAAAAACTGATGGTGTGATAGGCTCTATTTTTATTTGTTTCAGTTGATTACCCAGTGAGGGTAGCATCATTTATCCAAGATGACGGTGTCAGAGTTGAAGGATTGTTTCATTCTGGAAAACACAGTGTATAGTATGGGCAATTACCAGTGCTGCTTTATTTTGTCCAAAGTGATTGTTTGAAACATAGCTGTCTCCCTTGTGTTTGCTCACACAGTCCTAGTATGAATGTTTCACAGAGACAGGAACCAGTCAGGGCTTTTAGAAACAAACTGAACAAATCTAGTGTCTTTTAATTCTTTTTTTTTTTCTAGATCACTTTGTGTAATACCTCTTAATCTTCCTGTAGACTGGGTTGACTCTTGCTGCTTCAGCATTATGTAGAGCAGCCTGACAACGCCAGAAGCAATAGGCCATGTGCTCTTCCTGGGGCTTCCTAGTTTGTAACAAAGCTGGGAATGAAAATTCTGGAGAAGCAGAGAGGGAATGGGTGGCAAGATGTAGGGAATGAGGAGCATGATGGGATAAGAGCTTGAGATCATGGGCTGGTACACAGGAACAAGGAGAGGAGATGTGTTTTAAGATTAGACATACCATGTAAAGACAACAGAGTCAGAGAGGAGAGGGAGAAGCTTAGTTCGTTTCCCCTCCCTGCTCTAGCTACTGCCCTCTTCATTTTTTTAATCTCCATTTTTCCCCATCTTCTCCCTCAGGTGAAACTCCCAGATTTCTGTTCCCATCACCTGACAGATTCTTGACCTAAGAGTTCTGTTACCGAATTTTAGACTGACAAGTGTGGCAGCCTCCTTTCAAACCAGCACACAAAACTCTTGACAGAAATGAAAAATTTGAGCAAACTCCTTAGATGAATAGGAAGCCTAATGTTGGTGGGAAATGCTTTTGCAAGAAAACTATTGGAAATGAACAATAGAGAATCAAAACCCAATATTTCTAAATGTGTACAACTTATGAAATGAAATACCTTGTCGTATTTCTCTCATGCTTTGAAAACAAAAAGAGATGAGGAGGTCTGTTTCTTATGAAATGTATGAGGAGTCTCAATATATTTCATAACCGAATACTGTCCTCTGTTCTCTCTTGTCTTAATGAGGCAAATATGAAACCTGCTTTGTTACCATGACTGGACTTTCTTCATCATGCATGCATGTAACTTCTGGGAGTGGTGCATATGTGCAGGACCGTATGATTAGAAACATAACTTGTGTAGGGGATGAAAAGAGTCTGTGCCTGTGTGTGCAGGTGTGGTACAGCAGCAGCAGGTTGGAAGGCCTGTAGTCTCGTCTACCCACCAGTCTCATTAGAGAGAAGCTATTTGCCACTGGCCAAGTCTGTCTTGGTTGGCAGTTCTGGTTATTTATAGTAAAAAGCCCAAGTCATTTATGCATTAAGGCAAACGCCAGCTCTGCTCACTGAAGTACTTTTGGTGTTTTTCCCCCTTGTAAGTAGGCATGTTAATGCTTGCAGTTATACCTTTCCATTTAAATATTCATTTCAAAAGGTGTGTGTCAATTGTTTTATAATAAACTGCCAAAAAAGGGGGTCTAAGCTTGCTTGCCTCCATCAGGAATTTCCACCCATAGGTTGGCCTGTGTTCCCCACCCCTTGGCTGTGGCCATGAATTCTAATGAACGCTGGCGTAGCTTATATAATGGCATGGCTCACTGGTAGCCTTACAGAGAGGGCTGTAAAAGCGTTGCTGTTTGTCTGGAGCTCTGCAATCAAGAAAAGCTGCATTTCTTGTTTGATTTCATAACTTGGAGTTCAGTCACCACTCGTAAGGGAAGTGTCCCTCTGAGTTACTGCTCCCCCATTATAAGTTGAAACCTGCACTGTAGAACAGGCACTATTAAAAGAAGGGGGTTTGCTGCTTTCTTCACTGTTCGGAGCTGTTGCTTCTTTTTTATTTTGTTTTTCAGATAGGTTATTGTTGCTGGTTTTTTTCCACACTAGACCTATCTCATGTGTGGGTACGTGTGATGCTGAATAAGATAAGGACTCTAAAGTTGTGGGGGTTTTTTTCTTGAAGGAAAAATGGTTTTGGTTGTTTCCTTCTGCATCACTGTTCAACCATAGGATGTGAAGGAAGCCTGAGATTTTTCTTAGCAGTACTCTGACAGAAGTTGCCTCTTCATGGACTGCTGGGTACCTTTTGTTCCTATCCTTGCACTAGTGAGCTCAGAAGAGGAACAAAAGCTAGTCAGGCTTCAAACCCCTAATAGTTCACTTTGTGACTTAAGTATATGCTTCTCTTTCAAATCTGTTTTTTGGCCAGTAATTTGAAAAGCTGTAGTGTTTGGGAAGGAGAGAGGGATTGTGAGCAGCAGAGTATTGTTTATGTTTGCTTTGTTTGGAAAAACAAACAGAAGGCCTTTAATACTTTGAATACAGCATCCTTGAATAATGCAACCTTTTCTGTCCAAAGCCATTGTCAGTGCAGGATAGCCGCTACCTTTCTGTTTTATGCTTTAAAAATGTTCTCTCTGCTGTGTGAGACCAGTAGCTAACTTAGGTTTGTTCCCCAGCATTGCATCCATATTTACATAATACAGCAGACTATACCAGTTAAACTTTTTACAAGCACAGCCCATCCAAGTCAGGACAGGTTACTTTCTTCTGTTGTGCCTATCGCCTGTATCCCTACTTAGTCAGTCTTACACACCTATCCGGGATAGAAACTGTTATGAACACCAACACATAGAGCTTTTTGTACTTTGCCTGTAAGAGGTTTTTTATTTAAGAACTGCTAGTGACTGCTAAGATTGTTATTACTTTTATTTAATCACTACAGTGCTGCCACTGGCTGCAGGACGGCTAGTTTATTCGGTACAATGAAGATGCTTAACTTAATTACGTTGTCTAAATATTCTTCCTTTTGGGGGATATAATCTTTGATGTGGAGAATGCAAAAGATGTGTTCTAAATGTGTCTTTTTTTCCTCCCCTGTGTAGCTTCACTTAGAACAGTCCTGAATAAATCTGAGGTGAAGTTGAGCTTTTATGAAATCTGGGTGGTTTTGTGGCTCTTGCATCACTGTTGCCTTTTGTTCCGCTTTTTAAGCTCATTTGTCTAATGGAAATCTGACATCTGTAGAGTCTGCAGTACTGAGCACATTATGTAAACTGAGGAGATTCACGACTAAGAGAATGTTAACTCAGAGACAATCTCTATTTCTTTTTTAATATAGTTTAGAATTGCATCACCCTACTGCATCTGACTGCATTATATTAATCTTAAAGCCTACGTGTTATTTGGTAAAATGTACTCCCATGAGTACAGGTATAGGCCTGGTGTAGTCTGGCTTTTGAACCTATCCTCTGATCTCTCTCCTTGGTCTTCTACTTTGGGCAGCGTGTTATGAAGTTAGGAAACTTGCCATGCTGGTTTCCTCCATTCATTCCTCAAGTTTGTTGAAGACATCAGGGATGCTAGCTATTGCCAAATGTAGCAGCATGCATTTGTGAAGTTTTGGCAGGGAGTCCCAGCTTATGGGGGATAATGAAACCATTAG
Organism: Tympanuchus pallidicinctus; assembly: GCF_026119805.1. Classification (NCBI taxonomy): domain Eukaryota; kingdom Metazoa; phylum Chordata; class Aves; order Galliformes; family Phasianidae; genus Tympanuchus; species Tympanuchus pallidicinctus. The sequence continues at coordinate 49,830,690 of NW_026294747.1, forward strand.
GAGTTTTACTGCTGTCCCTTCTTACAGAGAAAGCTGCTTTTAAATAATCCATCTGATTGTTAGAAAGTTGAAACAACTGAGTTTGTTGCTAACGGCTGCTTCTTAAAGCACAGTGCTCAGGAGTGAATGTGATTAGCCTATTCTATGAACCTCAGGCAGAATTCTATGATTCTATGCACTTGCCCATTTTTCTCCTCCACGTGTCTTAACTTATTCCAGAAAGTTACTGGGCCAACTACTAGCTCCAGCCAAGCGATTCCAGAACCGTACTGTCCAGCTTCTCAAAAACGAGCTGTGGAAACTGTCTATATTTCTATTCTCCCTTCCCGGAGCATTAGTGATACATGTACTGAAGTACAGAAGGCAGGGTAAACATGATGCCAAGCCAGCTGCTTTGTATGATTGCTTTTTTGTGTGGGTTTTTTGTTTGTTTGTTGTTTTTGTTTTTTTTTAGGAAAGAGGCTGTAGTTGTTAATGGGCACCTCGAGGAGGGCTCATAAAGTCTTACAGGTGACTGCTGTTTTTCTGTCCTGGCTGAAAGGACAGTGTTCTTTTCAGTATCTCTGGTGATGGGGCAATAGAGTAGGCTTCAGTGCAGGCTTCTAAATGTGCTTTGAATTCTCTTGCAAACGGCTGTCTGCTGATTGCAAGAGATGTTAACAGTAATTAGTCTGAGTAACCCTTATCGTGGCTCAGTACGCATTCAGGCCTTTTATCTATATTGCTGCTCAGGGATTTTGCCAAAATCTAAAAAGCTTAGATCACAGTAAGGAAACAGGTATTCAGCAGGGTCTGCTTCCACTGAAGCATGATGCACTGTGCTGCTGGCTGTTTGTTAAACTTCCTTTGCAGGCTTGTAGCAGCCGTCTGCACTACTGAAGTAGTAAAATTTTGAAATCAATAATGCATGACTTGGCTTCTAATAATACAGCACAAACAAACTATTAGTTAAACAGCTGGCTTCTAGCTCTAAATGTGTAATCGGAGTTAATTGAATCCTTGCTATTTTATTTAATCATTAGTAACTACATAATAAACTCAGGAGGTGATTAGCAGGAACACTAAATGCATTTCTCATATCTCTTGTCTGAGAAAATGAAGGTCTATTTTCTAAGCTTTAATCCAAGCTGATATCAGTCCAGCTATATAACAGTAAGGTTCTGATCAATGTGTGATAAGTCAGTATATATCAGTGAGTTAGTTGAGACTTCCTGACCACTCTGAAACTGGGGAGCTGATGCCAACAGGACTTGTACTCAAATGGTTTTCGCAGCTAGCAGACTTTTCTTCTGAAGGCATTGTAGTTGGATGAGTGGTCATTGAACTAAAATGTCTATTTTGGAAGCCTTAGCTGTAAAATGCTATTAAATTTAAACAAGTGTACTTAAATATCTCCTTGAAGGGCACTAACTTAGAAATATTGACAAGTAATACTGATTTATCTCAGAGTCTACACTATTTTGGAGTTAAAGCTAAAATATAACACAGTTGAGTTTGACCTGCAAATGGCCTTAAAGACACATCTTGTGGCATGTAATAGGTAAAGCGTGTTAGATCAGCTGCTAAGGCTGCTGTCTTAAATGACTCTTCATTTCCTCTTCTAAAAAAATATATTGTCTTTCATGAGTCCCCTATATAAGAAATAGTTTTGAAGATACCGCTGTAAGTATGAGGTGCTACAAATGTACTTTAATGTTATGTCTTCAGTATTATACTGAAAAGGCCACTTCTCTTTTGCAGTAAACTGGGAAACAGTATGGAGAGCCAATACCAAAAAGAAATTCCGAGTTCATACCAATATGAACAGGAACGTGGCGCTTCTGCGAATATTCCCAGGAATAACTGCTGCTGCTGTGAGTGCCACCACGGAGGTTTGGAAGTGGATGAAATGATGCTCAAATACTTGATTAGTAAGCTAAGTGGGGATGCTACGCTGTTGTAGCAGTGGTTGGGTTTTAGAAGGAAGGGAAATAATCTGTTTTCTGATAAACATTTTCTGTAACATCAGAGCATTCAAAGACTATTTTCATGACCTACAGTCTATTAGTAAAACCTTTCAGAGTTTCTTTTATCTAAACTTTCTGGGCTCTGAAACTTAAAATTAATTTCTTATAAGGGCTTATAAATAAATAGATGAAGTGTGCTTTTCTGGAGAAGCATAAGCTTCAGTGATGGTGGAAATGTTTCTTGCTGCATATTAGGGCACACTAATACATACCTTGCCAAAGAATACATGATTGTGGAGGTGAGTGTGATTTCTTCCACAGCTCATGCTTGCTTTTCAAGGTTCATTTCATCTCATACTGGTGGTTAGCATGATTCTCAGCACTCATACAGAGCTCAAGATGAGGAGTAGGATTTTCCTGCTCTGAGCCTTTAAAAATTGTTTTACAGAACTATGGGTTTAGGTGAATTTGTCTTTAAATTTTTGTTTAGTACCACTTCCATTAAATTGATGGGTCTTTCATGAGTGTTGCCAATTTAAATTGAATCCAGTAGTTTAAGAAGCACTCCTCAGTTATATTACCATTCTTTTTAGGTGAATATGAACAGATGGAAAGGCAGAGAGGTGGTATATTTGCAATAAAACTCCAACTGAATAGCTAGTCTCACAGGGACTTACAGTGTATTGTGTTTAGCATATGTGATCAGCGAGGAAACGTTTAGATTGTATAAAATATATTTTTCTAGGAACAAAAATTAGCAAGGCGTTTTCTTAGAACGAGGCACAATAGCTATCATGTTAACAGCAGTCCCAGAAAGATTTTGAACCTGCATTAAATCAATTGCTTTTTGAGTTAAAAACAAAACAAAACAAAACCTCCATGCCTCAGTAGAGTGTTCTTTCCTGAAAGGTGAGATACTCCTTCTCTTAGGCATGTATTCGTTTGCAGAACTTTGCTAAAATGAAAAATCTGGGCAGTGGTGGGAGTTCTAGATTGAAATAATTCTGTTTTTATTTTGTAAGTGTAAATCTACCCTTTTGTTCCACCGTGGTGCAACATTATAGCCCGTTAATGGCCCTTAAACAATAGCATCCTTTCTCACACTGAGGTCACAATCGTGGAAAATAGTTTATTTTAAAATCTATCCCTGTAGGAATTTGAAAGGAAAATAAGAATTTGGAATGCACATTTTTTTAACGTTTTTCTTCAGTCCTTGTTACTGCAAACGAGGAGTACAGAAGGGCATGAGAAGACTTAGGCATGAGAGCCTATAAGACTGTACCAGGAAAAGCCTACTTTTTATAACTGCCATATAAGAAAATCTTAATGTGATGTAAACACAGCTTTCATCTCTCTTTGCTGTCTTGTTTTTAAACAGGTGAAAGCATTTCTCCAGCCTCCAATCGAAGGCATTGTACTTGAAACTTATGGAAGTGGCAATGCCCCGAATAGCAGAGAAGACTTGCTAGAAGAACTTAAGAGAGCAACTGAACGAAAAGTAGTGATTCTAAACTGTACCCAGTGCTTGCGAGGGTCTGTTAAAACAGTCTATGCAACAGGGCAGGTGAGGGTTGTGCAATGATTTCAGATTCTACTTCTGTGTAAAAGACATTTTGCTGATATAATCGTGATTTATGCGTCAAGTAGCACCGATGTATGAAGCCAGATTTGTTACACTGTGAAGATGCTGCTCGTAATATAACCATATTAGAAAAATATTAAGCTGTAAGCGTGTAAATATATATCTAAGAACACAGTCCTGTTACTCTCAGCCTGAATGGTCTACGTATTCACCTCAAATCCCAAATCACTGACTACTTTCTCCTGTCATGAGCAGCACTCCAGGGTACCTTACATTAGATTATTAGTGTCTGTCCCCAGGGCATTCCCTGAGCTAGAATCTAGCTTGTGGATCAGATGATCAAATAGAGTAATACTTGATAGGCCTGTGATTACTTAGTCACAATGTAAGAACAGCAGGAAAGCATGCAAATCCAAGCAGTATTCTAAATAATCAGTGTTTATTTGACTGGAAGTGCAACTGCATTCAGCGGGAAGGGGAACAATGTGTAAGGAAGCATATGCCTTGCAGAGTGGAAATCAGTTGTATTTAAGCTGTCGATGCTCTTACTATTCAGGACATTTTCTAGTGAGTTTCTTAATTGTGTGTTAAGATATGACATCACTGAGATTAATAAGAGCTCAAAATTCTATGAGAGTATGTGATACATATGGTGGTGTGAAGGAAGCTGGTTTGGCTGGCCTTTATAACAGCCAGCCATTATGTATCCAGGAGGCACTGCTGTAGGGTGATGCACGGCCCTGTTTTAGGCACCTGTTTTAGTTGGTAGTAGTCACCTGTCCAGCAGAGCGTATCCACTGACTACTCTCATCATTGGTCGCTCTTGACATGACTGTAAGGCAAACCTAGGTCCTCTGAACTGATGTTGAAACCTGCCTATTTTAACATTGGTTTTGGCACAGCTCTAGGTTATATTTGCTTTAAGAATAAAGTCTGTTTTGAGCAGAAAGAAAAGCAATTGTCAGGGGTTTTTATTTTCACCTTTTTGGTATTCTAACTTCATATACTGTGATATGAGCAGTTCTTTGGGTGTTAGTAGAATTTTAGCTAAGTTAAGGGGGAACGTTTTGAAAGTATCAACTTTAGGAGAGATCTCATGCTTTGTAGCAACTATGATAGAATCATTAAGGTTGGAAAAGACCACAGAGATCATATAGTCCCACCATGCCCGCTAACCATGTCGCTCCGTGCCAGGCTTTTTACGTTCTAATCCTGACTGTTTGTTTGTTTAATTGAAGGTTCTACTCATGTCACTAGCATTTGTCTTACCAAACATGTAGGGCCATGCAGAAATGTATTCACTTCTGGTATCCATCTATTACACTGAACATTTAATACGTTGCTTCAGCACCCATTGATGGAGGCTGTCCTGTTTTCTTGTCATCTTTCGAAATGCTGCTGAGCAAGCCAAATCCTACAGAATTACTTAGTGCTTACTTTTTTCATTGCCTTTTCTTTTTCATGAGAAACTGTTTACTGGAGGAAGTATCGTGGGTGAATGCTGGAAACGAACAATAATACATATATTTTTTTCTTTAAATATAACCTTTCACAGGTCTTTGCATGTGGCTAGGCTCTTTTTTACTCATCTAGTGTGTAAGCTGAGTCGTTGGTTTTATTTAATGAACTGAATGCCTGGCTTCTGAACCATCTGCAAAGCAGAAACTTATAATTGAGGAGACTTAAGGTATAGGAAGAAAGCTGGGAAATCCCTTCATCCTCCTTCCTAAGCCTACTGAAAAAGCACTAACTGTTATTCAGTTAGCTCTCCAGAACAGAGAGTATTTCTCATCTTCTTTATATTTGTTTTTTTCCATATGACTTTCATATTGGTCTGGGGCTCTCAGAGATGTTAATATGCTGATCAAGTCTCTGAAATATTAGTTAAGTCACAAGTTCCAAAGATGAAGTTTATACACAAGGCACTTAAAAGTAGATCAGTGTAAAGAAGCTACTGCAAGATGTTTAGCTGTGAGGCATCATGTAATGGCAAAGCTAATGGCCTATAGTTTATAGAAACCTGAATGTTTGCCCATGTACAATTTACTGATGGGATCAGAAATCTTCTTTATCTCTTATATACTTATGAAGCTTGCTAACCACAGTAAAGATGCTTGAGCTTCTTACTCTGGTTCAGTCGCTGGTGTGCTTTTATTAACTACCAGCAAGATAAGTTTAAAATGTTGGGCCATCTTTTTCAGTTGTTCTCATCACAACTGCGTAGATTACACATTTTAGTTGCATGTTCTAAATCACACAATGCTCGTGCAGCCTGAAAGGATATGAAAGCACTCCTGCTGTGAGCGCACTGTAATGCTGGAACTCATCCAAAGATATGCCCCATAAAAGAACGGTAAATATGTCGGAGTAAGAGCAGCCTACTTGGCAGTGTTCACAACGCCACTGGGTTAAAATGGAGTAACTGCAGCTTTTTAGTAAAAGTAATCTGACAACTCTGCGGATAGCTGATGCAAAGCAGTGACCTTTCCCCCTGAGCACAGTCAGTGACCGTGGCAAGGCTGAATTCTTCAGTGTTGCTGTGTGAAAAGGAACGTAAAGTATAAGCCAGCTTTATTCAGCTGGCTCTAGTACTTGCCCAGTATTTGATAGCTAAGATTACAGAAATTACAGTGGCAGTAGGAGTAAAAGTGCGGAGGCACGGCTGCATGCTGCATTCTGTATTGCTGCACATTCATGTCCGTCTTCTGTACACACTGATATTTCTGCATGCTATGCTAATTGGAGCCATTATTTCTTTTCCTTCAGACTCTCGCTGATGTTGGAGTAATTCCTGGGTGTGATATGACACCAGAAGCAGCCTTAACTAAACTGTCATACGCGCTCAGCAAGAGTGAGCTTAGCTGGGAGGAGAAGAGACAGGTAAATATTTCAGTGTGACCTTGAAAGGCTTTAACTTTCTCATCTACTGTGCTAACTTCTGCTCAGCTGTATGCTTTGAGATTCTCCCTTCCATTTAAAAACAGTTGGTTCCAGAGCCATTATGTGAACATCATGTTGGTTTTTTTCTTATAGAAAATACTCTTAGGCAAAGAAATGTATGTAGATTGGGGAAGAAAAGAATTATCTGCATAAATCAGTTGAAGGCTATGACCAAGCCATAAAAATGCAGTAGTCTGCGTTAGAGATTTCCATACAAAAGAATATGTGTGGAAATTAATAAGGGAGGCAGAATCCTAACTCTCCTGATGTCAGCAAAGATCGTGTCGTTGATATTAGTGGTAAAGCTACTTTTAAAAATGAATGGTATGTACAACCTCTTCCTTTACAGTACTACTTCTGTGAGCTTTAGGGATGCATTTTATAAATACATCCAAAGTAGAGGATTATTTTAAGAACCAATCATAATGTATTTAAAAATCTTAGCCCCTTTAACATAGCTCTTTCTGTCCATCGTTGTTTAATTATGGCGTTTTCCTCTAAATGATAAAGTTCCTGTATACAAGGAACACAGAGCTGTGAATTAGGTGGGGGAGCAGCAGACTACAGGAATGCATGTGTTTCTGTGCCTGCATGCAGTGAAACCAAAATCATGACACTTTGGGAGATGACATCACAGTGAGTCACTCTCTTGTCTTCAGCACTGAGTGCACGTGTATATCTAATGATATTCGTGGTTTGGTTTTTTTTTTAACTAAAATTGAAAGAAATTTGACCTTGATTTCATGCTCAGTAGGAACTCTGAGACAAGCATGTTAGGGTACCTGTGACCATAAGTGGGTGACTGGAAGTACCACGAACTGTACTTGGAAATACTTTCAGTTTCAGAGCTTTGTGTTGTTTGCTGAAGTCCTTACTCTGAAAAATGAGAGGAGGAGAGGCTGTGGTTTTTTTTCACTGAGGATGGCAAGAACATACTCTGTGCAACAACATGCTAAGCAGGCAGCATGACGTTGCAAGTTGTGGTACTGCATGTGTTTGTGTATATACACTTCAGAAACTCAGGCTCTTTACTGATGCCCCCCTGGTAGACTCACTGACCCCTGGAATACACGTATACTAGCCTCTTTCTTAATGCAGACTTTAATCTTCTTGCACAGAGGATCATTTGACCTGGAACCGGAGAAACTTTCCGGCTGACATCCTGCCTAGGTGTATGGGTTAAAACTTAATTTGAGATCCAGTTTGCCAAGGCGAGATAGCTGAATTATTCAGGTGAGGACTTGGTGACACTACGTTTTAGGTACCACTGGCGCATGGTATTCCTGCATCATCTGTAACGTGTTACATGGTGTTATGAGGTAGTGCTGCCAGCTCCCTTACACGACTTGAAAAATAAATAACTTTTGCAGTTTCTCTGAGTTAAGCAGGACCGTTTTCCTCATTTGTCTCACTGTACAGACTCACAAACAGTTGTGTTGGCACAACTAAGGGAGCAACATGCTACATTGCCTGGGCAGGAATGAGTGGTAGAGATCAGGAGAAGAAGAAAGCCTGGAAATATGTTGTCTGTGGCAATATCCTCAGCTAAGCATATCCCCAAACAATGGTCTCCCAAGAGACAGAAGCTCTCCTGAAGCTGGAGTGGTTATTTTAGGATTCTCTTTCAACATGAAGAAACAAGGAATGTGCCCCTAGATACATGCAAATGGCTGCACAGCTGGTAGGTCTGAGTAAGGCACACAGGATTTTTGCATTGGATGCTTTTAGCATCGGTGCCAATTGCTAGGGTTACTTGTGCAAAGTAATGATCTCAACCTGTCAAACTCTAAAAGTGTGCCAAAGCAATTGGTATCATCCGAGCGAGTTACATGTACATGGGACTCTTCCAGCAGACAGCTATAGTGTTGTCAGCGCTTGGGAGCTTTTTTTGTAATAAAGGGCATGCCTAGACATAAGTGAACCTGGGGCATTCCTCCTTCCAACATCACATCTGTTTTTGCAAACTTTCACAATCCTGCTTTTTAAAATTCTAATTGAAGCGACTACGTGCTTTGTAGCTGCATCAGCAGCCCGTAGTGAAAGGGTGCCAATATGTAAAATTGTGAATGGCTTCTCTCCTTGTTCTCCAGATTTCATAGAGCCTGCTTTTCACAGCATTTTAGTTTCTTTATTGTCATGTTCCAGCAATTTCTACACGTGATTTGGCTGTCCATTTTTGTTGTCTCTTGTTTTTTCCTGCTTGCATCAGATGCTCTCACACTGCATACTATTCACACCTGCTTTGTGATTAAGTAATGAGCACTATGACAGAAGCTCTGCATTGAAAACTGGTTCTATGGCCAAAAATGTTAACAAAATCGGGGCTACTGGAGCTGTTTGAAAATCAGTTGGAATAGATGACTTCCACAGGCAGCACTGGGCTTTGTTTTGAGGCCTAAGCGTAGTCTGTGTAGGAGTACCGGGTGTTGGCAATGCTGGCAAAAGGCAATATTTCAAAATATTCTGGTCTTCCGCCTTGCTCTGCTAATTACTCAATATCTTTGTGTTTTAAGTAGCATACTCCATTAGGGAACTTCTGTCTGCATATTCTAAAAACTGAGGTGTTTTGCTATGTGCTTAGTTTGGTTTTTTGCTTTGGAAGAAAGTTTTATTTGCCTGTCCCTTCCCTTCCCCCCCCCCCCCCGCTCTTTTTAAACTTGCAATCTTCATGGGACAGTAACAATTTATTTAATCTTCTGTCTGCGTTCAATTACTTTCCATAATTCCTCCAAACAATCTTCTTAGTTGATCCTAAGGTTATTTTATTAGACTACTACCATATTTTCCTTTGCTAACAAAGGATTTGATTGCTTGCTTTTCAGATGCTGAGTGAGAATCTAAGAGGAGAAATGACTGTTGTACCCACAGGAGCCAAGATCTCTCTCAGAGATAGCAAGTTTATTCAAGTGATTGCCAGATCTCTAAGTATCAGCTGCAAGGAGGTATATCTTTAAATATTTAAACCCAAACTCATGTAAATCTATAAACTCAGTTAAATGAACCTAGTTTACAGCTGAAAGAAAAATGGAACACTGAAACTTTTAGATTATTTTTTCAGTACCAAGTGCCCCAGCTAACCAGCTGGGGTGGAGAGAAAGGACACAATGACAAGCAGGGCATTAAAATGGTTTTAATTAAAAACACATTAAATTTGCTGTTTTGTTAGTTGTTTTTTTTTTTTTTTCTTTCTTTGTAGCCCCATCTTGACTTTATTTTCTTGGCTGCCTGGCTACAATAACAAGCCTCAGACAGTTGCTGTAATTCAGGGTATCAATGATATGAAAAAGTGCTGTGTGTTTTTGTGGTCAAATGTATTGACAGTTTGGAGCAAGCCAAATAATAAGGGGTATAACAACTTAATTGTGCATGCAGTCATAGAAGGATGATACTGAGGAAGCGTTACACAAGTATAATTTGTGGTTTTTAATATTAGTCTCAATTGGAAAATCAGAAACTATAGTACTGGTTCTTAGATACAAGCGTTTGCTTTCCTCTTGACATGTTTTGAGGGAAGATGAGATTTTTAATAGCTATACAAATACTGAATTTATTTAGTTCTTTAGTATGAGAAATGGGAGGTTTGGAAGTACAGATTACACAAATATCTGAGGACTCACATGACTAAAGTTGATTCATTCTTGACGAGAATAAATGATAATGATCTCCTCTAACTCCTACCAACCCTGTTTCTCTTACTGTACTGATGTGTAACTGTGGCAGGGCAGAGATGGTAATTAGTATGTGCACTTTAAATGGTATATATAGATACCAGGTAATTGTAGTGTTGCTAGGGAGGAATATAAATCATGGATGGGAGAGATACAAAATGTAAAGTAAACATGAGACTTCTTTCCTTCCAAGAACAAAATGCTACCATTTTAAAATATCCAGATGACTAATTTGAAAACTTTACATGAAAGTGTAAGGGCAGAGTTTTTATGACTTAGATTTTAATCACATTACAGGCGAGACTGATATTAAATGTTTGCTTTTATTTGTTTCTCAGGAGTTAGAAGCTGTAAGAGATGCATTAATTCCACCTTTGGCTTGTGCTGCAGCTAAACTGGGTGACATAGACGCACTGAGAGCCATAGCAGAAATGGTAATGTGAAATTCACAGTTTGTGAATAAGTATTCAAGTAGAGCTTGAATATAGGAATATTGTACATGATAGGAGGAAGCTAATGCTCTCTGGGAAGCAACGATATAGGTCTTAAAATCAAGGTGCTTTGACTAATAGAACTAGTTTCTAGGCACTTCAGACTTTGCCTTCAAAACTGGTGTGTTCTTTCCTCTATCTGGTTCTCAGCTGCTTTCATTTTCTTTTGAACTGCAAAAATACAGGTAGATTAATATGCAAGTTCTTATCTGCTAACTTTGGAACACTTTAAAATGATTTGTGCTGCCTTCTTTCATTTAACTCTCTTTATGCATATTCATAGTATCCAGCTTTTGGATGTAAATCTGTCGTGATTTAAAAAAAAAAAAAAAAAAAAGAACTTGGAAATTATATTTAAGTGAAATGCAGTGCAGTGTTAAATCAGGATTTTGGCTCTCCCCATAGCTCTAGCTTGGATTATACTTGAAAAAAGAAATACCTATTACCCTGTATCATTTTCTACACCTCTTTCTTTTAATTTTCCTTGTTCTAACTCTAGTCTAGAGGCTTTGATAATGGGTCTAGAAAAAGGATAAATGTATCTTGAAAATAACAATAAATGTAGACCAAATTAGGAGACTCTATGCACAAAGCTGCTGTGTGACGTAGAGCAGCAAAAAGCCTATCTGAGGGGGCTGGAATGAGAAAAGGAGAGTGAAATAAATACCTGTACTGGTGCTAGAAATATCACTATGAGATAAACTTGTAAGCTTAATATTTTGGCGGTACAGCTTGTCATGGTTTGCTGTACCAACAATTTAATGTGCAGCCACTGCCTTTTTAGCATGTGAAAGACCTGTCCTTTTGTAGGGTGGAAACCTAAGCTGTGAAGACTATGATGGCCGAACTCCACTTCATATTGCAGCCTCTGAAGGGCATTTACCATTAGTTGAGTATTTGTTAACATCTGGTGCAACTGTTTACGCTAGAGACAGATATGGATCTACCCCACTGATGAATGCGATCAAGTTCAGGTAACAATTTCTATACCACTTTGTGTTAAGCTTATAAACATTACATCAATTTGAATGTTAAAGTCCATCCCTATTTTTTTGGCCTTGTGTTGTCTCAGCGATCATGTGTAAACGACAGCAGTGAAAATAACACAAAACAGCTTTGTTTCAAAGGATGTGACTAGCCTAAATTAAAACTATTTTTGAAATGACAGAAAATTAAAGCAAAAAACTTTGTACGCATGTGGAATTTTAGCATAAGGTGACTTATTGCTGCCTTCTTGCCAAGGCTTTGTCCGTAATTTCAGGTCTCCACTTTCTGCTATGAGGCTTCTTTATAAAACAGAGCCAAACTCATTTTGACTGTCAGAAGTGCGAACGCAGGACCCTGGGCAGTTTGTTTTTTTTCTGCCCTCCCCTTTCTCATCAAGACCAGACTGTTTCAATTGGCACAAAATATACTGGTAGGTTGTCATGTTTTAGTCTTTCCTTTTCACCTATGCTTGCTTGAGTCTCTTGCTGGGTGACTTTTTTGTTATATATGTTTTTTTCTCTCTTCCACCCACTCGTAATAATATGAGATGTCTGTGTGGCTCTGCCTGCTTTGTGGATTTCCTCTTCCTGTTGTTCTGAATGTCAGTAGTTCTTGAATGATAGTCATGGACAAGTGATGTACTGGTCTTTTCCATGTTGCATGCTCTTAAGGGACGGCCATGACATAGTGTGTAAAAGTTATCATTTAGGAGACATTTAATTTTAAAATAGTTGTTTTTTATAGCCTGGGGAGTCATAGAGCCACTGGTCTTCCAACGTGTTAGAAGCTGCATGCCCTAATCTCTTGTTTCTTTGATCCACTTTCAGCTCCTTATCTCATATTCAGTCTGTATGATGGCAGGAGAGAAGCTATTTTACATAAAGGAGCTTGGAGTGGTAGAACTGTAATGGTCTTCATGGGTGTCTGTCCCCAGATATTCCTACAGCTTTCTCACGTTGACAAGTTCACCTGGTCTTTCAGGCTGGAGACTGCTCCCTGGCAGGTCTAACAGCCATGTTTTTGCATTGGCTACAGAAGTAACTTTTTTGCCTGTCTCAACCACCAGATGCAAGAAAACTCAACAGGCCATGTTAACTTGAGATTTTAAGTCCTGTTTGGCCCCACTGTGCTACTGCCATACCTGCTGCATGATCCCCTATGGATTCATAAGTTGTTGCTTAGTCTTATGAATATATGAGCTCTTCAGTGGCAAACCCTTGAAGTCTTAAAGCGAAAACAAGCCCAACAGCAAATCAAACAAATAACCTCATAGCTGAATAGAAGTGGCTCTAGTCCAATGTGAGAAAATGCTAAAACGTTAGATACCATTAGATGTTCCTGCAAATCAGGCACCTACTTTTTTTTTTTACCGCACCCAACTACCGCCTGAGGAATTTCACATGAGCTTGTTGTTTGGATTCTTTAGCATTGCCACTCCTATATTAAGACTCCTGCTATGACTCTTAAGCTCTTTAAAACTGCACACACATTTTGATATTGGGAACTGTAAAAGGAAACTGAACCATAACCATTTTCAGTTTCTCTTTTTGTTTCAACTGCTGTAATGAGAGGAAGAGTTGACTTGGAAGTAATTTCATAATTTTGTGTTTATGATCTCCTGTGTACTCACACTGCGTTTCGCTCTGATAAGCCTGCAAGAAGATGGGCAAAGATCAGACAGCTTTATGTGTGTGTAATTAGATACCCACTAAAAAGATTTGAGCTACAGAAATATTTAAATTCTGTTTATTAAATGGTTGCGTGCTGAAAGTGAAGATTATCCTGATGCAATGTACTGTGTGCAGAAAGGGAAGGGGGAAAACCAACTTTAATGAGCAGTCAGTGCTTTATAATGTTTCATATTGTAACTTTCTCAATTTTACTGAATATTGCATCAGCTTAATCCCATTTTCTGAGAATTAATATTTGCTTAATTGGAATATAATTGCAGTACAGAATCCGCTCATCTTAAAAGCAGCTTTCCTTCAGTTTTCTATGTCACATTGTTCAGCAGCTTGCCTTTTGACCTAGCATGTAAATCTGTGTAATGATGACTGATTTTCCTTTTCCATTTCATAACGTGTAAAGATGATCAGGAGTTATGTCTCTTCTTAAAAGCATCCTAACATAGTCCTGACACTTATAGATCAGCAATTTGATCTATATCAATGGTAGTCTCTTAAGTTTGTTTGTTGTTGTTTTGGGTTTTTTTTACTCTACGTGACTCTTTATTTCTGTAGATGGTAAAATGTGGAGTCCAGTTCTAAATGAGAAATGAAGTACTGCATTTCCGCTTTTTCATTTGTAACTGCAATTTACATGTAGTCTCATTCACTTTATGCATGAAGTTAAACAGACCACTGTTAATTTAGGCCAGTTGCTTGACATATCAAAATTAGTAGCGTTCTTTTAACTTCTTAGAGTACCCTCCAGGGATAATTCATTTTCAAAACAATAGAATAATATTTTCTTAATAACAGAAACTTTTCTAAGCAGGAAAATGTCTTGAATAAAAACTGTATATTTTATGTAGTAAAAGCACTTCCCTTTACTTATAGCACAGTGGTAAGAGGTTGAAAACAGGGAGTTTCTGGTGTGCTGCTGTCAGATTAGAGGCAGTAAAATTACCTCCCACGTAAATAAAAATTTAAATACTTGATATTTTGCAAGGTTCCATTTACATTACTTCAGGAAATGGAAGGCAGAGCGAGAGTTTAAACACTGAAGTTTAGAAAAGTATTCTGAAGTTTGTCCTTACAATCCTAGAGCATAAAATTCCCACTGATACTCTGTAGAAAACTGAAGAAGTGAAACTAAGCTCATCCTGCCATAACCATTGCAGTTGCTAGGGAAGCAAGCATTAAAAAGAATGAAGCCTGTCAAGTTTGGATATACATTACACCTGCATTTCTTTAAAGAGAGCTGGTGGAAGGTGTATACCCTAGGGCCCCAACCTTGCAAACTCTTACATGTGTGTTTGTTTCACATGTGTGATTCATGCCTTTTGAAGTCGATTCCCTTCTGTAAGTGTCTGCCAAGTCAAAGCCTAGGATGATACGTACGGTGCAGCTTCGTGGTGGCTGCAAAGTCAGAGCCAGAAGTTCTGGTGTCTTTATCTGGATCTTAAATTTTGAGCATGGGAATGGATATTTGAAGACCACACTAAACCCTTTATTTTGCTCTTCAGTCATTAAAATACTAGTTTACTTTTTTTTTTATTGTTATTATCATATATGTTTTTTTAACCTTCAGTGTTATCATTAGTAATAGAATCAGAGCAGGGGAGACACTAGAAACACTTCTGGTCTGTTATATTTTCCATTCGAGAGCAAATAAATGTCAGTGGCAGTATCAAAAAGCTAATTTCAGTAACATGAAATAGCACTGTTTGTATGGGCTGTGTCTGAGCCAGAGCCATGGTTAGGTAATAGAGGGAGCTAAGGAAAGGCAGACAGGAGCAGCTCGCAGGCACCGCGCGTGCTCATGGTTTTGCTTAGTAGATGAAGCTGGACTGGACAAGCAGCTCTGCGCTGCAGGTTAACATGGAGACATTGGTCTTTTCTCTAAACTTATACTTTAATTATCCAGCAGTTGCACTGCTCTTGGTTGTGTGCTGTCATGTTAGAAAGGGAGTCGCATTTGAACCATTGCCAGGAATTTTATTGCTCATGACATCAGTTAAACCGCTGGTCCTTCTGAGGCTTTAGCAAAGCCATAGAAGAGCAGAAACAACGTCTGAAGACAAATACCTCTCTTGTGCATAAGACATATCAGCAAATGCACTGCCAGCCTCTCGAAGTCTGAATAACACTCTTGTGGGTAAATATAAGAAGTGATAGAGCTGGATAGGGCTTAAGTTTTTTGAGAATATAGATGCCATTTGAACGCAAATAGGAACAAGCTGCTGCACAGCTTAGCCCCACATAGTTCTCACATTGAGTGATGGGAATGTGAGTGGTGGTCTATGCTTTCTTGCTCTTCATAGTCACAGTACCAAATTTAACACTTTTCAGCTAATTACTGGTCTAAGAATTCATAAATGTAGAATTCATTCTCCTCTGCAGGCTGAAAAATAGGATGCAGTGTCATTATTTACTTTCTCAAGGGGATGCCTGTGGGTGACAAGCTGTGTTATAAGGGACCTTCCTGAGAAAATATTTCGGATAAACAACTTGTGGTGCTTGCTGTTATAGCAATGCTTTGCCTGCCATGACATATATATGTATATATATTGAAATTAAGTACATTTTGAAAAAATACATCTGATAGGGCAAATAACTCATGTTTGGAAAAGCAAAATGATTCCCACATTGCCACTACAGTGTTTGGTTTTTAATTTATAAGGATAGACCTTACATGGAATATATAAGATTACACAGACTTAATCTGGATAATGTTAAAGTAACTTCTCATTCAAGATGCAGTTTCTTGAAGAGAAGCAGTGGAATTAAGTAAGCAGTTTAGTCCAGTTCTAAAATGGGAAGGCCTGTGGCTACCTCCAAGAAAATGCAAGTGATGTAGCACAAATAAGTGAACTTACTTGTTATTTTGAATTAATACAGATGAGTTTTGGCAGTAGCTTGAGAAACTTCAAGTCTTTTCTTCAACACTCTAATTCTCTAAGTATGGTCTAGTAATTTATTTGAAAGAGGAAATAGGAAATCTGATCTGCTGATGCCATCTTGCCCTTTCGGGAGAAAACAGTATGCTTTTAGGTTTGTGACCCAGATTATTTGTTTGGCAGAGGAGCACAGTCACCTCCCTTTGGAACCAAGTTCCAAACCTTCCATTAGGCCACTTGTGAAAATGTATTTTGTGATTTTTTTTTTATCTGTCATGTTATTTTCTACCCAGGACAGTATCTTAGAGGCTGGCCTTGTCCATAGCTTGGCAGAGTTTCTGTGGAAAAGGGAAGGAAATTTGTTTCAGAAATTTCTCAAAATCTGTGATTGTTTCTTTTTCTTTTCTGTTTTTTTTTTTTTCTTAAAGGCACATACAGGTGATCAATTTATTACGAGAAACAGGAGCGCATCTTTCAAGCCATGACTTGGAGAACATTGGAACAATACTTTGCAGGTAAATGTGATTTTAGAGAAGGTGGGGCCCTAAAATTGAGATGGAAGGGAAGCATTTTCCAGAGGAGACTCTCAGAATGGAGAACAGCTTTCAAGGAAGTTATTCCCTGTGTCCCTGGCACATGACATGTGACTCCTCCTGTGCGAAACTAATAATGAAGAAACAAGAGAGTGATGAAATTTATTATCAACTCTGTACTGCAACACCAATAAGTCAAGAGGGCTCCAAAGTAAAGAAATATTGTCAGGATAAGTGACCGAGAAGACAGCACACAGTTTTTTGCAGGCAATGTCAATCTCAAACAGTGAGAAGGAAATAGATTTTTGAATAGCATCTCTATTTGAAAACAGAGTTGCCCATAGTGCATAGTTTTTATTAAAATAAAATCCTGTTGTTGCTTGATGGGAGCGGCTTTAACAAGTGTCTTTCTCAAAATATGTAGGTCAAATGCATTTCAAATGCATTTCACTCCAGAACAGCAAGTGCTCACCACCTCTGTATTTAATTTTAAGCGAATATAATCTTATATTACAGCAGTACAGTTGCAGGTTTTACATACAGTTGCTGTTAATATATCTATGTGCTTTAATGCTAAGGGTACATATCACAGAATCACAGAATCACCTGGGTTGGAAGGGACCTCAAGGATCATGTAGTTCCAACCCCCCTGCCTAGCAGGGCCACCAAACGTACACATTCAGATCAGGTTGCCCAGGACCCCGTCCAACCTGGCCTTGAACACGTCCAAGGATGGGGCATCCACAACCTCCCTGGGCAGCCCGTTCCAGGGCCTAACTACTCTCCTTGTGAAGAACTTCCCCCTAACATCCAACCTAAATCTTCCCTCCCTCAAATTGGATCCATAATATTTCATACATATATGTATATATGTATATATTTCATACATATATGCATATATATAATATCCATACATATTTCAAAAAGAAATTGATACCAGATTTTGTGTTTTCCCTTCAAGGTTTTGAGTTCAAAATTGTGAGAAGGCTTTTATTAATTTCCTAACATTATTGGTTGTTTTTACTTCATTTCTTCTTCTCCTCTGAAATACAAACAACAACAAAAACATCCCTCAATACAAGCCTCTGTATCAGGGCGGGGCAAGTCTCAATTTGAGGACTGCACATCATCCTCAAATCTATAAGGTCTGGGTAAGTATGTATTATTGTAGGGACCGAACCCTGTTCTTTAAATAATTCCAGAATGAACAAATACAAGCTGAAGGTTTTGAGTTGTTGTAATTTACTCAGGGGAGACTGGATAATAGGAGTTTTACCACTGATATGTGCTTCACAGGGCACTGCAGGTGATAGCACAGAAGTGAGCCCTTCCTTTGCATTGTATCCATCCATCAAGACGAGAGGAGTGGCTTAGAGAATTCCTCTGCAAATAAGTTGGCCCCTTGCTTAGTGCTGCACCACGTGCAGAACCTGTTTAGCTGCCTGACATGAGTGGGGTGTCCACAAAGAGAACAAGGGGCCTGTAAACAGAAAATGCTTCTGACACTGTGTGTCGCAGCATTTCAGGGACCTGTATGGCATGATTTCTTGTTCAAAGCTAATATTTTGCTTTGAGGTTTGGAGATATTTTAGTAATGGTGGTAAGGTAAATATAAAAACAGCATTTTCACATGGCTGAGCTGCTGATAGAACAGGCTGTTTGTAACATCTTCCCTTCACATGATCTGAACTATTTTCCTATGTCTCTTCTATCCTTATATAACGTACCTTAAGGTGCAGTTTGTACCATTCTGAATTTATCCCCATGTCAGTATGTCATTGGATTTCATTGGAACAGGTTGCTCAGAGAAGTTGTAGATGCCCCATCCGTGGAGGCATTCAAGACCAGGCTGGATGTGGCTCTGGGCAGCCTGGTCTGGTGGCCCTGCACATAGCAGGGGTTTAAAACTACATGATCTTTGTGGTCCTGTTGTACCCAGGCCATTCTATGATTTTGTGTCTGCTTCTTGGATTTGAGTACAACAAAGCTGCTTGCTATCTGATACTCTCTGGGTTACTGCCCTTAACCAGCTCATCTTTTTTCTCCATACAGTTCTCTGTTACTAGAAGCACGTTTTTGCCATTACTACTTACCTATCATCAAACAAACTGACTTTCCCGTAAAGCCACAAACACTGAATTTTCTGTCCTGCCTCCTCAATTTCCTTATGTTCAGACTCATAATTTTGGGAAGGAGATAAAAATAAATGTGCTCTGTTGGCTCTGGTGATGTTTGAGAGGGAAAGGAGTACCCACCAGAGCTGGGACTTGGACAGTGTACGTAAGAACTCATGTATGAAGTGGAGATGCACAAGGATGCAGCCAAAGTGATCTTGTTAAATCTTTCATGGTTTCATCATTTACTTTATTTTGAGGAAGTGAGAGGTGTTAATCTGCTCCTTAGAATCACTCTGTTGATGCTGGGAATCTGGTCCATAGCTTTGTTTTGAAATGCAAAATAGATCTCAATGTTAGCATCCTATCTATTAAAAATGGCAGAATCTCTTCTCGTACTGCAATAGCATTGGCATCTTTGCAGAAACAGGCCATGATCAGACATACTGGGGCATGCAGCCATACTCTGAAGGCTTGTCATGCTCTACAATTGATGAACAGTTGCTTTTTGGTTTTGTTTTAGATAGGAAAGAAGTCTATATTGAAATGAGACACTGTTCAAGGCTGTACCTCACAAAATTAAGTAGAAGCAATAAAACCAAACCAAACTTTTCTATGTCATTTTTTTTTTTTTGAGATTACATAAAATTATATACAATGGAAGTACAGAAAATCTGTGACATTCTAAATAAGATGCTCCTAGTTTTACATAAATTTTGAGGGCTAGTTCTGAGAGAGAAGAAATAAATGTGTCTGTGTACAAACTGGGGCCAAGCTTACAATGCCTCCTGTCTTACAAAAAGTCTGCTGCAGCTATGAGAGATGTGGAAATACTGGATGGGAATAGCACTCCCAGATCTGCTCAGGATGGGACAACCCATGCTTTGTATTTCAATTTTTTTTTTTCTTTAAAAAATAAATAAATGTTGATGATGCATCCGAAAACAGAAGGTCTTTCCTGATTGTTTTATATAAGCACTGAAATAGGAAATCACCAGAAGAGCAGAGCTTTGTGTTCCTTGGAAAGATGAAATCCTGTTACTGTAGGTGGCAGGAGGGAACCCGAAGTGTCATTTAGCTGCTCACATTCCTTCCCAGGTCTAGAACCGCACTGGCTCTTGTCCTTCTCAGCCCTCTGAAACCCAAGCAGCTTTTTGGTGTAATTTGCCCAACAGTTGTAACTCAGTTTGCTTGATACTGGTGTGACGGGGAGGCAGAAAATGAGGCAGCATAATTGGATTATCGCTGTTTGTAGTATTTTAGCTCTCCTGTCATCATCATAACTACATTGGCAATGCTGAAACTGCAAAATAGTGCATAATCATATCATTTCTTCCAAAAATGATATGACATTGATGCGCGGCATCTCTGTGATTTTTCTGCTGCTCACGTTGTGTGTATATATATATGTATATATATATATATGTTTGACTCTATGAAGTACGCTTACAGTGTGAAGGAAATGCAGATGCATTTGGCTTGGCTATGGAGATCTGAAGTTAGAGAAAATGCTTCATGGTGTTCTTGATTATAATCAACTTAATGAATGGCCAGTATCTTCTGTTCAGAGCTGTATCTGAATTCTGTAGCTCTGTTGTATTTTGTTCTCTGGTCACAGTCCTCAGAATACGTTTTTAACTTGATCGGTAAATGGCTGCTGCAAAATTGAAGATACTTCTGTGTATTTGGATTGCACTAATATCACAGAAAGAGACCACTTCATGCTGTCGACCTGTGGCACTGTGAGTTAAACTGCTCTTTCTGAAAAGGTGCTAATTAGGTATTTAGTTTCTAAGTGCAGTTTGCTGCTTACAGTGATGAAGCTGAATTGCCCTGTGTTTGTAATAGCTCTGAATGTTCTTGACTTTGTCCAGAGTGGTTTCCACTTTGCAGTGACATTCTGAGGCCAAGTGTTTGAGTGCAGCCCACTTGCTCAGCTTTTGGTTTGTTCATTCCTTCATTCTGGGACCTCTCAGTGTCAACAGCAAGTCTTTGTGAACAGTAATTACTGTGTTCTGAAGTGACTGCTAAGCAACTTCTCTGATTTGCTAACACTTCTTTACTAAAGTTTACTTTTTTCTACAGTTTCCTTGAGGGCTTCCCACTGAGTTTCCTGTTAGACTGCCTTTGCTTCCTCTATTTCGTCTGTTTTCTGAGAGGCCCTTTTTGTAACAGCAATTGTAATTAATGGCTTACTGGTCTTTTCTTCCTGACGTCAGACCCCACTGCCACATCCCTGTCTCCCTGAGTCCCAGCTGTGGGCCTCAGCCCTGCCCTGGGGCTGGCAGGGTTGCAAGAGGAATATGGAGATCCTCTTCACTGTCTTTTCCTGCACAACTTCTGGGACTGCTGTGAATGAAAGCTTCTCTCTGCCTTTCTCCTCAGGCTGCTGCAATTAGAGGCTTCCACTCCCCTGAAAACATTTTTTCAGGTACTTAAGAGATTTAATCAACATCAGAGGTGATTTCGGTCTAGCAGAGAACTGAAATTTTCAGACTTGCTTTTAGGCTTTCTTCCATAAGCTTACCTGACCGACTGCCCCTTGCATCTTCCTGCACACCCTGCTCTCCATTGGTCTGCCCAGGCATTCATCATTCCGGAGCCCATCACTGCCGTTCCTCTACAGCAAGCAGCATTTCAGGCAGCGAATGTTGAACTTAATAGTACTGGGGGTTTCCCCCTCATAATGAGCTACAGCTTCATCTGATGGTTATCAGGGAGCTGTGCTCAGACAGTCCCAGCATGCAGCAAGGAGCTGCTCTCCGTTCTGTGGCCTGGTGTGTTTTTATCCTTAGAAATGCGGAGGCAGCCCTCCCAGCTTAGCCTGCAGAGTTGATAGGGACAGGCATGCTCTGTGCACATGCAGGCTGTGAGCCCTTTAGAAGAAACAAGTTAAAAAGGAACCTTAGGAACTGCAGGTGCGACCCCCAGAAGATGTGCAAAGAAACATTCTAGCATACATTGCTCAGAAAACGTTAATTCACTAATTTCTATAAGATTAATGTTGAGCTTTACTATTGCTTGTTATGCATGGCAGATAAAGTATCTTCAACAGG
The DNA here is from genome assembly GCF_026119805.1 of Tympanuchus pallidicinctus. NCBI lineage: Eukaryota > Metazoa > Chordata > Aves > Galliformes > Phasianidae > Tympanuchus > Tympanuchus pallidicinctus. The sequence goes on from NW_026294747.1 coordinate 49,852,568, forward strand.
CTTCTTCTCTTTCCTTTCCTTTTTTTTTTTTTTTTATGCTGCCTATTTAAATCTTACAAATTACCTGAACTCAAAAAAATCATAGCTGGCTGTTCCAAAGGATAACACATAAATGTGCTGTTTTAACTTCTGGTAGTGTGCAAACTTAAGAAGGGTTTTTCTCAGTGGCTTCAAACGGGGCAGACTGATTACGAACACATCTGTTCCCTCACTTATTCAGCTGCATCTTGATACAGCCATTGCCCTCCCCCCAACTCACTTCATGAGATAAATACCGTGTTGTGAAATATGAAACTGAATGACTTTTTTTTCCCCCTTGGTCATAGTCACACCCACTGTGTGAAACCAGCCTGTTGTAAGTACTTATAGCACAGCCTTATTAATTTAAGGAACTGATTCATCAAGCTGTGTTGCTTGCTCAGCTATTCAAAGCTGTTGTAATAGTATTCCTTTCCTTACATCTCTGTCCTGCAGCCATATTGAACCTGTTCTGGTTCAGCATTTGCTTGTGGAGCTCATGGGCAGCACACAGGAGCACAGTGAAATCCACTGAAAGAACCAACATACTTGTTTTTTTCCAGCCTTGCAGCTAAAGGTGATGTGGATGGGCTGTACGCCTGGTACCTGGCTGGTGCAGACCTGGAGCAAACTGGTTATGATGGCAAGAACGCCCTACAAGTAGTAAGTGTGCACATGGCCATACTGCATGCAGTGCTCTAACGCTGTGGGTGCTGTCAGGTAATACAAATTTGGGAAAAGTAAATGCTGCTCTGGAGCTATAAACTGGGTTGCTGTATGTTGTGAACTCAAGTCTGGTGCTGTCCTCAAGTAATAGATTGTTGGAGCCAGAACTTTCTCATCTATCTCAGAGGAATTAAAATTTAAATTGGATTTTAATTATATTGTGGTAATATATTCTTACTTCCCACAAGAAAGTATTTGCATGTCCTGGTGCACAGGATGGCAGGATTTATTCATGTTTCTACTCACAGGCAAAGGCTACAGGGCATAAGGAGGTTCTTGACTTCCTCAGACAGAAGCAACAAAAGAAGGTAAGACTCATATTTCAGGGGCCTTGTTTCTGAAATACATGGGTCAGTATATGCTTATATGAAGGAGGACTTTGTATTTAAGCCTTATCTCTCATTTGAGTGCTGGGCTCGGCTGCTATCCCTGCCTTGGTCTATGGAATGGAACTAATGCTTATTCTTCTTTTGGCCTGAAACAATAAGTGATTTTTTACAGTGTGGCTCAGAATTTGGTTGGGTACCTAAATGCTATTACAATAAATCTGTTGAGGGCAGCAGTATCTCATTCTCCTGGCCTTCCACACACAGTAAATTGTTCCTCTGTCTCGTCTGCTTTAGAGAGGAAGTTCCTTCCCTTGGTCACCCTGCCAGGCCTGTTTTGCAGGGTGCTATGCCCACAGTGTGGAAGCATGCCCTTCTCCAGCACAGCCACGTTGTGATCACAGCCTCCCACTCAGGAAACACTGCTTGGTACTGCGGCATTTGCAGAGATGTGCTCTCCATCTGGCTTTTTCACAGAGCACCTTACACTAGCCCATCTTAGCATACAGAACATCTGGAGTTGGAAGGGGCACATGAGGTTCATCAGGTGCAACTCCTGGCTCCACAAAGGGCCGTGAAAAACCAAACTGTGTTTGAGAGTGTTGTCAACACACTCCCTGAACTCTGGAAGATTTGGGGTAATAAAGTCAAGCACTGCAGAAAAATAGGCAGATTCTCAATAGGCAGAAGGTAGCTACACAGCAGGGTGTGGAAGCTCCCTTTCTGCACATGGCTCTCCCACCCAGAGCACAGGACTGGGCAGTGCCGTGGCCTCTCTGATTTACGTACATGGCTTCATGACTGTCTCTGACTCCCGGCATGAATCTCTTTTGTGCTGCTAACGCACGAGGTGTGTTCTCCTGGCTGAACGCTTGTGAGAAGGGTGTGAGTCCCATGTTCAAAGCATCAGATCTGACAAGTCTCTCTGCAGTGAACTTGTCTGGGCGTTTGACCATCCTCAGTGCTGTGCTGTAACCAGAGACATTTAAAACTTGCCTTTTATTTCTCTGAACTCCTTTCTGATGCAGTATGTTGTGGATTTAGATATCTCTTCTCCAATATATTGGCAAGTCTAATACCAATTTAATTACTGGGAGGAGATGATGTCCTTTATTTAATCAAAAGAACATGAAATTTAGTTAAAGGTTTGGTTGCAGTCATGGCTACCTTGCTTCTTCCGTGTCCCATTTGATCAATGTGAGTGAATTCATGTATATAGGTGGGTAATTGCATTTAAAAAATGGTTGTGGTCCAAATGAGAACATGAGACAGAATCAGGCTTTTTTTTTTTCTTTCCTGTAAGTTTGGAGGTTTTATTTCTTTTAAGCTGTTGAAGTAGGATTAGATGCAGTCACAGTCTCAAGCTTTTGAATGGAAGCTTTCCAGTGCCAGAATGAAAATGTTAAAAATGCCTTCACAATCTGTGTGGTGTTGCAAAGTTATTTCCATTTGTAGTGAAATTTGTCTGCAAAGGTCACTTTTAGTTTGCAAATAGGGAATTAATGTGTTAAATCTTCAGCTCTTAGTTGGATATCTCAGCTCCTTTGGTCTGAGCCATCAGTAGTGCAGGCGATCTCAAGGAAGTCATCAGTGATGCATGAGAACTTGCTTGACAGGCTGCATGGTAATCTATTCCCAGGAAGGTTTTGGATACTGCCAACTGTTAAACATCCATTTTTCTCTTCATCCATAGGCTGTAGAAGATGGTCACTCCTCTTAGAAATACCAGCTCTGAAGTATTAGAGGTGTTCAGTGATTATGAGGAGAAAAAAGGAAAGAAACAACAGAAGCTGCACACGGAGCATGCAGGAAAACTAAAACTGACTTAGAAATGTTCTTTACTTAGGAACACGTTCAGCTCTCACCGATTTTCTAAAAACAATATGCTGCTTTATGTTTTAATCACTTTTTTTTTAAAAGGAAAGTTTTGTGAACAAGTGAGGCTGGAATGTATTGTCCTTCCTGCACAAGTTCTGCTTTTAAGGAGATTTTTTGAGTCTTCTTTCATTAAATCACCGAAGACAGTATTGCAGGCATGGCAAAAGGAAGTGCCGTGGTGAACTCGTTCCAAGAGAAAACAGTGGATTGTACATTTCTGTGTTTCAACTAATAAAATCTCTGTGGAACAATGTTGGTTTCACTTTGTCTGATTTTTGCAATGGCTTGTATCACTTCAGCTGCAATTACAGCAACTGTGAGTGTCAGTGCAAACAATTGAATCAGCCGTGGGCATCTCCCTGCAGTTGTGTACTAATCTTCACCAGTGTGTCACTGTAAAGCCTCACTTGAAATGAATAGGATGCAGATGCCATAAAGCATGTTTGTGGGACTGTCTGAGAGAACTAGCTGTTTTGTTTCTAATTGCATCTCTGCCACATCCTGACCAGAATATAATCAAGATTGCTACATGCTGGACACTGAATTCTTTGGACTGGAAATGCGATCTTGGTGTTAACAAACCCTAAGTTTAAAATCACAACACCTTCAGTCTAAAGGGGAAAAAAAAAGGTGATACACCCCTTTCCAGCTATGTCCATCCCAGAATATGTAAACACAGAGAATACTCCAGGCAAATGCATATATTGGCAATGGCAACTTTTAATTTCACCTTACAGCTACTGCAGTAATCTATGTGGATTTTATATCTATTTCATCTGAATGGAATCTTTGAAGTGCAGATAGTTGTTTCTTTTCCCTCTTTATGCTGTTCAATCTTCCCACAGCTATTCTTACCATGGAGAAGAGCTGCATGGATGACTTGCTGAGCTGGCTGGCATTAAAAGATTCCCAAGGTATGCTGCATATCAGATCCCCCTGAAACAGGGCAACCATGAGTGCACTCTGAGAAAATAAAAATGCACAGTATTTTAATATGAAAAGTAGTGCACCCCTTCAGTATGGTCACAAATGCTACAACTGTGCTGCCTTGTTATTAAACAATTGATGCTATATAGCAATAAATATGCTTCAGATTCAATAAAACTAGTATTGAATTAAGTAAATGAGATCTAAGATAAGCTTCAAAAATCATGCCTCAAATTCAGTGTCTTATCTGTAAGTACACAAATGGAATGTCTGTAACAAAGCCATGTTTGTGCAAATTTCTGCAATTAGGAGGAAAAGTGTACAGAGCCTCCTTTTCCCATAGTTTAGACCTAGTATCTGAACTCTTGTCTAAAAGGAGGTGCACTGAAGTAGGAAATCCCTTGATAAACTTCTCTACAAATTACTTCCGTGAGATTAAAATAAATAATAAAAAACTAACTAAATAAAAATAAAAAAATTAAAAATTAAAAAAAAAACCTAAATAAATAATAAAAAACAGATTCTCAGATGCAGTGACATATCTATAGCAGCACATCTCTGTCCCAGGATGGATGACTGCAGCATATACTGAAGCATCCTTATGCCTTTCAATAAGAACTGGTTTGATTACAGAAAACATAAACTGTGATGTTCTTATATTTCTAACATCTGCCTAAAGTAGAAAACCTCGGGGTTTTTTTGTTGTTTTTTTTCTTTTTTCTGGTCTAAATTACTGAAGCAGTAAGTCTCAACATTAAAACTGAAACAGAGAGAAGGAAACAGACAACCATTTTGTTTGTGTATGCTGGCCTAGCAGTAAAGACACGAGGGGTAACGGTTAGAAATGTGATCCAATAAGATTGTTAGAAGCTTGTGAAGCTAAAAAGTGTGCTGGGTCATGTTTACAGCAAGAATAAAGAGGTATTAGGTTATTTCTGACAAACCGTTACAAAAGTACATGCATTACTTTTGTACATGCCATTAATGCATTACCTCACATAAGATGGTATTCCTGCAACTTTTTTGATACAATCTGCCCTATAAATTGACTGATATCTAAAAAAGCGCTCATGGGAAATGTGTGAATGCACATTTAACATCTGAGAACTGAATCTTGGTCAAAATTTCACTCAAGAACTGCAGCAGTCATCAAGTTTTAAGATAAACTTTGTATAGGGCACCGTGATCGCAGAAGTTGCAGTGATCACCCAGTCCACTCAGAAACTTCAGCTCTGGATTCTGTTGGGGGCAGAACTCAGTAACGCTTTCAAGATGTTGCATTTGTCTGGTTTGTCTGCTACACCCTTTGCTTTGTGTAGTAGACGTAGTAATCATAATTGCAGTCTCCGTGATAATTCTGAGTCTTGTGATGAACCTACTTGTATACAGTAACACTTCAGCTTTACATATTTAGTGGTTAAAAGCAAAATCTTAATATTACTAAGGAATGAAAATTGTACCAATTTGTTCCTACCTATTTGTTCCAGTTACTGTAAGCAGCTAGGTGTCATGCATGAGTTAAAATATGCTAAGTATTCTTGGGGCAGCTTTAGCTTTTCAAACATCCTAATTTTTCCCCTTCAGGTCATCACTGGAAGATCAAATGCGCTCTTCTTTCTTATCTAGCAGTTGTCTGCTTGGTAAAGCTCTGTGGGTTCAGCAGCTGTACAATGCCATACTAACACTAACATGCCCATTCTATTGCCCAGGACTAGCTTGCTGGTCCTTTCCTAACTTCTCTAACAACTTCACCTCCAGTCAGCCATGATGCCCTTACACTCTTTCATGTCTGTGTCCATCTGCTAGATCAAACATCTAATTCAAGGATCATTTGTAGATCCCAGCTTGATATTTTGTACACAGTGGAATAGCATGGCGGAAGCTGGATCATTTTGCAGACTTTTGGCACAGAAGAGCTCATGATGTTTTTCAGTATCAGTTTTTAATGCTTAACAGAACATAAAAATGACGTATTCATTTCTGTGAGAAAATGACAGCAGTAATCTGCTGCTCAAATGTTGGATTTGTTTCTGGTGCTGGGGCTTTGAAGTGATGCTCTTGAAACGAATGCTGGTGGTGAACCTCTGCTGCCTCTCCTCTTCCACGGAGGAGATGCTGTGAATGCCTCATGTAAAAGTCAAACATTGCATCAATTTTAAAGCTTTCTTCACTTGGCAGACAACACCCAGCTTCCACTTTGTTTCTTTTTCCTAATGATCCAGCAAATACTGCCAAGGGATAGCGACTGCTTGGGCTATGTCAGCACTTCTCTAACACTGTAAAAAGCAGGGATTTGCACAATTAATATGTCTGAGTTCCTGATTTGAGTTACAGCTTTGCTTTCCTGAATGCCACCACTTTCTTTTTTAATGATGTCTGAAAACATTAAGCTTCTTTTTGGAGATTCTCTTATAAAACTTCAGCAGTGGAAGGGTATTCTTAATTATTTGCAAAATCAGCATGTGCTTGCTCTCACTGCACGTTGTTTTGGCTGACCCACTGACAGATTGACTAGCTGTGTCTGATCAGTACTTGCTGAAGGATATCAGCTGTTCACAAGCCTTCAGTATCTGCTCATTCTTCTTCAATTCCTAAAAACTCCACTTCTGCACATCTTTACTTTGAATTACTGTGCAACAGCACATCTCAGATGTCTCATATGATGATTTTGGTGCTCAGCAGTGAGTGACATTGAAATCTCTTATCTGAAGCTAAAGCCTTTAACTTCCTTAAAGCAGACTTTTGCAGTCATCTGAACAGTATAATCTATGGGGATTCTACAAAAAAAGACTGTGATATCAGCATTTTTTTCTATTTTTAAGATGGGTTCAAGTAGTGAAATGACAAATGAGAGAAATGTATCCCCTGTGCACAGAAACCAAATTTTGCTTGGTTCTAAGCAGTAATGGTCCTATGGTAAAATCATATTCAGCTATAGGTGTGATCCCCTTCTCCAGGCACTTATGCTGATCCCTGCATAGAGCCTACACAGTAGTGTATGAAATGAAGTGCTTTTAGTTTCCATCATTGTAATTTGTTAGATCACTATAAACCTGAAATAATTTTGTAGTAAGTGAAAACAAATTATGAAGAACCGATCAAATATGAGGGGTGTATGTCATCACAGGCACTGCTGACACGTCTGTGTCTCTTCCAGGCGGGCTGTGTTAGAAGTAAAATCATTAAGACTGACTTTCCATGATTCTTCTGCAGCTTTAATTGTGCTTTAATTTTAGTGACTCTTTTGGAACAGCTACTAATGTAGAAAGCTTGGGAGATATTTAAAATACCCTACTAAACCACACCAATGAATCTGTTGGACTCAGATGTTGCCATCTTAGATAGTCCATGAGTCAGATTAAAACCTGCTACTACTAGATTGATTATTTGTGCAAAGTGTCTACTTGAGAATTACTGCAGAAACTTCATTATATGTACATTTGTTTACCTGTGATCAGCTGAATGGGAAGAGGCAAAAGCCTGCATCTCAAAAAGTGCAGCTGAGAAAAGTACCTGATTCATAGCAGCAAAATGCAATGTCTTCTGTAAGCTGCACTAAACAGCTCTCCTTCATTTGTCTCGAGTTGGGAGAGTTGATATAAATCCTGTGGTCAAAGACTTTGGTACTCAGTGTCCAAATCTACATTGACATCTGATCAAACCTGCTGCAGACGTAAGAGAAGCAAATAAAACGAATGGGAAGCACAACTCATTGCTGGCCCAGATGGTGAGGAAGAGGCAGTGTCCCTTTCCCCTCGCCCAACCCTGCCAACACCAGCTGGTTGAGACTTGCTCAGCTGGTGCAGATCTCGTGCTCTCCCACTGTGTCTTCGGCAGCAGCACCTCCCTCGCAACCGGGATGCTGCGCTCAGAGGGAAGTGGCAGCCAAGCCCTGGGCAGGTGCCAGCCCGCAGAGTCCTGCAGCTCAGCCCAGTTCCAGCAGCAAGCTGATGCGTGGCACCTGGCACAGCAAGATGGGAAGAGGCCAAGAGATTAGTCTCCTAATCAATACCACCACAACAAATGGTCTCTCAAAACACCATATTCCACAGACCCTGGTGCCTTCTAGGTGTCAAAACAGGAGCCCGGTCTAACTTTCTTGCCCAGAAGAATGGCAGAGCTGCCTGCTAACTTGTATATGCAGCATTTCTGAGTGCAAATTAGTCCCACTAATTACATGTGTAAGTGTACAATGCGTGTGCCGCCGTCCCAGATCCTGTTAGGTTCCAGTATGTGTTGTTCAGCTGCCACAGATCCTGCTTTTAAGACTTTGCAAGTGAGATTAGGTGAGACTCCATGCAGTAAAGGGTGATAAGAAAGGGAATAAAAGGAATTACAATAATGTTTGTTCTTGTAGGGTGGCTATTTCTACATCCTGATTTCGAATTATTTAACTAATTATTAGCACATAAGAGGAATGTCAGTCCTGGCAATTCAGAAGCAATGGTCATGCATAGCAAAAAGAAGACTGTCAGGATAGAGAAGAAGGAATCATAATGGCAGTCTTTTACTGAGAGATAAGGACAATTAGAACCAAGACAGAAATTAATCCCATCATGCATTAGAAGCTGCTATGCTGGGGAGATTCTCTAATGGCGTATGAAAAAATTATACCTGTGTCTTTTAGGGTGTTCAACTTCTTTCCTAGATATATACTGCTGTGGATTTTTGTGATCAGAGCCCAGTAAAAGTGGGGTTTGGGTGCAGTAAATTCTTTCTGTGGAACATCTGATTCCTGTGGAAGGGTCAGTCTGGGCGATAACGATATCCTCAGCATCTTCAAGGTAAGGATCCTGCAGAGATCTGCTGAATCCAGCAGAGATCCAGGGCTTCAAGGCCAAGATGACTGCCTGTCATCTTTGCTGACTGACGGAATGGGATGTCAAATAAGGCACATTATTTACTTGACCACTTCGACTGAGCTCTTTGCCCACAGCTATTTCACCATTTACCACTGTTGTTTGGAAAATTCTGCATTCAAGGACATAAAACCAGAAGTATGACAAGTTGCTAAAAATTACCATACTATTTTATACCACGCTGACTCTCCGTCTTCAATGGTCTGAACCAGCAAACACTTTAAGAAATCTCAGTGGTCAAATCATGAGTAATGATTTTCTATCTCATAGCTTTATGGAGCAGATCATATCATTCTGTTAAGTCTGAAAAGCTATCTGCAGATCACACAACTTGGAAGAGTGGCCAATGCACCAGAAGCACATGCTGCCATTCTGTGAATGTTGATTGGCATTTTTTGAAAGCCCAGTCCAAACTTTCTGAATTTTGGTAAAAATGCTGCAGAGATTATGCATCCAGAGTTGATTTCAAAACAGGACTCCATGGATTCCATTTCTTATACATTCATTTTTAAGTGTCATCTTAATAGCTTGGGTACATGGTGAAAGTACTGCTGTGGATCCAAAGTTTCCAATGGAAAGTTACAGCACAGTGTGACTACAGAAGTACTCCCTCATTGTTTGCAACATGCTCTTCCTGATGTTTTTTAGAGCATCTATGATAAAGTTGGAAGTTCTCCCCAGTATCAATCTCTCAATGAAGAAGTTGACTCATCTCTTGGGGCTCATCCACTTGACAGCTCACAAACCATCTCTGTAGCACAAGGACTGTCATTCATCCTTTTTTTTGTTGGTTTAATTTTGTTTGTTTTAAAATTGCTGATGTACAGGTAATTGTACCCCTGATAAAGCCTGTAAGTACACAAAGTTGTGGTGTTTCCTTACTCTGGACTGGTTATTTGAAGAACTGACATGTTTAACAATACAGTCAAAAATTTGAAATAGGAAATGGAAGATGTCTACTATTACTTACTTACTGCTAACTGTTGTGCTACTGCATACAGACAAAGCATGACTTGAAAAATTCTCCCTAGAAGGAAAGAGTACATTAATTTGTACTGCATAATTTACAGATTTAAGTGCTTGAATGGAATGAACAACACATTAAATCAGAGCAAGGAAAATGGTGACATGCAATATTACACACCAAATTGATACATGGCCTCTGGAGTGCCCAGGGAGGATGAATTGTTTAGACAGAGCATGTGACCTACAAGCCCATCTCCCACTAAGCTGGTAACTTTTAGATTAATCAAAATTTTGTGCTTAAAATGATGAATTCTTCACTGTTCTCCATATTTTAATTTCTAGCATGTCTTTATCAATTTAAGTGCTGAATGGCACAACCCCCAGCAATCTTTCTAAAAGTTCTTGGTTGAAAAAAACATCCCAACCCATCTTCTTTCTCTCTAAATTACTTATTGTTATTTAGGCAATAATATGAAAATACTTCCCATTCATGAGGAAGCATTAGGCTCTCTCTCAAGGTGCTTATTATCACAAAGCAGGTTACTATTAAGCTGTTATTATGCTTACATGTGACACACAGTGGGCTGCTATATTGGCAAATGAGTTTGAGTCAACTCAAGTAAACAAGAAGTTGCCCCATCAGTGCTTGCTATGAACATATGGAACGGTGATTTCCCAGGGTGGAAGAAAATCTACTTGCATGGTTTTTGGTCTGTTTCCCAAGAATATGACAGGTATTTTACAGCACATGTCAGACTCCAAGTCTTTGCTTAAGAAACTTCCAACCTAATTTTAGGTAAGCAATAATGAGCAAGAATAGTGAATCAGTGGGGAACTGTTGAGGACAGGGAAAAACAATAGTAAGCTCTGAATCCAAGCTAGTTTGCATGCTGGATTCATTCTGAGTTTAGAATTGTCAGCTAAAACACGTTGTAGTACAAGGAATTGTACTGTATGTTGCTCCACACCCTTCCAGGATATTACCTGCCAAAATACAGTATTGGCAGGAGAGTGTTGGGACTTTATGCCAAGGAGCATGGGGATACTGATGGAAAATAATGATATAATCTTCCAATCATCTGTCATAATGTCACATAATCTTTCACTATCAGAATATGCAAGATCTTATGCCTTCCATATTCTACCATACAATCAGCACATCCTTTTATGTCTTCCATAAGCTTACCATACATCCTTGCTTTCTCCTAGGCCAGCTGTTTGTTTCCTACTGTTATTCCCAGCATTAAGTCTTCATTTGTGCTGCTCCTTTGTTTGACACTATCAGCTGATTAAATTAGTATTTGCTTCCCTACACAAGCAGACTCCACCTGTGTTGTTTCTCCAGTGCAATCAGACAGGTCTCAATGCCTAACAGATAGCATAGCCCTATTTATTCGGCTTGTGCCCCTGAGTGGCAAACTCAATGGGTGACATACATGCTGCTTGTTTAATGAGGCCATTTGTTGCACCATGGTCCATTGCAAACCAATCACATAACTACTGTGGTCATATATATGCAGCTGAAAAGAGTAGGATACAAATGATATCCAGTTTAACCACCAGTAGAAATACAAGCTAATTACTGTTCCTTTTAATACAACCAAATTTCCCCTCTATCCAGTTTCAGAACCAATCCTACTATTTTAATGCCTCAATCACTCTTCATACCTTCACAGAGGAATAACAATTAATACATGGCTTATCCCTTGTATAGCGCTGTCAGTCCACTACTACTGTTAGGTTTCTCTCCTACCTTTGAAACCTTCATTCTGTTCTGTGAGACTGCCCAAGAGAGATAATGGGATGCTAGCCAGTAAAATTCATCCTAGCCACCCCTGACACATCTACCAAGTAGGAGACCTGTGCTGTCTTTTACTATATTCTTCTCGGAAAATAAAAACACAAACAACAACCTTAAACATTCAATCAGTAAAACCACCAGTACATCCTAAAAAACACAAAGCAAAAGGTGACTTATCCTGCCTAAACCCAGTACGAGTTCTTGTACCTCAGTTCACACTGCCTGCTCCAGGCAATTCCCCTCCTAAGACTCAGAGCCCTTCTTCAGGGCCATCAGCCATACGTGTCTGAACCTGAATCAGACCTGCAGTGGGGTCAGCGGGTGGTGTTACATCTCACCATCACAGCAGTGGGTTCTGACTGGTTTGTCTGGAAAGGGCTTTTACAGTATGGGCAGTAGGGTTATTATTTAGCTGAGTGGTATTGTAGAGTCATGGGTGTGGGTGTGTGTTTGTGTTTGTTAGGGGCGGATGAAAGTTGGCAGTAGTTAGCAAGGAATTATATATAGAAAACAGCTAGCATGGTCATGGTGTGCATGGTGTGTGCATCATGGGTAAGACGAGACATCGGACACTGTTGAAAAACAAGGGATCTTCTCACAGAGGAGCAGCCTTACTTCTACTGCTGTCAGCAACATATGTTTCCATTGAATTAACACAGCAACACTGCATATTCCTGTATTTTAGGCAGGCAAAAATAATTTTGTGAGAACACAAAGGTTCAGAAAGGCTGTAAAGATCGTACTCTCTAGGAAAAAAAAAAAGCACAAAATTAATTTCTGGGTTTGAGTGAGAGAGTGGAGAAGAGCAGGAGCTGGTTTTACCAAAGGGAACTGAAACGCCTCCAGCCTGTATCTGGGGAGTTTGCATAGGCTCCTGGAGCAACCTGTCTGCTCCTGCTCTGGTGGGAGTGCCTCAATCACATGCACTGGAGTCCCTCGCTGCTCTGCAATGCCTGTTCTTATGGGCATTTCCTCCAGGACTGGCTTGAGTTGCCTATACATTTATAAAGAGCCAAAGATCATAGGATCTGGAGTGCCAGAATTCCTACATAGCACATATACAGCTCTTTAAACATGCAAAACACTCTATTAACTTTAGTGAAGCCTCATAAGATGAGGCAGGTACGCATTATCTCTCCTCCTCAAGGTGTGGTGAAGTGACTTGGTGAAGGCCTGAGGCTGAGTCACTGGCAGAGCAGGGCCAACCATCCACATCTTTCCTACATCACACAGGCTGCCCTGTCCCACCATGGCAAAGTGTGAAGGCCTTCCTGCCCACCCCAGCAGCAGGGCTCTGAAAACCCGGTGGGTTGTGTTCCATTCTTCACCTACAGACAAAGAGAGTGAAATTGTGAGGAATTAATGGAAGAAACTCAAAATTCAGAGAAAGCAACTCGCGGTGTTGAGGCAAGTGGCCTGATTTATGGAAGTTCATGGAATCAAAGAATTGTTTGTGTTGGAAGGGACCCCTAAAAGGCCATCCAGTCCAACCTCCCTGCAATGAGCAGGGACACCCACAGCTCCACCAGCTGCTCAGAGCCCCGTCCAGCCTGACCTTGGCTGTCTCTAAAGATGGGGCATCCACCACCTCTCTGGGCAACCTGTGCCAGCGCCTCACCACCATTACTGAAAGAAGCTTTTCCCTTGGATCCAGTGGTGGGGCTGTGGGGAAGATGGGGCACAGGCAGCCCTACTTCCACAGCACGCAGCATTTCATGGCATTCCCGAGCGAAAAAAAACATGCTCAGCAACATGGGGATCGCACCAAGCCCGGGGATTATCGTACGGAAGGGCAGGGCAGCGCACAGCAATGCCACCAGCCGATCCGGGGAGCCACGGAGCCTTTCTAAAAGCGGGCAGCCCCCCACCCCACCCCATATTTGCTGAGGGGAAGGCGCCGAGCGGTGCCTCGACAACAACAAAAATCCCCCAGCGAACACGACGGGCCGGTTTAGGGCTTTATTATTATTATTATTATTATTATTATTATTTTAATCCCATTTGTGTGAGGCTGGCAGCCAGGCGGGGGGAAGCCGGGAGGGCGCCGAGGGCAGGCGGCAGCCGCTGTCAGGAGGGCGCTGGGTGGAGTCTGCTCCGCGCTCCCGCAGCCGCCACCTCCGGCTCAGGCGAAACCTGTTGAGCGGTTCCCCCCGGTGACAGGGAGGAGGGCGGGAGGAAACGCCGAACAGGTTTGTCCTTTTTTCCCTGCTGACGTCGGGCTGCCCCAGATGATGATGATGGCTCGAAACAAAACCACCCCGTCAGGGAGAAGGCAGCCTGGAAAAACTGGTCCCGGCAGGGGCGAGGGCTGCATTCCTGGCCGCCGCGGCAGGGGACGGCTCGTGCCCGCGCGGGTATAAAAGCGTGCCCCGCACGCTGAGCCCGGCACTGGGGCGGGTGGCGGAGAGAGCGGCTCCGAGCTGAGAAGAATGGCTTTTTTTCTTTTTCTTTTATAAAACTTTTGCTGTTGTTATTATTCTTTCCAAGCCCCAGCGCGAGGCCGGCGGGACGTTGGCCAGGAGTAAGTGGCAGCTCTGTACGAGGAGCGGGGGGGTCCGGGTGCTCTCCAGCCCGACTGCCCCGTGTGTTTTGTCTCGTCCCCAGGTCCGCCGCGGCGAGAGGAAGAGCCGAGGCCGGCTGTTAGGAGAGAGGGGGAAGCGCGTCCCCCGCCCCGCGCCTCCTCAGCCTCCTTGGTGCAGTGGTTCTTAACAGTTCAACAGTTCTCTATCATAATTGTGAAATGTTTAGGACCACTTGACCAGCGAGGTCCGGGCATCGGGCGGCCGACGGAGAGCTGAAGCGCCGCGGGTCGGCGGCAGGGACGGGGCTGAGCCCTGAGGGATGCTCCGGCTCCGGGGGGGCTGCGGGGACAGGAGGCGAAGGGACAGTATCTGTGGTATCCGTGGGGGTACTGAGAGGGGAAAAAAATAATTATTGCTTGTACTGCGCGAATCGAGGGGTGTAATGTCTTTAAAGGAACAGGTAGGGTCAGTCTGGCTCTGTGGGAGGCGTTATGCTGTTTGATGTGTAACCATTTGTTCTTTTTATTCTTTTTACCCTTATGTCCAGACATAAAGGAAAACTCATGTTGGCTTTGACCATCAGTGCTGCACTTCAGAGGTTTATCACCTTTCCACTGGTGACATGCGTAATCAATGATGGCACTTCTTATATGCAAGTGTTTCTTTTTCTCGAATACCCTTTTATCAGGAGCAGTGCAAAGCTGAAGCTGTGGTGCTTTGTACTGTATTTTCCCTGTATGTTTTTACTGCAGGCAGTTAAAGGATTATCCAGACCTTCATCAGAATGACTTCAGTGGGTTTATAATAGTTTTAAGACTGTTGCCTTGATGGTCTGATCAAAAACTGTGGGTTTAACCAAGCCTGATGGACCTCTGATAAAAGTGGGTCTTTCAAAATACAGTTGAAGAACTTTGAGTTTTTAAAATGGAATCTGGAAACAATGGTTTTACCAACAGTTTGTTTTCCTTTTAAAAGGATGACTTTGAAAAGTTTTTCCCTATTTTCTTATTCTTCTCACGCTTGCTCCACGAGCCAAATAGAATTAGAAACGTTTGTTTTTTTTGTTTTCTTTTTAATCTTACATCTAAATAAAATGGTCAGTGGACTGATTCATAAAGTAGAATTTTACTGCTTTAAATGTAACTTAAGAAATGTAGTGAGCCTGCCTATGTGTATCTCTTAAGCCTTAGTGTACCTAAGCCTTAAATGTATGTGGTCTTGCCATCACTTCTGTTTTCTTCCAAAATACACTATTTGGCATGAAATCGGGGCACAGGAGGATAACAGCAGATGATTCTGGTCACACTGAAGTCAAGAAGAGTTCTGGTGTTGCCTGCAGTCGAGTTGTAATCTTCAGAGGAGGAGCTTCCAGGAGAAGATGAAATATTTGAATAGTAGGCAAGCCTGGTATGTAGAAGTGCTTCTCAGGGACAGTTTAGGCAAAGCATGATGGTTTTTTTTTGTTTTTTTTTAACCTACTGCTGTAACTCAGAACAAGTTAGGCAAGGTTAATTACAGTGTAATAGGGTTTAATTTAGCTGGGAATGAGGGTATGGTGGCTGCTAGCAGTGTTTCTCAAACTGTGAGGCTGGCCTCCTTAGGCAAGCTTAAACAAGCCCAAGGCAAATGGAAAAACACATTTTTGTCTGGGACTTGGCAAAGGTAGAACCCCCACATCTATTAATGATGATTCCTCATTTGCCAAGGCGAAAATTGAAATGTTCTCCCAAGGAAAAGATTAATGACCTGTCCCACTTAAGGGTCGGATGATTCAATACCATTCTGTCTCAGTTCTAATATATGGCACTCATTATCACAGTCTCTGAGCACCTCCCAAATATTTAAAAAGAAATAACACTAGTGTTCTGTACACACAGTTCTCATTAAATTCAGTGGGTGTTGTGAATGTTTAAACACAGCAAAGTAGAGCCCTGAAGAGTTGGAAATAGACTTGCAAAATACACTGTGGGTTTGATCCACAGCTGGCTTGAATCGTCCCAGCTCTGTTAACTGGAGGGGAGTTGCACTCATTTACATCAGCTGGGGTTTGACCCAGTGCTTTTCTGCCCAGTGCCACCTCCAGCTGATAAGCCTGATCCTCACATCTGGCTCTATCCAAACTTGTTGCTGATTTCAGTGGCAGTGTGAGCTGTTTAAGCAAGGGTTTCCTGATTCCAAGGTATTATCATTGCTCTGTTTAGGGGGGTTCAAGGTGATGTAAGTAGTGGCTTTTTTCCTCTGAGTCCAGTGTGCCCCTAAAAAGCTTAAGCTCTCTCTGATATGGGTCAGAGAATGATTCTTTTTTTATTCAAGAATGGCCTCAGTAATTCTGGAAGAACAAACCTGGTGGGAAGGCTCTACTTAGGTGGAGAAAAGAGCTGAATCTTCCTGCATCGGGTTTGTCTGTGTTGTGATGAAGCTATGTTATGCTTGTATAGAAACTGATGCTTCTATGAAATCAGAGAGCATCACAACATTTCTGAAACACCTCTTTGATGTGTGCTTTTTTTTTTTTTTTTCTGTGGTGCTTTAAAGGTATAGAATAAGGTTGACTTCTAACCGTTGTTTTTCCTCTCTCAGACTGGGTGAACTCCTGATGACAAAGCTTGTAGTTTTCATAAGCTGGCGGTAAGCCATGTCCATGAACAAACAAACAAAAATCCCCAACAAATATGCACTGAAAACCTCTGGGCAAACAGCCTTTCCTTGTGATATTGTCTAAGCTAAGCAAAAGCCTGAGGGTGTGAAGGGAGGAGACTTCTGCCAAACTTAGTCAAACGTTGCCCCGCAGTTGCAGAGCATGTCTTTAGCTCTTACTATTAACATTGCAGACAGCATTTAAGTTTCTTATCACTAGAATCTTGGCCTTCGTATAATAACACTTAATTTTTCTGCTCCCTTTAAAAATGAATAGCAAAGGTATTTTATGGTCAGACTGGACGCAAGAGTGAGTTAAACCTTTTGGTCCCCTGGTCAAAGGAGCCAGTCTCCTGTGAGCTGTGCCCAAAGATCAGGAAGCAGCAGTGCATTCCTCCCTCCCCACCCTTTTCTGTAGGCTGCTTCATGCTCTGACAGCACCTTGCAGTTTCAGCACACACACACACACACACACCATGTGTTGGATATGCTTCTGATTGGTCAGAGAGCTGGGTGGCAACACCTCGTGAGAGAGGCATTCAAATCACATTCACATTTGAAATGAGTAAAGGTGTGTTCAGCTTTGCTCTTTCTGTGTCATCTACGGGAGAACACCTTTCTGTGTAGGAGTAATACAGGTTTTGGTGCTGCTGAGTAACAATGGAATTGGGGCACTCTAGGTGTCAGGCTGAAGTTCTTGTTCTTGATCAATAGGTGTTTCTCTAGAAACTCTTAACAGTATTAGCCTAAGAGCTGTTTTGTGAAAAGCTAGTAACAAAAAGGAAAAAATTCTAGGTGCCGATCTTCAGCATTTTCAGGTTCTTGTTCAGCTTCTGGGATGGTGCTTGCAATGGTGTTTGCACAATTTCCATGCTGGGAAACCAGATATTGGAGCATGCCCAAAGGAGGGTAACAATGCTGGTGAAGGATTTGGAACACAAATCTTATGAAGAGGGGCTTAGGAGCCCCTCTTGTTTAGTCTGGAGGAGGCTGAAGGAAGATGTTCCTGTGGTCTACAGCTCGCTAAAAGGAGGTTGTGGTGAGGTGGAGGTTGGCTTCTCCTAGGTAACAGTAATAGGGTGAAAGGTAATGGCCTTAAGTTGCAGCAGAGGAGGTTCAGGTTGATTATTAGGAAACATTTATTCTCAGAAGGAGTGGTGAGGTACAGGCTGCCCAGGAAGGTGGTAGAGTCATCATCCTGGAGGTGTTAAAGAAAAGAGTAGATGTAGCACTGAGTGACATGGTCTAGAGCAGTCACAGGCATGAGTGCATAGTTGGATGATCTCAGGAGTTTTTCCAACCTTAATTCTTCCATGATTTGTTGCCAGCAGAAGAAACATGTAGACCTGATCTGACGAAACTTTAGTGACTGAGGAGGAAGAGATTAACCCATCCCATAGTTGTGAATCAGTGGCCATGCTTTCAGCCTTGGTGTATGGTCATTCACCTCTGTACAACTATACCAGCTTACCCCAATGAGGAAATCATTTCTCCTCACTAGTGTTTTTCTACTCAGAACTGATGATGGAGAATTGCAGATAATTTTTGAAAATGTTTTTTTCCAAATACAGTTAATTGTCCATATTAGCAGTAATGACATCCCCATGAGATAAATGAGGTGACAGTCTCTGCTTTAGACTATGAAGAACTGATTTTTTGCTAGCTGGTTTGTTTTTGATTTCCTTTCCTTGGCACAAGTTTATGAGAACCCATAAATTCAGAATGTGCCTGACTTTCATTGTAAAACTTCATGATTTTCAGCAGTTTATACTGGTAGCTGATGAGTGCTGATGATCATTTCACCAACTGGTATTTATTCTCTTTCTGTCTGACAGACCAGTTATTTACATCTCCCCTTAGCTTACATGGTTTCGTATAATCTTTTTGGTGTTCTTAGACCTAGTGCTCGGATAGTATTTTTACTGGTATCTGAGAGTACTGGTAAAGGTGCAGGTAAAGGTCTTTTGAGAACACGATTTTCTTCAAGCATATCCAGAAAGCTTGTTACTTCTGTTGTTGGATCATGTTTCTTTCCTCACTTTGGTGTATGTTGAATTTGGGTCTCAGGGTGGGAGTGTAATGGCATTTGAAGTTGGGGTAGTGATCCTTTGATTTACCTTTTATTGGGCACTTGGATAAGATTCTCCTGACCAAATGTAAATGAAATACCTAGTTTTCTGTACTAACTTTGTGGTTAGTGAAGGCGAATGGGCACTCTCAGTTATCTTACCATCTTGAATTGGATGGCTGAATTCCACCCTAGAATACAGAGTTTGCTGTGAAGCGGTGCAACACTAAATTGGCCACAGACATCTCCTTAGTGGGCTATAGTGACTCAAAGCCATCCTGAGTCTCCCTGCAGTCCTAGTTCTGTAAAGAGCTGCTCAGCTTCTTGAGTTAGATACATGCTCCTCCACTGCCAGTTTTATTTGATTTATCTTTTTTTTTGCTTCCTGGAGTGCAGCGGGAGGCATTTTTAGATCAACGGGCACTAAAATTAGAAATAATTCAGTGACACTTTTATAGTAGCCGCATGCAGGAGTGCTTTTTCTGTAGTAGTTTAACCTTCACACTATCATAAAACAGCTGTAGAGCCAGTTTTGGTGTCAGGATGAAATAAATTTATAATAATGTTTAGTTACCGTATCTTATGAGTTTTACACAGCAGTTTTTGCCAACAGGGCTTTTGGTTGTTTGGTGTTTTTTTTTTTTTTTGCCCGACTTCATAAGAAATCAGAACCAAGAAAACTGACTCAAACCAAAAGTCTGTACTGTTTGCTTTTTCTTTCCTTTGGGTTTTTCAGAGAATGGTGATTGAAATGAAGAAAAAAAAAAAAGTGACCTCGTGGGGTCTTGTCCAACCCCTGCTCAAGCAGAGCCATTCAGAGCAGGTTTTGTTAGGAACACTGTGCATATAGTTGATCTTGATTAACACATGACATGTAGTACACTGACATACTCATTTATGTCAGGCAGTTTTAATCTGGTCTAGTGAATGTATCAGTTTTCCTGGGTCATACAGCCTAGCGACCCTTCTGAATCTCTTCAATATCAGTGGCTCTTGATGGCTCTGGAAGCTCTATCCTGAATCCCTTCTTTTTTGATTCCTTGTTAGCCTGTTTTGCTAGATTATTTTTTTTTTCCTCTTAAATCTTCAGCTTCAAGATTTGTGTGACTTTCTTAAACATGACTGTAAATCTTTAGACAGTTACTAGCTCTTACTGTGGTAGGAGGGTTTGTAATAGTAATCTGATGGCACCAGCAGTGCTCAGAAACTGGTAAACAAATGGAATCAAAGCCCCTTTTTTTTTCCTCTCGTGATTTTTGTTGTAGGGTGGGGATGAGTAATTCATTATGCCTTTTTCTTATTTTCTTAATGCTTGGAATCAGCAGTATTACATTGTAATAAATCAGTAAAGATGTTCTCCATTAATATTATGACATCCAAATAGAAAGCCAAATCTTTTCTCTTTCACGTGGGCATAAGACCAGAGAAACTCCTATTTATTTGTGTATGTGGATGGAATAGAATAAGCAAATAGAAGCTATTGATACTGCTACAATGATCTGTGCCTTTGCCACTTCAGGTGAAACCAGAGATTCTCAATCCCAAATGCTGTCTGGCCTAACCTTTGTTAATCCAGGTCAGAAGGATTAACCTTTGTTAATCCAGGTCAGAAGGCTTGTGAAGCTGCATTGGTATATGGAATAACTACTTTTGGTAAAGTAGTCAACTTTTGGCAGTTTAAATTATGGAAGGAGGAAGTCTGAAAAGTGGCTCCCTGATCTAAAAGATGCTTCTGTTTCTTGGGGGGGGGGGGGGGTGGGGGGGAATTCTCAAACACATGGATGCAAGGGCAAATCTAGAATAATAAGAAGAGGATCTTTGTATGTGCTCTTTTCCTATGTGGTGTCTCCCATTTCCCTGTTGATGGACAGGGATCTAAATGATGATTTAGGAATAGAAAGAGAATGTCAAACATATTCCAGTATGTTCCTTCCACTCACTGCAGTGTGTATGTGAACTCACCTCATCAGGTTGTGTTTACCCTGAACATTTTCACAGGCTGATATGGATTCGGTGACCATGCACGTTTCTTTGGGGGCTGCTGTTGTCTTCATACCTCTACAGTGCACCCACAAATACTGAAGGTTGAGGTGGTGGCACTGCAGGCTCCATCTAACCAGATTCAGATGTAAAATTGTAAAAGGCAGTTTTGTGCTCATGTCAAACTAAAGAATAGTGCTTTATTGTTTTCACAGTCTCAAAGTTTGAGAACAGAAGAGGATATTCACATGACACTAATTTTAGGCAGCATTTGTGAAAGGCTTATCTTCCAGGCATCTCCAGAGGGAGGACAGAACTGTAGTGAAGGCAGTATCTCCTTTGTTCTAGAGGGAGCGTAGAGGACAGGCTTACTGTAAGTGCAAGTCTGTAGGCACCATGAATGCCTTTGGATAAGCTAGTTCCCCCTCTTGCATAACATGTCTAATAGGATGTCCCTGGAATATTTATGGTTTGGAGCGGAACACATCTTTTACAAAGACATGTGGTTCAATTGAAAATAATAAGGCAATTTCCAGACTCTCTAAAATAAACAGGAGATTCATCACATATAATAATGTTGTTTGCATCTCCTCTCCCTATTTTTATTTTCCTAGTAAATACAAACATATTTTTCCCGACTTACGCATTCTATTTTGTAATAAGGTTTTAAAGAAAAAAGAGTGACCATACTGCTTTATAAACAGCCACTGGAATTTTATGTATGTGCAAACTGTGTATTAAACACCTAATATTCCAGAAGAGGCCACCATCTTGTGAAGTCATGCCAGTAAACTTAGGTACACAATCAGTATCTAAACTGAACTGTAAGTGGTCTAAATAGTCAACATGCAAGATGCTGCATCTGTCAGGCAGTTGGCATCCAGGAATGTGGATGTGTTGCCACTTGCAGTCTAGTAGTGATCATAAATTTGATCTGGTGTAAGTTTGACCAGCTTCATAACCATGCGGTTGTGAATTAGACTCTAAACCTGACAGCTTGTCTCTTTCGATCAAGTGTATTCAATTAATTGTGTTTCCCAATTGAGTCTCTGGTTTTAAATAACATGGAAACTTACATCTTTGCAAAAATAAGTTTAGATGGTATAGTTGAGGACTTTTCTAATGCCATCACCATCTGTGTAGCCATGTAGTTACTTGACTTCAGAGTCTGGAGTGAGCATATGCAAACTTATATAAGCTGGGGTTATTCCTGACTACATACTGGAAACTGAACAAGGCCCGTTAGGAAACTGAGAAGAATAGGCTTTTCTGGGGTAGGGAGAGCTGCTCTGTCTCCAGAGGAGCTGGGGGCTCTTGCTGTTTATGATGTGGAGAAATGGGGGCTTGGCAATTAGAGTATCCTGCTGCATGACCTGTGTAGTGAAGAGCTGGCATAGGAGAGCAGGCAGCCAATGCATTGTGCCATCTTCTCACCTACATTTACAAAATTCTGTTCTGCTCTGACCTCTTCCTTCTGTCCCACCTGCCAGAAGATCAACAGAGAGGTAAATAACCTTTGGTACTTAAAGCTGTTGCTTGTTTTTCCAGGTATGTCCCAGTAAAGGTTTAGTTAGCAGGATCAGTGGATCAGGGAGATTGTCCCTCCCAGTTATTGTTCCTTCTTCTGATGTTTCTGAATTCTTCCCTCCCCCACTGGAAACAAGCTTTTCCTTTGTTTGAACAATCAATTCACATCTGGTATGTGATGGAATGTTTTGGCCTGATGTGTTCAGCAGCGCTGGCTTGGATCTTCTCAGCTATTCAGTGTGACTTATTGTCCTACAGATAATGACATGGGCCAGGTGCCTTTTGCCATTAGAAGGAAGGGTGCGGGGGACTCTGGTTTGCTGTCCCTACATTATGGGGGAGATGTGCCTGTATGAGGGAGCAACCTTTCAGCAGGGTCAGCAGCCTCCAGCTTGGTTTTGCTCTGGCAAAGGCAATAGAGGCCCTGAAGCTCATGATCTTTTTGCCATGACTTTTTGCCTGCAGCTCTATGTAGACAATATTTGCTTTCCCAGTATTGAAGCTGGTCAGTGTGTCCCTTTCCTCTTTTTATTGCCTACTGGTCCAGGATGGCCCAGAGATACAAATGCAAGGGTATGTGTTGTATTTGGTGGTAAGCGTGCGTGAGCTTGAGTGAAGTATTTGTAGCCTGAAAATGTCTGGGTATGAGTGGGTACAGAGGGAGTGCTTTTCCAGTTTTGTGAACCATTTATAGTTTTAAGTGTCATATTATGCAAGAACCTGTCATCACTTTTTGTGTCATAGGCTCTCCAGCAATGTTTTCCATGTGCAATACTGATGCTCCCACACGCCTTTCCCCCCTTGTTTCACAGAAAACTGCATTCATTCTGCTTTGCCTTCTTGGGCTGTCAACGCCCTGACACTGATTCAGCTCTTCATCTTTCATATCCTGGGACAGAGAATAAACAGTATGTGGCCAACTTCAGTGCAAGCATTGAAAAACTGGAAAAAAAAAAGGAGCTTTCTGAAAAATAAAACCTTAATGAACTGGTTGGTCTAGCCACTTGATTTTGAAACTGTTTTGTTTTCTTTTGTTAAACACCCTCATACAGGGGGAAATGAAAGGAAAGCCATTAATGATCAGTTCAGTAGTTTGTTCTGATACGTATCTTATTGTGACTTTTTCTAATGTGCGAGATGCACAGTGAAACGGCAGCATGCATGGTGAAACTCCGATAGTTGCCATGCGTTGCCTGATGCACTGGCATTTAAGCCTTCTTAGCAACTGGCTTCCGTGCCTCTCCCAGTTCTCCAGTATGCGTTCTGAAAGAGTCTTGCAGCAGAGTTCCCTCCTCTGGGAAGAGGTTTCCCAGGGCAGTTCCCGGCCTCGCAGTGCCATCTGCCGAGAGTGGAAAGCACAGCCCGGGAGCTGCGGGTCTGGAAGCGCTGCTCCTTCAGCGCTGCTAAATGCTCTTTGTGCTAAGTTTACTTGAGGCTTGGGATTCGATTTCCACTGGTGTAGTCCCGAAGATCAGCAGTATTGCCAAGACAAAAAAAGTTTCTGCCTGTTGCTGGTAGTGAAGTCTGCTCTGAAGAGTCTCTAGGCTGTTGGGAAATGGTCACCTGCTCTGTTCTTTGTCTTGTACTGACAAAGCAGCCTTGTTTTAGTGGAGATGTACAATTTGCTCATTCCAATCAAGTGTGCTTAAATACTGAGTTCAGAAGATGGAGTCTTTCTGCTTTGTTAAAGGATTAATAACGTGCTGAGCTCTGAATGAAGTGGTGAGAAAAATACTCTCAGGATTCACTGAGGAGAAGGAAATAAAGCAGCAAATTTCTGGTAAGGCAAGGCATCGGATGAGCTGTGAGGTGATATGAAAATTGGGGCACTCCAAAATCTCTGGAGCACGTTGGGTGATTTTGTTCTCTACAATATAATTTACGTGTTGCATTCTCAAGTCACAAAAGCTCTAAGTGTTTCTGTATGGCCAGCAGAGCTAACCTTTCCCTTTATAATATGATGCTCCTTTATCTTTGATGAAAAAAAATGAATGCAGAGAACTTGATGTTTGCTTTTTAAATGAGTTGGTTGTCACAAAGTAGAAAGATACCCTGGGAACGCCTGCGTGTGCATTGCTTTGGGTGGATGGGAGCTAGAAGCCAGAACTGGGCTTTTCCCTCCCTCTTTGACCATGTCCAGACATTAATCCTCCCCTAGGTCCCAATTTCTACCCTACAAGTCTTTATCATCCTGTTTCACTCTACCGACGTGAGAAAGCAGCATGAAGATTGGGCTGGGCGTTAAGATTCTTGACCAGAGGGTGGTCGGGCACCGGAGTAGGCTCCCCCGTGCAGTGTTCAGGGTCCCAGGCTGTCGGAGATCAAGGAGTGTTTGGACAAGGCTGTCCGCGCTCGGGACATCCCTCGGCTCACGCTGTACGCCCAAGGCCGGACTCCTCCGTCCGCTGTGCCCGCGGGAGCCGCCCGGCAGCCAGGCGGTGGGAGGGGTGGGGGGGGGGGACGCTGTCCGTGGTGCTGAAGCGCTGCGAGCCTTCGACTGGCTCCTCACCCGCAGTCTCTTCAAGACCAACCCACATTAAAAGGAGGCAGAATTATTATTACTTTACGTTCTGCGGCTTAAATGGATCTAGATAGCGGCCACTGAAATAGTATTAGAAGTGCAGATGTGTAGCACAAGCAGGACTGTATGTGACTGGGTGGGCATGTTTCACAGATGTGAAGGTGGCTGGGGCTTTGCATGAGAAACACCCAGGCAAGTGAGTGAGGGTTAAACTGGTATGATTAGGGTGACAAGGAATTAAGCAGGAGACCATGGATTGCATACCGTCTTTCTTTATGACTTGCAAATTAGAATGGAAATTAAAAAGCTGGAAGACAGAAATCCCCACGCCTCGCAGACACGGACAACTGAGCATAAGATTGTCTGCAACTGTCTCTCATTAAATGGTGTCAGGCTTTCCTTCCGCCGACCTTCACAAGTTGTTTACAGAAGGAGGTTTGATCTGCTCTTGGAGAGCAAGGTCACAGGGAGGCAAGGGGCTGAGCCAGAGCTGGGTCTGAGATCTGTTCCATGCCTGCAGGCCCAGGCAGGCGCCCCTGCATCAGGTTGTTTTACCCAGCCCTGCCCAACAGGCAAGTTGTGACTCAGGGCTTGCTGAAGCCCCTGCTTGGCTGTAGGCTCATGGAATCTGCTCTGTGCCTGAATTGCCTCAAGTGCATGAGGGAGGCAGCCTTGCAGGGGTAGGGATGCGTCTGATAAAAAGAGGCTGGGCCCCTCTGGGACCATGGGTGTGGAAGGAAAGTGGCAGTGCAGTGAGCAGGTGGAGGAGCCGCAGCATTGCAGGGAAAGACCTGAGTGCAGAGGGGGAGGAAAGCAGGACTGAGTTGGCAAGCCCCTCTCCTCCTGGAGACAGAGTGGAAATCTGCCTCAAGAGTGCATTTAGCCTCTCTTCTCCCATTTCCTGTCCTTTCCTGGCCCATCTGGTGCCCGTATGTCCTACTCTGTCCTGTGGAGCCCTCAGGGAGTGGTTGGGGGCAGCTGGGGAGGATTCTCTGGGAGCCCCCCTGGCCACCAGAGGTGTCCACCCCCTTGTCCCCAAGGTGGCGGCAGCCACATCAGCATCTGAACACGTGCAAGGGTTGAGTGGGATGTGTTGGCTTTTCATGTTGGTTTCACAGATACGATCATTATTTTCTCCTCAGGCTGTGAGGGCTGAAGTTTCCCTTTGTGGTCTTAACAGCCTGCCCCACAAATCAATCCCACCTAGCAGACCCGATGAAAATAAAGGTGAGGCCAAGCAAACAGCAAACAAACAAAAGCCCTCCACGCAGCCCTGGGTGGGCAGTGCCTGGTGAACGCCTCGAAACCTGCAGTGCCCTGCGGGAGCCTGCCCGGGGCAGCGGGGCCGGTCCCAGGGCAGCGGGGTGGGCTCTGTAGGGTTTCCTCGGTGCAGGCTCTAAGTCGGGCCGTTTCTGCTATTGTTGTCTTTTAAGTCCCACTAATCTTTTCCCAACGATGTTTTCTTTGGCTGTTCATGAGCTCTGGGGTGTTGCAGTGCATAGGGCTATTCCTGCTCTGCTTTCCTTTCTCTGCCACCCCCCCTTTCCCTCGCATTGATGTTCGTTTGCATATTACACAAACAAGATCAAAAGCGGCTTTCCCACCTCCGCCCACCCCATGCTGCATTTGTTTGGGGCTGAGTGGGGCTGGGCCGGGTGCTGCTACCCAGCGAAACCTGGGGGGAGGCCAAGTCCGTGAACCTGAAAGTGAGCCCTATTACCACGTTATTTAAAGGTCTAATCGTGTCAGGTATCATACCGAAGAAAAATGTTGGGTCTGACAAAATGCTTATATTTTCCTGTGGTATTAATGAGAAGCTTGCCCTGGGCTATTTCCCCATCTCAGAGGGCAGCAGATGCAGAAAGTCCTTGGGGAGCAGATCTTTGAAATTTCATCAGCATTCATGGGTGACCTCGCCTTTTCAAGCACAATGATAGACATGATAAATCATCTTTACAACGAATTCTAATTATCCTCTATATGGCCGGATTGCCTCTTGAAAAGCAGAATTCTAGCACTTTTCCTCATTGCTTCCAGGTTTCCGGGAGGGCATCAGAAGTCTCATGCTGTCCTTCCCTGCCGTGGCACGCATTGCGTGACATTAGCCCTAAACCCATGAGTGTGCAGGAGTCAAACTACTCTATTAAGTTACACGCTTGCCTGTATTGAACTAAATTTAATTCCTTTCCTCTCTTACCCAATGAAATTATGTGGCATGGTGTAAGATAGGATTAGAAATGTATCATTATAGCAATTAATACTATAATGCCTCCATGATTAGTGTGCTACATTGAATTTCATGGATTTTTGCTCACTGTTGCCTAGATTTCCCTTGGGTCCTCTAGCCCAAACCATTGTATTCTTAGTAAATTAAATGTGAAATCACAGCAATATACTTAATAAATCCACTATCACCTGTATGGTACCTTAATGAATGAGTCCCATGCAACCTGTGCAGCAGCATCTTGCAGCCTGGGATGCTCACATTGGGATGAGCAAGGCTTTTCCACCACTGGGATTCAACTGCCTGCTCTAGCCCTGCTCTTCTATTCAGCATCTCCGTGGTTGGCCCAGGGCAGTGCAGCTGTGGGACCCCAGCACTCCCTGTCCCAGTGCAAGCATAGTGGGAGGACTTGGGGATTTTGGCTCATGAAGAGAATGCCTTGCCCCATGGTGATTTATCTGGGGGGATGGGGATGCATTGCAATGCAGTGTCCCCCACCCTGTCTGGAGATGGGAATGGGGTCCCCTGCCCTGCTTGGCTTCCCCAGTTCAGGGGCTTCATGCCTTCCCTGCCTACCTTGGGAAGGGGTCTCTAAAGAGGAGCCTGTTTTGAAGTGGCCCTGATGGAAATAGGTCATTTTAGAGGTAGGGTAATGGGTGTCTGGTTATCGTCAGCCAGGGCTCTGTGTCAGGGAGATAAGGTATTTATTAAGAGACCTGTTTTAATGCTTGAGGATCACTTTCAGAGGGCCCAGGAAAAATGGACTTTATCTAGTCCGTTATTATGTACTGTCACCCTGCTGATGTTTTACTTTAGCTGCCTTGAATAAAAGCTAATAACTTCTGCTTCAGCTGGCGAGACACCTGAAGGCAGCAGGCTGAGATAATTTTCCCCCTTTGAGGGGTAACTGAAGAGAGACATCCCCAATTAGGGTGAGGTTGAGCTGCACGTGGACTGTTGGTGCCTGATGCTCAGTGCCCATCTAGACCTAAAACCTTCCTGGGGTCATTGCACAGAACTGGGGAGTAGGATCAGGGCAGGGTGGAAAAGGCAGTGCTCATGGGCAGGAGGGCAAAGGGCATAGAAGATCCCAGGTCCTCCTTGGGCCTGTTTAGCATGGGGTGAATATTTAAACTCATGTGGGCTACAGATATGGGGAATGGGGGCAGATGCCTCCAAAGCAAGCAGTGAGACATAGTTTTATCTGTTCTTGGAAGTTCTTTCCACAGTGCACAGTAAATGTGTTGCTAGGGTTCTGGTGATGGGTCCATTTATACCTTGTGTACAGTGCTTCATCTGGACAGTTGATGTCCATCTCACCATTGTGCTTGAATTGTTTTTCCTTTTACCTTCCTCTTCCCAGCACCTTGATGATGTGGCACCTTTCAGGTATGGTACGTTGCAGGGACAGGGACATATCCCACTTGTGTAGGGCAGAATGGCAGAGCTGAGGGGTGGGAGGAGACTGCACAGCAAGGCAGGAGGCAGGGATACAGCTGGTCTATGGGAGGGGAGGGGACTGCTCAAGGTGGGACAGTGGTTGTGTCCATTCATACCTCATCCCTGGTGGGTTCAGGGCCCAGGTGACATGCTGGCACTAATCTGAGGTGTCTATATCAGGAAAGGAGGCAGTAAGGAAGCTGGAAAAGTCTGTACCCCTTTGCCATAAGCATCTCACTTCACTGCCTCTCTCCTCCCAGGAGAGAGGACTCTGCCCCAGGACCTTCTGTGCCTACCTGGGACACCTGGGTTCCACCTCCACTGTGCAGAGCCGCCTCTTCTTTGTCTAACAGGGGGGCTGGAACCCCCAAACAAAGATGTGTGTGAGAATGTTGTAAATCTGGATTGAAAAGAAGACAGGGTGTCCTTTTGTAGCCGTAGAGAGTTCAGTTCTTTTCTTCTTATGGGACAGGGGGAAATGGCTTTAAACTAAAAGAGAAGAGACTAGACACTCAGAGGGCTCTGGGACCCCGGCACTGCTGCCCAGAGAGCTGTGGGTGCCCCATCCCTGGAGGTGCCCAAGACCAGGTTGGATGGGGCCTGAGCTGGTGGGGGGCAGCCAGCCCACGGCAAGGGGGTGAAATTCAAACATCCTTAAGGTTCCCTTCCAAACGAAGCCCATCTGCGAATCTACGATCCTCTCCGTGTTCCTCCGTCTCCACCCCGACGTGCCGGCCCCAGCCCTGGGCTCGCCCGGAGGCAGTGACAGCGGGAAACGGGCACGGGCCGGCACCCGCCCCCCGGAGACCCGGCTAAACAGACCATTGATCTGACTTTCACTGCCGGCGCTACGAAACGGGATAATGCCTTTGTCAGGACGTGAGTTATTTGTTCAGCGGCAAAATACACAGAAAGGGATTAACGTGCTGAGCGGAGCGTGCCCCTCCGGGGGGGGGGACGGGTCCCCCCTTGGTCCTGAACTACCCCCGGGGCAAACGCTCGGCCCCGGGCTGGGACCTGTGTGTAAAGCAGTCGAGGGGGAGGGAGGGGGTGCGACCGGGGCTGCGATGCCCCAGTGGCAGCCGTAGGGCCTCGCCCTCCCCCAGGTGAGGAGCTCTCTTATATTTATAGCTTTCTAGAGCCCAGAGCTCCCCCAGGCTTTCCTTCTCCCTCCCCCCCTCCCCTGCCCCCCCCCCCCCCCTTTTTCCTTCTTTCTTTTCTTTTTCTTCATTCTTTTTTCTTCAAGATTTTCTTCTTTTTCTCCCCCTTTCTTCCCTTTTCTCTTTTCCCCTTCTTTTTGTTTTCCATCGTCTTTTCGTCTTCTTCCACCCTCCCCCCTTTTTCCCCCCTTTCTTATTTCTCTCTCTTCCCCCCCCCCCCCCCTTTTTTTTTTTTTTTCTTTCTTTCTTTTTTCTCTGTGCGTGTGCATCTTTTCCCTTCCTAAGCTGCCCTCACCGGCAGCTCTTCCCTCCTTGCCCTTATCCCGGAGGAGGAGGAAGAGGAGGAGAAGGAGGAGGGAAAAAAAGCACACAGACCCGCCACCCTGAAACCCCCCGCTTCCCCCCCCCAGCACGGACGGGGCCGGCAGGCGGCTCTCGGCGCGGGCTCGGGGCCAGCGGGCGCGGGGAGCTGATGGCGGCCGGCGACGGAGCAGCTCGCTGCCCGCCCCGCGCACCCAGCGCGGTGCCGGCGGGCCGCTGAGCGGGGCGCAGCTCCGCGCTCGTCAGGCAAAGGTGCGCCGGGGGGGAGGAGGGTTGTACAGCGGAGGAAGAGCGGCGGGGAGAGGCAGGGAGGTGCCCGGCTGCGCTCTCTCAGCCCGGCGGCGCGCATCCTCTCGGATGAAGGAGTAACGCAGCCGCGTGTTTATTTTCTTTTTTTTTTTCTTTCTCTTTTTTTAAAGGGTGAGGGGTGTTGGCTATTTTTTCTTTTCTTTCTTTCTTTCTTCTTTTCTTTTCCTTTTTTTTTTTCCTTTTTTTTTTTTTTCTTTCTTTTTTGCTATTTTTTCTCCTTCCCCCTCCCAACCCCCCCACTCTCTTTCTGCATCCAAACACATCGCCTCCTCCCCAGGAGCCGGATATCTCCCACCCTCAAACTATGGCTTTTCCCAAACCTCCCGACGCGTCAACCGCCCCGAGGAGAAGCCCCGGGCTGCTGGAGATCGGCGCTCTGTGCTTGGACTCGGACATCATCTTCGGCTTCACCAGCCACCTCCTGAGGCGCAAAGC
Organism: Tympanuchus pallidicinctus; assembly: GCF_026119805.1. Lineage (NCBI taxonomy): Eukaryota > Metazoa > Chordata > Aves > Galliformes > Phasianidae > Tympanuchus > Tympanuchus pallidicinctus. The sequence continues at coordinate 49,883,213 of NW_026294747.1, forward strand.
CAAGGTAAGGGCACCTCGCCCGGCCCGGGACGGAACGGGGGGTGGAAGGGGGGAGTTGGGTCGACGGCAAACTTCCAGCGGAGCGAAGTTGGCGGCTCTGCGGGCTTTCAGCACCACGAACAGTGCGGGCTGCTCCGCGGAGCGGCGCGGAGAAGCGCGGGGGCACCGCCCCCGTCCAACCCGAGAACGTCTCCGATGGAGCGTTGTGCGGGAGCTACTCGGGCACGCGAAATACCCGAAACTTTGTTACGGCTCCGGGCAACGGTGCGCGGGTATCGTAAAGCTGTGTAAGGGGCGAACACGACCGCCCCAGCCCCCAGGGGACAGGCTCCCATTTGTATTTTTTAGAAGGGGGCTCTTCAAACACGTGGTCAGGAAAGTTTAAGCGGTGAAGAAGGCGTCTGATGGAAAGGAGTAGAGGATGTCTCTCGGGGAGGGGGGAATTAACGCGTAGCCCTGTGCATTTTCCTCCCAACTCCCCGTGCTGGGTGCTGCTCTCCGCAGCGCAATGCTGTGCTCCGGTCCCACTGCGCGTAGCCGGGGGTCGAACAGGGAGCCGAACTCGGCAGTGCGGTACCGCATCGCGGCCGGAAGGTGGCGCTATAGCCACAGCGACGGCAGAGCCGGGGAGGGACTGAGCCACGCACAGCGCCCGCCCGTCCCGGCTTTCCCCCCGCGCTCCGCGGGCAGCATCGCACCGTGCTAAGGGAGAGCGGGAGGAGTGGAAGACAGCGGCGCCTGCGGCCCTCTCTGGGGGAGAAAAACTTAAAAAAAAAAAAAAAAAAGTGCTAAATACACGAGCCGGAGCGGCAGCCAAGTAGACAATTAACTGCGAGCGTTAATTTCCCCATCTGTCGGGTCAACAGTCGCGAGCGGCTGCGGAGCCGGCCCGGGGAGGGCGGATGCGGTAGAAGCGGGGGCAACCCCGGCACCTGCAGAGTTGCGCTGGGACCTTCCCAAACCCCCGATGCCCGCGGGGTTCCCCGATGCAGCAGCCACGCGGCACCCCTTCCCTTTCGCCCCGCTCCTGCGGAACTCGGGGCTGTCTGCACAAAACGCCGATCACAGCGGTTTGGGACGGTCCCGTAGGGCCGCTATGAAAACAGCACCCCCTCACCTTCCAAACCCAACCCCAGCCCGCCCCGCTTACCCCACCCCGCCCGGCCCCTCCTCCCCTGCCCGGGGAGCACTTCTGCAGCTTTTTTCCGACGTGCTCCCGTGCTCCGGCTCCTTCTCCTTGCCGCCGTGGGGAGTTCACTCCGCCTCCCTCTCTCGACCCAAACTTCGCTCCGTCCGCAGCATGGGAGGCAGCATCACTTAGCACCGACCCCCGCCTCTCCCTCTGCCCACCATGGGCTCCTCGCACCGCCGGGCACCTCGCCGCCCGCAGTAGCGGAGCGGGGCCGCGTCCCCATCCTCCAACATGAGCGCGGTGACCGGGAGGAAGGGGCTGGGGCTGGAACCCCGGGCTGAGGGGGTGAGTTGCGGGAGCGCTGCTACCCGCTCGTAGGTTTTTTGTTTGATAACTTTATTTATTTATTTCATTTTGCCGCGTATTTATTTATTTATTTTCCCCCCCGCGGGGCGGGTGGCTGAGGTGGGTGGGAGTGGTGCCGAGCTTTCCGCGATGCTCGGCGCTGAAGCTCTCTTTGCTCTCTCCGCAGGTGGCGGAGGGGAGCGCGGGGCGGGAGCTCTCCCCTCGGAAAAAATCTCCGTCCGCCGCCTCCTCCGCCGTCCCCGAGGAGGAGCGCTGCGCCCGCCGCCCGCCGCCCGAAGGAGCGGGGTCCGCCGCCGTCGGGAGCGAAGCGCGGCCGCTGGAGCGGGCGGCGGCCGGGGGCTGGTGCCGGAGCTGCCAGGCGCAGCTGGCCGAGCTGAGGAAACAGGCGGCCAGGTTGGCTGCAGGCGGCTGCCCGCCCAACGCCCCGCCGGTAAGTGAGGGCTGCCGGCTCCGGGAGGGGGCAAACTCGGTCCCGGGGCGCGCAGGTGTGTGCCCCGCGGATATGGCACCCCCGGCGTTTTGCGGGAGGGTGCTGCAAAAGTTTCAGGGTTTGCAGGCGTTGGTTTATCGGGAAGTGCCGCTGCGTGTTCTCTGCGCGGGTAACGCCGTCGGCTGCCGGGATAAAGAAACTGAAATAAGAAGTGACTTTGACGGAGGCAGCGGGGCGGCACGGCGAACGCCGTCCGGGCACAGGGAGCGGCGGATCCAGGCTTCCCCTGTACTGTCCCGTTTGTGGAAGCGCACTGAGACTGCAGGGGGTTCAGCTCGGCTCCTCCTCCTAGGAGGACGTGAAACACCGCTGACATCCCCGTATGTCCCCACACGCGTTCCCCCCGTGGTGGTGGTCGGGAGGAAGCCGGAGCGGAGCTTTGCGGGGCTCTCGCTGCCCGGTGTTCCTCAGGTTTCCCTCGGGTTCCTGAGGTCCTGGAGTCATTCAGGGTGGTTTCTCTCGAGTCTGCTGCTTGTGGTGACTCTGGCAGTGAGTGGATAAAGTGCATAAACGCTCCAGAGATGGCCAGATGTGCACTGTTCCTCCTTCTGTGTTTCTGTCTATAAGAAATCTTTACCACTGCTTCTGGTGTGTCTCTTCCTTAAGTAACTGTGTGAAACAAAGCTTTCATAAGGTGATACAGATGGAAAAACCTTTGCACTGAGCCTTGGGACCTGGGGAGACCTTTGGAGTTCAGTGATAGTGCAAAATGCAGTAGAAGACCCCGAGGTTCTGTTTCAGGGCACCAAAAACCCGTCATGGTTTTTTGATAACGTTTGGCAGAGAGGTATTGTTTTCTAAACAATGCTTATCTGGATGGCTGTAAGAATAGGGGGGCTTTGAGGGGGGAGAGAGGGGAGAGTCTGAAGAGGAAGCCAAACCCTATTGACCTTCATTTTCATTCAAAGATTTCCTGTATGATCTACAGCATTCCCATTGAATCTAAATATAGTTTTGTTTGGAAGTGCATTGTGGAGCAGTGTCAGTGAGGTTTGCATTCTCAGGCCTGGCCCAAAACACTTTGAAATCAATAGGAGTCCCTGTGCTGACCCATTGGGTCAATACGAGCTCCTCTTCTGCAGCGTAAAGGTCTCAGGTCAGGATTGTCAGACCTTTTGTTTTATGGATGGTTTAATTCCCATTGTGAGATCCATGTGATAGGGCTGGAGAAGTGTGCACGCAATCTAATTCCCATTGCTGTGGTGGGACCCATCCCTGATGGGATGAGCGGTGTGGGGAAGGAGCTGGCCAGGTGTGTGGGGAGCAAAGGGCTGTGTCTGTGTGGTCCTTTCCCTCCGGTCCTTTATAAGCACTCGATGACGGGTGAATGAATGAGTGAATCCTGCTTTTCTGCAGCGTGTCTAGGAAAGTAATAACAGAGTCATCATCACAGTGCTGGAACCTTGACAGGCTTAGTCACGGAGTCACGGGTACCTGGGGGGTACTGGATGAGCAGCATACTGATACTTGGGGTCTTTTAAAACTAAGTTTTCCAGTGTGCATGAGACCTCCAGCCTTAACTGACAGCTCACAGGCCCCTCAGTCAGGCAGTGAGCTGCTCCTTAGGTAGGAAGATGCAGCAAGCAACCCCACTCACTACCTTCTGCCCAGCAGATAGCAGGAGATACCCAGCAGAGGTTGGGTGCTCAGCTGCAGCTTGTTGGCCATGCAGTGAGAATCTGATGCAATAAGCTGGCAGGCTGAGCACACTGTAATGTTTGTGCCAGAAAGGCAGCTTGCATTTCCCCCCCCCCCCTTCTTTCTTTCTTGTTTAATTATATAACAAGACATCTGAAAATGCAGCTCCTCTTCCTGAGTTTCTTGCCTGTACATTAAAGGTCCAAAGAGTTTCTCCTAATGCACTGTCAGAGGAAGAAGCAGCTCCCAGGAGAGCGAATGCAGGAGGCTGCTGCTGGGAGCACGCTGCTCTCACAGCCCTGTCCCTTGCTGTCGCAGTGAAGGGATCTTTCAGCACAGGTTGAGAAAGATTTCCACACCTGGTTTAAAGCCCTTTGGAAAGGTGGGTGGGAGCCTGGGAGATGAAAGAAGGGCCAGTTTCCTGCTGTTGATATCTATGCTGATGAAAGGGAGCAGTTGTATTCTTCTGCGTGGGGCAGCTGACAGGGGATTGAATTCACATTAGAATAAAAAACCAAGGTTCTGTTTGCAGTCTGTGGGGATAACAGATCTAATTGCTCAGGAGGGTGATGATTCATCGTTTGTGTGTTGCTGTCCTTTCAATTAGACTTATTTAAAATATATAAATAATGTAAAGTTTCGGTGCTCAGATGATGTGCATTGATTACAGAATGCTGTTCGTTGTTTGGGGCTTTTTCAAGTTCTCTAAATCTCTGTTGACAAACGATATAGAGATAGACCTCTTTGCTTATATTACAACTCCTTTGCAGTTCTTCTGAATACTAGATTTATTGCACCCCACGCTGCCAATTCCCCTCTTTTTGCTGCTGCTGTCTTTACGGTTTGCTGCCACAGTGAGGCTGTGAATGAATCAGAATCAGCAAGGATGAGGAGAATGGGGGAGAAAAAAAAAAAAAAAGCAAAGTTCAATTGCAGAAAGTATCACAGATTGGCATTTGGGTGTTGCAGCATCAGCTGCTGGGTCATGCACTGAACAAGTGGAGGAGAAAAAAAAGAAAAGAATGAAATAGGTGCCTCATGTTATCCTTAATTAAAAGTTTTGCATGTGCCTTGCAGGCCGTGTCCCTGGGGAGCTGTAATGGTCTCCCGAGGTCCGGATGTGCCTGGAAGCTGCTGCTGTTGGCAGCCTGGGGAGGTGGGTTGGTGGTCGCTGCCTGGCTGGCAAGGAGCCTCGAAAGCCACCCCGACAATTACCGCTAATTGGCATCATTGTTGGCAGTTTCACAAGAGAGGCTGAGGACTGAATGGAGCTGTGGATTAAATTAGTAATAATAATACTTAGCACCTAAAATCATCTTCTCAGTACTTCACCAAGTGCTAATTAATTAAGTCGTGTGACATCCCTGCTCGGTAAACTAGAACGAGCTGCCCGTCCAGAGAGGTGTGTGTGGGAACCAGGTGTGCCCCCCAGGGAAGGGACAGGCAGGGATGGTGTGAGGTGTGCAATGAGCTGAGTAACAACCGTACCCAGTTCTACCGAAATAGGAGTTTGTCATCGGGGCTAAGAGAAGGCCAAGACGAGAGGAAGTTTTCCTTGGAGGCAGTTAGCAGAGGACTGTGTCCCTCCCAGCCCAAGGATGACCCTGTTTCATCTGCCCCCAGCCCATGCATTTTGTGCTGTGCAGTGCAGGCAGTATGGGATGGGAAGGCATGAGCTCTGCATTATCACGAGTTCAGCTGAGTTCTCACTGTTCTACTTTCTGGGAGCTGCTGTTTTTCCCTGTTGAGATCCCTGTTGCATTACTTTCACTGCGTGCTATATGGAGCACACCACTGAAGTGCTCCAGTAGTGTTTGAGAGGTGAAGGAGCAGTGTGTGCCCTTGGGATGGAAAGTACTTTTCCTAATACATAGAGCCCTGTGTTCCCTGTATACCTAGCCATCCCGGTATGCCATGGCTGGTATGATACAAAGAGGTGTTTTACCAGTCCTGCTCTGTTGTGCTGGTGACCAGGACAGCTCATGCCCTTGGCTGCTAATGAGCCATGAATCATTTGATTCTGGCTCACCATGCCCTCAGTATTTTCTGTGTTCATAGAATAATACATAGAATGATTTGAGTTGGAGGAGACTCTTAAAGACCATCCAGTCCAACTTCCTGCAGTGAGCAGGGACACTCACATCTCTATCAGATGCTCAGAGTCCCATTCAGACTAACCTTGGCTGTCTCCTGGGACAGGGCATCCACCACCTCTCTGGGTAACCTGTGCCAATGCCTCACCACACTTATTGCAAAAAATTTCTTCGTTACATCCAGTCTAACTCCCCTCCTTTTCTGGTTTTAAACCGTTTCTCCTGGTTCTGTCACAACAGACCCTGCTAAAGAGTCTGTCTCCTTCCTTTTTACAGCCCCTCTTTAGATACTGAAACACTCTCAGCTCTCCCTGGAGACTTCTCTTCTCCAGGGTAAACAGCCCCAGCTCTCTTAGCCTGCTCTTAGAGGAGAGGTGTTCCATTCCTTGATGTTTGTATTACTTGGGTTGAGCTGGAGGAACCTGCTGTCTTGAAGGGGAGTCCCAGGAGGCTTCAGGCATGCGGCCGTGCTGCTGGGCTGCCTCCCACCACACCTGCTGCTTCCCACATCCATGGGTACACCTGTGTGATGCTGATGGCATCACTCAAACAGGAAACAAAGAACAAAGTTTTGGGAACAGCATGTACTTCCCTGTGGGTTTCTCATTCATGCTAAATAACCCCATGTATTTCCACCAGCAGCAGAGCTCAGGAAGGATGGTTTGGTTGGATGAGTGCATCGGTCATCTCCTTGGCTCTTCCTTGTGCTTCTGTACTGATCCCAGGTGCTTCTTTGTGTTGCCTGGGAGTTGTGGGCACTTGCTGTGAGTCTCTCACCTCAACTTCAGATCATTTGACAGGTTCCAAAGCTGTAGGGGAAGGCTGAAAGACCTGAGTCTTGGCCAATCTCAGTGTCCTCCCTAACCAAAGGGCTGTTTTTCTTTCCATAGGACACAGGTTGACGTGGATAAGGGATGCTGAACAGCAGAACTGTGTCTTATACCTCTGCAGAGTAATTGAGTTTTCAGGGGTATTTACAAGCACTGAGTGCACCTTAAAATGTTCTGTATTTAACATTTCAAAAATACGTAAGTGGAAAAGTCTCAGTTAATAAATATGAAACTACAGGGCATTTTTTGAGATGCACTTTTAATATTAAATTTTGCAAGAGAGGCTCTTGCAGGGACTCGGCTGCAGAGTGCTTGGGGCTATGAGCTCAGATGCCGATTGCAGGAACTGTGCAGTCTAATAACAGGCTTAGTGACAACACAGTGTCAGATATGTTGACACGAGCCATTCACTTGTTTCAGTCTGTGCAGCAATCTCCATGCTGTACGATAGGCTGCGGAAACTAACTGTAATGGGTTTATTCTAGACATTTAGGATTTTCAAGCCCTTTTAAAATACAGGTGAGTAGGATTATGCTACAGTCGGGATGCCTGAGGCCACAGACCTTCTCGCTGGGGGATCTGCAGAGGGGGAGCAGGGGTTGCGCAATTAGCTGGAGGTGCTGCGGTCTCCAGCTAGCTGGGGGTAATTAGTATTGCTGCGGCTAATGCCTTCAGCACCGTGCCCTATTAGGGGAAAGGGAGGAAACGCATAAACCATTTCAAAATCCCAGGGGGTGGAAAAGAGCATCTGCTGCTAACATCTGAGGTTACTTTGAACCTGTTGAAATATGTAGTTGCTGCTTTATTGTTTTTGCCAAGAGTTTCCACCTACAGTGATCCCAGCCTCTGGCTTGTTTGCAGGGAGGTTACAGGAGGCAGCAGTCATCCTCTTCTCCCATGGCCAACAGCAGCTGATAGCGGCTGCTCCTCTGGGCCTGACAGTGCCAGGGAACGGCTGGAGCCAACAGGGTATTTGGCTTTCTCAACAGCAGAATTGTCTACTAAGTATATGCTGCTGCTTAGGTTTCCTGCTGCCTGGGTACCTCACAGCTGAGTCTCTCTCCCTAGAGGTGATGAAGAACTGTCTGGATGTGGTCCAGGGCAACCTCCTCTAGGTGTTCCTCCCTGAACAGAGGTTGGACTGGTTGGATCTAGAGTTTCCTTCCAAGCTCAACCAATCTGTTGGCTTTCACTTTGTGGGTCCAAATCCTATTTCCTCCGTGAAGATGCTGATGTAGGGAAGAACCAGCGGGGCTTTCATCTGGCTGAGGAACATCTCATTATGATGAGTGGAGGCTTTGCTCTACTCTGTGTAGAGGAGGAAAATCTATATGAAATTGCATGTTTGTCCTCTGGAAGACTTTTCTATGATGATATTGTTACCTTTGTCAAAGTTGGATTACTTTCACAAACTACATCTGTTTGGATATTATTCACAGTGAATATGGCAGCTGCTGTAAAATCGAGAGTATCATATCTTCTTTTTATGTATGTATTTATGTATTTACTTACTGGAAATCTATGAAACTTGATTTGTCTGAATTCACCTCTGACCTCAGACCTGCAGCACTGGAATAACTGTTTTGTATTTACATTTCTAGTATATCACTAATGGAAAGCACCTTCAGGAAGGCGAGAGTTCTGTCTGTGTTATTGGCCATGCACTTGATCAGGAATAGGTTGGCTTCTTTTACAAGTGTTTACTAGTTCTGTGTAGTATTTCTAATGGGTACCTGATGGGAGATAACCTGGACCTTACTTTTATGGGAATTGAGTCTCCTGCTGCTGCCTTTGCCATTGGAGGAATTGTTCAGACACTGGGTAGAGATGCAAGTTATGAGTTTAACCCCTAAACCTGTTGCTGCCTTTGTGTGAATTTGGATAAGCTGCCTGATATTCATGTGCTTAACCTCTCCTTTGCCCAGCAGAGCTAAATTTCTTCCATTTTTTTGTCCATTTCTGGTAATTGTAGTGAGGACCCTGTCTGTTGGCTCGTATGGCACTGAGCATCATTGCCTACTGTTCTTAGTCGGGCTGGCTGCTCCCCCAATAACCTAACAAGGAGAAATATATAATAACATAGGAACACAGAAACCAGTGCATTCTGTGACACAACTGTGAACCAAATTTGACAACCAACTTTCAGATTGGTTGTCTTTCCCAGGGGGATTTGAGGGAGGGGTCTGTGCGACAGCAAAAGCAGCAAACAAAGCCAGAGACGTCAGATAATCTGTGAAGAAAATTGCTAGCTCTCCTGGAGAGGAGTGGTGAGGCTGTGGAAAGTGCTGCAGAGGAAGTCCAGGCAAAGTGGAGCCTGCTTAAGTAGCAGGTATCAGATCAGCTCCAAGAGTGTGGATTAAAGCAGTACCAATGGCATCTAAAAGGGGCTTATCTGCAGGCTGTGATCCCTGCGATGATGCCAGAATGCTGCCTTGAGGAAATGGGGTGTGCCCCTGCAGTAAGTCAGGAGCTCTTCAGTGGCTTCAGTCCCTCTTCCGCTGTTGAAGTTTCATGCTAAAGTGTGTTACTTATTAGCTTTCATTTGAAATGTTTTGGTTTGAAATGGAAAAAAAAAAGATAAGTTTGTACAGAAATCCAAGAGCAAGGCTTCAAATGATTATCCCAAGCCAAGGGTGGGGCTAATTTTTCTTTGCAGAAGCAGTGTATTCTTGTAGGATAAGTTTAAGTGAATGCAAGCTTCTGCTGTATAGTTCTTTGCACTGACCGCTTTGCTTTGAAGCTGAGTGAACTTTGAGGGCGTAACTGGCAGATGTTCATTTTCATGCTGGAGAAAGAATGTTTAGCTGGTATAAATAAACCCACCTATTTTAGGCAGTGTAATGCTATTGTTGCAAGTTTGTTTCATCACTACCAGTCTGACTGTTGTATGCATCACTTAAATGTAGGGTGAATCAGCAGAATCTCAGCACTTGATCACAAAAAAAAAAAAAAAAAAAAAAAAAAAAAAAAGGCTTAGGTGCACACAATTAACCTTCTTTCTGAGTCAGGCCTTAAAATCAGTCTTTGATCAGCATTCCTGGAATTTGGCAGACTGCTCTCAGCTTCTGCTGGGGTTGGGCCAGCATTACCATATGTCAATACCTGCGCAGCATTGATTGAAATGCTGGGCACCTGTGGGAAAATGATCAATTTTCATTTAGCTCTTAGCAAATCTTCCCTGGCTATTGCTGAGGGGTTTTGCACTGCTGGGTGAATAGGATGGGAAGTATTCTGTACAGCTCCGAAATGTGATACTTCTAGCTAGGCTTGGCATTGACTGGCTTTCAGCACTAACAGCCACGGTGAAGTATTAGTCCAACTTCTCACAGCTTTCAAAAGATTATGTTTAAATGCATTTTCTGCTTTACCACAACACACAACTTGTTACAGTGTGGTTTGTGTTGCTGTCAGTGTGTCTGGGTTGATCAGTGCTGATTACACTGCAAATGGCCAGCATTTGGCTTTGTACTTTAAGTCATTTGGGAAGTTAGATGTACTCAGTCTGCACTGTACTCTCTTTATTGCCTTGTGTTGTTCCTACCTTATTGTTTGTGGTAGCATGTATTTATTCCTTTTAGCATTGCTGTCATTTTCAGAGTACAGCAGTTTCTTACAGCTTGTATGCAGTTTTATTTGGTAAAAGTTTTTTTTTCATGCCTGCTGCTTTTCCTATCTTGACTGCTGAGCAGCTGAGAGGTGATGGCTGTGCCTATAGTCCATCATGCAGTGCTGCTTGGTGTTTGGAGGAGGTCAGCCTGCAGGGGTGGCTCAGGTCAGTGGCACCATGCTGGACTAGTGGTATGTATCCTGTTCTCATCCTATAGCAGTCACTGGCAGCTGTTATCGCTCACAGGCTGCACACTGGCTCCTGGAACTCTGGGATTGTAGAATCATGGAATAGTTGGGTTGGAAGGGACCTTAAAGTCTGCCCATTTCCAGCCCCCTGCTATGGGCTGGTTGCCCCCCACCAGCTCAGGCTGCCCTGGGCCCCATGCAACCTGGCTTTGGGCAGCTCTGGGGATGGGGCACCGACAGCTCCCTGGATAGCAGTGCCAGGGCCTCACTGCCCTCTGACTAAAGAGTTTAATCCTAAAATGTAATCTCTCTCCTTTAGTTTAAAGCCCTTACACCTTGTCCTATCACTATCAAACCATGTGAGAAGTTGGTTTCTGTCTTGTTTACAAGCTCCCTTTAAATACTGAAAGGCCACAAGTCTTAACTGTCTTAACAGCTGTCTGGAATATGAAAACATATGAGTTGCTCATATGATCGGGAAATTTGACCATCCTTGTTTCAATTCCTTTACTGCTTTTTGGTCAGCTGTAGAAGGACTGGGCTCTTCTGCTCAAAGCATTCAGGTCTTCCCTCAGTAGCATTTGGGTTCTCTTTGAATGCCTCTGGATGGAACATGTTGGTGTTACAACAGACCCTCTCTTTAATACCAAACAGTGTGGAGTGTGTGGTGTAAAAGCAACTGCTTGTATCCACTGCCCAGCTGCAGCCAGGCTACAGCAAACAATGGCACGCTTCCCAGGAGGAAGAGTGGCTAAGAGCCAAACCTTATAAATGTGCTTTGTCTGTGGAGTCCTTGGTAGGTGCTAGTGTGGAAGTAGCTCCAGAAGCTAAGACTGCTGAGAGGACTGGACAGTCCGGCACTGGCCCAGACTGGGCGCATCCCCTCATGGCCTGTTTTGTGAAAGTAAATGATTTTCAGCTGCAATAAATAGTCAGCAAAAGTTGGATAGATTTGGCCTGTGTTCAGCAGATAAAGCTTTACCAGTGATGCCAGAGCTCTTGGCATCCAAATGACCAAAACAACGGTAGGTAGATAGTTGAGTAAGCTAATTCCTGGCAGCCAGGGTGAGGGGGATGTTGATTTCTGTATGCAGAGTATTCTTAGAACAAATGTGAAGAGAATGCCAATCTCTTTCAATGCTGTGCTCTTGTTGTGCTGTAAGAGCAGCAGAGTTGTGTTGGTGTTTTGGCCTGGATTTAGTAAGAGTATTAAATATTAGAAAAAGGGATGTTTAGCGCACTGAGGTGTTATTTGAGAAGTGTTGGCTGTGTTATGATAATGGATCCGTTTTGTGCTGAGCACATATATATGTGTGTTGCAGGGACCTAGCTTTGTGAATCAGAGAAGAAACAAAGCTGAGTGTGATGTAGATCCCTGTGTGATCCTGTAATCTCCAGGTGTATGTCCTATTGCTGGGGGCACTGTGAGGAAGAAAGATGTTCCCGTGCCTGTCTGGCCTGGACCATCTAGTCCTTATGAAGCAGTCACTAGTGATGAAAAGCTACAAAATATCTAAGAACTGTAGTAGGGATCCATAATGGCCTTTGAAGGATGAGGTGAGGCACAGGTGTGTTTGACAGTCACTTCAGGGCGACATCAGTGCTCCTTTCTCCAGTAGATGTGCAGATGGGAGGGCTGGCTTGTCTCAAGTACCACCTTTGGAAGTTTCTTAGCTTTAACATGAACTAAGGGCATTGCAGAGCTTTTGTAAGCTGTCTTAAAAACTATGCTGTGGGTGAAACGTGGGCCAGGATTTGGCCTGTAACTATTCTGCCTGTAGCTTGTAATTAAATATAAAGCTAAACTCAGAATCCCCTATTAAAGTGTTCATGTGTTAATGTAGCTTGCGTAACTGAATGCAGAAGTGAGGCATTCTGCTGTCTTCTGCTGCAGATTTTGTTGCAAAGAAAAGAGCGTATGTTTGATGTTCCTCCAGCCAGCTCTCACAGGGGTAATTTTGTGTGGATGATTGAGAGGCGTGGAAGCACTGTAAGATATTGTCCTTTTGTGGGTTTTGTGGAGAGGAGATACAGTTGAAGTAATTTATAATACACAGAGTCTTAGCAGTCTGCTAAGAGAACTTCTTTAAGCAATTACCTGTAAGAATAAAATAAAAATAATTTATTATTGATAATTGCGTATTAAGAAATATTTCTTCTGGTACTGTAAATTTTTTATTTGTAGGCTCCAGAGGAGCGTAGAGTAACCCAAATGTGTTTGGGGAAGAAAAATACAAGTTAATACATTAAAGTTTACATATTTTTCTTGTGATGGATTTACGGTTTTTAATTACATCTTCACGTCTTACATTGGGATCCCTGAGGGCCCTCTCTGAATTTTATGCTTACACTCTTGTAACTGTGAGATGCTTTAACCTGCCACCTTGTGCATTCTTACTGCTGCTTGACTGACCTCTGGTGAAGTTGCTTTTTATTCCAGTTTCAATTTTCAGATCCATACAAAGAGTGAAAAAAAAAAAAAAAAAAAGTTTGCATGATTTAGAGCTTCTCAAGCTAATATGTTGTATTTGTGAATCTCAGACAGTGAATGGGTTTCTCTCTTTTTCTGTATGGAAGAATGGGCTTTGTGCTTATTTGCTCATTTGCCAAGGCTGTTTGGCAGTGAAAAGTAGTCATGTCTTTGCTAACAACCCTTTGAGGAGTCATGGTTGGGTTTAAGGAAGAGCATCTTCAACAATTTGTAGTCCTGCATCTGGCAGTAGATCTCTTCTGTCTTTGGATAAATACAGCAGTGGATTCTCATTTCACAGCAGTTTGCAGCATGGTTCATTTATTGGAAATGGAATTGGAAGCCTCTGTTAACAGGTGGAAAATGAAACCTATTGGCTCTGTGTGTTTTCTGTTGATTTACACCAGCGAAACAATGTTGGATCAGTGTGCGTATTTCAAATTCATTTCTCTACGTCCTTTTTAAACAGCACATCCTATTCATTTTTCCGTTCAGTGGGAATATGATTACCTGTGTTGAAAAGTGGGGTGGAACACTGCCAGGATCTGTTTGGTACAGCTCAGACATAGCTTATCCAAATCTAACAGCAGTATATCTAAGGGGCAAACAACTCAGACTGATAATATGCAGACTTTCCAAAAGTTATTTGCCTTTGGACTGATTCTGAACATGAATATTCAGCCCAACCTGTGGCATTTGAAAGCAGTTGAAATAAGAGGGTAGTGGTCTTGCCTTTGGGAAAGTAAGGACATCTGAAGAACAGAGTTTATGCTGCACCAGCACTATGGTATCTGAGCTCCTTTTCTCAAGTTTGTACTGTATGTCCTTATTATTCTGGTCATGACCTTTCTTAAGTGCATGTAGCCCAAGAGCAAAATGTACTGTAAGATTTTAGCTGGATTGCAGCTTCCTACTGCCAAGTCTCTTGATTATGTGGAAGATGTGTTAGATGCGGGGCTGGCTTTTCTGACCCACCCCAGCTTCTTCACTGAACTTTTCATTACTGTGATAGGACTTGACACTTGTATGATTGGGTGCAACGAAACGTAGACAGACAAAGAACTGAGATGCCGAATAGCGGTAAACACTTGACCCTGGGAAGAGAACACAAGAGAGAATACAAAAGCATTGTTGTCTAAGTGACGCTTTGGAAGGTTGTTACTTTTCTGTGTTTTATTTTTGTAGTTTTTGCTTCAGTTCCTCTTGTTAGTCCAAGTTTGATCCAATTTTATTTCTTCTTGCCACTTGAACAACAGCCATTTGCCTTCCAGTATTTAAAAGGAGAGGTTGGTGGCCCTGCTTGTGGCAGGGGGATTGGAACTTGATGATCCTTGGGGTCCCTCCTAACTCAAGGCATTCTACGATTCTTTTCTAATGGCTGTGGTCCTGCTTCCTGTGGAAGCAGTGAGAGGTCTGGTATGGAGGGTTGTCTCATTAAGCATTAGGGTACAGAAGCAGCTTATCCACATCTAAAGGATTGAGCTGAAAATGTCTCTGATTACTCAACAACAACAAAAGTAGATGTGCTGAGTGAAAAAGCTGTCTCTTTCTATGCTTTGACAAGATCCTTTTAAGTCTGTGTAAGAGCAAAGAGTTAAGGTAATCCTGATTTTTACAAAGGAGTTACCCAGGAGTCTTGTAGCTCAGCTGAATACAATGCAGGAGTGTCACCAATGTGAGATTAGAATAAGCTTCATTATCTTCAAAGAATGTTTACTTAAGGGCTTGGAAGCTCTGTTTGTAGGTAGAGGTAGGAAATATCCTCAGGCAGAGAGGAGCTGATAGCATTAAAGTGAGCAGTAGTGTTTTTCCTGCATCCTTGCCTCATGCCTGCTTCTCCCAGCCTGCTTGGCTGCCTGCCTGTGCTCTCGTGTGCACTGTTGGTATGGAGGTCTTCAAGAGATTGACAATAGTTTTGGATGTTCAGCACTGAACCCAAGCAATATCTTTGCAGCTTCTGGATTACTTCTTTCTGCATCCTAGCATCTCTGGCCCTTTACAGGGCCACATATAATTGATTAGTCTTTAGCCTGGCTTGTTGGTTTTTGTTTGTTTGCCTGTAACATTCTTCCAAATTTCTGTTAATTTTTAGGATACTTGTGCTTGCAGGGTGCCTTCTGAAAGCACATCCCTGAGTAGCCACAGGACATCTGTCTGAGGAATGACAGGGCAGAAGGGAGTTGGGTGTGCTGCTTCTCAGCATGGGGCTCTCAGTGGCACGTCCCATGGTGTGATGGATGTGAGATATGTTACAGTGTGTCACTGGCTCTGCCAGGAACTACATGAAGGAGTCATGGTGATAAACATCTCTTTCCAAAACCCTGATGTGGTAATGAGCTCAGGAAACAATTTCTGCAAATATTTGGGCGATATTACTTGTATTTTTCTTATAAATGTACATCCAGAAGTTTTCTTTAAAATATTGGTCAGAAATATTTTAAAATCTTAGAGCTTTGGATATTCCAGCTGTCACTAGTAATGGTATGGAAGACAATACATGGTTGTTTTAGGTTTCTGGAGGCCATTTGTGCAGGACTTGGATCTTTTCTGTCTTTACATCTTTGGAGTTCTTTCTGATGGCAGTGAAGTTACTTCTAATCTCCAGTACAAAAGAAAAGACTGCATTAAATTTGATTTGGAACCCACTGGGATATGTAAACATGTCCCACATGTAAATGTTTAGCTCCTCCATTTTTCTCATGAGAACTTTACTGTAAAACTGGTCTTTAAAGCAAATTTATGCCTCCTTGGCTTTATTTTGAAGACAAAGCAGAGATGCAGTGTTCTAGGCAGATATATTTTTGTTCCCAGCTGTTTTGAATGTTCATTTCATGTTAAGTCTTTGTTCAAATGAGTTCTATGTCATTAATGACTCTGGAATAAGTAGGTATGCAGAGCTGGAGGAAATCCTGTTTTATATGTTCCTATTCTAGGAGAGCCTCAGAAAGGCTAACAATAATGCTGCGTGGTGAGGTAATGGGTAAACATAGTAAGAAATAAAAACGTGCTTACTCCTTGCTGAGGCAGAAAAATAGCTTATAAAGCATAATGTTGTCTTTGATACATGTAGATAATCTGACCTGCTGCAGTCTGTGGATTAAGATGCGAGCTGCAGCCACTGAAACAGCTTCTTTTGAAGAACCCGTCCCTCTGGTTGTAAAGGAGGTGTCAGCAAATGAGAATTAAAAACAAGTGGGAGACCAGTCATACCCCAGGGAAGGCGCTTTAGAGGCTTGCTTTCAGCGGTCAGTTGATTTCTGTGGGAGGTGGAGGGCTACATGGTGCTGCTCAGCACCGTGTGTTCTCGTGAGTCCAGTGCAGGCCGTCAGTTCCAGTGATGGGTGGGTGATACACAACTAGGCTCTGGTGATGCTCCGGTTTGTAGCTTTTTGTGTTCCTTTCAAGAAGCTATGGGAAAGGGAAAATGAGGGCATCCCTCAGCTTTTCCTTCCTTTTGCCGAATGAGGTTTAGTAGGAGAAATGTATTTGTTTTCATGAAGCTTTTTCATAGGAGGGCGAATTTCTTCAGCAGATTTTCAAGGAAGTCGAAGCTGCATTTAAAGCTTTTGATCTTGGTCAGTATGTAGAAAAAAAGAGATTCGGTAGCAATTTTGGGAAACATCTTTTAAAATTTTTTATTCTTAAAACATAAAATTGTGTTGTTTTTTTTTTTTTTCCTTGAGTCAGATTCTGTAGCAGCATGAATACAGTGAAACATCCTGCCTCCAGCCTGTCAGCACTGTGTGTGCTATGGACTTCCCGAGGGGCTAGGGCAAGTCAACTAGCGTTACAGTCCTAGATGCACTTACCCATTTAGCATATGCATTTTTCTCAGCATGCGATTATGGGCTGGTGACTTGCTGCACGTATACCAGGTCTCTGCAGCTGGTGCTCCTTATACATGCATCATTTTTTATGTGCATTACTCTGGTGCATACACTTCAGCTATAGCACTGATCTCTCTGCACCTTTATATTTTTTGAATGAGACTGCAGTGATTGCCTTTTCTTTGAGTAAGTAGGCAGAGTCGTACTTGTGGCATATTTTAAGACCACTTGGAAGATGTAAGCTTATTTAAGCGCTTGTGATTCATCACTCTTTGCTTTATTTGATTTCTTAAATGTTAGCCACTGTGAACAGTCTTTAGGATTTGCCCCTTTTATTTGGGATCCATCAGCTGAAGAGAAGGCAGCTGGTGTGCTGAAAGTAATGCTCCTGTAAGAATTTGGTGTGCGTTTTTTTTTTTTTTTTTTTTTAATCTGAGAAAAAACTCAGTGGTAGTTACCCTTGGCATCTGCTTTGTTTGTTTTCTCTCCTAAAGTTGCCATCTTGCTCGTTGGTATAATGGTGATAACGCTGCAGTGTGTTAACCTGTGCAGTGCCTTCCAGGCAGTGAGAGATAATTGAGGAATGAAGAAAGTCTGTGTGTGAACTGCACTTGGCTGACTTAGGCTGATAGTGCTGGACACAGTCCCGACTGCCTTCTTGAAAGTGCATCTGATGCAGCTGTGTGTGAGATCCTTTTGGGGCATGGGCTACCTTCAGTGCTTTCTGCTGTCCTATGGTTTTGGAAAGGGTATCTTACCAGGAAACTTTGTCCCAGGTGGAGAGAGCTTCTCCCTGATGATGAGAGGGAGCTAGGCCACCTGCATTTATCACCTGTAGAGGAGCAAGCAATTATTGATCCTTTATGGGAATGGTGGTTCTGGGTAGAGTATTTACAGTAAGAAAGTGGAAGAGCAAATATGCATTGGGCATTGCAAGCTTGTAAGTACCTGGTAGAAAGCGTGTAGGAGAGGCTGCTCTGTAATGTGTGCTGGAAGCATCTCCCTCCCCCATACCCAAATAAATGCATTTCTGGCTTGAAGACATGGGAGGGAGAGAAGCTATCCACCAACACTGCTTTCCAGAAACACTTGAGATCAGAGTCTGAGCGTGTATCACCTCTCGTGTATCTTGCTTGTTTCAGGTTATGTTATGGTGGCAGTCTTGATCATTATCTCATATTAATTTTCTAGAGCATGATGTATGTGGATACACCTACTGCACTCAGATTTCATTGCAAGATTAGAGACATGTTTAGGAAATTAGTAATGAGAGAAAAAACGTGTAATTAAAAATGATATCAGTTTGGAAGCTCATCCATCTTCAGCCAGCTTGCTGGAACAGAAAGGAGTCTTACACAATGCTTAGTGGTGGGAAAACACATTTGGCTTTCTGCATTTTAAACAGGAAGGAACTATTTAAACGACAGACTTACAATAGTAATCAGGGCATTAACTTGGGAACGTTGCATTGCATGTTGTGGCTGCGTGATGCTGAGGGAACTCAGATTGTATAAAGTTCAGAAGGATCTCATCTTTCTTCTTTTCTCTTGATACCTACGGACAATTGCTTTGTCTTATTTGAACCCTTTATGAAATAACTGGTCTTTGGAATGAAAATAGGATTCATATTTGATGCAGTCAGATTTACATATGCTGAATGTTGCCCATAATGTTATGATGCTACACAGTTAGCAATTTATTGTTTCCTGAGATACAGTTTTATGTGAAATGCCTTGAATTCAGAGCCTGCAACAGAATTTTAGCTCTTCATCCCCAATGACCATTATAAATTTGCCATATGCCTAAAAATGTTCTCAGCACAACTGTGATTGTTCAGACTGTGAATTTCCTTTCATTTTATGATGGAATCCTTAGTTCAGAATAAAATTACTCTTCTTCAGCACTAGGAAAAGCACCATTTGGTTATATATGGTTCATTACAAAATGTGATAACTTTTAAACATTGCAAGCAGTGCACTTGCTTTATTTGAGTTCTTTATGCCATTTTTCATGAGCAGTTAACAGTAACATGTTGTCATTTTTTGTCTTATTATATCTGCAAACTTGGTTATCTTTCTCTTTGGTCCAACTTACATAAAACTGAAGCAGATGTAGCAGCAATTACCAGGTGTGTGTTGGAATATTTTGCAAAGTTTTAAATGCTGCAGGAATGTTTCCTAGTCAAGTTTCCTAGTTAATGGATCTGTTTATTAACTGGTTCTATCTGTTGTGCCTTACCTTGCGTTTAGTATTTTTGCACTGAATCTGGCTTTTTTTTTTTTTTTTTTTTTTTTTTAAATTAAAATAACCTTGTAGAGGGACATGCTTCTTCACCATCTGAAGTGCAGTCTGCAAAACTGCTGACTGTTGACTGGTTTGTCATGCAGAGCTCTGTGTAACTTGTGATTTTGGTAAACTCATTAAACATTTTAGAATTGCAAGTTTGACACAAGGGAGTTAGATCCAGCTGGGCCTCCAAATGTGAACAGTGTGTAAATATTTATCTCTGTTGCCTCTGTAAGCATTCTGGTGTAAAGCCAAGGACAGAGGCTGGTGACAGACAAGATAGCTCTGCCTTCAGCTCCAGAGTCAGAGCAGAACATTTTTGGATGTCTGCTGATGGTGGCTGTTAGGTGTCTGACTGTTAGAGACGATGGCTGCTATTAGCTGGGAGGACAATGGGCAAGAAGGGTTTGGCAAAAAAGACTCAGGGAAGGAAGACGACAATGGGCAAGAAAGGTTTGGCAAAAAAGACTCAGGGAAGGAAGACAAGCAGCTCCCAGCAGTGCTTGTAGTGAGGAGCTGTTAGTTTGATGACCAAGGGGACCTCGTGGAGCTGAAGGTCAGCAGCTGTTATGGAGAGGGGTGGCAGCTTCCCAGTGATCCCTGTAATGCTCTTCTGTGGAGGATTAGCCTTCCTGGAGAGAGACAGCAGGCAGCACGGTCTCTGTTAGCAGCCACTGTGGGGGCTGCAATGCAGTGCATGGAACAAGGAGGTGTGGATGTGTCCTGAGAATGCCTCTTACTGCCCACAAGTGTCTGGATGGCAGGAAGAGGAGACCCTTGTTTCTTATGCCTGTGCAGCATTGCAGATTTGGACCCAGGCCAGGCTCTGGAGCCAGGACTGGATCTTTTATGAGCACTATTATATGTCGATGGAATAAAGAGAGAGAAATTCTTTTTCCAGGAATTAAATAATTACTTCCTCGATGAAAGGACCCAACATCTGGCTCTCATGCTTCATGTATTTTGTCATGTGGATGTAACTGTTTGCTTTGTTTCTAGCAATAGTGTTAACTTATTAATGTATGAAGCTGTTTGCAGGTCAGTGGAAAACTGCATATAAATCTCAATTACATGTAGTTGATTGTCTTTAACTCTTTATAAAATATAATTAGTGCCCAGTAATCATACTGTGGTGCTGTTGCTGTGATTACGCTGGTAGTTAGTGTGCAGTGCAATTCCGGTTTTATAGACTGGAGCTAAAGCTAATGTTAGCTTGATTAAAATTAAGGGTAAATATCAGCCTATGTTGTTGACCAGCTAATCTTCTCACCTTTCTGTGGGCAGTTTCATTGCCTCCTGCAGTTCTGAGATGTGGCTGCCTGCTCCTGAGTGGATTCAGATTAAAAAGCTGGGATTTTTAATACGCAGTGCCTCACATTGAAGTGGAGCCACTTCAGTGTCCAATATGGGGGGGAAGAAGTGGATTGCAGCAGGGTCTTCAAGGACAGTGACTTGGCACAGCTCTAGTGCCTAGAGATGTTTTGATCCTATTGTAATGAATAACTGCTGGTTCCTGTTGTTGTTTCTGTTTTGATTGAGAGCCCAGCCTGTGTATGGTGGAGATAGGATGTTAGGGCAGGGAAAGGAAGTAACTGTCAAAAGTGCATCTCCCTTAGGAAAGCAAGAATGTGGAGGTATGGTACAGTTGGGGTTTAAATAGCACTTATTTTTCCTTGATTCTTCATGCACTGACTGTATGCAGTTTTCCACATATTGGGTAATGGAAAGTTGGTCCCAGAGGAAGTTACTTTGTAAATAAAGTTTGGGATTATAAAATCAATCACTGTTGGGTCACTAATTGGTGTGGAAGATAGGAATTTCCTATATAGTATGATAAGTTCATTGGCTTTTTGGCAGGGTGTGCACAGCGAGCTGTTAGCCAACGATATTCTTTCCTGGTTCTGTTGTTAACTCAGGAAAAGCATCAGGTCATTTGTGGCTACACCCAGACTGCCGGTTTGTTTCAGAGGAGTAAGGAGGAGGGGGAACTTTGACGTCATGTAGAATCTGCATGTGTTTTATGAAGTTTGTTTTCATCTATCTGTGGCATAATGGTGAATCTTGGCAGCCAGACAGTAATTGTGGAGATTGATTGCTCTCAGTGTTAAGCATCTCACATCTCTGAGTTTATGTCAACACAAGCCTTCTTCCAGCAGCAGCATCTGGCTCATTGGCAAGATCTGTGGACAGTTGTTCTGATTGCTGTGGAGAAGCCTCTGCTTGTCATGTGGATGGTGCCTTGGCTGTGCTGCTTTGTTATTCTAGCTGGTCCCATTTTCATTTTATTTATTTTTTGGCTTACCTCTGATTCCTGCTGAATTGCTCCTGAGACTGCGTTCTTGAACAAATCTTGCCTAACATCTTCGTGCAGGGACTTCCATGAGAAGCTGATGTAAATTTATTTCACTGAGTGTTTCGCTGATTGAAACTGGAGCAGTAACATCCCAATCTGTGCCTTCTGAGCTGGTTTTCCCTGTGAATCATAGCATCAGCCTTGTGAAGTACAACACACATTTTTAAGCATATCCTGCATAATGGATTGCTCTGAGACTAGAGCTGCAGGGGTAAATCAAAGGTTACCAGTACACAGCCACTGTTTGGGATGGTGCTGTCTCACAAACTGGGAGTCCTGGAGTCAACCACGAGGATTTCTCAAGTTGATCATATGGAATAAAGATCCTGGCCTCACTGATACAAGCTAGCACAACAGCAAAGAACAGCGTGTGTCAGCTTGGGATTTACATCACCTCAAGTGCTGTTGCTGTCTGCTTGATTGTATATTTTATTCATAGCACTTCAAAAATATGATTTGTTCAGAAGCACTGTGGCTTTGAAAGACCTGTGGATCGAAGTAAAAGTGGATGTTTCTTAAATGCCTGAAGTCCCAATTTTCATTAAATAGGCCTGTTGGGGTCATTGCATCTCGTGGCTGAAATTAGCAAGGCTCTGATGTGTAGGAGGCCAGAAGAGATGGTTATCTTCAATGGCCTCAAGCTCTAAGGATCTGTAGTACTGTTTTGGCACTGTCCACAATTAGAGTTGTTTGACTAGCTGTCAGACTTTATAAGGATGTTGGCAAGGCATGATTACACACAATTTTCTGGTTTTAAATGTGTATTTACATCTGTAATAATAATAATAAATCACCTTGGGTAACATGTATGGTGTTTTTCCAGTGATTTGCTTCAAGTTTGATACAACGCTATCTGTTGCCACAAAGCTTCATTTTCAAACGAAGGGGGGATGTTTGCACATTAATTTAACTCTTCTCCCAGCAACTCCATGCATTTCACAGATGCTTTATGATAAATGGAGAAGTGGGTTGATGAAAGTCTTCACTGTTGATTGGAAGTCAGGAATGGGGATGCATGAACTTAGAGGGAAATACTGACTTTGTATTCAGTATGAATGTTACTGTGGCTATTCATAGGGCTTAGGTCTTGCTTTGGGGCTGTAATTTCTCTTCTATAGTTCTTCTCTGTACTTGGCCTTTTCCAACAGGTGATGAGAAAGCTTGTCTTTCAAGGTCTGAGAACAGAAATTAAACTAAAAACATCCTCTTATGTAGTACTAACAAGTGAATGGAAGTATAAATGTATCCTGTGATGTTATGCATTGTCTAGGCTTGTGGAATTTCTGTAGAAGTGACATTAGATACCATAAATGTTTAAGAGCTCTGTAAGTGTGACGGGTAGGGTGAGCTACAGCCTTTCATCTCTTTCTTGCTGGTTTTAATAGGATCTGGCTTGAAGGGTGTTGAAAGTTGTTGCCAGGTGTCTGTCTGATTGCTTCTGTGTCTCAGGAGATAAGACTTTTTTTTTTTTTTTTTTTTTTTGTGAGGAGCTTGAAAGAGTTTGTAGAGGTCTACATCTATGTGTGTTATAGCTCACTCTGCCCACGTATTTACTATGTTCATATCCTGTGCTGGAACAGAGCTTATAAACCATACCAACGTGGTTTTCAAGATGGCCTGAGCACAGGCAGAGTGGTTTTTTTTGTTTTTTTTTTTTGGTCTGCCTGTGGACATGGCTGTTGTTGATCTGTGTTTGCAGTAAAGAGACCTTGGACAAAGGGAGTTAGTCCTCTTTGATTTCATGTTATATGGATGGAAAGAGGTTGTACAATGTGCAGGTTTTGCAGGACTTCCCAGCCTTACTGCCATAAGGATTACAGGTGGACATTAATCACAGCACTGTTTTCCTGCTCACATCATTTGCTGGCTGACAGGGGAGAGCAGTTTAAAAAAGTCAATTTCTCACTTGTCATTTAGGTTGCCAAGAAAATGTACAGTGCCTTTCAGTGGTCCTGTTAGGTGTTTTAAGGTACAAGGCTGGATATGTGCTTGTTCACAGTTACAGTATAGCCACTGTAAGTCTTACATTAGAAAATAAGTTGTTCTGTGGACAAAAATTATCTGATAATGTTCTGGTAAGAGGTGCTGGAGAACAGTAGGATCAACAAAATGAGCAACAACAGTGTCTTACTACTATCCATTTTACTGCATTTATTTTACATAGTGTCTTGGTGTGACACTGCTACAGGCTCATGTTCCAAAATGTTGTGTTAAGTGCTGAACTTGTCATCTAAATAAACTATTGAAATGGGAGAACCATATAAATACAGCATAGCTGTGGAACACACTAGTTAAGCAGAATGGAATCGGTTACTTCTGTGCATTAGCCTCTTAACTGAAACCAAACAAGAACCACGAATCGTGGTTCTCTCCAAGTCCAGAGATGTGAGAGGCACCACTGCTTTCCAGCAGACCTGATGGCAAGTTTGTGAAATTAGTTGCTGAAGTTCTTTGCTGAAAGGTGTATGAAATAAATGTGAAGCACCAGCTACCTCCCCAATCTATTCACCCCACAGCAGCTCTTCTACACGTGCCACCAAATAAGTAAAGGAGCAAGAGCAGACTCATCAGAGCAGTTTGTGGCCTGGTTGAAGCTGAGGAATTGGAGGTACACTTAGTTGCTAATTTTCTCTGCTTGGAAGCTCCTTTTCTTTTGTTTTTCTTAAGTCTGAACCAGAGGAAAAATGGAAAATTCTAACACACTACAAAGTTGCTTAAACTCAGATGTAAAGTCAATTTTTTTCAGCCAACAAGTCAGTTTTTGGCAAAACAATTTAACTGAAGCACTTTAATGAAGATAAAGAATAAGTGTAATCCACTTTATTTCCGGAGACAGACTGCATGATGTGCTAACTGTGCACTGTGTGCAGTAATTTGTAGCTTTCAGGAGGAATACACAGTGGGCAGCCCTTCCATTCTGTAAGCTAAATCGTTTCTTTATGGTCCTCAAGTATTCATTTACCAAACAAATAATTGATAAAATGAGCAAGTGAAAGAGATGCTAAGAGGGTGTGATCCAATGCCAAGCACTGGTTTTCATAGTTGATTTTAAATCTACATTATGCTAATGGTGTTCATTTGGAAGATGTGTCCACTCCCTAACTTCTGCTGCTGAGCGTGCTTTTAATTGGGTTCAGATGGTTGGACTGCAACAGTTGTAGGGTTCGTACGCAGATGTCCTGAGTGCTCCAAGCATTTTTTTTCTCTCTTCAGTTTTTCAAAGCCAGGGTTGTGGCCACTGAGGCTGGAGTCCAGGCGTTCCTAAAACCCCCCCTGAAGGTTTGCCTGATGCAAATGGGCACGCTTCTCCTGAGATAAATGTCGTTACAGTCATTTAAATGTGCTGAAGTTCCCATCTAGAGCGTTCTCCTCTCCCAGTCCATTGGGCTGTGTGGGCTGGGTTGCTGGTCTCTGGCCAACTCACTGGAGAAGTCTGTCTCACAAGGCTTGCCCTTGTGATCTGATTCTGAAAATATGAGCTGTTGCCTGAATAAATGAGATAGTGCAAACAGTGCCTTTTGTTTTGAGTAAAATGATACCAAAGGATCACGTTTCTGAGGCATTCTGAGAACAGGGCATGTTTCCTTTGTGGTGAGTGCTGCTCGGATTTTCAGAGGTCCTGGAATTCAAAGGTACTGTATGATTGGAGTGGCCTGATTGAACTCAAACCACATGTAGGGTAGATAGTGGCAAAGGACATCAGTTTCCAGAATGGTCATTCTGACATTTTTCATAAACATGTAGTTTTGCTCTTCGTTTTTCCTTTTAAAGAGAAAAGAAGTTTTGACTTTTTATATAAGCAGCTTACCCTTCAGTTTCAAAAAATGAAATATGATGGAAAAACTATGATTATTTTTTTAAGCTCTTAAATATTCTCTAAATGTGTTTCTGTGAAAGTAATAGTGAAAACAGAGATGTTTTAAGGACACCAAAGTGCAGCGTGGTGATGGGATGTGCAACTATTTCCTCAAACACTTGGTGCTGTGCAAAATGACAATAATGAAGGTTAAAAAAAAAAAAAAGTAAAGGGGAAAGAAGAACACAATGGATGTTAGAATACAGTGTTATCATGTGAACAAAATCAGTTCTGAATTTGCATTGTGAAGTTACAGTAAGCCACAGACCCGAGAGGGAAAATTAAAGGATTACTTAAAACCAACAATAAACATGCAAATTAAAACACATCATTTTTAAATGAAGTCATAGACTGTTAAAAATAAGCACAAAATTACATACTGGTTTGAATGTGTAGTTTATAGAACGTGTGGAATGTTAAAATTGAATCAAATTAAGAAAAACATTTTCCAAAGGCAAATAAAATATCTGTTTAATTAGATTGTAAAGAAAGGAGATTAAAAGTAATATTTTGTAATACGGTAATTACTATTTTTCAGAAGTAGTCAGGTTTCTGTGCGTTGATCTAAATTTAAGTATGATAGCAGATCTCTTTGGGATCTTTTGTTTTGTGTGTGTCTCTAATTGTTTTAAATCATGAGTGCTACCTTTATTTTGTTTCCTTTGCACTGAACGCAATGCATGGCTGTTTGCTCCCATACTGTACTGGCTCACAAACACACAAATCTCAGAGATCAGCTCACACTCTGGTTCTGGGAGGTTAAAAGCCAAATCATTGCAGGGAACTGCACAGAAGATAACAGGAAAGGCCCCTGAAACCATTGGGAGCTGGGTTGAGGTGCTGATGGGAGTCTGAGATGTAAATAAACCAGATTGCTCTCATTTCCTCTTTCCACTGTATTATGCATTCCAATAGCACTATTCATCTTTATGACAGACACCTATTGCTTTAACTTTACTGCGGGCCACTGAAGTACATTAAAGTGGGCAGGAAATGGAAATAAATAGAGTTCAGTGGAGGCTTCAGAACAACTAAACACGCTGCAGCCATTTTTAGTGTGGGGTCATGTGTTTTTTAGCACTTTGTAGCATATTGCCTGACCTTTGTTATGAAGATGTTTGAAAGAGATGCAGTATACTTATAAAGTAAGAAATAAAAAGTGCTCTGATATATGTATTTTCCCCCAAACTCTTTGGGTTGCCAAAGATGAAAATAAATTGGATTGAGACTCAGCTGGCCAGAGTCAATAGTGGATATGTCTGCGTGCTCTGCCTCAGGTTGGAGTTAGAAGCAAAATAATGGGACTGGAGATTGGAAGAAGTCTTGGTGACGGACAGCATAGGGCAGGGACCACAATCCATTCGCTTAAATTAATCTGCTTAAAGGTAATGAAGCATTCAGGTAGGGAGATGAAATGGAATTTGGCCTTAAAATACATCTGTTTCTTAATTCATGTGTGTTTTGCTTTGGAAACATTGATTGCTGTCCTGCTTAGTTCAGAGGGCTAGCTGCTTCCACAGACAGCTAAGTTACACTGCAAGTTCCACATTCCCCTGGAAGAAGGGATTTGCTGTGAATTCCCATCTTGCAAAAGCTTTGTGTGTTTATTTTTCCTTGATTGTTTACACTCTGATAAAACATAGGTCAGTAACCAAATGATCTTGCAGCGTGGCTTACTTGAAGAATTAGAACTTGTATTTTCAGTCCCTTGAGATAATTAGCCATGTGGAAACTTTTTTTTTTTTTTAAAAAAGCTATTAGCATGTTTTTTAGTTTGATTACATTGAATGGTATCTGTGCATGTTCTTTTTTCCTTCCTTTTTTTTTTTTCTTTCTATCAATGATTATACAGTGGATAGCAAGCCTCAACCTTCAACATATTTGTCAATATAGAGCATGTTAGTGGATATTCCGCAATGTCATGTAAGATAAAAACTAATTTGTAAGCAGCATAGCAGAAATTGGCAAAGACAATTAAGACAAAAAATCATTATCATTGATCCATTTGCACTGGGAAAGCACATTTCATTCTCCCAAAGCATCTTTTAAAAATGTGGTTTGCCTTGTCTGTGTTTAAGGATGTTTTTCAGTGTACCATTCAATGCTTCTTTCTTTTCTTGATTATCTTTATATCAGGATTTCATTTAATTCTGAATACTGCTGCAGGTAAACTTGCATTGCAGAAACTAGCAGCAGGCAGAATTACAGGTAATTACAGAGAGTGGTTGTTGGCAATTTGACTTTTCATCATTTGTTCGTCATCGTTTGTTCGCACTCTCTGGATAGTTCCTCACTGCAAGGATTAGGTTACAGATGGGTGGGTATTACTTCAGTGACTTCTTAAGTGAGAATCCAGATGCTTTCCTACATCCTCTCCTATTGCTTAGTTTGGGAGTTAGAAGTCAGTGGCTGCAGGTAAGATTTAAAGTCTGTATACTTGTTTCCCTTTTGCAAAGCTTTCTATCACTCTTTGTTGGCAAAATTTAAATGCAGTCTTTAAATACTTTGGAATTTACTGATAAATTGCAGATTACAGTAAAATTTCAAGAGAATTTGAGTTTTTGTTTTTAAGTGCATGTCACTTAGGCTTCAAAGATCTGAGCTCCAGCAAGGTCATTTGATGTTGCATGCTTTTGAAAATCTGCATGTTATTTTTGTGCCTAAGCTGTAGTGGATTATCAGTCTTTTTCCATGTCTTTGGACACATCACAGTTGCTTTGAGTATGTTTGTAGTTTCAAGGATTGTGGTCTCAGGCTGTAGTAATTTACAGTTGTGAGATGCTGACCTTTCTTTGTGCCCCACATGCTTTGGTGTTAGTTGCGTTGCTGGAAGCCTGCTTAGTGTGTGATGGATTTCACAGGGAGGAACTGCAGCAGTTAAGTTTCACATCAGAGAGGGTTGTGTGAATTAAAATTACTGTTTTTATTTTTCCTTCTGTTACAAATTACTGCATGTGCTTTCAGATCTGAGTGTGTTTTCTGTACTCGCTCTCTACATTCAGAGACAAAGCCTGAAGGCAAACTCCAGGCTAAATGCAACAGTATTGAACTATGTGGGTATTTTCTATTATTTCTAGCTTGAACACAGTCCTGATTTTCTATGTTTATTGTCTTCCTTGGTTCAGCTAGGAAGCACTTTCAAACCAGGTGTGCATGCTCATCCTTGGGGCAAGTTGCACATGTATGATTAAGACTCCCAGGAGCTTGTAAGGTCACTTGTGTCTGTAACAGCCACTTGCTGGAAAACACTGACAAATTCAGGTGTTTCAGAAAACTTTTGCTCACACAGTTATGTCTAATTATCACACTGGGGGCTTGCTGGGCTCCCGAGTGCAGTGGTCTGTAGCAGAACCGTTTATTTTGTTCATCTAGCAGTCTGGAGCATTTGGAACTCTAAAATTTGGAAGCAGAAGTTAATAGGGTGAGTCAGTTTTGTAGCACAGCAGACAGAAGTGGATTTGGAGCACTGTTTGGATGGGTTTGTAGATTGTGTGCTTGAGTATTGTGTCAATACCCCCAGCTTGCACGCCTGCTTTGTCTGTTCCCCTCCCTGCCGGCAGAGCTGTGATGAGGATGACTTTAACTGCTCCCCATCTGTGCCTGTAACACATTTGGTCACTCTGCTTTATTTTCTTCCTCCGTAAAACATGAGAAGGCAACTTCCACCCAGACTCGTTAGGTTGCATGAAACAGGGGCTCCCCAGGTCCAGGCGTTGTCACCAGGTAGTAAAACCTCTTTATTGGGACTGACTTAACTTTTAAGTTCCGCTTAATGTTTTTAACAGTAACTTGCATTTCCTCTGCCCTTCACGCCCAATCATTAGCCAGGTGTTTTTGTCACAGGGAGTGGAAAAATAAAAGTAATCTAAGCTCACAGCTGGGCCCTCTGAGAGGGAGCTGGAGGAGGGAGGGATGACTACCAACATCAGTAGGGAAAGGGCTACAATGCTGTAAGGGCCTGGCAGTTGGAAATGAGATGGCCTTTTATAGAAATTGGAAGGGGTCTTTTTTTTTTCTGCCATAAAGTGTGCATATATAGTTTGTTTTCAGGTTGAACATTAGGAAAAATTTCTTCTGAGGAAGAGGCATTGGCACAGGCTGCCCAAGGTGGAGTCAGCATCCCTGGAGGTGTTCAAGAAATGGGGAGATGTGGCACTGACTGACATGGTCAGTGTGCAATATTAGTGTTAGACGGACAGTTGGACTAGATGATTTTAGAGGGTGTTTTCCAGCCTTAATGATTCTATGATTCTGTGTTTTGTATAATCTAAATAGATCTATTTCCTCCCCTTTTTAATATGCCATCCACTTAGTTTCCTTGTAACTGCAGTACTGCCTGACTCTGCTCTGCCTTGCGCTGTGAACTCTGTTTATGGAGCTGGAACTGGGGGCTCATTAATTTTCTTTACATCAAAAGAAAGTTGTTTCTTTCAAATGAGAAGCCTGCTTCACTGAGTGATTTGCTTTAATTGCTTATTTGAAACTTTTGACATTTGATAGCAATGTAAGCATTGCCAGATGAGGCCCAGGTCAGCAGGAGACACAGGTGCTTCACAGGGTCCTCAAGATTGGAAAAGGCCTCCAAGATCATCTAGACCAACCTACCACCAATTTCCCCACTAAACCATGTCCCTTAGTACAACATCTAAATGTTTCGTGACTCAACCACCTCCCTGGGCATCCAATTCCTGCATCCGATCCCTCTTTTGGGGGAGAAACTTTTCCTAATATCCAACCTGAACCTCCCCTACTTGGGGCCATTCCTTCTAGTTCTATCGCTAGTTAGAGCTTCCTTGAGTGCCAGGCCACGACCTGGTGGCATGGAACTGTGGGTTGTGCAATCAGTGCGGGGTTGTTGACTGCGTGAGTGTGTTCAGAGGGCTCTCATTTGGAGGGGCTTCTGCAAAGTGTGGGCTGTTTGTTTTTCTTGTGAGGTGTAAGGCATGGTCTTTGGCTTGCCTGAAGCATAACGGTGCCTGCAGGGCTGTGTTGTGATAACTTCCAGTCTAACCAACTGCACCTTTCTGCCAAAGTGCCACTGGCTTAGAAAAAAAGTTTCTGAAATATGTATATATTTTTTCCTAATATTTGTTAATTTAGCGGTTTTGACTTCTAGGAGACTTGAAGGGAAAGAATTTTCTTGCTCAGGAGGGTAGACGAATGGAGCAACTTCAAAAGCGTTTTAAGCCTCAATAAAGAGAAAAGAGGCAAAGATGAAATACTGTCTTTGACTTGAGTTTGTAAATTCACTCGCTAGTGTGAATACAATGTATTGTTCAGTCAACAGCAGGAGCGGCTTCCCTTAGCCTGAGAGGTATTTTTTCCAGTAAATAAACAATAATTTAAATTACTGTGGAAAAAGTAACTTTTGTTAATGGTTTTTGGCTGTGGAGCGATGTGATGCTATACACAATGGTTTATATTAACACAATGCTGCATTTTATGAGATAGATCAAAAACTACTGCAGGAGCAATCCAGCAGCTAAAAACAAGCTAGGTTCCCTGCTGCTGGTGGAGAAGTTGGGCAGTGTTTGAGGATTTTATAAATTCAGAGCAAAGGGAAATGTCACAGTTGAAAGAGAATAATGAGCAAAGCCAAAGTACCAGTCCCTAGACTTCTCAAGAGTTTTATTGATGTGTGTTGTAATTAAAACCAGAATGAGTTAGTTTTCTAATACGGCATTCATTTCCTAGAGAGCAATTGCAATTTGGCATCAAGTAATACGATTTTAAAAGGAGTACTGATTTAGGGATACCCCAGCGTATGCAGGGTAGCTGATGTACTAGCTTTGCACGCCCTCATTATGAACAAGCAAATTAAATATTTTCACTTAAAATAATTATACAAATAAACCTTTGGCTGTGATTTCATTAAAATTTTAATTGTTTAGAGAGCTGAAGGAGAGTGTGTGAAGTTGGGTCAGTTTTACTGCACAGCATTCATCTTGATAGCAGATTTATAGCAGGGCTGGATTTAATCTCCTGGCTGATCTTTACAGTAGCGTGCTGGGGATGGGAAGGCATTGGTGTGTTTCAGGAGATAGGTAACTCTGTCTCTGAACTGGAAACACAGAACAGGATTTTAAGATTTCTGGGCAGCATTAAAATGAGCTAGCAAGGTGGAGGAGGGGAGCAAAGTAGGTGTTGCTTTTAAATCAGCTTCTTAGTGTGCACATTGTCGCACCTTTACACATGGCTGTAGTTTCAAATCTATTTCTCATCAAAGCAAGGGTAGTGTAAGGGAATATTGCTACCATCTGGGTTGCGAAGATGAGAAATAACAGGCCTAGCTAGCAGAGGAGCCAGTTTTTGAGCACTACCATGTAAGCTGTTTTTATGCTACTTAATTAGTTATTTCTGAGGCTGAGGACAGCAAAATGTTTACCAAGTAATGCACTAATTTTTTTAATAATCTGAAATTTTATTTTCCTGGTTTAAAGGTGGCGGTGGTATGCCTTTGAAATGCATTGCAATACCTGTAGGGTCAGCATCTCAAGTAACGTTGCTTCTGAGCATGAAAAACACAAGCACGTTGGATGTCTCCAAAGGAGAATTAATTAGAAAAATGAGTAGATCAAGTGCACCATAGCTCTACTGTTTAATTTGATGAAAATTCTCATGCTGGGTCTCATACAAATGAAGTCACGGTTTATTAGTCAGCTATGACCTGAAAGTCTTTTGGGGTATTCAGGAAAAAAAAAAAAAAACAAAACCAAAAACAAACAAACAAACAAAACCCTGGTAAATACCAGTAGAGATTTAAAGTGTTTCCATGGGTGGAACTTTGTCTTTTTCTCTTTCTGTGTTTTGACTCAATGTGTTTTTTTTTTTTTTCTTTTTCTGCTTCCTCCCTCCTTCTCTAGGACCCACGATTATCAGCTTTAATTTTTGACAAGCTTCAAGTGCCTGACTATTTACAGAAAAACAGGAATGAAGGAGAGAGTAGATGCGAAACTTGTGCCACTCACTTGAACCAGCTGAAACAGGAAGCCATCCAGATGATGCACACCCTCAACCAAGCCAGCTACTCAGAAATGCCCGACCTCCCACCCGGTGCCACAGCAGTGACCAGCATGGTACCCAGGGTGGTCACAGTCTCTTCCCAGCGGGACCTGCCGCTGATTACTGGGCAGGTGGGCAGGCAACCTGGAAAGTCACCAAATCTCTTCTCTGGGACAGAGAGGAAGAAGGGACTTGGATGGTCTCAAGGCACAGGCAGTTTTCCAAACTCCAGCGTTCAAGTCACAGTAGCTCCCAGTGGTCTCAGCGGTGCGCTGAGTTCAGTCACCATCCAAGCTCAGCAGTACCTCGAGGGCATGTGGAGTATCTCCAGGGTGAACAGCTTCCTGCCTCAGGCTTGTCTAGTAAGTCGTGATAACGCAGATGCACAACTTTTGTTTACGTGTGTGTGGATAAAGGAAAAAATGTGAGATGTATGCGTATTTATGTCAGAGAGGATCAGCTAATGGTATTCTAAGCCATGTTTCAGGAACTGAATAGCTTAAAACAAGCTTTGAACGATGTTCTGTCAGATATCACAAGGAATTTGCTTTCTTATCTCGGATGGTGACATCCTTTCCTCAGATGTTTTTTGTGACTATTGTAGCTTCGTGGATGCAGGTGGTGTTATTTGGCTGTCAAATACCTGGTGACCTCTTCAGAAAAACATAAAAGGCCAGATTGGTTACATAAAAAATTTTGGGGGCTTCATGGGACCTGTATCAAAGATGAACTTGACCCTCAAGTTTAGTGCTGAACTTTAAGGCTGTTCAATTCAACAGGTGATGTTGATAGACTGCGATGGGGAGAATTAATCTTCAAGTTAAGTGTGCTGCAAAACAGCTTGCTGTGCAGGAGGATGTTCAGAAGGTAGCCTCTGTGCCACACTTCTGTAAATACTGATGCACTTGGATTCTAAGCATTAAAGTTGGTTTTAAACCATTCCTGTATGTGATATATATTATAAGAACTCTTGTGAGAAAGGAAAGATCTTAATAGAGGTGCACATCACATTGACAACCACGTTCATTAAACATTTGTGATCACCTATTGAATGCGCTGAGTACAAAATGATACACAGACTGATTTTGACTAAGATATAAGCCATTTTCCCTTGATAGTGAACAGAAGTCATGCTTTTTACTTAGGTATTGCAACAGATCTTTGAAGACTAGGGACGCTGGTGCTAGACAGCTTTGAATGTAACATAATGCTCTACGTGCTGTTATATATGAACATTACCAAATATTACTTGGTAGCATCAGATGGTTCAGCTCCGAGATATCAGTGATAAACATTTTAAGAATGCCATTGTATAATGTTACTTTTACAGGAAGGCTGCTGTATTTCCTTCCAGAAGAGTCTTCAGAGACATGATTCCTCCTTCCCATACTTTTCTCTCATGTGGAAATCTGTGAATGCTTGCATGTACCAATGTTTTGAGAGGCCCCCATTTGTATCTGGTGTATCTTTATTGATGTATTGATCTCTATGATATTGCCTTTAGAAAAAGGGACAAAAAACATTCTGTTCAACTGTTATGAGGAACTGCTTCTGTGAGTCCTGTTCTCTAAAATGTTACTCTGTTCGGGATCGCTATGGCCAATGTTAAGGCATGTGGCATTGTAGTATCCTTTTAATTCTGTGTATATCACAGAAATGTAGGAAAATGAGAAAGCTTTTGGCTTAAGAGGCTTACAGTCTGTGGAAGCACAAGTATTTCAGTTTCTCTACTCATTTCTTTCCTGCTCTTTTCATGTTTTAAATAATTTACTAACTGCCAGCTCCAAATTTCTTTCTGTTTAACCATGCTCACTGATAGATGTGGTTTCCCCTAACCACTGCATTCCCCTACGATAAAAATGAGCTACCTCATTTAACCTCTGTGAAGTAAAACTGTGTGTAATGCAACAGATCTGAAGTGCAATCTAGGAATGTGCAAAAAAGCTCAATAGCCTGGAAAAGTGACCTTTAAATGAAAGGATAGACAGTGTTAGACTGAGTGCTGGAGGTTGCTTGGACGCGATCCAGTCATCTGCAAGAACAGTTTAGTTCTAGAAGCAGCTTTTGGAAAAAAGCTATCTTTTTTTCTTTTATTTTTGATTTAAGCCCAACTCTGTTCTTCTCTGTCCACAATATCCTTTCTGTGTCTGAATTCTCCTATTGCCTTTTGTGTTATTAAGAGCCTTGTGTCTGATGAAGCTGTTTGGGTGGGAAAGGTGGGAAAGTGCCTGCCATTGCTTTTCCCCATAGGTTGGATATAAGATTGGGGGGATTTCAGGAACTGGCTGATCTGGAGCAGCATTCACTGCATAGCATTCTTGTCCAGTGCTTGTCTTACTTCATCCTATGAATTTGTCATGTTTGAGATGTCACAAGTTCTACTGACTGTCAGTTGTCAACCTCCTTTCCCATTAGGAAGGTTTTCTTGTCTTTTGAAATAAATAAGCAAAAATCAATCTCCACTGCTGCATATTAAACCCATTATTCCAGTTGCCTGTTAGTGTAGCTGGAGAAGAATTTATTGTTTTTTTTTCATAGGTTTTTCTTTTCTATTTGAAGTTTGTTGTCATGTTTCCAATCTTTACCAGAAAATAAATCAAGCATTGAGCCTTTTCTTGTAATGTAATAATGTAGTAATGATTTCTAGACTTTTGATGACTCTTGTATCTCTCTCTAACTGACATCTTTTTGTCCCATGTCAGTCTAAATACAAGTGCTTTAGCAGGATATTGTCTTCTAGTTGAGGCGTCATTGAAATGAAGAGTTGAGTGGATAGTTCAAGTTTAGGTTACCTCCTCAGTTTCACCAGAATGAAAGCCAGTGTTGCAGCTGTGGAGCAAACCTTCAAATATGGAGCCCATGTTAAGATGTGAGCTGGTCTGGTTAGAGGAATTCTAGAGCAAGGAAAACAAATGCAGTGAAAAGGATAGCACTGAATTATTTATTACTTGTAACATGACTGCGTCTTGGAGCCCTCATGATACTGCATAAATGAAGAAGAAAAGACAGCTCCTGCCCTGAGGACTTCACGCTCTTACTTGTGATGTTATTTTGACTACTCTGCAAATGCCCCTGATTCACTTGCAACCTGCAGTTTTCCCTTTTCCCTCCAGCCCCCCTCCATGGAGGGTTTTTCTTGAACAGTGCTGCACTCCTTGCTAGGAAACTGTTTTCTAAGTGCTTTACATCTCAGTGATATAACTCAGTGCCACACTTGAAGTGAGCTTAATTCATTTTCTAAAGACTGGATGACAGATGCAGATGAAGGCTGGGATTCATCTCAACTGTTTTCAACTGCCAGAAAGACAGGTGTTTATTCTAAGCTAATTACAGAGCCTTCCTTTATAGCAGTGGGAGAGTACCAGGCACCTCTAAGAAGTGCTTTGTTCCTCTCATGTTGGTTGTCTGTCATGGCTCATCTTAGACATCTATCTTTGCTCACCTCAGCTGTTGAAGATGTCTGTTGCTTTCTGCTGGAGCCAGAACCCAAGTGGGTGCCTTGAAAATGTTTAACTACACATGGCTGCCAAACTTTAGGAGACCTTGTATCTACAAACTGTTCTCCAGGTTCCATACATATATATTCTTTTATTATTGTTAGTTTTAACAGTGGTAGTACTGCAATTGTCTGCAGAGATAAAAAGATTATTTGATTTCTGCTCTCCTCATTCCCCAAACTTGCATGTATTACCTTGTAATGTCACTTACATTTATGAAAACACTTCTGAGCTGAATGTTTGGGGTCAGAAGTGCAGTACATCGTAAATTTTTAATAAATGTTTGGAGTTCAAGTGTGAAAATCCATTATATAGATTATAAATTTTTTTGAACATGAATGTATCTTCAAAGCATAGTGCAAGTGCTGCTCAAACTGAAATAATAACAGTGGTCTTCAGGAGCTGTGAAAAGGAACAGTAATTAAGGATCTGGAGGAGGGTCCAGGGAGGGGAGGATGAGGATTGCAATAAGAGTGCAAGAGGTGAAGATGTAATCAGTGGCTTTACCCAAGTGGCCTGTTGTGAAAAATTACACAAAATAATCACCAGTAGCAGTGATAAGTAGTTTGACCAGGCAGTGAACACTGTGGAGGGGAGGGAGCTGACATAACTCCATGTAAGACAGCTGATTTGCAGTGGACGACTGACAATTGTAATTAGTACATAGTTTTATATTGATGTTTTTAATTCTAAACCTGACAAATGAATGCAAGGTTACTACTCAAATGAAAAAGCATGTAAGCAGTGCTTAGCATTGGTACCACACTGCTTAACATAGAGAAGGAAGGGGGGATTTAGTCTTCCTAGAACTGAGATCCTGCCTGAGATGGAGAAAATAATAACTACTAAAAATACATTGTACCCCTATTAGAAATGCCTGCATATATTACTTGCTGTGGGAAAAAGAGGTTCAACTGCATGCTTTGAATTGACTGTTATTAGTATGCAGCATTATGTGCTGAATAAAAGTGGTAATGTTAGCCATGCAGTGTAAAAACATCACGGTGAAATAGAGCTTGTTTTGCAAATTGCTTTTTCTTTCATCTTATGCAAAATGAAATCTTTGCCACACTTCATTTCTAATTTGAATATTCATGAATGGAGCTGGTTATAAGGCAAAGTACTGCGACTTCATTGCATGTTTACTTGTATCTAACTTGCTTTAGAAATGTATTTAAGAAGAAACCTACTCCATTAGGAAACTAGGAAATCTGGAGAAGTGAATGATTTAAAAAGACTTTAAGGCATAGGTGTATAAAATTGTGAATTTATCAGTAGTCCAGTGTGTGTTCTTGAAAGTATTCACAAGTTCAAAGCTATATTTATGTCTAGATAGAGTGAGGTTCTTTAACTGGGGGGTTAAAAAGTGGGCATGGGTGTGAATGGGTGCATGTCTTCATAAGTTGAAGAGTTCTGTTAATTTTTATTATTTGAAAAGATTCTGAAAGCTATTTTAGTCAGACTTCAAACTTTCCTGGAGTCCTTCGGGTAAGAAGACGACATATTTCTAATGTGAACCAGATGGATTCGTTTGAGGGTTGCTCAGCCCTTGACTTTTCTGAAATCCTTTTCCTTTGTTTAAAGCAAAGATGCTTAGAAGATGTAATAGAAACTGACTAAGGAAACAGTACGATGAGAAGATTAAC
Source organism: Tympanuchus pallidicinctus (assembly GCF_026119805.1). Classification (NCBI taxonomy): domain Eukaryota; kingdom Metazoa; phylum Chordata; class Aves; order Galliformes; family Phasianidae; genus Tympanuchus; species Tympanuchus pallidicinctus. The sequence goes on from NW_026294747.1 coordinate 49,920,494, forward strand.
TTTTCAGCAGTTACTTTTTTACATTGATAAATGCCATACCAAATGGATTTTTAAAATCTTTCTTGATAGCTTTCTTGGTGACCTTTATTAATACTGCGTGTGAAATATATTTTGTAACGAAACAATTAAAATACAGTACTTTGACCATAAATCTTGTCTATAAGACACTTGGATGACTTTGAGCTTTGGGATGTTTCTCAGACAAGATGGATAACAACTTGAATCTGCAGAAAGCAACAGCAAACCTCAGACTAGTAGTGGGGCTGAGACTGCATAGAGACTTTAATGTATTCTCTTTAACTAGAGGAGGTATGTCAAGGAACGAGACGAGCAAAGAAAGCTAGAGTTGGTCACTTTTTTTACCAAGTCCAAACAAGAAACGGAAACCTTTTGATCCAAGTTACTAAAAGCTCTCTCATACTGACCTAAATTTACAGTTCCTGTGTGGAGGGAGATGTGAGAGGACGACACCATCAGCAGTATCTTACATTCACTTACATTTAGAGTTGCAAGGTTGACCTTATCTCAGCAGCCAAGAAACTGCGTGTTAGAAATTTAGCGCTGTACACACACAAAACACACAGAAATGTGTTAATTAGCACACTGTTCTGTGTGATTGCTAAGGACTCCGTGGTCATTTTAATTTTTTTTTTTTTTTTTTTTTTTTTTTTTTTTAGATTGCTCCCAGTATGGGATGCTGAAGGTGAAAATAAGCTGACATTTTAAAGTGTAGCTCCAGGTATCAGAGTGATGCATGAAAAATAGGCAGAGTTGGTGGAAGGGGTATTGGCTGCAAGGTGAAAATAAGCATTTTTATAGGTGAAGGTGTGGTTTGTATCCCCTTATACTGTGTATTTGAAACTTCTGCCATGGTGTTGGTTTTACAGTTGTGGGACAGGGCAACTATCCTCAGGACTCAGACCCTCTTGGTGCTCAGATTACCACCTGAAAGCACAGTTCTTTTGATCCTTCACCCCTCCAGGCTAAGCAGTTATTATTACAGCTCTCAGATGGAAACAAATCCATACTGGCCTTTGTTAACAATTGCAGTCAACAAGCAATAATAAAAAATATTGTCCCAGACTTCACCTATACTAATCAGAAGTAGATTTAAAACAAGCAGACTTCAGAGATTATTTGCAGTTGATAATCTACAGATTTTACCTTTGTTGGGTTTCAGGTTATCTCAAGGCCTGTTGCTGAGGTTAATTGCCTTCAAACTCCCAGAAATTCTTTGTAACTTCTGAGTAACTCTCTGAAAACATCTTGAGTTTATGCAATGTCTTTTTCAAAGTAATAGGGGTTCATAGGACTCTGATCTGGAAAATGTATCATAAACTACACTTTAAGTGAAAAATGTCTCTTTTTTACCCCAGGTGTTTAAATTTTCTATTCCCCCCTCTGAATTAGTTTCTTTGGACTACTCTGTCCATTTCACTTCAGTGTCTTTTGCATAGTACATTTAAGCCATGTGTATTATCTGATTTTATCTGATTCATTTATCCCATTCCTCCCAACATTAGAAATCACCTTACAAGAAGGGCTCTTAGGTTTTGGCTGGAGCTCAGAAATGTCATCCAGTAGAGTAAGACTATACCTAATCTAGAAGGGCTTTAATGAAGCTGCCATTGTTCTGCATTATGTTGGTTAAGGGTGGGCTCCTACTGAATGATGCCTCTCGGTTTCAGAGTTGAAAAGCTGAGGAACCAGATAAATTCCAGATGAGCTCAGACCTTAGTCAGCTGAAGACAGGTGGAGGAAAAATATTTTATAGAGGACTCTATACCCCATGAAAGGAACAAAGGAACTGGGCTACATGGCTGGATACCAGCATGAATTACCCAGTCTCCCTACTTGCATAAAATAAGACTGAATACAGTACAATGTTTTGGAACGCACTTTAATGTTTGCTTTATAGGCTGAATACTGCAATGATGACATGTCAAGGTTGTGGGATTCCATATCACACTGCACAGTGAGAGCATCTCCTGTTTTGTGATATGAACAGCTGAGCATGTGGCAGATGTTGATGTTTATTGTTACTTGCAGCTGGAATCACTGAAAGACCCTAAGAGGCACTTCTGAAAGGAGTTTTAAAAAGCACCTGTATAAAATACGTCTACGTTTCTGTTTGAGCATTTGGGAAAAAATTTGTGATAGAGTTTGTAGATGTTTCAAGCGTTTCATATGTGTGTGTTTAATGGAATGGATTGCCACTTTGCTGAACATAGTATCAAATCGGCTTTGTTAATTGAAAAAGATTTTTCACATTATTGCTAATGATGTGACACAGTTTTGTTAGAGATGGTGCATAAAATAGTGCTACTTGGAATGGCATTAACGTATGCATTTAAATTCCTTCTTTTCCATTTATGTGCATTATTGATTTTATTTCATTGCTGGGGAGATAATGTATTTATAATTAGAATACAGTCACCATAATCAATGATGAGATTATTAGTCTTATAAATAGAACTTTAAAACTGCTATGAGGTAATTTCCCAGTGTAACGAAGGATCAATAATTAGAGGCTTGCTTTGAATCTTAAAGCAGTATTTGTGAGAGTCTGGCATGAACCACTTTTAGGGAAGTGAGTCCATATAAATCATTATACAAATTGATGTTGTGGTTTGACACTGTGCGAAGTTGGCCTGTTATTATTTTAGTTTGGTGCTCAAGTGCTTATGAGTTAATTCCTCTGGGTTTGCACAGCTGGCAATCTCTCAAAATTGAGCAAGTTTGTTCTTTATTGGTATCTAATTTGGAGGAAGCATCTGAAAGGAGCCTGCTGCTGTATTTTTGATACTGTTGGGCAAAGATAATGGATCTGCTATTCAGAACCTCGCACTCCTCAAAAGGGTGGTAATGTTGGTCAAGGTGGTTACAGCTGCTGTAGGAAGCTAGTGGAAAATGAAGGGGAGAGGGTCACCTTAGGATGACTGGCTTTGAGCATGGTCTGAGTTTAGTTGGTCTCTGCAGAATAGCTGTGCAGATATTGCTTCTGTTCTCAGCAGCCTCTTCAGATGACTCTGAAATTCTAAGGGGGAGTTAGTGACCTATGGGAGTTAGTGACTAGTTAAGAAAGACCAGTGAAAAGGTAGATGTAAGTTGTAAGAATGTTTTTCTGTAATTGCTAACTGCCTAACCCTCTAATTTGTCAAGATCTCTCTGCAAGGCCCCTCCACCCTTGAGGGAGTCAGCAGTTCCTCCTAATTTAGTATCATCTGCAAATTTACTTTGTATGCGTTGTTTAGGTGTGTCTTAGGTTACTATTATGTGTGTCAAACCTCACTTTGCCCTTCTTTGCCCACTCGTGTTTGGGAAGATCTGGAGTTCCTCATCATTGGCACAGCGTTTAGCTTAGCTACCTGAAAGACCTTTGGGACATCTACAGGGAATCATGGCTGTTTCTGCATCTGAGTTGCAGAGTTTCAGCATGGGAGAGTAAGCAGTGAACAGCCATGAGGAAGAACCAGCAGCACCTGCACATCTCCTTCCCTGATTTGAAAGGTTGGCGTCCTTCACCAATTATCACATAGTCTGAACTGTCACAGAGTCACAGAATCACCCGGGTTGGAAGGGACCTCAAGGATCATGTAGTTCCAACCCCCCTGCCTAGCAGGGCCACCAAACGTACACATTCAGATCAGGTTGCCCAGGACCCCGTCCAACCTGGCCTTCAACACGTCCAAGGACGGGGCATCCACAACCTCCCTGGGCAGCCCGTTTGTCCCTGTCCCTTAGAAACTTAATGCTGCTTAATAAGCTTGCTGGCGATGAGGCCATATGCTTTAGATTTTGTTGTACTGAAGAACCAGCTTTCACTTCATATAAATAGGGCTTGTATCTCTTCAAGTGAGACTCACTAGTCAATAGGTGCCTTGCGCATGGTAGCTGTCAGGCAAATTAGTCCTGAGAGATGTTCTCTTTAAAGTAGTTATGTGTAATATATAAGCAGTTCAAGCATGATTGAAAAAGAAATTAGGTATGACATTCTCTGGCCACTTTTGTCTTTTATTTGCTGACATTGAATGTCAATTAGTGTCACAACATAATTGCAAAATAATGTAATAAAAAGGAGATACAATTCTTGGAAGCACGATGATTCTGTTTTACAAAATAGAGAAAGCAAGATGCAGTGAAACTTGGATGGAGTTGCCTGAAGTCATGAGAGATTTTGTTGCAGCCTTAGAAAGGCACTGCAAGTTCTGCTTCAGAGATTTGTGTGTGTCCTGTGTTTTGTTGCTAGAGACTCATCTGGCCTGTGGAACTCAGTCCTAATGGAAAAGCATTTGTCTTCTGGTAGGAAAACAAATCCTAAGCTAATGGAAATTTGCATTATTATGAGCTTGTTAATGAATTCCTTTGCTTGCTCATATCAGCCTCTGACAAAAAGCAGGGATTCAACTATATATTTGTCCATTCGAACAAACAGTTCATTTTTAATTTTGACCACAATGGTAAATTAAAACACCCCAAGCAGTAAACAGCAATATTTTTTTTTTGGTTTTGGAAGCTGTAACTATTGCAGTGTCAGCAGGGATGGTTCCAAGCAACATTTTCTGATGCTTGCCTGGAGGCATTAGAAGAAACCGTTCCTCTAGTCTGGCTGTTTTAAATTGATTGTACATGGGAGGTCCTGACTTTGAGAGTGTGTATGTGTAGCAGAGTCTGTGCCCTTCCTGACCCTTTCATGTCCCCCCAAGCTTTCCAAGTGATGGCTTTATGTGTACAAACAGGAGAGTAACGTTTGTGTGTTTGGTCAGAGAGCTGTGAAGGAGGAAAAAAAAAAAAAAAAAAAGTATTGCTTGCTGCTGCTTTCTGCACTGCTGTTCCACATGGCTGAAGTGTGAGGTCACCTGTGTGGGTACTGAAGCTTTGGCTGTGGAAGGCTGAGTAAGAATGAGAGAATGCTATCATTGCAAAGGTGTGAATGGGAGCAGGGGAGCAGCAGGTTCATCTGTGCCCCCTAGCACCTTTGTGCTTTCAGATCCTTGGGCTGCACTCTTTCTAGCCTGGGAACACAGGCAAACTGAAGGAAAGAATGGACGCTTCAGAGACTGAGGAGGACAGCCCAAGATCTGCCCACAAGTTTAATAAATCTCTGGGGACTGAGGAGCATGGTTTATGTGAGATATGGGCCAGGGTGAGATCAGGTGCCCCTGACCATAGAGGAACTTTCTTCTCCATCCTTGTACCGCACAAGACATCAGCACTGGAAGCATGTTGGGTATCCCTGTCCATTCATTTGTAGAGTGAGGACAGTCCACGAAACATACTCTGCATGATTTTTGGTGGTGAAGATAGTACACACACTCAGTGTGTGATAGTAATTCAGATAGTAGACCAAAAAGTAAGAGCCCCATTGGGCTCTCCTTTCTCTGCTTTCGGATCTCCTACAATGTTTTCCTGTCTGACAGGCCTTCCTATTTCTATTTAATTCTACTTTTCTGTGATTTTTTTTTTTTTTTTTTCCTCCCTTCTGTCTCATCTTTAAAGATAAAACAATAAGCCAGGCATTAGCAACTCTTGTAGCTGTAAACCTATTTCAGAGAAGGGACATTATGCTCTGTGTTTGATTCACATTGAACACACAATGCTCATAAAAGTCTGAATGTACAGGTTTAGGCATTCTTGTTACCACTTTGTAACTGTGGGTTATGAAACAACTACAGTAGTGTACTGTGGTTTTAAAACTACCTTAGTTATTTTATAATGAGCCCCAACAGAAACATTATCAAAAGGTAGTATAAAGTTTGTCCAGAACATGTTTCATTTGATGATGTATACATGGTTAACTTTACGTCATACTAGTCAACCTGAGAGGGAGACATTTCACATAGGAGGCATATACTTGGGGGATAGGAGGCATTATATATAGTGTAAACGTTACCCAAGTGGAGATTTATGCCATGTTTCCTCTAGTTAGTAGGTCATAGAACTTTGGTATAAAACATTTATGAGGAAATACTGTTTTGTCGTATACGAGCAAGAGCCTTAATAGACTGCAAAATCATTAGATCATACAGTTCTTACAGTTGAATTTGCTGTGATGTTGTAAGCCAAAAGTGGGAAATAGCAAGTTAAAGCAACTACTTAAATTCTGCCTTCTGGCCCACAAGTCAGAAAGGGGTAAAAATAGCTTGGGAAAAAGAACGGTCCTGGAAGAGTATCAGGATTGATGTTGCTAGAGCTTCAACTGCAGTTTATTAGTGAAGTCCTGCTGAATGCATTTGCTATGGGACTAGTTTTTGGAAAGATAATAATGTTGACTTTTGATTGTACAGGTGTTTAGATATGGGGTGATGTTTCTGTAATTTTTCTTCCTTCCCACTTCTGTGAGTTTGTCCTTAATACTCGCATTTAGATGTTGAATCAGATTACTTTCTTCTGCAGTTCTCTTTAGCCTTCTGGTTTTCTTTTACCATCATAGTGCTGTCCAACAATTGATCTATTTTTCTCTATGTAGATTTTTATATTCCTTTGTTTGCTTCTTGCCTGTCAACAGGCTTACGTTTTGCACGAGTTGCAGAGGTGAAGTGGCAGCACCTAGCTTGGCTTTTTTGGATCTGTGGATAAAGGTCAATGTCCAGAGAATGGAAATGCTCAGAAAATTGAAAACATTTCAGCTTAACTTTTGGCTATGTACTTCAAACTTGTTAAGAGCTTGCTAGGGTTGTAATTGTCCTTTAGATGGTAATGACTTGACAGCATACTATGTACCTGGAAATTTAATCTATGTCCAGCTTCTCTATAGTGTGATTTTAGACAAGTCTGACTTGTTTAAACATGGACAGATGTTTCCTGCCATCTGGTCACAGCAGGGAACCTGTGTGCTGGGAACTGGGGATGGGACAGGGGATGCCCTTGCCATACCCAGCGCATCTCTGCAGCCTGAGGATGTCAGGTCACCTCTGTGTTTCTCTGTCCTCGCCCTGAGCTTTCAGGAACTTGGACTGGGAGCAACCTGTGCCGCAGTTGTTTGCTATGGCCCTGTCAACCTTGGTTGTACGTGTAGATGCTGCCAGCCAAAATGCAGCACATCCAGCACTGCTCCCACATCCTCAGGATGGGCACTGGGACCCCAAATCAAAACCCTTTAATCACGGATGCACTCAAACCTGCAAAACACCTGGTGTGACATCCTCAGCTCTTGCCTTTGCTATGCTCTTATTGGCACCAGTCCCTGTATGAGTTCAGAGAAAAAGTAAAGGGAGACAGCACTATAGAGCATTTTTGGAAATCCTTCCTTTGAGGATTGGCTGTTTTCCAGAGAGTTAATGGTTTTTATCACCTCCACGTTTTTCTTAGAAAATTAAAAAAAAAAAAAGAGAGAGAAAAGAAAACCGAAAACAACTCAACACATTAATTTCTGGATGGAGGCCTATGATATCTAAAATATTCAGCAACTCTTTATAGTGACAAGTTTGTGATTTCTGCGCTTGGATTTGAGTGATTTATGAGAATGTAGTAAACAGAAGCACAGTTCCCTTTCAGCCACATGCTGGAGTCTTTTCCCTGTGCAGAATTCTGTGCTTAAAAAAAGAACTTTGTAGAGTTACTCCTGTTGTTTTAGAGAAATATTTTCCATATGTAGTCCCCAGAAGAGAAGGGTCTGAGGTGAGGATGAGGCATGAGATAATTGTCATGCTTAAGTTAAAAACAAAGCCCGCTTAGTTGTACCATTCAGCATCCATAGGAGACACAATCTGAAGCAGGAGTGCGCAAGAGAGTCCCATAATCTCTGTTTAGTTTTCCTGCCTCAGGGCAAATGACTGAAAAATTTCCTCATACCTGAACTGGATTTTCTTGAACCGGTAACAGTGTTAGTGTGTGACTGTAAGGAGGGATGTACCCATGAAGCTGTTTCTCCTAAAACTTTGAAGTCATCCTTGGTTAGCTGTTGTCCTCAGGTATTCTGTTTTCATTTCTTTCTCATGATCCATCTTCTCTTTTCTTGGCTGGTCTCCCTGTGCTGAAGCGGGCCAGCCTCGAATATTCCATTTTGCAGAAGTACTGGCACGATTCAGGAACCTAAATGGAAGAGGGCGTTTGTGGGATTGCAGCCTGGAAATGCCTCAGGGCATGTCCCTTTGGGCAGGTGTGTGCCTGTTTGGTCCAAATGGGCTCCTTACCTGATTTCCACCAAACATGCAGACAGTGCGCATGTGGTGCACAGAGGTTTAAAAAAAAAAAAAAAAAAAAAAAAAAAGGGGGGGGGGGTTGCAAAATGAGAACATGGCCATCAATGTTTGACTCTGTAGCCATCTTCCTTTTGGAAAGCTAATTTGTTTTCTCAATTTATTTATCTGTGCTGAAATGTTGCTTTAGCTAGGGATACTGGATGTGCCTGTAGGAAGGTTGACCTTGTTCTCCTCAACAGCGGAGATGTAGCTGTATCCTGGAGAGCTGAAAATGATTGTGCTGGAAAATGCTTTCACTTTACATAGTGCAAACAATCCTTGAAATTAATCCTAAACTTGGAAGAGCTTGTATGGCTTTTTTCACAGTTTCTTGGTAAGAATTAACATCAGTCTTCCTGCAGCGTTTAAGAATGCTAATTGAGTAAATGAAGACTTCATGAAAAAGGTATGGATTGTCCACAGTGCTAGGCTTCTGATGAATGCATCTTGTTTGTCTTATTTCACTTTTTCCCCCTCTACAAGAGTTAATGGTTTCCCATTGTCCTCATTCAGTGTAAATTTCATGCAAAGAGCTGAGAAAAAACACTGTCAAATTTACCCAGAAATTGTAGTTTGAGTTTTTAAGAGTGTGGGAATGGCAATTTATCGGTGTCCTGGGCTGTTCTATGATTCTATGATCTTTAATTTAAATATGTTGGCTAGGAAACGGGTGTTTGAGAAGTATAAACCATCTGCTATCTGAAAAATGAGTTTAGATTTGGATGTTTTGAGTTAGGTGCCTGATATGTCCACAGTCATTGGTCTCTTTTAGAAATGTAGGCTTTTAAGTTCTCATATAAATGAAAAAGTGGTGAAGGAAGCATGTGTGTTATCTGTTGTTCATGTTTTTGTTAAACGTGAATTGCTTTTATGGGAATTGACCTGTCAGAAGATGAATGCTTACAAAAAAGCAAAACCTGATCTGGTTAACAGATTCCGGTCAGTTCTTGTAAATCTGACATGCTGTCTTGTAAAATTCTCCAAAGTTTTCTGATAAAAACAGTTTTTTATCTTCAATGTATGCATATGTTGAAGTATTACAGGTTAGAAACATGCTGCTTCTTCAGTATTCTTTTTTCAATATTTTACTTAAATGTGACTTCTTTCTTTCAAAATCCTGCTATCTAATGTTGTCCTGTTAGAAGCAAATGAAGAAATATGCATACATTTTGGGAATTCAGCTTTACTCTGCAATTTTTAATCTGAGACAGTGCACGTGATAAGGCGTGTTGTGGTTGTCTTCCTGGCAGAACATAAGGGAATATTCAAAAACTAATGCTAGGAGTGGCTGCTGGTGGGGTTTCCTTTCCCTCTTGTGCTGGCCTCTGAGCATGCCAGTCCCTCAGTATACCAGCTCTGGAGTTTCTCATCCCTTCTCTCCAGGAACCAGTCTTGCTCCACCTCGCTTCATCACTTTGCTGTGTTACTCTACTTTCATCACTCAAATTGCTTAATTAGGTGAAGCCTAGGGTGAAGTGTGGTGCTGTGTGCAAGTAATCACTCAGGGCAGCTTGGGTGTTACAGCTGATGCAGCAGCTTAGGTCAAAGATCTGAAGTCCACCTTTTCCACATTGGCATTTGTTTCTGTGATGTGTCATGCATTCTTCTTTTGGTTATTCTCTTATGCATCTGGTGTATATTTCCTAATCCATACACTTCTGAGCACTCAGTAAGCTCTTCTCATTAGTAGCATTTTACATCAGTTCAGGTAACTCAGAAGATAGCACATTTGGATCTTTCCCAGTCTGCATATTTTTCCCTGGGTGCCACATACTTTCCATGGTTGGCATAGGTCAAGACCATATGCTTTCCCTGTGAATTTGTTCATACTCAGGTACCTGCTTTATCCACTGCTTCATAGTCCTCTTTACTTCATTGTTTAGTTTCAAGCAGCTAACCATGTGAGCAGATTTCATCCTTCTCCAGTTCTCATTTCTTGGCTGTCCATGTGTGATGGTTCAGTGTCAGTAGCTCATGGCTGGTGTAGACAGACTTCATTTTCTGTGTGTGTGTGTTACTGATGTACCATTTTTTGTCATTCTTGATCTATAGCACTGCTAAGAAATCTAATCTTCTGGGACATGTGTATTACGAAGTGAAGGATTTTTGTAAAAGGTTATTTAAATCTTCAAGTTAGGCTTTCAGCACAAGTAACTAGGATTAAGTTAATTTGTTCATATATTCATCTGTCTCAGCATCAGATCTCTGAAGTGTGGTCTATAAAAGCATTTTTTGTTGCAGCATTGTATGATGAAGCATTCGTCACCTCCCCTGTTACGATAACAGCGTCAGCCTTTGAAGTGCAGACATTCTGAAGAGCTGAATGCACTTCCTCCTTGTTGACTTCTCTGGGAACTAGGAATTCAGCAGTCAGAACCTATGGGAATGAGTCCAAATGAACCTCTAGACACTCAGCCAAGCACTGCGTGGTTGGCAGAGTTTTCCTGTGTTTGATACCTAATAGCAGGGTTGCTTCAGTTCTTATGAGAGCAACTCTTTTTTCAGAGTCTGGGAAAGTTTACTGTCTGGAAGTAGCTGGGAGAGCTCTATTACCATGTTTATGTATCTGTAGATGTAAAACGTGATCTACAGCAACACAAAATTTAAAATTTGGTGGCATCCCAGGAAATACTTAATTGCATTTGTGCTTCATTACAAGACTGTCTCCTTTTCTGGAATTTATTTTAGCTAATTAGTTGGAAATGTCAAAGTAGCATTTCAGATGTCAGAAATGTCATATATTATCATATGTGAAGCAATTACCTCTTTTGACAAATATTTATTGTAGTGTCGTCTTTAATTAAATCTTCAGTACTCCTAGACAGAGAGAGCAGGTTCTTCCTAAAAGGAGTCCTTCCAGCACTGACAATGGGTGTTTGACTGTGGGACTTAATTGAACTTGGTTCTGAAAGAGTTAGTTGCTAGGGAGGATATATCAACATGGCACAGTTTCACAATGCTAGTGTCTGTCATTTTGGCAAAATTGTAAAACAGCCACCTCCCTCCAAACTCAGTCTCAGATGTCGCAGATCTGTTACGCTGAAGAAGATGCAGCTCCTTTTGTTCTTCTTCCACTGGAACTGCTTATAGGAGACAAAAATGCCACATGCTTATCCATCTTAGCTGCACAATGCAGAATTGCAGGCCTGTATAAACATTTTAAAAAAATCAAACTTTTTGCTTGTTTTATTTAGTACCTGGAGTTATTCTTCTGGAAACTTTTTACAAATGTGACTCTTTGGTTTTTTCCTCTCATACAGATAGGTCTTGTAGATGATGTGCCACTGAGAAATAATTTCTGACAGTTACAACTGAACCAGATAAACAGCTCTGCCAGCTTCCAAATAACACTTCAAAACAAAAGGGTTCTGCTTATCGTTTTCCATTTCTTCCTGCCTGTCAAACTATTTAGCTGTGCATTACCCATCACAAAAGGTCTCTGTTTTTCTGCTTGTCTGCTGCAGACATGGCTTTTACCTTCTCTGGAGGACCTTCTGTAGTACGCTTGTCCAGCTGTATTGCTCCTCAGCTCATCTTCGTGTTCATGCTCACGCTCTTTGGAGATACTGCATGTAACTGTTCCCTGTCATGGCCTGAAATTCAGCAGGAGTATTAACTTATATTTCCTTTTATTTCTTTTTCAGGCAGAAACAGCACCAGAAAGTGTCTGGGATGGTCCCAGTGTTCAGGTTAGCTCAGGACAGAACAATTCCGACCCCACAGGACCCGGCGGCTCAGCAGCTTCCCAGAGCTTGGTGGCTCCAGCTGGGGTCTCGGCAGGTGCCTCGGCTGCAGCTTCTTTCTTCATCAGGTTTGTCACCTTTCTGTTTTTTGTAACTGCTTGTGGATTTCCAAATGGTTGTGAAATGTTCTTGAGACTTTTTTGATGGGTAGAAGGTGAAGTGTTTGGTGCTGGTTGCTGAGAGATAGAGATGGTCATCTGTGGCTTTAAGCTGCCAGTGGGGAGCAGGGATGTGACACTGACATCCCATTTCTCTCTCGGCAGACTTGAGCAGGAACCTTAGTTGACCAAAACCCAATCACATACCTGTTAGTCTTTATCTAGTCCTTAATGGACATTTCTACCTGTAGCAAATCTGGTTTTCAATAGTTTTTCCTTGGAGCAAAAGCTAAAATAACAAAGTTTTTACACTTGGATCAAAACTAAAAGAGGCTTTTATTTAGATTTTTTTTTTTTCAGCAGCATGGCCATGTGTGCATATATAAGTTGTTTTTTTTTCTTTTTGTTTTTTTCCCCTTGTTGGTAGCAACAGTTAAAACGGTTTAAGACTTTTATAGCACTAGGATAGTGCTAGAGCAATCTTCTTTTTTTCCCTGTTCTTGGGTCTTATAATGAAAATAAACTGTTAGTTTTGTTTGTGAAACTTTTGTTGTAATTAGCACTGTTGTCTAAATGCAATACGCTGTCAAGCAGATGGTATTCCAAGCAACAAAATTCAGGGCTTTGTACTTGCATTCCAAACTCCTTTTTAAATACAAAACTGAACATGTTTTGAGACAATACTGAAAAAAACATATGTCTGTGAGTGACATTAAAGTAAAATTTATGCACTGAGGATCCTTTTTATTCTTGTAAAATTGTATTGTTTCTTTTTCCTTAATTATTTTTTTTTTTTTTTTTTTTGCAACATTTGAAAAAACGAATTTTAAATTGTAATCTGAAGTCAACGAGAGCTCTTCAGAAAATAGCACTTGGGCAGATGAATGTCGTATGATGAGTCTGAAGCATTAGGTATCTGTGTACCACTATGCTTCTATGCAAGAGGTAGGGAAAGGTCTGTGCCAAGTGTCGTGTGTGGAAGCTCATGTTTTGGGTCTGTGCTGCAGGTTTAAAGTCGACATAGAGAAATGTTGCTGACAGAGGATAACGTGTTTTGTTTTAAGATAGTTATTTGAAGTTGGTGTGAGTGGAGAGGAAAGTGAGAGGAAAAGCTCAAACTTTTTTCTTTTAGTTAACTAAAGACAGGTGAATCCTTTCCGTAATATCTACAGTGGCCAGTTGAACAACTTTTATTGTAATATTGGGGGCATGAACAACCTGATTTAACCTACTGGAGTAGATTAAGCTCTATGATTTCACTGGAGAATCCAGAAAATAACACATTTAAAACTGAGAGAAAGAAATCAGTGCCTAATAATCTGAAAAAAAGATCCCAAATCTTTTCCTCCCAGTGATGCGTCTGTCACTGGTCAGCAAAACACAGTTCTGATTTTATTGTAGAGACAGGTCCTTGCTAATGATTGTCACTGGCTTAATTGAAAGATTCTTCAAGTCCTCAGTCTTGAAACAAGACTGAAAATGACATCACTGTGTTTGGATCAGGCCCTAATTGCTTCACATGAGTCTGTCTTTTGCCCTGACTGAATCAGTTTTACAGCTTTTAGCTAGCTAAAATGTTTCAAAATCCATTAGTTCCTTGCTTATTCCCTATGCATTTTCTCTGTCCAAAGTTCTCGTCATTATTTTAACCAAATAATAGGGCTGGTTGATTTTTTTTTAATTTTTTTTTAATTTATTATTTTTTACAAAGCACTCGTTTCTTTTAGCAGTTACCCAAGTTAGTATTTTCATTATTTTTAACTATATTGCTGATAAATGCATTTCAGCTTCATTTCTCAGTCTTCTCAGAGCCCCTCTTAAGAGGTGTTTTTTTTTTTTTTTTTTTTTAAATCCCTAAAAGCAAGCATTCATGGGCAGTCTTATGAAGATAGGAGGAGAGAGAGTTCCAATTTGATCCCTGGCAGTCATATATTCATTGAACAAGTCCTCAGGTGGATACTGTTGCCTAATCCTGGCCAGGCAGATCCATCCCCATCAGCATTAATCTCCGTCTCCCACAGCTCCCCCTTTGCTTCTAATGTGTCCTGCTGTGAGGGCCTATGGATCAAACTTTCAATGCTGTCCCCTCCTCTTGTTGCTGAAGTATAGCCCTTGGGAGGAAGAGGAGGAAGTCTTCAGAGATGAGAGGGAGACAGGTGCTGGCAGAAGCTGGGGTATAGGTAACTTATTCTGGAAGTGTTAAGTATTAGAATCAACAGTTCTAACAGTTTTTCTTCGGTCATGGTGATCAGGATTGATTGATCTAAGCTTTGCATGCCTATGTTTTTGTCCCTTTGCACAATCCAACTTTGAGCAATTGGTAGAAGGTCATCTCTGCCTTGAATCCTTAGTAGCAGTATCTTCTCTGTCCTTCACCTCTCATTCAGCTAAGCCTCTCTCAGCAAGCACCACTGGCAAATGCTGCAGTCCCTATTCATCATATTTTCTGATTATTCCCTTGTGATCTTTCTCTCGGTAGCCACTTAAACTGTAAACTTAATAGCAGGGCCAGTCTGTTATTTGAGTTATGTAAGCCTGGAACACATTTTGCCTTATTTGCTTCCAAAGTAAACACAGTTAATATATTGAAGATTTTACAAGCAATCTTTTTTTTTTCTTTTTTTTTTCCCCCCCCCCCAAAACATTCCCCTCTTGTCTTTCTATTGAGTACTTCCATCTTTACAGGAGTCCTTTTTAAATAGTGGCTGTGGATGGGCCTTTTCCTTTGGAAGAGGGCTGTTCTGTCGTAGAAATAAAGTAGCTAGGCAAAAATATGCATGTATATTAACTTTCAGTGTATGAGGGTGCAGGGTTAGTTACTTCAGAAGACAAAGCCTTTGTAGCTTGCTTGTGGAAACTGCGTCTGTGATTTACTTAGCAGTGGCAACAGTAGATCATGAATAAAGGCTTCCAGTCTTGTTCTTCATGAAGCAGTGTTAACTGTGTTTGTACAGGTCTGAGCACAATTAGCTTTTGGGTTGTGGCGTGGTTTACTGGCAGCACATAAATGTCTTTCAAATTAAAACTGGAATCTCTATTCAGTGAAATGGCACCCTTTGACTCTTGCTTGTGGGCTGGCTGGTACCTGTGAAGTCAAGTCTGTGCAACTTTTTTGGTTTACTTGTTTGTTTTTCACTCCAGTTTATTCCTCAATGACAGTCATAGTTTGTAAGGTCACAAATTCAGAACACAGTAAAACAATATTCATATCCTTATGTGGGAAAAAAACCTAATAGCTGCAGCCAGAGTCTTTACCTGGTGGTAAGAAGTACATGGGGTTAAAATGAATATCTTTAAGATCTTTGTAGTGAGTGCATTGATTCTGTTAAGTGTGTGTGCAGCCCAAGTTCATGTATTCAGCCAAAGCTCTTTTTCATTTGAGTGTCATATTTAATTTCTTTAAGCTTAATTATGCTCTGCTTTTCAAAATAAAGAAAAAAGAAAAACATTCATTACCTCGAAATGCAGACTCCAGTGTGGAAGTGCTAAGTATTCAAAATCAAAGCCAAATATTAGAAGCAGCAGACAGAAGTGTATTAAGAAATTAAATAGTTTTAAGCCTTTTTCCCTCACTCTGATCTGTCATAGAGGAGAAGAAGCTTTGATTAACTGTGCCACACAAGCAAATTGCCAGACATTACTCAATGGTCTTGTTACTGAAGGGCTGTGGAGGATTTAGCCGAAAAATGCAGTTTCTCAGTAGGTCACTGTCAGAATGAGAATGCTGGAGTAAAAAGTGCAGCTCATCAGCACTGTTGGCTGTGAAGAGGCTCCCAGTTGACCCTTACAGTGCAGGTGAAGTTTTAAGTGGGCATTCCTCAGATTTAAGGAAAAATGCAAGTGGGCTTTGCCTATTGGTGTGGACTGAGCCATGCCTTGCTGTAGTACTGCATACTTTGTATGTGCTTCTAAAGTCTTTTACTGTTCTTTGTCGTCTTTTTTTTTCTTTTTTTTTTTCTTTTTCTGTGTAAGCAACCTGAACAAACTTGAAATTACCAAGGGAAAATATGTGAGAAAGCTGTAGGACCCTTCTGTGAGCTGAGTTCTCTTATGCTTTCGACTAAGTAAATATTGACTGGTTTTGGTGGAAAGCTGTAATAAGCTGTTAGATTTTGTTAGCCAGACACCTGGGAAAGGGTGGAGGTGTTGTATCGGAGAGTAGGCAGAAAGACAGTGAGAAGGGGGAGAATGAACTTGGAAGAGGTTAATTGTTTAAAAAGAAAATGCCACTCCCATGAGAGAGAAATCAGGGCCCCCTGAAAATGAAACAGTTGCTATTAATTTGTGATTTTTTTTTTTTTTTTAATTTTACTTTTTTTTTTTTTTTTTTTGCCTGTTGGTGGCTGGTGACAGTCATGGCAGTACTGCCTGTGCCATCACCTGAAGTTTCTGGCCTAGGTATTCAGTGATGGGGATAGCTAAGAAAAATCAAAGCCGTTTGGAGGAAACTGTGCATAAAGCCAATTGACCCTGAGCAAGATTGAACAGAAAACAAGCTGTATTGCATCTTACATTTTAATATTCTTTGATATTGGATTGTTTTTGTGTCTTTTCAGGCTAGTTTGGGCACAGCGTTGCACTTGCTGCTGTGAGACCATTGCCTTCGAAGCAGTGATGAATTACTCTTCCAAACACAGCACTCACTGTGCACTCCCTGGTTTCTAGGTCTCTAAATTATTTGCTGTGTTGCTGGGCTTCACTAGATTAAAATCAGTTAAGTTAATAAATCTGGAGAATCACAGTGGTGAATCGCACCCTTTATCTTTCCATTCATCGTATTTCTGCATGTTTAGGAAAGCTGTGTCAATTTAGGCATGACATAAAACATTACATGATATGCTTTTTACAAGCAGCTTTTTTAGCAAAAGGTAACATACAATCTCTGAGTAATGCAATTGAACATCTTATGAGTTAAAATAAGCATAGTCTTTTCCTAGATTTGGGATATTCCATCATATTGTAATGCCTGTGAGTTGTGGATTACAGAATCTAATTATTCACTAATGAGCAGTAATGGTACATATAAACTAAGGGTCACTATCCTATTACAGGCACCTGATGGTTCACTGATAAGCATTTGGTCATTAGATTGACCATAAAATATAGTCAATAATTGAGGTTAGTCATAGAGCAGACACCTTATCAGCACTAGGCATGGTGGGACAGCTTGCCAGTACTCTGTGTACTGATTGTGCTGTGACTGAGCATATGATTAGGGTATTGAAGCAGTCTGTATCTAATGAAACTGCAGGAAAGGCACAGCAGTATTAGCACAACCACTAAATGACTAATGCGTTTTTGTTCCAAGCTTCAGACACTTCAATTAGTTCCAATAAACTCTGATCTAGTGTAGCGGTAGGCAGAGGATTCAGATATTTTGTGTACATGCTTTCATTACGCTAGTCAAAATTTGTAATGTTTCGGGGACAGATGAAATCTACGTGGCTTTGAATGAAAAATGATGGAAATAATAAAGGCTGTCATTACCGTTTTTACTTCACTTTTTCAGTTTTATTTTTGCATTTTTAAAAATCAGATTTCTTACAGAGACAATAGCTGCTGCCTGGTTTAAAAGATGAAGCTGACAGTAGCAAATTAGATGTCTACATCTTCTGCTTTAAGATTCACTCATGCAGTTTATGTAGGCTTGTGCATATAGATCTAAACTTAGAATGTGTTCCTTAGCGTTTTGTACCATGTGGAACATTAGTCAAATAGTCCTCCTCTTGAAGGCTTTTGAAGAGATATTGATTTTACTGTGCTTCAAACTGTTGCTGAGAAAATAACCTCAGAAGCATTCTTTTATGATTCCTCTTTTTTTTTCTTTTTTTCCGTGAGGATGCCTTAACTTTCATAAATTATTTAATACAGTGAAGGATGCAAAATGCCTTTTGTCTGTCTGAACTGCTGTTCAGGCGTCTGTGATGCGACCTTGGAAAGTAACCATAGAAACACGTTAAAAGCATCAACCGAAAATCAGTAGTTGGGTTTGACAGTGATGCAAATTCTGTGAAAGAAGATTATGATGTATTAGGAACACTTGAGGCATATATTACTGCTAACCTGTTAAACCTGATTATTCCATGTCAGTCAGTACTTTCAGAATCTAATACAGGGGGGAAAAAAAAAGAACAAAAAAACCCCCATAATTTTATTTTTTTAACTTGCTATGTTTAAGATGTTTCCAGCTAAATCACTTCATCCTGCCATTTTCTGTCCTTCTAAAAGCAAGAATTATATTTCTGCTAAGCACATAATGTAGTTCACCAATTCTCTGTATTTAATAGCTGTAAACTTTTGCCCTGTACCACGCTGGGATGTGCTGGTATCCTGGCTTTGTGCAGAGCTGGCATAATTTAAATCTCTTTGACAATTTAAGTAGATAACTGGGTTTGAGTAAGTGGTAGTTCACCAGAAGGTGAAGAAAACGTGTGACACATTGGATCCTGAGCCAGACATTTTAGTGCTGAAATGTAGTAGCCAGGCCAGTTTGTGATGTTGCAACAGAAGTGCTTGTGATGATTACGGGTAACTATAGTAAATTTTTGGTGAATCACAAGTCAGAGGAAGAAGCAGAGTCAGTTGTATCCTCATTAAGGATAATCCACATCTAAGAAATTCTATGTTGAAGTGTCAGAAAATTAAATTTGAATTAATTACCTGGGAAGGTGGGATCCTGGCTTTTCCTGGCCTTGTTGACAGAGGTAGCCAAAGAGCTGTGCATGGTTTGTCTCCTCTTTGTGGGCTTGTGGCAGTATCATGGGAGCTCTGAGGCTCTTCCAGGGGCAAAGCAACTGACATTAATGCAGCTCAGCAGCCGCTCGGAGCATCAGCCCTTCTTCATTAAATCCCCACAGTGTCCTACTTCCTCTCGCTACCATCCAGTCATTGTTGAAAGCCAGTCAGGAACGGTGGCTGACCAATGTGATGGGCAGAGTGTCCAGATGTTTCAGGGGGTGCCAAATATGTAATCCCATTTTTCCCATCAATGAATCTCTCCTCAGAATCTGGTGAGCTGGAACAGCCTGGTCACTGCAGAGCGTTGCCCCACCACATGGTACTGGAAGTGTAAAACCTTCACAGATGCCTTTTCCGTGCTGTATGGTTTCGAGTTGGATATTAGGAAAAACATACTCTCCAGGAGAGTGGTCAGGCACTGGCACAGGCTGTGCAGGGAGGTGGTGGTGTCACTGCCCCTGGAGGTGTTCAAGAAATGAGTGGATGTTTAGTAGGAAATACTGGTGGTAGATAGATCTAGTTGGACTGGATGATCTTAGAGATCTTTTCCATCTTTAATGATTGTATGATTCTAGGAAACCCTCGTGCAGATGGAGATGGAGTGAGTGACACTGGAGGGCTTGCCTCGTCCTGCTGGTGCCGTGCTGCGACTTCTGGAATGCTGTTGCTAGCAGTCCCTGGTGTGTAAATGTGACCTGCATATAGCCCAGTGCTATGCAGGGACAGGGGATGAATCAGAGTGTGTAGCATTGTGTAGTATCTTGTATCATCTTTAGGCAGCTTAAGCTTTCCTAGTTGCTGTGGCAGCATAATAATGCCTATAATTAAGGACAAACTAAATAGTGTATGGCTTAGGTATATCCTGTTTAGCTTTTGCACATAAGGAGGATAAACGAGAAGATAAGACTGAATTTAGTAGGCTTTGTTTGTGCAGACAGAAATGGCTCTCAGATCAGTGTGTTTTAAGAGCAAGATATCGTTACTGGTATCATTACTAATAGTGCATCATACCATATGCTGATAAAGCACTATGTAAATTAAGCCAAGTTCCCTGCTATGAAGAGCTCATCTGTGAAGACTGTGAGACTGATGGGGAAGACAGCTGGGGACACAGAGCTGTGGTTCAGCAAAAAGGGAAAGTAAAGAAGCCAAAGTAGTTGAGAAGAAAGGGAACAGTGGAGTTTTGGATTTTGGCACTTCTGAGTTGAGCAGTATTGAAAGTGTGAAGAGGTGAAGTGTGAAGAGTCTCAGAAGTCAGCAGATTTGAGATGGCAATATGGCTGATTAATATGTTTAATTAAATGTGGGAAGCTTTGAATGATCATCTGTGGTGGAAAGCCAGTGGTGAGGATTTGAGAGAGCCATGAAGGGAATTGGCTGAGAAACTGGGTTTGTGTTCACTAGATGAACAAGTAGCACTGGGCACCTAAGAATCATTGCCTTGGCAAATGAAGCTCCCCAATTCAGAAGACAAGTGTTCATGATTCAGACCAAGGAGGGATTGTGCAAGGCATCAGTGTCAGGGAGATGTTTGGGAGGCTGGGCCATAGGGGAGGTGTGGGAGCAGGATAAACTTTGCTAGAGGTGGCAGAATAATGCAAGGAGGGAGGCTGGTGACAGCCAGGATGGCAGGAAATATAAGAAGGAAGGGACAGAGTGAAAGAAGGGGAAAAATGAATTCAGTGAGGTGAATACATTGTAATGGAGAAGGATGTTCTAGGTCTTTACTCTTTCATAGCAGAAGCTAAATTAAGGCACAAAAGAACACTCACAGTGCTTCCTGCTGACCATTTGCCTTAAGTTAAAGTTCTTTTTCATGTGATGCTGTCCTTGGGAAAGGCTGATTTTTGTAAGCCCAAGTGCCTTGATGGATAATACAGGAGGTTTTGGAGCACCAGAGGCAGCCTCCTTAGGAGATGAAATGACTTCCTGAGCTGCTTTAGGTGATTCTGTGCAGACAGTATTGCAGTATTAGATTTGCTCTGTGTTCTGAGATGTTCACAATGCCCAGGAGGAAGAACAAGGCAGGATAACTTCAAACAGATGTGTTCACAAATACATGGTAGGACAGAATTGGTGCCTTCAGAGCTGCCAAAGTTTGAATTTATAGAGACACAAGTGATTAATGGGACGTGCATGTGTGTTGGGTAAATGGTGAACGGTGAATGGAGTTATAAACTAGTGAAAAGCCTGAAGCATTTATAGATGATCTGACTGGAGTCATGCAGATGCTTATTTTCTTCTCTCTCTGATCCTCTGCTTTCATGAGCTTAATATTTTATCCTATAATTTAGGATTTTTTCATGTGATCTTGTCTGTACTTCCTTATTCATTCATAGCTGCATGTAACTCCTTATGCAGTCCATCTGAACATGCCCCTTGTCAAGAGGAACAGTTCTCCCATTTCACCCATCCCAGCCCTTTCCCTCTGTCTGCTTTTTTGCCTCCTTGGCTCCTGAACATCAGTGCCTGTTCTGGCCCCATTATCTGGGGCTTCTCAGCTTGGTGGCTGTGGCAGCTGCACTGATAGTTTTTTTGCAGCAGGAATGGGGGATTCCATTGGTAAAATGATAATGGTGACTTTCCTGCAGGGCTGTAATTTGACAGTTTGCACCTGTCTCACAGCTTTATTGGTGTCTTTCAGGTTCTTTCAATAACATACTTAACTATTTTAATGCTTTATATTAAGGCATGACAGACTTAGCAATTGAAATAGTAAAATTGGGCTGGTAATAGAGCATTTAGCTCTCGTGGGTGATTTGCAGTCACTCTGACACTCAGTTTACTGAGTGTTGTATGCAGTTTGTAGGGTGTGTGCATTTTCAGCTGACGCTGGCTGTGTTCTGAGCTCAACTGCTTTGCTTGCTTGTGCTAGTGGCAAAATGAAATGCTTTGCATTACCGTTTGTAACAAAAATGAAATGTCAAGGCAAAATAAAGCACCAGCACTACAATTGCGGAGCTTGACCGACTGCAAGATTTCAAATCCTTCCTCATCCTTCCTGTTGAATGCTGGAGGGTGTTTCCAAGTGCAAGGTTTTGCACCTGGGTTGTGGTAACTTCCACTATCAGTGCAGCCTGGGAAATGAAAGATTAAAGCACAGCCCTGCTGAAAAGGACCTGGGGATAATAGTGGATGGCAAGGTGGACGTGAGTCAGCAGTGTGCCCTTGCAGCCTGGAAAGCTGAATGTATCCTGGGCTGCATGAAAAGAAGCATGGCCAACAGGGTGTGGGAGGGGATCCTGCCCCTCTGCTCTGCACTGTGAGACCTCATCTGGAATACTGTGTACAGTTGTGGAGTCCTCAGTACAGGAGGGATATGGACCTGCTGGAGCCTGTCTGGAGGAGGACTGCAAAAATGATCCTGGGGATGGAACACCTCCCCTGTGAGAACAGGCTGGAAAAGTTGGGGCTTTTCACCTTGGAGAAGAGAAGGCTCTGGGGAGAGCTGAGAGCATTTTGGTATCTGAAGAGGGGCTGTAAGAAAAAAGGGGACAGACTCTTTAGCAGGGTCTGTTCTGATAGGACAAGGGGAAATGGTTTCAAATTAAAAGAGGAGTGATTTAAACTGGATATAAGGAAAGTATTTTTATAATAAGGGTGGTGATCCATTGTCACAGGTTGCTCAGGGAGCTGGTGGGGGTCCCATCCCTGGGGACAGCCAAGGTCAGGCTGGACAGGGCTCTGATGGAGCCTGTGGGTGTCCCTGTTCAGTGCAGGGGGGTTGGAGTAAATGGCCTTTAAATGTTCCTTCCAACTCAAACAATTCCATGATGATTGTATGATGATTCTTTTGGCATGATGCTTCCAAGCTCAGCCAGTACGTTGCTCAGCATTAGTGCTTTTCTGCCCATTGCTCTTAGATTTGCTTCACTTATCAAGAAGCAGTGCCCTATGGAGTTTTGAATATAAGGAAATGACTCAGTGGAAGTTAATCAGCATAAAATGAATCTAATCTAGAAGTTATTAGGGAAGTTAGTTGAAGTCCAGAATGAGGTTTAAAATATTCCTTGATAATGAATCTCAAGCTGGACTTCAGTAGTTCCTTGTTTCTCCTGAACTTTGAAGTTAGTATTTTCTGGTCAGAAAAAGACAAATTTCTCTATCTGCAACTATATGAAAAGACATGTCTTATATTTTCCTGCTAAGTGCTATTTTAAATGGTGCTGCAGTTTCAGCCCACTGTGTCTCTGAGACATATTGCTTCAGGACTGATGTCAGTTAAACAAATCACAGAAATGCTGGACTTTAAGCTTGTATGTCTCTCCTTTGTTTAAAAATGCTCATTGTGTGGGCATAAGACTTTGGTGATTTCCACTGTATCATTTAATACAGTGCATTTAACTCTGTAGCACTAGGTATAAGTAAATACCCCTTCTCCTTCCTCCCCCGCCCCCCCCAAAAAAAAAAGAAAAAAAAAAGAAAAAAAAAGTTATTTGCTTGTCAGTGTAGATGTCAAGCCTTTGACTAAGTATCTGAAATAAAACCTGGGTGAAGAAAGGACTGACCCTCCGTGGATTTTTTAAATGTGCACTGATATGTGGAACAGAGGGAGCTGAAGGTGATGAGAAAGGTATGTCTGTGGGGTCAGTGTGCTGGGATGGAGGAAGGTAACCTAAAAATATAACCACCCCCAGAGTTAATGGAGTCTTTACAGTTGGAAGTGACCAGAAATGAGAAAATCTTGCATTGGGGGGCCCTTGTTCAGCCCCGCCTGTTCTTCAGATGTCCCCCATGTTAGCCATGTCCTGCATTTTATCTCTCATCCTTTTCAATCACAGACGTGCCTGTTCTTTCCTGGGAGCAGCATGAATGAGCAGAATGTTTTTGCTTTTCATACCAGATTGTTTTTGATGAATAGTGTGGAGTGCAATATCCTTTGTAACAAAAATAATGAATTGCCTGATAAGTCATTTTAATGCTGGCTTCCTTCTGTATATCGGGAGCTGGTATTGCAGAGCAAAATGTTAAATGATCTATTAAAGTAATTACTTTAATAATGAATGGCTAGTTAGCACCATTGTTTCTGTTCCATTACTTTTTAGTTTTAAAAGTGGTTTTATTACTTTTTCTTGATAGAATACAAATGAGACTAAAATTTAGTTTTTCTCAACCTGTTTCAAGAGTTTGTGTCCTGCTGGCAAATAAATCCAACTGTTTTTGCCTAAGGTGTGTGCTTAGATTGATGTGGTTCTGCCTCCTTTAGCTCAGTTCCTGAAATAGAGCGAGACAACACTGCTGGCAGTCAGGTAGCTGTGTTTTCAATACGGAGCATCTATGTTGTCTGCGACCCAGAAGCTGGTGTATTTCTATATTAGGTGTTGACAGTCTTGCTTACATAAAGATTAACCTACATGGGTTTTCAGCAGTTTGTCATATGGCACAACTGTAAACAGTGAGCATAGAAGTACAGCACTGTGTGCAACTGCTCCTGCTTTGTTTAACATCATTAGAGAGCAGAGCTGGAAATGGTACGTGGCAGGCTGCAGTGCCTAGCTGCTACCCTGCTGTGTATAAATCAGTCCATTCTTGATCCTTGGTCCTGGCTGTTGAAGCAACATTCCTTGGCCAAAGAAGTGTCTTAAATCTGCATACTGAGAAGAATACAGATCTGACATCACTCTTAACAATTTTGTGACAGTCAGCTCAGAAACAACTGTTTTGGGAGAGTGGAAAAAAACAATTGGAGTGTAAAAGTCAGCAAATGCTGCCCTTTTGTGTTACTTAAATTTTGGAAAAAATTACAGAGAAGAGCTATGAGAATTCCTTCTTGGATTCTTGTTTGGAAATCGCTTGGTTGGCTGCTTCTCTTTAAGTAGTAATGTGCAGCTGAGAAAATGTATCATCTCTTGGGTCTGTACACCATGGGAAAGCTCTTTGGGTGTCAGCTGTAGTCTGCAGGTTTATTTTAACCTGTCATTCTCCCAGAGGTCTTTCTGAATCTGGCAGAGAGTGGCTCTGTCTGGTCCTCGAGTGAGGTGCCTGATTTCAGGGGTATCTTGGCTATTGCACACCTGTTCATCAGGCCTTGATTCTGTAGGTAATGAAAATGTGAACAGAGTAGGGGGAGAGCAACGAGGGTGTTCAGAAATCAAAGGAACTTGGTCTGTAAGAGGTTGGAAGAACTGGGACTGTTTTTGTCTGGAAAGGAGAAGGCTGAGGGATGCTTGCAGTCTTCATACAGGTAACAGCTGCTGCAGCAGAATGAAATAAGCTCCTCTGCATGTCTTCTGGGGAGATGGGGAGGGATAAAGAACGTAAATTACAGGGCAGATTTATGAGAGAGACACGAGGTGTGAATTTTCTAACAGCAAGAATAGCTAAAAGCTAGAACTGACTGCCTCTGGAGGCTGTGACTTGCTTTCCCTGAAGTTTCTAAGAACAACTTGGGCAAATGTATAATGGAAATACATTAGGTAGAATTCATCCATTGGAAAATGTAGAAGGTAATGTTCCTAATATGTCAGTGTAGCTGATGTATGTTATTTCTGCCTTTCAGATTTTAATAAGAGATAGTAAGAGAACACTGAGGTCACTCAAAGCGAGAAGCTGAAATTCAAGCCTGAATTTATGCTATGTGCAAGGTGCAAGGCTTGAACTTAATCCCATGTTGAAGATACTTTCTTTCGTAATGTTGGCTTGGTAATATTGCCACAGTATTAGATGGAGTTTGACATTTTGGAATGTTTTAGAATGATGTTTTTCTATTGAAATTTATTTCTGTCACCCATTATAAACATGCCATTGTTTGAGGCTGTGCATTGTAATCCAAATTATTTATTTGTTGAGGAAGGTAAACTAGTGAAATAAAGAACAATTATTGTTCCTCCTGGCAGTGTTTCTGAACAGCAGTGCTGGGATGGCTAAGCAAACAAAGGTTTGGTGCTTTTAACGTATAATGATGTTGAAGGGAGGAAAGTCAGCACATGCTCCTGAAACTAAGTATGCATCACGGAAAGCCAGTAATGTTGTTCCAGGGGGAAGAACAGGACATAATCTCAGATTGTAATTCATACTTCATAAGAGATGCCTTGGGCAAAATTTATTGCAGAAATACAGATGGTGACTTTTTTTTTTTTTCTCCAAATCCTTAGTTGGCAGATTTAGACATTTCCCACTTCCTGTTTTAAAATGTCTCTTTCCAAACCAGTTTTATTTTCCACATTAAATGGTGGTAGTAGAACCTGATACATTGCTTATTTCTGAGTTTGTATGGTGTTTTGGGCAGTGACTGTATTGTTTCATTGTGCTGTCTGTCTAATTTTAGAATCACAAATCAAACAGTAATAGTAATAATAAAAGTGATAATGCCAACCAAGTTTATTCTGTTAATTGCGGAAGGCTCGGGACGGAATGCTGGAGGGTGTATTGTAGGACATCCGTCTATTTGTTGTCTGTATTGACAAGTAATTAAGGAAACAATAACTGGAACTGCAGATACAATGACAGACTGGGACTTTCCCACTGCTTCCTTTGGAGTTGGTTTGCAGTGGGAAAGGCTTTGGTTATGTGATGAGGGGCAATGACTGTGTTGGGCTGGGAGCTGGGAAAGTTCAGAAGGATCCTTCTTAAGGGTAAAGACTGAGACCCAGGGTAAACCTGCATTCAGAATTCTGCAAGCTGTGCAGAAGGTTCCGTATCGGGATAAAGCTGAGTCTTGAGATATCTGTCAAGGTTTGCTGTGGACTTTTAAGTAAACTCCAAAGCTCAGGATATTTGAGACATAGACCGTGCACTACTTTGGCCATGATTTGCTTGGTAAAACCCTAAAAAAAATGTCATAATCTGAATGACAGTGATAAGGCTGGCTAAGGATGCTACAACTATGTTAATACATAATGGCTCATGCTGCAAATGAATGTGAAGAAGTTTTCTTTTATTATTTTTTCAGTGGAGCTTAATCTGACTTGTGTGGGTTTGTCTGCAAACCCACCTTGTCTCATTACGTCCTCTGCATCTGTCTCACTTGACTCGTTTCTAGTATGTGTCCCAGACTATATTTTGCATCACTTTTCCTTGTGAAGCTTAGTAAATGTTAGGATAGCATTTTGTGGAACTTTGCAATTTTGCATCATTATAAAAGCTTAAATTCTAGTTTTCTGTTTCATAGAGAAATTATACCTAGATGGAACACTGTTCTTTAGGGATTTAAATTGCGCTGTTTACTTTCACAGCTATAATGTGCAGAACGTGTGTAGTGAATGTAATGTAGAAGTAGCTTGCAGTACAAAAGAGTATCTGAAATGTCATGCTAACTACATAAAAAGAATATAAAATAAAAAATTGTATTATTTTATTTTACTGGTCAGGCTTTGTAGCTGCCATTGCTGCATACACACGTTCCCTAGATGCTGAGAATTTTGTAATTGATCTGGCTGTGCTTTTTCTCTCTGGTCTCATCCATGCATGGCAGAAAAATCTAGTAATCTGTAAATTGTGTTGGAGGGGAAAGAACAGGTTAGAGACTGTCCCTTGTCATTTGATATTTGAATGCTCCTGCATGTGCCATATATTAGTTTTATTTTCTACCATGACACCTAGCTATGAGAAAAGAACTCTCCAGAGCATCTTAAAAGACATCTTCTATTAGAGATGGAAAGAGTTAAGCAAAATGCAGGCAGTAGATCTCACAGCTAGAGATAAAAATAATATATGCACGTGTCTCTGGAGCTTTAATTGGAAGAGAGGCATAACAGTGGAGCTTAGCTTCCCTTGCAAGAGTGCTCCATAGATGAGTGTTTGAAGTTGAATGGGTAAAACCAAAGGTAGGTGGAAAGTATGCAAGTGTCAAAGTTCTGAAGAAATACTTGGAAATTACCCAGGAAAACAAATTAGTCTAACACTTAAGTTTTGCACTGTATTCTTTAGAAGTTATAGTTTTCCCTTTGAGGAAAAAGTATCTGATACTGTAGAAGTCCAGGCAGTCCACTGTGGTGGTGAAGATGAATTTAAGAACCTTGTCTGAGAGATTAAAATTCAGGGAAAGATACAAATTGAGAGGAGATAGGCACAGCACCTGCAGAAAGTGGTTTGGTATGATCCCAGTTTCAGCCTTTCTGGTGGTGGAGGAAAAGGGCACAGTTTATTAGAGGTTGGCCTTCCCTGTTGTCATGGAGCAGATTCTGCTGGAGAAATGGTATGTTGGAAAAAAAGGACTAGAAACTCAGGTGTAAATTCACTAATGGGTTGTTGAATGAGGACTGCAGGAAATCCAGTATCTTCATGGCATCTCAGAAGTGGTCCAGGAGTACATATTCTTGTGAATTTTACTGAAGTGAGGAGTTTTGTGTAGTTGGATTTTGTTTCATTTGGTTGGGCCTGCATCCAAACCAATGCAGCCTATATTTTGGTCTAATGAGTACTTGGCTGGGATACCACCAAGTATATTCTGGTGTTGTAAGAAGTGCAGAAAGATTGATGAGCCCTTCTGTGGTTCTCCTTGCCTGGACCAGTCCAGCGGCCCAAGCACATCATATGAACGCTGCTGCCCAGCTGGATTTTGTAGCAGTTAAAGAGCTATGCTTTATGGAAGAGCTGAGGATGACAGCTGCTTACATCTGTATTCAAAGTCTAGAATTAGTTATATTTTGTTTTCCTCAATTGCTCAATTCTTAACTCCATACGTTTTCCCCTTCAGAGAGAAAAGAAAACAAACCAACCCAACAAGCTGATTGATACTGCTTGTGCAAGATGTCTGTGATGTTCCTGTTCCAGAAATAAAATCTCATTTTGATGTCAAGTAAACACATTGAGGTTACAATTAAGCTTTGTGCTCGGCTACCTGAGATGAGATACTTTTTAAATATATAATTATTGGTGCAGTTGGCCTGTTGCCTGTCAAAGCACCGATTATTTTCTACAACAACTACTCCAGTTCCTCTGCTTTCTCAGTTTCCTGCTATCCTACATGGACATCTGCAGTCCCTTTGCCAAATTTCTCAGCACGTTGGGATACTTCAAACTCATAGGAAAAGGAGTTATCAGCACTCTAGCAGTTAATTGCTTTAGCTAGCATATGGCACCGTACTTTGTACTGTGAAAGTCTATAAAGTGTGGATATTGCTAGGAGTAAATCAGTTTGAAAGGTGGTCTGTCCTGGGGAAGTTAAGACAGCTGTTAGTGGGTTTGGTATCTTCTACCTGCTTTTTATAATGGTCCAAAACTGTGTTACTGAAAAATGTTGAGAGATGTTATACTTCATTAAAGCTGATTTTTTTATTTTTTTGTTTATATGTTAAGTGCTGCTTAGCTTGGCCTTTGTGGGTGCATTTACTGGTGGTTAGCACTTTGTTAGGTGCTTGAATAAATAACTACTGAGCAAATTTGTTCTTTGTATCCCATTCTCTTTCACGTACTTTTCCCAGAGGAGCTCCTTCAGCCAGATATACTGAAGGAATAATTATTTCATCAGGATGTAATGCATATCTTGATTCTACTTTGAAGACATTCTCTTGAGGAGGTTTTATCATTTCAACAAGGGATCATAGCATGTAAACAAGGAAATAAATGCTACCTTTCATATTAATCAACACGATGATTAAATAATAACCAGAACTGTTAACTGTTACTTGGAGAGGGAGGATAATTATTATCTTGAGTTCCAAAATGAGAGCACAAATGGCTAGATAGACTTTTCTGTGCAATAAAGCTGCGTATTTAGGAGGCATTATAGTTTTAGTGTGCAGCTGCAACCCCAGTGAAGTTGTGCAACTATTTTCCTGGCATCTTGTTTCAGGCGTATGTTTTCATACTGAAAAAGATATTATCACAACTTTTGGGATTTAGGCAGTTAAATCAGTTCTCATTTCCACTGAAAACCTGAAGTTCTGTGTAAATTCATGCTTGCAGTGTTTTCCTTCACCATGGGACACAGTTCCTGCTGGTCTCCGGGTGCAGCAGGACTCAAAAACTGTTTCTTTGCTCAGAGGCAAGAATCCAGCTTGTTTCTCACAAGACACTGGGTTCTGGCTCAGAGTTTGGAACTAGAGTCTTATCTTTTCATCACATGACTCTGTTTTCTTCTAAATATTGCCATATTTTTAGAGGGAGAAATGTAGACACCCTGTGTGCTTCTCTCTTGATGCTGATGAAGAAAAGGGTCCAGGAGTTTAACTTACATGTTAGGCAATGTAGAACATTGAGCTAGGAAGTCTGGAGGTCTGTAATTCTTGTTCTTAGCTGTGACCCTGACCCAAGTGAGTAATTTTGATCCTTGGGCCAGGTCTTTGAACTGCTACTCACTTGATGCTAACAGTAGTTAGCATCAACAGTTGCTGAAAGAGACTGTGCAGCCCTCCTGCTCTGAGTGTTCTGTTTTGCTCCTGACCCACTATAAATAGAAGCAAAGGAAGAATTTCCTTCAGAGATCAGCTTATTAAGATGGTGGAACCTGAGGCTGAATCATCACTAGATTCATGGAAAAGTTAGAAGTCTAGTTTTACCCTGAGTTGAGGATGACAGCATAGCACTCCCTTAGTTTTTCCATGTGTCTGTTGCTTATAATACTTCAGAGATTGATGCCAGCTCATTCTTGCTGAAAAGTACTTTGAGATCCTGGCCTGAAAGTCATGATGAAAATATAAAGTAGCTGTTGTATATGACCACAAGAAGTCTCCTTATACTTGTAAACTAATTTACCCAAAGTGACAGGCCTTTATATCACAAACATGCACCAGAACAGTGCTTTGCTACCCCTGGAAAAACTGTTGGTATCAGTACAAACTGCTATGAACAGTTGTACTGAAGTAGCTTGGTCTCAGATCACCCACAGATACTGGTAGTGTAACACTTTGTGCCTTTACAGACTTAACAGTCATTCGAAGTTATAATAGAAGATAGCGTGTTGGATTCTTCTATGACACGTTCCTGAAGGCTGTCTATCTACAGACAGTCTTAAGGTTCATCACTCATGTTCGAGTGGCAAAATGCTTCTTGGCTTTGGCGGAGCTGAGGTTTCACCCTCACAGCCACAGCTGGTTACCTGCTGTGTACTCACTTATGCAGATATGTGTTCTACATAGCTCTGTGGGGTGTTTTTTCCCATGCGGATTTTGATGCAGAGTTGAGTTTCTGGTTTTGTTTTGTTTTTGTTTTTTTTTTGCTTTACTGTTTGGTTTTGCTGGTGGGGAATAGCATAAAAACTGGTTCTGTTGCTATTCTTAATTACAAGGAAGAATGTTACAATTTTAATTGTATGTTTTAATTTTTCCTTCATCTTTTATGTTTTCAAATTCTGCATTTCAAAAGCAGGATCATTATCATTTTAAGCATTAAAGCTTGTCTCTCTAATAGCTTTCCCTTTTAATGTGGGGAAAAATGGAATTGAGGAGGAAGAAGCCAATCTTTCTTGAAGGAAATTTTCTGTTATCTGAGGATTTTCAGTGCAGCCAACAAGATAGGATCTAGGCTTAGCTGACTTGAAGTGTCATTCTGTGTCTTGAGTAATTTCTGGTGTACAAAGCACTGCTTCTATAATGTTATCACTAGCAAAATCCATCTGGTCTTTACAGTGACAAGGGGATTATTTCAACTTTTTATTACATTAATGAGATTTTAGCATTTTAGGGTTCAGCTGTCAAGCTGTCGGGGGAGGAGAGGAAGGTTAGGTTATAGTTGAAACTCTACTGAGGGAGAAAATAACTGAATAGTTCAGTCATAATTTTTCTACCCACGTTTACTTTTATTAGTCCCCTGATGTTTTGTCCTTATTGAATCAGATTAGAATGCAATGACTTGATTTGTTAAAACAGGCAATGATGACAATGAACATCTGTTTGTCTGGTCAAGATTGCCATTAACACCTAGTAACATGTCCTTTCTCGCTATTTTATACAGAGCAGCACAGAAGCTTAACCTGTCTTCGAAGAGAAAGAAATACCATCCACCCCTGCCACACACACACGACTTCTCTATTTATGCCACTAACTTTAGTGGCATCCTGCAGCTCTGTCCTCCCCCAGCACCACCATGCCTTCTGAGAGCTGTGTCCAAAATCAAGGACAACCCTGGCATTGGAAAGGTAACTTTGGATTTCAATTTTTTAAAATAGACGTCCAGATCAATTTTAATGGGGCTGGAAGTTTACAGCCTTGGACAGGGTTGGATAGGCTCAAGGGAATGGTCTTGAGTGAGAGAGGTACACACCATCAGTCTGAATATGCCTGAGAGCTGTTATCATTTGTTGTCTTTAGAGAATGTTTGCAGCCTCAGAGCAAAATTTTGGCTTTGCTGAAACTAGCTAACATCACTGACAACAATACTGACAAAGGTTATTTTGTCCTTTCCTCTCTTAAAGCAAGAAAATAATTTTTTTTTTTACATTTTTGGTGTGCACCAGTACACGTGCAGGTGTCACCTTTGGCAGAAGCAGTCTCTTTGTTACCAGCAAGGCTTAGCTGCTGATGCTGTCTGTTTGCAGCGAGTAAAGGAGATAGCCACAAGTGCTTGGTTTTCCTCTGCTTCGCATATCAGTGTAAGCTAGGAGTAACTGTGGAGGTCAAGTGGCTAGAGAGAAATAGATGTATCTCCAGCTTGGGAAATCTAGCACCTTTCAAACTGTAATATTTGTGCTAATTTTATTTAAAATTAATTAAAATACAACCTAATTACTTAGAGCTTTATTTATATTTATAGCAGTTTAATCACAGTCCAAATACTTATGTAAATAAGTTACAAGCGATTGGTGTTTGAAGATAGAATTGAAATATTTAATGTGTATAAGAAAGCTCAAATAGCACCTTGACTAACTGTAAGAATCAGCATTAATGTAGAGAGATTATCAGCCTAAGTTCTTGTATTTGATATGCTGTTACTCTCAGAGCATACTCTGTATTCTCTTAAGCTGGTGAGCTTGTGATAAATAGAAAACAAAGCAGTAATTGGGGTTATCTTTAAGCATGTGCAAACGTATACATGAGAGTGTGGTTTCTGCTCCTGTTTTAAAAATGTGTTAGAAAAATGATACAGTATTAAATGGTGGAATGCAGGAAATGTGACTCAGTAGAGATTCTGAGGTGGAAGAAGAGTTTGTCAGGAGTTTGTCCATTCTATGCTTATGTTTTAGCAGAGCCCATTAGAGCCTGGCTGTTTTCCCTGAGGCTTAGCACTTAGCTGTGGCATGAGAAGCGATGTGGAGCATTGCATTTCTGAGGCTCTTTGGGCTTAGGAAGACCTTTAAAGTGTGCTTACACCTCCCTGTGCTGATAGCTCAAAGAACTGTCTCTGTACCTCACCACACTCGCACACCTACAGCTGTGTGCAGCTTTTCTCTTACGCTTTGAGGGTGGTCAGTGGAGCTTATCAGCATGACTTGTGCCTTGCAGAAAACTCTGGTTTAGCTGACGTCTTCAAACAGATCAGCAGTCTAAACATCAAGTGAACGATCCCAGATGGTAGGAAATCATGCCTTAGGTCATGTGGTCTACCAATCTTTTTAATCGGGAGCAGAGGAAATGTCTTTCAAAGGGCTACCACTATGCAGCAGCTCAAGGCAGGACCTTGCACCGACCCACAGACCAGAGCTGTGCTCACCTGCTAAACTGCATGAGCTTCTCTTCATGCATGAGCATGGAATATATATTTCACTGATGGAAAATGTAGATAGACCACATGTTCCAGGGTGTGTATATATATATATAGAGAGAGAGAGAGAGGGAGAGAGAGCACATGCTGGCAGTGTGGCTTGTATTTCTGTCTTGTCTGGCAGATTGCACCAAAGAATTCTCAGATTTTATTGGATCAACAAGCTGGTGTTTGACCCTCTGTTGTGTAGCGGTTGGGTGAAAATATTATTGAAAGTAGTGTTTGGGCCCAAGATTCCAGCTGTGGACTTTTCATCATGTACTTGACCAACATTTGGAAAGCCCTTGTGCAGTGCTGGAAATAAGAACTCTGCTAATAGCATCTTTTATATGTGAGTTAAGACTGAAGAGTATGAAAATGGTGATGGGATGTGCTATTTCCTAGTTTTAATGCTCCTCAAAAATTAAGGTAATAAGACATCTTCTCTAACTCATAGTTTAAAATGTGCAATACATCTTAAACCCACTTAACCTATTCATTTTTTTGCAAATCTATAAATTGTAACTCAACAATGTAGGTTCTTTTTTTTTTTTTTTTAAAACAAACCAAAACAAAAACAGCAGAAATGAAATGTCATTTATTCTAATTCCTAGATGTTATGGTCTAAGGAAAATTTCAGTACTATGTAGAACATTCAGTTCTTTAGCACTGAATACTGAGTTTCACCTTTTTAGAACAATGCCAAGTCACTTTTGGTAACATTTAGTTCATTGTTGTAGTGGTTACCTTCTCTGTTGTATTTTCCTCTTAACCAGTTTCTGTTAATCAAGATTTATCCAGCCTAGTATCTCCTTACGGTGATGATAAGAATAAAGTAACTACCATTCTTTCTCACTTTGAGTATCATTGCAACTGAGAGAGCGATTTGCACAAATCTGCAAATGCTGGCAGATGTGCTGTGATCCTGTTACCTCCTGGTCCCTCCTCTTCTAACAGCTTTTCACTTTACACTCCTCCCGATTGTCTCTTTCCTCACACTTTTCTTGCAGCCTGTCCAATAGTAAGTACACGTGGATAGAAGCAGTGCTGGATTCTGGAGTCAGTTTTTCCTACTGCAACAGCTGTGGCTGTGGCTGGCTTTTTCTTTGGTTTGTGTGATTGTTTCCAGGTCAGCAATGTGCCTGGCCCTGTTATTACTGTGTAATTACAGTGGGTTAGGCAGCTGTTGAGGCAATGTTTTCCTTTTTCACCGCCCCCTTGCTGCTGTTTTGTCTTTCATGGTTATTTTTGATGTGGAGGACAGCTTTCGTGCTGGTAGGTGAGAATGCAGCAGTATTGATGGCTGCCTTACTTAACTTTACTAACCTGAGAATGACCCCTTAAGGACCAGTCCTTACTCTTTTCAAGGGGCTGATTCCTCTGAGCACAAGTGTCTTGACAAGTTCTAATGTCCCTTTTGTCACATGGCTTCTTTCAGAATATGACAGAATACCGTGCAGCAATACAACTTTTTGTATTGTGAAGGGGGCTGAAGAGATAACATTTAAGGGGTAATGCATATGTTACGTGAGAATGAAAAATGTAGGAACAAACCCATCAAGCGTCAGTGATAGATCACTGGGAACAGCACAGCTCCCTTCATAAAAAGTTGAAGTGGTGAATGATACGTCACTATGGGGAAATACCCTTTATATTAAGAGGGAGCTAGTGAACAAGGCCAGGATCCTGCACAGAGTAACTGTTAATCTGTTCTGACACATGCTAGGTAGTCTAATTTCTGTTGTAATTCTCTTGAAAGCTTAGAGCAAAGTATCTGTTTAAGTCAATGTTGAAACATTTAACAATGTCCGTTTTGGGCTCCTATATATTTCCCTATCTGTAGTCATTTTTAATTAGTCCCTCCATCATTGTTCAGTATTATCTCTAATCTGATATTCAGTGCAATGCATTTGGAAGATACATAGGAAGAGAGCGTAGAAAATATGACATCACTTTGAAGGTAGAAGAGAAAAATGCTCTCCAGACATGTTTCTATGTTTCTTTGGAAACATAGCAAGGCTGATTCTCAGGCCAGGCAAAGTTGCCTGGTTATTGAAACAATAATAAAGATCAAAATTAGCAAGGAGGGATTAATACAATATAATAGAGATCAGTTGATGGGGCTTTTATGGGTGGAACACAGACGTTAGACCTCTACAGAAGAGTCAGCTAGCATTTGAATGGAGTGATCTGGTTGAATGAGTGTATTTGGGTTTTGAAAAAGCTTTCGACAAGTGCCCTGACCTAGATTTCTCAGAAAACCCTAAACTGTCATGTATTCTCTAGTGGCTTAATAGCTGATAGGAAACGGGGTTAGATTCAGCGCTGGAGCAGAGCTGACCACAGTGTCAAATGGACGCCCATGCTGTTTGTTGTCTTCCTAAATGGTTTGTGTAAGGTGGTGAAGCTACCTATTCAAGCTAGCCAAAGCTACAACTGACAGTGAGAACTTGTGAAAAGATCTCATTGTGCTGAGATTACTGGGAGGATAAGGAGGCAGATGAACTTTAAATAGTAACTAACACAAGGAAACGTATATTGGAAAAGCAGCTCTAACTCTGGATGCACAAATGCTAAATTGTAAATAAATCAGTCATGACCAGCCGTCATGGAAACTGCAGCATTATTTTTGTTATTGTGAATCTGAGCTTCTGAAGAAATGCCGTATTTCACTGTTCAGGAGGCAAGAATAAGCATCTTTAGTTGTAACGGGGTCTCTGAAAGTTTAATATGAAGACATGATCATGTATTTGAACAGCCACTCACTGTTCTCTTTACTGACTTTCTTCCCTGATATATTAACTTATAAGAAATTTAACAAAGGATGGTAAGAACTAAGGAAGCATAATGGTTTTCCGTACTCCCCCTCTTTATGTCTCCAAAGGACCCTCAGAGGTGAGCTGTTTCTGTTGCTGGATCTGATACCACTACATGCAGAAACACTAACATTGTGCTCTGCTGCCAGCAGACCTAGACCTGGACCTAAACCTCTGGAGAGCATAAAAGGCCTCACCAAACGTTAACATCTGTACCTGGAGTTTTAAGTTCCTTATTTGATTTTCACTTTCAGAGCTGCACTGTGGTGAATATTTGCTTATCGTATCAAATAAACTTTGCTATAGCCAAAGCACAGGTTCAGTGGAGGGATTCCCTATGCATTAAGTCCTTTTCAATTGGTTTCAAAGTTAAACAAACGAGTAAGAGTTATTCTGAACTGGGGTAGAGGGCAGTTGAATCTAAGGAACTCACTGAACTGAGCATCAGCTCAGCAAAGGCTGTGTATTGCCAGAACTGCTGGAGGGGGCAGGAATGTGAAAAGACTGTATGGCCCATTCTTGCACTTGAACTCAATTACTGATCGTGTGAACCCAAGGTTTAAATTTGTTCTTATCTAACATCATCATCTCCATGCATATCATGTAGTTCTGCTGTGGTGAAATGGAACTTTGTGGCTTTCACAGAGATTGAATATTGTAGTGACTTACTACAGCAGAGGTTCTGTATGTACATATCTTTTGCAATTTCTATTTATAATTTCTCATTGTTTCAAGTAATGTCTTGGAAGGTTGGTTGTAAATATCGTATTAACTTCTTTTACATTTCATGAATACCAGATTATCTATTATCATAAATTCAGCAGTGGTGTGTGGATTTATCCTTCGATACAAATCTTTAATTATACCTTACGTTTGCTTTTCCTTGCTAAGAGTGCAAAAGGTTATGCACTCTTATGGCTGCTTGGAGGGTTTTCAGTATTTAGGAACAAACACCAAGCAGTAAAAAGTTTAAAAATAAAATTAATCTGGAGTTGTAAGTCTGTCTGAGACGTGTTTTATATGATCAACAATGA
The DNA here is from genome assembly GCF_026119805.1 of Tympanuchus pallidicinctus. Lineage (NCBI taxonomy): Eukaryota > Metazoa > Chordata > Aves > Galliformes > Phasianidae > Tympanuchus > Tympanuchus pallidicinctus. The sequence goes on from NW_026294747.1 coordinate 49,957,665, forward strand.
TCAAACTCCCATTGTCAATATAAGCTAAATATAAAAGGAATTTTGTTCACTACCAATAGATGTTACAATACAAATTTCATACCTTTCACTTGAACGTGCAAAAAACATCAGAGTCCGAATCATTTATCTGAATCCTACTTAAAAGGCAATGATCCAATACACTATGATTCTTGTAACTGAATCATTTTTGTGGTCTCTCTGGGTGTTATTAAATTTAATGTCAGAATAGTAGGAAAGACGTCTGAAAGCCATTTAATACTGTCACTGGAAAGAAGTTAGATTGTGCTCGATTTCTGACATTAATGTGCTACTTAAGGTAATTTATCATATTGTGATATTAAAAAAGACATCCTTTTTACAGTGGCTGCTGTGTAGCATTCTAATTTGCTATTTTTCTTCAGCATGGTAGGAAGCCTTTTTCATGCATAATGTTTTTTCTGGAGTTCTATTCAGCCCATTCTTTATAATACCGCATCACTTACAACAGCAACTTTAAGTGCTTGTCTCTTTCAAGGATCCTTTCTTTTTTTTTTATGTTAGAATGACTGAAGCCTCCTATGTGAGACAATAGAAGGGGAGCTTTTACAGAGAACCTGAATTGTATATACCTGTCCAACAGAAATATCTGACATATTGGTCTCCATTTATGTGTTTTAGACATCTACTTTCTTTTATGCTTTACCAAGCCAAAGCTTATGTACTGCTAATATGATTTACTGATCATGCAGGGTTTTCTTAAGTGTGCTGCAAGTCCCATTCACTGGTTCTTACGATGGTTTGATGACAGATAACAAATAGGTACTTAATTTTGTCATCTTTATTGCTGCTTGCTTCCTAATGACTAGAGTGTTATTTCTGATATAAATCACATATCGTACTAAGTACTTTTCAATCCACATGTGTAGCCCTATACAGTAAAAAGTATGTACCTCCCTGCTGAAATGCACTGAACTACTTAAACAAAAACGTGAAAAATTAGATTAAAATACACAGTTTCTTCTATTTTGCTTTTACCTTTTAAAAATAAAATAATTTTCTTCCTGTCTCCTGGGAGTGGAGAATCAATTCTTCTTTAATAGACTACAATACAGAAGTGATTTTTTTTTTTTTAAGGTTCTCCCAGGGGAGCTAAATGGTCTATGCTAGCATAGCAATTTTGCATATAAATTTGCCATCCATCGGTAGTGGCAGCAAGTGAAAGGCTTGTAAGAACTACCAATTTAGCAAGGGTTATATATCTGTCAGGTACAATTAAATCCATGAAAAATATTGGCTCTGAACTAAGACTTTTCTAATTCGATTTAGACTGTAGTGGAGAAACAAGTGATTTCATTGGCAAATGGCCTTTATTCAACTGAATGTGAATTCTTTGTAATTTCTTGCTGAGAAATCTTAATTCAGAATGGTGGATGATGTCTAAACACAGTTATTTAATTAACCTGCTGTTATACGCCATTTTGTGAACATCGGACAAGATTAACTTCCTGGCTGTGTGATGCCTGTCAAAGATGTGTGTTTCCAGGGAATATTTAGTGACCATTCAAATTTGATATAATGGCATTTATTGCTAAAGACCAAATTGCTTGTTCATTTAGGGATTATGATAGTCTTGCAATCTAGAATACAATCAGCATTTTTGGATTCCAGTACAGTGCCAGCACTTTCCCAGATCACAGAGAGATAAAGTCAGGGAGCTTATTTTAACAAAATGAAAAATAAAAAAGGCTTGAGCCCATGTATTTTAAAATCTTACATCCTTTTAATACATTCCTTCTGCTTTTTTTCCTTCTTGTTCTGTTTGATTTGAAACTTAACTGTATATGCATCAAATGATAACAAAGCATCACCATGAACACATGAACACTGTACATCCATTGATTTCAAAGGAAGCACCATATGTTACAGTTATGCCTCTGTTAACATACTTGGCTGGGTCAGGGTCTTAATTTCCTCAGCATTCAAAATGCCATGGAGTATGATAATTACTTGGTGAATTAGTAGAGATTTTTTCTGTCTACATGCCTGCCCCAAATTAAACTCTGTAGATTATTTGGCATCCTTTGCTTCACTGAAAGATGAAGGATCAACTTGATGATATATGCTGCAATTTTTGTAAACATTATCTGAAACAATATTGTAGGAGACTACGGTAGTATTAGGGATGGAATCCAAATACTCCTATTTCTTTGTTTCAGGTGTGATAGTCCTTCCCCTTCCTCTGGTATCAATGTTGATAGCCCTTCCACCTTTCTTGATTACAGGGTAATAATCAGTGTGAACCTGACTGTCTGAGTCTCTTGGCTGTTTCTGTCTAAAATTGTGTAGGTTTGTGTCATTCTCTCTGCTATCACTGGCTCTTCAGCCTTGGATGTGATTTCTCCTGAGATGACGCTTGCCTCACTGGTCTTCAAGGAGTTGCATGTTCACTGGTGCATGGCTTTGCTGCATCTCCATTCAGTTCAGCATATCCAAAATATATGGGATGTATTAGAAAAGACTGCTAGCTTGCCTCTGGCCATCAGTCTCACATTCATGTCTTGCTGTCAGAGAGTTGCCTTGAAATTTGGTTTTCACGGTTTCTTGATCTGTCTTTTGCTTTTCCCAAACCTGTTCTTTGACACTGATGTATCCTTGATGTCTTGCGCTATCTTGACCTGTCCTGCAGCCAGACTGCTACTTAGGTTGCTGTCACTCCCTCATCCTGCTCTCTTAATTCCATCTGGTACCTTATGTGAAGTCTGGAGGTCACCAGCTCATGTGAAGAGGATGTGTGGGGCTGTTGCTCCTGGAGGTCTCAGCATGGGAACAACGTGGGAAGAGGGCAAAAGGTCTCTGGTGACTGTTAGGTGTGAAATGGGGTAGACAGTAGTGATGGCCTGCAAGAGGAGAAAGAGTGGTGCTAGCCAGGTTGCATTGTTCTCAACTTCTGAGGAGATTCAGTGTTTAGGTCAGAATTGTTAAATATGCATTATATTTAACTTTCAAAATGGTCAAAAATGTCAAAGTCTAGAGCTTTGGGTTAGGGTTCCCACAGACTACTGATATTTGAGTGTTTAACAGGTTCTGTAGTTCTGTAGTGGTCTCATCAGATATTTCTAAAAAAAACCTGTATGGGTCTTAGTCATAGCCATTGTACCTCACATAAGGGTTTTTTTTTCCTTCCTCTGACATGTGAACAAGATGTTTTTCTTCTTCATAAATCTGCCTTTTGCCAGCTTGTCTCACTTAAAATTCTTTATATATGCATAAAACAGTATTGTGATGTTTGCTTTTATGCTTCAGTATCCACCTACTGGGTATGCCCCATGGCTGGAGAAAAGGAGTTCTGGTTTGCAGGTGTGTGCTTTCAGAGCACTAACTTCCACTGTAAGAAAATAAATTTAATTAAAAAAAAAAAACACCAAAAACATAAAAAAAGGACCTTGATTGTTATGAATCTTTCTTGCCAGTGACAGTTTACATTATACCCATTGTTGTGTTGAGTGGGTGGACTTGTGACCCTATGCCACTTGCTCCCAGGGCTTTTCCAAATTCTGTGCTCATTTATTTATTAGCTGCATATTCAGGATGTTTGCCATCTTCTTTTCCCAAACACTTTTGATTTTAATAGGATTTCCTTCAGCAGTTCTGCTGACCTCCTAGTTCCTGTGGAAACATAAGTCTGGAAAGTCTAATTGGGTGTTAACCCCGGCATACAAAACCCCCAGGATTAGAGTCAGTTAATTACTGAGTCTCAGCAATATTTGGTATCTCTGTGAATGTGTATGTAAAAATTCTTGCATCCTTCATGGTTATAAGCTTTCGCCTGTAATTCATTTCCTTATTCTACATCTTTGTGTGACACTGGAGAAGAAAGAAAAGAACAGTGCAACAAGTTACTAAGAATTCCCATTTATAGCAAGGAGATTCATCCTTGTCACAGGAAGCATTTGCCATTTTAGCTCTCTTTATGGAGTCTACAAGCAGCTGAGGCAGAGATGGTCTCATTCTGAGTTGACTCTTCTGGGATCACCTTATTTGTATTGCTTATTGCTTTTCCTTTTTTCTTTTCTTTTGGTGCTCTCCCTCTGTTGGCATTACTTTTAACTCTCCTATTTATTTTTTTTTTCTTTCCAACTTATCTTAATTTTCTGTTTCTTCGTTTGTTCTTTAAGTTCCTCCTCTTGTTGTTTCTTTGCTTCATGCAAGTATTACCAGCAGCTGGTACTGCTGCAGTTGGATCTGTGCATCAGAAGAGGCCATACTGCTGAACATCTGCCAACAGAGGATGTAATCCTGAGTGGGCCTGAAATTAATGTTATTGCATTTAATTCTTGTCATTCATTTCATAAGCAAAAAAAAAAAAGCCCACATTTGAGTGCCGTGCAGATATTGCCCTGTGCTGTCTAGTTACATTTCTCTTGGAAACTTTTGCTGTAAAGATGAATATGACCATTGAAGGTTGTTAGGAGTTGGAATCTGATCCATTATGGAAGAGATTTTGGTGTCTTTCTGCTGGTCTCAAAAAGCTGATTTGACACGCACTGTTTTTCTGGGACTTAGCCATCTTTTTGTTAGAGGGAGGAACACTGATGGAGGAAACTTGCTGTTTGGGTCAGGAGGAATACAATTTTCCTTGTATCCAAGCTCTGGCTGGTATAATCTAGTAGTAAGTATAAGAAAAAAAAGAAAGTACTGTTTAGGAAAATTCTTTGAAAATAATGTATATTTTAAGATTTTTTTTAATCTAATGACCCTGAGGTGGGCATTTGTGTCTTCTGTAAATACATACATATATATGTTTTTCTCTTTTTCCGTAGGGTGGTTATTTTCTGGGTGTTTCAGTTGCATGTCAAGGTTGGGCTAAGAGGCTAATACACAAAACTGCCTCCATGGAGCTTTTATAGGGAAGCAGCCTTGAGTCTGTCACCTCTGATGCACTTTGCTTTTGAAACAGCTGTTTCATTTGTTCTGAGGTTCAATTATGTTCCGGCACTGCATTTTTATATTTATATCTGTATAAAAGGGACAATATTTTCATATTCACAGCAGTGTAAGTGAAAGGAAAAGAAGAGGGGATTGCTTGAGTGAATAGGTGGAAGAGTTTGCTGCTGTCTTTGCCTCCTGCAGTGCTTATGGAGGGGTTAATTGTTTCTTAAACTCTTTGTTAGAAAAAAATGTTGGGGGAAAAAGCTTTTATAGCTGCTTTCTGAGAATACTTTGTGATGACACTCAGTCACCTGCATGGCTGTGCAGGTGGTGCCTGCGTGCACCTCAGCTGCCACAGAATGGAGGAGATGGAGAAATGGAACAGTTAAGGACTGAGATGAAAGTCATCAAATTAGCTGTTCTTAATGAAGGCAGGGATGGTTTGTGTGGTGCTTAGTGCTGTGCTCACTTGTCCGTTATGATTCTTCCTGGTCTGGGCACTACATTTCATTTGTGTGTGCCAGGTGCCAGGGGTATATGCTGTTACCTTCTCACCTTGTCAGGTATGAATGGCAGTCCTAGAGGATGGCTCAGCCTGCCCTGGGGGTCTGTTCCTTGTAGTGCTGAGGAAGGCAACATTTCCCGACCATGCTATGCTGAAGTTTGTTTTCAACTTCAGGTCCTCCTTTGCCATTATTTTTCAGGATGCAGGACTGATGGGGAGGTGGTGACTTCAAACTGCTTTTTTTTTTTTTTTTTTGCAAAGACAAAGAGAATGTGGCAGTAACATAAAAGCACACCATTTTAATGAAATAGTAATCTCATGACTTAGAATATTCTCAGGCTCTTAAACCCAAATTGCTTTGACAGTTTTAAGATTAAATTTAGCAAAAGCAAGTTACTGGAAAGGAGGCTCTTTCTTTATTAGATATGCATACTTTCCAACCCATCTTCCAATGCAACATCCAGCACAGGCCTAGAGCTGAGCATTAAATCAGCAAATGACTTCTGCGCTCTCTGTTTGGAGGGATCATGTGCTGGATTTGCAGCAGAGAAGTTGCTATCTTTTTCACTCTCCATCCAAATTGAATGCAAGTGCTATAGAAGGAGGAGTGAGTATTTTGTTTGGATCAGTAGTTGTATTATGGAATGTACAGGTCCCTATGGGTGCTTTGGAGAGCATAGGTGTGTGTTCTAGCTCAGCTGGCTGGTGCATTACAGCTGTGGAGACTCTTCACCCAGCAAAACCAGGTGTCCCACTGCTGCTGGGAAAGTCATTTGTTAGCTAGAAGAGTGTGTAATACTGTTGTTCAGCTTGTTCTTGAAGCTCTTTATATTGGCCAGGGAGAGTTACTCTGGCCAAGAATAGCTTTCCTTTAAGTTTGATCTTCTGGTCAGAGCAGAATTGATGATCAGCTGAGTGACATTGCTCCTGTAATAGTCATTTACTACAGTGCCAGGTGTGTAAAATACATTGGTTCTGACCTGGGAGCGTTTTGTAAGAATAAATGGTTGTATATAGGTGTGAGGCAGTATTTCATGGCTTTTCAAAATAAGAGTATGACTTCCAGGAAGCCCAGGAGAAGCAGGTGTGCAGCCTTTGCTGAACTTCAGTGAGACTAGGTCACTTGGCTTCCATGAACTGCTGGGAAAATCACAGCCAAGTCTGAAAGTGCTGCCTTAAAATGCAGTATGTAGGAGTAAAAATGTACTTTGTGAGTAGTTTCTTTTCAAGCTTTTAATGTTTGTATTTTTTTTTCTTCCCTTCTTTGAGACTGCCGTTAAATCTTCATCTAACCACCACACTGCCTAGCAATAACAGCATAAAGGTGTCTGCCTGGGAAAGCTATAAGAGAGACACCTGTTTATTACAGTAATGTGAAAAAGAAATTGAGACTTTCCAGATTCAGCTCAGCTTGAATGTGCTAGCTCTCTCAGCTTTGAATTATTCAGATGGATTTTTGGAATGGTTCAGGCTGTACTTTTGGTCACATTAAGCACATAAAAGGTAGGAGAGCAAGGTTTTGTTTTCTTTAGGCATGGTATTACACCTACAGTGGATTATACCTGCAGATCAGATATTTGGAAATTGAAACTTTGAAACTGGAAGTGTCATCAGAAGGGACAAAGTGCACCTTTGAAAGCTAATTTAATGAAAACCCCCCAGGTGGAAACCAGCCTGAAAAATCTGGCTCTGGTTTTGTCCCACGGTTGTCCTGACACACCTAAGTAATACAAATGATCATGTCTTGGGAGGGGGGAGCGCATCAGGGAGGAATGCTATGCATGTGTTTATCTCTAGCTTGGAAATAAAGTTGTCACTTTCTTCTGAATATTTGCAGGTGAAAGTGATGGTAAGAATTTGTCCCTCTCAAGGAGCACATGAAACATCCGAATCCATGTCCTTCCTAAAGGTAGATCCTCGAAAAAAGCAAATCACGCTTTATGATCCAGCGGCAAGTGGGCCTTCCAATGGAGGTCACAGAAGAGGTATTGTTGCTGTCCCAAAGATGTTTGCCTTTGATGCAGTTTTCCCACAGGATGCTTCACAGGTAATGAAGTCACTTGTGTAAATTTCCTGAGTCTTTTGCATTTCATTTGCCTTTAGAGTACTTGCTGTTTCTATGGAATTTTATTTGAATGAGTTGCCTAACGCTTGGAAAAAAAAGCCACATACAACAGTAATTAATAGACAGACACTTCCAGTTTAGCCAAGACGTAAAATAAAGGGAAATGGATTTGCTGACTGAATTATCTTTGTGCATTTTCTCTTGTTAGCTTCAAATTGGCTGCGTCTTTCACTCACTTTTCCATCCAGTTAAGTTTTAACCCATTTGATGTCACAAAGAATCTCCTTCCCCACTGCTTTCAGTGGGTAATGACCATGTACTTAATGTTAAGTGCTAAATGCTGCTGTTAGGAGAAGAGATACAGCTAACTTCATGGTACTGCTATACTGAAGAAGTAGTAAGGGAGCTTTTATGTTTTCATCACCTTTTCTAGTTTGCTTATCCTACGTTCTTGACCGAATATTTTATCTTGATGGTGGTGCTAATAGTGTGTGCCTCTCATGCCCTGCAAAAGGCTCTATTTCTACAGTAGTAGCCCCCGACATTAAATCTGATATGTAGATGGCATGGTGAGTATCTGACAGGACTTTTGTTGTCAGAGAGTGATTATTAAAGTTAGATTTTATTGAAAGAAAATAAAACACAAAATATTAAAGGTGATAAAGATATACTAATGCTGACAAAAGATATTGAGATATAGCTCAGAATTCCACACTCATATCTTCTCCTAGGATGTTATTGACTTTTTGGGTTCCAAAGTAGAGATACAAAAGTATCCGTGAAATCTAAGTTCTAGCCAGCACTGAAGATGGAGAATATGTCCTACACAGCTCCACTCCTACTGCAATGGTAACTACACCAGTACACCAGTCTGGTGTTGAGATCCTGCATAAACCCAAACTGTGTCTTTCTGCAGAGATTTGCAACTGTAATGTCAACATTGGTCTAGAACTGGAAATGGCTTTGTCTACAGATACTGAAACGCCTGTGGTCAGCCTCTCCTGCAAGGTGGCTGATCACAGCCAGCTGCTGTGCTGGTTTTGACACAATCCTGTGGATCCTGCCCCCTGGTTTGGTCTAGGCACTTTCAGGTGCTTGTAGTGCACCACTTGTGTTTCTTGGTGATGTTGGCCAGCCCACCCAACTTCTGTGCAGACATCATTCCTCAAGGCAAGCTCACTGCCAAGAAGCTACGAACAGCTTTATCATTCACTGTAGTTACGTATTTAAACCTTTCCCTGCCTCCACCACCCCGCACAGTTGCTGTACATAATACATCATCATGCCATATATTTGAAACCTTCATTGATGTGGATATGCAGGTTTTAGTACACTCAGGTATTTTAGCAAGTTATTGATGATACTGTTTTCCTTGGAAAAGGAAAATGTGATACTATGAAATCTTATTCAGGGATCTTAATGCATTTTCTCCAGTATGAATGTCTTTTTAATTCCTGTGAGCACTCCTGAGTAGCTTAATTTTAGTGGAGTTGCTACTATTGCTGAATAGCCTTGGTGAAGCTATTATACCAGCAGGAAGCCTGGTTGGATAGCATTCAGTTTGGTACATTAGTCATAGAATCAATATTCCAAGAAAATTGGTTTAATAGAATTGAAAACTATTTTAGGCTGTAGTAGCAGGTTTTTTGTTGTTGCTTTTTTTAAGATAGCATAGTTACTGAAATAATAGGACGGATGCCATAAAAACGGGAAGAATATAAAAATATTGAGTCATTTCATACGGAAGAGTTGTGAAAAACATAGCGGTATATTCTCTTCTACTTATTTGTCTCCAATCTTTCTTTCAGGCGGAGGTATGCTCTGGAACGGTAGCAGAAGTAATACAGTCTGTTGTGAATGGTGCAGATGGTTGCATATTTTGCTTTGGTCACGTCAAGCTTGGTGAGCTCCCAAATTCGTTACAGTTAATTACTATGTCAGTCTGGTAATTACATGCTGTCAGCTCCTGGAACAATAAACCTGGAGTATATGAATAGATTAGAATTTCTTTTTAATTAGCTTTGCAAACTTATCGTGGTTTATTTCTACACTGGGATTGTAAGTTTTAATTTGAAAAGGTAAAATGTAACATCAGATTAGCTTATTCAAGAGCAAGTTTTTATATAGGTGCATTGTGATGAAAATCAAAAGATCAGAGATGTTTTTAAGATCTAATTTGCTGTAGGTCAGAGTTACAAAAAAGGCAAAACTAATTGAATAAATAGTAATGGATTAATAATTAAGTACTTGGCATTTTTTGCATTTGTTATTCTCTGTTATCTGTGCAGCACGTGGCATTGCATATAATGTGCAACGGTGATATGTAGAGAAACTGTCTTTTACAAGAAAGGTGGATTAAGTTCACGTTTGTCCTTTCATTCTAGGAAAATCTTTTACGATGATTGGGAAAGATAGTTCCACACAAAGCCTTGGTATCATCCCCTGTGCAATTTCTTGGCTCTTCAAATTAATCAATGAACGTAAAGAAAAAACTGGGACTCGTTTCTCTATTAGAGTATCTGCTGTGGAGATCAGTGGCAAAGATGAAAACCTTAAGGATTTGTTAGCTGAAGTGGCCACTGGCAGCCTTCAGGATGGCCAGTCTCCTGGAGTTTATCTAAGAGAAGATCCAATATGTGGAACCCAGGTATAGTGGATATCCCAACATAGACTTTCTGAGTCTGAATTTCTTCTACTTTTTATTTTCTTTCATTTGACGGCAATTATGACAACTTTTAAGATGGTTAAAAAAAATAAATTGCTTTTAATCTGTTAAGTCATGCTCCCAGGATGTACAGATTTGTTTCTTTTAGTTCTCAAGAGATTTAGCTAATTCAGAAAGCAAAAAAATAAAAGCTCCTCTGCTAATTAGACATTTTACTGTCTGTATTCCAGCTTCAAAACCAAAGTGAGCTAAGAGCTCCGACAGCAGAGAAGGCTGCCTTTTTCCTTGACGCTGCAATTGCTGCCAGAAGTACCAGCAGACCTGAATGTGAGGAAGAAGATAGGAGGAATTCACACATGCTCTTTACTCTTCATATATATCAATATCGCATGGAGAAAAGTGGCAAAGGAGGAAGTATGAATCTTCACATATTCTTAATTTTTAAATGACTTGGGTTTGGGTTAGCTTAACAGTAATTGGCAATAAACTTGAAAAAGTGAAGTGAACCCTCAAGTCAGTCCACCTACAACTTCAGTAGCTTTTTTCTTGCTATTAATATTTAATTTGGTCATTAGCCTATGCTAATTATTTTCTTCATTTGAATAAGTTTTGAATACCCAGTCTGGCTGGAGCCCATACAGGCACATAACGTACAACTGTTTTTCCCTTTTTGTTTTAGTGTCTGGAGGACGCAGCCGTTTGCATCTCATTGATCTAGGAAGCTGTGAAAAAGTGCTGAGCAAGAGCCGAGATGGAGGAGGCTCTCTGTGTTTGTCTCTCTCTGCCTTGGGCAATGTAATTTTGGCCTTAATTAATGGTGCTAAACACGTGCCGTATAAGTAAGTCAATTATTGCATGCATTAGCTTAAATTTGTGGCTGGTGTTACCTGAGCAATGAATTGCATAAGCATACGCAATTTACTCTGCCTAAGATGAAATTAAAGGAAGTTCTGTCAGAGAGGGATGTGTCTTAATATTACTTATGTGTTAGATACATACATATGTTTATCTACCAACATGATGTTCTTAAAGTGATCAGAAATTGTATGGATATTGGTATATGCTTGATTTGGGCAAAATGCATATGTTGAAGAGAGTTTGATTGTTGAAGAATGCAGGAGGAATGACAGAGATTTTTTTTTCTCTTCTGTTTCTTTTTCAAAATTTAGAAACTTTTGAAATTTCAGAAGATATTAGAATATTTGTGAAGTATGGTCATCAAGGGGTTTTATTTCACTATGCTATTTTTAGTGGTACATTCTAATTTTTTCAATTAAAAAAAAAAAAAGAGAGAGAGAAAAAGTGACCATGTTGCACATTTGTTTAGCAGAAGGGAATATTCAGGTGTATTGCTTTGTAGAGTATGCTTGACAATAATGTTATGCCAAACACATCTGTGGGGAGCCCAGCCTAAAGACAACATTCACAATGTAAACACTCCTGCCAGAAGTTGGCCTTCTGCCCTTAAGTTTAATTTCTGCTTGTCTTTTTAATTTCGTGTCTTCATTATCAATCATGTCATTCCACTTATCTAGTGTTGCATCTCAAACAGGTGTTCCTTTTTTCTGTATTAGGCTGAAAGTAGATAATTTCCTCAGGCTAGTTGCTAGGATTGTGGATGGAGTACAGAATGAATAGGCTAGAATAAGGAAGGGTGCCTGCTATGATTTCGTGAGCACAGACATGATAGTAATTCCTACACTTCAGGCCAGCTTAGGGTGGTGATAGGAAACAGCCTCCAAAGAGCCTTGGGTAGATATGTTGGAGACCTGTGGATGACAGAATGTTAGCTATCTTGTCAGCTTTGCTCTCCATTGCTAACAATTGCATCACCTTCTGAAGGAATACTTTCAGAGTGAATTATAGCTTCCCATTTGCCATGTCATAGCAAAGCAAAGCAGAATGGGAACTAGATTAGCTAGGGTGACACTAATAATATATTTCTGATACCTAATGTTGTTATTTTTCTAGGATTTTCTTACCATTTCTGTTGACTTTTTCTCATCAAAATTATATGCCCATAGCTCACAAAGGTTAGATAGAGATGCAGAGTCTGCATGGATAAACATAATGCGATCATGAGCTGCTTGAGCAGTATGAGCTAACTGTGAGGTAACTAAACTATTATCAACCATTTTACAGCTGTGTTATGTAACAAACAAAATGAATTATAATGCAAAAAAGACTGATAAATTGTCCAAATTTTGGTATATTTGTGTAAAATTTGATACATTTTTAGTACAGGCAAATAATAGGAATAATTTCTGATTGATATGTACCATAAATGTGTATATCCTTCTGAGAAAAAAAGTAAACCTGTGGTGTAAAAATCTGCAAAAAGACTGCGATTTCTTTAAACTATATTAACATTCCCATTTTTTACACAGAGACAACAAGTTGACAATGTTGTTGAGGGAATCACTTGGGAACATCAACTGCAGAACTACTATGATTGCGCATATTTCAGACTCCCCAGCGAATTATGCAGAAACCCTCACCACCATTCAGCTTTCATCACGAATCCACCGAATGAGAAAGAAAAAATCCAAGGTTGGTACACAAGCATACCACAATTAATTCATTTGAAAATGAGTTTTTCTAGCCTCTTGGTGGGGGAATATGGGATTTCTCAGCCTTAAGAAGTAATACAAAATGCATAAAAGCTCAAGAGGAGAACTGACAAATGACTTGGCATAAAGCCATCATCCCACCCCCAATCCTTAATCCTGAAATTCACTTTCTGTCTGTTCCAGACACGAATCCTTTATTTGCTTGTATGTGGAACGATCTCAAGCCTCAATTTGTGTTAATTAAAAACCAATAAGAAAGGAACAGAAAACTGTTGAGGACAAAGAGAATGTATAGTATTTAATGTAAACTGCCTGAAAAGGTGCGATTTATGACTCCAGTAAAATTTGTGTTGCATGACCTTGTTACTTTAATTCACACAGTAATATTTTTGCACTAGATGTAGATGTGATAGTACACACAGAGTGCAAAGTATATTGCAAACCTGCTCTTTTTATCAATTACATGCACACATATATACACATATATCAATTCATTTTAATAACTCTTCCCCTGCTGATCATTTGCAGTATGCATCCAGCTCATCTGGAGGAGAGAGTTCATGTGAAGAAGGACATGTCCGAAGACCGCCCCATCTTCGACCATTCCACCCACGAACTGTTGCCCTTGACCCTGACCTTCCTGTCCTGAGTATATCTAGTGATCCTGATTATTCCTCTAGCAGTGAACAGTCCTGTGATACTGTCATCTATGTTGGTCCTAATGGTGCAGCTTTGTCTGACAGGGAATTGACAGATAATGAAGGTCCTCCAGAGTTTGTTCCCATAATCCCATCCCTGAACAAGAAGAGAAGTAAAGACAATTCTGCCAGCGGTAGGAGTTCTGACAAGGACCATTTTAAATGCAACACTTTCGCTGAACTGCAAGAAAGGTTAGAGTGCATTGATGGAAGCGAGGAACCTATCAAATATGCTTGTGGAGAGACTTCTGTTACATCCAGTTGTAGTCCAGTGGCCGGAGGTACAGAAAACACACAATCTAAACTGATAAAGGAAAAACTGTCTTCTCCTTCTGGAGGATTTAAGAAACCGGTTTCTCAAGAAACTGCATCTCCAAAAAAAGGGCATAATATTCCTTTCCAGAGTATTGCACCAAGGAGTGTAAATGGTAATTGTCATGAAAAGAGCACACCTCACTTGAAAACAGAGCTCTCTGTGCCACAGAGCAGAGCTGACAGCAAAGTACTGGAGGGAGATAGAGAGACAATCACTGATTCCCTGCAGTTGTCAAGGTGTAGCCCTTCAAAGAACCCAGAGCAGAATAAAGTCACAGCTGAATGTGTCGTTAAAGAAAAGTCTTCGTATGTGAAGAGGCCCTTGCCAAGCCCAGCACCCCCACCTCCACAGCAGAAAGAACAGGTGCCAAGTTCCAAAGCTCAGAGTTTGGAGCTGGACAATAGCAATGCAGTTCGGACTCCTCCTGTGGGAATGAGCAAGCAGATAGCAAACAAACCTGAACAAAACTCTGTAGGAAGCACGTTTCTGGTTAGTAGCAATGGCCAGAGTCAGTCAGGTGCTATAGAGGTACACAGCTTCCGATCAGCATTCAGAGGTAAATGTTTTGATCGAGATATACTAACCACTACGGTGACTTTACAGCAGCCCGTTGAGCTGAATGGGGAGGATGAGCTTGTTTTCACTGTGGTGGAAGAACTGTCCATCAGTGGGATTATGGATAATGGAAGACCTTCCAGTATCATTAGCTTTAACAGCGACTGCTCCCTTCAAGCCCTTGCATCGGGTTCAAGGCCAGTTAGTATTATTAGCAGCATAAACGACGAGTTTGATGCTTATACCTCACAGGAAACTTCTACTGGTGTAAATATTGATATTGTTGTGCCCTTTGCTAAGGATCCCTTTACCAGCAGCAGACGTTCCTCCATCAGTTCATGGCTCAGTGAAGTCAGCATTTGTACAATTGAGAGTGATGGAGCTCAGTCAAGTGACAGTTTTGTAGCTCAGACATCTTACAGCTGTAATAAGTCTGAAGATCCCTTCAACTTGGATTCACACAATTTATCTGTCCCTTTGAAAAGCGCTCTGAATGACAGTGGATTTTGCTTCTCTGAACTGGACAGTGAGAGCATGAGTTCTAGCAAGCTGTCCTCAGGATTTGGCAAAAGCCCTCAAACCTCTGAAACTACCAAAGCATCTCAGATTAAAAGTGCTTTTTGTATCTCTGATCAGCCTGTAAAAATAAAATGTAATTCTCGTGATACGCCTGTAATAGAAACAATACATTCTAGTCTTCCTAGGAAAACAAAAACTACCTCGTCTCCAATCCACAATAATACTGTCATCAGCTATAAAGACCTGCAGAATCCATGTGGTGTATTTGAAGATCCCTGGCTGCTGCGCACAGATAATCAGCTGGAAACAAAACCCACAGATGCATTGTTGTCTCCAAAATCACACACATTTGGTACTGACAAGCAGCCAGGAAAAGCTGCCCAGTATTTTGGCACATCATCTGGGCCAACGAAGTCACAAACTATGCTTGCCTGTTCGCAAAGGGTTGTGGATGGTTGCGAAATGGCCTGCAAATCCTCCAGTGGAGCTGCGAAGAAGTCAGAAGCTGTGATGAAGATGCCACAGCTGAAGAGAGGGGCTACCACATTGGGAGTGATGCCAGTATCGCATGCTAATAACAGCACTTTGTCAGAGGCCATCACCAGAGGGAATTCAGATGCTCCTATGGCCACTGGCAGCTTGAAATCTTCACTGGGAAAGAAGAGCATGCCGCAGAAGTCAAGCATGTTGCCCAGGCCAGGCGGGCCAATGCCTCCAACACCTCCTGTGCGCAAATCAAGCCTGGAACAAAAACCTGTTGGTCTGGGAAATGGTGGGGGAAAAGCCTCCAGCCTAGAGTTTGCCAGGGCTTCCACACCAAAGGCTGAAGATGAACTGGATTTGCGTTTGAAAGCTGGATCTTACTTCAGTGAATGTGCCAGCAGTAGAATGAACCTGAAAGGTGATCACTCTTTGCCTAAGATGACATCAAGCTTGAAGGCAAAGGCATCAAAGAATGAAGCTGTGCACCGCTATGGGAGCCACATGTCTCTGGAGAGGTGTGACAGCCTGACGTCAGTTGGATCCAAAGCAAACTTGGTGAGGGAAAATGGGAGCACTGGTAATGTCCGGGCAGGACGCTCTGTCCCTAGGCTGGGTGTTCCCCCTGTTGCCTCTGGTGGAGCTTTACCATTGACCTTCAACAACCCTGCACCTGGTAAAAGCAGCCAGGCAAAACCCACAGCTAACCAGAAGGTCCAAGCCAGCGGGAATAAAAACCGGGGCCTCTCCGCCAGCGGATCAAAGTCTCTCAGTTCCTCCGTGAAGTCCCTGGCACAGCCGGTGGGGAAGAGCTCCAGCGTGGCTCCTGGAGGAAAGGCTGCACCCCGATCCATGCAGCCTGCTGGTGGCAAACCCGGCCGAGGGACCATCATGGGGACCAAGCAGGCCATGAGGGCTGCCAACAGCCGCGTGAACGAGCTGGTGTCTGGTGGCTCTGCCAAGGTGGGCCACTTCCGAGGCTCTACCGACTCTGACAGTGGCAATGACAGTGGAATTAATCTCAGTGATGAGAAGTCTCCAATCCCAGTGCTGCCATCTCCATACAGCAAGATAACAGCACCCAGGCGGCCTCAGCGATACAGCAGCGGGCATGGTAGTGACAACAGCAGTGTCCTCAGTGGGGAGCTGCCACCGGCCATGGGGAGGACGGCCCTGTTCTACCACAGCGGTGGTAGCAGCGGCTATGAGAGTATGATTCGGGACAGTGAGGCCACTGGCAGTGCCTCTTCTGCACACGACTCCATGAGTGAAAGCGGGATGTCCTCTCCAGGACGGATGAGGAGCCTCAAGTCCCCCAAGAAACGATCTACAGGTGAGGAGTAAAGGGAAGGTGGCCGGGCCACGTGCGCACTGCTGCGTCCTGGAGGTTGTGAAATTCTCACAGCGCTTCCAACAGAAGTGGGCTGGGGCAAGCTTGAAGTGGGGACTGCCTGCATTGCACTTGTGTGTGCATGTGTATTGCTGTGACAGCAGCTACTTGTCATTTATTTCACTTCAAAGCTGCAGGTGTGACACAGGTGCTGCGGCAGAGAGGGCAGGAGAAGGTGCTGAGTGCCCTGGGGCTCTGGCAGCCTCCTTGTGAGGGTGGAGGCAGCAGGTGGCTGCCAGCAGACGGGGACCTTCCTTCCTCAGCAGGGTCAGCAGCGAGCGCAGCCCAGATGAAGAGAGTGTTACAGATGGATTGGGAAGAGTGAAGATATTGAAAGTATTTTCATGAGGATGGAGAGTGTTTTTGTGCAGGCTGGGGAAGAAGGGCAAGAGGGGGGCAGTGAGGAGAGGAGATGGTCTGCTGATGGGAAATTTCTGTGGAGTAGGCTGAGACTTCTGTTTGGGAACAAGGGAATAGGTCTGGAGTGGAGAACAGCATTTGTGTATTAATGAAAATTGTATTAGATTATCTAAAAGTAGGGCCTGCAGGCGGAGCAGGAGAGTGCATTAATACTGCCAGCTAACTGCAAAATTACTGCGTTGCACTGTAGCGAAGGTTTCATGAAAAATGTTTGGAAGGTACTTGTGTAAAAAGAACAGCAAGCCATTGTGGAAGTTGCTCAGAAGTTGCTCAGTCACTTGCATGCTATGCCAAGGCAGACGCACTTGACTGTACCATGCAGAGGTGGCATATGAATGCCAGCTTCCCTTTTCTGCTCTCCAGTGCCTTTCCTTGTTGCTCTTGCAGGTGGTGCTCATCTAAGTGTCCCTGGTTGTAGCCAGCTTCAAAATCAGGCTGGTGTGACTGCTGGTACAGTAGTCATTTTTAACTATCTAGCTTGAAGACATGTACAATAAAGAATCATTGACAGTCAGTGTCAGCTAAAGACCAAATTCTTATTCAGTAATCTAAGTGTACTGCAGTAGAGCAGGAACGGATATCAGTGGTGCACTGAATCTTGAGTTTTTGGTTGGCAAGGGGTAATTTTTGCAATCTGTAGAGACAGTTATGATGCACAATTCTGACAGTAAAATCAAATGAGTTAAAGTGATATGGTTCTATTGTCAAAGAAACTGAGTTGATTCAGTGGGGTTTAAATCAGTTTGGAAACTTAGTGCAGCATTTGCTGCAGTTCTCTTTCCATAGCATACAAACCTCTTAAACCTTTTCCTGCAAATCAATATTAGCAGCTGTATAAGTTGTGCACATATTGAGAAAGCACTACCCAATGATGGATTTCTATTTGTTTTTGCCACAGAAAATGCTTATAATGTCTTTAAAAATGACAAACTAGTTATTTTTCCATTTGAAATTGCTCTATATCAGTAAATTATTTTTGGAATACTTTAGACTTAGAGACCATAATGTATTTTGTCCATGATATGAGGTTTCCTGGGAACTTCATGAAATATTTCTTAGATAAAATGTTTGCACTCCCATTATTGCCATAAAATATATTGCGATCTTTGCAAAGTGTTAGAGATTCTTGATGTTTACATTGCTCCCAACTATGTCGTAGTCAAGCGACAGGTCTCTGAATTTACAGAACCTGTGGAAGAGAAACCTATTCCTGTAGACAAACCTTCTCCCTTAGATATCACTGGAAACTTTGTACCCTCATCCTTTAACTTTATCCATAGAGAAATGATGTTGATGTTGGCTGGTTCAGTGGAAGGATACGAAGATTCTCTTCTTGTATTTTACTACTACTATTCAGTGTTCTCTTCAGAGGGGGATCCAGCTCTCACCAATGTACTTACAAGATCAGAGTTACTGTAGGTGGTTTCAGTGGGCAAATAGCATTGATTCAGACTAAATAAACTGAGAATGTGAGAATAATAAGTAGTGTTGGAGAAGTAGAATCAAGTCTTACCCTTTCCAGAAATATTCCCTTAGAATATTTATTCTAAGGGAATTTATTCATTCCCTTATATTTATAATAGAAATTAGCAAGGATGCAATTAAGAGTAAGGGATGCTTTTCTTAAGAGCATGTAAACTCATCAGGTATCTGTGGAGGTGTATTGGTCTCACAAGGTGTCTGCTGGGGTTTTGTCTCCATTTCATCTGGAGTTTTGTGACAGGGCTCACCTGACAGCCTTAACTTGAATTTTTCCTGTAGAGGTCTTGAGCCTAGTAGATTACCTTGGGTGCACTTTCCTCTGAACAGCACTGCCTTGTCTGTTTGATACGCTCCCTTTAGCAAGAAGACTAAAAGTAATGAAACTCAACTCTGAGAGTAGGTTTTCAATAAAAGGAGGGAGATTTGTCAGCAATGAATTTATTTATTGCCACCATTCAGCCAAAGCTGCTTGTACTTACTGCTAACGCGATGTTTCAGCTTTTTTCTGGTGGCCTTCAGCCCTTCTATTTACCCAGGGACTGCACTGCAGCCTTGTTTTAACCAGCCTTATGTAGGTGTTCACTCATGTCATATATAAAGTTCTGCCTTTGAGAGAACAAAGAGAGAGACTTGTGACTGTGAAAACTGCTGGACACCAAAGTGTCAGCTTTTGTATACAAAAGTACTAGCATTTTTCAAGTACACCAGTTGGTTTCTCCTCTAGGAAACTTCTTCTCCTGGGAATTGTGTTAGTGTGGTGGTTTGCTCTTTAGTTGTGGAAAAAACAAATCCCTGCTGTTGAGGAATTCATGAGGTTTGTCATACTCTGACCGGTGTGTAAATGAGCAGTGATAGGCATAGCAGTGACAAGCTGCAACTTGATTGATTGCTGCCTTCTGAAGTGCCAAACATCTTTTAATCCTACAGTGTCACTGAAAACGCTGACATTTACCTCCTTTAAGTACTGGTAGTGTGGCTGTGTGGAGGGGACTGTGTGCTCCTGGCAAAGAAATAATAGAATTGAAGGGATGTTAGCTTTGCTTGGCTTTAACTGGAGGAGGAGATACTTGTCGGCCATTATCAGTATTGGTGGGAAATTACTCTCTATCTCATTTCCATTGCAAGATAATGAATACCATTAAAATCCACCAAAGAGAAGTTAATCCAGGAAAAATGTTTTTCCAAGGAGAGAATAAACAACCAGTGCTCAGACATCTGCTTTGGGAATGGAACTGCTGTTACTCCCATTGACAAACCAACAGGAACGTATTTTGTCAAGGCAGTAACTTAGTCAGCAGCCTGAGGGGAATTACTAAAAGGAAAAGATCGAGAAAAGCATTTCTTCCTAAGTTTCCAGATAACCTAGATCTTCAGTTTGCTGCAATAATGTTCTGCAGTCTGTTAGTCTCCTTGGAATCTGAGGATCACTTGTCTTTGTTGTTATAGGTCTCCAGCGTCGTAGACTGATTCCTGCTCCATTGCCAGATGCTGCCTCCCTAGGAAGAAAACCCAGTGTCACTGGCCAATGGGTTGATCTACCACCTTTGCCAGGCACTTTAAAGGAGCCATTTGAAATTAAAGTTTATGAGATTGATGATGTGGAACGATTACATCGACACAGACAAGAGGAAACCGAGGTCAGCACATATTTTATAACAACTGTAGACAACATAAATTACAGTACACAGGCAGAATCCTTGTTTGAATGCTGGAACAGTGTTTGAGAAATAGATTGCAATTAATGCACTATAATTATTAATTTTACAATTCATATGTTGAGGTACCCTTAACACAGAAAACGAAAGTGATTACTATCTAAAATTAATTGTGTTTAACGTGACTGATGATGAAAATGAAAGTTACCCATGAATACATTATGAGAAAACTTCATAATCTTAGTCTAGCTGATGAAACCTTACAGCTTCTCTCAACTGTAGGGTCATTAACTTTTTATGTAAATGACAGGGTTCTATTAAATCAGGGATACACTGAGTTTAATTTACTTGTAATTGGAAAACACTTCACCTAATTCTATTCTAGAGACCAAAATTCTATATTCTTCTGATGCCTTTTTCCCATTTCTTTCATAATAGCCTTTCCAGGATGTTGAGAAGGTAGGAATACTTTTAAGAAAATAAGAATTCTTTTTTCCTAGGATTAAGTATAACTCCTTCATTATTATTAGGCTGTTTTGATTTTTCTTTTTTCTTTTTTTTTTTTTTGCACTACTGGAAAAAGAAGTCCTCTACAAACAGTGGTAATTTCAGAATGTATTGGAGGTGTTTGCTCATACTGAGAAGTGCAATAAATGCTTGAGTGACGTAGCATGCTGTTCCTCTAGACTGGAATCCATTAATGTGAACTTCAAATAGTAACAATAATAATAGTAAAAACAAAACAAAAAAAGCGACCAAACAAAAAACTCATCTGCCAGCTTTAATAGGTAGTGAACCGGGAGCAATTTGCGTCCAAATGTCAGAGGTCAACTCATAACAGGGAAATTAATGAGATGTTTTTTTCTTTGTCTTTAAAGGGTCTGATGTATTTCCATACCAAGCTGAAGATACTAGAGAGGCGCCAGCAGCGGATCAGAGAAGTAAAGGCAAAGCACGAGTTTTTGAAGGAAGAATTGGAAGAGACAAAATGCAGGTTGATGATGGACCCAAATAAATGGAAGGAAGACTGTAAGTATTTTTGCAAAATAGTAGTGTGACAGACATGTAGCAAATTCTCAGCATGTGAGCAGTCCCTCTGACAAAGTTAAGCATTTGCTAAGATACTTCGCTGAAAGGAGACCCAAGTGCTCTGTGACACCATTAGCATTTTTGTGATACAGGATTTTGTTCAGTGATGAGTAGTACCAGAAATGGAAGAAACTAACAACAGAGACTTGCTGTGATTCTTAATATTAACTATTCATATAATCTTTTATTGTCCTTCTTTCCAAAGAAGGAAATGTATTTTCAAATCCATGTTATAGATGGGAAACTGAGGCATGAGATTTGTTCGCAGACTCAGTGATTTGAGTTTCAAGGTTAACTGTGGAAAAATGGAATTATTTCTTAGTTGAAGTAAAATGATCCATTTTTTTTTTTTTTTAACCTCATGATAGAATAATGTTTTATTTGTGAGCTTCTTATCTTAACATGGTTTTTTTTTTGTTTGTTTGTTTGATAGTTGAAGTGGATCCTGATCTCGATAAGGAGTCACAGGAGTACCTGGAGGCACTGGAGCAAGTGACAGAGGAACTAGAGCAGTGTGTTAATCTGTGCAAGTCACATATCATGATAGTGACGTGTTTTGATATTGGAATAACAGATGCACAAGATGGAGTAAGGGAAGTGGAGGTTTGAAGAGAGGTTTTTCAAGGGACTGAAGGAAGTGAAGCTGGATTGTCCGACATGAAGAAGTAAAGAGATTAAGCAGTTGGGAAGTGGAGGAGAAAAAGCGAAGGCTAAAAAGCAGCAATGAATGTTGTAGGAGAAAGAAACGGCTGAGGGATGGGAATGTTCATAAATCATTTGGTGCCTCAACGTGACCTGAACTGTACAAAGAGGAAAGTAGGAACAAGTATTGCTTCTACCAGAGGGAAGTGAAGAAATTTAGTACAAACCAAGACATTTAAAAAAAAAAAAAATATCAAACAAGCATACAATGGAAGTGCCTTTAAAGTTCATTTGATTTTCATTTTTGTATTTGGTGCTAGAATTAAAGCCAGCAAACCTAAGCAGACTACAAAATGTATTCCTACGAAGTATTTTATACTGTATAGTGTATTTATGACTATATGTAAAAACAAACAACATTGTAGCAAAAGCAATAAGTAAATTATGTTTTCATACCTGAACTTGCCTTCTTGTTTCATAGAAAAGCTGTTTTATGTAGCAGAATTAAAACTGTATTATAATTGTTTTCTTGGTTAGGGTTCAAGATATTTTTATGAACATTTATCTATTGAAAAGGTGTATTATGGCATTTTGAGATGATTGTTTTACCTTCAGGTTTTGTATTATTACTTTTTCAGATCAAAATAAATGTTTGTTTTCCATTTTATATATTCATATATAGATATATATTAACTGCTTACTACTTCCTTGGTTAACCTCACTTCTCACAGACCTGGTCTTTTTTAATGTGAGGAAGTCTACAAAGGGCACTGTGGTTTGTTTTTGGTTTTCTTTTTTCCTCTGTGGCTGCAGGAATTGAGAATTATGTTTATTACCAAAACCCTAAAACAAAAAAAAAAAAAAAGCAAAAACTTTTTTGTAAATGTTAAGTTAGGTCCATATTTTTATATAGTTTTGACTATAAATATAGCATTTGCATTTTGAACTTTTAAGACAGATAGTATATCTTTTTACAGTTTTTCTAAGGAAGGCAAACCCTCAGGATCAAGTTTATACATGCTGCATGAGATTTGTGCTTTTTTGAAGGAGGCCACATAGGTGTGGAAACTATTGAAAAATTGTTGCCAAACAAATACTTTTGAAAAGGTTTAATAGTGTATGTAATACCACATTTCATAATGAATCATATTTTCTGATCATCTTCCTTTTTATGGTTTTTTCAAATCCTTTGTACAAATATGTATTATAACAGCTTGCTTCGGTTTTTATCTGTGAATAAAAGATACATCTATTGTTATGATTTCTCCTTGCTATGTACGTGATATTGATGTTAGGAAGAGAGAGGATGGCCTGTGGTACGCAGCACTAAATGTCATGTTATATTATTTCCTCTCCCAAGAGAGAACTTATAAGAGAGTCTTGACATTAGTCATCATAAACCAATCAGAAAAGAGGCAAAACGCCAAAGGGTAAAATAAAGAGCAATGATAATACTGTTAGTACTTCACAGTTTACAGAACAAAGGCCTGTGGCTCAGATAACTTGTTTCTCATGATGAGACAAAGCAATTATGAGTGGGTCTGCAAACACATGAAAGCTTCAGGAACTGGAATTGAGCCCTGTGCTCCGTTGGACAATCATGGCAAATCACTACACCTATTTCTGACACTGCTGCATTTGCTCTCTTGTTGGACAGTAGCTATGCCTGGTCCTTATCTTCCACTGATGCCAGCTGTAGTAGCTCCAGGCAGATTTAATGTAAAGCTAATGTTTCTAATGACACCATCTCAAGTATTTTCAAGCTATTTGTCCAAACAACCTGTAATGTGTAGCATTTTCCCATCTGTCCCTCCCTCCCTCTTTCTTTTCAAAGCCCTCACAGCACAGCATCCAAGCACCACACTCTCTGGCTCTCAGAAGGGGTCTGTTCGTTGGGGTGATAATGCTTTTCTCCTCATTAAATAGCTGGAGGATGTGGACAGTGAGAGCGTGAGTCTGATGCTTAAATACCTTTATGATTTTTGATAAATTGCAAAGGATGCTCTTCCCTTATCAAAGTCCCTTATGGTTTATTCCTGGAAAAAGCTGTACCGTGTTTGCATACTGGAATTTGGCACTGCTTTGGGTTGTATGCAGGGGAATGTGACATCTAGAATTTCTGGAAGATCCCCTTGCTGATATCCTTGACTATCAGATATATTTATTTAGCTGTACTTTTTTTGTGCATGTGTGCAGAATTACACAGTTCTTCCAAACACAGCATTGAAATCAAGATGTGGATCACTGCACTGTGGCTTTTCCAAAGCAAAATGAAGAAGGTAGAGGAGCGCTGAGGAATGAGTATTTCTTAGCAAAGTGGAAGGCCTCCAAAATATAGTGCTGAAGGAGAATGCGTCCGTTAGAACTCTGGAATGCAAAGCTAGATTTGTTAGTGCTTCCATTTCACTGTTGTGTGGAGATTTGCATCTTAATGGTGCTGCTGCAGCAAGAGTTGACCAGTGATCACCTCTGAGCAGTGGGCACAGCTGTGCAGCTGGGTTCACATCTTTTCAGAGTGGCCTGTAAGTCACCAATGAATGGCTACAGGAGTTCTTTTATTTGCCAGCCACTTCATTCTCTGGGAGTTCTCTGTTGCTTCTCCCCAACTCCAGCAATGTTGTAATGCTCTGAGATGAAAACCAAGCCACTCATCATCTACCCCAAATTATATAAACATTATTTGTTTTAATATTCTGCCATGCAGTGTTAACTGTCAGTCTTGCAACTGTTTACACTTTTTTTTTGCTTAATTTCTAACTATGCTTATGTTTTCCTCAAAATAGCAAAAGAGACGTTTCAGGGCTGCTTAGTTCCATGTCAACGTGGAAATTGCATATGTATTAGATGCATTTAGCCTCTGGCTTGGTGGCACGAAACAAAACTGAGATGTAAAATAAGGTGAGGCACTGATGGGTGAAATAGCAGACATTTTACTTATGCAAATAGTGTTCCTTACTGGTGTTTGTGGATAGTGAGGTATGTTTTGTATCTCAAGTCCTCGCATCCTGTAATATTCCTTTCTTTTTGGCTACTTTTGCAATCCTGTCCAGTTAAGAATCACGCTAACAAATGTTCAGTTTATAATAAATTGTAAGTGGCCTAATTGCAAAAGGTTTCAAAGAAGAGTTGCAAACAGAAGTTGGGCGCTTTATTTCATCAATTTTCTTTTGAGATTTAATGATCTAAGACAGCCATTAAACTGCACTCTTAATCACAGAATCACAGAATTGTAGGGGTTGGAAGGGACCTCCAGAGATCATCGAGTCCAACCCCCTGCCAAAGCAGGTTCCCTACAGCAGGTCGCACAGGTCGGCATCCAGGCAGGTCTTGAACATCTCCAGAGAAGGAGACTCCACCACCTCCCTGGGCAGCCTGTTCCAGTGCTCCGTCACCTCACTGTAAAGAAGTTCTTGCGCACATTTGTGCAGAACTTCCTATGCTGCAATTTCCAGCCGTTCCCCCTTGTCCTGTCTCCATTCACCACTGAAAACAGTCCGGCCTCACCATTCTGCCCCCCACACCTTAGATATTTATAGACCTGGATCAGGTCCCCTCTCAGTCTCCTTTTCTCAAGGCTGAACAGACCCAGTTCACTCAGCCTTTCCTCATAGGAGAGATGCTCCAGGCCCTTCACCATCTTCGTGGTCCTCCGCTGGACTCTTTCCAAGAGATCCTTGTCTTTTTTGTACTGGGGAGCCCAGAAGTGGATGCAGTACTCCAGATGAGGTCTTACCAGGGCAGAGTAGAGGGGGAGGATCACCTCCTTCGACCTGCTGGCCACGCTCTTTTTAATGCACCCCAGTAAGCCATTGGCCTTTTTGGCCACAAGGGCACACTGCTGGCTCATGGCCAACCTGTCATCCACCAGGACACCCAGGTCCCTTTCCACAGAGCTCCCCTCCAGCAGCTCATCCCCCAACCTGTACCGGTGCATGGAATTATTCCTCCCCAGATGCAAGACTCTACACTTGCTTTTGTTAAACCTCATCCGGTTTTTTTCTGCCCAGCTCTCCAGCCTGTCCAGGTCTTGCTGAATGGCAACACAGCCTTCAGGCGTGTCAGCCAATCCTCTCAACTTCGTATCATCAGCAAGGAAAAGAATGTGCTTGTTGAATTTGTCACAGTATCAAATAAAACCACAGAATCCCAGTGGTGCTGGAGAAACTCTTGGCAAGCCTCAGCCACAGAACAGTGCTTTCTCTTTTGGTTATGGATCTTCCCATGAAATTCCTGTGCTCCTTCTTCCATGGGGAACCCTTCCTGGTCCCCTCATGGCCCAATCTACCAAGCAGCTCACGTTATGATTATTTCCAGGCAACAGGATTGCTCCCAGCCCGCTGAGATGTAGTGATAGCTGCTGTATTTTTAAATCAGTGTAATGGTAACTCAATAAAACCTCAGAAATGAAGTGAGAAAGCCAGGCTCTTGTCTGGCTACTGAGGTCTCAGGAAGCTGAGGAGAACTTTGGATTCTGGAGATGGTCTCCAAGCTTACTTTTGTATTTTCCCATGGACGTGGACCAGTAAATTAAAACTACTTCTAAGAAGTGGGATTTCAACTTGCTTGTGAGAGTTTACAAGCAAGATGGATGAGGTGGTGGTCACCTCTGTAAGCTCTGCTGTTGTTGACCAAGAAGTGTACATCTCAGGGGCCGTTTACATCTTTGTAAATGCAATTATTGCAAACACAGATTCCCTACAGACAGATCAAACTCTGTGTAAGCAAAACCTTATTCATTGGATATGTTAAATCTTATTTTTTCCAAATAGTGTTTCTGTCTAAGCTAAGGCTTTTCTAGGACACCCTAATTGCAGTATTGAAACATCAGTAGTAGTAGACAATGCAACAGAAATATGAGATTATTTGTTCTTTTCTCAGCATGCAGTAAGTGTTTCATTTATTTCTATTTCAAGATGCTCATGTATTTTGTTCCTGGTCATAAATCCATGTTTTCCAGTCACTTGCATTTTATTTTTAAAGTTACGTGTGGAACATAACTCCACCGGCAGCTGTTGTATATTGAGGCTGTGAGCAGGGTTTAAGGCAAAAATGTTGGCTCTAAGATGACCTCTGTATCAGCTGTCCAGGCTGACAAAAATGGACACAAATAAAAAATGGTGGTGTATTTGGGCCCTGGTTCACTAGAGCACTTAGGCACCTGCTTAAGCAAACAAGTAAATCTGGTTTGTATCCAGCAAAACACTCCAGTTTTGGCTTATGTCCCACTGACTTGGATTTTTTGCTCCAGGGCTTCAGACAGTGTTAATTGCCTTAGCAGTAGTTCAGTGGAGCTATGTAGGTCCTGCTTAAAGTGTTTTTTACTTATCAGTGGTATTTGGGAGAATGGAAAGAATAATTCTGTTGATGTGCAATGGTATCACAAGTGCAAATTAGAAAGCAAAAATTGCCTTCCAGGCTGCTCCTGTGCGTCTCATGCCTTCATGCAGAGTTTGACTTGCAGAAATCTATTTGTGAAATGCAGAGAGTAAGACATAACTCTTGACAGTTTAGGTGTTCAGAGAGATTTATTACCAGAGCTGCAGGGGAACTGCCTGAGGATTGGGTGTATTTAGCACCACAGTAGTCTTACAGCAGCATACTTAGGAGATCATTATTTAATTTGCTGTTTCCCTTCCTAAGACTCTTCCCAAAAACTGAGGGGGCTGCAGGAGTGTGGTGGCAGAAGGATAGGAGTTCTTCAGAGCAATTCACACAGTGATTAGATGTGATAGAAGGTGATAGACAACTTCAGTAGCTTGGTTTTGCCACTTTTATGCCTTTTGCTTCTGACTATTGAGTTCAGCTTGAGAAAGGTTATTCCTGGCCATTTCCCCATGGCTCCTGAGTGGGAGGAAAGGGCAACAATCCTTTGGCTCTCACCAGAGGTTGGATTATAAAGTGATGTTCATGCAGCAAATCCATGCTACATTTCTGTTTCTCTCCAGTGCATCAGCACACATTCAGTAACATAATAGAACCAAGAAGGAATGGCCTCAAATTGCACTGGATGAAGTTCAGGTTGGATATTAGGAAAAATATCTTCTCAGAAAGAGTGGCAACGCATTGGCACAGCTGCCCAGGGAGGTGGTGGAGTCATGGTCCCAGCCTAATTCTGCAGATTTTGTTGCTTCTTTTTTTTTTCCTTTCATGTAAACATTTCCATCAGAGCTTCCTTTCAGGTGTGGCAAAGGAATGCAGCAGCTCATGTGGTGCTCCTGGTCACCCTGGGATGGCTGAAGAAGCATGTCCTGACTTTTGGAAGCATGAGCCTGCCTGTTACTGAAACTAAATGAAGCTTTGCTGCTGACTTCAACAGGGAAGTACCAGGTCATTAGCTAACACCTGGCAGCACAGCCAGTGCATTGCATGGGCAGAGGCAAAGCCCTCAGGGTAGTGACAAGGTAGTCTCGGTCTCCTTATCAGGCTTGCTGCCTGAGGTTACCAGATTGCTTTCCGTGCTGCCCTTCAGAGTACCAGGGACATAATCAGGGCTGCAGAGCACTTGACACAGCTCATGCGACTGTATTTAAAGCATGTTTCAATTAATCTGACCTTGTGTAGGAAAAACCTGCAGAGCCCTAATGCTGCTCTCTGGGAGGTGCATGTGGTGCTCCAGGGCGCAGTGCAATGGGTTTGGCCCGTGACTGGAAAACCTGATTTTAAATATAGGGTCACCGTGAGCCTGTCACAATGATGCTCCATTTGTCAACATCCAGCACCGTTATACCTACAGATGCCCCTGATTTTGAAGGGTGCCGCTCATTTCATTGCACATTACCATTTAAATGAGTTATATTTGTACCTAAAGGCTTCTATCTCATGGGGCTAAGTGCTATACAAACACCATTTTTTAGCCTCAAAAGGGTATGAAGGGGAAGGATGGTGTGGACTGTCGTGTTCCCCTCTGAAAGGGCAATGTAATAGTTCTTAACATTTGTCTCCTACTTTGTCCTTTGCTGGGTCCTGAGCAAAGCATTCAGACATGGAAGTTGAAGCCTTGCAGACAAGCTCCAATGGGATCCCATTTCCAGGCTGCTGCTCAGTTTTCACAGTGAAGGAGTGTTATTTGCTTTTACGACAGGAAAGGAGAGAAAGCAAAGCTTTCCCTTCAGCTTTTCTCTTCATCTTTTGGGGAGATAAAGAGAAGGAGGAAAATATAATAATATATAAAACACATCTATAAATAAAGGAAGTGCCAGAGCCTACACTGTGCATTTCTTTTCCAAAGCTGTGTGTGCTGGGCAGGCACTGGGATAGGAGAAATGCTCAATAGAAAAGCCAGGGATGATGTTCTCCTCTAGGACCCAAGTGCTCTACTGTGAGGTTACGTTTGGGCTTGGACCAGTGGTGCTGACAGCACAGCAATCACATTTATCTGTCATATTCTTATCTTTCAGTTCAGGGCTTCTTCTGCTTGAAGCCCACTGAGCTGTACTGGCATTTGAACAGCATGTGAGAACTGCACAGTTTTGTATCATGCTCAAATTCCACTGCTGTGTGTAGTCATTGAGCCATAATCATCGCTAAATCCAAGTTGAAAAGATAGAACTCTGCACTGTTATCAAGATTATTTTTTAGGCAACGACTGAAAATGAGAGGTCTGTGATATTCTCAGGATGCCCTGGAACCCTCTTCAGACCTTTGTATGTCCTTGGAAAACTCCCTTCTCCAGACTGAAGGTCAAAGTTCCTTGTTGAGGTTGTCCTTGACGGACAGCCAATCCAACACAAACCAAGCAGCATGGAAGCACTGAATTTCAATCACACAACTTACAGAAATTTTCTTTCAAATCAGAAGCTGGGAGAGCTATTTATAGAACCACAGAATCAAAGAATCATGGAATGGTTTGGGTTGCCAGGGACCCTAAATATCATCCAGTCTCAACCTCCAGCAGTGGGCTGGCTGCTACCCACCAGACCAGACAGCCAAAGGCCTCATCTACATACCCTGTTGGGAAAGACTTTCAGATACACTGGTGATGCACTGACTGGTTTCTCAGAGGGACTAAAACATCTGCTTTCAGGTGTGTAAATTGTAGGTGTGTAAATGCAGGTCTGAAAACTTCATAAAATCTCCCCCCTCTCATCCATAGGTCTCATAGAATGGGTGTGACATTGAGGCAGTGACGCTATAAGATCAGTTAATATAATAGATGGGTCTATATATGTTGGGAATGTGGCCAGGAATTTCCGCTCTGAGTGCACCAGGCATGCAGCTGTGCAGCCCTTGCCCTCTGAGGCCTTTCCCCATTAGCAGTGTTAATAATAAGGTTGGAAGCGAGAATCGCAGCCTGACAGCACCATGTGCAAACTAACTGGGAGCCTCTGGAAACGCAAATGCCTGCCCTTCTCTGGGAAAGGCCTCTCTCTGACCCTCGTACAGACTGATCATGATTTTCCAGATGATGGTAGCTGAGAACAAGTCGAGTTCTGCTGGTGCTCCGGGGCCCACGCAAGTTGCTGCATGCACAGCAAGTGGCTCCATCTGTGCTGCTGTTTTCACAGAGCTCCCCACACTTCACATGGGCTGATCTTGCCATCATCTCCCACAGCAGCAAGCTGTACAGACAGTTGTTCTGCTATTTGTATTTAAGATGTGGCAATACTTCAGCAAAGCGTGGCTGTGTGTTTACAAATGTATTGCGTAAGGCTTCCCTTTGTTGTGCTATCGTTACATCAGAATGAATTACTAATGTCTTTTGCCAGCTTGCAGAACACTGGCACATATCTAGAATCACAGAATATCCCCAGCTAGAAAGGACCTGCAAGGAACACTTAGTCCGTCTCCTGGCTCAATACAGCACCACCCAAAATCCAAACCCTATGTATGAGAGCGATGTCCCGATGCTCCCTGAGCTCCGGCACTCGGGGCTATGCCTGCTGCCCTCTGTAGCCTGTTCCATGCCCACTGCCCTCTGGGGCAGAGCCTTTCCCTGACAATGTCAAGATGGGTGTTTTGTTGGCATTAACCTAAGTCAGACTGCAGTCACTCCCATTGCCCAGAGGGATGCAAGAGCCACGAAATAAAAGCAGCTTACATATGGCACAAGGAGTGACAAGGCTCAGGAGCACAGGGGAAGGGCTATGCCTTTGGGCTACAGCCATTACAGTGACAACTCCAGCAGTGCTAGTGACTCACCTCACCTAACGGCCCAACCAGAGCTCTGCACAAAGACAAATTACTCTCTTTATTTGCTTTATGCTTGTTTTTGCCTTTTCTAAGATATGCAATGAACCAAGGACAGCGCTAACACGTTTTCATGCCTAAGCAAAAGGGTTGTCCAAACTTGAACTTGTCCAGGGGCCTTTCAATAGAAGCACAGCAATAGTTTGCTTTTATATTGGGTGTTTCAGACATGTTCTGACTACATCATAAAACGACGATAGGAAAATTGCAGAGCAGCTCTAACAGCAGAGAACCCGCGGCTATGAGTGACTATCTCTGAGCTTACCGCACTCCCTCAGACCTTTCCCACACACATCAGTAATAGAATGTATTAATAAAAGGGAGTACTGCCCCACAGTCTGGGCTTCAACATGTGCTCAGGATCTGGCAGCAGAAACAAAGTGTGGTTTTATTGGACTCGTGAGCACTTCCCTCTGTCCCTCCCACTGAAGTCAGGCTCCTGTGACAGCCCCAGTAAACAAAAAGCAGTGAGTGCTGCAGCTAGTGCAGAGCAATCTGGCTGCTTGGGGACTGCGTGATGCCCGCCTCATGTCTGTCCTTCCCTTGGTGAAACAGTTAATCTCCTCCTCAGTTGTGCAGCCAGTTCACATGAAACCCCGTGGGAATGCAATTATTGCTGATATTTCTGCCTTTTGTCAGATGGGTTTGATGATGGCCAAAGCTTCTCCAAGTTACAAGAAGGGGGAGTGATGTGATGTACAGCACAATTGAATAAAAGCAGGTTGGCAGCCAGAGGAGTTCCTGCATGCAGCACGAATCCAAATAACTTGCTTTCAAAACTGAGCTTGCTATTAAAACAGAAAAATGTGCAATGAAGCTGCACTTTCCTGAGTGGTTCAGGGACTTCTCATCCTAAACCTGAAGTCATCTCCTGTAATGAGACACAGCTGATATTGGTTCTGCCTTTCTCAGTGAATAACTCCTTTCTCTGCTTCCAGGAATGAATTGTAAGCAGCCAAGAAGGGAGGATGCTCTGTGCTCAGTGGGGTTAGACAGGCTGAAAATTGCTCTGTCCTGGAATTTGCACACGAGAATCTCTTACAAATTACACTAGAGCAGACTGAGAGGGAGTACACATGAGTAAATTTAGTTTGCCTGAAATTAAACCAGCATTGATGAGAGCAGGATTTGGTCCTTAGATCCTCAATTGAGGGCACCTGTGTTTGGAAAGGGTTTAACTTACTGCTGTGCTTCAGAGAGCACCTTCCTAATTTACTGGCTTCATGCACAGTATTGAATAGTGGCAAATTAACTAGAGGTGAGAACAATCCCAACACATTTCTTCAGCTGCTGGCAATCCATGTAACTCCATTGTATTTAATAACGATTGCTAATTTTACACCTGTTAAGGACTTGATAAAAGGCAGTGTTGGCCCTACAGTGCCTCCTGGGATGGAATATGAGCCATTTTGTGGCTCTGAGTTGCTGATTTCTCATTGCTTGTGCTGGCTGCAGTATTATGAGGTAAGATAATGAGTTTTGTTTGCTCCCTTTCCTGCTCTTTTTTTCTGCCTGTCTGACCCTTCTGGTGCTGTAGGGGTGACTCTGGAGAATGCATAAGTGCAATATTTTTACCTGCTTCCTTCTGTAAGTGGATTGGATGTTTTCCTTTGCCTGGATGGTCAGATGAGAATATCCGAAGTGGCCTTAGCTTGTATATAGCTTTGTCTCTAGAAGCCAGGAAGCTGTGTTTCAGGTTTGGAGGCCTTGTAGTGATTATTTTTTAAAGTCATAAATTGCTCTAGCCATCCTCTCTGGGGGAAGGGCTGGCAAACAGCAGATATTGCCAGAAGTGTGCCTAATCCTGCTTAGGATTTCTTATGAATGCAGCCTTTAATCATAGTCTTGCAAAGTGAGGTGTCTTTTTCTGAATTTTTATGTCTGAGACCAATCGGACTAATTCAAGATTTTCTGTAATAGGTTTGTTGATCAACCTAATTTCTGTGAGAAAAGGGGGGGGAAAAAAAAAGTTTGTTACTCTTTGTTAGGATGTTGATGAGACTTTAATCACTTTACATGGTAATCTTGGATGAGGATGTAGAAACATGTTTACAAAATACACCTGTTCTCATCTATCTGTACTTCAAAGCCTGCATTGTGCTAAAGGGAGCAGAAAGTGCTGATGTGTGTATTCCTACTGGAGTTCTCCTCATCATAGTGCAAAAAGCATTTTCTCATGTCTGTATGGCATACAAAAATATTTGGGTTTTGGAGATGCTCATCCTGCTGTGAAAAGAAATCATTAGTATCTGAACCTAGTGCCTTATGCTAAGTGTATTTTGCAAACAGTAAAGCAAGCTATTAATATCAGAATAATGTAGGAGGATAAACAGTGGGAAATTTAAAGCATGAAAAGGAGTGAGACTAATAGGTAGTGGGCTTGGCTCCTTGTTCTTTGCTCTGGCTACTGCAGAGCAATCAGAATCCCAGGCCTACCAATGTAACATTGCCTGGACCTGCACAAATGTCTTGAATCAAATGTGAAAATGCTATTTTGAGGACCAACATGTGCTTCTGAGGAAAAGATACTCATTCTGTTGCTGTAAAACCTCAGATTTGAGTTCTGCTGAACTTACCTTGGGTAGAGGTTTATGGTACCTTTACAACTGGGTGATATTCTGTTCCTGGGGAAAACTGATGTGTACTAATTAAATAATTTTATTATGTATTCATGCAGAGAAGTATGGTCAAAACCAAGTTGCTTTGCTTTGTGAATTTGTTCAAATATGCGGTTTTACTTATGTTGAAAGCTGAAACAGTCCTTCCTCACAACTCCATTGAAAACCCAGTGCTCTGCACAAGCTTCAACCCTGGGCAGCTTGTTAACCACTGTGTATGTGAGGTTACCTTTGAATTCAGTCTAACACGTCTAATGAAAGTCATTTTTATAACTAAGTTGTTATCTTAATTATCATTTCTATGCTGTATTAGAGAGCAGCTTATGTGCCAAAAGCAGAAAATTCTCTGTATTTCTATGCAGTAAGTGCCTACAGGGCTAAACCTATTTCTTAAAAGTTAAGAGATAGAGCTGTCCTTTTACTGTTTCTGTACTTGTATCACAAGAAGGGAACGTACAAAACTGAACATACTGATGAAATAATCCTTGTTCCATAGGGCTGGAGTAGAAAACAACCAAGGGAAATGGCAAAAATGAGCCAGTGACTGCTAACTTAAGAAAATCTGGTGTTACCCAGTCAGAAACACATGGTAAGTTAAAACTGTGCTTGATTTCCAGCAAGTGGACTATATTTCACTTGGTTAAAGTTTTGCAGAGTATTTGCATGTGTAGTGCTGATCAGTATTAAGATTTATTCCACCTGATTGTTGTACCAGCCTAATAAAACACCTCTAAAGAATGCTTAGAGATAGATAGCTATCTTGACTTCATCTATAAGGAGCAGTTGTAACAAATGTTTTTACCTTTTCCACTCTGTTACCTGTGAACACAGTGCAGTAAGGTTTATAGGATGTATTTGGGATGTTTCTTAATCTGAGAAAGGTGTACTTTAAGTAATTTTAAGTGACTTGACTTGATCTCTCCCTTTGCTTGTTCTTTCCTACCACATAACCAGGATAGAACCTTGCTGTTGTTGCAGTGCTGGAACAAGGTATCTAATTATCAAAGATGTTACCACAGGGAGGCACTGAGAGCCAAAGCTCAAGATAAATTTAATCACTTATAATAACCATGTACCAGGAAAGAGTCAGGCATGGCAATAGTGTTGTGATGTGGTTTGCTCTTCCTTTTTTCTTAATCCTCCCTTTCTATGCCCCAGTCTTTTACCTGATAAACAGCCCTTATTTACTTGTTGCTCATTGGTTCTTGCTTTGCTGCATCAGATTTTGTATGTGTGAAGGGTTACTATGGCAGAAACCCATGATGAGTAGCTGCAGGCTTCTCTTAGTTTAGAGGTTTAGACTGCTGTATGCATAAAAAATAGATTTTGCTTCTGAGTGCTTTCAGTAGAAAGGAAAGTGAAAAATATGTGGAGTAAGCCACTTGAAGTTTTGAGGACTTCAGGTGTGTTGGCCCAAAAGCCTTGGGAACCATTCTTCTAGCAGGTCATAAATGGAAAATAGCGCTGTGTAACTGTACTAGTTCTTAAACATGGGGAAGTTTCTGAGAAGCAGGTCCTACAGGTGGAGGAGCTGATATTTTTTGATCTTCAGCTTTTCTTACTTTCCTGACCTGGGGAACAATTTAGGATTTTTTTTTTTTTTAACTAATGCTGAGTATGATTTCATCTTACTGAACTTAACTGCTGTACTGTTAGCCAAACAAAATACAAGGATAAAAATAGGTGGAAAATAGCTTTCTTATACTTTAAACCTGTTCAGTCCTTTTAGAATTTCTCAATTTGTGTTAATCAAAAGCAAATGTAGAGTCCTGCACCTGGGGAGAAAAAAATGCATGCATCAGTTCAGGTTAGGGGCTGACCTCTGCAGCTGTGAGCTATTAGTGTTCCCTTGTGGTCAAGAAGGCCAATGGTATCCTGAGCTATATTAAAAGGAGTGTGCCCAGCAGGTTGAGGGAAGTGGTCCTCTCCCTTTACTCTGCCTTGATGAGGCTGTATCTGGAATACTGTGTTGAGTTCTGGGATCTCCTAGACATCTAGAATAGGACCATGAAGATGATAAAGGGCTTGGTGCATCTCCTATATGAGGAATGGCTGAGAGACCTGAGTCTTTTCAGCCTAGAGAAGAGAAAATGGGGGATCTAATAGATGTTTATAAATATTGAAAATGTGGGCAACAACTGAGTGAGTCCAGAATCCTCAGTGGTGTGTAATGATAGGTCAGCAATGGCTAAAAACTGGAATATAAGAAGCTCCACACAAATATGTGCAATAGCTCTACAGTGGGGATGTTGGAGCACTAGAACAGGCTCTCCAGGGAGGCCATGGAGTATCCTTTTTTGGAAATATTCAAGACTTGTCTGGATGCCTACCTATGCAAGGTAACCTGCTTTAGCAGAAAGGTTGGACTTGAGCTCTAGAGGTCCCTTCCAAGCCATGCGATTCTGTGAAGTGCTCCAGCTAGTCTTAGAGACCTGAGACCATCTGGCCTTTAAACCCTTCCAATTCAGTTCTATGATTCTAGCCTTTGCCCTGACAGGGAAGACTGATATTATGCATTTTATGCTTAGATGTTCTCAATGGAGGCTTCTGTATGACATGCTGGTTTTACCCCCATAGAAAATGGATGGCTAGGGGAAAGATATTTGAGCTAAAAGGAAATGCTTAAAGGGAAAGTGTAAGCACAATTCTGGTGCTATGAAAAACTTAGCGAATACTTAGATCAACACAGAAATTATTGGGATTTGGGGAAACTCAACTATGTCACTTCATTTGAACATGGATACCTCTTCCAGATTTCAGTTTGTGGGAGAAATGCAGATACTTAGTGTGTATCTTCAGTGGAGGAAAAACAGCTTGGCTTCACTGATGTAAGATTGACATGAACTTTTCTAGATCTCTTCAAGTTTTGTCTATTTCATCCCTTTGCAGAGAAAAATAGATGTGCTTTCTTTAAAAAAAACAAAAACAAAAACAACCCCCCCCCCCCCAAAACATTGCATTCTCTGGAGCTTCAGTGATGAGCAAAGAAATCTTTCAATTTACAATTGTAATTTATATTGATGATGTTAATATGCTGAATGCTATAACCACTTCCATCTCTCAGAAGGATTCTAATACATCCTTGAGTTTTGGGACCCCATTTCATCTGGATGTAGTATAAGGATGTAGATGTCATGGGGTCTTTTAATTTTCACTCCTCAGACTCACTCTCCTTCTTTCTGATTAATTTCTCTATGGGGTGTCTGCCTTTTACATCATGGCAAATGGAGTGCTGGGGGGGAGAGAGATATAATGTTTTATTAGCAGGCTCTGTTTAATGTAGCTGTGCTGGTCCTGTGAACTAAATATGCTATCAAATTAATTCCCCTGAGATTAGCAGGCTTGCTGATACTGGGAGAGCTATTGAAGAACATATTGGCCATAGAGGAAAGCTTGAGAAGCCAAATCTTCTTTGTATCTTTTTTCGAAGTCTGACCCAGGGAGTCTTTTTTGTTAATTTTTTCTTCCTTGTAGAGAAAGGAAGAGATCTCATGTGTTGTAAGCATTTGACAACTGATTGAATGAAATGATTGCAGCTAATATGTGATATTAATTACATGGCAAGTGGCCCTAGGAACATATCAAAGAAAGCCTGAAATAAACACTGAGTATTAGGGGCATATACATACAAGATGTCTTGTTGAGCAAGTCTGAAGCACAAGACTGAAGGAATTCAGTCAAAGTTGGTATCACACCATTCTCCATCTACAATGACTATGCCAGCAGCCAGAGTCCAGAAGCTAGTGGTTTCAATTTTTAGAAGCTTCCAGAAAGGTATATGAACCACTCTAACTAGTCCAGAGAAGCAAATTCATTGCTTCGATTACCTATCAACCTATGGTTGAAGCCTGCTGTTGTCATACTAGGACAGAGTCAGCACTTGTGAGTTCCTTCTGACTTGGTTTATTCTATGAAGCAACAGAGCATTTGCAATATGTAGATGTGTTCTCTATGCATGGGGTAACTTTAAGCACAGCATTTCTTATACAGTGGTGTATAAGAAATTTTATTTTTATTTTTTTTATTTCTTGTACAGTGGTGTAGTGGCTCTGTACAATGTAGTTTAGTTCATGTTATGTGCATTTTCACATGTTCTGTGGCTCTTGCCACAGTTGAATAATAATCTCCTGACGTATTTATCAAAGCTTATTGAAGCTTATTGCATTAAGCATGCAGAAAATAAATATGGGATTGTCTAAGCGTGTTTGATTGTGAAAACTTGGAATAAGAGAAATATGGAGTTACTATTTGGTAACTGGGTCACACGTTGTGATGCTTTTGTGCTTATATTTATCAGGAGGAACTTGAAAGTGTCAAATCATGGTTTATGTACATGATTGTTCTTGGAGAATAGTTCTAGAATGGCCTGGACTAGGCCTACTAAGTTCAGATTAATTTCTCATTCTGAGACTAAAACGTGGTTCTTTGGACCAAACTTTTACTAGAGATAAACTGGTTATGTAATCACTAGCTTCAGTGAAATACAAAGGATCTGTGCAAACTCAAGAGTTTGCTTCAAATTTTCATAAGGCTTTGCATGCAGAGCTTCTATGCTAAGTCCTCATCTGGCTGTTTTGAGCAGGCCTGATACTGGGAGCTTTTAGGTGCCATATCATTTAGCATGAACAAGGGACTAGAATTTCCTGACTCGAAAATACCATCTTGTTTCAAGAACACATCTGCTAAGATTTTAAAGGCTTTCATCTTCCAGACTGTTTAAAAAAGTGTACAAGTGTTTTTATATGGACATAAAAATTTGTAGAAAATGGCATTTTTGAAGACTTTTCATAGAGTATTCTATTCCTACACACCTGGCATAGTGAGAGGGTTGCAAGCTATAAAGATGCTTCAGAACTTTCCAATGCTATTACATCACCTTCAACTGTCATATTACAGGCATTCAAAAATGCTTTGAAATGTTTCAACAAGTTCAAATCTGTTAGTTTTATCCAGTCTCCCGTCCTCATCAGCAATGGACTGAGTCTCAGTTGCACACGTTAGATCACTGACACAGAGCAGTGTTTTTCAGAGAAAGAACTGCTGTTGTTAAAACCTTATCTGTTGAGTTTTTACCCAAAATCTTCAGCTTGTGTCCAGAGACCTCAGCTTCCATAAAATAAGCTGTGCAGATTGCAGTTATCACAGAGTAGCCTGTATAGCATGGATAGACCTAAAGAGTAAGGTGTGATGTGAAATACAGTGCACTAGCATTAACTTGCCCATGTTCTTACGGCTTCATGACTGCTTTGATGTGATATAGTGATATAGTTGGGAGGAAATGTGGAATTAGCTGCCTAGTTTAAAATGCATCTTCAGTGAGGGTAGTAGAGTGTAGCCAAGGAGCTTAGCCTCCTTGGGTTAACATTTAGGTCCTCTTGTCTAAGACTAGATAAGATGTTCATTTAGAGAAGAGTTACTTTTCATCTTCCCTGATACAGAAGATGTTACTGTGTGAGGTTGCTTGTGCTTTTTGTGGCTTGGTTATTTTGACACTTTCTGTCCTTATCTAGGAACTCCCCAGTCTTGCTCCTGTCATTAGTTTCACCTACTAAGGGATGAACCTGGAGCTATTTGGAAGCATGCCAGCCACAACACAAAACATGTATGGGAAAGGAGTGAATTCAGATCTCTCAAGTACTGATCTGGTGACTTAACTATAAAGCAGACTTCCTTTTCATTAATATAGAGTGCTCTGAATGTGCCTCAGGCTATTGAAGGGATCTGAGGGTAAGATCAGTCTGTTTACTGTGCCATGTATTGTAGAAGCAAAAACATCTAACTAGAATATTAAAAGATCTATGGTGATTAGTAAACCTAATTGGGAAATCTGGATGCTATATCCCAAATAATGATGTAACAATGGTATTCTTAATGATCAAGAATACTTTTATAGGTGTCTTATTGTATGTGGGACGTCTTAAAATTGATTGGACCGCAAAGTTTATTGTTGAAGTCCTTTCTGTTTCATAAATCAACAAGTCAAAAGCTGTATTAACAATTAAGTTGAATTTCTATTAACTGGATAAAGAGAGACTTCAAACGCATCTAGTTGTATATAAACAAGTGCTTTTAAAGAAGGGTGTTCTTGTAAATCAAGCTGTGGATCTTAATAGAAGGATTAGAAGGAGTAAAAGTAAAGCATACAATTAGTTTCCAAATTTTAGATGTAAGCTTAAGTTCTGTGAATGATACTGGACCTGGTGACTTCACTGTGCATATCTGCCTTTAATGTCAAATGCTCAACTTCAGAAACAAAAATCTGCTCCTTGCATGATTTTTATCACCAGTGGACTTCCACTGATCCATGTGTTCCCTGATCTGCCTGCTGTGATTGTACTGGGGCCTCCAGGGAAATATATAACTTATCTGTACAGTTCAGTTATAAAAAGTTTAGATTCTTGAATGACATTTGCTGAGGGTACTCATTAGAAAAACTATTGCTATGCAGAGGTAAGGATATCCGTAGCCACTACTGCTTACTTTTTATCTATGTATCCATTTTTTTCATCCTTGGGGTTTTCCTATGCATTCTGTATCTCAGACTTAAAAGCAAAAAGCCATGAAAAATTTCTCAGGAAGAACCGTTCTTAATTCTCATGTATGAGTTTTCATTCTCAATGAATAATACTGCTTCTTGTCTCTTCATATGCTCAAATATAGCTTCACAGAATGCCCTTCTGATTTATTGTTCATGTTCCCTCTGTGTAGTGTACTACTAGACAGGCAGAGGGGTTTTCATTCTTCTGGACTTCCAATACATTTAGTGCTGAGTTTAGGCAATGAGTGCATCTTCTCCTCCCATTGACGGGGGAGGACATGATTATTTTCAACATCACACAATGTGTGGTATCCCTTCTCAAACATATTTAAGAAATATTTCATAAATATTGTGTGTGCCACTTGAGCATCCTGTCATGCCTAACACTTCAGTGGAATAACTTTGACTTGCTGAGAGGCAAATTGAGACTGGGAACAAGCAGAGTGTTTGATGTATTTTTTTTTTTTTTTTATAAAAGCATCCCCTTTCTCAGCAACCAAACTGCTGATCAGAAGTGATACTTAGGAATAAATTAATACTCTGACTTGACTGTCGTGTAGCTTGTCTAGTGACAGGTGGAAAGGTTAAAGCTGGTAAACTTGAAGAGCATTCTCCCATATCACAAGCCTCTGAATATCAGGCTCAGTGCTGATAGCTTTATGAACAAGCTTTTGTTTAATAGCTGTTCTGATGTTGCTTATTCAGTCTTGAAATTAATGTGTAAAAGATGCCCATAAGCAACCAGCAGCTGAATTGACTGATTAGATGGATTACTACTATTACTTAGCCCAACAAGTTTGTTTTGTACACTTCAGCAAATTCTGTAGTGCAGACAAGTGGAATGATATGCATGTGGGCTAACACAAAAATCCCTCAAAAATATCCTAGGATTAGATGAACATGGACTTAAAATAGAATGAATTTCCTGTGTTTGTAAATTAGAGGCTTTCTGACATTTACATGTGCAAGTAGCTTCTATCAACATATTCTGTTTCAAATGAGCACTGACTCAGTTGCTCTTTTTCTCCCCATGCTAGGAAATAGGAGCTGATTTATTAGAGCGTCAAACTGATTAAGAGGAGATTATCTGCTGTAGGGGCTCATTTAAAGAGATCTAGGGATTCCACTGAGCTGCTGTGTTCAGTTGAATTCATTTCACACAGCTTTAAAAAAAAAAAAAAAAAAGTCAGTCTCTTGGCTTTAAAGATCTTTAACTATTTCTTTCTCTTGGAATAAAGTAGGAAGATTTTAAAGTTTTGGGGCCATAGAAATTCAAGAAGGCTCTAAGAATCCCTAGAGATGAAGTAACCCTGGAGGTTCTGCCACATGATAAAGAACAAGCTCTGCAATGTGGACAATGAGCCCAGGGCCCACACTGTATCTGCAGCTGAGTGCTCTAGGCTCTGAGCTCGCTCTCCTCAAGAAGAAAGGCTGCTGTTCATATGGACTTTATACATTTACCTGAAGGATGATAGTTGAGTTATGGTGTCGTACCTTTACTGTACTTTACTCTGTATTTCTGGAGAGCTCTGGAGCTTAAGTAGGAACTGAAGATAGGAACCGAAATGCTTTCTTGAGGATGGCATGTCAATCTGCTAGTGAAAAACTGTTCAGACCTATGAATTGTCAGCTGAAACATAGAAATTGTATTCTCCAGCTCAGGGAGCTGGAGAAGTATGAATGCAAATGAATACTGAGAAGTTAGATGACCTAGGGTCATCTCTCCTCCCTCAGAGCCTGGAGATTTCAGGAGAAATTCTATGTACAGTTCCAGTTCTATCACATGTGCCATGCTAACGTACTTACTGATTTTTTTAAAAGTATATTTGTGTTTTTTGTCAGCATTGTTAAGAATTAGCTGCTAGGTGAAGTTTGGCATGCCTTAATTGCGACTCCAAAAGATTTCGTTGGCACATCAATTAAGATGGTAATTCCTGGTAATAGTAAAAGAGAACCTAGTAAAAAAAAAAAAAAAAATAATGGCGTGTATCAGGTTAATGTGCATATGGTAATTACAGATTTTTGGGGTGACATTTAATAGACTCAAGAACACTGCTCTTCATTTTATCCTTTTGTATGGGGATTGCTGAAGAAGAACCTGTATTTAACATTTTGGGAAGTGACATAGCAGGAGAAAATTACACCCCTTGGATATATTCTTTTTGATCTTGTTACCAAGGTGAGAATGCTAGCTGTGAAGTACCTACACTGTTTTTGCTTTGGACTTGCAGAGATATTGATCATCCAGGCTGTAACTATTTCTTTCCTGAACTGCAGTTTGGTACATACCGGTCCTTAGATAACTTCTACCTTTTTAGAGTACACAGCTACTTTGCAGCAGACTAAC
The DNA here is from genome assembly GCF_026119805.1 of Tympanuchus pallidicinctus. Lineage (NCBI taxonomy): Eukaryota > Metazoa > Chordata > Aves > Galliformes > Phasianidae > Tympanuchus > Tympanuchus pallidicinctus. Next base: position 50,000,313 of record NW_026294747.1, read on the forward strand.
TCAGCTGAGTTTGGTCATGTTGAAGTAAGGCAGTGAGATTAAATCTGCATTAAATCCCATCATAACTGGATTTGAATATGATTTGTAAGCAGATTAAAGGATTTGACTTCCATTTCATTTTAGCACTTCATATGAAAGTAACATCGAGGTATTATTTTATAATGGGAATAATTAAGTTGTGTCTAACAAATTTTAATGATGGTACGAGCCTTGGTTTTAACCAGTGAGAGCTAGGACTAGTGGGGTTCTACCTTCTGTTAGTCATTGTCCATTTTGCTGTTTCAGAGTGGGTGTTCACAAGGTTTCTGTCACCTCTGCAGGATATGGCATCTATGAAACAGGCCAAATAATTATCAGGGCTTCATATGGAGGAAGCTAGTAGCTAGAAAATGAATTGCATGCAACCTTACTCTCATGCCTTGAGTCTCTTGTAAGATGAAGGTGCAGACATGAGGATATGGTGAGTTCACTTCTTTAAGCTGAAATAACATACATGAAACTTGGTCATTTCTGAATTTATTTCCACCTCTGAAAAATCTTCTCATGAGACAAATAGGTTTCCATTTTAGCAAGTAAGAAAACTTTGCCCAAGGAAATGTAAATAGGAAAAGTTGAGGGGGGGAAAATAGGCAAAGAAAGACTTCTTGTGTGATGGCCCTGTGAGAAGTAAAGCTTTAGCATCATTCATGTACTGCCAACAAAGGTACCTAAATAATTTTCTTAAATTCTGAAAGTGTGTCTTAGGATGAAAGTTTGCATGGAGGGTAAGAGAAAATGTCACGTTCTTGAACTGAAGATCATCTGATCTAAAGTGATAGGGGGTGCCCTGAAATAGCTGGTGGTTCTTCTAGTTATAGGCTTGGCCCACCCACATGCCATTTCTAGTGCTTGAATATAACATAACATCTAGTGCTTGTCTATAACATAAGCCACATGCTTGCTGATGTAAACTGATTGGCTCAGTACACCTGGAAAAATGACACCATATAATTTTATCCATATTACGTAAACAAGTATTGTATACTATTCTACAGATATGTATTCTAATTGTTCATAATCAGCAATATTTTCTGCTGAGTCTCTAGAACCTCAACTTTGCAGATCTGCCAGAAGAACTGCTTTGGTTTGCACCAGCTTGAGGATTTGTCCCAAAATTCTAATTATTGTGTTAGAGATTTTCAAGTGATCAGAACAGAGATTATTAAAATTGGTTGGAGGTTGTAGCAGAATCCGTAAGTCAGTCTTTAAGGGCTATGTTAAGAGGGATTTTTTTTTTTAACATCAAATCTAAACTAACAAACTTAATAAAAACTGTTGTAAATTTGGGTCATGTTCAGTGAGTTCACCATTCGGGAGGAGCTCATGAATGTGGAGATAATTTCTTTTAACTAAAAAGTGTAAAGTATGCTATCAATTTCAAGTATAAAGAACATTTTTTTTGTTGTTGTTGTTGTTGAATAAAAATGTCTTCTCTCCAATCTACTGTACCAGAAAGGGCGGATCAGACTTTTCCCCTCCTTCTAAGGAATTTTATTGAAATAGTCTTCAGACTGGCTAACTCTGTCAGAAATCAAAAGTCATGAAGGTAGAAGTCAGGGTTTCTTTCTACTTTGCTGCCCTAATTAAGGGATCAGAAGCAAATGGAGAGTCACAGCTCCCTTTGGAGCCCAGTAAGCTTCTTCAAGTTATTTTAGAAGGAGGGAAGAGAAGGGAAAGTAAAATAGCCATGTCCTAGTGAGTGGTGATCTATTAAAGTCTTTGATTGCTATCTGCTTGATTTTTATCTGCTTTGCAGAGGAAGGAGCCAGTGCATAACTACATGAAATTAAGTAAATGCATTTAAATAACCATGCCTTTAATTTAGAGGGAAGAATGGGAAAGGGTGCTGGTGTGAGCTGTAGAAAGAACAAAGAAACAATTTTTACGTCACCATTTGCTGCAGGTCTTGCTGGCATTTAAGTTTTATGTATTTGAATAATGTTAAAACAACTTTAAATTTTTGTTCCCATCTTTCTACTTGAAAAACTGTAGTGAAACATAAAGCATTTCAATTTAGTACAGTGATAGAAATATGTAACAAATCCTTGCTCTCTGCTATGGAGTGGGAAAGAATGCAGTAAAAAAAAAAAGTTGGAAGATAAGCATCTTACAATGTAAGGCTATATCCTGCCATGTATTGGGGTCAGCTTATCCTACTGGATTTGTGCAAAAGGACTTCTGAGCTATTCTAAGCAGCAGCTGATGACTTCTGCCACACAAAGGGAAAAATGCAGCAGGTGTCAGTGAGCATAACTGCAACTGCTCCCCAGCCTCTGCAGGGAAGTGATCATGTCTCATGAGCCAGAGGAAGAAAGTGTTAGCTCTTTACCAATGCACTTAGCATAAAGTATGATATTCAAAGTGCCACAACACCTGATATGCTATAGGAACCTTGTGTATGTTCTCGTATACTACAGCATTATGGTTACTCTCATTTCTCTGCCAGCCAGATCACTAATTTGTAGATACTGGTACTGTGCCTGTGTATTTCTGTATATACATGCACATTCAGATGCATGTAAGCAAGACTGACTACATGAGATAGTTAACTTACTTACCTTGCTCTTGTTAATTTTTGGAACTAATTGCCACCAGCACTGATAGGCTTTAGAGGTTCCTCATTAAGTCTCTTGTGTGCACATTGTGGTCATGAAAGAAAGCGAGGCTGTTCACTCATTTAATTGTTGGTCATCAAGCTTGGTTATTTTTGTCACTGTTTTATACTGGCTGTATAATTTCAGGTAGGTAAGTTGCTTTAAATAAGCAGAGTTAAACTTCAGGATTTGACTTCTAATTGCATCTTCAGGGTATTAGGTGAATGAAAGCATGTTACAACATAAATGGTAATATGGGCTACTTGAGCTTCAATCTTAATATTGGTTGCTAATTTTAAAGTTCTACTTATTTCAAATTAGCCCCTGGTAAGGTGGTGGTTTAGCCCAATCACTCGAATCACTAGTACTAGTGGTGGCAATGGTGACGAGGAGACGGTTGGACTGGATGATCTTATAAGTCGTTTCCAACCTTGCGATTCTTGTGATTCTTGTGTGATTCTTGTGAATCTCCAAATTAATCTAAACGATGATCCCACAAACTGCATTTTGATGGAAACCTGACTGAGGGGTTTTGTGTGTAAAGGTGGGTTTATCAACTGCAGGAGACCTGTCTTTAATTAAAAAAAAAAAAAAACTAAAATAATTAGGTATTCCTTGTTGTCTTCGCCTGCTTCAGTTATACACATCCAAGTTACTTTAGAACACTGTGAGCACAGAATTATGTCATAAAGTAGAAATCTCTAAGTTTGTTATTACTATCAACCTCTAAAACAATGATTTGAAGAGGGGAGGTTAAAGAAGGGAAAAGTACATCAAATGTAAGGTAGAGGTAAATGTTAATGGTGGACTAAGTCTTGAAAACAGGCTAAAGTAATGGAAAATATTACGGTATGAAATGATCAGTGATATTTTTTATATAATGCACAGCAAATACAGCCAGTTTGGAGGCTAGCAACAGCCTTCTTAAGACATTAGGGAATTATCTTTTATTCTGCTTTAGAAGAATCATTTTAGACAAAGTTTTTCATACTGACTGTAGCACAGAAGTAAATGGTGTGTTCAAACCCGTATCTAGGTAGCTGAGATGAGCACTGTATCATCTCCACAGTGTTTCATGTGGAATTTATGAAATATGCTGGGAATGCCAAGCAGCACTGCTGAGAAATGAGTTTTCAAATGTGGTGTGGGGAAATGTAATACCAAGTGGCATATCACAGGAGGGAAAAAGAAGTTCTCTGAGCAACATCTCTAATCCCTATTAAATGCTTGATGCTTCAGCCTTTTAATTAAAACAAGCTGGCATTTATGGCTGCATGTAATCAAGAAATGAAAGATTTTATACCATCTCTTTATCCCCTGATATGTGACAAGGGAAAATACCAGTCTGCCTTTATCTAGACACATCATCTGCAAGAGGGCAAAGTTTTTCCAGTTTTCCCATGAATATAGCTTTTCATTGCTTGTGTGGCATCTGTGGACATCTGCATTGCCTGTTCGTATCTGCTCCTGTGGCAAACATAATCATATGCCATTAGGTGATGAGCACCAATCTTCTACTGGCCTGTGTATTAAAACAACTGTGCTCGCATTGTAATGACATATTTAACTGAATGATCTTGCTTGCTTCCTTGTGCTTCTGCTATTGCCAGTGGTTTTGGGATCTATTACAGTAAACAATAGCCCATGCATGAATCATTCCTTCTCCTAGGCCCCCATCTCCACTACCAGTGCTTGGAATGACAAGTTGTGATATTCTATGTAAGACTGGTTGCTTTAAATATTCCTATTCAACTTCTGAGCTTGTTTTCCCTCTTTTTTTACTGTATCAGTGCTATACAACTTAATCTGTTTGGTATGCATCTTTGCAAATGCTCAACTGTATCTTTCCTGAAAATGCTTGAGGCACAGTGCTACTTGAAGAAGGATTCTCTTAATATTCCTAGATTTCCAGTGTGGAGCTGCTACCTAGGAAGAACGCCATGCTATATACCTAAGGCAGTATCATCAACAGGCACTGCGCTGGTTAAAGTTCAAATCATGAGTATTTACTTACTGAGGTACAACTGGGGAGTTTAAAATATTTTATAGCACCATGTGTAATCAGCTTAAGCAGAAATTCTTTTGTATTTGTGAGAAAACAATTTGTAAGGAATGCACTTGAATATGAACTTGCAAATTGAGTGTACTGACTGGCATTTCAGATGTGTATTGGAAAAAATCTCTTTAAGGGGAAACTGCAGTATTGATCATACCTAGTTATTCCTTCCCCATAAATATGCTTACATAGAATTTGAGGTGTAATATGGTTGTGTCTGTTTGCATGCTGTAGGAATGTTATTAAAACAATTGAATATAGCTTTGCTAGCTGAAACACCTTCATGCTTTACATGCCTTTTTAACTCTCTAAAGTCTACTTCATGGTCTAGCAAAAGCTTGAAATCATGTTCACTAATGCTGCCACTTAAGAAGTACGTATTGCTTATGTATCAGGCTCTGTTTCAGTTATATCTGTAGAGGAGACAGGTGCTACAAAAGCTGTCTGAATTCAGGATGCCTGCTTTTTTTTTTTTTTTTGTTTAAATGCTCATTTGATTTGTGTATAAAAAAAAAAAAATAATAGTTTGGAATGATTTTAACTTTGAGGGAGTATTGCTTGGTCTTCTACAAAATGTCAGTAAAGGCCAAATGAAGTTCAGTACAAATCCTTAGATGAAGGTCTGAGTGAGTTTGGTGAATCTGAGTACTATCCAGCCTTAGAAGACAATCAATGACCTTTAACAAGATCTTGCAGCTTCTGCTTCTCCTGGAAAAATTACTGGCTGTAGATGGGTCATAACCAGACACCTTTTGACAAGAATTCAACTCAGTGTATCTCTTTGAGAGGAATCTCCATCCAAATGCATGTCTGTTCAGAGTGTGCTCAGGCTCAAGTGTTCTAGGGGGCATTAATATGGGTTTCTAGGTGTTAGTCTTCTATGAATTCAGTTCAGGTGGACTTAAGCAAGATTAATGTGTTGGTGTCCTCTCTGCACATCAGCTCTGCTCGCAGGAATAGTGTTAAAAGGGCTGTCCAGTCATTCTTAGAATTGAAAATGTTGTAAAGAAACTGTTTCTATGGAACAATATGCAATTCTCAAGTAATGGGAATGTGCTATTACTGTTTTCTACAGTTTGGCTATGAATGGTTTGGCTGCATGTTGAGATATCAGGTGAAGGAAATCTGAGGGTCATGACTGCTATTTACACAGTGGGGGATGTGAGCACATCATCTTATGGCTTTTGATCAGCTTTAGATATAAGCAGTGATTCTGAAACATGTAGTCTCAAGCACAGGGAAAATGTTTTTTTTTCTGTCAAGTTCTATTTCTTGAGTTGTTTTCTGATTTCAGCATACATACATGCTTCTGTATGGCTTTGAAATTGTACAATGACACCTTGCTTTCTTTGGCTTGAATTCCTGCCTGTTTATTCCTTTACAAAAACACAAGAATGTAATAGTTAAAATGTTCTTTACTCAGCTGGCATAAATCTGTAGTTCCACTGGCTGCTCTAATTTAAATCCAAATTTAATCAAATATTAAATTGGGTCCCAGCGAAAATTGAAGTCAAAAGAGAACCCATAGGTACCTAAAATTCAAGTCTAATTTTCCAGTAGAAGGGTATCAGCTGCTACTTTGTGCATTCACAATCTCACATTTGCTGCTTGTGGCTCAGTGACTGACGTTGGCTGTGAAGCCGGCACTTGGCTGCTCCTTTGGCCAGTGGAGATGAAATGTTGGCTGCTGGCTCTCTTAAAAGAGCAGAGCTATAAAATTAGAAAATAATAAAACATGATGATTAGGTTAGGGTCACGAAATATTGTAAATAGGAACATATTGGCCTTTATGCTCTTTTTAAAGCTCTTTGTATGTTGGCTAGCCAGCTTCCTGGATGTCTGTGTTGCCTTAACCGTGTGACTGTCTAAAGGTGATGTATAACAGAAAAAAATAAATGACCTTTTATGTATACTAAGGCCTGAAACAACTTTTTCTTGAAAATGTTTCCTCCCTGACCTTTATCTTTTTCTAGCAGTGAAGTCTCCTTTTTCTTGCTGTCACTCATGGAGAAGTTGGTAGCATTTAGGACTGTGGTGAAGAATTGTAATGACTAGTACCTGTATTCATGTGTTTGGATTGGGATTTTTAACCCGTGGGAGTAAATGTAGTTTTAAAAAAAAAAAAAAGTGTGGTGCTTTGTTCTCGTTTTTGTCTAAGTTATGAGCAGTCAGAAGACCTTGTGGGCTTCAGGAGTTCTGTTACTAATGGATATGATTGTCAGACCATGTGTGAAGACTTAAAGTCTAGATGCAGAGATCAAAACCTGGTGTTTAGAGGAGCAGGATTTTTATTTTATTTTATTTTTTTTAAGGAAAAAAGCCAAGGATTTCTCTGGTTATCTATTTGGGCTTTTAGTCTGGTGGCACGTTTAGTACATTGGGCTTGTTAGTGAAAATTTAAGCTTTTACTAGCTGATATTTTGTCATCTTTGACAATTTTTTTTCTTCTTGCTTATGTACGGAAACACGAAGAGAATTGAGAGGATACAGGCCTTTGTGCTGCATCCAGAGATACTTGGCACATTTGACCAGGAGGGCTGAGTTGCTTTTGAGCCTGGTGAGCTACTTGGTACTGGCTGAGGGAGAGGAGTAAAAATCTTTGTGGACACAAACTGAAGGAACGTGCTGCATGAAACCTCATCAGTCTGTTACTGGATCACAGTAGCTTTACAAGCCATGAAATGCTCTTCTGCCGATTCCACCTAGGAATGTCCACCTGTATGCAATTCCACTAGGTCTGTGGCCTAACAGATGGTCCTAACTAATGAAGAGAGTCCTTTTAATTAGTCCGTCTAAAGACATTTATTCACACTGGTGGGTGCTCCCAATAAAGTTTCAGTGACTGGGAGCTGTGCTGCTGGCTTCCAGCAGTCACCATCTGTTTGGTGGCAGAAACTGGCCACGATATCACACTTGCATTTCCCACTTCAGTGGACTGGAAACAGGTTTAATCCTGAGGAAAAGAGGGAAGGGGGGGGAAGGTCTCCTGGTTATTGCCTACAGAAGTTTGAAAGCTCTGGTATCCCTGCTTCCAGACCTAGGATTACAACAGCTTATCCTGCTATCTCTAACAGCAGTTTTAGAAAGCAGCTTTAGAAATCATACTTATTTCCTTTGGCAGCTGCATTTTTTAATATTTGAGAATACCTTTGGTGTATTTACAAAGGCTTTCTTATGCTGCTGGTGGGTTTCTTAACCGAATATTGAGTGAAATCCCTCTGTTCTTGATGATTGATACAAAATCTAAAATAATTAGAATTAGAAATGTTATGCCAGTAGTCCTTATTCTGAGAGTAAAATACTGCTGAAGAGACCTTGCTGCCTGCATCTTAAAGGGAAGCACTTAATGTTAACAGTCAATTCAAGACAAGGAGGGATGTTAGGGAGCTGGAGCAGTACAATAGGAGATAAATAAAACTAGTCATGGGTGATAAAGTTTTGTGTATGTCCTCTGTGTATGGAGAAACTAATCCAGTTAGGAAAGTAATTAAACCAGTTGAAAACTGGTTTCTTGGAGAAGAAAGAGGCTAGAGATGAGACAGGAACTGTGAGAATGCAGCATCCTTTAGGATAATTCCATCTACTTATGGTGTTGATATACTCAATTTACAGTTTTTCCCTGCATTCCCCTCAGCCTCTCTCCACTCAAACCTTACCTAGGCTCCAACTTCATGCTGTGCTTTAACACAGCATGTAGCTAAGCATCACACAACCATTCATGTAATGTCGCGAAGTATGGAATATGTCTTTAGTCAGTTTAGATCAGCTGTCCTGATTCTGTGCCTCCTCACTGGCAGGACAGTATGAGAAGCTGAAAAACTGAAGAGTTCTTAGGTCTGTACAACACTGCTCACTGACTGAGTAAAAGGTGCCATGGGAGGACTAGAGTCAATGTGGAGGTGTTAGACCTAATAGCTGTCTTTCAGAAAACTTCACCTGGGAAGTATTCAGCTTCTTTGGGTGGAGAGAAGCTATAGAGAAGTGTAGGCTGATGCAGCTGAACTGTCTCAGCAGGAAAATAAATAAAAAAGCAATTAAAGCTCAGGAAACTTCATTGTATAGGAGGACTGATTCTTATCCAGTTCTGCTTCATACAGTCTAGACAGTTAATATTTGGAGATATTAAGAATCAAAATTTAAAAAAGTTGGTATCTGAATAGTGAACTGAAATAGAGGGACTTAAAATAGTTATAACTGAGGGGGAAGACTATCAGAGGCAGAGATGTAAAGAAATGTGACAAAAATTAGTGTGGGGAAGATAGGATTTGACTGAAGAGGAAGCAATGAGCTGAACATCAGGAATTTGAGAAATATCTGTGTAATGAGGGAATTGAAAATGAGTTGCAGGCCGTGAGTACAAGCAGAACAGATTTGAACAAGATCTTATGATGGTGATGGCAGGAGAAGAGGATGCTTGTGTTCTGGATTCTACAGATACCAGCAGAAGACGGTAGTGTGGCCTGAATGTCTGGCAGTTCCAAGGCCATTGTAGGGTGTTTTTCTGACAAGCTTAGTCTCGGACTCCTATGCTTCTGGGACATCATTTAATGCAGAATGCTTTTTCTGTAAGGGTCAATGGAACTACCAATAGTCAATTTTGTTAATGTTTTTGCTGCTGTTTTGCTGATGTTATTGCTTTTTTTGTTGCATTTATTGGACCATATGCCCTTGCTGTAGTGTCAGGCTTATGAGTAAACTTGGCCTTTCTAAGTAACCAAAGTTGCCTGCAATGCGTAGATTATGGGTTCAAGTGAAATTGAGGCTTTCTTTTCTGTACAGATTTACACATAAGAGGAAGTGAAATGATAATGCAGTTCAACCTGATCTCTTAAGTATACTTATTTTCAAAATTCCCTACAGGGAAGAGGTTTTTTCCTAAATTGTTTAAAAAACAACTCCTGTGTTGAAAAGTTTGTTTTAATGCTAATGGCAAGTGAATGCTCTGTAGAGCATTCTTTTTTCCCAAAGACAGTTATAGAGACAACTCTGATCTTTGCTCGTGTTTGCTCTGAGTATGTTGGAATAAGTTTGTAGGTTGTTTTCTCCTACAGTAAATTGCTTTGTTACCTCTGTGTATGGAGCTGATTTCTATGCAAAATATGCTTAGAATGCCTGGCCAAGTATGTACTCATCTTGCATGCGCTCAGAATCCTTACAGATTCTGACTATAAGGAAGATCTGAAGGGAAGGTAAAATGTGGCCTTTTCAACAGATCTTCAAAGTGCAGCACTGCACAATTGTTTAAGAGCATGTATTATCAGGCAAGGATTCAACTCTGTTCATTTAACTACTTCAAATAGTGAAATATGTGATTTCTGGTGGTCTTATAACACATTTAAATGCCTACAACTTGAGTATCTGCCTGAGCAAGTACTTGTACTAAAGATTTCTGGATTACATAATGGAGATCTGAATTTGTCCTTTTTTCAAACTTAAATATTTGTTTATATCTTTTCTTGAGTGAGCTGAAGCTAAATTAGAACTTCAGTGTCCTGGAAAAGCCCTACTTTCACACTAAGACTGAAAATGAGTGAGAAGGGTATTGTGGGCTGTGTCAAATGTACAATTAAAAATAAAAAACTTTATATGGAATAGTGTTTTTCTGACAAATTGTTCAGTCAGAACTTCTTTGTTCTCATTCCAGTCTGTGTACTTCATCTTATTCTTTTTTATTTTGAGAGTTTTCTGTGGTTTAAAGTTCTCCAAATAATAAATTCCTTCCCCCTTGGAAGAGTATAAGCTGGTAACATACAGAACAAGAAGGAAAGAATGTGAGAATTTATTGATGAGAACATTGGAAAAGAATTGCAATCACAGCCCAAATTGGAACTGCAAGGGTGTATTTTCTTTGGTTATCTTCATGTGGGTTAACTTTCTCCTTGCTTTTGTGTATATGATTTGAGTTTTAGTTAAACAGACTGCACAAGAAGATAATTTTAGCTTCTGTGAATTAGGATTGTGCCTTTCATTTTCCTGCAGATGTTCTGCATATCAAGCCAGGATTGCTGGGTCCATTGCGTTCTGCCCACAGAACATTATTAATATGCAACTGTGCACAAACATCTGGGTAGTCTGGCTGAAAGCATTTTGAACATGAGCATGTGAATTCCATTCTCAGATAGACATATGATGTGTTCCATGGGCCACCGCTTCTCTGGCATGAGCAATGGAGGGCTTTGATGTCTTGTTTCTGCTTTACATTTTTCTTCTCTGCATTTTCTTTTTCCTAGCCTTTTCCAGTAAGGCTGGAGTACATATGAGCTTTTACTTTTCGTGATGGAGGACTAAGGTGAAAATAATGGAAGCTGCTTGTCTTCAGCATGGACATTAGGTGCTTCCTGGCCAGTACATACAGTCTAATGCTTATTACAGAAACATATCTTGAATGCTTTTTTTACACTGCTTTCTTTAAATATTTTGTTATAAGCCTCACTCAAAATGGGTTCCTCACCAAATTGGGAACAATTTTCACCTTTTCCCCTTCTTAGTATTAGTTAAGATGTTACAAGCATTTGAAGCTTCTAGAGTTTCTTGGTTGTTTTATTTTTTCCTTGTGGATCCTATGGTAGTATTAGTTGAAACATCTATATATGCCTTGTATTTAATGGATTTTGTTTGGATGCTAATTCAGAATCTGGGGGCCTGGCTGCATGGAGTGCTTGGTGGAAATCATCTTTTGTGAGTTTTGCTGGACAAATCAACTTTGTTTTGCGGGACTTGGCTGAAGTCAGGCACCACTGTGCTTCTTCAGGATCTGATAGCAACCTTTTCTGGTCTAGTAAAAAGCAATATCAATCTTTCTGCTTATTGTAACTGCACATGTCCTAGACACATCATGTATATTTCCTTTCTCTGATAGGATTTGATCCAGCTGCTGCTCAGCTTGAAGGAGAGTTTCCTGTTGATAAGGGGGAACTGTGCCTCTTTTACTGGAGAGGGGTTTTTTGGTGGTTTACTTAGTTGCCTGCTGAATTCTAGTTCAGTGCTGTACTGTTATAGAAGTACTTATTTCCAGTTTGTTTGAGGTGGTTGTGACTAATGGGAATCCTGAAGTTAGCTTCCTGCTTTTTTTGTCTCTTTCCAGGTCTTTAATAAACTCCTAATTACACGGTTTATAGTTGCGCTGGCTTGTGTGTGTGCAAGGAAATCTAGTTATTGTGAATCAGAAACTTTTAAAGGTTTCCTTAAAGTACTATTGAAGATTTATGGTTTTCCTTGCTACTATATGGGTACAAAACTACGAATGGCTAAAGCCACTGATTTCCTGTTTAATTCATTGCATCCCAGGATTTAAAATGGCTAATGACCTAATTAGTAGGCAGAGATGGAGCTGCCCTTGGCAAGGTCTGCCTGTATACCTATGCAGCAGAACAGATGACAATGTGCTTATTCTTGCAGATGAGAGCCAGATGTGAATGAGTATGGCTGTCTCTACGAAGATGCTGTGCTATTAAGTCTTTTCACTTGACTACTACCAGCTTACTTTGGCTAGACTCAGACTGGAGGCTAAGGGATCAGAAAGCATGCAGGTTTATCTAGCTGCAGCTGTACAGATAGACATAAAGTTAACTTTGTTAAAGGATATGTAAAATGCAGCACGCTGTGACTACAATCAGAATGTCTGTGAGGGCCTTTCCCATGGCTTTCCATCTTAATCATTATTTTGCTTGTTTTTTACACATGATCTTAGCAGTAATTGCTCTTTCCACTGGATTATTAGATCTGAGGACTTCATCAAAGGCTCTAGGAGAGCTCTTTTATTTTCCTTCCTTCTTTGGATATTTCCTCTCTCTGACTTAGAAGTTCTCACCCATTGCTATTCACCGGACAAAAGCATCAAGGTGTTAATATAAATGGGACAACTTCCTACTTTGCTCTTCCTGTTGCTTTCCATTTATTACTATTTCACTTGATAATGTTTAAGGCTTCTACAATAAATTGCATCTTTTCAGTGTACAGCATGATACTACATTGAAAATCCCGCATATTTCAAAGACTGAGAAATGCAGCCTCAAAAGCCAGCTTAGTTCTTGCTTTGGGCAATTAGTGAAAATTACTGAAAATAAAATTTCACTCACAGAATTCAGACCTGTACTTGGAAATGAGGTATTTGTCTGCCTGCTAATATCATTGTTAATTTACCATGTTGGTTCTCAGTTGCACAAGCAGAGTGATTGTTTTAATGAGCAAGAAGCATATGCAGGCATAGAAAGGGCAAACCTCGCTCATTTCTTTGTGACTTGGAGCTTAGTTTTATCTGAAGCTGCACCATTGGTGGCTGATTAGGTTTTCATCTAATAAACGAAAGCACAGGCAAGAATTGTAGATGTTTATTTCCTGTGCTCGCTAAAAAGATGAGGAAATTTAAGAGATCTAAATGAGTATCTTGCTTCTGTCAAGGGAACGATTTTCATGAATTCTAATCCTTGTATTTGTTCGAAGAGAATAAAATAGTTCAACCTGCATGGGATTTCTCAACTTTGGCATAAATAAACAATTGCAAACCTTGCTTTTTCTATGTTAAGGCTGCTCCCTTTCTCACTACTTAGGCTGATGCTGAGAACAGTGGCAGCCACGGTTCTTTGTGGAATCTCAGTCACTGTCTCTCATCTGTTCAGTTAGAAAACAGGATACCAGTATTCAAAACTATTTATTTTTATTTGGTTGTGTGGACAGTACAAAGTTATTCAAGCAGGTATTAGGACAAGGGCTCTTCCTTTCTGGTCAGTCAATGCCTTTTGGATTTAGGTCCTACCAGAATTTGAGTAAGACGTTTAAATGAATTCTGGCCTTTTCATTGGGCTTAAACTCTGGCTACATTTTGTGAAGTGTTCTAAATTGCAAAAGAAATTTTGATAGTTCTTAAAACAAAAACAAACAAAATCCAAAAAACAGTAAGCTGAGGAAATCTTGAGTAGTTCCTGTAGATGCCACTGATTATAACAACACTGGAACTGATTTGGATCCAAAGATTTGAATCAGCACTTGGTCTTTACTCCCAAACTTGGGAGGAGAAGGTTGATTCTTCTGTGAAGCTGTAATTCATAGCTAATGGAATGCCTCTTGTTCCTCAACAGTTGGTTATCTGTCACAATGAACATATAAATATGTGGAAAGGCCCTGGAGAGGCAGTTCTGAGTTAACCAGGATATTTCCTTGGCAAATGCTTAGAATAAGAGCTTTATCTGCTTAAAGCAATTTGACTGGCAATCCAATCTACATAAACAACTTTATTGAGCTCCTGTTTCAGGACAGAATGCTAGAACCCATTGTGGACTCTCGTACCTTTTTAGGTAAAGACACCTGAAAAAGTCATAGAATGGTGTATTTCTGCTTTATTAATGGATTAGGGTTTAAATCCTGCTTGACCTGTGAAAATCTGAAGGCAGTCTTAGATGTGTTAGTAACAGCCAGATTGGATTAGTGTAATTCTTTGTTTGTAGTTCTGCCAGCATCATCATTCAGAAATTACTGCTTCAAAACACAGTAAGGAAAAGTGATCTCTGGCACTGCAGAAATCAGCAAGCTGAACAATCCAGACGTCTTTTTTCAGAGGCTCCCAGCTCTAACAAAATTGGCTGGAACATCTGTTTTCTGTCTTAAGCTCTTTAATGATTAGGTTCCTAATTGTTTGACTGGGTGTCTGTGTAAGCCCAGACCCAGGCAGTTTGGAGCTAATGCTGAACTTCTGGCACTAAGAAGTGATAGTGAATAGATACGATACAATCAACTTATATGAAGTGATTTATCAATAATGCCTCCTTTGCTGTGAAGTGTTGTGTAAGTTTTTTTGCAAAGTTGTTCCAACCAGCAAGAAACCTAATGTAGCTCTTTATGCAAATGCTACTCTGCAGAGCCTACCATTGCATTTTAAAGTGTTGCAGTCCTACTTCGGAGTATCTTCTAGAGGTATGTGATATCTGCAGACTTGGTAGTGCAGAGGGTGTGGTTTGGTGTCCTTTGCTGAGACAAAGCATATGAAGGCTAAGGGAAATAAGTATTTCTGTTTTGTTCATTGCTTTGTACTTCAGAAAAGAACAAACCCAAATGCTTAACTTTAACCACATGCTTCACTAGAACATAAGAAAATGTTCAAATGCTTTGCTATGTATTTTCCAGAATTAGGTCCTTTTGAAGCTTTTGTGCTCTTTCAAGCCAAATTTGGTTTCTGTGTATTATTTTGTGCAGTCCCACCTTAATAAGGGTTTGGTCCTGAAGAATATTTTCTAGTCATTCTCGCATCCGTTGCATCTTTGCAGGTTATGACTGAGTCTAGAAGGTTCATTTTTCTGAATGTAAAACAAGAAAAATCAACTGCCAAGGAAAAAGTTATGTCATACGTCTCAGTTTTCCATGTTAGTTTCCCAAACAAACGGACTTTCTCTCCTTGGCTGTCTTTTTGAGCAATTGATGTCAGAGGGAAGATGAAGAGTGAGCTTTATGGGAAGCTTTCAGTCTCAAGGGTTTGCTTACTTGTTTTTGTTGTCAGTATCATTATGCATGTCAAACAATAAAACAGGTCAGCAGAAGTTTTTAACCTTTTCAGATTTAAAGTCATGGTTGGCTGTTCTGAGCAAAGATAACATTGCCCTTTTTGCTATCAGACAAGAGACAACAGAGATGGAGAATGTGAGGCGTTTCCAGCAGGCTATTTATTCCAACTTGTGTGGGATTATTCAAGCCACTATTAGGCAGCAGTTACAAATGTAAGTACACTCCTACTCCTAGCTCCAAAACATTATCACAGCAGTGAACCTGGAGGAGTGTGAGCACTGTGGTCCGCAGTTACTTTTATTGTTGCTTCTATAAGATATACATATTCTTGAAGACACAACTATCAAATACTCCTTTGTAGATCTTCTGTAGATTAATCTTCTGTCACCCAGTGTAGTCTTATTCATTATTTTCTTTAACTCTTCTGTGTGGGTCAGAAAAGTATTTTTTTTATTACATATGTTAAAAAAAAATCTAATTTTCTAAATAGTGGGAAAACAAATTATTGGAAATTTGAGTGATGTAAGTGATGTGAGCAAATGTCATTAGTAAATATCTGTAAATTGTGCTTATGGAAAAAACTCTTTTCTAAAAAGTTTAAATGCTTTTCTTTTTGTGTGTTTGAAATATTTAAATGAAGTATTCTATCACTGAAAAAGTGTAAATTCATCAAATAGTAACTTCATCACAGTGACACTTGGTTTAGTTTTAGTGAGAACTGGAGAGAGTGTAAATCATACCAAAACTTTCTGCTGCCAGGGAGAATCAAGGTTAGATATTCAGTGATTTCAGGGAATGGGCTGGAAACTGTTCATTTTCACAAGATACTAGAGGACAACAAGGGCTAATTTATAATGGTCTCTGTATATATATATATCTCTTTGTGCGTGTCTGAGACTAAAATCATATACAACTCTACAAGCTAGCAGTTTTGTTTGTGATTTGGGGAAGACAGGATATAAACAAGCATGTGACAGGCCACACAAACTGCTTGTACGCTTCCCAAGACTGAAGTAGCTAAAGCAAATACTACTGGACCAGCTTTTACTTTCTACAAGAAATTCCTCTAAAGCACCCATACATGATATCTGGTTCTGTATGCAGTACCAGTGCATGTACTGCTTGCCTGAGTGTTTATTTGCATAGCAGTTAAAAGTGCTGTATGTCTCTTTCCAATGCAGGATGCACTGATGAGCTGCTAGAAATTGTGACTTAAGACAATCTTACAAAATATCCTCTGAAATGGGAACCTGCTGAAGCACAAAACAGATTTCCCATGGTGGCATTGCATCATTCCATCTCCAACACAGCAAAGTACTATAAATAAGCTACCATAAAGGGCAGAAAAGCAAGATTAGAAAAAAACTTGTGGCTGTATATGAATGTGGCTTCCCTGCACATTTTAAATTCTATTTTGCGGTCGATTTTCTTTAAACATGTGATACGCATTTGCTAGCATTTATTTAAAATTCTATTCCCTCAAATGATGTTAAAATGTTGCAACAATTCAGTAGGGAAATGTACAGTACAATTTCTTTCCTTTTAAGGGTTGAGAGGTCCTTATCTAATGTTTCTAACAGTTCATCTGCTAGGTTCTCACTCACTCAAACTGTGCCTTTTATTTCAAGAGAAATTGCAACAGATCTAATGAAGGGAACATTTTGAAAGCAATTTTTAGTGTTCTTTTCCTAAAGGGATTAAACTGCTAATGTAAATGTTCACAATAAAGTATACTTGCACACAGGATGAAATCTGAGATCCAATCATTCTCTGGCATTCACACGCTTGGAACAGAGTTGATTGAAATTAGCGCACCCTTCATGTGCCCCTGCCTTTTCTCTCAATTTGTCACACTGTTGAGAGCATGGAGTAGAAATTCCGTTGGAATTTAACTGGTTTAACCCTTGCAGTAGATGGATTATAATGAAACTTAATTCAGGTGGTACGGTGGAGGTGGTATTGTAGGTCTCCAATGTACAAATTGAAATGACAATATACAATTCATGGCATTGGATTCTGGAAACTCGCATTAAAAGAAATATTACTACAAGTGAAGGAGAAAGCAGGCATTTTCTTTCTTTGACTGTGGGGTGTAAACACCATGATTTTTCTTCCCATTAGAAGTTTGAATTACCAACATAAGGGAACTAGAAAAAATACTTGGACTACACACTTTTAGTATCCTTTTTGTGGAGGGAGGGGAAAAGCATCTTATTTTCAGAACTAAAATGTTCCAACTGAAATATTAAATGTAATATTGGTTGTGAGTTTTTTGCTTTTTGTTTTTAAAAAAAAAGAATTCTGTTCCCCATTATGACCCCTTTTGTGCCTGACAGGGAAAGTTAAGGACGCTTGCTAGTTTTCAACAGTTTATTTTTTAATGAATAAATGTTTTAAGGAGTGTGGTGTGTAGCCAGCTGACTTGGAAAGGTCTAGAATTTTGAGATTTGGAATACAAAACTGACTCTAGCATCAACACTTAAGAATGGGAATGGATTCCCCAAGGAACTTGTACTGCATCCAATAAACAAGAGGTGATGTGGCAAGAAGGTAATGATGAAAAGGCCAGTTGCTGTTATAGACCCCTACAGCAGTTCAAAAATTCTGTGAAATGTTTGTACAGACAAGAGGAGCACCTAGGAGGCCACTTGGAGATTGTTCATGAGAGATCTGAATCATTCCAGTATTGATTGGAATAATAACCATGCAAAATCCAAGGAAAGGAAGGCTTTTAGAGGTACTTTAGTGTAGCACTACTTTTATAATGCGATTTGTTGAATGGTCAGTATAGCCAGAGGATATTTTGGAACTAATCCTTGGAAGTGAATCGAGTGCTTTATGATTTAATAAGGCTGGAAAATGGGCACTGCTTATATTTGAGCAAAACCTTCTAGTGCTATCATCCAATTTGAAATACTTGTTAAGAGAGAGCTAGATGAAGCAACACAAAAGTGACTTTGAGAGACTGTATGATGCCTTGAGGTATTTTGATTAGAACTCCGTGGTTTTACAGCAAGGGGTGGGAAAACTGGAGGGATTGGAGCTGACATTCATCCCAACTGCTGTGAGGGAGTGTGTGGGCAAAAGGGCACCAGATACTGTTGTGGAACAGCTCAATGCAGGATATAAGTAATAAGTGAGCAACTTTTGGTGTACAGCTGACTGTATAAATATATCCCTTTTAGAGACAATTAAGTGTAAATAGAAATACTGAACATGAACAGCCATATACAGTACATTCTAAGCTGGGATCAAGGGTTTTCTAAATATGCTGACAGTGGTGTATAGGTATGCAGAGAACTGGTTCCCTGGGGAGCTGGGGACAGAACTGAGGATGGAGAATGAAGGAACAGCTGATGTTTGTTTTTAGTTGAAAAAGCTGAATGAAAATTGTTTATTTGGTGTTTTTTTCCTTTGGAGAGAAAGAAGAGGAAATGTGGATCTGTCTTGGACAGGGGTGAATTTGTTTGTTCAAATGTGAAGGGACAAATTAAGAACAGCATGTGAATCACCCCGTGGGGGATATACTGGACAAAAGTTACATATTCTTCAGAGCTGGGGAGAGATGAGGAAAAATACTTTAAAGCATTAAAGAAAGACAAGGCAACAGATGAAGCCCTTTAGCTGAGCAAGTAGTTCATTTGCCTAATCTAGGGCTTGAGAAATAATGTATTACATTTAAATATCATGCAGAAACTGAGTTTTGTTCCTTGAGTGAATGAGGATTAGGGCATTTTGCACCACTTTAGAGGAAAGAAATATTTTTCTCTTTTCTAAAGAATGACACCCTAGGGGAGTTCCTGAACTGTTCTCCATATAAGCTAATGAGTCTGTGTGGACCTCTATACGTAGGGATAAAGCTTTGACAAGACTTTGTTTTCCTCTTGCATGATTCAGTGAAAAAATAAAGCATGTGATTCTGTGTATTCCTCTGAGTGCAGATGCACAGCCTGAGCAGCCCTATGCTGGTGTAACAGGATCTGTGATCTTCTGTGTGAATGTATAGCACATGGTAAACACCAGAGATCACTGTTTAACACATGCTATAAGTATAAGAAATACCATGAGCTGCAGTGAGAAGGAAGGCAGACCACCTAGTAATGCACTTCAATAAACCAAGGTGGTTCCAAGGATGTTTGGCTTAGTCTATGAAAACTAAAACCATCTGTGAAATCTTGCCTCGTTCCTTCAGCACAATTAAGACAAGCAAGGATGATAGGTAAAATCCTGCTTATGTTAGCTGTCAATGGGGTAAACTAAAACAACTTCAGAATGGTTGTTTTAAGAGCTCAATTCAGAACAGTGTTTTGGTAATGAGTAATGAGAGATAGCAGAATGGTGTTACCAATCTCTCTGGCACCCATTATATACACACTTCTGTACTCAACAAACATATCTACAGAAAGGGGACTTAAAAAAAAAAAAATAAATAAAATAAAGAGCACTTGCAGTTTCTGAGTTTAAATTCTTTTGTTTCAGATGGGAAGATAATACTCTCTGTATCTTCCCTGAAACTCTTGAGTTTTTCCAGTTCATTGTCCCTTGGAACCTCTCTTATTTGCTTGCACTGACCATTTAAACTTAATGTACACAGAGAAATGGTATATTTAATTGTTGAACATAAAAGGCTGGTTACATAAACTGTATTTTTCCCATCACATCTCATGACCGCTACCTGATTTTTATCTTAGGCTAGTGGAAAAATGTGGTTTCTTGGGTAATGGAGCAAACTAGGGAGTATGTATTGCAGGGAGTAGTCATGCTATACTGACCAGAAATAGTATTTGTGGGGCAGCTATAGAAACCTCCCTGAGGCCATCAGCTAGGTTTATGACTGTAGTTAAAAATAAAATAACAGGCAAATGGATACTGGAATCAAACTGTGGAGTCCCTGAAAATAGCTAAGAAAGTGATTACTTCTCTAGCAAGTACAATTTATCTGTTTTTGTTTTATCTTCAAACTGGGTCTCATCTTGCTGTGGAACATACAATGATTTTTGAAAGGATGAAAAAATAATCAGCGTTTTATCTAGTACTGACTCTCTTTTGAGAGTAGATTATGCTAAGAATTTGTTTTATTTTTATTAACTATAGCAAGGACTTGTTCTTAATGATTTCTTATTGCATAGTTTTATTTCTTGTTGAAAAGACAGATAACACATGTGAAACTAATAGTAATTCTTACTGGCAAAAGTATTCGCAATAGATGAGAAATGAATTTGGCATTAGTTGGATCTTTATTTGTGCTTAAGACAAAGCAAGCTGAATTGAGTTAACTTAAAAGATGCTGCAATATCTTCAAGAAAACTGAAGCATGGAGAGGCCTCAAGTCTTAATAGCAAGCAGACATGGACTGCTTAAGAAAAGCTCTCATTCTGCAGCTATTAGTATTTTAGCAGTGCCTTATGCTTAGGACAAGCCCTGTCAGCTTCAGCTGTATCAGAGCGCAGCAGTGCACAGTGTGCTCATAGAGTCAGGGTGCATGTGGATATGTCAGGCTAGAAAGGGCTTAAAGAGAAAGCAGAGTCCAATGCTCTGTGCTGACACGGGATGGATCTCCTCCATAGCTGTTAAAAACCGTCAGGGACAGGGTAGGAGACTGTATGACATCTCTGGGTGGTCGTATTCTAATGTTTAGTAGAGTCAACTGCTAAATGCTTTAGTAGTTGAAAGTTTTTTCCTAGACCCTAGATTGAATATTTTAGATGTAATTAAGCTATTTTTTTTTTTTTTTTTTTTTTTAGCATCAGGAAACACATAAGGATAATTGAGTAATTGACTCTTTTTTCTTAATGCTTTTTTTTTTTTTTCCTGGAAGTCTTAGGAAAAGACCTGGGTTTGGTTAAAGGGCATAGATGAAATATGTCAGAAATAAAAGCAGTGTAAGAAGCTCAGTGACTGGAGTTCTTCTTTGTTTCATACTTGAAAATGGATCTTTTGTAATGCTATTCTTAATGCTGGCAGTTAGTTTCCCTAATGGAGCAAAGAAAAGTTGTCAGCATGCACACAGTTCTGTAATTACATAAGAAAATAGGATGTTGACAAACAAGAGCTTATTGCTCCACTAGCATTTTGA
Organism: Tympanuchus pallidicinctus; assembly: GCF_026119805.1. NCBI lineage: Eukaryota > Metazoa > Chordata > Aves > Galliformes > Phasianidae > Tympanuchus > Tympanuchus pallidicinctus. The sequence goes on from NW_026294747.1 coordinate 50,021,572, forward strand.
AGTACCACCTATTCTTCATAGTGAAACACTTAGGAAAATATTTTCACAGCGCTTAATTTTTACGTGACTAATTGCATTTTCTAAGTTACAATGACAATTACTTTCTCTTGAAACATACTGTCCACATCTCTCATATCATAAATTGATTTGTCTGGAGACGATTAATGAAAGGTAGAGGTAGAGGTTGAGGTAGAGTTTTATTCCAGAGGTCATCTTCAGAAGTGGTGATAAGAAATAATTGAAAGACAAAAAAAAAAAAAAAGAGATCCTTGTCTCAACAAAAGATTATCTGATAATATTTCCAACTTGAGCTTCTTCCAGTGCAGCTCTTCTCAAAAACTTTTGACAGTACAATTCTTTTGTAGAGGTCTAATGAGTATTAATTTCTAAAGCACTTGTTCTCAGGTGCTGGGATCAACATTCCCCAACAAGCACCATCTGTAGGTGTGTTACACTATTTATGGTTTTTCTAAATAGCTGCAGGGAAAATAGCACATACGTTGTATTTAGCCTGTCCCATCACTGCCACTATCGAAGATGCTTTACTCTTCTTAATATTAACTAATTAATTATGCCCAAGCTTTCCTAACTGTCAGACATTCACTTGAATGGGAATTGCTTTCACAAGAACCACATAATTTTCTTATAATTGAGTGACTGAGAAATGATAACCCGAACTCATGATGGATAGTGTATAATCAAAATTGCATGTCTGGAGTTCTCAGAGATAGTCTAGCTTACTAAAATTAATCAGCTATTCAGAGTTTGAAGACTGTTTTTAATAGCAATTGGCCACTTGAGCCCTTGCAAATGACCCCATGATGCAGAAGCGCAGTAGCTGTTTTATAACTGCATATACTCCTTTCTGAATTGTTCTTCAAGCTCTCAGTTCTTTCCCTCTTCTGTTAGGTTCTGACCTTTGCTCTTGATGTATTTTCCTGTGATCAGCAAGATGCCTCTTCTATTTGAATTTTTGCTACAGTACTAGTAGTAGATTAACTGAACCTGATGGTTTATTACTGTAAAGATGACTGGCCTTCTCACAAACCTGTACAAGAATATTCTTGCAAGAATAAGAAAAAACATTTATGTAAATACAGATGATCTAAAAACCTGATGAGTCTTTAATTCCTCTGATAGTGTCTTATTGATCAGTATTTATTATCAGTTTAATTACAATAAAAACAGGATTTGCACACATTATTGTCAAGAACTGTAACTAAGAAATCTGTGCCTCATGCATATTTTTTTGGCTGGGCACAACAGAGATGGTTTCAAAGTTACCCACTGAAGAAGCATGTATTGCATTAAGATGTGATGTAATAAGTTTGAGAAGACGAGCAGTAAGAGTTGATGGAAATAAACACAATGGTGGGAAGCTAGAAAGCATGAATGATGAAGGAAGGTTGTAGGATTTTTTTCTCATTTCAGAACGAAACTGAGATGAATTTTAATATGCTGGGTTGTACTTCGTTAGACTCTCTAGTTTGAGCGAAGTGAAATAATGTAAAAAAATATATATATATATATATGCAGTATTTCACATTCAAAATATCTATTTTTCCTTTCTCTTAAAAACATTTGACCTATCCACAGATAAGAACTAATGTCTTAGTTCCAGCTGCCAAAAAAAATTAGCAAGGTTCACCAAAGTAATCTGATTATGACTTTGGACTCAAAATGGTTTCTGAATTTGGAATAAGAAACAGCCCTTTTACCCCTTCAGTTTTTCGTTCTGAAAATACATTTTATGTTACTAGTTGGAAGTCATAGCTGGAATAAAGTGATTGTATTGATCATTGCACCCATATAGTGAAACAGTTGTTCTAAGGTGATCTCAAAGATATTAAATAAGTAACTCGAGCTAGTGAAGATCAACGAGAGAGTACCTAAACTTGGTTTTTTCTCATTGTGTCATGTTGCCTTTTGAAGGCAAGAAGGCAAATTTCAAACCAAAGGTTAGTTTGGCACACAAACATATATTGATTGTCTGGGGATCAAGAGTACTGCTGCCATGGGTGTGCGTTCAATGTGAAGAGCATACCAAAATGTGGAGTGTGTCAACAATAAGTGAACTTCTTCCTTTTGAAGAAGGGACTGTTAATAGCTTCTGAGTTTAACTGGACAGTGCATGGGGTAATTTATTTTTTCAGCTTGTTTAGGATTTTCAAACCACAGAGCAACATGAAAGTTGTAAGCTGTGAGTTGATTTTTTTTTTTTTTTTTTTTAATACACCAAAACATAAATACTTGGTATTAAAAAAGCCAACTATACAGTTCTTAACCACAAATGCAATTGTTAGATTTAAAAGGGAAAAGAGATATTGCCTGAAAAATGAGTATCAAAAGACTGGAAAAAGCAACCAAGCAATCATTTTAAAAAACTTTCTCTGAGCATCAGGGAATATGGTGGTCTCACAGGAGTGCATAGCAAGAAAGAGCCAAAGATACGTCTGGAGGCATAATATGGTTATCCAGTCCTGTAAGAATTTGCATTTATTTTGTGAACAGAAGATCTCTTCTATTGGATTTCTACAGAAGTCTCCAAAGAAATGGTGTTAAATATTTTAGGATGATTGTTGTAATTTAGAGCTCTGTTTTCAGAGCTACTGTATGCTGCTCTGTTGAAGAGAAATTGTTTTACTGTTTCTACTCAGTTATATGTCTTGCTTGTGAGATTAAGATTATTCACCATGCTGATTTTAACTATTGAAAAGGCCAATTTAATCTCACAGCCTAGAAGTGAGTATTTGATTATTTTCTAAGCAAGTAAAAGGTATCTAAAAATGGAGCTATTTATGAAAGAAATTAATTCTGGGAAAGCTGTATACATTCTATGTTGTGTGGAATAGAGAGGAAGGAAGAGTTGTGTGCTTTTTGGTGACCTCCAGTACATCAAATTCAGATGTTTCCAACACTGTTTATAATTTTGTATTGGCACATGTTTAGAGAAAAAGAAATATATAGGAATTGCTGTTGGAGATTAGATTGATAGCCCACTTAGGCCAATATCCTGTTTTCAATATTGGACAGTACTATATGGATTGAAAATACGTGCAAAATGTCACCATGTGACATACTTAGCTTCTGCAAGTTAGTAGGCTAAGCTTTGGAATGTCAAGCTTTATTTATTATCAATCTTTTTTTAAATAATGAACATTTTTCTTCAGACTTTCTTCTCAAAGAAAGCTGCAGACTGCAGTAATAGATTTATTCCCTTCACACCAGTTGGCTGTTTTACTGAGACACAGTGGCTCCTGGCTCCCCTGTGGGATGCAGAGCCCTCCTGTTCTCTGTGCTTCATCACAGTGTACAGAGCTGCTGCTGATAGCGCCAGTCATGCAGTCAGGGTTTTGATGAAGTCCTGCAGTGAGTAGCATGTAAAAACGTAGACAGAAGACAATGTATTCATAATATCTGGACATTGGTAAAAACCTGGAGTTTTTAGTAATTTATTTGAAATTTATTTACCAGTATGGGAGCTTCTGGTTAAAATGTGAAATAGGACTCCTAAAATGTTTGTGACACATCTAACTATGTACAGAATGGAAGAAGACTGCTGAGTCTCTATCTTGCATGGCATGAAGTACTCAAAATCAGCAAAAATGTTCAGGACTGGAGAATGCTGGATGGGCAGTTTATGTCGTCTTCTGTACCATGTCCAATGCTGAACTTTTATTGTTGCCTTCTATAGTTAAACTGGATGCATTAGTCACCCATTGTATTCATCCTTGGTGTCCTGTTTATTTCCATATTTGCTTTACATCAGTACTGCAGTCTTAAAGGCTGTTACCACTGTGGTTAACTTTTAAGGGATACTTGAGATAAATGGAGTCAAAAAGCAAAGCCAAAATCCCCAGTAGTTTCTTTTTCTACAGCAGCTGTGGGGAAAAAAAAAATCTAACTTAAGGCATTGAAATAAAAAGTAAATTAATGCTTAATTTACTTATCCATGTAACATAATACACTAGATTTTTATGGTAATAATATTTATATTTCAAATTATTAACATCCCTAGAGCAGATGTAATATCAGATTTAGTGTCTTTGGGGCCAGACTGACCAGAAATTATAACAGAACAGAAGCGGACAGGCAGGAATTGCTGCTCCACTGGTTTCTAAGGCAATTCACACCTCCCCGATCTTTCTTTAGTAGAGTTTGACTTAGGGTTTACCTCGGTCAGCCTCCACAGGTGAAAATTCTTCACTCTTCCTGGGTACTGCTGGGAGGAATGCACTGTTTTCAGTGGTCTGCACAAACTGTAGTAAAGAGCCATGTACTTCTTGTTTGTTTGCTATGCTGTGGAAGAAAGCCCACCTATGCTTTTTCAGTAGCATTAGTTATGAGAATTTTACGAGAGTAGACATACCAGGAGCTGGCTCATACAGAGGTGCAAAATTAAGTGGCTGCAATTCTAAAGTGTAGTAATGCATATAATCCAGAATAGAATACAGTACCTGTAAGCTAGTTACAAAGGAGAAATAATTAGTGAGTTAAATTCCAAAATGCTGACAAAGACAATGGAGAAGCTGAAAAGTATATAAAATATTAAAAACAAAAAACTTTTCACCTAAATAACTGAAACCAAAGCCAAGTTGGTTAGATCGAATTAAAATAATGAATTTTTTTTTTGGTGGGATTAAAAGTACATGTTCAGGAGTTAGCACTTGTTAAGATGAGGTGCAACTGAATAACAGTGTTGATCTCCCAGATCATCCAGAATATGCTTACAACATGATTCTTCTGAAGAGACCAAACTACAAGCAACTGCAAATCAATGACAAAAAGCTGGAGAGTCTTACAATCAAAGATAATGATCACCATATTTAAGTTTTCCTAAGGCTTGTCATCAGGAAAGACTTCTGTTCCGTCTTTGTTTGAGAAATGTTAATGACTCTGGCATTCAGAAGAGAAAATATGGATTTGATTGGTGGACTGTTTAATGGAAGAGCTAGTTGCAAGATTGCCCCTAAAGAGTAGCAGTCAATGGATCAGTGTCCAGATACCATCAGTTATAAATGAAAGGTACTCATTGAAACTTACGAAAAGATATTCCCAACTATGGTGTTATATTTTGTAAAAATGCACTGAACAATGAATGTAATAAAAGTATTCACATTTCAGGGTTGCCAGCTCCTTTTTATTTCTATTTGCAAGGAGTTGCATGTGAATTGAATGAATTATTTTCCATTTGTGAGCAAGTGCCATGTGAGCCAAAATCACGATTATGATTTGACATTATGTAGAACTATTACGTTTTTTTTTCTGGAGTGTACTGCATTATTTCTTCACTGAGTTGCCAAAATTGGATTCTTTTGATTAGACAGACCAAATGTCTGCCGTATGAATATTATACTGACTGCAGGCTGGATTTTCCTTTGAAGCTAAGAGAATGAAATTACCCAGACTACTAATTGGCATAGGCTACTCAGTCTAAGCTATATGATGTGATAATTCACCATTTGGTGATGTAGTTCTTGCCCTTCAGACCAGGCCTATTCCTAGCCTTGTTTACAGGAGCCTCTTGAGGCAACTGTATGCATTACTAGTTCTTTTCTAATGACTGTTCTGTCATACCTTGTGCTCTGGTGAATGCTGTTGACAGTAAAAGTTGTAGAGGCAAAATGCTTTAAGAAAGTGAATAAAGAATGGCCAGAAAAATGATCAAAGAAAACTAAATGGAAAAAAACACTTGTTAGAAGTATTTGGCATTTAAAAAGCAGTGCAAAATTTACATAACAAGAAACATTCTGACTTTTTTTTTTTTTTTTGTATTCCTCAGTCTTCTATTTCAGCTTGAAGATATCAAGTGATGTGAACTGTTTTTCTCTCAATCATCACAGCTTTTTTCTAGTGGGAATAGAATTTGTCACTGAAACTATAGGGAATTATTTCTTCCAGGACAGAAATAATGGTTTACAGTACATCAACTTAGTTTCAGGATTACATGAGGCATAATTTGAGCTCTCATGGCAGATAGAAAATGAACCATGGGTGCTGCTGTATTCATGGAAGCTGAAACCAGTCCAGAATGTTTTAGTGTGGAAAAATCTATGTTAAAGGGTATCCATGATTTCTGAAGGATTTCTGGGTTTGTGAGCCCAAAGCAGAGTGGACTAAGATTTAAAGATCTAATACATTGATGTCTGATCAGGAGGTTATTTTAAAAAGATGTGAGGATGATGTGGTGAAGCATGTAACTGTGTAGGGAGACCTGAGCTGTTTGCAGGAGGAAGAAAGATGGTTTACTTCAGCACAGAAGTTTATTGTAAAAAGGAGTAATGGAAGGACCTGTGCTTCAGAAAGAAAAAACAATAACCTTTTCCAATAAGACGTTTAAGCCCCACAGTTGGTGGTATCCACAATGGGAATTTACTCTGTATGGGGAAAAAGCAAGCTGGCTTTCAGTATCCCAAGCTGATGCCACAAAGTTAGCAGACCCAGGAAAACCCTACTGATGAATAAATCTGCCTGAGATTTGCAAAGAAAGAAGTCTCTTTGGTTAAAAACGTAAGCCTCCTTCAGTTCTGAAGAATGGGCTGACACCCTGGATGTGTTCTGGCTCTGACTGCTGGAAATATTATCTACTGCTGGAGTACTGTGGTGCTGGACATGAGGTCAGAACAAAATCAGATTCAGTCTTAGTACTGTCACTTATTATAAACCTCAGCAACAGATGTGATTCAAATGTAATTTCAGTAAACTTAGAGCTACAATTTCCAGTAAACTTATTATGTGAAGGCTATTTGCAGTTCGAGTGCGGAAGTGTAACGCAGAATGCACTATTTGAAAACCTTATTAGAGAACAGGTTTTATAATTCATGAGAAATGCGTTTGTTCAAGAAGCAAGGAACTATTTTTAGCACCTGCACAAAATTCAAAAGGAAAGAAGAGATTGATATAGTGTGTGCAATTAAACAATCAAATCCAGTGATTAATTAAATTGTTCAGTTATAAGATGCCAAGCTTCCTAAAAATCTCAGGAATAATTATTGATCATCAAGTACTCTGCCACTTCTGGGTTTGTCATCAGCTGAAGCTGGTGAATTATTCATGGATTTCAATTTAATACGGTAAATGTTCTTCCTGGTGATCAGTGTCTGTGTGAAATGTGTAAGTTATTTCTTCTTGTCTAAGTACAAGTCCTGTCTTGCTCATGCTGCAGGCTTGTCACTCCAAAGTCGAGTAAAGTCCTGCACTCTTTTCCTGGACAAAGTAAACAATTTCTCTGGAAGGAGAGGCATGAGGAAAAATAAAGGGTGCTTAGGTTGTAGGAATTATGGGATAAGGATTTTCTTTGAGTTGAATATGCTAAACAGGAGAAGGGAAAACTGTTTTGCAATCAAGTTTCCTTGTAAGAGAAAAGCCAACAAAAACTGCTTTAATTTACCACACACAATATTTGCATATTTTGTGTTACAGCTTTGCAAACAGGAGAGATTTAATCCTGCCTGTAAGCATGTCTTCATAAATGCATCATAAAGCCTTCCAGAAAGAATAAAATCAGCTGAAAATATACTGCCCTTGGTAGGCATATAAAATTATTATTCCTACTCCATTCAGTAAATATTTATAATCAGCAAACATTCATGCTACTTGGTAAGAGCTTTTTAGTGGGATTTACATTTAAAGACTTGTCCCCCCCCGTTTCCCCCCCCATGTCAATTGGAAGTTTTCTGTTTGAGCCAGTACATGTGAGTAGGTTTGTCTCCCTATGTGGATGACGATGGTTTGGGTTAGAAGTGACCTTTAAAGATCATCCAATTCCAACCTCTCTGCAGTGAGCTGGTTACCACCCACCTGATCATATTGCCCAGGGCCCCAATTCAGCATGGCCTTGAACAACTATCCTGAGAGAGGGAGAAGGGGCATTTCCCCCCTCTTGCTGATTTCCTTACTACTGCGATGCTTCTGCAGATAATGTAACTTCTGTAAAACTAAACTTCTGAGGATAAAATTATTTTTTTGTTAAGCAAGCCCTTTGATTTCTGGGAAGACAAATGAGGGTTTTGGCATACCCACACAGCCTGCAGATACTTTATGTGGATGTTGAATTTGCAGAATTCCATTCACGTAGGAACTGTAATTATCTCAGCAGTAAAAGCTCTCTTCTCTGTGTGAGGTTTGAATAAGTTCAGACATAGGTGGGATATATGATTCCAAAACTGTTGATTTTGAAATGAAAGAGGGCTGTCAGCAAAATATGGAAGATGATGTTGCTATCTGCCCCAACTGCTCTGGGTCTGTGAGGACTATTTCAGAATTGAAGTAAGATGAAATGTAGGCGTAAGGTTTCCATCTGGAACTCCAAAACTAAGAATTGGAGTCTGAGCTGAGCAATGGGTTGGCACTTTGTTCTTTCTGCCAGGGAGATTTCTTGAGGAGGTATATTTCTCTTGAAGTTGCTTACACAGGAGTTGCACTTGATCCTTATGAGTGCCTTCCAACTTGGGGCTATTCTAGGACTCCATGGTAGTTTCTCCCCACTGTATTCTTTGGGTAGGTGCCTGCTGGTTGTGTACCTGATGTATTTGCTGCTGCTCAGAAGGTTGCAGAGAAGATCTGTGAGGGATTAGATCAACAGTAACAGTATCGAGAAACATCTTATTTCTGTTCAAGCCTGTGAATGATAATCTTGTTGTTTGTACAGTGGGCCAACTTTGATAATGCTGTCATAGACCTCTTATAGCTCCTAGGGTAGCAGACAGATGGTTTTCTTCACTGTAGTTTCCATACAGGCTTGTTTGGCCTATTACATGTTTAACGTCTTTGCAGTTATGCTACTTATATGAGAGCTGAGGTGATGGAGAACTCAACACTGTTACCTTCTGCTCTGAATTCCTCAGACAACAAACCTAGTGCTTGATGGAACATCCTTGATGTGGAGCATAAAAGAACAGCCTTGTGAGATCACATGCCTGTCATTATGCCTCAATTTTTGCAAGATGCTGACAAAGCTGTGTTTCTGTGAGCGTATCCTATTCCTGCAGTTCTAACAGTTATCTGCTATCAAGTTCTTGTACAATTTTGCATGTTTAATAGAGAACGATAGATCTTTCAAAACAGAAAATTGTCTTCAGAAAAAAAACAAAAAACACCAAACAGAACAAAGACTTTTTTGGTTTGTTAGAAAACCCTTGTTTTCCTTTCTCACATGGGAAGTATGTTCATCACAGAGAATGTGTCTAGGCCAAGTTCCAGCATTCAACTTGAAAGCATCATTCCAAAACAGACAGCCACATACATGTTTCCCTGTAAACAAATAGGCAGAAAATCAAGAATTTTTTTTAAGTCATAACAAAAGAGAAGTGTTTTAGACATTTGAGCAATGCAACCTGGTTTTCCTGGGGAGAACTTTATAGCTTGTTTACTATGATGAAATCTGTCTCTTGCTTTACCAACTGCTTCCCAAGATGTTGACTTTGTCTAACCACGTCCGTTTCATTCTTCACTCTTTTCTTTTTCCTGACAGGATTCCTGAGGTTTGTTTACAGGTTTTGCAATATGCTTCCTTTGTCACTTTTTTTTAGCTAAGTTTCCTATTTCTGTCTTCTAGGCTACATGTTTATTGCCAAAAGCAGTAGACTGTGCAGAAATCTTGCAGTACCTTCAAACATGAAAACAGAGATTGCTCCCAGATATTAGTTCACTGGAGAGTCCTGGTGCAAATATTCAACTGGCCTCTCCTTTGCTGCAGTGTTTTATTTTTTAGTGTTAAATGCTGGTGCCTCTAAAGTCATTAAAATGTTACCAACAGAAACGTAACTATAGGATGATGAGTGATATTTGTGTGGTACCTGAAAGCTACAAAGAATAGATCTTACGGTTGTAAGTTGGCAGTGAGCCTCTGGCAAGGTCAACAGTGATTTTGCTTTCTTTCAGTCTTTGTTGTTCAGATGTTTGTGGTGTTGACCTTGGCTAGTCTGGAGAAAGAAGGTTATTCTGATCTTTAATTTATGGTCTGCGAACAGATTCTTGCTGAAGCTGGCTTTGAAGCAGATCCGTGTTGTTTCTAATTCCATCTGCCTTGAGTTTGTTAAATCTGTGGAAATAGCAGAACTGTGTTGGTCTTTGAAGGCACCACAGATCTTTTTACATACTGTAGTTTTATGTTGACTATGATTGTCTGGAAAGCTAACAAATCCCCTTAAATTCATTTTATGTCAAATTGAATTATTATAAATTATTGTGAATATTAAATGCTAACTGGAGTTAATCTTAAGAGGCGTTTGAACAATGACTGTAGAGAAGTTCACTACTTGATTTAAGGATGTATTCAGGTTGAGGTCCCAACTGTTGTTGGCTCATCATCACCTTCAGCCCTGGTTTGCAGCAGTGACTGAAGTATGCCAGCTGCTGCTTTCTGTGAATGCAGGCATAGTTCAGTACAATCAGTGTTTTGTTGTGGTTTAAAGAATGAAGACTGCTTAAGGTTTTTAAATAGGTTATCTGTAGCTCAATCACAGGTTTCTTATATCAATACAAACATGACAAATATACATTCTGTCCCTAGTGACTATGGTCAGAGGGGCTTATTACAGGGAATGAGGATTTGAAAAGTGTGCATCTTTGTTACGTACAGCAGGAAGAGTCAGAGTTCAAGGGAGAATTTGTGATTAAAAAAAAAAAGTATAAAACTGTAAACGGTGGGCCTCCGAGCTCAAATAAGAGCTTTTGTTTTTAAGTCTATTTTATAAGGCAAACATCATCTACAGAATAAAAAATGGGCTGGTTTCTGCAGGAAATTCAGATATGTTTTTTCATGCAAGAAAAACCCAAATCCACTCCAGCAAACTTGCTAAAATGACAAAGTTCAAGAGTATGGAATTATCCAAAGCTGAATGAAGCAAGTGGCTTTGAGTTCAATTATGGGCAATAGAAATCTTATGCCTACCCCACTGAGACTGTGTTCAGCCACAGGGCACTTACTGGCCCATATCTGGCTTCTGTTCTCTGGCCCAAAATGCAGGTGCTCCTTTGTAGCAGCTGCCATGGGATGTTTCCTCTGGCATGAACCCAGTATGAAGTATAAATGTGTACCTTTTGGCTTTTCAGTGAGATGCCTTAAGTCATCCAACCCTGAAATACAAAAATTGCTATTGTAGCTTTAGCATAGTTATAGCTTCAGCTGTTATTTGCTATATGTGATGTTTGGTTTTAGGAATCAACTGCTGTTCCATCTCTCCACATCTTACTTCCTTAAAGACCTAATGAAGACCCTTGGCAGCACAGGAATATTGAAGTTGTATTTGTGGTACTACTTTCTAAAATGTGTGAGCCAATTGTGGATTGTCCATAACCTGGCCTGATGCATAGTGCAGAGCTGGCTGGCCCCTCCAGAGCTCCATGGCATTTTATTAATGACAGAATCTGCTTCCTTTGTTAAAATGGGTGTTAAGAGTACAGTGCTGTACTCTGTTCTCTTTTGGTTCAACCCTTTGCATGGTACAGATGAGTCCCAAGTCTGGGACAGGAGTAGTGTTCAATCCTTAGTGCTAATATTACTCATTGTTGCCAATTCTATCTCCTGTAGATCATTCCTTCTTTTGAATTCTTCTTCTGCTTTAAAACTTGCTTTAGGTGGTGGTAGTGTTTTTCCTTTTCTGATGAATACCAAATCAAAGCAAAATCAAAATACTTCTCAGCAGAAACATCTGGAAGGTAGAAATCAGAAAAGATTTGAGTTTTTCCAGGTAGACTTGGAAAAAAAAAATCTATTTAACATTAGTTCAAATAGAGTTAAAATGTGTTGCTGCAGTTAGTTGAATCAGAGTTTGTTATGTCAGTTCACTATGCATCTGCTCAGTTTCCATGGCCCTGAAGAGGTGCTGTTTTTCATCTTGTTTTGCTGTTATTTCCTGGGGTTGTTTTCTTAGGTGGATTATATCTTCTGCTGTGCAGCACGAAGAAACTCTGCTTCTGCCCACTGGGACTTCATAGGAATACAATGATTGCAATACATGGTTGGAGGTGGAGGTGGTCTGGGTGCTGTCTTGTCAGAAGGATTTAAGCCTGGAGCACTAACACAGATATTCCCAGAAGGCATTTTAGTGGATATGGTTCAACATAAAGATACTCTAAAAAAAAAAAAAAAAATTGTAGATGCCTTTAGTTTATTTCTTTGTGTGGTATTCTTATTCTGTAACATTCTATATTTTGAGGTTTTGTCCTATTTTGGGGAGTCCACAGAATAATATTTAAAAAAAAATCATATTTTAGTCTGCGCAACATAACAGTAATCTTAATTAGTGTGTAAAAATTTGAGGTCACTTCTGGCCACAAGCCTGATTTTAATTAGCATTCCATTTATTAAAATATGTTTCTAAATTCCATTTAGAGATATTGGAAGTGAAGGGGGAGGTAATTCTCATGGCACTGATTAGCAGGTAATGTCGAATCATAGTTCTGGCACAACTCACTTCAACTTGAGAGTCAGAGATCTGTTTGGATTTTCCCTATGCATTTTCCCCCATTTACTGATGGTAAAGCTTGGCATTTGTAGTTGTATCTTGGGAGTAATGATTTACTAAATACTGTTTAGATTTCTTTGTGAGGTTTTACAGTTACATGGCCGAACAGCAGTGCTCCTTGCCCCTGTGGTTTTGTAAGTTCTCTGGCAGTTCTATGACAAAACCATTAGTACTATTTTTTTTTAATTGGGGTGTAGGATAGGGGTGTTGATAAAGGGGCCTTGGTAAAGCTCCTGACACAGTCCTTTTGCACAGTTAGAAACAACTTGTCCATGTTCTGAATACCCATGTCGGCTCTCACTGTATTTACTGCCAAAAACAGATGAGAAATGAGCTGGAGAGTTGAGCTGTCTGTCCTGCAAGACAGGACTGGTCTGAGTTGGCAAACTGCAGTGTGCTGTGGTGTGGGCTTACTGGTTCAGGTTGGTTTTTGGAGATCAGAGAAGCAAACTGAGTGCATTGTTCTGCCTCAGCTTTTTTTGTTACTTTTCAGTGCTTTGGGGTTCATGCCAGAGACTCTGGAAGAGCCTGTTTTTAACAAGGTTTATATTCAGTTTCATATTTTATTCCTGAACTGTGAATATAAAACTACCAGCATGCTTGTGCACTGCGCTTTCCTTTTCCTTCCTTGGGCTCTATGATAAGGCTGATAAACCATTGAAGATTCCCAGCAGATGTGTGGTTGCATCTCTGGAGAGGGCAGTCTGACAACCTGGCTTGCGCTGGATGGTGACCTCCTCTTTCCCTGTAAACTTTCCAACTCAACTCACCATCAGCAGCTAACAGCCCTCTTTTGTTAGCCTTGCATCAGATGCTAGTCATCTCCTGGGGATTTTATTTCAATATGGAAGCACAGTGCATTTGAAATGGAAAGAGAGTTTCCAAAGCAGTTGGTAGTCTAACACAAGGAGAGAGAGACAATCCCTGTGAACAGCCGTAAGGCTTAGACATGCAGACGTAGACAGATTTACCACATTGGCACTAATACTTTCAATCTTTTTGCAAAAAGAAAATATTGCCAAGATGCTAATGGATACACATGGTAGCAATATGTTCATGAGGAAGTGTAGTTAATTACTGGAGCTGGGCTGTATGGACTGTGTTACACAGATGGACTGTACGATACACAGACACTTTAAGTATGCAGATTCCTACTGAAGTGGCACAGCTTAATGACTCACTTGGATTAAAGCTGGTACAACCTATTGTCTCAATAATCCAGGATTTAAGCATGCTGTAATTGTATGTATCATGCATGAAAGAGCAATTTGTAGCTGTGGGTAGCTTAATGCTGCTGATAGCTACGTGGTTTTGTTAGTTTTTTCTAATGCCTGAGAGCCTATATATGTGTCCTGGCTGTGTTCATTTGTTGCACCAAAGGTTGACTCCTTTCTGTACTTCTATTATTGCAAGCTAGAGCTAACTCTTTGGAAGCACATGAGCAGGGAGCCAGCTTGGGTCTCTGCAGCAATAAGATACTGCTTGTCAGTGGGGTCTGTTCAGTGTCTTGCACTGCAGGTTGCCACACATGAGCCTTCCTTGTTTTCATTCTCTGTCACAGAATGATTTGGGATAATAGGCAGATCCCATCTGTTCCCATTTTAGGATGCTTTGCTTTCTTTTTCAAAATCTGCCCATAAATAAACATACGAAGAAATATAGTGGAGTGTTAAGCTCACACCATGGGGTTAGCACAAAAGGCCCTGCTTCACTGCTCCCACAGACATGCTCAGCTACTGCAGCATCTATCATCCAGCATCACCTATACAACTTCACCAGGCTTAAATTTTAGGGTTACTGAAAAGAGCTGGATGAATGGAAATACAGCTCTCCAGGAACTGTTTCCATCCTCTCAGGGCACATCCATAGCTGCGCTGTTGAGCTGTGCTAGGCTTGCACAGTCTGTGTGATTGGTGTGGGGGTGATGCTGTGTTAGGTGTCTCCTGGAACACACAGATTTGGGAAGGCAGAATTGCTTTTGTTGTGCTTGATGGCAGATTTTGCTTCATCCTCAATTTTGGCTGAGATGGGATAGTCCTTCCTTAGCACAGTGTCAGCAAAAAAAGGTTTTTTGTAGCTGCCTTCATGCTCATCATATTTTTCTCTGCCCTGTAGTGTTTTAGGGCTCTCCTTACCTGAAATGTGATGGCTGATTTCAAAGAAGCTGTCTGATAGTGCAGTCAGACTTCTTGCATCAGATTAGCATTCCCTGCAAGCACTGTGGAGTGGGAGGCTGTAAGCCATTGTGATTGTACATAGATATTACCTAATTCTTAGAGTATTAAGGTAATTAGGAAACACGAGACTTCACAAAAATAGACACCTCATTGTACTGAGAGTATCAAAGGCATTTTTTTCTCCCATGTAAATTTAAACAGTGCTCTTGGCTACCACATCATGGTAATCAGCTTAGCTAAGTTTGTTCTGTGTGTCTGATGTCAATGAAGGCTGGTTGCTATTCTTTTAGGGTGATATTTGCTGTATTTGCATGAAACAGCAAAGTTAGTAGTTAGACTCCAGAAGTAGCAAGGGGGAGGAAGCCAGTGGGGGTGAAATCTACACTCATAGCAACTGTGGGGCTGGAGGAAAGCACCCCACAGCACATCAGTTGTGGCTGATGTAGCAGCCACTTCTATCCCATCCAGGTATGGGCACCTTTGGGGGTTTGCATCCCAAACATAGTGGCACATTGTTGATGGGACAAGGGAAAATGGTTTCAAACTGAAAGAGGGGAGATTTAAACTTGGATATAAGGGAAAGGGTTGTGAGGTGCTGGCACAGGGTCACGAGAGAGGTTCTGGATACTCTGTCCCTGGAGACATTCAAGGTCAGGCTAGATGAGATTCTGAGTACCTGACTGTAGGTGTCCCTGCTCACTGTAGAGGGTTTGGACAAGACAGCCTTTAAGAGTGCCTTCTAACTCAAATGATCCTGTGATTCTATGCACAAATGTAGGTAGTTTCTCCATTAAACCTTTGAAACAGCTTCTCTGAGGTTACAGCAAGCTTTTAAGATGCAGTGGTTATATATTATTGTGTCTAGGTAAGCATGTAATTTATTCTTCTCCCCTTTCTCTTCAGGGTGGATTGTAGAATATGTAGGTCTTTCGCTATGATTGCTTATGGGTGTTTTCCAAATGTGGTAAGATGGAGAAATGATGGAGAAGCCTATGGTTAAAAACACACTTCAGCTGGATTCAGACAGTTCACATGAGATGGAATTGTAGACAGGCTTTTTTCAGATGCTTTTCTAGTAGATCCAATTTATAATTTGTCCCCTGCAAGCATGCCATTTCTAATGGGTTCCATATGCTTGGAAGCCTTCTTGCTATTTTTTACTTTAAGGATTGCTCTATTCAGCAAGAAGTCTGCCACTCTACAGCTTGTATAGGTTTTATTAAAAAATAAAAATAAAATTGGAAGAGGGCCTAGGCCTTGGATGCCACTTTAACAGTTCTTCACAGCTAGCCTCAACCTCTGTTCTGATGCTGCTGATGGCAGCACACATAATCTGTTCAGAACATCTATGTTATTTAAAGGAAGTTGGTCGGAATGTTTTGACAGCCAGAATTATTCACAGTAATAAAAATACAGCTTGAGAAACTCAAGGTGTCTACTTGCTGGTACTACTGTAGTGCTTGCAACCTGGAACTTATTGTTTTCTTATCTGAAATTAAAATGATTTTTTTTTTTTTAACCCTCAGTCTCTAAACTGCTGTCATACTGAATTATTCTGGTTCCAGAGTATGGCTCTGTAAATACTCTGCTGCTTTTTATGGTCTGTGAGTATGGGGGTGTTTGACAGTTCATTGCTACTTTATTGCCTGCCCATTTCCCCACCTATGCCTGTTCTGCTGCTGTTCCCTCCTCCCTACGTTAATCCTCCATTAACATTGCCTCATATGGTGGTGTTACCGGATGCCAAGGTCATTCCTGGGCCAGCAAGCTTTTGCAGCTATGGACAGTCACATCTAAACACCGTGCATGCCAGTTTTGTTTTATTTTTCCTCAACAGGAGATTATGAGGCAAGATGTTTCTGCTCACTGAGCAGCAATTTCCTACTGAAATGAGGGAATCCTGCCAAGTCAAGCACTCTGACCGAGGCTGAAGTCTTCTTCCTTGCCATTTTTTGTCTAACCAAAGATTTCCTAGTTAATTATCTGCTAAATTCCAAATAATGCAATTAGCATTTGAGGTAGCTCGATGAGAAGAAAGAAGCAGGAGCTGAACTGCCTCTGGCACTGTGTCCAATGTGACCTCTCTTCCTCCATCCTCTTTTCTGATGCTATTGGAAAGAAATAACCCTACTTAAGGCAATTACGTAAGTTTATGATGGGAAAATTCACTTCTATGTTAACATATGAATTACTATTTTTAATTTATCTTAGATTAGTGCTGCAGCTTGTAAAGTGACACTAGGCATTTTACAAACAAATTGTGAGAAGGAGTCCCTGCCAATCTAGAATTTATGATCCAGACAGATCAAATGTGAGACAAGGCAAATGTCATCTTCATTTTGTGTCTGAGCTAAATGAGGCCTGGAGAGTTTCTTCAAGGTCATGTGCAGTGAGAGATGCATGGATTGAATCCCTACCTCCTGAGTCTTGGAGCAATACCTTACACAAATATTTCTCCAAAAATACCATTGTAAGCTCCTCAAATTAATTTCCCTAGGGTAAGTATAAGTTTGAACAGGATTTAGTGTGAAGTGACTTGCAAGCTCAAAGCAAGGCACCTGTTAAGGAGCCATTCAAAAATCAAGTAACTTTGCTGAGGAGGTTAGTTGTTAAATAGAGTAGTCTTGATTGGATTTGGTGAGCCAATTCTTACTGCATTTGCAATTTGTATGTTTTGAAACAACCAAATTGCACAAGCTTAATCCTGTCTATAGCTGGTTGAGCTTGTCCCTTTAAATTCATTGTATGTTAGTTGGGACATTAATGAGAAATAGAAGATAGATACTTTTGATCTTAAAGAAAGCACCTTTTCCCCCCTGCACACCCAATGATAATGGTATGTAATGTGGTTTGGTTTGTCTGAAATTCCACAGCAGGGAATCTAAGCTTCAATGTGTTGCCTATGAAAGCACTCTAACACTGGGTGTAGAAGATGAGCTGTTGCTTTTGTTGACCTGATTTGTATACAGAGGGAGGCAGTAAAGGAAGTTAATTTTATATTTTGCTAAATTAGGGCAGTTTGTTTGTCAGAAGACCAGAGGATTATATGACTTACAAGATGAACTGTTTTTCTTGTGAAAGCTCTTCAGAGATGTGTATTTATAAATTCCATGTTATATAATAGCTCTAATATCAACAAGGATATGATGGTATCAACAAGTGACAAATTAGTACTGGAATATAATGTGTTAAATCTTGCATGGCCACTGCTGACTAATGAGGACTGACCTTTGCAGCAATATACACAGTCAGTTTATTAAAGCAGGGACAGAGCAATCTCTAGGCCTTTGGTCAATCTAGGTTGCTCTGGGCCGAGGAATTTCCATTTAAAATATCTCTTCAGGTGATAAAGACTGATTCAATAGAGATCGGCTAATAAAGAAGATGCTGGAAGCTACTATTAAATTCTAGCTTCTGTCAGCTTAACAGCAAAAACTTTTAATGAGGAAACCATTAAAGTTGACCTAATGAATCAGAAATGCTTTTCCTTGCTGGCTAATTATAGAGTGCCTAGAATATCTTTCGACATATGTAATTTAGAAAATACAGATCTATTGAGTCCCCCTACTCTTGAAGGAAACCTGTTGCACAGCAGAAGACTAGGAAATGTTTTCCTGGGAGGATGCACGGTTTTGATATGAATTAATAGGAAAAAACCTTGGTGGTCAGCTGGGTTGGGTGTAGAGGAGCTCAAAACTGCTGAAATTAGTTGTTGATACGTAAAAATACAGCTCTGTCTGCAACACTGATTGGAGATAAAAACAGTAGATGACGTGGTAGATGAGAATGATTGGTGCATGTCTGTTTCAAAAAAGATTGTTATGATAATTCCCTAGCCATTAAAGTAGAAAATTATATTAAGATATCCTGTTTACAACTACGATGTGAGGTGAGGTATCAAAGGATATCACTGAATGATGTATGTGGTTTTCTTAGTTTTTCTTCTATTAGCAATATACTATGACAGCAAAATTACTTTGTGATCCATGCAAAGCTGATCAGTTTGCCTGTAAGAACCCAGCAAATAAACCATTTCCACCAGTACTGCCACTCTTCTCCTTTCCCCAAAATCTATATTTCTAAATAGCCACAATTTACTTGGGGATGGTGAAATGAAAACCATTATCAAAAGTTGCAATGTAAACTTTCATTTGAGCTAGAAACAATACTCAGACTGTGGAAGTCTTAGTCTGAAAATTGAGCTGCAGCCCCATTCTTTGTGGGTGTGTTGCTTATTATGTTCATTTCAAATTTCATTTTTCAGATGAAACTTCCCATATAACTTGGTCCAGTCTGGATTTTTCCCTTAATTTTCTCATCTTTGAAGCTCTGTTTGGTACCTTTATTCCTAACCTGCGTGCACACCTTTGTTTGGAACACTTGACTTTTGTCTTCCCCTCTGTCAGTCTTGCAGCTCTCTTTAGTAATCCTGTAGATGCACTCCTTGAATCTCAGACTTTGCTTTGAAGATCTGGGAGGGGATGAATTGCTACTCTTCAGGATAGATGTGGCAGTTTGTCATAAGTCCTTGCTTTTTGCATCCCATTTTCTGATCCCCAGCAAGCTCCTATCAATCTAACTCCACTCCTGCCCTCAGTTCTTGGTCTGTTCTGCCCAGCTTGTGTTTGGTGTCCTCTGTGCTGCTGAATGGTTGCGTTATTCTACAGAGTCACATTTTAGTTATTGAAATTTCCCCAGTTTCTGAGTAAGTGATACTGAATTATGGCGCTGATGTGTTTTCTTTTTCGCCTGTTATTTCTTGATATATTTTCATTTGGAAAAAGGAAATGAGAACTAGGAAGAGGAGAGAGGTATGTTTCCAGGATATTCAAAATCTTGATTCTGAAAGACAAATCAAAGATGCTTGTTTCCTTATGCGATATATCAAAATGTGGTTCACAGTAAAAGTCACAACCCAGTTTGTTAGTTTAAGAGAAAACCCAGACATGCATCATATTGTAAATAAAGACCCCTGTGTCTCCAACCCTGTGTTCTAAAGACCCTTGCTCTATGGTTAAGAAAGCTTTGATTTAAAAAGTGAAAGCTCCACAGGTTGTGGGTACAAACTGATTGATGTGAAATGGAGATGACACTATAATTTTAAACTGCAGGAAAAAAAAGCCAAAAATCTTTGGGGGGGAAGCTTCCTGTTTTCATTGCTGTGCTAAAATCACAGTGGAAGTTTTTTAAAAAAAACCTTTTTTGAAGATAGTAAAACAAAGCAACTTCTTGCCTTGTTCCTGATGGATTACTGTGGCTTTAAAGCTTAGCAGGAGCTTCCGGAAGTTAGGAATTATTCTCTGCTTAAGTAATACATTTGTTCAATACTTTTTTTTTTTTTGCATAATAAGAGACATGTCCAAAGATTTCTTTTAAAGTGTCTTCAAAGTTGGTATCATGCCAGTTAAACTGAACAACACTACTGTATGTTGCAGAGAACTCCTGAAGGGGGGGATGCCGTGGGACTAAGGCTTAAAGTGGGTACACTTTTTTAGAGAAGCTTCACTTTCTGTATGACTGAGTGGTATGCACTGGTTCTGATACTCTGGTGCGGTCTGTCTCTAGCCAGATTTTGGTCTCCTTTGCCAGGCTGTCATTTGTAAATCAGATACTCCTTCATGTGCCTGGCCAGCAGACATTTGGCCCTCCTCTGGTCCTGATCCAACAGCTCTGTCTTTCTTGTGCTGGGGGCTGCAGAATGAGACACAGTACTTCAGATAAGGCCTTGTGAAAGGCTGAGTGGGAGACGGTCCGTCTGTCCGTCCCCTCCCTCAAAATGTTGTCCACTCTTTTTTTTTTTTTTTATGCAGCCCAGGATACTATTGGCCTTCTGGGATGCTATATGCTATAGAGTATATGCTGCTGGCTCATGTTGAGTTTTTCGTCTGCCAGAACCCTCAAGTAATTCTTTGCAAGGCTGCTTTCAATGAGCTGTTCTCCCAATCTCTACGTGTATCTGGGATTGCCCTGACCCAAGTGCAACACATTATGTTTGGCTTTGCTGAATCTCACTGAGGCCCACTTCTCAAGTTTGTCCAGGTCCCTTTGGATGGCATTCTTCTGTTGTTTCAACTGTACCGCTCAGCTTAGTGTCATCTGCAAATTTGCTGAGGGTGCACTCAATCTCATTATCCAGGTCATTAATAAAGATATTGAGGAGCACTGATCCCTAGAATAGCCTGAGGAATGCCACTCATCACTGGCTTCCTTTACACACACAGCCATTGACCTCAAACTTTCGACTATGACTATTCAGGCAGCTCTTTGCTGAACAGTCCAGCCTTCAAATCCATGTCTTTCCAATTTGGAATTAAGTGTGTGTTGTGAGACCATGTCAAAGACCTTGAAGAAGGCCAGTTAATGAGTTTCACATCAGGCCTTTTTTAAAAGAGATGTTTAATGCTGAGAGAAGCACAACAGCTTCTCTCCTTCTGGCAGACGTTTAGAAGCTAACATCTCCAGCAAATGTTGATATCTGTGGCTATCAGACTAGAAGTGACAAGCAGTTCTTCTGTGCCATGCAGAAATAAGGCCTTGGCTTTTGGAGGGCTGGGGGAGCTGAGCAGGGTGAGCCCCTAGCATGTGTGAGAGCTACTCAGCCGGGTGCCAGTCCTTCTGGACACCCCCTGTGCTAGAAGAGCTCACCAGGAAGGGGAAGAAGCTCCATTTTTACATCAAGGTGGGGAGTCCTGCGTGATTTTTACTCAAGCCATTACAGTGGTAATTATGTAGTTATATTGAATTTCTTATTGTTTTCTTTATGATTGGAATACGACATATCCAAAACGCATATTTACCCTCTCCTCTAAAGAACTTGAATATTTCTGACTTGGGCAATTCTTCCTTTGTTCTGTGCTTTAAGCTTTGAGAATTTTGTGTGTTGTGAGCTTCTTAGTTAGGAACTTTCTTATATAATTGCAAAATTGCAGAAGCTTTAAATGTCGAAAAGATTTACTACAATATTGCAAATCTTTTCATGTGGGGTTCAACTTTAAGGCAAATCTGCAGTGCTGTTATTTTAGAAGCAACTTCTGTCTAGACTTTCTGCATGTTTCACGCAGCAAATATATAATTGCACGGAAAACTATTATTAAGATTTATAGTTCTGTGCATTTCCTGTGTGTTTAACATCCCAGAATTCTGTGCTGGGCCTTCTGGTACTGTTTATTTACTTAAGGTTGGTTTTAGGCTACAGGCATTAATAATTTTATGACTGAGCTTTCCTACCAGATGGCTTTATGGGCTGTAACAGCCACCGAAGAGCAGTGCCAGGGAGCAAAGCAGAGCAGTATATAGTAAAAACAGTTGTGTGCAGGCTTGCTGTAGGTCACAGAAATACCTCACTTGTTGAATATCTTTCTGTAGAGGAGATTGAAAAGCACCAGCAAAGAATGGAGCCAAAGGAGCTCCATATAATGTTTGTGGTATATTATTGTGATTTTGAGAAGTAATTGGTACCAGGCAAAGGCTCTCCCCCCCTTTCTTCCCACTCTCCCTTTTTTAGTGGCTTTCTAGAAAAGGCTTATAGACTCATGGCTTGTTATGAGTTGGCTTGTGTGTGCAGACAGTATTTATTCTGTTACCCAGAAAATAGAGCAGCTTATTGACTCCTAAGGGACTATGCAGAAAAGAATGGATAGGAAGTGATCTGACCCACTTGTTGTGGAAGTCAGTGGGCTGCTTGGTGCTAGGCTTGTCCTCTTAATGTGCAGACAGTGCATTGTACTAGGCTCATAGTTTTCTCTTTGCATTTGTACTAAATGCTTATTCTTATAGACTCTGGGGAGCAATCCAGATCTGCAGGCCAGTGTGTGTGTGACATCTTCTGATTACTGTTTTTAAAGATAGCTTAGATACATTGACATTCAAAAAGTGCATTGGAATCTTTTAATCTAGAGAGATTCTTTTGAATGTATGCCCAGCTCTTTTGGTGGAACTTGAAGATCTTGTGACTTTTGGCAGACTGTGATATTCCAAATATTCCAAATTGGGCAGTTATGATTGATCCCACAGAAGTAGTGCCAGTGTTAATCTTATCTTGAGGAGACTAGATTACATTCAGCTGCATGGCAATAACTTCCAGAAACTGGAGGTGCTTCTTGCATAAATAAAGATGTAACAACTTGCAGCATGATTAGGTTAGACTGTCCACCCTTTTAATGACTGCAGAGGCCACAGGAGGCAGCAGAAATCACTGGGCTTCCTAGATATTGTGATTGGTTTAGTAATCTTGATATGAATTTATCATCTCCTGGTGCTTTACAAATTAACACAATCAAAAGAGGGAAAAAGAGGGAGAGAGGAGAAAATGGACTGCTATGCAATTTCTTCAAGTTTAACTTTGCTGATTTTAGCATATAAGCGATATGGTGAGAATGTCTTGTGAAGATGTTGTGTAGTGTGATTAGGAAAAGAAAAAGAGGTCAATTATTTAGAAAACATTTTTATACAAAAATCAAATAACTTTTACTGTTTTCAATTTGTAAAGCCTTTGAAACATGATTACGCACAGCAGAGTCTGATGTAGTTTGAGCCTCTCTATATGTTTGAAATAGTTTGAGTTCTGTACAGGATGTATAGAAATATATTTGAAGCATAAAAGAACAGCTCTTTTTTTCTGCAATAAGTGGAGTATGATAAATCCAAGCTCTGATGTTAAGTAGTAGATGCCAGTGTGTATAAGAATGTATATGAATGTACAGATAAGAAAGTTCTTAATCTGCCATCAATGCAGGGACTAAATTTAGCTTTTTGTATTTCTCTGTAAGCCTTACTGTTACCAGGCTTTGGTAGTTCCTCCTTTATCTGATGACATGACCTCTTCTGAACCATTTAAAAAGATATCTTTTCCCTGTAGTAGTCTGGCTTTAAAAAGCCAGTCCTTATGAAAGAGATTCAAATAAGATTCCTGGATCTTCAGTGTGGTCTCTGAAACTCTAAGGGATGATTATGTCAAAAGTCTGGGAGGTGATTTCTATGTACGTGTCAACAGAAAGCAAATTATAGCCTGAAAGTAGGAGTTGAAAACCTGGTATAAAAATGTAATACAAACTGTACAATTGCTCAGGACTGAAAGAATTGCAGCTTGAGATTGTTCATAATGAAGTCACAGCGCACAAGAATGCCACTTGAAAAACAAATGCTCAAAATGTGTGGCCACACAGAGTCCTGCAAAGCACAGAATGGTGGTGAAGAACTGGCGATGGGTGTATCACTGACACTGACAAAGCCAAAAAGATAGCTGCAGTGATTTAGTGTAGGTTCATGTAAAAATGGTCTGATTGTCCAAGTAAATGCATAATGACTTTTGTCAGGAGGAGGTACTACTGCTCTTTTCTTCTTTGTGAATGCAGGTGATAGAGTTGCTAAGTAAAGAACATCAGCAATCCTGGTGGGTCAGCTCTAGTAGATGTTTGTATCAAATAATGCTGTGATCATTTGAGATAGAAGGCAAGAGAACTGCACTGGATGGAGGTTGTTTCCATGTTGCATATTAGTTTCTGCAGATTCTGATGGGCTCCTCAGGGTATGGATGGGTATGTTATTTAACCTCCAGTTTCCATCCTCCCCACCCCCCAGAACTGTACCCAATGGAGCTTTCTGTAGCAGTCAGTAGTGGCCTGCCATACTATATTTGCTGCATACCATGAGTACAGAATTATAAGTTCCTCTTTGCCTTCTGTGTAAATTAAAAACTGAAAAGCCACGTTTTTTAACTTGCTACTGTGCAGTCCTTCAGAATAATTTTTTCTGAATTCAAGACTGAGGGAGTGGGAAGAGGTGCTTACAAGAAAGAAACGTTTTGCTGACGTTTGCAGTATAAATGTAAACATGAATAGTAGTGCTACATGTACGCCTTTCTAGTACAAGCAGCTCAACTTGCAGTATGACAGTTAGCATGAATATAAAATATTCATACCTTGTTCAAGTATGCAGTGATGAGCTCAAAGAACATCAGTCTTTCACGAGCTTGTCAGTGTATTATTCATGCTCTGTACAGCTGATATCTTTAGACAGTATTTTTAATGTGCACATTATACACTCAGAAATATGTCTTATTTACACTTAATTTTTGTGAGACTTGTATGAAAAATGGTGCTGACTCTCACCTTATGTGCTATGCATGAGAATTAAAAAAAAAAAAGTCAATCCTCTCTTTGGGTACTGGAATCTTAGTTTAGCTTAAAATTTAATTTTGATTTTTTTAAGCTTCCTGCAAGGGTGCTTTTTAGTGACTTTAATGCAAGCTGTTAATGTGAGATGGCAATGTTGTGATGTATAAATATTACAAATACTGTTAATTGTTTTTGCTATTATTTTCTCAAAAGTACTAGAGAGTTTATATACAAAGCAGACCAGAACGTGAGCTACAGTAAGTCTGCACAGCTCCAATGACTCAGTATTGCTCAAACTATTTCCTTTTGGCTGCTGAACACAAGTAAACCAAATTTTACCTATTTTAAACACAGAGATAAAATGCCTGAAACTCCAAATTTTGGTACATATTTCCTCCATTCTCCCATATGCGTTTGAACCTTTTGGGTAATTTCAAGAGGGAAATAGGAACTTGCAGGATACTGAATTTTTATGAAAATCAGGTGCAATAGTTAGCTTCAAACAGAAACATCAGTGTGCCCTGCCACAGACTGAGATGGTAAGTACTTTACTCTATCCATTCACTGACTGCTTGTATCCAGCTGACCATTTGGGAAGTGCACAGTGTTTGCCTCTTGACCGGGTCATGTATGTGCAATGTGGGGCAGATAGCAGCTTGAACCAACTCATTGGAGGGGAAAGTTAGATAAAAGTAAGCTTCTATTGGTAAAAATGGAAGTGATAGGGGTCTTGGATTGTTACCTTAAATTCAGCTTTAAAAAAAATCAGTCAACCATGAGGAAGATATGAATAAAAAATAAGGCATAATTCATTTTGGGGCTCATGAAACTACAATGGGCACTCTTTTTGCATTTTGCACATTCTGGTTTTTATCATGCAATGGTTTCTTGCATCAAAGTTAGGAATGGGTGTAATCATAAAAAGCCTGATCCAGGTGAAATGAAATGAGGACCCCACACAGACTTCTGAAGTACCACAATTCCTTCATTTGTCTGTCTTCGTGTTTGCACAAGACTTCACTCAATGGGGCTCTGATTTTTAACTGAGGCTTCTGCATACATGATTAATACTTATCTTCACTACTGTCATAAGAAAAAAAAAAAAAAAAAACAAGGAGAAGGATTTAAAGTTAGTTACATCTGTCTAAACGGACAATTATAAAAAAGCAGCTTTACTTTTGAGGTGCTCAGTATTCTCCTATGTAACATCAGGGCTATGAAACCAGAGTAGTTCTTTGGGCCTGAAATGTAGAAGGACTGCACAACAAACTTCTGTGTAAGGCAATCTTATTTAAAAATAACTAGCAAGAGATATAAATTGATTAATTTGCTTTTTTTTTTTAGATGAAAATATGTGGGAAAAAAAAAAAAGGATGCTAAGGCATTGTGCTCTTAAAGAAAGCAACAACAAAAATCCTGTGATAAGTCAAATGGTTCTGAAAGGAGTTTAGAAGTCATCTGCTATATAGACATCTCACAACTTTACACTTGGGTTCCTTAACATTAGAGAAGCACAAAATCTAGTCTTCAAGAAAGCTGGGTAATGAAAAAGGAAGCTATCTATGTTTCTGGAAAAGCTCATGTCCTCTGCGAATCAGATGCTCGTATGTTGAGGTAGAGAGTTATTTCAACAAGATGGATGAAAAGCTTAACATTGTAGATAACAACAGGACAAGGGAAAATGGTGTTGAGGGAGGGAAGAATTAGGTTGGATGTCAGGGAAATTCTTTACAGAGAGAGTGGTGAGGTGCTGGAACAGGCTGCCCAGAGAGGTTGTGGATGCCCCGTCCATCCATGGAGGTGTTCAAGGCCATTGGATGGGGCACTGGGCAGCCTGGTCTTGTACTGAATATGGATATTCTTGTACTGAATATGGATATTGGTGGCCCGGCATGTAGCAGGGGGGTTAGAGATTCATGATCCTTGAGGTCCCTTCCAACCCTGGCTGTTCTGTGATTCTGTGAAGATAAATCTAGGAATCATCTAAAAAAGTGAAACAATTAGAAAAGGCAAAACACATCGATGCTATGGGAATGGTAGGAAAAAAAGTTTTGAAGAGGCCCCTAGAATTAGAAGTATACTTGACGTCTTTATTTCATAAAACATGACAATACTGGCCATGGGCATGAAGACAAGTGCCCAATAAAGAGAAAGCTGCATCTGTATTGAACGCAGTTGCAGAGTTCATTAAGTGTGGGGACTCATGTTCCACCTCAGCCTCCTTCCTCAGAGAAAGATTATAAATTGGAATTTTGGCAGGAAGGATTTCTATCGAAGCCAAATCTGATATGTATATTGAAGAAATGCTGGCAGGTAATGCTATATGCTGAGAATCAATATTTAAGTACATTAAGATAAATAAGAAATGGGATAAAAATGTAAAATTGGTTTATCAAATATAGCTTTTACCAAACTAACCTAATGGCATTTCTTGATTAGACAGTCAATTGCTAGATAAAGGAATTATGGTTGAGTTCACTGCAACGTTCATTACAATGCCATGAAGACCATTAGCTAGTTTAGCAAAGGGAGATAAGACCTTTTATAAATGTGAAATGAAGAAGAAAGATTATAGTATGGAAACAATTGTGCTTTTCCTCAGTGGAGTAGTCTTCTGACTACAGATAGGAAAAAGTTGAGGATGGGTCTGCGGGAACAACCTGAGGTATACATGCTTGATGGTCTTTATTTTCTTTTGAAAGCAATATAAAATGTTTTGGTTTTTTTGTGAAAAACTTTACTTGGGATAGCTTCTTGAGTGTCCAGATTTGTCACTCCCATCAAACAGAAATGGAAAAAAGCGAAGGAATAAAAAACATGATCATTTCTTCTGAGCCTTTAGATCTGCCTTTCTTCTTATCTCATGACATGAAATATTTTTAATTTATAAGAATAAAAAAAAGGCAACAGTGGTTTAGTTATTGTTCCTCACTGCATGAGGCTGCTCTTGCAAATGCTAGCTTTTTGTGTTTATATTTCATCCTTTTCTTGTTAACATAAATATATAAATATTAGATGGTATGTTTAACTTGGTACTTTCATTAGTAAGCTTATTCTTTTGTTGGTAGTTTGGCACCTTTAATGACTGTTTTTTGAGTAGGATGGGACTTCTGTGGGTACCAATGTGCAACTGAAAATACTACATTTCTAATGTCTGTCTTCCAGCTGAAAATGTTAAAAAATGTTAAAATGTTAAAAACTCTCAATTCATTTAATGAATTTTACTGAAGTCTAATAATTTCTACCAGAGTCTGTTCATGTGGAAGATGTTTGCTAGATGCAGTACTGTAGGGATGGCCAGGCAGTGCAGCCTGCACAATGTACAGTTGTGTTGATAAGAAAAAAACCCCAGCAGCTATCTAGAAAAGAAGAAAAAGAAAAAACAATATTTAGCAGAATAGTATGGGATTTGTACAGTATCCCAAGACTTGCAAAAGGTCTAGACAATGATTTTTGATTGCATGTGAATAGACTACAGGTTGAATAGGTTTGGATGATTGTAGGAACTTCCATTTTTAACTTTATTTCATGTTAAAGTTCCCTCTCACATCTGTCACCATTCAGCATTTTTCTGTGTTTGTGAGCTTCTTACTGTAACATCTTGCTGCATTTCAAGGAATAAACCTGCACTAGATCAAAATTAAGGAGTTGATATGTGATATACATCTGTCTAGGTCAGATAGGATGTATGTCACACCTGTCATTTCCTGCATCAAAGCATGTTTACCAGTAATTAAAATATGAGATAGCATCAATAACATGCACTATATTTTGTATGATTTACTTAAGATCTACTACTTTTTAAGTAAATTATATAATTTTTCCTTATAGCTTGATATATCTCTTCATAAATGAGATTTTTGACATACATTGAAATCTGTGGCATCCTTTTAATCAGATGGGAATGTCAGAATATCTCATTGATTTATCACAATTATAATTTTGATTTCTGGCTTATGTTACCTTTGAAAGCGGGTAGTAGAATGAAAAGAATGAGCAAGCAATCCTTAATGAGATTAAAATAGGATTACAAGTGATTTCTCTTTTCTTATTTTCAGATACTAATTTGCCCTGTCCTCCCAGTTCATTTGTCCTTCGGTGTCAGTGTGGTAGCACCAATGTCCCTGTATTGCATTTCTGGTTATTGCTCTGGCATTGCACTACTTCATTGAAAAAGGTCATTCTTTCATGCTCCTCAAGGACTGAGTTAGGGAAAACAAGTTTTGTCATTTGCTACCAGATCTTTATGGGTTTAAGTTTTTCTGCGTTATTAACTGCAAATGCTGGCTTTTCAAGAGCTGCTTCTAAGTTGTTTCACAGTGGCTTTGTGCCTTCTGTCAACCGTGCTTCCTTTCCCCTTTCTTTGAGAGTGCTTTATTGCATTCCTCTTTATTTCTGAGGCCCTGGGGAATCCCATGAGTAGTGCATATAGCATAGACATCCCAATGTTGTTTTGGTTGTGTGTTTGCTGATCCTTGCTATAGGCAGTGGGGCAGATGGGAATGTTGGGAGCATGTAAGCTGTGGCATGTGACATGTTTCCCTCAGTAAAACCATGCTTTGTTGTGCTCCCCCCCCACAAGACAGGCACTGGGAGAGCAGTTGGACTGAAATAGCTTCAGGAGGAAGTTCCTCCAGAGCTGCACGCTGGATATGTATAATTTTTCCTGGTTCTTATACAACTTGCCCTATGCTTTGATGTTAAATCAAGTTCTCAGCTCACAAGTTTTAGTCCAAAGGGATAAAATCATTAAAGGTAGCCTTGAAGTGAAAAAGACAGAAGATAACTTATTCCCTTTCTCCTTCTCTTAGTGATAAGGATAAAAAAAAATCTGAAGTATGAGGTGTTCTGCCACTAGAATAATAGAATTGCTTTTGTTGGAAGGGACCCTTAAAAAGGTCATTTAGTCTACAGTTCCATCAGGTGTGCAGAGCCCTGTCTAGCTTGACCTTGTGTGTCTCCAGGAATGGAGCATCCACCACCTCTCTGGGTAACCTGTGCCAGGGCCTCACTGTAAACAACTATTTTCTTATATCCAGTCTGTATTTGTCCCTCTTCTAGTTTGAAACCGTTTTCACTTGTTCTGTTACAATAGACCCTGCTAAAGAGTCTGTCCTCTACTTTCTTACAGTCCCCCTTTAGATACTGAAAGGCTGCTATCTCCCTGGAGCCTTCTCTTCTCCAGACCTTCAGCCCTCTCAACCTATCATAGCAATGGCAGAATAAAATCCCAGGATTTGAGAAAAGTGATTGTGAATCCAGGAAGGGGAATTCTAACTTAAAACTTCGTGGCTTAATCATTAATTTCAGAAGTGGGAAAGTGTTTGCTGAGAAGCAGGAATACTTCCTTCCTTAACCTGCTTGTTGCCAGAACAAGGCTCCTCAAAGATAAAATGCACTCTTGACAGAGCCACTTCCAACTCTGTCGTTGGTACTGGTGGAACCTGTGGCAAAACTTGTTTTCAGGATGGCTATAAGGAAAAATTTTTCAGACAGAAAACGCATTGGATTTACCATCCCAGGAGGTGTTCAAGAAATGTGGAGATGTGAAACTGAAGAACGTCTTTGGACATGGTTAGGGTGGGTTGGTGTTGGGCTGGGTGATCTTAAAGGTTTTTTCCAACTTTATTGATTCTGTGACTTTTATGACTGTGAGAATGATGTGGATTCATTGTCTGATGTTCTGTAAGGGTGATAGGCTTTTCTACTGAGATTCCTGTAGAGATGTAATATGCCTTCACCTTTGCAGAACAAATTCCCCATTCTTTTGGGAAGATATTTGCATTATAGACATTGGAAGGAGCCCATGGTTTGCATTTGATTGCTCAGAAGAACCTTTCTTAATTGGAGACAACTTTTGGTTCAGCCTCCTGGGAGTTCTATAAATATACCAATCTGCATGGCAGCCCCCATCTCAGTGAGGCATGGCAAAGTATTTTGGCTGATGCAGCAAGTTTTGGGCTGCGTTGAAGTTTGAGAAGCAGAGGCTTCCCATGTCCTTTGTTACTGG
The DNA here is from genome assembly GCF_026119805.1 of Tympanuchus pallidicinctus. NCBI lineage: Eukaryota > Metazoa > Chordata > Aves > Galliformes > Phasianidae > Tympanuchus > Tympanuchus pallidicinctus. The sequence continues at coordinate 50,052,344 of NW_026294747.1, forward strand.
GCTCTGGGGTTGTCGCAGTCAAGCACTTTGTGCTCAGAGATGAAAAGCATGCTTCCTAAGGATAGAGCACTGTTTTCTCTGCGTTGCACTGTTGAAACAATTTTTAATGCTGTTTCTTAAGAAGCAAATTTTGCTTGTATGTATGAAATACAGATCTCTCCATGAGATGTGCCAAACCTAAGACACAAGGAACTGGGTAGATGGGTCTTTCTGAAGTATTCTCTCAAACCAGAATAAATAAGGACAATACAGCATAAAAACCTCTTAGTGTTTCAGAAAATAGATATTCATATTCTATTTGGTAGGGTACTGCAGATAAGAATTACAAGGTATAGCAAAGTGAACCTAATTATATTACCTTCTAATTCTAGTCTGATCTATTTCACTAATATTGATTTCACTTTGTATCCCATTTGAGCTTACAATGGCAACCAAATTAAGCTAAAGTACTTAATTTTGATGTCTATCTGTTCAGAGAAAGAATATATGCCTGATGGAGATAATTACAGGGGACAAATCCTCCTGTGGACATTTTCTTGTGTTGTGATACATTTGTCAACCAATGTATGTGTGCAATTTAAGAAAGGAAAAATCAGAAATGATTCAAAATGAAAATCTCCAAACAGCCTATTGAGTAGCTCATTAATTTTACAGCAACATCCATATATTGATTTCACACTTTGTGGGCAGAATTTTGATAAAGATGATGTTTTGAAAGTGGTCAGAAATTACACTGTGTTGCTTTAGGATTATTTATTACTGTTATTTTTTTAAACAATGCCATACCTGGGTGTAATCCATAATCATCTCCTGTAATTTGTTCAACAATCCTGTCTCCTGGCAGTGCTGACTATCTTCAGTAGCATGGCATAATATGAAGTTAATCTGGTAGATGGTCAGAAAAATGTTTGATGGGTAGAGAGAACTTTAAAAAGGAGCTGACTGAGCACTGAAACAAAGAGTGTATATACTTAATAGTTGATACAAGATTAAATATCATGGAATCAACAGTACTTTAGAGGTAAGCAGAAACAGCTTTTAAGAAGACTAAATTATTTTTTAAATTCAGAAAACTGGGTAGTTCTGTAGCTCAAACTTAGGACAAACTTATCTAAGTTGCTTCAGCTGCAAGAAGAATGAAGAATAAATATGCACAGATCCAATATTTTTAAAAGGAATAACTTTGTTTTGTCTTTATGAATGTTTCTTCAGGACTAATAAGTCAAGTTCATGCTATATAAAATCTTGGGGACAAACAGGGAAGAAAACAGATGGTTTAAAATCACCTTGAAACGTTCCATTTGTTTTTCCGTTTTTTCTTCTCCTTTAAGTTCTTGTGCTGAACAACAATCCATTATTCATAAAGTGATAACCAGGCTCTCAACTGATTGGATATTTATGGGTAACAGAACATCTAGTGTTTTAACCCTCAAGATCCAGGACACTTTCTGTAATGTTTAGCTGTGGACGTTTTAAAGAGAGTAACTGCTGGGAATGGAGTACTTGATTTCTGACTCCAAAGTTCTGCACACCTCTTTACTGAGAGCTAGGGAGTAGATTTTGATAAAGCTTAGTTGCACAACTTTGTTTTTTATTGAAATGTTGTGCTCTAGAGCAGAGTGTTAGATGTGACTTTGTTGCGGGTAAGCTGTGAAGGATGGTGATGAAGGCAGGATGCTGACAGGCACAAACTGCACCACTTTGCAGACAGGTCTGTGCCATGCAATCATTATTCATCATCCAGAAACAGAGGCGTTATGCTTTTTGCTTATGCAGACTCAGGTCTATTAGTGCACTGTTGAATGGAAAGTCATAGAATACACTTTGCAATGCTTAGAATGTAAATATTCATTACACTTAATTAACTAGTCACAGGGCACCTAGAGAACAGGTACACATGGCTTTTGTAGAGGCCTTTCTGCTTTTGAAGGCAATGAGCAGCAACACCCCAAGGCTTCATATTTCATTTGCCTTTTTACAACATAATAAAATTGTGCATGTTTTAATATAAATGGATGACTAATTGATATTGAGGGGCAGGCAGCTCACCTGGAGACCGCCCTGAGTTGCTTGACTTTGCCTCTACTGTCAACAGCCTTAGCTATGGCTAATTAAGATTACTGTCAAATGCTTAGGTCATGTAGTGCAGAAGGAGCTGTGAACATCGTGTATAATGTTACAGCTTCAGTCATACAGCTTTTAATTCCAGCCTTTTTTTCCCCAATTTCCCTAATTTAAGACTGAGCAGGAGCACTTTGAATTTGCCCTTCAATCTTGATAGATTTTATTCTCTGCCTGATGTCTCATGGGTTGTGGATACACAACTTTTTTGATAGGGACATAATCCTTTTGTGTTAATTTGATTTCTGACATTCAGGAAATGACCCTGCTGCAATGAAGATGATTGCTTTTTACCAATTAAAATATACCCTGACATAGAGTATTAGTCCAGCTCTTTATGTTAGCATCCTAAAAGTATCTGTCAGTCAATGCAAATTGTATGACTGGAGAAGAGAGGACTTGAATAAACTGGTACATGAATTCAAGCAATTAATTTTCAATTTTTCTGAGAGAAAATAGGTAGGGAGTCTTCAATCTTAGTCATTTTCCAAGAGGGAGACCTTAAGCAGTGGGTGCTCACTTATTTTATATCATCCTTAGCTTGTGCAAACTAAACAATTCATCTGGATTGCTTGGTGGGGGGGAGAGGGGAAATGAAGCTCTAGATTTAAGTCTTCTCCTGCTTACCGGGCTCCTTAATTTCCTAATTTTGTACTGCTTGTCCTGCTCTGAAAGTCCTTCACCTCATGCAACCTCTGCTCTGTGTTCTTCACCACTTCCAAATGATGGTCTCTAGCATGCTGCTGGCCTGCCTGCTTGTTGCTTGGTTTATTGAGTGCTACCTCGACCAATGAATATGTAAGATGATACAGCCTTGCCGCCGTCTGGAGCCGTCAGCTTTCTCGTTGACAGGTTTCCTGTGTGGGGTGGTCTGGAGCTAATTTAGGCCAGCCAAGGATTACCATTTCTGTTCACCCCAACAAGTGATTTGAGGCTGTTATTTAGGAATTTGAGTGCGGTGATTCTATTTGGAGAGGAGCAAGTGCCACTGCATTCCTGCCCTTTCTTATCATTACCATGACAGAGAGAGAGACAGACACACAATATGCTGTCCTCGAATTCACGCTGTTCCTAAGCCTCTCATGTCACTTGGAAACCCAAATCCTTCACATGACATCTGGTATATAATAAACATTTCAAAATCGCTGCCATTTCTGTACGACTACAGCATGTTTATCATCATTTTCATAGTTTTACTGAAGAGAGCAAAGCTTGCTGTCTAACAAAGTTTTCATGCAAAGTGTATTTTTCTTTTTTTTTTTTTTTTTTTTAAAAAGGCTCATGGATGCGAGTTCATATCCAGCTTTGTATTGTGGGTCAGCATTAACAAAGAGCCTGTTTTCTCTTTGGAGAGAAGATATATACATACATGTATATATGCATGCCCACACACACACAAGTCTACATCTGAACAGTTTCCATGAATTGCACACTCTACTTCTTGCCTTTGGGGAATTGCAGACTTTTCCTTCTTTTGGAACAGCCCTAGCACTCCATAGACTTTGTGCCAGAACTGGCCTTGCTCCTTTTTACATATGTTCATCTGTTGAATGCAAGCTTTGGTTGTAACTTCTGTGTTGTTTTTAGCCTATGATTTCTAATCGCAGGTGAATTTCAAATGCTTGTTTTTCAGTGTTCCTTCTAAAGGTATTTTTTGTGAAATAATATCTTTATGATAATCACTATGAGTAAACACAGTATAATGGATTAAACATGTTAGACAGAGTGTGTTAAGCTGGTAATATAGACAAAGTGTGTTCAAATTGTGGTGCAGTTATCCAAGATGGCAATGTTATTTGTGTTGATTACAGCATATATTTAGAACTGATCTCTTTCCCTCGACCACTTTTACTGGAAGTGCTTTGTGCATGGACTTGTAAGAGACTCAGCCAATTCTCAAAGAGAATTTGGTGCAGTGCTGGGTTGTAAGTTGCTATTAAAGGCAAAACCTGGAAAATATACATAAGCTTATGTGCTCAGTTCTATAAATGCGAAAATTGTAAGTAAGGCTTTGGTTAATGGCCTGCCAAGCAGGGCCATCAACATGACAAAATGTGTGCAAAACAAAAAGTGTAGCTGTTTGCTAGCTGAATGCTTTGCAGTGAAATATGTTCTCAAAGCAGGTGACCAGAATTGCACACTTGTTAGTTTTGCAGACTTCTCTTTTAAAACAGACTGAGGTTAGGTAATAGCATCTACTATTGTGGTAAAAGAAACGTAGGCACCAAGATACTCCCATTTAAAGAAAGACAGGACAAGAGCCTTGCTCAGTGAATTTGTTTGCACCCCATAGGTTGGCTCAATAGGGAGATTTCCTCAATACAGCAGTCACTTAAATGGAAGATATCCCATGTATTCTAAATTGTTCATTGTACGGTCATAATTTTAAAATAAATTTGTCTGTTCTATGCTTACAATTGTGTTAAGGCATTCAAATTTTTTTTTTTCCCTCTTTAAAACTCCTTGAATTTATAGCCCACAAAGCCCTCTTCAAAGGAGAAAATAATATACTTCTGGGAGATTAATTTCATAGCAAGTCATAATCTCTTATCAATTCCTTCAAGAAAGTGTAGAGAACAATTGCAGAGTCAGAATGAGAACTTGCAATGATCCATATTTTGCAGAGGGAGGTTTTATCTTGGATCAGTTCACTTATGCTTGCTTCTACCAGCAAAGTCCTGACTTGTGTGGTTTTTTTTTTTTTTTTTTTTTTTTTGATAAATTACAGGGATATTGCTGGAAACATTTTGTTATCACAATTTCAGGAGGGGATAATTTTTTTAGCCTTGATGATTAATTGTAGATGATTTATCATATTTATAAGGGTGACGAAAGAGAGCAGACACCATAATAGAGATTTGTCCTTGTTACAGCGGCTACTGTAGAATAATGCACTCCAGAAAGCTTGAATTCTGAGTAGATGAATGAGACAAAGGATATGATAAAAATATCATTAACCTCATTTTACATTCAGGGAGCTGAATCAAAGAGAAAAGAAATGATTTCCCTGAGGTCTGTGGCAGAGGTGTGAACTGAAATCAAACTTTCCAAGCCCCTGTTGCCATTTATTACTTGTATTGTGCCAAATAGACATGCCTTTCTCAGGGGCCCAGGACTTGCTGCTGATGGGGGATGGAACTAGATGATCTTTTAGGATCCCTTTCTAACCCATGCCATTCCATGATTATTCTTATTTTTTTTCCCCAGTGATGGTATTGAATTGGAGTTGCTTGTGAATCAACTTTCTATTTGCGAAATGTGATTCTGTACATAAATATGCAAACTTAAAAAAAAAAAAAAAAAAAAAAAAAAAAGTTCTGAGGTGACTACTCTATTTTTTCTTTTATATTTATATGGCATGTTTTGTTCATTATTTTGATGTTAAAGATGGAAGACTCCTGAGAACTGGCCATTGGTTAAGTAGCCCTATTGGATGTTCAAGGTCAAGAGTATATTACATTAAGAATAGGCCTTGTTGGATAGAAACATGCATTCCTCATTATGGCAGTGATCGTAGCAAATGAGATTATGGTCCTATAAATCTGATTGTGTCTCTGCTTGAGTGAGGTAGTGTCTCACCATTCAATTTCCCAACGTACAAATTGACATACAGTGCAGGAATTCAGGAGCTTTTTCTGTAGAAAAGAAGAAGGAAGAGCCTAGGGCAGTAGACATGACACTGAATGAGAAAACTGTGAATATGTTGAAAGATGGCAGAAGAATTTATTTTGGTGACAAATATACTTTTCTAACCCATTTCTTTAGGAGAAATTGAACAGGGAGCGTCTGCCACCTTTTGCAATCTGTCAGCCCGAGTGTAACATTAATTTAGGAGAAGTCATCTCAGAGGCAGGTTTGGGAAGGAAAGGAAATTAAAGACTAGATCCTCTAAGAAATACCTCTTTATCTACCCAGAGTATCCAAACAGTTAAAGAGTTTCAGTGATGTTTCATCAGCTCTCCCTTCATTATATATTTACTGGATAGACAAGATGAATGATGGTTTAGAAGGATAAGTACAATTGATGATGTAATGAAAAAAATCAGGAAACGATTAGAAAACCTATTTTATGAAATGCTTTATGAGGCTATATTTGCATCTGGGGAATATTAGAGTAAATATTGTGCGGGGAAATTAGTTTTAATTTCATGCTAACGGAAAAATCAATTCAGTTCTAATTAGGTTATGATTTTTAAAATACAATCAGGCAGTCATTTCAGTGTTTTGATTAGATTGTTCTATCATTTGTTTGGGTTTTGATAAATACTATTTTGGAAAATGCCTTTCAACACAAAAGCACTGCTGCAGCAAAACAGGTCAGATTAGGGAGAATTATTCTAAAAGCAAGTATAAAAATGCATTAAGTGGATCATTGAAAGCAATCTGAGTGTAGTGAGTAGAGCTGCAGTTCTTTAGTCTATGGTACAACGTAATGCAACTACTCTGGCAGAAACAACAGCAAGAATCCCTCTATTAATTAATACTTGGAGGAAATGAGCTGAGAGCATTATTGCTTCCCACGCTAGCATACTTAAGTGTTTCTTGACCTTGCAACACATGGCCTGGTAAGGTTTTCTATCCTGAGAAAACCAGAAGCTAAATCACAGTAGCATATTAAGATCTGGGATTCTATAAAGTTATCTTCAAGCATAAAATTGACAAACACATGAATAGAGTGTATGTGCGCATTTCGTCCATGAGGACTATGCAATATGAAATGAAGCCTACACTGCATTCAGTGTACTTCATAGGACACTGTTGCTTGTTTAAATTGTCATTAAATGAAAATGAAACACAGGGCTTTAAAAAAAAAAAAAAAAAAAAAAAAAAAGGAAGGGCTGGGTACTCTTTTCACCACTGAAATACTGCATAATTCTGCTCTTGTGTCTTTGCTTTTTATTTGAACAAGTAGGCATTGTTGTATGGTAGCTGTGAATGGTGCTGCATGTGCCTGGCCAACTGTGCTCCACAGCTTGGCTTCTGTGGTGATCCATTCTGGGAGGTGAATTGTGGCGACATGCCTTTCACTTCTCTGCATTTTCTGTACACCTACTCCATCTTTTCTTCGTGTATGTTTTTCTGTCCTTTTGAGTGACAAGTGCCTTTACTGGACAATATATTATAATCAAAATGTCTTGTGTGAGGGCTAAAACTGCAAATACTGGCATTAAAAATTAATATGGTTGTCAGTCAGATGTCCACTTTTGCATGTGGCATTGCTTGAGGTAAAGCGTGGCATTACTCTTACGAGGCTGATGAAGGTTTGTGATTTATTTTAGATTATTTCTCAGGGTATGCCCTTGCTGTTTTCCAGGTTACTTCTAAGGGACAGTATATATATTTGATAAAAGGGAGAAGGGAAAAAAAAAATATTGTGCCCTTGTATCAGCAATAAGAAGAACAAAGCAATTTAAAAAAATAATTAAAAAAAAAGTGAGGTTAGGCCATTTCTTCAGAATATTTCTTACCAAGAAATGTATGAAAACTTAGATACGAAAATCTGAAAAATAGTGTACTGATTAAAATTTGATGCTTACTAGAGAAACAGTAGTGACTTAAGTTTTATTTGTGCAATAAACTGATTCCTCAGCCTGAGGGGTTTGAATTTTTTAGGTATTTGAATTTTTTTAAGCTGTTCATTATGTATTTTTCATGTCATATGACATAAACCATGGCCAGCAATGATAATAAGCACTAGAATAACATCCTCAGTTTGTATCATATGCTCAGAATTTTTTACTTGGACTTACTGCAACATACTTCTGGATTAACATGCATGAATTCATCATGAGTTGTTAATAAGATTATTAGAATCATGGCAGTTAAATCCTTCTGAGAGTGAAGTTTGCAGACTTAGGCTGACCAGAATTCATAACCCCATTTCAGACTGGCCTCCAAATGTCATGCTAACTTGATTAGTTATGGCACACTGATTCAAAGCACTTTAAAAATGTGTAGGAGAACAGGCTGAGAAAAAGGGGTTTTTTAGACCTATTTTTAAAACTATACAAGCAGAAGTGCTATGACTGGGATTTGTGATGTATTTGTAAAAGACAGATGTTGTCCAGGAGAAATTTATATGTTAAACTTCCCTCTGTAGTCAATACAGGGGAAAAAAGAAGTCAAAAGCATGTACTGGAGACATTTCCAGCAAGAGACAAAATCATTGGCTATTCCAGACAATCTAAATATTAAGACTGAATTGGATTTTTTGAACTCGGGTGTTCTTTCCACTTGTGCTGCTCAGAAATGAAGTGGTATGTGACTGTGGGGTTGATCTGCTGTGGGGTTCCTCTTGTGCAGGGCTTCTTTCTGTCATTTTTGCTGTTGAAAGCCTGAACAAGTTTGGGAATAGGAGGAAAACTACTCATGAGACACTTATTTTCTGCTTGTCTCCATAGGATAGCAATTGGTGTTACTGCCCTTGAGAGCAAAAGAGTGTAATATCATGAAGGAGCAAAGAAGCTTCCAAGATAGGCTTCTGCAGGTCATTCTGTGCAACTGATTTCCTGAATGCTGTTGGCAAGAAAACAAAGTAGAAGTGCTGTGTGAGTCATGGCACGTCTGTATTCATGCTTCCCCACAGACTCAGAGCTGTGGAAGAAAAGATCCAGTGCAGAAGCTTGACAGGACTCTGCAGAGGATGCACCTTGGGGCAGGCTGCAGAAAGAAGGGAGGCATGAGACTTCTGAGCTTGCTGTGCTTATTTGCTCTTTCTGAAATAAGCATTAAAAACAAGGATGATTGAAGTTCCAAAATGTAATCTTTCCCTTCACATACTCAGGATTACTCTGTTCTGTTAAGACGGTGTTACCAGCTTTAGATTAGGTAAAGTTAGTGGTGTCCAAAGTGATTTTTCTATAACTGAGTTCTTGAGCTAAATCTGGCTGAAGATTAACTGTATTTGTACTGTATCCTTTCTAAAACTGTCCTGTTCAGTCCCTCTAAGAATAAATGAATATATCTTTATGGAACTTGGTTTTGATCCAGGCAGTAGAAGTTTAAATTCAGGGATGAATTTTATCTTCTGTTTTGTCATCACTTTTAATTTTGTCACTTTTTCATGTAACTGTATGATGAATAACAGAGGTGTGAGTTGATTTCCATGGTGTGCCTCTGAGTGTAATCTCTGTATGCTCTGGCTGATAGAATTGCATTCCCTGGAGTTTGCACCTTTCCTCAACCAGCTTTGCTTACAGCACAAGAAAGAGCTGCTTCAAATGGAGTGGCAAGACTCATAGCCAGGAGGATGCTGACAATAAACAAAGAAAATCAGTGGAAGGGATAATATAGGAATTATAGTTATTGTCTGTCATATTGTCTGCATAGCAAGAACTGTGCTTAACGTGCTTCTAAATGTTGGATACCTGTGTTAATCCCATATTGGACCTTGCTAAAAATGGAAAGGAAGTTTGAGATGAGAAATGAACGTTAAAAGGGATCGCATGTTAAAAGTAAATGATAACTACAAGCCTCAGACGGTGGAACAGAAGATTCAGAAGCCTTGCAGGAAGTTACTTTATTATTCTAACCTATAATCCCTGCTGTGAGGAATGCTTCCCTTCAAGCCCACATATGGGATGTTTCTCTGTGATAAGAGGAAACTTTAACAAGTGTACAGTAAACATTTCCAAAGTACATTGCATAGCAGTGCAATGTCGGGAGTGAAGGCAGCACTGTGCCTCCTGACCTCATTTCTGTAGAGGTTTCCATGTTTTATTATGCTTCTGTGTCTTTTTGTTCTGTAATCAGTTACGCAAATTGATGTTAATAGGACATCCTGAAAACTGCATCCTCTTTTCAGCTTGAATCAAAGACTTAATGAAAAAAAATCAGTTGAATCTTAGGTTAAGCAAATTTTGTTACATTTCAGGAAAGCTATTGAAGGCCATCAGTTTTCTTTGTGACAGCTTCTAGCCCTGGATCCAATGCTGGTACAGTCGCTCTAATTGAATACCAGTGGCGTGTGACCCATGAAATTACACCTGAATGCATGTAGAGATCTGTCAAGCAGGGTTCCCTACTGTAGTGGTTTCTTTTTTCTTTGTAAAAGAACTTCTGTGTAACTCAGTAAAATGACTCACAGGGGAATTCAGGTTGGTTTGAACCAGGTGTTTCTGCCTCCATGCAAAAGAGGTCTCTATTCTAATAGCTACTGGTTTGTGACATGGTTTTCTTCCTTATTTCATCAGTGTAGAGTTGTAGGTTGCTTTTGGTATCACTTGAGTGGCTCTGACTACTGCAGGCACACTGTGAGCAATGCAGAAGGTGTTTATTAGAAAAGTCAGTGCTTAAAGTTATGTACTGGTTTCACTGTGAAGGGGAAAACAGTTTACCCAGCAAAAATCAGGTATACACTATATTACTGCCAACTCAATAATACTTTTCATTTGAAAACCGTAGGTCTCATTGTGCATCTACTGTTTCATGGCTAGGTAGCTCTTCAGACAGATTTTGCAGGCTGTTTTTGAAGCACAGCTCTGACAGCTGTAGGTCCATGTGGAAGACTGTGTATGATTTTATTTTCTTAAGAAATATGGACTTATTGAACATCTTATGCATCTTTAACCATCAGAGCTCTTCAAGAAGAAGTTGGCAATATTCTTGTAGTGTGAAGAGAAACAGAAAAATGAGAAATGTGTTACTTCACTAAGTAAATTGATATGTTTATATTTTTTGGCCTTCTGTTGCCTGTAGAAACCTTTTATTAAATATATTGTAAGAGTCTTTTAAGGCTTGTGCCAGGCAATTTTTAAAATAGAATTTTAAGTACCAAACACTCATTACTAAATTATCTTTTCTGAGAACAGAAGGATCTCTGGATAATGGGCATTTGTTCCAAAACAAAACAGTTATTTGCTCAGGATATGGATGTTATTAATTATTTACACCTATTCCTACCTCAGTTCTACCTCTAGTTAAAATTCATGGCCTAGGCACTCATCAAATATTGATTTTTACCAAAGTTGATGCTTTCCCTTTAACATTATTATAATGAGGGATAAAAATCAAATTGCCTTCACTGAAACTCAATCATTCTTGCAAGCCATCTGCATTGATCTTTTTTCTAGGTTTTACCATAAATTATTCTATTCAATTAAGTAAACCCCACACATAATGACATTTTGTGAACTAAATAATTTATTGACTATTTTCAGCTAAACTTATCAGGCTCCGATGCACGGTTATTTTCATAACATTAATAGTAATATATACAACCCCCCTGCAACTGAATGTGTGTCAGATTCTTTGTTTGGGAAGACGAATCACCTGGGAGGTAGAAACCATCTCATTTACAAAAGAAACAAATTCTGGTGTTGTCATACACGTAGTGACTCAGTGCCTTCTCATTAGCAAGACGAGGGGGGCTCGCGTGCTATGCTTTCTGGTGATAAAATGATTGCGAAATAATTTTCAGCTGAAAATGATGCTATTAGCAACGAGGGTTGTAATTAAATTGGTAGCAGTCAGCCTGTTTTACAGTTGACTGGTAAGATCTGATGGATATAGTAGTTGCTTGATGGGATCCAGAGAGTTTTCCTCTCTGCAGTGTGATGATTGCGCTTCTGTCTGCATCGCATGTTCTTGTCACCTTCTGACAGTTCCTCTAGAAATCTGGTCATTTCCTAAATTAGTTTTGTTTCACATTTGAAAAATCACTCAGCTCCTGTAGATAGAGATTTTCAAGTGGAAAGGACAGTTTGTAACTCTGAACTCATTCAAGCAAGAAAAATTGCTTAGGAGAACCTTGTCATAGCTGTGAAGACATAGTTGGGTCATATTAATCACATATGGAAAGTCTCTGTTGGATGTATAGAAGGGATGCCTGCTGTGTTGTGCTCAGCACAACATTGGATACGGGCTGATTGTCTACTGAAAACAGAATAGAACACACTTAGGCACTGTGGAGTATGTAGATCTGTATCTTCAGTGAAGACTGTGAATCTCTCAAAGGAGTAGTGCAGACACCGTGGCCTAGGGAATGTTTGGAATATGTTTTATCTTGTTGCCTTTTGCATGGGCTGTGAGCTCTGAACCTTTGTTTCCTTTGCGAATTGTGATATTTATTCTCAGAAGTGAAGTTCTAATCAGTATATTTTGCTAAAATGAGGAAAGTTCAAAGTATGGTAACTGTATGGCTCAAAAGCTACAAAAACCCTGAACCGTATCTTCTATGCAAAAATGAAGAAAAAAAGACACTGAATTCTAAACTCAGAGCTTACTATCTTGATATTTATTTTTTTTCGGGAAGATCACTGATTCCAAAAGGTAAATCAGACTGCAGAGCTGGGAGTGAGCAGCTGTGTATGTGTAATTTTTACAGTTATCCCATTGCCAACAAAAGAAGGGTAACTCTTCTTCCTTCTTTTAATACAGCGCTTTTTATATGATGGAGAAGGGAGCTGAGCATTTAATTTCACCTGAGAAGAGATTCCCTGTTTTTTTCATTGCTTCTCAGCCTCTTAAAACTAAATGCCTTGATGTCGTGGCTTTGAAGGGTTGCCACTGCTGTTCTCCCTGTCTGAGTAAATAATGGATCTGCAGGTAATAGCAAACTTAAGTTTAAATGCAAAAGCTTGTATTGATTTAATTCCCCATTAAATCAGGTCATTTTGTGGTTCAATACCCATGCATTAAAACATGTAGCCCAAACACAAAATATCACTTTTCCTTGCATGGAGCTCAGAGTTAGCCCCAGAAGAAAATGAAGCTCCCTGTTGCTGTGCCTACACATACCTATCTGTGCTGCTGTCTTTATGCTCTGTTACTTCTTATACTAGGAACATAATGCATCCAAATCTGCCGCCCTGACTACTTGCAAATTTATGCTCTTCCTGCTGCTTTTTGCTGGTGAGCATCATTCATGAAATCAGACCCTGACTGTTCTCCTGGCTTGAGACTGCCTGACAAGAATTTTACTTTCGGTGTCCAGTGTTACTCTGTCTTGTGATTGTCAAACAATAACACACTATGGGTGAAGAGAAACAAAGTGCAGGACAGATTTTCTCTCCTGTCTCCCACCTCTCATTCTTATCTGAGAGAGACAAGAACCTGACTGATACGTGAAGTGAGGATCTGAGATTCTGCTGGTGTCCTGTCCGTGTTTAGCTGTGAAGCTGAGCAAAACTTGAAACATTTCCACTTCTATCCTTTTCATGCTCAATTAGGTGGTAGCATATGTCCTTTGCTAGAGGTGATAGTTGGTACTAAAGAAAAGGGAAAAACAGAAATAGCAATAAGCAGCAGTGGGAAAAGGAGGAGTGACAATGAATGATCCAAAGTTGGAGGCTCTAAAGGAACTTCAGATCAGCAAAGTTGCTGGTGTATTAGCAAACCTTTCCCAAGACTTCTCTCATATCTTTATAGGAATGGGTTCTGTAATCCATTATGTGTGTATAACACAGCTACATTTGCCTTGGTTGTAGTGATGTTATGGTAGAAAAACTGCAACCCAATTCTGTCTGAATGAGTTGAGGGCTCCTGGTTTTGTCACTGAATATTGAGGTAACAACAACAAGGGGACAACTTGAGTATGCTAATGGAATTTGTGTCCGAGCTTTGTAATGGAGAGGAGCAATGCTAACGTGGTTATGTCAGAAAGGAATCCCTGTGTTATGAGTGGGAGTCATCCACATTGCTGAAAAGAGCCATGGCCTGAGGTCCAGCATTGTGATTGGAACTGTGTCTGTGGAAAACCTCCTTCATACTGGTGAATCACAATGTACCCATCCATTAGCCAAACCTCTGTACCACGTTTTAGCTGCATTTCCTTGAGCATCTGTTGGGGCAAATGCTTTCGTGTCACACGCTCATCAGCAGGGAGGTATAGCATGTGAATCAAACTGTTGTTACTTCAACCATTTTAGCTCCTCAGTGGTGGCTGGCCATACTGGTAATGCAGGGTTTGCCTCCTTTCACTTTGGCTTTATTAGCATTGGTGAGACTTTGGGTTTTCAGTTTTCATTGCACTTGCAGCTCTTACCTGTGAATTAATGGGTATTTTGAATAAATCACTGTGAGGTGGGGTAACGCTTGCTGTAGAAAATAATAATTGAGTTCAGCACATCTGAACAGATTTTGTCTATTACTTGAATACCTTGTGAGGCCCTGACACATGTCACTTAATGAAAGTTTTTCTTGTTTGAGCCAGAGAAAGTGTATATGCCTGACTTGCATGCACACATGCTACATGAAGAGAAAGCAATTCAGTCACACTAAGTTTTTCTTCATAGATTCATTATCTATAAAATATATAATGTTAGTGCTGTCAGTGTGGCAATGAAATATTATCTAGACAAACATACTCTTGTGTTTGAAAAAATTTATCAGCAAGGGAAAGTGATGTCATTGCTGTCTGTATTCCAGCTAATACCAAAAGTGCTGTACTTAACACTGAATTAGATGAATTAATGCTAGGATGTATTGTGAAATTTTAATTATAAGGAAAACAACCACTGGATTGACTCCCACTGCTCCTGATTCCTGATAAAGAAATTCCTAGAGGGGAAGAAGGACAAAAATCATTGAATAATAGAACTGTTTGATTTGGAAGGGACCTTTAAGACCATCTAGTTCCAATCCCTTGCTATAGGCAAGATCTGGCTGCTCAAAGCCAGACTGGCCTTGAATGCTTGCAGGGTGGGGATATCCACAGCCTCACTGGGCAACCTGTTCCAGTGTCAGTATATATATATATATGTATATCTCAACTCTATTTTCTTTTTCCAGTTTTTCTGGGGAATCATTGGAGTAGCTTCTGCACAAAGCAGCACAGGCTGAGTCTAAATCCTGAACTACCTCAACCACATTTTGACTCAGTCTGGGTAGGATGGGGGCAAGCACCAGCACCTTCCCTGTTCCACCTGAGGGATGGTGAGCATATGAACATGACATACGTTTGTGAATCTGTACTCCAAGCAGATTCTGGACCAAGTTGCCGGATGAATGAGGAATAAGTGGGCAAGAAGTCAAGGCCTTGAGCTTAATTTCAGACTGACGTGGATTGCTATAGGAATTGACTCACATCTCTTAAAGAGACAATTGCCTTTCAGATGTCTAGATTAGAACCCATGAGCTCTTCCCTTCCAGGTAAATCTTGTTTTGTGCTGAGCAGTGGCTGAAGAGGGTATGAAGTGAGCATTTCACTGCATGAAGTGAGCAGGATAAATACACCTCTGCCCCTTCTCTGTCTAGGCATGGGGAAGTGCAGGAAGAGATCTTTTCTCTCACTGGGGGAACACTGTATGGCCATGGCGAGTCAATTCACACACTGTCAGTGTTGTTCTGTTTCCAGTTGTATTGTGGTCATACTTAAAAACTGGCCTGGGAAGAGATGCTGCCCAGGTGTGCTGTGGAAAGGCTTCACCTGTGCAAACTGCATGGATTTGAATTTACATAGGCACTGACATAACAAAGCCTACATTCCTGGATCATTTTTATCTTCTTACAGATCACCTACAGGTATGACTGATATCCTGCAAGCCACATGCTTTGATTTCATCCACAAGTGTTTAGAGTCAGCTGAAATGTTACCATAAAAGCTAGAATTGATTGGGAAATGAGAAACAGCCCTGTGAACTTGTAGCTGCTGGAGACACAGTTGATTATTACAGGGAGAACAGCAGATAATTCTGTAAATAACATGGCATAGTGGTTTGAATGCGATCTGTCTTCAGGCACTTGTTTTAGTTTGAAGTAGTGTGGATAAAAGCTAAATCCATAGACTCATTGGCAATAACCCTCATATGTTATTAGTCTATATTCCCAAGAGCAGATGAACTCTGATACAATTCATGGTCTTGATTTTCACATGAGAGGAGCTTAGTGAGAGTCTGGCTGGCAGGTGAGAAGCTCTACCTACTGAATTGTATGCTGGGGTTTACTAGGGTTGATTGGCTTTTGGTTTTAGAAGTTGTGCCCATCTTAGAATTATTTTTAATTTTATTGTGTACTTTAAAATCTCTCTTTAAGAATGGCAAGAATTATTTCTGATTTAATATGAGGGATGCTCCGAAAATAATGCCTCCTATTTTATGATGTTGTCCCATGACATCATTGGTGGTAGAGGCTGAACTTTCCCACCAATATTCTGTTACATGTTGTAGTATTCTGACAGGTGTGACAGCAGAGAAGCAGTCTGACAGAATGGTGTCTGACATGGAAATGCAAATGAAACAAAGGTGTGTCACTGAATTTCCAGAGTTCATAACAATTCTAGAAGCAGTAAATTGTCATTCTCAACAAATAAAAAGTAACAAGAATTGTTGGGAAAGACAGAATTTGACCAATGCTCCCTTTCTTTCTTATTTCCAGAAAAAAAAAGTCCTCTTCTGTGCCTTCGTGGCTGAGAAGGATTTTATAAGGATTCAAATGCTGAGCTTGCTTTTATGTCCCATGGGAAGAAGGAAACAAACTGCAGCTACACATTGAAATAAAAAAAAGTTCCTTGTGTGGTGGGGACAGTGACAAAGGGCCTTGTGCTTAGATTAGGTTGGCACCCACTAAATTATTGAAAACCAAAGTGCTTGGTGTATGTAACACATTTCTGCACATGGTCTTTAAGTCAATAATATCTTAACTATATATTAAAAGTGGAAAGGGAGTTCTGACTTCAGCTACTAGCAACAAACAGGTCTCACTTAAAGTTTTCTTCAAAGCTGCTGTTTCCCATTTACAACCCTTACAACTCAGCATATAACATGTACAGGTACCTGTGCACTTTCCATAGAGATGTAACAGTATTCCACAAGCTTGTGCAGAGTACACCAAGATAAGTTACATTATGTGGCGTGCTGTCAAAGAGTCAGATTCTGATGTTCATTACTGCTAGTTTGTGTTTGAGTGTTTTCAGGTGACTGGAGGTGTCATTCCACTGGAAATCAAACAGCTGAGCCAGGAGTAAAATATTACTCCTAGAGAAAGGGATTGCTGTAACCTTCCAGATGGACAGACAGTTGTCTTTAGTCTCTGGCAGCCACCTTGCTGGAGGTTACCCTGCTGACTGTTGTGCTTCAAGTGGCTATGCATGTCTCACAGATCACCTTGAGTTCAGGGACACAGTGAAAGAAGTCCTATCAGAGCACTGGCCCAAGTGGAAACTATAGCTGAATCACTCCATGTTAGTGTTGATAGCATACTTTTTTTTTTTTTCCCCTCATTTTTCCCCCAGTCTGTAACGTTACTTGAGAGGAAATGCTAAAATCACATCTTTTCATGTGGGCCTCTGTTCAGTCCATCCTATATGAAAAGCCATATGTATCTCTGTCTGCGGATGTGTTGCATTTCACCCTGCTGATCCAATTTATTCAGTCTGAACTTGGTTTAATGCTTTCATACAAATACATTTTCTCTGCCCAGATTATTATTTGTGTCATGGTCTGTTCCTGCTAAAGATGAATGAAGACTTGTCAACAAATAATCTATCCAATAAATTAGAATCTGATCCAAAACCTCACTGACGTCAACAGAAACTCCTACTGACTTCAGTGGTCCTGCAATGCCCTTTTCATGCTTCCCCAGTGTCTCTAAATATATCTATTTTAGAATGAAAATATTTTTGCCCACAGCACTTCTCAAAAAAGTCTGTCAAATGACTGAAAAGTGTTGAGCAAACAAAACTAGAATTGTACTGTTTAGATGTCATCAGGAAGATGGGTGCTGACCCTGGAAAACCAACTGTGTGCTGTTAGTGTAAATATCTGTAGGTTTCACTTTAACTTCCCCAAAATAAGAGCAGGGGCACTTTGAAAGGTCCCTGGCTCTTCCTGATGGTTGTGCCAGCTACGTGCCTGGAGCCACATGCCATGGAGCTGCTCTCCTTCCTCGTGGGAAGGTGGATCCGCCCATGGGCTGGGGATCCTAGCTTGGAACTCTTTTAGCTGGAAGACAGCAAATGTGTGGGTGAATGTTTAACAACCCACAAGCTCTTCTTGCTTTCTCAGAATTTGGCTGCCTCTGGTGGTTCTTGTCAGTCTGTGTTAGCAAAGAGTTTACAACATGGAGAGAAAGTTTATCATGCAGAATTTAAATAACCAAGTGGTGTTTCAGCAAATTAAGCAAACAAGCAAATTCTGGTGTGTAATTTCAGGACTCAGTTTGATCACATCTAAACAAATGAAAAATGCTCTGCTTTTAAACAGAGAGAGGCTCTGTCAGTGAGTGCTTAGCTAATGTTTGAAGAGGAATGTTTGACTTGGAGCGGGATTTACCTGACTGACGTGAATGAGCAGTGAGAGAAACACCAATGCTCCTCCCCTTCATGCAAGTGTGAAATTAATGTCTGCAAAGGGATAGCTGCCCTACCAAGAGCTAAGAAGTTCCTGCTGTCAGAGCTGCACAGGTGGTGAGGGGAAAGCACATCTTTTTGGAGACAGCACAAGTTTCAAAAATCCACACAAACCTGGTGAGCCTGGAACTTCTTGAATTGATGCTCCCCGTCTTTTCTGTCTTTTCACATGATGAAGGGGAGAAAGGATGAATGAGCATCCTCCTCTCTGCAGATGATGTATTGTACTTGAAGTCATGTAGTTCTTTCCACAGAGATTCAAGTGCCATGGGGAAGCCTCATGTCCTTGGAAGCCTAAAGTTTTCTAATTGGGATGGAGGAAGAGGTTATCATAACAATTAGAAGCTGTAGGATTCTAAAACCCAATACAAAGCAATTGATTCACTGCTGCTGCATCTCTTAGATATTATTGTCAGGCTCCTTTCTGAATGATTGTTGCATGCTGTTGTCTCACAGAAGACTGGATGTATATATCACATATGGGACTGACTTTCATCTGCTGCAGGGAGGGCACAGTTCTTCAGGTCTTTGTGGAGTTTAGGCTGATAATAGGGGTGAGGCCTTGCACTTGTTTTTATGTCATATAGATGTACAGACACTTATGTTACAGGTAATGAATTTGAAGTAGAGCTATCTATAACTCCATGAAGCTTTCAATTTTTTTTTTGAGTGCATAAAACTGCTTCCTTGCCCTGGGCTGAAATGCAGAATTTTTTTCTCCCACGCTGCCTATTGTATTTTTAGAAAGTGAGTTTTATTATTAATAGGCAGGCAGACAGCATGTTATGAGACGGTGACTTCCAATTAGACGCATTAGGAACTAAATACGAGGAAAATCTCAACGAGGGGTCAGAAAGAAAAAATAAATAATAATGATCAAATGAGACTTTCCCTTTGGTAGGGGAATCAGGCCCATCAAGCAAATAAGTAAATGATGAAGTAGATATTTGCTTTTCCTACCAGTGTTTTAAATGTCACTGTTCATTCTTCTTTTTTTCCCTTCTCTATTTTAACCCAGAAATGCTGATGTACCAGCATGTCTTGTTATGACAGCAAAAGATATTTCTCTTTTTCTGAAGTGAGTTTAGAAGAAAACAAATCCTGGGGGCAGTGTGCATCGACTGTAGAGAAAAGCAGCGTCTGTGGAAGATGCCTGTGGCAGTCTGTGGTTTCAGAGCAGACAGGCAGAGCTGATGAGAGCACCTGAGCTGCTGGTGGGAACTGGCAGTGACAGCTAAATCTGGTTATTCTCGGGGAAGAAAATAGAAGAAAATAGGGAAGTGAAAATAGAAGAAAGCATGCTCTTACTGTTTAAAACAAACAGCCTGCAGCCTCTGCATGAAGCATGTCACTGCTGACCGGTGTGTTAATGCAAAATAATCATGACGGAGACTCCAGGTAGAGGTATAACCCAGACCAGCTGCAGGAGTAAATATGAGCATTAGAGAACTCAGCAAAGAGCTGTTCTCCTCATTCCCGATTGGAATAAGGTGAATTGATCCTTTTTATTCAGGAAAACATGATGCTTCCTTGAAACCCTAAAATTCAAGTCTCCCTGACCTCAGCCTGATAAAATTTCTGTATGCTGAAGATGTGCATTTTGTGTCTACTGCATAATACCACTTGCTCAAGTGGATTCATACCCTGGCTCATTAATATCCAGTGAAAATACTGCAAGGAAAGGGAGAAGTACTGGTGAAAAGATTTACTTTTGACATTTCTCAGGTCTGCTTTTTCTCTAACAGAACATAAGGCACACTGGTGAGAAAGGTGTCCTAAAACAACATGAAATTCACCTCTGGAAAATGTCTGAACTAATAACAGGGTAGGAATGATAGGATCTTGAGGCCTCAGAGCATATTCTTTTATGGAGAATGTGCAGAAGTGGCTGCAGCAGCACTATGTCCACATGCTCCTTGATGAGGAACTTAATGTGTCCCACACAGCCTCAGTAATTGCCCTGGTGTGGAGTGATGCCACAAAGGCAGCAGCTGAGAGAGCAGAAACAGAGCCTGAAACCTCCCAGTGCGAGGGGAATTTATTGGCACTGCCAACACTGCAAGCTCAAAGAAAGCTCCTGTCAGGTTGATTGAGGAGTTGAAAGGAAAATAAGTCATAGCCCCCCAAAGTGTCAGGCATTTCACAAGCCTTCGCCACACAGGTGTCAGCTCTGGGGTGGCGTTTGCCTATCACCTGCCTGTGATTTTGCAAGCCACTGAGGTCTACACAGCACTCAAAGGGTTGCTCAAGCATACTGAGGGCTGCAAATCCACCTGGATGCAGATGATGCCTCTTGCTTGAGCTGGCATGAAGATAGATGACTTGGAAATGAGGCATTGTACAGAGAGGAATGAGCATTGGGGCCTATCACTTGGTCTCTTTTTTTTTTTTTTTGGTGGCTTTTGGGATGTTCTTGGCTGCTGTCATTTATAATGTTGCGTTGTGTAGCAGCTTCCCACCTGCAGATTGAGCCACATTTTGTCATGTGTATGAATGTAAGGCAAAGGAGGAATTGTCATCCAAAAGTAATCTGAACTTTGAAAACTTTCTCGTTCAAAAAAAATTCTGATAGGCTGCTGAGGAACTGTGAATAATGAGAATGACAAAATGGGTTTGTGCCTTAAACAATGTGTTTTTGCCAGAGATTAATAAGGGCTGTTATGGAAATCATTATGTGAGTAGGCGTAGAGAGAGAAAAAATCCTGGTTGGAAATGGGTGATGTTTTTTCAGCTCAGGGATGGGGAGCTGCTACTTCAGGGATCAGCTCCAACAGGGCAACACTTGCATCTGGTACCAAAGTAGTCTGGTGGTGGTTTACAGTCTTTAGATGCAGAAGCTGTAATTCCATATGTGGTAGTCAAGTCATTATTGTACCTAAGCGACTCTAGATAATGCCACCATGTCTGTATCTTTGTCCTGTTTGATTGATAGAGTGTGTGCCTTGTGACCACAGCACTGGGAATGGTCCTTTACTTTGCATTTTATGTTGAACTGAAATAATGCAAAAGATAGGAGTTTGTGAATGGGTGGGAGTGATACAGAAATTTCTATTGCTTTTGTTTGAAATGAAAAGGCAGTTAGTGGTTGTTTTTTTTTTAATTGCATAAGAAAATATATTTTTTGATGGAGACTTAGATTAATATGTTAGGGTTATTTCCAGATTTTAGAATCCCAATACATAAAAATTGCATATCAGTCCTGTAAGGTTTCCATGCTATTGTTTCTTGGCAATCATCCACGTGTGGAAAACTCGTTTCCTCACTGAGTAGGTGGGATTTGGGAAAGAAGGGAAGTTTGATGTCTATGTACTTGATTTGCATCATCAGTGCAGCCAACGCAGATTCAACGCAATTCATCAGAACTAAATAACAGATAAACAGAAGAAATCTTAAGTCTTAAACAAAAATGTATAGATTTAATTAGAGAGGCAGCTAGCAGTCCTTTGTTTTCAAATGTTAGTACTTCATCTCAGGAATTATAAATTAAAAAGCTGTCTTTGACTTAAAGTAGCAAGCCTATATAGGACCTCAAGGATACAGAGAAATTATTTTTTTTCTCACAATGAGCCAAAAAAATCCCAAAAATGGATTGTAAGTGCAAGAGTAGAGAGATTGTACCTCCAGCAAGCTTTCTGGTGCATGAGATTGTAGAGTCTGCAGTTGCTAAAGGGAAATGGCTGGGAGTTTCATAAATAATAAATTGCTGTAATCTCATGAGATCATCATAAAAGTATGCATAGGAATCATAGACTGTAATGGGTCACAACCTCTATAGATTCTAGAGCTGATAACAAACAGTGAACTTGATAAAATTTATCACAGACAGAAACCCCAATCAGAGAGAGCTTCCAAATTATAGACTTTAGGAAAGAAACAAGTGCTATTACTAAAAAGCTCAAAGTAAGTACATGTGGGTACTATGATTTGTGCAGAAAAGTATTAAATCAACATCATTTAGCCTTTTCAATTTAGACTCAGGGCATCCAAAATCTGTCTCATACAGAAACAGTCTTGTAGACTAAAAATTGTCGTTGAAGTTCTTCAGACAAGGAAGACTAGGCTTAGTCATTATTTCCCCTTAGAAAAGCTGTATTTGAATTACTTAAAAAAAAAATAAATAATAATAATACCTGGAGGCAAACAGTAAAAGTATGAAGATCCAGAATAACACCTGGCTTGCCAGAAAGTAAGATGGATTGTTTTGAATACTCCAATGATCTAAAGAAGGATATCAATAATCTAAAGATCATTTGGATGCTTTATACAGGTTGACGGAGAATGGGTTGACGTACACCTGCAGGGGTATGTGAAGTGTCTGAGTGTAAAAATCTAATAAGAAGCTTGACTGAAATATACTGTGTAAGCTGTAAAGTGGAAATACTGTATAGTGGGGCAATTTCATTCCAATTACTTTTGGTAAAAGTAGAAATCAAGGTCTTAAAAAGAAGTACCTCCGCTGTTAGAAAGCTGGTTTGAGAAAGAGAGAAGTTAATGATGCTAGTGATAGCTAGTAGTAGTATACATTAAGCAGCTTTATAAGCTGGGTGTTTAAGCTCCAGCTCAGAAAAATACTTTTCATTTACAGCTTATAGATATTCCCACTGGAATTAATGGGGCTATTCATGTTGGATCAGGGTTACTAAGACACTCGGTTACGAAGAGAAATCTGAGACCGTCTGACAGCCCAATATAATGTTCAGTAGTGAGAAAAGCTATGTGAAATACAACAGAAGCCTCTAATACAGAGGGAAAGGTTCAAATATTGCTTTATCATTGTATCAGAGTACAAAGTCTTGTATTTGGAGCATGGTCTTATGGCTTGATTAAAGTATTGTTAATTTCTGGTTATGTATCAGGTAAATTGTAGCTGCAGCAGTCTAAATATCGTGGCTTAGGACAGAAATTGAGAAGCATCTTTGAGTCCTGTCTAGAAGGCTGGGTTCAGCTGTCTGCTTTGTTCTTGGTGTATATCACACCAAGCATCATACAACTAATGAACTGCAGTTTCCAGCAACGTAGAACTTGGCTGTTTTCAGCAATACCTCCTGGGCAAAGTGCTGAGATGTGGGGCAGGTATACATGTTTTCTGTCCTCTATTAGCCTTGCAGCAAATGCTGTGCTTCCTCTGTTTTCAGTTTCAGTAGCTATTTTCCTGGATAATCCAGTCTTCTTCTTCTGCACCTGCTTGGGATCTGCTAAGAAGGTGTGGAGATAAAGGAAGGCTATTACTGGAGAAAACCATTACTGTAGCTGCTGGCTGGGTAAAGGAGAATGTCACATAGGAAACAAGCATTGAGAGTAGAGGAGAAGAGAAGGTGGATTTGTATTTGGCACATGGCAGGCAGCTTGCATGCTTGTCTGATATTAACTTCCTTCTCTCTGCAGTGAAGAAGTCTCTGGTGTCCTGACCCTCAGATATAAACAGATGTCTCCTGGCAGCACAGCTCACTTCTGCTCTCTGCAGCATCAACATCTTTTGCACATAAGGTTCTTTATCGTGAATGGCATTAAAAAAATTATAATTTATACATTTCAACAATCTTAAACTCTCCCTCTCTGTCCTCTTCTTCCCCACCCCCCAATTCAATCACAGAACAAGGGAGAAAATGAATTTAATGTACCTATCAGTTGAACTTGGTGTGATAGATAGCCACCCATAGGCCAAATTTTACAGGTTTTGTTTACAGCTTTGGAATGGTTGAAATGCCAAAGCACTGGGCATGTCTCAGCTGCTTTGGAAATGAATGGTCACTGTTCTGGTGCTTCTGGCTTTTGAAAAGCAAAGCACTTACTCAGGTAGTCACATATGGATTTAGGAAGTATAACTGTTGGCTCCAGTTTCTGAAACAGTTGGCCCAAATTCCCCAAACCAATACAACTATGACACTGTATAGCCACAGTAACAGAATTGAGAAAAAATAGTCAATTACAGCACTACTACCTGAAAGGGAATTTAAAAGCCCTAAGCTATTTAAAAGTCTTAGTCAAAAATGAAACTGGAATCTTAGTGTCAAAGTGAAATAGGAAACTTGTAAGAATCAGATGCTTTTGAAAATGTTACCAAGTAATCTCTGTCACTATAATGTCCTATCATTTTTTCACTACTATATGTCAAGAAGAACTTTAAAATTCTTCTCAGGCTCCTTCAACAAATAGTTTTCTAACCCACAGATCCATTTTGGCTGATGGCTCCTACCTCAATCTTGCAAGGGGAAAAAAAAAAAGCTTCAGGGCAGAGAATTTTATTGGTGAATGGTAGACTCACTTGAAAATGTTGTTTGAGATCCCAAACCATAATCTAAATATTACTTAAGTTCACAAATTAGAAAATATCTTTGCTTTTATCAAAGAAGTTTCATAGGTCTTTCTTTTCAAGAAAAAGATAGGAATGACAAACAACTCAGCTGCCTTATTAGGTCTCTTAAGGACTTTGGGTCCATGCTTCTTTCTGAATGATCTTTGGAAGCGGCAGTGGTCTGAAAACAGGGCATTCCTCTTTCCAAGTATGTGAAGGGAAAAGAGCAGGCACTGACTGAAGGGGAAATGGGAGAGGTGGCGATCCTGTTGAGCAATCCAGCGATACACCCTTTCCTCACGGTTCCTTCCTCCTTGGATGAGATAAGTAATATTGGATGTTAGAGGCAAAGACCAGCAAAATAGGGTGGTGTCTTTATTTAAGAAAGGTGGAGGTACCAGCTTGAAATTAACAATTTAATCTGTTTGGAACATTTGTGTATTTTTTTTTCTTAGCAGTTTCACAAGCATATTGATGTACCTTTTGGAACTTAAAAATGAAGTAATTCTTTAGCCAGTCAGCGTATATCAGCTTCTTTGCTTGGAAACAACTGGACACAGTAGCACTTGTGGCCTTCCAGTGGGTCTTTTTTTTTTCTTTTTTTCGGTGAGTGGAGAGATGGAGATTTTTAATTTTATTTTTTTTAATAAACAGTAATATACAGCTCTCCAAGTCCTTTTATTCTGCATGGTATAATAGGTGCAAAAGTCCCTTCTGTTTTGATGGCAGAGATTTTATTTGCATGGACTTAAAACACAATGTTATGTAATAGCTATCATAGTGTTCCTGATTGACTTTTATTTTGTTGGTTATGTACGCAGAGACAGGGGATCCATTCCAGCCTGACTGTTCACCTTTGTGCCATAAAAGGTGAAAGTGCCCTTTCCCCCTAATTATCTATTACTTTGGATAGCTTCTTGAGTTTATATCATCAGGTCGTTGTCACTTATTTTCCTCTATGTGGAAAACTGTAGGCTGTAGCAAATAATCCAAACATCTCTGTGAATTGCTGGGTTTTGCTATGCTTCCTTTTGTTGATTTTTAAGCAAGTACTGCTGTTTGTGCTTATCCAACTTTTTTTTTTTTTTTTTTTTTTTTCCCAGGGAAGATGTAGTGTTTTCCCATTGATTAATAACTATCATAAGATAGAACTTTCTCAGGGCACCTTTCACAAGACCTCTTAGAAATATCCCACAGCCTAGTTCCTGAAGGCCCATAGAACCAAAGTTGAAAATCACTTTGCTAATGGTACCTTATTTAATGTGAAACACAGTGTGAGTGCAGAGAAGGAGCTGTCATTTACATACAGTGGAGTCCAAGATGACTGCCATGTTCTGGTTTCTGTACACTGGAAAAGACATGATTTGGGTCATATTCCTTATTTATTTAGGATAAATAAAAATAGGGGGATGCCACTCAAGAAAAAGCAAATCTGGTTTTAGTCTAGTCAAAGTTATCAGTGTTCTTATATGTGGAACTAAAAGGATTTTCACTTTTTCACTAAGTAGTTTTGAAAAAATAACTTTTAACTTGTTATTGCAGGTTGCCAGGAGATAGCACTAATAGTGATAGAAAATAGCAGATCTTTTATCTTTCCATTAATTGTTTTCTGAAAAAGACGAGAATTCTGTACTAGACATGCCAGGAACTTAAAGTAATTTTCCTAGAAAAGGAGTGCCTAGTTCCTGATAAACTCACTGAAAAGTTGTTTTATTA
Organism: Tympanuchus pallidicinctus; assembly: GCF_026119805.1. Classification (NCBI taxonomy): domain Eukaryota; kingdom Metazoa; phylum Chordata; class Aves; order Galliformes; family Phasianidae; genus Tympanuchus; species Tympanuchus pallidicinctus. The sequence continues at coordinate 50,078,761 of NW_026294747.1, forward strand.
TACGTGCTATTAACATTTAAAAGAGTCATTAAGTGTATTGTTATCACTGCAGATTGCTCTGCTTTTGATTCAAGAGAATTGCTGTTAGAGCTGACTGGAAACCAGGAAAAATGGGTATATTTCTTATTGCAAGAATATTTATAAAAAGTGTTTTTCTCTTTTTGCCTAGGTTTGGGAAATTCCCTAGGGGCTCTAATGAAATCTGTGAGCAGTAAGTAGTCCATCAGTGGTTAATGTGGTGAGGTGAATAATAAACGGACCTTTTTCCAGCATCTGCCAGATCTGTGAAAGACCAGATTTACTCAGTTGCTGTGATAATGTGGTGAGCGTACATGTCATGAAATCGCATTTAGGATACAGAAGTTTCATGGGAACCAAGACAGCTCTGAGTCTGACCTCTTGTTATGGAATGGATGTTGTGAAATCACTCCCTTACAAGCAGTTTTTGAACTGAGAGTGATAATGCAGTTGCTGGTTAATGTCACATACCTCAATAAGCAGATGGACTGAAAGAATTTTAATAACTTGTTGGATCGAAATGATCATTCTTTCCACATTCTTTGTGGCTTCTTAGTGTTTATGATAATTTTTGCGTAGGATCCAATCTATACAGTCTATCCAGCTGTGTCTTTGATGTCTGTACTGTGGTCTCAAGGGGGAGAAGTCGTGAACGAGCGGTTAGTGAGCAACACCCAAGGGGTTATGACATCTTTAACATAAACTCATCAGCATAAGGTTTTTCTTCTGCAATGGATTAAGCCATTTATTTAGCTATAAAAACCAGAAAACTAGTTAAGTGAATTTTACTGGGAAGTCAATAAAGCAATGATTGTGTTGTAATATAACCGGGGCTGAGGTAACCAGTCTTGGTCGTCTTTTCTTTGTTTCTCTGTTTCACCTATCCTTTTCATCTCAGTATTTTTTAATAGTCAGAAGTTATCTTGATGAGAGAATTGAAAAAGCATATGGAGAAATTTTTGAGCGCATTAATTTCTGTGCTGTGGAATCTTTATTTGCCTTTGCAATAGATGCAAAAAAGAACTCATCCAGAATTCATTAACTAAAATTTTATCTCAAACTCTTATTTTGTATTCTGTTAAATATTCTCCATTTATGTTTCACATAATGGATTTCTAATCCTATCTGAAACATACCTGTAAGCTAAAGATAAATATGTAAAACTTGCCTTTGAATTGAACAGTGTATAACTATTGCTGCTACAAAAAAAAAAAAAGCAAACTCCTTCACATTATCCTTATCCTCTGCAGTGCTTCAGCATTTATTTACATTTATTAGGGAGTTGTATAGGAGATTTATTTTTCTGATAATTAGAAACAAATTAATTTTAAAGGAAGTTAACTTGTTTGACTGTTTTTAGTGTTAAAAGATGGTGAACTGTTAGGACAAATCAGGCCTTCAGACACGACCTAAGTTGGGAATTGTCAGCTCTTTGCACCATTAAAAAAAAAGTCCAAATCATATCTTATTGACAATGTTTGCATTTAGGAATTCTGTTCATGTGTGAACAGAACACACACAGCTTAACTATAGGAAAGATAAAAAGGATAGGACTGAAAGTCTTTTTAAAAGATTATTTTACTTTCCTTTTTCTGCAGTCCTATGTGGCTCCAGAAACCAAGGCGTTAGACAGCACGAATGAGATGGAAAATTTTTGTTGAATAATAAAAATGACAACAGAAGTAGTAACATGAGTTGGGATCAGTCTCTGCTCTTTGTGAAAAGTGGGCTGACAGTATTGATGAGGAGCAATTACATGGTAGCAAACATGAGTATGGAGGTAGTATTTTGGAGTAGATCTCATTGTGAGAGCATTCTGTACCTCAGACCAAGGTGTAGTTTTGGGCTACAGAAAATTTAATAAAAAGGCAACAGTGTGAGCTGAGGAAAGTAATCATATAGGAAAAATTAGACTGCATGTGTTAATCCTTGAGGAGGGAGGGGAGCAGCTTGTGCTTAGCTTTGTCAGCCCTGAAATCCATGGCTGAATCCAATGTGTCTGTTGCTTGAATATCCTGAAAGGACATGATTTCCCTCAAGGTGAGAACTTAGTCTTGTGTGCCAGCAATGTGTAGAAGTGTCACTGCAAACGAGGGCTGTTGTAACCTGTTTTGCAAGTGCAGGATACTTGGGGTTCTAGTACGAATCAACAAGGCAGAGGATCCTCCCCAGAGGTGTGCTCCCTGGGGAGCTGGCTGTCTGGCCATCATTTCCCACATCTAGTTGGTTCAGACATCTGAATGTAAAATTCCACATGGGGATGTTACATGGATTTTGTGTTATTCTCTGGGCAATGCTAGGTCTCTAAAACAGTGGATGGATTATACAGTGTTCATCCACGCGTGCAGTTTTTCATCTGTGACTGATGTGATATTGCTAATATCCTCCGTTCAATAAGTCATCCAACTACAAGTTAGTGCCACTTTACTAGTCTCTGGTTTAACTGTTCAGAGCCCCATATGTGAAAGAGTGGCAGAGGAGTGCAGTGGAGAGGAGGCCATGCTCATGGATCAGGTACATGGCTGTGAATTAAGAGACTTTGATCCTGTGCTTAGCTCTGCTGTGAACTGTGGGCCTGATTCTTCCTTCACTCTTTTCATAAGTGGATCACTCTGAAAGTAATTGTTTTCATGGAAACTACGGCGGTTTCAAATACAACAATAATATCGTTTGATAGAGAAAATTTTGAGCTGCAAAACACTACTTTTCAACTTAGTCCCCTCTTCTAGATATACTTTTTTTGCCAGCGATGAACAAGAGCCTGCATTCCGTGCACGTAGAAGTCTGCACGGCAAATGTGGCCTGGAAGGTTCAGGCTCTACTGCCATACCAACACCTGCTGCTGACATCATGGGTCAACACAATAAAATAGGAGGCATCACTTTCAGAGCAGGACCCATATGAGTATAAATTCTAGGTATGATTTGGCTGTTTTGCTTGTTGTTTTTTTTTTTTTTAATTATTTTTAAAATTTATTTTTACTACAGAGGTTATCTTATGTTCCTTATGTTACCTTATGTTCCTCTTCCCCTAGAATATTGCATAGATTTTGTGCTGGTGTTTGAGTCTGAGAATGAAGAGCTGAAAGCCTGAACTCTTTGTGTCAAATGTGGATGACTTGTCTGAACTTCCCATTTCTCTTGCATACCATACAGTTGTGCTTTTTCCCCCACTGCTTTGAAGGCTCATTGGCTTAAGAAGCCTATCTTAGACAGGGCTAGTACAGCAAAATTGTATACACATTATAAAAAAATACTATGAGAGCCCTTATTCTTAATGATTTCAGATATTGCTTAGGACTGAGGGAAACCTGAAGCAAGACCTCATTTTTCACTCTATGTTGCACACAACGTTGATGCTGAGTATGTAGTAACTGAATGCACAGAAGGAAAAAAGAGGGGAATGTTGCATTTGCAAGTGCTGGTATCTCTTTCAAAGTTATTCCTCACATGAATTGACCTAGGAGAAAGTAAAGAGTGGCTAAGGAACGGAGAGTCTAAATTGATAGGAAAATTTTGCTGCTCAGTAGGTGTTTGCGTGGGTGATTTCATGGATACCAGCAGAAAAATGCTAGTGGTGCATCTGTGCTACACCAGTCGAGGATATGACATGAAGTATATCCTAGTGAGCTCAATCACAGGAGGATTTGCTCATACAGCTGTTCTAGCAGTTAAGAGCAAACTGCCTGAGAAATTTAAGATTGCCCTGATTTCTGTTATTTCCATTGAAAACGCTGTGTCAAATGTGGGATTCTAATATATGCCTGCATGATGTAAGCTATATGAGATACCTGAACGGAAACTGCCTCCCTCTAGCCATTTCTCTTGCTGTTTTTCCTTTCTCGTCCTTCTGATTTAAGATTTTAAAAAAATCATTAGTAAAAATTCAGGATTTAAAAGTACTTTGTTGTCTCTCTAAATTATATATCTCATTTTGGGAAGGAGAAAGAATGAGAAATGCTCATTGATTTTTTAGTGGGAAAGTGCTCAAATAAGGCAGTAGCAGAATTGAGACTGTCAAAACAATAAAAGAAAACGTTAACACTGATGATTATATTATTCAAACAATTTGAAGTCCTCGGAGGGTGCATATTTAATGGTGCATTGTAAAGCAAATTGTGTTTTGTGTCTTGAAAGCACCATAAAACAATGAAGTAATTAAGACACCTTTTGTCTGTCTGTTCCTGTCTGCCAATGTGTGTGGTCAGGGAATTATTTTTGAGTTTTAACAAGGCTTGCTTATGTCCTATTTGTGGTGACTGTTGTCATTGCCAGAGTGTTTTAAGGATCGGTTTCAATCTCATGGAAAAATCCTAATCTGAACCACAGCGTAGTTGCACTGCTGCCTCAACAACTTGGTAGGCCTCATCCCATCAGATTCTGGAGGGATGCTCTTCTGTTTCCAGAATGAGACTGCAACACTATTTTAATTTGGGCTGTGGCTAGACTGCAGACTTCCAATTGCTGGCAGAACTTTTGGCTCAAAGCTTTGTGTCTTTTTTTATCTCCATGTATGGAAAGCAAATGAAAGTGAGGGCTGCAGGTGGTAACAAGATGGATTGTAGCCTCTTCCTATGCCATACTACATGTGGCCACAATATAAGACAAACTGGGCTGAGAGGTGATTGCTTTGTGCACCAAAAGCATTAGATGTGTGTTCCTTGTAAGGACTGGTTTTGAGAGGTTTTGTTTTGCAAAGAATTGGGTTTTGGTGCAATTTTTATGCCAAATATGGCTGTGGATGTTGAGCACTAGATTCTATTCTTTCTTATGATATACTTTTCCCTCTCCTTGCTGTGTCTCTTGCTAATTATTTTTTTTTTCAGTAGGATTACACCCATGTTTGAGCAGTATAAAACTGAGTTCTGTATTAGGCTTCCCTGATGCTGCAAGCGAAAAGGTGACTGCGTTTCTGGAAACATGGGAAATAGTAGAGATAACATCGGGGAATAAATCCTGGCAACTGTCCTTTGTATAGTGGATCTATTTATGAGAATACATAGTGAGTAGAATGTGGTCCCAAATTATAGCAGTATGTGGCTGCTGATACCGAGTATCATTTCAACCTTCAGACAGATCCCATTTTCTGAAATTAACCTTATTTGCCTCAAAGGGTAGCTGTAACCTTATCTTTTCTCCCACTGGAAAAGTGAGGAAGAGGTCATTTTCCTACCATGTTGCTGTGTTTGTTTGCAGTCTGTCTGGGTCTTATCAATTAAAGCTTTAAAAAGATGGGGACCTTCTCTTTCTATGAGCACCTGTGTACCCGCCAGGGACCAAACTGTATGGATTAGGGTTATGGGGAGCTCTAGGAAAGTATCTTTGTTTGTGGATCAACCAGTAATAGGGTTTTATTTTGAAGGAACAGCAAAATTCCTGGGGGATTCATTCCAATTATATCCCCAATTAGGACAAAAGAGTTTTAGTTTGGTTTGTTAGGGCGTCTGCACCCTTAGTGGTTATAAACATTTGTTCCTTTATATGGAGGTGTTAATTAACATTGTTAAAATTTACTCCAGGCTGTCACATTCCCAGGCAAACAAAGAGAGGTCATTAGTCACTTGCAATTAACAAATGGGGAAAAAAAATATTTTTCAAAAGATATTTGAACTTTTAAATAATCCATCTTAGAATCGTAATTTGATAAGAAATGTCAGTTGATTCCTAACCACTTACATTTTAAAGAATAGTCATCATTAATAAAAATCCAGTTTACGCTACATATTGTGTATCCTTTCTGTTTTCATTCTGAGCTAAGCAGGCTGCTGAGCCAGCTATGGAGGTGTTGTTTTGCTCTTCAATAACTCTTCGCTATAGAAGAGCCTGGTATTGCAGCTCAGAGCTTAAAAAAAGTCTCTCCAGACCTCAACATCTTTTTTTTTTTTTTTTTATCACTGCTCAAAATAACGTGGTGCTCTATTGCCCTTGTATCTTTGACACATGATTAATTATAAATTTGAGATACTGTGGGTTCAGATATAAACCTAATTGGGTATTTGTGAACCAAATGTGAAAGTGCTGAATGCAAGTCCATGCTTCGGTGGCATTTTGATATCTTTTTTTCAGAGGTTAAATCCTGGGTTTTGAAATACGTGAATACATACCGTCTGTTTCTCTTTAGTGGATGTATCTATTTCCAGGAATAAGGATAACTCAACTCCACATGAGGTGATAAATCTTTACCGGTAACTGCGGGATAAAGAATACCTTGAAAGAATGTATGCATTCTCTTTGAAGAGGCTGTGTGTAACAACTTTGGATTGCTAGGGAAGACCTTTCTTAAATTTTGGAAAATACAGATATGAACACATAGAATGCACTAAACAATGGCAGGTATGCTTTGTGTCTCTGGCCTTCCCTTTTGTGCTGATAACAACACTGTTAAAAGGTGGATGTTTGAGGCACTTGGGCTTTGCAAGGGCCTTGAAAATTTTGCTGTTGGGTTGCAGATTGCTTGAGCTAGCCTCTGGTCTGAGCTTCATTATGCCACAATCTGTGGATGAATCGGGTAACTTAGTTGCACGAATTTAATTTTAAGAGTAGAATTTGCCCAGAGAGCAAAAATTCATCAAGTGCTTAAAGGTTTTGTTGAGGCAGACTCTGACTTGTGTAACTGTTCCTGGAAATTTCACTGCAGGTTCTAACAATGAACGGTTTACTCCAAACCACTTTAAAGTGATGGTGACTATTGTGAAAAAAATAACGTTGAAATTCCTGCTGGGGTGAGATTGAAACTCAAGGTCTGATGGGTTATGGTTGATCCAGAGCACTAGGATGGGTATTTTGTGTAAAAATTCCTCAACATCTGACTAATGACCAAGTATACGGAAACAATTTCTGGCCAGTGAGTTAAGAACAATGTACTTTTGCACTTTTCCACTGAGAAATAGACAGTCTGATCCCAACCAGTTATTTCCTGCTTCAGTTATATCTTTCCGGTTCTTTTCTTCATACATGGCTCAGGGGAATATGAATCATAAATGGGACAATGTCTGAATTTTAATAAAAGCCATATTTATTTCTGCCACCTCAACATCTTTCTCAGTGGAAGAGCCCTGAGTCCTTCTTCCCACTGTGTTTTTGGTGGTGGAGAAATCCTCCGGAATCAGACGCCTTTGTCCTTAAAGGGAGTATCATGACCTAACGAATAATACTCAGCACATAATGTGATTTTCAGTTCATTATTTTCATGCGATTCCTATATTTAAAGGATGGGGGGAGTGCATTTCATTGTGACTTCTCAAATACATGTGTTCCACAATTCATTCACAGAAGGAAAACAGGACCTGAATTCTGTACAGTGTGCACATACATTTTATTCATTAGCTGATTTATTTACCTTTCTTGAGGAAATGTATCTACCTAAAGTGATCCTGGAAACATGTTTCTGGTTGCATAAAAGAAATCCCAACTATCTGCCTTGTCTTTAAATGCTGAAGCAGAGGAAAAAAGAAAACAGATCTGCAACATAAATCCTGGAGAGATCTTCTGCCGTGTTGGTTTCGAGTTTGATTTTTTTTGAAACCAGGATAAGGATAGAATCACTGGCACAGATTGCCCAAGAGTAGTGGTACCTCTGGTGGCCTTGTACCTGCAGACAGCTGAAGTCAGGCTGGATGGGGCTCTGAGCACCTGATGGAGCTGAGGGTGTTAGTGTTCATTGCAGGGGAGCTGGATTGGATGGCCTTAAAGGGTGCCTTCCAACTCAAAAATTCTATGATTTGACTTAAGCTATCTTCAGCCATGCATGCCTCTGAGCATTTCAGCCATGTGCCAAGGCTGCTAGCACAGCTGGTATACTGTGTACACATTAGGGAGCACTTTTTTACACGAAAAATCTGAGTGTGACAGGTGTGTGTTTTATTACAACTTTTTTATTGTGCGTAAGTGGAGAGAAGAAAACTAGCAGCATGTTTTAAAAAGTCTTCAAGTGAGAAAACAAATGAAGATCTATGCTGCATATTGACATTTGTTAACTAAATGTGGATAATTCACAGGAGCCTATTCTTTTCTCTATTTCTAACAACAACAAAACCTAGATGAATTTTGAGCAGCTTGCACAGAAATAACCACTCATTCTTTTTTATGATCTTCATTTGCATTTATACTCTTCCCTGCTGTTGTTGAGTACACCCCTTTCACTTGTCCTAAATCTACAACTGCATTGGGTGCACTTAAGTAGCTGTTTCCTACTGATATATTGATTATCACACTAATTACATCCGGGGTCTGTGTATGGACTAACAGACCCAATTGATTTGAATTTTTATAGGGACAAAACTCTCTACAACTAATTAATTCTACAGGGATGGATCTAATGCTCTTTTGACTCTTTGTTCTATCAAAGTTTTTTGTTAGGTAAAGCTACTGCTAAAAGCACAAAGTGTGCGGGGACAGAATGCATGATAACTTTGTCTGGTAATTCTTTCTTTCCTTGTCTTTTGATAGGATTTTTTTTTAAAAATCTGCTTGATAGGATGCTTCGTTTTTACTGATGTGATGTCATTCTGTGGGCTCTGGCTCCGCAATCAACTCTGTATGTAGCCTGCTGTGCCTATTGAGGTCAGAGAGGTTTAGTTGGCCACTTACCTGGAGCATGCTGCAGAAATGGGCCACGGTAATCAGCTCATCAGTTTATAGTCAGAATTTTTTTTTTTTTGCAACCTCTTCTCCAGTTATGTTCCTGTGTCTCATTCAGTTTGACACAGAATTGGATACCTTCACTATTTTTAAGTATGCAACACAGCTGAACCCTTCAAAAGGGATTTCTTTAAATTGTGAAAAGCTCCAGATCACTTTTCTGACTATATCTGAAATTCCATAATCTGAAATCTAAGGCATCTGATGGTGCAACTCCTTCGGCAGGTACTTCACAGACTTTTTGTGGTGAATTGAAAAATGCTTTAAAATGTCAGTGAAATGGAGAGTTGAGTACAAGCTATCACAGGAAACTGGATTGTGCCTGGTGACAGATTCAGAGTGTAATGAGACTTTTTAGCTTTTACATCTAGGCCTTTGAATCCAGGGTGGGGAGAGTTTGAAAGTTATTACCAATGGTTGCTGACTCTTCTGTGGTTTCTCTAAATTGATCTCTTGGCCTCAGTTCACATGAAAATGTCCAGTGCCAAAGGATTTCAATATTGCTTGCAATCATAACTGTAGTAAAGAAACCAAAAGATTACCAGCATAGCCTTAACAAGAACCATGCATCTCACACTGATCAATCTTATCACAGATATTGATCTGGGAATGTCCATTTTCTTCTCTGATGTTTTCAATAGCATGTCCAAGCCAGGTTGCTAACTTTCCCATGTACCCAAATAGTTGCTTCCATGAATACAGAATATGATTAAAAAAAAATGTCAAGCAAGATTCAAGTGAGACAAATATATACATTTATTTATTTCCCAGTGTTATCTTGGGATAAGCAGGCTTGTTTGACAAAACATTTGAAAGCGTGAAGCAAAAACAGGAGATTTCTTTTCCTGAAGTTCATATTTGTCAGGAAAATTGAAGTTACAAAGGCAATTTTAAAACAGACTCAATGCAAAGACAATTTAGTGAGTCCAACATGGGGAAAAAACATCTGTGAATTTGAGGAAAGCTGAATGAGAGGTTTTGCAGCAGCATTCTGCAAAACCTATAATTTAAACTTGGGCATTTTAGGAAGAATTACATTAGTTTAGACTGGAAGGCATTAGAGTATAAATCAGAGAGTCCCTGTTTTCAGAGAAGCTTAAACAGCTCCAAAGGTTAAGTAGATGATATAACACTGTTAGGATGTTTTTGTTACTGGCCTTCAAAGAAGGTGGTGAAGCAGGCAGGATACAAGGTTACTTGAATAGGGGATGGCAGGGGAAAGATCTGGTACAGGCTGTGCTCCAACTCCTGGGACTTGGGGTGGACAGCATGGGGTGGACGTATCCCAGAAGCATTCAGAAAATTAGCATGAGATCAATGCATGAAAGTAAAGCGGTTAAAACTCTTTTTCTGTTCAGTATATGTTGTTGATATAGAAAACAAAGAGAGAAAGGAAGCTTGAAAAACTGTGTAAAGAAAACAACTTGTGAAACTTACAGCGTGAGTAGTTGGTAGTGTGGCCAGAAAAGGACAAATGTTAAGTTTTGGCTTCTTTAAGGGAAAATCCAGTAAGAGTAGAACAAGCAGACTATGAAGGCTGCATTTTCATTCTTTATTTATTTTTTCTCTTGAGGAAAATGCTGCAGGCATGAGTCTCGTCTCCTTTTCTTAGAGAGGAAGAATACACAAAATCTGGAAATTAAGATCCAGCTTTGCCGTATAATTCACATGTGTCTTCAAGCTAGACATTTAATCTTTGATTTTCAAAGGCAGCCAGTGAAAGAAGTCTGCGTGGACTTCTTTGAAAATCCCAAATTTGATATCTCTACCCATCATTTTTCTGAACAGAATGGCAGAGACCACCTGTACTCTGCTGGCTGTGAGCTCCTCCAAACAGGACCTGAGTCCTGTGGTGGTGTGGACAGCATTATATAGGGGTCCAGGAAGGAGCTGGAGCCAATAACAAACATAATCATTTGATAACATTTGTAATTGATTAAGGCTCCTTTGCTTTACACTGGATATGGTAATAAATGGTCCCATTCAGACCTGTTGGTAGCTCTAGCAACTCTGTGAACATATCTTCACCTCTAGTGAGTTGTAGGTATCCAGAAATATGGAGAAGTTCATGTTTTGGGTGGACAAAGATGTGGACACAAGTTTCTCAGAGATCCTGTGAATCACAGTGGAATCTAGAGGTATCATCATGGAAAATTAGTTAGTCCATGGAAGCTCTTCCTTTGGGTCAGATTCTGCCATCTGTGTATAGATTAATCATCAGAGTCTCACACTAAACATTTAACAGATTTAAGCAGCTCTATGCATCTTATCCTTCAAGCTATCCTTTTATCCTTTATCTTTTTAGAAGCACTAACTGTTTTTCAGAAATATCCTTCCCAGCACTAGCTACCTTTTTCTTTTTGGGTTGAAACAGGCTTTCTGAAAACACTCATCTCTTGGAGTATGAAATTATACTCCATATAAGCAGGTATAGTCAACAAATACATGGTCACAAAAGTCAAAGCTGTGTGGGGGTTAGTGTGATTTATGGTGTTAGCAAAGAAGAGCCAGAGAGAGGAAAAAAAGTCAAGAAAGGTGTTGAAGGGGGAAGAAAAAAGTGAATGGATAGATGGTGGAGTAGAGGGGAAGCAAGATATAACTATGGTTTTAAAACAAAGATTGTTAAAATTATTTAGTCTTGCTTATTTACATAGTGATTCATATGGTTTCTTCTGGTTTGAGGACTCTGTTGAGTGTCCAGCAGGAAAACCAAGAAGGCTGTTATTGGTTGATGGACCTTGCAACTAGAGATTATACTCCAAAACTCTGAATTACATTTTTCAATTCAGAGAAATGATCATTACTACAGATGACTGTGAAATGGGATTTCAGTTTGAAATGCTCTTTGAAATGGTGATTTATGATGAGTAGGAGTGAAAACTGAAAAGGATAAAGAGTCAATCAACATTTTCACAGGAGATCAGGAAGGGACGGGAGAAAAAATATCTCTTGTTACTTTGAGTAATTCGAAAGCTTTTCTTCCCAGTGGTAATGCTTCACTTCATTTCTCTATACACAATGTTGCACAACTTCTAAAATGTAAACAATAATATATAAAACATTTTCATACTAAATATGTCATAGAAACCTTAAATGGTCTCTGTGAAACATCATAGCTTTTCAGTGTTACAGTGGTTCTTCTATCTTTCATTTGAAAGTATTTCACTTTTTTTCTTGCTGGTGCATAGTCTGAGGAACACAATTCTCTGACCAGCTGCCTGGGATGATGTGATCACTGCAGTTCATAGATTCTGGAATAAAAGAGCTTCTCTCATAAAATCAGAGGGACAGACACAGAGCTGAGATTATTTATGGTAGCTAAAATTTTAACACAGCTATGAACATGCAGTAGCTGTTATTTATTTTATTATGTCAACATCAATCCCAGGCAGGAAAGACTACTAAGAGCCTTCTCTTTGCAGAGCTGACATTCTTTCACACAGGTCCCACTACTCTGTCTTTACTCCCTGCCTTATCTTCTTTAATAAAAAAAGATAAAAACAAAAAGCTCTCCTGTGCTGAAATGGATATCCTGTGTAGCAGGGCTTTTAAAATGATCTTGAGTGCCTGGCGAATCTGAGAAATTTCTGTTTTATGAGTCAGGTCCTACTGAGGTTTTATGACAAGATGAGTTAAACAGTAAAATATTCTTTGGATCATCTTTATACATCGGTATTTTTTACTGTAAGGACTTAACAAGTTTCTGCTATATATTGCTTTTTCTGCAGCCTGAGACTCTGGTATGCAATAGCTATCTGTGTAGGCTGGTCTGTAAGATGGGCTGTTTCAACAAACTCGAAGTCCTGTTGCATCTGATTTTTGAGGGAAGGCTAACACAAAAATAAAATAAAAATTGATTGCCCTATCGGAGTTAGGTGTTGTTAGAATGCAAGCTGTGCCTGTTTGTCTTGTGTTGCACTCTTGAACCAGGAGAATGAGTAGGGGATTTATGTGGGGAAGAGTGGGTGCATGAAGAAGGTTCTGGTGGAGGCAGGGGTGATCAGATGTACAGAAATCCCTGGCCATCATGCTAACAGGTACTGGATGGAGCCAGACGGAAGTGTTAAAGCTTTCTTGTTTCCCATCTTTTCAAAGAAATGCCTCTCTGCTGATGTCAGGTAAAACAAAGAGTGAGGAATGATACGAGGTGAGATCTAGGGAGGAAGGTAGTATGAAACATGTCTGGTGTTTTGAAGGTTGGTCTGACTTGTATGTTTTATGATGAAATCATAGGCTTTCCTGTCTTGGCATTTTCAGTTTGACTCTGGATGAAACAACGTAGCTCTGGCACATGTCAAGTGAATTGAAATGGCTTGCAGTCATGGTCAAATTCTTCCCTGTTGAACTTGGAAGATTAAAGAGTTAAATCCTCTGTCATTTAGGGAAATATTGTGGTTTGCATTTGATTTTATGGTGATTGAGGGTCCCTTCTGGAGAGCAAATTGATTTCTGAAATGTTTGTTTCAATAAAAAATGAATAATGAACAAGACAAATCCTATGAAAGGAGCATACCCAGATCGCAGCAAGGAAACAAATACAAGACTTTTATTTCTGCTACCATCTGCCTGTCATTTCTACTAATTCTTGAGAGAATGTTATGTTGAAACAGGGACCTTCTCCCTGAAGCTACTTCTCATTTTGAAGACAGCTGAATCACAGTTCAAGTAGTACCAGCAATGAAATCAAGAGTTGAACTTTGTGATTCAGTTAGGGGAAGGAAAAAATCATTTTCCTTTTGAAAATGATAGTGAAAATGAATAATCCTTATATGCTCTCCATTAACCACATTTTTTAAAAATTGTTGCAACACAAGCAATGTCCCTGAAGGATACTGAAAGACAAAGACATCTGCCTGCTCTTTAAAAACTAGGTACAGCTGTTGCTGTAAAATTAGTACTGTAACTTTTTTATGTAGTGAAGTCTGGAGGTTTCTTTCCTCATCACAGAAGGGGAATATTTCAGGATAGTTCCTGAACTATCATTCACCATTAAAATCATTTTGATTTCCTGAAAAGGATTTATTATCTGCGGAGATCATTCAATCAACATACAGATTAGTTGGAAAAGAGATCAACTGTGACTTGGTACCAAGGACTTCTTGAAGAATTAACTATGAACTGAAAGTGGGAATAGGTTTTATGACCTTAAGTGTGTCCATGAGACCAAAATTTTTGCCTTTGGTTGCCTAAGCTGGCAGCAACATCAAATCTCTCAGAAGAAGTGCATACTGCCATTTATGGTTCAATATTGGACAGCAGTACCAGACAGTGGATTTAGCAGTCTGCCCAGCATGTTACCTTGCAGGAAGTTGAATGGGTACAACCAAGAAAGTAACAGCTGTCACTGTGATTGGGGCAAAAAGTTTTGGGTTCTAAGATATCTGTGTACACTGTGTGGGAAAGAGAAGATAACTTGGAGAGAAGAGCTTTGGGAAGGAGATGTGGTGTGGGGAGAAGAAAAAAAAAATAACAAAACCTTTTTGGCGTGTCTTCTAATACTTGAGATTCTGTGTTCTTACATTCTGGAATTAAATGTGAATGTTCTTAAACACCAGCAAATATTTAGCGTAAATTTCAGATGTTAGTAAGAAACACAAAAGCAAAACTTTTAAAGCCAGAAGGGTTGTCTGTATTTTCCTACTCTGATGTAATTCAGATCATTTTATGCTGTGTTTCTTGTTGTGAAGGAATTTATTGTCCTAAATGATGGTAGTGTTTCTGTCCCTCCTAAGGGCATCTTGTGGAGAAATACATTTAAACAATGAGGTTCTAAAGTGCTGCTGTAATGGGAACTATGGAAGTACAATAGACAGAGAAGTTGGTCCCTGCACACATCCGTTTCCTGCTGCTTTCTTCAAAAGGGCAATATTTGCTCTCAAGAAGAGTTGCCTTGGACGAAGTGTTTCCTTGTGTTTTCAACAGTCTCAGTTACTCCCATACTTGGAAGAGTTTACTTGAAATTCTCTAGAATAAATCTCAGAAAAAGCTTTTAGGTTTGTTATGCACCAGGGCCCTGATGACCGATGGTGTGAATGGCATCTTTTATAGACTCCTTTATAGCAGGAGCTTCCTGGGTGTATGGCAGTCAGACTGCAAAGTTTCCCGGAGTTCAGACTCTGTATGGCTTAGATCTGGTCATTAAATCACAGATGTTTCTTTGAAAAAGCTGAGTGTGCACGAAGTCACTCCTTTCAACATAGCACGTCTAATGGCTTGTGGAAAGCACAGGCTGAATGGAACTGCTATTTGATTTTATTGTGTGTGTTTGGTCATTTAATATACAAAAGACTTGGCATGTGGCTGTGTTCCTGAAGACAAAGAGAATGATGAATAGCATTTGCAGATATTTATGTGAATCCTTTTTCGTTTACATTTCTACCTTTAATAAATAGCTGCTGAATCCACAATGTTCTTAATCATAAATGTGTGTTCGGCTAACTAGTAAGTATAGATTTGTACATCAAAGCAATTAAAAGAGCTAAATTTACAAAAATGCCATGTGTTTATCTGTGTATATGCATCTGTGTGTACATAAAGATCATTAAATTGTGAAAATGGGCACAGAGTGATATCTGCCCAATCTCAAAGTGAGGATAGGACTGAACAATCTGCTCTCAGTCAAAACAATGCTTTCTGTATAAGCAATATAGATGATTATTATTTTTTTAATATACATGCATGTTGTTTTTTTTTCCATTTAAAGCACTGAAATACCTAAATGCAAGGTATTTTAGAACTAACTCAAGAGAGATGAGAAACTGCATTTGTGATGTTTACAGACAGAAATTAAAGCATTTTTTCTATTACCAAAAAATACATAAAATTGCAATTCAGGTAAAATCACAGAGGCAATGTGAACTTTTCCTTGCTTTCTTCCTTCAGTCTTGCACTGTGGTGGTGAAAACTAAACTGCCATCTTGTGTAGGTTATCATTTCCAGACCTCTACAATGCTTATCTATCAGAGCAGCCAGTTATTTAACACAGCACTCAGCAGGATGAGGCACTGTAATATGGTGAAGGCAAGAATTCAAAAGAAGAGGGAATTGAAATAATTTAAAACCATAGAAGCAGCTTGTGGATCATTGAAAAGCAACACATTTGGAACACAGATGGTTGGTTTTTCTCCCCAAAAATAAAAAAAAAAAAAAAAGAAAAAAAGAAAAAACCTCTCTTTGTACTGTTATTTATATGCAGTATTTATACTGACTAGCTATTCAAGGCTCCTTATGGACAAACACAAATGAGATATTTTCACTGATGAGCTTCTGCTCTTAATTATTTTTAATGGAATGAGAGATGGTCAGGAAACTTTTGGAAAGGAGTTGTTTTTATTTCCTTTAGTTGGGTGAAATTTGTTCTTGTTAAGAAACATAATTCATTTAAATTTTAATGTATGAAAAAAGTGTGCAGCCCAAATAGGGATGCTCTGGTATAAGCTAATGAGAGTTGAGAGCAATAGACTGCCTTCCAAGTTAAGTCAGTGGCCAGTCAGAGAAAGAAGCCAAGGATTTACAACTACACATGCGTAGATGGGAGACGGCACTTCTTTAGGATGCAGGTCAGCCACTGAGTGCATCAGGTCTTCCCTTTCCTGGAGCCCGGTGTTAACAGAAAGCCCAGGATTTGGACAGACTTCTCAATATACTGTTTTCTTAATCCCTACGGCCTTCATTCTTCCTGCCATGAAAACACGTTGGGCTAGATTACATGACAGCCATGCATCTTTACCTGAGATTATGTCCTGGGCAGAGGACATGGTGTGAACTCATGACTGTGGAACAAGACCTTGAACATGGGGCATCATCAGGAGTCATACACAAAATTACGAAGGATTTAATTTAGTGTAGCAACTTCTTTGCCTTCCCAAGACTTCCTAGTAGTGAGAATATGCTACTGCGCTGCAAACAGCCCTTGCATTGGGTTTGGTGTCTGGGACAGCCAGGGTAGAATTAAGGGTGGATGTGGTGGCATGTTGGCATTATCCTCTCTTCAGAAGGTCAAGCAGAGTTGTTACCACACTTATTTTGCTGTGTACAGCAGCCTACAATGAACTACTGAGCTTTCTCATTTAAAACACCAGATAGTAATCTCTGATAGATGCAGGGTGCCTGAGATAATTAACATCAGAGAGTCTCCATGAAATAAGTTATTTTACAGATAAAGAAATTAGTCTATGTACAACTGACTGCCTTCAAATCAAATGAAGATACAAAACTTCTGCTCCTCCCCCAGCCCATCCCCAAAAATATTTCTGGTGTCTGCTCAGGCTGCTGGGATTATTTTACAGTATGTTATGTCCAATGACAGTTATATGTTATGTGACATAAGGAGCAGAGTACTAGGGTAGATGCAGTTAGCAGTCATTGCTCCAGTATAAACCAGAAAGAAAGCATTGCACTTCTGTGCTTCTTCTTTTTTCTGTGCCAGAATGACTGTTTTAAAGAATATTTAAATGTCAAAAAAAATAAATAAATAAAAATAGGGGTTTCTAGCAAATGGATTAATTTTGATTTCCTTGTGTCAAAGCATTTTTCTGATCACTATCTAATGAAGGATCTTCTTTTTCCAAATGATATTTTTGTAGTCAAACTTCTAATTAGTACATATGCCACAGTCTTTCCATCTCATACCTAATGGGAATGTCATGCAACCTCTGACAGCAAAGTGCATTTGCTCAGCAGTGGCTCTTTTCCTCCAGTGATGTCTGTAATTCGTGTATCCTTGTCTTGGGTGTGCATACCTGTTTCACAGGCAGTTGTGCCACTGTGGGCTATGGCTTAATATGGTATCTGCAGCTTTCAGGAGGAGGTAAAGTTCCATCTCTTGTAAGAACCCAAAGTTTGCTTGTGCAGAGGTCAGTGTGGCTGCATTATCTGCCCCTAACTTATCCCAGAGATTTGTCAAGCTGTTAGAGTGGAATTTGGCTTGCACAGGCAGTCTGCAGTAGTCACTGTGCCATGATCTGGCTCTGATGTAGTCTCACCCTGGCACAGCACAGTTTCTTGTTTAATATGAGTGCATCTTTGCTTGCAGAAGGGTGAGCATGAGTTGGGAGGATACTTAAGACTTGATTTCCTGCTTTTGAGAAATCTGATCAATGTCTGTCAGGTCAAACTGCTCTTCTTACAGTGCTGTGTTGCTACTGCAGTGTGTGGAAAGCTCACCAGTTTTCATGCTCAAGTTCTCCCATGCAGAAACTGTTTCTGAAACAGATTAACTCACAAATTAAAACCATGCAAAGAGATGGTTTCTGTTTGTCACGTTGCATAAAATGAAGGTGAGGAAAAGTATTTGAATAAGAGGAATAGGATAGTACAGTATCAATTTGTGGGAATTTCTAGGTAATGCTAGGTGCTGCAGGATGTGCAGCACTCTGGTAAAGTAACTACATGAAATAATGGGAAACAACCATAATTTAAAAAGACTACAATGTAAAGTAGCTTTCCTGAGCTTGCTCAATCAGATGAGGAAGCTACAATGGGAGATATAAAAACCATGGCTTCTGGTTCCTTTCAGGAGAAGCCTTTAATTACATTTTATGTATACTTAAGCTATTATGAGTAAGAAAAGTATTTCTTTCTTTGTTTGCTTTTAACTTTTTTCTATTAGTTGTTGTCATGAGAGTCCCAAGCCAAACCCCTGCATCTGACAACTTTGATCTTTAGAAAAGTTTATGCTGGTTTTAAGCTCTCTTATCCTTCATCAGTTCGATGGCTCTAGGACTCCTACTTTTATAGTATTAGAGGGAAAAAAAAAATCAGACTGGTTGAATGAATTTCTTCAGATAAAATAAAAACTTTTGGAAATCTTGAATGAGATCTAAGCCATTTTGCAAGGTGCAAAATGTTGTGACAAACTCATTACAAGGGGTGGAAAAAAAGGTTTGACAGCAACTTAGCTCTTCCTAATGTCAACTAGAGCTGGAAAAAGATGCAGTGGAATACTGTGAAAAAAGGTTTTTATTTTTCTAAATGTGAAAGTGACCAACAGTGGAAGGTTTGTTAAATGAAAGAAAAATATATAGCTTTTAAATAATATTTGGATGTGCCAGATTATGGTATTGTTTCTGATTGGATGACCAGTTTTGCAGTTTTTTTATTCCTTTAAAAAATTATTTTCTTGGATACTGTCCATAAATGGCACATAGGATGTATATTCTGTGGGATCTGTGGGAACCTAGAGTTGACCACTGAGGGTAATAATGCTCAAGATCCAAATGGGCAAGGTTAAAGTGCTTATTTTTCCAGTCCTACATCAATCAGTGAAGTAACGAGCACTGCTGTAATGATGAGATGAGTAGATGGTCCCAAAGATAGGCGAATATTAAAGGTTGAAAATCCTTAGGGAATCGCATGCCCTTCTTGTGAACTGCTGGAAATATGCTTCATCATCAACTGTATTCTGTGGGTAGATGCCAATTATATGAAAGCCTGTCTCTCTAGATCTGTTAGTGTTATTTCAGTGCTTGGGGGCTGGATCTTAATACAATATGCTCTTTTCTTCTCTGACTAGTAAAGCAGCACAAAATAGAATTATTAGTATAAATACACGTTGCCTACAAAATGTAAATCCAGCAATTAGACTTTTCCCTGGTGGTGCACTCTAATGAGTGTTACCATATTCTTTGTGTTGCTGTAGGGAAGCAGTGGGTGTAGCAGTGGGGCTTGGCTAATTTATGGGGGAATCCTCAGGATACAAAATTTTTCCTTGATAAGGGCAGAAATAAATTGTATTCTAAGCAATATTTATCTCAGACAAGCTTGCCTCCCAAAAGTATATCACTGGAAGCATCGCTATTTACAGCTTTTATGATTTCTGAGGCTTTCTGACATGTGTGAGCTGGTGAAAACCTTAATGGAAGGACTTACCTAATCCTCTTTAATCCTGAGGAAGGTGTAGGTGTAAGGAAAGCTCCGATAATTTTATCATTCCCCTTTTGGGTTGAAGAATACATTCGCAATTCCTCCTTCACACACTCAGATGAGCATGCAAAATGTTTGATCCTTTCTACCATTGCTTTGTACAACTCCTGGCTCTGTGTTGCACAGGTTTGTACGTTGTGTAATGACTGTGTTGTAATTAGAGAAGGTGAAAATCTTTCAAAAAAAGCTGCAGTGGAAAATGCCTCTTGTCTGGAAGGAAAATACTGGGAGATGTTGACTGTCTCATCAACACATCACCCGAGACATCTTAAACTGTTGCATGACCTCTCCAGAAAAAAGCTGACCTCATGATAATCTAATTATTGTTTGTTGTGATTGGTAGATAACAAAGTAAATATTGGAGTAGACTGATTGCCATCTCCAGTTTAGGGAAGGGATCTTGCCATTGTTATTTCATTGAGCTCAGCTGCTACTACATTGTGTTTTTTCCCTCTGATGAGTTAGAACGTTACCTTTTTGGAGGTAGCTATCTGATAGTAAGTAGTATAGAGAAGAATTAGGTCTTGGAAGTGTTGAGTGACAACTGTTCCACATTTGAATTTTTTTTTATTCTTAAAGCTCTATTTATTAGTTGGAGACACTGGGGAAGTAAAAATAGTCAAGAATGTGGTTGAAGAGTTCCCATGATAATTAAACTTGGTAATGAGGGTTTGAGTATGAGATCTACAACCTTAAATAAGAATGATTACTAATAACTGTACGCAGTACTGCTGTGGGTGACTGAAGATGTAAGTGGCATCAAGGTGAATATATGTGCTAAATATTTTGGATGCTTTGGTTCAGTGTGAAATCCGTGTGCTTTGCATTATATGTTCTTCAGGGTGCATCAAAGGAGTTTTCTGCAGGCAGACAGAAACTAATTTTTCTTCTACTTTAAAATGACCAAAAGTTTTGTAGCCATCTGAGTTCAAAACCCAGTTTCACATGAGGATAAACTCTGAGTGGTGATTTAATATACACTGATTATTAACCTATCAGGGTGGGACATTTTCTTTACGTGTTGTGATACAACTGAGTAGTGCAAACAACTGCTGCTGAGATAGATTCATTTGTTATGATAATGTTATAAAACTTAGCCCATTTTTCAGAAAATAATAACAACGGGGAACCAGAATGTTAAGCAATTTTTGAAGGTGCTGATGCAAAAATATTAAGTAAAAATATTAACTTTTTTCATTATACAGATATGATGAGATTAAGAAGGTATCCTGGTTCAGAACATTAGTATAGATTTTGGTTTGGGTACCCTTGGGACCAAAACTACCAAGGCATTTCCATTACTACTTTTAAAACCTCTCAGTATTCCTCTGAAGCCATTTCTTTTCCAGAGTTTCCTACAGATATTTAGGTAATAACGAAGGTTCCCTAGATCTTTCAGTGGCTTAGAAATCAAGAACTGTAGGTGCACAGGAATGTTAACAGTATTCAAAGACTTAATTTGCAGGAGCTAAAGAAAAGGGGAAAAAACAAAAAAAGTATAGCAAACATTAAAGAGGTAGGATAAGCTACATTTGAAATTGCACTGGCTTTCTGCTCCTTTGGGCTCTGATTTGGAACTAATGGGTGTCTGAACGTTGCTGGGTGACAGGCAAATGCTGAAGATTGTGTTCCCCAATTAAAAATTACATTGTGCTGTTGCACTGCAAAGAGCAAATACCAAGAGAATCTGGACCTTTTCTCTCCCCTTCCACTCTTTTACCCAGTTCCTGGAGTCCCACAAGGAGCAGAAATATGGCAGGCAAATTAGAGTTAGGGCTTTTCTTTTAAAGAAAGGTACCCTGGTGGGAACAGAAGCTGCTCAAATCTCCTGGGCTGCATTTTACAGTAGAAGGGGCTTTTTGCTTACCTTGTGGCAACTCCCCATCCTGGTATTTTTAATCAGTTAAAAAAAAAAAAAAAATAGAAGTGGAGTTGATCTGCATTTGCCTTGCAGCAAATACCTACTGGGTTGGGAAACTGGGAGAGACATGAGAAGGATAGTATTTATTATTTATAACCATTCCTATAGTGCTTATCACCACAGTGTGAGTACCTTCGACAAGGCTCTAAATGTGAAGGAAAATTTAATAATGCATTAATAATAATGTGCACTCATCTGTGGTGGCAGCAGTTGCGGGTGGGATGACTGAAAGTGGGAAGAGCAGAGAATGGCTGCAGCTGTGGGAGACCTGAAGCAGCTGGCAGGGAGCCTGGGAGAGCCAAGAGCCCAATGTCTGCCCAACTGCCAGGGCAACAACAGGCGTTGGGGGTTGGCAACTTTGCCAAAAATAATGTGCTTAAAGGGTATATTCAGGAGTAAACAGGAATGAACTTGAACTTAATTATTAAAGGTTTCCCATGCCGCTCTGCCATATGCATACGAACGCATGCAGAGGCTTGCTTGGTTCCTGGTCTGAGGTAATGACGGAAGATGACCAAGCCTGGAGTTTGCCTTGTTAAAAGGCTGCAGTTCAAAGCTGGCACCCCAGCTAATGAACTCTCTCTCACTTGTTTTATTATGCTATCCTTCTCTCTTGCTGTGTTCTTTTATAATGCCTCTGGCATGGAAAAAAAGAGAGTTCAGACCCCTCTGTGCTAGCAATAAGCTGGTGCTGATGAGGTGCCGTTGGGGAAAGGACAGTCGCTAGCAGAGTAAGAAAGAAACAGATCTGAAGCAGTGTAGTTTTCAGTCAAACTTGCAACCAGATTGATTCATTTTTCATTCATTGCTTCAGGAAGAGAGAACTGTTTTCCATTGCTACCACCTGCCTGTGGCTTATCATTCACTTGGTTGACTGAAAAATAGCGCGTACAGCTTTGGCAGTACGTGTTGGAGGAGTGGCAGGAGTTGAGAAACAAGGCAGTATTTTTTCCTGATAGACATTGGGAGGCTTTTTTTCACAGGCAAAACAGTAGTAGAGGTGGAAGGTATCCCTGACAAAGGACAGGATGTGTGGTATTGACTGCACTCCTTTGGTAATCTGCCTCTGCCACATGTGCAAAAAGTTGATTAAACATTCTGCAGAAAGGACTGAAGTTTACATCCATTTTCTAGGCAGAATACTTCACAGACACCTTCATCTGCTTCAGTTCAAATATTCATGAAAGAGTTCAAATATCTATCTGTTGTAATAACTATGTAAGACCAGCTCCTACAGGTAATTGTCTTCTGTTTCTCTAGTGCTTCTCTGTCACCCTTAAACAGCATTTACTTCCTGCTCTATCTTCTCACCAGGGGGCACCTACACGCTCTTCTTCTGTGATGCCAGAACACCTAACAGCCGTATTGGTTAGAGAAATCCTGAAGTAAGTACAGTAACGTATATTTACTGGGGGTGTTTAGGAGGATCAATGGATACACCCATTTCTGCCACCCAGACAAAATCTGTTAGATCTCTAAAGAAAGTTGACATTTGATCAAACACAAAAATCAGATACCAAGCACTGAGTCTCTTCTGTTATTTGCCTATTTCTATGCCAACTGATGCAATAATATGTGCACTGTGTCTTTCTGCTGGAAAGATCCATGGCTGTGATAATCCAGCATCTTCGTAGAGCAAATGAAAATCTTCAGAGCGCCAATTGTATGACATTGTGAATCTTACTAGCCAGGTACTTCATATTTGTCATCTTCCCATTTCTGGACATGTATTATGAGACTCCGATTCACAGAAGGTGTCCAGGATATGACAAATCAGTACCAGGAAAATCCAAGGTTTTGAAAGCAAAATTTATTGTGAGGAATTCACACTCACATTACTGTAGATTTTACAAATAGACTTTGTAGTCCATAAATCCCTGAGCTTAAGGGGAGCAGATAAGCTGGTGCAATACATCCACAGTAACTTTAGAGTGACAGATAACATGGTGGTCAAAGAAGACAAGATTCAGTCAGTGTGATAGTGCGTTGCAGCTACATATACTTTCTGAAGCCATTAAGGCTGGTGTTTTCTTTCACTGTAAGTCACCGTTTATTGTTGAAGTGGTATGTGAAGTCAAGAGCTAAAGGTGTCAGGATCCACAACATCTTTAGAAAATTAATATATTTGGTTGTAATGGTGTTTACTGAATCATATTCTTCTGCCCTGATTTCTGATATGTTAATGTAGGAAGAAAGAAACAAACACAAAACAAAACCAAAATAAAAACAGTGATGTTCCCAGATATAGAGTTGTGACTCTCAGTGGCTTTGTGTGAGCACATGTGATTTTAATTCTTTGACTCAGGAAGCACAAAGAGTTTGGCACCTGGCTGTGAGGAACTATCAATGAATTTCTCTGGGGTCGATGGCTCTCAGTTGTAATAGAGCCATTTAAGCCAGGTCTTGGGCCAGCTGTCATGTGTTGGCATAAGCTGCGTGGGGAAGGATGATGTGGAAGCAAGAGAGCAATAGGTGTAGCATGTGCTTACCAGTCTGCTGAGTTTTAAGTAGTGTTCTCTTTATTTATTTAATTCTAGGTAGACTTTCATGAAGTCAGATCTTCCCTGTTAACTTAAATTTCATGTAGGATTACAAAGGGTCAGGGCTGGATTTAAGTATGGACAGTAATGTATGACTCTTCACACTCACTTTTTCTCCTGGACCGAGCAGTTCAGGAGACATGTTGGTATTGGGATTGTGGAAGAAGACTTTTTTTCAACTGTTCATTCTATCATTGCCATGTATTATTGGTCAGTGGCCATGCAGAATGTATTGCAGCAAGGGGTATATAAGAATTCCAAGAGGATACTCTTGGGAAAATAGAGAGAAAAAAAGAAAAAAAAAAAAAAGAAAAATAAAGAAAGAGAGTGAAAGAAAATTAGAGCAGCAGAACAATATCCACAATGAACTTTGATAGCTGAAATGGAAGGAAGTGCACAGGTTATGATTCCAGTCAACTTTTTAGGTATTTTATAGAATCAGTTCAGCAAGATGATGCAAGCTTTGGCAGCGGTAGATAATGTTTCATTCCTGTTGGCTCCATCTCACTGTCTGATTTTGCTAATTACAATAGTTTGAGCCATCAAAGACAAATTACTGAGACTATCTGCAAATATGGAATAAAGTGCACAAATATTTTTCATGCAGCAATACTCTGAGTTTCATAAATAAAACTTTTGCTTCTCTGTGCATACTGAGAAAACATAAAGATCAAATATCTACAGTTTTCATTAAATTCTGAAACACATTAATCTTTAGAATTGAGATCATTAGATTACACTATTACACTATCTGTATCTCAGTAGAGAGTAAAAGTCAGAGGAAGGCATAAAGCCTAAGTGTCTTTGGCTTGAGCCTTCCATATGCTTTAGAAGGAAGAGAAATGCCAGTGGTAGATTTTTATTTTATTTTATTTTATTTTTTGCAGCTTCTCTTTTTTCATAGACACCACTTTTCTTTCCAAAAAATATTAAGGGTTTGTAGGCTTTTGGCTAGCTTGGCAGCAAAGACAGTATTAAGCACCTGCATTTAAAGCGTGCACGTGTGTGTATTTGCCACTTCCTATCCATCTGTGAAACGTGGCAAATGTCAGTGGGACATGCATGAGGGGTTATGCAAAGCATGTGATGCATACCCAGTCATAAAAAAAATAAAACTTGAGAAAACAGTACTTCATGCCACAGAGTGACAAAAGGAGATAGAAGAGCTGACCTTATTCTTTATCTATAACAAGAAGCATACAGAACTATCGAGAAACATGCCTGAGCTGGGGCAAATACTTTCTTTAACCTTGTGGTGCTACAGCTGCTAACTCAGGTCCTTTTCCACCTGAGTCAAGCAAGGCAGGGAAAGAACTTTGATTCCTTTGTTTTAAAATAAAGTTGTTACTTCACCAAATGCGAAGAGAAGAGTTCCCCTAAATTATTGCTGTGTGGAAAGATTTGTTGAAGGAACATTGGAAGATGATGGTATGAGGAAGTAGGAATGTGTTTGAAATAATCATGATATAGAAATTAATTCTGCTTTCATATGTGATATATCAAATGCCAAGGGGAAGCAAAGTTCAGAAGGGATTGTGAATTGGGATTGTCAGGAACTGTGTGTGTATCGTTTTGGGTTTTATAGAACAAGCTTGGTCATCACTTCACTGATATCTTAGCACTGGTTCATCTATTAGTGCAGTTTAATAGGGTATCCTAAATAAATGGCTTGTGGGAATCAACTAATGTGTAATACCTTCACAAAACAATATGTTCATTAGATGGTGTTGTGTGATAGTTCAGTGCTGGGCAAAGAGCTTTTACTATGATTCGCTTGGTCTTGGGGGAAGCACAGGCTGTGTGCATCTCTGTCACATTGCCTCCCACCTTCAGATGACATGCATCTCTTCAGCAAAGAATATTGGTGGCAACCAATAAAATGCAAAACACTAGGCTTGTGACCCCAGTCAGAGCTATGGAAGGCAATAAGTCTTTGTTCATGGGACTGTGGAAGGTGCCACGTATCTGGGACTTTGGAAAGATTTGAGTTTTGTTTGTTATGCCAAAGGCCATGATCAAGTTTGATATACGAGTCTGTCATTTTGGTAGCCTTAATTGGGTGATTAGGTTAATAGTCTAGGATTTAGAGAAAAGGGTTCAATTTTCTTTGTTTTTTTTCACAGTTTGCTAGCACATGACTCTCATACCTCAAGTGCTCATTTGGCCAGGACTGGTCTTGGGTATGTTGGAAGGAGAAGTAAATTGAAAGATGAGATACTCAGATTTATTCTGAGGAAATCAGTGCTGTGTAATCTCATAGCTAGACACTCCTTAAGTGCAGTTTTAAGTAGGGTGCACTACAGAATGTATATTAATAAAATATGAGGCAGTAAGATTCTGTTTTCACTGAGCCTGGGTGGTTTTCTTTCCTGGAATCCCTTTGAAATAGCAAGAATGCAGTCATTTTAGCCTGTTCATTAAGTGCATTATTTAATCCCACACACTGTAGTTCCTTAAGCATAGAAACAATCTATTTTACACTCAGTGGGAACAATGAGATGCCCCAGAGCATGTTTAAAACAGAACTCCCAGACACAATTACTTGGCTTAAAAGAGTCTGAGCTGCGTTTATTATTATGGAAAAGCTCACCAAAATATGCAAACAAAGCCCAGTCATTTCTATTCAATATTACTTTATTTCTTAGAACCTGAACAATATGACTAAATACTAGAAAAACTTTTTATGACTAAAGTCTGTCTCTTCCTCAAGTATAACAAGTCAGCTCTAAGCTTTTTTTTAATAAATTTTAACTGTTTTCTTTTTTTTCCCCTACTTTTCCCCAGTATGTATTCATAGCTCTCAGGTCATTTTCAGCTGCTCATTTTCTCAATGTTATATCTGGAATTATATACATTGTATTTAGAATAAGTGACATACATTACAGTATGTGTTGTCAAATGGTTTGTGTCTGTGCATTTGTCATGCACAGATACATGTACATGCATCCTATGTCCCCACACTTGCAGACGTGCCAAAGCTGTTTGTATGCGTGTATGATTTTAAATAATTATATATTTCAATATATAAATATTATATATATTACATAAATATTATATATTTTATAGAAATATATAATTTGCAGAAATATTACAAAATACTTCAATTTAAAGGAATTATTATTTTTTTTTTTTTTTTCATGGAGCACTGGTTTCAGAATATTTGCTGAGTGAAAAGCGATAGACACTGCTAAACTCTATAAGACTTGCAAATGAAATGCTGTCTTACTGCATTTCTCTTTTCTAAAATCTTTGTGTCTGAACTGTGAATGTATTTTTCATGCCTGGATTTCAAGAGAGCCCTCTCAAGAGACTTAAATAGAAACCAAATAAAACCACAGCATCTTTGTTTGAAAAAGTCTCTGGGAAAGATTATGCAGTACTTAAATCCTTCTCTGCTTGTAGCAGGTCCTTTGGATGTCAGGTTGATGTGTTTAAATTTTTTTTTCAAAAAAAATTAATAATAATAGTAAAACGACCCAACATGGAAAAACTTTTTTATGTGTTAAAAAAAAAAAGTACAAAAATTTTAAAGCAGGAAAGATAATTAAGATTTTTCTCCTCTCCCTTTATTTTTCCCTCCTTTGTCACTGATGTTGAAGTGATTAAGTCTTAAAATATATTAAGCTAACAGAATTAGGAGAGTTCAAAATCTCCTGTTCTGGATGAGGAGGAGCAAAGTCTGGTAGGTAAGCTTGAAAACCACTGATGACAGACTAAAACAGGTTGCCCAAGGAGGTTGTGGATGCCCCATCCCTGAAAGCATTCAAGGCCAGGCTGGATGTGGCTCTGGGCAGCCTGGTCTGCTGGTTGGCAACCCTAAATGTAGCAGGGGGTTGAAACTAGATGATCATTGTGGTCCTTTTCTACCGAGGCCATTCTGTGATTCTATGAATCCCCTCAGCTCCATGGGCTGGAGGTAGAAGACGTCTGTGAAATTCACAGGGCCCTGTCAGTGTGGGGTGGGGGGTGTGATTGTGATGGAGGGGCAGCAGCAAGAGGGAAATTGTTTTGTAGAATCTCTTGCCAAATTTATGGATTTCCAGTGTAGCAGGACAACACATCTTCTGCATGATAATGTTTTAAAACCATTGTGGGCGATCCTGTAATTTAATGCTGGCAGGAAATTACCCGTAGAGAAAGAGGAGGGAAGTGCTGAGCATGGGGAGATCTCCCTGGCAGTGCCATGCCCAGGGTCATGCCTTGGCAGCACAGCTCCCACTGCTCATCACACCCATGGCTGAGCTCAGCCTCCCCTCCTGCTGCTTAACCTAAATTTCCCTCTTCTTAACATCATACTGTTGCTACTAATGATACCTTTGAGCTATCTACTAAATTATTCTTTCTCTGACTTTCAGCTTTTCCTTTCAAATACATGAGGAATTTCCAGCAATGCTTTTAGCATAGATGGGCTGGGCTTACAACCAATTACTGTATTTAACTGAATCCCAAATGATCTTAAATCTGAGACAACTTCCTAAGTTCTCAGGGTTAGCTGAAGGAAAATGTTTTAAATTAGTTTTATCAATACTTTCAACGATTTTGCTCATTTTGGCTGTTATATTCCATTGTAGTTTGGAGGAAAAAAAAAAAAAGACAGCCTTATTTTTCTTCCTGTTAGGTTGTGGTGTTTTTTTGATTTTCCCATTATAATACGCTTGCACAGAAAACCTGTACTGAGGGAAGAACAAATATAGGAATAATAATAATAAAAAAAAAGATAACATGATTTCTCTCAGTAACATCTAAATGAGAGTTTGTGGAAAAAAGTTGCAAAAAAAAAAAACAAAAACAAAACAACAAAACTTGAATAGCATACCTTCTAACTGGAAAAAAAATCACTTGTGAGAAGTCAGTTCTTGTTGTAAGAATAAGGACAAAAAGCCATCAGTCTGTTCTGTTGTACAGAATGTTTGTTCACAGGTTTATAAGGAATTTGATCAATAAGCTTAGTGCTAGCTGAGAGTGCTGTGATATTCTGGGTCACGGTGGTGAGTGTGATGAGGTCTCCGAGGAAGAAGCTGCCACTGGAATTGCTTGTGTGAAGGATCCTGCCCTTTCCATGTGCTTCACAGCAGGAGATAGATCTATCACTTGGAAAGTTCCAGCCCAAGGGCAACTAATACATGATATCTTGCAACTTTAGGTATGTTTTTTTTTTGCCTTAGAGGTGAATTTCCAGCACTCCTTCAGTTTTAAATCTTTGAAGGATGTTGCAAGGGTTATCTTGGATTCAATAAATACTTTGTCTATCTCAGGGCTCTCTCATATTGGAGGGAGAGTGCTTAGTGGTTTTATAGCATGAAGATCTGGGTAGTGCAGAGGGAAAGATCCCACAGCTTCTGGGAACTACAGGGCTGCCTAGAAATTCACTTATCTGCAACCTGACAAAAGGCAAAGCAATACTCAGGCTCAGTTCCTGCTGTTTGTGGTGCCTTACCAGATGGTTCATGTTGAGGGTGCTGCCCTGGTTCTGCTCTACCCCAAACCATCTCGTTGTGATCAGCTGACTGTGCTGTTGACAAAAACCAGATATTTAATACATTATATTGTAATTAATTCCAGAAAAACAAACAAACACAAAAAAAACCTGTTCCAGAGTTGTTTCATTCTTTTCTTTGAAAGGGCATATTTTGGATGTAGGGCTGTTTTTCGGTCTGTGTAATTACAGATTCACCTTTCCGGCACTGTTGGGGGTTGGAGGCCCTACTAGTGTCTGTAACAGCCAGAGACTGGTCTTTGTGAGGCTCTCCATTTATAAAGACTTTCATGCAAAGTGCATTCCCTTGTGCTTTCCTGGATAAAACATCTCAGATGCCCACAACTTCACAAACCCATTCTACAGCCAAGTCTCGTATCTCCCTCCAGTATAGCAGATTTCTGTATCAGCTATTCAGTTCATGCCTCAAAGCTTCCCTTATTCACCTTGATCCTATCTGTTAGCAATAACTGGTCAGCTTGTCCCTGGGAGCTTTAGCAGTGTACAAAAATCCTGCTTGTCTATTGCTTTTCTGATGTTGGTTGTCTTTTCCCTTACAGCCCTTAAGCAGCAGGACACCTGTTCTCTTTCCTATTTGTGTTCTCCTAGTCTAGTCCTAAAGATAATAAAGTCTTGTTAGGATTCTTTCTCTTAAATTCATTAGTTTCATTGTGCTTCATTTCACAGACCAGATTATGATCCTCAGATGACTGCTTTCAGAGGCATAAAGGGGTACTTCATCACTAGCATGCTAAGGCATTCAAATGTTTCTTTTTGTGTGAATGAGCAGAGGTCATATGTTTGAGTCTCACTTCTGTGGTGGTCATTGAATCCAGCTGTGTTAGATAGCAACCTGGCTCCTTTCTGTCATTATGTGATCTGAGGAGAGATTTGGGATGGGGAAGAAGGTTATGTGCAAGCTGGAGACAGCATATGCAACTGAGTAACATGTTACTGTATGCGCTGCTTCTTCCTTCTGCTTGTGCCAAAATAAGATCAGAGACAGTTGGTTTTTGCTATCAATAGATGCTTTAGTGAATCAGGCACTGGTCAGAATGGAAAAAGGAATGATAGCTGGTAAAGGACGTAAGTTCTCTGATAGGTACCTGAGACTTTAAGGTGTATGGATAGGACAGAAAGCACTGTTCTGTGCAATGGATCATAGATATATTTGCTTTTCTTCTTGTAATGATGGAAAGTGGTTTTGCACAAGTAGAATATGTTTGTGTGAGCATGTTAGCAAATAGCCATGCACGGAGCTTCTAATTCAGAGGCAGAGGGTGCACACTTATTACTGAAGATGTAGTATTGCCTGTATTGCCTGTATTGCCTGTTATTGCTAATATGGTTCATTTATTTTTCTTCTGAAGTGCATTATTCCTTCTCACTTGTAGTGCTCCATATTTGTGAGCATTGCTAGACATAAAGACATAATCCTTCCACTCAAATATATCTTGTAATGTTTTAAAATTATCACCAGATTTTGTTGTTAGTGCTGAATAACTTAAGAAAAAGAGAAAAAATAATTCTTAGAGCAGACTGTGAGTTGATAGTTCTTTTGCTAATTTAAACTCTGACTATCCTTTCAATTAATCTGAACGTAATTTTTGCTACGTCCTTCACTAAGGATGAACCCTTTGGTTTTCAGATTTAAATGCTGCATTCTGTTCATCCTCTGTCCTCTTTTTCCAGTTGCAGAATCCCTTAATAAAACAGTTGAAAGGAGGAAAATCTTAAGAAATGTCACATTTACTGGCCTTTGCTTTTATTCTTACCTGGGCATCTACTCATGCCTACTGCTGAAAACAGGGTATGTCTAGGCATATGTTTTGTGCGGCCTTATGTAGCTACTCTTGTGTTTGCATTTCACTTCACAGTGGTTTGAGTTTACAGGAAATAATCATATAATTATTTCCTCTTTTTGATGAAATGTACATTTGGCTGCAATTTCAAGTTGCATAACCTTATGAGTCCTTTGCGTCTCATTTCCTGTGAGCTCTCCTAATGATGGAAGGAGAAAATTCACATGGTTTCTCATAAGCTATTCATGTGGCTTGAGTTTGTAAAGTACAGGGATGTTCTGCGGACTTGGAATTGTAAGGCAGTAAGTGAGCAAGTCTCTATATCTTGGAAGGGAAAATAAGAAAGGAACACGTGCTCAAGTTGTTTATGAAAATCTTGTAGCTCCTAACAGCCAGAGATGGCTGAGCTGTGTGGGTAGAGCTTGATGGGTGCTGGAAGGAACCCAGCACCAGCTCTGTGAATTCAGTTTTACGACTACAGGGCACTGAGATGAGAGGCAAGAGACTTGATACTACTCTAGCACTCTAGTCATCCCTCTGCTCTGCAGTGTTATTTCTTCTTCCTTTACTTCCACAGAGCATCCCAGGGAATCTGTCCATAATGAGTTTCCATCATTCCCAATTGTGAGGGAGAAAGCGAAGGGACTTGTCAGTAGTCTGCTGTGTAGGATGCCAACAGCAAAACTGAAAAAGAATCTTCCATCTCAGGGCTTATCTCTACAGTCAGTCATGAAAAGAAAGGCTGTTGCCATTTCTCCTCCTCTTCTCACCATCTGAGGTTGATCCAGCTCTGATTGTGCCGTTCTTCAGCTATCAGTGAGCTATCAATAATAAACAAGTCAGAGAAAGCAGGATATTTTGGGGACCTGATCAGGATTGGGGCCTACCTGTTGGGCATAGCTGGACTGTGACTGCCAGATGAGCTCGTGTCAATGTACCGTCATGTGCTGCTTGGGGTGTTACTGAGCCTCTTGGATCTTCAACATTGGCTGAACCATCTGGGCACCACTGTAATACAGATAACAACTAGGCAATAAAGGAGAAGCATACGTTGGCTCAGTCACTGTACTAATAAAATATTACACTATGTTGGAGAAGCTGTCCACTGATTTTCAATTTTCAATTCAGAAGATAGGCACCGGAGTGTACAATGTCTTACTGTCCACAGGGCTGATTTAGGTTTTAATACAGGATTTGTAATCAGATTTTTATTTTTATTTTTAATTCCACCTCTCTCTTGCTTGATAGTCTTCTAATAGCTTGGGATCATTTCCAGCACTCTTGTCTGGTTGATCAGTGAGGATTAGCTTTCATGAGGTCTGCAAGCCTTCATTACTTCTTGAGGAATAATGTTCTGCTTATGTAGACGCTAAGAAAGCAAGAAAACATTTACTGGAGACCTATGATGCATCTACCCTGTTATCAAATCAGCACCATTGTGAGTCAGCTAACTCTTCCGAACTCCCGTTTGGTGTGTATTGTTGCCTTCACCAAAATCATTTCCAAGTCTGCGAGATTTGTGATTAAGAATGGAAAGCATAAGATTTTCTGAAATGACACAGATTTAACTCTTGTTTAATTCTTACTACTGGCTTCAAAAATTAGTGGCTTCCTGCTATTTATCAGAATTAAACTGTGGACAAAATTCTCACTTGTATCAATTGAGTTCTCTCCATTCAACCACTCTTACTGAATTCTTGGCACATTAAAGGCACTGTAAGCCGTTTTTAGACCACCCTTTAGGTGTCTGGCACACTCTAAAGCCAACGTTACAATGCTTCTTATTTTTCATAAAATTTCCATAACAACTAAAAGGTGAGATTAAGGGGCTTAAAATTGTGATAGAGACATGCATTTGGATAATTCATTTTAATGATGTAATATCCTTCCATCCTTATTCTGTGGCACATGGTGGTCCTGGAAGCAGCTCTGGCTTTGTTTTTAGAAGTGTTATGAGGACTCTGAACCTTTGACCTTTTTTCTCCTTTCTGTATGTAGAAAGTCCTGGAAAATTCCCTAATGGCACAAATTATAGGAGGCACAGTCTTGACTCTGAGAACTCTTGTATACACTCCCTCCGTCTGCTTTTTTTCCCTCCTGCATTTGTCAGACTGTGAGAAAAAGATAATCTTCATTTTACACAGGGGGAATTGGATGCAGTAGAAATGTTTCACAGCAGTAGAAAAAATAATCTACATATAACCCCCCTCAACATGGTGTTCAGATGTATGGGTTTTTTATTCCCTCCTCTCCCAGTCATTGCTATTCTTGTTGCTGAATGGTGACGAGAGAAATAACACTACCTCTCCTATCTCAGAGCAGGAAATCAGCAAGTAAAATATATGCATGTGCCTAAAATTCAGCAACAGGAGCTATTGCCAATTTAAGCTATTGTTCTCCTAATTTGATGAAAAAAAGGCAGTCTTACTGCCTTTATAGTAAAAGCCTCAAACAGATTAGGTCAAGTCTCTGCAGACAAAGTAATTCTGTGGTGCTTAAAATGATAGGAACTAATCTCCATGAAAGCTGAGTCCAGGGGTATAGGCTATTAAAGACATCTATGTGCTATAGGCAGAGGAGAAGGTAAGAGGTCCAGCTCATAATGAGAAACGATAACTCTACACACTTTGTTTACAGTTTACCCCAAAGACCACAGATTAACACAAATCTCAGAGCATCTTTATTATGGCACTGCATTGGAGAGGGGGCTGCCAACAGAGGATGGAATTGCTAAGTAGGCTGGGACCATCTGTCCTCTCAGGGAGGTGAAAACGTGCATGATTGAGTGACACCTGCTTGTCAAGTGTGGCCTGCTGGGAAATTTTCTCTTGGATCACTGAGCTCAGAGTACATTACCTGCATTAAAATCAGACAAACAATCTCATGAGCATTATGCATTTAAGCAACTTATGGCAATATCAGAATAAAACATATATTCAAGATCTCCAGATTTTGCAAGATCAGGAACTAATGCTTTGTTTTCCATTCTGGCAAGCTTAGTTTCTGGTGGAAATTGAGCATTTGAAAAATACACTTTCTGTTATTTTAAGGATCACTGGAGATAAACCAACAGGAAATACATGCTGGCTTTTTTCTTTTTCTTTCCTTGAAAAGCAACGACTTCTTACAAACCAAGTCTTTGCATGCATAAAAGTACTGTCCCTCTGAAACTGAACAATTTTGATTGCACTCTGCCTAAAGCAAGGAACTGCCCCTTTTAAAATATTTATCCACCTCAGACCACGTTTCAGCAGTATTTACTAAAACCTTGAAAAGAAGGATGGAAAAACAAGAGTTGACACTTCTGTCTGAACTCATGTTGTTGAGAAGAAAGCTGCTCCTTTCCTCCCTTTCAAAAGGCACCACAGCTTGAGCTAAGGTCAGAGTGTCACCTTGAATTTCCAGTACAAATCCCGATATTCTTCTCTTGCATGGATATCAGCTTGATCATTAGATCTAAATCTAGATGGCACAGGTAAATCACAGGTGGCTTTATCAGTGGTTATAATGAAAGGGGTGTTTGTGTCAGGATTTGACCTTTAATGTGATTCTTCTTTCAAGCAAAAGCTCACTTACTTTGTGTTAAACAGAAAAAATGTTTATCTTTAAAATCTGTTTTTGATTCTAGTCAGCATTTTCACTTGTTGAATTCCAGAGTTTAGGCTCAAAAATGATCTGTTGAAAACAAACACAAAAGTAGCACGAGAAGTGGGCGAGAGAAAAAAGAAAGTGGTTAGTAGTAGATTTGTATCTTGAGTCAACAACATTACCAGCCCTATTGCAAAATAACTTGTAACTCTGTTATTGATTTAATGAAGTAGTAATTCTATGGATCAGGGTCATTAAAGTTTATTAAAGATAATGAAAAAATGTTCACTGGATATCCAGTTAGGTCCTTGCAGTATTAAGAGGGTATGCTTCACTTTTCTAGCCAATAAATCTCGTGTTTCTTCTGGAAAGTACAGTGAAGGCTATCTATGTGACTTTCAGTGTTGTGAGTGCCGAAGCAGCCAGTGCAGTGCTACATGTGTATGTATGTGTGTGTTTATCTCTGAGAACAGAAATCCAAGTAGGAACAGTAGAACCCATCATTTTACTGCGTAGTCACCAAGTCCTTCTGCTATTAGTTCTGATGAAAGTTGTATTTGCTTATAAATGTTAGTTCCAAGAGCTCTGGGAGATCACAGCTGAATCAGTTCCTCTGTTCTGCAAAGAGCTCATTGATTTCCCTTGCTGCTAGTCCTGTTGGAGACCAAGGCATTATGGGGTCAACTCCATCTTTATGACTGTGGATGATGTATTCAGGGATGTAGATGAGATCTGATGCTGATCTGGAGCAGTGGTGCTGGGGAAGGTGGCAGAGCTCTCCTCCTCTTGGATGTACCTCTTCAGTCACCACTAAGGTGGTATAGATTTTATTGGGTCTTGGCATTGCTGGGTCTCTATTTATCTTTAGAAATTTCATTCAAACAGAGAAATTTGCGGAGATATGTTAATACAAAACAAGCAGAAATGAAGAGCAAGGTCTCTTGCTCTTAAGCAAACATCTTGCCTCTCTATTGTGAGGCCTTGCTGGCAAGACATGCTGCGTTTCAAAGGGATGAAATGATTGTGTTAACCTGAACATTTCTTCAGTGACCTCACTCTGGCTGTTGCCATGCTTACCTGCAAATACAAAAACAAACAGATGGACTGGTGCTCAGCCAAGGAGTCAGGAAAGGTCTGTTCAGGGGGGAGAATGATTACACAGTAACTTCTTTTTTTTTTAATTTATGCTAAGTTGTTTAAACTGGAGTGCTGGAAAACCAAGTGCTGTTGGGGAGTGTGCAGACATGGGTTCATCCTGACAAGCAATACTCCTTTTCGGTTGCTGGGATGATGAGAAAATGCTGGATATGGAAATGTTGTCTGCTATTAAAGATGATAGTGGTTATGTTCTGCTCTGCTCTCAGGAACTTTAATTGAGGGCTTTAGGTAATTTTTCAAAGTGGATTGCAGGTGTGGTGCTGCTGCTCTTCTTTGAGCAGCGTTTTGTCATTTCTGAAGGTGCCATTATTTTTCTTTCTGAATGACTGACTTAAGAATATTAATTTTAAATGCATTGATGAAAAAACAGCTTATAACTCCCTGCTCCCTCCCCCCCCCAAAAAAAAAATAAAGAAGGAAAAAAAAGGAGAAAAAAGAGGCATACATGCTACAGGGTTTTCTTGTGTGAAAAACACTTTAAAACAATTAATTTTATTCTATCTCAATTCTTCTGCTGTCTCATCTCCAGCACACCTGGTGTGTGTGTATTAAGTGCTGTGATTAATATCTGTCAGATATGGTTTGTTTTCTCACTAATTCTTTAGCAGTGTGGGAATCCTGTGAAAGGAATTCCAATAGCTTTCTCTTTCTCTTTTAGTTGTATCTAATGCTCTGTGTTTGCTGGAGATAATTCTGTTTCTTGAGGGAATTGGAAACTGGGCTCAGCTGGATGTTTCCCAAGAAAATCCTTCCCCCCCAGAAAATTCCTGCTGCTTAAATCCAAAATAATCTATGGAGATGGAAGAGCACAGGAAGAGTTTCAGTAACTTTTATCTTTTCTTTGAGCTTACCTGCCCAGTGAGTGCTGAGGAGTCTGTCCAGCTCATGTCTGTCTCTGAGACCTAAAAGGTTTGGGATCCTGGAAGCCTAGACTGCTGTCTACTGATCTTGTAGTTCCTGTGCAGCTTCCAGCATCTTTTCAGGTTGTCTTGTTTCCAGTTAAAATACTATCAAAGCTCTGGGAATCTCTGAAGCTCATAGATCTCAGCAGCTTTATATGCAGCTTGCTATGAGTTGTGTTCCCTCATTTTGAACTGGCATCCCTGAGAGACCGTCTCAGAGAAGAGTTTCACAGTGATTGAGACCACTTGCACTGGCGCAGAGCTCCCAGAGAGAATGGTTGCTAACCATGCAAACAACCCACAGCCTGTTGAGTTGGTGGTTGTAACACAGCCAACAAAGTTCTCCCACCACTACCAGTGTCAATGGTACCTGGGCAACTGGGGAGACATTCCCATCTGCATGGTACATTTGGATCTTGGTTATTTTTGAGATTTTGTTCCAAATTGGGATGAAATTGTCTTTTAAATGGAGTCACTTCTGTCCAGAAAGATGTGCAAGTGTAGTTGGTATGCTCTTGTGCATCCTGTTGCATGGTGTATGACTAGCAAATAAATTAAACCTCCTGTAAAGCTACACTGTAACCTGGAAGACTTTTCTTTTTTAAAAGTCTGTTTTAAAAATTGATAATTGCTATGCATTCATGTGGTCACTGCTTTCTTCTTTCAGAACTTAAGACCTGATTTCTATTGATGTGAAGGCCACTTTATGACAATCTCACTGTTCAACTGGGTCATTCAGTAGATGTAAATACAATTTGCTCCTACCTTGAGGTCTGTTTGCATCACAGAAATCTTTACAGTGGCCTTTGTTTAAATGTGAATTGAGGTTTTGAACTGCAAATAGATTTACTATGGTAAAGAAACACAAAGATGCCTTAGGCCTGTTCTGTTGTCATTCACAGAGGAAGATATCAGGACTTCAGTGGTTTTATTCTCAGCCTACAGAAGTGTGACTAAGAGGTTCCTTGTGTTTCAGTTCTGATAGGGGCAACAGAGAAAAAATATTTCCTTGGTCAGATATAGCAGCTTCCTTCTATTGTCTCTTACTTGCATTTTCCTTTTGTTATTTTTTCATATATTTTCATTTATTTCAATATTTATTTATTTAGTTAGTTAGTTATTAAGAAAAGCAGTGTGCAAGCAAGTGACTCTTGTTTGAAACACAGAAAATGATTAGGGCCCTACAACTGAACAGGCTGTAACATGCATTCAGAGCTGATTGTCTCAAATGTTGGGGCTCTACTCCACTCCCTCTGTTCTGCAGTTACGGGCTTGAAAGCACCTCAGGCAAAAGACTGTTGGAGCAGTGAGAGCTCTGAAATTTTTGTTTGCATAAATTCATAACTAAATACTCTGGTGTGAAAGAGAAAGGGATAAAATGTTTTTCTTGCTGATTAGCAATTCTAAATCAGCTGGTTCTTTCTGTTGGTGGGGGCAACAAAAATGCTGTCAGACCTAAAAATGCTTATGTTTATCTGGGAATACAGTAATGCTTTTGCTCGTTTTACATGTACAGAGTGTACATTCAGTGAAGCACTCAGGGAGTCTATCATTCAGAGAATGGGAATCTTTGAGCAATTAATAATTCAGGTCTGATGTGCACCATAGTATGGCATCAATCTAGAAATTGTGCACAGGGTAGTCCATCAATTATTTTGTTCTTCCATCCAATTTTGAATAATTGTTTATTTCTATTTTTTTTTTAATTTGCTCTGGAAAATCAACTTTTTCCAGCTTTCACAGGAGTAGCTACCCTTGAGAAAACAGAGCTCAAGTAAAATCTTTTCCAACATATTCTTAGCTGATATTGAATGATACAAAATTTCAGAATATATTCAGTGTATGAATTAGGATATATTTAGTAGTTGCTCCTACACATTTTCCTAACCATGCTGGGATGTAATTGTTATTAGAGATTGAATACTTCAGATTTTATTGTCAAGGTTTTCTATATTCAAATCTCTGAAGAGATTTGATTATAGAAGATTATAAATATGATGGTGTTGAAGTATTTGCTTTCACATTGTATGAGATGGTCAGGAGAGTTGGTTTTGAGGCATTTGCATGTGGCAGGTGCGGTGAGTACATTGTAGATACAGGATCAGGACCCTGGACCAAGCTGCAGACAAGTTAATTCCCAGTTACTCTGAATTTTACAGAGTGGATGCCTGAACTTGAGTATGACACATCCAGGGTTTTATCTGGACATGCCACTTGGGTGTGCTGTCCCCAGGTGTCATCCTCTCTTATTTTCTGACAGTGTTTGTCCACCTTCATTTACTGTTCTTTGCTTGTGTTGAAAATGCATTCCTAAGGGAAACCATTTATGTAGCAAAACAAACTAGCAGTGTTGAAAAAATAGGCTTGCCTTTAGTAGAGCACATTAAGTTTGCATCCCATATTGCGTGTGCCTGCACAATAGCCCACCGGGACACTGCACTGGAGCCATAGCAGCAGACATAGTTCCATCAGATTTGGGTTGTGCTTGCAGTCTTGCCACTTAACAGCTTTGATTTGCAGCAAATCATCCTACTTCTCTGTGCTCTTCTTTGCTTTCTTATTCTTCTTCTGTGTTGTCAGGTGCATGTTATTAAAGGGAAAGAAAAGAGGAAGGAAGTGTAGCCCTATTCCTTTCTGTCTTCTGAGAACCATCGAGGTGGTATGTTTTTGGGTTATGGGGCACAGGAGAAACCATAGAGCCTTCATTTCCTTCCAATCACTCTTTCATATTCAGATCAGATCTGTAGAGGCAAAGTCTGCAGCTCAGTATGATTTTGTGCAGCTTCTACCACAGTACCAAAATTCATCTAGAGAGTTGTCGTTCAGACCCTACAGAAATTTAAATAATTATGGTGAGCTTTATGCTTTGGCTGCTTTGGAAAAGTAAGCTCTGTTTCAAACCAGTACCAGTTTGGAAAGACAGTCACTGCAGCTAGGGCTCTGCCTTGCAAGCCCTCATGACCTGCCTCTTGCTGTTTCCTGAACAAGCTGCTGATGCTCTAGGAATTTATTTAATGGGGACCAAATTGCTGAGGGTAGCTGCTTGCAGCCACATCCACATCATTTCTGTCTGGAATTTGGTTTGATGGAGGCACAGAATCAGTATCCTCCAGGTAAGCCATGTGACACAGATTTACGGTTTTAAATAGATAGGCGGCGTGAGGACAACCATGCTCTGGCCCAGCTGCTGTTTCTTGATGCTTACTCCCATGAGACATATGAAAGCACCTAAAAATCTAAGGAAGAGGTAGAAAGGGGAAAAAAAAAAAAGGCCAAGGTTGTTGAGTGTGAAGAAATTTCCACCATCACCATGAGGATGAAAGCACTGGAAAGACAGCTAAAAGCTGTTGCATGTCAATCACATAAAGGGTAGAAAGCATATGCACTGCAGTTAATGCTCTGAGCAAAGGGGAAATTAAAATCAACTAGTGTCTGGGTGTTAATTATATACTGAGCTGCTAATAAGTTGGAGACGGTGTGAGTATCCACTTCTGATGCATGTCAGCCTTGCAAGACAAATACAATGAAAGATAAGACAATTTTGAGTGGTATAATATTAACCAGGGTGGTACAGGTAAAGTTAGTAAGGAGTGCTGGCACTGCACCTGTACAAATACTCCTGCCCTTTTCAGGGCACTTGCTGGCAGTGATGCACAATAAAGGTGCATTGATCTCTTTTATCTTCAAACCAGTTGTAAGGTCTAAAATACTGAGTGAACCAAAAGACCTCATTAACTTCAGCTATCAACAACACTGTCTAATGTGTTTAAAAGAAAAAAAGTTAAAAATCCCAAGCATCATCTCGAACAGTCCCCCTCTCATTATCTCAGCCCTTCCTGGAGAAGATCAATAAACAATTTGCATATTTTTTTATCAATATTTAATGTAATGCAGCAGGATGCTTTTGATGGCTCGGGTCCTTCTGTGCACTCTTTTAACATGACAGAGACTAAGAGCCCAGCAGGTGCTCAGGTGCTGGGGTCAGTTCCCAGTTAAAAACATTAGGGATTGGTCTGGCTGAATAATCTACAGCTGCCCATCCAAGGGCAGGAGTGAGAGCTCACAGAGCATGGTGATGAATTTTAACGATCCAGGAAGACAAATGAGCCTGAGCTGCCATGCAATTAGCGGGCTGTGGAAAGATGTGTTGGGTCTAAATGAGAGACATGATCTGCTCTTGACTCCTAGTGTGGTAGGAGCCCTCCCTCTGAAGGCTGTAATGAGGAAGGTAGATGAGATCCCAAACAGGTTGACAGAACAATTAAGGGGAAAATGGGAGTTGCTTCAAAATGTAGTATCCCCATGATGGTACAGATACATACAGAGCTTACCTTTGAAGAAATCTGTGCTGCTTTTCAAAAGCAGGTATGTGTTGAGGGATTTCTTTTCCCATGTGCTTATGTATACTTTTGCTTTTATTCCTGATTCAAGCTTTAGTTAAATAAGAAAAGATCTCAGAAGAAAAAGCCTGGTTCTGATCTTGCTTAGAGAGCAAACTGGGAGCAACTCCTCCAAATTCTCTCCGATGAGAACAAAATCCTGGCTGGTGCATCTTGTGTAGATGCATTATTAGTGCAGTAGACCAAAGGCAGATTTCTTCCAAGGATTGGGCCATTGTTTGACTCTGCTTGATTGGGACTTTAAAACTCTGTGATGAATGTGAGTGCACAGAACAGCTGAATCATACAATATCCCGAGTTGGAAGAGACACAACCCCTGGCTCCACATAGGACCACACAAAAATCAAAAGCTGTGTCTGAGGGTACTGTCCAAACTTTCCTTCAGCTCCAGCTACTTGGTGCCATGCCCTGGGGAGCTTGTTTCATGCCCACTGCCCTCTCGTGGAGAAGAACCTTTTCCTCACACCCAACTTGACCCTCTCCTGACACAGCTCACTGGAAGAGCTTCCCAAGTTCTGCCTGAAGGAAACTTTGAATTATTCCTCTATCTCTGAAGAAATGAGAAGATGAGTATTTTTAAAATGTGCCATAGGAAAATAATACAATTGTTAAAAATAAAAACAAACAATTGTTTATAAAGGGATCAAACTGCAGTTGCCAGCTATCTTCAAGAAGACTGTATACACGTCAAAATCTTACCTGATTCAATGGTGAATGGATGGCATTCAGGTAGTAAAAATAATATATCAGGAATAATCTATGCAATAAATTGATCCTTACTTTCCTGCCTGAACGGTAGCTAAAAGAGGGCAATTTCCTTGAACACTGCTCATTACTTGAACATACTTGATGATAGAAGATGATTATACACATGTTGTGCTGGAGATCCACAAGAGATATGTTTCTGTTGGTAGGACAGATTTAGCACTTCTGTTTCATTAGTTAGTAGTGATTTGTCACATAGGCCAAGTAATGTTGCTTCCTTTGGCTGGACATTATTATAAGCCATGTGGATACCTGCTTGCATAAATTGAAGTTACGGCTTTACAAATAGTGTTGCATGTTGTGATCTTTTATTCAGGGTCAGAACTGAGCTGATGAATGGTATGCAGTCAGTCTACTTTTCATGATATTGCAAAATGCAGAGGTTGTAGTGTTTGTGGAGGTAAACACAATTAACAAAGCAAACGGACAGAGAAAATTCATATTCAATGTCAAGGAAGTAGATATAGAAAGTTTTCACTGCATCTGCATATTATTAAAATTATTGAAATATCATGAAATTTCCATGGAGGGAGAATGCTTCTAAAGTATCCAAGCAGTCAGACCCAGTCTGGCTATGGGCTGAAACATTGTCAGGAGGTGCTTATATCAGTATTCAAGTAGATTGGGAAAATCTCTGAACTAGAGGATGTTTTTTTCTCCTGCACAGGACTGGTTACTGGTTGACAACATGAATACAGCCTTCTGTGATGGCTTGGTGCAGAAAGCACCAAGAAAGGGAGAAATCCAGGTGACATGATGCCTGCTGGGTAAACATAGTAT
Source organism: Tympanuchus pallidicinctus (assembly GCF_026119805.1). Classification (NCBI taxonomy): domain Eukaryota; kingdom Metazoa; phylum Chordata; class Aves; order Galliformes; family Phasianidae; genus Tympanuchus; species Tympanuchus pallidicinctus. The sequence goes on from NW_026294747.1 coordinate 50,121,673, forward strand.
TTTCACTGTGGTATTTTATTCCATCATTGGCTTTGTTACCTACTGTTCCATTCAGAGGTCTGAGCCATCTGTGAGTTCTGCTTAAGCCCACAAGAGCTATTTTGGCTTTGGGCCCTATATTTATATTGTGAGCCATTACTTCAATGCATGTAAAGATTTACAGCAGACAAGGACTAAGTATTGCTTTAGAAATGGAATACTCTGTGAATGAAGGAGCCAGGAAAATAGAAATGCTTTTTCTATGTATTGTGGTAAACAGACCTTTTCAACTCTAGATTAATTTTCAAATTGATTCATTTTTTTTTAGCTGTTCCTTTTTTTTTTTTTTTTTTTTTAAGTGTTCAGTTTTATTTTCCAACTAAAAACTCACCTTAATAATCACATTTTCTAATCACCTTTTTGTTTTAGGCCAGCTAGTAAGCATGGTACTCTTGAATCATAGAATCATTAGGTTAGAAAAGACCACTAAGTTCATCTATTCAAACTGTCAGCCCATCACCACCATGCCCACTATGTCCCTCAGTGTCCCATCTAAGAGCCTAATAATACATTCATGTAGGCCTATCTTCTAGAAATGTTTCACTTGCCCAACTTTACATTCTTGCCCAACATTTAAAAATGCTGACAATATTTGGGATACTTAGGGATCTGCTTTCATCTAGAAGTGGGAAAATGTGAATAAAACATCACAAAACAAAAATAAAAAATAAAAATACCGGTTTAAATTCATGCACCCCTTGCCTCAAATTGATGATGTCTTAAATAAGGGAATCAGCCTTATCCTGGCTATTTTACATCATTTGGGAGTTAGAATAGACCTCTTGCTTGTTAACAGAACTGAAAAAAAAAACAAAACTGGGAGACATCAGCAGGGGTAGTTTTCATTAGTCTTGCTGGATTTTTGAAATAGAACTCTCATACTAATATGCACTTCTATAATATATTTTGAGTTCTGCTGATGAAAATTGCTGGGTGGGATAACAATGAAGATTACTACCACTGAATATAGAGAAAATTAGTAAGGAAAATTTCTAGTGAAGTTTCTGATTTCTGAAATTGCTTGAACTGTGGACACTTGAATTAATGTACTCCTCCAATATCACTGCTGTTAGCTATGTCTAGGTATGGCTTTTTCTTCATGCATTTTGTCTCTAGACTCACAGTGGAAGTGACTGTTCCACTAATTTGTTGTTTCTTTTTTCCATATGCTGCATCACACATTGTATATTTTCCTTTAACCTTTAATTTGTGTGCCTGCTATGCTGCTACTGACAGCCTGGTGTTCCCCAGAAGAGATTCACTGAGTGCATTGAAATGTGGGAGCCCAGAGTTCATCATCTGGCCCTGAAGGTGGATTTACTTAATTCAAGAGAAGTGCAGCCGCTGACTAGGACAGTACTTATATAAGGGCTACGTCAGATTCTACTGTGGGTATTGTGTAATATTTTAGCTAGCAACACACTTTGAAGGGAGCAGGAATACTTTTGAATAAATGAGGGAGATTGTGGAATCTGAATTCTTGGAGAGACTCAGATGTTGACTGAATGATATCTTGAACAAAATTGGCCGCACTCTATTTGGATTGCATACCCTCTAGAAGTCCCTTTTCAGATGGCCTGTTATTCTACAGTGAATAAGCGGCAGTAGAACTGTGCCCTGCAGAACTTAGGACAGACTTTTTTAATACTCAGACTCCATGTAGGTTATACAGACTCTGTGCATTTCACTGCTGTTGCTGATTTAAAAATGTAATAAAATTTCAGTGAAAGCATACATATTCATATTTTCATGCTTGCATTATTAAGAGGAGGTGAACATGTGCTAAGAGCTTTAAAGCTGTGCAAGTCCATTACTGTGATTTTTGTTTCTTAGAAAAAAACGCATAGTTAACACACAGTGTTGTAGCATATGAAAAACACTGGAGTTTACCAATGATGTTAAAGCCATGTGCTTGAATGTTGCAGCTTCTCCCAGAACTCTTTTAAATTTAGTGTCTTGTTCGTTTCCCTTCTTCCCATTAGCTGTGTTAGGAGGAATATATAGCTGTGTGGGTACAATGACTCTCTGCTTTACAAAGCTTCACCTCTTAGCAAAGCTGCCAATGCTGGCTTTGCATACAGCTTGTTGCAAGCTGTTCTTTGACCTTGTTAGTGGTGGACAAGCTGAACAAGAAAATCAGCCTTAAAATATCTGCTTTTTTCCTAACTTTCTTTAAGAGAGAGATCAATTGTGCAGCTTCTTGCTCTGTAATGGAGAATGGACTGATTTTATTGTTGCTCTGGAGATGTACTCAGAAGACTGTGCTTTCTATTACAAGTGAGAAGAGGAAAACTGGAAGAAATCCAGTAAATAGCAATTAGCAATCTAGACAGCGTGATGAAATATTGAATGAATGGTGTTTGTTTAGTCTACACAAGAAAATTCTAGTGGGGATAGGCTAATAGTCTTCAAATACATAAAATCCATTCTGCTGGAGGGAGGAAGGAAATGATGTCGTCTTGTCTGATAGCAATAGACAAGAATTAATGTACTTGAACAGAAGTAAGGAATCAGAATACCCCAAGATGGAATGGATCTGTAAGGATCGTGGAATCTAACTTCTGGCTCCACGTAGGACCAGGTCCCTGCTCCCCACACCTGAGTTTCAGCACTGTGGGTCTCCAACATCCCGAGGTCAATATCCTGTTTTTTTTTATGTCCTGGGGATCTGATATCTTGGTTTTCCAGAGTCCTGGGGCTTTACCTCATGTCTCCTACACTTGAGGTCTCAGGAAATTTCATGCTTCACATTATTAGAAACGTTTTCTGAATGGTAATACTATCAGTATCATACTAGGCTTATGTAGAGTATGTACACCTAACAAGTCTTTTATCCTGTAATGTCTTCCATTCCTATAATTCTTAGTTTCCTTAAGAACTTTGATTTTGAACACATATGTGAGAAGGAAGAATGCTCTGTGGGGAAGTGAGAAATGTAACAGACTAAATCCCTGCTTCTTTGCTAACTTCCTGTGGCATAAATGACAAAACAAAATTCTGTACTATTCCCATTTTCAAAGTGAAGATAACGTTTTATTCCTTTTCTCCCTTCATTTTGTCTAATTGAATGATAAACTATCTGGATAGAATCACTGTCTCTTTGTACAATTCTTCTGAAACAGTAGAGCTTTTTTTCTTTGCTAGGGTTTCCAGAAAATAATGATGTAATTATGATTATCCTATTAAAAATTCCACTCAGCTTTATTCTGATTTCTGCTCCTGTCTGTACCTCACTTTGATTGTATCTCATTCTCTCTGCTTTGGGAAGCTCTCAAGGTCTTCAGAGTCTTTTTTTCTATTTTTTTTTTTCCTCTTCCTAATAATCACTACTTTTCTTCTCATGTATCAAAGAATGCATCACCTCCACACGGAATTAATTGGCATATTTGTCTGAATCATATTTTTTTTTTAGTACTTTTGGCTTCACTCCATTTTTGGAGTACTTTTGATAGGTATTTTTTTTAATATAAGGTAAGGCTGTAGATGTAGATAAATATAACTGTGATGGACGCAACTTTATGGTTGATAACTGATCCTGGTATCACTGGAGTCATTGCAAAGACTTACACTGGTCTCACTGTGTTATTCTAACTTTTCATACTTGTGTTCATCAATCACATTCTTTCAGCATAGCAGCAAATCGATTTTGTCCTCTATAATTTTGACGTAAAATGTTGGCACTGTGTCTCTTATCAGGACTCAGCAAAATTTCATCTAGGACTCCCAGTCTCTTCCAAATCCTTCCATGTCCAGTCTATACCATTATCCCCTATATATTAGCTTTGAAAATCCCCTGGAATTATCTCTAGATCATACTCTAGCACTATATGAGTGCACTGGAATCTTTGGTTGTTAATTCATATTTGTTACCCTTAGTAGCTACAGCTGCTGCATCCTGTGACTCACAGGTTCACTGCAGCTCCTTTGAGGTAGATTAGCTAACTCTGGCTTTGCCTTGATTACACACTTTCATGGCTGCAGATGCATCCTTGCATCATTACTTAAAACAAATGTTCCTTTTTGGAGCAACAAATTAGATTTGATTTGCAGATAGTGAAGTGATTGGTGCCAGCCACATTTCTTTGGACTTTACAGTAGCTTTGTGTCATCCCTGCTTGCAGAAATCTGATTGTGATGTTCAGTGGACAGTCACCATGACTGTTTCAATGGAAAATTACCAGACAGACAGACTCCTCTGTGCCCTCCCTCTCCTTCTAAAGAAAAATTTTGAACCAGTTTTAGGCATTTGGTTCTCCTTGTGCAGTTGGTAAAGGGAAATAAGCTTGCAGGCAGTCTGGTGCCTAATGAGATTACTCAGGAAGTAGAGTTCATTTGCCAGCATGAAAAGGATCTCTCCTCCAAAGAGAGGACTTCATTTCATACTCTAAAGGCCTGCCTGTGATGCAGCCAACTCTGCTCATCCTTTTGAGACAGTGCAAAAGAATTCAAGGGTGCATGGAAGTGAGAGTCTGAATTTGTAGGTACTGTTCTGAGGGCAGTGTAGTGAGAGGGGTCAGGAAAAGAAATTGTGTTTTCCAGCCATGACATCTGAGCCTGCTCATGCATTTTGAAAGAAAAATCTCCAGAGGAAAAAAATATATAATTGGTGTTGAGATACAGTGTTTTGTGATGAAACACAGTGCTGCCAAAGTTTGTTGAGTTTGATTTAAATCTGTCCAGTGCATCAGCATATTCCAGGAGTTCATTTGATCACCTTTCTACTTTATCTCTGAATTGTGATATTTATTAAATTAAACAGCCACCTGCTTGGTGGCTTCCCAAATGCGTGCAACACCAGTGTTGATACCCAGAGAAATCTATAGACCAGAATTTAAATGCTTATGTATGCTGGATGGCCCTGTAAGCACACAGTGTCAGAGGCACTAGTTTCTATTTGACTTTGAAATCCAAGATCTACAGGAATTGTTGTGGTCCAAATTTTCACCAACGCCTTACTTCTCTGTGTGACAGTGCATAGAAACAACAGGGTAACAGATTTCTCTACTTATTTCATAGTTTCATACCAGTTTGTTAAGGTCCATGTGTTTTGAAGAACACAGGATAGTAGTGCCATGATCCTTTGGCATGATATTTTTGTGCAAGCCACAGCAAATACTAAATGCAGATGCAGACCCAACACCAGATCATATGACTCCCTTATAGCTGGAAACAGGTGGCATCCATTAAAAATATGCACTTTTTTGTAATTCCCATTACCCATTTCTCAAATCAGCTCGCTTACCATAGGAAAGAGAAGAATCTAGAAACATAGCAAACGGCTGGAAGTGTAACCACTCTTTAAGGCAGCCTGGGTGTTTGGGTGGCTTTTTCTTCTTGTTTTGTTTCCTTTCATAGATCTTATATTTTTATTGATAACTTTATGAAAATAACATTTCTTGAAAACATAACTGAGAGGCTCTAGAAAACTGGTGCTTTCAATTGGTAATTTCAGATTCTGCTCTGGTGGGCAAGGATAACTCTTTCTGTCTCAGTTTATGTCTGTAACTTAGGAGACCTGTGGAGTTTGGCAACTACAGTTCCCATGGATGCTGCCCCTACCATGTCTTCCACTTCTTGGAGATCACAGAATGGTCTGGGTTGGAAGGAACCTCAAGGATCATGAAGCTTCAACCCCCATGGACCGCAGTATGTGTTATCTTACATATCTCTACCCCCATATGGACCACAAGATATGTTATCACAGTAATGTAATGAAATGTAGTAATGAATATGAAATGTAGAAATGAGCAGTAAAAGACAATTAAAAATCCTTCTATATATATATCAACGGCAAAAAAAGTACCAAGGATACTTTTCATCCTATACTTGATGCAGCAGGAAATGTGGCCACTGAGGACAAGGAAAAGGCTGAGGTCCTCAATGCCTTCTTTACACCTGCCTTTAATAGCCAACCCGTTATCCTCTGTGCATTTTACGCCCCAATCTGGAAGTCTGGGATGCTACTCAGAATATACCCCCATCCATTCAGGTGGAGACAGTCAGAGAGCTCCTCCTCCATCTGGACTGTCACAAGTCCAGATGGGGTGCTGGGGGAGCTGGCGATGGTGATTGCCGAGCCTCTCTCGGCCATCTATCTGTGCTCCTGGTTAACTGGAGAAGTGCCAGCGGATTGGAGGCTTGCTGATGCAACTGCTATTTTCAAGAAGGGCCGTAAGGAAGAACTGTAGGCCTGTTAGCCTGACCTCAATACTGGGGAAAGTAATGGAGAAAATCATCTTGGGTGAGATCACATGGCACATGTGTGGTGTCCACGGGATCAGGCCCAGCCAGCGCAAGTTCATGAAAGGCAGGTTGTGCCTGACCAACATCATCTCTTTCTATGACTGGGTGACCAGGCTGGTGGAGAAGGGAAGGGCTGTTGAGGTAGTCTACCTAGACTTTAGCAAAGCCTTTGACATGATCTCTCACAGGCTTCTTTTAGGGAAACTGGTTGCTCATGGCCTGGGTAAGGAACAGGGCCATGCCCAGCAGGTCGTGTTGAATGGAGTTAAGTCCAGCTAGCGACCCGTTTCAAGTGGTGTCCCCCAGGGGTTGGTACTGGGGCCCATCTTGTTTAATACCTTTATTGATGACCTGGATGAAGGGATGGAGCGTACCCTCAGTAAGTTTGCAGATGACACCAAGCTGGGAGGTGGTGTCGATCTGCCTGAGGATAGGGAGGCCATTCAGAGGGATTTAGACAGGCTGGATTGATGGGCTGAGGTGAATGGGATGAGGTTTACAAGGCCAAGTGCCGAGTCCTGCACTTAGGGCACAACAACCCCATGCAGCGTTATTGGCTTGGGGATGAGTGGCTGGATGAGTGTGAAGAAGAGAAGGACCTGGGGGTGTTGGTTGATGCTCGGCTGAACATGAGCCGACAGTGTGCTCAGATGGCCAAGAGGGCCAATGGCATCCTAGCTTGCATTAGAAATGGTGTGGCCAGCAGGAGCAGGGAGGTGATCACTCCCCTCTACTCAGCCCTGGTGAGGCTGCATCTCAAGTATTGTGTTCAGTTTTGGGCCCCTCACTACAGAAAAAACATTGAGGCCCTGGAACGTGTCCAGAGAAGGGCAACGAAACTGGTGAGGGGTCTGGAGCACAAGTCTTATGAGGAGCGGCTGAGGGAGCTGGGATTGTTCAGTCTGGAGAAGAGGAGGCTCAGGGGAGAACTCACTGCACTCTACAACTTCCTGAAGGGAGGTTGTGGTGAGGAGGGGTTTGGCCTCTTCTCCCAGGCAACAAACAGGACCTGGGGAAATGGTCGCCAGTTGTACCAGAGAAGGCTTAGGTTGGACATAAGGAAGAACTTTTTCTCTCAGAGAGTGGTCAGGCACTGGAATGGCTGCCCAGGGAGGTGGTGGAGTTGCCATCCCTGGCAGTGTTCAAGAGACGTCTGGATGAGGAGCTGTGAGATATGGTTTAGTGCTTGTGGTAGGAATGAGAAGACAGTTGGGCTAGATGATCTTATAGGTTGTTTCCAACCTTGTGATTCTATGATTCCACGAGTAAAAAAAAAAAAAAAACAAAAAAAATTTTTTGCTTCATTCAGTGTTTTTTTCTACTAGATGTCAGAAGTGAAGAGGACTCCTTGCACTTGTTTCACTTTGTTTTCCTTGGCTTATGCCACACATTGGAAATAAGAAGAGCTCACCTGTTCTTCTCTATAATGGCATCAAAAGAGCAATGCGGGAAGCAGAGGCATGGTGATGTAGGTAGGCCATGATCTAGTATAGCTCTGGGAGCAAAGGCATCTCCTCTTCACCTTTCTGGCTCCCTGATGGCAGTGCCAAGTTGTGCTGAAAATCTACGTGCTGCCAGCTCACTCCAATCCATGGCTGGAGGCATGCAGCCCGGACCTGGAGGAGTAACAAACAGACCATATATACCAAAAGGAAGACTTTTGCTAAGCTGTTTCCCTTATGAAATGACAGCCTTTCTTTAGACTATTTAGATCAGTAATTTCAGTGTTTCTTGTGATTAACAAAGCTTTGGGGAAATATTTTCACTGCATATAAAGAAGAGCATGCATCTGTGCCTTTAAAGGATGAGGCAAACTCAAAATACTGCCATGTGGTTAGCAAGTTAAAGACTGAAACTTCTCCCTAGTGTGCTTATGTTCACCAGATTCATCAAATCTAAAATAAATTATAATTTCCTAGGCTATTGTGTTTAACAAAGCTTTGGAGACATCAGTTGTCTTATTAACATTTTTATTCCTTTTTTTTTTTTTTTTTTTTTTTACTGATATTATCTCAGAGAAATTAAGGAAATGTTATTAGTCTTTGAAATTATGGAAAAATGTTTTTTGTCTTCTTAGTACTTAATGAATGCTGTGGTGTATGCTTCTGTGTGCATAATGAAACCACATTTTTCCTCATTTTCAAAATCTATTTGGGAGGACAATCTTGGAGATAAATTGCATTTTCTTTAAAGGAAACATTGTCCAATGCCCAAGGATTTGTGGAATTTTCTCTATTATCTTTCATCTATATAATAATGAAGATATCTACTGGCAGATTATCTCTTCAAAAGCAATATTCATCCTGTGTACAAGAAAGTGCACCTTCCTGAAAAAAGAAAAAAAAAAAGGAACAGCAAAAAGACTTCTTCTCTTATCAAACAGTGTCTACCCATCTTTACATTTATCCTAGGTGGCTATCCATGACAAAAGATAATTGATTATTGTGAATCATCACAATGTCAATTGTATGTAAGAGTGACTAGATTGAACTTGGAACTCCCTCCATTCTTTCCTTAGCTCCTTCAGTCTACAGTGTTACAGGCCATGGGGTAAAGAGACTCCTGCCAGATTATTCATATTCAGTAAGATAAACCTGAGTTCACAAAATAACTCTTATTCTTAGAATTACAGCATGTAATAAAACCATGGTATAGCCCTAAGTGCATCCTAAGTATGTAGAGCGTTATCAGACTCAGTGGGAATTTTATGTCTCTGAGAATCATGGAAACTAGCTGTTGTACCATAAATTCCTTCATGCAGGGGTCATTCTCTTTCCTCTTCCTGATGCTCAGGAGCAAATAATCATATTAACTAAATATAATGCATATTCACATATCATGCAGTGGTAATTGTTTCCAGTGGAGTTGCTATATCCCATAGGTTTTAATACAATACTCTAGATTTCATGCAAAATGAACAAATAATTCACATTGCCCCCATAAAATTTCTCTCTGACCCCATCTCTGATGCATAATTCTGTGAGATGTGTGTATAAATTGAGGAGACTTAAAAGACAAGATCACTGTTCTCTGTTGTGCTTTGCTTAGACTGAGTTGTTTCTGAATATTGCTCTCCAGCATTTGAGATGAATGCAATAAACATCCTTTCCCAAAGAATAGCTTGGCTGTAGATCACATGGTGTGTTCAAAACGCAGCCACTGTAGTGTTTTCTCTATATTACTTTTAAATGTAAGCAAAGCAGACAAAGCAGAATATTTGTATTCAGTTTGTAGTATTCCCATCTGATTGTGCATCTGCAAATTTGTACTTTTTGACTGCCTTAACGTAAGACATCTTGGGATGAACTGCAGTTATTTATATATGATACAGAAATGCAACCATGGTGTTTCTCTTTGCAAGATGCATACAGGACTACATTCAGAAACATCTAGTGTTTTGCAGTTGCCATCTCACTCATACCCATCTGCATGTCTGCATTACCCCATCATAGACTGAGCAACTTAGTGTTGTGATGAGCTGGATCTTGCCCTGTCAGCTCTGCTCTCCTCTTTGGATACAAAGCCATTCTGTCTATTTGAATGCACTGAACTCCCTCTCTCTTTCCCTCTTTCTCTTAGAAAATCTGAGCAATATCTAGAGGCAAGTTTTGGTGGGTCCTGACATCATCTGGGATCCATTGGCACATATTTGGCCTTTTGCTGGTAAAAATTATTACTGCTCTACCTATCTAAATGCAAGTTAGAGTTACTTTTCTTTGCCGAGGCTCCTGTGATGCTGTGTTTTGGATTTGTGATGAAAATAGCAGTGATAAAATGCTGAAACATTTAAATGTTGCAGAGCAGTGCTCACACAGGGCCAAGGACTGTCATACTTCTTGTTCTTCTTTGCCAGTGAGGAACTGGTTGTGCATGAGGTGCTGGGCAGGTACATGGCCAGGAGAGTGACACAAATTGGCCAAAGGGATGTTCCATACCACATCGAGTCATGCTCAACAATATAAATTAGAACAAATTCTTCAGCAGGGTCTGTTGTGATAGGACAAGGGGAAATAGTTTTGAACTAAAAGAGGGGAGATTTAGACCAGATGTAAGGAAATGTGACTTTTTGTGCATGTGACTTTTGCTTTACTTAGGAAACTGTCTCAAACTATGAGTTCTTGCACTCTTAACTTTCCAATTCTCTCTTCCATCCTACCTGGAAAGAGTGAGTGAGTGACAATGCAGGCCTTTGCTGCCTGCACAGCAGAGAAATTCTCCAGGAGAAAAACATGGAAAACCTCCAATTTTTTTTAAGAGAGGAAAAAAAAATAGGAAGTATAACATGATCCTGTATTAATATTTCTTAGCAAAGACTGTGCCAGTCCCTTTGTACAAAGTCTATCTAAATGGGGCCACCCTGAAAGCGCATTCCCTATGGGCATGAATGGGGCAATTCTCTATGTAGGAGCAACACGGATTGTAGAGTTTTATTGCTCAAGGTGGTTTGATGCAGACTAAATTAGATGTCCAGAGATGGATCATATGGTGAAAGACAGCATAAACTGCTGAATAGCTTGATGCTCTGTGGATGCTATGTCTGGTATCTTTGCTTGCTAAAATTGAGCTTAGTGAATGTCTAGGCCAGTTTCAGCTTTCAGTCACTCCGACCAAGTGTGGCTATGTTGGAAGACTGAGACACTTGTGCAGTCGAGCACCTATGAAGTCAGCAAGTTCCTGGAACAGCTCGGAATGTGTTTGGTTTGACATTACCTCACCTAATGTGCAACCAACATTAAAACTTCCCCTCAAGCAATATATTTAATTGCATGCTCTTCTGGAAAAAAAAAAAAAAAAAATCAGATTTATTCTATCAATAAAGGCAAATTGTTTTCTTTTTCTTTTTTGCTCTCATCTAAATACAAAGTATTTAGAGGGATTTCTAGACAACTTAAAGTCTTTCTTGGAATAGAATACATCTTGTGGTAGTTATGTACATCTTTACTGCTTATGCAAAATAATGGCTTTTGTTAGAAGTCTAATCTGTTATTCTTAAAAAAAACCCTAGTTAAATATTTTGCATGCTATATTCTAATATGATTAAGTTATATATTTCCATTATTACTTTCTCATTTCTTATGCTGTCAGGAGTAATGTTTAATTTATTTGTAGCGCTATTTGTTACCTTTTTAGCCAACAGTGGTGATATTCTTTAAATTGGACTATTGTGTTAATTGAGAAGGTAGAGTTTTATTCTCATGGTTCATGCTTCTAAAAAAACCCCACAACATAAAACCAACAAGAAACATAACAAACAAAACCAACAAGAAACATAACAAACAAAACCAAGAAGAAAGCTGGGCCCCTTTTCCTTCCTGTTCTGTGTTTAAAGACCTATAGCAGCATGAATGAAACATCACCAAACAATTGCATCCCCCCAGCCCCCAGGGAGCTAATGTATTTTATCAGCATTTACAATGAAAAGAAAAAATATCAGAATCTCAGCATTACCATGACTTCAATTCTCCTCCCCCTGCATTATTATATTTTTTAAACTCATTTTAAAGAGCTGCAGGTTGCCATTCCCTGCTCTGTGCAGAAGTTCTAATAATGGGTCAGAATTCACACAGATGCACACAACCCCCACATTTATTCATATATATATATATATGTATTATATATTTTTCATGGTATGGCAGAAGATATTATCTTGATGATTCTCTATTCACAGTGCTATCTCTAATCCAATGCAGAACCAGATTACCAACCCAGCCTTTTGAAGCCTTGATGTTATTTTGCTTGATAAATTGGTCACAAGACTAAAATTGAAAAGAAACCCTGTTTTTATTATTGGAGACAAATCTAGCAAGCAGGAAGCATATGTTGTGCTTTGGACCACATGCTGGGGATTGGGAGCTAGAGGGCTCTCACACCAATCAGTGACTTCAAACAATCCCCTGCGTCCACCTGGGACAGAATCTGTGCCATTAGTCTTCACTGGAGCAGCCATCTAATGCCACCAGGCAGCCCCAAGGAGCAGAGGAAGCCACCTGACAAAATGTCACAAGGAAGAAAGGAAAAGAAATAATCAATACGTTTGGTATTGATTTGCATTATTTTTTTTCCCCTTACAATCTGATACCGATATATGCTGATCAAATGCAGGGGGAAGGGGGGGGGGGGGGGGGGGGAGGTAAGACAGTACTTATGTGAAAGCTTTAATGTTAGACAGCTAATGCAGAGATCACAATAAATGTGCAGACTGGCAAGCACTGTATTTTTCAAAGGGCAGCGTTGAGTATTGATCTGTGTTAGAAATGATAATGAGGTTATTTTGTGTCTTGGTGTAATACCTTAACAATTCAGTGCTTTAAATGCATTGGAGTTAAGATATTGGATGCTACGAATTTTTGATCCTTTCAACTCCAGTCCCTAAATTTTTCCATTGTTACAAGTAGCTATTTCAGTTTTGCATTTCTGGGCTATTGCAGCTACTTTGTCATACTGTTTCAACTTCTGGTTTCAGTGTAAGTGCTTGTGAAATAGGAATTACTGAAGCCTACCCCCATAGGAAGGAGCTTTCCTTTGCAAACATCTTGCAGTCTCTTTCATGTTTAAAATATTTTAAGTGAATGGAAGGAATGAACCTTTCAACTTTTCCAAATACAGGCGAAGATCACTGCTTATGGAAAATATGCCACATTTTTGGTGATTGCTTCTGGAACTACCTTGGATGCTTTGTTTGATCAATAGAAAACATTTCCTAATTCCTTGTGACTCTTCTGCTGATTTGTGTATGTATAATGGTCGCTTGGTTAGTGAAGCAATGTGAATAAATTATTAATGTGAAGGCCAGATTTTCATTTAATGCAACAGCACAACATTAGTAATTAGACTGGCGGAGGTTAGCAGCACCAACATACTGCATGAGACGTGGAGAGGGAAGCTTTGCTGTCACAACTTTCTGCTAAGAGATGAAAGAAAATCTTATGATTTGATTCCTAAAATCTGTCTTTTTTGGTGAATATCTTTTGTTTTTCGATTTATTTCCAACAGTTAGTTGGAAATCGAGATAATAAGAGTGAATTAAGGTTGATCATAGAATCATAGAATGGCTTGGGTTAGAAGGGACCTCCAGGATCATCAAGTTCCAACCCCTCACCTTTGGTCCTGTATGTTAAAAGATTATGTGAAGAGAACACTGGTTTTATCCTGACACATTCAAGTTTCATAAGCCTATTTGCACAGTTAAAAATATAATCCCTGTCTAACATTTCAGAATTCAAGCTCTCCTCACTGTTTTTTCTTTTTTTCTGTAGCTGCTCAAATTAAAAAAAAAAAAAAAAAAAAAAAATCCCCCAAACCAGAAAACTATAAACAGTCATTTCTAGGCACTCCAGGTTAAAGCCTCTCTCTCTTTCATTTAAAATTAATGACTGTCAAAAATACTGCAATCTGATTTAAAAAATGTGCTAACATCAAGAGAGGCATGCATATGAATATGTTACTATCCATATGATTCTGAATCATGCAGTTAAATTTTAAAAGCATAATTCTCTTGATTTAATTAAAGTTATCCCTGGTATTAAAGAATGGTGGAGAAAATGCTTTCAAAATGTGACTTATTTTCACCATTTTTGGATTCTGTGCATTAGAACTGTAGTGAAACACTGATGATTTACATTGCCTGTTGACCCAGACTTGTGGGTTTAAGTGGGCAGTATTTTCTAGGAAGTGTTGTTTCTAAACAACAAGGACACATTACAAATGATATCCCAAGGGCAAGATATTAGAAATGGTTGGTGGGAGCTGATGTTTTTATCACTGATGTAAACAGGATTTAGGCTCCAGTAAGTGCTCCTGGGAATCCTCCTGTTAAAATTCTTTCGTTTCCTTCTGCTGATGAAATCAGAATGCTTTCCACTTCTTCTGTTTTTAATCTTGGTTATAGCCTGCTGTATTTCCTTGCTTCCAATTTAGATTAGTTTTCAGACCGATTGTATGTTGAATTCTTCCTCTCGGTGTTCTTCCATCTGTGACTGTGTGTGTAGGGGGTTGATGTGCAAAAGCAACCACATTTCCTTGGTGTTATTCCGTCACATCTGAGGTCATGCCTAGCTTGTCTTGCCCAGCTACTTTGCTCTTTCTGCACTAAAATTAGTGTATGTGAAGACTTATTTGTGGCAAGCAGCTGTTGCAGTTTTCTCATCCCTCCAGGGCAGAAGTTTGGAACAGTAGAAGGAGGGAGGTTGCTGTCTTCAAAGTAGCTTTAGGTATGTGGAAGAAAGGAAATTTTTTTTTTTTTAAAGTCAGTTGCCTAAAGTGCCAGACAGGGATCACTGCAAAGGCTCTGGTTACAAAAACCCTCCAGATTTCTGCCTGGGATCAGAAAAGAGAAACAAACAACTCTTTGTGATTAAAATGAATAATTCCTTGTGCATTATAGCGCAACCTCCCCAAACTCTAACTTTCCTTATGTTAAATTTAATGATGAATCAACGTTAATTGTGCTTAATTATTGCATCATGTTTGTTGATGTAAAGTTCATGCTGTGGTTGATAGCATCACAGCTATGCTTTCTCAAGCAGCCAAGACACTCTGTTTATCACTATCTAGCCAGAGATATTTTGAAGTAAAGATAAGCTTTTTGCTATTAGAACAGCAGTTTTCAGGATCTCCTTTGACTGATTTACAACCTGTCCCAGTATAGCCAGCTATTTACAGAGGTCTGAGAATGGGAGCTGGTTTTCATGAGCCATGATCACTCTTTCCCATTGATTTCACAGGGTGCTTCGGGGGGATAAAAAAAACTGAAGCAGACAAGGTCTGAGGTTATTCTTGTCCCAGGCATATGCTGTGACCCCACAGCCCTGCTCCTTCTTTATTAATAACTATATTGAACCAAAGTATTTTTTGCAATGCTCTGTAGGGTGTCCTTTTATTAACTTCTCTTTATTCTGAGAAAAACCTATTAGTTATAACTCTTTGTTTCCTATTATTTAACTGGACTTTAATCCTTAACATGACTTGCTCTTTATCCCTTACTTATTTGTTCCCTTTGATAGTCTCCAGTGAGGTATCCTACCAAAAGCCCTTTGAAATTGCAAATAATTGACACCCACCACATCCCCCTTGTCCACTATTTTATGAACTTCTGCAACAGTGTGAAAGACAAAGGGGCTTGATTAACTCTTACGGGAGCTCTGCTGGTATCATCCTATCAGCTGATATTTATCTATGTGCAGTATTTCTCTGTTGATAATTGCCCACTCCCATCTATTCCCCACTGAAGAAGTGACCCCTCCAAATTGGCTGTCATATGCTTACAGTAATAGTCATTACTGGGGAATGTTCTGAGTGGTTTTACGTAGGAAGAGGAGATCTTGGAAAAAGATTTTGACTCAGATGCAGCAGAAGCATTGAGTCCTATACAAGTAACAAAGCAAGTGAAAATATGTTTGATTTGTAGATCTGTGCTTGCCCAGGAGTTGGCCTCGCCTCTCAACAGTACAGAAGACACTTGGATCATGCACAGGTGGTGTAAAATTTTTTTTTTCCCATTTTCCCTGTGTTTCCCATTTCCCATTCTCTTCTTCATATTCTTCTTCAGGTCCTTTTCTCAGTAGCGACTATGCTATGAGCATGGCATGGAAACCCTGCCTAGCCTATGGAGCCAACTTGGAGATGGTTCCCTGTATGGTGGGAAATGGAATCATACTGGCCATCATGGATGACCACTGTTCCAACTCTTTCATTCACATATGGCTTATGGCTCACTCCTTCCAACTCTCTGGCTTGTCCATGGGTTCTTATCCCCTTATGATCTCTCCATTCAGTTGAATACAGTCCTTATATATATTTCTCTTTGAGGCCTTTTTTCTAGTCTTATGATATTCTGTGCCTTTCCTGGAAAAATGTCACTACTTCTCCTCACCAAAACAAGCTCCAAATCCTGATGCAGACATGCTACTCCAATTCACCTTAGTGCCTGAACTCCATACTTTGATCACCTGTGGGTGGGCTGTGAGTGAGGGTCAGGGACTCAGCTGTTGCTCAGTTTCTTTCTACCAGCTTTGAAGTGCTTGTTGAGCTGAAACCCCCACTGAGAGATCAGACATTGCTCAGCTGAGGGTTTTCAGCCATGCGCAGCTTTCAGAGGGGGATGTTCTGGCTCTGGCTGAAGTGATGATAGAGAAGAAGGTTATTACTTGAAAACAAGGAGGGCTCTAACTCAGAATTACTGCTAAACACAGTGACTTCTGGTAAGCAATCCTTTCTGCAGGCTGAAAAATATACAGAGAACATTTTAGCTGGTGCTAGCTCCTTAGGCTGGTGCAAACCACATCTAACAACATTCCCCCCAGTGCCAGTTAACACCACATAAGCACACAGACTTAAAAGTAACTTTTCTTGTAATTTCATAGAGCTGTACAAGTACAGCATTTCTAAAAGGGCTTATGCTATGGATGTGTTGTTAATCTCTGAAAGGTTGGAAGGTTTCAAGCAACGATCTTGCAGAGCTTCCTATAAGAATTTGGACTAATTATTTCAAATTCAAACCATTTCACAAAATCAAAGGGGAATTAAGATTTTAATTTCTTTCTTCCCTTTTGTTTTTCTTCATTATTTGACAAAGCCCAGAGAGTAATCCTATCTTAAACATGAATATAAAGTAGTCCTAACAGATGTTCTGTCTGCTACAAAACTTTATTTAAACAGGCATGGTCTGTATGTAATATGCACACGAAGGTCAAAGCTTGTAGACTGTGATTCAAAAACACAAAGCTTTGACATCAGTTTAATTACTTTTATTTGTGATTTTTTCAAGTGAGTTTAGTGAATGATTAATGGCATTGGCTTAGAACAGGCACACTACTGGCAAGAACTGTGTGAAATCAACATTGCCTGCATACCTCTGTCCTGACCCTCAGCACTTTTTCTATTCCCCGTTTCCCATCTTTCTGGAACAGATCCTGCCAGCCATGTGCAAACGGACTCCGTTTTCCAAAGCACTTAACAGCTGAAATGAAATTGGGAAGGAAATTTAGTCTCCAAAGCCTGCGATGTTTTGTTTCTCCTACTGTGGATGCTACTAGAATTCAGGGTAATGCCTTTGTCCAGGTGAGTTCTGTTTTGCATGAACTGTCCATGTTTTATGCGTTGACACCTGGATTTTCCTGTGGTATGAATCCAAATTAGGAGCTGAAGAGTCCTGCCCCTAGAAGAGACTCTTTGAGTCGATGGAAAGAAGGAATGAGATATAGATTCTACTGCTGGTGTCATATAAAATGTCACATACTGGGGATTTTGGTCAAGGAGTGTTTGCATTTCCCTTTTCTAGACCTCCATTGGTACAGCATGTATTGTGTTATACAATGTGGAGATAGAAGACATGGCAGTCCAGGACCAATCCGTTTCCCACCTGTCTAAATGGCTTTGCTGCAAGAGGTCCTGCAGGGCTTCTAGACTGACTGACCCCCCCTTCCTCACAGACACTCCTCAAGTAATGCCTCCTGCTTGTTTCCATGAAAACAACAACAGCAGATACAACGAGCACAATAGCGCTATTTGATAGAGCAAGTTCTCACCTATAGAACAATTTCTCAGCATAGTCATCAATACTAGGAATGCATTCTCACCAGTGATGAGGAAGAGTGTACATACAGTGTTAGTAAATGTAAAAATCTGCACCAGAGAAGATTTCACTGTTGCTATGATGATGTCACTGCTGAAATGCACCATTCACTGCCTCTCTGTGCTCACATCCATGATTTGGTTTCTATAAAGATTTGATGAATGTCAGTGGGTGCCATTTTTTTCCACATGGGGGAATTTAGTGACACACCTTTTCTTCATATGCACTTAAATATTGGATGCCGTTCTGTCAGACTGCCCCTCTGCTGCAATCTGTCAAATGGCAACAAAGTGTAATGGAATATTGGTGGGAAGGTTCAACCTCTGCTGCCATATGATTAACATCCACCTCTGACCATGTGGGCCCACATGATATAATAGGAGGCATTAGTTTCAGAGCAGCTTTCATAGCTTTGCTAAATGCTGTGGCCAAATTTCTAAACAATAGCTGAGCTTTGAGGGGATTGAAGCAGATTTGTGCATATGTGTGGCTGCCATGAAAACCTCAGCAACTCTGTGTGAACAGGAAAAGGATGTTGTTTTCAGCAGAGTAGGTCTTTTTTTCCCATTTCTTCTTTTTTCCTTCTTTCTTTTTCTTTTCTATTTTTCTCTCTTTCTTCAAAAAAGGAGGTAGGAATTCTGAAAAAACACAGAGTTTTTTAAAAACTTATTTCTCTGTGGATGCTTCTGAAAACTGATAAGAAAACTGAAGCAGAAAGAAGGGAGAAAGAAACTCCTGACTTCTGTTATACTACTTCATGCCTGGAAGAACTATGGAAACTATTTGGAAAATGTGAAAATGCTATATTTACCTCAGCGTTTCTCGCAGCAGACAATTTTTCCTGTCCATAAACTTTCAAACGGAGATGCTTTCTCAGAGTTTTGATAGGGAATTCTTGTATCTTAACCATTCTGCATTTGTTCTGAATTATTTGCTGTGTGGTTTCAGTTTTTCAGACATCAAAATTTGAAAAAAGACTTGTGCTAACCCCTGTAAGTATTAAGCTTCACCTATTTCTGGTAACAAGTGTGAGTTGACCATAGAATCTGCATGTGTCTGAATCTAGATTTTAAACATATTGCATTCAAAGTCAGTCTTAAACTTTTGGGTTTGGCTTTAGATGTGGGTTTTAAATTTCTTGATTAGGTCTTTAAAATCCTGCTTCAGGCCTTTCAGTTTGCACATTCTTCTCCTTTTGTGCTAAATAAATCTCAATGTGGTGTAAGTTAGATGAGATCTTTCCTTTAAAGCTTTCATTAAAATCTTATTTTCTCTTGTTTTTAATGTACATGTAAGTTTGTGTGCCCATTAGCTGTGTAATAATGCATTTCCTTTACTTTTTTTTTTGTCTTTTTACTTATGACAGAATGAGTTGAAGATGTACTCTCTTCTACAACAATTTCAACTTTTTTATTGATTTCTTCATCACAGCTTTTGCCAAGTTTTTTGTAGATCATTTAACAATAGCAAGACAGCCTTTCAGACTGTGAGGGAATTTGCAATCTGGTCACGTACTGCATGTCTTTGAAAAGAAGGAAATACAGAGACAAAGACAGAATGTGATAGAATTTTATTTAATGCACTGGCATGAAGTGTAAATACATACTGAATACAGATACTAAACTTTCCTAGTTCTGATATGAAATAATTACTCCAGGGACTTCTGTGTAAAGTAAGCCCTATAAAACCATTCAAATATGGATGATGCATTTCAGGTGACCTCTTCTTAATATTAAAGTTCATCCACCAAATGTAAATGTGAATGTTTACTTAGCAACAGAATTTATTTTACCTTAGAAAATGAAGAGAATTTTTTAAAAGTATGAATAACTATTATTTTAGTGTCATAGAAGATAACACAGTATACACAGTATGTCAGATTTAATATTTTTTTTTTTACTGATTTATTCCATTCACAGACTTGTAGTCCTACACAAAATAGTGTTCTCCTGTACAAATCTGTGGCTAAATCATTAGTGTCATTAGAGGACTTAGTTATCATATCTGAATGTCTAAACTATAGTAAAATGCAATACTCCAATCATAGAATATCCTGTGTTGGATAAGACCAATAAAGGCCATTGAATTAGCACCTGACTCCACACAGCACCACCCAAAAATCCACACCCTTTGCCTGAGACTGGTGTCCCAACTCCCCTCTGCTCTCTGTGAGGAGCTGCAGGCTGCCATGAGACCCCTCCTCAGCCCTCTCTGCTTTGGGCACCTCATCCTCTCCTCACCTCTTCCCCTGCAGACCTTTCATCATCTTTGTAGCCCTCACAAGTTTGTGTTGGTCTCCCTGTCCACATCAGTCTAGCATGGCATGGTAATTCCCTTTACATACAGAGAATGGTAACTAAGACTTGTACTGTGTTCTCCAGAACTAGATTTTGTTTCTTTTTTTCCTTTATTGGTAGAAGTCACATTACACACAGTTGAAGTTGTTTTACAGTAACTTTCTTGGTATTTTCAGCTGTGATATTCTCTTTGAAACTTCTGGCATATAGAGAATTACTTTGCCTCACTGTGTCTTGATATGTCCACTGGTAAAAAGTAGATGATAACATTCAGTTTTCTCTAAGGAATATCCATATCTGTATATACACATTTTTTTCCCAAAGAGCTTTGAAAGTGTAAAGTGAGATATTCTGTAAGTGTTGAAGAGCTACTATAAAAACTGAAAAATGGAGGCATATTTTCATGATTCAGCAGGGATTAAACTGTGGCCCTCTGGTACTAAAATGGAAGCTTATCTCTGACTTTGGCACTATGCAGATATGGGTAGAATCAAAATCCACACAGTAGCCATCTGTGCCCTTTATGGCTAGCAGTTGTGTTAAGCTGGAAGTGAAATGGATTTGCTGACCGTTCTCTCCCAGAATGGTGCACTAGGAAACCCTATATTCCTTAACAGCAGCTCATTAAATGCCTTGTTTTTCCATTTGTGGCATTTGTTTTCTCCATGGCAAGTGGTGGGGAATCCCCTATCTACAACTTAGACAAGCAAGTTTTAGTTGTAATCTCTCTGTAGGCAGTGCACATCTCCTAAATGCTGTGCTGCATGAAGTCCTGTTGCTGATTTGCTTTTCAACACAGCAGCATTGCTTCAAGTCTCTTAAGTAGTTCTCAGGATGGAGGTGGTAAGTGGTAGCTCTGAACATTATGCTTCAACTCAGGAATGGATATTAAGCTACTGCTCTTACACTGTACTACTCTGAATACTTTTTTCATTCTTCCAGTCAAACTTGCTGAAGCTGCCACATCTTTTTCAATTCTAGATATTGAAACATCTCTGTTTTCTTCACCTGCCTTCTCCAACTGTTCACATTCATTTTTATTGGAAATACACTGACTAAACATTTTTGGAAAGAAAAACAATATTTGGAGGATGACTATGCATGCTTCAGTAACTCTAATTAATTTTAAGGCTTATTCAAATTCAACTCAACCTTTATATTATCTGGCTCTGAGATGACATGAGCCCATTGCAATGGTATAAACCTGAAGTTTTGTTTAAAAAGAAGGAGAAAGCAAGATTGACAGTTAGTTTAAATAGGCTACTACTGTGATTTGAAAGAGCTATTGAAGGCAATATCATTGAAAACGGAGAATTGCTGACAGATTGTCAGAGATGGAAGCAAAAGAAGGAAGAAACAGAAATAAGCATCAAGGAATTTTGAGGCTTTGTTTCACTTCTGCTCCAGCAAGGGTCAGCAAAGAGATGATAGGACAGAAGTAAAATTATAGTATGGAAAGATCAGAAGAAAAAAAAAAATCTGACATGGAAAATATGAGTATGAAGAGTAGAAATGACTCCGTGCTTACAGGGGGAGAAAAATATGCTAAACTATTCAAGGCCAGGTTGGATATGGCTCTGAGCAGCCTGGTCTAGTGGTGGGTGACCCTGTCCATGGCAGGGAAGTTGAAACTAGATGATCATTATGACACTTTTCAACCCAGGCCATTCTATGATTCTATGAAATTATAACAGACTTTCTTAGCACTTTGCAGAGAGATTTGCTTTTCTGAAGGGAAAAAAGGACTAGGAAAGTGCTTGAACAGTTTACCTGCCTGCAAGAAACTCGCTCTCCTTGAGTCCTGTGATTTGCAAGAGTAAAAACACCCACTAAAACCAGAATGAACTTCAGTTTCTCTCTGAGTTAAGAACATACAAGAGGGAACAGAAGATGGAATCCTAGTGGGCATATTAAAAAACAATTAAAAAAAGAGAGAGGGAAATATATCAAATCTTATTCCTAGATGCGGGAAAATAAGCAGAGGTCATATGAGTTTGAAGGCTGAAATAATGTCAGAAGCCTAGGAGCCTCTAAAAAATAGAATCAAACAAACCCAAATGGTAATGCATAAGGGGCATATTACTGCCGGATGGCACATACGTTCAGCTCTGACAGAAAGCATGTGCACAGACTAAAAGGAAAGTATGTGAGCTTCAGATTTCATGGAAAGTGACAGTACCATATGTAGTTCCTAATGAGTTTGTAGTTTGCTAACTATGCCTAAAAAAGCTTATACAGCTGCTTAGTGAGATCAACTAGAAAAAGCTCTTTCTAATTCTCTTGGTAGGTTGCTGGTTCAAAGTATGAAGCACTTAAACTCTCTAAAGCTGTTATTCCTTTTATTACTTTCCGTATCATCTAGAAACTTCAGTCTTTGGTCATTGTTTAGGTGTTGTATCTGAATAGAACAGCATTGATTACTCCAAGCAGTGTGTTTTCTGAGTTTCTTTCTCAGTAAAGCACCGTTGGGCTGATTATTGACTGTGGCTCTGCTGCAGAGACTGGTAGGCAAAAAGCAGTATGTACGTTAATTGCTTTCAGTGGGGTTCAGAAATTCAAAACTATGTTGCCATATATGTTCAGCAGAAATACTTGTGTCTTCGTGTCATTTGTTAGTGTGAGTCAGAAGGGACACGGTGTTTGGCTTTGACAGAGTTGTGAAGGTTCCGT
Organism: Tympanuchus pallidicinctus; assembly: GCF_026119805.1. Taxonomy (NCBI): domain Eukaryota; kingdom Metazoa; phylum Chordata; class Aves; order Galliformes; family Phasianidae; genus Tympanuchus; species Tympanuchus pallidicinctus. Next base: position 50,144,494 of record NW_026294747.1, read on the forward strand.
ATGTTGGAAATCAGCTCTATTTGTCTGTAGAATCTGAGGTCTTTGCTTTTTGCTTTTGAGAGACTGTAACAAACCCCCTGTAAATATTCATTGCAAAAAATCAAGTTGTCTGCAAATGGAAATGTGATCAGAAGGTCTTTCTGCAGAATATGACATCAAATTGCTGAAACAGCTGCAAGAAAGAGCAGAGAGATGTGTGATGTATTTGGATTGAAGGGAATTAACAAACAAGATTTTGATTATTGTAGGCAGGTGCAAGAGATGTGCTTTTCCTCAGCTACTCTTCAACATATATATTGACCACATGGTGCATGAAAGTGTATCAAGGAAACTGCAGCAGCAGCGTAAAGAAGCACATAATGACTGTACAGAAAGAACAATCCAAGCAGGGAAGAATAGATTAAGGCAGTCTTATTTGCACGTAATTTGTTCCTTTGTGAAACTGCTGAAGATCTTAAAAGCCTTGGTAAATGCCTTTAAGGGAATATGACAGAGAAAGGACCAAAAAAATCAATAGTCTTGATTCTTTTTCTCCTAGTTTGCATTAGTGTAGCCTACTGGCTGAATCTGTGTAATTTGGATGTCATCTAAATTTGCAGTTCAGACAGACTACTAAATGTAGCTCAACAAGACAGAGCCTTGTCTGTCTGATTGTGACTAATGTAGAGAAAATGAGGTGTCTGATAGGGAGCTCAAAACTGCCATTCCTCATGTAAACTGGAGATTTCAATTTTTCATTCCTTTTCAGTTAGAAATTACATCAGGAAACAAAGCACACATGGAAAATGCGCAGGAAATCTGGCTTTTGCATTGACCATTTTTTTTTTTGCAAACTCTGCAGCCTTCTTTGATGTCACGAAAGATTAACCAATTAGTGAATTAAAGAGAAAAATGATTTTTTTGGGGTGCCATTAATCAAGATTATTTCCTTTACCCTGGGGGGAGGAAATACCATAGGCAACAAGCTGTAATAATGCTCAGTGAGCTCTAATTTATTTCAACTACTTTCTAGGCAGAAGCTATGAAACTTCTTTCTGAGTGCATTCACAGGACTGCTCTTTAAGCTTCTTAGGCCTGGCCAAAGAAATTGTACAGGAAATTAGTTTCTGCCCCTTTAATGGCTGGGGTGAGAGATGAGAAGGCATGTCTTTAAGGCAATGATGAAGAAATGGCTTGACACAATGACAGGCTTTTACACATCTCTTTTTATTGAATACAGGAAGACATAAGATCCTTTTAATTGCTCATTTTCTACCTGCCACAGAGGACAACAGGAGGAACAAAAGAAAAAGCAACACAACTTGTCAAATGATCCTAAGGATCTAATTCTTCCAGAAGGTTGTGCAAAGGGACTTTGTAGTTCTGTGACAAGTTACACTACAGACCCATCTTGTCTGCTGAATGCCATGAAGAAGACGGGGACATGCTAATTCCTCAGTCTGCCATCTCATAATAAATGGAGGCTCTGATCTGAAAATGCTGAGGAATATGCTGAACTTACACGGGCAGGGCTGCCAGTCTTTAGGTGAGTGAAATGGAAATGGTAGAGCAGTCATTTGATCAGGATCTGGCATTAACTGAGAAAAGTAACTGTCAGACTGAATACTAGATACTGTTTTAAATCTGGAGCTTTGGCTCAGTAACTCAGGAACAGTTTATTCTGTATAAAATTGAGATGACCACAAGAAAGGTAATTGTCATGGAAAATCTGCTGTCACGTCTCATAGCAAAGTGAAGTGTTTCAATAACAGCAGCATTGCTATCCTTGGAGACTGCTCCAAAACCAAACTGCAAAGATTTTCCTTGGTTTTAGTAAGGCCTGCAGGAGGCACAAATGAAGCATCTAATCATCCAGTGTGATGAAATGAGAAATGAGAGTTCACATGAGTTTGAAAGTGATCAAGGGGAAGAGGAGATTTCCTGGCTTTGGGAAACATCTGGTTATTCATTAATGTGTACATTTTCGGTACTCTTCCCTTGGAATTCATTACTTGGGAAAAATTTGGAGATTTCTCCTCTCTCTTTCTTCCCTTTTGTTACTTTCCAATATGATGCCATCCTCCATTTCCTCCTTTATTCTGTAAAAAAAAAAAAAAAAAAAAATCCCTTTTCTATTTTTTCTTGTTTTAATTTTTGATTTTTCTTTAATGCCTACTCTTTCCTTATCAGAAATCTGTGACTGTAGAAAACATCCACTTTTAAAAGTATTTTGGGAAAATTTTACAAATTCTGTAATAACTCTGGTGTGATGCTTCTTAAAAACAAAATGTTTATCACCGTACTTTGTAAGGCTCTTGCAGCTGACTTTGAAAAAGAAACTGTTAAAATATAGCAGAATGAGTTGGGAGGGACCTTAATGCTCATCTACTCCCAACCCTCTGCCGTGAGCTGGTTGCTCACCACCAGATCAGATTGCCCAGGGCCCCATCCAACCCAGCCTTGGGCATCTCCACCAATGGAGCACCTATAGTTCTCTGGGCAGCCTGTACCAACACCTCTGAAATATCAGTCATATCAAGTCTTTCTGCCTTCTACATGTAAATGCCATGATTAGCTTGTATTTCTAAAGGTGTCTTTCCAATTGGGAAGGCAAAATATTATATTTGGCATTTTAGATTCTTATCTAAAAACAGGCAGAAGTGCAATTGTTTAGAAAATGCCCCCAAAATAATGTGATATCAATCTTCACATGCATCAGTGAGACACAGGCATGAAAAACAGTGCGTATGACATTATCCTGTATTCTGATTTCATGATCACATTTGTTTTCTCTTCCATGTTGTGTGAAAGCTAAGACAAACTCATTTCTCTTGCTGTGTCTACACTGAACTTGCAGAGCTGGCAGTATTAGAGGTCTTCTACAACCTCATCCAAAAACACTTCGAAGACAAACAGAAAGGTCTTATTGAATTCATTGCCTTTTTGCACAGGACCTTGAGAATACTATGCATGAATTCTTATACAACATATATAAAGTTCTACTAATATGTATAGTTCTTTTTCTTTTGTCTCTCTCTGCTTGTATGTGTTTCAGTGCAGCTTTAGAGCAATAATTTAATTTCAGATTTAGCTGTATTGGGCATCTGAGTATATAGTCACAACGAACAAGGAAGGTGGAGATAGAAATGGTGAAGTAGAGATGAGCCTTAGCTGCAGTTCTGCTCCTGATGCAGTCACTGGGAGGTTTATTTCATACATGGAACTTGATCTAATATAAAAGCCACTGTCTGCCTTCTGCACTTTGTGCTTCTTCATTTTCTCATACATAATAAAATAGGCTTCTCCTTTAGGGAGAAAAAAAAATATTTAAAAAATGACCTCATCTATGAGGAGGACTATGGCTGATTCAGGGGGAAACCTCAGAAATCCAGACCAACTCAGTGGTAGTAAGGAACAGTTGGTAAAAACTATCTGTTCTCAGCACTGAGCCCTTGAGTACAGCAAAGACAAATAATAAATAGCTGTGCACAAAGTTAAATGCCTAGAACTCAATTTCTGTACTGGAGAGGGCAGGTGACTTGGGTTCTACTGATTCTACAGTATTATTTCTTTTGTTTTGTTTTTGTTTTTGACTGAGACTAACCAGCCTGAAGCTAGAAAACTGTAAGGCATTTCCACCCTTCTTAGTGGGTTCATTTTCATATATTTGCTAGTGGTTGTCCTTCTCCCTTTCAGATAAGTTTGTCTGAGAATGATATCCTCTTTGTGAGCCCCAGCCAAATGCAGGCCAGTAGCAGCTGAACTAAGACTTGCAAGCATAAAGTCTTCTTTTTTGCACAACTGCAAGATACAGTCAAGCCTCCTCACTGCCTGTATACCTATACTGCCTCAGTATATCTGTGCAAAATGATAACAGTAATGTTCTAGTCTGCTAGCACAGGATTTGCATGCTGGAGAAAGATGTTATTTATATTTTGGTGTTGCGGGAAGGCAAGGGAAGAAGTCTCCCTTATTTCCACCCTAATACCATTTAGAAAGGCTGTAATGAATCCTGGAGTACGAAAGTGCTGTTTCCTCTGTGGAGGTAAGAGATGAGTTTTATAATTTAAAGGTTTCTGAGCTAGTTGCTGCTTGGGAAATCAGCATCTTTGAGAAAGGATCTTGCTGTATACCACTTCTTGCATCATGTTCTAAAGCATTTAATTTTTTGCCCTGTCAAGAGTTAATTTTTTTTTTTTTTTTTTTAAGTTATAAAATGCTGCCAGCCTTGGCCAGATTCTAGAAGCAAGATGTACCTTGAATACTTCATCAAAATGCATTTTAAGACTTTTAATTTCACTTGCTTCCAAGAACATTCGGCATGAATACAAAATCCTGGGAAGTAGACTACAACATGCTATTTTGTTAAAACAAAACCCTGTTCTCCATTTTGCTCCTTATTTTAGATCAAATGTAGCCTGCTTCTCTATGGCACAGTGACTGGGGATGTTCATGCTTTTCTTAAACTCCAGCTTGTCCACCCTCCTAATCACAGTAAACAACTCTGTATTTGCCATTTTCTCTGTTTCTCTGTCTCTTCAACCCCTCTTCTATGGATGATAGCTTCTCCAGGACATCCCCGCCTACAGGAGAAGCAGCGCTTGGATCTCTGTGCTATCCTGCAAGGTTCTTCTACAGAAAAATCCTCCTAGGTGCATCCTCACATCACTGTCACTCATTTCTTACTTACCAGAAATTAACCTGGCAAGAAATAACTTAAATAGCAGAATCTTAGATTCATATTTATTTTGACCTGAAGTTTTCACCTTCTGAAGACTCATCATCAGCAAAACAATGTCTTTGTTTCTTTGGAAGCTATTTAAAAATGTAGTCACATATTCAACTGTTTCCTTTTAAGTTCTACTCCTTTGACAGGCTACTTCAGGAAGGTCTGACTGTACATGATAAGGCCATAAATTTGATGCACAGATGGTCCAATCGTCTTTGTAATTATTGTATTCTGCCATTAGGTACACAAGGGTTTCATTTGTTTAAGATATATTTTTTCTTGTAATTGGAATCTGCCACGGCAGGTTGGATTGTCTATTTGCTGGTGGACAAACTGTTCCTGTAACAGGGTTACTGGGATAGGTTAAACGCAATACGAGGATATTTTTCCCTATTTTCCAATAAAGAATAAGTCATGAGTAATATATGGTACTATTGGCTGACCTAGCATTGTCACAAAGATAATGCAGCCTTTGAGGGAAAGCATTCTGTGTGAGATTAGTGATTTGTTTTTAGAACGAGCTTCCTATTAACGTTAAATAGAGAAATAGTAATTATTTGTAAACTGCTCATTTAAACCCACCATAAAACATTCCTGCTTGCTTAGGATAGAAAATAGCACGGCTTCTACAAAAGATGATAAAGAAAATACTGCTTAATCATTTGGCTAAACAAAAACCCATATCCGTTTTTGTTAATTCCTGAGATTTAATTAAAACACAGAGGTTGATTCCAAACCAAACCAAACCAATGCCTAATTATCACAAGTGTTAATTACAAGCCTTGCTTTAACTGAATGACTAATAGAACAGAATGGCAAATGCCTTCCCAACAGCAAACAGATTTACTGACAAATGAAGCAGAATGCAAATTGAGGGCATCTTCTAGCCTTTGAAATCCTGTTTTACCTCTGCTGTGAATAATAAGTGGGAATTGTTTTAGCCCATGTTTGTGATTGTTTATCATGAAATTCTGCTTTCTACTTGATGCAATGAAAAATAGAAAATGAAAATAAGGTAAACACCTTAATCCATGAATCCTTTTCTCTCCTGTAGCATATTTGAAATACATGAATATCGAATAAGACCAGGAAATTGGTCTGCTGAGTGTGTACTTACAGATAGCTACTGAAACCAAGCTGAAGAAAAAAAATATGGGTTTTAAACAGGAGTACTCCTGGAAGACATTAATGAAGATCTTATAACTGAAGTGGGTTTGGACAGCTGATGGTGCCAAAATGGTGTCTGGTCCATTATTGTCAGAACCCATTTTTTTTTCTCACTCAGGAAAACCAGCTGAATTGCAACGACAGTAATGATGAATGATACAGCTTTTCGTTTATGAACTACAGTGATCGGGGATTTTGTTTCAAATCTTCTTGTTTTCTGTATGGAAAGTCAACCTAATATTTTGCTTAATTTCAGGGATTTGATGTGAAACATAGTATAAAATTTCAGGAAAATTTACACTAATCTACCAACAAGCAAATCCAAGTGTAGAGGAACTTGAAGGATAGTTATCACATTTATTTGCAAAGGTGTGAAGGAAGAAGGATGCTTAGAGATGGAACCAGGATTTTGGTGGCTACTGGATTCAAACTTTCTGTCTTCAAGTGAACAGATATTACCAATCTACTTAATTTTGTCTTCTTGTTGTGTTCTATGAAGGCTACAGAACAGTGAATAATTAAAAAGTCACACACAAATTAAGCATTTTAGTATGTTTAGAGATTAGATCCAAGGATCCTTTCTACTTCCTTAATTTGATTAGCTGTGTGTCTCTGTATCTATTTGTCTTTTCATCCTTTTATTTTTGTTTCCTTTTCAACATGATCAGAAATCATTGCATGTTCTTATTCTCCAGGTTTGCTAGAATTATATTCCTTTAAATGACTCCTTACATATTTATGCATTTATTTCTGTAGTGTAGAATAAGAACATTTTCTTGTATTTTGCCTTTGAAAAATGTATTTTCAGGTGAAGCTGATGAATTTAAGCATAACACCTGCCGTAATGTGGTATTTTACATTCATATTACTGCCTGAATTGCAGCACCTCAGAGTGCTTTGCAAATATTAGTAAGTTTAACCTCAAGCTTCCCGGGGAGGTGGGATTGTTATCACCATTTTACAGACATGGTGAGATGGTGGGCTGAATTACTCTAAATCTACACAGCAAATAAAGGTTCATAAATGGAATTCGTTGACTAAAAGTCTGGTTATTCCTTGTGTAGACCTTTAGAACACCCTTTTTCTGTGCTGCAAATTTAGTTTCATTCTCTCCTCCATTGAACTTAATGGCACAGGGCAAAATGATGGTTTTGCTGAAATTCAGCCACCTGATTGTCCGCTAAAATCTGGAGGGCTTGTTTTAAAGGAAGGAAAAGCAATGCTAGTGGTTTTGTCTGATTTTGATGATTACTAGCAATGTCATCAGGGCACTCTCCCTGTAAGCTTACAACTGTACAATTCTTCTGAGAAGAATCACTCTGTGATTTGATCATATTTGGGCCTTTGTTTGGTTCCTTGCACTACTTAAAGTTCCTTTGGTAAACTGTGAGATGTATAACTTTGATTCCTTCTCAGGTGTCATTATCACCAAAGGCTTTCTGCTGTATATTATGGATCTAGCTGGGAGTTAGTTATTTGAAATGGAATAGAATGGAATAGAATCGAATAGCTCAGTTGAAAGGGACCTTCATAGATCCTCAAGTCCAACTTCCTGGCCAGTATGGGGCTAACTAAAAGTTAAAGCATATTACTGAGGGCATTGTCCAAATCTGTCTTAAATACTGGCAGGCACTGGTCACCAACCACCAACATGGCAGGAGAATTACCTCTTTAGGCTGGTCCCTATCTTGACAACTGTTGCAAAGGATAGCCTGCTTTTACTTTCCCCCCTCCCCCCCTTTCTTCATCCTGTGATATTAAGTTCCAGATATTCTATGCAAAACATGCAATTTCAAGTCTTAATCCAAGTGGCACCATTGGGAATTGCAAAGTGCTCTCCTCAATGGGAGAGAGATTGGCACATCAGCCCCCTGGTGTGTCAGAGCATTACATCAGCTACTTATCAGCAGCATTTTTGTACTGTTTGTATTCAGATGCGATTAAGGCTCAGTATGATTTTATTCCAGCCTCCTCTAAATTAGATTAGTGCAAATCAATTGAATCCTTTCTTCAAAGAGGTAATTTCTTGCAGATAACTTGCAGGATCTACTACTGAAATGGGATCAGTTGGTACAGCATTCAACAAGGTGGATCAATTGTACCAAAAGGAAATTAGTGAAATTAGTGGTTTGGTGTTCATTAAAAATGTACTGCTTCTGTGGCTGATGAAATTCCTTTTGAGTAAGACACTGCATCTGACAGGAGAATTCCGAAGCAACATTTATTATTTACTGGTGTCAGATACTCATTTTGGAAAAGAGCTGAGTTTGAAATCATGCAAGCATCTGTTACATAGTTAGATTAGATAATGTAAATGTTTAGAAAATGCAAATTAAGCTCATGATAATTAGTAATGATGCTTTTCTACTTTTATTAATAAGGTAATGCTTCTGGCAATTACATTTAAATTTCATATGAAGATTCAAAGCACTGGGACAATTTCCTGTGTAGAAGAGCAGAAATCAGGGTGAGCTTGCTTAGTGATCTGTATCACAGGCTTGTTACAGTACTGGAAGCTACTTGCCTTCACTTCTTAACACTCAACCCTTGCCTTTTCTTGGTACATATGATTATGGGAAAAATGAGATCTGAAAATGACTGCAAATTATTGTGTCACATTTTGTGTACAGAGGCTGTTGAAATAACATTTTGAAATAAAAAGACAGCCTTTTGAATCCTACTTCTAGGATATGCTAACATACAAAGCCACATCTGTCCTGTATATGGGGGAAAAAAGACCTGAACAATCACCAACTTAAAGCAACTTTTTCTATGCCATACTACTTTATTTAAATGTATGTTTGCAAAAGCAAGTCCTTTCTGAAGTGTCTAGGACCCACTCCGGGTTGACATCTAAGTCTGTGTTGTTGGTGTAAACCAGTCTAAAATCCTGGCAGAGACACAGAAAGGAAGAACACTGAATGTTAACAAAGGCTTCATTAATATTGATGTGTAATTCACATGGCAGAGAAAAGCATCATTATTAGCCACTATTGTTATGGTTCTAGCATTAATATTCAATGAGGATGTGTGGGTATTGAAATTCCCTGACTTCTGGGTACCCCAGTGGTCCAATAATAATAATAAAAACTATGCTAGAGTCAGTGGGAGCTGGTGTTATCTGTGAAGTAATCAAGCTCTGCTTTGTTTTATGAAGGTTTCTGAGCTCATACTGATGTCTTGTGGAATGGAGGGCACCCATACTTCATTCTGTCTTCAGGAAACTCCTGCTTCTACAGATAAAGGTAGCATCCCTTCTCTATAGATGCTTGCTGAATCTGCTGGAGAGGACTGCCAGAGCAGGTAATTTTGTGCCTGGTTATCTAGAAGAAAACAAAAAGCAACACCAAAAAAACCAACAGTTCCCTTTCTTCTACCAAATCAAATAGCAGTCTTCATTTCAACTTCAATTATAAGTTGATTTTTTGGGGGAAGGATGTGCAGTAATGAAAGACCCCATTCACTCTGAGCTTTCTTGAATCAAATATTTGGTCATTAGAGTTATCTAAGTGCATGAATCATTTTACCATTGTATATATATAAATGAGGTTATGATGCAGTGTTTGTGCACATTTGCAGGCTGTGATCCAAAGAGAGAAATCTCTCATAGATAGAATATCAACAACTGTATCTGTGAAAGTAATTGCATTGACATCAGTGGGGCTAATGGCAGTGCATAAAGACCAAGTACGTACATGAAATCATTGCAGGCTAACGGCCTCAATGTCTAACATACAGGCTCCATTTTGAAGACTTAACTGAGGCTATATTCTGACTGTACCAATACAGCTTTTTCTTCTAAATTCTGTCCATCTTTCTAAAACAGAATTTCATTTAAAAGACAACAACAACAAAAACCTCTAGGCATCTTGAAAAGCCCACTGTCTAGAAACAAACCATACCATTATTTATTTATTTTATGGCATGCAAACGTAAGGCCCTTTGAAGAAATTACCAGGAACAAAGGCCTAATGGCGTGCTACAAACAAGTGGGTGTATTTAATTTTCCGTAAATATCATTAATAGCTATGAAATTAAGCACATCATTGTTTTCAGTAGTTTATAGAGACAAGGATTAATTTTCTTCTTCCTGTGTCTCTTGGTAGTGCAAAAGCAGATGGAGCTGTCCCAGTCTTCAAACCCCCCATTCCTACCTTTGAATGGTGGGCTTAATACATTACAGTAAATCTCAACAGGCAAACCAAAGTTCTACTGATACCCCAGTCTCAGAGATTGGTTGCAACTGTGTGCAACGTGACTGTCCTGTAACACACCTGTTGTCTTCCATAGCAATTGTGGATGTACTTGTAGATTTCCCTATTCTTCCTTTTCAAAGACTAATGCCTCCAATCCTGCCAGTGTTTCCCCAGTAGGCCTGTTTATGTAGAGCACTCTTAAACGGCTCTCTTACTTTCCTCTCTGGAACAGTCTAGGGCCTCTACAGTTTTAGGTCCATTTCTCTAGTACCAATTCTACTTAACCCTAAACACAGTGGTGATCCAATGGCACACAGACTTAAGTTTTTTGGGGTGGTGTATTGTCAAGCTGGTACTTTAGTGAACATTGAGTGCCACAGAGTGCCACATGCACACAATGATGAGACGTATGAACCACAGCAGCATTAAGAGATGATTTAGCAGCTGGGAATGGGAAAAGAGTTTGGAAACATTGTCACATGTATTTCAGAAAGTTTTCTTTATTACTTCCATGGTATTCGTAATTCATGATGAATAATGGTTATTTGTTCTATGCCACCAGCTGCTGGGTGTTTTATAGTAGTGTCATTAGCTCACTTGCAAGAAAATGACAATGAGCACCAAATACAGCTGGGGTGTCAGTGTAGTAACATAATGCGAGAGAAGAGATTGAGATCAAGTGAATATGTGGAAGCACTTGCTCCAGGATAACAGTAACAATTAATGGCATCCTGGAGAGATTTATTCTGCCCTCGGGTAACAAACTGCTTAAACGTTGTTGCATGTTCTGAACATTTAAGAAGATAATCTACATTTCTTCTCACTTTCAAAGCCTTCCATAGGCATTCAATGTTTATTTTTGCACCTTGGTCATCGTTAGCACTTCATCAGTGACAGGTTTACTTTTAATTTTTAGCCTAGCTCATACTGGCAGATGAATCTTCCTGCACTGGCCTTTGCCACACTGAAAGCTTGTTTTTTGGTCTCTGCAGGTATTGGTCGTCATTCTCTCTAAATCATCTGAAAAATGGCCAGATAACCCATTCACACTGATTATTAATGAATGCATCCTGTCTTTATTCTCTTTTGCCCATAGCTCATCCTTTAGCATCTAAGTCTGAACTTTGACAAGATATTTTCAATGTTATGCCAAAGTAGAACTCACAACACCTTCCTGCTTTTCATCTTGCAATACTGACTACATTTCATATACTTCTCAGTTTCCCATGTATATTGTTATTTCCTCCTCTCCAAGGATATACATAAAGCTGTTCCTACTGCTCTGTGGTGATATGGCACTTAGATTTCTTTTTATAGAGCACTTTAATTTGCATGACAATTCTGTTTTCTTAAAATAATAATAAAAAAAAGTTTTTTAAAAAATAGGTGCTGTGTGAGACCATATACTAACTTCTGTGTATGGTCTCTAGTACTTTGCTATGAAATGAATGCTACCCAGGCTGGTAGTGTGCAAAATCTAGCTGATGATAAGTCTGCTTATCCTTTTGCATTGCCAGCTGAGATTCTCAATGCCCTCTTTTAATCAGAATTTGAAGTGAGTGACATGCAATCAGGAAGGGTTTTTAGAGAACAGAGAGATGCTTGCTATTTTACTTGTACACTTAATGCGGATTCATTTTTTTTACCAAATGACAATGGCACTCACAGGTGTAAGAGGAGGAACTAACAGGAAACACTCAGCCAAGCTGTCTGATAGTAAGGCATTTTGTTAGAGTGAATTTGCAGTAGAGCTGCAGATTGACTCCAACTTACTGTGGTTACATAGTGCTCAGGCCGACAAGCTCAGTACTATCCCTTTGTTCTTTTACTTCCCAATAATTAGAAGGTGAATGTGGGTTACAGAGTAATGGCTGCTGCTGTTTCCGTCTCATTTTCGGAGTCCTTTTGCTATTCAATGCCAGAAAGAGAGTGTGTGTAACTACCCTGTCTTTGATCCGTGAAATGGATGTGATCCTTGGGATGGAGAAAAAAGGACTCACTCATCACCGTAAACAGCCTTCAGATCAGCATTCTTGCATCCTCAAGTCTAGCTGCTAAATGTGCAACTGAGGTCAGAAAGAAAGGGAAAGAGAAGACTTGATAGAGTTTACAAGAGAGAGTTACTGGTGACTGTAATCTACTCCAGCAAGGCTCCTAATCCTCTGTGGTGGTTGAAGGTCACTGTGCTGTCCACTCCTCTCCATGCTCCTTCTAGGCTTGTTTCATGGCAGATTGATCCAGTTTACCCAGAAATCTATATGGTGGCACTGGTGGACATCCTCACTGCTGATGCAGGAGTTGTGTAAGACTTGTTGGAGAGCCTCAGCTTTTCCACCAGTCTGGTCTGCTTCTCCTTGCTGCCCTGAGAATCCTTCTTTCCTGGGGAGTTTATAAAATGTATTAGAGACAAAGCAACAAAATGAGAACAAAGGCAAGTTTGTAAGAGACAACACAGTGCATATGATTGAGTCTGTCTTGAAAAAATGGCAGATGGCTCCAAGATTTTTAAAGATACAGCGCACAGTAAACAAAATCACAGCAATTTCATGCACCATGTGAACTGGGGCCTGAATTTCTGAAAGCAATTGTTGTGTTTTATTCTCCTTAAAACTTCTTGAAAATGTTTCAAGGATGCTGTATAATTTTAGTTTAGGCAGTGTATTTTCCCCATCAACCAAATTGCAGCTGCATAGAACAGCATGTTACTAGGAATCATATGTAAGCCCATCAATATTTCACAGTGAACCTGGATATTAATTCAAATTAGACCTCCTCCTGGTTTAATTCTGTAACCTCAGTAAGACACACCATGAAAAAAAACACTACTATGAAAGGTATGTACCCAAGATGCTGTTAAGCTAATGGCTATTTTTCACTTGACACACTGCATTTATATTTTTGATAAGACCTTGTATCATGTATTTTCTACACCTTTTAAAAATAAATAAATGAGATTCAAAATATCTAGGGACTCCATATTTTTCACATATATATCATTTGCTACTTCAAAAATATTTCATTCTTCTGGTTAACTTTTTGAGTCACTTTGAGTACTGCTACATGTGAGAAGATCTGGTAAAAGGGGAATAAGAAGAGTTTACACATATTTAATAATTCTCCTTTAGTGGATACTGAAATTCTTAGGATAATCAGTCCATAGAAAGGACTGTAGAACATACAATTGATGTTTTCAATTATAAAAGCAAAATAACCCTCTTCCTGATTGGCCAAGTGATACAGGAGCTTAAATATCATTTAAAACCAGTCAAATTTAGTTTTCAAGAGGCAGTATTTCCCCAGTGAAGATTTCCTAGAGGGTACAAGAAGGGGAGCATTTGTCTAACTCTTCTGCCTACTGGTTTGTACGTGTGCTGGAATGTTACACAACAGCTGTTTTTGAGGTGACAGATCTACCCAATACATTTCTGATGAAACCAAGGATGCATTGGTGTATGTCAACTATGGCCCGGAAAGAAACAGGATCCAGGTAAGGCTACTGAAAAATGATTAAATCAACTACAAACATAAATACATACAACTCAGCATAAAACTTCATACATTATTTTTTCAACTTTTTTTTTCCAATCAATGTTTATCATTCTTTATTAATATTTTATCTCCCTTAGCCATTTATCTGCTCTGTGATGTAGAAAGGCCAAGGATGACAAAAACAAAAGTGCACTTGTATTGTAGGCAGGAATTGAAAAGCTTGTAAAATATGTTTAAAAATCCAAAGATGGAGAGATGGACAGAAAGTGACAACTTTTTAACAGTAGACAGATTTTATGGCAAAGAAGCTAAGCATTTCTGTGTTTAACTGTGCTTACAATTAATCAACTTTTAATTCTGTTCATTAAGCTTCATTATTTATGAAGCAGCATATTATGGTCACAAAGGAGTGGATTTGATTAAAATTTGAAGCAGAGCAATTCAGAAGTAGTACCAGCCAACAGAGCTAAACATGATCAACACATAGGAGTTCTGTCACATTAAATTGAATAGAGTGTTTCCCTCTTTATTAGTTCAGAACTGTTATCTAGCTTATGGTCCTTGTTCATCTTATATGTGGTATGTGTGTGTGATTACAGAACTATATAGCGTGATTTTCTACAAAGGTACAATGTTGATTTACCTCTTGTGTTATGCTGTGATATGTAAACAGTGTTAGTTGCCACAAAATAGATGTGAAACACAGCAATTCTCTCAAGGTATTTACCAGGAGTAAGGAAAGTAATTCAAGGAGTAAGTTCTGAAGCATTCCCCATCAATTAAAGCCAGTCACCATGTGTGTTTTTTTTCTAAATGTCTAATTTTTACTAAAATTTAAAAAAAATTCAACCGAGACCTGGACTGAGTGTACACATTCACTTTTATTACCCAAGGATGTGAGAAGCTAGTTTTGAGTGCCATTTCCAAACCGTAATACAGAATTTTCTGTAATGTTGAGGCTGAAGCTTAAGTTCCTTGTTAACTCTTGATCCTATAGAGAATGTGAGCCAGAGTACAACCAGTGTTTCCACTCCTGCTGGATGTGTTAGGTTCTTTGAACAGTTTTGGCTGCTTTCAGTCTTAATGCTTTTTGACTGATTTCAGAGTTCTGCAGAATTGGTTCTTCTTGTTTCCTGGTCCTGAAGATATGCAGCAACTGCTTCCCCTTGCAAAATGCAAGCAGTTACTTTTTTCTGTTAACAAGTGATAATCTCTAGTACCTGCTATTCAAGATACTGGGATTTTCTTTTCTAGTGCATGCTTCTGTCTCTATAGGACTTGACATGCTTTTTAGGGTCTATTTTGACTCTAGTTCACTTCCCCGGGAATTTAAGCCTTTCAAAAATATGAAGCAATTAATAACACACTTGGATGCATGAAGACAAATGCAGAATCTTTCTTTTGGATCCTCTGGGAGCCTGTTGTGAAATCTTAATGATGTCTTGTATTCGGGAATTGTTCCTGCTGCCTTTCTTTCTACCACTTACATAATTATATCTCTTCTGTTGCAATCTGTAGTGAAAAATATTCGGGACATGCTCAAACTTGTTTGTCTTATTGACACAAACAATCATATGGACACCTTGGGATTATTGCTGTGAATGAACTCAACAGGGTGCAGCTCATTCACTCATTGCAAAAATGCTCAAATTTGGGGAATATTCATAGCATTTCACAGATATGAGTGTCTCAGTACTGAGAATATTGTCCGTGTGCACAGACACATTTCTCCATGTTCTTCTTGACTAAGTGTTCAATTTGCTGTTGATATTATGCTGTTACTTGCTTAAAAATTTCTTTTGAAAGCATAACTTTGCATCGTATCACGTCTTTATGTGGTGATAACAGCCTTCCAAATGGTGCTGAAGAGGCAGGGTTTGGAATAGTCAGACATGCATCTCTGTTGGATGGGGTCAATGCCATCAGGACAAGGCCAAGGAGCAAGGTGCTGGCTGTGAACTGTGAATATCGAGATGTGGAAGGAAGTGGACTGGCTCCAGCATAAGCCAAAGGGACTGACTGCACTGCTGAGTACAGTCGTGCTCCTAACTCAGGGGTGTTGCCATCCCTATCATTTTGTTAATCCTTTACTGACAGGGCTATCTTAGTTTTGGCAGAGAATTCTCTTTTCAGAGAATTTCAGTTAGACACAGAGAATTTGGTCAAAACCGATTCATTTCCTAGAAATGGCAATTTTTTTTTTCCAGGAAATGTAATTGTGAGTATCATACAACTGGTTTTGCTGTATGCTTTAAAACCAGTTCTTTCACTTTCTTAAGCCTGATTCTTCTCCCAGTTCAACAACACTTAAGCATAGGCTTTTTTCTTTTTTTTTTTTCTCAGATACTCCAAAACTATGAGGAATTTTAACATAGCTTAGATTTATTTCTGATTCTGAAAACCTGTACCTTAATGAATATGCTACACTGTAAAGGATCATATCTATTTTACCCATGTTGAATGTTGTCCTCCTGTTGCCATTCTGCTTCCTCCTGTTGTGAAGCATGCTGTCAAGAATTCTGGGAAGAACTGATTTGTTGGGAATTCTTTTTTTTGCTTAACAGGCAAGCCTTTATGATGGCTTAGGACACTGATGGGCATTATATAATGCCTGATGTGAGAAATAAACTACAGAAAGAGGGTTGAAGATCATGGACAATTAAATATTATTTTAATTTTTCTTGAATAGATTTGTCATGAAGGTTGACAGTGGGAAATAGCCCTTTATCAGCTGAGGTATCAGGAACCTGGATTTAAATCTGCATATTAGCACCAATGGCTTTTATGAAGTTAGTCTTTCTTTGAACAGCATGTTAAAATCTCACAGAAATAAGGACAGTGAAATGTTTTTAAGGCTAGGTTCTTCATCAGGATGTATGGGATATTCTGTTTCATGAAACCTGTTTCTATAGACTAGTAATATGAAAGTAGAAGCAGAAATTGTAAACTGCTAACATTAATTTATCCCTTGAGATCAGGGTGGTAAAGTTAGGTAAAATGCTCTCATGGAACAATTTTTCCCCATCCCTAATTTGCGGAAAAAAAATAAAGTAACATGAATGAACAAAGAACAAAACATGGAATAAGATCAACCTATAACTACATCCCCTCCTTTTCCCCAGGACAGAAATGAAAACCACTTTAGAGGAAACTCTTATATTTATATAAAATAAGGATTTTTTTTTTTTCTGCTTCCATCTAATTTCCAATGAATAAGAATTACTTTCATGCTATGTCAGACTCAGAAGGGATTTTAGTTGAATTTACCCTGAGCTATATGAGCATTAGAAAGTGAGACCTTTTTTCCATAGATATGAGTCTGTTCATGGCTTGTATATTACAGTTTGCCTTATTACATCTCATGGATTGAAGCCTTAGGCTCTGTAAGTTGAGTTGCCCAAAACTGAAGGACCCTTACAAGCTTTGACAACCAACAACCTGCATTAACAAATGATGTGGATATTTCATTTGAAGTGGGAAGAATAAAGAACATTGCTTTAAGTCAGTGAGGAAAATGAAGGACTTAATATAAGTTGAGTACAAAAGATGAGTCTAAACCTGATTGCTTTCTGTAGGAATAATTAAATGGAAGCACTCTGAAAAAGATGCATATTTTAACAAGTTCCTTCTTTAAATGTGTTCCATATACTTTCTCAATTTCTTCTTCTCTCTCAGCACATGCTCATCTACTGACTGCTGCTTTCATTAGCAGTTAAATTAATGTTGTTTGATCACCAATACTGTTGCTGATAAACGGTCTTGATAAACTGTGAGGTTGTTTTACACTTAATGAAAAAGTCACATTTGTTTTTCAACATAAGAGATCCATGTTGGAAGTGTGCATAAGCTATAACTGTTCAGATGTAAGGCTTTTAAATAAGTTTTTAAGCACATCCATTATTTGGCATAATTTCCATGTAAGCGGAGTACCCTATTAGCTGCTTACTTGCATTCTCTGCAATCAGCAGTTCTGAAAGTTGTGTCAGTTTGGTGTTTGCAGCTGTAAACCTAAAGGTCTTCTGGTGCAAAGCCTTAACTCTATTCCCAGCAACATGTAAAGGTATGTTAGGTGTCCTTGCAAGAAATACATGATGTACCAATTTCTCAGAGAGAAAGTGGGAGGCTGGGATGAAAGGTTTTGTACAGCACAGAAATGTTGAGGAATGGATTGTATTAGTCATGGAAATGGAGCAAAACAGAAGTAGAAGATGGATAAAGTACTCCCCTGAGATTACAGAGAACTTGAGTTCAGCTCATATATCATGAACTATGAGATGTGGACAGTGGTTGGTATTATCTAGCAATTATTTTGACAAAATAGATATTTTCTGTAACTAAGACAGTTACACAGTGGGAAACATATATTACACTTATTTTAAAGAATCCTATGGTTTTTTCTTATATCAATTTTTCAATCACTCCTGCTGGAGCAAACTCCACTCTGCTAATGTACAAGAGCTACAGATTAATGGAACTAGGGAAGATTTTGAGTGGAAGAATTCTCTATACTGTACCAATAAGAAACAAGACAGTTCTTCGTAGTCTTTTTCAGCAAAGAACCATTTTGTTTGCATTGTGTGTTTTTGTTCTTCTGGACTTGAGAGAAGCATAAAACAAAAAAGGAGCTGCCAAACTGCCAGGCACAAGGAAATTCAGGAAAGGGAGGATTTTTAAGACAGAAAACCCTTGACAGGCAGCTGAGGTCCTGCTTGTGATTAGCCATAGTGGCCCAGGTTATACAGAATTGTATACGATGAAAGTATAGCAGGATTATAAACTCCTCCAAACATTCATTTTAAGATCTCTTTCTCTCTCTCTCTATTAAATAGGACTGGTGTGTTAAAAAACATCTAGAAGTACGAACATATAGATAAATGCCACAGAAAGATCTTCAGAATAATCCCGAAGCAAAGCTCTTGTTGGAAATGGTGAATGTTAAGTACTGACAACCAGTCCACAGTGTAAAGAAAATGACAAAGAATGGAAGGTAGTGTTCAAGCTCATTGTACAGTTCGTTTGGTTTTTAATGATTTAATGAGGAGATCCTGTGTGGGACTAGGAGTTGGACTCAGTGATCCTTGTGGGTCCATTCCAATTTGGGATATTCTATGATTCTACTATTTTTCACTTTTTTCACTGGTTATAAAGTATAAATATTGATATCCTTAATATTTTTTTCCCATTTAAATGTCACAGCACTGAAAATATTCTGATCTATTTATTGTTTTCTGTTATTTTGCCGAATGAGTAGGAACAGCTTTCAGCCATTAGATTGTTTTTTCTGTTCAGATCTCATAATAAGTCACCTAAATTATCAACAGTAAAAATATTTCTTTCATTAAAAAGACATTTTTATATTTATCAGTTCCCATTGTGTGATATGATTTCCTATTCTGCACTCCAGTTTAAAGGTCAATAATGAAGTCATTTGATATTTAATCATTCTAGTGTTTTGGTACTTTAATTTGACAAAACTGGTTACGAGTTGAATTTGTTGAAATCTATGAGAAGCCAAGTATGGTACTTGCTCTATGTTCAACAGTTGTGCAGATTTATTTATTTTTAATTGTTCCCTGTTGGCTTAGATTTGCAGATGGAATTCTGAAGCATGCTGAAAATTCAGAAAATAGACCAGTGGGGATTTTTCAAACTCCTTTGCAAGCTTATCAGAATTTAACATAATCAACATTATAAATGGGATTGGTATCCTGAAAGTAAAAAGGAATTCATAAGCTACTGAAACAATCTCGCATTCTGCACTCCTGTTTCATATTAGAAAATATTTCCTTTTAAGGCAGAATCCTACTTTTTTGGGGAAAAAAAAATCACTGAAAACTGGAAATACAGAAGATTTCAACCATCTCTTCACATTCACGTTTATGTTTATAGAAAACGCATCTAAATTCCAAATTTTTCTATTAATTTTTATTCCTTTGTTCTCTTAGAACTGGCTCCTGACTACAGAGAAAGCAAAGATGGGATGGGTTAGTGTACAAAAGGAGATGAGAAAAAGTAAGAGGGTTAATGAAGAGCAGATTTGGAGGGAACAGCAAAGTTAATATGTTGGAAGAAGCCAAACAGATAGGAGGATTATTTTTATATTCCTGCCACTGTTAAGTTATCCCATTCTACTTCAGTGCCTTTATTTGGCAAATGGAGAGACTGATACGTTTTTGCAAAGCTAAAAAAAATAATGTCAATTTAATGCACAGACAGCTTATCTTCAATGACAGTCAGGGGAAAATATGAAAAATTTAAGTTTTTAGGGATTTAGATGCTGCTGATAGGTCTAATGCCAAACAGTTCATAATTTGGAAGTAAATAAAAAGAAAAACCAACTTTTTTTTTTTTTTAATAGTGAGTGTGTGCATGTGTGAGTGACAGAGATTCTGTTTTATTTCACAGTGGGGAAAAAATACCCAAATTCTGAACACTTAATAAAACACAGGTCTTGTTTCCAGTCAGCCCTACTTATAATAATAGATCTTCAAGAGCTGAATCTTATCAGAGTAAGATAAAGATGAGTTCACTGCAGTGAATAAGTACCTCCACAAGGAGAAAATGAAGGTACTGGAGAACTCTTTAGCCAATCTGAGAAAAGCCTGAGAAGAATCAATTGCTGGAAACTGAAGCCAAATTAATTCAGATAACTTGTAATTTTTTAACTGTCAGAATGATTAAATGTTGGAATATTCTCTGGGACAGGAAGATTCTCCATTTTCCAAGATTTTCAGACTGAGGTAAGAGAATTTCTACTGAGTACAAGTTATTTCTTTAAATACCACTAGGTATCTGGCTTAGTAACTAAACAAAATTTAATGGCAGGGGTGTTAATGTCGTATGACAATCCCTTCTAACCTTTCAGAGACAATGAGTCTCTGAAATAGTAGCACTTAGAGCTGTGCAGATGAAAGCTGTTACATAGGTTAGGACACAGTTTTACAGCTGTCTTTTGATTTTGTCTTACAAACACTGATAACAGTAGGCACTACACATGTTTCAAACAAGCATTTTTATTGCTACAGCAATTGGTTTTCTGTTCCGTGCAATGAAACATTTTGTGATTCTTTCTGTTATTTTCAAGATCTTCTCTGTATTATATTTTACTTGGAGGATTTTTCCTTGCTGTCCTCAGATCTCCCCGACTTTGAGTTCCACTCCCATCACCAGGATGCTGCTGACCTGCTCTGTGCTCTACCCAGCCACTCAGTTCAGTGGTGGGACTCCCCTCCAGGGCTGCCTTCACTGTTTCCTTCAATTGTGTTCTCCAAAGAGCCATACTCAACTCTCCCAAAGTCTCAGCTATTCTTTGAGTCCAGGTAAAGATGAAAAGCACTAAACTGGCTTGTCCTTGGTTCTGTGCTCTGATATCCCGAATCATTTCTCTTCATTTGTCGTTCCTTCTTTCTAGGCTGTTACCTAGCCTTGTTCTGTGCTTTTAGCTGACTGGGGGAATGAATTGCATGCAACCAACAGAACTTTCTTTTTCTGTTTGTTGTTTTTTTCTTTTCTCATCAGCTAATTGTGAAAGAATAAATGGGTCTGTGAATGTGTTTGAATTTCTTCCCCAAACGTTTCTATCTTTTATGTTATTACTTGATTTGAAATCACTGTAATAAGGATGTGAAGGACTGTGAAGGATTACCAGAGTACCACAATTAAGAGAAAGTTAGAAAGACTTTTATTCCTTTACCTTGCTCATCTGTTACTTTAAATAGCTCAGCAGAGCTCATAATCAGGTTTCCATGCTACTTTTGCTGCTTTAGAATTTCTGGAATGCCATGCCCTGGGATAAGAGCAAGCAGTCCTTAAAGCTCCACAGTTAACTTTTAAAAGCTGTTTGATGTTGTTCTGTAGTGTTCTGAGAGTTCATTATGCAAACTCACATCACACTTGCCAGGTCAGGTGTAGAGTAGAAAGCAAACCTTGAATTCTTTCTACATGAGCCAGCAAAGGAGAAAAATGAGGTGATGTAATTCACCAAAACTGATGTTTAATTGTGGCAGCAACTACAGCCATACTGTGATGTTGTGCTAAGAAATGAGAATGCTGTATGCTAGGCAGCACTTCACATGTGTCAGCCCAGCTTTTCATCTCATTTATGCCATTCTATCCCTTTCTGGGCTTTATTGGTGCTCACTGAATGGAGAGTAGAGCCAATTTGTACCACCTCTGCATCTAGAAAGTAAATTTCAACCTATGTTTAAAAAGTATGGATCATTTATTCTAGAAAAGCACTATGAGCACAATTCATCTTGTCAATCTCCGTCATTTACAAGCAGGTGTCTAGCAGAAAATGAGTTCTGAAAATCTGTTCCCAGATTGAACTGTGGACACAGCACTCTAACAGTCGCACTGCCCGTTCTGTTTCCTTTTCATTGTCAATGATTTTAAGGTCAGTCCATTTTCTCTATTACCAGTATGAGCTCTTCTTCTACAGAAGACATTATCATATTCAAAGCTTCTTCTATTGTTTTCTAAGATGACCTTAAAAAACTCTTCAATCTTAAACATGAAGAAACCAGTGAAGGAGTAGGAGGATAATTGCAACAGATACTACAAATACTTAAATGCACTGTTTAGAGCTACTGTGTTGCCCTCAAATGCTTGATTTCTGACATTACAATTAGGTCTGATTCTCTTCTGTTGATAGCTTTAGATTGATAAAACCATAACTGAGCACAATTACTGATTTAGTGAATGAGAGTGAGAAGAAAGCAAAGGTTCTGTATATTTAAAAGAGGAGAATTCTTTTCATTTGAAAAGCAAAAATAAGTCTCCTATTTGACATGATTTATAGCAGTGAGAGCAGGCCTGATAACCATCCAGATTCAGACTATAGCTCCTAGAATGGACAGATTATTATCTTCTTTTATTACATTCATGCATGGCTTGCTGTTGAAGCTGTATATTAAAAGGAAAACAAATACTGTATAGCTATATCCTGTTATCAATTCAGTGAATAGACTTCCTACCATGCCTGATCAATGGGGAATTTGGTGTGAAATCAATGGCAACTCTGGTCCATAGCAGTCAGTTCTCCTGAGGGCAGTATATCCATGTTAATGTCACATTCAAATGAGAGCAAATTCCTATTGCCCTGGAAATTATTGAAGCCTTTACTGTTGATTTAAAGATGGGGTGGCTGTGGGGGGTGAAGCCCTGACACTTTGAGTAGAGTTTAAAAGTCTGTTATTCCATTTATCCTTAAAGGTATGACAACTGTAGTTGTACAATTTGTCAGGGAGTTGAAAACAGTTACATCACAGATCGGTCCCTCTGTGAAGTCAGGAAAAACAATTGGGCTTTTTCTGCCCTCTTGGTAATTTTCCAATGTCTTATTTGCTGTCTTTATAAGGCTTTTCATTTTTTAGATCCGTACATCTAATAACCCCTTTGCTAATACCAGCTTTTTATTATGGGCTGTAAGCACACTCAACCTGTACATGTCAATACCTGCCCCATTTCTTTTACGACCACGTAAGTATGAATAGCAACAGTGACACCAGATGCAAACTTTCAGCCCTACAAGTGTTTTGACAAGTTGCCTTTGTGGTAGACACATCACATCTTTCTCTAGGCTGTTCATTTCCTG
The DNA here is from genome assembly GCF_026119805.1 of Tympanuchus pallidicinctus. NCBI lineage: Eukaryota > Metazoa > Chordata > Aves > Galliformes > Phasianidae > Tympanuchus > Tympanuchus pallidicinctus. Next base: position 50,167,649 of record NW_026294747.1, read on the forward strand.
CCTGGGAGGAGTGGAGTGGGAATGGCTTCGCAGATAGGACTGCAGAGGAATGACTATCAATCAGCTGAAATCTCTTCTGCACATCTTCTGTTAAAGTGACATCTTAGGCAGATTTGTGCAGACATCATGTTTGGGACTGTAGCAGGTTGCAGGAATACTGGAAGACTGGCACATCAGCAGTGAAAAATTGGCTTTCCAAATTGTGGCTATAATATTAAATATATAATAATACAATATTAAACATATTTTTAATATATTTCTCAATATGATGCAATATTAAACATTTTTTATGAATTCCATAATTAATTAATTAGATACATACGTGTGGCTTTCTCCTTATTCTCTAGCGCTTTGGTGTTGTAAGTACCATTGTGTGGACTGAATTCATTATGGTTCTGTAGATTTTAAATGGTCTACATTAGAATGTACTTAAATAGCAGTAATCACAGGACTGTGTTCACTGATTTGGAAATATGGAAACTTCCATATTCTACAGAACTTGATTAACTCTGGTTGTCTGTAAAGGGTGTGCTGAATGGAGAAGACAGCAGTGAGGTTTTAATTATTATAATTTAAAATACTGCCAATATTCAATGCATTCTGCTTTCTCCTTTTAGCAGTGCAAGCTTGAAAATCCTCCCGAGCAGATTCTCCACTTGTTTCTTTTCATGTTTCTCGATATTTCAATATGAAGGCTTAGGAAGGTTGTAAACCAAAGCAGGATGTTGTCTTAGATTGCCTCAGTGCATCTCTGATTACCTCAAGATGCAGAACTGGTGAGGTTAAAAGAGGGGCAGTGATTCAGGCAAAAGAGTGAAATATATAATATATGCAATAGAGAAAGAGAAAGCACTGAGTAGATAGCAGGTTTTGAGTGAAGAAAAACCCCAAACAGTAGAAAGAACAATCATCAGAGGAGAATACAATGTTGGTCTTCAATAAACAGATTTGTGACCTTGTGTCTAGGAAAACCACACAATGCTATGTCCAGTGCTTTTATATGTCCCATCCACACCACATCCTCTGTAGCCTGCTACTAATGAGTCACATTTTAAATTGCAAGCATAGAGAGTCACTCAAAGCCTCACACTTGATTAGTCTGTTGCCTTCAACACTGCTGAACATGAAGTGCTGCTGATCTGATGGTGGGTCTGTGCAAATAAACAGCAGCTGCTCAAGGTCCCTGGCATAAGAAATCACAGAGGACTTGCCACTTGTATTTGTTTGTGCTCAACAATTAAGGGACAGGGAGAGCATGGAACACAGCAATGGAAGGGGTCTTTTGAATCTTCAAGTCTGATCTTTTGCTATTGCAGGCCACCTCCTGCTCTTATACTTTCACGAGCTGATGAAGGAACAACTGTATGTGTTTTCTTCCTTCTGTTCCAAACAGAAAACTCTTCCAGAATCAAACTCTTCTGAAGGTTAGTAACTCCAGCCTGAGGATATTTCTGGTTAGTCCCTGCTCATTAGTGACAGTATTTCCCTTTAGCTTAATTACCTCATCTTCCTCTTCTGACGTTTACTTCACTAATATGTTTATAGAGAACAAATCATCTCACCTCTCAGCTTTGCCTCTCAGCTTTGTTTGGTTGGGCTGACCACCACATTCTTTATTTTCAGCTCCCAATTTAGACTCTCCACTCCCTGGTGTTGCCATTGGTGTTGCTTTTTTTTTTTTTTTTTAAATTAATTAATGAAGCTGATGAAAGCTGTATGTATGTAACCACTGCTTTTCATGGTAGCTCTTCTGGAAATACCTCCTTTATATGGACTTTATATACACAATCACATTTGTGGCTGATATAATACCCCTGAATCTCAGCCGCTCCATTTTAAATTTCTGCGGTGTTTCTTTGTTGTTAGAAATAACAAGAGCAGTTTGTTTTCTTTGCATTTCTTGCTCTGACTCAGACTGGCTTTGGCAGTTTTTGCTTCCTCTGTAGCCAGACATTCTGATTTCTTCAACTACTGTTCATATGCCTTTAGAATTGGTTTTTAACTATATAAGAAATAGATCTGAGCTTCAATTCATCTTGCCCGAGGCTATCTCTGTAGCAGCGGAAGCTGGAGATGTTGTTAGGGTGGGCACTGGCATCTGCTACCGTCTGCAGTCTCCCCACTGCTCTCCCAGCATCCAGATTTGTTCTGCTGGGGATGTTAGAATGTGTGTCCTTGCCCAGAGCTTTCTGTATCCACTCATGGATCTGTCATCCCTGAATGTGTCTAATACCTCTCTGACCCTGCAGATAGACTCCACAACCTCCTGTGTCAGCAGGTTTCATGAGTTCACAGTCCCAGTGCAAAGTAATACTTGTTTTCCTTTATTTCTTTTAAACTGATACCGTTAGTTTCTCTGAATGACCCCTATCCTTCACACTGCAGGTATGGGTAAATGGATTCTGCATTCAGGCTATTCTTCAATTTTATACCTTCAAGACTTTGCAAACCTTGATTGCATCCCCTTTGGCCTTCCCTTCCTCAAACCTTTGTCATTTTTCTCTATGGTGCTGTTGCATTCCCTTGATCATTTGCTAGTCCACCAATACTTCTTCCTTAAGTCCACTACATTCTTCTGGAGATGTAGGAGTAGGCCTGCACTGGGTGCTCAATAAAGGCTTTCACCACATGTTGCTGTAGCAGCAAAATGTGGCGGTTTTTTTATGTCTTGTTCTCAATAACTTTCTTCAAAACTGTTAGGATACTTTGATTATGAGTTGATAATTTCAAAGATTAATATTAAACTGATTGATCCAGTTTAGCTGGATTAAGTCTGACCTATCTCTCCATTTTTTCATCTCTACTCTGATTGCCTCTTCCAGGTAGATTTTGCACCTTTCAAAAGTTCTCTTGAACTTCAGAAAATTCTCAAGCTTGCCTGAATTTAATTAGTACTAGTCACTTGTTTTTTCCTCAGAAAATTCTTTGGAAAACAACAACTTCTTAGCCTTATTTGGTTTAGCTGTCCTTTATTTTACTTCAAATTATATCTTATTGTTATTCACATGCCACTATGCTCTTTTGATATTTCTACATGAGGAAATATTGCCCATGCCTTCTGATGGTTCTCTGGAGATGGGTGGATTTTGTTTCTCTTACAGTTTGGCACTAAACTGCTGCTTGATCAAAACTAAGTAGTGCTGCAGGCGACCTCAGAGTAAGAAAATGCATTACGCAGTACAAGCATGAGGGCTTCAGAATAAAATGACTATACTACAAGTAAAAAGTTCATCCCAAGCCCTAAATTCTGAAATACCCAAGGTCAACCAAGATGCATCTTTTCTGTTCAGCATTGTTAACTTCATTATGTAGAGTAGATTCTCTTTCAGATATTTTAGAGCTCTATTCCAAAACACCCTCTCACTTAACTCCTATCAGCAAGGGATACTTTTGACAACATCAGCAAATAATGTTGACACAACATTAAGCACTAAAAAAGGCCAAGATACTGTGAGCTATGACTCCATGATAGTTTCCCTGTAGGTAAGGTAATAATTCCTACATGTAATCACTGAACACAAGCAGACTATTTGCCACATTGGCATCAGTTATGCAGCCAATTATACTGACCTGGTCAGTCCTATCATTTGCAAACCAGTAAGCTTAATTCAAATGCATGCGAGAAAGTTCCTGCAGGATTAGCCCTCAGAACTCCATTCAAACTTTGGTTACATAAAGCAGCTTTTCCTTGCTTTAGGTTGTAATAAGAAATCAGTAACTGATTTCAAAATTAAGCTCCTTGTGTGCATGCAAATTATGCATTTCAGCCACAAGCTTTGCTAACAATGCAGAAACAGAAGTAAATGATGGAGAAAGCAGAAAGCCCATTCTTCCATTTCCTCAAAATTTCTTCAGAAGATGATTGTACAAGCCCTAGTCTTTGACCTTTGTGCTGAAGTGGCAATCTTTAATTATAAGCAGTTGGCCCATGTGAAGAAGGACAAATCAGTCACTTAGTATAACGTGTTATCATCTTCCTGATATTTTGCCATTAGGAGCCCATTTTTGCTAGATAGAATAATCACTAATTGTTAACCTCAGATGCGGAAAAGAAACACAGTAAAAGAATCTAATGATAATTATTCTGAACTGAGAACTTAAACCCACAGTACAGGAAAATCAACCTACAAATTCTGAAAAGTATTTCCAGATTTCAGTCCTTCTGGAGTCGGTGTAATGTCTCTGTATTTATGTCAGTGATATAGATTCTTCCTCTGTAAGCCTTTGTTCCTAGCACAAGCTGATTTAACCTGCAAGCACAAGCTTCATTATTATAACAATGATCAATAATGCCATTCCCATCTCTGCCTTCTAATTTATAGACCTTGTTGCCAGACATCTCAAACCATAGAGACACGTTCTGGGGTTACATACTTACTATATATCGTCTCAGGACAGGAATATTATTTACTATTATTAGATTTGGATTTTAATAACATTAAATGCTTTGACAGAAAAGAAAAAAGAAAAAAAAATAAAAGAAAAAAATCTTCCAAGATCTCACTTAAAAAGAAACTGCTGATCCTCCCAGCCAGTATGTATCCCACTGAAAAGTCTTTGAGTTGTGCAGCTGTCAGTTTGGTTCTGGTGTGTATTTAAACCACTGCCACCCGTCACTTGAGTCAAAGCCAGGGAGCTAGAGAAGACTGCTGCTCCCTGTTTCATTGCATCTCAACAGGGGAACTTATAACACACCCATGTGTGCTCCTCAGTTTTTTTAAGTGCTTCTTTCCTGACTGTTGTAGACTTTGCTTTGAAGATCTCTGCAGTTCTTTTCTCCTCTTGGGCACCAATAACGCAACTTGTTTTTAGAAGCAGTGGAAGAGGAAGAAATTTGGGTGGGCAGCTTTTTAGTGGTTGTACAGCTGAAGTTGCATTAATCGCCCATGCTCATGATGAAAAGGTTCTGAGCATAACAGAACCTGGACAGTGAGAACATAAATGGAATACAGGGTACGAATGGATAGTCCTGGGAGTAAGAGAGGAGGGCTAAGGAAAAAGGAACTGGAAAGTGACAGAACAAGATTGGAAAGTCTAACACAAACTGGCGTGGCGATGAGAGACACTGAAGGAACAGGATGAGAAGGGGGAACAGAGTAGACAGTTAAAGGAAAAGTTTAATGAGACTTTAGTTATTAAAGTAACAGGATAATGCTATCGATATCTTTCAAGATATACCATAAAAGGCAAGGAAGAGAAAAATGTGTCCAGGGAGAAAGAATATTTTCTAACAATGGAGGAACAGGCATATGTATTGAATCAAAACTTGAAGAAACTGCACATAAGAAGTTACTTCTCTGTTGCTGCAAGAGGTCATTGAAGAGCAACTAGGGTTTGGAAGGACAGCCATCACCCTTGCCCTCAGGAAAATATGCTAGGAGAAACAGAATGCTGAATATTTTCTATATACGTTCGCAGAAATGATGGTTGTTCTCATTTGATTTTATTTTTCAAATTTTCAGGGTGTATTTTTTATAAATGCAGATTTTAAAGGAAAAAAAGTCAATAACAGATGAATTCCAGTTGACCAAGGACTTCCTACTAATACTTCTATGATTCTTTTCCATGTGATTTCTCGCCAAATATCTCAGACTAAAGGTCAGTGCGTTGCTTGATGTAGGCAAGTGGAGTTATATCTTTTTTTTTGGAGAGTTTTACTGTTTTACACCTCAGGAGACTATGGCAAACTTTGCATCTAGATATCGCAAACCAATACAAAAGAATATTTGAAGATCTGTGTGTGAACAGCAGATTGTGGTTTTTGTGTTTTCCAAGAGTATGTTGCTATTGTTTCAGCAGACCGAAACTTGGAAAGTAGGTCCCCTGTGCAATGTTATAAATTAGTTTAAAGGACATTTCTCTGAGCAGACAATAAGCAGTTCCATGAAGCACACTGATAAAGCATGGTTTTCTTCAGCATTGTGTTGGATTGCCTTCTGTTTTTTACTATGTTTCAAGAGAAACATCTTTTGTTGTTGGAACATACCTAATGTAATATTCCCTTGTGAATTCTCTACTTTTTAGAATTTTTCTTCAGTAGAAGCATAAAAGCAATCTTCCTTTATCTGAGCACCTGTGGTCATCACAGATACAGAGGCACTTCTTCTGTCTTCCTGTTATCCAAATACATTTGCCTGAAGGTACCTCTTTCCTTAAAACCTTAGACAAAGCAAATAATCAGAATCCCAAAGATATTTTGAAGAGACATTCGTTTTAGCATGCCCTGAAATCATTCAAATGATGTAAAGCTATTCAACAGAACTTGAAACCTGTGGAAAGGTTTCTGCTTGCTTCTTTCCTTAAAGTGAAGATCCATTACTGCCAGGCATTCATGGATTTTAATTCAGACCATTCATGTTACTTTAATGTAGTTTGATGTGTGCTAATATTGCATATATGCTTCAATCAATGTGAATAGTACCACATCTGAACTTGGAAAATAATATGTGCCTGTTATTAATTTCTGGTTTGCAGGAACAAAGAGCTTGCTATTTTTCTATTTTTTTTCTTTTACCTAACCCTAGCACTCCATCTCTCTTGGTTCATTTTCTAAACTGAGTTTTTAGAGATTTCAATGCTCTTTCATTCCACTTCAGATTGACTTATTATATCCTCCTGTTTAAAGTGTTCTGATTTTTTTTTTTTTTGGTTCTTACTAAACCCAAGGCACTTCTGCAAACCCACATCTCTACAGTTGGCAGAATGCCACTGTTATTTAGCCTGTAAGTACAACTCAAATAAAATCCATGTTTTCCAGCAGCTTATAATGTACTCTTTGTTTCTTATTAGTTTTATTTTTTGCCTCTTAATTTTTCCAATAGTTCACATTTATATTTACTGCTTCCATGGCTGAACAGTGTATTTAGGACAGCAAAGAGTAAGTGAAGCCAAAATGTTGATTTAGAAGCTTTGACCTCACCATCAGCTGCTCTAAACTGGCAGAGCTGAAATGGGTTTGTCTTACAGCTGCTGAGGATCTGGATCCAGAAATGGAAAGGAAAAAGAAATGGCTGAAGGAAAACAGTTTTCTTTTGAGAGTGTTCAGCAGATTTTGCCACAAGTAAAACCATCGGGATGTGGTGAGTTTCCAGTGAAAAGCATTTAAACAACTGCTGGCCTGTGTGGGATAGGATTTCGAGTGCTGGGCAAAGATACTGCAGAGGGATTCACTTCATCTGTACCTGGCTACCGAATATTGAACACTCAAGGTTAGACTATTGACGAGGCAGACATCTGGTGTTATAGGTGGCTGTGCACACATTGCAGCTGCCTCCTCAGATGGGTGCTGTGCAGGGAGTTGGCTGTCCCATGTAGTTCTGAAACCCAAGGAACCTCAGTGGTACTCAACAGCTGTGGCTTCTGAAGCTGTGGCTTCTGAATGTGGCTTCTCTAGGCTGTTAGACATCCTAGATTAACTCTTAGACCTCCTCTGTGCCTTGTTGTTTAGCTTGCCTAAAGACGCTTGGATGCAACAGTGCAGGTTATTGTGTTTGGTACCAGAGGTGTAGCTTCTTTGACATATAATCTTTCTTGCTCACAGGCTCTTCTAACAAATGTAAATTAAAAAGCCTGCCTCTTCAAGCAGAATGTGCTGTGCATAAAATGCATTTGCCAAATAATTCCAGCACTGCAATAATCCATTTCATGATTTAAAAGCCTTGTAAACATGTCAAAATGGTTGGTTGGTTCTACCATCTTTGTACCATCTATTGCACTGAATAATAAAGGGAAACACAATTTATTCACTGCTTTGGAAGCTCAACATTTCTCTCACTGATGTGTGACAACTATTATCATATTTATTGTCAGTATTACACTCCTAAGCATGCAGGTGATGCATTGTGAGTATTTCATACTGATAAAGCCATCAATAATTTCCTACCGGACCTTATTTGCTCAGTTGTATCTGCACAGCTGGCTGGGATATCTAGAAATAAGTGATGGGGGGGTTAAGTAAAAAAAGAGATAAACCAGGAAAGGTCACACTGACTGCTGTAATCTATTTCAACTTTAAAACAAACAAACAGAAAGTTTGTTGGTTTTGGGTTTTTTTTGACGGGGGGTGGGGGGGATAAGCCAAAGCTGAAGTTTTCCAGTCCCCACTGCCAAATGGGAATTCAGCAGCCAAGATGACAAGATTAGGTAGCAGAGAGCATTGTGTATTTCAAAACAGGCTGCAAAAATATCTTGCAGCAGCTAATACAAACCATTTACCACCAAATCTTTCTGACATTCTTATATTTTCAAAGGCACTACTGAAATGAAAATAAAATTAAGAAAGGTCCCTCTCTCAGGGCACAGGCTAGTGGAGGAAGCAGCTCTGCAGGGTCCCAGGGGCTTACTTAGTCACAGTGCTCTGAGACACTGAGGTAGAAGCTTTGCTTTTGCAGCCTGACAGCTGTATGTTTAATGTTTGTACAGGATCTTTGATCTCTTATTTATACATATTTCTCCAGGACAGGGAAGTAAGCAGAAATAGAAATTTTATTTATATAAATCTTTCCATATCCCAAAGGTCAAGAACAACAGCATTTCAAAGTGGAAGAATTTATCTTTGCCTCTTAGTTTGCAGGAGTGATGTGCAGCCTAGATCATGCCTCCGGATGAAGCTCAGGTGTACCAATATGTGAGTAAACTTGTCTTGAGGGCGACAACGCCATTATTTTTCATGTACTTGTGACACTGGGCCATCTTTTGGGCTGTCTCTGGTGACCTGCAGTTACCTTGGCTGCCTTCAACCTGTTTTCTGACCTGGAAGGGAAAGGTGTTAATGAACCATACCAAGGTATTTAAAATCAGCCCTTGCATGGTCACTTTAGCTTCATAATTCCTGTAGTTACTGAAGCTACTTTGTAATAAAGATTAAAATTACCTGCACTAAACTCTCAAAAATTCCCCAGAAATTTCACTCTTCTCTGCAAATAATTTTATTACAGTGTGAGGACTGGGAAGCCCAATTGCAAAAATAAAATAACACAAATTCTGTTTCCTATTTGAGCATATTTGTATAAGTTGTCTGCCTTTGGTAATGTTGATCAGGAAGGGATATACCCTCCTGAAGGGTTATGTTATAGATACAACCAGGCACGCAACCAGTAGTGCCTGTGAAAAACAATACAGAAGATTGACATTATTTTCAAACATTACCTGAAGCTCCAAATGAAGCTTCTGGAGCACTTTTAAATTAGGTAAATATAAAAATATGCACTGTTTTATTTTAGAAGATGTCAGTGATGTTCTTAGAAAGTAGGGGGTGTTGGTCTTCTTTTTTTAGTGCTGTAGATGCTAATATTGTTGTACATAATCTTTTTTTTTAATTAGTAATATTATATACTTCCACCAAATTTTATTCAAACTACTGCTTTACTAAACAATTAATAAATAAGTGTTTTAGTTTTTCTTACAAAGGCCCTTGATGTTTTCTTGCAAAATGGATGTTTTGGTGAGTTAATTTTAATTCAAAATGTGTTTTATTCCAAAAAAGGGAAATATCTGGATGCTGAATTTTTAAGCCCCCCTACCTTACAGATGAAAATAACTCATGGAGATGAGACAATATTCATTCCAAATAGCTATGATCACATGATGATCATTGAAATGTCACATATACAAATATATAATAATTGTCAATTTTTCACTGTATTAATTGCTAATTAAAACAAAATGAACTAGCATTGCTGAAGACCATAAAAAGACCCCATCACATGGGGACATAATGTCTTTGTTTTTAGACAATAAAATAAACCACAAAGAGCATATTTCTATCATTTATGTGAAATCAAGTAGGTTAATCATTTATGATTTTTATGCTTCAAAGCTTATGTGTGCTACATGCTGTAGAGAGATCTAAACCATTACTCTAAAGCCCAATGTACCATGCATGCTCCCTGCTGCTGTAGAGTCAGCCTCATCAAATTGAGCTTTGTCTAAAAGATATTTTAAATATATTATTGGATGAAAGGTGCTGCTCGATTATGCAAAACCAGCACAATAAAGCTAGTTAGCAAAGGTACATAGCTCTTGGCATTCTTTTCCTCTGAGAGCTCAAATAATCAAGCCCAGGAATACTCACACAGAGACGTGATGCTGACCATGTATTCCAAACTAGATGTCACTGAGGTTCTGGGAAGATGAAATGTGAAGCTGTTGTAAACATTTCCACTCAAATTCCAAATCTGAAGTAATCAGTTGCCTATTAAACACATACTTGTCTCTAGCTGGGTAGCAAGACCAGGATCAAATTTGCAAAGTTAAAGGAGGAAAAAGGAAAATGCATCAATATGCCAAAGATAAGAAGCCAACTGGGATAAGTGGAAATATTGAAAAATATTGGAAAAGTATGGAACATTGAGGTCAGAAGTTCCCATATTTAGCTTGAGAATTTAGAAGAGTTTCCTTCGCTGTGCTGCCAGTCAGGATTTGCCTGCAGGTGAGCTCTTGTCTGTGGCTCAAATCAAGTTAAAAAATTGAAAGTGGTCACTGTTCCACTGTGTGGGAACATCTCCTGTCTCTGTATTTGTGTAAAAGGGCTCTAAATTACTCCTGACCAATGTCTGCCAAACATCTTTTGAATCTTCCACAGGGGAATTTCTCCATGCTCAGTCTTCCTCTCTGACATGAAGATGACCTATTGACTTAGCTAAGATTTCGTCAAAATGTTAGGTGTAATCCTCCAACAGCTTCATGTTCATTGCAGCTCCCAGCAAAGAAAGAGAGGGTTTTGTTACAAGGGCAAGGAGAGGAAGAGAATTGGTGGAATCAAGCATAAGCCAATCCACATGCAGAATAAAACCAGGTAATAGATCAGGTTATTTTCAGGGTTACCTCTAGAGCAACCTATATGCAGAATCCAACTGCATAAAGTGATATACATGTGCCATAAATAACAATGAATCTTAGAAATGTAATTTTCTGTCAGGAGTTTGAATGCTTGTGAAAGTTCATAAATAACTGATGTTTATTACCCTCCACGTGGCACTGTTGCAGTAGCTGATAATGACTGAGTAAACAGTAGATGGGATGAATTCCTCCACTGATTTCAAATAAACCTTATGAGTTGAAGCAATAAAGAATGTTAAACAGTGTGCACAAAATAACGTGCTGTTAGATACCATATATGATGCTTCAGTAAACACTAAGGCATTTTAATCTTGGTTCCAACATAGTAAACTGCAAGACAATAAGCTAAGGAAGCATGCTATTCTTTAAAACTCTTCCAAATGCTTCTGCATACTGTTACCCTGTACTTAAGACTGCTGGCAGATGCTGCTGTCACTTTCTTTCTGTGTCATTGAAATGAAATTGGTCTGAAGTTCAAATGAACATATTCATTTGTGTTGAAATTTATTATTGTAACTTGCATAATGTGTCTGTGAGTGTGGTTGCAAACTCAGCTCCTGTCCATAAGAAGTGATAAAAGACACTACAAGAGGTTTATGTGGCCTCACTTATACTACTTGTTTAAAAAGAGCACCCAAAGAAGAAGTATTCTTGCACAAGAAGCCTACAGACAAAAGCACTCCAACACACCAACAAACCGGAGCAGTCAGCCTGAAAAAACAATGCCCATCTTTGTATCAGTGGCCCCATTGGTCAGAATTCCCCCTGCACACTGTGAACCAGTTTCCAGTTCTCCTCACTGATGTGATATGTTCCATGTGCTGATTTCCATTTTCTTGAATTGCTCTGTGGGGTCAGCTGCCTCCTTTTTCATGCTGCACTATCAGCGTTAGAGATCATAGAACCATTAAAGTTGGAAAAGACCCCTAAGAACATCTAGTTCAACCACCAACCCATCCCCACCATGCCCCTCAGTGCCACATCTATCCTTTCCTTGAAAATCTCCAGATGCATATTATACTTCTCTTCCAAATACGTGCTGACATTGTGAAGAGCTATGCAGTGGTATAGGAACCAAAAGGCTGGATGCAAGTCCCATAAGATGGCAGATGGCAATGCTGGGCCTGCTGCAGACCATCCATCAACACACACAGCTCCTGCTGCACCGTAGAAGGCAGTAAGAACAAAGGTGTGTTGCCTTCTGATGACTCTGAATGAGCATGCAGTGTGTCCCATACACGGAAAGGTAAGTAGAAACCATTACACATTACAAAAATGGATGGTGTTTTCTGCTTCAAAAACCGCTACTATGTATTACAGTGTTTGATGCTGGAAGGAAAAGGAGGAGGAGGAGGTGTTTAAGTCATTAAGTACTGCTGGCTTGCAAGGCTGTAATACTTAAAATTTTAATGGAGCAATGGCACTATGAGATTTGTAATACGATGTGAAGTTCAAAGAATTGACAGTGTTTTCTGGATCTTTGCCACTCTCATTAACAGAAAATCTTTTAGTTAATAAAGTAGAAGTAGTGGTAGACACAGAAGGCTAATGACCACTTCTGTCTATTGAAGTGAGTGAACCAAAACTCTTGCGATGTCAAAAGTACACGCTTGACACATTGGTCTCTAAGGAAGGAGGAATGCTTGTAAGAGTTAGTGTAACTTGAGGTGCAGGCTCAAGGCTGCCTTGAAAATATGCAGGATGAGTCCTCTTCTACAAAATCTAGGAGATCTGGCACTTGACTGCAGATTACTGCAGATTGTAAACTCAGCTGGGCTTTACAACGGCATGATTTGGCAGTAGTTTTAAAAATAACGAGCAACTGTGCTAGCTGTATGCAGCACGCATCCAAACAAATGCAATGACCTGCTGTGATGTGCACTGGAATCTGTTCTCTTCTTTGATTTCATTTACATCACAGTGATGCAGCATGCTCCTGGGCCTAAACTGAGACTTCCGTGGCCCCTGATTCACTGAAGTGGTGATGGGTTGCCCCCTATAGGGAAGGAAAAATATATTTCAGCCACCTCTTCTGTTTACATCAGGTTTCTTTTGCTGGTTTCTGGGTGGAGCCTGGCAGGGGCTGAGTCTGGGAGTCCCCAAAGTGGCTTGTGGTAGGAGCATGTCTGAAGGATCTGCCAGGGAATGAGTACAGAGAGAACAGCCAGGGGAAAAAAAAATGGTTTCGATGCCCTAGATGTATGGGTTTATTTATTTATTTATCATCATTCATAATAAATAAGCAACCTTTTATTTATTTAATGTGATACATTTGTAGATTGAAGACCTTTGCAAAAGCAGTGCAATATTTTCGTTCCAAATAGCTGAGAGCATCACTTCACAGAAATTCAGACACTGAATTTAAGTGTCAATTATGCTAACAAAGATTAGGTTTCAGCTCTTGCAATACTTGCCTCATTTCAAGAGTTGGTGTTTGTAGTTCAACTGTCCCTATTCCTTTTTCTTTTCCATGATATTTGGCTAGCAAAGGGCTTCCATGATCCGCTTTAAGTATAACTCTTTGTGCACAAGTAGTCCGTGGGAGCAATGTCTTTTTAATCCCCATCAGTAAGGTGAGCCTAAGTGTTTTAACTGCATTCATGTGCTGCCAGCAAGTTTTATACTATTGGTACAGATGGTATGGATAAGAGTCTCTTTATCCTTCTTTTAGAGCTGAAACCTGTGTCAGTGTCCACAGTGTTTGAATAGTCTGGTTTTAATAGAAACATGAAAACGCCATATGGAGCCAGACAACCATTTCCTTCCTTCAGTGTGTTTGGTGAGTTTGAGTTTACTTTAACATGACATCTTATAAATCATGTATCGTGTAGTGACCATATAAGGTTACCTTTTATTGAAAGGATATTGATGTTGAGAGCTTGCTATGCTTGGATATTTATTAAGGAAATGAAAGATATCTAGAACATATGATATGCTTCGTGTTGCTAAACATTATTAGTTTACCAACAGAAAAGTGTTTCTTTTTCTTGCCCTCTGAGTCTACAAGATAAAACACTGAAATAAAATTTGCCCTTGAATTAAAGTCTAATACTGCGTACATCCTGTTGAAGTCACAGACTATTTGACAGCGTGTTTTGAAATCACTCCCGGCTTCATGTTTTATGCAGGAAGGAAACATACCTGTGGAGACAGCCTCAGGCAGTGGTAATTAAAATACGACTGTGTGCCACATGACCTTAAGGCATATTACTGCTTCAGCCCTTCACCTTGCAGTTGTTAAAATACTGGGCTAGGTTTATTAACAAAGCACCATCTCAGTGTAAGAAATGTGCTGGGGGAAACAGGTCTACCATCTTCCCTTTGTAGGAAGGAAGCAGTAAGTGATAGCTCAGTAAGTTCTGTGACAATGTAATATCTGTCCATTTTCTTCCCTGGCAGCTGCAGGTTGCCTAAAGCAAATGGTCCGACATAATGAATCCATCAGTTTTGGAGACAAAGCACAAATATAAAGATAGCAGCAGAATAGAAATATCTGAATATATGTCCCCATGCTCCCAGTCTCCTAAGTCCTCTGATTTTTCCTGATCTCTCACAACGATCAAATCTGAAAAATGCATCCCTGTTTATTCCTGTGTGTGATGGGCTGTTAACCAGAGTGATCTGCTGACAGTTTCAGGAAGAAAATCCTGATTATCTCCTGGGACAACCTGTGCCTTGCAGGGAGAGGTGCTGCTTTCCTGTGTGACCCCCTTACCACCCATGAAACCATTTAGATACAAATCTCTCAACCTGCATCTCATCAAGCTGTGTGATGTAAAGCGACAAGGCTTTTCAATCTGTTGAGATTGACTGTACTATGACACCAATGTTTGATTTCTTCAAACTGCTTTTAAAGAAAACAGGGATTCCCAAGCTCTTCTTATAGGCATGAAAAGAGAAAAAAAAAATGCCAACACGTTTTCTTTTGGTATCACTTAACAGGGATCTGGAAAATAACAATTCTATGTGCAAGTAATCCTTACAGTAGTAGTTCCTAATGCTGGGGAGGTAATAAATACAGTGTCTCTGCACAAGTGGGGAAGTGAAGGCTGGGAGAGCTCTCCACCACATCAGAGCCACATTGTCAGGCACAGAGCCCAGACTTGTTGAAAAGACTCAAATACAGGACTTACAGCTGTCGGAACTTGGCAGTTCCCAGTGGGAGCTGGCAGGGTTTGGGGCAGGTCTTCCAAAGTTCCCCATGCTGAATGAAGCAGGATTTGGTGCTGGTGTGGTGGCTGGTGTGGAGTTTGTTACTGGTCAGCTTGTAGGATTTGTGCTGAGCATGAGTGTGTCTTCTGTGCACTGTGCAGTCAGAACATGTTTGCTTATGAATGGGTGTGCTCTTCGGGTGGTCCTTGTTTGGTTCTCCATGCACATGTATTCAAGCCATCACACTACATCTGTAAGCAGACTTGATGGAGCAGAAGGGTAACCAGAGACAGAAGTGGCAGCAGAACAAATAAATCACATCCTACCATAGCACCTCTATAGGCAAATCCTAATGTTTGCAGACTCTGAGACGAGTAAATAAAGAACATTCAGAAGTACAAAGCATGGTTAATGACCATCTTACAAATCTGACTGTTCTTTCCTCACATTCACATTCGTTTCTTTTTGTTTTCTTTGTTGTTTTTTTTTTTTTGTGTGTGTGTGTGTGTTGTTTTTTTTTTTTTTTTTTTTTTTTCATAGAGGCTTAATCCCTTTTCATTTACATTTGATTTCCTATAAATAGCTGTGTTCTGTTTAATGTATTTATGTTTAAAGTCATGTTTACTTCAAACACAGAGAGACTTCAGATGTCATTCATTTACTTCTGGCAGGGGACTTTGGACATCTGATTTCCTCTTGTCTTATGTATGAAGCTGCTAGGAGCTTCCAGGCATTTATTCAGGCGCTGAAATGACCTGCTTGAAGCCATCACCTGACTGAGATGTCTTCCTTACCTATGCTTACTTCACTCATCTTCTTTCCTGTGCCCAGTCCTTCTTCACTTTCTCTGCACAGCACATCACAAGGACTCTGTGATTAGACACAGAGGATCTAGAACTCTATGCCAGTAACTTCTGTGGTATCCTTTGAACATCACTTCTTTGCCTGAAATAATTTAAGGCTTACTTTATTCAAGATGGATGAAGCATGGAGTTTCTTTCTTATGATTTCTGAGCTTTTAGAATTTCCTAATTGAGGCAGCTTCAACAGGCTGTGTAAATAGTTGCATTTGCACGATGGGCACCATCATCTTAGCAGCTAATGAAATCCTATACTTCTGCACCTGGGAAGTTGCTAAGTAATTGTGAATGCAGGGTCAAGTTTAGCCTTGGTGTAATTGTCATAGTTTTTGTTTTATGGTCCCAGTGTGATTGTAAGCTTCGTTTGGTCTGAAAACAAATCAAACCATTTCCTGCAGAAGCTGAATGAAATGACGTGGGGATTCATCAATCAATGTCTTTTTGAAAAGCTCATTAGAACCAGCGGCCGTTAGAGGGCAATGGCCAGAGGTTATGGTCTTAAAGCTATCATTAAGTCTGGCCTGACACACAGGTTTGTAAACCATAACTCAAGGTTTCACAGTTAGGTAAATTTACACCAGCTGAAAATCTAGCCTCCTTCTTTTGTAACGTATGATAACTATTACAATTGAAACATAGAGAAAAGCTCTCATTTTTTTTCATAGAACAAAATAATCTATCAATGTGTGTGTCTATCAGATTGACAAAAGTGCATCATTTCAGTGGTGTGATTTCCTGTTTGTTCATGTGAGGTTGCAAAAGCCTCATAGCATTAAGAAAAAGTAAAGGGGAAACAAAGTGTTAAATGTGCAGAATATTTTTCCCCCTTACTCATCTTGTTCTACTACAGCAGAAGGGCAGTGAAAAGATTAAAAAATAAGAGCCAGTCCTTAAAACAGAGTTGTGATCAGTAGAGCATAAGCAGCACTTCAGAGTAAATTTTATAGAATTATAGGCAAAAAATTCCATTCAGATATGCATCATAGATTAAAAAGAAAACAAAAAAGCGCACAATGAGTACAGTGTTGTATTTTCCAAAGGAAAATATATTACCATAGCTTAAAATGACAAAATATCAGAAAGATTTCCACTTCACGGTAGATTATTTTGTATTAGAAAACTCTAGAAAAGTGCTTTGGGCTGAGTTCAGAAGGGTTCATTATTTGATACCACCTTATATCCTGTGGTAGTAAAACAGGACTTGCATTGTCCTCTTGGGACTGCTCTGAACAAATGCAGCTTGTACAAACCCCATGAGCTTTGGGGGGACAGGATTTTGCAAGGTCAGTTCATTATGGCCTTTTTTTCCTCTGACACTCAAACTTGAATGAGTTGTTGAGTTTCACTCCAGACAAGGACTGTTCAGTGCCTTTTTTTTTTTTTTTTTTTTTCCTCCATCAGGTTTTGTTCATCAAAATGAGTGAAAGGGGGCTCATTCCCCTGTATATCTTAGTGAGCCCAAGTGAAAAAGAATAAAACAGCATTTATCTAAAAATGTATTATGGAGTCTGCCTGCTGATGCAAAAAGAAAATTAGCACCTTTGCTGATAACTTGGATTGCCTTTACTCTTATGACATTTGCAGCAGTAATGATTCCTTTCTGTGAAACAACACTTTCTGAGGAAGATTTTAATTAGAAAGTTTCTTTTATTTCCCATTGTACTCATGGTACCAAAAGGAAACATGTCAGTGTCCCTTCCATGAATTTATCACATGCTTTCTGCTTTTTATAAAAAATGGATATCTGACACTGAAGAAAGGTACAGTTTTGTGGATTGCCCTCTGAAGCTATACTGCATTGTGTCTGCTTCATTCTTCTCTTCATTCTGACCGATTTGTGTGTTATACTGGGAAGCTGTAAATACGAGAATAGAATGAAAATAATTCAGAGTGCCCTTTAATAATGGTCTGGAGTTGTGTGTTTGCTGTTCAATGCACATGAAGATTTACAAAGAGACATTTTGGAGACACATAGTGCAGAACAGATTGACCTAACTGTATTTCTGATGCAACCAATTTGTTTCTATAAACATAAACTTCTTCCAGAATATGAATCAAGGAAGCTGTCAGTGAGCTGAAGTTACTTAAGCATTAGAGGAGGCTTCTGGTATGTTAGTCTTTGTGGCAATAAAATCTCCTTAGGGAATGAAAGCAAATTTATGACCTATTACTACAACATGTTTAATGTTTTCAGGCCTATCTCTGAGTCTAGAAGACTTTTTTTCTCCCTTGCAGTTGAATTTATTAAACATATCTAGATTGAGGTATCACAGAATTCATGGGATTATAGAGAAGTGGATTGGGAGGGGATCTCTGGAGGTCACATAGTCCATTCCTCATGGCAGGACAGCATACGGCTGTACATGGATCTCCTCTGAGTGATGTAGGCTCCATGGCAGCCCTAAGATCTCTATTTGATCATTCTTTAGAACACCAAAAAGTTTTTCCTAATGTCCAACCTAAAACTTTCTTGCTAAATGATAAAACATTTCATTTTTGTCCTCTCCAAGCAAGTTACAGAGAAAAGACTGTTTGCTTTCTCTTTAAAACAACAGTTTACAGATTTGAAGATCACTGTTGCATTTTGTATTAGTCTCTCTAGGATATGAAGCCTACCTGTTTCTCCTAGATGTCCAGATTTCTGGTCATTCCTGTTGCTCTTCTTTCAACCTCATTGGCCCACATGTTCCTTGGAGTTAGTTGAGGAAAATATAATTTGGATGTAATACTCTGAAGTCTTGCAGGTATCGAGTAAAGGAAAAAACTTATATTTTTCTTAATCAGGGCGAAAGTTCTTATGTTTTTATGTTCATCTTTTGACCAGCTGTAGAACCCAGATTCTTACAAAGTAGTACCAAGCCAATTATACCAATTATACTTAAATTATGTTAGAAACTGTTGGTTGCTTGTATAACATAGCAGTCACCTCACTTGATTTGCATCCTATTCTCGGAGACTATTTCAAAATGATAAAGTTCCTCTGCAGTTCTTGTCCTCTTTCAAAACAGATGCAAAATGGCTTCCACCAAAGCGAAGTTTAATAACACCACACTCTTTATCATTCAGTTCATTCACAATGAATAGTAAGAGGTGAGGAGAGACCTTTGTGGAATCCTCTTGCAGCAGCATTTGACAATGAACCATCAGAGATTATACTCTTCAGTGCGGCCTTCTGAATAGTTTTGCATTCACTCCCTAGTAGTATTCCCTAGTCCACATTTTTTCTCTTATTTATCAGAATGCTATATGAGACAGTGTCAGAAAACTTACCAGGGTCGAGATATATGATACTGACTGCTTCTCCCATGCCCACAAGGTCTATTATCCTGTAGGGGAAGGAAATTACATTAGTGTGACACAATTTGTTCTTGACAAATCCATGCTGGCCATAACTCATTTCCTAGTTATCTTCTGGATGCTTACAATAGGTTTTTGATTATTTTCTCCATCATTTAAAGTAATATAGTTAGAAGAGTTGTCAATTAAACATCTTTTTTATGCATCTTGTTGCACATTCGTTACCTAAAACTACACAACAATGTAAATTTTATCAATTTGCCCTTTTTCTAAGAATGGTAGAAATGAAGTTGCAGGTCTTTTTGCTCCTTGCCAGGAAAACATGTACCTTCTGGGAAGAAGTCTATTTTCTGATTCCAGCCTTTTCCTGAACACATTTCTCTTTTTCTTTCTCTCTCTCTCTTTGTTTTGATGGGGGAATTTAATCAAGTAAATTGGAACTCATCAAGCTGAATATACTCCTTCAGTTTCATTGGCAGCAATCAGGTTTTGCCCTATGTAACAAAGGGTGCAAGTCCCTCTTCACCTGGGTGTTGGAACCAAGAGGACTTGCTTCAATGTCCTCTTCTGGCAGAAGTGGCACTATTATATAGTCCCACTGGGAAAGTACTGATGCTCTTCACACAGCAGTCAGTAGAGAGGAAAACCAGTTGCTGCAAATGGGGGACCTGGCAGCGTGGTTCCAGGAACAGGGTTACTGGGATGCTGGAAAGGAGGAATTAGAAAGAAAGGGAACAGTAATAGCAAATAAACCCCTAAATTATTTTACTTTGTTTTCAACCCAGCAAGCAGGAAACCTGTGAGATTTCATCTGGCAGTCACTGTTTCCTAAACTTGCTTTTCTTTAATCATCTATCAAGATACACACAGGCCATAAGGCTTGTAAAAGCTCTTTGTTATTTATTTCTTTCACTAATCATCTCTGGTTAGTATTTATTGCATGATGTGGCAGGCAGAATAGAGTGACCTTTCCCTTTATCCACATTTCCCCCACTCTCTCTGGAGAAGGAGGTGGATGTGGTAGGTATCTCAATGAATCTTCCAGACTGTGCCAAATTCTAAAGCCACCTGCTGTGATCTAAGAGTTTAATACCAGAACCACATTGCAATACTTTCTAATAGATCTCCACTAACTGGTCTTAATCAAGTCTAGAAATGTTCCACCTTTTCTCTGAAAAAGGTTAAAAAAAAAAAAAAAAAAAAAAAAGCAACAACAGAGAAATTGAATTATATACGACCTTATCCGCTGCTAAGGGCTTTTATTGGGTATTGCCCTGCATAGAAACTTTTAAATTGAACATACTGGTATTGCTGCCCAGTTTCAATGAGATAAGTGTCGAGCTAATTGCATGTAATCCTTTCTGACAGACACATCAGGCATTTAAAACACAAATGCTCAGATTAAATGCGAATCAGGTGGTCTACTCCACATCCAGGCAAGTGAATGAAGGTTTCCTAGACTAGAGTCTAGATTGTGCAAGTTTTAAGATGTGCTCCTAGACATAGAGGATAGAGAACATCTTATACTACCATGTTTCTGAAGCTTTCCATATTTAGCAGAAATCATTAACCATTCCTTTGTTAGAACAGCCTGCTCATGAAAGGAAGTTCAAATAATTTTTTTTACTGCTTCCAATGTGTTTTACAAAAGGAAAATGCAGCTGTTTGTGCAAATGCTTTTGTACATGAACTGAACTGTCACTATTGCAACTTTAGCCAGCTGTAGAAAAATATGAAGAAATTATACCTGGTCTTTTTAATTAGTTTTCTTTAATTTACCTGTTTAATTGAAGTAATTCCTATACTGTTCTTGCTATAGTACAGAACTTCATCTCCTTATTGTTCCACTTCCCATAATTTTTCCTCCAAGGCTTTGCAGGTGAAATATTCCATTGCATGAAATAAAATATGTTTACTTGAAGTTTATGTTGAGCTGCAGTGAATTTGCAGCTATCTTCTATAGGAAGCTAACGAGCTTTCTGGTTTTCTCTAGAAAAATATGCCAGGCAGTTTAGAATATAGATGGATTACAATGAGAGTTTTGGATGAGTATCAGAACCAAAAAGAATTAACAGTAAATGGTTGATTTGACATGTTGCACTTATTTTCCCCAACCATGTTTAAGTGGAACAGCAACATTCTCTGACTTGCTTCTTGTTGGTGTGTTGCAGACTTGAAGAAACAGTAGCCTGGATTGGTCCTTGATATGTAATTACTTCATGAAGCACTGTACACAGGACTACAGGTGAGACTTAAACTGCTCCTTTTTCTCATACTCTCCTATATGAAATGTGGCTGCTTCTGACTAATACACTGGTACACCATAAAGAAAGAAGAACAGC
This sequence comes from Tympanuchus pallidicinctus, assembly GCF_026119805.1. Classification (NCBI taxonomy): domain Eukaryota; kingdom Metazoa; phylum Chordata; class Aves; order Galliformes; family Phasianidae; genus Tympanuchus; species Tympanuchus pallidicinctus. Next base: position 50,189,139 of record NW_026294747.1, read on the forward strand.
CCACTGCTTTGGTCTCTAGCTGGAGGTGGCTTGGCTCTCCTTGTCCATCTGTAAGTCACCTGCTTGCTTCAGTGTCTGTTGCGGTGAAATTAATGGGATTAATCATAGTAGTTGTCAGTCCTGAGGCCAAAAACGGGAAAGGGAGGATGCTTGAGGTCTCTGGTACAAATAATAGCTTTGAGAAAGTGAGATTAATTCTTCACTGTTTCTTCGTAACACAAGTATTGGAGTCATTCACTAAAGTGATCATCATTAAAAAAGGCAAAAGAGAGTTTGATTTTTGTTACATACATCACATGGTTAAAATGCGCACTTTACTTTGGGAGGGAGAGTCAAAAGTACAGATAGGTGAAAGAGGGTCATGTAGGACAAATCCTTTAACAAGACTGTCAACACAACAGTCCAGCTGCATCTGCAGCTTTTGCAGGGAAATGAAAACCTGGCTATCAGAAGCTCTGAGGATGCAGCAGGGAAAGATCATCCTTTTTTGCCTCCTAGTCTTTTACTTGCTCCCATATCACTGGCTTCTCTGGCACAGAAGGGGAGCTTTCTACTTGAATCCTGCACTCAGTCCAGGATACTGGTGGTACTGATAGGAATAGAGGGTGGTTGGTCTAGATGATCTTGCAGGTCGTTTCCAACCTTGTGATTCTGTGATTCTGTGATAGTGTAGTTCTCAGTGGATATGGACCATGTATTCCTGTGAGCAATTCACGAGCTGGCCTGCGTGCCTACAAGAAGTCAATGTTCTCTGGGCTAAAATGCATGACAAAATTAAATCATTTTTAAATTGGAGTTAATGCTAATAGGTATTTTTCCGTAGAGCTCATCACGTTCTGTTTCACATGCGAGTCTCTCTCCTTGGTTCATGAAAAGCAGTCGTTTCTTTAACCTTCTTTTTAAGTAGGTTTTTCCTCTCATTTCCTCTATGTCTGAAATACCTGACCACAGTTCCTGGTTATTATTATTGTAACACCTATAATCATACTAATAACTGTCTTCATTTGCACAGCACCATTAGCCAAGCCTCCCAGCCAAGGAAGGAATTGCATCTTTTCATTAGGATAGTAACAGTCTGAAGGCATTATAGGACACAGCGTTGAGTACCACCAGACATGGAATTGAGCAGGTAAGCAGTGTACAGACATTAGTCCTGGAGGGCTTATCCAGAAGAATTCTGGGATTTCTCACAGGAAAAGAGAGTGAGCCTTTGAGAAACGTGCTTTGTGACACAGAGCAGTGCATGCTTATGTGTATGTGTCTTCAAAGGGCAAAGATCAGCTAAATGGCCAGCTCACCTGAATGCCAGTGACTGTTGGATACCTGAATGATCTTTGAATGGCTAGCAGGCTGCTTGTTTGTGGGGGTGGAAGGGACATGGCCCTTACTCATGTGGATAAGCTCAAGAACATGTTAAACAGCTATGTGTATTTGTTTGGGTTATTATTAGTGCCCTAGGTAAGCTCGGTGTCCAGCATGATAGTACAGAAGCTTTGTTCAATGTGTATGGTATGTCACTCATACAAGTCTCTGCTCTGATCAGGGTGACCCTTCCTTTGTTTCAGTGTGACACCTTGTGTTCTCTGTGGTTGTTCAGTGATTACACGAAGGCATTATGCTGACATCCAAGCCTATGTTACCATCATTAATAACAATAATACAAAAATGGCATGCTGTTTTCTGCAGTGCTTTAAGGCTACTTGCAAATTAAAAGTCAGCGGTGAGTGCAACAGGCTGCTTTCTCAGCAGTGTTGGCAGTGCAGAGCACAGAGCAGCAGCTTGGCCCCATCCATGCCTGTTCACAGATGTGTTTGTCTGGGGAATGAAAGCAGAAACCAGCGCACTTCAAGGCTTCCCTGTGGTTCAGCCTGCTCCTTGTTGTTGACAGTGCTGTTTGATGCCTTCTGGGTGCATGTAGCCATGGGATAGGGTTATTGACATGTTTAATAATAACACAGTAAAAGGATATTTGGAGGAGTCATGTGGAGGGTGAAGGTCTACAGAGATCAGCTCCTGGTAGGACAGCAACTTCTTCCTGCAGTGCTGTGAAGGTCACCTTTGAATCTCTGGTTTGTAGTGCAGCAAAGTTTGAGGACAGCTTCCTTGACCTCAGTATAAGGCAGCTTTTCTACCATATGGAGAAAGAATGGCAGCACCTCTGACTTTGTTCTTCACAGTTGCTCCCTTCCCTTCCAATAAGAAAGAAGGGGACAGACTCTTTCTTTAGCAGGATCTGTTGTGATAGGACAAGTGAAAATGGTTTCAAACTAAAAGAGGGGGAGACTTAGACTGGATAGAAGGAAATAGTTGTTTAATGATAAGGGCGGTAAGGCAGTGACACAGGTTGCACAGAGAAATGGTAAATGCCCCATCCCCACCCATGGTCAGGCTGGCTGGGTCTCTGAGCACGTGATGGAGCTGTAGGTGTCCCTGCTTCTTGCTAGGGGGCTGGACCAGATGGCCTTTAAGGGTTCCTTCCAACTCAAATAATTCTTTGATTTTATGATTCCTGCACCAAGCTCCTCTCTGGAAGTGATGGCTCCTGGTTCTGCTCCTTGTCAGCGTATTGCTGCCTGTCTCTGCTTTTGGTTTAGCTAGAGCTTTGCTTATTATTCAATCAAAACTCAGCAGGAGTTTTTGCTGAATTATTGTAAACTCACTGGGGTAAAAGCTGTGCCTTCTTACTCAGCAGTGGGAGACCACGCACATTGATTGTTGCTGGGAGAAAATAAAAATGAATATGTTCTCATTGATTACATGTGTTCTTACTATGAGACTCATTGCACAGCCCCGGTGTATGTCTGTTTTCTCTTTATTACTATTAGCAATAAATCAACTACTTTTTTTTTTTTTTCCTCCTCTTTTCTTTTTCCTTTCCCTTTAAGTAATCTAATGTTCTGCAAAATGAATTTGAATAAGGAGAGTTGACTGTAAAATAACTTGTGGGAACGTATGATAAGCTGCCTTAACTTCCCAGTCATGCTAAAAATCCCCCCTTGACGTCTGAAACCCAGACAGTTCCTCCCAGATGCAATTCAGATGGTCTGGACCCAACAGACACAAGTTTTGTGCAAGTTTTATACACTTCATCTAATGAATATGCAATTTTTTTCCAATGCAATTGTGACAAATGGTACAGCTGGGGACCAGACATTGAGAGCAGTGCTTTTCTTCCAGCCTAGGAAACTACAGATATTTGCTTTGTTCCAGGTATATATTGGACATTTCTGAATTTTAAGCACTAAACCATTACTTATTATTTTATCTTGTGATCCTCTGTTTCATGTCACATATCTGCTACAGACAATGGCATTGAAAAGCTTAAACACACTGTTCTGACTTAAATTCCTGTTCTCTGGAGAGCAAGTTGTTGGTTTATGAGCAGGAATTGAGCAATCCAAGAGCATGATGCTTGTATTGCCATATTAAATTGAAAGCAAAGAGCTGTAACTAGGGCTGACATTTCTGTCTGTCAGCCACACACAACAGATATGAACTGAGAGCAAGCTGGAGGGAGGCAGAAAAGGGTGAAAAGGGCACTCTCCCAAAGCAGAAGGGAGCCAGATGGAGTGACACCACAGATATGGATTCAGTGTTTGGGACTGTGCAATGGCTCTGTAGAAGGAAACAGAAAACGGAAGGATCTGAATATCAATGGAAATGAAAAGAAAAAAAAACATAATGAAGAGTAATGGACAAGACAAAAAGAAAGATTATGCCTGATACTGTGGAAGAGATACCCTGCTGTTGACATCTGCTCGGCTCAGGAGGAGTCTCCCTCAGAAAGATGTTGAAATACTCTCGTTCAACACATTTAAAAATAGACTAAACAAACCTCAGTGAGCCAGACTCTCCTCCTCATACTCACACAGGGCCATAACTCATGCCTGCATGTCCTTTGAAGCCTGGGAACCCTTGTAGAATGAGAAGGGCTGAGCTGGATGCAAGGCAGAAATCTGGTCCTAGGTCCTGCATTGTCACAGACATGGATCAGATGAATGATTGTCTCTTTTCAGGTCAGAAATGCCACACTGGCACATGGCTTCCTGCAAAGACATGAACTCAAGGAAGAGACTTAAAGCAAAGCATGTGTCAAAGGGCTTTGCAGAAGCTGCAAAGCTTCTGGGCTCTGCACAGCAAAACACAGGAGCACCCACTTACATCCAATCTCGGCAGAGCCCTGATAAATGCATAAATGAACTTTTTTCCTTCTTACACAGTTCTGTGTGATGACAGTATCTCTACAATCTTCAAGAGGAAGTAATCATCTGCTGATAAACATCTCCTCTCCAAATGTACATAGTAAAAAGACACATTCTTTTGTATATATTTAATTACAGGAGAACAGATTTTGTCCAAATAATTAGGTAATTTAAACTATGCAGTCTTTCCCAAAGAACTATATTTAACCTTCATTTGAATTTAATTTCCACATCACAGTGCCCCTTAAGCAGTTCTGTAAGTCAAAACAGTGATCAAATAATTTTTAAATGTCAAATGTTGCTTAATTGTGGATAGCGCTGAATTTGTTTTAAGAGATAACAGCTTTTGATCTGCTGCTATTTTTCGTCTGTCCCATTGTCATGTTTCTCTTCATCAAAAGTTTCTGTCAACTGTTTAATCCATACAACACCCGACTTTCCAGACAGCTGAAGATTTCAAAGAAGAAATGTGAGGAACCCTTCAAAAGTTTGATGAAGTATTAAACAGGATGTGGATTAGTGTCTTGCTACTACAGACCCCAGCACTTGCAAGAGGAAGAAAAAATAATTTTTTTAAATTCAATTATTATTAAGGGATTATAATGTTTTTGCCTGAATTAAAGGATAGTGCTGTAAAGAAAAAAATTACAGCATTAATATAAATCAGCATAACTTTATTGGCTTTAATACACCTATTCTGATCTGCACCACTCAGGATCTGGATCCTTACATCTAAATGTATCTTTCGCTGCATGGAAGTAGATCATTTTTCTCCTGCTCTTCCCTATTGTTTTGCCCCAGTAAATTATATATATTAGGTTCATAAGCAGTGCAGTGAAAGTAAACAGGAAGAGAGTCTCACAGTTTGAATGAATTATAACAAAAACTACAGTAGGTCTGACCTACATTAAACTAGTTCAGTAGAACAATCTATACACAAAGTGGCTTGTATTTCAAGGTTGGCTCTAAGGTTGGTTCTCAACTTAGAAAAAAAGGAATGAGTCCAAAGAATCACAATAGTCTCATCGGTCTCTTTGAAACAAACAAAAGCCAATGTACACTCCACAGCTCAGTCATAAAAACAATAGAACAGGAAGACTTTCCTGTAACAGCATCTCCCACTGGGCGATAGCAGTTGAAAGTACTTACCATGATTATGATTAATTTCATTAGTGCTCGGTTCACTTTAATACTTTTCTCCCTCTATCTCTGAATGCAGATAATTTTTCCCTGCAAGTAAATCCAGGGTGACAGTTTAATAGGCTCAGACATGCTTAGATCCGAAATGAGACTGTAATATTAATATACTATTGACCAGTTATAGATTAAGCAAACTGAGGGCACACTTAAGTAAATGACTTCAGAGGGACAAGTTAATGTGCTAAGTGGTTCACAGGCAATGATTAAAAATATTCTTCATTTACTTGGAAATTAATAGGTTTCTTTAATTAATCTAATAAAGCCACCCTGTGGTACATTACATATTTGGTGCATGTTTTAAAATATGATGCTGAGTTGCTGGATCTGGAAATCCCTGTGCTGCTTACTGAAAAAAGGAAACAGTCATATACAAAAGCAGTCTTGCATATGGCTAGAGTTTCCAACAAGCCATCTTCTTTACCACAAGCAGGATTACTTTGCATGAAGGGTGTTAGGAATCTCAACGTTAAGCAATCAACAGCACCAGCAATTCCATGTGTGAATTGCAGAATCATCCAAGTATCTTTGGGGATTATTAATGTATTTCACAACTGCATCCAGTCAAATGAGCATTTTTCTCCAACAGTCTTTCAAATCCAGCCGATCAACCAACTGAAAGAAAACAACTTCAACAGAATCTTTGTAACAAAAGCAACTTATATGCTGAAAAGTGCTAAAGCCTTGCAATGCTAAAGCCTTGCTAAGGATTAAGGGGTAAGGAAATGATGAAATCATCTGCAAGCATTGCGTGAGTTTTATTTAATCAGAAGGTGTGTAGATAGTATGGTTATCTGAAATATAAATAGCCCATTGCCACCGACTTTATAATGGAGAGATTAGTTTAAAAGATAGTGTCTCATTAATAGTCTTTCTGTGGTTTGTTTTGCAAGGGCACTGAGAGGCCTTGCCTCCTGACCATTGTACATGTGTCAGGATGGGATGATACTGGCTCCCAGATCCAGAGATGAGAAGAAATGTTTACCTCGCCCAACTGGAGTTTCTCTAGTGGACAGTGGCACAATTTGCAGAGTAAAGATATGTCTACTCATCCAAGACACTTCATCAAATCTTACTCTGATTATTTCTTCAGCAAATCAAAACAGAGGCCTTGGTTATTGTTTTATCTCTTGACAAGCATCCTATCATGGGATCACTCCCAGTCTAATGATGATCTGAGAGGTCTGCTATTGTGCTATTCTGAAAATCACTTTGATATGACTACTTCAAGGTCCAAAGAAACTACAAAATGGAGACTAAAGTTTCCATCTTCTCCACCTCCCCATTTTCTTTCCTCTTGTCCTAATTACTGCAAATCGGATCCTTTCTCTTTGGTTTTATCAGAAGTTTTCTCATCTGTACAGTCAAACAGGAGACACTACTCTTGCTTCTCTTACCTATTCCTCAGCAAACCACATGAACTAGACAAAGTGACTGTTTTCCCAGAACTCACTGGAGGGAAATCATTAACAAAAATGTCAGACTATCACATTTCTACTTTCCTGGCATAAACTACTCTGTACTTAGTGACCTGGCAGCCATGAGGAGTGTCTGATGGAGTACAGTACACAGTAGCTGTTAAGAGTCAATGAAAAGGAGGAGAAAAGGATGTTTGACTTGGGACTCCATGTTAAAAGCTCTTGCAGAACCAATCCTTAACTGTTGTTTACAGCTGACTGTCTTGCCTCAGGAACATTTGCATTGAAAACCTTTCAAAGTTTTCTTCCCAAGTAAGCTGAGAAAAAACCTTTTTGGATTCATTCCATTTACCATGTATGTGGATGTATGTATGAATGTTTTCATGGTAGGTGGGAAAGGGAGGAGATGGCAATCCTTTCAACTTGCAGACAGATTCTCCAGTGGATGGAAGCGGTGTTTGAAATCTGTGGAGCCAGGTTGGGTTACAACTGCCAAGAGCCTGGCCCAGGCAGCTATAATGTTGTGCAGAGCTGTGGTTTGAAGAAACCTGAACATGGCCATACAGACGGAAAAGATGAAAGAGATATTTGGTAGCCAGTCCTGTTTCTTTCATGTGTGAAGGACAGCTGTGCAGCTGCAAGGAGTGATGCTGGCAAACTCATCGGATATGTACCTTTTCTCTCTCTTTTGTGGGTTGGATCATAACAATTAACTTCTCTGAATGTTTGTGGTGAGTCTAATCTCAGGCATGTCTGCTCCTTTGGATTTGCAGCTGAGGGTGGCAAATAAAGTGGCTAAGTATTGCTGTGGGCTATTTTGTCACCAAGCCTGGAATGAAGCATCATGCGAGATGCCTAGAAAAAACATGCTTCTGAAGTAGACCACAGGTAGATAGGGCTTGCTGCAGGCAAGCTTTGTGAGTTTGTCTTCCCTCTTGGAGAAAGAAAAAGAAAAAAGAGAAAAACAGTGTATGATTTCCTTCATGTCTGAAATAAGCTGAAATGGGGGAACCTTGCATTCCTGTGTTTACAAATGTAGTGGTGAGAGAAGATTTCATTAATGTCAGCTTCATGGTAGTGATTCTTGAAGTCTTTTACCTCAAATGGTCACCTCTTAGATGCGGAGAGACATGGAAGTCCATAAATCAATGACATGCAAAGATACCTGAAGGGGAGAAAAATCTGAATACAAATTCTCTGAAATGGAGCAATTCTGTGTTAGAGTCTTAACAGCAAATTAAAGCTAATATTTAGGGGGTGAGGAAAAAAAATGTTAATGTGAAAACTGCATTGAATACTATCTCTTATTCTTTGTCATTTCATTCACCTCTCTGAAAAGCGATGGTGGTATTGTAGGAAAGAGGTGATGCTTTGGGTTTTATTTGGAGGTTTACTATTAACCTATGCATGGACTTCAACAAATCTCTTTGCCTAGCAGCATATTTCTATAGAGTTATTAGTATCTCTGTGAGGTGGAGACCTCCCTTTTCATTTAGAAATTAATCTTGCATAATTTCAATTATAACTACTCTTAGTTACACTGCACATCTTAGAATAAATATTCTTCTTTAGAGTTATCACACCAGTTGTGATTGTCTTAAAAATGAAGTATGCAGACAGTGAAAGAATTTTCTGCAATTTATTTCAGGTGCTGATTTGGCCCAGACCATAAAAACCATAATTTGGCCAGAAGGATAAGATGTTGCTTCTCTGCTTCCATCTGACACGGGAGGTGACTCAGTTCCTCACTAGCTTGGGAATCCAGGCTTTACTAATGCCTGGGATTTGATTATGCTCACATGGCTAGTTTCTGAGAGGAGCCGGTAAACTTCGTTTTGCTTCAGTTATTAGTTTTTAAGGCTATGAAAGGTCAAGATAAACCATCCATAAATGCGGCAGCGATTAAAACCTCACTTAGCTTATTGCACAGTATGTAATTGTTCATCCTATGTCAAATAATAAGATCTGATGGAGATAACTGCCTGGCATTTCCTTTCATTTAAAGGTACAGGCATGCACTACATGTACTGTTACCACTGTTACCTACATGCACATCAGTGATGTTTCTGTTTAGATGTAGCTATGTATTAAAGAAGGGAATATTCGAACACAAATGCTGTAGTGGGCTAAAACTAACTTTTAAGTTTTAACTGCTAACTTTTCCCATAGAAAAAAAAAAAAAGGTATTCCTCACAAGGAGGAAATAGAAGGATGAATGTAATATCAGTCTGTCTGAGAGTAATGTCCTTATAAGATGGCTGATGCCTTTGTGGCTTATGGGTTCTCCTATTTGTGCCTGAAGTTGAGAAATGTCATCCAAGCATTTAGAGCTCCCATTTTCCTAAGAGCTCAGCTTTCAATTACTGCCAAAAAGTAGAAGCCAATTTTCCAAAAAGCTCCATATACTGAGTGCTTCTGACATAATGTTGGCTTGAAAATGTGCCTATGATAATCATGTTAGGAGCTATGCTGCATGGCTTCAGAAAAGCTCTGTGTGCCCTGAGCATCTCGAGCTGTTAAAAGTCTGTCCCTGCCTTATTCCTGTGATTTTCCCTCCGCAGTAGTGTCACTTCTTTATGGCTCATTGTCTTACTTATAGCTCTTTGTACTTGCAGTATGCTGCACTGTATCTGCTATCCAAATGCCCTCTGGCATTGCCATTGCTGCCCCAGTTGAACAGGAATCTGGCTTCCCCAGGCCTTGTATCACTGTACAGATTATCACAGTCATAATCTCTCTCTGCCTTTTGTGTGTTTTAGCAAGATCGTCTGCAAATGCAGAATCTAAACTGCAGAAAGAAATCTGCCTCTTTTTGTTCCCCAGACTCCTGACTTAGTCTGCCACTCTGCCAAAGCTAGTTACTAGTGTGGCAGCTGATAAATAAAGAACCGGCTGCCTCTCTCTCCACACTGCAAGTACCCTATAGCTGTTAATGTATCCCTTGCTGCTCTCTTTTAATAAGCTGTCTGAATAGCCAGCTGCTAATATGGCTGTGGCAAGGTGCACACCTTTTAGAAGTTCATTCCTACCTCTTGCTTCAAAGCAGCTACTTCTGCTGACAGAAAAACACAGGGCAGGGAAACAGGGAAAGAAGTCGAGAGAGAAACTGCTGCATTTCCAAAGGGGCTCTTGGCTAGAGGACAAACTTCTCATCTTGTTGAGGGCTGGGGCAGAGCAGCGAATGTCAAACCCCACTACATGATCGTAGGAAGACTTGCAGGGCATGGCAGATTTAGGACTAATAAGTGAACTGGTTTGCTTTAAACAAGTATCCTTCTTCCAGGAGGAAGAGTCTTTCCAGAGCCTCTTTCAAATCTAGCAAACCAGAAGATCTCTACCTAAGCAGCTTGGAAACTTACATACCCTAAAAGAGTGTGAATGTCCTTGCAAAATCTTTTATAGTAAATGTGTTTTATAGATGCCTTTACTTCTGCTATACTCCAGGTTAATAGTACTGCTATCCGGGCAGGAGAGGAGAGTATCTACCTCCTACGTGTATGTGTTTGGATTTACAAAAATAGGGACTTCTCAGTTCCAAAATTCCCTTGCCCTGCGGGCCTTAGTTCACTAAATATAATCAAAACACATCTACTACTGCTGGGGAGAGATGACTGTGTTCACAAACACTTTTTGCTCAATATGCTGATATTAAGAGACTTTGCAGCCAAGTAGAAAACAGATAGTTATGGGATTACCTATAGAGCAATGAAAAGCGCACAACTCTGATCAAGTGATGAAGGCTCTTGTTTAGGATGGGAAAGATTTTGCGTTGGTCTTTTTCCTTTACATGAGAAAATCATTGGACATTTATAGACGAGGAGGGTTTACATCACAGAGACATCCCAGCCTCAGCTCTGGGCTAGTGCCTTGCTCACCCCTCTGGGGATCTTGTTAATGCACAGAGTTTATGTGAATCCCTTTAGTTTTTCCAGCTCCCTGTGAGCCAAATACCTAAATTATATGGCTTTAAGTTGTGCCAGGGGAGGTTCAGATTGGATATTCGGAAAAACTGATTCTCAGAAGGAGTAGTGAGGTATTGGAACAGGCTGCCCAGGGAGGTGGTGGAGTCACTGTCGCTGGAGATGTTCAAGAACTGTGTAGATGTGTCACAGAGGAACATGGTCAGTGGGCAATGTTGGTGATAGGTAGACAGTTGAAGTAGATGATCTTTGTGTCCTTTCCCAACCTTAATGATTGTATACAGAAGGAAAGACAGACATGGAGGAAAAATGAAACTTGCAGAAGAGGAAGCACCAAAGAAGCAGAACATGCAAGATCTAACTATCAGTTATCAGGAAGGAGCCTTGGCACACTTGGTCAATTGCAGTGGTAGGATTTAATTTCATACACCACAAAAAACAATGAAGAAAGCAGATGAGAGAGCCTAATGTTCTGGCAGCACCTGCTGTCTTCTGAAGAGGTAGATGCTGTCAGAACGCCAGCCTCTCATCCTCTTTCCTCTGTTCCTTTTGTCTTTCTGATAGACTGAATTAAATTCAGGGCTTAGCATAGGATGCCTGTGCCAGGCTTCTCTGTTGACTATTTCTTGCATCTTGGGTTGATGATTGCATTTTTTACCAAACTCCCTATTGCTTAGTGTGGTGAATGTGATTTTCCTTCCACAGTGGAGCTGATGGAAGTACACAAACAACACTGCTAGGGATAAAGTTCAAAAGAGTGTTGAGGTTCATTCTAGTTTTGGCTGAGGCTCTCCTTCTGTTTCCCTGACTTTAAGATGAAATCTTTAGAACTGCACAGGTGTGCCATGAAGATTTCTAGCTGTGCCTAATGGGAAATGCAAGCATCCCATGGATGAGGGGAAAATGCTACAAAAGTACAGTCTTAGCACTGACCAGTGAATTTATGTAGCAGGGAAAATACCGTCTTACATACCCCTGCAGCTCAGGCTGGCAAATTGTAATTCTCTTTTGCAGTTGCTTCCTATGTAATTTTCTCTCCAAGACTAGACAAACTTCTTGTTTCTAAAACATAGATGACCTGAAATGACCAGACAGATTTGTGACAGAAAAACTTGGAAGCCACCTAATTCCCAGATGGGAAAAGCATCATCATCCCAGAAACCAGGGCTCACCTGAGGTCTCTGTGCCAGTGGGAGTACACATGATCCTCTTTATTTATGGCTGTGGTCTTACATGACTGCCCTAAGGCCACACGGATCCAGGTCAGGGCTGATATTGGACGGAGGTTCCTGAGATCCCCTGAGCTGAACTCATTCTGCTGTGCTTGCTTCCCAGGCTCAAATGGATGCCAAACACATACCAAAGAGTTTTTTTTTCAAGCTAATGTCATTGCTGAAAGCTTAAGTTAGAAATTTCTCAAATCCAAATCTATAAACATTTTATATCGTGTTGCATTTCTATGATGTAGAGCAGAAGAAATTCTTTTTGTTTCTCTTCTGGATGGAGGCGGCTGCACATCTGGAATAGGTGAGCAGACTGTGGTGCAATATGCAACTTAAAATACTTCTTCATGTACAGCTGGGTCAAGCCAGATGACTTTTCACACAATTCAGAAATTTCTTCAACTTTGGATTTTCCCTGAAAGATTCAAGGGGTAAAAATATGTCTGTGTGATTTTTTTTTTTCCTATTGTTCTGCAAACAATAAGAAATTCCTTGTCCTTTTTAGGTACAAAATAAATTCCACAGACTTAGTCTGAGGCACTGAGATATCGTTTGGAACAGTGGACACCAGAACAGATGTAATATTTGCACTAGACTGTGAAATAAATAGGCATTTGAAACTGTGTTAGGATGTGAATTTCCATAGTGCCTTGAGGGACGTAATTTTTGCATTATGTGAACAGTCTGGATGAGAAGACCACGCAGTGAAGCTGAACAGCTGTATCCTGACCACACATTGTGAAGCGAGGGAGAGGCTGGGAGCCCGAGGGAATCCTTGTAAGACACCGTATCCCTGAAGTTTTTCAACAAAGAAGTTGTGCAAAGATGTGCAGTCTAGAAGCAGAGCTGGGCAGACTGCCCCCCTCCCTGCACCACGCAGCATAGCATAAACATCAACTTCTGTCTATCTGCATTTGTTTATTTGTTTTGAATTAAAACACTGCCTGTTGCTTTGAAGTCCTGGGAGTGATGGATTCTGTGCCTGTTTTGTATCCAGCTCTCATTTTATTGCTAAGGGCGTAGCACCAGGGCAGGAGGCAGCAACAGGTTCATGAATCTGTGTGGTGGCACCAGGCTAGGTTCCCTCCTAGAACAAGTTCCCTTCTGAAGCTGGTTGGTCTTTGAGGTCCCTTCCATACCAAGCCATTCTGCCTTGATTCTGTCCTTCCCATTTCTCCCTATGTGCCCTGAGCAGAGTGATGTGCACTCAGCACCTTGAGCCCTGCTCCGTTAAGTCAATGTCTTTGTACTTTCCTCCTGGACTGTGAAGGAAATCTCATGAAAAGTGAGGTAAATTTTTAGTAACCTTGGCACCTCCTAGGGCTAGGGATAGATTGGTCACCCCGTGCATCTAGTGGCTGATTTAAGAATCTGAGTGGGTTATAACACACTCCCTGTGTGATTAATTGTGTAATTGGAGGAGCGTTATTAAACTAGGTGATAGATAACACTTCCTGCCATTCATGAGGGCCATTCTCTGTGAAAGAAACTGCTGCAACAGCCACAACAACAACAAAAGACAAGTTTCTCTGAATTATTTAGAGTTGCCAAAGGTGTTGAGATAGAAGCTAATTAAAAAAAAGCTATCTGCAATGCAACGCTATAAAAGAATAATAAAATTCAAATCTCATTTGTTCCACTTCAGGTTCCTCGTATGCATAAAGCTCTATAAAAGGCAGCATCTGTGTTCACATTGTATGCTGAAGAGATATCACGCAACCGCTAATTCAATTGACATTTTAAACTGTTCATTGTACCATATATTTCCATTTACTAGATTTTTTAAAGTCCCTTTAAGTGCATCATGTATAGAACAGGATAAAATAAGATAAAGCCCTTTACTTCCATAATGAGATTGGCAGCGGTAACTGATGGAGCATTGAGCTGTCAATTTGAACGCCAGCCATACTTGCAGGATTTAAAATAGTATTTTAAGCTTTTATACCAGCCATGATTGTATTTATATTGTGCTAGTTATGTGGATTTGTGTGGCAAGGGAGTGGCATCATGGAGTATTATCTCATTTGAACCAACGATTTAGAGATCACTCATCTGTTATGATTTGAGATGAGATATATTATAACATCAGCAATGCCCACAACCTGTTGTTAAATAATAACATTATTCAGCTTCGGTGACAAAACTGAGGCTTTCTTTTAGTTTTCAGTAGGAGGTAATTTTAAGATGCCAAGATGATTATTTAGAGCACGGGAGAGTTATTGGCTCCTTTTTTCATGGGTTGTGGGGTGTTTGTTTTTTTTGTTTTGCTTTTTGTGCGTAGAGTTACAATTCAACGTTTTCTTCTAAATTCACAGTGAAATTAATAGGAACGATTTGCTTGTAGTTCCATAGCAAGATTGTCTCCAAGCATACAAATGGAGAACAGTCACCTGAGCTCGCTTACAGGGGCGAGACGCAGATGCAGAAGGCTCAGAAGTGGCCTCGCTGTCTCCTTTGCTCTTTTCATGTTGCCCCAAGGCAAAAGCAGGAAAAGCAGAGGCCTGCAGCACTTGCTGCATGGCTGGGGCAGGGGGCACAGACAGGTGCCAGACCTGAACATCGGCTTTTCAAAGCAACCCTTAATATCTCTGGGGAAATGAGGGGGCTGTGTAGTAAATGAAAGATTTGCTGTGGGAAAAAAATGGTGAAACACCATTTGTGATGAAAATAAAAGTTATTTTTTGTTTGTTTGCTTATTTACTTTTTGCCATTGATAAACCAGGGCAAATTTTCCAGCCTCTTCTTTTTTGAAAGACTTTTTTCTCTTCTACCAAAGCAGGGGCAGGTTTATGAAACAAACAAACAGCTCCAAAAGTAAATCTGAAAATAGTACACAGTGCTCCATTTAAACTCAAGGTGAACAGTTTAAGCTTGGTGTGGAAATAAAAATATCCCCAAGGGAGGTGCCAGAGCCCAGGGGAGGGAAGAACTGATGTTTTATCTGTAGCTCCATCTGTGCAGAGGGTAGCAGTGGAGGCAGCTTCCTACACAGATGCCTTTTGAAGAGCTGAACAGGATCCGTGCTTAAGCATGGAGCCACAGGTTGTGGCCAGACCACCCACCACTGCAATCCAACTTGGTTATCTCATGGCTGTGTTTATAGGAACTGTGGGAGAGGCAGCCCGGCTGCTCTACAGCCCCTCACAGCTGCTGGAGGGGTCAACAGGGAGGAAAAATGGCAAGGTCTGCATGGGGCAGTGATTGTGAAGCACTCTGCTTAGTGGTAACTGATCTGGTTGGATATTAGGGAAAACGTCTTTGAAAGAGTGGTTGAACATTGGAACCGACTGCCCAGAGAGGTGGTGGAGTAATTGTCTTTGGAGGTATTTAAGAAACATGGAGATATTGCACTGAGTGGCATGGTTAGTGGTGATAGCTGGACAGTTGGACTAGATGGTTTTAGAGGCTTTTCCAACCTTTCTGATTCCATAAAAACCACATGGGCTGGAGCTGGGTGGAGGAGAAGGGACTCTTACGTGCTGAAAGAGAGATGAGGTTTGAGGAGGTGCTGTGCATCCTTAGCAAAACCTGCCTTTTATTTCCAAGGGGTAAGACAGTCCTGCAGACCTTGCTGCTTTGGGGAAGCTGCTGGAGCTGATAAGATAACTCCATGACTCCAGACGTGCCTGGCGGAACAGGGCTCTGGAACTATTTCTGAATCTGAATTATATTAAACCTAATAGAGGTGATCCTAATAGCCTCTTCTGGCCCTGGAACCCATGAAATATATTAATCTCTGCTAGATAGAATACTTTCTGGAATAATATTATGATGATTATTTCTTTAAATATTTTAATACCTAAAATCGGCAGTCACTGACATTTTTATTCCATTATATCTTTCCCAGAATAAAAGAATATATACCCAGTATACATGGAAAACCACTTCTCTGACTTTTCATCTCTTCTCTCTTTTTCTCCTCCTTGCTGGGGCTTACCAGTTCAGCTGGCCATGCTTTTTGATAGCATTTGATATGCTGGCCTTCACTTCTTTTTTGTGCATAAACTTCTCAGCCAGTGACTTAGCTTTCCATGGTTATTTTGGGAAAAGGTGAATCACTTCTTTCCAAAGCAGCAGCTGTTGGCTAAAGCATACTGTATTAAATTTACTTAGCACAAAGTCATTATTACTGTCCTTGGCAAGGCTCCTTCCTTCTAAATCAATTGGATTTTGTATTGCACGGTGAAACTCTTGAGGAATGAGCATGCACATTTACAGTTCCCACTACAAGTGAAACCACTGCAAGGTAAACACACACAAGTGTACACAAATACACACACATACACAAGTGCTCCATGTGTGTATGCTCCCTTCCAAACAAGGGAATCTGGCTCTGAGTTGAATATAAAATCAGATTCAGAACAGTTTTTGCTTCATTAATTCTCTCCTCTTGCTTATTTGGATTGCTTGAGTTTCTAGCAGACCTGGATTGAAGTTCTAAAGCCACAGGAGAGCCTGAACTCTTTTTTTATACAGTCCAGCAAGAATCTGGAAGTATGGAAATCTTTCTCACATTATTGTGTGAGAACTTGTTTTGTTGTGGTCCCTGCTTAATTTTAGCAATGAGAGCAAACAGATTTTTTGGGCTGTTTTCTGATCTCTCCCACTGTCATAAGTGATGTAGTTTGGCATCCCAGTTTGGAGTGATCAGAGGGCAACCAGCAATTTGTGAGGTTTTAAAACCTGATTTTGTTCTATATTAGAGCAAAGTGAAAACAAGTAGATTGAGTTGGAGGATGGCTTTGAATATAAAGTTGGAGTAACCTGCGGGGGTCAGTTGAAGGAAGGGAATACAGGTGGGAGGGAAGGGAACAGCACCTGGAGCCTATGTCCATATCCTGCCTTGCCAGTTTGGTGGCCAGAGATGTAGGCCTGAAGCAAGGACTCACCCCATGCATGCTGATATCTGTTCTGACTAGCAGACAGTCCCCCGTGACTTGACCATTTTCCGAGGCATGCTTTGGTGACAGCATTTCACCAAATGTGGTTACAATTCATGCAGTGCATGTGATGAATGAGACTATAAAACATTGATAGCTCGCTACTTTTCTTTTTTCTTTCTCCTTGTATATGCCACCCTTCTACAGTCCTGAGTGATACACTGTCATGCAGAGCTCAGCAGTGATTTTTTTTTCAGGAGCCATTACCATGACACACTACTCACTGGAGGATGACAAGCACTTTCATCTCTCTCTTGTTCTTGGAAACATATGTAGACTTTTTTTTTCTTTAAGTCACTCACATAGCTCTGTAGTGCTGTACTCAACTGGAATGGATGCCAGTTCATCTCTTCGTTGCTGCAGCTGCTAACAGTTAACACGCACAGTTATGCATTGTTTATATATGTAATGAATGTTTTTATGTTCCATGAAGAATTGAATTGCTTCAGTTGGGGTGATAAAAAGAATTCTTCCTCCCTTCTTAGAATTCCCCCCGTGGGAATTTTAAGCATGGTGGCCCGTCTGTAACTGGATGCTGCTAGTACTGGTACCTTCAAACACAGAAAGGTTTGAACTCATCTCCTGTGCCCTGTGTTAGCAGAGGGTTTAGCCCATGAGTTGGAGAGCAAGAGGAGAGGAGCATGGGGCTTCTCCTTCTCCGCTAAAAGAATAACCTGGTTGTGTTTGGGAAGTGAGGGACCTACATGCAGGAAGAGTTGAGGCTTAGACATGCACAAATGCAAACCTTCCATTCAGCTCCAAGCAAAAATCCCTCCAAAAGGGTCTTCTTTTTCTGTTCCTGTCCTAGAAATTTACTTCTGGTCCACACAGATGAATCTCTTCCACCCACTGTAGCATGTTGCCTTTTGTAGCCCCTGCTTTGGTGTCTGATTCTCCATGTCCATTTTGTGAAGTGGGTATATGACTGAATGCTTAAACTATGCTTATTTCATAGAATCATTAAGGCTGGAAAAGAACTGATAAGATCATCTAGTCCAATCATCAAGCCCATTTGTCAAGTGTGTTGTCCTTCTCCTGGACTGGGGAGGAGAGGGAGACAAGGGGTCTTTCCCTTTGCCTGGGGCAGCTGCGCTTACCCTTCTTGGGAACTGAAGCCAAGCCAAACAGTTCTACAGGGTTCTGATTGGCATGTCCCTAATTATATCCTGTAAGCAGAACACTCGGGCTGACTGAACTTAAATTAGTTAGAGTACAGTTACACGTCTGCCACCTATCTAGAAGACTGAAGAAGATATTATTTACAACCAGATACAGCAGCGAGCAGATTATCTTTTGACAAACAATGATTTCATGCTATGCTGAAGCAAAAGAGAAGAAGAAAGTGGAAGTGAGAGGGGAAAGAGTAAAAAAATGCTGAGTTAAGATTGAGGAAATGCTATGAATTAACAAAATATTGATCCAAAGCTTTAGTTACTGCCAGACTTGAGGAAGCTAGCACCACTTGTAGGCTATAAAACAATGTTTCAGAGAGCTTCATGTCAGATAAGCTTTTCTGAATGTCAGGGAGTTCCCATGCTTTGTGTGTGCTCCAGGCCCAAGGTGAGGGAAGTGCAGAAACAAATACAGAGCCACAGACTCCCCAGGTGTTAGGTAGGCTACTGATGGGTTTCCTGGAGCTGCCCCATGATCTGGTGTGAGCCTCACATCCCAGGAGGGAAAGGCTCCAGCATCAGCCTGGTGACAGTGTCTTGCAAACCAAGCTTGAATTGGCTCAAAGGACCACAAAGGCTCAAAACATGGCTGAAAGGACCACACCTTGGCACTGACCTTGGGGGAGTTTGGGTCTATCAGCTCACCATGGGCGCTGTTTGTGGAGAAAAACCTAGCCAAAGCCAAAGCTTGGTGGTGAAACTGCTGCTATTCCTGTCTGACTCATGGTTTATGACTGTCTCAGTGTCCACAAAGCCCATTGCAGTCCCACTCAAAATAGCACAGGCAAGTCTACTAATAGTTTTGATAACAGCAATTTTCAAAGCCTCAGCCACAATACAGTGTGAGGTCCTAATCCAGAGATAACTGAAGTGTTTTCTTACTGACAGCACAGCCAATGCCCTGTTGTTATGGGGGGAGATGCAGTCTCACAGCTGTGTCCTTTTTCTGTCAGAGATGACACCAGTGGTGGCTTTGTGCCCCTGTTGCAGTGATGGGATTGAGCAGAAACCCCATGTAAATGGGACTGCCTCCTTCACTTACCTGTGTGCTTAATGGGTTTCTCCCTACCATCAGAAACAATACAACAGAGAACAAATGTTGGGGTTTGTTCATAGGTTATCTCTTTGTTTTTCCTGTCAGGCTTGCAAAGTTGATTAATTTTGGATGGACTAAGGTTGATTCAATGCTGGCAGAAATCTGTAATAAGTCACTAAAATTAATATAAAATTCCATGTACAACAGTGACAAAATGTCCTTTAAGATCTGTAGGTGGGCCCACATCCCACTTTGAGTACGTGGATTAATAAGGAAACAAATTCATTAGCAAATAGAAAATACATTAGAGAGGGTAAAAACTCACCATAGAGATTTTGTAACAATAGAAGGCAGGTGTCATTGTTTTCTGTGTTTTATTTCTACTCCTTACACAGGATATCATCTTGCTTACTTGGCACAAGAAACAATCCCAGAGCATTTTACGACCTGGGGAGTTAAGTTTGCATCTCATCAGCCTGGAAGCACCGAATTCAGCACGCCACAGACGGTATTCAGTGCAGCTGTTATATCTCTGCAGCTGTAATGTGAGGTTGAAACGATCTCTGCCCTGATATGAAATGACTTTTGCAGTACTGAAGATGCACGGCTTGTGAGCAGAATGGTGTGTGTGTACTGGAGGACACCTTTCTCCCATTTGCACTTTACTCAGCAGGTGATGAGTCACATTACATAATTACATAGATAGAAAGTTATTTGATGTTTAATTTCGCCTAGACAAATGTTAGTTGCTTCCTAAGCAATATTTTCTGCCTATCAGTATCTTCCTAATAGCTGTGCATTTTTAATTACTGATAATTAGTATTTACATAGAGCCTTTAGCAAACAATTCCTGAAGCACTTGTAGTAATTACATATGTAAATTGTTATGAAAGAAAAATGTTTGCAGTTTAACAAAAGCGAAGCTGTTGAAGTAGGAGTAAGCAGAGGTCGAGTTTTAACATTTATAAATGAGACAGAGGTAGGACAAAGTCCCATGTTTTTCTGCACTGAAACAGAAACTGAACAATTAGCAATTTCTGTGTCACATATTTTTGCAACAATGGCAGAAGTTTTGTTGGTTCTGATTTATTGATAGTGGCAGACATAGTTGAAAAATATTTATTAGATGCCTTTTCTCAGTTGGGCTTAGCAGTCAAACCAAAGGGCTGGAGGAAATGTCTTGTGGAGACTGGACTCTGTGTGATGCTGTCATGGTGTAGAGGGATTTATGAAACAATATGCAGATGGAACAACTGAAGATTTTCTGCAGATCCTCTTGGTTAAGAGTCCCTGCACAATACTGAGCTTCCAGAGTCCTTTCTCAGATTTAGGACAGAACTGATCATCAGAAATATCCATCATAAACAATTCAGATGGGTAAAGAGAGATAACAGCCTTACAGCATGTGTGGAAAGAAGTACAACACTCTCTATGTACAGACTGGATAATTTCTATTACATCCAACTCTTGTACCAGCTGTGTGTGTGAGAATCAGACCTACAAGAGTGTGTGTGATCCCAAACCCCTGCACACCTCTTGAGGCTGAGATTGTGGCTGATGCTGACCTCCTCTATGCTTACACAAGAAAGTGATTTATTTTATTTTTTTTTTAATGTTGGAAGGGGAAATTAGGATTCACAATTTACTCTGGAGATTAAAGCTTTAGTTTTTTTCCTTGTGCATGTTTTAGACGCCTGCTGAGCTGATCAGCTCTGCCATCTGATGAGTGCTCTGCAGTGACAGGAGGAGCAGATGAATTAGAGGCTTTGTCTGCTGCTTGTTTGATTGTTCTTACTCTTTTCAACATCCTGCAACTCCACCAGGGACAAGCAAATGTGAGTCCAGCTCAGGTATCCCCAGCCACTTCTGCCTTATCAACAATTGCCCAGGAGCAAGCCATACGAGCCACTCTAGACCATGTATTCCATTAGTATAAATTATTAAAATGAAATATTTTACAAGTGGCTACGGACCTATTCTAAATTAATCTTTTTCTTCCATCATGAGGCAATAAACCTTTACATTTCTGAAAGCTCTTGTCAGCCTTGCTGCTTCCCTTGGGAATAAATACATTCAGGGTTGGAAGACTCTTCTTCTGTCCCCCTGCCTTCATGCTAATCAGGATCATCAGCCTGTGAAGAGGTAGACACCAATCAGATTCATCTTCCTGGATAAATTCAGTTTATAACCACAAAGACAGCACAGATTGATTAGGCTCAAGCCCTGATCTTCTCCAAGAAGGCTGGTCCTGAGCTGAACTGCTGCGTAACTTCACAGAAAATAATCTGCAGTTGCCTGATTGGCGACTGTTAGGTCCATACTGAGAACTGGATAAACCAAAAGCCATCCCAAGCTGCGATCAGAGGCAAGCTAATCTCGCTCTGCAAAAGCACAGCAGAGACGAAGGGCTGAGATAATTCTGTCCCTCATGCTTCCTGATGTCACAGAATTATTTTCTTCCTTTGTAAGACTCTGATGACTGGTACTGCTTGCTGCTGGAAAGGGCCAGGAAAGTTACAAACCAGCAGTATTGCATTTTTTACCTATAGTTGAAATGTTTTTTTTCAAACATTTCATGCAAATATTCTTACTTGCTCTTGACACACAAAGAAATAGCATAGAAAATAGAATTACACAAGCAAGATCTTCTGAGAGTTGAAAACTGGAAGAGATGGTTTTAAAAAAACGGAGTCAAGGGATTCTAGATTGAGGCTTTTAAAATACAGGTTTTCTATGAAATCTGCTGTAACTGTGTGTGTGTTTGTCCATTTCAAGTCCTCTTTCTGAGGACCGTTTCTGTCAGTCTGGATATCAAGGGAGGACACAAAGAGTTTGACTGTGGGCTTCTCATTTCAACACACACCTTCGCCTCACATCTGGACAAGGCACCTGAACCTGTTCATCCCACTTTTGGCAAAACAGCACTTTCCTCCTTGCAGTTAATTAGCTCCCATAATGCAAATAGAAGCAGCCTATGCTGGAGGCAAAGGATCAAACCTCCACTGACAATACATGGCAGGCAGTGGATAAAGAAACCAAGGGAACCATCACAAGAATCAAACAAATATGCCTATTTCTAGAAAAGAAGTTTTTTAGCTGCGAGATCAAAGGCTTACACATTTAAGTGAAGATATATCTATCATCCAGTTGTCTGTGCAGCTTTAACCTTATGATCATTGTTGGCCTTTTTTAGACCATACACATTTTCAATAGCACTTTTTTTATTCAGAAGAAAGAAACGTGGATGAGCAGAAGTCTGACATTTCCTCATATTTGAGTATCATCTAAATTACATTACTTTTGTGCTGGATATAAACCACTTTCTGAGTGCATTCCAACTTCTTTAAGCAATCAGAGACTATCACTGCTAACAGTGCGAATACAGTGACATGGATTACATTCTGGATGAGTCTCTTTTTCTCTGTCAAGAATATGGGAATACTGCTGGGCTTAGCTGGGTGTACTCAGATCCTTATTACTTCTGGCAGAACTCTCAATATCTCCTTTTCCTGGACTTTGGCTCCTGTGAAGAGAATAAAAATTATGTATTTCTTTTTTCTCAGCCCATGAAAGGCTGGAATTCCAGAGCTCACTGTTCATCTCTGCTGTGGGGCAGCTCGTCACATTCAGCCCAAATCATTGGCTCGTCTTCTTCCACTGTTTTTCGTTGTTGTTGGTTTTTTTTTGTTTGTTGTTACCATTACCACTACAATGTAGTTTTATCATGCTGCACCAGGGGTCAGTGCCTTGAGCCAAGATTTCCAAAGCTAACTTAGGACAATGAGTGCCATAACCTAAGTGTACAGAAGCTGTAAAGAGGAACTTGTTTCAGATAATGCTTGAGTGGAAGGGTTACACTTAGGAGAAGTGAGAAGCACCATGAATACATCATCAGTGTGCATCATGGCCATTCTGATGTATAATAAATGATTTTATTGATCAAATGGAAAGGATCTATTGGTTTTTTTCACCTTTGTCCCTGCACTTCACCAGCTGCTGGCAAAATAAAAGCATATAAAAATATATAATACTAAATGGCTTCCTGCCAGCTTGCCACCCTAGAATGGCTGCTCATCTCACCTCACTTTACCTTGCAGGGGTTTAAAAGGAAATATTCTTGGACCTTAAACCTTAATCAAACAGTACATTCAAAGCTGCAGAACAAGTTCATTATTCCTACAAGGCATGCCTTGGACTGCCTTAGACTCCCACTGACCTAATATTTAGGTTTGTAATCAAATAGTCATCCAGAATGGAAAAGACCTTCAAGCTCATCAAGTCCAAACAATGTAATGTAGCACATGATGTCAAAAGAGAGTATGTAAAAAGTTGCTTCATTAACCAACACTTAATGCTCTTCCCTTTCAGCAGAGCCCTGCCCTTGGTGCTCTCTTCATCATAAATTTTCTCTATGCAGTATACTCAGCTTCCAAGCAGCAACTCAATTTCTTTTCTCCCGATTAAAGTATTGATAATCAAATCAGCATTTAGATAATAAAGCTCTTAATGTTCTGAGCAGTTTTAGACAGCTGAGGCAAATTTTGCAGTCATGAGCTATGATTCTTTCTGTAGCAAAAAAATTACATCTGGATTTGAATTAAAATCAATCTTTGGTGTGGGGAGGTAATGTTTATGGATGTAGGCAGCTAGCTAATTGAAATCTCTTCCTATGGAAAGAAAGCAAGGTATTCTTTCCCAGAGAGGATGTCATAAAAAAGCAAGAGTGAAAAACTCTTTATGAGAGGATGTAGGTGGTACATTCAGTCATGTTTCATGAATAGCTAGTATCTTGTCATATTTACAGACAAGTGAAACTGAAATACATGTCAGCTATTGAAAAGCAATCAATTGAGTAGTGCAGCGCCCTTTATACTAAGTGCTATAAATCTTATTCTGTTCCATTATTGGTGTAAATGGAACAGATGTATTGATTATTTGCACCTTTGTTCTGACTGGGATATTTACAGCAGTCAGCTGGCTGCTAGTAAAAAAATGTATGTGATAAATTAAAGTTATGGGATTATTCTATCCAGCAGTGATTGTTTCTGTGGAAAACAGAAATAACCATCATAGCTGTAAACAGATTATTATGGATGAGTCAAAATTGCATTTAATTCATTTTTATTATTCTGACAATAAAAGACTTCTTGGATAAGAATTATTCCCAAGTCAGGCTGTTTAATTCCTGATAAGGCAGACTTTTCCAATTAGTTTAGTGAGATATTTTTCCTCCTTAAAAATAAAGCAACCAAAGAAGTTCTGAAGAGGTTTGAAAAAGAGTTAAGGTGTAGGGCACGAGAGGAGCTTAAATAAAACATGCTGAAGTAAATTTACAGTGATTAATTTTGCTAGTCGAAACACAGTGTGGGTATCTATATGTATGTGTGTGAATGAGAAATGAATGTTTTATTCTTTTCACATATGTATAAGCATATCAATTTTCAGGGGGCTCCTTATTTGGTAAACTATTTACATGATAAGTTAGAAGCAGGCTGAGCATGCAGCAGGAGACATCATCTCTTCCCATAAGGGGGAAAATGGGGAAGATAAAGAGTTGGAGTGATGGAGGGTTATGAAGTACCTCTAATGTTGTTAATCTAAGGATATTGATGTTTCTTGTGGGTGCTGAAGGAGCACGGAGAGGAACTGGTGGCGATTACTTCTTGTCTCTTATAGTAGTGGCTGCCCTGTGCAGTTAGGGGCTACTTGTCCCCATGGCTGCTTTGCCACATCTGACATCGAGCTGTCCCCATCCATCTCACCTGGCCTCTTGCTACAGCCAGTCCAGGTGCAGGAAACTGGTTCTCATGCAGGCTGAACATTTAAAACAAATCTACAGTTGCATACATTCTCCTTTTCACAACTCCTCATAAATCTTTAATTTATCTGAAATATTCTGAGTCATACCATAAGGCCTTCCAGGATCAGGGTGAGCAGGTTCCTACTAGAATAACAGAAACTGCTTGTACTTGTGGCCTTGAAAGGATGCAGATATAAAGTGGTCACGGTGAGAACGTCTGGTGTCGTGTGCAAAGAAAGTCTGGCTGTACAGCAGACAAACAGGAGAAGTACCAGATAAACTTCACTAAACAAATGCAGTGGAATAAAAATTACATTCCTGAATGAAGCCATACACTTGCAGTTCATGGGAAGGGAGAGGAAGAGGGGACAGATATTCTTCGTTCCACAAAAGAGAACTGGAGGAGCTCACACAGGAATAAGCAACTGCTTTCTCTGGTTGGATAATGATACTGTAGAAGTGCTAGTGGAACTGAGGAAGGTATCAGTTGCATGTTCATGTGGGAGCTTTGAATAAAATTAACATGGTGAGAAACCACCAAGATAAGGACCTGGCTCCTAGAGAGATGCAACAGATAGGTTTACAATAGAAATATTAGGCTATAGAGAGGTCATTATCAGCGTTCCTCAAGGATAAGTTCTGGCATTGATTCTTCCTATTTTCATTAATGAGCTTGGCAGAACTATTAGGAAATTAACTAATATAAAATGCAATTTACTGATGACAGACTGCTGGGAGGTGCTGTTGATGGAGAGGTCTGGACTTGCACTCAAAGTCCTGTCTGACCTGAGAAGATAAATCAAAGTTGTGCATATGTGAGTAACAGTTCTGCTATGCATTAGAGCTCGTCATTTAGAAAGGAATGGGGGGAAAAAAAGATTTACCTGATCTTGGAATCATTGCAGAATATTGCTATAATGAAATTGTAGAATGATCAGATCTACTCCCAAGATGTAAGGGCAGAAGTGTTTCCAGCAGAGAAATAGAAATGCAAGCAGAGCTGTACAAAGCTCTTGTACTTCGTCCAAATATGCTGTACAGTTCTGGTCACCTGCAGGTTAGATGATTTCTATCTACAATGGGCACAGAGAAGGTTTTCCAGCAGCCCTGGGAAAGCATGGCCCATTTTAGAAAAGGAGACAAAAACACTTTGATTATTTAGCTTAGTGACAGAGGAGCGGAAATGTCTGCTATGTATATGCTCAGCATTAGGAGGGAAAATAGCTTTTTAAACAGAATGACCTTCTTGGTATAAATCATACGAGAACGCAACTTAGGATCAGAATGCAGCATCTCATTAACTCAGCAAACAGATTCTGAAAGAACCTCCTGATTGTAGATGGGAGAGAGAGAAAACCTAAGGTTTTTAAACATTGGTATGGCTTTGAAATGGAGTGCACAATGTGGCACTGATGGGGGATGGGTCACAGTTTGGTGATCCTGTGTTTTCTGTGCTCTGCTCTAGTATAAAAATAAAGTTTTGATTTCCAGGACTTAGCCTTCAGGAATATCATAAACCAAGAAAACTCTTGCCTTGAAAATTATTTTATGCCAAGGGCTGAATTTGCTTTCAAGTTAAACCTTGTACACAGGAAGGATGGTCTCAAAAGACCAATCCCTTCAAGATACATCTCGAAGAGAGCTAAGACAAACCTATGTCAGATGAATGGTTCTTGTTCTCCAAGCCCATCTTCAGATTGTTAGGAGAAGCAATGAAGCTAAATCTTTTCCTTCTTCTCTGTTAATGGAGAAGAATAGACTATAAGCTAAAGCAGCCTTGAAACTCTTTTAACTTCCCTGACTGCTGAGTTAGAGGAAATATCATGCAATACTTAATCTTTCATTGTGGAAAGGTATTGAAATGGGTTCCATGAACTGCAAGAATTATTAGGTTTTGGGGATGTTTGTTTGCAGTTGCAAAAGCGTCAGAAGTCAAATTAAAAGGATTCTATTCACCTCCTCTGTAACTGTAAGCTCTCCTAATTTTGGCACCTTTTTGGTTGTTTCAGAGCAGCAGCTATAGCTCTTAAAAGTATCTCTCTTTGGACATACACCTGATGGGTTAACTTGGCTCAAGAAAAGGTAAAGGGCATATGCCAGATTGTATTTTCTTGGTGTACTGTCCAGGAATAAAAACAGAACAGTGCCAGCCAAGTAAAAAATGCCAGGATGCTGCTAATACTACTTGTCCAAAGGAAACCAACAGCTAAGAACTGAGATAAAACCAAGCAAAAGGAACAGAAATGTTATCTGTTCCTTACCAGCCAGAAATCCCAATGTGCATGAGCTAACAATGTGAAAAATGTAAACCATGTTATCAGTCACATTTAGAAATTATTATGATCCTCTTTCCGTTAGCTGTGTGGGGAGCCAAGTTCTGACAGCTCATCATAATTATACATTACTTACTCAGTAAACAAAGAAGTATGTTATAGGCGAGGCTGGTAGCACTGTCCATTAATGTTGCTTGGCATTTCCTCTTGTTAGATCCTTTTTTTTAGATAATCCCAACTTTGCCAACGTTTAATCTTTTCAGTTTAATTTTCCCAGGCTAGAAGTTTAGCATGCAGGCAGTGTGAATAGAGGAGCAGCATGTGGATGGCAGCCTGCAGAAGTGTGCACAGGAGTGTGACCTGATTGAGCTGTAGGTGTTCCTGTTCTTTTTAGGGTGTAGCTAGCTGGCCTTTAAGGGTCTCTTCCAACTCAAGCTATTCCATTCCATTCCATTCCATTCCATTCCATTCCATTCCATTCCATTGCATTCCATTCTACTCTATTCCATTCCATTCCATTCCATTCCATTCCATTCCATTCCATTCCATTCCATCCCATTCCATTCCATTCTACTCTATTCTATTCCATTCCATTCCATTCCATTCTACTCTATTCCATTCCATTCCATCCCATTCCATTCCATTCCATTCCACTCCATTCCATTCCATTCCATTCCATTCCACTCTATTCCATTCCATTCCATTCCATTCCATTCCATTCCATTCCATTCCATTCTACTCCATTCCATTCCATTCCATTCATTTCTATTCTACATTATTCCCATTTACACTGGAACTCTGAAGGAGGCAGTAGGAGTGGCTAGGTGTTCAGGAATGGCTCTGAGATGCTGAAGTGCAGGACAATTTAGGGAAGTAAGAGAAAACTTGGGGCACTGGGAAAGGTGTGCACATCCTTAGGGGTCTTGGCCAATAGATGTGACAATGAAGAGCTGAGCAAATGAGTGAAAACTTACTGAGACCTGCAGGCAGCTTAAAGTATTCTTTGCAGTCAGTGCTTTCTTCTCCCTTTTATTTATTTATTTTTTTGATCTTGAGCATTGCTGTTCTACAATGATAAATGTTTGAATGATACTATAAATATTGATCTGGAAGGAAGCTGATAAAAATGAAGCATTGTTATGAGGAAGTCACAAGGGTTTCAGAGTGAATGTATTGACTGATGTGCTTCATAGATTCAAATTACTGATATTTGCTGGTTAGTTTTCAGGGATTTGTAATCATATCTTTGAAGCATAACAAATCAATTTGATACATAACAGGCTTCTAAGGGAAAAATCACAAGGATGCATTGGAACGAAATACACAAACCCATGTAACATTTTTCAGATTCTGAGTTACATTTAGGGTGAACAGCAATACAATTTGTCTATTGCTGAGACTACCACTGCCTGTGTGATGGAAAATATCTGTGTTTTAACTTTTTCTGATCAGGTCCTCACAGAGATAACCTCTGGCCAGGGTAAAAAGTGTCTTAGACAGAAAGCAAATAAATAAATTAAAAAAAAAAAAAAAAAGAGAAGCAAGAGCATAAAAAAAATCTGAAAGAAAATAGCAACAGTGATATTGTAATGATGGGAAAGATGAAAATAAGTAAGAGTGGCCAGACCCAAACTCCTAGAGCTCTTTGAGGAATATTTATGGAATCCACACTGAAAGAAAATAATTTTGTCCACTTGTCTTAATCATTTGTGCCTAGAAGCAAGCAGGCATTAATTCACTTTTTCTGTTGCTATCAGATTTCATGCAAAGTATATGAAGATGAAAAATCATGGCTGTAGAAAGCAAGACTGCCCAGCTGAAAAACTCGAACCTTTATGACTTTGCAAAAATGAATTCCTTTTAGTAGGCTTTGTTGCATCTCTTGGTTTAGGAAAATATGTATAGTGCCCAATTTTAATGTACATAACCCTCATTAAGCAAATTCACTTCTCAGACTTCTTGCAGAATGATCTCTGTGTCTTCGGGAAGATGTGAGTCACTGTCAGTCCTTTAGGGTGGTGTGAATAGGAGTAGTGTGAATGGATTACTCAGTCTCCTTCAATCTTGAGGTCTCTGCAGTTATCTTTACTGGAAGAGACTTAGTGATTTCCTTGAAGCTGAGTTTATAGCAGCTTCACTGCTGAATAAAAATACTGTTTTCTAAAGGGGAGAGGCCTCCTGGGCTTCCTGCTTACACCACAACTCTGATAAAACATGAGTACAGCGAAGGCGCAGGATTTTTATTTCGGGTAGATGATGGATGCAGTATGTATTTGTGTTTGTCATTATCCTTTAGCTGTCCAGGGACTCCTGGCTGGGTCAGTATATAAATATAGTAGATCTAAGCTGTATGCGAAGAAGGGCATAAAAGTTTAACAAATAAAATAAATGGGCATAATGTCAGAATTGCCAAATGAGGATAATGTAGGCAGAGATCATTCGGTGGGTTTTACTGCATTATTGTGTTTTGATTCCCATTGCAACAACATCTGGATATGTCTCTTAACTATATTTCTGCACAGCAAAGCTGGCTAGCTGTCCATTAGGTCCTGCAAGCCTTGATTTCTAGCAGCTAACTGTTCTACTAGTTTAAAAGTAAAATTTGTGTTGCTAACACAAGTGGTTGTGGAACCCTCCAGCAGCTGCATGCACTGTGCAACTTTCTCCTCTCTGTGCCTTTCTGTTCCCTGCTGTATTTATTATCAAAACAGCAAAGTTTACCTATCTTTTTCACTTCATGCTAGGATTAAGGAGTCCTTTGTAGGTGAACCCCTGTCCCAGTTTAGAAGCTGATACTTTGCTAGGAATCTTGCCCTATCCTCTGCTCTGCTGTTCTGTCAGTAGGGCACAAAAACAGCTTATAAAGAAGCTGTTTTTATTTTTAAAATATATATTTTTGCATGCTTATTATTATTTTTTAAATTAAATTTTACCTAAGAGTTATAACATTTTCCTCAGAATTATGGGGAGAAGATTGAGGAAGATCTATTCCTATTATTGGAAAGACTCAGTTTTTCCTTCCAGCATTCTTTCCTTTACAGTATTATCTGAAAAGAGAATGCCATTTTACTAATCTGGGGGTGCATATGACTTAGAAAATATGTTGTCAGCATGGGCATAGCTTTATTTTATCCAGGCTTCTCCATAGCAGGTCAGTATAGATCAGTTTGCTACAGAAGCCTAGGGAGATTCAAGTTAATTGGGTCATTCATGCAATTGGTTATTCTCTCTTGACAAAGCTGTCTGCAAATATGTTAATGGCATTCATTGAGAGAAAGCTAAAGAATCTATGAGGTGTGACATATGTTGAGAGATATCTCAGAAATCTCCTATGCAGGCATATGAAAGCATGTTTTCATCCAGCACAGTGTTTGTATTTCACACAGCTTGAAAATATTTATCTTGCATATTTATAATAATAATTGCTTATACTTTTTCCAACAGCAGCAAAAACAAAAAATGGTGAAAAGAAGAAGAGTTTGTGAATATTTTTTGTGAAAGAAATCAGAATAAATTGACAACATTATGAAAGCCACATTATTTATGATTCTTAAAGCTAGATTAACTTAAAAACATAGGAACTATTCCTAGAGGAAACAATTCTGCCCTTGTAGAGGGACGAACTAGTTGACCACAGGATACTTTGAGCTCTACCTTTCATAGTTTTAGAAGAATAGCATGTCAACTCATTCATATGTTTTATATGTTTTTTTAAAATATGTTTTATGTTCATGATGAGTGTATCTGCAGTCACAGGAAGCCCAAATCATCTGGTTTTCCAAACTGTGTAAGTAATTATCATGGAATTTGGAGGCAAACCAACATTAGCAGATATGAAAGCTAGAAACTGTGGTAGGGAGAAGAGGAAGATTAGCTATTTTAAGGACAATAGAGAACGACAAAGAGGGATGCTGACAGGACTAAGACTTGATTAAGATGAAGCTTTTCATTAATTTTCATAGAGCAACTCTAATTGTTACAAAAACTATATTCAGCAGTTTTCCATCATTTTAATTCCATTTCAAGTGAGTTTAATTTAATTTATCCAGTGACTAATTTTTGGCCTTGAACAAATTAATGAGGAGTCCATTTTTTCCAAAGTGAAAAGTGGCTTTAGCCCCTGAGACTTGGACTGACATTCACTGGTATATTTGAAAGCCTCTGCATGTATGTTCCACGTTTAACTTCATGTTTTTCTATACATTTATTTGTGAAAACTCTGGCCGCCTCTTTCTGTCAAGGCTATTGGAAAACATTATATTGACAATTTTGTGTTACAGCTTCCCTTTAGTGTTCATCATCTCCCTAACTGAGCCTTGCAGAAATAACAAAAACCACTAGATTTTCTGCTGTGCTTGAGTAAATCTTCCAGATAATGTCACGTTCCTAAATTCCTTCATGAAGAGCCAATAGAAATCCTGTTATTAAAACCAGAGCAGCTAAGTTAAATTTGTACGTATTCTCTATTTGTAAGTGTTCAGAGTTAATCTGAAAGTAGTAAAACTTTGTGGGAAAGTCTGTCAGAGGGCTAACGGACATTTGTTTCAGTGCTGAAGGCTCCTGAGACTGGTCTCTAATCCAAACCTTATTCCAACAGACAATAGAGGACAACCTCCACAGATTACACTAAGCATCTGAACTTCTGCAGAGGAAGAAGCAGTCTTTCTTACTGCACTATCCTCCCCAAAAGGTATAAATTTAGAGAAAGAAAAAAAAAAAGGTGATTTACACTTTGCAGAAAGCTTACGTTGCTTAGCTGACAAAATGGTTTTCTGATTTCTGACTTCTTTTGCTAACCTGCCCCATCGGCACAGCTGAATGTGAGCAGCTGAAGGAAGTGGAAAACCCTTTCCTCACCACAGCAGTGGGAAACTTCTGAATTTACTCCATGGTCTGCAGAATATCATAGTAAAGTTATTCTAGAAATTGGACCATATTTCTCCAGTGCTTCCTATGAAAAAGACAGTATTAGGAACTCAATATACAATGTATTTGTACCATTGTAGTACCAGTGCATGTGGATTGTCTAATTTCTGCTCACAGTGAAGAAAGTTTCTGCAGTTTTATATCATAAGGTAACGTGAATGTCATGTAAGGAAGTCTGCTAGAAAAAGAAACACGCTGTATATTTTCTGTGAGAAAATGAAAACACCCATAACTTTTTAGTATATTGTTTTACAAGTTTTCTTTTGCAAAGTATTGATTTAAAAATTGGTTGTTGCAAATGTCTGGTAATGAGAGTTTGAACTGTTTGTTCTGATGGGTCACATAATATGTGCTGTATTGATTCAGTTTCTGGATTGGCAGAGCATGTGCAAGGAAAACAACTTTAATGAGCCAATGCTCTGAATCTCCAAGGAAAGAGAGGAAGTGTGGCGGAGCTCGGGAATAGCTGATTTTCACTATTTTTTTGTTTTGGATTTGGATAAGAGGAAATGAAAATTAGGTGATACAAAGAGTTACGGGTTGACTATCATTTACATGGAATTTGATTCCCTTTTATTTGTTCTTGCAGCAAGTAACCACACGTGTGCAGATATGGATATGTATGAGCTTATCTTTGTAAAGATCTGAAGTAGCCTGGGAACATTATTGTGAGCAGATGACAGCCATCGTAGCCCCCTCCACAATATATATATATATTTATATATATCATGAGATAATCACTGCATGCAGTGGGCTGCAGCTGAGACAGATTACTTGCCTCTGTACTGGCTTCATTGTGAGGGAGTC
Source organism: Tympanuchus pallidicinctus (assembly GCF_026119805.1). Taxonomy (NCBI): domain Eukaryota; kingdom Metazoa; phylum Chordata; class Aves; order Galliformes; family Phasianidae; genus Tympanuchus; species Tympanuchus pallidicinctus. The sequence goes on from NW_026294747.1 coordinate 50,222,053, forward strand.
CACTCAACCCTTGTCTGTCTCCTTTCCTCACTCCATTCAGGATAGGAGTAATGTTACAGAACAGTAAATAGAATATAAAAGGGCTGCAAGAAAGGAGCACCTTTGTGTGTATTTTGAAGATCAAATCATCTATGGTAACTCAGGAGTCATTAACAGTAGGCTGGTGTCTCCCACTTCTGAGCCTTCCCAAACTCTTCCTGCTTATGAAAAGAATGGATGAGATTGCTTATGATAAAGAGCAGCTTGCCTAGAGAAGTTGTGGATGCCCCATACCTGGAGGCATGCAAGGCCAGGTTGGATGGGACCCTTTGCAGCGGGGGCTGGAGGGTGGCAACCAGCCCATGGCAATGAGGTTGAGAGACTGTATGATTTAGGACCCTTCCATCCCAAGCCATTCTGTGACTCTATGATTCTAGGATTCTGTGATTCTATGATAAGGACAGTTGAACCATTTGCAAATCTCTCAGGGTTTGCAGCATTTGGATCTGACATCAGAAGCAGCCTGGCATCTTCTGGGTAATATTTCTCATTTGCCACGTTGACTCTTTGTGAGGTTGCCTGCAGGAACAGGGCTTTTGCAATGGCATGTCTACAGAAAGCAACTGAGACAAAGAAAATGTCTATTAAAAGTCAAGCAAATCCACAGTCAAACAGTATGGGCTTGTTTCTAGGGTAATTTCCAGGTGGTTCTTTTCCTTTCTTGGAAATTTTAAAACAGTCCTTTAGGTCAGGAAAAGACTAGAGAAAATAAACAGGTAACACATTTTGCAGTTCTCATCTGGGAAGAGAATAAGCTTTCCATTTTTGGCTGCTCTTTTCTTCACCCTCTTAAAGCTGCAAATTACACTTCATTTTACAGTCTCTGCTGTGATGTGAAAGAGATATTAGACATTGTGCTCAGAAGAGTCTGGGGTTAAAGTGGCCTCTGCATGCACCTCTCTGCCTACAGCATTTTAAGGAGTCTCAGGGCAAACCACGGTAGGTATTATCTAGTCTCATTTTCTCAAGGCCGCTTAAACATTTTGGAGGGGGATGGGGAAAGAAAAATTCATTTTAAGATATCCATTAGCATCCTGGCTTGTTTGCAGCCAGCAATGCCTTATTCCCTGAAAGCTCAGGCATGCTGGGTGTCCCAAGCACCATGCAGTTCCCACCTTGTCTGCTTAGGTACACCCCAAAATGTCCACTGAGCTCTGGGATCTCAGCAGCACATCACAATGCAGAAGGGACAGGATACCTTTTAGAAATTGTAATAAATGGAGGCTCTCAGGCATCAGCAATTTGCATGGTGTGGGTGGGGTGTGGAAAGAGCACCTAGGTGAGTGTGATGCTGATGCATGGTCAGCTGCCTGTTTTTAATATTTTCTGCCATGCTGAAATCACTTTTTCCTAGAAGGGTACTTCCATGAATTGATTTACTTGTATGGAACAAAGCATAATTATGTACTGTGCATAATGTGCACTCAGATAGATAAAACAAGCAATATAACCCAATGGATGTCTTAATGTGATGTCCAAGTCATGCATTTGGACATTCAAATTGGCACTTAGGTGAATAAAATTGACATTTACATGTCTAAGTGGCAATTTGGAGCATCCAGATTGGAGATGGAGTTTCCCATGATTGAAAACTGAAACCTTGTCTTGTAACCCTGTTCATTGTTATCTGCTGGCTACAGAGCTCTGGTAAACACAGCAGAATATTTGGGGATTAAATGAATGAGCACACACAAAGTTGTTCATTATTGCACCAATTGATACAATTCTTGTTTGTGGCCTTGATTGGCTGGATGAGGAAAATACACACATGCTTGTTTTAATGAGATTATTATAAGCACCTCAAATGCAACCTAAATATAGCTAACTGGGGAATGTTATTGCTAAACTAGAAGTGGGAAAAAAATTGTATTTGTGTGGGTGTGTCTCCCTGTGCTGCCTATATTCAACAAGCTAAGAAGCTGCTTCTCTGTTCGAGTAAAGCAATAGGGATACAGCCCCATTCACAGCATGTGTTGCAGCAGTAGTGATACAGCTCCATTCACAGCACCAAAGAATGTGTTTCTTCTGGGGAAGCAAAGGACACTTTCTTTCCATTATGGAGCTGATATGTATATGTTCAGCATTGTTAAACCTTCCTTATTGTACCCAAACAGTAATTTCTCACTTTTCTGGCTGTCATATGAAGATCAGACTCCACATCACCACATGACTCTCCACCACCAGTGTCATCAGCATCAGACCAGGGGGTTATTTACACTGTTTGCATGTAAGCACAAGAAAGCATGATTAAGATTAGGAATACATTTGATAAGCACGAGAAAGCAAGTGAGAGAGTGGCAGGCAGAGGCTCACCCATGGATTAACACCCTTAAATTAAATGATAAAATATGCCTGGAATAAATAGAATTCTCACTGGGAACCTCTCCAAGCTCAAGCCCATATGTTGCTGGCTAATCATTTCACACCTTCATCTGCCGGGGTAATTAGACAAAAGTGAAGCAGAACTCTGCTTATTTTTCTTGCTACTGTTTCATAATACTAGCAAAGAAATGATGTGTTATTTTAAGATCACCTCAAATGTAGGGGTCCACTGGGAATAGCTCTTAGGTACTCCAGCAGTTGGTTTTACTTACTAGGTACAGAACACATTACTTTTTGTTAGGGGTGCTTTGTTTGATCTTCAACCAGAGAGAAAATTTATACAAATATGTACCTGTGATTGAATTCCTTCTGGAAATGGAACAATTGATTTTTGCCTTGCCACACAGGCTCCATGTCAGTGTAAATCCACTGATGGTAAATCGGTGTAAAATTGGAGCAGAAGTGTTTATTGGCAATTGAATAGAAAATGTCATTTACACTCTTGTCGTGAGCACTGCTTTTAACCAGTATGTTTTTACTTATGTTGGATATAGGCATAGATCTAACCAGTCACTACACTCCTATTGCCACCTGAGGTTTCTCAGCAAATCAGAGAAAAAGCAAGCCTGTCATGGACTGGCCTCTTTCAGAGACTGGATAGAACTTAAATTTTCACTCCCAACCAAACAAATCCTTTTCCCTTTAAAAATATATATATATATGAAATAAAGCTGTTTCTAACTTGTATTAGGAATAAAAATGAAGTCCTTGAGAAGTTTGGAAAGAGTGTGAAGGATTTACTCTGGTCAACCCTTAATGGAATTAGAACTTAATGGAATGGGAAAGGAGAAAGCTTTGGGCAAGTTGCCTGATAAATAACTAATGGCAGGTATTCCACTGTAACTGGACAGTGGTCTTCATTCCACTGATGATTTTAAGAAACAATAAACAAATGATCTGATCCAGGTTCTACTTGTTTTCACAGCACCCACTCTGGAAGCCTAAGATGGACTTATATTTCTTACTGGATCCATTTCAGGCTGAATCCTGGGCTCCATCTCACAACAATTAGGGGGTTCACTCACCTTGCAGAGGCCGTTTATAAAATGAATTTCAATGCTTATCACCCTGGACCTCATTTCAGCCCTAAAAGGTTACGGTTAAATAGGTAGCTTCTCTCCCTTAAGACTGTTTCAAGCATAGACATCACATAAACCCAGTCTGCTTTGGGTGCCACTGTTTGACTACTATAGAAACTTCTATACCTCCCTTCTCTTCTTTCTTTTGCCTATATTTACTACCAGCTTCCCTTATCAAGCACCAACATCTGAGTGGATGCATGACAGCTAGTAAGGACATCTGGTGAACCAAAAGACACAGCATTCCAGACAACTTCTCTGGAGAAGGCCAGGAACTTCCCTCCTCAGTATGGGAAGGAGAATGCTCCATAGATGTCAATGGCACACATGGCTTTATCATTGAAGAAGTTAACACTTTGGGCTGAATGTGTGAATGCAAAAAGCAGTTAGCACAGCTGCACCCTCATGGGAATATAAAGGTAGAAAATAAGGAAAAAAGATGAACTGTGAATGAGACATAATAAAGAAGCTCTGGATTGGGAGATTTTGTAGCATAGAGCTGACATAGTTCTCCGGTGATGTCACATGAGGAAGGGTTATGGTGTCTGTGCATATGAACCCATCAAACCATTTGTATTTTAATTGCATACGGGATGAAAAAAAGAAAAGATGTAAAATCTGCCATGTGCTGCATGCTTAATTTGCATTATCTGGAAACCTTAAAAGGACAAATGAACCACTCCCCTGGAAAATGCTGACCATCTGATATTGAATGCTGGGAAGCTCCAATTAACAGAAGCCCACAGCTTCGTGTCTACACTTAAGTGCTTTTCTTGTTTTAGCAAAGTTGGTGCTTTAGATATTAGTCTTATGCTTGGAAGCAAGAGGAGTCTGAGCAAGGTGAATATGTGTCAGTTCTGAATCCTGGAAAGTGTCTTCTAGAATATTGAAACAGAGTGTCTGTTTGTTAACAGAGAATTATTTACAGGAACAATAACAATAATGAAAAACTATAACTTACTGGAAAAAAAAATGCAAAACAAAACATTTTCTGATTATCTCATTTGCAAACAATAAAGGCCAGCAGCATCCTAGACCCTTGTCAAAGGTTCCCTAGAGAATGCAAATGTAGCCTTTATCTTCCTCTGCCCTTTATTAAAACAACTGTATAGACTTTGCTGATAAACAAGACAATTAAATGTAAATGATGTCATCTTTTGGCATTCATTCACTTTAATGAGTCTAGCCAATCACCCAGTGTACATGGTAATAGCTAGAAAACAGTGATATTAAAAATCATATTAGCAGGCAACAAAGAGGACAGTGACCTTTGTTTTTAACTAATAGCACAGCACACTATATAGCAATCCAGTCAACTGTCCTTGTCATTTTAAAAAAAATTCTGATTAAATGTAAGCATTCAGTGTTTATTGCACAAGCGTTAATGATCTGTTTGTAATGGTAGGAGATGGGTTTAGAGGTGAACTAGTATCTGGCTCAGAATGAAGCAACCCAGGAAGTTCTTCCCACTCAGTCAGGTCCCCTCATTTCTGCTCCTATTCACTCTGATGGATTTGATTTCTCGCAGCTGCCATAAAAGGATGCATTCAATCCTGGGCCATTTTCTGCTAAGTAGCTAGTAACTACTTCTGCTGAGTAGTTTGTACCCCTCTTTTTATCCCAGAGATCTCTCTCCTCTTCAAGGCATTGTTACCTCCTTAACACATTTTTTTAAATATGGAAATAAGATACTGACTTCTCACTCTGCTTTTCCTGCGAATGACTTTACTCTATTGAGCAACCTGTTCAAAGTATTCTCAGTATTTCATTTTTATTCTTCATTATCTCAGAAAACAATCTTTACTGTCTAACAGGAATCAGACTTGCATTTTGCCCTACACTTACAAAATGGAAGTAAAAAGAAATGAGACGAATTAAGTGTTACCTTTTAAAAATACATACATTTTTCTCCAAATGTTTAGTCTATGTTCCTCAGTTTGTCCCATATCTGGGGCAGAGCATCTTTCAAAGCAAATATCTGCTAGCTCTATATGATGTTCCATTCAAAATCATTTACAGCTTTTAAGAAACCAGTTCTTCTAGCAAGGACACAGAAAATATATGTCCCTTTGAAGCAATTGCTTTAGAGGATAACACAACAGGAAACAATGGAACAAGAAGGGAAGCATCTTTAATAAATGCTTAACTAAAATGGATGTTCAACATCATCACAGATAAAAATCACAGATCTGGTAAAAACAACAAAGTTAAACTTTGTTGATCTTCTGTCTTTTTGGCCATGGAAAATTTTGATAGAAATCTGCATGGTTCTGCCAAATTTTAACCACATAATGGTGGCACTGAAGATTACTTGGGAATTTAAAGGCAATTTATTCTCACACGCACAGGCACACCAATCCTTGTCACATGTTAGCTGACAGCCCATGACATTAAAGTGCCTTTTCTTAAGATCAGAACTGGGGGATGATTGGGCCAGTTATTTTTAAGGTGACGCATATTCCACTCTATGCTGTGTTCCAGATTTTCAGTGTGGCCATAGACACACTAATTTATCCTTTTTTGTTATTTCTCCCTTTTGTTTTTGTGTGATGATATTAGCATTCATGGTTAGTATCTAGGTAATGGACTGGTACCACAGATACATAGTTACCAGATAGCTTCTATACTTGTCACTTTCCTCTGTGGGAAAAGGGGACCCACACATAAGAGGAGCAGTGATGGAAAGGAATCTATGTGGCTGTGGCTCCTTCAGTACTTAAGAGCAATTTAGGCCCCTCGAGTCAGGCATATGAGTGTCAGGGTGAAGGTGGGGACATTAGGTTATGGCATACGGACTAACAATTAGGAAACACTTTCTTGCTGTTAGATTTTTTGATTTGATTTCTTTTTTGTGCTCACTCCATGTAAGGCAGGTCCTTCACTTAGTTATCCATGCTCAGGGGAGAAAAAGGGGAGTGATTCCTATCACCACTGTCTGCAACTGCTGGAGTTGTCTCCTTCACAGTTCTTACAGTCACCTGATTTAAACATATCACTTTCATACATTATATATGCATATATACATATATAGGTATGCAGATACGTAAATGTAGATGCATTCACGTAAATGAAATGCATATAATATGTACATGTGATTGTAGATTTGCATCTAAAAAATTCTCAGTCTGCATCTCCCATCTTTTCTGCTGTTGCTGCAGACACTTGCCATTGTCAAACACATCCTGGTCTTGTCCCATTTGTGTCACGACTCACAAGCTGATCCATATCCCTGAGGCAGCAACGGATGTTGGTGTGTGCAAGGCTCCATCAGCCTTACTGAGCACACAGTGAGGACCAGGTTTAAGTCTTTCTGAAAGTAAATAGTGAATAAATGTGAAGCCTGGAGCTGTCATTTAAGCCTTTTCATCTCTAGAACCAGGACTCTGGGCTGAGTTTGTAATTATTTCCTTGTAGCTGTCGATCAGTTTCGCTATTTTACAGCAAGTAAATTTTCTTCTCAGTGGGTGACCTGCATGACAAACCATAGGCAAACTTCTGAAAAACTGCAAACACTTACACTTTACTGCAAATGTAACCATAACAATTCAAAGTACTAATTTTCTACCTCATATAATATGTGTAAGTATGCCTTTGCAACACTCATGGGAAACATAATTTACCAGTGCCTCTATCTTCCATACCTCAAGATGGGAAATTTCTGTCACATATTTAACAGAAGGCCGGCTGTCTGAGCTTTCCATGTGCTTATCTGCACTGAGTATTAAGGAACATCTTGAGGGGGTGTTTGCTTTTTTTAACCCTTCACTAGCTGTGTGGCAGCATTGATCTACTGATGAAAATATGATATCTTGGCTCCCAGTCTCTCCCTGGGTAAAAAAGAAAGCAAAGTGTGAGAAAATACAAGCAGGAAGCTGCACAAGCTGCACAGGAGAAAATCTGAAATAGAAGTCTTCGTCTTTAGGAGAGAATAGTTAACTGCTGGGCAGCATATCCTATGTCAGAAACTGCTCAGCACACCACGAAGAATCAGCAGCTGAGTCTATTATTCTTATTTGCATTGTGCCTAGTGCCAGGCTCCCACAAATAGGAGCATATGCAGTCTACTCTGAAGAATGCTCTGCTCAGCTCTCCTCTTTCTTACCTGCCATGATGTTTTAGTTGTCTTTATTAGACAATAGGAAATGAAGAAGAAAGGGATCTGTCTGAAATCCAAAATTTCTTTGGGATTTAGTTGCCTACATCTAGGTGGGAGTGAATTCAATACCTATGAAATGCTGGGTTATCTAATTCAGTCCCATATTCATTTAGGTGCCAAGCTGGTTGCTTTGGGCAATTGGCTGACTCTTCTTTGAAAGGCAGTCAGTGAAAGATGCGGTGATATTTACCACTTTGTTATATCCTGTTGCTATGGGAATTGCCAGAAAGCCCTACTCTAGCCATCTCTCTCGGTGACTCAGAGGCAGGATACAGACCTGGGTGGCCAGCTTTTGTGGTAGCGAGTGGCCGCCAGCTTTCCACAGCTGCAGAGATGTCATATCTGTGATCAGAGCGGGATGTCAAGACATGAAACTTCCTAGCTCTAATCATTTAGCATGTGGGCCATTGGAGTAATATTGCAAACATCACTAGGAAAGGTTTCACAATGCATAAACTAATATATGAAATTCTGTCCCTCATTAATTGTACTTGTAATTCCACCTAACATTCCTCAGTGCATGGCTGCCTGGAACATGGTTTGTCTTCCACATCTCTGCTGCCACTGCTGAAATGTACCACCCACCGCCTCACTGTACTCACATCCACTTTTTGGACTCCATAAACATTCAGCAAGTGTCAATGAATGTCAATGGGTACCATTTTTTCTGCCTGGAAGAATTCACACAGAATCACAGAATCTCAGAATTGTAGGGGTTGGAAGGGACCTCCAGAGATCATCGAGACCAACCTCCCTGCCAAAGCAGGTTCCCTACACCAGGTCGCACAGGTAGGCATCCAGGCGAGACTTGAACATCTCCAGAGGAGACTCCACAACCCCCCGGGCAGCTTGTTCCAGTGCTCCGTCACCCTCATTGTAAAGAAGTTCTTACGCACATTCGTGCAAAAATTCCTATGCTGCAGCTTATGTCCATTTCCCCTTGTCCTGTCTCCACGTACCACTGAAAAGAGACTGGCCTCACCACTATGGCCCCCACACCTCAGATATTTATAAACCTGGATTAGATCCCCACTCAGTTGTCTTTTCTCAAGGCTAAATAGACCCAGTTCACTCAGCCTTTTTTCATAGGGAAGATGCTTCAGGCCCTTCACCATTTTTGTGGCCCTCCGCTGGACTCTTCCCAAGAGATCCCTGTCTTTTTTGTACTGGGGAGACCAGAACTGGACGCAGTACTCCAGATGAGGTCTTACCAGGGCAGAGTAGAGGGAGATCACCTCCCTCGACCTGCTGGCCACGCTCTTTTTAATGCACCCCAGAATGTCATTGGCCTTTTTGACCACAAGGGCACACTGCTGGCTCATGGCCAACCTGTCATCCACCAGGACACCCAGGTCCCTCTCTGCAGAGCTCCTCTCCATCAGCTCTTCCCCCAACCTGTACCGGTGCATGCAATTATTCCTCCTCAAATGTAAGACTCTACACTTGCTTTTGTTGAACCTCATCCGGTTTCTTACTGCCCAGCTCTCCAGCCTGTCCAGGTCTTGCTGAATAGCAGCACGGCCTTCAAGCGTGTCAGCCAATCCTCCCAACTTCGTATCATCAGCAAACTTGCTGAGGGTGGCCACTATCCCCTCATTAAGGTCATTGATGAAGATGTTGAACAAGACTGACCCAGCACAGAACCCTGGGGGACACCACTGGTTGCAGGTCTCCAGCCAGACTCTGCACCGCCAACGATGACCCTCTGCACTCTGCCAGTCAGCCAGTTTTCAACCCACCTCACTGTCCACTCGTCTATCCCACATTTCCTCAGCTTTGTTATAAGGATGTTGTGGGAGACAGTATCAAATGCCTTTCTAAAATCAAGGTAGACTACATCTACTGCTCTTCCCCCACCCACCTAGCATGTGAAAACATCATAGAAGGCCACCAGGTTGGTTGAGCACGACCTCGCCTTGGTGAACCTATGCTGACTACTCCTGATAACCTCCTTTTCTCCCAGTTGTCTGGAGATGACATCCAGCACAAGCTGTTCCATCACCTTTCCAGGGACAGAGGTGAGGCTGACAGGCCTATAATTACCCGGGTCTTCCTTCTTGCCCTTTCTGAAGACCGGAGTGACATTCAATTCCACACCTTTGCTTTATATGCACTTCCATGTGAGATGCCATTTTGTCAGACTGCCCCTCTGCTGCCATCTATCAACAAAATGGAACGGAGTATTGGTGGGAAGGTTCAACCTCTACTGCCAATACACCAACATCCGCCTCTGATGTTGTGGGCCAACATAATAAAACAGTAGGCTTTACTTCTGGAGCAGCTCTTGTATTTAACTTGAAATTGTGCCCTCATTCATGTGAATGGCCTAGATGTGATTCGTCAAAACATTTCATGTGAATGGCTTTGAGATGCCAAACCTGAATTTCTAAGTGATCTTTTCAACAGTGAGAATTTTAAAGAAAATGGAGCCTTTGTCTTCCCAATTCCTAATGGGCAATTTCTTTCCCTCTTCTCCTCATCCCCCATGATTCTCTCTACTCCGGTAATTAGAAACAGAAATTTCATCATAATGTTCCCATTTTAAAATATTATCTGTCCTGAGTGGTCGAGTTGGATGATGTTTTTTGCTGTGTCTGCTGCTGCCCTCAAGGAAATGTATTTGCTCAGACATTCAGTTGGAGCCAAGAACATTTCTGACACCCACAAGGAGCCTGCCAAGTGACTGCGAGCATTGTGTATTAGTGTCACTCCAGCCATAGGAAAACCTAAACCACATAAGTGACTTGAAGCACAATTTTCTCCTAAGGAAAAAAAAAAAAATCATGTGTATATCATAGCATTTCAGTTTCACCTGAGCTGTCTATAAAATACCAAAAGTCAGGAAGATGAGGAAAGGAGCTTATTCATTTCTGAGCAATGTTAAGTGAATATTCTCTGCAACATCTGATGCATGATAAGCTTTAAACCTCTTGTGCCTTAGTGAACCTGAGGAACCGTTCATTTGAATGAGACACAACTCAGGCATTAGTCAGACAGGAGATGAGATGCAGTCCTATAAAATAACCACATTAGTATGAAGAATGAGACATAAACCAAACTGTCCCCATATGTTGCTATCCATATCTCAGAAAGATTTTTCTTGAAGTTTTACTGTATAATGATCATCAGGGGAATTTATATGCCCTGGTCTGGAATTGATATTAAACTAAAGGGGAGGAAAGGGAGACAAACACAGACAAAGAGATATCCAGAAATATGGACAGATGGGAGATAGCTGAAACAAAAAGTTTTGGCAAGGGAGACAGGGAATGCTCTACCCTGAACTGCATTTGGGTTCTGAGTGTGGTGTTCTCGTAAACACAGGGACAACTGCTCAGGGTTCTGCCACCAAACCCTGCTTACACACTACGCAGTTGTCTGTCCCACTGCATTACTTATTACTTACAACTGCTTTTTAATGTAGTTTGGGGGATACAGTATATGCATCATTTCTTTATTACAGCCTTTCAATCATCATTGTGATACAAAGGAAAAACATTTTTTGGAGCAGATGCACTCTTTTATTTGCTAGTATGTTCTTGGTTGACACTAATTTGCCACAGCAAAATGCAGCATCCGTCTTCAAAATGCTGCTCACTAATGCCATTCCAAAAACCAATGGGTATGCAATAAACTGCATCAAATAACCCATAATAAAGCAGTTTTACTACAGATGTTCATTATGCACATGAGTCTCCGTAGCAGCCTGTGCATTTTGGAGAAATGTTCAAAATTAGTTTGTAAAAGCAGTAATTAAAATTAAAGTAATTTTTCTTATAAAATTCAGTCAGATCAGAACCACAGACATGTCACAGCGCTTAGTTACCATGAGTGACTTCTTCCTTATCCCCTGGCCTTCAAAGCCCATTTGTTAATTTTACTGTAGACATATCCAAAGCTTCTCTGGATTCCAGCAGACATTACATTCATTAAGAGCAACTATTTGAACTTTGGAAATTTGATGATTTTCTTATTACTACTTCTGAACATGCTCCTGATTGATGTTTTCCTTAAGAACTTCTTGGGTACATGTAGTGAATGTACCAAATGCTGGATTCATTGTCCTGAGAGCTTCAGGCTTGCCTTTTGTCCCCCAGTTTCCTTACAGTGCTATGGAAAGCATTTGTCATACTCTGGTTCTTCCCATTGTATTAAGGGAAAATCAAAATGATCGGTCAGATATTGTTTTTCAAGATTTTTTCTTTAATTTTAGGTTAAACCTTATGTTAGATAAACTAGTTGTTTCTTTGCTTTTTCTCCCCAGTATTCACGTGAAAATGGTAAAAGTTTTGCACAAGCTCCACTCCAGCAGTATGTCTGGTGGTTTAACACACGTGGCCTTTTGTTCTTCGTTGGTCTTTGTTGAATGCTCTGCAGACAAAGCAAGCAGAGCATTAATCACCTCCTGTGGTATGTGGAGCCCAACAGGCTCTTAGGCACCCTGAGCAAAGAGAGTGAAAAATTTCTGAGGAAAAATTTCTTAGCCAACTCTGCTGAATTTGGTGATGATTTAGATCTTAAATATCTATATAGTTATTTATTTACTTACTTACTGGCTTGGACCCAACTTTGAAGGAATTCAAAAGAAAAAGTGAGAATCCCCAACTTTTAGCAAGAGCAGCATGTCAGGGATCAGTTCCTTCCCAGGGCATAGGGGGCTACAGAAGGAAGCAGTGAGAATATGTTATCAATCAGACTTGAAGGTAACCAGCAAATAGCCGTGGAGCAAGTTCCTGACATTGCCTATGAGCTTTACATGCAGATGTGGCCTTTGTCAATTCCTAGTGACATCAGTCTGTGTGTTGCAATATCAGGACATGAGGCATGACTGGTTAATTTGCAGCTTTGACTCAATTTCGTGACCTACTAATTCCCTGCTCTCTGCTATTAAATAAGAAGGCTCAAATAAAAGAAAGAAAAAAAAAGGAAAAATGAGATCCTCTTACTTCATTTTTTGAATAGAACATAAATGAGCTCCCTATCGAATAAGTCAGAGATTTGCTGAAAAGTGCTAACTATATTTGAGAGTATAGTGTGAATTTATTTCTGTGAGAAAAGACCTCTGAGTCATTAATATGTGGCAAGAGACACATTAAGTACAATTAAAGAACATGTTAAAAGGTGGTTTTGGAGCTTCTCTGTCCTCTCACGGAGCAGCCTGGCTTCTGAAATGAGTGTTTCTGAAACCTGTGTCTGCACCCTCAACCTCACCCTCAATAAATGCAACTTAATAAACCTTCCAGACCTGAAATGAACGTTTTGATGACACTGTGAATACAGTATATGCTAAAGATCTTCTATTCCATTTTCTATAACCATAAACAGATATGCTTTAATGGTCTGTTGCCTTTACCTTAAAAATTCCAATTTAGCTCCCTAGAGCTATAATAATAAAAACTGCTGACATTCTGTTTTTATTTTTCAGAATAAGAAGAACCTGTCTTATAAAGCCTTTTCTGTATTTGTGGATGGCTGAGATCAAGCTTGGTCTTAGAATCAGGCGTCTTTCTTAAGAAGAAAGGGATGTGACACAGACTTTTAAGTTTGACACAAGTGACAGCAAGTCTTTCAACACATGAAGCCCATTCATTTTTGTCTTGAAAACAGCTTTGTAAATGTCAGAGTTCAAAACTCATTTGACTCATCTTCGCCTTTTTTTTCAGCAGCACTTATCTCACCCCAAGTTTGAAGGGATATCTATCCATTTCTGCCAGAAAAATCATTCAGTCAACAGCGACTTCTCTTTTACCAGACCTGCTGTGCCTGCTTCTGGCCATGTTGGGTTATAGGAGCTCAGACTGGTGTTTGAAAACCTCTACATGGCAAGCAGAGAGAATGAGGCTTTAAAATTTACTGTTTTCTTTGACTTTTGGGCAACTGGTTGTATTCTATCTAAAGGCAAAAATACTTCATGCTGTAAAACTATGTCCCTCTCCTGTGGTATGTCATAAGATGTCTTACATATTTTAACTCAAATATGAAATGGCAATACAAATCTACACGTGGATGCAGCATTTTGCTGCCTATTACTTTAAGTGTTGACATTCTATTGAAAGAACAGCTGCACCGTAGAAAAAGCATTTCTTATATTGATCTGACAGAATTCAATCTTTAGGTATCTCAGGGAAACCAGCATGAGGTTGTTCAGTATATGCACAAACCATATTCTAGTAGTTTTCACCACGAATGATCATGGCACTCTTTCATAGTCCTGCATTTTTCTATTTTTGCTGATTCTTCTTTTTTTTCTTAAGTATTTCCTTAAGAATCTGTGTTCAAACTACATTCAGAAAGCTTCTGCAGATTTCAGTCTCTTACAGAAGATACAATCACATTCTTTTTTTTTTATTATTTTTTCCTCTTTAGCTTACCACAGACACTTCTATCCTACTGACATTGCAGTTTCCTTTTTTTTCCCCATGTACAGAGGTTTTGTGGACAACTCAGCTCGATAATCTGTCTTTCACAACAGCCAAAAGCAGCACCGATCAGTGACTTATGGCTTGTCCTGAATATTAGTGACAGCAGTTACGAGGTCAAAGCACTGGAAATAATTGCATTGTGCTGATGATCTCCAGGGCCAGAGGTTTATACAGCCAAGGCAAAGGGAAAGAGAGCAGAAGGAACCAGCAAACCTCTGAAGTCCAGGAGCTATAATGAAGATGGTCATGGGAGCACAGGTTCAATCTTTGAGGTCGCTGCATCTTGCTGCCTAGCACTAGAGGCAGCCACATATTGCAGCTCCTGCACAAAGTGATGCGAATGTCAAGTAGCCAGGGCTAGGTTCATAAGGACAGGTATTATCTCGCTGGGAAAAAAAAGAACACAAGCAGTCTTTCAAGCACATGCACCTTATTTTGAGTCTGAAGGGAATGAAGCAGAGGCTGAGAATTTTATATTCTTGGACCATCAGGATTACAACATTACCACCGTTGCAGTTCTGTCAGTTAATTAATTTTTACCACTAAGAGCCCCTAAGGAATATGCCAATTTAAATTATAAAGCACCAAGAGGAGATTCATAAAAATGAATGTCTGTGTATAAACCTTGATTTCATGCAAAGTCCTAGGAAAAATTCTTAACCCAAACCAGTTATTTTTGCTTCCTAAATCAAAGTAAACTTCAGCATACAGTATTGGAGTGGAAGTTAGAGTTAGGAAGTCTGAAGGAAAACTCTGCTTATGCTTTTGATCTCAGAGTTCAAAACATTCCTGGTCAACAAGTTTCTAAGACCTGGTAAACATCAGAACTACACTGGCATCCTAAAGAGAGACAGCTCTCAAGATGCTTATTCTCATTCTGCAGAAATTTGTGCTGATGGGCTGAGGCCTTCATCTGATAAAATCTCTGCCAGCTGAGTGGCTGTTCTGTAGTTCCTTGTTAATACTGTCCTTTAAAGCAATCAATCTTCCCCTCCAGAACTACAGTGGGCTCTCAGCTCTGGGCAAAGGAAGCATTTTTCCCTAGTTCTTTTTCTCGTGCTCCTGGCCTTCCCAGAAGTTCTGAATATTTATTTTTTCAGAAAAAAAGGTGTAACAGAGGAGAAACCACTTCCCCTTGGATTAAACATTGCTGCTCTGGCACACAACTCCATGGCTGCTGTACTGAAAGGTCAGACACTGTAGACCAGGGAATAAAACCCATTATGGAATGTGGAAATAGGAAAGCTGACGGTTCTGCAGATAGGGAAGTGAGACTGAGCTGGAAGTTAGAGACAAATTAAAGGGGATGAGCATGGACTGAATGTTACATCTCCAACCCTAGGCTTGGACCTTGTCCAAGATGAAATTCACGGTCATTTTAAAGTGAATATCATGCTTTGCTCATTTAATAAACTTGCCTGCTGGGAAGGACTGCTAGATGTGGATTTCTCTGTACATCTGTTGAGTTAACATTATAGAAGATTGATATTTAAGTGATGGAGAGGCTTTACAATGCTGATTAGGTAAATATTTGCTTTTAAATATTTGTATGCCAATACTTAGATTTATGAATGTGAATTCCCAAGATCACTGTTTTTATGATCCCATTTCAACAAGGGCAATTACTTCCTTTCTGCTAATCAGGAAAAGACACAACCTATATTAAGAGACCATGGGAATTGTGTAGGATCAAAGGTGCAGATTATCAACTGGAACGTATTTCTTTCTCATGTTCATTACTCAATGCTATTTGCATTAATTATCTTTTTTTTTTTTTAAATTTGAGAACATTTTCTTGCTGCTGATTCTCTCTTGGCTTCTTATGATATCACAGCCGATTGCTAGAGAAAATATTATCACGTGATCAGAGGTGATTCTGGTGAGGGAATGAGTAGCTCTTAAGGAGAAATTCCTGTTTTCGTGTTCATATCTCATGGATTAAAATATTAACGCTGGATGGAAACAATCCTTTTCATGCAGTACTTTTCCATCACTTGACAACAGTTTACTAGGTGATTGGCATTATAGAGACAGTCACCACTATATGTCCTTCATGATGCTCTTAGGGCAGCGCTGTGAGGTTCACGAGAAGAGATCTGATAACTAAACCAAAAATAAAGTCCAGTAATACAAGACTTCATCTGGATTTCCCTGCATATGACATCTCTGTGCTTTTCTATATACATTTGAAGTCAAGGAACGCTTGGATACTAATGTACCATATTTTTGGTGTCAAATAAATACTAAATGCCTGTGCACAACAGTGGCTTTTTAAAAAAATGGCTGTTTACAAGTAAAATATCCTCTGGAACATATTTCATTGTCTTGTATGACTTGTTATCCACCTGTATCAGCATCTTGTCAGCCACCTGACAACAGAAAACTGATGCTATGCAGCTAATGAATTCTGCTCCATTGCTTAACAGGTAAATGCAAATGTGGTCTATATGCAAAATATATCTAATAAAAGATTAGTCCAAGTTGAACTGAAGGAAAACTTTGAAACTGTTTTATCCAGATTAGGATTTGTGTCTGAGTTTGATCCTCTTTCTACAGTGTGAGAACTGATGTCTGCTTCCAAATCGCTGCCCACACGTATGTGAACTTTGTAGCTGGTATCTTCTATTCATAGCATATGGGGTAAAACAATCTAGAGATGGATGTTCAATTGCTTATATGATTTATTCAACTTTACTTTTTATAACTGAAATAATACTGTTCTTTTTGCTTCAAATAATAAGGACAACAGAAGTGGCCTCTACAATGACTGCTTTCAGCCAGTCTTTTGATTTATATTTTACCCTGGAACTGGCAGTTCTTTACCCCACTCTTTTCTTTGCAGAGGGATGAACACTTATGTAAGACGTAGGACTGGAAATCAGAGGGTGCTCACGCCTTCGTAGCAGCAATGAAGTTCAATGAATTAGTTATTCATTTTCTTTTTGTCATCTGGGAATTCCTCATAACAGAGTGATTCTTTTCTGCCATATGCTACGGCTCCATAAAACAAATAATTTATTCACAAATTACAAAGATCACAAAGAAGCGGGAGAACAGAAGAATTGTAACATCAGCTTCATGCACAATCAGCACAAAGGAGGAAACAAATCCTCTGTGGAAACACCTTTATTTGAAGTCCCTGCAGGATTCATGTTTCTGATGGCACAGGTTAGCCTTGCTGCTGGAGAAAGGGGATTCCTCTGAACTGTGGAAATGCTGCAGGATGTGAGGCTGATGGGTCGCTGACTCTGGCCTGGTTATGGCTCCAGTTCAGCACTTACGTCTCATTGACTCTGCAGTGAAACATGTCTGTGTTATGCAGAGTCCCTGTTGCTGAATTGCACCTGGAACTGAATACAATTGTAGTTTTGATCTTTCAGGGGATGTTGTCTGTTTTAAACATATATTAAAAAACAAAACAGGCCCATAACATTGGGTTTATTTGCCAGTGATATAGATAATGAGTTATTCAGTTGCAAGCCAGATGTACTTTCCATTTCCATTATTTTCCATTCGCTCTGCCAGATTACCACTGTTTTGGAAATGAAAATAGATTAGTCTATCTCACTTCTGTTTACATCCTGATCCTAAAAAAAAATCACAGAATCATGGAATGGCCTAGGTTGGATGGGACCTCAAAGATCATCTAGTTCCACTCCTACTGCCATGGGCAGGGTTGCCAGCCAGTAAATCAGACATCACATCAGACTGCCCAGGGCTCCACCCAACCTGGCCTTGAATACCTCCAAGGATGAGGTATTCACATTTCACAATGTTCCACAGCAAAGAAACAATGATAAGGATTATTGTCATTGGGAGTTAAATAAATTAATAGATTGGTTATTTTAATACTGAATTTTTGGTTGTTAGGGAAAGAAAAAAAAAAAAAAAAAAAAACCTTTGGTCAAGCCTGACCTTCAATTATTTAAAAAGATACTGTACTAACATTTAGCAAGATTCACAATTCTGTCCTCTGAATCTGTTTACTTTAAAGCTGCCTTCAGTGCATTCCTTGCTTATAGAACCTTCAGCTATTGCAACTGGGCAGACGCCTGGGGCTGGATTGCAGAGGGGTGAGCAAACACATGAGAAGGCCCAATCTAATCTGGCACAATGCTTAGAGCAGAAATGGAAGATGCTCTGTGACTAATTACGGTTCATTTTTCCATCTATGAAGAAAATACACCTTTTTTGCTTACTCTATCAGGAAGCATAAGCTGGTTTCCTTTCAGACCTGTGTTACTGTATTTCAGTGTATTAGTTCATTCTTCTATTGCTGACAAAAATCTGCAATATAGGTTGCATTTATAGCTATAGCATATAATCCCTTTTATCCACTGCACATGCCAGATTCCGTTTTGAAATAGGCAACACTCTCATTGTATCACTGACATTATCATTTTAATAAAGCCTTTTCACAGAATAGTTCTTACTCATCTGTGCAGAAATTGGATATTTCTTAATTTGCCATCTAAGGAACTATAGGACTGCCTGTCTTCATCTTCTTTAACTCTTCTCTGACAGAAATTAGGCTTACATTTCCATTTTTCTATTTGCAAAATAAATAAATAAAAATAAAAATAAAATACTCTTGAAAAACTAAATATCCACAGCCACAAATAATTTAACTGCTTTGAAATTTTAGCTGTCTTCTAGCATGACATTTATCAATTATTTGGTAATCTATTTGTGTCTCCCATAATGCATTGCTTTTCTTCCTTCAGAGAATAAACCTGGATATATCATAAGCTGTCTCGTCCAAAAATAAAGAAGGACAGTGGAGGAAAACATCCATATGAGATAGCCACGTCAGTCTGGTGCTCTTATCTAGATCACATCTGTTTCTGTACAACTTCATTGCCTCCTTTCTCCTAGAGACTGTGCCATATGAAATATAGGGAAAGTCACACTTAAACAAAAAGGCTGGAGCAAATGATAGGGGACCAGTTTTCCAGAAGGACAAATGTTCAGTGCTTGCATTAAAGTCTGAGGTTGGGGGATAAGTTACGGGAGAAAGATTTTGGAATTTCTTCAAAACCCCATTTTTTAACCAGCTTTAAACCATGTTTATAAATTGAACCTTAATGCTAGGTATTGACATACTTCTCCAACAGGACATTGATCCAGCAGAAGTCATAGATTTACAACTAAATTACTTAGTACAGTTAGAACAGACAGGCTGTCTCAGAAACAGGGCAGGAACACAGCCCAGGCACTTCAATTGCCACCTGATGTTCTGTGCACTCCTTGATCAAGAGCTACGGGGTTTGGTTTCCTGTATGCCTAAGGCACAAGTGTCAAAATGTTGCTGGTAAATCATCTCAGGTGGACTTTAATCTGCAGATAGACACCACAGGTGGAACAGGGCAGCTCCTGCCTCTAGAGCAGGAAGCCCTTCTGTTGTTCGTGTAATGCAGCTGTGAGCTCTAATAAGCTCAGAGTAAAACCTGCCTCCCCAGGTTCAGGTTTATCAGTGGTGGAAGTGGCTTCCTAGCTGCTTCCTATCTCTTTGCAGTTCTGTGTAGTAGAGCTGAACTGGAGCTGCCCAGGCTGTTATGGAATCCATAGGCATTTGAGGCAAAGTGGAATCCTTGTGGCTTAGGCACATCATTTTCTATAATTAAGTCACAATGGACTTTTGGAGAGCTCTGCTGAACGACTGAGAGCCTGTGCACAGCTGGGCCTGCTAACAAACTCTGTGCTACTCTAAGGTAAGGGTTGAATTCAATATTCTAACTTTGTTGTGAAGGATTTTAACTCTTCTGTTTCCATGCTCCTGCACTAGCTTTCTCAGTGTTAAAACTGCATCCAAGCCTTGCCTAGTAGTAGGGCAACAGCATAGGGTCCATCTGGTGTATCCTCATTTCTCTGCTGGAGTGGCATCCTTGCGATCAAAGCTATGCTGTTCCAGCCAGTGCCCCTGAGCTGCTGCAGGATAAGCACATCCAGAGACCCATCAGCTAACATTGTGCTTCATTCCCTATCCAGTGGACTCTGGCACTTCTATAATGTTTATGCCCTCAAATTCTCACAGTGTTGCCTTTTTTTTTTTTCCTCCACTTCCTCCACCACCCTCTGTTTTCCTCCCATGTCTCTCCCTGCCCACACCCTTACCAAATGCATGTCAAGCTGTGCTTATTTGAATGGCAGAAAGCGTTTCAACAAAATCTCTTCAACACAAGGGTTGTATGAGGTCTGTGGGAGGAGAGGCCTGTGGATAAGGGGCTGGGCAGGAAATCTGCTGTTTGGCTTTTGTACTGACCTGCTGTCTGATTCGAGCCCTGCTTAAACTGCTGGCTCCCAGTGACATCTGTGGGGATGATACAGGAAGTGAGTGCTTAGTGCCTACCTATGAAGCAGTGTTGGGCAGAGGCAGCAAAGACAGTGCCTGGCTGCCAGCAGCATCCAGGCTGGGCTGGTGCTGCTCTGCTAGAGGCTGCTTTTCCCCTTTTTTTTCTTGGGTTTATTCAGCCCAGGGGAGAGGGAGCGGAGGGGTTGGCTTGTGGTGGCCTACAGCTCCTCATAGGGAGCAGAGGGGCAGTGCTGAGCCCTGATTACCCATCAGTTGCAAGACGTGTGGATAGAGAGAAATGCGGAACAAGCCCTGGATCATCTCTGAGTTTGCCAAATCTCTGTGAGCATGTAGAGCAATTAAAAATAAAATGCTCACCCGTGTTACTGATGAGTAGCACTTTACAGTTACTAGAACTGAAAGGACTTTAAGTGGCTGATTTGTTTTCCATTAGCTGGGTTCCTTTGTATTCTTTGCAGTTCTGCCAGCCTGGGCTGTAGAAATAAAGCAGTCAGGTTCAGTTTTCCTCAGAGCTGTTTGCTAGTCAGGTTTCTTTGGGCTCAAACCAGTGACTGAAGGAACTGGGGTTGTTTAGTCTGCAGAAAAGGAGGCTGAGGGGAGACCTTATTGCTCTCTTCCAATATTTGAAAGGTGCTTACAGTGAGAGAAGGGCTGGTCTCTTCTCACTGATGACAGGATGAGAGAAAATTGCCTTAAGTTGTGCAGGGGTAAGTTTAGGTTGGATTTCAGGAAGAACTTCTTTACTGAATGGGTTGTTAAGCACTGCAATAGGCTCCTCAGGGAGGTGGTTGGGTCATCATCTCTGTCTGTGTTTAAAAACAGTTTATATGTGGTGCTCAGGGACATGGTTTAGTAGAGGGTTATTAATTAGGTTAGGATAGTTAGGTTGTGGTTGGACTCGATGATCGTTAAGATCTTTTCCTACCTGAGTGATTCTATGAAGGAAAAAACAGAGTGGGGATGTCAGAAGTTCCCTAATTATTCCTGTTTCTCTTGTTTTCCAAAGGCTTGCTAGTAACCAGATTTTGGACAAAATTGGTTTCTAGAGGCGCAGTTTTATTTCCTTTTTTTTCCACGTGGCAGAGGAAAATCAAAGATGTCAGACTTGGCACTGGTAAACTGTTGATGGTGACAGAACTGTTTCTCCTCAGGCAAGCTGATATGCAATCAAGTATGTTAAGAGCTTGGCAGATGTACTCTTCCACTGTACAAAACAAAAAAAGTTGTGATCTCCTGCACCTCCCTTTTTGTCTAACATGAGAAAAACTTTGGTCCCGGAGTCCTGGCCTTAAAGATTCTCCGACTAATGTAAGATTGGTAACTGTGCAGTTAGAAGTGGTATTTACCTGATCGGGTATACTGGAGGCTTCTTCTACATTTTAAGGAAATATTTTGAGAGTTTTGCATCAGGCTGGCAGTTACTGTGCTCCCTGGTTTCTGAGGCAAAACGAAGAGGAATGCTCTGAAACCTTTTGTCACACACTTATCTGCGTTCCTGGAGAATGTCAGTGTCTGGTGTGTGACTCATTCATGGCCTCTGCAAAGCTCTGTGAGTCCGTTACAGCCTATGCTCATTCTGCTTTATTTCTCAAAATTAGAGCTTCAGTTTTTAGAGCGAGACGTGTTATAAATATGAGGATGGCATATTGTGGAGCAGATATGTTCACGTTCTCCTCATCAGTATGTAATTTCTAAAGGGAAATCTAAGCCTACTACCAAAAAAATGAAACTTAAATAGGGAAGAAGTTGTTATTTGATAGAAACTGTGAGATTTTCTATGTTCTATGGCTAGAGAGATGCTCTGAAAGTACGTGGGTACATGTTGTGCTCACATCAAGCAGTAATTCAGAAGAAGTAAAATACAAATCCTATCTTGTCTGCTAAGATCCCTCTGATTAGAGAGTCAAAGTAATGTTGTTCATATGAAACAGTTTAACTGGTGAGGAGAAGTCTGAGAGGGGATTTTATCAACACCTTAGGAATATCTAGAGGATAAGTGCTATGAGGATGGGCCCAGGCTGTCTTTGGTGGTGCCCAGCGGCAGGACAAGGAGCACAAACTGGAACACAGGAAGTTCCATGTGCACTTTACTGTGAAGGTGACAGAGCACTGGAATGGGCTGCTCAGAAAAGTTGTCGAGTCTCCTTCTCTGGAGATATTCAAAACTCGCCTGAGCACTTTAATCTGCAGCCTCCTGTAGAAATTGTGCTTTAGCAGAGCATTGGACTGGATGTTCTCCAAAGGTCCTTCCAACCCCTACAGTTCTGTGATTCTGTATTCTGAAGAAGATAAATATTCACCAGGCTTATTTCTATGCTATTTCTTTCTTACACATCAAATTGTGAGATAAGGACTGCAATATATGAGTGTGCACAACATAGATAGGAAATGGGTTGTCTGTGTAAGAGAACTGAAGGGTAAAACCAAAACAGCTTAAGGTAGTAGCTAGGTCTGTGTATGTATAGCAAAGAATGAGCATATTTGCTGATAAGTACATTTAGTGGCTTTGCTTGTGTTTTGTCTGAGCTTTCACTGCTTTGTGATTTCAGAATGATTTTGAAAATGATTTTGAAGCTCTGGTGCACATAGGTGGGTGAACCTCAAAAGAAATTTTAGTTTTAGTTAAGTTGTACTAATAATCACCTGGTCCCTACCAGCATGGCTGGACTAGTAATCGAAAGAAATTTGTCCTGGGACTTGCTTGTACTGGCAACCTTTTGGCTATTTCCCCCCCCCTTCCCCCCCCTCCCCCATTTGGCAAATTTCCTCTGCTTGTTATACCATAATGAGCAACTTTCTATCTTGGTACACTATAACTCAAAACGGTTTATATGAAACTCAAGAACAAATTCTTGTACCTGGTTATGCAAAGGTAAGTCTTTGTGACTTCAGTGCTTCACTGAAGCAAAGCTTGTTCAGAAAAACAAGACTCACATAGCAAGCAAAGCTAAATTGGAGAATTTTACAACTAACACACACTGATTCCTTTCTCTTAAACTAATGTATTGGTCTTTAAACTAATAAATTGATCCCTATCGGTAAACCAGCACATATAAGTATCCTCTAGGGATACCAGAAGATCACACTTGAGAGTATTAATTTTCTCTTTCATTTAGGTACTACGGAACCAACTGACAGCACAGAGAGAAGTTCAGTGCAGTTTGAGATACAAAAGAAATGTCCACTTCATGCTTGCTTTACACATCTCTGTTGATTGCAATTGGGTGTTAAACATAGAGTAACGACCATTGGATCAAGTGTAACCAGTTTTGTGAGATAATGAGCAATGAAGGACATTAAACAAAACTAAGACAATAATGCTAGTTTTCAGTAACAGCTATAATGGGCCAGATGAAAATGTGATGTATCTAGTAAATACTTCAAAGGAGATATTTGTGAAAAAGGAGTGCATGGGGTCAGGAAAAGGTAATTCATGGTAAAGATAGCAGAATCTGAGACAGTTTTTCATTGTAGGGAGCACTGTGGATATAAGGGAAATGTTCAAACTGCATAGGAGCAGAGACTGATAAGACTTGAACTGCAGAGATTAAGGTATCTGTTTCCAGGCAAGGGGATCTGGGGATTGGATCATTACTGTGCTATTAGCTGTTGGTTGGAGATAAACAAAATGATTGTTTATTCCCAGGAGAAAGAGCTCTTAGAGGTTAACTGACATTGCTAATTTGAAATTCCCTTGAGCAAGATGGCAGTCTCTCACTGGAGCCAGGATCTTCACAAGCTAATTTGAAAAACCAAGGGAAGTATTTCTTTTGCAATGCACAATATGTGGTGAGTGTTTCTTATCTTCTGCAGAGTTATTTTCTGTATTAACTACCTTGAATTGCTGAGTCCAAAAGATATTTATATACAATGTTCCTCAGTATTTAAGGAAAACTTGTGTGAGAGTGTAAACTTGCAGCCCTGGTTGATGTCGGCACAAGTTCTTGTCCTGTCTCCAGTGCCAACTGAATATATATACTATATACATATTTTTTCCCCCAGATGTCTGTCTGTCACCTTTCACGAAGGTTATCTTTGGAAAGCAACAAGAAAAAAGAAACAAACAGGAAGTAGGAACAGTGTAATAGCATGTGTCATTTCTCATTCAGACTGCAGAATTTGTGTTAGGAGAGAACATCTGAACTTCAGAGCTTTGTGCTGGTCTCTGTTAGGTGGCAGGGCAATACTAGGGGATATTCTAGCAATGAGAAACTGTTTTGTTTTATCTTTTTGCATCAGGAAGATGTTTGAATGTAGGATACTGATAGATGATCTCTGACATTATAGATGTTTCCTCAGGACTGTTCTACCACTTGTCTCCCATGAGGAGGAGTCAGATTGCACAGTGAGACACTGGTAGAACTGAGCAAGCTAGGATTAGGCAATCACTTCTAGGAAATTAAACATGAATAATAGTAAAAAATATATATATTTTAAACTCCTTTATTTGGAATGGATAATGCCATGATTCACATATCAGATTGCATGTGGACTCTAAGCACAAGACATGAAAGGCTTTCCACGTAGGTTTTCTCCTGCTCTGTCTTACTAGTGTGTATGGTGCCCTGAGGACATAACAGGCAGAACTGTAGAGTGTCTTATGAGCAGTTCAGAATGTGTAGCTATAGGTTTGCTCTAGACCAATGGCAAATGAGAGAGGCTGTTGTTTCAAACAGGAGCAATTCTCAGGAGAACTGCAGCCCTTATTTTAGGATATCCTTAAATAACGCAACCCAACCAAAAGTACAGCAGTGGAAATAATCACAGAGGCAACAGTGACTTTTTTTTAATTGTTTCCAAAATTCTTCCTGGAATGTATGATGTTTTAGGCTGACTCTGCATGCACTCTGAGTGTGAATTCAGTGAGGTTCTTGCACTAGCAAGCTCAGAGCTTTCCAGATCGAAATATTGAAGTGCTTTGGCAGTATTATCAGTTTAGCAGCTTTCCTATGCATTCAAAGCATAGCAAACCCCTCACACAGGGTTGAGCCTGTGCCTATATTCTCTCTTTATTTAAAATTTACTTTTCTGATCATTTCCAGTGTTCTGGTTTTGCTTTTTGTGTGTGTGTGCTTATTCATACCATCTTTACTAGACACTAAAAGAAATTCAACCTTGCTGCATTTGTGGCAGTGGCATTTTGCCTTCTACCTTTTATTGTACCTATTTGTCTCTAGCAGCAGTCAGCATGTGGGTGGTTTGGAGAAAGATTTACACGCTGATATTGTAAGCGAGGTTCCTTTTTATTCTGTAATTTAACTGGGAAGATTGAAACGTTTTACATTATTTTGCCTGTGGTAAAATAGACTTATTTCAGCTTCTGTTTTTCCTTTCTTCTACTTGTTCATTAATATTCAGAGTTTATCTTATCTTTTCCCCTCTTCATTTGGTTTGTAAATGATTCCTTTGCTTGCTCCTTTATTTTTAAGCCTGTTTTCAACTTTTGTTTAATCTTCTTGTTGTCTTTTTTTTTTCTTGTTTGTTATTAAATTTTGAGTTAGCTATTTAAGTTTATCCCTTTTCATATTCCTTAAAATGCCAGCTGCTCTTTTTCTCTGTCTTCTATTCAGCTTGTGTGAGTACGCAGAGATGGAGTTACTCCTTCAGCACACCCCAGATTGCCAATTTTCTTCTAGTTTGCTGAGGTGCCAGAGGCTGGGAGAACTTTAGCCTGCCATTCTCCCCACCACAGCAATACTAATGTACACATTCAAGTGCATGGGTGCATCTGAGCTTTGTCCTTGTTATCTATACCATGCAATACCACATATAGCAAAGGAGCTCCAAAAATAATATGTAATAATCATGTGATAGATGAGTGGGACACAATGGAATTGACATTTAAAGGAAAATAGGAAAAACTTGACACAGGAATATTATGTTATTTAGCAGTGGAAGACATGAATGCCAGGACAGATATATACAATTCTTCTGAAATGTCATGCAAATCTGTTGGGAGCAATGACAATATTGGTATCTTTCAGGGGCATTTGTCATTGTCAGAGGCAGATCAGTAGACTATTTGGAGCCAATTGTGACTATTATGACAATTAACTAATTCCTTAAGGATGAAAGCACTCTTCAGGTTGCTCTGTATACAATTAGACCAGTACATGTGTAAGTTCTATATAGAAGATCTGCTAAAAAATGAAGGGTATTTTTTGTATTGGTAATTTGCTTTAACTCTTCGTATTGCTACTTTGCTGTCCTGATTTTAAATTGTTTGAAAGGTTGTATGCTGATAGATGCAGGACATCAAGTGTGACTAAAAAAAACTAATGCATAATTTTAATTCTTTATTTCCTCTCACTAACGTGACTTTTTTGGGGGGTGGTGGGGAGCAGTTTGGTTCATGTAATTAGGATTTAAGACTGCAAAATGGAAAATTGGCTTATCCTAATAGCGGCGCTCAGGACCCTTCCCAGATATCTTCTTTAAGAGTATCTTAATCCATCAGATTCCATCATGATACAGTCTATATTATTTATGTGAGTTAGCTTGAAGGCAAGAAAATGGAGCTTGCACAAGTACGGATGCAGAGTTGATGCTTCCATTTTGATATTGCTTCTGGCAGCCTTGGTTGTGTTTCTCAAACCTGAGTTTAGATGCTATTTCTGAGATACAACCTTATCTAATGGCGAAAGAGAGAGGTAAAGAGTTGCTTTCACTTATTGCCCTGGTTTCTGAGTGATCACAGTTGCTATAGACAGCTGTAATTGAAGTGTTTAGTGTTTGTTAAATATGGTTATTACCTGAGGGTTCTTGAAATACTGTTTGCATTTTTTTATGGTCATTGGATTCTCCTGATTACCAGATGTAATAGACTTTTTATGCTACAATGCAACTGTTGAACATTTTAATTGGAATGCCATGTCAAATTTTTAAATTAAAAATCAAATACTCAAAGCACCAGTGCTTTTTTGATTGCTAAAATTAAAACCTAATTGAATTCTCCCACCAAAAAATATCCTGTGGAAATTTAATTAGAAAAGTGTAAGAGCTGATTTTTAAAACGTATTAATTTTTAATTAGGAGAAATCAGGCAAATTAATAAGTTTTAAATTTTCCAAAATACAAATATGGAGATGCCATGTAGTACAGTAAAGCAAAGACCCAAATCCAGTTTCCCAAATGACTATATACACAGGGCTTGAGTCTTACCTGACTAAAACAAGGAGTGATGGATACCTGTTTCTTTGAATTGTCTTTAAAACCACCCACATCTGTCATATCAGCACATGGAAGGAGTACAGTGAAAAGTTAAACTAGCTTTGAATGAATATTTGGAGCAGAATGCAAAAAGAGGAAAGCTAACTGGTTATTTTGCACTGGTGTATGAAGTACACCCTTGTATTCAGTGTTCACCTGTTGACTGGGAAAGCTGTCAATGTGTGGGTTGATGTAGGTTCTATTTGCAAGCCCTTAGCTCCTCTGACATGTTGCAAGGTATGTTACTCCAGGGCTCTGCTCCAGTGGCTAGGCAGTTTGAGTTGGATGTTGCATTGCTCTGTATTGCTCTGCCTATGTTTCGTTTACCACTCCGTATCCAGGAGGAGTCGCAGAGCATAAATAAGTGTGGAAAAAATCACCGACAACCTGGGTTGGCTCAATTTGGCCTTGTCAGGACGTTTCCATTTCCTATAGATTTTATTGGTCTGTAGTTGCATATGAAGTGTCAGTCAGTGAATTAGAATAGAGGCAATGGCCCTTGGGAAAGGACGATGCCATCATGAGGCAGCCAGACTGGCAGTAATCACAACTGTACTTATTACTAATTTTTCTCTCTTAAAGATGTGCATCTCACAAAGTAGTTCTGTATTTTGTGGTGCTGTGTAACTTAATGATATTGCAGTTAGGAAACAATGGAAAGAAAGAAAAATAAAAAGATTAACTCCAGCTCTCTGGAGACCCATTGCTTAATGATATGCGCTTAAATGCAGATGGAATAACAAAACGAAGAATGATGCCTGTAGGGTACGTTCAGAACTGTGGTATCTCAATCTCTCACTGCTGGAACCAGGGCAGCGTGGAGCGTTTGCTCACAACCTGCACTTGGAGGGCCAGGGGGGACCTACCATGGAGTTCAGGCTCTGAATCATTTTCCTGGTGCATGTCTTAAAGTGTGGCACCAATCCCTTCAGATGTTCAACTATCATTATTTTGAAGAGCCTTTTCTTGCTTAAAGAACAAAGAAAAAGGAGCCTGATCGTGGAAAGGGAAATTGAAATGTGAACCCCAAACCTTTCTCTACTTTTTTTCTTAAGCACTAAAGTACTGCTGGACGCTTTCCCTATTGTTCAACTTGACTTGGAAAAATTGCACTTTTGCCAATGACAAGTCTGGTACCAGTGGTATTTTTTTCTGGGAAGTTGAGATGGAAGGGTTGAAACCTTACATCTACCACATCCTGGACCATAATGCTAGTATGAAAAGATTATACACTTGCTCTTTTCCTGCGAATTTGAAAGGAGCTAAGGCAGGTATATCTATGGGCTTCTCTGAGAAAGTTATTGTGTTTCTGCCTGGTGTACCTCACTCCTTCGGGAGACAAGGTGCTGATAAGACAGGCAATTCATCTGACCCCTTCATTGCAAATCTTGTGTTACCAGCCCTGAATGCATGTGAATGTTAATACAGAAAAAAGAAAGGAGAAAAAAACCCAAAAATATACATTAAAAAAAGAAGTTTGGAAAAGTGTCTGTAAACTATGCACAAGGAAAAATTCTACTGTAAGAAAGAAGATTAAATGACATGTGAAGCACGAAGGGAAGTATGTGAACCTGAAAGCTGCCTGAATGTGACAGGCTTTTGGCAGTCTTGATCCCAGACATTCAGAGTCCCATACTCATACTCTGTCCTAATGTGTACTATCCTGATCTTCCTCTCCCCTACAGCACTGTCATCGGGCATCTGCCAATGCCAGATTAACTTTTATGCCATCCTCATCCCTCCCTGTGTGGTGGGAGCTAGCTTGCAGATGATTGCTTTGAAATAAAATGAGTAGATAATCTGAGTTTGGTAGAAGGCTTATGTTTGTGTACAATGGAGCAATTTGAGATCTTTGCAAAGGTTTGGGAATTTAAACTAGAGATAGCTAAGCAGGCTGGTTTCTTTCACATTAGTTTAATTACTTGTTCTTGTAACGAAGCCTTATTTGTAGCAGAGTAATAGAAAGACAGCATTGTGAATAAAAATTTCCAGCTGAAATAGAGCAAGGTAATTACAGCTTGTCCACTGGGTTGATGCAATAATCTTTCATTTCAGAACAGCTGAGTTCTTTAACCCAAATGTAACCCTCTAGCAGATGTTTCTGTCAGTGATGAGGGGCATGTTTCAGTCTACCTTGAACAGAAACGCTGGGAAAACAGAGGGTTTATGCACAAAAGAAATAGTCTTCTCAGAGAAAATAAATTTCCCAAAATAGGGTAAACCAGGAATTGTTTTCTTCCTGCTTGCTGCATCTAAGCATAAAATTCCCTGGCTACCTTCTCTACTGTCAGGAACCAAATGTTTGAATTTATTTAGAAAAGAAGAAACCAAAGAAACTAACTCTAAAACTTCCCAAAATTGGGATATATGCTCAACTTTGTGCTGTAGGGTATCTGAATTCTATTAATGTTAGCTGGCTACTTCTGTCTATACAGAGTTAAATCTATGATAGCTTTGGATAAACCTCAGCTTGGAGCATGTGGGTCTGCTGACATTTTAAAAGCTTAGAATATCCAGAAGTGCCTGGCTACACTGGAAAATGGAAGAGGCAAAAGATAAGCAATCCCTGATCTAGACCTGAAATCTTGAAATATATATACCTCAGTGAATGCTGAAAAAGTATACAACTTAAGTATCTTATAATAAATAAACTGAGACTCAAGCACTGAGGAGCAGTGAACTTTAAGGAGTTACAACACTGTAGTTTGCAACTTGATACTCCTATTAAGTGTATTATTTGTTCCATAAATTAAACTGCTCTTTTTCAAGTCTCAGCTATTTCAGAGGGTGCATTCTGGTTGTTTAGTATTGGTCCATTGGGTACTTTCATCACTTTAATATTAGAAATGCAAAGCATTTTATTTTTAAATAGATTGTAATGAATTTTGTAATTAAAAGGTTTTTAGTTTATTTTAGTCACAGGAATTACTTCATGCTTGATAGCAAGAGGCCATGGCACACATTTAATGTTTATTTACCGAAGTGGCAAATCACTGACAATTTATGCTGGGTCTAGCTTTACACAATGGGGTTACTGTGGCTGTTACAAACTTTAATTACACAGGGCTAAGTTAGAGGTCCAGACTGTGTTGTGGTATCATAGAATGGCTTATGTTGGAAGGGAGCTAACCAGTGATTCATTGTACTCCTGTCAGTTCCCATGTTGTGTGGTTGCTTAATACTGAATGCAGAGGGCTGAGTGGATCTCGTGACTAATCAAAGACAGAAGTTAGGTCTGGTGCCAGCAGGGTCATGTTGTAACTTTCCACACTGTTTCTACAGCAGAACTTTAAACATTTTCCCTTAAGAAATGGTAGAGATGAAATCTTCTGTGCTCTGCCCTGGGCTGCAACCCGTGTTGTCGTGCTTGGTAGCTACTTGTGACTGCAGTGAAGTCACACTAAAGGGCTAGAGCAACCTGATCTGGTGAAAGATCTCCCATCACCATGGTAGGGGAATTGGAACTAGATGGCCTTTAAAAGTTTCTTCCTACCCATTTTATGAATTCATGATTGATACTTGGCAACTACATGACAAATAGGGATTGTGGATACTGGGCCAGATTCTGTGGCATTAAGTGGGTAAAATAGGATAATGATGGAAGATGATGAATCACTGACACAGCTGTAGGCTGTGTGGGTAGGAAGGCCAGATTCTAGCTTGTGATGAATGAAATAATAGTTAAGTGCCTTTATGGGGGAGGGGCAGAAAATGGGGGACAAGGGGGTTTGTACCAGTTTTGAAGCTTATACTGTGGATTCAGTGAGTTTATTTTCTAAAGTGACTTGCACTACTGTGCATGGACTACCGCAAAACTCCTGACATGCAACTACTGAAGTTGCGTCTGAAAGCGGGAGTAAGGCTCATGGGGAGTTTTACAGATGAGTACTGAAGAAGATAAGCCCAGTCTGCCCATTTCCAGTACAGAAACTGTGTTGCTGCATCAATTTGGTTCTCAGTTCTAGTATAGCCTGCCTGTGGGAAGGATGTATCTAATGCAATCTGGGTCTGGGTCTGTGTCCTCAAATACCAGCCTGCATGAAAATGTGGCATGGAATAGTAGGAACTGAAATTAAAAAAACTGTTAAGTGTATTGCCTGGATGAATGGCTACTATAATAATGCTGACATATAGCACTAGAAAAAGAGGAAGACAGCTAGGTAAGTGCTTCAAGCTGTGCTCATCACAGTGTGACTGTATTTAACAGCATAGCTCCTAGACACAAAGTGCCAACTCCACAAACTTTGAAAGCTGACTTTTCACACACAGCTCACACTTGTTTCTAGTTCCACAAGAAGCCCTGTCAAGTTGCTATTCATGCAGATATATGCATGAAATGGTTTGTTGCATTTGCTACCCAGGGGGTTTTCAGATTTGGTCCTGACATCGAGCCCTATAATGATCTTGCTATCTTGTAAGGGATCTTGCTATTGCCTCCTGTGGACTGGATCAGGTGTTCAACATGTTGGCCTCAGAGAGAGTTCGTGGTGGAAACTGAAAGGGCAAAAGTCAGCCCTTCACCTTTGGCTGTACTCAGTTAGTAAGTGCAATTCTACCCAGCTGCTGAGTGTGGTTATAAGCTGAAGGCTCAGCTCTATGCAGCCCTGATCTCTCATTGCCCTGCCAGACTATGTTTGCAGCAGCTTTCACGAGGCGTTCAGCTTCAGCTTGCTTCCTCCTTCTCCCTCCCAAGTGCCAAAAATGTGCCAGTTACAGAACAAAGGAAATATCACAGAGTCAGTTTGGTGGGAGAGCTACAGAGACCAGCAATTACCTGCTGTTATCACTGTGGCTGTGCTTTCTGTCATGTTATATTTCACATTTGCATAGCTCTGTGTATTTGCTCTTTCATCGCTGTTGTATGCAAGCTGTAATCAGTTCATTTTATGGCTGTCTTCAGCTAAATTCTTTGTTGATTTTAACATGACAGAAGTTGAAAAGATTACATATTATAAATAGATAATTAATATATCAGCACAGCTTGTTGCTCTCTGTCTCTCCATCTCTTTATGAGAATCAGTTTTAATGTTTCCTTTCCCTTTCTCTCCTCAATGTAGACAGCCTGAGAATTAAAATGAAGCCTGACAGCTTGATTAAAATTTCACCTGATATGTTTCTGTTTTAAAGGAGGATTCCTCTGTCTTGAATAAATGGATCATTTGTAAAGAATGAAATCACAGGTCTGTTCCAGGTAGGGTAATTTTTTTTAAATTTCGACCACAGCTTAGGATATGTTTATATACTAGGATTTTCATTAAATGAATAAATGTTGTAACACTGGTGGAATTGGCTTCAGAGCATCAAGAGTTGTATAATTTTTATTTTTGAATGGCAAGATGAAACACTAAGTTGCACCAGTTGCAGATAAGGTTAGAATTAAACTCATGCATCCTGAAAACTTCTGTTGTCACCTGAACATCTTTTTACTCAAATCACAAGTAATATCCATAATTCATGAGCTAGAAAGTGTCAATTTTACTTCAGTTTGTAGAAATATAAGAATTTTTCAGTTGATACAAGAATTTCTGCAGATTTAAGCCCCTTAAGTCTGCTGTTCTTAGCTATCTTCCATAAATCCTTTAAGAGTATTTTATGGATCCAGAGGTCTTGTGGCTCTGCTACGGAAAACCAATGCAGCACAAGCTCATTTCTGGGGCTTATGAAGACCTTCCTTTAGCTTTAAATAGAAAGCTTAATGCCAACATCTGAGAAGGATAGTGGATAATAGGACAGATATCTCTATGATCTCTTTAAAATTCACAAGTCCGGTCCCTTTGCAAATAGTAAGCTTACTGAAAGGAAACTTTTGTTCTTTTCCCATCTCTCATGACACCATCCTCAACCTTCCCCACTGGGCAACGCTGTAAAGTACCAAACTTTGTTGCACAGGGTTCAGGAAAGCCTGACAAGAACTCAAATGCTGTGCTTACTTTGATCCCTGGCTAGCTTTTCCTCCTGATACAAACCTTGCTAAAGCCAGCTGAGGTACAGCTGAAATAGGGCTGTTTCCATCAGTGTGTATATATGCATATCTGCTTGCAGAATACAGCATGTCAATAGTCAAAGGTAGAAAAAATATCTAATAAGGACCTCAAGAGAAGGACATAATGCAGAGTTACACAAAAAAGAGATTTAAACACGGGGAAGATTTAATATCTGAAGAAATGCAGCAGAGGAACTAGAAGCCCCTGGATCCCCAAACCAAAGCTCACACCACCTTGAGCAGAGTTTATATAGATTAACATCTTTTAAATGGTCAGAATTTAGTTTCAATTGATTAGTCTTTTCCTTCTGGGAGACAAATTCTGTCCATAATTACAACCTGTCTACATTTTTTTTCATTTCAATTATGTAGTAGAATTGATGAAGATACACTGACATAAGAGACAGGCATTGCTGCATACTTTGAATATAATGCAATTAATATTAGTGCTCGACCTCAGTGACTTCAGCATTTCTAACAGTCCAGACTGGGAGTTCACAACAGTTGAGATAAGTACAAATGTGATTTACCTCTGCTGATATATCTGCCATATATTGAATTTAAAAAATCGTCTGTAGTGTAGAATTGTGATGAGGTATTATAGATTTTAATGATAATTCACAATTTTTCAAGGATTCCTCTCTAATGAGAAATCTTCGAGAATCCAAATGCAACAGTTCAGAGGATAAAAGTGTATTGTATGAATTTTTTGTTTTGAAAAATCCTGAAATGCTGCTGCTTGAAGTCACTCAAAAAACACTTTAGAGACTTTCCTTTCTCTTTAATGAATAAAGCATTTCAAAAGAATCTCCTGAAAGGAGCTTGCATTTGTTACTAATCCTTTTGACCTCTGTTAACTATTCTGCAAATCTCTGATGTGCTGTAGTTCAGTAACTGGGCAGCCTTCTCAGTGTTGTGTTTTGATTCTTCTGCCTTTTAATGTAAGATAAAACAGCATGCTGGTAGGAAATGATTTCCTGAAGATTCCTAGAAAAATGGAGAAAATTTGAATGCACAGCAGTCATATTAAAATGTTGGCATGAAGGCCTTTTGGTGGTACCCAAATATGTGTAAAATATGCTTTGAAAAAAGAAACAAATTGTCTGGATGGATTTCAAAAGTTCAGAAATGTCCTTGTTACACCTTGAATAACAATGATGATGCAAGCAAAACAGTGCGGTGTTTTTCTTTAAAGTTCCATTCAAAATCTCAGTGCCATTTACCCCTTGTATACTTAAAATGGAGCTGAGGTTAGTCTAATTAATAGAGCTGGTCAAAATTTGGAATAATTTCTGCAGGTGAAATAGCAATATCTTGACAGTTTGTCCAGGATTATGTGGCAGAGTCTAGAGTATTAAAATGAAGCTGTCTTTATCTCCTTCCATGCATAGCTGAATCTGAAAAAAATAGTTAGATCTTACTGTGGTAAGACTGGTAGCTGGTAAATAAAGTGGTAACTGTACATTAGTACCCATGGCAGTGATGAGCAACAGCAGCCAGAACCATGAGGTTACATGCAGAGAACTCCAAACTCAGCAGGAGCAGAGCTCTGTACTCACTAATGCAGTCTTGGTAGCAGGCAACCATCAAGCTGATAGTGCGTTATGTAAGAGATAATTTAGCCTTGTAATTAAGGGAATATTAAGTGCATAATCACATTTATTCATTTAATTAAGTTTGGCAAGTTTGTCCTATGACGTTAGATATCAATTGCTAAAGATACCCATTTACATTTAATAAGTGTAATTTGTGACTTGCCTTATTTTGTTATTTGCCAAGTGAACACCTAGAGAGCCCTTTTAAATGGATTAAGCAGGAATACAAGCTTAATGCATTGCAAGAGCATAATTGTACTTTTATTGCTCATTAAATTTTGAGTTAATTATGTAGCAACCAGGTTTATGTTTTATTATATCAAACCTTAATCTGAGGGCAGTTAGAACTAATCTGAGGGAAGGAAAACAACTTCCAAATGTACTGTACGAATCCTATTTCAAGAATGTTTGTTCAAGTTCTGTTTTTTTAAGAGAAGGCAGTTATCCACTGCTGTGGTCATCTATCCAGATGTGAGCAGCAGCACTCAAATGAAGGCTCCTGTTCATGACATTTAAGAACCCCCTCGAGTGATACATGGGTATCTTATTGCAGATTCTCCTCTCTTAGAGAGGTGGCCATGTTTTCTCCCCTTTCCATCCAAGTTTTGTCGTGTTTTGATTCAGTGTTTTGCTCTCATTTACTGTCAGCTAAAATAGTCTATTTTCTTTCCTTTGGCGAATAGTCTATCCTGGGTAAATTCCTGTTGTCTAAATAGATGTTGGGAAGTTTAGTGTTTAGTGCAAAGAAGTTATCAAAAATCCCTGAAAAGAGATGTATACATCCAGAAAGGTGTTTTTTTTTTTTTTTGTTTTTTGTTTTTTTTTTAATTTCCTTGATGTTCTCTGGCATGTCTCAGTGTAGTATCTCCTTCTCTATTTTTATAAAGACAACACAGCAGACGAGTTGAGGTACTCTTGTTTATGTGAAGACATTTGAAGTCAATGGAGAACAATCTCATTTGCAGAGTGTTGGCAGTGAGATACGAGGGTGGAAGAGAGGTGGAGAGAAATTCTCACCACAGTGATCTCAAGGAAAATAGAATCAGATCTGAAAATCTACCCAGGAGCTCCTTGATTATTATTATTTTTTTCCCATTGATTTCAGACTGGTTTAGGTCAGACCATTGCAAACCTGTTTCACTTGCTCTGGTTTGCCCCAAACCATGTGTCCTGGCTATGGACTATGGACTATGTAACAGTTTCTGTCCTGTGTTCTTAATGACTGTGGGCTTGGAAATGCTGTAAGGTGCATGAGAGAACTGAGTGGCTCTAGAAGTTTACAGAACTAACAGCTGTGGTAATACGCAAGGAATATTTTCAGAGAAAAAGCAGGCTTCTGATTTCCACAGATAAACATTAGTGGCTTTTTTTGCACAGCTGGAAAAGAAAGTAACCACTTTTAGAAATTTCTTTCCATGTGAGTAATCAAAGCAAATATTCAGATGTGAACAATTCTATGACATTTCATAGGGACTTACTTATGGGATGAGTACCTGAAATTATTTGTTTTTTCCAGTTTAGAGGGCTAAACATACATGATTTACATAAATTAGTTTTGTGGTACTTAGTGAATCCAGATGTGACCTACTGTCCTTCTGAAACCTACTCATTTTACACAGGCGTCTTTTTGGTGGATCTCTTTGATTTTGGTAATAACCACAGTGACCTGAACTTCAGCGTTTCAAAAAGCACTTTGCCAGATGCTGTATGTACCTGGCATTCCTGAGGGAGACTATTAAAAAAGATTGTGGAACCTCTACACATAAGCTTTTGTTGGATAGACCTCCAATCCAGAATTTAATGTTATCTGTGTAGGTGTGAACAGAGTTGTCAATGAAGCAGAAAACAGGACACAGCTGATAGAACAGTGAAGTTAAATAAAGATAAGGCAACTTTGTTGCAAAGCCAAAAAAATTCCATGTGAATGATTCCAGTATAGTAATTTTAATCCTGCTAAAATTAATCTTTTGGAAGTGTAACCAGGATGAATTTGCTTCCAACTAATGTGGGTTTTGTTTTGTAGAACATGTAGGATTTTATTAGGTTCCACGGAAATAATCTGTTTAAAGTGATTTAAACTGCATATTTGTGCCTAGAATTTGTAGAGTTTGGTATTCAAAATGTTGGTTGCAAATCGGTGTATTAAAGGCAGTTGCTTAGATCTCAATCCTGTCAAGAACTTTCATCAAAGCCAGCACTAAGCTTTGCCTCAGATTCCAGGATCACACTTAAGTACTACTCCACAAATGCAACTTAAATAACCTTTTGTTATGTTTGATTTTGATGGAGTCACAGATTCATTTGCAAACAGCTCTATAAAAGATTTGTGCTATCAAATACATGGGAACCCTGGGGCAAGGTCATGGCTGATATAAATTTCTGCAGCAGCATATATTATGTCAATTTGTATCAACTGAGCTCTTTCCTTAGAAAGACAAGTTTATGCCTTCCAGTATAGAAAAGAGATTGCATAAGTACTTTGTTTGTTGTATTTGGGTTTTTTTTTTTTTTTTTTTTTTTTTTTTTTTTTTTTTTTTTTTTTTTTTTTTTTTGAGTTAGCTCCATCCTGCACCTGATGATGTAAAATTGAAAGCTACGTGGCACTGGCTTGGCAATTGGACTTCTACCTAAGGAAGTTCCCAGAATCTCCTGCGATTGTATGTGTCTGTGTGCTTTCACTCTTGGCAGAGGTGAATTAGGCTAGTAAATTCCCATCTCTTTTAATGCCTAAAGCTTTGATATTTTTCTCGTGGAGAAAGCAGAAATGAATGAGTTTTTTTTCTTTTTTTTGAGTCATCCTTTGTGAAACCCTCAGGATTGGTCTAATAGTTGTTACTGCTATCAATGCCCAGTGCCCAGAGAAGCTGGGAAAGTAAAGAATATTTCAGTCTGTAATCTCTTCAACTATACTTGAGCATCCATATTTAGCAGGTCTTGCAAGGGAAGTATAAGGGCTTCAGGTGGATGGCTGGAGAGTGACTGAACTGAAACTCAACTAACTGAATAGGATGTGGAAAACTACTGGACGTGACATGAGAAATTACTGATTGTCAGCTTCTGATGTCGTCACCTATCACAAAAAATACAGC
The DNA here is from genome assembly GCF_026119805.1 of Tympanuchus pallidicinctus. Taxonomy (NCBI): domain Eukaryota; kingdom Metazoa; phylum Chordata; class Aves; order Galliformes; family Phasianidae; genus Tympanuchus; species Tympanuchus pallidicinctus. Next base: position 50,260,320 of record NW_026294747.1, read on the forward strand.
CATCTCTGTGGGGTGACTGTATTGCATGGGTGTTTGAGGAGAAGCTATGGGAGAAAGGTGAACCTCATAAAAAATTGAAGAGGAGTGCCAGAGATTTCAGGGACAGTCAAATCTTGTCAGTCCACCGGTATCAGAAAAAACATATTGGTAACAGCATGTAAGAGGTACCAAATTCGGGTATGATTATAGCAAAACCAGGTCCAATGCACAGCAAACACTCACAGATGGATTATTTATTTGGTATGTAACTGATGTGGATAAGACATGTTTTTGGTGTTCCAAACCTTGTGATTAGCTACTGGAAGAAAACACAAAAAAGCTCAAAATCTTAATTTGAGGTTTAACAGTAATGCTAGAACAGTATCACAACTCTTAATCAGGCTGTACTCTGTGAAAGCAGTTTAAACATTTCTGGCGTGCTTCAGGAACTGAATTACAGGTTGGGTGAGCATACTGCAACTTGATTTGAAATAGGACTCCTGAAAGGAAAAGGAATGGTGAGTAAGAGAACAAAAGGAAGTATGAACATGTGAGATTGTAGAAATAAACTCCGTGAGAGGAAATGAGGCTAAGCTAGAGATTTTAATTTAAGTACCTCGTTTAATTGTACAGGACAAAGTCCAGGAAAATATTCAAGCAATTTCAGTAACACAAAGTCATACTTTCAATAATCTCCTAGCAATCTTGCTTTCAGTTTCTTCCAGCTTCTGTAAGAAAAAGGTTCAGCCCAAATGTCAGATCTCCCCTTCTGAGTGTTTTATTTTTCTGGACAGATTCTGAAGTTGCAGATTGCATGTGGTCAAACACACCTTTCCAAAATACAGATTACCAGAGTAAAAGTTATGTTAAAGGACAGGAAGTAAAGTGTTGTTAAGATGACCTGTAGCTTGTCATGAATTTTCTTTTTAGGAAACTATAAAAGCTTAATTGCAGAGGTAAAATGTCACAACATAACACTGCTTTTGATGAAAATGAAAAATGTCTTTTTTGTGTGTTCAGGCAACTCATGAGCAAAAAAAATATGTAAGAAATTTTTATTTCTATTAAAACAAGCAGTAAGGACAGTTGAATATATTAGATTAATGGTCAGATTCCATCTTACTATAAGGAGCAGCTCCTTTACATTAAGCTCTCATCATGTCATATTTAGTAACTTAAAACTCAGGATCCATAAGACTTCTAAATTGCTAGGAGAAATAATAAAGCTAATTCAGTAGGCATTACTCTTTTTCCCTTAAAAGTAAAATTAGCCATTCTCTCTATCATGGTGCTAACTTCTTTGACTTTTTGGGATTGCCATCAGCAAAGATGAAAAATTCAAGTCTCAGCAACTGGTGTTCACAAAGCATTAAACTGTACTTTTCATGAGCATAATGATAGAAATTCTCTATGCATTGCATATTGAATGATTACTGCCTATTTGACTGCCTTACGCTTTCCATTAGGTGAGTTAGTCCTCTTCTGATGCAAAGCTTTCAGGCGAAGTTGCGGTGTGCTGTTAAGCAATCATGTTCCTCTAAGTGGTGCATGAAATGATCCCTGTTCTTGCTTTATTAAGTGTTGCACACAGCTGAGGTAGCACTGCGATTAGTGCCTTTGGTTCTGTGTTCATCTTTGTCATGGTTCAAAGCTGGTAGCTGTACTGTGCAGGCAGCAGGGCCAATTGGTGCTGCTGCTGTTTCACTGCTGCTCAGGAGGCGAAGCACATGAAGCAAAGCATATCATGAGTATGACATGAAGTGCTGCGTTTCCTACTACTGAAGTGCTGACACATCAAAAACTATCTGCTTGTGCTATATCTCTGCGTAGGCTCTAAGAGTAGAATAGTTGATCTAACTAGTAATTGTATGAATTGACAAGTAAAACAAACATGCTCACCTGGGAAAAAGCTATGCCTTGATTTGAACTCTTTCAAGTCATCTTTTATTCAGATACTATGGTCTAAACTTCTGCCTTTTCATATTGTCTGGAATCACCTATTTGTACTTCTTTGTTAAAGCATGTCTGCATGGGTTGATCATTACCTCTTCTATTTGTTTACAGTCTCTTTATACATTTGAATGTAATGACTCGTTTGTACTACAAAAAGCAAAGCAGATTCTTGTGATTTATCAATCTATGTTTCATTAAATAAGTGGCACGCAAATATCTGAGGCAACTCCATTTCTTATCCATATATTGAGACCTTTTGCCTGCAGTATTTCATCGACAGGATCTAGTTATGGTGAGAATTTGTCTTGGCTGCTCACGTGGTATGAGAGCTGAGTACAGAAAAGCCACTTTGGTTATTAAGTACAAGGAAACCAGATTTCAGTCTTACTTTATTACTAACATAGCCTTCTCCAAAGCTACCACACTGTAGACAGCTGTTTGAAAGGCCGCATGCAATATTGCTGATAAAATAATGACACTAGGTGATAAGTGGGGGAAAAAATAATGTTGCCCAGACATGATTAAACATCCATGACAGGTAACACAGCACTATCTCATTTATGTTTCAGTTGTTTCCCATTGTTGTGTGACTCTGAAGAGCTAATAATTAAAGAATGAGTCTTGCCATCTGTTTTGCCTTATCCAAGTGATTATTGCCTTCTTTATTTTATCAGAGATGGCCAAATTCTCCCTCAGGTTCTCTTTCATTCAGTATGCAGATTGTCTTCTGGAACGTATTTGCAAATAATTGTGTAGGTTCAACTCTTTCTATGTAAGGTTGGGTGATGTAGTGTAAGCTGCAATAGTTACATTTGTGGTCTTATTCATTTTGCGCTTTAATATATTCACCGTGCTTCTGTATGTTAAACTGAAGGGCACCTTGCCTTAGAAACAACCTTCCTACTTTCAGATGAAAACTATCCAAGTAAACATAAAGCTGAAGAGACAGCATCAGACTTTGCAGCTTCAAGAGCTTTTAAATAAAGGAAGGACTGAAACAACCATGTTGCTATAAACCCCAGATCATCTGCTAATTGCTATTCATCCTTTGGACTTCCACAATGCCCACCAAGAGGTCTTTCTCCTGTAAGCCTTGTCATGTTTGTTCACTCAATAGTTCTTTTCATTTTGCTGAAGGACCGTTTACAGAAACAATAGATTTACCTGACTCCTTCAGCAGAGTTCAGCAAAACATAGGCAGTAATCAAAGTGCTTCCGTGTCTTGAAGGATTCTGCACTAGAAGCAGTGCAGCTGATGACAGAATTTACTTCGTCACTAGAAATATTACCAGTTTTCCCATTAATATGTTGGAAAATAACGCGTCATAGAATAGACTGATTTAACAAATAAACGTATCTTGATTTATTTGTGGACTTCTACAGACATTGCATATCCAAGTGACTTGCATGAAAACAGCTAGGGGAAAAAACTTCATTTGTACAGTGATCATTTCTTCTATAGTAGTAGATAACTTGAATGCCTCTCTTTCGTTAAAGAGAAACTGTAAAACCAGTGGACGTCCAGGAAAGCCATTCTGTGCACAGCTCTCTTTTCCCTCCTGAAGCTGATGGGGTACATGATGCTACCCAGGTACCTCCCCAGCAGATGATGTGGCAGTGCACAACAAAAACTTCACACCACTGTGTGGAAATGGGACTCTTGCAATATGATCTGAAATATGCAATATGATCTGAAAATCCATATATGGAAAAGTCCTGGCCAGGCTGAATGGGGCTCTGAGCACCTTGTTGTAGCTGTAGGTGTCTGCATTCATTGCAGGGGACTTGAACTAAATAGTCTTCTAAGATCTCTTCTAACTCAAACGATTCTATGAATAGAAGTGAGATTTGGCCCTAATTTTCAAAGGTCGCATTCCTATCTTGCATTGTAAAGAACAATTCCACGTTGTCCCTTACTACCTGAAGTCTTCAACGAGAAATTCTATAATGCATATTTTAAAATTAATCTCCTGGCCATCCTTCAGATTGACATCTTTATATTTGTGTTGTAGGATGGTTTGAAATAGAGTTATTTCCTTTTGCACTCTGGAATCAATTAAGGGAAGAAAAAAAAAAAAAAAAAAACATACACACAAAACAAAACTGATTAATATTCCAGGCCATCCATTCTTACAGTTTCAAAAATCCTCTGCTCACAAATTCATGCTTGGTGTGTCCCAGGAAGCATTTTGTTCAGCTTGCTGGAGGCCTTATATGTGGATCATATTTCTCTCCCAAAGCAAAGTATGATTTTATTTTTCTTAGACAATGTTAAGGAGTATTTATTGTTCTCCTGGAGAAAAGGGAGAATTTAAAGAGAATATTCTGGAAAAAACTCTATCGTTAAACTAAAGCTGTTGTGCATTACAATGAAATGCTGTACCTGTGAAAGTATGTGACATTCAATACCCAGCAAATTCATTGTTATTACTGTACATTGAATGTCAAATGAATTCGTAATGGTGGTATATTGAAGGTAAGATATTATCCCAGATTCAAACAATGTGGTTCTACTGACAACTCACACTAGCCTTCAGGGCATTGGATGGCACTTTCAGAGCTCTTCTGACAGGATTTTTTAGCGCTCCTGTTACCTCACTTATTAAAACAAATGGCTTAGGAATGGAAGGGTGATCCAAAGCCGCATGAGGTCAGTGTGGGTTTTTCCTTTGACATCAATGGGCTGAGGATCGAGTCTGCAGGGTGGAGAGGGGAGGAAGGAAGGAAACAATGTTGAAAGAGAAATCAGTGAAGAAAAACTCTCCGTTACACTTCCCTTGGGTATTTTTTCGTAACAGCTTTCCGGCTGGATTTAGCACTCTGCCGAGTGGAGAGAAAAACACAACAGCAGCTTGCTACTGCAGGAAAAGGGCAGAATGAAGTTAAAAACAATTCCTTAGCACTATTAGATGGGTTTAATGCAATCTCTGTTTCCTTTAATTTGCTTATGCCCGTGAAGATGGAAATGGTCTTGGGAAGGCCACTGGAAAGGGGATAATATGTGGTGGTGTGTATGGGCTGGAGCAGCTACACCCATGGGAAGGACCATATCTGCAGCACCTCCACAGTGACAAGAAAGGAATGTAGTATGTACAGAGTACATAGCAGGGGCTGTACGAGGCATTAGCTCTGAGAATGAAGCAGTTTAGAATAAAGTCTATTTCTTTTTTTCACTGAAAAGTGAGTCTGGTAGGTTATTCTGGATGATTTAGAGCTTTTTGCTCTTAGTGCATTATATCATCAACTGGAGTGGGAAATTATCTAGATTGCAGTGGAATGATTTTCTTTTTTGCTTAAGAATATAGATTGCCTCATATACTTGCTATTGAAAAAAAAATGTTCAGCGAGCTAAATAGGCCTAAATAGAGTTTTCCTTTCTTTTGATTTTCTTTCATCGCTCTCTTTATTTGCTTTTGAGGGCTTTTTCTCACCCTTTTCAGCTCTCTCTACTTTTCTAGCGCCGTTTCCCTTTTTTTACACTTTTCCTAGAGCAAGCATGGATGCAGACTTCTTGTTTTCTCCCTCCTTTCCACCCATGGTTTTAAACTACCCTCAATTTGTGTCCTCTGCTGGCATCCTTTATGGTCTTTTATTGTGGTTGTTGTCTACCAGCACTTCTTAGTATCAGTAAGAAATCAGGTCACAAATAGGGGAGGTCTTAGCTAGTCTGTTCAGGCTGAAGCCTTTTGATTTAGGAGGGAGCTACTTAGCATCACATCATTGATTCACTTTATATAATTCTCACACAGTTTCCCTCTATTTGCTGTATCAGTAGGAGGCCAAGCGTTTAAAAACGAATAGGTCCAGTTTTCTGTTCAGTGATGAACATACTCTCAACAGCCTCAGTTGTCTCAACTGTAGGACCAGAATGCGCTCTCTGGGACATGCCAGTACACTACCAAGTGGTAACTTTCTCTTTGATTTAGTCAGTGCATGCTAGGGATTAAGGATATTTTACCTTTGGAGTATAGGACTAACTTGAATCTAGCAAACTGAGGCTTGCTCACTGAAAGTAGAAAGCTCCTTCAGCACTTTAAGAGACTTGTGAACTAATAAATATTCCTGGAATATCTGTGGTGAGGAAATTCTTCGTACATTTGCTCCAGGTTGAAGAGTACCTATTACTCTACTGATGCTTTTATTTTTATCACAGGCATGTTATTCATGTCCCGTTCAAGAAGAGTCATAACATACACTCTGCTGAAATAACAAAGAGAGATCCAGAAAGATCAGGTGACAAAATGTTGGTATGAGAATGGAAAAATCATTTCATTGTTCATGAAAATACAAAAGCTTTCAGATTTCTGGCTGTTCCAGGGTGAAGGCAAGTAGAACATGAAAGAGAACTCTTCCAATTACTGTAAACTGTAAACCAAGACATTTAGCAATCCACACAGCCTGAAATGTTGAGTTTATAACAGCATTTCTTGAGATATGTCATAGAAACAAAGCACCACAAGCTATATTTTTGTCAAGCAGTGAGTAAGGTCGGAATGCAGTTGGATTCTAAACCCTCAAGGGAAATCCAGTTTCTGTAGGAAAGGCTTGACTCTTTCACTCTAGTGGAAGAACATGCACTGTAAATCACTGTTCTGACAAAATGAGCAAATACAAGCTTTGGGGTCAGTTTCTGAATAACATTGTAAGCTACTGCTGAACAGTAACAGTGTGTTGCTGCAAACTGTACTACAGGAAGACCAGAAACTACTACTAACTTCTTGTCTAAGTCTCTGTCTTACTGAGGTTCTTTGTTAGCTGTTTTCAAGTGATATTTTTATGTCACATATGTATATGAAAAGGACAGTCATCTAATTGCGTAAATTGCAAAATCAAAATGTGAGAAAGTACAGGGATTTACCAAGGGAGATCTTGAGAAGAACCTTAAATCTTCTGAGCTCCACTTGAATGTCCTTGTAACTGGAACAGACATCTACTTTTCGCTGCAATGTTTGTGTACTGTTACAAAGTGGTTAGAAAGCATTGCTCTAATGACCCAGATTATGGTCTCACCCCATGATCATTTGCATCTGGACAACCTGAAACGACAATAAACAGAAGTTTTCTGTATTTCATAAGAGAAATTCAATTCAAAAACCAAGAATGTTCTATACTGGCTCAGAGATTTCAAGGATGCTTCATCAAAAACGTGTATGATACTCCAAATCCAAAATTTTGATATGGAGCCAATTTTCAATGAGTGTACTTAAGTTTTGGATTCCCCCCATGTAGTACGTTTAAATTAGATTGAAGGAGACTCTGTCCTTGGCAGACTTTCCAGAGTCTGAGCTGATGTAATAGTAGCTCTCTGGCAAGTAAATTCATGTGAGAATGGCCAACCATTTACTATTATATTCTTTGCCAGCCTTCTAAAACATCAGATACACAATCTCAAATTCCCTGTCAGCATTGTAGAGTGCTGGTAGAGATCTCCAACACAATCACAGGGGGCCTAAGGTGGTCTACATTGGAGCAACAGGAAGTCTTGCTAAAGTCTGTGATATGCTTTTCACTTCTGAATTGGGCTTGTTCTGGGTATGATTTGTAACCTAGCATTTCTGGCCTTCTGGGTGCCTTTGTCGTGTTATAAATGCATGTTGCAGTTGCTAGTTATGTTTGCTGAATTTGCTGCCAAACACTGGTATTGTAGATGGCACACACATGGGAATGGTGTAGAAACTTTAGTTAGAATTTCCTGGCACCAAACCATGCCTTATTCTTTTTACTTTCTTTGGCTTTGTAAAATTATTTTTCATTTCAGTAGTAAGAACCAGTATTCTGAATGTTGCATGGTTGTTTTCCTTTAATGTTATGTTTTGACTGTTTTAAGATTTACCTCTGTAACCCCCCCCAACCATGTGTATACATACTACATTATCCTGCAGGGAGGAGAGAGGTTTTGAATGTTGAGGACCAGCTGCTGTAGACAGACTTCCCTAAAGATCTGAAGTGAGTCTCAGACTTTCCCTTTGACTTATTAATGATGCTAGTGGGAAATCAGCCATTCCTAACATACCAGCTTTTCTCTCATTTGTATATCACTTCACTTATCAACAAGAATACAAGAAAGGCTACAGAAAGTCAACTAAAGCTCCACTGAGCCCAGCATCTGGACAGTGTCCACCACCTCCCTGGACATGTTCAAGGATGGAGGGAGATATTAAGGTCACTCTGATATGTGTCTCCAGCTGGCTTCCTTTCTTTCAGATTTGTGACCATAAATCTTTTCTCACTTCTTTTTTCTCTCCCCTCTCCTGACATCATTTGGCTTCTTTCTGTTTCCCCATGCTAGCTCTTGCTTTTCTAGAGAGGCCTGATATTTTTTTCTTAGGGCTTAGTGTCAACCTGATAATATATGTAATAATGGGAGGAGATGTTATTTAGGGAGAATATGAGAAGCAGTCTGCTGTTTGTAGCACTCACATCTGTGCAATAGCAGAGGGGAAGGTTTGGGTCAGATCCTTATTTTCATTTAATAACCCCATATGAATTTTCCCACCAATGACTGATTGTTATGTAGCACTGCTTATCCAGCCTCTAAGACCCAAATGTGGTCAGGCAGATTGTTCAAGAAACTCACAGCCCATCTGAAATAACACAAAGTTAAGTTACTGAGATATCTGAACACTCCAGATCTCCTTGTTTGCCTCCGGCTGTTGAAAACTTGCTGAACTGCAGTAGGTCCAGGATGTCTTAAAACAGCTTTACCACAAACGCTGTGTCTTATTTGCAGTCATCCTTCACCTTCCTGGAATTCAATGCAGTACTGAAGCTGGGAGTAACTTTGGTGAAAAAACTCCAATCAGTCCAATGTGGGTCTGCCAGTCTTCATACAGATCCAGATAGAGCATGGGCTTCACTTCATCCTCCACTAACCCAATTCCCAATTTCCAGATACTAACACAAACCTCAGAAACATTCCTTGATTGTAGTCTAAACCTCGTGAATGACTTTTCTGTTATTATGCTCAGCTGGGAAAACTGAAGACACTGAGACACTGAAAAACATTTTCTCCCGGCATCAGCATTAGACTAGGTTTCAAGTTGATCAACATCATTTATGTGCTTTATAGTACTGCTCAAAAAACAAACAAAACAAAACAACCCACAGCAAGAAGAATGCCAAACTGAACATGCAGGGTGGCAGGGGAATGTAAAAATCTGTTTCATCACCTTTGGTGCTAGGGATGATAGAGGATGAAGGAGACTATTACTCTGTATGCTTTTGTGTATACATGTCAACAATGTGTTGTTCCTGTTAAAAGCAGTTCCTAACCCTTGTTGCATTTCTATTTTAGCTGTGATTCAAATGTGGCTTGTTTACCAGATAGTCCTTCCTTATCAATACAGGCCTGTTTAGAAAGCCCTGTGGCTCACCATTATAAATGAGATCACTCCAGTAGTCCAGGCTGTATTACAAGGAGACAACACCGAAACAACTATTCCTGATTAGGAATAGTGCAGTGTATTTGCAAGGATAGAAATATCATCTCTGCTCTGAGATGTAGTATGCTAAAGGACACTTAGGAATAAAGGACTAATTTGAAAATAAAGCTCTACTGTACGCTTTATATTAACCCATGCTGGTGGAAGTGTGTTCCTGCCAATTCTCTTTCTGAAATGCAAACTGCAGGAGGGTCTTTAGTGTTAATGCATTCTCCCCTTTCTGATAGCCTCCGAGGATGGGCTTGGGGATGTTTAGAGTAGCTTTTGAGACACCGACGCTCAGTGAAATACAAGCATGAGTTTTCTGTGGTAACAGAGACCATGGAGAAACTTTGTCTTCGCTTTTGTTCTGTGAAATAGGGGTCATCGTGATTATCTTTACCACAGGAGGGACTGCAGAGTTAATAATACATAACCAGCAGCAGTAAGCTCAGTTTTTTGAAAATCTATCTGAAATTCTTAGCTAGCACAGTACTTCCACCGCCTCTGGTGGATTGTCAGCTGAGTAAGGGTGCAGTCAGACCTCTGGTATTTATACCTCATGTGCCACAATCAGTGAGAAAACAAACAAACAAAAACCTACCATCATAAAACTTTGCTATTTGTCTCTGACAATGAACTAATTGCTGCAATGGGTTCTTTGTATGATATTAGAAGTATTTACCATGTGCATCACCTCTGTAACCTTCCTGAATATCAAACACATTCACATCTGAAGAGGAATCTGGCATTCTGGCTTCTGGGTACAAATGCTGGTAGATTTTTTTGCAGATGACAAATATTTGGAAGTCAGCTGCTTTGTCCTTTCTGCATCCTTTTTGCAGCTTGACACTGCAACTATTACGATGATCTTTCAGAGACAGTTACAATAACTGTCAGCTGCAAGCAGATACTAAGAAATGTGCAATTAGTTTAAACCAGATGGACTGTCTGTAGGAATGAGATAGATCTGGTCACACCTGAGTTAATGACTCTGCACTCACTCTGTTGCTAGACTCTGAAAACAATTGTACAAAGATGATCTCCTTCCACAACTGGATTTGATCAACATGCAGTGTACAAACAGAACTGCTCAGAGTTAATTGTCGTGCTGGCTTATACGAGGATGATGGTTGTTAGATAGTCCTTTGACATGGAATTCAACCTAAGTAGGTGTCTTCCTTGCTCCAGTTGGTAGTCCCAGTGCTAAGGTTTTTTTGTGGTGGGGGTAAAACTGGGTTTGGCCATGTGGATGAGGTGGAGCAAGAACGGTGAGAAATGTTTTACACAGACAGTGACAGAACAAGAGGGAATCTCCAAGAGTGGAGATTTATGTTAGATGTCAGGAGAAATTCTTCCCTCAGGGGGTGGTGAGGTTCTGGGACAGTTTGCTTGGAGAAATTATGGATGCCGCATCCACGGAGGTGCTCAAGACCAGGTTGGATGGGGCTTTGGGTAACCTGGTCTGATGGGATGTTCCCTGCCTGTGACAGGAATGTTGGTCCCCTCCAACATAAGCCATTTTATGATCCTCCAATTCCATGGAGTGGCTAGGCATCCCTAACCGCACCAGGTCCCCCCTCTCGGCAACCAGGAGCAACCAGCGTTGTTAGGAAGGCATTGGCTACCCTGGGTCTGTCTCAATCTCCCTGAGCTATGCTCCTCAGCAATAGTTAGGCTCTGCATCAGTCTAGAAACCCATGGATGGCCTAAACAGGGGAATGTGAACTTCAGTAAGATTCAAAATATAGGAACATAGAAGAAAAAAATTGAAAAATTTAAGTGAAATAGCAAAGTTTTTGAGTTAATGCTAGCTTGGCTGCCACCCAGAGGAGCTACTCCGTGCTTGATTGGTGCTGATGAAAAGTCTTGGTATTGAAAATACCCCATAATAAGGCCAAAATTAGCTCTAGCCCCCAGAATGTGAGCTATCACCCCTTTAGAACCCAGCTTTGGTATGAGGACAGGTGTGCCAGGGGGCCAATTCTTTTGCACTGTCAGAAAGAGAGAACACAAAGCTGTGGTTTGAGACGTGTATTGTGTGTAGATGTTTGGTGTATGATGATTACCATGAAGCCCAAAAGGCTTGTCACAGAGAAAATCAACTATAGCCAATGGGCATGCAATTGCTGAGGTGCACCCTTCAGCATACTGAATACATGGCAGAGCATTTTTCAATGTACAGTGCTGCAAGACATTCTGCCAGTTGTAAATGGACTTTGTGGAAAGCAGACTTCCTCAATTGGCTGCTTCCAGCAGAGAGGCAGCAAGGGGAAAATTCACTAGAGGCTTTTTCACCGGGTCAGGCAGGAAGAGAAAATCATCTTTCTGTGGCTCTGCAATAATTCACAGATTCAGAATCTCTTCTGGTTCCCTTGACAAAGGTGACGATCATGAGGAGTAAATGTAAAGCACCTTTACTTGCTCCCAATAGGATTGTCCTGATGTGCAAGAGCTGCACAAGCTGATTTTTGTAAAGTTTCTCTTTCCAAATTTTTTTTAACATGACTTTTTTATTTTTAAAGGCCAGATTATAAGCACAGGACCAGGGGATTGGGGATTTCAAAACTTCATTGCTCAGGTCTTAGCCTCTGCAGCTTAGAGAGGTTATATTATGATTTAATCTGAAAAATGCTCTGATGCCTTGAGCTTGTGTTTTTGTTCTCGTTTGTTTTCCCTAAAAGATGTAAAATAAATAAAAAACCTCTTTTTCATGTGGCGTTGAAACAGCAAATTAAACAGATGTGGCCAAGTGAAGAGAGTTCCACTGAAGGACGTTTCCAGTTAAAATTTTAAAAGGATGTGAGGAGAATGAAGGGAATATTAAGCAAGCAAAAGGAGGAGCAGGTTTGAGCAATCAAGGTGAGAGAAAAGCTCCTGCCTGGGGGTGTTTTATGGGATGGTCATAAAGGAAAAGCTAAATGTTTTGTGAGATGAAATCTTAAGTGAGTGACTCCAGCAGAGTCAGTGAGAGTTCATATGCCCCAGTTGTCACAGTTTTTATAACTTGCTGTTATCGGGCTGTAAAATCAAATAGAAGTTACCTCTTACTTTCAGCCAGGTAACAAGTTAGTGTGCTTGTTGAGAGCAACATCTCTCACAGAGTACTTAGTGTCACACCAGAATTGACCCCATCTGTTCACTTGTCCTGGGGTATAGGACTACCGAAAGGACTCTTTGCCTGTCCTCCTGTGACAGAGACATCCCATTCCTCCCATCCATCAAAAATAAGTGAACAGCAATATCCTGAGTCCCAGTTAAAGCACAGCTCTGTAGACTCTTACATTAATCAAACTGCAGGCTGTATTTGGAAGTTTTAGCTGAGTTTATTGAATGAACGGATATTTCTGATGGTAAATCATTTTTGTTCCTGCAAGCTTTTCACGTAGAGTTTTATTTTAAATCTGGTTGGCCAGCTCAAGCCAGTGCTGAATAAACAAGCTGTTTGCCTCTGTAAACAATACCTACAATTTCCCTCGTCTGCAATAATAGCAATAATAGAACACACGTACTGCAGGTGGAATATTCCATGTCCCATGAAAATGATTATTTAATGTAATTTTCCACCAGAAAATGGAAAATATAATGCAAAACAAGGATTTGCCTCCTATTTCTGAACATCTGGGAACTTATTAGTTGTCAGTGCTGGAATCATACCATTTATTGGAACTAGATGATCTTTAAGGTCCCTTCCAACCTAAGCCATTTTGTTTTTCTATGATTCTGTTGCCCCTCATTCTGCACAGCACATTTTCTTAGGTTGAATAATAATGGCAAGTAAAAGTATAGTAGATCACAGATATGTGGATGTGAGAACTCAAGGCCTCTGTAGCTCAGACTTTACAATGGGACAGAAGAATAAATGTGAATGAGAATCTATGTAAAATTTTGGTAAGCGTGTACCCCATGCTGTGTGTCAATCAGTATAGTGTGCTGAGATCTCTGAACTCCCTTTAGGGGATTGCAGTCACATGTCTTTCCCCTCCTCTACTGCCAAAATACAACAATATTCAGGCAGGTATATACAGAAGAACTGCCATATGGCTTCTTGTTCCACTACAAGGAACAGACCCATGTCCTGCTCTGTGCAGCAGCCATTGGAAAGGCTCTAACTTTTTAGTTGGGTTTGGGGGAGAGGAGATGGAGTTGTTAGAACAGGAGATCTGCAAACTGATCTACAACACATTTACATAAGTCATTCAAGCTGTACCAGGCAATACCAGCTATACATTTGGTCTGAATTGGTCATATTTTTTAACCTGCAGCTAAAAAATAGTGGTGAACTATAATTTTTATTTGACATTGAGTGGCTGTAAGCACTTTTACAGACAGGCTTGGTATCATCTGTGTGTCATCTGGAACTACTGAATATACCATCTTAAATCCCTGCATGAAGCATGGAGCTCTGGTTACCTCTCTTCTGCCAGAAACATTAGTGGAGCCACTGATGTAGCCACTAGGATATGTTTCAGTGCTTCCTAATGAAAGAGAGAAAACTAAACTCTCAAGACAACTTACTGCTGGGCTAACTTGCTGTAGACACATGATTTTCACATTTTCTGCAGAATGAATTAAATGATCCACATCGAACATCAACAACGGGAGTAACTCAATCTACACTTTAAAGAGCTGGTTGAAGCCCTCACTTCCTCTAGCTTTAGGCACTGATGACTGATAGCAGGACTTGTAAACAAACCAGGAGAGATAGCACAGTCCTGTTCGTTTTTAGTCCCCTGCTGTCACAACAGTTACTCTTTCCTGAGCAGTATAATCTTTATTCTAACCTAGGAACCTCACCTTGTTTATAGCTAGAGAAAAACATTATTCTGTATTTCAGATGAAATGAATTACTTTAGGATATTATGGATTGATTACAGATGAGTTGGAGTCTAAGCACTGACTTTGGCTCTAGATGTGAATTACAAATGCCAATAGAATTATGTTTTTTTTTTTTAATTTCTAGGTTCTTGTGTAAGGATGGCTTTGTTCTTTGTTATAAGGAGGAGAAGAATCACACGTTTTCATACATTTTGATTCAGGAAAGTTGAGTAAATGTGAGCTCAAGTGTTGCCATTATTGGGACATTTTTTGTGATCAGCAACCAGTTCCTGCTCCCTCTACCTCTCCAACCACAGTTCATGAGTTCAGAAGGAAAGCAGTGCTTCCTCCTTGCATTTGGTGCTGCATGGCACCAAAGCAAAGTTAGTATGAGCAATTTCATGTTTCACTGACCTGATTCAGAGACATCATCCACATCCCTGGTTTTGACTGTGATTCATCAGTGGATGGCACGGAACAGGTGACCAGAAGCATCAGGCTCTTGGTTCTGCAACAGAACCAAAAAACCCAGGCTACCAGAACACTTGTGCTAGAAGTTCAACAAACCCAGCAACTTTTGCTAATCTATACATTGTCTCAAAAGATGCGTGTTTTCCAGCAAAACTTGGATTTTATCTAAAAACTTCTGAATCTATTTGTGGTTGTCTGTGCTAGGTTCCTGGGTCAGAAGAAGCTTCTGCAATGATAGATTTACTTCCTAACTCAGAAACACATCTCTAAAGAAAGTTTAGAACAACAATGCAGTTTTCAGCTCCCCACTTGAGTTACAGGCACAGATTTTCCAAAGCTGTGACCTTCTGTTACTTCGCTGAAGTGAAAGGCCACATGGTAGTTATCCCACAGGCACTGTTGTAATATGCATGGTTACATTATCCTCCTAACTAGTAACAGATATACAAGGCTTTGAAGTTTTGCTTTCTTTGCTGGCTGGGGAGAACAATAGTAAGCAATTATATGGGCCTGGGGGTTTCTTCAACTCCTTTTTAGCAGAGAATTGAAATAAAAAGCCAAGTTAGTGGAGAAATTGTCAGCTGTGAGAGAAGACAGCCCACAGTCGCTTGAATCCAATGATCCTTATCCAGACCTGTCTTGGTTTTGAACAAAAATTTAAGCCAGCTGACCTTTCCACAGTCTAAAATTAATTTGTATTCTTGAAATCTGAGGAAAAAATTATCTCTGTAGAATAGCATCTTACATTGACATTTGGTTGGAGTTAATACTAAGAATATATAAGATGTGATTTGTTTGTATTGAATGATTTTCTACAAGCAAGTAGAGGAAGCCCTAAATTTGTTCTGTTGTACTTGTACCCTTGAAACCATAACAAAGGGGTATTTTAGATTTTGAAAGCATTTATAAATCAAATGTATGTATAGTTGCCCTGCAGGTTTTTTTTTTTTGTTTGTTTTTTGTTTTTTGTTTTTGTTTATTTTTTTTTTTAAGAGTATTTTTTTTTTACTTAGAATGGAAGAAGGTTGCTTGGTTGCTCTGTATTTATTTGAGCCTGTTAAGAGCCTTCTGATAAAAATACAGAGTGACTGAAGCTTCCTTGCACAGGCACATTGGGCTTTTATGAAATTTTCCTTCTGAAAGCTTTTCAGGAGCGCATGGACTTGCTGGTCAAAAGAAGTGAGATGCTGAACTCAATCTTTGTTTAAAAGCAAGTTGTGAATAAGAAAGAACAAAGCACCATGCCAGGATCTATTTTCACTCTTTTGTTTCCCACGGAAAATTTCCAAATGTCTTGGTTAACTAAGGGGAAAAATAATAAAAATCTCAAGCAGTTCTGAGACTTGTAACAGTGAACAAGCCAAGCTGCCACAACACGTAGGGGCTGGAAGCAGAGAATGCCACAGGGAGAAATTCACCCTGGCACGAACATGGAGTTGCTAGCACTTGTGAAGTACATGGAGTTAACTATTGCCTCTCCTGGGAATATCCTGGGATTTGATGCAAATGTAAATGTCTGTACAAGTTGTCAAGTCTCCTCGGTGATAAATACATACTCCCAAAATGTAACATTAACAGCAAAATGGTTCTGCTGCTATGCTTAGCTGGCACTCTGAGTCAGTGGCAAACGCTGCAGGAGGAATAGTGCACATCATGGCTTTTTATATGTGGTGATAGGCAACCTCTGAGCTCTGGATGGCTGCAGTCTAATGGTTTTGTATGAAGGAATATGTGCTTGAGCACAAACCTGCCTGACAATGTTAATCTTAGGAGATTCAGTAGCAACTTTTAATTGTTATTTTTGGAATTGGATGAATCTTGCAAAGCAATGTGTGTCAGTATCATAAGGGGTGGGACAGCCTGAAGTAGGTGGCTGTTTCTTTTTTTTTTATCAGAGGGTGTAACCCTGATGGTGCTCTGTGGATCACTTTTCCATTTATAAAACCTTATCTGTGGCTTTAGTCATGGAAAAGTCATTTGCAGTACTTTGTTTCCTCTCAAATTGAGGTCAAAATGTGCTAATGTCTGGTGGGAAGGGCTACAGAGTCTACAGTATAATGGACTGGAAGAGCCATTAAAATGCAGGTAAGGAAGGAATAGCCCTGCAGGGTTAGATTCCTGAGCTGAATGGCAATGAATTCCTAAGGTGATTTCGTAGGATTTAACCAATGGTAAGTCACTGCAGTAAGCAAAGATGATACTAGACATAACTATGTAAACAAGAAAGATAGGTGATTGGCATCTGGATTAATTTGTTAACAGGACTTGTATCAACTGCTATAAGTCATGGAGTTGAAAGGAAAGCCAGATCAAAGAGGTGAGAAAAAGAGATAGATCACAAGGACAAAAGGGATCTACACGGACCTTCTCCAAACTCATAGCTTCTTTTGTGTGTTCACAGTTATTTACCAATTTGTTTAGCCCTCCTACTCTGTAAATCATCCTGGATGAGCCTGAATTACTGAAGTACTGGGTGTTGCTCCCCAAAAAGTATCTTACAAAGCAGTGAGCAATCTGAGAGAAAAAAGTAATTTGAGACTTCAGATATCCATTTTGCAGCTGTTTTCTGCTTCCTCTCTGATCACCATCCAGGATATGCAATTTAGGAGAGCAGAGAATAGGCGTATTCAGAGCAGCTATAGGAAGAAGAGTTTCCACTCTTCTCTCCACAGCCCATTTTCATATTGGGGCAAGATTACTCCTTATTTGTACACTGAACAAACTATTGTCTAATTTTAAACGTCCCACCAACAGGGTTCTTACCACCATCCCCTGGAGAAAGTGCCTCAGACAAAACAGGATTTTCCCCAACCATCAGCAGAAAATTTTACTTGTGAAAATGTCAGCCCACTATCATGACCAGGCTAATGAGTTCAAAGACCAGATTTGTGGTCAGTGCTGAGGGGAGAAAGGAAGCAATAGTATCAGCAGCATCACTGGCGGGAACTCCTCTCAGGAACCTCACAAAGTGCTGTACGGGTTGTAGGACTGGTGTCTTTGGGTTTCTGTCCACTGTTTGGAGGGTTGTGTGGCGTTTGAACAAGCAGACAGGAGGCGCTCTTACAATGGCAGCGGGTGAGGAGGATGGGGGCAGCTTGGCAGGAGGTCAGGTAGTCACTGCTGATGATTTTGGGATGCATGGAAATCTCACCTCCTCCTGTGGCCTAGTTGGGTTCAGTAGATGTATTGAGGAGTCTTGAGAAGCAGAGTCTCTTAATTTAGACTGGCAGTTTTCAATGATTAACACGATTTTATGAGAAATTACAGTTACAGTTGGTATCATGAGATCTGAAGGAAAACACCGACTGGAATTGTTCGTTTTCCCAGAGAATCAGGTTCACAAAGGGGACTGCAGGGCAGCTGTGTGAGCTGGATGCCTGTCTGGAACGCATCTCTTGGCCTTCTGAGCTCTGCTCTCTGAGTGACAGGCTTCCCACTATTAAGGGCTCTGTTTTGGCTAGATGATGTAGGTTTTGGGAGTCAGCATGTGTAACACACTTTTTCAGCTAAAAATAATATTTTGCAATGGCAAATCCTAAGCAAATTGAATCTACCAAGGTACAGATCATTCCTGACGAGCTGTGGGAGTGTGTATAATTTCTAAGGAAACTAATTAGGAAAGGAGATGGTTGTACTGCGCTTCTTTATAAGCTGATTACTACGAGTGCAATTGACATCACATTTAAACTACTTCCTCTGATATTCCTCTCTCTTTTTGTTTTTATTTTTCCTTTTTAAAGCACAAAAGTAAACAACGACATCAGCAAAAACACCTTCAGGAGAATACAGTTAATTTCATGAAATCAATTCATTATGGATAACAACTTGGCAATCCGTGGGAGTGCTGTGCTAAGTATCACCAAAATAGGTTCAAAGAATCAACTGCAAATCATTTTAAGCTAATATAGCAGTGAACAGGAATTATCAGGAGGATAAATTTGATTTACTTTGTGAAGATTTTTTCTTTTGGATTGCCATTAGTATGAAAGGTAGTGATAGTAAAGTATGTATGAAGGAGTGAGAATTGAAGGCACTTTAGGTCAGATATTAATAGAGTTTGGGATACAGGAGTTAGGGGACTGGCAGAATTTGCAAGCAGAATCCGAAGACTGCAAACAAGGCTGAAAATACAAAAAACACAGACTTCAGAAAAGACGTAGAGTGAAACTTTAGAGTGAATACATACTCAATAGAGGTTCAGCAGTTTGCAAACAAATTCTCTATGTGGGAAATTACTAACCAACCACAAATTCGCAGAGCACATCTGCATGTCATCTATCTACTCAGTGCATTTTTTTTCTTCCAACACACTGTACCACTGCTTTGGTACTGACAATGAGGATGGGATGTTACAGAGTTGATATAAATCTGTCATCTCATAGACTTTCCAAGAGGAAAGATATTTCGCTATGAGGTATGCCCATTGTCTACTTTGACTCTGTTTGAGTTTCTACTTCTCCCCATTTATGTCTTTTTTGTCAGCAGACAAAGAACCATCAGCCAACCAACCAAGAAACCAATAACCCCAAACATATCCTCAAACTTTGCAATTTAAGATGCAGCCCACCATGAACAATGATGAGACTGAGGTGGAAAAACAGCCCTTCACATGTCTTGCAACATTTTTCTGGAAAACAAACAATAGTCCTTCCTCATTGTATCCTTTTCATGCATTACAAAATATTGTAACAGAGAGGAGATTTAAAAGGAAGTCTTGAAAGAATATAGACTTGATAAAATTCAGCGGTTTTCAAACACAATTTTTATGTAGGGAATTACTGACCAAAATGTATTTCAAAACTAATGCATACATTGCCTTCTCTTCTGCTTAGCACTAGCTCCATGTCTGTATATAAGGCATTCTGTCATGGAGATGAGACGTGGCCCCGAGTCCTGTTCTCCCAACAACAGAAATCCAGCTATTGACCTAATTATGGGACTCTCCTTGCTGAAGGCAAAGGAATGACCTTTTCTAAATAGGAGTAGATTGCATATCTCTGCATACCCCTTCTAGCAGGTTATCTAAGGGTTATCTGTCAGCCTTCCTAATTCCACATTTGGAAGTAATCTTCTCTGACCTGTACAATGCTGGGTAACTCAGGTACAACGTTGCCCAGTGGTTCTTGATGGGAAGAAAGCTAAGCATTTAAGCGCAAAACTCTGCTTTCAGTTAGAGCCCTGGAAACTCTAAAAGAGGTGAATAAGAATATGGATCTAGAGTGTGCGTGACTCTGTCCCAGCCCTGAAGCTGGCAGCTTTGTCTCCACCCAATACCCTTAACTCATGAGACTAATATGTCACTGTCCACGCTCTAGCTGATGGTTCTTTCTCATCTCATTGTTTATACTTTCATGACCTTTTGTTGTTCGGGTGTCAAGAGCCTTCATTATCATTTTAGACATGAGGTCGTGCTTCTAATCAACCCTCCCCCCTTATTCAATTAACATTTCCAATGCTTTTAAATTAAGTGCACTGGTCCACAGGCCAGGGAATTTCCTTCCAATTAGTACCAGTAGTGAAAGGCATATATCAAAGTTTATTTGCTCATATCAGTGGTCTCTTTTGATCTTCTGAAAGGATCTGGTGAACATACAATTAAGAAGTTCCTCCTAGGTATATTTCCCCAAAAGACCAACAACACCTGCTGGGGTCTATTAGCATTTCAATATGTTTCCCACCTCAGGAAATGTCTCTGCTTCCTTGCCTGACTGGTTAATGTGGCTGCATATTTTGCATGCATACCACTTAAAATCACTGCCTGCCAATGAGTTGCTGAGGCTCGTTATTGTACACATTGCTCAACTAGGGATTAGACTCTGTTCAACCTTCTTCACCTCTCACGGGAGGGTCAAATGTGTTCAACCATTTGAAAAGGGTCAAACATTCAAAGCTGTCAGAGTGGAACCAGCAGCATCCATGCCAGACAACAAGAGAGTGACGGGGCTTTGTAGGAAATGCTTATTTTAGGCTCGTGATGGGAACATTTCCTGATGACTGCACATGCTTATCTCTAGACCATGCATGATTACCAGGCCTTGTCTTTTTAGTTGTTGGTCATGAGGACCAAACAGAAGGGTGCTCAGACAACATGAACACATCCTGATCTCAGTCTCAGATTACATCACTTGGAAGGAGAGCAGAATAGCTTGTAAGGAGGATATTCCACCATGTTATTACTTTCAAAGTACAGAACATTTAGTGCAAACCAGAACATGTCAGAAATAACCTTTTTAATGAGACTTAGGAATAGATCAGCTCTGCCAGAAGTTAGATGGGAGTGTAATTGCCTCAGCATTTGCCTGTAGCAATGCACAGTATGTCTACATTTTGACCTGGTTTAAGCATGTCAAAAGGATTCTTTATCCAGATGTTCACTCTCACAATTACAAGTTAGTTGCACCAAGCTCCCATTTGAACTTAAGAAGATTCCTGTCTGCATTTTGCCAAAGCCAACCTGTGCAAACGGAGCCCATAATTGAGAGCATGATTGTAAACAGAGATAGTCCTAGAGCACTGAAATTCAAGGCCTGGTTCTGATTTCATATACAGGTGGTTTATGCAGTTTTTCTTTGCTTGAGAGCTCACTGCAAATGCATGATATATGGATGATGGTTGAGCTACAGGAATTTTTCTTCTCTCTTCCCCTTACGTCTGTCTCTGTGACTGACAGCAATGCCATGATTACCCTGTTACTGATGTGCATTAGCACATAGTGGAGTTTGGACTCATGCTGTATATCCTCCTCTGGGTCCAGCGCATTCAATACTGTACCCTGAAGTCAATCATCTTGTAAACACAACCTTTATTTAATCAAACAGAATGATGAAATGATGAAACAAGAATTATGATGATCTTTTCTAATCTGGTGTTTATTAAAATTTAGGTAATATGTAGGGGTAAAAAGTTCACAAATGGTCCTGAGTTTGCTTCTTGTGTAGTGAAGAACCATCTTGTGGTCTGTGGTTTCTGGGGATGGGTTGTTCTGCAGACCAATCTGGACTAAGCATCTATTATACGATTTGCTGAGATTACAAGGGACAAGATTCAATGACCCAGATTGTTCTGTCTAATTCAATTCCCTGTATATAGTTCAGAGACAAAAGTTTTTTTCCAAAGTGCATTCAAGTTCACTGCAGACTGAGATCAGTTTGGGAATTCTGTAAAGGAAAGGACTTTCAGTTATCTTGATGGCTTAAAAGGTGGGGAAAAAGCACTTACAGCAGCAAAAGAAACACAGAAATACCAGTGACAACATTAATGGGGCCAGGAGGAATCTAATCTGAGACTTTTAGGTGGAGAGCACTGAGTCCTTTCTTGCATTTATCAGTGAAAATCAGAAGTAACTCCCCCAAAGTCAGTAGATTTATGCCAGCACAGCCTAAGGAAGCAGACTGCCTGGAACCATTGCTAATTTGAACACAGACCAATATAAGTCTGTGGGAATAAATCTTACATAGTGGGTATTAACGTGAAATGTTTGTGTCAGCCTAACCTGTTCCACATGTCAAAGTCTAAGGGATACTACAAACTGGGAAGATTGTGAGAGTGAGAATTAAAAATATCTCTCTATATGTATGTGTCTGAGAGTATTACAGAAATTAGTAGCGTTTTTGGCGCTAGTTTCAAGGCGCATAGGATTCAGAGCATAGGAGACTAGAAAAGTATGATAACAGGAATTTTAGACAGGAAATTTTAATAACCCATCAAAGATGGAATATACTGGGATCTGAGTCTCAACATGCTCACCCTAAGATCATAAACATGATTGGACAAATATTGAATGAGAGAATTGAAATAGCTGGAAAAGGTTGTGCGCAGTTTAGTGTGAAGGCAGACATCCCAGTTGTGGGATTGCTGATGTTTCTTCTGTGCTTGCAGCACTTTGCAGCACAGAGCTGAAAGCTGAGGCTGGGTGTTGTGAGTGTACAGACATCAGGAGTGAAGTCATCTCTACAAAGCTGCTTTGTGCACTTGGGGATCCAATCCATCAGCCAGCAAAAACAGAGAGAAACTTGCTATGTGACAGCAATGGCGAATAAATGGATTTTGTGGGAAGACCATCTTGTGAATGTGAGGGTCCCCTGAGCTAAGACCCTTGGTGTTGGCACCTCTTATTAAATCCAGTACCATCCCTCTTTTTGCTGCAGAAACCTAAATTCCTCTGTGCACTCATCAGGGTTGGTAACTTTGCAACCCCAATAGGCCTGGGAAAAACTAAGAAGATTTGATTCATTTATCACTGTAGCCTTGGATTTAAATGCCATGGTCGCCAGCTTTCTCCCAAGAGGAGCTAAAAATCTTTAGATACTGGTATCAACATATTGTCTGCATGACTCTTCTTTATAAAGAAATCTTGTTGTCACACACCGATCAATGAAAAGCAGGTATGCCTTGAGTTTCTAATCATTATGAATTCATTTAGAATTCAATGCAATGGCAGCAATCATGTTGAATTCATTAGGGAGTTTGCAAGGATGGCTTATGTAGTTCCACAGCAATTCCTTTGTAATTCAGCACTAATTAAGCATTATTTCATGCAGGAAATAATGAGCTGTGGAAACACTGTTAGTGCCAAATAATGGAATGAAGGTGTGTTTACATATTATAAAGACTCTATGAATGTTCCAGGAGGTTAGAGCAGGTCTTGACTTTTTTACCCCAGGGAAGAGAGAAGGATCCTAAAAGAGTTATCCTGCTTAACTCAGTTGAGCGTAGGCTAAAATAATATTGAGTTAGAGAGGCACACTGTGGAAACTGGACTCTCTCTCTGTCTTTGCACATCTGAAATGTCAGTGGTTTAATTATTAGATTGCTTCCAAGTCAGTGCCATTCCTAAGAAGAGTTTACATGTTAGCCAAGGCTCAGAATAATTGAATTGGTGCAAGCAGACCTTGGTGTTATTTATAGCAGAGTGTAAGATTTGAAAAATTTCATTTGAAGAGTTTTTGACACCAGACACTATTTTTCAATATTATTCAGAGCCAGACTTCTATGTACTGAACAACTGTATGTTTCCAAGAGCCCAACACACTGGGGATTCTCATATTCGAGCTGAGGCTCAGATCTAAGATCTAAGCAGTTCCCTGTTTTGTAAGAACATTGCCATGATCATTGCAACTCTAACACTATTTACTGTTTCTGAGAAAGGATGGGACCATGTTCAAAGCCACATGGGTCTGCTTTCTTCAAAGATGATGGCAGGAGAGCCCTGAGTGTGGCTCTGTAACCCATCACTGTGATTGTGCAGGACAGGATGGTACTAGAACAAGGACACAACCTCATAGATCTTACCCCATTAACACAATGGGTGGGATTTTAAGAGGAGTTGCAGTGTTCACACCCTAGGAATTTTGTCTTTGTATCACAAAACAGACCTCTAGAAGACAGCTGTATGTGAACAATTTAGCTGGAAATAAGTTCATCAGATGCATGAATCTTTTGGCTAGCACTGTGACTTGCAAATACTTGTTAAATACATTTGTCTCCTTACCCACAAAAAGCTAACATTAACTTAAGTTATTGAGAATAGTGGGATTGTTTGTTTGTTCGTTTGTTTTTGCTTTGAAAGCTCAGCAGAATGCCAAAAATAGCAACTATTTTGAAAAACATTTGGCAGTAAGGGGAAGAAAATCAGATGTACAGAAGTTTTTTTTTGTGATAAATCCCACAGTATGATTTCTGAAGGAGGTTTTTAAGTAACCTCATAATTACTTCAGACATAGCTATTACAATTCCTAAAAATATTATTTTTGTTGCTTTTATTGTAAAGGAAGAAATAATACCTAAAGGGAAAAACTAAGATTTTAAATAGCTTCAGTGTGACTCAGTGCCTGGATACATTCTGAGGCTCACCTACAAGGAAAGATGTGCTGGGAGAGAGACACCAGTATTACCAAGTTGTATGAAACTGTCCTTTATGGCATTCCATTGAAAAGTATCTGGAAAAGGATCTTGTGAATTTTTCCCATGAAGTATAGAATAAATAGCATTATCAGGGCTTGTAACTCATTTCCTTGTGATCACCATGACTGTGCAAGGGAGCCAGAGGGAGAGATGGGTTGAAAACTTACATTGGAGCTGGCTGAAAGCTCCTTTGTATTGAACTGGATTTTAGTGCCCAGGAACAAAAGAGAAATAACTACACGATGCCTATTCCCCTCAAAGTGCTGCTCACTGGAAGTGGCACTGAGGGGCAGCAGTGCCCAATAAGGGAAGCCACAAAACCTTTTTGTTCCTGAGTTGTTCATGATGACAATACTTGGAGGAACAGCTCTTTGGATGCTTTTTTTCTGCCTACTGCTCTTGTTAGTAATGTCACTCAGTGGCAACATTGGCATCATTTTCCAGCAGCCACTGGAGGATGAAGGCCGAGAAACATTTCTTCTGCACTGGATCTTTCTCCACTGCGTGGATTTCTGGGACAGATATTAAATATTATATCACTACAAGAGGTAAAGTGGATGGCAAGGTCAGGGGGAACTCATTGTACCTTATGTTGTTTTCTTTATATCACTATTTTTGCAAGTCCCATCTTTACCATTAGGTAGGCAGGCACTGTGTCAGTCCTTCAATCAGGTTGGCATTTGCCCTAACCTGTATTGACTTGGGAGACCTCTTCATTTCCTCCTGTGACTCTCCTCAGTCTTTCAGCTCTGAAATTCAATATACCAGAGAGTGGAATGCAAGAAAGCTTGGAAACCTAAACTAATCAGTTGTTGTCAGGTGAGAGCTTTGTGACACAAGCATAAGCAATCATTTTATTTCTCTCAGTTTCCTGGAAATGCTGTTTTGTTTGAATTCAAAATGCAAGTCAAACAGGAAGAACGTACTATTGAAACCTGTCTTTTAGAAATATCCCATTTGCTTGCAAGGGAAACCATTTTCTCCCCAGATGTTTCAAAGACCAAACTGAAACTCCTGCTAATCGAAGCCCCTGATAGCTCTGCACAAAGCTTATTTCTTGTGTATGGTGTTCCATTTCTGTTGTAGCTGTGGTTGCTTCATGTAGATTTTTTAACCCCTTTCTCTTCAAAACAGTAACTTTCCTCAATAGACCTGCCTTCAAACAAAAGGAGATGCTGCAGCTTTAATGAAAATTTAAAAGTCAATGAGGCACACACAAAAAAGAGACATGACCCAGGATGAGCTCAGTCCAATGAATAAATTCAAACCATTTAGTGGATGCTTGGAAAGATCAGAAGGGCACCTTTGCTTGCAGCATTTTAACAAGCTTCCATGAATTAGCGAGAGGCCTGAAAAATGAGTGGCAGTGGTGGGAAGTAATTCAGTTGTGATCACTTGAGGGTGATGAATGAGGAAGTGACATAGTCTGTGCAGAGACGAGTCATCTTTTCTGAAACAATTGTACTTAGCTCTCATGGCTGGAGATTTATACTGCAATGATGGTGATGCTGGTAATTAATGAAACAATCCTGGATTTTGGGGGGAATGTGAGAAGTGAGGCTCAAGAAGGAGCAGAGTGAAGACCCACAGAGATTTTCTCAAAAGGCTGAAATATTCCAAGATGCTGAATGTTGCTGTATGAATTTGATAAATTTGTCTTTAGCCTGGGAGATAGAGTGTGGTTTAAAAGGGCTGGGAAAAAATGACTTCAAGGCATGTTTTAAGGTAGATGGAGGATGAATTAAGATTAATGAGAGTCTTACAAGTGGGCTGAAACTAGCAGTCTTGATATGAGAACAGTGATAAAAGCCAGCAAGACCAGCCTTAGAATGTGAATTACTTGCTTTATTCAGTACCCATTGTGGTTATGTCTAAGCCATTTGTGCGTGCATGTGTGTGAATGCACATATGTATGACTGACATCCATTTTAAATTAACTATCCACAAAATCTTAGTGACCATTAAGACAAAAGGAAGAATGCATCCTTAAAGTCCAAAATGCAAAATAACATTTTTCTTTCTCCCCTAACAGTAAATCAAAATGCTGATTATGTCCTGTTAATAGTTAAATATGCTGCAAGTTAAATAGACCTAACAAGGCAGTTTTCAAATAGGAGACCTGGTAGGAGTTTAATGACATCTTATAGGATACTCATCCTGGCAATATAATCATTAGATTTTGTCAAGTGTAAAAAAGAATGACAAAACATTACCCCAGAGCAATTTACTGTATAGCTGCAACAGTGCAGCTGCTAAATGTACTCCCTGAATATTTACTTCCAGTTCTGATCGTATAGATTTGGCTTCATCTTCGAAAGGCATGGCTTCATAGTTTTCTGGAGAATGCAAGATAGAAAGATTCACCTTACAGGAAAGGTTTCCAAGTTTGCTCTGCAAATTGATGTAGAAATGTTAAAATAGAGCCAGACATAATTGAAACTGTCTTGGAAACACGGAGGGTTGTGAGTTTCTTTGTTTGTTTGTTTTGTTTTAATGTTTTTTAAAATATTTGGGTTTTGTTTGTTTGTTTTTCAAAATACACTTTTCATAGAAGGAAGTAGATTCTGCAGTGGGCACACATACACCCATGCACCGTCCCCAAAATCACGTGGATCCAGGCAGAACTAATGCTGCTTAGAGGAACTTCATGGGAGGAGAAATCTCGTTGCTGAAAGATCTGTAATGCAAAAGCCATTCATCATGAAGATGAAAGTGAAAAAAAGCCCACACAATGATATGTAAATATATTCAGATATTTGTGAACACTAAATCATAAACTCCAAGGGGGTGTCAGTATATGACATTGCCATTGTGTTCTGTCTGAGGTTGGAAGCTGGATAACCCTGTGGACTGTAACGCTCAGTGAGGATAGATTACACCAGTAGAGAAATGCCACTTGCTGAAGGGCTTGGTAATGCAGCATCTGTATGTTCCTCCTCTACAATCTTTTTAAATTGTGTAGAGATTGTCTAGAGAACCTGTGTGGTGTAAACACTTGTACTGTCACTAAGAAGGATGCTTGCAAGTATATTCTTAAAAAATATGTGTATAATCATTATACCATTTTCACCATATCTTGTAGTAGGGGTTGACTGAAATCCATAGCTCCTGGAAAAGGAGACACCTGCCTTCTGCATCACTGAATGACAGCTACTCTACATAATTTCTGGGCAAGTGAATAGCCTTTGAAGGCAAGAGATCTTACTTTGGTAAGATCTCCAGATAATTGCAGGTGGCAGGACTGGAACCGGACACGATTCAAAGTATGAAGGACTTTTGTATTATACCACACTCCTTTTTATGCCTCTTTTATACTGTAAAAACCTGTAACCATAATATATATATATTGATATGGTGTTACACCAACAGCATAATGTAAAGAGACTTTAGTGAAACTCAGACAAAATTTGTTGAGTAGCAACTGGACCTACATAGATTTTCTCATTTGTGAAAAAGTTGTTCAATATTGGACATCGTGAGGCTAACTATTATCTTTTTTTGCTCAGTGTTTGAATGTGAAGTCCTCAGGAAACAACCGTATGATTTTGGATTTCATATTTTTAGACAAAATATGTCTTTGAAGAAAAGTAGTCTTCATGAAATTTTTCCTAGTCTCTTCAAAGCACTGGGAAATAAATTTATAGAGGAGGAGAGAATGTCTTTCGTACATAAATATAAGCAAATCCTGAATTAAGAAATGGATAACATCCTTGCTTCATTTTTAAAATAACAAGTACCACCTTGCTGAGATTTGTGGGTTTCCTGCAGTTACCTACACACTTATATACTTCATAAGCACAGTCTTCCCTGTATATGGGAGCTGGGCAGATTTTTGTTTCTATTGCTGCATAGTGTTTCAGTAATTTTGAAGTGCTGCAATGCAATACTTCTTCACTGATTAGATTTTGCATTTCACAGTGTGATTTCTATACAGTTTAGAAGAGAAACCCAAATCTCTTCATCCCAGCATGTTTATTCTGCCAAATACGTTATTGGGTGAGAAAAGTAGGAGAAAAAGATTAACGAGTGGCCCGTAGAGAATCCTAAATACAGGCAAGAGTTATGCTAAAGCATCTCGTTGTCAAACCTTGGTGAGTAACTACTGTACAGCCTGCCCTGAGCCAGTACCACATAGTAGCTTTTTCCATCCAGGATCAAGAGGATCAAGAGGATCAAGCCAGAGAATGCTTTTTTGCAAGCACTTTTTTTTTTTTTTTTTTTTTTTTTTTCCAAATAATGAGTTGTATCATGCAGCTATTTAATAAGGTGAGTCTTTAATTCTCTTATGAAACATGGACCAGCTCCCTGCCTGCCTTCCTGTTTTACCTGATTAGTGTGGTATTTTGGAGATGGAGAGATTGAATCCCTTAAGAAAATATTTGAAATGAAAGCATCTGAAAGAGGGTAACCTTGGCCTGGCCTGAAGTAGAGGCATTCATGTGCTCACCTGCAGAGAAGGTATCTAAGGTATCAGCCCTGGGGAGAAGAAAAATAGCTTTTAGTACATCTGGGAGAGGTGGCAGAAGGCTGGGAGAAGCTGAGATATAGAATTGTCTCGTTGAGCTCTAAGTCCCTGGCATGGGCAGGGTTGCCAAACACTAGACCAGGCTGCCCAGGGTCCCATCCAACCTGGCATTCTTGGTGATAAATTGGGTGTTGTTGACCCTCTGGGGCTCACCAGCTTGAGTTTCATCTGCATCATAAATTTTCATGTATCATGTAGTAGCCACACATCTCCCCTGGAGCAGAACAACAGACCTAAATAGTTGCTGCTTGCTGCCTACCCTTTTGTCCTTAGTCTCTGGGTCTTGGTCCTTCTGTAGCTCACCTAACATAGCTGCAGGTGGTGGCTGCCTCCTGTTCTGCACTAACCAACTTTGTTAAGCCAAGCAAGAGAATAAGAAGGAAGGGATTAACTTCATTAAGTAAAGCCTCTGATAATTTAACTCCTGTAATTAAATACTAATTATGTGATATTCATCTACGACTGGATGTTGAGTTCTGTAAGCAGTCTAGAGAACTGTGTGTGTTCTTTTGGCATTCTTCTTTCTCATGATGCTGCTGAAAGGAAGGCACACTATTCTTGGAGGGATGCACAGAGATGCTCTATTCTGTGGCTGTGTAGCATGTACAGAAGTGCTGCTTCAATGTTGTGGTCCAGTTCTCTGCAAATAGAAGGCTATGCAGAAAGCTGCTTAGAATGCATCTTTCATTCAAAACCATCTCACAAATCAGAGTAGTAAAAACCGTGTGTCTTTTTTTCTGTGTCTCTCAGTACAATTGAACAGATGAGCAAGATCCTACCTAGAAGAAATGTCACTGTGCTGGAACCTTACTCTCTGCTCGTATCCTGTTCTTACAAATAGGTATTAAAGTTCAGTAACAGGCAAGTGAATAAAGATAAACTCTTCAGCTGTGCAAGACAGCATTTTAGTCACCAGATAATTTGGAAAGACCCCACATGTTAAGTTTTTAGAGTTATTCTGCTAATATAAATTTTTAAACCTTCTTGCCTTTAAAAATGAGAACTGTGTCTGAGACATGCTTTTGTTCATTTTGATATAGATTCTTCTCTAATTTATGAAATTATGCTGTTGTATGTAGAGCCCAACTCAATTAGCTCCCTCAAATGGCTATTTTCCACTTGATCTAAGCTACATTCTGAGGTTACAGGCACAGAGCTCTCTAGCACTGTAATAATAGACTTTTTTTTGGCATCCTTCCTTTTCGATTTGATTAGTTTTTCCTTCAGCCATTAGCAAATATTTTTTCCTAGCTAAATCCTATTTCATGTTCTCCAGCTTTTTAAAATTCCTTTTCTTTGGTGTTTCTGACACATCCAAGTGAAGCGTCAATTGCAAGTTTAATTAACATATCCTCTGCTTTCTTATTTCATGTGAGTAATAACAGTGCTGAGCAAACATAAATCCAAAATCAGTCCCTTTGGTGTATCCTAAGCTCCTTTCACTGACCAGGTTTGACTTCATGGATTATTGTGACTATGGTGCTTTGTTTAAATCCCTTAGACACTCCTTTGACCTTGTAACAGAGTATGCATCTAGGCTGATTTTTTTTTTTCCAGGTGAAATCACTGTAGTCTCTGGCATTGGTTTTTAGCTCAAATCTGCCACTTGAATATGTGGACTGGAATGAACTTCATCCACAAACACTGAGTAGACAATCCCTTGAGAACAAGGAAATTTCCAGCTAACATAAACCTGAAAGGATCAGGCATTGCCTCAGCTGCATGCACTTTTGTGTGTCTTAAGGAGGGAGAGAGCAGAGAGAAACTCACAATACATAGCAGATCTTTGTTTTACTTCCTCAGCTAGTACAGAATAGGGATAAATGCAATAACCACATATTGTACTTTATCTGGCTATAGCAGCGAGTCTTTTCATCTCTCCTTTTAGATTCTCTTGAAAATGTCTTTTTTTTCCTGTTACCTCTGCTTAACTTTTTCAAGCTTTTTTCACTAAGAATACAATAGAAGTATTTTAATATATCATAATTACCTATTCACTCAGTAGAACATACAACTACCATGAATTTAATGTGCCTGGCCTAGTAGCCAATGGCTGCATAATTCTGCAGGCAAATTCTGTTTCCTGGAACTCGTTCAGTTATTCTATGAACTAAACTGGCAACTGGAAGTTAATAGCAGATATTAAGGCAGCATTGAGTATTTTGTACGCTGTTAACAACACATGCACATAAATTAGAATAATGGAATCACCAAGGTTGGACAAGACCTCCGAAATCATCCAGTCCAACTATCCATATATCACCAATATTTCCCACTAAACCATGTCCATCAGTACAACATCTAAACTCTTCTTGTACACCTCACCACCAGTGATCCCACTACCTTCCTCGGCAGCCCATTCCAGCACCTGAACACTCTTTTGGGGAAGAAATATTTTCTAATCTCCAATCTGAATCTCCCCTGGTGCAATTAGAAGACATTCTCTCTAGTTTTATTGCTAGTTACATGGGAAAAGAGGTCGACCCCCACCTAACCATAACTTCTCTTCAGGTAGTTGTCAAAAGCAACAAGGTCACTCTGAGCCTTCACTTCTCTAGTTTAAACAATCTCAGCTCTCTCGGCTGAATCTCATAAGGCTTGTGCTCCAGACCCCTCACCTGCTTGTAATTACATGTATTCAAAGACTGCCATTGGATCTTGCATTCTGGGCAGGACTTGTCTCACTGGGGTTGAGTTTCTCCAAGAAGTTGGTGTCTTCCTGAGCAACCTGCATTCAGATGGGAGGAAATACCACCCTGAGGTGCCATTCTCCCTCCATTGCCCTGAAGTCTCATTGTTGAGCAAGCTGATACTGTGGAGGTGAGGAGTAATCCCCATTTGTGATGGCTGTGGTAGTTGTTTCTGGATGAACAATTTCACAATAACTTCAGATTACTCACTTCCTAGGTTGTAAATGCCCAATAGTGGCTCTTTCCTAAGGCTGCCTATTCTCTTTGTTTACCACTGAATGTGTAAGACAATTCTAACAAAAAGCTGGAGGTTTAAATTCAAACCCTGGTTTAGAGATTTGCTTTACAAATGCTTAAACCTTCAAACCAAGGAATTGAAAGGTAAGACAGAGCCTTAAAGAAGCCCTGTGAAATAACTGTAAATAAGTTATTTTGCCACTTCTCTTGAAAACTCACATATGCATAACAGTGGTTCAAGCACAAATCCCAGGTAATAATATGAATTTCAACATCTGCATGAAAAAGGGGTATTATAATCCTTCTTTTTGCTGTTTTTTCTTCCCAGGCCCTCAGCACACAAAGCTCTCTGCCTCAGAAGCTGGGATGAAGAGATGAAGCCCTGAATCCCCTGTGGTCCTCGTTTTGCACACTACCGTACATCTCCTACATTTCTGTGATTTGCATTCCCCTGTGAAGCAGCCAAATGAATAAACATTAAACATGGAGACCGAAAGGGCAATATTCTTGCTAAAGAAGCTCTCTCTTTCAAAAATCAATGAGATAATATCCTTTTAAAGCTATTTCCAACTGTCGTCTCTCCTGATTTGGCTCTCTGGGAGTTGAAAATATTGAGGAGATTACTGACAGATTTAGCAATGGAGAGGTTCACCTTATTTCGATCTGATACTTTTAATGTCCTCTAATGCTTTGTCTATGCTGTGAAGCCAGACAAGAGGCCATCTCACTGCTTTTATTTGGTCAGGTGAAGCACTGGGTAACTGTGACTTTCTGGATTATTTTAGGGAGGACAGCCATGAAGCTGGCAGAAAGTCAGTGGTATCATGGAAAAGCATCTCATCTCCTGCAGGTTTGCCACCACTTTCTACTATCCAGCAGGGAGCAGCCTGAGCTTACCTCAGCAGAGCCCTGCTCCTGCTTAGCCCTTTTGGAAGAGCTGGAACATGCTCATATCCTTCCAGCTGCACAGAGGCACATCAGTGGCTGCTTAGAGCTCCAGCTTCACAGACCGTTATAGAAATAATAGTCCTCACAGGATCATTTCTAAATGACTTGTGAAAATAGATTGGGTACATTGAGTTCAGGCAAAAAACATCTTTTTTATAGGTTCTGTGCAAACAATCTGTTCCTTTGATACATCTTGCTACTGAGTTTCAAAGAAATCAAATTGATGAAGCTGTGAAGAAAGCAATTTGTTAAAAATTAAGCTTTCTTCTTGGGAGATTCAAGTTGAAAGAACATCTCTGTGGACTGTGCCTAATCAGAACCTTTGAACACTATCAGGCATGCCCCATTAGGGTTGCCAGCTTTCCAAAACAAATTACTTACTCTAATCCCTTGCCTGATGTATGCTGTAAAAGACAATAGTTCAGCTTGACAACACTGTCATTGCATGAGATTTATAGTGTGCAGCTGAGCAAACCTCAATTTATACTTTATATCACAAAGTGGCCATGAACCCCACTTCAAGACAAAGAGTATTATAACTATCAAACTTATTTAACATAACTTGCCAGGTTTTCAATGTCTCTGGTTCAGCTCTGTTAGCTTGAGCAGAATTGTACTGATTTATACCTGATGACAGTCTGGCCATAATAAATACTCCCTTCCTCCCCAGGGTCCAGAACTTGTAACAAGATCACTTGTTATCACTAGGAACTGTGAATGGACTAGGCAGCAGTGAAGAGAATAAATTCATTCACATGCACTGCAGTTGATTACATTTATTAAGTTGTAGTTGTGAGAGTTTTTAGCAGGAGTAAAACAGCATAGTCCCATGAAAGTAATGCAGTATTTCCATCCGTTCACTCCAGTTTTTGGAGTGCATCACTGTGTACTTAAGCTCGTTCCTTACACAATTATTTTCTTTATGTAATGAGCTTGGTCTTGTTTAATTCATTCTGTGACCTGTCACTTGTATCGTCACAAAGGCTTCATAATGTCATTAAAACATTCAATTGGATCATAAAATAATTCAGAATTAAATGAAGCACAGTAGCTTAAATTATTCTGTAACTTTCAGCTGTGCAAATGTAGTGAAGGAACTGTGTATTTGATAGTAATTGGAATAGAGTAAGTCATCTTCTAACAAAAAAAAAAAAAGCAGTTGGTATAATCATATTTTGTGCTAGATAAAGTGTCAGTGATACCATATGTCTTACAGAGACATATGAGAAAGGAATAATTCCTGTGGTATTAATTTTGATGAGCACAGATCAAGGTAGGTAACCATGTCCTGCACCAAGCTGAGTTGAAGGAGACAAATATCCAAAGAAACCAGGGATTCAGCTCTACCAAAATACAGATACCTCGCAAAAGTGGCCTGGCAGCTCTGGTGGTACCAATGGACGTGGAGGTCTTGGGATGCTTCTCAGCCTCTTGGGCCTTTGTTCTCTGAGAGGTTTGAACAGAACTGAGTTTAAGGTCCAGAGTTATCCCAAGTATTGGGGTGAGATTTCTCCCATGCTTCAAGCACAGTTCCTGCTCATGGATCAGAGTCTTTTCTAGAGCTTGAACTGTGAATTTGAACTGCATGCATCCCACCTCTGAGACAGTGCTTTGTTTGGACAGAACAAAAACTTCTTTTCTCTCTTTGAAGTGGGATTTAAGTGGCCTTGGACTACAGTTCTCTATGCCACTCTCAGAAGAGAACTCTCAGAAAACTATTTGCTGGTTACTGTACACTTGAGGCAATTTAAGATTTCTTGGTTTAGGTGCCAACAGTGCTACCAAGCATTTTTACCTCTAGTTCTTCTTTCTGTGTTTCCTTTTCCTTCTCTCTCCAACAGAAAAATCATCTTTAAGGAAGAAGGAGTCTTCATTTGCAACATCAAAGACAAAAATATAAACAGTCCACACGTATCATGTCATGTTTTCTTCCCAAACTTCATTTTGCAGCCAAATATGGTTATAGAAATGAATTTGAATGTTAGAAAAGGTAATAGTGAAAGCTTTTTAAAGGTTTATGTAGGAATGTTGCTAGGATGGAAAACAGAGACAGTGCTTCTTCTTCCAGAAAACTATTAGATGTGAACAAAATGCTGTTGGTCCTGGAGAGCTTTAGGCTTAGTAGGAACAGCAAAATTTCTGAAACATTAGCATTCTGAACATTACCCTTACAGCTGTGTCATGTTTTTGTTCCTGTTCACTTATTAATCACTGCAGTTTTCAATACTTTGTCTACTAAACATACAAGGATCTGATCAGCTCTCTATCTTGTATGTCAGTATTTCTAGTGCAAACTCTCTAGCTTTATAATTTTTGCTTGACATCATGGTAAATGTGTGGTTCATTTCCCTTGAAGTGAGATGCCCTCTGCAATGCTTCCATACACTCTGAAATCTAGAAAACAGAAAATTTCTTCAGGTTAAGTTTTGCAAAAACCTTACTTTTGGCCTCATTTGACTACAGTTAAAATGGTAATGAGAAGACAGTTGGACTAGATGATCTTACACATCGTTTCCAACCTTGTGATTCTGTGGTTCTATGATTCTATGAAAATCAAAGAAACTTTGCTACCAATATCATACAAACAAAATAACCAAAATCTTACACTTCTAAAAATGGCAGTCTCTTAAATATATCTTTGTTTTGCACTAAATGTTTTTGAATTAAATATTCTTATGTCTCTTTAAGGAAGAAAATCTTTTCCCTCTCTTTCCTTGGAAGGAATAACATTGTACTTATAATAAAGTTTGCTGTCATGATAACTTAATTGAGGCAATAAGTCTTTGCAATCTTTGTGCTGGTTTATAAAGCAGTGACATTTTCCTTTCCTTTAAAAATTAAAATGTAGAGCTAGTCTGGATATTGAAATGACAGTTCTGTTCTTTGCATATGCACCTATGTATTTTCCACCTATGATGCTTGCACTGTGGAGGGAAAAGAAATGGATAGATTATAATTATGACAAATTGTGCTAGTACACTTTTCCTATTGTCTTCTCTTTACAATAAAGAAACCGTTCTTTCCATGGAAAAGTTTTTGGAATTCAGACAAATCACTGTTGCAAGTGAGCAGATGCTGATGTGGACAATAAGATAGGCTGAGGTCAAAGCCCAAATGAAGGGCTAGTGTCCTGTCATCCTGCTGAGCTAAAATGAAAGCTCAGCAATATACATAGTATGTTGGAGGAAGATCTCAAGAGTTTCCAGGTTTAAGTATATATGTTGAAAGCAGTTCTCTCACTTTCATGTATTTTTGAACCTTCCTGCACCTCTTTCCTTCAGGTGTTAGACCTTTCATTCCTTTTGGTACTTCTGTAGACATTAAAATTGGCTCTGATGTCACCGTTCACATTGTTGAGGACCAGAATTTTAAAGGGTTGAATGGAAAACATTAATGGTAAGATGCAAACCTTGAGAAAGTAAGGCTAGAGTACTGAACAAATTATCCCAATTTAGGCTGCATTTTCTCATGAGTTTCTTTGACTTTCTGGTGACAATAGATATAAGTTTTAGGATTTGACTTTTGATTGTAACTGAGTGAAAAGGAGCAGGAAATTTTCAACACAAGTGACAAGAGGCAAAAATCTCATGCTCTAAACAGATAAATTTCACAAATTGTATTCACTTTAATTCATGATGTAATAAATATCAACAATAAATTATTCTACCCTCCCCCCAAAAAAAACCACCCAGAACACTGGGATGGCTATCAGTGTTTATCCATGCTCCATAGACACACAAAACTCTTGCATATTGGAAAAGCCAATAGTACCTAAATTGATGGCTGCCTATTCAAGACATCTCATTTATTATAGTAGATGTGATACAGACAAATAAAAGAATGACCCTAAGGAGACTGCTATGTGAAGAAGAATAGGAGGATAATGAGGTCAGATAAAACGTCTGGATCTCATTAATCCCAAAGAGCTAAGAGAGCTTTCAGTGACAGTACAGCAAAGATGGTGAAGCGTGATGAAGGAGCCCATACTGACATCACTGTTACCTGGTAACCCAAACCTAAAGAAATCTCCATCTCTTCTTTGTAAATGGCCAAAAAAAGCACAAGGATGCTTGGTAGTACACCTGCAGGCAAACGCTCTATTTACTGCATAAATACGGGTTTGAGTCAATGAGGTGTTAGTCTCTTTCACTTTCTCTTAGCAAGTTGCTTGCCTAACATCTCACCTATGTATCCATTCTTGCAAACATAGCCCCTTTCAATATGGAAAACAGCTGATTTCTATCTTTCAGAATAACCTTTTGTATTATGATAGCTTGTTACCTCCATGTAGGCCCCATACATCACTTCTTGATTAAACAAACCTAGGTCTTATTATTTTCCTATAGGGCTTATGCTTTTTTTTTTTTTTTTTTATCAGGATCTCTATTTTGCTGCTCTTTTCACACGTGGTGACCCATTAAAACATTTAGATTCTTTACAG
The DNA here is from genome assembly GCF_026119805.1 of Tympanuchus pallidicinctus. NCBI lineage: Eukaryota > Metazoa > Chordata > Aves > Galliformes > Phasianidae > Tympanuchus > Tympanuchus pallidicinctus. Next base: position 50,297,706 of record NW_026294747.1, read on the forward strand.
CCATGCTATGATCTAGCTGGCTATTCTCCATTTTTTAATTTTCCATCCTAAATACAGCATCTGTATTGTATTTAATCTTATTGATTTCAGGTCATTTATCCAATTTATTGTGATCATTTTGAAGTCTAATCCCGTCTTCAAAAATTCTCATGAGCTTTCCAGTAGGATGTCATCCACAAATTTTATATGTGTAATCTCCATTTCATGATCCAAGTCATTTATAAAAATATTGAATAACAATAGGCATAGGACAGGCTCCTGTGGGGCCCACATGATGTGACCTTCCAGCTTGACAGCAGGCTATTGATAACTACTCTTTGCATAAGCTTTTTCAGGCATTTGTGTATCAGCTTTGTAGTGATTTTGTCTAGATGATAATCCTTCATATGTCTGACTCCAACCCTCTACAGAAGCTCATTGTATTGTATCTACTTCACTGCAACAAATCTCTCTCTAATTACCTGATCTATTGAGACTGCCCTTTCTTGTCAATGCCTCTTTCTAAGCAGGAAAATATGTCTTTTCTTTATTTACACTTTCTTATACTCTGTTTTCAGACTTGGGCACTGCTGATTTTCATTTTTCTTCTTCAGCATCAGCAGCAGGGGGAGATCTGGCTTTCTGTTTTGCCTCTGGAGATCTACATGGTCTTTTCTCTTTATTTTTTCAACAATCATGTCCCCTTAAGTATCTTCCTCCTGTTTCCAATGCCAGATATAAACCTTTCAAGAAATGGTGTAATTCCCAGGTTTAATTAATAAATTGGCAGAACACTAAAGCTTTTTTCATTGGTGATAAGCCACTGTATGGTGGAACAAAACAAAAACTAAAATAATACCCAACATACATTCAGGTATAAAATAGTGCCACTGATTTGCTTGATCTTCATGTTATTAGTAACCTATATATTCAAGCAGCCTTCAGCCTCATTAGCAGAGTTGGTTTGAAGTATGAGATGATACAGTTTTCCACGGTAGAGGGTTTCTTGGAGTCAAATGCTGAAGGCTGTGCACATCTGCTTTCACCCAACCCCTCTCCCAGAAGCATGAGCTATTCTTCTCAGTGAAATGGTCTGGGACATCCTCCATGAAACACTCAGAAGTGTCCATTCACATTTCTTTCATCTTACTAGACTGCCTTTCCAAAAACGTGTTGCATGGATTTTGTAAAATCCAGGATGCCATCTGCCGGGAATGACTGTTGAGTGCCCCAATGGGCAGAGCAGAGAGATATAAGCAACAGAAGAACTGCACTGATTCACAGCAGCTGGGGATCTATCCTTGAATCCTAAATGAACCCTTTAGTGATAACCCGAGGTCTGGCTCACATTTAGTTGCAGCAGTGGGCAACATACGTGCGTGACACAAGGATTTGTACTGCTGTGCAGCTACAACTCCATCCCCAGCTGCAGGTCACAGTGAGAAGCCTTCTGGTTGCCAAATGTCCCCAGTCATTGCCTCTTGTTACTAGCATCTGTGATTTGCAGTGTTAGACAGAGGTGCTATATGCTAAAACAGATTCCGTGACACATTCGTGCTCACAAAATGCAAACACTTGTAAAATGCAAGCACAATTTAATGTGTGTGTGTCTGTGTGCTCTGAGAGAGGCTGGGAACAGTCATTGGTTCTGGTCTGAATTGGCTTCCTGGTTCAGGGCACACTTATGAAAGGGATTTCAGCTACCCATTCAGTGCCAAATGTAGCAGATGGTGATAGGATAGTAAATTATGTTAAGGAATACTTGAACAGTTTCTTTCCCACTTCTGTAGTTGAAAAACAAACAATTGAGTCACTTAGGGTAATGGCAGATGCAGTTTCATGCGTGTCTACCACCCTGATAGTTTTATAGAACATCTCAGAGAATAAAGAAGCAGGTTTAATAACCATGAAAATGATTTGAATAATCCTGGAGCAATCATCATTTCTAATTTAGAAGTTTATATTCCTCTGTTGCTGAGATTTGAATTTGTGTTTCCAGTCCAAGTATTTATTTACTCATATTCTGCATTTTTTTCCTCACAAATTTCCTCTTATTTACAAAAAACATTTCTATAAAACTTTCTAGCCAACTGGATGCGATAAGTTACATCCCTGGTGTTTAAACTATCTTCTACATAGTTTGTTTTCCAGCTCTGCCTCCTTTGTTTGCTAGTTTCCACATCTGTGAAAGACCTTTTCACAACCTGGCATTGTAGGACCACAGAAGTTTGTGTTGGAAGGGACTCCAGTCCCACCTCCTACTTGCAGCAGAGTCACATTGCTCGGGGCTTTGTGCAACTGGGTCTTGAAAACACCCAGAGACTGAGGTAGCCCAACTCTATTGTGATCATAGTATCAAGTAGAAATCTCTGGTTTGAATTCAACTCTGTATTTAATATAAATCTATACTGTCTGACCAGTCTGATGGTCTTCTCTACTGTTCTTTTCTTTCTCTAATTTTTATTGTGCATGAAAAAGTGTATGAGTGAATAGATGTGCATATACACAAATATACTTCAAGTGTTTCTTTGCTCAGAAGAATGCCTACAGATTAGGAATTTATTTTCTGTTCTGCCAAGGTAAGATACAAACTAGTCTCCATTTCAGTGGGACAGGACATCTCATTTCATTAACCAAAAAATTAATGGCTCTGCTGGCAATTTGAGGAAAGTAACTTGCCGAAGAAGAGCCTTAAGTGTGAAAATGATAGAAGGCAAGAACAGCTTTGTACAATGAAGTGCACGAGAAAACATGTAAATGAAAAAGATAAAACTGTAAAAGCATACATTATTCATATCATGGTCTAGCTAAATAAGAATAATTAATCCCCTTTGTTTGCTCATTTGCTTTGATCTTATTCACAGAAAGGTACACAAACTGTCTGAACTTTTGAATTCCAACTTCTAACCTTATACTCTCATTCATGTTACATTTGGGACTATAAAAAACAAGATGGTACATAACCAAAGCATCACCTCTTTTTTTGTACACCCTAGGATCTAAGTCTAAGGGTTAGGTATCTATCATTTGACCTGTGTGTATGTTACTCTGTTATAAGAGAGGGGCTGGTTCCTTCTGCAACCATAAATCTCTGATGTGTGGCAGAATGATCATCCATATCATCTAGGTGTGCGCTGTTGGTGTCCTTGATATAAATGGATCATCTTGCAGCCAGTAATAATTCAAACCAAGCGTTTTTCAGGATTTCAGCAAATGGCTATAAAAAGCTCTATGTTCAGGATTGGATCATCCCTGTTGGGAAATCTTGTCCTCCTTTGGCACTCTGTCTTCAGAAAAAAGAAGTAAACAGATTTTTATAGGGTAGATTTTAATGTATTAGGAATTTTTCAGAGATTTTAAATGGATGCTTTGGTTTTAAGCAAGAACAGGGTCATCAAATGTGGCTTGAGAGAAAGGTCACTACACTGGTATTTGGGAAACTCTTACAGCAGCCTACAAATGATCCTTCCCCTGGACAGTGAATAATTTAGACTGGTACAGAGCTTATCACCTGAAGAACAGAAGGGGGATGAGGGAGAGATTTATCTCTTGGGGTCTGGTGATGACAACTGGAGTAGCTGCTTGGCTGAAAAAGGATCACTGGAAAAATGACAGATAAGGGTGGGTTAAGTGTTGCAAAATAGCAAGAAAAGAAGTGAGGAAAAAGAAAGGAAGGACATTTCCCTGATATTTCTAGTTCTGCTTTAATGCTCAGCCTGGAATTTGAGTCCTGTCTGGAGATTATGTGGTTAATCACAATCAAGGCTGTCCAACACCCACTGCTTTCTCCTTTCCTCATAATGATGCCTAATACATCCCTAGAAGCCTAGAGCTTCTCCAAACCAGTTCACCTTTTGTTTTCTAAGTGGATGGCTGAAATGCTTAGTTTTGAAGCTGAGAGAGGCCCAGTTTAGAAAGATGGCAGTGGTGGCTGGGAGGCAGCGTAAGTGAGGCTCACCTCATCAGCAGAGATGCCTTGTTGCTGCTGCACACAAAGCTACTGCTTTGTGATCCCAACCTGAAGCTTCTTGTGATGCATGAAAGACAGTAGTTTGAGTGGAAAGCCAAAATATTTTCCTTTTGTTTTCTGTTATGGAAAATATGTTTTTTTCCCCTGAAAGAACATGCCTTTTCCTATGACTGGTTTACTGGCATACCATTGAAAGAGGTAAAACAAAGGTGAAAAGATGTTGAGGGAGTTGGCCACAAGTATTAGAAAGCCTCAGGTGTGTTATAATTGGTGCCAGACTCAGCTGGTTGCCAGAGATTATAATTGCCAGCCCAAAGTTTGATGATTTGGCATCTCATGATTCCCTCTTCCCAGAGGGGGACAGGTGTGGGAAGAATGAGGCTGATTTCATCTTTTTGCCACCTGATGAGTCCCTGATGCAACAGGAATTTCCATGTGACCTGTGCTTGGTTTCACAAAGCAAAGGGCATTGGACAATGGCAGTGAATGCTCTACTGAGTCAAATTATTTCCAGGAATAATCCTTTTCTGTACAGGTAAGAGTTACTCTTACAACTTGCTTCTTATTTTCATCTATGATAATCTACTTAGTGCTCAAAAGTATGTTTTCTTAATATATACTTATTTCCTTTAAGTTATTTTCATTTAGATGAATGTTAACATCTGCTAGGAAGATTCCAACTTACTGCTGTGAATTATGAGCACCCCTAATTATATTTAATTCCTTCTCCTATAACAAGGAATAGTATCTATACTACATTCCTTCTCCTTAAGATCTTGACCTGCCCCAAGAGCTTTCTGTTTTTTTCAGAATAGTGTATTAATACTCTCAGGAGAAAATAAACCTAAAAGTACCTAAACTAGGCTAATATGGGTTTTATATTTTTTTAATCTATTTTTGGATTTTCTGCAATGACCAGTATATGTAATAAATAAAGCTGACGGCCAGTGCTTTGTCTGGAAGGGAATATTGACAATTCTGACCTTACAGTAAGTCTGAGAATATTAAAATACCATTTTCTGGTAAACCAGTCATTTAGCTGCTCAGGGAAAGGTAGGGCATTGCTTTCTGAGCAGCTGTTTCTGCTCTTAAGGCATCTAGTGGAAAACCATGAAAATGCATCAAGATTTCACTGTGCATGAGAAACCATTAAAGCTTTCAGTTACTAAACCTACAGAAGAAGAAAAGCATAGGAAGGTCTCATAGGTTGTGGCAGAGTTTAGAACTGAGTCATTGCTTAATCTCTATTGAGTTTCCTTCAAAAAAGAATCCCCCAAAACCAACAAAATCCCCCACAGCAGCACACTTTCATTCACTCAGTTGAAAAGGTAATATAATAACATTGGAGAAATACTAGATGTTAACATTTTTATAGCATAGTATTAATGTGTCCTCCAAGATGATTTGTATGGGGGTGAGGGGATGTCAAGAGGCCTTCCTTGTGAGCTCCTTCCAATTCGGGATATGCTGTGCTTCAAGGACTCCACAGCAGTTCACCAAATGTGCTGCAGGCCATCAGTGATCAGTCCCTGTGTTAGAGGGAAGCCCTGGCCCATCCTGCTCAGCCACAGCTCCAACTCGCTCTATGGTTTGGTGTTCAGGGCAGTGACAGTGAAGCTGCCAGTTTTGGGACAATCTGTAGAGTTTGTGCTTGCTTTGTGTTTGCTCAAGTTCTTTTCCCCTTCCATGTCACGAGTTAACACTTTGTCTGTTTCTTCTAATGCATATTTTATGACCTGGCTACTGTCTTCTAATTGTCTGAGCAACTCAAGCAGGTGGCCTGGTGGCTTTATAAATGCCACTGTGGTGACTAAAAGACACATTGCACTTGGCACCATTCTTCACAGTGTCTTCAGGGGTCTGGGATTGACTTGCTCTGGTGACAGAGCCAACATTTGCAATAGCCCTGTCCACTTTCTGCTAGCTTGGCAGCCTCTTGTTCTCTGCAAATCTACATGGGGACAAACTCGATATGAGATTTTAAATTAAAAACAGTAAAATCTACCCAATCTACCTAAGCCCGAAATGTGTTCCAGATTGGATTGACAAGGACTGCATAATAAAGCAGGGATGCAAACTGGAAATAAACTGAAAACTTAGCTCAGGATGGATGATTTTATGCTAAATACGATTTGTGGACTATACGGCGTGTGTTAAACTGAGATTCACTCAAGCTATTTCTGTCACTGGAATGGAAAAATAAATCATACTGTCTGGAACTGTTGCTTCAGAATAATACACAGGTTTTAGTGATGCTGTACTCCTCTTTCAGTATCTTGTTATTGCTACATTATTTAGAGCTTGCAGATATCCATCACATTACTCCATTTGCCGATTCAGTAGTCTATACAGAGCGTACATAAAATTAAGCATGTTTACATCCCACTAAGGTAACATAATTAGTTTCATGATTATTTCAATGTTTGTGTTCTCTATATGGATTTATTTCTCTTTCATATCAAGATACACAGATGAGGTCTTCAGTGTGTGCTCAGTGTGAGCAGTCCTGGTATTAGCTTCATTTCCAAGTTCTTAAGTTTCTTCTCTTTTTGGAGGAAACAAAAAATAATTCTGTAGACCAACCAAGATATGTTTTGAAATTGAACTTAATTTTATTGCAGAAAATCAGAAATTTCCGAAATAAATTAATCCAAATTTCAAATTTATCTAATGAAACTACACTTTTTATCAAATACGTGCATCCAGACCTAGACATTGTAAGAGGCCGTATGGGAAATTGTTTTTGTCCATAAGCATAGAGGACAAGATTTAGCTTCTGTGAAATCTGGCATTTTATTGGATTCAAGGAAGATATGACATTTTAAACAGTCAAAGAACTAAAATCTTTTTTCAATTCTTTTGGGGAACTGTGGTGGTAACTGAATGCTCTCACACAAAACCTATGACAGTCATAGCATTTTATCTCACTGTAAACTGATGTAAGCACTACTTTTGCCATCTTTAACCAGATACTCCACATGTAAAAGCCCTAAAAGACAAAGATTTTAAACAAATGGGTGTAGGAAGAAACAGAAGCAGGGGCAAGGGGAAGCCCTGACATGAAAAAAAGGTGAAAACCTGAGGAATCCTAGCAGATTGTATCAGCGTGGAAGAGGCACAAATCATCAATGTCTGTGAGATACATGTGTCATGCAGCCGACATGCATCACAATAGAGTTTGAACACTTTATTTGCATCACAATGCAATATTTTTTTCCTCCTGGACTGCCACATACTGCTGCACAGACATGAATGGGTTATTGGTCACATGCAGATCTGGCAGAATCCAACAGAAGTGGGTCACATAAGAGTTTCCAGGAGTGAAGTATTAAGAAAAAACATGCATAGCATAATGCTATTTCTATAGCCAAGGCTGCTTTTCAGTACTACCCCTTCTGAACTGCCTTGTTTAACTGGCGACTCAAGCTCTGATGAAATAAGCAACCTTCTTATACAAGTCAGTCCAAGGGGCAAGACTAACCGTAAGCAAAATGGCTCAACAGTGTCTGTAGTTTCACCACCTGTGAGAACGGAGAGAAAAGCTTGCAATACAGCACTAACTACTCCAGAGACAAGTGGTGATAATACAATGATGCTACTCCAAAACCTTCTTCAGCTGATGCTTTCACATCTGGCTTTCATGTAGGGATTTGTTTAATCTTTTGTTGATAACACGACAACAAACAAAGCTATTATTATAATAACATGATTACACATCTATTCAGTCTTTAGACTTATTGTCTAACTAACCTTTCCGACTAGGCAAGTGAGAATTTGTGAACGTTAACTTACAATAATCTTGCTTGCTTTGCACTAATATTTCATTGCTAATTAGCAGCATTTCCCCCCTGCAGAAACCCATTTAATAAAACATTGAATTTTTAATGTTTTTACTGGGGTAGGTGTAAGCCTTGTGCAAGCCTATGGATTAATACTTGTCTTTATTTTGCCCTTGCTGAAGCACATTACTGGTGTTATGGTCACCCTTGTCCTCTCAGACCATTCAGAATCTAATAAAAGCACTTCCATTGCTCTCTGAGACCTTGTTTTTACACTTAGCCTGCTATTTTAGAGCCAAGATGTATAAATTTAATAAAGAGATGCTCTTCTCAGTGATTCATTTATGATAGCAGAGGTGCCAACTTCCGTAAATCTGTCTAAAATAATGTTTGGAATTATTACTGAATTGTAGAGGTTTCATACACAGACATAAGCGAACTTACAAAGTTCCTTATTTGTACTCTGCAAAAATTTGAAGCCTTAATGAGTGTGATTTGTGGGCTGAGCTCATAGTTTGGAAGGTCTTTTTGTGGCTTGACTGGTGACGTGCTGATACAAATTATACAACTTTGACAGGATAAGGCAGGAGTAATTTTAATGTAGGATGGAGAATGCTTCACTACTCATAACTTTCGTTGCTCATTCCTGAGTTCAAGTCTTGGCCAGACTGGTAGCAACATAAGATGAAAATAGGACAGTTGTACCCCAAAGGCTTCTGCATTCCTTCAGTCTGTAAGGCCTTGTACTTGCATGTGTAGACAAAGATGCATTCAGATGCCAGTAGGCACATATGCATGCAATGACCTATTCTGTGCCTCTCTTGTGGGTTTTTATACATAAGCCAATCTTCCCTTCTTAGAAATACCCAGCTAAGAGGTCAGTGGTCTGCAGCCTGTACAAGTTGAAGGCCTCAAATTAGATGCAGAAGAGAACTAGCACAAGAACCTTGATAGAACGGAAAATTTGTTTTTCCACATGTGGAGATATAAAAAAAGAAATGAAATATCAAACTAGGTCAAAGTATAGCCAAGAAACTGTTGTGTCCTGAGGAAGAGCACTCCTAAAACTCTTAAAGTTTTCATTAGAGTGAACTTCATAAAACAGCCAATAGACTGTAACCCATCCTCTCCTTACAAAGACTTTGTTACAAAAGCAAACAAAAAATTTAGAACAACTACGACAAAAGCTGGGAAACAGACCATGCCAGACAAAGTAGAAGGTTCTTTTGTTGCCCTTGCATTTTGTTTCCATTGGATTTTGTACATTGGCCTGTCAGCCTCACTTCCATCCCAGGAAAGGTGATGGAACAGCTCATACCAGGGGCCGTCTCTAAGCATTTGGAGGACAAGAAGAAGATTGGGGCGGTCAACAGGGTTTCACCAAGGGGAAATAACACTTAGCCAAACTGATAGACTTGTATGACAGAATGACTGGCTGGGGAGATGAGGTAAGAGCAGTGGTTATTGTCTACTTGGACTTCAAGAAGGCTTCCAACGTTTCTAGTAACATTCTCATAGGTAAGATCAGAAAATGTGAGTTAAGTGAGTGGGCAGAGAGGTGAGTTAAGAACAGGCTGAATGGTAGAGCTCTTTTGTTATCGATGGCACTGAGCCTGGCTGGGAGCCCCTAGCTAGCAGTGTCCCAAAGCAGTCTGTACTGGGTCCAATCTTGTTTGACTTATTCATCTGTGACCTGGATGAAAGCACAGAGTGCACCCTCAGCAAATTTTATGATACCAAATTAGCTGGAGTGGCAGATACAACAGTGAGACCAGTGAGATGTGTAGGGAAGAAGTTCAACAAGGGCAAGTGCAGTGTCCTGCATCCGTGGAGGAATAACCAACCCTGTGCAACAGTACAGGTTGGAGGATGACCTGCTGGGAAGGAGATCTGCAGAGAAGGACGTGGGAGTCCAAGTGGATGGCTGATCATGAACCAGCAGTGTGTCCTTGAGACCAAGGCCAGTGGTATCCTGGGCTGCATTAGGAAGAGTGTGGCCAGCAGTTTGAGGAAGATGACGCCCCCCTCCACATGTGGAGCCACATCTTGAGTACTGCAGGTACTTATGGGCTCCCTGGTATAGGACACGGAGCTTTCACGAAGATGTATATGATTCTTCCAACTCACAGTCTTGGCATTCTGGTCAAGGCCCAGATTTGAAGCCAAAGCTTAAAGGTTGAGAGGATCTGCAGTTCTGCTTGAGCTATTCCAGACATGAGAGATTCATTGCAAAATATGAAGATGAGCTGTGTCCCAAACCTTCTGGATCCATGATTTCATGTCAGAGTTCACTAATTAGTGCCAGGAAGTGTGAAAAGTAGGAGGTGCAAGAAGACATTTCATGTTATGTTGACTTGTTACATAGTATGATACAAAGCACTGGGAAAAAAAGCTAGGGATGAAATACTCTCTCAAACTTAGTACATGAAGAGATACAGGACTTCACTAAATCACACTGCCTCTATCTTGAGCTTAAAGATGAGCTTGCATAGAGAGAGCAACCACAAGTATCCATGTTTTTCCAGGCTGAGGACAGGCTTTTTGGTGCCTAAATTACTTCTCCTGATGCCTTGGAATGTACACAGTATATTGTGAGTATAGGAATGCAGGCAGAGTATTCTGATATATTACTGCCCACTGCCATTAGGAGCAATGAGTGGAATTCTTAATTGTCACAGTCCTGCATTTTCAGAGTTCCTGACATACTAGAGTAAAGCTTTGATGACTCTCTCTCTGATTCATACTAGAAAATGTTCGTAGTTGCTTGATCTTCTAAACTATCTTGATAAATGAAGAATATGTTGAGAGAAATACAAATGAATGGGTCTAGGAAGTCATTGTGAGGAAATAGAAAATAGAGGATGCACAGAATTTCATGGTTTGTTTCCTTCCACGTGGAAATGGAAATTCCTGGACTTCAGACATTTTCCCCTCTCTCCCGTACATTCTTGGCCTTCATAGAAACAAAAAACTTGATTCAAGCTGAAATTCTACCTAAACCAGATATCTTTATACATGTTCCCTTCTGCTTTCTTTCCCTGGCCCCTGGCCCATCCCTGTGCTGGCTCTGGCTCCTGTGACAATACAGCAAGTCAGTTCTGCTCATCCAGCTGACAGAAAAATCACCGTAGCCAATAGATGAACCACTGCTTAATTTTTTTCCCTGGAAGCAATTTGAATCCTTTCTGTATTAGTGGGTGTGGAGAGTTGTTCATCTTCTTAAAACGACTTGGACATGAATCTGGATCCGTTTCTTGTGAGGAAGCTTAGGGACTCAGCCTGCTGACCTTCCTAAAAGGAGAGCATTTAAAAATACTCTCAACGATTTTATGGAAGTGTGAATATCTTCTATAGTATTATCAACTGTAGTAAAACGTCTCTACAGTGTCTGAAGAGGTAATTTTCTATTATCTGCTAGAAGCCTTTTAAGTAGGAGAAAAAGAGTGCTTCACAATTATGCTACTGGCTAAGGTTCATCCTGCAAACATAGAGAAGTACCACCTAGGGCTCTGACAAACACACATCTTTGAAGCACTCTGGTATTGAAGCAGCCCCTGTGGTAGCTCTGTACAACTTCTTATTGTGTTTGTTTTACATCATGCTTCAGAAGGAGATTCAATACGTTTCTCTCTCTTTTCTTTCTCTATTTTTTATTGGAAATAATGATGGACTCAGATTATTTGGATGCATTCTGTAATGAAGCACTCAAAATGTTATCTGCATTCAGTCCTGCCTGCCTCCTTCCATACTTTTTCTGTGAAGGAATTAAGCAATTACTGTACAGTGGGTGCCTCCAAGTGTTAGCGCAAATGCTTCCAGATGTAAATCAGCAGGGTGCGTAAGTATAAAAGACAGCAATAAGGAAGGAAAGGAAGATAGTATTCTGCCAACAGAGGCCATGTTTCAAAGTGGTATAAATATGTAAAAATATACCCTTATCTGAAAATGTAACGTATTTCAGAGCAAGGCTTGAGGATTGTTCTATTGCTGGAAGTGACGTTCATGTCAGGGCTGCTGGGATTTCTTTTGTACTGTTTTGGTGTCATGTTTTATCCATGGTCATTTCAGTTTTGTCCCATACAGACCCTGGAATTGAGCAATCTATACTTTGGAAGCTTCCTGTTTCTCTAACAGAGATCTTTAACCCTTGTTTGCTCAACAGCCCCTGAACTAGAGGGAGACAGTATCCAAAATGCATGCAACTCTGCCAGTAGAAATAGCTGCCCATGGACCACAGGTTGAAATCAACAGAATATGGCAATAAATAGCCATGGTTTCTGGTCCTTACTGTACCCCATCTGCAATGTCCTGGCGATGTCAAATGGCTCCTGATGGAAACTCTCTAGAGAGAAAAAGTACTCGGCGGTCTCTGGTGCTCCCCACTGTATAAGACAATTTCTAGCACTTATGCTTGTTTGGGCTCAGTGCTCCTGAAGGCTCTTGAAATTTGACCTCCACAACTGCAACAAGATGGCTGGAATCAGCCTCCTGCTTTCATGTTATCCTGGAGCAGCTTTTGGTGAATGAACAAAGGTGTCAGAAGGTTTCACCTCACATTCCCTCTACTTGCAAATCTCACACGATATCCCCTCTTTTTTGAGAAGAGTTGCAAGACTGATTTCATGGCCAAAGTTTCCTACCTTAAGGCTCTTTTTGTACATTTCTTCATCCCTTTTTCTTTCCTCTTCTGCCATCCTCTTTTTTGGGAAGCATGTACAGATTTCTCTGGTGGATTTTTTCAACATTAGTATAATAATTGCCTACACAGCTAACTATACCAAAAGCAATATTATGGAGGTCATTTATTAATTTTTTATGCATGTTAACTGTATAAATAACGATTTGCAAAATTAGGCAGAAGTTATATTAAATTGAGCAGTGGTTAATCTTGACACTGTTTATATTTCTCCTCTAAAATAATTAAACCTTCCTTTCATTTAGAAGACTCTGTCCAGACAGTTGTAATATGTTTAATATTTTTTTATTGGAAGTAATTTAACTTGGAATTTCACTAAATTAACTGCAAAGTGTAAACTTTATTTAAGATTCTCTACGTGAACATACAGTTATGTTAGTAAAGAATTAATGCTGTATGTCTTTGGAAGGGCATTACCTTGAGATTGTCAGCCAATTTCTCGTAGTATTAAGTGGTGAATCATTATTTAAATGTTAGGTCATCCTCCAACACACTTGTCCACATGCCAGGAGCTGAAAGACTGTGAATTGCTTTCATGTCAAATAGCCTGATGGATTAGTGTCTTTGGCTTCCAGAGCCTGCAAAGCCTAGGGATGAGGATGAAGGGAACAAAGGAGAAGGAAAGACATGGAACTGAGTACTAGAAAAGATTTTCAGAAGCATGTAGTGCTGGCCCTGAAATCCATCATGAAGCAGGACTTAAGATAAAACAAAAAGTTGATATGTTTCTAGTGAAACACTGAAAACATAATTAACTGTGAAACCAAGAGGGCTGGAGGGAGATTCAGAGCCACAGGTGGAGTTTGGTTTCCTCATTTTGGAAAATTGGCATCATTCTATGTTGAGATGAGCCAAACGTGAGCTCCAGGTAGAGCCCAGTCTGGGCAACTGTGTCTCACTGAGCTGCACCAATCCTTCATCTCAGCCCCTGCATAGTGGCTTCTGGAACACAGAAAACACCCTCAGGTTTACTGAAATTACCTTTGGGTTTCTGAGACTGATGGGGACAGAGAAATAGGGAGATAAGGTAACACAGATAGCATCCAGAATTCATATGTGTTCGCTGTTAGACATCCTGGGCGGTGCTTGCAGAAATGTGGCTGGGCAACTTTACATGCTCTGCTTACGTGCTCTGCTTACGTGCTCAGCTGTGCTCTAACAAGTGAAACGAAACGGTTTTGTTCCATTGTAACCTGTGCCCTCAGATCAACTGTTCTCGGTGTTATATTTTAGATGCCAGATCAAACACCTGTGTTCAGATGCATGCAATTCAACCTAAACTCTGATAATAACTCCAGCTTAAGTCTTAAAATGACTTAGAGAATTCTTCTTGAGTTTTCCTTTCATTCTGTCATAATCCTATTGTCACGGAGTTGACCAGATCAATCTATGTCCGTGACAGGGGCGACAGGCCTCTGGCCTCCCCCCCCACCCCAGTCCCACAAAAATGGGAAGGAAGGAAGGGAGGAAAAGAGCAGCGGCAACAATCTATGGAGGAAAACTTATTTTACTATAATATTGGAATACAAGATAACACAATATATACAATTTAATTGAAATTGAGATTAATAAATCAGACAAGATGAGAGAGAGAGAGAGTTCCCGGAACCGAGTCAAACCTGAAAAGCTTGGAACGGCTAGGAAAGCACCCTGCAGCACCCACTGCAAGGCAGCAAGAGAGCGCCCCCCCCACCCGGAAGGGCCAGATCCAGTGACTTCTGTAATGTACAGGGATAGGTACTTGGAACTGGGGCAGTGACACTTTAATGCCCCGTACACTACATGATGTTTTGATGTGGAATACTGAAACCCAAAAATAAAAAAACAAAAACAAAAACATAGAACTATGACACCTATTCAACTGTGACAAATGTGAGAAATCATTTTTGTCTCAGAAGTGGCTGCAGCAGACAGTGGCTTGAAATTCTCTTTGCTTATGAGTTTCAGCACCTAAAAGTTCCTCGGATAGAGAAGTACTCCCTGAAAGCAGATGTTTTTCAGTAGGAGACCTTCCTGCCTGGAGTTTACTTTTCATCCTTTCCTCAGTCTTTTATGTACAGATGAGAGTCTCTGCTGCTTTTCCATGGAAGTCTGGACATGCTTAAAACAGGGGAGGGCTTTTCTGCTCATATGTCTTTGAAGGTAGAAAACAATAAAAATGTCAAGTTATTGAATAAGTAAGTCCATTTATCAATGTATTCCCCGCAACAAAGGAATGGCCATTGTGAATGACCTGGGGTTGAGGCATAAGAACTCAGTGGATTGGAGTGGATCCACTGATTACAAATCCATAATTAAAATTTCTTAAGAATACATACACATACTTTGAAGACCAGTAATGCTTGTGATCTCATTTTAAATTTAAGTGAATTTCAAACATTTTAAAATTAGATAGAAAAACCAGGCATTATTTAAAAGGCAAAGGACTACATAATGTCCTCCTTTTTTTTGTGAAGAAATATAATTCGAGCTATAAAATCATTTGGCCACACTTGGACTTTTATTCACCTTAAATTCAGTAATGAAATGTTTGTAGCTGTTGAATAAAATACTTAATAGAAAAAAAAGTACTGAAATTCCTTCTTCCTAATATTCGGTTCCTGCAACTGGTTGATGACAAACTGCAAATGGGGAGTGAACATCTCCTTCCTCATGTTCTGGCATTGCACACAAGAATGGAAACTTTCCTTTTCTCCCCTGTGGTTAGCATGGAGGGAAAAACATCATAATTCACAACAGGTGCAAGCAATGGTTTAGCAAATTCCTTCCATTTTCAACTCTCAACAATTGGCCCAGTTTCATATGTGCATAAACTCTCAAATTGTAGGCTTATCAGCTAGTGACGTCGATTATATTTATGTACCTGAATACTCAAGAACATCTGCTGTATTGAAATTCATCATTCAAAAGACTTAATTAAAATAACATTGAATTGGAGACTCAGCATGCATTACCAAAGTGCGTATTTGTTTTGCTACAATCAATTAAAGCTGTATTCATGAAAACAACTCCTGGAACAAAATCTGTATGTTTAGTCCTTATGTTAATCTCCTCAGAATTTGTTTTCCTGTTTCAGAGGAAGTCAATTGAAGACTTTATTTTCTTTAATAAAACTGCAGAAGATGTTTTCATTAACTCAACGAGTGGTAAATCAGGATTGATGCCTGGTATAAACACTAAGAGAGAAAACTAGATTGAGGCATCTTAGTAAAAAAAAGTAACCTGTACTTCAAGTTGGCTGAGCATCTTTCCAGTTAAGATATTAGTGAGCATTAAAAAATGCTCATTGCAAACTAAGTATCAAAAAATGCTTTATCCTTTAAGCACATGTTCTCTCAGTTATCTACAATTCTTTCATTCATTTAAGAGATTAAGAAATCTAAGTACAATCAATAGCCTACTCACACATAATCTGATTTGTCTTCATCACCAATGGGGTGTCATTTATAATGTTACAGCTCACCACAGCTGCTTGTATTACATGCTGTTCTTGAGTTAGAATAGCAACTGTGTGCTGCATTTGGGTGTTATTACTTTTTTCTTTCTTTGATGAGAAAAGCTATATACACATGCACTTTCTTGAAATCACAGAATTGCAGGGGTTGGAAGGAACCTTGAGAGATCATCAAGACCAAGCCCTTCTGCTAAAGCTCTATTAAAGCTATAATAAGCTGCACAGGAAGACATCCAGACAGATCCTCAATATCTCCATAGAGGGAAACTGCACAACCTCTCTGAACAGACTTTTCCAGTGCTTCATTACCCTTACCTTCCACATGTTTGTATGGAACTCCGTATGTTCAACTTTTGGCCATTGCTCTTTGTCCTCTCACTGCACATCACTGAGAAGAGCCTGGCCTCATCCCTTTGCCTCCCACCTCCCTTTAGATATTTACAAATATTAACCAGACCCAACCCCCACACTCTTCCTCAGACTGAACAGACCCAAGCTACTCCGTCTTTCCTCATAAGAGATACTCCACACCCTTTATCATCTTTGTGCCTCTCAGTTGACCTCTTTCTAGATCTCCATCTTTTTTGAACTGCAGAGTCCAGAACTGGACACAGTACCCTAAATGTGGCCTCACCAGACAGAGTAGAGGGGATCATTCCCCTCAACCTGCTTTCTATGCTGCTTTTAATGCACCTAGATGAATAATCAAACATTTGGAAACCAACAATCATGTTTTCCATTTAGCAATGAAAATGTTCTACTTTCTTGCAAAATAAATGCTGAGAGATAGGCTGTGAAGTTTAGTGAAGGGTGAGAATGATGAATGGAGTTCATGGAGACAGGAACTAGAAAGCAATGGGATTTCATAGAATCATTATAACTGGGAAAAAAACACTGTGGGGAAGTTAGGTCACAGCTTGAACTGGTGATTGAGCACCTGGTGAAAGGTCATGGATGGCCTAGGGAGCACAGGAAAATTGTTTGCACCTGAGCTCTCAAAGTGATCAAAAGGTGTGGGCCCAGGATGGAGCCACCTTGAGCTCATATAAGGACCAGCCACTGAAGGGAGACTATCTCTTGGACCTTGGCTGCTTCTTGAGAAGGAGTGCTGCATAACCAGAGGGCCTCTTCACTATCTGGGTGAGTTCTATTCTTCTTTTTGTATATGACTGTTGGTCTACCTGTGAATATGTTGCCTGGTATTATCGGGAACCTGTTAGAAGAAATTTCACTTCTTCATAAACTGAACAAGCACTAAGATCATCTAGTCCAACCGTTGTCCTAACAATTTGTTATAAGGAAAAGGAGAGTTGGATAAATGAGGGTCACTAATCCTCTCAGTTGTTACCTCAGATCCCTCAGATGTAGGGCCTTGAACACGTCTTACCCTAAATGTACTACCACTTTTATTTTTTTTTTTTCTGAAGTGCTGCTGAAAATAACTGTTGAAGTGTGTGCTTGCAGTCAGACCTCTGAGAATGACTCTCATAGCAAACAAACTTCTGTAGTGAGCGAACTTGGTTGTTTTGGTTAGCTTGGATGACTTACTTAACTTGCAGTCAGTGATACAGACCCTGAGTACAAACAACTTCTTATGAAGATAAGAAGGAGGGAGAGGTGGGAAAGTCTTGGCTGAACCAAGAATTCCTTCTAGAGGAAATCTCAGGGAGGAAGGAGGAGCAGTAAGGAGAAGTGCAGCATCTCTCATTTTAATGGCTTTTTTGCCAGAGTCTACTTGTATGCAGGTCATGGCTGAGGTTTATAGTCAGAGCAGTGGAGATCTGCTTCACTGCCCGCAAGGAAGTATTGCTCTTGATGGGAAGTGTCAGAGAAGAACTGGGAAGATGGGAATAGGAATGATAAAATTGAATTGCTGGTGTTGTAGGGAGAGAAGTAATGGCTGTCTCACAGCAGTGGAAATGAATGTAATGAACAACTCATAAAAGGCTGTACTTGCCAGCAGTTGTCCAGGGAACCATTGGCCACACAGTTTCCATGGGATGCTTATTCCTGTCAGTGAAGTCTTCATATTAAGGACTAAGCAGAGGGCTATTTACTGGCCTTCACCTTTGAGACCCCAGGGGCCAACAGGATTTGGTTCAAGGACTGTATCACTTCATTCTTGCCCTCCATAGATCACTGGTTCAGCACCAGTGACTTGCAGGAAAAACTTTGCCATTTGGCAAATAAAATTGGATTTATTTTCATCCTTTTCCACAGTTTTGCACCCAAACTAAAGAACCCCTTTGCCTGCTGTGACTATTAGAAGCACAGATATGTTGCAGTTGGCTTTGTAAGGATTTAACATGTGCATGAGCACACGTATTGCATACCTGCACATAGATGTGCTGCCCTGGGAAGGGGAGGAGGAAAGAGCCGGAGTGGGCAGACCAAAGAAGATAAATGCTTTAAGTCTCTGGATGTAGTGTACATTTTGGAGAAAGTCAGGAGGCTAAGCAGAAATCACAAAAATTTTTTCCACTTAAATGATGAATTCTAATGATGAAGAGCTTTCTTGGTTGGTTTGAATAGTTCTAATTTTCAACAGACTCATCTCTGGTGGCTCATAAGATGCTTTTTCTTGGACCTCAGCTTCTTATATTCTGAAAACATAGGGCTATCAGACTATGCCAAAACTTGACTCCATCCTAATATGTGAGAAATTAGTACTCAAAAAATTACAAGAACACTAAGGTTTTTGCACCTTTGATATTAAACTTTCATGATGACAAAAGCTTATCAATAATTCCTCAGTAGTTGGAGATACCAGTTCCATTTTGAAGTTATATATTCACTTATAGGTATTATCATGGCACTTATTTGCACTGTAGTTATTCAATGCTTCAACCAAACCTCCCTCAGCAACAAATTCCATAGGCAAAGTTGTCCAGATGAAATGCTACTCTTTTTATGTTACAGATTTATGTACTTCTCCTTGCTCTTATATTAACCAGAAGGTACAAAGACTAAGAAAAAATAATGCAGGGAATAAGATTAATAGAAGCCAATATCACTTCAAACTGGCTGTTCTATAATTGCTGTGGCAAGAAAATGGCTGGATAAATGAAAACTTGTTCCAAGCCACTAAAGTGACAAGACGTATTATTCCTGGGGACAAGTGTTTACTCTGACAGATCTGTTACTTGCAACTTCAGTGCTTGATTGGAGCCCCTGATAATTTGTGTTCTGCTAAAATAAGTAGCCTGAAGTTAGTAATTTTTCTTCTTAATCTTTCTATTCAAAAGAATACCAGACACCTGGTGTTTCTCATCACAACTTGCAATATCAGATTGGAAAAGGATTATGTCTGTATGGTGATACTATGAAAATACAGTAAAGACAACCTTAAGCAGAAATGAAATAAAAATGTCTTGGGAAATTCAAAAATAGGTTTCAGCAAGATAAACAATAACAGTATTTTGGAGGATGAGTGGTTTCCCGAGTATAACATTAACCTTTCACCTTCAGAATATCAATATACAGTGGGATCCTATGACAAAGATTGATTTAAACAACTTTGCTCCCTTCTCTTCCAGTCCAAATGGTTCTACACTACTGATCCCTGAAACAGGAGAGGTCCTCAGATGTAGTGCCCTGCAGATGCAGCATCTCCTTCTGGCAAAATAAATACCGGGCACTTCAGAGCAGGGTTGAAGGTGACTCATGTTATTATTGGCTTTAATTAGCACTTCCACAAGCTGCAGAGTTCTTTACCTGCAGCTGAATTGCACTTGGAAAGGTGTGAAAAACCTATTGCCTTTGTAAACATCAAAGACATTCATTTCTAATCTGTGTGTTTTTTTTTTTTTTGTTTTTTTTTTTTTTTTTAAACCAAGCCCTCCTGTTGATCAGAAAAAGTGAGGGCAAACATCTGGGGGGGGCAGGGGGAAATAAGGCAACTTCGGAATATGAAATTTATAATTTATTATTCTAGAATGATATGCATTTATTATTTAGTTTGTTAGTTCTGTGAGACTTATGCCTATCCTCTTGCACCTAGCTTACAGTCAGTCTTTATAAATAAGTCATCACTGTTAATATTTGATAAGGGTAGTAGTAAGATCACTGAGCTATGATCAATGAGACTTTTTGATTCCTGATTTTTATTTTTTTTCCTCTGGCTTCCACTATTTTTACACTACTGGAATTCCACATGCTTTTTGGGGTCACTCCTCCCTCACAACACAAAGCAATGTAAAGATCACAATATTTGTATCTAAATGGTCTGGAGAATGAGGATAAATGCAGATTTCTGTGAACTCCTGTGCATGTGCTTTGTGAGAATGACTCATTCAGTCTTTGGATCTACTACACATGAAAATAGAAGTCATTACTTTGGTGTCACTGTGGAAAATGCTGCTTACACCAGCTTAAGATATTTCTGAAGATTACTGGTGGTCTCAGCTCAATAAGAATCACTTCCTGGGACCCTCCTTTCCTAAGCTGCTTTGTGCCCAATGTGCAGTAAAGACAGGTCAGTAAAGACAGGCCAGTGGCCAGTGTAAGGAGTGCCAGAAGGCTTTATTGTCCAAGCTATGGATAGGATGAACAGTTGTAGAGATTGGGCCACCAAGAGCTGCTGCGACCTTTGCAAAACCCTGGAGCTCAGGAGCCTGGGTACTGTCCAACAGTGCAGTGTGGCTTGTTTGGAAAAGTGAGGGGGAATTTTATAGCTGATGTTCAGCTCAGACATAGCTTTCTGGCTGGCAGCGTCATCTCAGAGCTACTAAAAGATAAAGGTTAGCCAGACCCAGTACTGTTTGTCAGGTCTTTCCTCTGTGTCTTCCTGCACATCTTTACTTGATTACCTCCCTGCTCCTTCTAGCCGTGCTATTTCTAATTCAGACCAGGATGGCACTGGCCTCTTGGCCACCTGGGCACACTTTTGCCTCAAGTTCAGCTTCAACCAATACCCCCAGGTCCTTTTCTTCACAGTTATCCAGGCACTCAGCCTCAAGCCTATGGTGCTGCATGGAGATGTTGTGGCTTAAATGCAGGACCCAGCACTTCAGCTTATTTAGATCCCTCCGAAGGGCCTCCCTACCCTCAGGCAGATCAACACCACCTCCCAACTCGGTGTCATCTGCAAACTTACTGAGGGTACACTCTATCCCTTCATCTAGGTCATCAATAAAGATATTAAATAAGATGGGCCCCAGTACCAACCCCTGGGGGACACCACTTATAACAGGTTGCCAGCTGGACTTAATTCCATTCACCGCAACCAATTGGGAATGGCCCTCTAGCCAGTTCCTTACCCAAAGAAGTGTACACCTGTCTGGGCCATGGCAGCCAATTTCCCTAGGAGAATACTGTGAGAGACTGTGCTGAAGGCTTTGCTGAAGTCTAGACAGACTGCATCAACAGACTTTCCCTTGTCTACCAGTCTGGTCACCCAGCCATAGAAGGAGATGAGGTTGGTCAAGCATGACCTCTCATGAACCTGCGCTGGCTGGGCCTGATCCTCTGAACGCCACACATGTCATGTTATTGCACTGAAGATGATTTGCTCTGTAACTTTCCCTGGTACTGAGGTCAGACTGACAGACCTGCAGTTCCCTGGGTCCTCCTTATGGCCCTTCTTGTAGATGGGAGTTGCATTGTCAAACTTCCAATCTTCTGGGACCTCTCCAGATAACCAGGCGTGCTGGTAGATGGCAGAGAGCAGCAATCACACCTGCCAGCTCCCTCAGCACCCTATGTTAGAGTATGTTTGGTCCCACTGACTTATGACAGTCCTGCTTTTTCAAAGGGATGCATTTTCTAGGATAAGAAGTCATGTGTCTTCATGCATGCCTTTCTGTCTCATATTTCTATGTATGAATTGGAGGGAGGTCTGGATTTTCCACTAAGCTAAGGAGTAGGAGGCATCTAAGGGTTTGTTCAGATCCAAGCTTAGGAGACCACGACAAATGAAACACTGTACTGTGTCCTAATCCTTCTGTGCATTAGTGCTTTGAGCCTCATCTGCTTTCTGAACAAAGCCCATATTTTTCATTTTTCTTCTATATTTCAGTAGATGATCTCAAGGCCTTTTCAGTTTGTAGCATATCCAGAGAGACTGGAGTGTACCAGAAAAGAACCTCTGTGTTCTTCTACTGCCCTTAGCATGGCTTGTATTTAATTGGAGTTAGAGAAATTGCATAAGCATCTAACAAAACATGGGCAAAGACTGAAAATACTGCTTTTCTGACAAGTTCCTCTCAAAATGTATTCTGAAAAGCAAATATACCTGACCTTTGAGATCTATCAGGACCCTTCCTGGGCATTTTTTGGAGGCCTTCTGCCAAGATTATTTTGAACAATAAGTGTGAGGTGAATAGCAAAGTAGAAGCAAACAAAAGGAAAGAAGCTGTTTCCATGTCTGTTCCCTCTGATTGTTCTATGGCTGAAGACATTTTGATCAGGGTTTCATTCACTTCTGTTGCCTCGCTTAGGAAGTTGTCCAACACCAGCCCATAGTGTTTACATTCACTGTTGTGACGCACCAGACAGGTGAGGGGAGACGAGTTGTCAGTGGATTAGTGAAATTCTTTCTACTTAGAGGAGAAAAGATGCTCTGGGGAGCTTAATTCTCTAAGCTATTCACCTGGTTTGCCTGAAGCAATTCCCCAGATCTAGCAAAAAAAAAAAAATTTTTTTTCCTTTCCTCCCTCACCTCCTTGCTTTTGTAGATACACTGAGCTTGGGAATACTCTGGGTTTTGTTCTCCTGTGCAGACATAAAATACATCAGTAATATCACTTTCTACTACCTTAATGATGGTTTAAAATGAGAAGAGTGTATTTATGACTGTGAAAAATATTATTTCTTATTCTTTCCTCTTTTTTTTTTTTTTAAATTCTTTTTTTTTTTTTAAATTTTTCCTATTATTTTACTTTTATAGTTTTGAATGATTTTTGCATTTGATTGAATTCCCTGACCTTGCAGAATTTGCTAGGAGAAATTTTCACCACCTTCTGTGTCATCAAAGACTTCATAGATACCGCTAATTACTCAAAGAAAGAATACTACATATATGTTTTAGTGCCTAGCTCTGCTCAGAACAGACCCTATCATCATTTCATTGAATGTAATTCCAGGGAAGGCAGTAAGAGTTTTGCACAGATGCATGTCCCTGTTGAATGGATAAATACCAGCTATTTGTTCATAAGCTATTGAATGGAAGAGAGAAAAAACTCATTTTAGGAGGAAACAATGACATGACACATCCTGCTTTTGCTAATCAGGCCATTGTACACATTTTACACGATAAGGAGAGGCCCTGTAAACCAGCAGGTCAAGGAAAGATGCCCTATGTATAATAACACCATTCAAAGTGAATGATCTGTGATGGGTGCTTTTGCATTTAAAACTTACATTCAGAGAGATCCATTATGCTGTGTATGAGGTATGCTATGTTAAACAGCACGTGTAAGTGTTAAGCAGGGATCTGCAGAATGCTTCAGCAAAGAATGTGCGTGGTGAGCCTTTGCTTTCTTTGTCGTGGCTGACAGCTGTGGCTCAAGGAGTGGTGCCCAGAGCTGTGCGCCTGAAACAGACAGCGCTAGGATGTGAACCTGAGTTGCAGAAGTAGGATGCGGTGACTGATAACTCCAAAGAGGGGCCCATATGGCAGCATGGCTGTACTTATAAATATTTCACATGTCAATTCACAAGGCTACAATCATCCCAAGCTGTTTGCGTTATTCTGAATAATTGCTAGCAAACTATAACAAAATATTTGTCATACTAGAGAAACACATAAATTTAACTGCTGAATATCCTGAGCTTTTCTCTAGATAATATATTTTTATTAGATTAATAAAAAAAACTAAAGGCAGCATGGTTGTAGGGAATTTGTAAATAATTACCTAGGAATAAACCCTTTGTATATTTTGTTGCAGAAGAGATTGTAGAACTTGGTGTCTTTTCCCTAGTGAGGAGAGGCTGATGTGACAGTAAAACAACATCAAGGCAGTCAAAGCCTGCTAAAACACTTGGTTTTATTTTCATCCATTAACGTTTGTACACGTGCTTATTTGATTTTTATTGGCTGTCATTGGTAATTAATAATGCACAGCCATGTTGATGCAGTTGACAGAATGGAGGGAATATGGTGCTTTCTACTTCACTGTCCTTACAAAATATTCAACATACTTCACAGGTCAAAATCCTGGGATGAAATTAGCTGCACTAAGAGAAGAAGAATTAGCAAACAGTAGTTTTCACTGTGCCAGTGAGAGGGTGAGGAGAATGAATTAGAACTTCCCAAATGGGTTTGCAGTTCTGTTGCTGATAATGGGCTTATTTCATCCTCCTAGTTATGGTGGACTCAGAAAAAAAGGTTAAGCAACTTGTGGCTGTTATGCATAATTTAATTTCCTCTTCCCCAGTTTGGAAATTTAAAATAGAAGAGAGTTTTGGGGGTCATATGAGATCCGTGGCATTTTGAAATAGGCTGTAATCAATTCTTATCTTTCAATTGCTTTTTACAATCTCTAAACTGCTGATGCTTGTATTTAAAAAAAAAAAAAAATCTCTATTAGTCAAGGATCAGAAATGACAGAACTGCACATACAGTGAGCAAAATTTAGACCCATTCATGCAATAATCCTTCTGTACAAACCTGCACATAATCTTTGTAATTCTGGGCAAAAAAGATATTTATAGCTTGTCAAATTTCCAAGGCTATTTCCTTGTCTTCTAACAATTGAAGGGTCAAACAGTCTCTGTCTCATAAACACCATCTTATATTGAGAAGAACTGGTTCTTCACTGTACCTCATAGGAAAGCACAGAGGAATCTGGTGTGGGCTGCTTAGTGAAGAGTAGTGAGGGAGTAATTTCAGTTTGCTAAGTTTTTAGTTGCTCAAAGCTTGTTTATACAATGTTTGGTGGTGACTGGAGTCTCTGCTAATAGTCTTCTGTTGCTCTTTCTGTGATGCATGCTGGAGCTCACAGATTCAACACCATATGCTCTGCTTTACTGAGGGACAGTGGAACGTCACTTAGAGAACCTAGAATATTAGGGAATTAACTTTTCAGGGTGAGCCTTTCAATTTTAGCCCATATCCTACACTAAAGATACAGACTGGAAGAAACCAACACCTGTGAAATAAATGCCTGGCAGATAATATCATGCTTTCAGTGGCAAGGACAGCAAAGCACAGCAATGGATTGCCTGGAAAGATTGTTCAGTCTCCAGCACTAGATGTCTTTAAGTATAGATGAGACAAACAGCTATAAGGAATTACTTGAGTTCAGTTTCCCCTTCCTTGAAGCAGGGAGATGCCCTTGGATAAGTTTTTCAATCCCTATTCTTCTCTACATCTATGATAAGAATTTGCAGAACTGGGGTTCAAGCCCATGGCTGTTATTTCCAGCAACCTTCAGGAATATCATCCAGGATTTCAAATGTCATACAGACTACTTCCAGGCTGCTCACTACTCCAATGCCGTGAAAATGCTCACCCCATCCTCACTGTCCCTTAATCCTGGTATGACCATGGAGGCGAAAGATAGAGTTACTCAGAAAATGTGTATGAGTTATAACTACACCATGTGAGCATTACAGATAGAGTGTAGATCATAATGGTGTGACAAGCTGTTGTACAAATGCTTTTTGCAGGCTGCTGCAAGATCACATCAGCTCTAGCAATGCAACTTGAATGACTGCTCACACTAGCACTAAGTTATGAAATTTCTCTCTCTACTTCTCTTTCCCTTGGGATTAATTAGGTTTTGCACCTCTTCTGTTCTTAAAATCTTGCATTCCATCTGGGATGCAATACCATGAAATTGTTAAGGATAGTAATGGCCAACTTATTGGATGGTCCTGTGTGGAGCCAGGAATTAGACTTAATGATCCTTATGTGTCCCTTCCAACTCGAGATATTCCATAATTTCTCTCAGAGTGGGATACATCTTTTAGACGTATTTGGAAAGCTCAGAATATCCTGACCATGTTTTAAAACAAAATTTAAATAATGGGTATAATAAAGCAACCTGAGGGTAGGAACAAGCTTTTTGTAGCAGTAGGCTTGTGATTGGCACTGTGTGCAAATGCCAGATAAGTGAAACATCAATTTCTCTTTAAATAGGAGCTGCTTTGAATTGAACCTATAATGTATAATTTGAAGGGGTTGGGAAGGTTCTCCCGACCACGATAAACAGTGGTGTGCTTCACTGTAACAAATCATATATTCTTTCTACCAGGAAAGGATTATTCTTGCTCTCAAATAGAGAAAGTTAAAATCTACAGCCACTTAACTACTAAAATGTGGTTAATATTAATTCTTAGAGGTGAATGTATTATTAATACCATAGGATACAGATCTTAACATATTTATGGAGAGTTCTCTTGCATTTGTGCTAGAACATACAGGAAAGAAATATTTAGCTGAAAGCATATAAACACTATCCAGGTTCTTAATCAGTACTGATGATCTCTACAGCCCTAAACAACGGACCAAACCTTAATTTCTCTGACTTCCAGCTTTTAATCTGGACCACTGAAGTATTCATAAATCTGTTTCACCTCCTAAATCCAGTAAAAAATGAAGTCACAACCTGCATGACATCTGAGATTTATTCTTTTGGTCTTCCAAGGATGAGATCAGAGCCATTAAAATCTAAGGCAAGGTGGATGGCTAATAAATCTGTTACTGATTTCTACGTAGATTGTGGTGTTGCAGTGATAATTTGCCAACAACACAAGCTGCAATTGAATGCAAAATGGTGATCTGTGGATAGCAAATGTATTGTTAAGGCTAAAAGGTGATGCTGCATGGCCAGAAGCCAGGCAAATGCAGAAGAGCCAGTTAGTTTGCTCCCTCCCTTGTAGGAAGGGAACTTGTGGGGAGCAATGAAAAAGAGAGGGACCAGAGACCTCAGCCCATCTAGGAGAACCAAGTATACCAATGGAGATAAATAACTTGTCTGTGAGAAGGGCAGAAAAGCAGCACCTAGTTTAAAGAGGGGGAGGTGGAATAGCTAAGAGCCTCTACATGAGATAAGGAACAACGTGGCAGGTAACCTCAACAGGTAATGGTTATGTTAAGAACAAAGAATTACTGGTTTTCAGGAGTAGCTCTTACACACTTGTGGAAATAATGGGGTAAATAAAGTTAAATCCACTCATTACCATGCTCTAATTTGAGTTAACTAAAATGAAATCTTACACTTCCTTCAGACTGGACAAGCTCTAAATAGGTGATCTGCACCTGTAGATATGAAACTATATGTACATCTAGCTTGCTCATGGAGGCTTTCTACCCAAAATGATTGTATGGAATGTACCTGATACAGCCATTCCTTCCCTTAAAAATGCTGCCAAAACTCACTTGGCTCATGTATTTCACTTGATTCTTTCTCAGAGAGGACAGTTAAGACAGTAACAATTTAATGAGTACGGATTTCTAGGGTCAAGAAAAACCTCAAATTGCAGGACCTCTCAAGGATTTTGAGGTTCATCAGGGTCTGATCTTCAGGAAGAGGCATGCAACTGAGGAAATAGAAATTCCCTGGTATCTCTGGCAGAATGATCTGAAACTTCATGTGTTCCAGATTGTCAGGCTTGTCAGCAACATTGTCATTCATGTCTGCTTGCAATGCATTGCCTCATGCAAACCAGCTATGTGCCAGCAGCCTCTTAGGAGAGAAATGTCAATTTGCACATGCCTGTGTGTAGGAACAGAAGTGTTATGTCATCAAGAGTCATGGGTGATTATCTTTGGGTTATCTCCTCCCAGCTTTCTATTCACAACTTATTGTGAAATAGCCCCTTATAAAATATGTGCACACAATTGAGCTTTTTGTTTTAGGTATATTTCTTCAGCTGTATACTCTCACGGCACATGTTGTTTTGGTTTATAGACTCACTCCACAACCCCAGAATCCCTGAAGCCTCATCTGAAGCAGTTATCTCTGTGTATTTCTATAGGATTTTTTGTGTAGGGTTTGTTTTCCAGCATCATTAAGAATATGCTCTCACCTTGAATATGCATTAAAAATATTCTGAGGCTGGAGTGTTTCTTTCAGGGAAATTGTGCCTTCTCCTGGGACACTAACCTTGTAGATACAGCCTCCTGCCATTGCATGTGGGGCTGCTCAGAAATGGCAGGAGGTTCCTCAGGCAGCTGCACTGTGCCTTCTGCACTGTGGAAGTCCTCCTCCTCAGGCAAGGTCAGATAGTCTGCAGAGCTACTGTGTGTTCAGGGGCTTGCAAACTGTGTGTACCACTGTGAGAAAGCAATGGAGAGAGGCTGACCTTGAAAATATTCTTTTAAATAAACAAAATGTGTCATCACTTTCAAGAGTGCTCTCAACATTAGTCATCTTGCTGCCTTCCTTCAAACTGCAGAATTGGTTGAAGTATGACATGGAATTACAGTCACTGGTGGATTCCTTTTCTTTTACTCACTTCTTCATTTCATTTGAGTCATTATTGAGCTTTTAAGGTATGTGTGAAGTCTTGCCTTATCTGGACCTCTCCCACTGCCTACATGTGAGTAAAACCATAATGGCTTTGAGGTATGCTTAAAAGGAGGGAGAATTTCCAGGGCTACAGGAAGGCAGGGACGCTGTTTGTCACTGAATGTAATAAGGTCATGTTCCCCCTTGTTCCCATTACTGCCAAAATCTGTTTCCTAACAACTTGCTAGGAATGTTTCTCCCTCCATGTAATGAAGGGTCCTTGCATTACAGAAAATGCAGAGTCACTCCTACTGGAAGCTGTGGGAATCTGAGGAAAGATGAGTGGTTTATTGCTAGGCAAGTAATGGAGGCAGCAGTTTTCAATACAGAGAATTGTTAATGTCATTAAAGAAGTCAGTGCCGGAGCTCGGTCACAGTACCATTACATTGCAGGCCCTACAATGCAAAGACTTATTTTAACTTTAGCACAGACTCAGATCTTAATGGATATGGGACTTCCTACAGTGTGCTTATCACAATGCACTTCAGTGAATTCAGCAGACATGATATCATACTTTGCCCAATGTTTAAAGTTCATGAGACGATTTTCTTGAACTGCTCCTACATTACATAATGAGGAGGAAGCACTCAATCAGCAAGTTTCTAATAATCTCTTCTGGAAGGTAAAACAAACATAGGCTAATAGACAAATCCTATCTCCAGCAAACAACCAGAGCAGCTGATTTATATGCTGGGAGATTTCTTAGGCGCAGGGAATTTGCTGAAAAGTATTCTCCTCCCTTTAAGTCACAGCACCACAAATATATTGGCACAGTAACACCCAAAACATCAGAAATGTCTGAAACCCTCCCAAACCTGATACACTTTCTTATGACTCTTGAGAATAGGATATACAGTTCTAAGCTGTGGTGCACTTTACAGCATTCACTCCTCTCTTGTCTTTAAGAGCTCTTTCACTGTCCACAAGTGTGATTCCCTACACATCAAAAAACAGTGAAGATCTCCCCTTGGCATACCCAAGGGGATTTTCTCCAAAGGAGAGCAGTACCAAAGCAGATTGGTACATAGTGGAGGATGGGCACTGGTGCTGTGCACTGCTTTATTTCTTTCAAAGCACGATGAGTGAGTTGTGCTAAGGATGTCTGCTATGTAAAACCACACCAGCATGCCAAGTACATTTCTGAGAGTCTCAAACTTAAGAAAAAAAAAAAACAACATCTAGGATATGTTCTAGTTGTGTCTCACTGTTGATTAAAAATACAAATAAAAAATCGCAACAGAAAGCACTTATGCAAATGTCTATGTAGATTAGGGGCAGCCCTGAGGCTCTTGGTAGATTGCCAAAGCAGAGCCCACAGCACTCTGAAGTTTGGGTCCCTTGATTAAAAAGCAAAGCAAAACACTTCCCCTCCTCAGGCAGCCTTTGCACAGAGCAGACTGCTCTCTTGCATGGCCTATCAGGCTGTCCAGAGCCTGGAAGAAAGGGCTCCAGAAGTACATTACATCTCATTGGAAACGTACACTTTGCTCTTGCCTGTAGGACTGATACAAAAAAAGTACACGTAATTAAAACCTGATCATGTGATTTAACAGCCATTACTGTCATTTTATTAGCAACCTGCCTTGCTCTGAAAATAGGGGGATTTTCTATCACAGCCCTTATTTGTTTTTGTCTTTGTGGTAAATATTACTGTAAACAATTAATAATTCCAATTAGTGAGAGGTTTTCAGTAATTCCAGCAGCTGTCTTTTCACAGGTTTTCTAGGATGCTGCAGGGGCCGATCAGATCATATAAATGTGCATATTAACAAAGGTTCATTAAGTAACTCTGTCTTTCTGAGCCTCTGGAAAAGAAGCAAAGCAGAGATGAGCCTTAGAAGTAAGCACACTGTTCTTTACTAAATTTGACAACGTACTGAAATCAGCAGCTTTTTAATAATCTACATTTAAGATGCAAATGTATCTTTTTAGATAGGAAAATCTAATGTATGAATAAAGATTTTAAATTGTTTTATTACTTCTTGATCGCTGTTGGCAAGGAAGGAATTAACATGCTAACAGCCTAATTGAGGGAAAGCCATATGCCTGAAATGTAGGCAAGGCTGAAGTTAAAAAGTTTAGTGAGATTAAGTTACATGGAAGAGGGTTCATTTAAAATAGACTAATTAATGACCTCAGAGGTAACTCTACCAGGTATCATATTGGCAGGAGAGGTGAACCATATTATCAACCTCTTTAGTGTAGTTTCCAATTATTGGTCTTTTCAACATCTTTATGGTGTAAAGGAAATGACTTAAGGCCACTGCTCCCATCTCAGGGTCATTTTGTTTCACTTTCTGTAGTCTGTGTTATAAAATGATAGTCCTACAGACAGCCTCTGACAGCCAAGAGGCTATTTCAATATTGTCAAAAGTGCAGGAAGTTATTTTTGTTTGAAATGCAAAAAAATGTAGAGTAGTAGTTCAGCTCTCCTTCTCCGATCATATAAGTCACTAAAACTGTAGAATAATTACTCTTTCCTCATGGATTGAACAGGGAGACAATGGCCTCAGACTGTCCTAGACCTGACATAAAGGAGGAGAGTTTGTAGAGAGAGAACAAATGTTTTATTCAGGTACCAGACGTAGCTGGAAAAAAAGGACAAGATGTTGGGCGCACAAATCTTTGGGAAAGATTAAAGAGATGGAAAGATTGATCAATTCTTGCAGTGATATGAACTGGCTAATAAAAGGAACTTCATGCCTTTATGAAATTTGCCTCTTTAGACCATCGTGGCTGCTGTTGCACAGCTATTTGAATCCGCTATTATGAAATGAGATGCTACAGGACGGATAGGCAGACAGAAATGGGCTGCAGCCATGTGGCTGCTTGGTAATCTGAGACTATGCCGTGTCTCACTAATTAGTGTGTAATAGCTGTGTACACTGGCTCATTTTGGGATGTCTTATCAAAGGGGGAGAAAGAACTGGGTTTAATTTAGCCATACAGAGGGACTGCATCTGTTTTCTCAGCCACTGTAGGATTATAATTGTTTCTAGATGACAGCAGTTCACATGCATAGAGGCTTTTTAATTATAACTGAAATGTCTTTTCAACCTAGGGAAATAATTTAATTTCAACACTATTATTATTATTTTTTGGCTTCATTTGAACTTCCTCAACTCTTTTTTCTGTCTTGTTCACAACTTAAATCTTTCCCCTTTCTACATAACTGACAGATTTTCTTTGTTCATTTCTGTCACTGATTTTTCTTTTGATTCACACAACAATTGCATAGTTCAGGTTTAAAGGTTATGAAAACCATGTTTTGGCACTGAACCAGTCTCATCTTTGGAAACGTTAGTCAAATACTCATTTAAAATTCCTTCTTTAGAAGGAGACATTGCTACCTAGGCCTCTGATTGTATTTTAAATTTTCTATCTCTGTGCTCATCTGATCTGAACTTGCTTTGCCCATTTCAAAATGTTCAAATTCTGTGATAATGCAAGGCTTACAGTGTTATGAGAGGATGAAATTCTCTTCTTTGTTCAGGACTTCATCCATAATTTACCTGTTTTGTATAACACTGCATGTTTCGGTACATCAAATGATGTCAGAAGAAGTCACCCATTGGAAAGAGGGCACCACTGAGAAGGAGTACAGGGAAACCCAGAATAACACAAAGCAGAAGGATCAGGAAAATGAATGTTCTTTACACTTGGGCACCAGGATAGGCAGACATAAAGCTGGTGGTTCAGCACCATTCAACAACTTTCAACATCTACTTGATCCTGTGGTGATAGGTCTCTTCTCCTTCCAGCAAGAATAAGTAGTCCAACCAGCACAAAGTGAAACCCTGGTTGTTCTGTGGCTGCAGAGAGAATATTCCTATGGATCCAATAGCTTTTGTATCAAACAGATGAAAACCAATAATTCTTTTTTTTTTTTTTAGAAAAAAAAAAAAAAAAAAGTGGTTGGAAAAATTTTATACTGCTGGCATTTGGATATTCTCTCTAGCCCTGCTAAGTGACTCCTGAGTATCAGTGAGACTCAGCCTCAGTACAGAAGGTTCTGCTTACAGACTGTATGATCTGGAAATGTAGGCCAGGAAGTACTGAGGATTTCACATCAAGAATTTACTAATACATAACTGTGAAGGCTGAAACCTGGGCACAGGAGGCTGAACATCCCACAGATAAACCAGAAAATTAGTTAGGCAGGGGATGAATCCGTGGATGAGACTTGAAACTAGACACAACTTCTAAGCTAAGCTCTTGGCTGGAGAGGATTGGATGAACTGTTAAACCTGCAAATAAGGAACGTGTTCCCTCTGTCAAAGGTCCCATATGTTCTAGACTGCTCTCATCTCCTTGGATGACAGCAACTGAAATGAAGCCAAAGGACAGATCTATCACCATTGTGCACAACAGCCTTTTGTACACAAGCAGAAGGATTACAGGCCTGGGAGTGACTGTACTTGCCAACTTTTCCACCTCTCTGTGGTATTTCCTCACCTTAGAGGTAGAATGATCCATCAGATTCTTTGTTCCCCTTTCCAGAGCAGAGCATGACAAGTTATGACTAGAACTAGAGACAAGGAGAGGAAAGGTGCTGCCATTGGTACAAGCCAATCTCAATTCCGTTGTGTACCAGCCAGAAGAAGTTGAGAAAGATGCTCTCAAAGAGCAGAAATGTCTTGTTCTCAAAAGAGACTGATCTATGCAATTGGAGGAAGTACAAACTCCACAAATGGGTGAGAGCTTAAGGGCTAGAAGGTAACAATGAGTGTCTCATTTCCATGCTCAATTTATGAAGGGTAATCTATTATAAGGAAAGGTAACCATTGGGACTTTGTCTAAACTTCTAGGAGAAAACAATAAACTAAGGGACTGATCCTTTGTTGTGTTTGGTCAACATCATTAGTATTCTCTGGGCTTAAAAATGTATAGGAACTGGCAGGAGCATGAGGATGGTGGTACGTACAAGCTAGTTTTTCAGATACATCTCATAGTGTTAAAATGGACAAATATGGTGTTTATAAGTAGGACAAAGAAGCAAGGATGTTGAGGTAGAGATATTCGGTGAATATGAAGTCACAGATTTTCTACATCTGGTTGGTTCCATAAGACAGGATTCAGGGAAGCTGGATGAGGGCTTTGAATTTTAAAGCAGTGCTCCATCTAGATTGGAGCATCTGGTTTATACGTGACCACATAACTTGGGAGACTATCTACTTTTGCAAGATAACTTATTGGATATTTCAGAAAGCTGCATACATATGTCTAATGTGAATGTTCCAAATGGGTCTTTGAAAGCATGTATATAAATTTTAAAACACTGGAAAAAGGAAAAGAGAATTAAAAAATCTTGCTATTCCACTATGTTTTGCATCCTATGGGAAGTGTTCGTGTAGCTTTTGTATATGAAGGTGGGACATACTGGAACATGACCTTCCAGTCTGACCACTGAAAAGATGTGGTGTAAACTGCAATTTTAAACACATAGAATAACAAGAAGCAACTGAAAGATAGTTCATAAAATGTTTCCTCCAGGGTCATCCGCAATGCTGACAGCAGTAAAGGAAAAAAATTTGTTTTGGAAATCTAGACAGGTAACATGAATCAAGTAGTATAAACAATGTGTGTAAGAGCACATCTCACTGGCTGACATATCGGTATCACGTGGAGGAGTGTGTGCCCAAAATAACAAAACTGCCAAGCGTTGTATCTTTGTTATTTTGTGTGGGAGAGCCTGTTAATCAGGTAATAGATAGTCTTCATTGTCTTGGATATGGTATTACTTCCAAACAGTAGACGTATACTTTTATCTCATCAACATGCTTTACTTCTGCATGTGAATGAGCTTCTCTGATCATGTGAAATCATCTTTACAATGTATTTTGTACTGATTTTGCAGTGAAAATTTATTTGTGAATGTAGAACTGAAAGGCAAAATGACAACGTCTATAATGAATTTTATTACACAATTTCTTCAGTAAGTTAAATAGTAGCAGAAAAATTTAAATCATTCTTCTGGAAAACAAAAATGGGTGCTTTCACTGAGCATTCATTTCAAGGGGAGGATAGTGTCTTGAAAAGGAGAAATTGCAGTAGTGCGTTATCTCTTTATGAGAAAGAATTCTGAAGTAAAATCTGAGATTTTAAAGAAAAGTGGGATAGAAAATGGTCAGTTTCTGGGGGCAGAAATATCTACAGGCACCAGTAACAAGCATCACCATTGCCTAGTAAAAAGTTTGCTGGAGAGATTCCTCTACTGTCTCTTGCGAAGATAAAGGAAAGAGCTATATTCAGGTCATATAAATTCTTCAAACACTTCAGCTTCCAAACTCTAGTAAGTCTTTCATGACCATGCATTAACTGAATTAAAAAATCATCAATTACCAGGTAAATAAAAGGTATGCTCTTCACAACGAAGGACCCAGCTTCAAGTTTGTCTTCCCACCTGTAGTGGTATGGCAGTTTTTCAGTGGAGCAGATGTAATTATTTTTTGACTGTGTTAAAACAAAAAATACTTTTCTCTTTCTCTTTGTTCCCACAGATGTGGGGACAATTTTTAGCTAAAGTTTCCTCAGAAAGATTCAGCCTAAGGGTAATTTGGGCAAGAGAAACCACATTCTAAATTTGTTTACTCTAAGAAGGAGATAAAAATTGCAACCTAGTAGAATTTGTCAGGCCTTCTTAAATATAGGTAGTGGTAATCCAAGCATGTGGCAAGAACCTGAAGTTCTTCACTTATAATCTATTACACACATTATGCACTGTTTTGATGTCCTGTAATTCAGAAAAAGTAATTGTTTAAATATCAAAGCACAATTAATGCAGTAATTAAGGTACAGAGTTAGATTTTGTTTCAATCCTACTTATAAAAGTAGCTCTCCTGCTCGCCTCTATGAACTTGGAGATGTCACTTCATGCAAAATTTAGTGTTCCCATAGGGATTTGCAGAAAATCCTACCTTTCCTCCTCTTCAGAGTATAAATTCTCTGGAAAAAAAAATTGCCATGTGTTGTGACTTTATAATACAAAGAACAGCAAAATCAGCAGCCATTAAAGGAATGTTAATAAACAAAACTACCTTACCTGTTTTCAGAAATCAATAATTCACTAATTTTATGAGCAGTAGCATTTATCCAGCTCAGCTCTTCAACTTAAATTGTAAATAGATTTTGACTATTAGCTTCATACATCATTATCACCCTGTTGCAACAGAACACAAAAATGAGGTATATTGCATCGCTATTTCTTTTTGATAGGGAAGTAGTCATGCATTTACTGACTGCAGTGGCATTGTTATTAGTGTTAATGGGATAAATGTACACAGCAGTGACACCATATACCCATAAAAATGGAAATATCCTATGCAACTATGCAAGATTTTAATGAGCCATCATTAACTGTAACGCTGCTTTCTGTTATTCAGATAACAGGATGCAACAATATCTCCACCATATTGGTCATGTCATCTCAGTCAAGCAGCAGGGGTGTAAGAACTGGAGGCTTCTCTGTGAGCTATTTCCAAAGTGCTTTTCAGGCCAAAGTCAACTTGTGAAGAACAGGCAGTAGCTATAAGCTGATGATAGTCATTTCTTGGGACAAAAACATGCCTGCTGTATTATTAGAGCCTGTCCACCTAGAATTGTACAGAAGACTAATATTTGGAAGACTGAAAAATGCTCTTCAAGTTAAGCAAAATCTAGGAACTGACCTCTGGGCAGAATTTTGCTTAATTTATGTTTGAGGTATTCTAAAGAGTTCTTCTTTAGTATCTCTAAAGTTCAGATAGGAAAAAAAAAACAACATCTTCAAAGGCAAACTGAAGCAATAAGAGGATGAGCACAGAATGAGAAAACTCTTATTTCCTCCTCATGCTTGTTGTAAATGGAGGTTTTGTTATCCAGTGGGAAATTTCTGCTCATGCCTTCATTCAAAACAAAAACTAAACCGAAACACAAAATCAGAAAAGTTGAAATTCAGGATTCTTGCACTTTTATCAAATTTATTATCTTCCTCTTTTTATGTAACTATCACCTGTGATACACGAGACAATTTGAACTGAAAGAAAAAAGAGCTTTCTGCTGATAAATAGAATGTTACAGTCTATTATCAGAATGCCTTTGCTACTTGATAGACAAATTTTGTTCAGTTCTTCCACAAGAATCAACACTCTCAAAAACCGTCCGTATTATGCTGATAAAGCAGGCCCTCAGAGTACTGTTTACTGACACTACCTTTTATATAAAGATATGCAGGGGTAATTAATCTGAAGGAAACTTTTACTATTGTCTTGTTTGGACAATTAAAAATGCCTTTTAGCAAAACAAAATGAATCAGGTTTTCCTTCTCAAGAAATTGAATGCTGTTGATTACTTCTGAACTGCTTTTGTCTGTTTTTCTTATATTCCTTTATTCTATTAAATAAAGGAATTGTTTCCTTCACTATCAAGTTTTAGCTAGAGAAGCCAGTCTTGCATATAAATACCAGTGTTGATTTATTTGGAAGGGAAAGTGATATGTAGAGAGGCTTTTATTTATTTATTCAGTCTAGAAAAGAGAAGGCTCTGGAGAGACCTCATTGCAGCCTTGAAGTATCTAAGGAGACATATAGGAAAAACTGGATGGGGACTCTTTACCAGGGAGTGTAAAGACAGAAAAAAGGGTAATGAATTGAAAGTAAAAGGAGGTATATTTAAATTAGACATCAGGAAGAAATTCTTTGCTCAGAGGGTGGTGAGGCAGTGGCACAGGCTGCCCAGAGATGTTGTGGGTGCCACATCCTTGGCGGTGTTCATGGCCAGGTTGGATGGGGCTTTAGGCAGCCAATGTAGTGGGTGTTGTCCCTATCCATGGCAATGTTTTGGAGCTCAGTGACCTTTAAGAGGCCTTCCAAGCTAAACCATTCCAAAATTCTATGATACTATGATATGTTCTGAACCCTGTGAGAGAAAATCTTTTATATTACAGGTCTGTTGTGGATAGTGGGCCAAGATAGAATGGAAAACCACTGGTATCATTGTTAGTTAGGGCTAAAGCCCTGTTTGTCTGAAGGAGCATTGTGTCATCCCCAGAAGAAGCCTGTTATGGAGGTTGAAGGTGGCATGCTGGCATTCATCTCCTCAGACTACTACCACAGCCTACATGCATGAATAAGAAAAGATTCTGCAGAGGTTTTATTTTTCTTCTAAATGGGCAGTAGGTGTTTACATGCTGTAAAAGCCCAGCTGTCTTTTATCTCTTCTTGGTCTCATTTCCCCTATAAAATGGGGAAAGTTCTTCCTCATCTCCCTGTACTTGCTTACCTCTCAGGGATGTTGTAAGGGTAACTAAGCTAAACTTCTTTCATACTTTCCAGTAAGTAAAATATGAAAGAAGTTGTATGAATACAATAAGAGATAGACAGAAGGATGAATATTATCCCTGAGGAGTAAAAACACCTGCCATTCCTGTGACAGCTGTAGAAACTACTGTAATAAATTTAGTAGCTTAAACAATAGAAAAGAAAGCTATTAAAGTGGGGGAAGCTGGCCAACAGATAAGGCCAGAGTCTGTTCAAATGCAGGTTTTCACCTGTACTTGCTCTTACTTTGGCATCTTTGCATTATTGTATTTTTTAACTTTATAAAGCACAGCCATTCCCTTTGTTATGTGTATTCTAGACTGTAACGCTATCTGGCTTATAAACATAGCATCCACTCAGAGAAATAGAGACTCAGGTCCACGTGCTGCACAGCAGTAGCAAAAAGCTCATCTCAGAGCCATCAGTGAGATGAACTGGCACTGGTGGTGGCTATACAGGGACAACCAGAAGAGCCACGTCCACTACCAAGAACCCCCACAGCTAAAGTCTCAGGACTTCTCTTCATTTGCAGTCAGCAGACTGAATTCTATAGGTAGGATTTGCAATGGGTTCAGTATTGTTTGTAAATTAGCTG
Organism: Tympanuchus pallidicinctus; assembly: GCF_026119805.1. NCBI lineage: Eukaryota > Metazoa > Chordata > Aves > Galliformes > Phasianidae > Tympanuchus > Tympanuchus pallidicinctus. The sequence goes on from NW_026294747.1 coordinate 50,335,931, forward strand.
GAAGTTGCCTGGTACAAAATAAATGCACTGACCAGTGATGATGTTTGTAGATGGAAAACATTTGGAAAATTCAGGGATGAAAAGGCAAAATCTGACCCATGTGCTACACAAAGGATTTGAACAGCCCACACAGTGAAATCCTCCTGACTGAGCAAGTATTATCCACAGATATTATTTTGTGTTGTGGAATGAAAAGATCTAAGAAAATCATGGACTGTTGGTGGTGAGTGTATTCATCTATTTCTAGAGAGGAAATAAGAGATTTTTTTTTTTTTCCTTGGCTAAGTAGCTCCTTAGTAATAGCTGAATTTTCCTGACATCCGTCCTGACATTCCTCCCTGTACCTGAGAAAAGCAGATGTTCTGTCAGGGTTATTTATACGTGTGTACAGGCATATCATAGCATCCTGGAGTGAGACTGGAAGAAGTGCAGAGCTCAGTGATTCACTAAGCCTGTCAATTTTATTCTGAACAAATATTCCATATAACAGCTGCAGTATCTGATCATAAAAAGTATGTGCTTTGTATCATAGCTCTGATGCACTGCTTTTTGTTATTATAGTCCTTAGTGGAGACTGGAGTGATACTCAATAAATTTCAGCTAGGGAAGTATTATTCAAGGTCTAAACAATATTTAGAGATTATCATTTTAATGAAAAATAGGTAATTTAAATGGATGGCATTTTATACTTGCAAATACCACACTGAGAAGAGTAGTGATGCTCACCATGTCTTTCAGGACAGTATACAGCCACATACATGAACATGAAAACTATAAACAAAACATCCCAAGTCACTACCCTTTCTCAGTCTGCAATAACAAGCATCTACCCAGCAAGCCATGGTAAGGAATGTCCCTCTGGTTGATTTAGAATCATAGAATCATGGAATCCTTTGAGTTGGAATGGATGTTAAATGTCATCTAGTCCAACTCTCCTGCAATGAACAGGGACATGAACAGCTCTGTCCGGTTGTTCAGGGGCTTATCCAACCTCACCTTGAAAATCTCCAGGAATGGGGCATCCACCATCCCTCTGGGCAACCTGTGCGAGTGCCTCACCGTCCTCACTGTAAAAGACTTTTTCCTCATATCTAACCTGAATCTCTCCCCTTAAAACTTGAAACCATTTCCCCTTGTCCTGTCACCACAGACCCCGTTAAAGAGTCTATCTTTTTCTTTCTTGTAACTCCTGTTTAGGTATTGAAAAGCTGCTATCAGGTCACCTTGCACCTCTCCTCCAGGCTGAACAGCCTGAGCTCTTTCAGCCTGAAAAGGTCAGCTGCCCTGCCAATATCCCTTCCTCACTTCTCCATCCCCAGCCTCCTGACTTTGGGACATAGTTAGAGAGAGTCCTGATTCTATGCAATCACTGCTCAGCACTGCATGAAATTTTGGTGCGAGATCAATGCTGCTCCAGCTACAAATGCAGAGTACAGCACTATATGGGCTACATGGGGAAAGATAAATCCATCCCAGCTAGACTGAGTACACTCTCCAAAACAAGGAATACACTCTCTGAAGTCAAGATACTACAAGTTTTAATACAAAAAAAAAAAAAATGGAAAAAAGCAAATGGGTATAAATTATAAATGGAGGCTGTACTGTACCTGCTTGCAGCATAAAATACAGCTGCTGCCGTCATTTCAAATTCTCCAAGACACCAGTACAAGCAATTACTGGAAGCACAGTGTATCACCCAAAATAATTAATATGGCTGTTGTGCCTGCCTCGTGCACTAACTTACCACAGGGAAAGGGTTTTTGGAGGACAGATTTGCTGATTCTGCTGTTGTTTGTTTAATGATATTGTTTGGCATCTATCCCTAGTTTACTAAGCAGGCTCAGGTTGTTATTTTGCAGCTCACAAGTAGGTTCAGCTAGAGGAAAGGAAAATTTCTGTTTTGTTTTGTTGCTCTGTGCACTGCTCTGTCACTCTGTGATGAATGCTTAGCTGTGTTCATATAACACTCGTGTCCCCAAGGACTGGAGTTGGTTGTCATTCATAAACCTTTCCTCATTGTGCTATACCTCATGTGAGGTCACATCCACCCTAGCTGGACCAGAAAGCCTCAGTCACAGTATGGACATCTGTAACACTCCTCACTGTACACAGAGGTGTTTGCTTCATTTTGTGCCCTCCTTTGTACCAAACCTGCAGCATGCAAAAAAGAGGTCTGGCTGCATTTTGCTACAAGCCACTTACAAACCACCGATCCTGACCAGTCTTGAAGGGTAATTTTCCCTTCCATACCTGTAGATCTCTCTAGGAGGTGCTGAATTTACCAAGAGTGTCATTTTAAAGGTGAAAGACTGTCATCTGTTACTCTGAACACTTTTTAGCGTGTGTTGTATGAAACGGCAAAAACAGATGAACTTTCTCACACACTGTATATACTGAGAGATAGCTGTGAAAATCCAACAATTTGTAGTTCTTTGAAATTACGCTTAATTAAAACATGCTGGCAAACCTTGGTAGTTCATGAGTTGATCTGTTGCAAGACAAAGTCAAGACATGATTTTTGTTTCCTTCTCTTTCAGTCAAATTGTGGTTGTAGTGCTCTTTATCTTGCATCTTAATTTAGCTTCACACCAACTGATTCTATATCCTTAATTAACCTTAATCTTTTCTCCCATTATTACAATATGCAGGATTTTTAATTATAAAAATTATTAAGAAATTAATTCAAGTCATTAATGAATTATTAATCCAAGCTCATAGTAAAAATGTAATAATGATTGTACGTGCCAGTATATGCTGTGTGACAGTTGCATAAGAGTTCTATCAGCTCGTTGAAACAGAATATTCAAGAAACAAGGGCATCCAGCATCTTACGTAGTCCTGGGAATGTGTTGTAGACTAAAGTGGTTGAAGTGTCTGCTTAACCTACCTGAAAAGATTTCTATATTTTATTTCTAAAGAGTGAAGACTATCCATGAGCTTATTTGTTCTAAAAATTCTTTTCCCCTCAACAGTCTGTGTTATATCTAACACGCTTCCCATTTAAGACATTGGTTTCTATTCTACAAGGAGGGAAAAACATGCATCTTTTCAGTACAGATTGCAGGGAGTTGCAACATACTGATTGTTCTGTGTGATGCATCTTATTACGTCTGATTTTTGCTAGGCTGCTTTGCACTTACTTGATTTGACATCTTGTACTTGGGATGTGGCAATCTGATGAAACATGACTGCTCATGCACAAACCACCAGAAGCACAGAAACCACTGAGATAATGTTGTTATATTTGGATCACTTTTTAAAAGGAATCTTCAAGTTTTCATTTCTTTTCCATCAACACTTTGCTAGTGATTCCAAGAGGCCGAATCACTGTGTGACCGTGTCCCTCTTCCTCAATTCCTATTGAAACTGGTCTTTAATTAAACCATTCTCATGCTAGGCTTCATATTCGACCTTAATTTTGTGCTTTAACCCTGACTAGACAAAAATTAGTGGCGAGTCCTTCCTAACTAAGGACAGGAGAAAAAATAGATCTTGAACCTGCCATTGGTCAACTCAAAGAAAATGGGCTGAAAATAGCAGCTAATAATGATTTCAGTACAGGAGAGACCTTCATGTCTTGGAAAAAGTCCAATGGAGGGCTACCACAATTATCAAGGGACAGGAGAACCCCTCCTATGAGGAAAGACTGGGACAACTGGACTGTTCAGCCTGGAAGAGAAGGTTCAGGGGAATCTTATCAATGTGTCTTAATTCATGAAAGGAGGGTGCAAAAAAGACAGAGACAGACTTTATTCAGTGGTGTGCAGTGCTAGGACATATTTCCTTAGATATTGTTGGAGGAGATTAATTTCCTATTTTCCTTAGCTACTCAGGCAGGTTAGAAGGATATACATCAAGATTTGCAGATCTTGACAGTCTATTAACTTGCAACTAGATCATACTGGGACAGAGACTTACAGCCTAAGTACATTGGGATCCTGATTCATCTGAGAATCTTTTGCACTTCACTGGGATCTGGATGTGTCCAAAACTGTTGACCATGAATTGAATGCCCCTCAAGCAAGACCTTTAGTGCTCCAGGTTTTGTTTTGTTTGCAACAAATACATAGGTGTCCACAGAGACTTGACAGGATCCTTTCTTTCTTTTTGTTTTCTTAGTTTCATTTCCCTGTAAAAATATTATCAGTTGCCTTCCTTCACTATTTTTTCCTAAAATTGCGAAGTTAGCTTTGCTGTGAGAAAATGGGCAAATTTAAAACTTCTGAAATTGGTTTCTCAGAAAACACCTCTGTGAGTGTCACAGGGAGGAACCCTGGAAAAACAGTGGCATCTTAAGTGTTGTCATCAAACTTCTTCAGCGTGTTAAGTTATGCAATTTTGCATATAATCTCTAGTATAGTTAAAAGAAGAAGGAAGTATCTGGACAAGGAATGGTAAATATAGATCAACAGATAATGATATTCCCTTCAGTCACGCTTACTCGCAAGAGCTTTGGAGTCTTTATGTTACGCATTTAGAATAATATCCACCTGAAAAAGCTATGGCTGGCTGTAATTACAGGATGCAAACTGACTGATTTGGCATTGAAGAATGTTCCCTATTTAAAAACAGTAAGAGCAGAGGGCTGTAAGGTTGTTTATCTCTTCGTTTATTTCTCAATTTTTCTTTGATTGTTTGTGTGTGTCACTTCTCATTTTCACTAATTTGGAGAGGTGACAGAACTGTACTTCTGTTACTGTCTGGCTTAATTATGCCATTTGAATTTTTGTAGAGGTTACATAGCACTTTTTTCCCTTTTCTCTTTGATCTGCAGTGTTCTTAAGAGTGTAACAGAAGGGAATCAGAAATGATATGCCAAAATACAGTGATACAACAAATTTCTTCTTGTAGTCTTCAGTAATGGCCTTGTCTGTGGAGGGCAAAAGTGTCTAAAAGATCATGTATGCTACTAAAGGAGTTAGTGTTCCTTATTATAAACACAGTAGGCTGTTTCTTTCTACAAATGTTCCCAGTCATTACTACTGTTTACTTTTTTTGAAAATGTAAAAAGCTCATTTCTCCTGCCTGCAGCACAAGACACGAGCTAATGATGCTTTGCAAAGAATTTCAATCTTTCTGACACAAGAGTGATTCTTGCCTAACAATATGTCAGATTCAAAGTTATCTTTACTGACATTTCCAAGAGTAGCTACTGGCAAGTTAATTCTGGATATGGATTCACTTACAATTCTTGAAAATACTTGCAACCAAGACACTGGGTTAAAAAGGCAATCCAAAGATTCTTTCTACTTTTAAACACGTCTTTAAATGACGTTAATGGAGTTACATCTTTCAGAAGCTGATCTGAATATGGCCCTAAGCATTTTTTATAGCTGCATGCCGAGTCTTGATCCTATATGCTCTGTGCTTCCAAGCCTCCCATACAGCTGCCTCTTTCATTAAAGCATAATCATATGAGCAGAGGAGCAGCCCAATTACTCAGTGTTACAGTGGTGGGAAGCAGCAGCAAACCCTGAACTAATATTAAGTTTGGATATTTTCTTAATCTATCATTTCTATAAATCACATGAATTCTAGGCTTTCCTCATTAAGTGCTGTCATATATCTACGTTGTACTGATGTCTTATGGTATAGGAGTTGGTATGAGACATAATTTATTCTTATTTCTGATCTAAACTGGCTTTGAATCTGAATATGGCAGTAACATGCATGCATTAACCACAAAATGCCCTCTAACCTTGTTGAATATATGCTCTCAAAGATTATGTCAGGATCATTCTATTTACTGGAAAGCGATGCATATAATGCAAGAGAGAAGGCTGGATATTTTTTATGTCACTCAGCAGGTTACTACCAGTACTTAAAACTGGAATTGAGCGATAATGCTAGAGGCTTCATTGAAATTCAGAATGAGGTAAATGAATAGAAATTACATTTTCCAGAAAATAACAAAGGCTTCAGGACTCATTGTGAGCTCACTGTAGGTATATACTGCTGCAATGCCATTGACATTGGAAAAAATCTACTGGATATGCACTGTTGTAACTGATACTGAAATTGGTTCTTTGATATTAATTAAATAGTATGTCAATGTGAAATGGCATGATTATGATAATTTGGGTCCTTTTCATGGATGTTTCTTAAAGGAGGAGAAAGCAAGAGAGCTAATGGAGGAATGGAAATAGATTTCCTAATTCAGGTGCATTACTGCGGCTTTTTTAATTTGTTCCTTCTAAAAGGAATCAAAGCCAGAAGATGTCTTTACATATCAACACAGATAATACAAACATTTCAGGAAAATTCATTTTTAGATTCTTATTTTTAAAACACCTTTTTTTTATTCAAACTTTCTGTTCCTCCTCCCTGGCTTCCCCAGTGGGAATATTCATTACATGTTGGTTTTGGTACTTCTTGTGTACTTTTTCCCATAGCATTAAGCTGCTATGTTGAAACAGCTGCTGAAACTTGTTTTACCATAGCACATTAAGCATTCTGTGCAATGCCAGCAACTGGCTTTTGCAGGATAGGAAGGCAGATGGAGTACTGAACTGTGGTACCTAGACTCACATGTTGGAACTTGACCCTAGACTTGACCTGGGCTCCATTGTCTTTTCTTTTTGTCATGTATGTGGATAGACTAAGGTGTACAAATCAACAGCACTCACTGAGGAGAGGAAGAATCCTGTCCGGCAGGAATAGCTACATCCCACACTCCACAAATTGTACATGTGGTGGCAAATCTCCTGGTGCTTAAGCTTTTCACTTTCCTAGCAGAGTTTCTGTAGCTGGGACAATCCAATACCTCCCCTTTGGCTGCAATATGTCGAGAAGCTTTGGGCTAGCTCCAGTTCCCATCCTAATCATTTCAACTTTGCATCTCCTGAAAGAATGAGGCACGATTTCTGCTCCCTCGTTTCAATTAGTCTATTGCTATCACCAACATCAGATATTTCAGATTAATTCATCTTGCTGAAATCTATGTCACAGCAATAAAAGTTTATCATCCTGACTCTCACTGCAGTCAAAAAAGGCTTGCTCAATGTGTTTAGGAGAGTGAAGGTGTGATATGTATGAAGAAATGTAGGTGCCTTCTTTGGGGTGAGCTGAATCATTGATCATCCTCTCTGTGACAGAGTTGACTGGATGGGACTTAGACAGCCTGCAGTGATGTAGGCAGCTGTGTTATAGGCACCAACATAGAGATGAGATGAATCTTGTCCTTTTTGTGATTGCAGACAGCAGAAATCATGATAGAGCTGCACAGAAGTCCAGAGCACAGCAGTGCCAGCGCAGCTTTTTGGCTGAGGATTTTTTGACTTAAAAGCTGATAAGAAGCAAGTGTATATTGGTCAGAACCAATTACGTTCTCTTATAGTAAAAAATCAACAGTGAAAATCATCTTTAAATAAAGGCTTTTCTCCAGGACATAATACAGCAGTAGTGATTTTCCCTTTTCTCACTGCTAAAACACTCTATTAAACTACCCCCAGGGAGAAGAGACCATCTGCATGCCACCCCATTAGTTCTGCTGTGTGGGACTCTTCTTATCACAGTGTAGAATCTCATGCATTTTCCTAGAATAAAGAATACTTTGCCTTTATGGAGAAACCATGGGATCTTTTATTTGCTTAGTGCTTTCCTTGCAGCCAACATGAATAACAGTACAATAACATTTATTTTGCCATTAGAGTGCTAAGAAATTACGTTCATTCAAGTATAGTACTTTCCTCATCCTCTGCAAAATCCTGGAACTGATGGAAATATTTTCTACTGTTTTAGAAATAAATTAGTTGCCTCTGAATGATGTGTATCTCTGACTGAACTCCACTAAAGCAAGATTTACCTGGAGATTTATTGCAGCTTTGCCTTTTTGTTTCCCCACGGGAAAGTTCACAAATGATGCAGCAATCTTGTTCCAGTAATAATGTGCTTAAACACACTTCACGGATTACTTGGTATTCAGGATGCTCTATCTGTGTGAAGAGAAAATATAGCTGGTTGGTAAAACCAAGCTGAGATTTTCAAAGTATATGACCATGAATGTTTAGCAGGACAAACTGTTGCTTGCATCTCATTCAGACAATGACCACACACAAAGTACCTGCATTGAAATCAGTGCCTTAGCTTGAGAGTTGCAAAGCAATAGAAAGTGGTGAGTGGAATCTCAGTGCCTTTTGTTGAGGAACAGAACAGCATTTCATTGGGAAGTAATTTGAATCATGCTAGTTCTGAGAGTAGTAACTAAGTTCAAGAATCCTAATTCCTAGTTCTTTTTCAATAGATCGCTTTTCTGATTTTTGGCCTCTCAGGGAAGGTGAAAGTGAGGACATAAGCACATAACTTATGTCCTCCTTCAATCAGTAGACGCGTAGTAAATAGACCTAGCTCATCGTTTGTCCATCTGCTACCATGGCTATTTGCCCCGGAAGCAATTGAGCTGCCCTGGGGTATGCTGTGCACTGGAAAGTGAGCTCAGTCTCTCAGAAAGGTTAATGGGCTTGGGACCACCCTGGGGATTCCCAGCTTTATGCTAACACTGTCTACCATTGCCCCTACTACCTCAGAATCTTCCAGTTCGTACTGTGGGCTTCCCTTTAGGGGATTTTGTACCGTGGACTTCTGCACATTCCAGAAATGTTATCCAAGCTGGGCTTCTGTGTTTCTGCATGTATGGTAGCATGGTCAGTGCCCAAACGGGGTCCACTTTCCAGTTTTCGATGATTGGATTCACTGTAATGTGATTAGACAAGGGTGTGATTTTAAAATCTGACTTCAGCTGGAGCCACTGGGGATACTTCTGAATGTTAAGCATCCAGTGTTTGGCATATTTGTCTTAAAGGACCAAAAGAATTTCAAATGCAGTAAATTCCTGCAGGGGGTGGCAGTGATTGAGCAACAAACCCAATGCCCCAACATCAGAGCCTCAACATCAGTAAGTCCAAACAAATCAAGTATGCTGGCTTTTGTTTCCTGAAGCCTTCCAGCAAAAACTAATGGTTTGTGCATGGCTTTAATCCCAGTACTTTCCAGCTCCCAGTTTCTGTTTCATTTATTAGTCACATTTCTGTATTGTGAGTAGCTTTAAGCTGTAATGCTTGTGGAGAATGAAAAAAAGACTTAGTCCACAGAGAATAGTCCTCATGTATAGCTTTTGTTGAGACTACATGAGGGCATTAGGCTTTTTAACACAAAATGCTGATGCCTTTGGAAAGAGTGGAGCCATTTCTCTCTGTGAAATACAAAGGGCTTGATCCCAATCTTATTTATAATGAAGCAAATTAATAGTGACTGACAGGAACTCAGGAACTACTGCTCCATTTCAAGCCAGAAATCCAACTCTCTCAAGGCTGTCTATGACCTGGCTAGTAGCAGTTACATTAAAGGACGTGACAAGAAAGGCTTTAGTAACAAATACAGTATGACTTGCCTATAGAGAAGACTCCTTCTTCACCTCCAATTCAAAGATTGGTTTATGTCTTGAAATATGAGCATCTGTGCCATCTCCAAAGGCTCATACAAGTTACTGTTAGTCACTGTCATTTTAACTTCATTTTCTTATGAACAGATTCTTCAATTTCAGTGAAGTCAAGGTATTACGTCATTGTAGTGGCCATAAAGTCCAATATTAATCTCATGAGCCTGACAGAAACTGTTTGACCTGATACATGAGATCTAGATAGAAAAGTAAACAACAGACTTCCAGGAAAGCAAGCATGCCCTTATTCACTCCCTAGGTTAGGCAGGCTTTGTTTTACATGTACATGGGGACACACCTGTTGTGTACGTAGCAAGATTGATCATATATGAACATCTGGAATTCATGCAAATGCCTCCTCAATCAAACACTAAAAGCCTGGTTTTATAGCATTCCACCAGCTGTGTTAAAACACAACTGACATCGTATCTGCACTCCAGCTGCCCTTGTACCCACAGGTCTCTTCTTCCCCAGTGAGATTCACTGTCTTTCTCTACAGAGACATCTGGAGAAAGAAGACAAAAATAGAGAAACCTCCTCCTGCACAAAGATAAACTAATTTGATCAGAAAAACGTGTTCCCTTACAAGCAGCTGTGAAAAGTCACATACAAACCAAGGTGGTTTGCTTTTGTGAAGGTCTGCATGAACATTTCTTTCCTAGATTTTCAAGCCACATGGATTTAAAAAGAGATTAGATCTATGACTGTATATGAATGGTTCCTGATGTTAAGAAAGCACTTTGAGAGGACCTTCACTATTTCATACAGTATCATCACCTGTATGCCAAATAAAAGGTGATTCTGTCTGTGGACAACTTATACTTCTATCCAAATTTCCTTCCTTGTCTCCTTCAGTCTCATCCCCCACTATGTTCCTAGAGCTCTTCTGCCTCTGCTTTCTGGATATGTTTCATGCAGTACATGTCCCACTGAGATAATCACTTGCAAGCGCTTAGGAATAGAGAGAAAACAGTGGGAAACTGAACTAAGCAGGCTCAGGTAACTTGAATAAGAGACTGAAAATGTCACTACTTTGTTGTGGCATCTGTGTTTTCCATTAGGTCTGTGCAACTCAAAAACAATGAACAACTTGTCAGGTGGGAAAAAATATGTATTATTTTCCACATATTTTTACAATAGGTAGAACTGTTGAGAACTTACTAGAAAAGAATGGATATTAGAAACTGGAGATTGCAGAAAACTGTAAAAGAAGGAAAAGAACAAATATATAGCCTTTGGTATTATGGTTATTAAAAACAAAAGAAGTAAAGAAATATCAATGATGGTACTAGTACCTTACCAGATAGAATTAGAGAAAGGATACATCTTTACATTCTACGTGTGGGACAAAACCATATCCTTTAGCAATGTTATCCAATGAAGAGAAAACTGTTTTCTGTCAATTATTACAAAAGAAACAAAATTAAATTGATATTGAGTATATAACTAGGTAACTTGAAAGCAAAATTCATGGAAGAGTTATCTGGGAAGATTTTATATTTTTGATTGAGAAGATCCAGAAGGCTGAAGGGAAACTAGTGTTGATCTAATACTTAAAATAGTGTACTTGAGAGGACCCTGACATTCTTCTCAAGCTAAATAATGCCTGGCTAGCATTGGTTTCAATTAACTTAGAAAGAAAGGAGGCTAAAATAACAAGGCTTTGTTAGGGGGAAATGAGTCTTGTCAAACTTACAAGCTTATGTCTCCAAACTTGTTTGATAAAGGTCACAATGTTGATACAGTGCACATGTCCAGATATTCAAAGGATCATAGTTTGGCTGTAGGTCTCACGGTAAAACAAGCATCGTGCTGCAGAGTAGTTAAAATCTGACTACTCCTTCCCTAACAGAGATGCATTGTTGCTTTGTTGTGTATCAGGTACTCAGGCTTCCTAAGGCATTTGGCTTGGGATGCATGCCGTTTGAGAAGTGAAAAGTATGATTAAAATGCTCTTGATACACCTAAAATGGATATAAATGGCTGTCTCACAATATGATTATAGATTAGATCACTAGAAAGTACATGAATTTCTGCTGAGAGCTGTTCATCTTCCTGAACTCTTGAACATTGTTGATGATCTGAAAGAAAACTCAAAATCATTTCTGACAGAATTTGCAGATGACATGTGGGATGGCATGACAAATAACGAAGAAGACAAATTACAGATAGGGAATTATCTGGATAGCATGAGAAGTGGGTTGCTGCAAAAACAGTATATTTTTATACAGATAAGATCCTAACCAGACATTCGGGAGTGAAGAATGTTGGTTCCACTTCAGCGCTAGGAAGTAGTCTTTAAAAATAAGTCACTGATCCCAACAAATGATCATCCAACAGTAGGAAATGCTATGGCAAAAATACCTCGCTGTGTACATAGAGTAACTGAAGATTACTGGAATGTTAGATATACTTTTGTGAATAAGGTGGATGATAGGTAAATCCACATTTGAAGCAAGGGATATGATGCAATAGTAAATTATTCACTGTATCAACTTTAAGAGTTTACTTTTATTATTGAAAAAACATAATGATATTTCTATTAAGGACCAGATCAAATAAGAAGTTCCATGGTCAGTATTTTTCTCAAGGCCAGACTGCAAGATATCTTTTGATTCATAATCTATGTGTGAAGTCTGCTAGGGGGGTGTTAGGTGATATTTTTTTCAAATACTGAATTGGACCAGTTCCTCAAAAGAGAACACCACTTCTGAAATTGAATAAAATTGCTTAATCTATCATATAATATTAAATGCACTGTTCAAAACCCAAGGGAATTAGAATGAATTATTCCACATATTTCACTGGCTTATGGGTAGGCCTTTTAAAGAGCAATTCCAGGAACACCAGACATTCTAGAAAATATCCACATAGCATGTGGGCTCCTCCAAATGCTACTCCATATCACTGAGATATAGCAACCGTATCTGAAATTTATGATGGCTTATGAAGTAAACAAAATCCTCAGCTGAATTACAGGCCAGTACTTGCTTCAGTACTTTCTGTGATCTTGCATTTATGATTTTGTATCATTTTCTTACACCACTGAAGTGTAAATTTCATGAATAAATTCTATTATCTCTTGAACTTTGCTGATTAAAAAGAGGAACACGTATATGATTTCAAAATAGTTAAATTCATTCTTCTCACATATCACAGGAAGAGCTGCATGAACAATCCATACTGAATAATTTACTCAGTAAATTTATAGTTTTTAAGGTGACTTTTTAAAATAAGGACCTAAGTTATTTGCTACTGCCAGATGAATCTTTTTGAGATGAAACATGCAAGCAGAGCTGCTAAAAATTAATTTCCTCTGAGTCTCTCTGCAAGCATTCAATATTGGAACTGTAGGACTGATCACTTAATTGTTGATTGCCTCTATTCTCTCATTAGATTTCTGTCCACAATCTCCACCTCATCCCTTGCATTGATAATTCCTGATGTCTGTACACTGGAAAAAATTGGGAACATAACTATAAAATATTCAGACCATTGAGTCAATCACCTTTTTTCTTGTATCAGGTTGAATACTGGGGGCCTGGGGTTGCTCCTACCCATCCCACTACAAGGCTGTTGTAGAATCTATTTTCTTTGATAGATGAGAAATTCTAAGTTTACAGTCTAGCTGTTTCATTTGGGCTTCTTGTTTCAGTTTCATGATCATATATCCTGTGCAAACGCTCTTTCACCTTAAATCACTCCCTTTTTTTCCCAGTACTTACTCCTCCAATATTTTTACAGTGAACAAGCCTACCTAATTCTCAGCCTTTGTTTTGGTAAATTAATGGGCTTATTTTGAAGATGGTCTTCTCCATATCACATTGGTAATTCCTCTAATTGCCTGGTTCAGCTTATATTTCTCTCTTGACTGCAACTCATGGATTTTATTCCAGATGAAATCTTGGCATTTCTTTGTAAAATAACAGTGTTCCCCATTCTTTAAGTGTCCTGCCTGAGACACAGTAAATTACATTTATTTTTTCACAGCTGTTTTGCATGAAAGCCTATCTGGTTTTTAATCACTAACATGTCTGAAAGAGATAATAGATTAGTACAATTCCTTGATTTAATTGATCTGATGACTGAGCTGGTCTAGGAAATTCTTAACATCTTAGACATTTCTTTTTCTTTTTCTTTTATCATTTTTAGTTTAATTGTTTTTTTAGTTTATAGTTTAGTTAGTAAGTTAGTTAGCTAGTTAGTTTATTTATTATTACTTTATGTTTACGGCTTCTCTTTCAGGGCAGAAACTTCAACAACAGTTGTCATTACTAATAGCTTTCTAATACTGTTCCTTCCTATGAATCCTTGTTACTATTACATCCTTGATTCATCCAAGTCTTTTTCCCACTTCTTCATTTCTAGATAAGGAGTTCTCAGCTCACTGTAGAAATTTTTCTAAATTTGTCCTTCAGCATAGAGATTTTCACTTCTCATTTTTGCATTTTGCCGTAGTCCATGATGGATTTGAATACGTTATGAAGGCCACACAGATGTCCTATTGGGATGCATCACCACAGAAGCAGCAAGTAACATAGATTTGGTTGTAAACCTATGCCAACAGTTTAAAAACATCCATCGGTTCTGTTCCCACTTTTCTTTCAGCAGTTTTACTGATGGTTCCCATCTCAGTAAAGATGGTTCAGTCACTTTTTTGGCCTCTTCCGTATGTGTTCTCTAATTTCTCCATTAATACCTCATCTTTCAATTTCAGTTCCGTGTGACATCATAAAAAATACTCTATGAAAATCGACCCACATGCAAATTTTCTCTGAAACTGAACAACCAAACAGAAAGATGATCAGAACAATATTTACTGGAATAACAGTATTTTTAGTTGGTTTGGGAAAATGCTCAAATTTATTGAAACTCTTAGTTCTTTACTACTTAGCACGACTGAACTGAATTTGATACAGTAACCTCTTCCCACACACCCTGTGCTGTTTTCTGTTTTCAAGTGCTCTTTAGTGTTTGTGCCTGAAACTAGACACAATGAATCTTCTTCGTATTTAGTGACTATTTAAAATAGCGAGAAACCTAATGTGAACACAGAAGTGACTGCAGTGAAAATGAGCTTCTTCTCCCACTAGCAAATTACTAAATTATACTCATGAAATCTGGGGAAAATAGCAGCCTTCATAGAATATTTTCAAGTGAAAACAACAGCAATGCCCTTTCCCTAAGGCTTTGAAAGCACTCTCAAGCATCCAGGTCTTGACTTCATTTCCCTTTAGGAGTATAGTTAGCCACGGGGCCAAGAGTTTTACTCTAAATCTTGAATTGACTTGCAGAGTTTACAGCTCTTTATTAACCTGTGGTTTAAACCTTCTATGTTTTCAATGTATTTTGCAGATGATAGCATAATGCATTTGCACAGCAGTGTATCCTACTTAACAAACATGCCTGGAGATAGAGTGAGCATAAAAATGCTAGCAAACTGGTATGTGGACAAGTGGGTAAACATTGTACTACATGACTGCCAAGGCATGTTTTTATCAGGAAAGGATCTTTCTAAGTAGCTGTTAGAAATTGTCAAAAACATGCTGTATTTTGCATATGAGAATTAAAAGATGATCACAGAATGGCTGAAACTCTATCAAATTTCAGGCCAATCAGACATATAGTTCATAAAGGAAGAAACTCAGGAAAGATGGCTCACTGAAAGAGGCAAGTCAGTGCCTTCTTTTTTATTATTTTTTTTTAGCAGATCAATAAGTGTGTTATTCGCTGTAATTTTGTGCAAATAACGAGAATAAAGAGGCCATCTCCTAGTGCAAATTCCAGGAGAAGCTTATAAATGATTGCCCACAAAGGCTAACTGCAGAGAATACCTATTGTGTGGCTGTAACTATAAGGATGAGTATTGACTGTGGAGGGGCAGGAGGGACTGAGTGAGCCTTCTCTCTAGATTTTATCTAGAGCCAACCTACCTGGTGCTGTGAGGAGTTGACTCTGTGCACATTCAGACTTGTGGGGCCCAGTGTGCCCTGGTGATGGTGCCTGATCGGGGATGAGCCTGTATTCAATTTGGCATGTAAATGACAGCCAAGGTTGATCATGAAAGCTGATCTTCAAACTGAAAAGAACCTTTTGAAGAGCTGAGTGCTTGAAAATACAGATTTCAGGTCTATACTGAAATTAAAACTCTCTACTAGTCTAAGGCAGACATCAGTTGTATTTTCCTTTTATTGCCATCCCTCCTTTTTGAAGATTGAGAATTTGAAATAGATGAATGTAGTTAAATGTAGATGAATGGCCTCTTATAAACATTCACTCTTTTTTTTTTTTCCCTGAAGCAACATTTCACAGCTTATTTGAAGCAAACCATGATACTTTGCCTTCATAGTAACTAGTTTTCCATATTTTGTGTGCTTATATTTTCCTTTTTTTTTTTTTTTTTTTTTTTTTTTTTAGAGTAGGTATTTTCTGTGCAATCATATCCATTGATCATTCTGAACTGCAAAAATATATCTCAGTATTGTTGTTTGATTGTTTGACTTCTGACTGAGTGCTGGCCCTTCTTACCTGAATTATGGGCTGGAGGGTCCTGAAGTCTAACCCTTCTTCATGGGTATTTGGCTACCTCTTCAATAACCCTTTCTTTTCATGACATTTCAAATAAAAACAAAATATAAACTCATTTCAAGTGCTAATCCAAGTTTTATTTTATTTTTCTTGAGAAGGGCATAAGCATAAAGAACATTTAATCAGGCACAACAGACAAAAAATTATTTATTTTTCTGAATGATTTATAGTGTCGTTCTTTTGTTTTTGCAGAAAAGAAGGATGAATTAAAGTAGAGATTCATTATTCAAAATGGCAACAGTCCCATTAGGGAGGGACAGCAGAAGGAAAACATAGCCATAATTTTACTTATTTTACGAGAGATGAGTTCTTCCATACTTCCCTGAAAAGACAATGGTTAAGTTAAACATAAAGAAGTAGAACACCAGTGTAATAAATAAGAAGGAGAAGGATTTCTGATATTGTCTCAGGAGCATCATAGAGAAATAAATTCACTTTCTGTTGTATTCTGATGTGCAATCCACATATGCTGAAGCAGCACACCTGAGAGGCCATGAAGTGAAGAAACTAGAGTTGGAAAGGATGTTTTGGCAGCTCTTATCTTTGTAACAGGAATTTTTCTGGGTCTAATCAACCTGTAAGGGAAAGGACAACCTCAGGCACACTCAGCTGAAGCTTTCCAGCCATGCTTTGGCTTTGGCTTTACAGGACTATATGGTATCCAACCCATATTTTTGAGAACTGTACCCTTAGCTGCTCTCTAGCTCTCTATATTTTCATCCCATATAGGAATGAGTCCTCAAATAAA
The DNA here is from genome assembly GCF_026119805.1 of Tympanuchus pallidicinctus. Classification (NCBI taxonomy): domain Eukaryota; kingdom Metazoa; phylum Chordata; class Aves; order Galliformes; family Phasianidae; genus Tympanuchus; species Tympanuchus pallidicinctus. The sequence continues at coordinate 50,352,703 of NW_026294747.1, forward strand.
ACAGCTTTTCTGGACATACTGTCCCAGTGCTGAACATAAAACTGCAGCTTTGCATGGGCCATTTTTTGTGGCTACTAACCAGCTGCAATGTAAGCTGCGGTAGACTGAGACTGGCAGCCCTGTAACAAATATCCATAATTTCATTAAACACAACGATAATGATGTGAAGTGCTAAAAAATGCTTTGTTTAGCTTGTCTGAAGGCTGCTGTAATGGGGGGAAGAAAGGAATAAATAAGATGCTTTGTTTCCATTTTCAGTCTGTTCGCTAATTGCAAAGAAGCAAAAGAATTTAAGCCCCCCTTATTTGATCGTGTTATTGTCTGACAGCAAGGAAAATGTCCTTGGAAGGAACAGTCAATCTGTGTGTAAAGATAAAATAGAAAAAAAATTGCAACCCTGATACATTGCTGACAATAATTATGAAAATTGAAAAATGAGAGAAAAACAATATAATGGTCCAGTCAGTTTTCAGGTTTTATCATCTACAGAGAGAGAGAATAGTAGTATGCAGTCAGCTCTTAAACTGACAACTCTGCATGATTCCTTGATGTAATTTGGATGAAGCTGGATAACCTGTGATTTACTAAACTCTCTCCAGTTAGCAAATCTGTTCAGGGTTCCCCAGCATATCAACATGATCATACCCATGTGTGTTGGCTGCAGATTATCCTTTCACTCTGAGTTGTGAGGATATGCACCTGCACAGCTGCGGATGTAAATTGATCTCTGGCCGGTCAGGTAATGCACAAATGAAGCCAGCCCCAAACTGCTTGAATTTAGCTTATAGGAATGAAGAGAAACGATTATTCCGTTTATCAGTACTTCTGCTTGACTTGAAACAGCAACATATACTAGTGATACAGAGAGAAAGCAACATTCCTAGTGATAGATGCTGCAGTAGTGCTAGTGTTGATTAGCACAAATTTTGAGAGCAAAAAAATAAATTGTTTTTGACTGTTTCAGTTGTTTATTAAGAAATATAAAAAGTCTGCAGATAAGCTACATGGTTAGAATTGGGAAGAAAGAGCCACGAACTCAATTTGTCTCTTGAGATTTAAGCCTGCCTCTTCAAAACCAGTTCATCTTTTCCAGAAAATAGTGGATTAAGAAATTATAGTGTATGAAAATGAAATTACTTCTTTTTACATTCATGTGGTTCTTAATCACTGTTCTTGACACAACTGATATCTCTTTAAGGAAGTAGAGGTTAAGGAAATATCAGTAGCTCTTGAAACTGCAATGAAGAATTTGTGAGGCCATATATTCATTTCCATGGTGACAAACTGATGTTGCTATTTGAGAATTATAATCTTATTATACAATCAAGTAACTAATTAGGGTACTAAAGCAGAAATATAGGAAAAGTCTAGTGTTATGTGCTCTGTTTTATTGCCTGCAAAATCTTCTACTGGAAAGTAGAAAAAATTGCCTCTAAAGTAACAAAGATCTTTTGATTGATGGATGTCCTGGAACTTGATAGAACTTGATAGATAGCAGTTACCTGTTTCAAAACAGGTAACTGATATCTGGGAAGGATCTATGCATGAATTACTTTGCTAAGCAAGTTCATTACAAATCTATCATGTTAGTTGAAGGAGGCTTAATTGTTTTATGATATGTTATAAGTGATGGTAAACAATCACTCCTATCTTATAATACAGTAATAGGATGCTAGGGAGGCAAGGAAGTGTTTCCTTGTGTTTGTCCTTAAAAGATAAACTGTTGTGTCTGATCCAAAGAATAACAAAATCTAGTTACTCTTCAGGTATCTGTGCCCATTGTCTGTTCCAAATTGATTGCCGTAGGGTAGTTATGTTAATGATGGGATCTCTCCTACTTTGCCCTTGTTTCCTTTTGTTTGTTAAAATTCAAAGGTCTTAATACTTCCCAGCAGTTTTGTCTTTCCCCTCCTAGAAAATGGAGATGTTACAATGACAGCAAACCAAAGTTCTTTTCATTCAGATGAACAAAGGGAGGAAAGATACATGATAAGAAAAGGCAACAGGGGATTGACATAGCCTTCCCCAGGCTTGTGGCCTCATTCTGTTGTTGCTTGTTCTTGAGGAGATTGGTCATTGCCTTCTGGAGAAGCCTGCAGGCCCCAGGGGCACCCACAAATCATTGCAGTGCTCTTCAGTAGGCTCCATGAATTGTACAGTGAATCCCTGTACAATAAACTGACTTTCATTTTGATGGCTTATTTTAAGTGCACTCTCAAATCCTGCCAAGCAAGTTTATCTTTAAAAGCAATATCTATGCACATTTCATTTATTTCCCAGTGACTGGTTATTTTCAGTGTCATCTTCAATATTTATCTGAGTTTAAAGCTCCTTCCCTGCAAATATTCTAAAAATGAGCTTAGATGACAAGGTGAATTTGTGACGATTTATCTTCCACAATAATAGTACTTTATCTGTTCAGATGCTGGCCAAATAGTATCCAATAAAATGCATAGGGATAGGACTAAACCATCTCCATTGAGACACGGGGCAACTTTGTTACCCAAATTGTCTTTTGACTTCAGCGGAACACATTTTAGGGTGAAGTGTTGTTGCATAATATGAGCAAGGTTAACCAAACCTGCTCCATCATTATTAAACATAGTGTTACATCCTACAGCCACATAGATTTTGATCTTTCTGTACTGATTTTAGCTTAGCAAAAGGTTCAGTTTTTAGGAAGGTAAAATGCAACCAATGCTGAAAGGATGAGTTAGATATCTGAACCTAGTTTTTAGTTTGTGATTACAGGAAACTGGAAGGTTCTGAGCTTGAACAGTTATATGTTTTGACATTTAGATTGGGATATAAAGTAAATTTTGGTACTTACTTTTCTTTCATGTTCTACTGGATTTGTTTTGTCATGAGATTGACAGCATTAAAACTTTTTTTTCTTTGGAACATGCTGGTAAGATTCAAACATTTTAGAAGAATACATCAATTTTTCAAAAGTCTCCATAAATATTATTTCCAAATATTTTTCATTTTGTTTCCTTTTTCATGCATGTGCTGTTAGGTGATATCACATGCAATAGACAAAACACCAATTTTTAAATATTATTATTATTTTTTTTAAGTCGAGATTTTAAAACTTTGACTTCAGTTTGGAATAGTGTTTAATTTTAAAACCTCAGTTTATCTATCTGACATACATAATATTTTTTGACCACATCTAAGCCAGGAAACATACATTTGTATTGAGTTTACTATCTTCAGAAATTTCTTAATTTATTATTTACTGGAGTGTTTCCATAAGGAAGGACTCCAGTTTGGATATGGTGATTAGGTCATGAATTAACTGTTCTAAGAAGAAAAATGTGGAATACAACAACAACAACAAAACCCTAATAACTTGTGAAAGCAACAGGTGATTTTTCTCAACAGCCAAAGCACCAAGGCTCCTCCACTATGCCAAGTGATTTCCAGTGCTGGGTGCCCCATAATTCTAAATGTCCCTGACTAATGACCATTGGTAATTTATGATACCATTTATGGAACTGTTACTGCCATTCATTTTATACTGAGAAGATTATCAACTTTTGGATTTAGAATAACAAAAACTAATTTTATGGAACTGGGGAGGTGTAGAAATGTTATCCCCTTGTCTGTGTTTATTCAGTGGTAGCATTGTTTAAAGCCCATGATCCTGCCTGCATCTGCCACTGCAGCTGGCCCAGCCAGCTCACCAGTCTTTATTTAGCTGGATATTACAGCAGTAACATTTCATTATAGTTGTGCTTGGAAGAAGTCATAGTCCATTGGTTTTATTGAAGCTCACTTCTAGTTTACTTCCATTGCAGAGAAAAGGACAGCTGTTTTAATATGTACTTGGTGGAACACCTAAAGGGTTTTAGTGTTAATTAAGTTGGGAGGAACTGTTTTTAACAAGCACCTTTTTGTAAATGTCAAGCAGCTCCATCATGTTTCATTGTTATTATCCAAGTCTGAAATTAGCCAGTGCAAGCATCAGCAGGCTCACAGTGCTGTGCACTATGCTGGTGTGTGACTTATTTGAGTTGGTTAAAACTGTGGGGCTCCTCAAAGGGGAGAGCATGTTTGGTTGACAGCAAATCCCCTTCTATGCTTTCCCTGCTATGGGAATTCAGAAGGATGTAATGTGAAAAATAATAATCATCATCATAATTTCCTGTTTCTGATATTAGTAGACAGAGCTCATTCAACCTTAAGCTGAAGTAAAAAGGGTGCTATCAGTATCTAGAGGGGGTCTGTAAGGTAGAAGGGTACAGACTCTTTAGCAGGGTCTGTTGTGATAGGAAAATGAAATGGTTTCAAACTAAAAGAGGGGAGGATTAGGCTGGATATAAGAAAGAAGTTTTTTACAGTAAGAGTGATGAGGCACTGGCACAGGTTGTCCAGATAGGTGGTGGACGCCCCATTCCTGGAGATAGCCAAAGTCGGGCTGGATGGGGCTCTGAGCTGAGCTGGGCCCTGATTGAGCTGTAGGTGTCCCTGGTCATTGCAGAGGAGTTGAACTGGGTGGCCTTTAATGGTCCCTTCCAACTCAGACAATTCTACAATTATATGAAGTTCAGCTTGATACAGAATATAATGGACAAAAGCCTTGCTAATGCACAGTATGTAGCAAAATAAGCAGTCAAGCAAAAGATATGACAGAATAGAAGCCCTCACTTTTTGACACGGTCTTCAAAGGCTTCAAACTTTAGCCCTTTAACTTATTTACTGTGCAGCTACTGTGATCAACTCTTCGCTGTTTTAAGCCAGAAATGGGTCAGAAAGGTAAACAGGCCCAACATTTTCTTGAATGCCACAGAGCAGCATTGTTTGCCTTGACAGGGATCCAGTTACGAGGCATCAGTTCAGCCATCAGAAAGATAAAAGGCTGAATGCTTACGATTTTTGGGACTGCAAAACTGGAAGTTTTGGGGGATTCAAATGATTGTCTTTTTTCTCCTCTGCTTACCCACCTGATGGTGCTATTTAAAAACAAAGTGCATGAAAGAAGCCTTGCTGCCCAAGTTCAATAAAAACTACAGACGTCAACAGGAGTTTTGCCTGAGCAGTAACTGCATTTTTGACCCCATGATGTGATGTGTGACCATGCGTTTTTATTGCTTCTGCATAAATGCAGAAAAATGGCCACCTAGTCTACTTAATCACATAAAGCACTTAAATATGTCATCTCATCTTGCATGTTCAGGGAAAAAAATCACATTCACCCATGACTGAATGAAATTACTCTGCAAAGCAGCTGTATGGACTTGCTTTGGTGATTCGCACATTTAAATAATTTTATCACAAATTCCTAGCCTAGGACTTGAGACATTCAAATCTGTTCTTGTCTTCCTGAAAGAGACGAAGTATAGTATATGTCTTGTATCTAACTAATTAAGTGAAACTTTGTCTTTCAATACAGTAGATTCCCACTTTACTTCCACAGCATCAAGTGGTCAAACTTTGCTTTGTAAAATGATGTATTTATAGAGCTTCACAATTTCCAGAGGTTCAGAATCTGGTCCTAATGGCAATGATGAAAGAGACAGTGAAATTCTTGTTGCCTCTGTGTATGATTCTGTATCTTGTATTTGATAACGTGGTTGTTTTTTGAGTGAAATACTTGTTATATTTAGTGTAGTCTCAGCTTTACCAAATTGAGATGACTCAAGACCTTAAAAATTTTAAAGAACAGGATGCCTGTTGGTGGAATTGGAGACAATTAGTTTCCCACTGTAATTTCATTGTTTCACCCTCTATGCATTTATAAGCAACATCTCTAAACCCAGCTAGCTACTTTGAGTGAATCACACATGTGCAAACATCTGTTTATGTTCATGGTCCAATGGCTTCTACTTACTGGGCTAGGAAACCTCTGTGCAGGTCTCAGCTGTATAATATTCATTTGCCAAGATTGCAGGGTAGAATTAAGGAGATGGGTGACAATGTTAAAATGTAAGTGACTCTTTGTTTGAGTGCTCCATGGGCATGCAGGGATAGAGCACTGTTAAACATTTCTCTTTTGCTGCCTCAGAGACATTGTAGGACATACTCCTCCTTCAGTTCATCCCAGACAAGTCTGTATTACTGCTTTTCATGCGCCGATAGGTGCCAGCTAAGAATATTTTATTTAACACTTATTTCCGGCTCTGAACAAAACAATGAGTGATATATTCCTTTCCAATACTGTACAGAACAGCTTTTCAATGTGATTACTCTTTCCCCATTGACAGAGGATGTCTGAACATAACAAACCATGTTATTTCTTTTTTCTCCCTGCAGAATCCACTTTATTTCTAGAGATTTCAAGGGATTTCAAAGGACTGTGCAAGAGATAAATAAGAATATAAATGATAATATATACAGGTTACCATATCATCCCTTTAGTTGAACACAGATCTTGAACAGACCTCTACTTCTGGAAATCCCAAATTCATGTAGACATGTGTGACAGGATTTTCTTGAGTTAACTGGAAATAAATGTAACCATCTATTCCTAACATATTTTCTATTTTCAGCTAGATAGCTGAACTGCAAATGTGTTAGGAGAGCATAAGAAGCAGAGAAAGGTTACAGCATGAGTTATAAAGCTGACCAAGCATCCTTTGTCAATGTACCATGAGCACACAGTGCTATTGCTCATGTGTTATGATATGACCTTGGTCTTACACAGTAACTTTTATTATCATATAGAGTGATATAAAGCTTACCCAGCTTTTTGAACACAGTCCATCAAATAGGTGCCTCTGTTTCTCTTCTCATTAAAATCTACAGTGATTAATTTCACTTGTAATGAAGTTTTATAAGAAACTTACAAGCAGAACAGGTTTATCACCTGGGTAATCAAATCTTTGTAAGTGCCACTGGAAGAGGAGAGGATCACTGGAAGAGATTCAGAATATAAATCTCCAAGGTGCAGATAAAACAAACAAATCTTAATAACCTGAGATCAAACTGAGATCCACAGCCTAGGACAAATAAATTCAACTTCTAGTAGAATATCATAAATACTACTTAATTTGTTTAAAATGTTAATAATGGGAATTATTCCATTTTAGTGAAAAAAAGTATCTAAGACTTTAAGCAGAGCAATAATAATATTTGTCGATGACATAATGAACAAACTCACAAGAAGTAAGCAGGCATCCTGTCCTGCCAGCTCTTGAGACAGATGTAAGATAACTCTGCAGTGAAAGAATTAACCAGCGAGCGAGGAAGTCTTGGGGATTTGAGCAGGAAATAGCTTTTCTGTCATCTAGAATCCTTTAATTCTGCTTCTTAATCTTAAGACTTGTCTATGAGAACAGTTTATATCCGTGTCAGTCTGTTGCCTTGAAACAAAAGGACTTCGTGCTTTTAGCTGAGATTCAGGCCTCAGAATAGTTTGGGGTTAAAATCTGTAATAGCCAATTTGATTTCCTGCAGAATAATTTTTTGTCAGATTTCTTGGAAGCATGGCCATTCTTGCATTCTTCTTTTCCCTGTGCTGTACTGTGAAAAAAATGATGCCCTGTGCTCAGTTAGTTCTTACTATCTCTTCCTAAAGTGTTGGTATTGCCATGAGAAGAGACAAGTGAATGGGCATTTTCATGATCCAGCAAAGTTCTTTTTGAGGTGCTGGCCTCCATTCTGGTTGTTCTTTCGCACTTAGAAAAGTCAGTGTGCTGACAATGAATATGCAGATTGATTCCTGGCAGCTCTTTGGCCAGACCTACATGGTGAGCTTGCAACTGAATCCTAAACCTCAACAGTGTGGAATAAGGTGAAAATTAAGGAATTTCTGCAATAGACATAGGGCCCAGGAGGTTTATAACCCTCCATCATTGAAGAAGTCTCTCTTCTGCAATTTAACAATCACTTTGACTTCTCTAGATCAAGTGGGTTATAGGAGATGAAGTTTTGCTGTAAGTTGCTGGATTCTACATATCCCAGACAGCCCCCAGACAAGGAGTAACTCCATCATGAAGTGGGTATGTTAGCATCCAAAATGACCCTGGAGAATCCACTGAGAATCTTCTAGTCCTCCCTTTATCCTCTTTATCCCTTTATCAGTAAAAGTATGGATTTATGATTAAGTAGAAATAGACTGGGAGAAGCTCCACTGAAGCAATTACTTGGCTTCACCAGTGCTAAGTACAGAGGGGTGATCATCTCTCTGCTCCTGCCTGCAACACTTTCTGATACAAGCCAGGATGCCATTGGCCTTCTTGGCTACCTGGGCACATTGCTGAGTCATATTTAGCCAACCATCCACCAGTACTTCCAAGTCCACTTCTTCTATACAGTCTTCCAGTTACTCTGTCCCAAGACTGTTGGCCTGTGGCCAAAGTCTAGGACCTGGCACTTGTTCTTGTTGAACTTCATCCCGTCGACCTCAGCCCAGTGATGCAGCCTGTCCAGATCCCCCTGAAGGGCCTTCCCACAACCAGGCAGATTGACACTTCCTCCAAGCTTGGTGTCATCTGCAAACTTATGAGAGTCCACTCAGTCCCCCTCATCGAGATCATTAATAAGTATATTAAACATCTGGAGTGTCTGAATACCTCAGCCACCTCCAGGGGAATTTGAGGTAAGCTGAATGTAATTTGCACACTGGAAGTTGGCCAACACACCAGGACTATTATCTCTACGTTTGCAAAAATGGACTATGGGAATGTTAATTAACACAAGTGCCCAAGACCTTGGTTTTATGTGTTTTCTGGAGGAAGGACACAAGGCTGGAGAGAGGCACTGAATGTCTAATGAACACAGACGATAGTTAAGTTGTTGGCTTTTGGCTGGTGTGGTCATGTTGTGCTCAGCAGCATATGGAACATTTCAAAGAGGGGAATAGAAAGGAGAAATTACTCAGAATCATGACTGCTTTGTTTTATAGCTGATAGTTAGATAATGACTTACCTGAAAGTCTGATGAGTAGTTCAAGTGTGAGTGATGTAGACGGGAGTCTGACATAGGAACAGAAGCCAAAACTCAAGCATATAGCAACTACATATGTGGTGCATACAAGCTCTTTTGGCTGTAGATCTGTGAAGCTTTTCAGCATGTGCCTAGTGCCCCAAAACCCAAAAAATCATTTTGTTCTCTGAGCTGCCTCTAGCCTTTTAAGTAAAAATACAAATATACAATAAAAAAAACTGCCTGACATACATGAAACTTGGCTTCAGTCTATTGCTTCTGTTAGTTTAATACAAAGCTAATTTTAGATGGGAAATCCAAAATTTCCTCCTTATGTGTATCATGTTTTACTTCTATGAAAGCCAAAGTTTTGTTGTGTTACAGTAGAGAATTCAGATGTACTTTAAACACTGTCAGGAATTTAAGAACTAGGAGATAACTCAAAAGAAAGAAATACTCAGAAATGAGCGATTTCCCACATGGGTGAGCTCTGTTCCAGTCTCTGACAAGAAAGTAGAGTTAGTACCAAAAGATACTTATTGCTTAAGAATGGACTTGTAGATTAAGCCACTAGAGGGAGATGCAATATGCATTTGGCTGGAGATAGAGTGCTTTGTAATATGAATTCCTTTGCAGCAGTTATAGTTGTCTCTAAGTGAAATAGGCAGGGCTTTTATTTTTTGTTTTTTAGCAGGCAAAAATACATACAGACATATACATACATATAGATATAAACACACACATACATCGAATAGAAATGAGTAACGTGTAACATATAAGGATATAATTGATTTTAACAGTGTCCACATTCTTAATGAAGATGTACCAGAATGTATTTGCATACATGCCTGACATGCTTATTGCAAGCTCATTGCACATGCTTATTGCATACATGCCTGTGTGCTTATTGTGCTACAGGTGGATCATGAGCCCAGCTCATATTGCCCAATTTGAGTTTTCATAGGATGACCAGCAGCAGGGCTGTGCTGATATGGTAACACCTGGGTAGACCTATTCCTAAACTCTTGATGAAAAACTGACAGCCATGAGCTTGGGTCATACTGTCATTTCTCTCTATGTCCAAAACCTTCTGACTGTGCTTTTTAGGAGCTTGTGTTCTCAAGAGCCATGTCTGAAGCTGATCTGTCTAAGCTTTCCAGGACATGTGACAGGTATCTTCAAGTTTTGGGGCATATACTTTGTTAAATGGCTTTTGTTTTACAAAGATTACCCCCAGGTAATGTGGTGGAATCTTCAGGGGACAAATATCTAGAAAGGAGGAACTGCAATCATTTTCAGGGGCAGGATTAGAATTTTAAATCTGCTTGACAAACGGGTGAAATGAGCTGAGAAAATCTGTACAAAATTCAATGAAAACAGAGAAAAGTGAATGCTAGTAAGTGCAGATAATGAACTGTACAAACACCAGATGCAAAATATCTGCTGGGCATCAGCTCTATGATACAGGATCTGCAGGTTACCAGGGTTCACTGGCTGAACTTGAGTCAACAATGTCACACAACTGCAAAAAATAAACATTATAGTGGACTGTATAAACAGGAGAGTTGTGCATAAAAGTCACGTGAGAGGATCCTTCCATGCAGTCCTGCAAAGGCAGTGCTTCTCTTTTGATGTTGTTGGCACTGTATTTTAGAAAAGAGGTGAGAAAACAAAAGGTATCAAGTGGAGAGCAACAAAAATAATCAACAGTCCAGAAAATAGATCCCTTTTAGGAAGAACTGCATGGCTTCAATTAGAAAAGAGATGATAAAATACCAAGAATGTGAATTGTTCTTGAACAAACCTAATGAGTTATTGCCTAACATGCAGAAGAGGAGCTGTAATGTAAACATTAGATGATAAATAGGCTAGCAGAAGAAATTTCTGCAAAATATTGTGACATTTCCATCATTTGTGATTTTTAAGAACAAGTTAAAAAAAGAAGTGTACTGATCCTGCTTTGGAGTTAGGTGAACAAGCCAGAGAATCTCACTTAGGATCTTCCAGCCCTACTTTTTAATAGTGTGACATATCTTCTTGCAAAAGAAAAAGGACTACTGCAAAGATTTGTTTGAATTAGATCTATCACTTAACAGAATAGGATTATTTTTGCTATAATCAAATCCTATTGATTATCAGATACTTACTTGGGTTAGTCCAGAGAATACAGTGCTGAAGATGTACAAGGATTGACAGTTAATCCACACAAATTAATAACTCTTTTCTTACATAACTTGTACAACGAGATGATCCCAGGATTATATATATATTTTTTTCCTCCAATTAAAAGTAATTCTTTTTTTGTATGTGTCTTATTTGAATTTGAAACACAAATGCCCTGGCACTGCTGCACCCTGGATCAGCCATATATTCTCCAAGAATAAAAGCTCCATGCCTCCCTTGTTTACTCCCCTTACTGGCAAACTCCCAAATGCCTTGAGTTCAATCCAAAAGCACTTCAAATAGAAACCATACAGCTGTGGGGGGAATATTTTTCTTTAACCAAACATTTCTACAGTACAATTAAATAAACTTTTTTTTTAAAGTTTGTAATAAATTTTATTTGCATCCCATCAGGTAATACAGCCAGTTGGACTGCTCTAAATGGCAAACAAACTAGCAGGATATTGAAATAAACAGAAAACCTAAGAGAACATATTCCAGGAAAGGTTACTCTGAATAGGGCAGGCATCATAGTCAAGGCTGCAATGCTTCCAGCTGCGACATCCCACCATGTACACCCCATGTTCTGAGGTCTTTTGTGCTTCCTCTTTTAAAAACTATTATTCATTGTGTTTGTGATTAATGAATCTCTTCATCTGTCAGTTTTTGTGGTTCCATTATATCCTGCACAGAGATATTTATTTAATGAATGAGAAATACATGTTATTCCATTGTCTCAAGGAATGAAAGACAGAGAAAACATTGTTTGGATTTTTTTTTTTTTTCCTCTTAAGATTAGTAATAGAACACAGAAATGTAGATACAGACAACTTTACTTGGGAGGAAATTGTTTAATGTTGTTATTTCCATTCAAAATCCTAGAAGGATTAAAAGGTCTCTTGTTTTAAGTTACAAAACCTTTTCCCAACTGTCTGACACCTTGGCCAACTTGCAAGGAAGCAGTAGGGATGGAGGGTAAGTCAGCTGGGATGGTTCAATTGGATCAGCAGAGATAGGAACCCCTGCTCAGCCAGAGCTTGTCCCCACCTCTTCCCTCTCATGAAGCCTGGAGGCCAGCTGTGGGATTGTGGTCCGTTTTTGAGAGAGCCTGAACCCCAAGCTCCACCATGACAATGGATGAAGAAGTTCCCCACATTTTGGCCCAGTGACACAGGGGGGATGTGCCTAGGAAGCTCAGCTGTCCTGTTCTGGCAGCCACAGCTTCAAATATGACTCCAGCAGGTCTGCTCCTGGATGGACCATGATCTTGTGCAAGTATGGAGGCAGACATGGACTGCTGGGACTGTTGTTGCATTCATGGTGTTTCTTCAGCCTTCTATGTTTGGGTTTTATTTCAGTAAGACTGGAACTGTGCCCACATCTGTGGGGTTTGTGCTGCCTCAGATAGATAACTGTCCACTTAAAAGGAAAGCATAAAGAAAGAAGAAAACAAGAGTGGTTTTTTTTTGCTAAAAGCATCCTCAGATCTCTCAGTCAGAATATTGACTGACTGACAATAGAAATTAAAGCAAAACAAAATGTCCACCATTCAAATCAGAATACAAACAATTATTTTAGAGAGAGGAGAGTTTTGTCCTCCCCCATCCTTCTTCCTCTCCCTCCCCTTTTATTTTTTTTTTTGTTGTTGTCAGAAACACTGCCAGACAGCTGCCAGCCACAGAACTGCACTGAGACAAGACAACTTCTTTCAGATCTTTGAAAATGAACGCTCAAGGTACTTTGTTATGCTTACGTGATTTATCCAGGCACAAAAGAAGCACAGCTACTCTGATGTAGATTAAACAGATATTTTGGTGGTTGAGATAATTTCAATAGTGCAGTCATGGGATTCATTAGAGTTATCCATCAATTTGATGAGTCCAGAACTATGAAAAAAACAAACAATCCACAGTCTGAATGAATTTTTAAGGTAATATAAAATAAAAAGAAAATAAAAAGAAAGCAAGCAAGTAAGAAAAGGAAAGCAAAGGACACAAACACCCACAAGCACATCATGCTTTAAATTCAGCCAAAGGAGTCTACTTAAAGCAGTGGTTTGAAGCCCAGCATCTCTCAAAGTAATTTTCTCAGGCACTGTACTAACTGCGGCGTGGCAGAAAAATCTCATCGGGGTATGAGCACAGTGAAAATATTCAGCGCTGGTCTTCTCTGAATGACAATGAGGTACAGAGCAGAAGCCCCGCAGGAAATCACTCTGCTGCCTTGGAGAAGGGAGTGGATTGCTGCCCAACCAGGGCATGGCCATGATGTCCCGCACAGAACCATGTCTTTGTATCTGCAACAGTTATTTACTTCCTGGAGGCTGCCTAATTGCCACTGCCATCAATCCCCTTGTCACCTACAATTTCAATCAGTTTCCTAACGGTTTTCCTACCCAGGTTTTCCCTTCGGTGCGACTTTCCCCTTTCAAAATGAGCCTTGGATATCTGTCATGCCAAGTGCCTAAGTGATTGTTCCAGGCTGGCTGGGGAGTAACAAACTCTTCGATTATCGATGGCCCGTTGTATGTTAGATTAGGTATCTGATCCACTGTGAAGCTGAATGATACAGTGCAGGGGCTGAGTAACTCCTTTTAGTCATGGTCTCAGGTTGCTGTAATCCTTTTTATTTCTCTTATGCTGTGAATAGCCATGTGTTTTCAGTTACAAGTAAACGCAAATCAATCTGCATGATGCAGACGTTAGGGAATCATGCAATTTTCTTTTCTTTAATTCATATTATATAAGCTTTCACCCACAGGATAACATGCACATGGAGCTTGGGCTGAGGAGAAAGGAAATGGGGAGAGGAAGGTAGTGATTACGCACACTGTAATTGCTCCCACCCAATATTATGGCAAGCAATGCATTTGATACAACTGTAATGCCACAGTAGCATGACAGTATAAGAAACGTCAGCATGTGATTTGCAAGTGGCAGCCCCCACATCCCTCCACATTCCATTGTTGCCTGCACAGAGCACATCCACTTTTCAGATGCCATTGCTTACTGCAACAACCACAAAGGAACACAACCCCACAGGGATGGGATGATGATGTTATTAGAAGCAGCTGAGAGAGCTGGGATTGTTCAGTCTGGAGAAGAGGAGGCTCAGGGGAGATCTTATCCCTCTTTACAGCTACCTGAAGGGTAATAGTGATGTTGGGTCAGCCTCTTCTCCCATGTAACAGAGATAGGACAAGAGGTGATGGCTTTAAATTGTGCCAGGGAAGTTTCAGGTTGGATATTAGGAAAAATTTCTTCTTCAAAAGAGTGGTAGTGCATTGGTACAGGCTGCCCTGAGTGCTGAAGAACTGTGAAGATGTGGCACTAAGGAACATGATCAGTGTGCATGGTGGGGATCCACTGGGGTTGGACTGGATGATCTTAGAGATTTTTTCCAGCCCTAATGATTCTATGATTCTGTGAACTCTCAGTCTAAATTTCACTCAACATCTCCAGCATGAGAAGATAATTCACAATTAACTAACTGCAAAATTCACATCCAGCAAGAGCTGCAGTGACTTCAGGAAGCCCGGATCTGTGAGAGCTGCACTCCTCAACAGTTCTAAGGGAAAAACCAGCTGAACACACCCTTCTTAAAGGAGTGATTTTTGAATAATTTCACAGAACTATTGTTCACTTGATATTTAGACCAAACTTCCAACTGTTCTGAACTTTGCAATGAAAGAATGAAAATACTGGCTTGGATACAGGCAGGAGAAAATCATTGTAGCTCCATTGGTCTCCACAGAGCTTGGCAGATTTATTCTGTCTAAGAATATGGTTTTAGAAATGTTTTATTTTATGCTTTTCTCTTGCAAAGCCTGACACTGTGACCAACGTGCAACATAGCATTCTAAGGCAGTAGTGTTAGTAATATTTAGTAACGATTTAGTAACAGTAACGATTGTATGATGTGTGAGATTGCAGGCACCCAGTCACAAGATATGCAGGACATGGAGTTACTCGGACATACACAATTACGGCTTGACAGTTGAAAGGTTATCTGATTCACTCTCACAGTTCAAGGCAAACACACACATTTAGGCCAGGGCTCATTTTGCTTTGCAAGGAGAAGCGCTCATTTAAGCAGCTGCAATTAAGTCAATGGGCAGTATCATGCTGAGGTGAGATAACCCGCAGTCATGTGAGCAGCCCTCAGAGACCCACAGGGTCTCCTCCCAGCTCATGTTCCTGAGCTTATCCTCTTAACTTCAAAGCTAATCTTCCTCTAATACCAGGTAGATAGTGAATTTTATGCGTAACAGTCCAACAAAAAGTGTATCTCATTTTCTGCTGTCTTTTAAGAGTCTGAATCTTTGATTCAGAGTTTCCCTCCCTAACTCTGTCCTGATTCGATAAGTCTCTACATACTGGTGTAAGGATGATTAGTGCAGCTTGCAGAGACTTAATAGGACTTACAGCTTTCAGTCACCGAATTTGGTCCAAACATACTGCAATTTTGCAGTGTAAGCAAAAGAAATCACTAAATGAAAGTAATCAAAATACTGAGCTCATATTTATTTAATATAGGGATGGGTCTCAAGAGATGATTTTATTTCAAACAGCTGAATTCTAGGAAGATACTAACAATTTCAATGTAGCAATAGCATGGATAGGGGATGTCTTTGGGATGACAGGGAAGTAAAAAGAAGGTTGAGACTTAAAGATTCTAAAATAAAGGGTGAAGAACGAGAGCATATCATAATGGAAAGATGATCTATTAAACAGAGCAGTGGACTTGTACAAAACTGTCACTTCTGGAGGAGAGGGATGGCTAAACAAAACCTACCACCCTCTGAACAGAGCCTATATTCAATAAGGTTAGCATTAATGATCAAACAGTGTTCCACTGATGCAGGAAATAAATATCTCATGCTTTCACCCAAGGAGAAAGGCCTCATCTCCTCACGATTAACTGTGTCTCTAGCAGGCTATGCTTCTTTGTTTACTTAGTGCTCTCCTTTGAATCCGAAGCACCAAATAGTTCGATATTGCACTATCCAGTGACTAATCCAGTAAAGTGCATAGAAAAAGGCTGATTTTTCAGATGGAATCACACAATAGTTCCTTTTTAATTGCATTTGACATTACTGGTAATGTTCTGTGCAGCTCCATGCATAACACACATTTAATTGTACCTGTGCGGTAGTGATAACACTACAGCATGGTAATTTTCTGTATTTGTAGCATGTGGGAGCCAATTCATTCTGGGTCTTTCAATGCAGTTTATTAACTGGGAAGATTGGGTAACTGGAACCTCCTTTATTAAAGTTATTGGCTGCCCTGTAGCAATGGAAATAAATTGTGATAATAGCCAGAACAAATTAGCTTGCGTATGAATTAGCCCTTAAATGAAAAGAGGAGGAGGGAGGAACAAACCATCTCATGTTATATAAAATGCCTTTATTTGGGAAGAACAAGCATATTGACAAATAAAAGTAGGGACAAATAAAAGCTCTTCTGCCAGAATTCCTCCCTTTCCAGGCACTTTGCAATAAGTTATCCAAACTACAGGGCTGAGCTTGGATTTATGCTTAATGTATAGAGACCTCACAGAAAAGAAGGAGGACTTGCAGATAATCTGTACACCCAAGTGCAGTGCAAGTCAGAGTGATGGCTTGGAGAAAGCTGACCTGGGGAGTGGAAGAGCTGAGGAAAGTCCTGCAAATATGGCTAAGGTCTGGAAATGGTGAAACTGCACCAACTAGTTACTACAGCTGGTAAACTCAGCTACACTGCTCTTAGCATTAAGCTGGTCATGCCCCTGAGTTATTTACCACTTGGTGATAAATCCTGCAAGAAATCTCCTGAACACACAGAAAGTCCATTGTGATTTAGGTCAATGGAAGCCAAAACCAGCTTCAGTTTAGTGCCGCTATTGCCACTTGATTCCATTCAATAATTTGTGAGAGACGTTGCTGTACCTCTTCAGTGATGTGGGGCTTGCTCTCAACTCCCTTGAGGCCAATGGAAAGACGGTTCAAGATCTCAGTGAAGGCACTTAGTGCCACCCTAGACCTGCATCCTGTTCCAATGTGGTCATGGATAATCCCCATATTGCACCTGCTAATCTTTAGGAGTTTCTCAGACACGACACACCTTGAGATGACATGATTATAGTAGGTTATACCCTTGGATTGATTCTCTCTTGACTCCAGGAGGTTCTGGCTACATGCACATCCACTGTGCTCTGAACACTCTTCCTGGTTGCTTAGGAAAATATCTAAAGATCGATGCAAGAAAAAACATAAGTTAGATTGAATAGGTGGATTTTTAATTTTGTACATGGCTGAGATGAAGACTCAGCTGTGACACTGCTGAGTTAGTCCTTATTTTCACTAAGTATGTGTGCAAAGAACACCAGGTTTTTATTAAGCAAGTGACTGAAGGCTTGGGAAAGTGAAGTGTGAACATTGTGCTCAGCCTAGATAATATGTCTCCTGTTAGGTCTTGGGTGCACATGAAAATAAAACATCCCTAGACTGATAGTGTACAGAAATAACCAGGAATAGATGCAAGAAGAATCAGCAGAAATCCTGCACTAGAAGTTACTTAGAATATAACCAAGTGGGAAGAAAAAGAAAAAAAAAAAAGCTCACAGAAGGAAGTATTTCATAATGCACAGAGTCTGGGAAGAGATAACTGCATGAAGAGATAAATAAAGATTGTTGTGAGTAACCCCTTTTGTGTGTCTTCTGCCAGAAAAAGGAGTGGTGGGGTCTGTTGTGGAGAAGACAAATTGATGTAGAGTGTTGACTGAAAGAAACCTTTAGGCTTTCATAGGACAGTAATAGGACATTAATGATTGTTTTATTGGTGCAGTAGAAGGTATTCAGAATACCTTATTTTAGGTTATAAAGTGAAATGTTTGAGTCAAATCCTGGTCTCCTTGAGCTCCCTGGGCAAATTGCAGACCCGCAGACAATACAACAGCTTAGAGCCACTCAGAGAAGGGCTGCATCCCTTCTACCAGAGTCCTCCGTGCTTTCTCCTTTTGGGAACCAACTTAATTCATGAAACAGTCCATACTCCATGGCTTCGTTTTATCTGAAGTAGCTCAGGAGGTCTGCTGAGTGCTGTGGTGGCAGCTCCTGATGGGAGTAGAGATAGAGGTGTGCATTGCTACTGAGGCATCAACCATGAGCTAACTTGACCCCCATGAAGCCATGCTCTGGGGTGCTCTGAATTAGCCTTTGGGGATATCTCTTTTCCAATGACTATATAAGGGAATTCAGGGTGTATAACTTCCTAATTCAGACTCCAGGCGACAATATGAATACCTTCTCTCCCTTTCTCCCAGCATGGTAACTCTGACAATAGCAGAATATGGAGCAGTGCTGAGAAATATCATGGGCATTTGTTTATTTTTCTTATTTCAGGGAAATTGGTTGGGATGAATTCCAGCACAGATTCTACCATCTCTGACACAAATTCCCTCCTCCTTCTCCTTTTTTTCTTTAATTACATCATGAAACAAATGTCATTGACAGGGCTGAAACTAATTTTCAGTGAACAAAGACAATTCACAAATACATTTACGAAAAACAAATGTACAAGGAATGAGGTGTCAAATCAAATCTAAATTGGTGTCGCCTGTTTTCTCTTACATTATGGTTTAGGGATCTGTATGAGTGTTTGTTTTCTTAGATCACTTCCAAGCTGTATTCTGAAAGTCTCCCTTTACCTATAAAGCCTCTCAGCACTGCTCTCTTGCCTAAGAGACAGCACTGTAATCAACACCATCGTATGTTGTTTGGATTTGCAATGGCTTTTGTTCCTTTGTCTCAGGAGGGGCAAACATTTACCATTCCACAAAATGCACTTTAGACTTTCCATAGGGAAATTTTTATCTCAGCTTTTATAGGAAAGATAACTAACTGCATGACCACAGTGTCTTGCTAGTCATCCACCCTAGAAACATTTTTTCAGTCAACTGAATTCATCAGATGGACTGAGTATCCTAAAAGGGCTGTGAAAGTTGGCTCAAGATAAGGGATCAACAATTCAGATTAGTGCTGTATGGAGGGAAAGCAGTTACCATTCAGTATTTTATTCACTTATGCCAAGTGGTTGCAGCCAATTTGCCAGCAAGGGGTATATCAGATGGCCAATTAGCAAAAATGCAGTCATTTACCAGCTCAACAAATAAGGGAATGTGGAGAAGGGAGGGAGATTTAGAGAGAGGAAAGAAAAATTACCATCCTTGGAGGAAACAGTGTGAATTGTATACATCCAATTTAAAGTTATTCTTAAAGCAAATAAAAATAAAAGGGATCTATACATATAATGTATTTTTTCAAGCACTTCAAGCATCCTAATAGGAGTTTCTTTATTGAATACTCTCTTACTGCTATATGATGGTCTGCAGCACTGAATTTTCAGGTTTACCTGAGATTGGCTAACTTTACAATATTCTTACTGATCTGGCAGAAAAACAACTACTTATGTCAACAGTTTCTTTTAATCCAGAATGTGGGTTATAATATGAAAGGGAAAAGTAGTAGAGCGAGGTTGGAGAACTGTGGACTCTGTCCTCCTCCGACAATAATCTCAGCACAAGAAAGTTGTTTTACCTTCACACATGGCCTTAGAAGTTATTTGCCTTTGCACTTTCTCATTTTGGTCTGTCTTGCTTTATTAATCTGTGAAGTATTCACTTAAAGAGTGATCTTTAGAATGACAAAGCCATGTTCAGCACAAAAGATTCTTTGATTTCAGCAAGAGCTACTAGCACTGGTAAATACTAAGTTAAATGGTAGAGATTTTCAACATTTTAGGTATGAATGTTTTTAGTGAAAATTATGAATTTGAAAAGAGAAGGGAATTAATAATGTCTGTGGCAGCACAACAGCGAAGAATTTTTTCCTAAACTCAAAAGGTTGACATGGCACATAAATGACCAGGAGGGGTGAAAACCAGGACAGTGTTTGGATCCCAGCACTAGGAGCACCAGACCAGTGCTCAATCAATAGAATAAGACCTTCTTGTTTTCCAGTGACGTGGGGAAAATGGCAAATCCAGTCTCAGATGAAAGAAAAAAACAAAAAAGACAAGACAATGTTGGTAAGGCACCTTGATTAGCATTCTCATGAGGCCAAAGGGTCAGCTTTACTTATATGCTTGCTATTCCTCTTAGAAGACAAAAGAGTGCTTCATCTTTACTCATCTTATCCAGCAGAGCTAGTTTCAATTTCATGCATCACCCATTTTTCTTAAAGCAAAAATAAAATCTTTTTTTTTTTTTTTCCTTCAAGATTCAGGAATAATGCTTAACTGGGGCTTCTTTAATTTCAGAAATTGGTTACTTGGAGTGAATTTCAGCTTGCTCAGTCTAGGGGAACATCCATGAGCAGGAGAAATTAGTTTCCTGAATAGAAAGAACAAAATGAATTCCTTTTTAAAATAATGCAAATGTGATCAGATTTTAATCAGAAGAACAAAATCAAGAGGAAAACTGATATCAGAGTGCCTTTGTGCCACTCAGGTAGGTCAGAGGGACCCTGAGGACATTCTGAGCTATTGCCTACAATATGTTTTTAAGACATAACTTCACCTTTGATATAACAAAGTGCTACTTTCTTTCATCTGATCCCTTTTTCTTCCATTCGCAATGGAGATACTGAGATATTTTACAGTAGGACATGGACTAGTGCCACTTGTTTGATATAGCAGTGTTATAGCAAAGTCATTTTAGGGAGAGAAATTTGGAAAATGGTTTAAATCACAGCTCTGAGACTAAAAAGCTACCCTTATCTCTGAATTCTTTTGGAGGAAGCCAAGATACTCGGCCTCAGACACTGCAAAAATCATCACCTTTGGAGATTCATTTTAGCAAATAGGTACAAAGAAGCTAAAAATGAGCCAAAAAAGGACCAGAAGATCATTGTTCACTCCTCTGTAGAAGGAATATAAGAAAGGATAGAAATTGCCAAACTTCCAATATTCCCATTCAGCAAAAAAATAGTGACTTAAATGAATACCTGTAAAAACAAACATTCTCATTACAAAGAGACAGAGAGGTGGTAAAGGAAGGCATCCAAAAACAAGAATATGCCCAACAAAAAACATGCCGAACAATATTCTTATCAAATGAATATGTTAAGCTCTATGGTTTACAGCTAAAAGAGGCACTTAAACATAACAATGTTACCTTTGTGTGTACTTCTGCCATAAATCATTTCAACATCAGCAAAGTGAGAATGCAGCTGACAAAGGAAACATTATTTTTAAGACATAAATTGCTGCCTAGTAGTGGAGGCTGGAGAGCTTCAATGTTGAAAGTCACTTTTTGCGTCAGACTACACTTAGCAACTTACGTGGTAATTTTTTTGGATGAACGATTGGGAGATTTTATTTAAAATATATTAATTCTTTATATGGGTTATTAAAAAGTTAACATCATAGCAGAGACAGTAGCTTCTGTTTGTAGTAAAAGGAAAGGGAGGGAATATATGCATAGAAAATGGCTTTGGGAGATGCAGAAATACAAAGATGAATGACTGTGCTGCTTTGGCTGACTTTAGCATCATCTCTCTTGAGGAGACATTCTTCCTCACTATCTTTTTAGTTCTTACACCCTTTTCTACTACATCTGCCTCTTCTACCTGGACTGTGATGGTAGCTATAAAGTGGATTTCAAAAAGAAAACTGCAGTTTTCAGGAATGGACGCAACTTGAGAAAATGGAGATCTTCAATTTTTTTTGGTCTGGCAGTGCTCTGCAGAATAAATTAATTTCAAGAAATGAAAAGGATCTCTATTAGGATCTATTTCTCTATCAACTCTGCTAGGCTCCAGACTGTTGGAGGGTAGGAGATTCAGTTTGTATCTTCACGAACTTGTGTTATTTTCTGAGAACAAAAAACCAGTCTGAAGGAGAAATTATACTCTTAACTGGAGGAAATTCACAGGATGTCTTGTGACACAGACCCAGCCAGGACAAAATTGGCCTGGGTTACAGGAACTTCCTGTGGAGTCACCATCTCTGGAAGTTTTCAAGGCAGAGATGTGGCACCGAGGAGCATGGTTAGTCACTGATGTCAGTCTGCAGGGTTTCAACGTCTGAGCCCTTGAAATCACTCTGCTTTCCCTCTCACCGCCCTTCTCACTCTGCACCAGGCCCTTACCTCCCTCTGATTTCTGCTGGAGCAACTTCCCCACTCCCTCTCAGTGAGGCCCCCTTCTCTTTATTACCCTCCCGAAACTCCATCTGTTCTGATATTGACTCCAAAAGCAACAGTGCTTGCTTGCTTCAGGAAAGAAGTTGTCGTAAACGTGCCAGTGCCTGATAAGTGAAAACATCAGTGCGTTTGGAGCCCATCCCACTACACACAGTGCAGACATGTCTAGCACCACACTGCAGCCTTCCATGACTCTGTGGGGCACACAAGGCTGCGATGAGTTACCTTGGGGGAATAATAAGGTGAATGTAAAGAAATAATGTTGTATTAAGGAAAGGAGACATGTTAGCAGAGCTAGGGAATGGCTTAGAGTTTTCATACTATCTGTGCATGAACAGTAATAATAAATCTGATAACTAGCAAAAAGAAGACAAGGAGATATTTGCATGTTTTCTTCTTCTCACTCTTATGGTTAAATCTGACTTCCTTGAGTTGGACATACTGCTGGAGCACCTCCATCACTTCTAGAAGAAATTCTGTCTATAGGGTGGTATTTCTACTGTCCATCACTAGACCTGCAAAAATACCCCCTTCCTCCTAGAGAGGTGAGATTAACTGAGAGGAAGGCAAACGTAATAAGTTGCTGCTGCTTTAAAAATCAGGCAAAGAAAATCCTCATAATTTGTTCATAACAACTCAAGAACATCACTTTTCCTTTATTTATTGTTACTAGCATTTAACATCCTAAAACTGAGAATACCCCATTGCAGTTGTGTTCTGCGTGCATCTGCTACTCACTGAGGGACTTGGACTCCAGAAGCCAACTACAGAACCACAGAAACAAAGAATCATGAAGGCTGGAAAAGGCCGCTAAGATTATCTAGTCCAACTGTCCACTCATCCCCAATGACCACATCAGTGCCACATCTCCGCAGTTCTTGAATACCTCCAGGAATGTAGACTCCACCACCTCCCAGGGCAGCTGTGCCAATGCATTGCCACTCTTTCTGAGAATAAACTTTTCCTAATATCTAACCTGAACTTCCCCTGGTGCAACTTAAAATCATCTCATCCTAGAGCAGTAACACTAGGTTCTCTGCTCAACCTATCTTTCAGTGGTTAAATGTGCCAGCATTGCATTTGGTAGCGGAAGGTTCAGTGGCTCAGTTCTTTTTAATACTGCTTTACTTTGATGCCACATAACTCCTGCTGTTAATCCAATTACTGCTGGGCTGTACGTGGAGAACTAGAAAAGATTATGAGATGCTGTGGAGGAAGAATTGTTTCTGTGGGATATGGATCTGATATCCCATCCTACTCATCTCCCTTAGTAGGATAAAGGAAGATTAAGATTAAAAAATATCCTATAGTTTTTGTTGTTATTGTTTTTGGTTTTTTTCTAATAAAGAAATAAACTAAATCTCAAGTGGCATTTATTTCTTCACAAATCCCAGGTTTGGTAGGCTGAAACCTTCAGGGGAGACTGATGAAATCTAGGTCATCTGACAGAGTCCAGCTGAGGTCAGTAAATCATTATTACTTAATAGCTATTTATTAGCCTATAGGAAGTAAGCTGGTTGCCTTCAAGCTCCCACTGGGCAAATGTTTACCCCACAAAACTGTTGGCCTAATTGGTGCTGATTGTCAATGTCAGCAGAAGCTGCATCTTTCTCTGTATGTGTCAGAACTGGAGCATATGGGCAAAGAAAGATCAAATGTTCTGCACCTGACAGTAGAAAGCAAGTGAAGAGACCTCAGTTCTCAGTCCACAGGCTGTCAGCTTTGCAGTAAGTGAGTAAACAAATAGAAATAAAAAGTGAAAAGTCCCAGGTTGAACATGATCTGATAGCATGCCTGTAATTGTTGAAATGCTTCACCTTTTGCATGTACTGGAGATTCTGTTGAGTGAAAGGTATCGTGGGAGCTCTGAGCCTTTCTGAACAGTGTGGGAGCTTCCTTCACAGCTTTGGAAAAGGTGCACATTTAAAAAAGAAGGTCAGAATGGCTTCCTGTGAAGAGTATGTTTTTGCATTACTTCTTCCTATCAGTTTTGAATTCCGTGGTGGGAGTGGGCTGACCGTTGGACTAGATGACTTTGGTGATCTTTTGCTATCATCATTTTAGAAAAATGTTTAAGTCATCATCTGATGGCAGATGACTATTATCAGTATACAAAAAAGGCATATATTAGCATCCTGGGGGTAGGATGTCATTATCAATAAAATCGGGCTGTCTCAAATAAACAATGCAATTTAATTTTATAGGTTTTCTACCTAGTTTTGGTCATATGCATTGCTGTTCTAAGCATTTTGGAGATGGCTTATACAAATGCATGGAAATTGTTTTCATGTCATAGTGGCAGCAATACGGCTTTGCCACAGTGGTCACCTCGTGGTGACATTTTATTGCTCCATTAGGGAAAAAGCATCTCAGGGAAACCTGTTCCTGCTCTAATCTAGACTTGCCACTTGCTGCAACATATCAAATCCATGAAAGTAGCAAATTAGTCCTAAAGGGTTACAGGATGCTAGCTGTAGTAATAAAACTGCTCCTTACCAGCCTGAGAGCAAAACCATCTGGTTCTCATACACATTGATTGTGCCCTATTTTGCTAGTAAGATCAAGGCTCCATACCAAGTGTGATCCTACTGGTGCACAAATTAATTCTTTATTTGCCACCTCCATGGCTTATGTGCTCCGTGTTCTGGTCAGAAAGCAAAGCAAGGGCAGACATAGGTTTGTCTCTCCTCCCCCTGCTACAGCTCCATGCCCTTCACACAGAGGGGCTTGTCTTTGTAGACTAAGCCACAAGAAGCAGAACTGATTAAATATTCAGGAGGATTCTTGGTGACCTCTACTGCAACCCTCTCCTCCATTAAGGTACAACAGGCTGTGTAGGGGAGGGTGAAAGAAAAATCAGTCTAAATGATATGTATTTTTGATCAGACAAAATTAATTAGTCTTGTTGTTCCCCACCTCCCCCTTTTCTATTTCATTTAGAGAAATGTTCTAATCTACAGAAATACAGCTTTCATATGGTCTGGCCTTCCTATTCACAGTCTTGAAGGAATGAAAAGTGCGTAGGGCTTTATCACCCTTCTGTTGCAATGCTGAGGAGCAATAGTCAAGGACGTGAGCCAATGCACTAGGATTTAGAAAGCAGCAGGACTGATGGAAAAAAAAAATTTGCTGCAAAAAAAATAGCTGTCTCTTCCGCTGGAATAAACCGTTGTAGCAAGAGAAAGGATGCTGCTTTTGTTCGCTTATTTGTTTTTGATGGATTTAAATGTATTTTCTTCCCCTTCCATCAGAAAGAGAAGATTTGTCTCCCAACATTTAACTAGAGAGAACTAGACCCATATGTAACTTGAATTACATATGCTTATAGCTTGTGACCTTTTGGGAGGGCTTTGCCAGGAAAGTAGCTTCTGGGTTTGTTTGGTTTTTTTTTTTTTTTTTTTTTTTTTTCAATGCCAGTGGCTGCTACAAGACACACAACAGCTTGTACCTGTCAGTGAAACCAGTCCTTTTTCTTAACTGCCCTGCTGCTCAACACTCTTATTTCACAGTGTCAGGCACTGTGAGCACTTTAATCTGTTAAAAGGGCTCTTTTTTCCTTTTAACATTGAACCTATGTTTTATTTATCAGTCTTTGATTCAGAAACGCTTAGAAGGCAGAACACGTTTTCTAAGATGGATGACTTCTCTGTGGCTTGTATGTGTGTTTATGCATATAGGTGTTGTCATTGCTGGAAGTCCAGAGGGAAGCATCTTTATAAAGAAACACTCCCTGGCACGTAGTCCAGGAGATCTGCTACTTTTGAAGGCTGGCTCACTGAGCACTTGTGCCTAAAAGGTTATTCTGTGAAGGTCCAGATACAGCTCTCTCTGGTGGAAGTTTTTGCTTTGACTTCAGTGGGCTTTTTTCCAGGTCCTGCTAAATAATAGAGAAACAGTGCTGGATAAAAGAGGTGTAAAAACTATGTGGTGTTTCTGAGACTTCTTCAAGTCATCAGCGAAGAGTTAGATGTATCAGCTCCAGCTGACTGTATAAAACTCAGTCAACCTTTGACTAAAACCTTATTTCTTAGCTATGGAAATAATCTCCCCTCACCACCCCACTGCATTCAGTGTTTCTTAGGGGTAATAAAACTACAACTCCCACAAGCTGTCCTTTAGCCTCTTCCCAAAGCTGTTAATTATATTGAGCCATACAACAAAGTCCTGAACAGATGTATTTGTATGTGTATTCAGGTATATGCTCTGTGCTGCTCATACTCTGCAATGGATCCCTCCCCAGCTTTGCAATAACTTGATGATTAATCTAGTGTACAGTTAGCAGCCACAGAGGACAATTGCTCAATAGCAGGTGAGATTTACTGCTCTTGCAGTAGTACTTCTGAAGACTGAAGGACTATTATTATATTACTCACAAGCATGGTAGATTGGAAATCCAGATCTTTCTAAACACTACTGGGTGCTGAGTATGGGATAAAAGTTTGAGATGAATGGGAGGTTAGGGAGCATCTCCTGTAGGGAAGGGAATGATCAGGAGCACCCCAACTACATTGTTTCTTGGCTTGATCCCTGAAGAAGCTCATCCCATTTCTTCCAATCTAAGAAAGCTCCCTTGCTGTCCATGTGAAAATTGCTGATGTGTGGGTAAATCCAGGGATTATCTGAGCAGGGCCAACAAGACCTCATTCTCAAAAATCAAGGGACATAGAGTAAATCCTAGACACAACACACCACCTGTAGAAGTGAGGTCATTGCTACTCACATGCTAAACGCTGTGTGCAGAAAATAGCAAAGGACTTCACTTGCCCTGCAGAACAAACAGGGCTGGGTCGTGCTGAGCAAGGTGTCCCTGTTAACTAAACCAGGCTATTTTAAACCTCAAAAAGAAAAATCATCATCTTGTATTTTATTACTCCCATCTTTATTTATAAAATTTTCTTCTGAGACATTTCTGAAAGCAACGCTTTCAGGTCTGCAGTTAAATTGGTAATGCCTCAGGGTGCCACCTTGCTAACTCAATAGGCACCCTGTGCTGCCAGCGTGGCAGCTGCCTCGGGCTTTGTCAGATGGCCGTGAGGATGATGAGATGTCTAGACAGCCTTGAGGTCCCGATGGCTATTTGTCTTTCACTTGAATTTCACTGGGAAGGAATTGTTAATATAGAAGATTCTGTTCAAAAACCTCCGTTGATCTGAGCAGACTGCATGTTGGCCCCATCTCCAGTAACAAAGTGAAGTTTTATCTCTGAAAATGTGGCTCTTGCTCTATAGAGACAGCTCCATTACGTAATCCTGTCAATCAGCTGCCAATCACTATGGTAATTGGGTGCCAATATTAAGATGAGCATTAAAAAGCTGTCAAATGGAGCCCTCTCTGTTCTTTTTGTCTTGAAATTTCATTTTTGTTTTCTTTTTTCCACTCGTTGCCTATTGATGTGCAGTTTTCACTTTCCCAGCAATGTCTCTGCAACAAGTACCTGCTCCATGTGTAGCAGCTATTAAGATGTTACCGAAGTTGGAAACAGGATTTGCTGAAATAGATCATTTTAGAAGAAATGTATACAAAAGAATTTTTGGTTTGCTTCATTTGGAGCTTTTATTTTCATTTTGCAATTGCATTAGTATGCTGTGGTTGCTGTCTGTGTTCTCTGACTAGCTAATGAGACAAGGACAAGGTCAGAACAAATCTTCTCTAATCTGGTACCCTTCCTCCAACATCATCAAGCAACTAAGGAAAACCTATAGGAAGCTAGGGAAATATAGGAATTCTTCTGGCAATTTACAGCTTATGGACTTCCTAAACCCGAGTTAGCATCCGGAATACTGTATTTAATAGATACACCTCCTTCATCAAATTTGTTGATCTCAGTTTGAACCTATTTGCACTTTTGACCTCCACAATATCCTGTGCTAAGTTCCCCAGTGTAATTAGTGGAGGGTGTGAAAAGCACTCCTTTGTGCTTGTGCTAACCCTGCTTTTTGAGCAGCTTCAAGACCTTGCCTCTGTATGCACTATGTGATGAAACATAGTTTAATTCCCATTTCTTCTTTCGTAATTCATAGCTATGGGATCTCTGGCAGCTGTCATCAAAAAGCATGACAATGATTTGTTTCCTTGTTTGTTTCCCCACATTACAGGTTGAAAACATGGAAATGTTTCCATATCCATAAATGGCTGCTGTTGGAAAATTCTCCTTGTGATATTTTGAATGCAGTCAAAGCAAAGCAGGAATGAACTTGCCACCTCATGTGAAATTCTGTGATTTTGCCCTCTTTTCCAGTTTGAAACAGAACAGGTATATATGTTGGCAAAAATTAAACACAATTTGGAGAGCTCAGCATATCGCTTTCCAAGTGAGCAAATGTGTTCAATTACCTCAAAGTTGAGAAACAAAACCTGCCTTTCAAACAGCCATCTCACAGTGAAAGCAACAATAAAAAACTCAAAAACTTTTATGCCAAATACTGTGCTGTCAAATTTGACAACATGGAGCACTTTGAGATTTTTGCTGCTGAACTGAAATTTCATCCCCTCCAAAAAAAACCAACCCAAAAACCAATCAAGCATGTCTCTCAAAGTATTTCTGTTTTGATGGAAACCATGGTGGTAAAAGTATTCTCGCTAGGAGATCAATGTTGCGTAGTTAAATCTCAGGAAGGAGAAAAATAACCGGTCCTTTACCCATGATGATAAGTGTTGGTTTCAGCTTTCTGGCAACCTCTTTGAACTACCACAGCTCCTGCTCCAGAACTGATGCCACAGGCTCCTGGATCAGGACTTCTCCCTCTCTCTAGTGCTGGGGTCTGGGTGGGATTGTCCATCTCACAGTTGACGTTGTGTCCCACTGGACACCCTAACCAGCTGTCTCATGTAATGTCATCTGCAACACAGGTGGCTTGGTTCTCTCCAAACATTTCCCCCGCCCCCCTCCCCCCTTCCCCTCCTGCAACACTGGCCCTATGGTTTCCTCTCCTCTCTATCTCTGATATCAGTGCAGAAAACCTTGGGTGTTGGAACAGGACACAGGAGCCATGTGCACTATGCACTCTGTAATGCAATGGCCTTTACAGAGCTGCAGAAGGAGGTTTCTTCCATGCCTTACTGTTTGGACCAGTTTCATAAGTGGGCACCATGCCATCTTGACAGGTAGACTTAAGTGTAGGTAGCAAAAAGGTCGTATATACGTGTAAAAGATATTTGTTGAAAGCAGAAGCTCTGAGCCAGGAATAAGAAAGTCCAGAGATCAAATCCCATACCTCATTAGTAGAACATTGTCTCCCCACTTGGCCAGTGTGGCCGAACTGCAAATATAAACATGGGAGCCATGGCTATGTTAGCTGAGGTGCAGCCTTCTTGATTCTGGACAATATTTTGATTTATACTTTGTCTTTCTTTTATCCTTCCCTCTACAGAATGTGCAAAAAAGTGGCTTTCCAGAATTTCTAACACATCCTAGGAGTTGTATTTGTCACTAGGACTGGGGGAAAAATAAACACTAAAAAAGCAAAACAAAAGAAAACATACTAAATATGCTTCACAGTTTTGTATGTGGCTATGAATGCAGATTAATATGATATTAATGTAATGCAATTAAGAAAAAGTCATTGTTATTGTTTGAGACAGACATTATTTCCCCATAGAAGAGTAAATCAATTGCAATTATTGTACTTTCCGTGAGAATTTGCACATTTTACTCCAGGTCAAGTCTATTACTGAAATTAGGTACTACCGTATTTTAGTTAGACTGAACAAAGGGCAGAGGCAGTGACAGGTACAACGTGTAACTAATCATGCTGCATGCGTAACTCTGCAAGAGTTAATGAGAGACAAACTAAACCTAAATGCTCTTTTGAGTCTTTACATTCTTTAAAAATAAAATAAAAACAAGCCAGAAAAAAAAAAAAAAAGGGGGGGGGGGGGAAGAGGGAAAAAAAAAAAAAAAAAAGAATGGCCTTCATCTTTTCACGGAAGCAGAGTAACAAACTCTCTACTGGAGCTATTTATTGCCACCACTTGCATGTGGTTGACACGTTCGCACAATGACCCTGCACCTGTAATTCGATACACAGACAAAACAAAGGCGTGAAGGGAAAGGGCTCAGCTTCCTCTCCCTAATTACTTCATGCAAAACAAAAGCCACCCAAGGGGTTGTTTGCAAGAGAAAACAATACTGAGCACTTTCACAGTTGCTTTGGACAAATGGTGTGTAAAAAATTGCAACTCCATGTGATGCCAGGGGTGACCTGGGACATAGGATAAGATACTTAGGTTGGATATTAGGAAAAATTTCTTCTCAGACAGTGGTAATATATTGGTATGGACAGTCCAGGAAGGTGGTGGAGTCACTGTCCCTGGAGGTGTTCAAGAATCGTGGTAATGTGGCACTGAGGGACGTAGTCAATGGGCATGGTGGGGATTGGTTGATGGTTGGACCAGATGATATCAGTGGTGTTTTCTATAATTTTAGGATAGGAGCCATGGGCACCTTCCAGCTGACTTTACAGGAGGAACCCAGGAACTCACTGTGGAAATAGAGAAATGCCCCCATTACATTTGGGCACAGAAGATCTTTGTTGTAGGGATGGCTGTTTGCCCCTGTGAGAGGGAGTTTGGGCTGAACTTTGGTGTTGGGAAGAACTGGAGACAGCTTCAGGAAGCCAAGGCCAGTGTAGAGATGTTGTGGGAAGGCAGAGGGGATGATGCAAAAAGGCTGCAAACTCTGTCTTTGAGCCAGTTAGGGCCAAAATACAGTTGCAGCTGTGGCCTGGAAATAGGCCTAACACTGTACACCCTATAAAAATGTGTTTGTGTGTACGTGTATGGAAGCTTAATATAAATATCTGGTACTAGGAAGTTAATTGCCAAAGAACTGCAAAAGGCACTGTTTCTTTCTATCTCATTGTTTCGAGACTTGCTGGTGTACCACTCCACTGTTTCAGTATCTTCATACACATAATGTATGTTTTCTTCCTTTTATATTAGCACCAAGCAGTTCAAAGATCATGTTTTAAAGCTCTTTCATTCAGTCAGAGAAAGAAAAGCACTAAATCACCCCAGTTGTGTCTTTCCACATTGACGAGCAGTAACTAACAACAGGAGCTAATTTATTCCATGTTTTCATGTCCCTCTAGCGACAAGTTGTAGTAGTGACTTCAATTGATGTTTTGTCCTACAGATAAAGCAGGCTTTCAGAAGGCACAGCGCCATGCAGACGCCTAACTCTTAAAAACAATTTCTGTCAGACCTTAATTTTTTTTGTAAGGAATTCCCAGAAATTGCCATAAATTTATTAGCAGCAGCAAACCTCTTATTTGGTTGAACAGGGAAGGAACTCTCCCAAGATAGATGCTTTTAACTCAAATGTTTACAAACACACAGCTAAAAGGAATATCCTCTAGCATCCCTCATCACTGCCCATTGCCTTCAGAGCCCAGGCAGGTACATATTTACAACTCATCAGAACTTTTCTCTTGTCTCCAGCTAATAAAATAAGACACAACCATACATCTATGTCCATGGCCAAAGCCATATCCATGTCCATGGTCTCTGCCATACTGGACCAAGGTCACAGCATTACTGCTAAAATAGTTACAGGCTCTAAGGTTATCCATCCCTGTAAATTGATCCCATCAGAGCACCGTGGATGCTATACACAGATGTGCACAGATACAGAGATGTTTACTTAAAATTATTTTGGCCTTAACCAAGTTGTTACTGATTGTCTTCCAAATGATCTTTTGGATTCCAAGATCAGTAAGCAAGATCCAAGTAATTTAAGATCAGGAGATCTAAGGAAGGGGAGAAATATTCCCCCTCTTCTGCTGACACTGCCTCTGCTAGGATAGGGAGAATGGAACATTAAATTGTGATCCATAGGAGCTACGTCAGACTGTCCCAACTGAGAATCCAGACTTGAATGCCTCACAGGACAAGCTTTTAGTCTGTTGACTGTGGAGTATTGGCCTTTATGAATATTTCATGCATTCATCCTTCTCCCTGCTTATTTCTGCAATTATTTGTTAAACAGATCTTACTAAACGTGAAAAAAGCATTTGAGGAACCTTTACTTTAAAGACCTACATGATGATGTAGTAAAAAATATATTTTAAAGATTTAGCAGAATCAAACATCAGACATTAAAGCAAGGAGAGAACCAATTAATTATGTTACATAGTAACAGGGCAGTCAATAAGTTGTAAACCTATAAAGATGTCTTGGTGGTGAAATGGTTTTAATTAATACTAGATAAAAGATATTCAGAAGACATTCACTATGTATTGAAAATATCCTTAATGCATACATTTTTAAACTATTCTCTTTAAGGTACAGAGAGTAAGGTCAGATTGCAATAGCAGGAAGCCACCTTCACAAGAAATCCATCCATATATGTGTGTATATATATATATATATATATGTACATGTATTTCAATTATATCTCAGCAAAGTGGAGAAAAAAACTCAGCAGTGCAGAAACTGTAAATGCAGGACAGGCAGAACTCACTATAATCAATTCTTTTTCTTATTAAAACTCAGAAGCTGATCCTAGTCTAAAATTTCTACTGCAGGTCTTTCTACAAAGCACGCATTTCAACCCATCAATTTCTTTTAAGGATATGATCTTAGAGTGACTGCAATCTGTACCATCAATAAGTATTTTTGTATTTCAGCAGGCTCGTAGATGGTAGGTGACATAACCTACTGATTACGAATGTAGTTTTTGCTCTTACAGCAATCTGTGGGTCCCATTCTTTTTTTTTTTTATATGCGCCTTTTGTATATTCTTCTCTAAGCACTGGTGAAATCAGTCCCGACTGAAACTTCTCTGTGGAACTGAGGAAGCAACTGTGGATGCAATTCAGATGAGGAAAGGAATCCCTGTCCCAAATTATTCTTGCAGAAGACATTCCAGCAATGGAGTGGAAGGGAAGTAAAATGATGTGTTCCACTCATTTCACTGTGAGGAGAGATTCTGAACAATGAACTTCATTTTTCCTTTCACTACACCAAAATGAAATCTGGCTTCTCCAAAAATATCCATATAATTATACCAGCACAACATTGATGGAATGGAGTAGAGAATTAGATTTTCTGTACTTAAAGGAATCAGTTGAGGAAGATTGCATAAGGAAGGGCAAACTCAAAGTCTTCAGCTATCATTAAAAATATTCATTTCCTTAGCAAGGCAGAAAATTGGATAGCTCTCCTTCTGTTCATAATTTAATGGCTTGTGTTCAGTCACAGCCCTACCTACCTGCTTAAAAGCAAATCATATGTAGCAGTGATACACATTCATTACCATCCTCTCTCAAGATAATTTGACAGTTCCATGGCATGGTGCCACAGTTGGTCGTTATCTCTATCCCCAAGTACCACTCTCTCCTGCAAGATGTTGCAGTGACAAAGAAATTGCCAGTAGCTGCATTTGGCTTTCTTCCTCTGGTCAGCATCCACTCCAAAGGGAAGCGCTCAGGGAACATTACAGAGGAATGCAAGCATAAAACAGCCATACTGTTTTTGTTTATGTGTTGGTTTAGCAATTTGTTTTCTGTTTATCTATTTGATTTAAATACATAAGTAGTTAACTGGAAATAATGAAATGGAAAGAAGAACCTCTCACCCTTAAATACTGGAGACTGTCCCCCCTCCCTCCCACCAATTGGCTGCTTCTTGTCCAGCTGCAACTTTCCCAGAGGTCTCAGGAAAGTTGGCAAATGGGAGCTAGGGGTAGCATTATTTAGTCTTCTCTCTCCCACTACAAGTTAGCCATTATCCCAATAAGCTGCCTTTTGTGCCCTAAGAGGTTAATAGCTTATCAGCCCAACAATAAGTTTATTACAAAATTGATGTTAAAAAAAAAAAAAAAAGAAACAACTTCCAACTCCATCATTTTCTGTCTTATTGTCAAATGCCCCACCATTTAGACTTGATTTGCATGATTTACTGTGCATTTGTTTTTTCTCTGTCTCAAAGCCCAGAATTATCTTCTATTGAGGCCGTATCAGCTGCCGGTGCTTGCAGATTGCCTTTGTCCTTTCCAACCTGCAAAATATCATCTGCAGCATCCAAATCACTGTCTGCCTATTCTCTTATCTTCCCCTTCTTTTACCCATCAATAGCCAAGCTGTGCTGTTTGGTAACTACGACATATTGTAGGAAAGAACTGATAAGTACATCAAACAGCATTCACAGACTACGCACAAACATGCGTCACTGACATTTTTTATTGCCTGTGACAAGTCACCCATCCCCACTCAGTCTTTCCAGATGCATAATGCAGATTTCAAGTCCGTGTCACTGTAGGTACTCTTTCTTATAAAGAACTTATCCATGTAGAATCAGAATTAAAAACCATATGCCAACAAATAGCACATTTCTTTCTAATTTAGGGAAATGATGACTATAAAGCTATAAGAATGGGAGATCTACATTAATATCTAAATATGGAATTGTCAGACTATGTCCAGTGATTTAATGCAGGCAGTTTAAGATTTCCTCTTAGCTGTGGGAACCGCTGCTGTATGACTTCCAAGTCCATTGCTCTGCAAAGTAATATTCATTCTGTGTAAAATTCACATCACTGATCTTAGCTGTGCTCCAGGTGATGAGGAATTCATACACAGCTGGATGCTGAAGATTACTTGAAGAGGGGTAACTCTTTAAATTACTTGCTTTTCTGTGATCTACTCAGAGCCATAGGAAATTATCTTTAGATTTTCTGAACACCCACAGATACCTCAGTGACCACAGTGCAACCATTTTGAAGTTCATAAAGAATGAAACAAAATTTCTTTTTGGGGGATAAAACAGAATTACTACAGAAAAGTGATCAGTGGGTCTC
Organism: Tympanuchus pallidicinctus; assembly: GCF_026119805.1. Taxonomy (NCBI): domain Eukaryota; kingdom Metazoa; phylum Chordata; class Aves; order Galliformes; family Phasianidae; genus Tympanuchus; species Tympanuchus pallidicinctus. The sequence goes on from NW_026294747.1 coordinate 50,387,714, forward strand.
TTCTGTAGTCTGGGGCTGGATTTGTAACATAAACTCTGGGTTATTCACTGCAAGCAATGAAATAAAATATTGGGCTGCTTTGTACTGCTCAGGAGCAAAAAAAAGGTAAATTTTGTCATTAGGTCCCTATGGGATTTGGGTAAATTAGCTGAACTTTCCTCTGAGCTTTTCCTCTATCAAATAACATCCATACTCACTCATTCTTTGTGCATTTTGTGTTTTTTGTTGTTGTTTTATTTTGTAAATGGCTACAGAAATCAAACAAAGACTACAAGTACGTACTCTAATGAATTTTGTACTTAAATCTCATCCAATCAAATGTAGGTTTTGCTTCAAAATGTCGCTTAGATGATAAATTCTATTGCAGTGCACATTACATGTGTACAGTCAGTATTCCCACAGTGGCAGGACTGGAAAAACGTGATACAGGCTTTAATATTAAGTCAAGATTATTGCAGATGAAGTTTCACATATGTTTTCACTATCGTTGTATTTTTCTCTGTTATTTTAATTTGCCACATTCCACACTCGTTTAAAATGTTAACTAATGTCTTGCAACTGTTAATCTGTAATCATTCCTGCACTACCGAACCCTAAAAAAGAGATACTGCAAAACATGGAATTAATCATGAAAAGGGTGTATGGTCATCTGTGTTTTAGGTTTGAGCTGTGACTGACAAGCAGTTCTGTTGTTCACAAAGGGAAAACATCTGTAAATATGTAAGCCATCAGGAATGATAACCTCTGAACTCTCACCTCATGCTGAGCTCCAGTAAATGAGTGCACCTATCTCTCCTGCCAAGTGTAACACAATACAGATGTGAAGTTTACACCATGGGCTGTTTTTTTGGCTTTGAATCATGAAGTTAGATTGGGAAGATTCTTAAAACAGCAAATATAGGATAACAACAAATTAAAATTAATAAAGTGAAAGGAACAACTATGTATTTTATGTCAGCTTTAAAAGATTAAAGATTTTTAGATAATGAAACAAAATACACATGAAATTTTACCAGGACTTCCAGAAAAGATTCCAGCTGGGCCTCACAGAATATTATAAAGTCATGAGCTTCTACGTGAATTTGAAAAATGATTAAAAAAACCCGCATAGTTTGGCTCAATAGGCAATTAATACCTGCTTTAGCTGAACTAAATGGCACTATAATGCAGATACAAACAGAATGTATTATTACAGAGTAATGAAATCAGTTAGCCCTCAGCCTCATGAGTTGTAGAAAGCACTGTGGTTGTGCTCAAAGAGTCACATAAGCGAACTCCAGCCACAAATCTTCCTCCAGCATTCTTCCCCCCAGGCCTGAGGTTTGTCGGGAAACACATTCCACAAACCTTTTAATTTAGCTTGTTCCTTTTTAATGAGAAAGGATGTTTTTATACTGACATGTGCCCTGGTTTTCCTTCCCCTTCCAGCACATGCATCAGTCAAATAAATATTATCAAAGGATTAAATATCTTGTGCTTCTCTAGGATATTTCATCCGAGTTTAGCCAAAATGCTTCACAAACTTTAATTAAACCCCCACTGAGAGCATTGCTGATAGACACACATTGCAGATGAGCACACAGAGAGGGCCGACCATAGAAATGCCTCTTGCAGCCACACAATGCATGAGCAATGGGGCCAGCAGGGAGCCCAGTCATCCCGTGCTCCTGCTTTTTCTGCTTGATTTTCTGATATTTGCAATATGCAATAGCCACTTCAGCCTTCTTTCACTGTTGTGTCCCTACAACATTGTGAGCATGATGAGTGCTGTGGCATGGCAGAGCTGTGCAATGAGTTCTCCCCTCCTTCTTTAGGACTTTGACTTTGGGATCCAGGTAGGACAGTGCAGGGCAGGGGGCTTATGAGTGCCACAGACCAGCATGAGGAAGAGAGTCTGAAGTTTGCTTTCTGACATTTCATTTAAGACACCTGGCATTACATTATTTCTCTGAATGTCAAAGACCATCACCAGAAAGCATGTGATCTTTCTGTACCTGTGACTACAAGGGTTTGAGCAGGATTTTCTCTTCTTTTTCCCTCTTTGCAAAAATGTGTCAAAGACATAATTTATTACAATGAAACTGTGAACATACAAAACAAAACTGACATCTCCTCACTTCAAATGCCTTTGTGTGTAGAAGACAGGAGATAAAAAGGCAATTGATATGGGCAAACAAACCCATATTTTACCTCCGTCTCCTGTCTTACAGATTGTAATGCACTGTGGTCTGAAGCTCGGAGGACTTCTGCTTGATTTATAAGCATTTTTTAAGCAAACCTTGCTGTTTGAGATTTGTAGCAGAACCAGCATAGGACCTGTTTCAAGGAAAGTGGGCTGTTAAAGCACATGACTGTGTACCTTTCCTCCATGGGAGCTATTGGGGAACAGCAATTCACACAGGGCGTTTGGAGCATCTCAGTATGGCACTGCTCACAGGGAATTTGTTGTGATTCATTGACAAGCTGAGCATCATGGAAAACAATGCTGTTCCCTGCATACTCCTATGGTTTGATCTATGTATTAGTAGACTTGCCTCCTTTTTTTGGCTTTTTGTTTTGTTTTGATGGCCATAAGGATATTTCCGCTAAACCTGCAGCTCTGACATCTGTAAGAAGCATAAGTAGGATGAAAAGCTGTACATATATCATCAGTCTTTGGACCCAGGCTCTGGTCCCAAGCTTTGTGTCTCTCTAGATGTCATGAGTAGACAGAGGCCAGGCAGGAGAATCTGAGTGTCATTTCATGTTTACCAAGGGATTTAATCCTATGTCTAAGGCAGGGCTTTTGGAGAATCACAGAACACATGTTGGTAGAACAAGGAGCCATGTGATGACAAAATTATGTACGCGTGATTTTGCCAGACAAATCCTGAGTAACGATAGCAATGAAAAAGGTTATGCAGTCACTGGTTTTAAGAGTTAAGGATAAGAGATTTTCATCCAAAATGTGAACTTAAGCTCACTGGAGTTTCAAAAATTAAGCTGGTAAATTAAGCTGCTAGGACTCCTAGCTTTCCATTCTGAAATGATGAACACAACTCTCAGGAGAGTCTTGTGCTTGGAAATGATTGTGTAAATACTTGTAGTATGGGACTGATTTGTCCTATTTTCGCTGTATAGCAGTCTCCAAGGGAAGTGCAGCTGTGGCATAGTCTTTTACTTGGGGGTATGAACCATGAATCATGGTTTGGAGCAGGCTGTCAATGCATCCTGAAAACTGAGTCTGGATGTTGGTGATGTTATGAGTTACAGTAGCATTATGACTCTAATTGTTCTCAGTATCCAATGATATTGTAATGGTTCTCATAGTATGTGAGATATTAGTACTGCACCTAGCTCAAAAGAGCTAAGCTCAGCTTTCCAGTGATCTGAATCTGCTGCTCTCACTTTCAGGGAGTTTGGTGATAATGAGAGGGTGGAAGGTCTCACATTCTGGCTCAGTCAAGGCTGAGCCACAACATGGCTGACCCAAACCTGTGCATCATTTTTGGATATGAAAAATAGCATCATACTACTGAATACTTGGGGCAGGAAAGAGAATCCGAGCTATTTATTTGCTGTCAAATAGACCCAAAGAAATTCAAAATAAAAAGTTTTTTTTTTGTTCTCTGCAATTACGACAGGATTGTCTTTGTTGACAAGGTGACTGACATTTTTGTCTGTGTAGTTTTTGGCAAACATAGCGGGAAGAAGAAAGGGTTGAGGCAGAATCTACGTGCAACACCATTCTTTACATTCTCAAGTTGAGCTGGCCTGCAGCCTACTCGAGAAATAAAAGCAATTGTCCTGGAAGGAGCAGAATGAACGGTAACAATAAGGTCATGCAGACAAAGTTAGACATCCAAAGCAGGATATATAAATACATTTATAAAGGGCAATTATTAAACTTTTGTGTACATTTAGCAATTGCTTTGATGAATGCTCTTTAGTATCACAGGGAAGTATTTTGAGATTTTTTCCAAAAATTCTAAATTCACGTCACACTCTCTATGGAGTTCTGATTATGTATTCGATTCTCAAGAACGATTGTTTAGTCTTAGATGGGGAACTAAGTCCTCCCATCTGGACTGGATTCTGACAACTGCAGAATTTTAGCCAAGATTATGTTAATTATGATTATGTGGATAATGAAGTTTAAAAGGACAATTTCCATGTCAAAAATTGAAGCGAAACAAGTTCCCCACATCAACTTTTACCGAAGACTAAATCTGAAGAACATTTGCCACTGATGGATCAGTCTAGTAATTCCTTTTTGATCCAATCTTTTTGACCATTACCAAATCTCAAATCTAGAGACCTTCTTGTCAGTGATGATAAATGGTTGGAATCATCATATAAATAAACTGGAGAGAGAGAAACACAAGAGTAGCCTCATGCTCATGCAAGGGGAGCTTGCCCAGCCACATGTATGACTGTGGGGAGATTTTAATCCCTCTGATTACAGCAGGATTAGTAGAAATAAAACTACATGTGTGCCCTTGGCTTCAATCTGACCAGAGTTTGGGATCTTTGGAAATAGATACTACCTTTCACTTGAGGCACAAAAAATCCTTAACATTCATGCACTGGAGCTGAGGACAGCTCTTTCTGTAATTGCATACAGGTGTGTGGACGGGTACTTCAAAGTCTCAACTGAATGCCATAAGAACTGCAGCAGGAACACCATTCTGCCATTCTGAAGACCAGTATCCCAATTCAGCTGAATGTTCATCTTCCATCTTCCACAGGAGAAAAGTGTTAGCCATCATTTTTCAATCATTAGTTTCTTTTCTAATTCAAGGACTACTTAATCTTTTAACCCAATCTCTAAACCATCTTGATTAGTCTTTCCACAACAGATTTCTGCTGTGACTATACAGAGATTAGATAAATTTTGGAGATAAGCTTACTACTTGTATTTTCCCGTCCACTGTTTTGCTCACTGCTATGTAGGGCTTTTGGTTTTCAACAACTGTTTCACTGCTCTCTGATGTCATATTCTTTGCTAACTCAACAGTTCCCATGCCGGGAAACAAGCACATCTAGTTCTCTGTGCCCTCATACTCTAAGCAGGAGTGACAATGGATGCAGAAAAGGATGAAGAGGAACAGGAAATTGTTTATATTTTGGCAAAATTTACATAAAGTAAAATTATTTTAGCCAGTGATGAGGAAACAGATTTCATTTTCTGTTAAGAAAAAATTATTTGGGTGAAAATAATGATAACAAAATTGGGAGAATTCCTCTTGGAATCTGCTCTGCTACTCTCAGTTCAAAAAAGATTGTCTTTTAATAATAGATCATTTATTGCTTTTGTGGCATAGAGCTGGTCAAAATGTCTTCCTCAAACACTCTGGTGAACTGATTGATGATTTGAGAGTTTTATAGTATTTTCAAGTGATTCTACCTAAATTATTTTTCAACCGTATCTTACAGCACAGCACAAAATGATGCTGCTCTTAACTTGTTTATAAAAGAGAGTTGTCTTATTTGATCTTACTGTGTAGTTTATGTAAAATTCCTGAGCAGCTTTCTAGAAGCAGTTTCTTTAGCATTCAGGCTTTCCTCGGTCTTTACAGAAAGTATGCTACAGAGCAATTAGGAAGCTAATAAATGGACTTGTTCCAAAAGTAAAGATAAGAATAAACAGTGGGCAAAGTTTTACTGAGAACATCAGTGCCTCATCATATCGTTATTGCACACACTATACTCACTTTTCTTTCTCAAAATATTGTTTATTAAACTGCAATAGACAAAACATGAAAAGGTTGAAAGGGAAATGAGGTAAAATTCCTGTTAACAGGACAGATTAGGTCCAGAACCAGAAAATCAAACCACATGGTTGGATTCTATGACGGTTTGACATTCTTTGACCCTATGATTTTACTGAAGGAACTGCGGCTGCTTAGTCTGGGGAAAAGGAGGCTGAGGGGAGACCTTGTTGCTCTCTTCCAATATTTGAAATGTACTTACACGAGAGCGCTGTTGGTCTCTTCTCACTGGTGGGAGGTGACAGGATGAGGGGAAATGGCCTTAAGTTACTCCAGGGTAAGTTTTGTTTGAATATCAGGAACCACTTCTTTATAGAAAAGGTTGTTAAGCACTGGAATAGGCTCCTCAGGGAGACTGTTAAGTCACCATCCCTGAATGTGTTCAAAAACCGTTTGGATGTGGTGCTCAGGAACATGATTTAGCAGAGGATAGTTAGAGTTATGGTAGTATGGTTAGGTTGTGATTGGACTCGATGAACTTTAAGGTCTTTTCCAACTTGAGTGATTCTATGATTTTCAGCATCTTACAGTGAGGTCACAGAATCATAGAATGGCCTGGGTTCAATGGGATCCCAAGATCATCAAGTTCCAATCTCCCTGCCACAGTCAGAGCCACCAACTTCCATATCCATGGTCCATGCTGGACCTGGTTGCATAGGGTCCTACCCAACCTAGTCTTGAATACCTCTAAGGACTGCACATCCACAGCTTCTCTGGGCAGCCCGTGCCAGTATCTCATTGCTCTCTCTGTAAAGAACATCTCCCTGACATCCAAACTAAGCCTTCCCTCCTTGAGCATAAAACCATTCCTCCTTGTCCTATCACTGTCTACTCATGTGATAAAAAGTTGTTTCTCCTACTGTTAATAATCCCAATTAAATGCTAGAAGGCTGCAATGGTGTCTCCTCACAGCCTTCTCTTCTGCAGGCTGAACAAGCCTGGTTCCCTCAGCCTGTCTTTTTGAATTGTTGGTCCAGTATGCCTTACACTCAGGCAACTGCACTGAAAAACTGGAATGTAAAACAGATTTGAACGTGGCAATGAATATGCCTATTGTAAGTCATGACAATCATGAAGTAGTTCTGCTACATACCTAGATTCTGTTCATTCTTGGCAAGTTAAAATTAGGCATTTCCTTTATTTCATCTTGCTTCTATTATTTTTTTCCTTGTGTTAAGCAGTAGTCATCTTTCTTATTTCCACAGCAGACAGCTGTGGTGCCTGTTTTTTTTAAATGATGAGCTGGATGAGCTTATTGCTGTATGAGGCATTGTGTAGCAAAAAATGCTAAGTCATGTCTTGAACCAATGATTCAGCACCTGGTGGGAAGGCAGGGCAGCCCAGGGGAGCTCAGGTGCATGCAATACACCTATGTGACCAGAATGGGTGGAGCCAGGATCCACTCCCTCCCTGATCTCATTTAAGGGTTGGCAGTGGATGTGAGGGTATCCTGCTGGGGTTCTCTGTGTTCCTGAAGTTTTCTGAAGGTAAGCAGCTTTTTTTCCTTTGTTTTTTTGCATCTGTGGCTGCTGCAGTTGGACTTATCCTCACTTACTGCAACCTGGGACTTTGCTGCCCTGCTGTCATTTGCTGTGTTTTCCATCTTGTGATAGTGTTACAGATTGAAATTAACTTTTATTGCCCACACCTCTCTGATCTGTAGCTCCTCTATAAAATTCCATTTCTGATGCAGGAAAGTCACTTATTTTCCCCATACTTCAGAGTTAATCCTGTTTTACACTTAGGGCGATGTTTCCTCTCTTTTACATCCATCCAGCCTCACAGAGGTTGTAACTGCAATACACCATGTTACTTCCATCTTACTTTCTCTGAATCTCATGTCTTAGCAGTGCCTTTACGTGCTTCCATAATAATGAGACAGTGAGACTTAAAAAGTGAAAGCAAATCAAACAGTATTTTGCATCATAACCTAGAGCAGAATGAGGCATAATAGGGCTGGTCATGATTCCCTACGCTATGTGTAACTAATGATGAGACAGAGGTGATTCTTCTCCATCGGAAGATCACTTATGACAGCCTGTTCAGTTGTATCAGTTTAGCCTTCTGCACTTACCATAGCTCTCATTCTTCCAAAAACTTTCAAGTAAAGGCATGACCGTGAGATAGTGGCAGAACCTCTGTTGGTGTCCCAGGGAAATACAAACTGTCTAGGCTTTTTAGCACAATATACAGTCTCAAAGCAAGCAAGCCATGCAGGTATTAAATAACATGTTCACCTGGAGTGAACAGGGAGGCTAGAGAATGTTTTCATTTAGCCTTTAGTTTAAGGTGCTTCAGGACCGGAGTTTAACTGCACAGAAACTGTAGAGAACAATGGTAAGAAGAGGGTGGGGATTAGCTTTCTTACTTCTGTAAGGATCACTTCTTGGACTGGAGGCTGCACCTTGGGAATACTCTCCTGCTACTGTAACATTAATTCAGTGAAAAGGCAGCTAAGGGCTCAGCTGAATGTGTAGGAGAAGAAAATGATGGAAAAACCTAAGTCATATCTTGATTTGATTCCTCTTTGCTGTTTTTCCAGCTGCTATGTATCCCTCATTCTTTTGGAATTCCTAAATATTTTCATTAAAGGCCTGAAGTCACCAGATGTTTTGTTGCCCTCATTCTTGAACAGCATTTCCTTCAGCTTCTGCTCAAGTCAAAGACATCTCACTTTCCTCCTCCTTTCTTCCTGTTGATTCTTATTCACTGTAGCTGTATTTAACCTAGCCTTCTACCTTTTCCTGTTTTACCTACTCTCTGCTTTGGTCTTTGATGACCTACCAAAATTCAGCAGGAAAGGATTCTCATTATTTCCAGTGCTACTTCTAGTTGAATCCTTAATTCCGAGATATAATTCACAAGGACTTGCTGCCTGTCAACTTTTAATATTTCTAATTGCCTATCTGCTCTGGTACAATCATAAAGCCTTTTAACATTTCACTTTCCCCCCAGGAAAATGTATCCTAGTTTCAGAAGTGTGACCTTCAGCTCTTTTTGTGAATGCGGAAGGAAAGAAATCATTCAGACTGTCAGCAACATTATCAGCCCAACTGTCACTGACTTCCCAGTCATGCTCTCTAACAGCTAGATAGCATAATTACTTCACTGTTTACTTCAGCTTTCCTAGGACAGTGAAATGAAGGTGTTTATCCTTAATTCCTCTGATGTTTTGGTTTCATGTGTTCATGTCAGCAATCATGGTATATCTTCTTCAGGTCTCCATCTTTGAAGCAGACCTTGGACCTTAGGGTTAGTCCAACCACTTGTGCATCATTCAGCTTCTGCCTCTTTTCAAAATCATACCATGATTAGAATCTCTGAACATCATTTAAAAAAAAAAAATAAAAAAAATCAGCTGAATATCACAGATTACTTGACTTATCCACAGATTGAAAAAAAATAATGAGATAGTCTCTGGAGCATGAGTTTTAACTGCTGTAAGAAAGCAAAAAAAAAATCTGTTTTAACTCTGCTCTGGAATAATTCAAAATTCAGGTACCTGTTACAAGTTGATCAAATGCTTCTGCATGAGCTAGTCAGGAAGTGAAGATTCCTACTGAACATAAAGTAGCAAGAGAAGAAGCCAGTTAAGTTAGCCTTTTTTTCTAGACTGCTAGGGACACCAATACTAGCATGCAGAACACTGTATTATTACATATCATAGCTGCATGCAACCATCATCAAGGCAAGATTCACTCCAGCAGCTGAATGGGGGGGAAGTTTTATACTCGGTACAGGAATATCTCCCCCAGCACATTGTGGAGAAGGGCTGTGCTGTAGACTGTAGGACTGCACCATCACCACTACCTGCTGACATTACCTATGTGGTGGTGATGTCTGCAGTACTGATGTGTGGTCATTATCAGAAAGATGTTGGTGAGTAGAAGCATCCAGAAATACTCTTCATATAAGGTTTTCAGTTCCAGCAACTTTCCTCTTATGAATCTCCTCCAAACTGTCCCATGGATAGTAACATTACTTGCAGGTAAACCTAAATGTGACTTTGGAGAATCTGAGGGCATCTGTGGGTAAAGCAAGAAAATCACAGCTGGAATATTATATCACATCAAGCAGGCACATAGAATAGCTTAAATATTAAGGAAAAAAAAAAAAAAAAGAAAATTGAGGTGTGATGATCCTTAAAGACTGGCAATCATATAAAGCATGTCTTGAAGAGGCTCATTTACAGGAAGTGAGGCAGCTTGGGATCATCTGGCAATCTCATCTACTTAGTGGCATTCATATTCCCTCGTATCTCTCCCACTCTTTTTTCCATGATACAGTTAATGTAGCTTTAGAACCCTTTCCAAGTATTTTCTGCTTGTACATGTAGGAGATTTGGATGGCCTAAAGAAATGGACAGCATAAAATGCAAGTATTCTGTAGAACTTCCCAGTGTGCAAAAGCCTTCTACATACTTGCACCTAATGATAGAAGTTTGAACTCGGCATCCTACAGGTTCTTTTCTAGGTCTGGATCCTGTATCCACAACTAGTTCCTAAAATTTATCTTATTCCCATAGCCCCTATATTGCTGAAATATGCAGTGAACGCAAACAAAAAGAAAGGCGGGCACACAGAAAAATAAATTACTTGAACCAAGCCCTGGACAATGAGACAGAATCTGAAGAGCTCCTCCAAGTAGAAATTTGATTGCAAACATAAAATAGATGGAGGGATGTCAGATTTTTATGGACTGTCACCAGAATTTGTGTACTTCTGCCTTCAGTGATAAGCAGATCTACGAGTTTCAGACAGTACACACAAGTTTCAGCTTACGTTTGCAGAAAGGGTTATTTGCCCAGCCTCTGAAAAATGAGAATTACAACCAGGTGTAAGACAAGCAGTATATTAAGTCTAGCTATCACCAAGAATCCAGTGTTCATTTTAGCCTTGTTTCTTTTGCTTTTCTCTTTAGAACTTTATTTAATTTGTCTTATGCAGTATCTCCATCTGCCAATTGGAACCCAATTGCTGGGGTCCAACTTCTGAACTGTTTTTAGCTTTGATTGTCATTTTAATTTCCTCTGTAATGTATTTGTGACCACAGCTTGTACATTGAAGTCCAAATTGTCCTTTAACATTATTTCTTCAACCTCCTTTTCAAGTTATATTCAAACCCAGTTTTGTTTCTTTGCCTGTCAGCTGATGTCCAGATTGAATTAGAAACCACTCTCCTTCCAGATATGGAAATATATTTCCTCTACTTAATGCAATCTTGTCTGTGTCTGGGTAATTAAAATCATCTATTACTACCACTCAGGTTCATTTACATGTTTTATCTTTTTTAATTTATGCAATAATTACATAAAATACTGAGTTCCAATGGGCCAGCTGGATGGAGTACAAATAGTTACTAAGGCATCTTATTATGGAAACATACCTCCAGTTATAATCACTGACTACCATTTCCAGACTTTTCTATGATCACGACTGAATCATCTTTAACAAATAAATCAACACATGCTTGTCTGTATATCTGCTTCTTTCTCCAAGAACTGCCAGCATGTCTGAAGATAAGAACCTGAGAAAGTTCAAGAGACCTCAGTGTTTTATCTGCTGAGCTGTTCAACTGTGAGGCTAAATCAATAATTACACCTACTATAAGATGTAGCAGGGTGTTGTAGGAAACACAGAAATCAGATAGTTACCACTGAAAGCATTACATAGACTTTCTCATTGTAGGGAAGAAATCAGAAAGGATTAGCTACTGCTGTTGCTCCTTCTTGCTATGTCTGTCTTGTTCAGTAGGCAGTAAAGAGATTCTGATTTCATTTTTCACTCTTTGAACTTTGAAATTTCATTTTTTATAAATTGTCTTCCTTTCTTGTTTGCTCTTACGTTTCTCTGACATGTTTATAGAAGCTACCCCACCTCTCTTTATGCACTACTCAGCCCTTCTCATGATATTTTGAGCAGTTTTCAAAGCCATTGGGGAGAAGGCAGAACACCTTCTCTTTTCCCCTTCTCCTTTCCTGATCCTAAGAGAGAAGCTGAAAATAAACATTGGGGGGGGGGGGGAAGCAAACTAAAAAAAAATCCATATCTGAAATACATATAGAACTAGTTGCAAAAACTGCCCAAAGATGGAAAAGGCAATTTCCACAAAAAGCATTATTTCCCCATGACTGCTTCCTTGGATGTGTTCCTGCTCACAATAGGAAGATATTTTCTTCCATTTGACACAATTAACTGCTATTAGCAACTTCCATGACTGCTTTTGAGACCCTCAATTAAAGCACATTGAGATGAAACCCTTTGTATGCTGCTAACAGTAATTTAAGAGCTGACTTTGTTTTCTGAGGAGATGTTTGTGAAGCTTGACTATTCCAGCAGTCAACATAAAGTTGAGTAGAATATTAATTTTCTAGAATCTTCAATTTCTCGGCGCTACAATTTCACTGTAAAATACAGTACATTATATTAATGTGTAATGAAACTTCTTGATTTCCATCTCATGTATGAAAAATATTTTTTCACACATGGAAAGAAAATGTTATTGATTTGGCACAACGGTGCACAAAAAGTAGTAAAGCCATGAATACAGTTTGAGTTCTGATGTTCTTTGTGAGACAACACACGAAATCTAAAATGTCTGCAATCCTAAGTTTGATCCTTTAAGTAAACTTGCTTGGAAGGTTGTGTCAGCCTAAAGACTTGGCATCTTTTAAGACTCAGATCTGCTCCGTTCCTATTCATTCAGCTTTAAACACTGAAGAACAGGAAATATCTCATCTTGAACCATCTTGCTTCTTTTTCAGAGTATTCAAAGATCCCTGTGCACCACTGCTGTATGAATGACCTTCCAAGCCAAGAGAAATAGCTGGCCTGCTTTCTTCATGCAACAAAACTATGAAAACAAACAAAACTGTATAAAAAAGAGAGCCTGCAAGTAACAGAGTTTGTACATAGAACCTGGGGTCAACATTGGTTTTAAAGCCAAGTCACTGTAAATCCATCCACCCAGACTGACAGATATGGAACAAGGCAGCTGGAATGTCCATATCTATTCACTAATATGTGTTCATATTTTCTAAAGGGGTGCTAATTAAATTATACATTTTTTCTTCTTCAGCTCCACTCCTTCAAAGGCACAGCTATTCATCCTCCATTCCTTTTGCAAAAGGATCCACATCCAGCTGCTTTTCTTGAGATCTGATATTCCTGACATCAAATCTCAACGATCAAAGCAAAACATTCATTAAGTCTGTCCAGCATTGCTATAATGATCTCCTTAAGTGGATTACAGTACTTTAAACATCAAAAAACGCCTTTCTGATAAAGTATGGGAATGCTCATTTCTCTTGTTTACCCAATGGCTTGAGATGTTTGGCTGAAGTTTTACAAGGTAGGGAAATGCAAATACTGTTTAGGTATCTTTAAATACAAAAGGATAGCATGCTTATTAAGTAGACAAACTTTTATTTCCTTAACAAAGTATGCCATCATGTTCTGGGTCCTCAGGGAAGCATCTCCAGGAACCATAAAAAATGCAGTTCCTAGAACTAGCTTTTCGATCTTTCATCTCTCTAGCATTCAAGAAAACAACCTTTCCAAAAAATAGTAAGCCTTGGTATTAAGTAATAATTGACACTTCAATACAGCTCGTTTTTTTAGCACTTCGATTACATCTATTCAGGTCATAAATATAAATCTGTATAACACATTAGTCTGGAGCTGAGCTAAAGCAAAGGAACCTGCTATTAATTTTTCAAATATACAAGTTTCTGTATGATACCATTTGTTCTTTTTTGTTTGTTTTTTGTTTTTTGTTTTTTTTCACTGGCAGAAATGATGGTAGGGGGAAGTGAAATGTGCAGTACGATGTTTTTCTCTTTTTTTGATTAACATTTATGAAGAGAATGAGGGCAAGGCTTTGCCTGTGTAGTCTGCTGGGTTTGTAGAGCCCAGTTATAAATATAAGCAGTGACATCTTACAGCAGGGTGTGGGAGGAACATCCTGGGTAATTAATTTGAACTGACAGTCAGAATCACGAGACACATGATATTTGCTACAGTGACAGCATTATCTGAGGGAGAGGAGGGTCAGTTTCCATTCAGAAACACTATTTTTCCAGAGATTTGGAAACTGACACAATAATCAGCATTAAAAAGTTTTCCATTCAGTAACATAATTTCCCCTTGAAGAACTGATGACCGAAACTGAGATGGTTATTTTAGGATAGCTGAGGACAGAAAGCAGAGAGGAAAAAAACACCCATTATAGTAATATCAGAGGTTCAATTGCTTTCCATTAACAAAGGCAGCTGCAGACTTCTGAAAACAACAAGTGCTTCAGAGCTTTAGTTTTCCTGCCTTCCAGGGCCTATTCTGCTGTGGTCAAAAATGTACTGAGCTGCCAGCACAATGTCCAAAGGCACAACCGTGTGAGACAAAATTCATTTCCTGGGCTCAAATGCAATGGTCTGACCCATTTCTTACAGCAGGTCAGGGCATTGAGGCCTGTAAAAAGAGGGTTGAAAGACCCAACCAGACTGATGCTTTCTCACCAAGGCATAAAACAAAGGTGATAGATGTGATCAAATGTACCTAAGGCTACGTGTTAGTTCCAAGATGCATGTCTTTTTTTTTCTTTCTTTTTTTTTTTTTTTTAAATACATGTTATTCTTTATGCTTTAAAGGATTTTTAGCACTGAAATTTTCACATTAAGAAGGAGACAATGTTTTCTACCGCCGAAAACATTAAATGGTTAGATTTTACTCCAACTGCTATTAAATGTCGTCTGCTGAAGGATTTAAGGTGGTCTTGATTAACTGGTAAATCTTACAAGATATGGGCTTGGTTGGGAAAAGCATTTGCACATGCAAACAGGGATGCTTATCCAGGGCTCTGAAGACATTGCGATCGGGTTGTAAAACTGACAAAAGCAGAGTCTCCTAATGAGACTTCTGGTGAATCTTTTGCTAATCTTAAGCAGAATTTAGAGCAATTTCTCATGAGCACACTGGCCTTTCTTATGCTAGTCCTAAGTATATCTTGTAAAAGCAAAAGGCAGTAAACAGATTTTTAAAGAGTTCTTTAAAGTGATGAAGTTGCTTTGGCTTCTAAAAACGAATGGAGATGCCAAACCATCTTGTTCCAAGTGGTTTGTTCAGCCTTGTCTGTACATCACTGGGCTACTGTCCTGAGCTGCTGATCTGAACTTGGCTCCATACAATCACACTCCCACTGGGTGCTCTGGAAGAGTCTTAGAATTTGGAAATGCAGTAGGAGATATGTAACTAAATTGCTTTTTTATCCCTCATTCTCTAAAACTTTTGCAAAAATTAGTGCTTCTTTCCTTTGAGATAAAATATTCTGACCTTTGAGAAAGTGTGGAAGAAAAAACCCCGCCAAATATATTCATATCCTCTCAAAATTAAAAATAGAGCTGAGTGTGATTAACGAGCTGTTTAGAAGAGGAAGAAATCACAGACAGTGACACATAGTGAAAATAGTTTCCTTAACTTGTCACTTGCCTTCAAAATTCTGGACAAATTATTGAAATTCATCACCACCCTGGCAACTGGAGGGTTGTTCCACCTTTTAAGTAGACAGGGAAAGAAGCAGGAAAAAACAGCAGCAAGACCTTACATTTTTTGAGATGCCACTGAATTGTTGAGCTGCCTCACCCAAGTTTCCTTAGCATTTGCAAAGAGCAGGAAAATTCGGCTGACAGTCTGCATTCAGCCTCCAACATGTTCTGCTTCGTCTTGACTGAAGGGAGAGCTGTACAAGATTGCTACCATAGTCTATAATATTCTTTTAATGTCTGAATTTTAAACAGGCAACAGCAAGTAAGATTGCCAGGTAACGCAATGATCTGAAACCAAGCAAACATGTCACTGGGAGGAGGAGAAGCAGTTGGAGGCAAGAATGTTTATGAATATGTTCAGTCAGTTTTCACGCTGCATATTCAGTATGGAGCCAGGCTTCAACTGAGTGATGTGAACACCGTGGATGGAGCTGCTTGGGAGTAGTTAGAGGAATTATGAGAGAGAGAAAAAAAAAAAAAGACAACTCTGCAGATATTAATTGTTGTTCAGTGAATGATTCTGGACTAGCTCTCTTTTGGATTAAAAACAGGATCACTGCTTGGAATTTTATAAGCTGCCAACTCATCCCTAAGTCCCTTTACTTCTCTTCGATGCATCAGTTCAATTCTTAGTCCTCACAATTACAGCAGTTATTTATTTTGCTAAATCCATTTTAATTTATCCCTGAAAGGAGTGGTCTCTCCATCTCCGTTACCATAACAGTGTCACATTAACACAGTTTTTAAACTGTAAATTGATCCATTTTGATTGATTTTGCCTGACCTTTAAACATGAATGGAAGTATTTAAATGGTGTAATAAAACACTTTTGGAAAGTCTAAACACTCTAAAATCTAACAAATGTGCACGGATTAGATTAATAATAGAGTGGGGATTTTAGCATTCTCTATTTTTTTTTGCAGCCTAGTGGTCCAGCAGGCCCTTTTGCTGACAAACAAAAGCTTCGCAAGCTCTTATGAGTTCAGAAAGCTGCATTAACTTCAATAGGGAAAACAAACACTACAGCTAAAAGCAGAGAAAAACAGGAATAAAGCAACATTAATTATTCATTGCTAGGGCATGCTACTGAAAATCTACTGAAGAGTTACATATTTCCTGAAGCTGAAATAATGATTTTAAGGTTAAATACATATATGCATATATATATATATATATATACATTTAATTTTTTTTTTTTTTTCTTGCTTATTTGTTTCCAGTAGCAATCTGGAACAAGTATGCAAAGAAGCAAAGCTCAAGGATTTCAGGTTATGAAGGCAAAGAAACCTGAAATTATGTGAAGGTCTCAGGCCACCCATCTTTACTTTGATTTCTAGAAAAAGATCTGGAACAAGCTGTTCACTGGAAGGCAAAGGTAGATAAATAGCAGATGCCATGGATTTGTCAAAGACAAATTGTGTCATCTTTGACTAGATCAAGGGCAGCGTAAATGAATGGGAAACACTATGTGTATTTGACCTTAATGAGGCTTTTGACACTATCTCACATGATGTTCTCACTAGCAAGCTAGGCGAGTACTATCCTGTTGAAACTGGTATGAGAGAAGTGAAAAAGTGATTGGAAATCTATAATTAGTGGCTACTTATCAATGGTTTATTATCCAAATGGAAGGGAGTATTGAGTGACATTCTGCAGAAGCCTGTCCTAAGTCTGCATTTATTCAATATTTTCATTAACAGAGATGATGGAATAGGAAGTATGCTTATTAAATTTGCAGAGGATATGGAACAAGGAGGTACTACAAGATCACTGAAAATTCAAAATTAGCTTGGCTATTGAAGGAGCAATCTGAAATTAGTAGGAAACAAAGTTCATCAGGGGGAAGATATATCTTCTATATAATATTATGCAATAGTATTTTAGCAGAAATAATCCACCAAACTTATCTGAGAAATGTAACTGGTCAGGCAGCAATTTTATAGGCAAAGACCTTGGGATTATAGCAGATCAGAAAGTGGACATGAGTTCAGCAATGCCATATCTAGTTCAGGCAGGAGTGCTGTGAGAAAGATCAAGTAATTCGGCACAAAGGTTCTGTGAGATTTTTGCTAGATTGGAGCACAGTAATCTGAAAAAGATGGTGCTCCAACAGGATGCAACAAGAAAAGTCAGGATCTCAGAAAATACAACCAGTTGTGCATGAGCCAAAGAACTGGGAGTATTTATGCTAATGAAATAGTCCTAGAGGGGTACATAACAGCACTTCAGCAGGCTGTTACATGTAAGACATGGTCTGCCTTCCATGTCCATGTTGTTTGGTGCAGGAACTAATGAGTTTAATGTGTAGATGAGGAAAAATTGTATTAGACACAAAGGAATCTTTAATGGTGAGTGTAAGAATACTTGGGAATAAATTACTGGGAAATGTTACAGTCTTCAACAAAATGTTTATAGGAAAGGTTGGGCAATTAAGTGTTAATAATTATATAGGTATGAATGGTTCTGACACAGGCAACATGTGGTGAACCTTCCCTTCAGTCTTCTTCATTTTATTAGGTGACTTACGGAGTTTCTAAAGAGACAGTAACTGAGGCAATGGAAGTGGCACTGTCTGGAGATGTAATTTGAATGAGTGCTCTCCCATGCTGAAACTCACAGAACTGGAATACGAAATTTTGAGAGAAAAAGAGAAAAAAAAATAATTATATGACTGTGAGTCCCTATATATCTCCATGCCCCCATACCCCTCTGTCCCTTGTTCCCATGCCCTGATGAGGCCATGAAGAGAGAGAGGGAAAGAGAACAGAGAAAAGGGCAAGCAACCAAGGAGAGGCAAAATAATCTGATAATGTTTGGATATCTTAGATAAATTCTGGAGGAAAGAAGATGAAACAAAAAAATAGCAAAAATAAGTTGCAACAAACTCTGACTTTATTTCAATAGGACTGTTACTTTTCTTTTAGTTGAAACGCTCCCTCAGCTTGTTACATGAGAAATTGCTGGTTAATCTGAGCAAACTGGAGATTAAAGCAAAGCATTAAATCACTGAGGAACCAACTGACAGAGAGATGGCAATGGATTAGAGGAAGTTACTTAAAGGTAGGTCTTGTGTCCACTTCTCACTAGGTGGTCTGGCTCTAAAAGTAGCAGTCCTTGATGATGACATATGGTTGAGAGGAATGACTAAGAAACAGGAAAAGAGTTGTAGCAGCATGAGAAATGCTAGAAATGGAATGTAGTTTCAGAGGCAAAGTGCAAATTGTGCTTATGGAGACTGATGAGAGAGCTGATTAGAGAACTCATGAGCTGGAAACAATGCAAAGGAATATATTTGGGGTTTTCAGAAAAAAAAGCTCATTTTTAAATAAGTCATTAGCATGGTGTGGAGAGAGAAAGGACAGAGGAAGAGAAGCAGGACGTGCAAGTGCTATTGGGTACTTATGAGAACTCAGACTGAAGATGGGATTTCAGGAGTGAATGAACTGATTGGACAGGAAAAAGAGGAATGCATTTTATGACCACAGATTGAAAGAGGTTGACTTCTGTTTTCAAAACTAAATAATCACAGAATCACAGAATTGTAGGGGTTGGAAGGGACCTCCAGAGATAATAGAGTCCAACCCCCTGCCAAAGCAGGTTCCCTACAGCAGGTCGCATAGGTAGGCATCCAGGCAGGTCTTGAACATCTCCAGAGAAGGAGACTCCACCACCTCCCTGGGCAGCCTGTTCCAGTGCTCCGTCACCTCACTGTAAAGAAGTTCTTGCGCACGTTTGTGCGGAACTTCCTATGCTGCAATTTCCAGCCATTCCCCCTTGTCCTGTCACCCTTCACCACTGAAAAGAGTCCATCCTCGCCATTCTGCCCCCCACACCTTAGATACTTATAGACCTGGATCAGGTCCCCTCTCAGTCTTCTCTTCTCAAGGCTGAACAGACCCAGTTCACTCAGCCTTTCCTCATAGGAGAGATGCTCCAGGCCCTTCACCATTTTTGTGGCCCTCCGCTGGACTCTTCCCAAGAGATCCCTGTCTTTTTCGTACTGGGGAGCACAGAACTGGACGCAGTACTCCAGATGAGGCCTTACCAGGGCAGAGTAGAGGGGGAGGATCACCTCCCTCGACCTGCTGGCCACACTCTTTTTAATGCATCCCAGGATGCCATTGGCCTTTTTGGCCACAAGGGCACACTGCTGGCTCATGGCCAACCTGTCATCCACCAGGACACCCAGGTCCCTCTCCGCAGAGCTCCTCTCCAGCAGCTCATCCCCCAACCTGTACCGGTGCATGCAATTATTCCTCCTCAAATGTAAGACTCTACACTTGCTTTCGTTGAACCTCATCCAGTTTCTTACTGCCCAGCTCTCCAGCCTGTCCAGGTCTTGCTGAATGGCAGCACAGCCTTCAGGTGTGTCAGCCAATCCTCCCAGCTTGGTATCATCAGCAAACTTGCTGAGGGTGGCCACTATCCCCTCATCAAGGTCATTGATGAAGATGTTGAACAAGACCAGACCCAGCACACACCCCTGGGGGACACCACTGGTTACAGGTCTCCAGCCAGACTACCTTCTGTGCTCTGCCAGTCAGCCAGTTTTCAACCCACCTCACTGTCCACTCATCTATCCCACACTTGCTCAGCTTTGTTATAAGGATGTAGTGGGGGACAGTATCAAATGCCTTGCTGAAATCAAAGTAGACTACATCCACTGCTCTCCCCCCATCCACCCAGCCAGAGACAACATCATAGAAGGCTACCAGGTTGGTCAAGCACGACCTCCTCCTTGTGAACCCGTGCTGACTACTCCTGATAACCTCCTTTTCTTCGAGTTGTCTGGAGATGACATCCAGCACAAGCTGTTCAAGTGGTTCATCAATCACCTCTGCCAGCTCCCTCAGCACCCATGGATGAATCCCATCGGGTCCCATGGATTTGTGAACATTGGTGTTGCCTAGGAGCTCTCAGATGACTTCTTCCCTGACTGAAGGGAGGTCTTCCATTCCCCAGACCTTCTCACTAACCTCCAGGGTCTTGGATTCCTGAGGGGGAGCTTTTTCACTGAAGACAGAAGCAAAGAAGGCATTCAGTATCCCCCATTCTCAGCATCCCCCATTACCAGAACACCCCTGTCACTTAGCAAGGGAAGCCACATTCTCCTTAGTCTTCCTTTTACTGTTAACATACTTAAAGCCTTTTTTATTATCCTTTATCCCCCTCACCAGATTTAATTCCAGGCAGGCTTTAGCCTTCCTTGTCACATCCCTGCAGGCCCTGACAACATTCCTGTATTCCTCCCAAGTGGTCAGACCCTTTTTCCACATTTCATAGGCCTTCTTCTTTCCTTTGAGTTTGCGCACGAGCTCCTTGCTCATCCACACAGGTCTCCTGGCACCCTTTCCCGATTTCTTCCTCACAGGGACGCACCGATCCTGAGCTTGGGAGGAGAACTGCTTAAATGCTGACCAGCTCTCACAGGCCCCCATACCTTCTAACACCCTAGCCCACAGGATAGCTCCAAGTAGGTCCCGGAAGAGATCAAAGTTGGCTCTCCTAAAGTCCAGGGTAGCAATACTACTTTTTGCTTTACTTCTTCCACTCAGAATCTTGAACTCCACTATCTCGTGGTCACTACAACCCAAGCTGCCCCCGACCTTTACTTCCCTGATGAGCCCTTCTCTATTAGTGAGAATAAGGTCCAGCAGTACCCCTCTCCTCATCAATTCCTCAACCACCTGCATCAGGAAGTTGTCTTCAACACATTGCAGGAACCGTCTGGACCGCGCATGCCTGGCCACATTGCTTTTCCAGCAGATATCTGAATAATTGAAGTCCCCCATAAGCACCAGCGCCTGGGATCGTGACGCTGCTTCCAGTTGCTTGTGGAAGGCCTCATCAACCTCCTCCTCCTGATCAGGTGGCCTGTAGCACACTCCCACAACAGTGTCAGCCATACCAGCCCGCCCCTTGATTCTTACCCACAAGCTCTCCACTGCTACACCAGTCTCCCCCAGGTGGAGTTCAATACATTTTCTCACATAAAGAGCAACTCCACCACCCCACCAGCCGATCTTTCCTAAAAAGCACATAGCCCTCCATGACAACATCCCAGTCATGCGAGCTGTCCCACCACGTCTCTGTAATCTGAAACATGATGGAGAAATGGCACTCTTACCATACTCAGGACAGTTGCATAGTGATACAAATTCCTGAAAAAAGTTGTTTTAGCTAAAGGGTGGTGTTAACACTAGACCTATGAACTATCAACAATTTTTTTCTAGTTATTGTAAGGAGGTTTTCAGCCTCTGGAACAATACACTCACATTAGCAGTTACATGGACCTACTGCTTAATTTATTAAGTTTTATCTGTTTCTAATCAAGATTTCTAAATGGCATTACATGACTGGATAGCAAACTGGACTTTCCCTTTGCACTTTCCAGTTGTATTTTCCCCACAGACTTTTCCTTACCTGTCTCATTAGCCCATCCAAGTGAGATGAACTTTCGCAACTTTGCAAAGAACAGAATGGTGGTTTTGCAGTTGAGTACAACACAGTTTTTCTTGTTAGTTTCAATCACCTTGTTTTTCCCTCCTGCTCTGGTTGTCTCTCAAATCTAAATCCCCCAGGAGATGAAAGGAGAGGGCCTGTTCCATGTTGGAGTTTACTCTGGATCTGGAAGTCTCATGGTAGCTGGGCTTATCAAGATAGCAAACATCAAACATTACACCTTCACCTTCCTTTGTACTCAGGCATGAGAGATCAGTCATGAGTAGCTTAGCACAAAAGCAGCTGCTCTCAAATTAGGGAGAATGGGATAGTCTTATTTAAAAGCTAGGTGCCAGCAGATCTTTATTTCTGCTAATGCACAGTTATACATTGCCATGTGCACAAGAACCAGTTTCTATTTCCTCTACAAATCTATCACATTAGCTATTTCCTGTTAATTAGAGTATGCAGCTGATCATCTAAGAACAGTAATGACTGCTGTGCAATTAGGTAACTCAGACTTTTAGATACAAGAAGCGTAAACAACATAAAGTAAGCACCTAACATAATAACCATAATATGCTCTGCTTCACTTACTAGTAAGTTTCCACATGTGAAGGCAAACATTATTGCTTAGAGAATAAGTATGCCAGAGCAATAAAGCCAAGCAAACAGACTTGTGGCACACACATTCAGCAACAGCAAATAAGAAGGGATTTAATCATAGTCAAACTGAGCAGTTGGCCAGAATTCCAGTGGACATTTATTTTGGCAGCCTTTTAACAGCTTTACCACTTGATCTGCTTTATGCTAAGTGTTTCTAATATGCAGCAGTGCTGATCAAACACCAGAAATAATTTGCATGCTCCTTCCAAAAATTCCAGCCAGCTGATCAGAGAAGAAAGGAATTTCATAATGGGAGGATTCATGCTTTCCCTCTGTCTGCATGAAAATATTGCGGCTAGATTTAATTGTTTTGTATTTAACGCTACCATGTAAGTAGAGTTTTAGTTTTGGAATTTAACTTACCATTTTTTAAAATATTATTTTGCCTCTTGTGGTTACTACCTTGCTGTTAAACTGGAATGTTAAAGAAAAAGTGTTAAGTGCGATAGAGACTAAGTTTTCAAATTGTGTCTGTAGCTAAGAAACATGGATATCTTGGGGGCTTTGAAACCTTATTCTACATATACTGATAATACGACAACATAGGATCACTCATAGCAAGTCAAAGCAAAAAATCTACTGTATTTTATTTGTTCTGTGCAAGCCAGCACACTTGAATTCAATCAGAGTATTTTTTCCTCAGAAACCTGTGTAAATAGGTTTATTGCTCATGAACTCTCTGGAAAGGCTATCACATCTCACATATCCCAAGAAATTAAAGCCACAAAGCAAAGCAATAGTCTCACCCTCTAGACAGGTCCCAGATCCCTCTCCCATACCTCTGCTAAATCCTACCCTCAGAAAAGGCATTCAGCTTTGACCTGATGCAATGAAGACACTGTATTTGACATAGTAGTATAAAATCAGTGTTCACTCTTAAGAAATCACCCTGGTTCTACCTGTTCCCTCTCTCATTTTCCAGTGTAATCTTTAAATCATCGATGCCAAAACCAGTGCCAGAGGCAGATATAAAAATATCTCCTTGCTCCTACCACTCTCCTCCTGTGCAGACAGGCTCTTGTTAGCCATTTTTTGCCACTGTGCCAGAGGCATCAACAGATTTTCTCTGTCCAGGGATTTTTAAACCCTGTCGATCATAAGATTTGGATTTACGATGCAGTTCAATGCCAGTTGGCTTCAATGGTCATTGGATTGCACTCTAGAGGATTTCTGAGACACAAACAGCAGAACAAATTGTTGGAGTACTGGATCCCTAGAGACTGACTCTAAAACAGCCTTATGTCTTCCCTTGGCTGCAAAGCTGTACAGTGGGCAATTAATTCTCTCTGCAGAGGGAGTACAGTATTCTAGTAACCAGTTTATCAGCTTAAAAAGAAAACACCACCTTGGCTTTCAAAGAGAAGAAAAAATTACATGGTGAAATATTTTCATTCAGATAGACATAATCTAAGTATGAAAAGATGAACTCTGATTGAAATCAAAGGAAAAACCATGCTGCACTCTCAATAAGGGGAAAAAAAGTCTGTTCCAGAACATGTACACTTTTGCCAACTAACACAGTGACTCCATTCTTAATCCCCACCTCAAAGTAAGTGCGGTGGGGTTTTTCATCTGCCACACATGGCAGTTCTGTAACCACAGCTATCTGAACAAGTTCATTCAGTCTTCAAAGATTTTGGGGGAAAATAGTCTTGAGGGCAAAAATCTTAGTTGGACTAGTTGTGCTCCCCTCATCCAGTTTTCTTTGTCCAATATTGGTATGTACCGTAGCACTATGTGAGATGTCCTACTGAAGGTATACATGTAGAAGCAATATGTTTAGTAGCATTGTCTCAGGCTGCTTGTATACTGCATAAATCAATGAATATTAAGATGCTATAATTATAAAAGAAACAAGAGAGTTTGGCAAAGCAGATAATGATAACAAAAAGAGAATAGATAGAAAGCTTACCCCTATCCTGGGCTCCCTTACAAAACTCCAGCAGAGCAGATCTCCAGAATAGATCCTTCCCCACTGGTAGCCAGCTCTTAAATAGGTCTAGAAGGGGTGGAGCCTGGCTCCACCTCTTCCAGCAGCACAGGTGAATTGCCTTCACCTGCTCTCCTATGGCTGACTCATTGATCGTCTCAGGTGATTAATCAGAGGTTCAGGCCGTGACTCAGCAGTTCCCATACATATACACACACACAACATAGCTCAAATTATTTTTCCTTTTAAATGCCCCACTTATTCAGCATTGAATTACAGCTGGACAATTCTTCCTAGCTAAACTAAATAGGGTAGTTGCACACAGTGCAGCCTGTCTGTCATTATGATATTAATGACCATCTGTAAGCAAAATACATGGGCAGGGTACTATTAGCTCAAGCAGTCTAGCTACTATGCTTTTTGCCATCATGAAGGCAGCTTAAATTAAACTGCATTTGGCTACAGCTAAAGAAGCTTTTATTTACCCTGTAATGAACATATTCCAGTTTTCACACAAAATCCATTCCTTCAATAACTACCCACAAGATGACTTTATAGTAGCACATTCTCTGTGCCTACATCTTCTATTTCTGTGGCATTGGTTACTAGCTTCCTTAATTGTTATTCTGTAGGAGTACTCTTCCTTCTTGCCCAGTCAGAGAGTTGCCCTGCAAATGGAGAATGAGGCTCTGCTAAATTTATGTGATTGCATTTCAATGACCAACAAACTCAGTGAGGAATTTGATGTTAAAATTCACTTGAAAATATTTAATCTGGAAATTCATTTCCTCGTTTTTCCTGATGCTTCCAAAAGATCCAGAAAATTTCAAAGCACAGCCCTTCCTTTTGCCCATGTTTGTCAGATGCTGCAAGGAGGTGCTATGCTCAGCATTCACTTCTGGTATTTGTGTCTGAGAAGAAGAAACTCTGGTGGTTTATCTCCTTAGGATATGACAGTCCAGCCAATTTCTCTGTTCTCCTCCTCTAATACTGTGTCAGTTCTACTTTCTCTTCCCTTATCAGCTGAGATCTGCAATGTCCTTTAGATTGTGATACATCACTTAAAAGATGGAAAGGCTTGATTGTATGTCTTTGCCTCTCTTATTAACCATTCTACTCTCATCTGAAGCAGCAAGCATGTTTTCTGTTTATTCATACGTATTGCTACCCCTTTATTTAGCAGCAGTTCTTGGTGCCTTAAAAGTAATCTGTGTGAAGGATAAGGAATCTCAAGCTTCACAACAAGTTGCTTCTTGCTGCCTCTGAGCATGCTGATCTGATCAGCTGGGATCACTGAAATTTCAAAACACACTGTCAACCTGTTAAAGCACTCATGTGCAATGACAGCGAGCTTGGATGTAGATGTAGATGTGATGTAGATTAGACATCAACTGTGTCTCCCAAAAAGGAAGTTAAATCCCTTGCACAGTTCCTCGAGGTTATGTATTTCAGGTATTGAAGTGGATTGAGTCTTAATCTTCTAAGTTCCTAGCTGTCATTTTACCTGCTTGTGAAAGTGACACAGCAGGGCAAGGTGCAGGTCTGCATGGCAAAGTCACTGCCTTCAGTTTGCAGCTGCAACATTGCATGGCCCTGGGCACTGGGTCTGGATTGCACCTGATCAGATATTGAAGTGCTGCTTTGTGACTATTTTCCACTGAATCTGGTTTGCTTTAAACCATTCCTTGCTTATCATATAATTTATACACAGATACCTTTAGGATATCTCTGGAACTGTTTGTTAATTCCCCCCCCAGATGTTTGCATTTTAGCATGACTTATTTTTTATTTGAAAATACCTACTGAAATATGTTATTCATTATTCACACAGGGAGCAAAACTGATAACAGATTGCACAGCAGACTATACACATGCAGGGGGGAAACCAAAGCCCGTGTCCTCTGAAGCAGCACAGGTTCAGAAAATTCTCCACCCTACCTATGGTGCATGGATTTCCACGTGAAACAGATGCTTGCAGACAGTTTAAATTGTGCTGTAGAACAATTTACTGATCCAAAAGAAAGACTGCATTATTAAAGAAGATTATTCATCAACAGTAGAACTAATTCATCAAGAATCAAGACACAGCATTTCTAGTGTTTTAATTTGGATGTAGCTTGACCATGCAGGTGGTACCCCTTCCATCTAATTGAGGTGTTTTAAGTGTTAGAAGCCAGACTGAAGCTGTTCATAGACATAGGGAAGACAAAGAGGCAGACAAAGCTCTTTGAATTATTTAGTGTTATTGCAGAATGGATTGCTACACCTTCTCAGTGATTTATGGGGAAACTCAGTTTACAAAGTCAAACTGGACTTAATCCCCTCAGGCTACTAGCCACAGTTAGAACTTGTGCATGTACACTGGGGCCACAGAAATGATCCAAGGGATGGAACACCACCTCTACGAGGACAAGTTGAGAGAACTGGTGCTGCTCAGCCTGGAGAAGAGAATGCTCTGGAGACTTGAGAGCTGCTTATCAGTACCTAAAGGAGGCTATAGGAATGAAGGGGAGACTATTTATCAGGGTCTGTTGTGATAAGATAACAGGAAATGGTTTCAAACTAAAAGAGGGGAGATTTAGATTGGATATAAGGAATTATTTATTTTTTATGATAAGAGTGGTGAAGCACAGGTATAGGTTGCCCAAAAAGATGGAGTCTTCGTGTCCCTGAAAACATCCGTGATCAGGCTGGATGGGGCTCTGAGCTCCTGATGGAGCTGTGGGTGTCCCTGTTCATTGCAGGTGGTCTTCCTGGATGACATTTAAATGTTCCTTCCAACTCAAATGATTCTATGATTCTATGATTTATTCCAACCCGCTCTTGAACCTTAAATCCATTAGCTTTGCTCACAGCATCTTTGCTGCCACAGTCTTGTTCTGGTTGTCCGTTTCAGAAAAACTACTGAGAAAAATGAAAATAATCTTATGCCAATATATGGTAGCTACAGGGCAATGTGCAGAAACTGCTGTTGTCAAAATCATGGAAGTTTTTCTCACAGATACAATCTTAGACTTCACGAGGACAGTTTTC
This sequence comes from Tympanuchus pallidicinctus, assembly GCF_026119805.1. Lineage (NCBI taxonomy): Eukaryota > Metazoa > Chordata > Aves > Galliformes > Phasianidae > Tympanuchus > Tympanuchus pallidicinctus. Next base: position 50,415,072 of record NW_026294747.1, read on the forward strand.
AAACAAAAGCCTGATCTTTGAATTCGCAGGACACTTCTCAGCCTTCTGTAGGAATACAGGGGACATTAGATACCACAATAACATCGTTCCCACTGGAGCCATCCAATAATGACTAATCTATTTTCAACAGAGCAGACCATTCTTTTCAGACACAGCTGCTGTTTTCATGTCATCGTATAAGCTGCTTTTTCTTTTCTGTTCACTCAGAAATCTGTGTGTATCTCTTATGTGATGTCCAATGGAAAGTAACCACTCTGAGTTAGTTCCTCAGGTAGTATCAGTCAGTGTGGCTATACTGACTTCAGTGTTGCCATCAAGTGTGCCATTCAGTGTTGCTGAAGGTCTAGCTCTGCTGACATTTAATTCCTGTGTTTGAAACACAAATATGTGCATAAACACTGAGAGCCCTTAAATTAAATGTTTTTATTCAGGAGGAAAAATACTCACTTTAGCAGAAACTAACAGTGCTGCAGCCTTCAGCTCTTTCTAAATAACTCGGATGAGCAAATCAATCAACACTTTTTTTCTAAGCTTATAACAGAGTACAGTAGATTTACTGTGTTAGTTTTTTTGTTTGTTTGTTTGTTTTTTTTTTTTTTTTTTTTTTTTTTTTGCTATATGTGTGTTTCTGAAGAAAAACATAAATAACATGAAAGTTCCAGTTAATATAGCTCCAAGCAGGAATACGTTTTTTTCTTCATATATGATTTTCATGGCTCTATTCAGGCTGTGATGTTATTCATTTCTTCATTTTCAGTTCAGCACAGCTGTCTGCAGCTGACACACAGAGTGAATCTGGAGAATATGACTGGAATGCCAGGTGAATAAAGCAGAACCAGTTTACATCACAGATGAACATTTTAATCCCAAATTTCTCATGTTAGTTTTCTAGCTCCTTGTCCACAGTCTCTTCATCAGAATCTTGTATCAGAAATAGTGCAGCCAGCAGAACCAGAAAGTCTTATGGGGAACAGTTGAGAGAATTGCAGTTGTTCAATCTGGAGAAAAGGAGGCTCCTGGGAGACCTTATTGCTCTACAACTCCCTGAAAGGAGGCTGTGGTGAGATAATCTTCTTCCAGATTACAGTGAAAGAGAGAGAGGTAATGGCCTTAAGTTGAGCCAGGAGAGATTCAAGTTGTATATTAGGAACATTTTCTGCTCAGAAAGAGTTAATTGCACTATATGATCTCAGTGATCTTTTCCAACCTTAGTGATTCTATGGTTCCGTGATTCACAGTGTTTCATTTGGAAGGTAATCACTTGTGAGGCTCTAAGCTCAATCAGTTTTGGTAAAGCTGGAGGAAATCATGACAAGATGGACAGGGGTCAATAGGACAACATTATCTGGAGCCACTGATCTCATAGGCACATGAGGGAAAGAGCTGCGTGAGCCATTTGCCACCTAAAATGACAGAGACTGGTTACAGTCTTGTCACTCAAATACATTTTGTACCTCTGCTTTGGAGTGCAATGACTCATCCATATGTAGGCTTTCTACATCTGCACCCAGCTCTCTTGACTGCACAAGGGAAGAAAAGCACATCAAGCAGCAGGACACTGCTGCGTCTGAACAGTACAAATGATGAAGTTTTTACTGCCTGAGAAGCAAATGTATTAGGAAGATAAAGAGGGGCCATGATAGATTAAATGTTGCTGGGAGATGAAGTTGATATCCTTAAGGGATTTTTTCATCCTAAGAAATAAAAGACCTGTAATATCCCAGAGCCCATGTTTTCCTTGAGGGGAATAGAAATGCTGAAGTAAAAAACCTCACTGAAGTAGGGAAGATAATAAGGCAATTAAAGCTCTCAGAACTATTAAAAAGTTGACAAAGCACCAGGAATAGATGAAATACATCACTGCAATCAGAATGGAAAGAGCAAATAAAATCGAAAAGCCTTTGGTGAAGAATTTTGATTGCTTACTAATGGCAATGTTAGTACCAGAGGATAGGGTAATTTCAATATGTAAGGAAGGAGCAAGGTTAAAAATGGGCCCATTTCACCTGAATTTCAGGAAATTAGTCAATAATGTATCTCAAGATGAATTGATTTGAAAGGTCAGGCAGGATGGTGACATTGCTGCAAGTGGAAAAATTAGTGAAACTGGTAAGAAATTGCCCTTTGGCTGGCAACCAAAGGTTCCAATAAGGCGGTGTGAAGCCTTAAGAGAAAGTGATCAATATTATTCAAATCCATAAATAGCTCATCCTCTCTGGCCATATTCCTAATACTTTGTAAAACCAAAAGCAGATATCTAAATCCATCTGCTTTTTTCGGATGTCCCATTGGCTGCTTTACATTATGTGAGTGGTCAGCAATGTCAGAAAACTGCTCACCGTGAGGGCAAGTAGAAGGAGATAAGGTTTATCAGATGTGGCTTCGTCGCCTGTCTCTACACACAGCTTTTACTCAGTGACAGAAAAAACAAATGGTGATCACCCCACCCCACAGTGATTCAGTACCATTCTATTTCTTGTAGTATTAAAATATATGGATGTTAGAGAAATATTTCCATATTTAGCTGCATCCATTCATATTTCAAACTGCAATGGAAAAAAAAAGATTATTATCAGCAAAAATTACTTTTCTAGAGATAGAAAAAGCAATTGAGAGATATAATTTAAAGTTTTAGAATAAAGTTTCACAAAGGATATTCAGATTATGATAAAAATCAATGCTTGCAAGGCTAACTGGGTTCTGTGGGATATCGACAAAAAAGAAATTTGAGGGCTGAATATGTGTTATGTTAAAAATTAAATTGTACTCTACATGGGAACCTTTTCACATTGACAAAGGAATAAATTTGGTGACTTAATGAGATTTTCCACTTCTAATGTTTATGATTCAGTATATTAAATATGACCTAATTTCTATGATATATGATGTGTATGAGAGGCATATGGAATTCTGAAAGAAAAAAATAATCAATTGATTTCTGGCAATGCACCACTTAAGGGACGGTGAAATTTAATCGAAGGATCGTGAAGGTGTCATGGGAAGAAATGTGAGTTCCTGAATTTTGACAGCCACTTTTGCAGTATTAAAATATGTGGTCCTTTTCAGTGAAATGATAAGTTCTCCATGCACTCTTGCAAACTGAAGTCTTCTACTTTCACCAAATTCAGCTAAATTATGTGGAAGGCTGCAGAGGTGTACATGAGTCTGTAGACTGGAGACCAGTACCCATGGCTTTCCCTTTCTTATTTATTACTCTAGGTGGAGGGCAGCTCTGGCATTTTTCTGAAAAGCACTGGCAGGCATCAACCAGAGACATCTGAGAAAAGTTCTGACTCCAAAGTGGTCCATCAGTAGGACAGTGCTGTGGATCATATAAATGCCTTCATAATGAGTGGGAGTGCAGAGGCCAGAAAATAGCTGATCTGAAGAAGCATGCTGTGCCCTTACTTTCCTGAATGAAATAGATTGATTGTTTATATCTGGAGCATGGAGTGCTCTGAAGGTTGTGTGATCCTTAAGATCCTGGAAAGTAATCACTTTTCCTCATAGCCTGCTCAGGACTTCTGTTAAAGAACCTGTGGAGCATTCAGGGATGGATTGGAGGAGTTGTCATCCAATTGCTGCTGGCTACTCAGGATAATTATGCTCTCCCTGCCTGGCTGATGAAGCTTGCACAGGATGGTGCAAGAACAGTGAGCTGGCCTCCTTGCTCTAGGACACAATCAATACTAAATTAGCCTTTAATTACAAGTCTTTTAATTATTCAGTGTTGACTTATGGTATGAAGCAGCAGCTGTAAATCTTTCTAAAATAAAGGCTTTGATTTTTGGTAGTCTCTCATTATCTCCTATAGTATCCTTGTGCAGGAAAATAAGACCTCTGTTGACATCATTTCATAATTTCTACAAGACTAATCCAGGAGCCATGCTGCTGCTCAGCAAGAGTAATAATAAATTTAAAGGCCTCTGGCTGTTCATAGGTGGCATTATCGAGCAGAAAGTGATTTGCCTGAAGTTTGATAGATCTTAATCAGTTTCAGTGTAGCAGGGAATAATTTTTATCTCCAGTTCATGAAAAATTCTGCACCAAACTGCTCTGAAAGTGAATATACAGAACTACAGCATTGCTCCCAACATAATTCAAAACCAAACCTAAATCTCTACCTAGGCTACATATGAAAATCTATTTTTTCTGGAAAAAAAAAAAAAAAAATTGGTTTCACTTTCATTTATGATGATAGAATTATTTATGATAGAATCATCATAGAATCATGGAATGGCCTGGATTGAAAAGGACCTCAAAGATCATCTAGTTTCAACTCCCCTGCCATGGGAAGGATCACCAACCACTAGACCAGGCTGCACTCAAAGAAATATGCTTACTTGGTAGAGGAATATATAATACAGCCTATATATAGCCTATATATAGCCATGCATCTGCATGTGTAGAGTGATGTCTGTTTTATCCTGGTTGTTCACTCTTTAGAAAAGTAGTAGATTTTTGCTCTGATTTCATGCCTTGAAAGAAAATGTGTAACAACTGTAAGTGCATCTTGTGACACTTGTCACAAAATTTAAAAATGATTTTATTCTGTGAGTTTTCTTGCAAGTTATAAATTGCGTGAAATTCTAAAGCAGGTGGTCTTCTGCTTATAAGTAATCTCTTGAATCAATATTTCTGCCTTGAAACTGCTACAGTGGATTTATGATGCTGGCTTCCATCTCACAGATGGAGAAGGGGATATACTTTCTCCCCCTGCATACTCACAGTACTGCCTGGTATGCAAGTTCCACTCCACAGCACAAAAAATGTGGTGGGGTTGGAAACTCCGCTGAGAGTGGACAGCTATTATTTCTCACTTTCTATAAATACCATAAAGTAAGAAAATACTTGAAAAAGAGCTGGTAAATAAATCACTCTGCCAAAAGTTTATAAATTGTGTGTTACTATGCATACCCCAGCAGTAACAGTTCAAGCATTAATGACTTAGTCTCTCTTAATCACTTTTTTTAATTACAAAAACCAGACAGAGCTTATTATCAACAAATTACTTGCTATAGTTTCATTGTTCCTCCTCAGATCAAAATCATATTGAATGCGTTTAAACGTATGAATAAAACCAAGGCCAAATATTATATTTAATGAACACTTTTGAAGATGTCCTTGAAACAGTGACATTAAATTATTTTCCATCTTGTTTTGTATTATGTTTTGTGCTCCAACAGGAGGTTTCATTCCAGTGAAGGCATAAAGTAGCAATCCACTGGCACATTCTTTGCTCTCATTAAGACTGACAAGAAATAATTACTTCATACTTGTCCTCATTAATAGCTAAAATCGTCTTCCACTTTCTCATATTAGCAATAATTTACTTTTAGTACTAAATCCATTAACTGAAGTCAGGTCCTTAGGTCAGAACTCTCATTTTCCAACTTCTTGACTGTTTTTTCTCTTCTCAGAAGGGCAACCCCTACCCCCAAATGGCAAGGGGTGCCATCACAACACTGTGTGATTCATGTGCTATATTGTGTCAGCACTAATGGAAAAGCAGATAACCATCTCTACCTCCCAGTTTAACCTGTATCTGCAGGCCTGGAAAGAGAAGTTAAGCTTTGCTTTGTTCCTACCATAAGTATGATGTATGGGTGGTGATTAGAAGCCCAAATAAATGAGACCTATTCTCTCCACTTGGTGCCAGCTCAATGGGAGCACAGGCCTACTCAAACTAAGCAATACAAAGTTATAGGGAAAGAGACGAGACACTGCTGGTATCATAGGGCAATGAATTTAAGTCCTGGAGGATCTGAATATCTGCGTTGGTAGAAGACTTCAGTTTTAACATGAGCAGTGTTTTTACACCTGATGCTTCTCCCAGTGATTTTAGTGAATTGCAAAGTTGCTTCTACTGTTAAAATAGGCAGACCTCAGACACTACAGGGGAAGGAAGGACATAGAGCAATAAGACTCTCTGTAAAACCCTGATCTAACTATCAGCTTATGGTACAGACTTGAAGGAGTATAAGGTTTTTTGAAAGGCATACTTTGGTGGATGAAGCTGAAAATGTTAAGAAAGTGTGAAGAATCTCTTTGAAGAAGAAAATTTAGTAATAGCTTTGTACTGACTTCCTTGTTTCAACAAGGAATTCCTCATAAACTTTCCAGTTTACTCTGCCATCTCTGTTAGCTGGGTTTGGCTTAGTTCCAACCATGATCAGAGAAGGCCCAGAAATATGTGAAATGTTAGAAGAAGGCAAGTGCAAATTTAACAGATATCTGAATTCTAGAATTCCTTGACAGCAGAACCAATTTATTTACCAGCACTGAGAAAGGATGAAGAAGAATAGTTTTCTTTTTGTTTTATTTTCTGACAGCTTAAAATGCTTTGGAAAGCCACCATTTGAGAATAAAAAGAAAATGAAATGGCTCAGTAAGGAAAGTTTTAAATACTATCCTGATCCAAAATACAGAAAGATAGGTCCAGGCCTAGGTGTCCACAAAGCGCTATGGGTTTCATTATTCTTTTTGCCTTTGCCATAATGAAGAAGACCAAACTGATAACAAAATGTATAGCTCCCGTCACTTCTATATCCCATTGCCTGACTGTAAGGACCGACAGCATTGTTTGGTCTGACTGCCCACTGGGCATTAGTGCAAAGTGCTTCCCCTTTTCTCTCATGCCTGTATCAAGCAAGAAGGAGGGATTGCAGTCTGTTGCCTTATGGAGGGACTTGCCCGCACTCTTTTGGGACAGGAAAGCCTGGGGAAACTCAGCTCAGTAGCACCCAGCAGGAGTAGGTTCAGGAAGCTAGAAGCTGGAAAGGATAATTATGATTTTCTATGCCCTTTCTTCTGCAAGAAAAGGGATTTTACTTGGTTTTGTTCAGGCATTTAGTTTCCATTCTAGTGATGTCAATGGCCTCTCTTCAGCAGCTGGGCAAAATTGCAACCAGATTTTCCCCAAAACATATGCAAACCCAATGAAGTAAAAGGTAACTGTTTTTTATTTTGTTTTGTTTAGTTTTGTTTTAAATAGGTAATTTTTGACCTGTATTGTGTAAGTATTTATTCTCTGCTTTTTCATTTGGAAACACAGGCTTTGTTAGTTCGCAGAAAACATTCCATTGTAAAATTTTTCATGGAGTGTGGAAAAAAGAACAAAAAGCTTTCTATTGTAACCACTGGAGTGAAAAAAAAAAAAAAAAAAAAAAAAAAGATCATAATGCTGCCATTGTAAAAAAATTGCCAGAGATTTAGCTGTGACATGAAGCATATCATTAAAATTTGTTTTACTACTTCTCCTGTTGTAATTCTATGGACTAACATGAAAGGAATTGAAAGATTAATCTTTATTTTTCCTGCAAAATTTAAGTTCCTTCCCCCTCATCTAAGAAAGCTTTGAATTTTATTTTTCCCCTCATTATGTGTGGTGGTTTGTCAGATATTTGATATAAGCATATTTAAGCCTCGGGGGCTGCTCCCAAATTAATTGGGGTGATCCAGGGCAGATTAGAAAGGCTCTGTGCAAGCATGACACGCAGTGGCAAAGCTGATTTGAAGTTCCTTATTCAGGGCTCTGAGCTGGTCATTTTGGTCCCAAGGCAGTGTCTCTAATCTCAAGCCTCGCAGACAAAAATTTGCATGTGAAAGCAACCGGCCACATCGCAAGCTTCTTAATTCTCCTTCAGATTTTCTTCCTGGCTTTGCTGGGCGAGAGTGAAAGAGCAGTGAGTGCAGCTTTTGCATCAGCAGGAGCTATATGGTGTGTTTTTGGTTGGTGCTTGTGCAGCGTGGTTGCTTGTGCAGGCAGATTTTCTTCCATTGCTGGAGGTTCGAGGGTGGAATCTAGTACTCTCTGACTAGTAATCCTGGAGGTGCGAGGGGCCAATGGAGCCGAGCTGTATGGGGGCATCCCAATGCCATCTCACAACCAGATGCTGGTCAAGTCTTCTGGCCGCATCCCGGCACCATGGGCAGCCCCATGCCTCTGCTCTCAACTATCTTTTTCAGCTTCCCCCCTCTTATTTTACCCCATTCTGGCACTTACGTGCTTGTTTTTGCTCCAATTTTTCTTTCCTCTCTCTCAAATTTGGGTGGAAAATAAGTGAATGAGTGAAAATCTGAAAAAAATACAACATGTCGTTATTTCAATGAGGTGCAAATTATTTTGAACAAAAAGTATTTCATTTTAAATCTCAGAGAATGAATGTTCAATGAATGTTAAATCTTGGCCTTGAGTTGTGGAAGCACTTTCTTTTCTGCTTTTCAACCATAGCAAATTGTAGATAACACCAGAATACTCCCTGCTGTTGCTGAGGTAAATCTCACACAGATGAATCCCTTAGTCTACCCATAACTTAAATATCCCTCTACATTAATGGTAGAGTCTGTCTCACTTTACTGCACTATAACTAGTGCTGCAGCATAAATAAATAAAATAATATAGAACAATCAATTCTGCTGGTCCAGCATCATGTATCAATTTGCACTAATAAGTTAATTTCCATAATTGTTATTCAGGAATAACATAATTTGAGAGAAAAGAGGTCATAATGGTCATGATGCCCTGAGAGGATTTTGACTTGCTGAAGTCAACACATTGAAACCTCTGAAGGATTCTAGAGAGAATAAAGACCATAACCCAATCACTGAGTTAATGTTATTATTCATTTATTTGTTTTCCATCAGCAAGATATTTGGTGACCTCCAAAAGAAGAATGTGCTTTTGATATGCAGCTACATCATGTTGGTTCTAACTGTTCAGCCTGAGACTTTAAAATTCAACTGTAAGTCTTGCAGTAGACCTACAAAAGCACTGCATATATTGTTTTTTGTTTGTTTGATTTTTCTTTTGTATATGTGTAAATAAGGGGGGACACATGAAAAGAGAGAGCTCTTTGCACCTTGTAAAAAAATGAGTCCCCTTCAACAAACTTTTGTTTTCCCTCTGGAGATCCCTTCAGTTCAGCTAATCTTTCTGTAAGTCAAGGCACTCAGGTGCAGTGCTGCTGGAATATATGGCCCTGCTGAGCTAACTAAGGCAACACTGACATTTTTACAAAAAAAGATATATCTTGTAGTGGATTGCTGGGGAAACTGCTATACATCAGATTAGGATGTCATATGCTACATTTTATTTTGTCACTTAAATTAAATGCATTTGTAATACGTACAGTAGTAAAATCAAATAAGGATTTAATCCCTTTTAGAAACATGTTCTATTAAAGGGAAAAATGTGCACAGCAAATTTGGAATGTTAAAATACATTTGCAGTAAATATTAATGACATTCTTAGACAGCTTTATTTTTGCCTGTACCACATACATGAGACAATGACCTTTCTAAATATTCTATACTGATAATCTGATCCTTAGTAAAATATTATTGTAATTATTGTTTGTGCAACTATGGTAAATGTTGCAGAAAATGGTTTAGTATAAAAGGAATGAATAGATCTGTAGCTCGTACTATAATGCGAGAGTTTACAATGGTATTTTCTGTGATGACAGGTGGATAAAGAAATCTTTTGCTTGCCATTCAAAACTAAAAAGAAGTGAGCTCAAGAGTAAAATTTCAAAAATATAATTTCATTTAAATGTCATTTCAAGTGGAAGGAAAGATTAAAAGATTTTGAAACAGGCATTATTTGCAGAACTTTCTAGGATCCCTCCCCTAAGTAGAAAAATTCACTTAACACAGACAGAAAATCACAGAATATTTCTAACTGAATTTACATTTTTATTGTGAGTTAGAGCTTCACTTTATATTTTCCACCCATTTTCTTTTAATGACTAATACTCCAGAGTTACAAGTACAGAAAGACTGAAAGTAAAATTAATGAGAGCAATATTATTCTTACAATATTCATGTTGCAGGTGAGTTCAGAGAAGTCTACAGAAACTGTTGACTTGTGAAGTTAAGAGCACTATGGTCATCCCATTGGACTAAATGAAAGCCTCAGGACCCTCCTTCCACTAGAGACATCCCTGTTCCTCTCACAGCTTCTCACCCACAGCAGACACAAAACTGAGGAACCGCAAACGGATAATTATTTGTGGCAAGGAAAGTTCCAAGAGCTCCTTTTCCCACAGCTCAGTTGTCTGACTAAGGAAGATGGCCATGTTAGCTCTGTATGCCACAAGAGTCTCATCAGCTACTGAAGTTCAAATCTTCGCCTACCCTTGAGGTTTTTCACCTCATATCCCCTGAAAGATGGCTTATGAAACAGGCTCAGTTCAGGCAGCACTATCTATGAAAGTCCATGAAATTATTTCTTGTTTCCAGTCACACTAATCCAGCCTTATCCATGACCTCTTTGGATTTCAGTAGAGTAACTGAGAGCAGAGTTGACATGAAAATTTGATTTCTCAGCAATTAATTCCTCCACGTTTTTCTTGTCAGTAAATGTATTTCATATAAAGAGCTGGAGAAAAAGCGGACAAGGCAAAGGTTCTTACACAGGCCTTGACCTCACCGTTCTTGTAGATACAATTTATAGCTTTCTAACAGTGGCTTAATTCACTAAAAGCTTGGGGCAGCTTGTGCTCAAGGACAAAGTTGTTTGTGTTTCTTACTTTCTTGAGATAGTGCATTGTCTAACTCCTACCTCTCCTAACCCTAGGTTTGGAAAGGCAGACCATAGAAAAAAAGGAAGCTACTGACATTAAAAGCATCCAACTTGCCATTCAGAGCCCTTTTTTTTTTTTTTTTTTTGTATACCCATGCTTCCTGCTAGAACCTGGGATCGTACATCTTTGAATTGATAGCAAAATGGACTCGAAGAAAAATAAAAGGATGTAGATTTTTTTTCTGTTAGCAGTCTCATGTCATTAGTTATTTCTTTGCTTTCATCTACAACAAGCGTAACGAGATAATTCTATTTACCATTCCTCACCAAGAAAAGTAATTAGAATGCAAGGTAATTTCCATAAAATGCATTATGACTTTAATATCAGTAAAAGCCACTTAAATATTAAATGTACAGAAAAAAAAATATTAGCTAAATTATCATAGAATAATATGATCAGGTTATTTTAGGAGAAAAACGTGATAGATGTGTTTTAATAAACTGTGCAAAATTATATGTATCATATTCTTTCTTCCTGTCAATTTTATTTAGAGTTAAATGCCATTGTGATAATTAGTTGGGTTTTACTGTGTTCATTAAAAGCTTTCTAATGATCACATAGAGGAATTAGTAAAATTAATTTCTTTCTTTAAACACAAATTCATCAAATAAGTAAACAAAAAGCTTTTGCTGAGGCACAGACATAACATCATATGGGTTCTTCCAAGCAAATAAGCAAGGAGCATGAACACAATTCTGAGTCTATGAAGGCTTTCATTTTGTATCACTGCTGGTGTTCTTAACTTATAAACAGCGGCTCTAAGTGTGAAGGAGATAGTGAGTCAAATCTGGTACCCTCATTCAAGCAAAAGTTCAAAGCTCTTTCTATGAATCCACGGAAGATTCCCCAGTGCCAGTAAGAAGAGATAAGACTAACACTTCTAACTCTCGCATTTGTTTTTCAGGATGTGCAGACATTGGTCTGATATTTTTGCATAACTGCTTACATTACCTCAGTAAATCTATCCAATGACTGGCAATGCTAATTTCACTGAGAAGTCAGGCAAGGGAATCTATTTCATGTTATGAGTAACTTCTGCATTTCACACTGAGTTAGCTCTTCTGGGAATAAGAAAGAAGAGAAGGAAGACAAAGAGTAAAATGAAGTGATAATTTCATCTGAGTGAAAATATAACCATAGGACAAACAGTTGGGTTCTTAAACTTTAGCAAGCTTTTACTCTTCCCTTTGCAATTCTGCCAAAACTGGCGGAAAACATTTTTTTGCCTGCTAAATCTCACAGTGATGCTATGTGGTATCTTGCTTATTCCAGGGGACTTGATTAAAATATCTATACCAACAATTTCTCCTCAAGAAGGTAGCAAAGTACAGATGCAGGTGGAATCTGAAGAGAAACTCTAATAAGAGAGGAGTTAATCATGTCACCTTAATTGAAAAGTAGTAATAAAAATAATTGAGTTTAATATATAATTTAAATCATTGTGTGTTAAGATAATGCATTCTGCTTAGGCTTTGAAAAAATTATTTATTTCAGGAAGAGTTGAAATTTCATTTGTTTTGATAATAGAATGCTCTTCAATTGACTTTAATAGCAGCAGTTTGCTAAATCAGATTTTGAATTGGAGCATGGATTTGAAGTTCATATGTTAATTTTTGACACGATATACTTAGCATTTATAGCTGTTTTGTAAGGTAGCTGAATTTATTTTCATGAGATTTAATAATCATTGTCTTATATTACAGAAATTAAATTAGTTTTCTTTGCTGTCTTGATGAGAAGCAATTTGCCTTAAAACTATTTTATTTTATTTTATTTTACTTTTAAAACACCATATGACTCCTTGTTTGTTGGTTGGGTTTTTTGTTTGCTTGTTTATTTTTGTGAGGATTTATTCTTAAATGATTGGTCACACTTCTATCACAAAATTTCTATTTCTATTCAAGATACTTTCCAGGAAAGGATAGAAGCTTTGCTGTTTAGTTGCATTTTCCCTTTATGTTATTTCTGATGCCATTTTCTTGCAGTGAGTGAACAACAGATTCCGGGCATAGGGTGCAACTGAATTTTCAATAAAACCAAAGGATTAGATTGCTATCATCATTTCCTTTCAAAGCCCAGCCAGTCCCTAGATCACTCAAATTTAGTTCTGAGGGACTCTACTTCAGAATAACCTTGTTTTCCTTTAAAATAAATATTGAGCTGACTCGATGGAATATCTTATGCCATTTTGTAGTTAGATACATCATTATAGAAACCTTTTAGAGTGTATGCTTAACTCCAAGAAGGTGTTATGTGCTACCCATGAAGTAGTTGAAGTGCATGCATGAGCATAGAAGTTTTTCATAAACAGGGATGTAAGACCAGATCTGAGCTTTGAATAACAGCCTGAGAGTTCAGATGTGACTTATAACTGGACTAATCTCAGGGGAAATTCTGAGTATATTCTTCAAGAACTTCTTACTACACAGATTACGAGGTCTGGATTTCATTATGATAGAAACACAGTATAGCTGAAAAAGGCCCCAGAGACAAGTCCCAAAGGCACAAATGCCTTTATCAAGTGCTGGTAGTGCCTGTCCAAGGGTGCTGGTTGCCTTTGGCAAGCTGCTTTACTCCATCCTTTCTCATTCCCTGTGCAATTTATTTATTCTCTGCATCTTCCTCTCCCATGTACTAGCATCCATCATTGGTCCTTTTGATCTGTTTGGATATGCCTTTGTGCTTTCTACAGCCATAGCGCTGTCACTCATGTGTAAACAGAATCTATCCTCTGCCCCGATTGTCTTTTGTTTTACTGTCACTAATGCTGTAGATTCCCAGGTAAAGTGGTGAGAGAAATGAGCCACTTAGTCAGTAATTCCATCCCTGAACATCACAGTAATGTGCCTTAAAGCACACTTTCTTGTAGTTTGTCCCAATTCATTCACCAGGACTCAAATGATGGGGCTCCTGCAACTTCCCCTGGGAGGTGATGCCACAGGAAAACAGAAAGGTTTTTATTGATATTCAACAGACCTTTTCCATTTGTTAATTTAGTACCATTATTCTGTGTTCCACCATAATCATTTTCTCCCCATCCATGATGCTCCCTTCTTCAGAACACTTCCACACATTTATGTTCTGTTTTAATTGTCTCTTAGTAAAGATTTTGCTTGTTTTTAGGGCTCTTCTCCCCTTGTATTCTGTCTGAATCCAGCCCCTCAGGGTTATACTCATCTTTTCATCCATAATTGAAAAGACAACCACTCTACACACTAATGGGAGATTTTTTTCCCTTTTCCTTCTCACTCACGCAAGCTATATAGATCCTCACTCATCTCTTCAGGCTCTGAGACATATTGTACCACTGAATTTTAAGCAAAACTACTAGACAAGATCAATGAGCTATTCTGCTTTAAAATATAGGGCATAAATTGGCCATCTCTTTGTACATATTTTCACCTTTCCATCTCTTCAGCAAAATGTCAACCAATCTAACATCAAATAATATAAAAAGCATCTAGACACTTCTTTTATTTATAGCAGGGTTTCCCCTACTAAAACAAAGGATGCCACTTGCACAACAACATCTCAGAACAGTGCTTTAGCCCAATGACTTTTACAACAGTGCCATTTTACTTTTTTACTAAAGGCAACCCTCATTCCAATTTGGAGAACCAGCAAGTCACATATTCATTACTTACTCTCAATTTTTACCTTCAAATGAAATGCTGAGGACCATAGCACTGGAGAAAGAGTGTGTGATGTGCTGGAAAAGTTAATCCATGTGGCACTGTCCTGTCAATAAGACCTCCAGGGATGGCTTCAGCTGGAAGTCCCTTGGTTGAGCTTTTCTATCCTTCATTTACAATGTGATGCTAGCAAAGTTCAGCAGTGGCTGTCTGCTGACTGAAGTGTGTGCATACTCCTAGCTAACATGCATACCTCTAGTATGGACACATTCTTTCATTGGGAATTAAACTAGTGTTGGTAGTCACATTTGCTGTGAGCTACAAGCATGCACATTGGTTTCATGGCTGTAATGTCCATGGCTTTGATGTAGATGGTAGCTGAAAGTACAATATTTCCTTTTTTGCAAGACTCAGCCATGTGTCTTAGAAACACTCAAATTTTGAGAAGATCTTTGGTATTGTGAATAGTTGCGTGCACTATATATTACACCTGTCTGTGCAGGCATACTTTCAAATAAGCATATGAAGAATTACAGTAATGTGATCACTGACTGTTTGCAAGTAACGATGGTAAAAAAAAAGGGGGAGGGAGACAGGGAGGCAGGAAGGCAGGAAGGTGGGAGGGAGGGAGAGAGGGCATTTTTCCCAACATATACAGTCTGTAGTGGGAGCCACATCCTATGCTAAGCGCATCCTGTGTGATGCAAAGTGGCAGATATAACAATCAATGAAGCATCATATGTATGTTATCTTAATGCTGTGTGGGTGCTGATGTTTTTCTGAGTGAGTTTCAGCCCAGCTGCTGGCTGCCTATTATGTAGGAAAAGAAAAACTATTTGTGTCTATAGGCAGAAAGAAGAAACTCATTAGAATGTGACAAGTTTCTGGGCTGAGTGATACAGTGCATGTAATCTCATTATCTCTGCTGGGGAATGGCAGGAGTACGCGTGTAAAACAAGATTTTATGTGTGCAGTTCAGTCGGAGGACTAATGGATTGATAATGGGCTGTTTGTTGCTGTTTGGATTTTGGCTCACATCCATAGTGGGGTATGTTGGAGCGGATCCACTGAAGCACACTGATTGATACTTGTGCTAGATGTAAGCTACTGAGTGTTTAGACTTATTTTCCATTCAGTGGGTAACTTATTGCACTGTTTTCTCCAAGTTTATTCATGCACATACTACAAATATAGCCAGATGTCCTCGCGATTGTTTGCATTTCTCTGAAAAATGAATAGAAAGGTTCAGAGAGGAAAAAATGGGTTTCTGGGGGAGAACTGTGTGACAGCTAAGGACAAAGTTAACTGCTGTATGAGAGAGAAGAGGCTAAAGGAGAAGCCAAGATTTTCTGCAGGGCATCCCAAACTTGGAAAATGTTGATTTAAGAAAAAAAAAATGTTTAAGAGCACCACAAGGAAAAGGCAACTGTAACATGAACTATATTGTATTTTACCTAAAAATACAGTTATTTCTTGCCTTGCCAAAAGAGTGAATTGCTTCTGTAATTATGTGCCCCTGCACAAACTCCATAAACACAAAATATCCACTGTGCAGGAATTCTGAAGGAAAGACTGAATAAACTATTGTGTCCTCCTGAGATCAGCCAGTACTGACCCGGACATAAAAAGCTGAGACTTTTTGCCCAGAACATATTGCTGAGCATATGAACAAAACAGTGGCACTGTGAGCTGCCAAGATCACAGAAAGTGCAAGAGCATACACATTCACAACAGAGAAATGAATCCATATGAGGTCAGTGATAGGCACCCCAGGCATTTATACAGACTGGAAGGAGCAGTCCTTGAGAGTAGCCCTGCAAAGAAGTACCTAGGGGTCCTGATGAATGAAAAACTTAACATGAGTCAGCAGTGTGCTCTTGTAGCTCAGAAAGCAAATGGTATCCTGGGATCCATGAGAAGAGGGATGGCCAGCAGGGACAGGGAGGTGATTGGTCGTTTCTACTCTGCTCTTGTGAGGCCCCATCTGGAGTACTGTGTCCTAATGTGGAGCCCCCAGTACAAGAAAGACAGGGAGCTGTTGGAGAGGGTCCAGAGGAGAGCCACGAATATGATCAGGGGGCTAGAGCACCTCCCCTATGAAGACAGGCGGTCGGAGCTGGGCTTGTTCAGCCTCGAGAAAAGAAGGCTGCAGGGTGACCTCCAGTAGCTAAAGGGAGCCTATGAACAGGAAAGGGGTCAAGTTTTTGAAAGGGTTGATAACAGCAGGACAAGGGAAAATGGTTCTAAGTTGAGGGAGGGAAGATTTAGGTTGGATGTCAGGATGAAGTTCTTTACAGAGAGAGTGGTGAGGTGTGGGAACAGCTGCCAAGAGAGGTTGTGGATGCCCCATTCATGGAGGGGTTCAAGGCCAGGTTGGATGGGGCCCTGGGCAGACTGCTGTAGTATTATATGAGGAGGTTGGTGGCCCTGCCTATGGCAGGGGGGTTGGAGATTCATGATCCTTGAGGTCCCTTTCAACCTGGGCCATTCTGTGATTCTGTGAGTGAGCATTTATCTGGGGAGTCTTTCCATTTGATGACTATCACAAGTGGAAAAGCACCATGGGAGTCATTGATTCTCTGCTGTCTCCAAAGTCACAGAAGATGATAGATCTTTGGCACAAACTACTGGTTTGAGTAGTAGTAGATATATGGGAATCAGAGTTGTTGAACACCCTAAGTTTTTCTACAAAATTGATATGAGCAGCCCCACTTGTGCCTGTTGGTAAAAGACAAACCTATGACAGGCTGGCTCATGACTATGTGGGAACATCCTTACAGGATGCAGAAACTTAGCTTCTAGTTGCTTCTATCTTTGTAGGAGGCTGCCAATACTGGAAAACACACTTATGGCTGATTGGAGAGGCACTGCTTTCCTATGGCAAATATGCCAGCCAAAGGCAGAGCATGAACTCAGCCACCAAACATCTATTTCAACTCAAAGAGGCACCTTTTCCTGCTTTGTCAGTGTTTCATTTGCTTTATAATTGTGAAAGATCTCTCCACAAGTCATGGGTCAAACTGTTCACACAGGTAAGGTGATTTCCCCTTAAGATACAGACAAAGACTAAATATATGGGAAGAGCAAGGGACTCACAGAACCTGCTTAGCACCTCACACAGCTCATCAGGCTATGTGAAACAGTTTGAGCTGGATGAGGAGTTGAGAGAACAGTGAAATCCCTCCTCCAAATGCTTCCTTGAACACCCCAGAGATCTCTAGATATACCTGTTGCTCAATTAAGATGTTGTAAACAGTGATATCAACCAGGCTGACAGAGAAGTGTTAGTCATCATAGGCAATTTCAGTGGGGGAAGGCAGAGAGGAGCTGAATCATCTCCAGACTCAGACAGCCTTAGATATGTCATGGGTTTTGTCCATCTGGCAAAGAGTTCCATTATAGTCTGGAAAATTTGCAGCACTAATATTGCTGCCATTCTGCTGCTTTCCCTCCCGTGCCTTTTGTTTTGCTTTATAGCATTACATGACATAACATAACACATTCACATTTTTTACAACAACAGCAAAAACAAAATCTTCCTCTGGATCAATAGCAAGTGTAGTATCCAATTGATATTCTTGGCAGCAGAGCAAATAGGCAAGTGCCTGTAGTCAAAAAGCATTTGCTGCCTTAGCAGCGGTAAGGCACCTCCCGTAAGTAGAAGCTCTTTTACCTGGTCCTTAGAAAATGCATGGGCACTAATTTTACAAGACATTCCCCAAGGGCTGAAATGCAATCAATTTTACTTGATGTACTTGATCTCAAGCAAAATTGACGGGGAAAAATCTTTGGAGATTTGCAATATTTTGAAGCACGAGCTATGCATCAGATTATCCACAAGTATCAGGACCTGCACAAGTTCTGATGCCAAGCTAAAATATAAAATGTGAAAAACTAAACATGAAAACAATATAAAATGAAAGAAAAGAGCTATGTTGTATGGATATCAAGTTCTTGCTTAAAATGAAATTGGTGTTGGTAATCATTAGTTCATTTAGCTGTTTACAAGAAAATATTGGATTTCAACCATCGCTGGATAACTGTTTTTTATCTTTAAATGCAAGTCTAAAAAATCTGTTAAAAATATTTTCATAGAAGTTTTCATTCTGTTTCGTGTACCAATGAAATTATATTTTGCACCTTCAAAACCTTTAATTCCATTTTATTTGGTGGTGATTTTGCCATGAACCATGAGTTAACCATGTTCACGGAGCAGCAAGAGCTGTGGAATTAATTGCAGTGACAACTCTGTACTGAAAGGTTTGCTGAGCACCGTTAATCCTAGGCGGAGCATGAAACTTTTGCCAGTGCTGCAAATATATACAAATGCATGTGCAGGGCAGAGTGTTTACTATTTGTTATGGTCAGCTAAGCTATCTCTTAATGAAGCCCTCAACCTTTGGTCACAATGTAATATACATGATTTTTAGAAGATGGCCATTCTGTTATATCTTAAAAAAAAATAATTTATGGACTAAATTTCCCCAGATTGAGATATGGGAAACTCAGTATACCCCTTGGGAAATGTTGGCTCAAGTAGCTAAATGTACTAAGCAGCTCTGAGTATCATTGAACTGTAGATGTGATTGCTGAGCCCATGAGTCATATATTCTCGGTTTGTCAAGAATGAGCTAGGAAAGTGCTATAGCGGTTGTTTACGCCAAAGGCTCCTTCAGCTGGCAGCTTTAGATATCTTCAAGGCATGAACATTTTAGCAGACAACAAGTTATATTTCTGAAACCAGCAGCTTTTTGAAATTAGGAAAAGAAACCCATAAAGTGCTTATGTAGAATTCTCCCCCTTCCACATTCACTTCAAAGCACTTTAGCCAATTAACACTCCACCGTTGTGGTAATAAGAAAAAAACTTGTTTACAAATTGAACATTGAAATTTAAGTTACTGGGAGTAGCAACAGGTTTGTAGTGACAGGTCACTTTAGATTGGAGTTTAATTTATGAAGATTGCTTTACCTGAGGCTATGGTAATCTATGCCTTTGGAGTAATTCACCCTCTGCCTCATTTCGAATGCAGTCAAAGACTGTCGTATTTCACTATGACAATGTAATCACAGATCCACATTAAAAAGTCATTATTGTTTAGAATCCAGCTTGGTTTGAAAAACACTTACTATAAAATTCAACAGCCTTTGTAAATTACCCAAAGGTTTACTCAAGAATACAAGGTGCAGTGATTTAAATCTGGAACTTACTACTTTATTGATTATATGGGATTTTTAGGTCACTGCATTTACAGCAAATGATTAGTGAGTAATCAAAGTAATAAACTCCTTGATTTTGGTTCGTAAATAATTATGAATTGAATTTTCTTTATCAAGTATTAAATAAAAACTGAGTTAGCCATATGTTTTATCTAATTTTTTTCCCAACAACATTCTAAAAATCAATAGCGACAAAACCATGATCATAATTTTCTGATTTCTCTCTCTCTTGTTTTTTAAACCAGAACTAATGTCCTCTCACAGCTTATTGCATTCATCCACATAAAGTTTTGGCCTGAACCTAAAACTTAGCTCAGCTTTCTTTTTAATTCTACTCTTAATTCTACTCAGCACGTTAAAGTGTAGCAGAGAGATAGTTTCAATCCAAATAGCAATGCATCCAACCCAAGAGTTATATTCCAACTAGTTTTCAGCCATCTACCCATCACTGTACATGTAGTGATTACTGAACTCCTACTTATCTCTATATTGTTCAAGACCCTTCATAGCTTGTTGTTTGTATCGTTGTTTGTTTTGTTTTTTTTTCTCCTGGAAATTGAGAGAGTTTTTCAGTTCTGACTATTGAGCAAGAGTTTAAAACCGTAATAAAAACAAATGATGCAATGAACCAATTAAAATTGTTGTACATATATTTCTTTAATTAGACATTTATGAGCTGTGAATTGGATCAGATATTCCCAATGCACATGACATGCTGACATATAATAACTGCTTTTGGGATGTCAGGTTAGCTTTTTATGAATGCAAATTGAGGTATGTTTTCATTTTTAATTAACTTCAGGAATAATTTTGTTCTGTTTAAAATACAGGTGGATACTTCAGTGTTGCTTAGTCAGAAGATTTGAAAACGTTACACTTTGCAGCAGTTGTGTTCAGATTTCAATAGAGGTACCTTTTTAAAAAAAACTGTCTCATATTTCAGGCTCTAGCAAAAGGTCAATGTTAAACGGACAGTTTAGATACAGAAAGGTCCGTTACTGTGCAGATATCTGAAAGCAGCAAGAATAAATTCTTGCTGGTAATCGAGATAATGTGGACAGTGTAGTTTCTCCTTCCTCAAGCAAATACTTTTTTATATTGAGAAATCTTTCCTTCTTCCCTGCTTCTTTAATGCTGTGACTAAACTGGGCTTTGGACACTTTTTCTCTCTCAGGCTCTCTTGTTCTTAGCATTTCTCTACACCCCATCAACTCTAAGGGTCTTCCCTTCTGCACTGTATGCTGGTCCAACTTCTAGTGCCTTCCAACTCTGCTTCAGACAAATGGGTGAGTTGCAGTGCTTGAGGCAGTGCTATCAGACATATCACAGCAGGGTTATTAACAAGGGTCTTTTCAGGGACCTGTTTTAAATAGTTAGGAAGTTAGCAACTAAACAGTAATTAGACTGCTGGGTCTAGTGATCTTTGGCTACATCTTTGAATGAAGCAATAGTCCCTTTTATAGCGATAGTCCCTTTTGTATCTGATATCATCAAAGTAGTAGATCTTTGTGAACTGGAGAAAATCAAATACATATGCGTGCTTAAAGTTATTAGAGGTTTTAAACACTCTAACTAGCAATTGCTGTAAGACTCCTGTGAAGCTAAATAGTGAGTAGAGATACACACTGATGATACTTAAATAACAAATTTCAATGTGCAATTCTGAATGGTGTTAATTAAAGAGGAATAGTTACTTTAATCAGCATCAACAAGCTGTTATCAAGTCCAACAAAACAAAACACCAATAACAATAAACAACTATTGCAACTTTCTAATGTGAACCCAAATCAAAGAAACTTACCACTCCCATGCTGAGCCTCAGCCTTTATGAAAATATTCTCTTGGAAACTAAGCAGCTGCAAAGGGACAGCATTCTACTTGGTATGAGCAGAAACCCACTGTAATCATATTCCATATTGAATCTCCATGTATAATTCTAAAAGGATTAATGATGAGGAACAGTTATTTTAATCAATGGTAACAATTTTTAATGGAGTCTAGGAAGACAATATATTCAAAGCACTTTTTGAAGACCACTGTCTCCAACAAGTAAGAAATTAAATCCATGACTTACGGCTCTAAATTACTCTTGTATAAATTAAATGAAAATGGTCTCTTTAACATAAAGGGCAGCATCAGTTCTTTCCTTAGAACATCAAATCATTCCTTAGAATAATGAGCTGAGGCAGTGGAACTTCCAGTGGCTCTCTCAAACCAGCCCCTGAAAAGCAGTTCTCCTTCGATTTTCTTTTAAAACATTCAAATGAAATAATCTCCTCAAGATTGTAACAGACCTAGTCCTGAGCCTGAAGCTTCCAAAAGCTAGCAAGATTGGCTTCTGAAAGCAGATTTTGTAAGCAGTTGAGTATTGCATTCCCCTGAGGACTGTGGCAAGAAAGTAAATAATACTCCTCAATATGGTTTGCAATAAAATAAGGTACCACTGAGAGATGTGACAAGCCTGCAGTTTGTCGACATGGTGGCTAATATCTTATTAACATAATTAGCCAAAAGTGCTTTCTTCATGGATATCCATTTCTAATTGAGGTACAGCTGTTCAGTGGTAGTCCTAGTTCGATTAATACATGCCATCTGACTGTGGGGGACCAAGGCTTTTATTCCTACAGTAGTACCATTCTAGTAAACATCTAATTGCTAGGAGTAATTAACTAGAAGAACACAAATTTCTGTGTATATCTAGCCATTTCTGCACTATTGCAGCAATAACAGCTTCTCCCCACAACAAACCTAATTACAGAGAATAGGCAAGAGGACAGGGGAGAAAGAAAATGTAGTTTCAGACTAATACAACTGTTAATCGCAGTTGCACAGCACTGTAAGAAATGAAAGCACTGGCCAAACATTCACTGGCAGCTAACACTGCCCTTGTTCTTGATTTTATTTGACACCAAGTTACTGGGGTGATTACAACCTTCCCTGTTGTCCTCACACGCTCCCACCTGCCGCTATGGGCTGTTCGCAGGCAGTGATATGATTCACAAGCCCTTCGGCTGCCACTTGCTTGGACAAAAAAAAAATAATCAATTCAAACATTATCTACTGTGATTTAAGGGCATGGATGTTCAGACTCAATGCTGCTCAGTGAGGGATTGCACCTCGTGCATTAGGACAGCCTTGTGCATCCAGCCAGGTATAGATTAAAACATGATGAAGGGCAGCTGGGTGAAGGTTATGCTGATTTTATGGTAATGAAATAACCTCCTTGCTTGGAAGCAACTGCAGGACCCAGCCTCGAAATTCTCAAGGGCAATGTGTTAGCCTCAAAGGACCTCAATGGATTCCGCAACCAAAGGATAAGGCACATTTGTTTCACATTTGCCATACAAATGTCTACTCATAGCATTCATATTAGAGAGGGGCTTAGAGTTCCCAAGGCATAGCAAAGCTTACTATAACAGGCAATTATGTGCCAATCCTCACTCTGTCATTGATTTCTATTTTATTTTCTGTTACACTTTTGAGTATTGCAGTTTCCCCAGAGTGTTCTACTCCTTGAATAATGTAATGCTTACATCAGTTTTAATGAATGTTAAAGACCTATTGTGTACATAGGATGCAATAGTCTTACTTGGTTTACAATTTGATTGATATTCATTTCTGTTTTCTCCCTTTAAACATAATCAGAAAAAATATATTTAAAAGTCCTTTGACACACAATGTTGATAACATTTCATGAATGCCTGCCTGGGCATAAGGTTACATGAAATAGGCAGGATTAGTTCCAGCGTTCGTTCATCCAAATCTCAGGAATGATAGCTTAAACAGCTAGGTCAACAGTCTGAGTGTGTGCCTTGGCATGAGTTAATGTTCATTTGAGTCTTATCTAAAAGGAGCCAGGTGTTAGTGTAAATTGGCAAAATACTGCTTAATCCTATTGATTTAGATAGTTTCTTTTCCTTCTTTCCCCATAAATCGAAAAGATGAATGAATGCAAACTATGGAGATGATGGACTCCCATTCAGAGGTTTTTGGACAGATTTAGCTAGAATGTATTTGTATTCTTCAAGGTACATCTCTGTAAGAGCACTGGCTGTTTTACCCTCCATGTTGGCTTTGCACTGAACTCATGTCATCCCACACTCTCCCATACATATTTAATAATTATGGGAATGAAAAAATAAAAAATATTTCCTAGGATAAATCATTAGAAAAATCTCTCCTTCACATATGGGCAATACTGTGGGAAATACAGTGACATATGCAAAAGAGAAGAAAGACCACTGAGAACCCTTCTCTTAACACTCTGTTGTGATGGATCGTTTTTTGTGAAGCAACCACATTTTTATTCCAGTTCAGCACTCAGTGACTCAAGATTTCCTAAAACAGATTGATTCAACCATTGCCAAATGCAATTGTCCTTAGGAGGGAAAACAGTAACTATTTCTGCAGTGTCTGTAGCATAGATATAGACAGGAAAGAAAAAAAAACAGTGTTATTAAAACAACAATAAAATTTAAAATAATCAGAAGATAATTGGAATAGAGAAATACCCATTCGCTCAGAAAGAACATTATTAATGACCCCAGTGTCCCTTCTTACCTCCCTCTGATCAGGCTGTGCAGTGCAGTATGGCAATGTACCATGACTGGATGCCCTACAGTGGCATCAGAGATCATGGCAACAGAAGAAAGTTGCTTGTAAATCACAGCTGCTGGTCTTGAAGCTCTTCAACAACACTGCAATAATTTCAGGAGCTTTATTTCAGGTTAGGTTTAACACGACTGTTGAGTTAAGTTTCCACCAAGCAGATGGAGAGTCCATGCCCGTGGAGGAATGGTGCACAACTTCTGAATTTGCAGCTGCTGAAAGCAACTTAGTTCCTGTGTACTCCAATAGCTACAGCCTGCAAGAGTTTGCTTCAGACAACACCAGTAAACAGAGTGAGCATGTTTTCTGTTCCTGTCGGGAACCATCTCTTGATGCTGTGTCCCACTGACACACAAAAACTTCTGATGTGACCTTTCTATAACAAGCTACAGTTCATGACACCTTCACCTACAAATAATCAAACTAGAGCTATGGAATCCCCCCTAAAATCTCCACTTGATAAGTACTTACATATTTTGTTTAATCTCCTGAAGTTGAAACTGGGTAGTAATGCTGAACATGTGCATTACAAGTGGCTACAGATTCAAGGTCAAAGGACTGACTGGTCTGATCAATTTGGCTCATGGGAAACATACTTCAAAAAACTATAGCTGAAATAAGGGGCATTAGAAAATAAAACATACAGCACTTCTGACTATCTTCTGATATCTTTTGATTTCAGTATCTGAAAAGCAGAAGGGAAAAGATCACGTATTATCCCATTTGAGTATTCTTAAGCCAAAACTTATCATTTTTAATTAGAGAAATAGAAATGTAAAAATTAAAAAAAATAAAAATAAAAATCAACTGTCAGCATGCTTCATTGAAAAATAGCCAGGGAAAGTCCATGAGAGCTATTAATTAAATTTCTAAATATGTGAACATCCATGCATACCTAAGGGGAATGGAGAAAGCAGTTTCCTGCCAGCTTTAGCTTTAATTCCTTTACCCATTTTGCACTTACCATTTTGCCAGCATAAATATTTCCTGGGGTCATCTATTCAGTAAAATACAAATGACAACAGTTGGTTGTCAGTCAAATCACACCCATGTTTTCTTTCTTGCCTTCACAGACATTTCTGGCACCTCTAGAAATTCAGAGGCATGTGTTTTGGATTGCTTTTCTTGCTTTATGTTGAAAATTTACACAACATCTAGAGACTCCTTCAGTCAAATCTTCAACATGTCTTTTAAGTACTTCCTCTCATCCTCTGAAAGTTGTTATGAATAAATAAAGAAAAAAGGTTGACCACTGGCACTTCCTACAGTTTACTTAACAATGAGTTATTGCTGCTAATACCAATGGCACGGAAGTGGTTTACCCAAGCTTAGGCTCTTGGCTTTTGCCATCTTAAGAAGCACTGGGATGAAAAGATGGTATCCTTATTGAATGTGCTCATCATGCAAAACTCTGTTAAAAACAGAGATCAGCAACAGCACCAAAACTTGTCTGTCACTTTGTCCACGTCCATGAGGAAGAGGTCTGAGAGTGCATGCCAGTTGGAATTCTCACTCCTCTTATGTCAGAACTTACTGTTCCGGAGGTTAATTGCACTAGGACTGATCACAGAAACACATTCAATGTGTGTTAGCCAATACAGATTGCTGTGATGTCTTATTAAGGCAAACACACTCCATCAAGTATAAAAGGTGGAAATTCTTCATAGCTTATCCTTACATCTGCTTTTCATTTTCATTCTAACTACTAATGATGAGGCATTTTCTGAGAACTGATGATCAACTGACTGGTGTTTATGGCCAAAGATGTAGCCAAGGGTGCCATTAGGCCCAGCTGGTCATTAATCCCTGAGAATGCCCTGTGCTGAGATTGCTACTGCTGTTATTAGTTGAAAATGAGAGCAAACATAGGAGTATGGATTTTTTTTTTTTTAATGAATCATGCAGATATGGTTGAAATGTGCAAGGTGCTTCTAGGAATTAATAACTTACACATTAGGTGGTCTTACTGCCTAAATTATCAGCACACTGCATGAAGGAGGTTGCTGTAATTAAAACATGCTTTAAACTTCTTTTACTTCTTCATTAAAAAGTCTGTGTCAAGCTAACACAGCTTTTTTAAAATGGAATTACCAACTAAGCATGCCTGTAACCAGTTCTCTAATTTCACAAGTTAGAAATTACACAGAAGAAAATTAATTTCTGGATCCACACATAGGATATGTGAATTTCCTTGCTGCACCTGCCATGTATGATGAAGGCTACTCAAAGTTAGGCACCTGAATCAGAGAGTCCTGATGCAAATATACTGGTTTTCCATACAGCTGTTTGATTTAACTTCCTGTATGAGTTAGCAGTCTGAAAGTAATAGGATGCAAAACGAATAGAAGACTGCTTAGGAATCAGTTCTGAGTTAACCAACAGGAAACATGATGCACAGGGAGCTGCTACCTCTCTCTGGATCTATGACACCTCCTGGGGCTGTTTGACGTCCTCTGCTTGGGAAGCTCTCCAGAAATCATCCGTCTACACCCTGTCTGGCAATAAGTGGGTGTTTTATCCTCCTAGTACTGTTTGCAGTGAAGCTGAAAGCACATGTATTTTATTTCATAAATAGTCACTGGTTGAAATGCAAAAAAATTATCCTGGTAGAAGCCATGAGTAAATTTTCCCTAGGTAAAGCAGGGAACGGTGCTCCAGATCACAAGACTCTATGAGGAGTGGATGTTCAGATGAAGGGCTCACCTAATCTTCTGTCTGGATCCAAAGCCTGATCTCTAAGGATGAGTGAGAGCAGCTATCACACAGCTACCATTCGGTTTCAAGCTATTTTCAGCTCTGACATCTTCCTGAGCTTGGTATGCTTTGTGTGTCTCCATTAGGAGAGTAAACTCTACCAATCACTTTCTTGAATCCACAGTGACTTTAAACAAAGATTCCCATTTATCTGTCATCAGCTTCATGGAGAACTACATGCTTTTGTTTGATTCTAGTGCTCCCTATTTTGCTTTGATGGCCACTGAACCAGTAATGGATATGGCCATTCAGTGTCTTTTCTGCTTTTCCAGATTGCTCCTATTCCTCAAACTGTCTCTTTTGCAGGCTTTTGAGAAGTCCCAGACCAACTGAATATTTCTTCCAATGAGTAATCCTGAATGGCAATTTCATCTGACTGTTTTGAAACTTGTCTCAAAGGTCAGTCTGTACAAAGGGGGGAAAAAATCCATCAAGACGCAGATTTCTGCCATTCATATCTGAAACTTGAAAGTGGAATCAGTGAAACTGCATATCAATTGACAATGGCAGAAACTTCTGTTTATAAAGCAAGACAGGTTAGCAATCATTTGTTCTGTTCTGGTAACGTGACAAGTACTGCTTCTAAGGTATAAAACTGAATTTTAATTCTTAGGGCCTTATATAAAACTGCTCTCTTTCACACACACCCTTGAGGTAGATAGCATCATGTATTTTGATCTTTACTATTTGAAAAACTGGGCACATAAAATAGGATTCTAAAAGACATTCTGTGACTTTGTTTTGTGCTTCTTTAAAAAAAGAACAACAACAACAAAACACACTATTTCGATATCTTAATCTTTTGAAATATGCTATTGTATCCCAAAATGAATATTTCTGACCTTTGAATATGAAGTGCCTTTTTTCAGTGTTATTTCTAATGTGGTGAAGCCGAGTACAACGCTATTTTAGGTACAATTAAGCTGTGCTTGAAAGCTTATTTGCCTTTTTCCTTGTGTCAATCTTGGTGAAGACTCATCATGGCTTATTTTGCATAAATATTAGTGCCATATAATAATAAATCAAGAATCTATCCACACTACTTTTTTTTTAAATTCATCTTGTCTATAAGCTATTTCAGCCTGCAAACAAATCAATTTGCATGTGTATAGGACAGTTGGATACAGAAATCTCTTTTCATCCCTAATGTCTGTTTTATTCTTAGGAAAATAGAGCCCTCAAGAAGCACATATAAGCAAATATAACATTCTCAATGTCCCACCTGAAGACTTAATAAAGGGAAGGAGATTGTATCTCATACTTAGCACTACAATATGAAGAATAATGAAGACACGCACAGTGAAGACTCTTTAGCTTGCATGAGGAATGCCGCTTTCTGTGTGTCAGTGCAAACAGGCCAGGAAATCCCTTTTGTTGGGTCTTTGCTGACTGATTTTTGACATGAAGCACTCTGATCATGAGCTGCTCAGGCAGGTTTGTGCTAGGAAAGTGAGCATCACAATGCTTTATTGGAAAGGCAGCTGACAGTGTGCAAATATCAGGGAATTTGAGCTCTATCTGCTTGTACAGGTGAGAGGATTTTACTGCGTATTTTTCTTAGGTTGCTTTTCCCATATATAGGACACAGCCATATTCTGCAATTTGACAGATGTGGTTTTCTGTGAGTCTCACTCTTGAATCAGGTTTGTTATGCAAGTCATGCCTGATGGCATCTCAGGGAGCTCCATTAGAGGAGAGCAGGCTGGTGGACATTTTTCACATATCCATCGATCGATAGGACTGCTGTATCATTTGAAATGCTGATCTAATGAGAAGTGTTATCCCCTCCAGTACATGACTTGCAGACAACAAAATGAAAATTACCATCTTATGCTGGAAGCATCTGCAATAAGCATCAGACCAGGAAGAAGAAAATACAGCTGGCTATAACGTTTTATTCCAAGCCTATAAATGGGTTTGCACACAACACAGCAACCTCAAGTCAAATATTTGCCATTATGCTGTCTCACCAATAAAGCAGAGCCTCACCCAAAGCAATTGGCTTGTACTAATGTACACCCAGCTGGTTGCCTGGCCCACCACCTGGCCTCCCCCTGTGAAATCTGTTCTACATTCCTCTTTCAATTTTTTCATCCTCAATTATATGAGTGTTTTGCAATCATACATATCCTTAACATGATTCTAGGGGACCAAGACAAGATGAGAGGTAAAGGACTAAAGTTGCGCCGGGGGAGGTTCAAGATGGGAAAAGTTTCTATTTAGAAAGAGTGGTGAGGCACTGGCACAGGCTGCCCAGGGAAGTGGTGGAATCACTGTCCCTGGAGGTGTTCAAGAAACAATGAGATATGGCACTGAGGGGCATGGTTAGTGGGCATGGTGGAAATGGCACTTTACAGCTGGACTAAATGATCTTAGAGCTCATTTCCAACCTTAACGATTCTATGATCTGCCATTCAAATGCTCAAAATGAAACAACCTAGTTCTAGAAACCTCATCATCAATTAAAAGGGAGTAAAATATGGGAGAAGAAAAATGTAACTGGAAGATGGAATGAGAGGTAAAATTGCAGAGCAGGGCTGTTCCCAAGACCTGGTGACACCATCTTGTCGACTCCTTCCAAGGGTCTCAGAGGTCTAGTACTTATCTATTTTCTCTTTGTTTTGCCACAGCTCTGTAAAGTCATCACTTGTAACTCAGAAGAAATATGGATAACTTGTTTTTAAAATAAGAAAAATAGAAGTAAATATTTCCTTTACAAAGATTGCTTTCTTTGCGTGGGTGTGAATCCATGCTGAGTGGAGAGTGTAATAACAGTAATATCCTTTCAATGTCTGTGCAAAAAATAAATGTGCTTTTCACCTACATCACTAAATCAATGTGCGTCTGTGGATCTAAAGCAAAAAAAAAAAAAAGTAAAACTATTCATATGGCACAGAAAACTATGCAGTTTAGATAGGTTTTTGAGCAAAAAGTAAGATTTCTGAGCTAATGACAAGGAAAATGGGATAAATCCTACAGGGACACTTCTGATTTCTGGCCTAATTCACAGAGATTACTTGCCATAAGGTACCACTTGAGTAATGTGAAAGAAAAGCACATAGATACAATGGGAAACATAAGCAGCTGACTCCTTTATGTGGCAGTAAACTGAGGTAATCTATCCCTGTCCACTGATGTTTATAAACATATTGTAAACAAGCATAAATGAACAGCCCATCTCTCTTGGGAGACCAGATGCATCCTTAACACTGATTAAGTGTTTTGTTCTGCCTGAGTGTCTGGCAGAGGTTTATGCTCCACAGCAGAGGGAGGGAGACAGAGTAATGACAGTCTCCTACTCTCCTGGCTCTTTAACTGCTTTGGGGGATTCAGCAGGCGATACGGCATGTATAATTCTAATGATGATCATTTTCCACATCACACTGCAACATGGGATACATTTTGCATGTCAGGCTTGTTCAACCACTTCCCAAGTTTCTTCCTACTCAGAGAAAACTGGAGATGTGTAGAGTCAGGAACAGCATGCGGGGAGTTTGGCTCACCCAATCTTGTCTCTTTTACAGCACCAAAAATACTTGAGCGCTGGGACAGTATCACAATAAGAATCACAAATACAGCACATTGTCATGCTTCATGATTTTTTTCTTTTCTTACCATCCAGAAACCTAGCCTTCAAAAATAGCAAAGCTTTCCTTCTTGCAGCTTCCCACAGAAACAGTCAGGAATGATTCAGCAGAGCACCTCATCATGTTTTTAAATGCTACAGACAACTCCAACCATTTTTGCAGAGTGTGATTTTAGGAGCTGGATTTTATGGGTGACATTGTACTCCTCTCCTTCCACACTAATTACAGCAGCAAATGTAATTCATTTGGACTTACACAAACAATTTTGTAGGGTAGCTGGGTGAGGATTTGCTGCCTTTTGTATATTGAGAACAGAGAATAAAGAGTCTGAATGTGTGAAATCTTCCAGACCATCTCCAGAGCACTGTCTCTCTCTAGAAGACCACTCAGCAGCTTCTGAAAGCTTGCCTGGGGAACCCTCCTCTGCTTCTCTTCCAAAAATCCCTGCAATAATAGAAACTGGTAGGAAAGGGTTAAAGAAGGATGTGTTATTTTCTAGAAGCAGAGAGAATAATTGGTAGGTATCGTGATAGCAGAACAGTTCTTGCTTTATTCCTTCATGTTTTTGCAATGTTAGATTTTTCACTTCTTACTGATAAAAACTAAGCAATTTACATACAATCATTCAATCACAGATTCATAGAATCATTAAGATTGGAAATGACCACTAAGACCATCTAGTCCAACCATCAATCAATCACATATTTTTCTAGTAAACTAATTAAATCAATCATAGAATCATCTAGGTTAGAAATGATTTTCAATATACAGTCCAACTATAAATCTGACCTATAGAATTCCACCACTAAATCACGTCCCTTAGTGAAACATTCATGTCTGTCAATTATTTCCAAAGATGGGATCTCCACCATTTCACTTGCCAGCCTGTTTAAATGCCTTACTTCAAGAAATCTTCCCTATTGTCCAAAGTGATATTTGCAATACTAGCCAATAAGCAATTACTTACATTGCTTTTGGTAATAAGAGTTGCTACATTTGGCATACAACTTTTGAACCTCTGTAACTTATTCATATATTCTTACACCTTTAACTAAATATCTGTATACTTTCATAAGCCATCAGAAGCTGCATACATATTACAAGTTGGGGTGTGTGAGTGCTGAATGAGTCAGTGTGTTTATGTTTTTTGTTATGCCAACCATCTCTGTTTACTTTGCTATTGTGTACCTCGTGTATATTTTGGTGTAAAGATATCATGAACTGCTTTATCTGTTACTGGCTGGGTAAATAAGATGTGGATTTCAAAAAGCCACAAAACAACAACAGTCACACTATAGGAAAGTGAATGCTGCATCTTTAAGGTTGATTCCAGCTATGTGATCATTGCTAGTGTTGCATGGATGTGTGAGTGGTCAGGGTCATCTGCCTGTTCTTCAGCCATGTGCTTCATTACTGCTATCATGCAGGGTGTTTGAATGAGATGTGGGGAAGAAAATAGTGTGATCAGGTCCAGGTAGGTCCATCAGGCACCCTCCAGTTCCTTTTGTAGGTGGACTGAAGAATGAGACGGAGCTCAGGACAACATATCAGGTCCAGTTTTTGTACTGTCTTGAACCACTGCTCCTTAAGGCAAATGGCAAATGTTAACATAACAACGGAGTATTTAAAGAATCTTAGTATCACTAAGGTTGAAAAAGACCTCTAAGATCATCTAGACCAACCGTACACCTACCACCAACACTTCTCAATAAACTGTGCTACTTAGCGCCACATTTCCATGTTTCTTGAACACCTCGAGGAACAGCAGTGACTCCATCACCTCCCTAGGTACCCCACCACCTACCTAGGCAGTTCCATTGCCTGGCTACTCTTTCGAAGAGGAAACTTTTCCTCATTTCCAACCTGAACATCCCCTGGTTCAATTTTAGGCCATTCCAAAGACACCTGCAGAGGCTGGGGCATTTTGAAGAAGAGTTCTCTAAACAGAAGCATCTTTTAAATTCTTTTTTTTTTTTTTTTTTGAGTATAATACCAAGGGAAAACTTCACAGCACAATCTAATCTGTTTAAAGATGCAAATGACGTAGACAGCAAAAAAGGACAGGAAGATTGATAGAAAAGTTAGGAAAGGCTTCTTTCCCCTCAGTGACATGGAAGATAAATTGCAGGACAAACATTAGCTGCTTATGTTCTCTTTTTCCCTTTCAGGCTAACACATCATTGCTAATGAACCTGGTTGTTCCTTATTTCTTTTCACAGCTCTACTGCAAATATTAAAACAAAACCATTGTTTGGTTGTTTTTTTCCATCGTTGTAGATGTTTTAGGATGTATTAGTGTTAATGACTTAACCTCTTAACAGAAAGAAAAGTCGCATTAAAAAAACATAAAAAAATAGCTTTTGGCTTGATAACACAGAAAAGTAGACCCTCAGGGTGGCTGGAATGCTAGAAAAGCATTGGAATTCCAAATCTGCAGCCTCTTCAATTTATGGCTTCATTGCCACATCTTTTTCCTATCAGCAAAGCAAGCCTGGAAATAAACAGGGAAAACTGCTAGGCACAGATTTTTAAAAATCTTGGTAGAACATCACTGCAAAATCTCCAGTTGAGGACACCAGGACATCTGCTGTGAGGTGACCCATAGCATCAGGGTTCTGCAGGCGACAGTTAATGGTCCCAGATCCCCCAGCATCCACACATGGACCAAAATTGATTGCATATTTTAAAATCTGCATTCATCAAACAGTATTTTCAGTCAAGGACTGTGGTCCTCACATACAATAACAGGCATCTCTACTCAGACAAAACCAGGAGAGGACAGAAACAGGGAGAGAAGACAAACAGAAGCATAATCTTTAGAGCAAGGAGCACAGCCTGAGTACACAGAAGAGAGCAGAGGCTTCCCCATGATTGCTGAAGTGCTTCATTTCCACACAGAGCCTCTGGCCTGTACTGTGTGCTTGCACTGTAGTTATCAAAGAGGACATTTTTCCTTCCTCTGGCACAACCCAAAACAGACATAATTTCATGCGTCTGCTCAACCTTGGCATACCTACATGGTTGTCACTCATAACCTAGGGAGGAGGCATTTCACAGTGAAAGCAGACGAAATGGAGCCTTAAATTTCTTGCAGGCTTTGGTGCATCAGATCTGAGAGCTGCTGTGCAGTGAGCTGCCTGCACTTTAGCAGACTGAGCGTGCTGCCTGTTGCACAGTGCAGGAAGAATTCAGCGTGCTGTAGTGCTAGAAGGGTCATTTTTCCATTGTGTTTCTAATCAGAGTTTGAGAAAGAGGAGGAGAGACAATCAGAAACCATATAGAAATGGCTTAGATTTCTGTGATATACACATCTGGAAGCTATTGCTACATTAATTAGTATATTGATTTTCTTCTCTTCTGGCTATTCTCCCATGTAACTATTTGTTCAGCTTGATTCCTGTTATCTATTGCCATGGAGAAGCTTGGCTTTACAGCTGCTTTTTGGCAGCTAAGAAAACGAGAAATAAATGAAAGGGGTTCTGCCATAAAGTTATTACGTGCTCATAATGAGCAACTGTCCCTAGAGGATGGACACTGCATGCATTCCTACGTAAAAGAAAAGTGATCCATGTATTTTGTTGGCTGAGCTGTCTCTTCATTTCATCTGGACAGGTATTGTCTGTGGATCAAAGGTAACTGCAACAGAGGAACAGAGGCATGTTGTACTGTTCAGATAGCCATGCTAACTTCCAGAAAGATCACAGAATCAGAGAATCACAGAATGGTTTGTGTTGAAAGTGGCCTTAAAAAATTATTGAGCTCCAACCCCTGCTGTGGGCTGGCTGCCCTGGGCCCCATCCAACCTGGCCTTGAGCACCTCCAGCAATGGGGCACCCACTGTTTCTCCAGGCAACCGAATGACTGGGTGGACTGATTTGCCCCACAGAGCAGTTGTGGACTTTGATAGAATCATGGATTCCTCCATGGACTTTAGAAGCATCTGAGTCTGTCCTGCTTGGGAACTTTTTTTTTTTTTTTCTTTTTGCTACCTGTTAATTTGCTCATTCCTGGAAAAACCTCTTAGAGACTTTAAACAATGCAGCCTATGCTTTCCTGCCTCTCTTCTCCTTAGAACATTGTTGACAACCCCTGTCATTTCTTTTTGATCAGTCCTTATTTATACCCTGCTGTGGTTTCTGTGCGTAAGATGCAATTACTATAAAAGATCTCACCATGCAACTTTCTATTCACTGTACAACACCACATGTATGACAGGTTGCAGGGCTTCTCACTCATGTTAAACTGTGGATTATCCTCTACTGTTACTTAATGCATATATAATGAAGAAAAAAAAAATCAGGAATGAATAATGGTTATAGCTGATTTGACCTTACTTTGTACAGTGTGAGGCCATTTCTGGCAATCGTGATCTCATTGTAGCTTTAATGACCTCATCTAATTATTGCTAACTCAAAGACCTTTAGTGCTTTAATGTGAGTCAGAAAACGCACACCAGCAAACTAATGAACTCATCACACTGTGCTAGGCTTTAACCAGAAACAGGGATTCATTTGGAAAATTGGAAAAAAAATACATTAGGGAGAGGAAGCTCGAGATTATTTCACATTTATATCCCTGACTTAAAAGAGGAAACGATAATGACATTGCTGGAGAAAAAAAATGTAGATGAAAGTAACATTATTGATTGCTGTAAACTGTTCTGTTGAATGAAAAGAATAAAGGAGCAATGTGCTGCAATTCTGGAAAGAAACATGGAAAGGCATGTTGAGTTTATTTATTTTTGACAGGTACAGCTCATCTAGATTAACCTGTGAGCACAGGAATGCAAATAATAGGAGAATAAACTAATTTAGGAACAGAGGGATGACTGTAGAATTTACCCAAACATTGTGGTGAAGTAAAAAAAAATACATATTTATTACTTCCTCCATGTGGAAGACGTAAAATTAGACTATCTACTAAAGAATTTATTTTCATATTGTCTATCATTAAACACAGTTCTATGAATATATAAGATTTGCTCCAATCTACTAAAAAATGAAAAATCTACATACAGGTTGAATAGGTTACTATAATCCATTAAACTCCCCAAATCAATGTTTTGCCCCAAAATAAAAAAGCAGAACATCAGTATCATAACACAGTGAACTTTAACAGCAAAGTAACTACTGCATATTAATCAGCTATCAAAGAGGTCCTAAAAA
Source organism: Tympanuchus pallidicinctus (assembly GCF_026119805.1). NCBI lineage: Eukaryota > Metazoa > Chordata > Aves > Galliformes > Phasianidae > Tympanuchus > Tympanuchus pallidicinctus. The sequence goes on from NW_026294747.1 coordinate 50,450,623, forward strand.
TGTCACGAGAATGAGATGCCTTATGAAATTTCAATTCTTTTCTGCTTCTGGTCAGGCAAGGAATATTTAGAGCACAGGCTTTTGTATAACCTGACAACACTTCTACTCCCTTTTTGAAGGAGGTTTCGGAAAGCCTTTGGGAAGTAAGGTATCCGTTGTATGTTGTATAGGTTTGTTGAAGCACCTGTCTTTTTCTACTTCTGACCTTCAAATAAACAGTGGAGCATTTTTACAAACACACACACACACACACACACACACACACACACACACACAAATAAAAAAAACACAACTGCATCCAAATGTATAAATGCATATCATGCTTCCTGTCAGCTTACTCGGTGACTCTAAGCACCCGCATACTTAGATAGGTCTCCCTGCTCATGTTAACCCCACACTCTAGAAGATGTTGGAGATATTGTTGCTCTCCTGTACCAGCATCCATTTAAATTCCTTAAATCCCAATTTCTTATTAGGTTCTTCAGATAAGGTTTATGGGGAAACAGGAAATCCTGGATGTAGTAAGAAAGACAATTCCAAAACTCTAAGTTTGTGTTCTTCACATTTGCCACATCCATGACTGGAGCTCATCGTGCCCATGGACCAAGAGGCTCAGAAGACGAATGTACTGTCATAGCTCTTAAGGTAAATCATAGAATCATTAAGGTTAAGATCATTTAAACCAGTCCCAACCCATCCCTATCGTGACCACTAACCTTGTCCCTCGGTGCCACATCCCTGTTGTTCTTGAACACCTCCAGGGATGTCGAGTTTGCTCCCTCCCGGGTTGCCTGTTCCAATGCATTACCAGTTTTTCCTAACATCCAGCCTGAACCTCCTTGGGTACAACTTGAAGCCATCACCTCTCATCCTATCACTAGATTTAGGCTTCAGTCCCTTCTACAGATGATTTTAAACCCTTCAGTTGTCAGCTGAAATGGGAACAAAAGCAAGTTCCAGATCCTTTTTGAGAATAAAGACTCATTTTTCCTGCACATGCTTATTTTTTTTGTAAATACACTGATGCTATATGTACTTAATGCACACACACAGTGCTTGTAACCTTGCAGATAGATCCATTGAAAAAGAGTTAAAAATCAGTCACATTCTTAGCTCTACACTTTCTAGAGTAAACTAGGCATCTAATAAAATGGTACAATATAAAGACTGCCTGATTCTACAGACAGACTCTGATGGAGATTTTTGGATTTGATCCTACCTATGCTTGTATCCCACTGAAACTGGAGGTCCAGGCTGTGGACTGAACCTGAAGCAGAGTTATACAGGTTGGTTTTGAAAATGCCACCTGAATTCTGCAGATACTAGATAACGGCTAATTCAGATTCACAGCTCTTCCCCTGAGATAAGCCCCCTTACTTCACTGATAAACAGCTTTCTACTACAAAAGAAGATTGGAGTAGATACTGCCATCACCATTCCATTGCCCAGAAGGTTAAATTCCTGTATACTGAAGAAGCTGGCAGCACAAAGCATTGCTGCCCACTCACTGCTATGGAATTCACATTACACTGCAGCTCCACTGATTACTATGGCAATTCCTGAACATCTTGGCCATCACAATGAATGTACAGTTGTCAGGCAGAAAGGCTGAAATACATTTGAAAGTGAGCAAACAACATGCTTAACATGCTTACCCTTCTCTCCTTACGTGCTTAAATTTTGACTTAGTCAACAGAGGGAGTGTACTTTGGACCATAACTTCACACAGGGCTATATATACACCCATACCACCTGGTAGGCAGACGAGTAGTTCATTTTATCAGTACCCCAAACCTCATCCTCTAATTCTAGATTCCAGGACTCTTCATACACAGTTCTTGCCCTTTAACCAGTATCACATGGTTGAAGAGCTTTACAAATTCCTTGTTTTTACAGATTCAGGGAGAATAAGGCTAAGAATACCTGAAAACTGCCATCTCATCCTTGCTTTTTCCCCACAGATTCCTACACTCCTGTAACTCCCTCATAAGCCCCAAGCACTTTATTGATTTTTAGCAATTGAAAATTTGGCCCTTACACTCAATTATAGAATGAGATATGTCTCCAGAGTATCAGGAAAAAAGAAGCATTATTGATCTTTCTTCACTAGTGGAGTTTTCACTCTATTTTTCAAAACATATAGGCTTCTTTTTTATTAAATAAAGGCAGTCACTGGCAATGCCCCTAATTTAGACACATAATTAAATAGGAAACGAATCAGCTTTGGAACACAATCCCCAAGCAATTTGCAGTTTTAATTGTATTAGACTGGTCAAAATCAAAAGTTTTCAGCTTTTCAAAAACACAGAATTATCTCCCTCCTCTACTGAAAGCAAAAACAGTCCTACCAACAAAAAGACCTCAGACATAGTTTCAGTTGATTGATTTGAGGAAAAAAAAAAAAAAAAAAGTGAGTTAACAGATTCATTCCTCCTGAGGTCAGCAATTATTTATTCAAAAAAGTGTTTTGTTTATCTGATTCCTTCACATGGGATTAGTGGAGATGCAGGAAAACAACAACTTGTAAGTAGAAAAGAATTCAGAGTTTAGATTCCTTTATTTTGCTCTTGGCTAAAACAGTAAAACTGGATGCGATTCAATGATCCATGTTGCTGATAGTAAATTCCTCACTGACTCACTTCTGCTTTTGTATGCAGTATATCCTGGAGCCCTCTCCAACTGTTTGATTCAGCACTTACTGGAATCAATTTATAGGCTGCCCCTTTGACTCCATTAAGGACCACTCGCAGCAGTTGGAAGCACTTGGATGAAGCCAGGTACAGTGCAGCAGTGTGTTTGTGCACGTGTGTGCAGAGTACTAGTGTGATCCCAATCACAGAAACATTAAGGTTGGAAAAGACCTCTGAGATCATCCGGTCCAACCTCAACACATCCCACCATGCCCACTGACCACATCCATCAATGCCACATCTCCACAGGTCTTGAACACATCCAGGGACAGTGATTCTACCACTCCCTGGGCAGCTGTGCCACTGCATCACCACTCTTTCTGAAAAGAAATACTTCTTAATATCCAATCTGAGCCTCCCCCAGTGTAAGTCAGTTACCTCTTGTCCTATTGCTGTCTATCACAGAATCACAGAATTGTAGGAGTTGGAGGGGACCTCCAGAGATCATTGAGTCCAACCCCTCTGCCAAAGCAGGTTCCCTACACCAGGTCACACAAGTAGGCATCCAGGCAGGTCTTGAAGATCTCCAGAGAAGGAGACTCCACAACCTCCCTGGGCAGCCTGTCTAGGAAACTCCCAAGCGTTTTTGCAAACCTGCTCACTTGTAGATGTACCAGGATGCCTTATATACCTTGGGATGCTGTGGGAGATGGATATTCAAGTTACAAAAATCCACTAAAATGGCTGAAAGGAAGTCACAGAAGCACAGAATGGTTGAGATGGGAAGGAATCTCTGGAGATTATCCAGTCCAACCTCTCTGCTCAAGCAAGAGTCCTGAGTACTTCCAGGTTGTTAATTTTATGTCAGTGTTCTCTGACTTCAGCTCTCCTCTCATCTATAATCCATCTAAGACAGGTTAATAAGCCAGAAAAGATTAATCCTGAGCTGCTTCTACAGTATTTTGTCTTTAACCAATCATCACCTTCAGAAATGATACAAAGAAAAACACTGAGCCCCCACAACCTAACATACTATGATTATCTCAGTGTACAGCAATTCGTCTTCCTCTATTGTGGCAAATATAAATGTTGCTTTAGTTAAAAAAAACAAAAAAAACAAAAAAAAACAAAAACAACCTCTGTTTTAAGAGTAACTTAGTCACCTTTAAAAAAAAAAATAATTAAAACTCAACACCTTGCTCAAATTGCTGGCAGTATCTTACAGCAAAAGAACTCCTTGTTCATTTTTGCTTGACAAATCTCCTGGTAATTGCCATGTTAGGATAGAAAAGATGTACAGAATCGTAGAACAGCTTGAATTGGAAGGGACCTCAAATTTCATCTAGCCCAGAGAAGAGCAGAGTGATGGTAGTACTGTGATAAAAGCACAAACATACAACACCACAATCTGCTCACTTTTTAAGCACAGTTCTGATAGACATGAATACTCCTCCACTCCTGCATATGTCAGCTGTGACAACAGAGAAAGCATTCCAGCTTATTGGGTCCTGATGTGTAAAATCTCATTTGGTTGGAAAGAATGGCTAGAGATGAAGTGTGACTCTGCTGCATGCTGCGATTTGAGCTTTTCTGAGAAGCATTAATTCCTACTTGACAACTACTCTACCACAGTACATTACGCAACTTGTAATACCATTCTGAAATCTGGTAAAGAACAGCTATGAAATGTTTGGGAAATTAATAAATAGAGATCATATTTTCTAGCAGTTAAAAACCAGAAGGGAGCACAATCAGGGCAATTCATGCAGTTGTCTGCTCTGTGCAGATACCACCGCATGGCAGGCTGCACAGTTTGAAAAGTCAGCATGTTTTCTTTTTGTTCCTAATAATTTTTATATTATTTCCATTCAATCCCTTCCTGTCAAAAGGAATTTGTGATATCTGGGCAGGCAAAAATATCACCAAGGCACTTTTGAGAAAAATCAAGATTCACTGAGTTCTTATCTTGTGCTTACCATTAATGAAGTGAAGCCAGGAGAGAAAGTACAGATGTAAAAAATGAGGAGAGAAACAATTGCTTAAGTTTTAAAATTGATGATTTGTATCTAGGATGAACTCCACACCGGAATATTATAAAAATATCATAATAAAACTCCAGTATGTGAGGGTCTGTTGTGATAAGACAAGGGGAAATGATTTCAAATTAAAATAGGGGAGATTTAGATTGGATATAAGGAGGAAGTTTTCCTGCAATAAGGGCAGTGAGGCACTGGCACAGGTTGCCCCAGAGGTGGTGAATGCCTCATCCCTGGAGACAGCCAAGATCAGGCTGGACAGGGCTCTAATCACCTGATGGAGTTGTGGGTGTATGTGCTCATTGCAGGGCAGGTGGACTAGGTGGCCTTTAAAAGGCCCCTTACAACTCAAACAATTATATAACTCTATGAAATTATCAAGCTCCCTGTGTTGGCATGGAACATTCAAAGACATTCGGATATGGCCCACAGCACACAGGCTGTTTTTCTACTGAGACCTTGCTTCCACTCAGCGAACCAAACCATGAAGCTAGAGATGTCTTTACCAGGGATTAATTCTGTCTTACTGCATTACCTCAGAGATAAGAGGGATTGTATTCATGATATCAAAGGGCACTTGTTCAGTGTACTTGTAGCACTGCAGCAGCTAAACTTACTATTGCCCTGTCTTTCAGGTTAGTAGCTCTTTAGGGCTGGGCAGAAACATTTCTACCCACCCTTCCCTCCTGCCTATTCCTATTAACAACAGTAAATCAAAGTCTCCTTTCTTATTCCATTTTAATTGTACCAGGACTCGGGAGTGAGTTGAGAAAAATATATATATATACTTTTATGCCTGAAGAACAATGAAAAAAATGTCAATATAACTCAATAAGGAAATTTTATCTAATTAAAAAAAACACAAAAGAAAACACATGAAAACAAACAGTAAATGTATACAAAATCATAAAATAATAACAGTAGATGGTTCAAGCTCTGATACACAGACTGAATCATTCCATTCTGGGTTTAGGAATACATCCTCTCCATTAGGTGCTGCAGGATGGATAACTGTGAACCTGCTTCAGGTTTGAAATCAGACTCAGACGTCTGTAAGAAAAACCTTGCCACTGATTTTGATCTAATTGCCTCTGATTCACATTGCAGTGAGCAAATGGAACAATTAGCAAGACTGCAACCACCTCCTTTCCCATGATTCCTGGTTCCACAGACTGTTGCGACATAACTCATCTTCAGCAGGAGCCCTCCACAAAAACTGTTTTCATAATAGCAGTTTCACTTTGAACTTATTTCTATCATTGTAGGCTGCTTTGCTGATGCTATAAAGCAGGCAACAGCTAAAGTGCAAAGATGCCAGCACCTTTGTTGGTGTCTTACCTAGATTTTTTTTAGAATGCTTGCAGCATTTCTACTGCATTTTAAGATGATGGTAGATAAAGTGGCAAAAGAGTAAAAAGGCTAAATTTAAAGTTAGCAATCATAAAATGGTTCCTAACAATAACATATCATTGGAAAGTAATAAAAATGTTGTAAAATTGAGTTTTTAAGAAGATTTAAAAAGTAATTGTGTCTTTTAATGCAATAATTATACAATTTTTATTAAAAAATCACATATAATAATTAAAACAGTATCTCCAACCACGATCTTGTCAGAGATTCTCACTATTTCAGGTTTATTAAGGAGTCTCAGTGCTCCTTATTGTGGGACTTGATCTTTTAGCACATTAGAGCTGTGTGAATCGGACTACTGATTTCTGACTGATAGCACCCTTTTGAGTTTCCACATTTGCAATCAGCCTCACTCAGCTTTCTCGACTTCCTATAATAGAAGCTTACTCCCTTAACTTGACTGACAGACCTGGGGGTCTCTGGACACTCGAGGATGTCTGTGGAATCCAAACCCGCATTACTTTGCCTTAGTCCCACAGTTTCTACGTGAACCAGCCCAGAGGCACTTGCCTTCCAAAAATGTCACAGAGGCAAATACACTGATGAGCTTCAGGACAGAGAGATATCTCACACTAGAACCACTGAAAGATTGCAATCAGAAAAATAGACCTTGTCATTTTTGTATTGAATCTTCGATAGTTTGGGCTTTATGTTGAAAATTGAATTTTAGTCCTAAGGTGAAAAGGGGAATGTATGAAGAGGCAGTTATAGATTCTTCCCATTAACTTTGCAGTTTCAGCAGTCTTAGACTGGCAAAAGCACATATGTAAGCCAGATAACACATTCAATCCATTAAGGAATCAGTCTAGAAAGAGAAAGAATTGGCAGCCCAACAAACAGAAACTTTAAAAATCTGTTTTTGCTTATTTCTCAGACTAATGTAGCGTCCATAGGCCAATTTTACATTGTTGGTCCTCTGAACGTAAGATCTAAATTGAACATACCTCATATAATCTCCAATATGTGGTTAAGTCCCATTTTAACTACCACAATGATTGATAATCCATTTCTTTTTCCAGTTACATCAGTATCAGTTCCAAGCATCCCTACGCTTCTGTAGGCAAACCATTGCTGATCCAAATGTGTGCTTCAATAAATACATCACGGTTTTAAAACATAACAACACACCTCAAGCTACATAAATCCTAAGTGATAAAGAATGCAGAAGGGAACCAGGGCTTTTGAATTTAAATAACCCGTTTTGTCAATGAATCAATTTCTGCCAGATACACTGAAAGAGTACAGATGAAAGCAGATGTAGGGCCTATTTAAGCCTGTAAAAATCTATTTGTTCATACCTTCTTCACACAGCTTCTGTCTAGCATTTCATTTATATTCATTTTTATATCTTTTCAGAATATAGGCGGTACCTAGTAAAGCAAGAGAAAAAAAAAAGTCAAAGGAAGCATAAGGAGGTGAATTATATTTACAAAAGCCAATAATTCCAGAGGCTGAAGATCTCTGATAAGATTCTTCCAAACGGGGCCTGGCTGTGCTTAGAGATATCAGGATTGAAGTTGGGTCTAATGAAGAGTAATATAATTAAGTAAAACACAAGTGGACAAGGATAGGCTCATAGGCTGGTTCATATAACAGCATTTCAAAGGAAAAACAAAATGAATTTGAGGAAAGGATGGGTGATAATTCACTCAATTTCCTGAAACATTTTTATTTAAGTGAGTATTAATTTGTAGAATAGTATCCCAAAAACTGCAACATATGTATAAGCAGAACCAAAAGGTCCAGAGAGGTTGCTTTGGAAGGGCAGCCTAAGGAGAACTGGCCCTAATGAATCACAGAATGGTTTGTGTTGGAAGGGATCTTTATGACCATCTAATTCCACCACGCTGCTAAAGGCAGGGTCACCTCCCACTAGACCAGGCTGTTCAGAGCCCCCTGCATCCTGACCTTGAAAACTTCCGGGGAGGGGACATCCACAGCCTTTACTGTGAGGGTGATGAGACACTGGAAAAGAATAAAGGTCTAAATCTACCCTCTTTCAATTTAAAGCCATTTCCCCTCATCCTGTCACTACATGCCCTTTTAAAATTTCAGGCAGTGAGGAAGGATCAAGGGGAGTCCAGTGCATTTACAAGCTGTCCATAACATGCAAGTCTTCCAGTCAACTTTAGAAAACAGTGGCAAGACCAATTAACAGTGAGCAACAGTGAGAAGCACTTCCAAAAATCTGCTGTAGTGTGCAAGCATTGCTCCATCCTCACTTCATTTGTTCACCCCTTAGTATCATTATGACATTGGATTTCTAACCCTTAAGTCCCAATTGCTTGAATTTTACTGTACCCTCTGCTCTAAATTCAAGGTTCTTGTCTGAAACTCGTCCACAACTTTGTTCACACAAGTACGATTTCAGCCACAAATCAGACTAATATCTCACACATTCACTAATACTTCAGACACATGACTAGTAATTAAGCAACTTGAACTCAGGATCCCCTGGGGACACAGGGGAAAGGACAGAATATTTTCAAAGAAACATCTCAGTCATGGTTGTCTTTGTAGTACAGTGTAGTACAGACTTGGTTGGCTTCACAATGGGATATCCATAACTACACACAAACTCATGCTATACCCATATATCATTGACTTGTTTTCTTCCTCTATCAACTAGTTCATAAGAGCAGAGAACAAGGGGCTATTGGAACATTGCACTGATGAAATAATCTTATTACTGTCTGTTGTTTTTACTCCTCCTTCCTAACTAAGTCTCTTAGTTGAAAGACATGGGAAAGAATTGTCTTAGAGATTGTGTTATTCTGAATTCTGCACCTCAGATGCTTTCATCTAATCAGGGAACCTCATTTCAGAGAATGCTTGGGGCTACAATAGTTACAGCATCTTAAAATTACAGAATTTGCCACTAATCTCTCCATGAGCCTTTCATTAAAAAACAAACAGAAATCCCATATTGAGAAAGAAATCCAACTGTAGTTCTGTCTGATGCATTTGTTCTCTTGTTGAACTGTGATTGTGTGGGAGACAAAGATCCTTCCTGGAGATAATGCAAACATGAAGCTTTTCTCTTCTTTATGCTTACAGCAATGATTGCACTGATCCTACAAACTGTTGAGGCGCAGTGAAATTGGAACAGAAATCAGATCAAGATGTCTGGCCAAGTGGTTACTGTGCTTAGTGGGGAACTAGCATGCTCACACTCTAGTTCCAGTTCTACTAGGAAGTTGATATAGCTTTGAGCAAGACACCATAACTCTGCATGCTTTGGAATTGCCTTCTGAACTCCAAACCATGGCATAATCTTGCTATTTGTTTTGTGCCTTTTCCCTTTGAACCTCAGCTTCAACATAGCTGCCATCATCTGTAATAGTAAATAATCATGAAAGATAGTATCTCAGAATCTTTGCTTGGGTTCACTGTTACATGGGTATGTGGAAGTTTACTAGCTCCTGTTATACTGTTTGTATCACAGAGAAAATATATATTCTGTCAAGTAAAAAGTACTGGCAGTGATAGGATTGAATTAAATTAGACTTCCGGTGCTGAGGAAGCTGGGAGCTAAAGTTTAGATATTTTGAGAAAATAGCTAACAGGGTACACAGAAACTCCTAGTAGATACACAGAAAAGATTGATCAAAAATAGACCAACAAATAAAATATACTTGTGGTTTATACTACATGCACCAGACACAGGGACAGACCCAGACACAAATGCCAAGTAGAAATATTTTATATCATCTCCTGCCCAGCACAAACCATCCTGCCTCCAAGCCACCTTGATGATACTAAGCAGCTGGCAACCATTTTATTTTCTGCTATAACTCACCAGGGAGCCAAGCTAAGCACTCACATGCTTAAGTATGGGGCTCTTGACTCCTAAGGATGTTGGTCGTAAACAGCCCAGCTGATCTCAGTGGTAGTTGGGGGTTTGAATGCACAGGAATCACGCTTATGTGCTTCAAGTGCCTCTGACTTAGAGCAGTGGAGTGGTTCTGCAAGGCAAGGATTGGCACAGGAAAATGGCAAGCAGCTCCCTGTTTTCCACCCTAACTCTCCTTCTGCACAGGACGGTTTGCTGTTGGATTTATAAGACAAGAATGCAAGCCAAGGTCACTAAATCTTTTTAAATATCAGAGTTCCTACGCATGACAAAAAACAGAGGATACTGAGGACAGTGGAAGCTGATGGATACAATGTAAACCAAAAAGGCAAAATGAATTTTCTGTGGTTCAGACAGACTAGTCCTGGCAGAGTCCTGAGCTATGGTTAAAATCCAGAACCTTGGTCAAGAGAACTCTGAACATGAGCAGAGAATTCCCAATGTAGAATCTGCTTTTGTTCCTACTGAAATAAACTGCTGAAAACTTCCTACTGAAATAAAACCATAAGTATGGTTAGAAAAAAGAAAACTAGAGCTTTACTGTAAAAAAGGTAAATATATGAGCAGAGTAAAATGCATGGCTTATGACACCTTTTTAAAGCCTCCCCCAGCATGTGCTATGAACAGCAAGAAATCCAAATGGAATTGGCTAGATATCTCTGTTCATTCATAAGAAAAAAAGATAGAAGCACATGCTTCTTTCTCATAAGTTGTAACCTTTCCAGTCAATATCTTGCTCCAAGTCTAATATCTTGAATTCATGCTCAAGAGGCATTTCCAGCTGCCTTGATGCAGTTAGTAATAAAGTTATGTAGCATTCCCCATACTAAGCATATCAGAACACAATTAATTCTCATTTTCAAGAAATGTATTTTTTTTTTCCTGTATGTACATCTGTATTTCCTGAGAATGAGAAGCAACACTATATTATATTCTGGTTACAAAGTTTTTCTCCTTAATTGAGAAAAATGTTAGAAAATAAGCTAATACCAGCCTGCCTGTGGCTACTGTTTTATTTAGGCAGGGAGAAGTTTATTCTAATTTGTAATGTTTAGCACACAGTGGGAGTTTAGAAGAGTCTGCGCTGTCCTTCAGAGAAATAAATGGCATGCAGCAAGAGAAAATGTTTCTATGACTGCTTTAAATCTCTTGGGAAACAATGAATTGAAAGGTGCTATTGTCCATGCGTTGATATAGATTGCCAACAAAGAAATGGCTCCAGTAGGTCACCAATTACATCAAGGCAACAGAAATGGCTATTTAAGTCTCAGTCACAACTTCACAGCAGGAGCCATCTCACTGTTATTTATTTACTCTAATATAGTTCTCAATCAAATACCTCTTACTAGTTATATAGCTACTCATATGACTCCTGCATGCTATTCTGCTGAACGGACTGGAAAGACCTAACAAATAACTACAGGTCAATCATGTACCTCTGCCCTAGGGATCATGATTTAAAAGATCAGTATCACATTTTAGGCTTTCTGCTTGGACTGTAATTTTAAAAGTAGATGACATAACAATGCATGAAATGAGTTTTTAAAATGAACTGAAAAAAATCATTTTCCAATACTCCTTAAACATCCCTTGTTAACTTGCACACTCAAGCACTTCAATTGCACAGTGCTAAGGGGTAAATTCCTAAGTGATGCTAATCTTTATATCATGTATTTGCTCCAACAGTGTTTGTACCAGCAGTGGATCTGGCTCAGCAATTGCAGATACAGTATGTTTATCTTAAATATTTCCCCTCGTTTCCTGCTTCCTTATTAGCACTGAAATGTCATTTTATTGAAGCAGGTTAGGTATTTCAGAAGCCTTCATTTGATAAGGGTTAATTCCATGCAAACGGTGGTTTCCTTGGCAATATTTTTGATTTTCAACTCACACATCAGCTTTCGTGTGAGCTGGATACCATGCTCTCAGCTGCTTGTCACTTCCAGCTCAGGAAACGAATTAAATTATCATTATTGGTTTTTTTTTTGTTTGTTTTGTTTTGTAGTGCTTTACATCTCTGCTAGATCAGCTCAAGTCAACATGGCAGAGACAGCATTTTTCTGAGTGAGATGTCTTCTCTTGAACCCTAAACCTATATGATAATATAAACTTGAAGGCATGCCGTCCCTTTTATGAAGGAACTGCTGAGCTGGATAGCGTCTGTGTAAGAAACTTTCCAGGGCCAGTTAGTATGTACATGGGGTTTAGTTACCTTTACCATACCAATCACTCAGACATAATTACTGTTCTAGTGGCATTCTGCATGTTTTCTTTATTGCACATTTCATCACTTTGTAAACTGACAGCTGTCTACCAAACAAAATAGGATCTGGGGCACATTTCATCTTGTGTGCCAAGTTTGGTGCATTACCTTTATGCCAAAAGACCTGCAAGTGTGCCAGTGCAGACCCAAATGCACCAAAATAGTACCGTCAGCCACACAGATGCAGAACATTTTTGCACTCTGTTTTAAGCTCTATTTTCTGAAGAGACAATGAGCCTTCTCTGACTTTACTTTAGTCAACCTCATCTGAACTTTCTGAGGTTTTTAAGCAACTTTTAACTCAAATTATTTTGCTTTAACCTCCCTGCTGACAATTCTGATGCTGGCAACTTGCTTGAAATGCTTCAAGATATTACTCAATGTTCAATTCACTTAACCTCTGAGCCTCCTTCAGGGCCCTCTATTTTTTTTCTTATTTCCCTGCAGCAACCTCCAGATTACTGTACCAGCAGTATACACTAACATATCACTAAATGGCTCTTTTCACCTGTGCACACATCAACCAATCAACATCTGGGCTTCACAGTCATCAATCTGAATGCTTGTTTGAATGCCATCATCACCACTAAAGCTTATAGATCAATAAAAAGCAGATATTATTTATATAAAACCCAATAAACATGACCTGTCTGAGGCTCACATATGGTTTCATTCATTCTAATAAAGCAAGTGCATCTCTGATGAGCTTTGGCCAATCAGATTCTATAAACTGTTTATTCACTTTAACAATCACTGACACAAGGATACTGTTGTATCCAAGTCTAGGTCAAGCAAGACTTACTTGATCTCATCCTATTTCCATAATAAACTTTGTCATTTCTCTAAGAATAAGAAGGTAAGGGCACTTTTATTGCTGCAATAAAAACAGTAAAGTGATCTTCTGATGGCGCTTAATTAGATTCATTTTATCTTCTTTGACTGAGCATGACATACTGTAACCCTTATTTATGAAGTAAAAATGAATGTCTTATGGTTTCTAACACAATTGAAGAAGAAATTACCGTGGTATTCAGCTTAATCTGTGTTTGTATCCGACATAAATGATCTTAAGATAAATTACAGGAAATTATTTTCTTCTCCTGGTAACCATAACAACAGATGAGAATTGCTTCTAGTTCAACTTACTGTTTCTGAACTCTTCCATAATATCTAATAAAAATTATAAGACAAAAGCAATCCACAGACTTTCATTTTTGTTTATATAAGAACAATTTGTGAAGCACTGAAAAGTAATTGTGGGTTTAAGTCAAGCTTTAGTCTTTCAGCTCTTCATCAGGCATAGGATGAAATGCATTGCTATCCCAAAGTACAGTGGCTTACAGATCAGGTATAGGATCTCCCTAGAAATGGACACTTGGCAAAGCTTAAGGAAAACAAAACCTCCATAAATTATGGAGAAATGAGCAAAACAGAAATTAAAAGAGTTTGGCTGGGCAGGATTTTAGAAGATACTGCAAATCTGAGCAGTCTCTACAAATAAACGCCTTTGAAACAGTACAGGAAGAATAGACAATGATTACATCAACAAAATACTAAAGAAGAGGTCCAAAAAACCTGGACACTTCAAATAAACAGATTCAAGCTGCACAGATCACTGCAATTAACGGGTTTTCAAAGTCAGAAAAGACTCCTTAGTGCACAGCAGCTTTGAAGAAACGTTGAGCTTTTAGTTAAATAGATCTTTAAATATCATACAACGACCAGATAGTCTGTCTTGGTAGAGAACTCAAAAAAAAACCCCTTGTCCAACCTTCTCATCAAAGCAGGATTTATCATAAAATCAGACAACATTTCTCAAGGCTTTATCCAGTCAATTGTTAAAAACATCCAAGAATGAAAACAATGAAAACTCTAAGGAACTGATACTGTTGTGATTGTACTCACAGTAAAAAGATCCTTCTTATACGTTTACTAGAACTTCTCCTGCTCCATTTCACACCTAATTTCTCTCATTCTCCCACACAGCTCTTAAAACTTCTCCAATCGATACAGCCCAGAATGCCGTTGGCCATCCTTATTGTCTAAATACACACAGCTGAGTCTGTGAAGACACCCAGATCCACTTCAGCTGAGTTTCTCCCCAGCTGGTGGGAGGCAAATGTGAAGGCTCAGTGGATAATCTTCAAGTAGAAGTAGAATTAGCAGATAAGAAGCAGCCATTGGAAGTACAATTGTTACATGGTAGAATCCCTTCTTTTCGCCAGGTTCTGCAAAAATCTTAATGCCTATGGGTGCTTACTAAGCTGATCCAGTTAGTTAAAAGACTTAAAAAAACAAAAAACAAACAAACAAACAAACAAACAAACAAAAAAAAGGCGGATAACCAGTATGGTACAACCAATAAATTGGAACAAATGTAAGAACTCCTCATCAGTCTTCTCTATAATGTAGGACAGGAAAGGTATGTCCCAAAATCTGTGCTTCTAGGGGATGGTACAAAGCCTGATTTTGGCTGCAAATTGTAGACTGCAAAACGGGGTGACCTATTGCGTGACCTGGAAGGCAGCAGAGTAGCTAGAACAGACCAGAAAGATGGCAGTGTGGTGAATAATTTGGGCCTGAGTTGCCCTGGCATCGTGTCATTGGAAGTTATACCATGTTAGATGTGTCACACTTTCCTGTGCATTCAGCTCCTATACTGGAAATGTAGAGCAGGTCACTTAAATCAGAACAGCTCTTTGCAGTTACTCATTTATGCTAGCTGGGGACTTGTAATACTGGAAGTCACTAGAAATAGGCCAGTTTACATCAGACCATTTACAATTATTTCTTTCCTTTCTGAAAGACATTTTACAGATAATGATAAAATTACATAGCAATTAAGTAGTGAGTGATTACACCCTGTGCAAGCAATTCAGTATATACTGAGGCAACTTCCATCCTGCAGTGGTTAATTATTTGGCTTAAGAAGCAGATCTTCATCCATGGAAGCATTTGAAGGTCACTGCATTCAGACTATGTCTAATCCCAGCAGCTCAATGCACAGAACAGCACAGTTTACGTGTGCAGTAATTCTTGAAGAAACAAATGGTAAAGCATTGCAATGAGAAGGGAAAGAGGTTCAGGTAACATCCGGGTAATCAGATTCACCCACTTTCCTTATGCAGCTGCACTGAACAGTTTGAAAACCCATGAATGTAAGGCTATGCTAGCCAGCAGGTCTCACTGGTCCTCTCACTTGTCAAAGTGCACAAGGTTGAAAGAACTTCACCTTTAAAGGTTAAATAAACCCATTTCTTTCTGAGGAAAAAAAAAAGTTTGAGTCTCCAACTGTCTATCATACAATCAAGAACAACAGCACATTAAAAACTAAGATCTTGATGATGGCAACGCTATTTTATGATTTATAAGAACAGTTGCATTCTACCCTAATTTCCCAACTGAATAGCAGATGCTCTTCAGTAAAAAGCTGTTATCATTTTATCTGTTTTACAATATGCCATGTATATTTTGCCAATCATATTTTGGCTCTCATCACAGTGCCTGCTGTAATGCAATTGCATGCTTGTTTAATCAGTTCAGCATAATCTCGTGCTTTCAACACTGTGAGCATGCACTCACGCGCGCACACAGCCACATCATATATTGTCCACACTATTCCCTTTTGCCTTGTAAAACAGAAATGCGTTGCTCCATCCATTTGTTAGGCAGAACAAGCCTTTGAAGGTCTGTGTGAAGTTCTACTTAAAATGGAAGGCATAAGACAGTACATGTTTTTTTTTTTTCCTACCTGGCTAAGCAGCTATTCATTAAAAAACATGGCCTTAATTGGTGTTGCCTCACATTTGTTTTAAGGCAGATTATTCAAAGTTACACATAGCACAACGTACACGGCTGTTATGCAGTTCAGAACTGTGAATCAAAAAAGCTACTTAAACTTTGTACCTCTGCAAATAAAGACTTTCATCTTCATACGCTTAGCAATTTATCCTCCCAAATTTCATCCATCAATCCATAGAGCTATGTCCCTTGAAGACACCTGATATCTGCTTTTCCTTTTGCAAGCCCTGGTTGCTGACACCAATTTACATGAAAATCTCCACTTTGTAAATCTACTCATGAAGAGACACATCCAGCTTGAGCTGAGTTTACTCTGTGGTATAATAATGTTACAAAAGTTGGCAGCTGGGTCTGTGCCTTCCCAGCTCTTTATTTTTTCTTGTTACCCAGTTATTCCTGTGACAGTTATTCCTCCTGGCTCCCAGCTAAAAAGACCACAGGGGTCCATGGTCAATTGATTTATTGGGCCTTGCACATAAAAACCCCAAGTCAACATTAATAAAGAGCAGTTCTCAGCACTTTGCTATACTACCATTGCACACGGTGTGCTTTTCATTAAGGGAGATCCAGAGGCTTTCACTGAATATCACATCACAGTGTGGTGTAGCCATTCCAGCAAAACCCCTCTGATTAACAGCATCAGAACTTATGATATCAAGCTCCTTCAGATATGTAGGAAAACCAACATGCTTGCAGTGAAGTGTTTTTCCTAGAAGAAAGCCTCCTGGATGAGTCTTGCAGGGTGATAGAATGTAGGATGTAATGTAAGAAGAAGGTCTCATTGCTGCAGTAACAGCTGGTGCCTGTGCACACTGTAGCCATATCTTTGCTTGGAATACAGATTTAGGAAATTTGCTACAACTTGTGCTCAGGTGATGCAGCACTTTATCCACCACATAGTATGGCTTCCTGTACTCTGGGGTGACCTTTCTGATTCCTGATCTATTCATTTCTGAGCAGCCATTATGTATGGATTAAAGGTGGCCAGGAAGCATGCCCAATTCTCTCTTAGAACTGAAAATCCGTAAAATATTTGAAGAAGAAGATATTTGACAAAAATATAAATTTCAGTTCATTATGTAAAAAAATTGCATCATGGCAGAGCTTGCAATACATTTTTTCCTTCCACACAGTTCCTAAAGACACTCTCTCTACATACTGCTTATACATCCTTCATTCAAACAGAAATGCAGAGCCCTGATGAATCCACAGGTTACAGTTCTGACTGTGATCACTGCCCTACCATTCTGTGAATCATAGAATGATTCGGGCTGGAAAAGACCACTAAGATCCTTCAGCCTATCCCCACCATGCCCACTCACCATGTCCCTCAGTGCTACATCTCCACAGTTCTTGAACACCTCCAGGGATGGTGACTCCCACACCTCCCTGGGCAAATGTGTTGTGAAAACATCAGGGAAGCACTGCGTTTGGATGAGAGGAGCCCACACTTAGGCATGGAACGATTCAGAAAAAAAAAAATTGTCACCAACACTCTTCGGCTCTGTGAAGAAAGAATAAAGTTCATGTTGCTCTTGAGAAGTTTACTTGCTTATTCTGACAGAAAGAAGGAACCCCCATGTGATTTGTTGCAGTGGCTATAAAAGCTCTTTTGAAGGTAGAAAATGAAAATTAATCTAAGGTGATGCATCTGCACTAGAAGGAAAAGCAAAAAGCCCTTAGATTTCAGTCTGTCAAGAATGTGCTTCATTTTTTGAACACGAAGAAATTGCTGGAGCAGGTCAAAAATGCCACTTGAGAAAAACTAAATAATCTAGTAATTTTGATTTTAAAATTTGGAGTATGTACAATAACTACTACCAGTATTTCCTCCAAATGTACTACATACATGTATTTCATTATGCCATGATATATTTATATGCATACATAATAAATATAGAACACATTGAGAACAAATCCAAAATCAATATCTTTAGTGTCTTGAAGTCAGTTTAAGTAGATGAATAATGCTGATAATTATTTCTCTGGCTTTTCTAGTGGCATTTTACATAAAAAGCTTCCCCAGGTAATAATACTTTGAGTGGGTGTGTTTTTCAGCTCTGCAAACTGGCAGTGATTTTGCAGTTTACCATCCCTAGAAATGCTAATTAAAAGCTACAAACCCATATTTTTTTGTCTTCAGATTTTTCATGCTTCAAATCAATAGAATATCTCAGTGGTACCAGACTCATCCCCAGTCAGCTCTCTAAGCTGTTTGATACTGAGTGATTTTTTTTCCATGGCGCAGAGAAGAAGCAGCATATTCTGAACAATGAGAAAATATTAACTATTTCCATGCAAAGGTGTCCATGAGTAATGCATTGAGGGGAAGCATGGAGATTCCTTTATCTCAGCCATGTTTCACCATTAAAAACAACAAGGAATTTGGCCCAAAGGCAAGACTATCTCTCCTTGCCTTATAGACATATGTTCCCAAACCACTAAGAAATGCTTTTATCTTCCCTGTACAATAATTAGAGTGCATCAAAAGGCCAAGAAGGCACTGAACTACACCTGACTTATCGCTAGGTTTTGATATTTTAATGAAATGTGTTCCATTGTGGCTTTTTTCTTTGTTTCATCTTTACTTCAAGGACAGACATCTTGGGTGAAGCACTGCAAAGAAACACTACTTACATTTGTGCTGGAGAAACTCCACCAGCCACATCCATCTTCCTTAACCTTCAGAAAAAAGTCCTGCAGAACAGAGAAGGCAAACCAACATTTCTAACTCCTTCACAGAGTCTCTGGAGGCTTTGGAGATTTCTTCTCTGCTCTCAATGTTTTGCATTTTTCTACAGTTTTTCTCAACTATATACCTCTCTCAATCTCGTACAATACCATTTTCTAATGAGTTTGATCTGCTGAAATATATTAAATGCAAATGCAAGGCACAGTGACATGATTATAGCTTGCATAGGAAGTAGAACATTCTAGCTGCTTTAAACTAAACGAGTGGAAATTTAAGTTAGATATTGGGAAGAAATTCCTTACTAAGAGGGCAGTGAGGTCCTGGCAGTGCTGCCCAGAGAGCTGTGGATGCCCCATCCCTGGAGGTGCCCAAGGCCAGGCTGGATGGGGCCCTGGGCAGCCAGAATTGGTGGGGGGCAAACAGTCCACGGAAGGGGGTTGGAACTGGGGCTGGGTGGGCTTTAAGGCTCATTTTAACCTAAACTATTCCATGATTCGGTGATTCTGTGAAATGCAGCAGGAGTGAGTTATTAGGTTTTGCTGTAGTGGCACTAAGCCTCATGGCCCTCCTGTTTCCTAGCCTTGCAGCAAGAACAGAGCACAAGGCTGATTTGTGTTCCTTGTAGTTTCTTGGCTGGGAAAGTCTGTTGGTTTTTTAATTAATTGTAAAGCTCTGTTAAAGATGAGGATGTCTTCAGGTGTCTGAGAAAACAATAAAATTGAACTGTTTCCAGTTTATTGGTCTATAGGGTTATCATAGTCACTGGGAAAACGAGCTGATGGTTTGAACGTATTGATTCCATAGCAACATGTTGAAGTGCAGATATATACTCCTGTACAATAAATCTAGGTACCAGGCTGACACAATATTCTCTTGAGCTGTACAGCAACTAAGTGCAAATGCTGCCTATGAAAAAAAGTGGAAGCGTGATCAATAAATATCTTTTAATCAACATGTTCAAGAAACATTTCATTTCTCAAGGAGAGAAAAAAAGCAAACATGATGGCAAGGATGGTGAAAGTCCATTTAAAAGTACTGAGCTCCTTTGCCACTATCTCAGTTTTCAGAAAATAGCACACGTCTGTTCTCATTCATAAACATCCCAGCAAACCATGTTATCGGACCCGGAGTACAATGGAAGGGCATCTGGCCTCTCAGCTATAGCACATTTTGTAGCAGAGGAAAAAGAATAAGGACATCAAGCTCACTTATGCTCACGTGAGAAGTGCACTGGCTCTGTTAGAGAGCCAGACGGCCCCAGTTCTCACATCACTGCTCATGCTGCTGGCCATTTTCTAAAGCAATCAGAAATGCTGCTGTACCATATTAGCTGCCCAAGACAGACAGAGTCGGCTGCTTTCTAATTATAAGATACTGCTTCTCATTGGAACAGGGAGATAGGTTTCTCCCAAGCAGTAAAACACCAGATCCGATCACTTCTGTTTTCTGTAGAGTTCACTTTTTTAGGCTTATCCTCCTTTTATATTGGATTGATGAGGCACAATCTCACCAGGCTCCAGTTTACTATCATGGAATTAAAAGCAGAACTGTGAACTCTGCTGCTAATATTGCAGGGTGCCTTATAAAGTTCATTTTAACCTCCAGCCCACGTATTCTTTTTGCAAGTTAATGTGGCATGTTTCAAGGAGAAGTGAACAGAATTGTGATGTTCAGAGAATTCTCCTGAGAGTTGCCACATCAGATAAGAAAATCAAGTCTGGTATCTTGGTCTCAGGGTCAGTAACAGTTGAATCATTGAGTTTAGCATCCTCCCCTCTTGACCATGTCATCTGCCTTTTGTGAAGCAAAATGGAAATGTCTCACTAGATGGCCCTGGGAGCTGCTTAAACTACACCTGTGAATTAAAGCTGCTTCACACACAACCTCTAAAAGTCACTAAACTGCAGGAATGCAAATAGATGATGGTGTATGATGACTTCAAATTACAGTAAAGTGATCCATGGAGAGGGGAAAAACTGCTATCAAGAGAGTAAGTGAATGCAAAAGAAGACATTGGTAACCTTGATTTATGTGTTCTGCTGATGTACAGCTCCTCCCCAAGGATGAGATAGAGAGGCAAATGTGAAATAGAGTGAAGGAGGCAAGGGACAGAGCTTGATATGCATAAATATGGGTGAAACTGGTTTGGATTAGAGCAGCAGTTACTCTAGACTAGTACCTAGCCAAGCAGATCAGTATCTAGTTGAGCAGTCCAGTCTCTGTGGCTGGCTTATCTGACCTCATACAAATCATCAAGTTTGAAGGGGTTCATGTGTTCTTCCTGAATGAGAGATATTCCTATGCTCAGTAATCCTAGAAGCATCATCCTGGAGCAGCAGAGGACTTAGATGCTTCTGGATGACCCACAGATGAGGAGATACCAGAAGATTCTGTGGATTGATACTCAGCTCTGACTCCTGAGCCAGGCTGTCTTCATAGAATCATAGAATCATTTGTGTCGGAAGGGACCCTTAAGGGCCATCTGGTCCAACCCCTCTGCAATGACAGTGACACCCACAGCTCCGTCAGGTGCTCAGAGCCCCATCCAGCCTGACCTTGGCTGTCTCCAGGGATGGGAGTTTTATTACTCCATCATGTCATGGGTATAAACTGCGGCATCTCTGCAAACACAGCAGTGTATGTTCTGTGTTGACAGCCAGCAAGCCAAGCAATGGTTTCACTGATTATTTGCTCCCTAATCAGAGAAAAGTCTCTTGTGGTTTTTCAACTCAATGCCATGGGACCCAACTTATCTGCTGCGTGCAAAAGGGGAGAGACTGCACTAAGCCCCCCCCTTCCCTGAGCAGCTGAGGTAGGGCAATGACAGACTGACCTCTAAATGGAATTTATGTCATCCTTTTCTCCACATCAGGCAATGTAAATGTTCTCCCTGCCTCATTTTCCTTTTAAGAGAAACCTTGCTGTTCCCTTCAACTCTCATGTGATGAATGCAGTAATGCATTTTGAGTCTGCTTTATGCATATCATGCCTACCTCATTTCATTCTTCCGCCAACAATCAGACAATTTGAAAGACTTATAGCTAATGTTTGAGCCTTTTCAAAAAAGCAGCATATGCTCCTAATTTCCGTTAATAGTCCACTTTCATTCAATTTATCCAGTTTTGCTCATTCTCTGTAGACTGAAAGATTTCATTTATATTCACGTTTTCCTCGTAAAGAGAAGTTTACTTGGGGGATGGAGTAATAACATCTTTTAACTTTAAGCAGTTTGTTTTAAAAAATTGTTTCCATTAAAAGAATAAGAGCAAAAACTTCTTTACAAATTCTGTCTTATTTGTGCATAATTTAAATGGAGAAATGTTACTCTTCTATTATGTTAATGATTTCAAAAGAGGGTTAAAATTTTTACCTGTAAAGAGCAATCAAACATCTCTTCTTGCAACAGAAAAGGCATCATTAAAAATAAAGAGACAAGTGCATATTTAAATGAAAGATCCAACATGAGAATAGATGAGAGTGATTTGTGTCTTGAAGCTTTGCTGTCACTTACACTATGCCTTATGAGCATTTAATGAATGCACACAGAAAAAAAAAATCTGCTTATTTTCCTTGGGGACAAGGAAGACATCAGCCATTTTTGGGGGACAAAACTTAATGTATTTTCTTTCATCTCTGTAGATGACGCTCTCCAACAGAAGATGTATTTGGCATACAGCTTTTAAAACTGACGCTTAAGTACTCACTGCAGCCTTGCAACTGTTCAGTAACATTATTTGTTATTTACTCCTGGATGCACTGTTCCTTTGCTTCAAGGGAGCCTTGGTCTACCAGTTTCATGCAGCAAGCTATCACCTAGCAAAGAAACAGGAGGAGCCTGCAGGAAACTATGTCGTGTCATTTTCCTATCTGCTGTCAGCATCCCCATATCCATTTCCCTGGCAGCACAAACCATACCCCACAACCTCAGCCAGCATAGATGCTGCCCCTAAACAAGGGACAGCCCATGCCATCCTCACCACCTGAATGACACCCAGAGCCAGAGAAGTGGTGTGTGGTTTGTTGCAGACACTGAAGCGATGCAGTGATACTTCATGGTATGGAGCTTTCTGTGGTGAGAGCTGCATTTACAACTGCAAGATCTGTGTTGGCTACCTACAGGTTGATAGTAAAGCTTTTTGTACTTCACCTTCGTGCTGTGTGTTAACATTTCGCAGTAACCTGCCTTAGGGTACCCCCAGATTTCAGGTTAGCAGTGCATTAGAGCATGCTTAGCTTTAAGCAGGCCCGCTCTCAAACCCTGTTGGAATCAATCAGGAGTGAAATTGAGTAGCACATACTGAGCCCCCACTTGTTATATTCAGTGTCAGAAGATATTTTCCAGCATGCTCTGTGTAATCAAGGGTATATGTAAATATAATGACATGAGCAATTCCTCAATTAATCTTGACATTATTCTTATCAGCTTTGATCAACTCACCTTGAGACCAACCAATACAAGCTGAAGTTTATGGATTCCTCACATCTGTCCTGAACATAGCTTTGATAAAGCTAGTAAGAAAACAGTAGAGCAGAGAAGCCTCTTAATACTTGCTTTAATGTTTGCTTTTCTTTCTAGTACTGCTGCTTCTGTGTGTAGATCTGAGTACTTTCCTCAGAGTAAAGTAGAATAAAACTCACCTGACAGGTGAGTAAAACTGTGACAAAATCAGTCACCAGCACAGAATCAAAACCAGCACAGAGAAACAAAGTGATGCACTGGGCACCACAGGCTGTCTGATGGGAGGACTCCTTCCCCAGGTGCGCCAGACAGGGTGGAGAAACTCAGTACCCAACTGTGAGTAATAAACCTTAAAAAGGACTCAGCAAAACAATTTTTTTTCCAGGTACTTCCTTTTGAAACAGATTCTTCGTAGCATAGCATACAAGTTCTTAGCAGTTTCCATAGAAGCAGATGAAAAAAGCCACCATGGCTTCTGGGAGTAAACCAGTGCGAAGGGCTACCTTCCATTACCTGCCGCAATGCACTGGACCACTAGGAAGAGCCAAGGCAGCAAAGCCTTGCTTTGGAAAATGTTTTGTTATCAGCTGCTAAGACAACACAGATTTTACTCCAGACATTAAATGTAGCTTTTAAATACAGCTTGTTCTTCATATTACAACTTGCACAGTCCCAGGTGGTACCCGGTACGTTTTCACATTACTTAAAATGCTAATGTATTCCAACTTCTTCAGCTGTTGTTTAACACACGCAAGAGTGGCGTACACCTTAAGTGAGAGCATGAATAAAGAGCAAAATCACAAAGCTTGAATCTGGGTATTTCATTAAATACTGCCACTAGACCTCCTCCTCCTCTTTCTGCCCCCATCCTCTGCAAGAAAGAAATGGAAGCAAAATATCGAATGGTTCAAGGCTCCTCTTTAGCAAGCTATAATTTAACCTCAGGTTATCTTGACATTCACATGCTGAAGGGAACACTTAGCGCATGTCATTGCGTGAGAACAGCTAAATGAGAACAAAAATAAAGAGAAAGAGGTCAGAAAGGAAAGAATAATAGTATAAGCAATTTACACATCTCTATGCAGCAGCGGCAATTTTGTAAGAGTGTGCTGTGTCAATAGATCTAACGTTCAGAGAAATGCAAAAATTAAGCATTATCTACAGGTAAACCTGCGAACTGAGGATAGATGACACACAATTATTTACGCAACATGCTAATGGTCTGCTAAGGAGTGGCAGAAACCCTGTATCTCACTTCTGGAAGCTCTCATGTTGTTTCATATCTTTGCCCATGTGTGCCCCTCACCTAAACACTGCTCATGTAGCTCATGTATACAACATTAATATATTGGCAGGATAGGTATTTTAGCAGTGGATTATACATTTCTATCTTTAATGCCTCAGGTCCAGGGGTAAGTGACAAAAAATGAATAAACACTGAAATGATGAACAATTGCAAGTATGATGGCTAATTACATACAAAGTAAGCATTGTGGTGAAGCAGTATTGCCCTTGGCTGAGGTAATTGAGAGCACAGGCACTCCTACTCATGTTCATATATAATGCAAAAGAAAGGCAGATTAGATTAACACAGTATCACCAGTGACTATATATATTTATACAATCAGAGAATTATAGAAACATTAAAGTTGGAGAAGACCACTAAGATCACGTAGTCCAACCTCTGTTCACCCCGTATCCCTCAGTGCCACATCTCCATGGATCTTGAACACCTCCAGGGATGGTGAATCCACCACCTCCTTGGGCAGCCTGTGCCACAGCATTGCCACTCTTCCTGAGAAGAGATTTTTCCTAATGTGCAACCTGAACCTTCCCTGGCACAACTTAAGGCCATTACCACTTGAACTGAGCAACTGCAGAGCCATCCTTGCAAGCTGACAGCTTGAAATGCCCCCTCTCAGCATCTGTCTGATGTGGACAAGCCTTTTAGCCTGTTGCTTGGTGGAAAAACTACTCAAGTATTATTCTACAGAACTAGCAGCTAACATCACTTCTCTTCCTGAAGCTCTTTCTCTAGCACAAAATATGTCACATCTTTCTGCTCTGGGTGGACTTGTCTGTAGAGTAAAATATGCAGGGAATCACTGTGTAATGCATCCTGATGATTTCTTCAACTTTCTGTTTGACATGCTGTGGAAAACAGTATAAAAGACCAGTAGATCATGATAAATAACCTATCAGTATCAGATGACTGTATTATCAAAAATACTAAAAAAAAGGTAATTATTTTCTGTGTGCTTTATAGCCTCCCAGGAGTAACAGACAGACACTCCCCCTCACACAACACTCTAATATTTCACCTATCAAGGACATAACCCTGGTTATTTACAGATTGTAATGAGAGTGCCCACACTTTGATGTTACCATAAATAAGCAGGTAAAACTGCTGACTTTCAAGAAACTCAGCTTGATTGCCTGGAAGATGTTATTATTTTAATAAAAAAGAATGGCATGTATAATGATTAAATTTATATCAAGCACACAACTAGGTTCCACTGAAGGATAAGCAGTCAGTTCTTTCTTCACAGCCTGTGCTTTAGAAAAATTGGTCACCAATTTTCAGGAAGAAGTGGATCTCTGCTCAAATTACATAAGGAAATTCTTCCTGAAATTGCCTGAAAGCAAAGGTCTATCTGGTTGTGATGGATTTCAGTAGAACAAAGGCTTGATACTTGTCAGATATGACAACCTCTGTCAGAAAAACAGTAGTATGTAAGATGTAGGCGACACAGAAGTGAAACAGCTCTATAAGCATCCATATATGCATTAGTCTTTTCTGGTGAAGTGATACCTCAGACTTCTTCTATAACCTTTACCTTAAAATATCACCTGTAAACACATTTCAAAACATAATTTAGGGTAAACCTATCGAACAATATGCAAATCAAAAAATATGCAAAGGAAAAGGGACATGAATATAAATAGAGCATCAAAGCCAACCTATCAAACATAAAACAACCAACCAAATGAGCAAATAACCAAACAACACCTAAAACACACTAAGCAAACAAACAAAAAAATCTGTAACTCTCTTTTTTTCCCCCCATTGGCTTTTGCAAGTTGTGCTTGTTCTAGGTATGTGAATCTTGCTATAATTTCAGCAATGCTTTTGTGCCATATGATGTTGAAGAAGAATAGTTTCATTTTGCAGTGCTAAGGGACTTAGAGATGTTCATCCATTTTTACTATGAAGAAAGTTCATCTCTATCTAACCCACCACTGAAGATCCCAATCTTTAAGTTAATCTTAATACAAGGGCTTTTCCACATTATCAGTAATGCAGCCCACCAACTGGCCTGCAACTGGTTCTGAGTATCCAATACCCCCATTTCAGGGTGTGGGGGATTTCGTTTTTGAGGAGCTCTACTGCAATTGGCAGAACTGTTATTAGCATTTGTCTACTGGTGTACATCTGGAACATATGTATCTAGAAATATGTTTTATTATTTAATAAATAATAGCTTAGTGTCAGCCAGAAACTAGTCCAAACACTTCAAGACTTCTCCTTAATGTCAGCCAAAATGTGGTAAGAGGAAAAAATATCAGAATACGTGTTTTAGAAAAAAAACTAAATCCAAATCAAAACAGCTAAAGAATATACCTGGAAGGAATCAGGATCAAAACGCTAACGGTGGCCTTTGTGCTGTAAGAGAGGGGGTAACTGGTGGCACTGAAAACAGAAACGCATGAGTGGATCAAGTGAACAGGATCTCATTTCTTCATATCATGGGGATGCATTCATTCATTGATAGTATGTATCATACGTATTACATCAACATCTGTGCCTGTACTGTTTCAAAAATGTCTACACACAGACAGACCCAGATAATATAGGTTGGATTTCTTTGTCCTAATTTAAGATAAGCAAATCTTAAAAATGCTAAATGCTAAATGCATAAGTCTGAGACAGGCCCTCTTGTATTCAACAAAGAGATTTCATACTTATGGGATGCAATCCTCCAATGTTTCAAGACACTTTTTTTGACAAGAGAGGAAACCACAGACAAATAGATATCTTTGTTGACTACAAGAGGAGATTATCACAGCATGTTCAGACTTACACAGAACATGTGAACATCCATGTGATGAATGTTACCTTTCCATTTATTTCTATTTTTTTCAAAAACCGTTGGTTTGAGGAAGTGCAAATATTCATTAATGAATAAAGGCTTCATACTTTTTGCATTTGTGACACAGTGAAGAGCGAGTTTCCATATAAAATCAAATTCTATGCAAGTGCCAAATGACTTTGGAAGCTGAACACTACTTTTTGAGATGAATGTATTCACAAAGGTACCATTCAGAGACTGAACAATGGGAGTGAAGAGGGTCGTTTTTCACACCAATGCATATCTGTTCAAAACATCTTCTTGCAAACAAAATCCTCTGAGACAGAAACTACCAGGTATGACTTTGTTGAGCCAGGAGTGCTGATTGATTTGTATTGTCATGTCATTCTTAACAACGGTTTGAACTTACTGCTCCCTTTTCCCTTGGTGAAATCTTTAATCAGGAGAAAGCTGAAAAAGACAACCAAAGAGGAATTCTCTATCCTTCCCACTGACAGTGGGTCATCCTGCAGTGAGAAACATGGACAGGGAGGAGCATGTGAGTCCAGCCTAACGCTTGCCATTCAGCCTATTGAAGACTGTATAGGAAGGGTCACTTCTTTCTCACTTTCTCAATTTTTATTTTTCCTTGAATTTACATTTTTCTAAAGGCAGCAACAAGCAGAGGCAAAATGCTTTCAAACCTGAGTCTCCCAGCAGCCTTACTGACCCTCCTGTATGGGATATTCTAGAGGAATAAACAGTCTGAAACAAATAACATTCAGTATGAAATTCTCTGTACCCTATGCTTTCATAGTTTATCCTCCAACCACCATCCATTATGCTTAAACAAGCTTGTAGCTTCTTTATGTTCAAACATAAAATTGTTTATAGCTCCCACTACTTTCCTACACACCAGTGTCCTACCTTATTGTTCCTTCAAAGTGTTCTTAAAAGATATTTTTTCTTCCTTTTATGAGACCTGTTCACAGTTGTTCCAGTAAGCAGCTCTGTCCACAGAAATTTCTGAAAAGATGCTTGGAATTAGCTACCTGAGACGTAAGTATGGTCTGGCATTCAAAATTTAGCCAAACTTCACTTTTAAAAATAACCTTTGAGAGGTTTTTCTCATCCTTAATCTTCAGGATAAGACAGGATGTGGAGAAATCTTTAGATTAAAGAGGGGTTTTTTGTTCTGACTCAGCCTTCATAAGATGATTTGCTAACATTTACTGACACTTTTTCTTCTTTGCAGGGCACAGCCTTTAATTTGTTCCTAGCACTTAGAGAATGACTTGTTAAACCTCTGTGCCTTGCTATGTCATAAACTTCAGGCAACAAAATTGAAGCATGCCAGGTCTGAAATCAGGCACTCAGGGGATAGACTACAGAAATATTCAGGGAAATCTCTGAGCAGATGCTTTTTTGGCGTGGGCTTTTTTTCCATAACAGAAACCATCTGTTTCTTCTTCTTCCCCCCACCCCCACCCCCTTTTTTTTTTTTTAAACTAGTGCAAAAAAAAAGTCTTCTCTCAAAACGATCTGAGTATCTCATAAAAAATGCAAAATCTTCAAAAGGCACTCACGGCCAGAGCAGATTTTGTATGCCCATCCTGCTGATTGTCAACCAGAGGAATTCAGTCCTGAGCATCTGCTGAAGATATAATTCTTGAAAGACTCAGCTTTGGTCCTGGACACCTGTTTTCCCAGCCCATCACTTTCATCATCAGAAACCCAGATGTCCTGTGGTGCTGAGAGGTTCTCCAGCTCTTCTTACCTCTGTAGATGCTACACACTGTGCTATGAAGCCTCCTTCAGCACACAGACAGAACTCACCTGAAAGAATATGGTTTTCTCTGAGGAGTAGAAAGTCATCTGTTGATCATATGATATAGACAGATGACATGAAGGACTGAATTTGAGCCTAATACATATTGAAGACATGCATTCATAACAGCAGAGACAGACCAATGGGGAGCCAGTCATCATTCTCACAGCCTCTGCATTCTTTAATGTGGCAGCTTGTCCTGTTAACATACAGAGAAACAGCTCTCACACATGGTGCATGTCTCACTGCATCCCAGCTTTGTTTCCAGCTTGAATCACAATCTTGTATCAGTGGGAGTGAAGCACACCTGGGTGTCACTTTACCTGCAGCCTATGCATCCCCTTCAATACGTCCACATAGTCTTACTTGCGTGCAATTTTTGACCACAAAGCAGGGGCATACCTGGATCTGTGAAGGTCACAAATGCTCAGTTGCCACTTGACACATGTAAAATGCAATTACATCCCAATATTAAATAAGTAGTTCAATACATCAGTTCTCAAAGTGAGTTCTCAAAGAAGCTGAACCTCTCTATGAACAGCACTTAAAGGATTTATTTCATTTCTACATTAATGGTAGTTAGAGGTGAGCTTCCCTCTATTGTAACTTCCTGGAGGTGTTCAAGAAACATGGAGAGGTGGCACTGAGGCCCTTTTTTAGAGGGCATGGTGGGGATGGGCTGATGGTTGGACTAGATGATCTTAGTGGGCTTATCCAACTTTAACGATTCTATGATTCTATAGCTCTGTGATTCTATACCTGCCTTCTGTTCTTCAGTCAATGGGAAGCCTCTGATTTCTTGTAATGTTCAGAATTAAGCATCTGAAAGTTTTGCACTTGCAATTCATAAAACCCATGAGCCACATAGAGATTGCTTCTCGGTGTAAGGCTCCTCCATGGCTTCTCCACTTCTCCCTGCAGATAATTATGGGTGCAGAGATATGAGTCAGAGTACCGAATAGTTTAATATTCCATGACCTTCTGGTTTTTATGGCAGTCAAACTACAGTTTTGTGGTCTAATCTTTCTGCTCAACTCATGGGTACACACACACTTTGTGTCAGGATCTTGACACATTTTTTCATTGAAGGTGCACTTTTTTTCAGCCGAGGCATTGATCTAATATACTACTCTGCTTGTTGTTCCCAATTCTACTGCAAAAACAGCTATTCAATACGATGGAAACCGAAGAATAGCAAGATGTTGCCAGACCTGTAATGCAGAATGCTATAATGGCTACCACAGAGTCTGTTTGGGCAAGGATGAGACAAGATGATTTTGTAGCTATGTCGTTCCATAGACCCAGATTTCCCTTCCTTCTATGCAGGGACTCTAGCTACTGCCACTGCTTTTAGGTGATATAATAGAATTGGATGGCTGTAGAGCCTCTCAATGCTAACATTGCAAGTAGAAATAGCTAGCTATTGCCCCTAGCCCAATTCAGAAAAGACAGCATGCGGTCTCCTGATGACTGGGTTCAGGGTTATTTCCCAGCGAGGGCTGGTCCAGATGGGTGAACAGTTTGAGTGGAGCCATAAATATTATCCATTTCTCATCCAATTCCAAAATTCCCTCTGCTTTGGTAATTGGAAATGGAAATTGAAGAATGAGAAATTGATTTCTTCTTCACTTTTGTGACATATAGAGAAAAGAAATGACATGTGATGTTTGCGAATATCTTCCCAGCCCAGATCTAAGATAATGAGCTTTTCCTGGCATCAGGTAATTCTCTCTTGTGTGCTCTCTCCTTTTCTTTTTCCATAAATGCAGGTATCCCTGCAGATAACAGAAGATTAAACTCCTCAGTCTGAAACTGAACTACACATCACTCACACAGCAAACATAATACAGAAAAAAAATCTCCTTCTTTTTCTTCTTTATTAAACACCATCACTTAATTTAGAATGCAAATCAATATATTAATAAGGAATGTGTAATTTTTAATGTCATCTGCGCAATCACCCTCTTAGATTGATTCTACATTGAGCTCATTGTATTATTGTTAATGACTGAAAACTCACACCGTACTTTATCAGCCAAAGCCTGTCTCCAAGAACTTTCTAATTAGTGCTACTAATCACTTATTCCCTCTCACTGAGACTAATGTATTATTACAAAGACTTGTGAAATACATCCAACAACATATACGTCTTGTTAAAATGACACTCAGGAGATACCATTACCCATATCCATCAATGACACTTAATCCATCACGTGGAAATATTGCTTAAATACCACTACCACAGTCAGCTGGGCACAGGCATCTTCTGTGAGGCTGCTAGGCACAGTGCCTCCCTGCTTATGGCTCTGGCATACAGCCACCCTCTTACATCATATAGCAATTAATGTACCCTTACTTAGATAACAAGGAGTTAGAGAGGCAGTGGAAAGAAGCAGCGGATTGGGACAACTGACGAAATTAGCTGCAGGAAATCTATTTTGTAATAAAACTGTTCATAAAAGTGAAATGTCATTTAAAGGCACAATTTCCATGGGGAATAAGATTTTATGTCTGCATGCATCTTTAAGGCAAGGAGTTTTTTGTTTTGTTTTGTTTTGTTTTGTTTTTTGTCTTTTAATGCTTTTTTCATTTAAATGGTTTTATAGAAACCCAGAATATACATAGACATCTTTAAGCCCATGGGAATCTCATTATGTGTTGTGGATACACAACTCTTTTTTTTATTTTAATTCAGGATGATTTAAGATGCTGCAATCATTTAGCTGTGAAAAACACTTAGATCACAGGAGTGATGATAATTAACAGTATGTTTAAATGAATACACCAATTTCTTTTTAAGTAGAAAAAAAAGATCCTATTTTAAACTGATAAGTTACACCAATGCAATTTGATTATTTTCCTCTTTTCCTTCTGTTTGAATACAAAACCAACTTTAAAATCATCTTTACAGATTCCTGAGAAAGACACACTCCAGTCTCTCCAAAACCAGTGGGATGTATTACAAAGCTCCTCCTTTTGACATGAATTCAGATTCCTATTGTATCTAAATGTCATGAAACATTCTGGTATCTGTATAAAAATGCTTTGAAATTGGAATGATTTATGAGGGGAAATTAAAAAATAAAATTAAAAAACAAACAAACAAAAAAAACCAAACCCCCCACAATCTTATTGCTTGGACCAGAACACAACCCTCTGTGAGTGGCTTAGGAGAAGCTTTTCAAGCAGGAGCCAGATGCAGTTTGGTCACAGGGGAACCAGAAAATAGTGAACCGTTTTTTCCTCAAGGCAAGGAGAATTCTCAAAGACCCCCGCTGACCAGAATGCAGCATGTCATCTCCCTAAATGCCTAGATTTTTTTTTTCTGCTGTGAGATGGTCTTCGACCTTTACTTCCTTACAGTATTGCAAATTCCTAATGAAACTCGTTTACTTTGTGAATTTAGGCATGGTGAAAAGCCCTATTCCTACTGATAGAACCTGAAGAGCCTGAAAAAACAAAGGAGTGCAGTGGAGCACTCCTGAGATTACAAAACAATAACAACAAGTCTACAAAGAGGGCTTAAGAATATCAAAAAGATTAATATTACAAAGAAAGGCTTTGCAGATCTATAGCTGACATTAACCCCACTGCTCTCCCCATGAGAGTATTCATTTACAGCCTACAGACAGCACAATGACAACAGCCATTTGCAAGTGTTCCAGTTATTTTAATTATTTCCACACCTGTGGAAATGAGTCTGTAGAAATGATGAAGATAAGGCTGCAGAGGTGGGCAGGTGTGAAATCAGCAGCTGTGACTGCTGAGGACAGGATCAGCCTTGCAAAGCCTCTGGATGTAAGTTTTGGATTTGTACAATCATATATTCATTAAGGTTGGATAGGACCACCAGTCCAGCCCCAAGCCATTCCCACCATGCCCACTGCCCACATCCCTCAGTGCCACATCCCTATGGCTCTCAAATACCTCCAGGCACAATGACTCCACCACCTCCCTAAGCAGCTGTGCCAGTGCCTCACCAGCCTTTCTGAGAAGAAATTTTTCTTAATATCCAACCTGAAAACATCTCACAGTGTGTTAACACCTCACAGTCAACAGCAGTAGTTGTATTCCACCAAAACTAACATGACTTCACCCACTGTGCTCTTCCCTTTCCTCATCCCGCTCTAAAAACCCTCCCCTGCACAAAGACTTCATTTCAAACTCGTTTTGAAAGTGTCTCGGTCCAATTCAGGGATTGGACATCACACCAGACAAAGAGATGCCAGATCTGGAAGCAGGGCATAAGGCTGATTTCCTTGTGTACCTACAGCAGGCGCAGTTTTTCTCTCCAGCACCTGCAGTTGTGTGCAGTCTCTGTGTGTATGCACACAAAGGGAAAAAGATTCACATGTGGAAAGACAGACCTGCTCAAAGCAGTCCTGCAAGATTACAGAGGAATGAAGTTCCCTCGTTCTAATTAAAGCTGAAACTCGCTTCTCATTATGGCCCTGATTACATTTCGAACAGATGCACTTTCAGCGCATGCAACAGTTCTGACATTGTAAGAATCTGAATGCACTGTGGCCTCAACTACAGAGAGGTTAAATTTAAGAGTGAGGTATTTTCAGAAGCCATTTCCATGAGCATCCACCAGCCTGGCAAGAGAAAGCATCTCTGAACTGCCCTTTCATATCACCTACAGGTCTGGGTCTAAAATTCACTTACTTTAATTTTTCTAGGGCTGTAGATTCAGGCAGGAAAGAAAAGGCATAGATAAAATTCCTCACAGGAACAAATGGCAATGCAAAAATTCCTGTATCCTGTTAATATGGAACTGTATGTGTTTAACAAGAATGAAAATTGGTGGAAAAAGTGTGAAGAGACAAAAACTCCAGGCCCATATGAACTACTGAGCAAAACAGTCTTTAAAATAGCAAATGTATTGAAAAGAGAAATTTGGAAAAGCTTGTGAATCTCTATGGGAGCTCCCTCAACAGCTGGAAACATCACATTTCCATCAGGCCGTGCACTGCCAGCCATTCCCAAATTCCACATCTGACTCTGCTTTCTCATACTGCAAGCTGGGTTATCTTCACTGAGAACAAATGCTTTTATGTAAAAGTAAAGTGAACACGAAGAATCAGTAAAGGGTCTTAAATTTGCCAGACTGCTG
This sequence comes from Tympanuchus pallidicinctus, assembly GCF_026119805.1. Lineage (NCBI taxonomy): Eukaryota > Metazoa > Chordata > Aves > Galliformes > Phasianidae > Tympanuchus > Tympanuchus pallidicinctus. The sequence goes on from NW_026294747.1 coordinate 50,484,781, forward strand.
TAGGAAGAGTTCTGTTTCTATCTAATCTCCCCATTTTCCTTACTGCACATGACAGAACCAACCACAAACCAACAACCACAAATGCTCACAGAATTAAAAACTGGAAATGAGGGACTGCACCTGGAAAGGACCACGAGTCTTACTGTCTCTTGATATATACAGAGAAAATTACCACATTGCACATGCACAGGAGTTATTCAGGGTGTCTAGAAAACTAGAGAAAACAATATGAATATACAGCTTTGCTCTTAATACCCTTTACTTTTATCCTCAGAGTGTGCTAGTGCATTCAAGAAATGTGTCTTGTGGTACTGGATATTCAGAAGCAATAGCTACTATGAAAAGAATCTTCAAAGATCCCAATGGCCACCCTCAAGTTGAATTTGGTACATCAATTCAATTGATAATCTGTTATTTCTTGCGTCAAATTCTACAGACAATACAAACCTAGGCAATACTGGTCAACAGCAATGGGAAATAGAGCTACTTGGATTATGCGTGCAAATAAACCTAGAGCAAGAGTGAGTCTTCTGAGTGCACTTATTTATGCAATCCTTTCCTCTGTCTATGCTAGTATCAACTTAGTGTATCAACAGCAGTTCACGTTCAGTTTTACCACTGGACATACTGTGCCTTCTGAAAAGGTAGTTCTTTAAATTCATTCAATTAGAGGACTTACTGGTCTGTTTTGTTCAGTTACTACAGCAATGACCACTGTTAGATAGATACAGATAGATAGATGCTGTCTAATTCTACACTAAAGCTATATTGCAGCCAATACGAGATCCAGCCGGTTTTCTAATTCTACCCGTATGTTATAAGGGTTTGCCACATATTTTAACGTAAGTGCTACATATGTCATCTACTTTGTGGTAAATATGTCTATTTTTCCTCCTGAAATTACAGAAGAGAGAGGTTAGTGTCTGGTACCTTTCATTATTTATTGTCTCAATTCAGTACAATTCAATATATTGTGCTAATTTTCTTTTCCTTTTTTAAAAGAAATAATAATCTGTCACTGAGGTTGTAGCAGCTTCAATGTTAATGGAATTGTATGAGACAATGTCATTGAAATTGGATCGGTCCAACTGGAATCATTATTGTTCGTCGATTGAGGTCTTAATGGCTCCATCAATCGATGTGTATAGGACAGAGCCCAAGGTGTTTTGAGGAAGCTCTAAGGTGCATCTGAGTGTGTTGAGCCTTTGTGCACCTTTGAAACACAACAACAATAATTAAAAGGAACTGTTCTGAAATCTACTAGAGACCCTGCAGATCATGCAGCAAAAGGCTCATTTAGAGCTATCATGGCTGATCACGAGTGTATAGCTTGTGAATCACTGTAATAGTAGATCACAAGGGACACCACTAAACATTTAAGGATCATTTATCTGCAGATCTAGAGCTATATGATTGCAATTCCTTAGGAAGCTTTTAGTAAAGCAATAATTTATGTATATTTCTACTGGTTTCTTTCCTCCATTTAATATTTTGTCCAAATATTGCTAAAAATTCCCGCAGGAGCCATAATTCATTACTCATTCACAATCTTGGACATGTCTGTATTTTTGTCTGGAAGGAATATCACAAAACACTAAACACAGTGAACTTCTGGCCTTGTTTTCTGACTGCTGTAAAAGAAACAGTTCAATTCAGCAGAGCAGAATGATTCTATCTAATAAAAATCAGTACAGTGCTGGAGATCTTTCTGTTTGATACACCACATTGCCCAAATCCTAGCACTAGTATAAGTTAGGCAGCACAGGTGCCTACAGAACAACATTTCTGAGTCTGATGGATGATACTGAGGAACTTTCTTTAATAGAGTAGAACACCCTGACACCAATTTTGCATAATTGCTATCAAACTCACAAGAATCTTAGCACAGGACATGGGAATTGAATTATACAGACTTTCTGGCAATTTCCAGGAAGTAAAGAAGGTGCATGAATCCCAAGACCCCTATCTATGCTATGAGTATGTTGACTTACAAAGGGGTCCTCTCATTACGAAGCACCAATCCACTCTGTTCTAACTCTTCAGTGGAGTGATGAGGAACGAATGAGGTTCTCAGTATCTTTCCCCAGCAAGATATATCAGATAAGGATTTCAATCCTAACTTCATTTCTACTTCCACAGCATTCTTCATCTTTGCAGTTCACTGATACCATCCCATCAAGGGATGTTTTTCTTAAGGAACGTATTAATTTATCATTTGGTGGCTACTTCCTCTGCTGATCATGTCATAATTCTTCCTTTTGACAAGCAGGTTTTTCAGTAGAAATTTAGAAAGCTGATGAAGTGATGTACATTAAGCTAAATCTAGTAAGCTTTTTATTCATTAAGACCAACAGTCAATTTCAAGTGAACTTAACACTTAAAAATTAAACTTAGTTTGAATTTTCTGTTCAGATTTTTAACTGCTAAGATGTTTTCTCTTGATATAGGATCCCATTCCACTTCTTTTTCTAAGAAATCCTAGAAATTTCATTTTGTTTTTGTAACTCTCTTGTCTCACAGGAGCTGCATTCTCCACAACTTGTGCTCCTATTTTGGCCAGAAAAATAGATCAGAGAGTAAAAGCAGGAGGTAAGTGCATCACAGAGAAAATTCTGAAAGGAATGAAAAACAAAGTTTTCCTTAATTTGACATTGCTTCTTAGTATTCTCCACAAATAGCCTCCCCTTTGTAGATTTGCCATAGCGACACTACTTGATATTAATTCATATATTTGCTCTTCATTTTCTAAGCCTCAGAACTAGAAAGAGCTTTGTGCAGATGTGAGCAAAACTCAGGTATTCAGATATTGCTTAGACATACTTAGCAACAAAGGAATGGATCTACAGAAAAATTGCCTGTAAAAAGAGGAAAATCATGAATAAAAAGTGGAGAATGCTCATGAATGCAAATAAATGATTATTTTTTTTTCAATTTCAGATGTGACAGGTGAGGTGAGGTGTCTCATTCAGGTGCCGTGTGTCCAGATCAACCAAATCCTCAGGAGCCTGCCTATCCAAGCACACAGAAAGGTCATGTACAGCAACACATCAAAATCCCTCTGGTTAGTGTTATGTATTCCAGTACCCAGTAATCACTCTGCATTAAATCCCATGTCCTGTCTTTTTGCTATCAGATAAAGAAGGGAATGAATTGGGCTTTACATATGACTGTAAATACCTGTGATCAAAAGGAATACCACTTTGCTCTCTAAAGTAGTCTTATCATGTGTATATCTTGTCAGTCAGCATTATGGTACATCAAGGATAATGCTTATGCTCTTGCACAGACATCTTAAGAGAGTGTATGTAAATCTCCTCGTATGGCTAGCCCAGAAAAATGTGGAAGGCAGCCACTAAGCAATCTTTTTTTTTTTTATACAGCTGCCGCTGCTGTTTCCAATCCTTCATTTCTGTTTCATTGCTTGATGGTATTCTCATGAATCTTGACCAAAAAGGACAAGACAAATAACTGGAAAATTAAAAACATATGCAGCCCTGCATCTTGGTATGTGGTCTGACACCATGATAGTATCTTCAATCCTACACAGCTATTAAAGCCAACATTATTGCTGGCAAAACTTCAGGAACAAAGTAAAGATATTAAAGGGGCTTTATTCTCATTTAACTCACAAATGCAAGAGAAAATTCACTTTTTCTGTCATTTTATAGATTAAAGAGCAACAATGCCTGTTGTGCACATGTGAGAAAGAATGAGAAAATGTGTGAGACAAAAAATGCAAAGGACTATTCTGGAAATTGAGCTTTTTATATCTGGAAAGAAAAAAAAAAAGTCTGAAATAAAAATATTTCAGGCTGGAAAAGCAGCTACCAGGCCTCATGGAGGCTGTCGTTCAAGTGCCATGTGTGCCAATTGGTCTATCATAGAGTCATAGAAAAATGGTTGGATAATACCACTAAGGTCATCTAGTCCAACTGTCAACTCATCACTACCATGCTCACTAAATATATCCCTCAGTGCTACTTGAAGAATGTCCTTTCTCTCAGTGAGCTTCTGCCACTCATGAGCACTCACCATCTTCCAAAGCAATGACTGGGGGCATCATTGAAGTTTACCTGTGTTTTCAGTCTGAAGCAGCAAATAGGAATGGAATAATACAACTTTCAGCAGAAATTTATCTGCTCCATTGGGATGTTTTTTAGTGCATAAAGTTTCCTCCCAAACTGAGTTGATCATTAGGCACCAAAAAAAAAAAAAAAAAGGGGGGGGGGGAAGGGAAAGAAGGCTCCTAGCTGTTTCTAAGCCAAATGTCCTCATTTCTCCTTCCCCATTACTTCTCAAATGAGACATAATTAAACATTTTTGTTTCTCATCATATTAAAGACAAAGCTATTTCAGCTATTTCTAGGCATTTTTTTTTAGGACTATCAACATTGAGTGGTAGCAATTTAGAGACAGAGAACAGATGGTATGTGATTCCAGATTCTGCCACATTCCTATAAATGTATTAATTTACTATTGAAACAAAGTAGTTTCTTTAATATCATTCATAAAAGAAGAAGATGACATGAAAGATTTGATCAGTGATGATAATGTGCTTTCTTTGGTAAATGCCACTTTCCACAAGTTTCACATTGTTTCATTTAGCAGGTCTGCAATATAGTTAACTACAAATTCTTTTCTATGGCAATCAAGCTGCTGCCTTAGTGACAGTGTACATAAAGTCAAAATATTAATCAGTAAGCCTTTCTTTATTTCAATATGTTCTCCTTCAGAAATAATCCAACTGGAGCCTTTTCAACCGCATTGTAATTTATGAGTCTGCTGGAGCACAATACATTTTTAATAAAAATTACGTACAAGCAGATACAGCGGATTAATAGTTGTATTATAATTTTATAGTTTTCAATATACACTGCCACAGAAAAGACAATCAAATATGGGGTCCATCTCAAGGATATAAAACACAGTATTTATTCTTAATGGAAAGAGAATTTCATGAATTACCGAGCCATGAAGAGCTGATGAACACATACACTGGGCAAAACAAAGGGCACCTAGAAGGAATAAGCATTCAAAAGGAAAGAGCATTACTGTTTGTTTAGGATGTGGACACCTCTGAGTACACTTTGGAATCTCAGCTCTACCAATTTGCACAGATTTATATACCGTTTCAAAATTAAGCTCCCTTTCTCAGCAGCCTATACTGGCTAGGACCTTTTTTTCATGTATTTCTGACACACACTAATTAACAATTTATTACACAGGGGAAAGTAGGAGTAAAAGCAGTGTTCGTAAATTGATTAAACCATTAGAAGAATTATATCTTTCTCAGATCTACTTTAAACTATATTGATAGGACTGAGTAGTGGAAGTGAAGAAGCTATAAATTTTGGGGGTCTTTGCAAAGCTTAAAAATAGGCATTCCATGAGTTCATATGTTATTCAACATCCCTTTCTGAAAATAAGAAGAAACAACAAGTTTACTGCTGTTCCTACACTCCTGGCAATTCCATGAGGTAAGCATTTTCCTTTGCTTCTAAAAATCCTCAAAGTTTTTGCTTCAGTATTCTTACAGAAACCTTTAAATCCTTCCAGACTCATGAATGGCTGTCTCCTCAATCCGAGCACCAGTTACAAGATGAGCTTGCTGAAGAATTACTCATTGTTCAGCATTTAATCTGAAAAAATGATCTGGCAATTGATGCAACGCACATCAAAGACAATTCCCAGTAAGAAAAACATATCTTGTTGAAAAGGGCAGCACTTTTCCTCAGAGATGATAATTACACTATAGTAAACCCATAGATTTGGTGTACACTGTTCTTCTTCAGCGTTCAGGACTGTGACATGCAATTGCTTTGAAGGGAACCCCAATGATATGATTTTATCCTCTTTTTTCTTCTTCTTTTTTTTTTTCTTCTTTTTTTTAAAAAATGAAATGAAGGGGTAACAGAGGGCAGGAAATCTTCAAATACAGCATGCCAACAATGAAATCTTTGAAGGAGTACATACTGGCAATGTAAAATCTCCACTGGGACCATGCCTTCATCAATTCGAAAGGGAGACTCCGTCTGAAAGCTTTGAAGAAACCCCCTCCTTCTGAAGAGATGGGAACTCTTTGAAGTTATTAAGCATGCATTAATCATTTTAGATAGGTAAACTCTGGAATAAAGCACATCCCAACCTGCAGTATTCTTGCTCAGTGCTTTGCCAGTTAATCATACAGAAAGTTCTGCAGTGAGAGAGCCCAGTGAGACTTTTTGTAATCTAGAAGTCAAAGTTTAGTTTTAAATGGGAGCTACCTCGATGGTAGGCTAAAGTTATCTTCTAGGGTACAAGGTGTATAGGTTATATGAAAACATTCCTCTGCTCAAGGCTCTTTTATCCATACTTTCCCTAAACCTTTCCTGTAGAGCCTGGCAGTAAATCACCGCCTCATGCATGAGAAAGCCTCTGCTCTAGCAGCTGGTGTGCTGCAGCACAGCAGTGGACTAGCAGTGCCCATATGCTCTCCCCTCACTCTTCCTCAGCTCTCTAGGCAGGGAGAAGCAGCCAAAAAGCAGTGAACACTCTTAAGTGATCACCAGTCCATAACCTCTGTTTATTACTTTTCTACCCAGTGCAGATTTGAGGAAATGAGGTTTAAGGAAAGCCTGAGAAAGAGAAATCCTTCCACACTAGTTTGGAATGGAAGCAGGCAAAACCACAGGGTAATGATATATCTGAGATTCAATTTCAGATTAGGATATGTGCATACAGGTGTCTACGTGTAAGCATTTAAACATTTATTAGCAAGATTTGAGTAGCAGGAAGAGATAATTCCCTAAATGTGAATGCCTGACAACACTTCAGACATCCTAAAATGCATCCGTAAGGCATCTGCAGGGTTAGATAAGAAAAAGGACATGCCTTTTACTTTAGCAGCAACTGAAGGCCAAACAGATACTTTAGGTCATCCTAGAGGATAACTGAAGCCAGCGTCTGCTGAATATAAGAGGTGTTTAGATGCCTGGCTCGCAAGCTGACACCTAAAGAACATAACCACATCAAATTGCCTTATTCTGAAACTAGATCCTAGTCCTAGAATCCAAAAATGTAAATGGCTCACAAAATCTTGATAGCTATCCCACAGCTACCCTATACATTTTGAGCATCTCTGTGGTATTTCCTAACGCACACGATTCAAGGTTTGTTTTGCTTCTAAAAAAAAAATGGAATGGAGAATACAAGTTAAAATGAAACTTAAATAGCTAACATTTCCTGATGAGCCTATCACCACAATTTAATATGAAATATAACATCATGGGGCTACTTTTATACTGATTTATGGAATAATAATGATGTATCTCATTAATATCTGTGCCATGCAGGTCTGTGGTTTGCATCAAGATACTGGGGATCTTTCAGTGTGACAGTAATATTGACATTTTGGCAGCATCCCAAGTTAAGAACAATGGAAAAAGGAATGGGAACAAAATCTGTTTTCCTTTGAGAAAACTTAAATGTAGATATAAACTCAAAGTTTGCACTTGGGGCCTCTTTCCCAACAACCATTAATCTAAGTCTCAAATCTGAACAGTGGGGCATTCCGGATTGCTCAAGTCCTGGCTCGGCTTACAGCATTCAGTTTCAAGGGGAGAAGACTCTTTTATCTTCTCTCCTTTCATTTCCATGTCTTTCAGCAGACATGAAATAGGACTAAGAGGTATTTCTTTCCATATTCCTCCACATGGCTTAAGTGTTTATGGAAGAGAAGTTGCTCTGAAGTAGAAACCTCATTGTAAAAGTTGTCTGTAGTCTTTACCTTAAGGAGGCTAAAAGGATGAATTCTTACTATCTGTCTTCAGGCTTCACAGAACAGCAGTTAGCTGTTCCTCTCTGGCATCGTGCAGTCAAAGCAAACCATTGCCCATGAAAAGCAGAAATTAATGTCAAAGAAACAAACTTAGTGGTTCCAGTAATAGCACTATCACTGCTCTGTGACTTGCTAAGAGAAGAATATCCTCTGCTTTAAGAGCAAATGAACTTGCTACGTTATGTATCTTTTGATTATCTTCTGCTTTATTGTTAGTTCACCCAGGCACTCACTTGCCAGAGGATTCAACTTACAGAGACAAAAGGACCAAGGAATTATGGAAGAATATATTACAGTGCCCAAATTAGATTTTGGACTGTGTATAATTCAGAGCGGTGAAGTTTTGTGGGAGAGCCCAAAGTCACAGATTGTGTCACTCAGGTTTCCTCAGGTCCTCCTCTCATCTCCCTCTGCCCAGATGCCTGTGGTTGTGCCCATGGGGTTCCCCCTCTGTGGTGGGTTTTGAGTAGGGCTGCTGTTTCGAAATACATCCTGTTTATCTCCACTTATTATGGGCTGGTATTGTTCACAGAGTAGTTTTGAATTGTCCAAGTTGTGTTCCTATGGAAAAAAAGCTATCTTCTGCATGTGCTACTAATGTACTTCATAGTGGAGACACTTTGGCTTTAACTAGTCCATGGTTCTTTGATCAGCCATGAATCACTGTTCTGGTAAAGCTGTTCATCCACTGGGACTAAACAAACTCCAACACAATGCAAAACCCCTGAACAATGTATAGCACAGTTATAGGGGCTTTAGAACCAACTCCTTTTATCTACTCATCTGCTCTTCTTTTGTCAAAGGTGTCAAGTAAGGTGTAGTCAAATTCCATTTTTTTTTTAAGACATGCATTCAAGCACTTGTTGCATACCTAGATATATATTCATGCATTCCATGAGCTGTCCTTAATGGCTTTCTGAATTGTATTTAGACAGAAGGGACAGTTAAGTTGAAGAAAATGATGACCTGTTCTAATTACCTTTGTACTGAGCGCTCCAATACAGCCTCAAGGGAGAGTGAGACGTAGCCCCAGTCACTCCTGCAGGCAGCTGTGATATGGTGCTCATCTGTCTCCATGACTGCCTGTTAAATCAGGGTACAACAGCCCTGACACCTGCTCACTTGTGATCTACTGAATTTAGATACCTGCACCCGTCATAAATTCATGGAGACTGCCACAACATCCAGCATGTACCATCTGAGTACACCTATCTGGGCTTCATTCTCCAGTTGTGAAAGCAAATTCCTACCTTGTCATTCCTCCCTCTACTACTGATGTTGATCTTTTTGGTGCAGGGCCAGTACTCAGCACACATAGTTCAGTCTTTAATCAGTACTCTCACTGACAAGGAAGTTCTGTACACAACACTAAGTAGGACATTAATCCGTGACAGTTTCTAGTGCAGTTTCCTGACACTCACAAAGCAGTCAAAATAGAAGATATATCTATGTTAGTAAGGTAAGCAAAAAGCCATGGCCTGAGTTAGTAACAGCTGTGCTGTGATCAGCTCTCCCATAGGTAAATATCACCCTGATAGCTTCAGTAACTCCTGGAAACACCTTCAGTGAAGCATGTAAGAGAGGTTGGATTTTGTTGTTTTTTTTTTTATTTTTAAGATTTGCCTTGTAAATAATTCTGCAGCATGATCAATGATCACAGTGTGCTCAGAATATTTGCTATTTAATTTTTGATCTTATATTAAATTAAAGAATAGCTGTGGCCACACATCAATTTGTATTTTGGCACTTGTGAAAAGTGTGATTTGCAATGGATCATAAGCGCATTTTCTTTCTTCATAGATTTTTAGCACCCAGGCAGAAAATGTGCTCAGATAGCCTTTTGGACGCAGTGAAAAGCTTACAGTATATTGTATCTTGTACCTGACAGCATTAATTTTTTCATATTTGCCTTGTGTGTCACTTGTTTTACAAATACATCATTGTTATTACAGGCAAACCTTTACCATTGAGTTATCTAGAAAAAGACATGGTTAAAACAACGAGCTTTTCTTGGAACATGAAAATATCCTTGGAGAGAAAGCAGTGCTATACCTGGCAGGAATAGTTTTACTTTTAAAAATGAAATAGAGTTCAGCTTTGTGCAATGCTGCATCCACATCCAAGTAAATTTGTAACAAGCCTCCCTTGCATCACGTTTCTTTTCCTTCAGAGAGAGAGAGGAACACGGCCCAACATTTAAAATCATTCATTGTGTAACACAAACACACTCCTGCTGCTCAGCTGCAGATTTCAAGCCAGTTTAACAAATTACAAAAATCCCTTTTCAGAAGACAAATTATTTGGAATTATCAGCTCTGATGCACTGTTTAATTATGCATGCTTTTGTGCTAAGAATCTTTAAATATTAACGAGATTTGTTTTTGCACTTATGACCTAAAGTAGATCTATAGTAAACTCAGATATCTGTTGGCAATAAGTCATCATACGACCACCAAACAGCAACAGCTCTTTTTAGACTAGCAGATTTTCTGTATGTAGTATGTAGAATCAGGAAAAATCAACCCTGACAAAGTGATTCTGATTCTTGTAATCACTTCCTCTCCCCTACTCAGTGAGAGAAAGGAGCTTCTGAAGGCTGCTGAGAGGTCAGACATGGTGGTGGGCATAGCAAGTTGCATGCTGAGGAGAAATAGGGGGGATAGCTGTCACAACTGACTGGGAACAAAGCAGCACCAGGCTGCCCATGGATCTCCATTCCCATGGCATGTATCAGGGCCCTAGCTTAAGGGTCTGTTCGTGTTCAGTCAGACTTGGTAGTCATGTGTAATGGAGGAGGAGAAGTCCTGTAAAAGGGACAAAAATGACAGGAGAGAAGATGCTGACAGTATAGCATCGCTCAAGAGCACCTTGGGTCTGGAGTCTGGCTAGGTAGGATCCTAGCTAAGATTGGCTGCAGCTCGACTATCTGATTTCCTCTAATCAAAAGCAGATTTCCAGTGCTTGAGTGAACTTCTAAACAGAGACTTGACCCATCCAGACTAGGTATCAATATGTTACCGAACTCCTGATATCCTGATTTAGTGTGACCATCTAACATCATCCAGCCTGACGGTTTTTCCCAGTTCCCCACAGATCAGAGTAAAAGGACTGAAGCACATGGAGTGTCGAACAGAAAAGCATACTAATGGCCAAACTTTCAGCACTGCCTTGGGAGCTGAAGGTCTCTAAAGATTCTCTTTGAGAACAAAGTCCTTTCTGTGTAACTCCTGGGACCTGTGATCACAAGGTAAGGCAGGCAATCCTTTCTTTGAAAAAAACATAATAGCAACACATGCTTCACGTATTAAAAACAGCTTCTTTCCTAGCAGCAGATAGCACAGTAGCTCATGGACCACTCACTGCAGTTGCACTTGTGTGTACCAATGTTGTTGCTTGATAGATTAAGCCAATACACAAGCTCATTACCTCTGCTTCTTCCATGAAGCTTACCCATATTGAAAAACTGTCAAACAGCAAGCATTAAATACATGAGCTGCCTTTTTATTATAGTCAGTAGGAGAGCAGTGCTTGCAGAGCAAGGCAAGCAGGAGCATGGCTGTGCCAGTGCACTGTGCAGGAATGGCACCAGAGACAGTGTGCACTCAGGATCTGGCATAGAAAGATGGATTTTATCTTATTGCAGTGACAGGCTTATCCATTTCTTACAGTCCTTACTTCTTACATTTCTTACTGCCCAGCTGAGCAGGGAATTACACATTTTTCTTTATAGTACAGCACTGGAATATAACCTTGCTCATGAAAGCTCCTACTAAATGAGACATGGTTTACTGGGCACAGTAGTGATGGTTTGACTCTTGGACTGGATGATCTTAGACGTCTTTTCCAACCTTAATGATTCTATGATTCTACGGTTCTATAAATGACCAAATCAGGGCAGATATAGGCAACAAATATTCTGTCAGGACACAAAGGTCTCCAGAGTGCCATAAAGGATTGAAACAGGGACAGGAATTTCCATAAGGTCCTGAAGGCAATCTGCACAAAGCAAGAAAATCTCAGGCATTCAAGTGTATTATCTGTCTTTTGAAAACAACTTCTTCCTCCTTGTTCTACTGACTCAGTTCCAGCATATGTTCTCTGAGGAAGGAGCCTCCAAATACTCCTTCAAAGTAGATATTACAAAAAATTTCTTCTCAGAAAGAGTGGTGATGCACTGGCACAGGCTGCCCACTGAAGTGACTGAGTCACTGCCCCTGGAGGTGTTAAAGAACTGTGCACATGTGGCACTGAGGAACATGATCAGTGGGCATAGTGGTGATGAGCTGATGGTTGGACTGGATGATCTTAATGGTCTTCTCCAACCTTAATTAATGATTGAGATTCCACCTTTAAATGGATTAGCTGAGAAATTAAAAATAATGTGATGATCTGCAGATCTGTGAACGGTGTGCATGCTGATGAAAAGCTTCTGCTTATTCTCTAATTGAGCAGAGGAGAGGCTGACCACCAACACAGTGAGAAGAGAACTGTAACCCTTTCCCTTACTTGTTCCCAAGGAAACATCAGGCAGTACCAGCTTGCTCCATCCATCCCTGGCCAGAGGTTTGCTTGCAAGCAGGGCTGTGTGGCATACAGCCAGAACACAGGGCATGTACAGCACTCACAGGTGGAGCAGGGCAGGCCAGAGACAAACTTAGACCTCCTGGCTGAGAGGATGGAAAAGGGACAGAAAAATGTAGAAAGCCGCAGAGAAGGAAAAACAAGAATCTGCAATTCAAATCCTTTCATTCCTGAGGGGCTAATGGAACAACTGCTTGCAATTGCATTAGTGCATTTTAATACCTTAACTGTACTCCAGCTGCTGGTAATTGCCCCGTCAGCCAGAGGGTGGTCTGCTGACCATTTGCTTCTGCTGCTCTATGACATAAAGTCAGACAGGACCCCTCAAGAGCCCTAGGTAAATAAAGATGAAATCACACAGCAACACATCAGGCTCAGAGTCAAGGCCAGCTGTGATTATCTCAGCTCCAGGTTGGTAGCTGGCTGATGCAGAAGGAGAGATTTTCTTAGAGATACAATGAAATTCACAGCACTGCTGCCGATGCTGCCTTCTCTTCAAAATTTTCTTGCCTAATTTACACCAGGTGTCATTGTACGTAGAAAATATTGGGATGTTAAGGAAGTCATAACACTGGCAGATTATATTTTACATGGTAATATGTATGCTGAAGACAATACGAGTATCTCCCATAGGCAAGTACCACTCAACATGAATAATAGCTGCAAGGTCAGGCCCCTAATGAACAGTTGTCTAGCTGTGAATATATACACTTTTTCACTCTGTTGTAGGCGACGATCTCTGATGCCTAATTAGGTTGATCCGTGAATATGAGTATTCATTACCTGAAGTCTCAGAGTTCAGTGTTATGTATCCATGCACTGTTCCTTAAAGAAAAAGTCTGTGAAATTCCAATATCAAATAAAGTGACTGCAAAGAAAAAGGATGAATGCAAAGAAAAATGCATTATTTGTCTCAGGACATTCTATGGAACTCTGTAGAGTTCCACAAAAATTCACCTAGAACCTGGGGTTCAAGATATAAATTTAAGATAAATTTCAACTGACAGAGTTCCTGCAAAAGAAGGTCCAGTTCCTGCAGCCCTGCTGCTTTCCAGGCACTCAGAGATTTCCAGTGCTGCCCCTGGCTCCCAGAGGCGATTGCCAAAGCTCTGTCATAGAGGAATGAGCAATGAGAGCACCTACAGGTGCAAGGATCCAACACTGCCAGAGAGAGCAGAGTGGTTCAGAGCCTGAAAGCCTCTGTCATTTTAGTCCAGGAGCACTAATGTGAAACAGAAACAAGACATAATGAGATGATGGATAATAGAGGAAAAAAAAATAAGACATAGGAAGAGAGGAGGTGCAGGCTTGATGTGAACTGTGCCCCCTTTACTCCTTCAGCTCCTGAGCTTGATTAGGATGGGCCTTACCCTTTAGTTCCATTCAAAAAAGACTTTCAAAAGCATTGCCTCCTATTTAATTATATTGGCCCATGAGGTCAGAGGAGGATGTTAGTGGTGTGGCAGCAGCAGATGACCTTCCCACTAGCATTCCATCACATTTTGTCACCGAGCAACAGATGGCAGAGAGGGGTAGTCTGACAAAAATGACATCTGATGTGGAAGTACATGTGAAGCAAAGGTGTGTGATTGAATTCCTCCATGCAGAAAAAAAACAAGCCTATTGACCTTGATCAACTTTCATAATTAGCTCAAATGTTTATGCTGAATGTTTATGGAGATCAAACAGTGGGCGTGAGAACAGTGAGTGGTGGGTTTCAGCAGTGGTAAGAGTAACAGTGGTTCAACTCTGCTGGTGCAGACTGTTATAAGCATGACATGCAAGCTTTTGTTGAACACTGGGAAATGCACAGCTAATGGTGACTGCATTGAAAAATAGTGTTTTGTAGCTGAGGATTTGCTCTATCAAATACTGTAATTGTGCTCTTTGGATCTATGTAGTTTCCAAAGAAATTAATAGGAGGCATTAATTTTGGAGCAACCCACACACTTCCCTGTGCTCTGTTCACACTTTCAGCCTGAGAGCTAGTCCTAGGAATAGAAAAGAGAGTTAACAGAAAAGGTGTCCCCACCTTGGGAAGGCAGATTCGAGGGCAGCCAGGCAGACCAGCAGAAACAGAAAAAGACTGCCATCAAGAGGAAACAGCTTCCTTTGTCTGAGTTTCTAATTCCTGACCAATGCTGGGATGTAGCTCCTGGAGGTTGGCTGTGAATCTAACCCAAACCTTTAGATACCAATTTGGAATGAAATCTCAGAGTAAAATCAGTCTGAGCTCATCCTGCTTGCTCCAGATCAATTTGTCAGCGAGAAGAGGCTCTCTGGAACTGTGGACATTTCTTGTGATGCCATTCCCTGCTTCTCTTCAGCTCCTGAACCTCAGCCTTCCTCATAAGTATCTGATGTGGAATTTTGGCCTTCAGCAGCACCTAATCCAGCCCCATCCAGGGATTTCAATGAGGCAGGGCATGCACCACTGCCATAACTACGTGCCAGAACTGTTAATGATTAAATGCAAAAGGCATTTCCCCATTATATCCTTTCTCTCATGCCAAGTTTTCCCTTGTTAATTATGAGGAAAAATTCACAACTTCTCTGCTGTATAATTAAATCTTGCAATTAACATGTGCACTTAAGCCATCCTTTTAAAAACGAGATTTCTGTGAGTTCTGACAGTGGGAAAACCTTTATGGAAAGCAGGATGGACACACTGTGTTGATGATGCAGAACACCCCGAACAAATGACAGGTCTGACCAGCAGCACTCTTCCTGTGTGACACGTAGAAGAGGGCATGTGCTTAGGGATGCTGACACAACACAGAACGAGTAACAGAGAGCAAGAGGGTGGCAAAAACAGAGGCAAATACATTAAGTCTCAATTAGAGTAGTGACACAAGAGAGAGACAAGGTTAATATATTTCAGAGAGAGCCAAGGGTTGGTCTCAGCAGTTTGATGTGACAGAGGCGATGACAGGGAAGAGCTTTTTGTTTCATTGGGCACTGCTTGCAAATGGCAGTGCAGTGGCAGCTAATCACAGCCCGTGCTATAGACCTACTCTTGAGTTTCCATCCAGGCAAAGATGCTCAGGAAGAGCTGGATTTTACTACAGCATAGATGTTCAAGCATTGTATTTTCAGATGTCTTCACAGATATCTGGATAGGGGCTGTAAGTTTGTGCTAGATAGCTATACAACAGCAGGGAAGGTTCTGTGGTCCCAGTCAGTGACTTGACTTGCGCAACAGTACAATTACAATAGTCTTTGAAGAGGGAATAGGTTGGTGATATCCAATATTGTAGGCTGGAGGGAATAAAAGCCAACAGCTGACTGCCTACCATCCTCTGTATACTGGGAAAAAGGGAGATGTCACTTTAACAGCAATCCACATGGATATTTTAATTGTTTTGACTGCACCTTCTTCAGCTGTTGCAGCTTTCCTCATCCTAAAACAATCCTTATGCAGATAGAAAAGGCACAGACAGTATCATGAAACAGTCACAGGAGCCCATAGAGAAACAAAGAGTTATTTTCTTCTACACTTCCTCACACACAAAGCTGCACATATTAGGATGAAGTCCAGCATTCAGGCATAAAATCTTAAATTACAGAGTGATTGGGGCTGTTCAAGTGATCCATAAAAGTATGCACTTAGCAAAATCTGAGGACAGGTAGAAGAGATGGATAACACCCAATGCGTCGCCTTTTCAAAACACCCACTGAAGCATAAAGAAATCCACAGACACAGAGGTGAAGGCAGTGTGCTGTTCGTACAGTGCAAAGCAGCAGTGACCTCAAGTAATAAAAATACCTGCAGATTTAAGCCCAGAGGACTCTATTGCATATCAATAGCTATAAAACCAGCAGAAATAGAAATGTATTATTTATAGACCTATTTATAAAACCTAAACACCTCTCTGATGGACATACTTCTGTCTGTATTGCCTTCCCCCATTCCTCCCTTCATGGTTTGTGTGACAAGGTTGCACAAGTCTGCATCATGAAGACAGATACGTGTAGAAACCACAGAACTGGCATCAGGAAGAGATGAAGTTCCCTCCTGCATAAATTTCCCAGTGGCATGATCTGCGTTTCAATTAAGCATCCCCATTTTACCCCTTTGGAAGTGGAACTGCAGACAAAATCCCAGCACAGAGCCTTTGCCATTAATTTTAACACCAGTATAACTGGATTATGACAGAAATGTTATATCTTTTTATCTTTCCCTCTTTTCTTATTTTCCTCTTCACACAGCACAAAGCCTTTTTGCTTCACTGGACATACTGAAATGCCAACGGAGGGAAGTGAGGGGCTTTCACTATCTCCTGTCACTCAGCTCATTCCTTAAAACACTCATGTAGTTCACATTGCTTTTATCTTGCTATCACTTACAAGAACATTACAAATAATAAATCCATCCTAGGATGCCCCATTTTACAGTCTAAAGCAATTCTGTTTTCACAGGGGCAATTTTCCCTCTTTCTATATCCTCTAGAGCAGAACTGCAGGTGCCGAAGTAACATCACAAATGAAAAAAATTACCGGAGCCTTAAAAGATTAGGCTGGGGAAGATAATGGATTATACTGATGGAGTCAATCACCTACATTTATTTGAAGAGCCTAAGTGTCTCTGGATCAGGCCCTAAGCTGCTGAGCAACACACTGAGTAGTTCAGACATGGGGTCACAAAAATGATCCAAGGGATAGAACACCTCCTCTCTGAGGTCAGGCGGAGGGAGCTGGGGCTGTGGAGAAGAGAAGGCTCCAAGGTGACCTGAGAGCAGCCTTTCAGTATCTGAAGGAATGCTGTAAGAAAGGGGACAGACTCTTTAGCAGGGTCAGCTATGATGGGACAAGAGGAAACAAACCAGAGGTGATATTTACACTGGATATAAAGAAAAAGGTTTTTACAATGGGAGTGGTGAGGCACTGGCACAGATTGCCCAGAGAGGCAGTGGATGCCCAATCCCTGGAGACAGACAAAATTAGGCTGGATGGGTCTCTTAGCCCCCATTGGAGCTGTGAGCATTCCTGCTCATTTCAGGGCAGTTGGACCAGATGGCCTTTAAAGGTCCCTTCCAACTCAAACGATTCTATAATTCTATGACTCCAAACAGATTGACATTAGATTCACATAAAGCAGTCCTCATTTTGTCTCCTACCTGTTCCTTTTTTTAAGGACCATAGCACTTGCCTCTTCATGGTGTGTCCCCTACAGGGCAACAGTGGTTCTCCATGGTCAGACTATACAAGTGGTAGATAATGTCTTGGAGAAGAAGATTCCACCTCTTTTTATTGCTACTCACCATTCCAGTGAGAAACCGAAGCATGCAAATTAGTGCAAAATTACTCCAAAATCTCTTTTCACTTCCTCACAACCACTGCCATATGCAATAGCTTTCATGCCTTCACTACATTTCACCCATGAACTTAAAGGGAAGTTTCATCTCTTATTTCCAGGTTCTCATTTGATGCACTTATTTCAGATATCTTTGCCAGAGCTACCAAATCCTGTCTTTATGTCCTCCTGCAGTCCAGGTGCTCATAGAGATTGGGTTTAGTGGGCAATATTGGTGGTAGGTGAATAGCTGGACTAGATCACCTTAGAGTCTTTTCCAGTTTCAATGATTCTTTGATTCTTTCTGATGAAGTAATCGTGGTGCTGGCCCTTAATGAGTTGATAAGTTAATGTGAGTAGTGAGTTAAATAACTTAAGCTCAAGTTGATCTTGTTGTGACTTACACTGCTGAAAATCTAAAAGAATTGTTTGAGGTACAGCAGCATTAAACAGAGCTGAACAGCGAGAGAGTTAAATCAGCACTTTCCAAATATGTGGATTTTCAGCTCCTTCCCTCTTGACAGGGAAAGTCTGGTCATTGCACCTCCGTAATTTCTTTCCAAATTCTGGCAGTTTAGTCCCAGAAAGTGATAAGGACTTGTGAGCAGAGAGTGAACATTGCATAACCTGGTTTCATACATCTGCATTAAATACAATTTCAAGATGTACACGTTGCTGGCCAAAGAGCTTTTCTACATGTTCCAAACCTATTTTTCTTGATGGAGATGTATCTTTTTTACGCATCAGTCTCACTCAGCTCTCCCAGCTTTTTCCTAATGGGAAAAAGATCACATTTCCAATGTTATGCCTAATAAAATTCCCATTAATAGCATAGAAAAGGGCATACTTATTTCCAACACACACTTTCTGGGGTTGATATTTTCCAGGAAAAAAAAAAAATCTCACTACAGCTTTCTAGATTTTAAGAGTTGTTTTTTCCTCTTTTGTGAGACAGAAGTGTCATCACAAAGCCCCGTGCGAAGACCTGCCATCCTTTGCTTGTTGGTCTATCCAAATTTGTTAGCATTTTTACCTTGCGATTGACAGAAATGACAAAAAAAACCGTGTCTCATTGGATGAGAACAGGCTTTGCTTCTGCGCTGACAATACTGCCACCCTGCGTCCCACCAGCCCCAAAAATGCAGCTATCGTACCCCCATCACAGACACCAGTCTCCTCCAGCTCTCACACGTCGCTCCTTTCCCGATATTTCCCAGCAATTACTCACTTCCTAAAGCTGTTCAACTTTCAGCCAGGCACTGGATTTATGGCTGCCTTGCAAAGAGCCGCCGTCGTGCAGCACAAACGGCTGTAGGAATGAGGCACCTCTCCTCAAACAGTTTGGTTGCGCAGTTTGGTTTGCGATGGTTTGATGGAGCTGCCCATCAATATTCCTCTGTAAATTTTTAATGTTCACACCATGTGAAACGTTGTAAATAAAATAAGCTAACCACAATAGGCTATTCTTTGTAGTTCATTTAAAAAAATGTCAGTTCAGCAGTATGGCTAACTACTTGCTGTAGATATGGCTTTAAAACTGTCTAGGCTAATACATCAAGACCACAATTTGAATAACCTCTAGTGGCAGGCAATTTTTCAGAACTTCCAAATACTACAATGAGTAACACTAGATTATTATTATTTTTTTTTTTTTTGTAAAGTTATGTGCTAATATGGATAGGACAGAAAGCAAGTAAAGTAAGTGTGGAAGTCTCACTTTGACATATTTATTAACCCGTGCTGTTAATTATTAGAGATGAGCTCAGTGTGGAGAAGTCTGGATTTCTGCCCCAGCTATACATAGAAGTCCTGGGAGTTTGGAGGTGAGAGATTATTATTAAATGATCCCATTAAAAAAATGTGCAAGTACTATTACTGCTACCTTGGGCCCAAGCTTTAAAAATTGTTTTTTGTTGTTGTTGTTGTTGTTCCATCCCATCAGCTGTTTCCATAGACATTATACAAGAGAAGAACTAGTGCACAAAAAAAAAAGAGAAAAAACTACCCAAGCATAAACAGCTGCAAAATACACTTGGGGAAAAAATAAAATAAAATAAAATAAAAAGCAAACAATGTCTGCAGCATAACAAAAACAGCTTTCCTAACTTTCTTCTTGCCTGTGCCTTGCCTAGAAGAATCATGGAAGGAGATGTGTCACCACAGAGACAGATTGATGACTTTTCCACTGGTGGTGTGTCACTGACTGATTTGATAGGATATCAGTACACTGTTTGATCTTGCCCTGCTTGCAGAGTGAGCAGTGTTTGGGAGAAATATGCAAAAACCAGGCACAGAAGGACATATGTGATTATATGCCATCGGTTTTGAACATCCTCTTCTATTTTCTATTTCAGACAAAGACTTATATCCTCATCTTCTGGCCTTACACAGAGTTTGGGGCAGGGGGCAGAGTGGGATAGAGAAGTACAAGGGGTATCTTTGGCTTGAAAAACTGCTTAAGAGGGAAAACCAATAAGCTGCAATATTGAGCAGCTGATCAGCAAAGGCCAAATCCTGGCTCAATTTCAAACCAAAAGGGAAGAGAAAAAAGTTGATAACAATAAGATTCCCCACAGGTGGTGGATTCCCTGGTGACTTGGGGTCAAGCTACACAGGGCTCTGAGCACCTGATGAAGGTGTAGGTGTCCCTACTCACTGCATGATGGTTGGACTGAATGGCCTTTAATGGTCCCTTCCAACACAAATGATGCTATGATTCTAGTTCCACTGTAAAGTTACTGAGTAATTTCTGGTACATCTTCACTCTCCTATTTGGAACTGCATATTACTGCATCTCATTTCCCATAGCAGGGTCAGTTGTGAGACGGCGAGTTGCTCAAGGCTTTATCTAGTTGTGTGTTGAAAATATCCACGGATGGGAAGAGCATAAACTCACTGGGCAACCAGTTCCAGTGTTTGACTGTTCCCAAAAGTTTATCTGTATACTCAGCCTGAATTTATCCTTTTTCAGCTTATGCCCATTGTCCCTCATCAGGCACCACTGTGAAGAACCCAAATCTGCCTTCTTGCTAATCTTACACCTATTCTCTATCTAAGCAACTCACATTTCCCTTGCATTTCCATTTGCCAAGGCCTGGCTTTGTTAAAATCTGAAGATCAACAACAAAAAAAAACTTCTTCCATTATGACTCGTATACCCAACCAGTAGAAGGTAGCAAAAGAAGAGACAGAAAAGATCATCTTACTACCATGATAAGGATGTTTTTTTTTTAGACAGTTGTAATCAAGACAAATCAAAAGTCATCCTGGTTGTGATATTATCTCAAAGCAGAACTCGGTATGAATTAAAATGCAGAAATGGAAGAGAAACAAAATCAGAAGAAGTGCAAGCTACAGTAGAACCCAAACCAGAACTGCACCCAGAAATACCTATTGGGCTTATTTTGGTCTATTAGCCATCATCTCTCCTGACTGGAGTGAAAAGACGGCCTTCCATCACTCTCGTGCACATACAAATATGTACTGTTTTCAGAGCAATATTTTCCTGTGCGAAACAATCCTTAATAGAGATTCCAAAAGATCCTTATGAGACTGACTCTGTTTATTTGGCATTCAGGGCCATGTAGTGATTTGTTAATGTATAGATCTGTCACAACTAATAAATCTTTACAGTGTTATGGATGACATTATTATTTTTGATCAAGATTACAGCACTGGCTGCTTGATGTCTCTGATATTGATGTTCAAAGACTATCAGCTATTCCTTGAATATTAGTCTAAAGAAAATGCCATTCAGGGAATGGTTCCATTTAAATATTAATAGCACAATGATTTTGATGGTAACAGTATCCCTGCAGAAGCTGCATGTCTTCTGTACATGCATTCACAGTATTAGGCAGCAGAAAGTGCACTCACTGGGGCTGATTGTAATGCAGAAACATTCATGTGCAGCTGCTTGTGGGAGGAGGGCAAAGGAAGGTGGGAAAGTGGCTGACATGGAAGCCTGCATGCAAACATACAAATTGAATTCCAACAGAAAGAGTAAAATAAATCCTAATCTACTGCCTATGCTTTGGTGTCGGGTGAGGCTTAAAGAAACTAACAGTAGACACAGCAAAAACCTCCACAACCAAGAGCAAAAACAAGTACTGTATAACATAAATAGCATACGTGCCAAATGAATTCTAAAATAAAACAGATGTAGCAAATTACATTTAATAATGTTTGTCAATTCCCCATGCAGCTAATGGTTTGTTAGAAATTAGTCCCTAATGTTTTAGGGACTGCTGGCATTTATGGTCATTTTCTTTGTCTTAATTTACGTGTTTGCGTGTTGTGTGCAGTTTTTCTTGCTCCTTGCAGTTTTATGATCTTCCTTGGCTCCCCAGGACTTCAGATATTGTTTTAACTTACTGGTTATTCTAATAATATCATGACCATGAGAAGAATTGGGTAAAAGTTTTTTTTTCCTCTTTATTATGAAATAAAAGCTCATTCTGCTCTCATATCAAAACTCCCATGAGACCTACTTATTGCCAAACATGTAACTTCTAGTCCTGGATTTCCTCAGTATGAGTGAAGAAAAATACATTGTGTAAGGCACAAAAGATAATTCAACTCACACCAAGTTTTCCTCACTAAAAGACTCAAGTGCCGTAACAAATCCATTTCAGTCCCCTTTTCCAACCATTCAAACATTGTTCAAAAGCACATAAAATTATTTTGATCATTGTGTTAGAATAAGTTAAAAAAACAAATTACATCCATTTTCCAGGAGAAGGAGAAGGAATTAAGCCAAATGAATGAATCCATAAGGTTTTCTAAGTCCAGGTCAGAAAATTCAGCTAAAAAAAAATAATCTCATCTCACATTATTAACAGCATATCTCTGTCACGTTTTGCAGACATGAGAAGCTGGATCTGGGTTTGAACTCAGAGTGAGAGGAATTCAGACCATTTCTGGAAAGAATAATGAACAAATCTCACCCCCAAATATCATACCATGATAATACTGCACCTGTTACAACACAGCATTAAAATCTGCCATTTAAAACAGACCATCCAATCTGAAGACAGCAAATCATATTCCATTCTATCATGTATACAATCTACCTACTGTGCTTGCTGGTCATTCATATATCCATCATGATGTCAATCAGAGAGAAATGGAGTCCAAAAGCTTATTGGTTTTTTTTTTTTTTTTTTCCCAACTCTACCAGACGTTGCAATTTTAAAATAGATTCTCTCTTTCTACAAATACTAGCTTGAGTAAGAAATGTTGGATCAGCTTGAGCTCATGGTATCCTCATGCTTTCAGTTCCAGAGCAGAGATGAGATAGAGGGCAAGTCAGCTCAAAACCCCAGGATGGTCCCAAGGTTACCATAACGTCTACAATAAAACACAGGACATAATGCACTTCTGTGACCACGAAATTCCAGGTTTCATTAAAGGAAAAAAGTACTGTCCTCAGTTGCAGAGATGGAAGATCCACCAAAACAAGAAAGAGATCAGATTTTGGCGCTTTTTTTGTTGTTGTTGTTGCTGGTAGTAGGTTTTCTGCTTTTATTTTTATTTATTTTAAGATTTCACTAAGAAATATGACAAAACTAATTTCCTCTCCAAAAAAAGAAAAAATACAGCTTGGTGCAAAAATTTCTCCTTCATCATTCTGATGGAGATCACTACAATTTGTCAGGAAAAAGCAAAATTCAAAGTATTACTAGTGTGAAGGGTGAATACCCTTGATGTATACAGTGAAGTTGCTCAGGGAACGTATTTGCAGGGCATAAGCCAGACCAGCTGCCATGTCAGGCATAGTTTTTATCCACCTGCAGATACATTTTAAAGGAGGTGTAATACTCATCCACAAACTGGGCAGCTTCAAGAAAATGTATTTCAATTTAGTAACAGAGTGAAAGGTGGAAAGACCTATCATCTGCAAATATGTTTATATAAAAAAACTGTCAGCTCAAAATGGCAGAACCTAGATGGGAATAAAAGATATAGAAAAGATACAGATATCAGTCTCTCCCTCTTGGGCAGCTGATGGCTGAGAGCAAGTCCTATTTGATTCTGCTCTGTGGCCTTTCCCTTCAAGAGCTGACACGTAAGTAAACACCAGCGAGCCCAAAAGCTTGACCACTCATGCTGAATATTGTCCATTAGCCCTACCCAAAGGGCTCAAATCCAGATGTTCTTCAGCTGTCCTTCTCAATCATCTTTTGGCACAAAGACACCCCAGAAAAGCTCCTTTACAGATTTGGACAGCAATGTATTTATTAAACAGTGGAAGTGGAAAAGGAAGCGCTGCTGGTTCCAAACCCCTTCATCAAAACTGCTGGCCCAAGTTCAGATCTGTGTTCCTCAATGTCTTGCTAACTATCACTTTAATTTGAAGCACTGAATATTTATTCTGGTAGGCCCCCTGCTAAAAGATGACAGGAAAATTAAATCCCTGGCAATGTCACTGAAGCACCACAATTATCAAGGCTGTGACTTGCACAAACAAAGCTCAGTTGCCTTCTGAAGGATTCCACTGGTGTTCAGTTTTCAGTTCCAAGAATCTATCACACCATCTTGATACTCGAAGACCTTCATTCACCTTACTGTTACATTTAGGCACCATCTACATGGCACTTTTGGAATGAGGTTCATCTTGCCTGCTAGCATAACACAGTCATCATCTGCCTTGTTATCTGAAAAATATAAGTGTTTCATGCTCCACTGATAAATCTGCTACAATATTTGCTGTTGCTTGTGTAATATAGGGACCTGTTTTATGGAATATGTATGAAATGCTTGACTGATGATAATGATCACTGCTAATAGTGAGCATCTTCTCCCCCCCGACCCAGCAGGTGGGACAAGCTGAGTGCTCCAGTGTAGACCCCATCCCTCCTGCTCTCTTCCCACTGCCTTTCTCATCACACAACACTGCCAGGGCATCAAATCCTCTCAACACAATAGGGTGGAGGGATGTTAAGATTCTGAGGAGACGGGTTTCTTTCTAAGGTGCACAAATTCATTTTGAGGACATGTCAGTGGCCCTCAGACATTTCAGTCAGGACAGGGTCCCTTAGAAGTCTAATAAATAAATAAATAAATAAATAAATAAAAATGAATTTTCTTCACTAAAAGCCAAGATCCAGAATGAGTGACATAGATCATGAAAAGGAATTTTTCTCTCCAGATTACATACAGGAATTCTGGGTCTCAGAGAAATAAAATCATTTGGCCCTAAATGGCATTAAATAATTTGCAGTGAGTTAAGGACTGAGATCAGGAGTCAACCCAAGGCTGCAAGCAGCTGCCTGCAAATGGACATCTCTTTGGTGTTAATGTCTTCTTCCAAGCTCTTCCTCTCCTTTTTGTAAAACTTGTCAGAGCCCAGTGTCTTTAAGATCCTGCACACCGGCCAAATGTTCAGCCAAATCTGGCTGAAATTGGATAAAAGTGTTAAATGACCACCCAGCAGACAAGCACATGCAGTACCATAAACCTCATTTCCTGAAGAATACAAAATTAAAAAAAGAGCTTGTAGCCCCTTCCTTTTGACCAAATCAATGCATCCCTTGGTAGAACTGAGTATTGATTTATTTTATACTGACACTGTTGTTTGAAGCCTTAGATTTATGCTCCTTGCCCAAAGCTCATCCCTGAAAGAGAATGAGTTGGTGAATCCACTAACAGCCCCTGCTCAAACAGCTAATCATTCCCTTTCTTAAAGGCTTTTAAGTCAGCTATTGACCTGTATTATTCTGCCCTGAAAGAGCTGTTATAAACTACACAACAAATAGGGGTGAGAAAAGACTAATCAAAATTGGTCTCAAACCTCCAAATCTTCCCATTAAGAGCTGCTTCCATTCCTTACTTTTCATTGTTTTGGGTTAAGAATGTTTATGAGGTATTAGACATTTTATTGGTTTCTTTTCCATTTTAATTTTGGCTGTTACACATTCAATTGATAGAAGAACATAAATCTTTTTTTTCCCAAAAAACTTACTTATTGACACGCACTGTAGGGAGATTTGGAGGGAAATGATGAGATCCATGCTTTTGTTGCATCCAGTAGGCCCAGCACCAGAATCTAATTTTTACTACTAGCAGATGATACCCAGCCAAAGCTTACGGACACAAGGAAAATTCAGGACCCAAAGTGACAAAAGACTAGCAAATCCATCATTATTTTTCCACCTCACCTAGCTAACTCGAAAATCACTGACTGCTCACTTCAAAGCAAACACAGCTGCAAAATGACGCAAATACCATTAGTGACAAGATGGCATTTCTCTGTATTTATTTGTATTTAAAGAGGAAGTTTGTCACAGTACAAAATTGGTCTGCAGGTGCAATGAGTGCATTTCCAGCTCACAGAATAAGGGAGATGTTGGCACTGTGGTCTTCAGTAGTTCTACTGAACCAAAGCTATGGGTCTGTGCTAAAAAGGGATTCAGAGCAGCAGCTTGTAGAAGTGGCAGGGAGCATGAAGGAGGGAGCCAACACCAAAAAGTGGGCTTGACAGAAGAGGTTTCATTGATTTTTTAATCTCTATTTGGTGTTACTTTGAAGCAATGAAAAAAAAGCAAGCAAATGAATCTTATTCAAGTTAGCTTGAAATTCACTTTATAATGCTGAGAAGTAGAAATGTGTATTTCCAAATATTTCATCCTGAAGTGTTACTAATTCATCATAATGGAAGATTTCCTTAATAAGCATGAGCTGTGGTTTCTAAGGAAAATTACTGTACAATATAGGATTGTTTGCTCACATACTTTAAACTATTTGCTGCAAGGTTCCCTCACTAGAAACAGGTAGGGACTCATAACATATTCATGTCTCAGCTGCACATGTGCTCAGAGGTTGTTTTTATAGAGATATTATAGGATCTTTCTCCTAAATACACATACATGCATTTACAGCACCTGTTTTGCAGCTACCTTTACTACAGCGTTCAGTTATTGTAGATCTACACTTCTCACAGCTAATTCTGTGAATCATGGACACACAGCTCTATATGCTACATTGGTTCTCAGTTTTATTTTAACCAGTATCAAGCTTGGAATAACTGAAAACGCTGCTGTGAAATGGCATTGTGTAATTTGCAACCTGCATATACCACTACACTACCAGAAATTTTCAAGCTTTTAAAAAACAACAAAATCCTCGGCTTTCAATTTTTCTATCTTGTTAGATAGCCTAATTCAACCCAGAGAAACTGTGCTTGCTGAGCAGCTTTAATAATACAGAAGCAATTTAAGTTCAATGAAAAGTGTTCCCTATGAGGACAAGCTGAGAGAGCTGGGGCTCTTCAGCCTAGAGAAGAGAAGGCTTCAGGGGGACCTAATAGTGACCTTACAGTTCTTGAAGGGGGCCAACAGGAAAGTTGGGGACAGACATGTAGTGATGGGACAAGGGGAAATGGCTTTCAACTGGAAGAGGACAAATTTAAACAAGATATTAGGAATAAATTCTTTACTGTGAAGATGGTGAGACACAGGAACAGGTTGCCCAGTGACGTTGTGGATGCCCCTTTCCTAGAAGCATTCAAGGCCAGGCTGGATGGGGTTGTGAGCAACCTGGTCTAGAGGGAGGTATCCTGTCTATAGCAGAGGGTTGGAATTAGATTATCTTAAAGATCCCTTCAGATTCAAACCATTCTATGAAAAACCTTCAATTATGAAACAGCAGCACACTTGAACACGCATTTCTAGAAGAAAAAAAAGCAGAAGATATGAAGATTATGGAATCAGTTTTTTATGGAATGTAAGTTTTTCTTCAGGAATTATTTAGTGCCTGGCACATTTCTATGATTTTGCTGCTTCAGATTTGTGCTTCTCATCATGCAATAGCTTTCTGATCATTCCCATTCAATGCTGCATGAACCATTGCTGCCTGGAAGAGCAGCATTATACTAGCAGCCAAACTCAAACCAGTCAGACCCAGCTTTTAATGGGCTGTACATTTTAGGAAGCCTGCTCATCATACACAGATTCCAACTGA
This sequence comes from Tympanuchus pallidicinctus, assembly GCF_026119805.1. Taxonomy (NCBI): domain Eukaryota; kingdom Metazoa; phylum Chordata; class Aves; order Galliformes; family Phasianidae; genus Tympanuchus; species Tympanuchus pallidicinctus. The sequence continues at coordinate 50,512,431 of NW_026294747.1, forward strand.
GAGATTTCAGACCACATTTATGGTGATAGAACTGCAGCACACTCTCAAGCTCTGTAGAAAAGTTGAGAGTGTGCTGGGGTGTCAGCTGTTGGCACCAGCTCACTCCCAGCTTATTATGATGTCCATACAGCACTGAGCTGATCCTGACTTCAAAAGGATCCTCTCTGATTTTCCAAGGCTGGTGCCAGGTCACATTGCCACTGTTTGAGCAGCTGTATTGTGTGCCATCCTCACATGTGAAATGGCAAAAATCAAGCAGTCAGATGTCACATCTCAGCACTGCAAAACTGTTCATCATTATCAGCAAATACAAATCCAGGGGCTTGAAAGAAGTCAGCCTGAAGCATTTTTCTTTCAAATAATCATATTCACTGGGAGACTCCTCCTCCATAGCACCTTACTCAGTGTATTTACATTTCACTGGACATTAAACAACTAAACTATTTTTGGGTCCAACTCTGTACATTATTTATGTCTTTCATTGTCCATCCACAGCAAATTTCTAGGATGTTAAGCCAGCAAGATAGACATGTAAAAAGAGTTGAAAAATGTATACCATTCTTCAAAAGTTGCTAATTTCTGTTCAACTTGAAAATAGCAAGAGTGTCAAATGCTAAATAAAAGAGGTCATGATCTTCTTGAAGTTAATTTCAGACTTGACAAAGGATATAAATGCAGTAAGTATGAATCTTGTAAGTGCTATTCTGTAATCCTGCACTGATTACTACAGTTCACAGAAAATCTTATTTGGTAGCATCTCTTAGGATTGTAGTGAAGGAAGTGACCAGATTCCACAAAGATATGCACAGTTTAAAACTAGCCCAAGCAGAGATATTTGCATGTGATGTTTGTCAGTGTGCACCTAGAAGACAGAAGAATGACCAGAAGTGCAGAAATATATGCTGTCTGGGGATTTCATGCTGAAGCTGTCGTAGGCACAGTTTCAAACAAAACTGTTTTGATACTCTCTCAATTTAGATGATACAAAACACTGCTTTCCTTTGACATTTGGGATCAGTTTAGGCACAGCTGTAAAAGAAACGGCCTCTAAAATGCACTGCTTATATCAGCAGTCCCCCTTGGCATTAGGAAAACAGCCTCAGAGATGATGTGTTCCCTGACTTTTATCCAATAACTCTATTGAATTTGTTGTCTGACCTTTCCTTTCCTTTGAATGGCATCATACATGGAGTAGTATATCATCATCATCTTCTCTCAAATGATGCATTTCACTAATAGATCATTAGAAGGAAAGCTCACTCTGAAGATATACGAGTGCAATACATCATGATGGAGAAGGGCGTAATGTTGGTGTACTACTCAAACAACAGCGGAGTCCAAAGAGGAGAAGGCCCAAGAGGAACCCTGCTTAATTGATAAGAGATGACTACACCACAATATAAAGCCTCCAGCATGTCCTCACTTTGCATTATTGAGATACACCACTGTGGCTATTGCTTCTGCTGATACAAAAGGCATGACAAAGTACTTTCTTATTTCTGTTCTTTCACACTAACTGGTTGAAGACTGGCAGCCTGTGCTTTCTGTCAGGTCAGAACTGGCTTTCAGGCTCAATTAAGTCATACAGGCAGCAGGAGGGCAGTGCTGGTGCAGCAAGCATCATGCAGCACACACAAGAATCTACTGGGTCAAAGATGTCTATAATGAGCTGTTCTACAGGACATTTGCACATACTTCTGGAGAAGTACATTGTGACTACACAGGTTATGGCTCATGAGACACTCCCAGAAACACTTGTCTCTCAGAGGAATATGACAAACATCTCCTGGCTCCTAAACGTTCTGGAGCGTGGGTTGAAATATCAGCAGAATACAGATCCCTTCCCAGTGCTGAGTCATTTATACTGCAGTTGTACTTTCAGCTTCCCCTGAAAAATATTGTTTTTATCCATCTCTATCCCTACTTCTTCAAAGGCTGCCTTGTACTTCACTAACAATTATATTTGGGCATAATTTCCATTAAAACTGTTCTAAAACATTGTCACTTTGCACATTCCCTAACAGCCACTTATATCTGGGAAGCTACAACTTGGTGCAGGAAAATATCCAAAAAACATATCTGCATGTTTGCCCTGCAAAACTGCGCCTTTGATGAACCCATCTGCCTCATTCAGCATGACACATTGGTTTAAAAGCAAAAGGACTTTGGTGTCTGGCCTTCACAGCAGATGTAACCCTCTCCCACTGTCATTAGCTCTTTGCCTACTTAATTATCTCCTCCAAAGTGGAGAGAGGCACCTGCAGTGCTGCATGGGGACGGTGCTCTGGTAGCACTGCTCCTCCTATCCCTGTGCTGTTATCGGTAATTTTGCTCTGTATTGTCAACAAGCATATCAGAAAAGTAAAACACAATTAACCACGGTGCCAAATCGTGGCTTAATGCTTAATTGCACAACCCACAATGAGGTCACAATTACTGGGCAATCAGATAAGCTTTCACAGATGTATTATATAATCCATGAGCTTAATTCCTCTGGAGGTAGCCAGAAAATTGCTATTCATTAACAAAGCGGTCCCATTATCAGAAAACATATTTAAGTCATCATTTTCTACATTCTGGAAATAATGACGTTTCTTCTTCAAAGGGTAAAAACACTTTTAAGAAATGCTTCAACTGGAAACTCCTGTGCCAGATAAACATAATGACAGATGTTTAATGTCATCCTTCCCCAGGTAATAAAAAAAGTGAGATGTTTTTCTTAATTTCTTCAGTTTACTTCTCATGAGGTAAACTACTGTTCCATTGGTGGACACAAATCACCATATTCTGAAGATTCTTCTGTAACATGTTCCACAGGAACCAAGGGAGTGACATAATTAAGGGGCCAAGATAAAACACAAAGGGTCAAATGCATTTTTCTTTCTCTCTAAACTTTTTTTTTTAATTTAAATGATTTATTGCATCACTTATAGGACATGAAAGGATAATGCTGTTTTCAACACTCAAATGACGTACTGAAACTGACACTTTTCTGAGTACATTTGTGCATCTTGATGCAGCCACATCCCTTCTCATGAGAAAATTCCCATGGAAACAAATAGGATTTTTTACTCAGAAGTGATTGCAGGATTGGCCCCTATTTTACAACTATTAGAATGCATTGACTCTCCCTGAAAACCCAGAATTACTTCACAAAAGTAGAGAAGACGTCCAAATATTTAACCATTTTTAAGGAGCATTAAATCATAGAAATGACTTCAGGATATAACTTCAGAATTATCCCAAATACATTTCCTATAGCTCTCTCAGACTGAAATAATATAAAAATCTATTAAAGAATAAAAATTGTCACATTTGATGTGCATTTTTATTAACAGCACTGTACAAATCTGATTACGTAGCAAAAGGACAACAAAAATCTTCCTTCAAATCATGTAGTAAACAAAGCACTCAAAAAATCCTTCACTCATGTTAGAATGTTAAATATCTCTGCCCCATTGGCTAAGGTATTTAAACTACATTCCCTCTTTATATTTTAAATCAGATTTCCCCATTCCTCTCCCCTTGCTCTCATTCCTCCAAATGCTTTCCTGGGGGAGATTTATTTATCCAACAATTTGTGCCTTCCAGACATATTTCCTCTGTCCACTTTACAAATTCCCATATCTGACATTTACTATGAGGGGAGAACATGGCTGTACAGATGGATTAATAACAAAATCAAGATGCAATAGTTCCTACAAAATGCCTCCTCACTGATAAACTGAAAAGTAACTATGGGCCACAAGATAACCTGCTAATGATGAGCAACATCATCACTTCAGGTGTACCAAAATGTACTTCTGGACTGGGTTTCAGTCTGTTTCTGCCACAGAGTAATGTGAAGCTATTTTATCTTGCACAGCAGGAGATCATCTGGCATAAAATGACCATTTTTTATGCTTATCATGCAGAACTAGATCCTTGCTATCTTCATTGGGATGCATGGGGGAGCAGCGAGCTGCCCCCATCTCATCAAACAGGAGCTTTGAGGATGCTCCTCTTAACCCCTTCATGCTTCCATAAGCAAATAAATGTGAACAGAAAGGCAGATGTAAATGTAGACTTCACAGGAGGGAAATTACTATTGGCCAGCAAGGAGTCAGATTGTTTTATTTTTAGTCCTCTCCAGACTGAAGGAGCAGCAGGAAGAGCTGAATCCATCCAAGGGTGGCAGTAGCCCGTCTCTCCTCCCAAAGAAACTGATACTTATCAGGGAACCCTGGTCCTGCTTGATGCCCTCAGTGATTCCAGACACCAGTGAGAAACTGTCAGCTGTTCACTTCATGCGTCTCTATTATCAAATAAATACAACCAGTTTCTACAGGTTTCACTGCATTTTGAGGGAGGGGGTGTTATTTTTCCAGCAGCCCTGACAGAAGTGACAGGAGCATCAGTCTTCAGCCCCTGGATGGTTTCCCCCCTCCCCCCCCCCCCCCCCCCCATGTACTCCTTTTAGCAGTGACATCCACTTCATGTGCCCTGACGCCACTGACCACAGCACTTAAAGTCAGAAGCCTGTTTCTCTTAAATCGTAGAATCATAAATGGTTTGGGTTGGAAGGGACCTTAAAAATCATAGGCTTCCAACCCCTGCCATGGGCTGGTTGCTCCCACCAGCTCAGGCTGCTCAGGGTCCCATCCAGCCTGGTCTTGGACACCTCCAGGGATGGGGCACCCACAGCTCTCTGGGCAGCAGTGCCAGGGCCTCACCACCCTCTGACTAAAAAACTTCTTCCTAAATCTCTCCTCTTTTAAATTCAAGTCATTCTCCCTTGTCTTATCACTATCAGAACATGTAAAATGTCTGTCTCACCATGCTTACACACTCCGGTACTGAAAGGCCACAATGAGATCTCCCTGAAGTCTTCTCTTCTCCAAGCTAAACAAATCTTAATACCTCAGTCTGTACTTCAAAGCAGGGTCACCTCTTCAGCCAAGCTCAACAAGCCACTTTCCATCAGCCTCTGTATTCATATGCACAGGCTTCAGGAAGATCCAGACATGCATCTTTCCTCTGCTCCATCCCCACCTCCCAGCCTGCCTGTCCATAACTTCAGATTTATCATAGCCAATTTTCTCCTCCTGTACCAATTCACAGCAGCATATCCCTGGGGTGACCAGAGGCAGAGATGTTTGCCCAGATCTGTGCTTCATCTGTGAGCCCTGAGCAAGCCGCATGAAAATAATTAAAGCGCATAACAAGGAAAGGGAAGGAAGGATAAATTATATGCAAATTTAGTCAAGGAGCTCCACAGAACTAATTAAATCGGATAGGAAAGCTGACAGCACAACAGCCACTGATACTTCTCCCCCTTTTTCTCACAAAAAAAAAAGAAAAAAAAAGTATTGATTCCTTGCCTCAGTATAGCCTGGTGCAGAGCAGCTAGCTATGGATTTGTTGTTTGGACTCGTGTGTGGACAAACCTCATGCAAAAGAAGTACATGTAATGCTGAGGCAGCATGAACAGAAAAAAAAACCTCAGCAGAAGAGTCTCACCAGGATCACATAAAAAACATTGGCAAACCACTTTGTAAAATAAAAAGGAGGGCAAGAGAAGCAGTCAGTACATTTAATATCCAGAAATACAAAGAAAAAAACCCACTTGTAAAGCTCCTGAATTCCATCAGCTATACCCAGCTTTGAGCACAGCAACAGAAGAGAGATCCATTCCCCTGGCCCTGCATTTGTCCTCCAGACTCAGCTCTGGAAAAAGCAGCCAAAAGAAAACCAATAGACTGGAGTAGGCATTCATTTTGTATTTTCTCTTCCATGCCCCAGGATTGTTGCATTCCTGCCTTCAAAAGTTAGTTTCAACAGCCCATAGTAGACGACTTATGTGTTGCATGCACTGTATGGAAGAATGAGGGCCATGACTTACTAGCTAAAAAATCATGAGTGGCAGAGGTCCCCTGCGGCTCACTTGTAGTTCACACCTCCATCACCTTTCTGAGTTTCATCACAGCCATTTCAGAACTATTTATCCCAGAGGAAAAGAAAGGCTTTTGGTGCTCACTCTCTCCCTTCACCATTTACACCTCATGTGACATGGCATCCATCACTTTGCTTCTCTGTGCCTTAATTTCCCTGATTTTCTTTTTTCCCCCTCTTCTGTAGAAACATTTGGTGCCAGAAGGAAATCAAAGAAAAAAGATAATACCATTCTTGGAGTTGTCTCTTTTTTCCCTTTCCTATCATCTTCTAATCAAACCAGCATGAGATATCAAGCAATTACAATGCCATTTGCTCCCTGCTGGATGCAACAATTAGCCTAAGATATCTAATGAAAGGAATTAAATTCTAAATCTTTTACACCAAATAGCTTTAATTTTAATTACAAATCCCAAATATATCATCTTCAATAATGATCAGACCATCACATCTGCTAGGGGCCAACGAGGATTTGCTTTTTACGTGGTTTGGACTGAAAATGAAACCAGACTCTCCCCACAAAAGAGCCTTACTGAAGTGAATGGAAATTAGGGTACAACAAGAATCAGAGCCCACAAAATCCCTGCAGAATTTCCCAGAGGCTGAGGCTGTTACCACACTACTCTTTATCTACAGCTGTGACAAGCATCCTTTTGTATCAGATCTGCAAAAGTTCTTTGGGGTTTGGGGAATGTTATTCATTGCTGAATGTCTGCTACATCTCCCCATTTGGGATCAAGCCACACAGTCCATTACAACTCCAACTAGATCTTATTTTAGCTATTTGCATTATTCCAGGTACCTGTCCCTGAGCACAAACTGCCCACTGGCACACAAGCATGAGTCCATTAAGGAAAGGTGATGGCTTGGGACAGCTCATCTCCTGGCCTTCCCCTCCTCTGCCTAGACAGGGAGTCACAGAACGGCCAGGATTGGAAGGGACCTCAAGGATCATGAATCTCCAAACCCCCTGTAACATGCAGTGCCACCAACCTCCTCATTTAATACTAGACCAATTAATGGTGATGAGTTGGGAAACAGGGCAGTCCCAAAGCAGAACGCTGCCCGCCATGCCTGTCTTTGATTTTCTTGGCATGGGAGACTCATGAGTTCCTTCCAACTTTCTTCTTCAGATTTCACTAAATCCCAGGGATTTTCAACTACAGTGAAAGAAGTCAAACACAGCTTCTCCTGTCTGACAGCTGCTGACATCCTAACACCTGTAGGGGACTCACAATCAGTGCCACCCACAGCCATTGATGGCTCACACAGGTGCAATTGAACAGCCAGCTATCCATGATGCCATAGAACCACCACATAATGCTACTACTTCCAGAAAACTCTGTATTACAAAGGCAATCAGTCCACATTCACAGTGTTGTCACTGACTTTCATTTCCATGTTATCATATCCCTTATGTCCATAAGCTTCCTAACTGCTCGCTGAAGCCACAGTTTTATACCTGTTACTTAGTAGCAGCTACCCCAGAGAGTCTTGTGTTTGCACAGACCTGCATATGTTCAAGTCCTTTTTTTTTTTTTCTTTTTTAAAAAAAAAAAAAAGAGACAGGAAAATAGAACTAAGGAGCCCATGTGATGAGTCACAGTCCCTGTATGTGCCTACATGGCCATTCATGTAATGCCATCAGACCCCTCTGCTCCTCCAGCATTTTCTGCCCAGTCATGTGGCTGCCTGGCCACATGCAATGCTCAGGCAGTGCTGAGATCCCTGAGAAATGCAATGCTAATCCATCACACCTAATCTTCATACAACACATCCAAGCTCCATCCATACCCATCTGTCTCCTCCAGCACAACCAATAAAGCCAGAATTTATAACTGCAGAATCATGCTGAGTACTGCTTCTCACTCTATAATTTATACAGGGATAGAGGATATATTTGTTGCTTCCCTCTCCTTTAGACAGAGGTGTGGCATCAGGCAGTAAGATCCATGGTGCAGAACTACTGAGTGAAGCTCCAAGCAGGCTCAGCATAGGATTGGGAGCAATGTGCTTGTCTTGTCCCATCACAGTCTGTGCCTGATGCTGCAGACTTTGCATATTCTTCCTATTTTCAGGGCAAATACCTGGCTGATCTGGAATTTTTTTTAACACAGTAATTTCTTGTCTGAGATAACAAACTTTCACAAGAAAATATAGAGAGGTAAAAGTGATGGGCCAGATGGAGCTTTGGAAGATCTTAGAATTCCATCTGTAATGATCCTATGAAAGACCACTATGATAGCTAGTCCAATCATCAACCCATCACCACCATGCCCACTAGCAAAGACCAAGACCATTGCTGAAAAGAGGTCCACCACTGCCTGGAACACCCTTCACAATGTGCTTACTCTACCTTCTGTTTTCAGCCCTTCTGCAAAAGGGATTCACTGCTGTGGAAAGCATCACAACAGCCACTACAGCTAGAGCATCAGTGGAGTCTCCACAGACTCAGAGCAAAGAGCTGACTCTCCATCATCCACATTCCCTGGCCAGGGCTTTCACAAGGCACACTTCCCTCTTCCATCCCAAACTTAGACACAAACATTTGCCATATTTAAGGTCTGGGTTTCACTCCAAGACAGAAAGCATTCATTCTGAAATGCCCAGTATCTTTTGTTAAAGTGAAGTTTTCTCTTTAGAAGTGATCCAGTTCGCAGGAATGGCACACATATAACATGGTGCCTCTTTTTTGCTGAAATTTGTTTCCCAAATTGCTGTGCTTTGCCCATTTCTACTAGCTCTATACAAGCATGGAACAGTGAGTGTTTTAAGATGTAATAGCTTTACCCATCATCACTAGAAACACCTGCCATGGGAGCAAGAACGTTAAGATTTCTAACGATATAACCATCTCTAGTAAGCCCTGGAGATTTGCCTGCTCTCAGGCCTTAAGGCTATGACAGTGATCTATGGAAAATCTCTCTCTGATGATTTAAAGGTTTTTAACATTTATTCTGCCATCCAACATGTATAGGCAGTGACTAGGTCAGACTGGTTTTACAGATGAGTGAAGTGGAAGAAAAAAAAAAAAAAATCAAGTACAAATATTCTACAACTCTAAAGGGATTTTTTTTTCCCCCAAATACTGCATGCTAGCAAGTATTTGTAAATGTGTGTGTTGGCTTTTTGTGTTTTCTTTTTTTTTTTTTTTAAACCAGCTTGGAAATTAGTAGTTGTTACAGTGTACTTTCCACAATGACATCTACGAAGAAGAAAACATGAATAATATTTTCATACAGGCTATTGTATTGCCCCCTAGAAAGCTTTTCAGTAGAGCAGATCAGAAGGAATAATTTTCAAAAATACTGATTTTTAAACACCCCTTTTTCATCTTTTTTATTTTAAAGTAAAATAAAGCATTCTTTTTCTGTAATTTAAACAGTTTGACAGGTTTCCTCTGTGAATAAGACCTACTGATGTGTGTTCGTGGCAATTCACCACTCCAATTTCCCAATCATTCTCTGTTTTGTCTGGTTAGACTGTAAATTCTTTGGGAAAATAGTTGTCTCAGCGCATGAATTCACATAGGCAGGGGAATCCTGCGTGTTTTTGTTCTGTGATAGGGTCCCACCAGATTCTAAAGATTACAATAATAACAGAGAAAAAAAATAACTATTTTATGAATGCAGTGTTGACCATTTAAAATTTGATTACATTTGATTTTTAACATACTCCCAGAATGGTACAACTCCCTGTGGAAGGCAACATGTAAGCATTGGTGATATATTTGTACAGAATGCCTGAAGAAGTTTTGGCATCCCATCCCTGGAGGTGTGCAAGACCAGGTTGGATAACACCCTGGGCAGATTGACCTGGTGGGTGGCAACTCTGTCCATGGCACAGGGTTGGAAGCAGATGGGCTTTAAGGTCTCTCAAACCATTCCATGGTTTCATGATTCTATAATAGCTCCAAATCATTGCCCTGGACCTGCTAGCCTTGTGAGGTGGCCAGTGGAAAAATATCCATGTTTTCCATGAGCTAGATAAGAAAATACCCAAGAAAACTTGCCACCTGGCAAACAAGGCTGGAAGATGGGCCCAGTGAGACACAGCATGTATCCAATGGGAAGCTTGTCCAAATGAAAACATCACCAACACTTAAGATGGAAGCAGACCAACACCCTAACAATGAGTGAGTGCCAGAAAGTGAAGCTTATTCCAGTTTTCTGACAAATATGTATAATTCTCAGTTCCCCTGTACATGTGAGGCACTGCCTCAGGTTGCCCAGAGGCGTAATGGATGCCCTATCCTTGGACACACCCAAGGTCAGACAGAATGAAATTCTGGGCACCTGATGAAGCTGTAGGTATCCCTCTTAACTGCAAGGGAGTTGGACCAGATAGCCTTTGATGGCCCCTTCTAACTCAAACAATTCTATAATTTTGTATTATGATGGCATACTAGGAAAATAGAGAGAATATTGCTATCATTTGATTTAGTTGCTTGAAGTCTTTAACTAAAATATCCATATAATCAGAATAATATCCTTGAATTCATCATGGTTTAGCCTGTGCCATTATTTTGGCCCAAGTTTTGAAGTTTGAGTTCTCTCTCTCTTTGTACCCTTGCGCATATACCTGATGCAAAAAAGCTAAGCACTTTTTCTCCCTCCCTCCAAACAACTTGCTCTGGGGACACTCTAAGCACAGTACCTGCATGTAACTATTGGTCAGGCATAGTCCTTATATATCTCTTTTTATGTGAACATGATAAATGTGGTCTGCTTAATATGGCTAAGATGAATGAGCCAATAATTTCTAGACAAGACACCAGACAGGCAGGCTGTTTTGATTTACAAGGCTATGTTAATAAATACCAGTGGCATGTTTTGTTCTTCGGGTTGCTATGCCTCTGTTCCTTCTGGGTTGTTGCTGATGAAAAGCTATGAATTCACCCACTCTGGTGCTGGGTTTGAAGAAGAGAGGTACCAGAGGGCTGTCAGGAAAGCAGAGTGGAAGAGCAGCTACCTGAGCCATGCTACAGGTGTTATTTTTGTCATATAATCTCAGCACTGCATATCCTTGCTCACATGTTAGAAGGGGACAGGGGTGTCTCCAAGTTGGTTAGTATATCAAAAATAAAATAATAACTAAAAAAACAAAAAAACAGTATCTCCACTTCTTCTACATGCTCCTTTCTCTCCTTCCTACGTGGGGAATTTGTGCTGGTGGGGGTAATGCTGGATTTTGGATGAGCTTCACTCAGAGGTCAGGTTCCCCATAAGTTTCCCCCAGTGTTAAGCACCAGCACAATGACACCCCAATGGCCTGTGACCCCTCAAAGAGCACTGTGTGCACCAAATAAAGTGTTTACATCAATAAGGGAGGACCCCAAGTAGAAGAGAACCAGGGAGACTCTGCACCTCAATTAGCTAACTGTATTAGGAGCCAAAGGTAGAACAATACTAGTGTCCACTTTCTGCAAATGGAAATCCTGCTCCTGAATCACTTGAGAAAGTGTATAAAGGGGTATACAAAAAAAAATCAAGTTGTGACAGTTGCCCTAGTTTTCTTCTTTCAGCGAAGTTTTACTGCTGCCATGCTTTTAGGAAAGGCTTTCAGTCAATGCTACTTTAAGTGCATAAAACATCAGTAAATAAACAGCAGAGCAACATACTGTTAAGATGTATGCAATAACAAATCTGAGCAGATACCAAACACAGAAAATTCTGGAGGCAGATTCTAGTCAGCAGAGTTCTGGAAGAAATATAGAATAAGCATATCTTTCTCAATGGCTCATCAGGATTTTTATCTGCAATTTTATTGACTTAAGTTTCACATTCATAAGCTTTCAGCTTTGCACTTGTATCTACATTGGGGGGGAGGAAGGAGATAACAAGAAAAAAAAACATTTAGTGTAACTGTCCCCATTGCCTTTTTTCCCTATGCACAAGGCTAGCAAAGCAATCCAACAAGAGCTGATACAAACTGACAAACAGAAAAACAGAAAAATACAGGAAAAGAACTAAAATGCCTGAAGACAGAGGAACATGAGTATACCTTGTGAATTCAACTTGAAAAAAGTTTACTACATCCAAGCTGCTTCTCCCAGTAAGAAACTACACACCTCTACCACTGTGCTAATAAATAGTGGCTTGTCCCAGATATTTACCTTACCTCCGGTGCTAGATGAGGTTCAGAAGAAGAGAACAGTAGCACTCCCTCCATCATACTTCCAGATCTGATGCATGGAGCATTTCCACCTTTGCATTTCTACAAACATTGGCTATAGGCTAAGTCTCCCTTGCTTAAGGTTGCAAGGAGCACCCCCCCCCTTCCCTCATCCCAACTTATTTATATCAACTACTGTGGGATTACCCACAGCTGTGGCATCACCCACCTGTACCATCAACCTCTAGGTCTACTTCAGGTGGTTTCCAATGCACTGAAAGATACTGATTTAAGGTTGCTCTGGTAATGTGACGTCACCAGTGCTCCTTATCTGCTCTGCATATCTTTTTTCTAGGATGAAACTATCAAAGGCAATGCTCTTTGCCAGAGCTTTCTCAAAGAGCTGACACAGTATTACTCCAGCAACTTGGTGGGCTTTTGGGCTGACATTTCACAACCACCAGAAAGACCTAAGGAACTTAACACCAACCCATCCTAATAAAGGAATCACTTTCCTCCTTTTCTCTAGCTATCAGAAGATTAATGGTGGTGATCCAGCTTGCTAAACAAAGGTTAGACTGGACACAGCTCTAAGCATCTGGCGGAGCTGTAGGTGTCCATGTTCATTGCAGGGGAGTTAGACTAAATGTCTTTTAAGGGTCCCTTCCAACTCAAACAATTCTACAATGCTAGGATAAAGCCATAATATTTCTGAACCAGACCCTATCCCAGATCTCTGTAGTCATGCTAATTTCTCTGTTTCCTTAAAAACAGACATATTTTAAGAATTGGAACAAGTGCAGGAGCAACCTACCTGTTAACTGTAGAGGTAGAGGAGACGTCCTGTCCTGACAGCAGCACTGATGGAGAAAAGCAGATCTGCCCTCCTCCCATACCTCAGTGCAGGAACCTGGGCACGCAGAAGGCAGAGCAGATTTACTGTATCATCCTGATAAGGAGAAGGTAATGCAGCAGTTCATGCATTTCACTTCACTGGGAAGTTCTCTAATCTATTTTATTTTCTTGTGAAGCAAAGCAATCAACAGTCTCTTGCTAGAATTAGCTCCAAATAGCCAGACATAGCTCTCCAACTTGTTAGACCTGCTCCTAATAGTGGAAGCCTGGGGAATTCAAGCTCTGTGGCTGGCATTTCAAGAGTTTTTTCTTAAAGCTCCAGCTCAAGGCTGATGACAATATAACTTCTAGCAGCTTTTTTTGAATCATAGTATGGTTTGCCTTTCAAAGGGACCTCAAAGGTCATCTAGTTCCAACCCCCTGCCACTGGCAGCATTGCCAACCACTACATCAGACAACTAGATCAGGCTGCCCAAAGCACCATCCAACCTGGGCTTGAAATAACGAAATGTATGAATACTTACCTTTCTCGACTGAATCAAATGTTCAGTGCACACCAGTTCTGTTGTTTGGGTTTTTTTTTTTTTTACATCTTGAGAAATAATATTTTATAATCGTAAGTCACTGAAAGTTCATTCAAAAGCTCTGCCTCCACACTGTCACTTTCTTGATCAGGGTTAGGACCTTTGCTGAACCCCACTGAAAAATGAAATAAGGGCAATCTAGTTCTAGTGCCAGTCAGCATGGCAGAGAGGCAGCTAGCTCCAGCAAAGGCACCTGTCCTTCAGGTAACAGATGGGCCCCAATCTACAAGCAAGCATAGTTCAGTTCAAGAGTTAAAATTCTCTGAGAGTTTGGGGAGTTAGAAGTGTTACGAGAATGGGCACGGTTGATGTTGGTATATTTTCAATTTCAGGGGCAGGGCTGGCAGTGATGCAGTGGCAGTGACAGAACAGTCAATGAGACTAGGGTGGTAGAAAGCAAAGTGCCCCTACATGTGCCATGCATGACCCCTCTTGTTTTATAGTCTCTAATTATACCCCACCTAGACCAAATCTTTTCCATCCTCCACATGTCTGGGATTTGTGCTGCCTTTTTCCATTCCTTCCCTCTCCTCTACAAGGCGAGAAGAGCCAAGCTGCATGCAGCATCTAGCATGTAGCTGAATAACATTTGGTTCTGTTTCCTTCCTAATAATTTCTAGCTGGTAATTTGCTTCTTTACCACTGATGATTTGATCCCAGCATCTGTAGTTCTGAGCTACTAGGGATGCAGTCAACACACCTTGGTATTGCTATTGAGCATGGAAGCCCTGGCACTAATAAGAGCAGGCATGAAACTCTTCTCAGTCATAATAAAGGAGCAAAAATGTTTGGTTTTTTTACAAGAATGTAGTTAGCAAAGTAGTTATCATGCAGAAAAACACACAGAACAGGGCTGGACTGGAATATAGGATCAAGCTGCAACAGGAAATTGGTGGGGAGCTGCAAATCTATCAGAAGAAAGGAAAGAATCCTTCAAAGCTAAAAACAAAGCGCAATCTGTCGGGAGCACAGGGATGGGCTAATTGAAGCGTCTCTCTTCGTTCTTCTCCAGGAGCACCTGCTATCACTTAAAGGCAGCTCTCACTGTCACTTCTTTTGGTTCACGTGCACTTGTTCATCCTTTGAGCTTTAATCTTTTGCTATTGATTTCCACCCAGTTAGCTGAAGTATTGTCCTGCTTTTTGAGAAAGGCAATCGCCCAGACCACACTATTGCAAATAATATGTACTTTGGAAAACAATGATTGAATTCCCATATTATCCGCTGAAGCAAAAAACTCTACCCTGACAAAGAGAAAACGTTCTGCAGAGATAAGATCATAGAAATTCATCAAAGTGGCTTCAGGCTTTTTGTGTGTGTGCGTGTGTGGCTTTTTTTTTTTTTTTTTAATTTGCACCACCCCAGAGAGATGTTGAGATTAAAATGTATTATCCTCAGATATGGGGCTAACCACCCCAGTGAGTCCTGTTAGTCAGAATTTAAACTATAATTCACACTATGGAAATTGCTGATCCACCCTGAGATAAATTTTAGCTAGAGAGCAAAGGAGCCAGTTTTAGATGCATATTTAGTTTGTATTCACGTATATACAAATCTTCTGATAAACTGCCATAAATCTGCTTCCATATGTTTCAATGATCCGAAGGAGAACTGTGTGAACATAAGGGGTTTTATTACTCCCTCAAAATGTCACATGAAAAAGAAAACTTATCCATGCCTTATAAGAGTGATCTGTAGATCTTTTAAGGTCGCTGATTCAATTTATTATTATTATTTCACTAAAATACGGTATATTTGATGGCAGAAAATACTGTTAAATATGAAAGCCTCAGATTTATCATCTAAATCCATAGCTGTAAGTACTTGACTAAGCTTACATTCAGCTTTTCAGACAAGCGTTCCTTTACTGGTGCACCTGTACTGTCAAATTCATAGAATTGTTGGGGGTTGGAAGGGACTTCTAAGATCTATCTAGTCCCCTGCTATAGGCAGGGACAGGTTCCACTAGACCAGGTTGTTCAGAGCCCCATCCAGCTTGGCCATGAAACTAAGGTGCTCCAGATTTTCACAGTGGGATGCATGGCGTTCCCTGATATGCACCAGATAGATTCTCTGGTGGTAACCTCACCATACTTTGAGGTGCTCATGGCCAGGTTGGATGGGGCCCTGAGTAACCTGATCTAATAGGAATTCTCCCAGCCCATGGCAGGGGGTTGGAACCTGATAATGGTTAAGGTCTCTTCCAACACAAACCATTCCATGATTCTATGATAACCTAGTCCATCCTTGGATGCTACAGTTGAAATTAATAGAAATCCATATTGAATGAACAGATCAAGCACCAGCAAGGAAGAATAGTCATCCAAAGAACTTGCAGGAGGGACATACACTATATTAGTAGCAGTGACAAAAATACCTAAGACAAAATAACTAAGTGAGCTCAATCCCTTCCACAAATCCCCTGTTCAGTAGAAAGAAAAAAAAAAAAAAAGCCGTTGGTGTATTCAAACAGTGTGCTGTGAAGCACCATCACCAGGAAACCAAGGTCAGGGTTGGCATCTTGAGATGGAAAAAGGGTTTGCAACCATTGGTCTATCTCACTCTTCTGAATTTCATTTGAGGAACTGAGATGAGAAGGGATGTCCAACCCAGATGACATTTCTCTTATGCTTCATCTCTGAAACATTTTTCCTCAGCTCCAGATCATCAGACTCTTCTGCTATTCAATCTTGCTTATCCTGTCACAAACAGATCCCTTATTGATAGCATTTTCCTCACTCAATTTCCTGGCTTTTCTCTTGTAATTGGGTACTAGTAATGGTTCTTAATACATCCTACAAGGGTCTTACATCCATTACAACAGCAATTCCATTTTAGTAGCAATTCACATATAATGGAAAGAGATATTAAATTGGAGGTGATATTACAATAAAAAATATATACAATTATAAAAACAGTATAATGCTAAAAACAGTATTACAACAGAAATATTTTAATAGAAGCACTAAATAAACACAACAAAAGAAGAGATGAAAGATACAATCAGACCTTTTTACTGCCACAGTGATTTTGTTTTGTTTTTAATCTGTTGATATTTCATTGTGACACCTCCAAAATTTTATAACTGTATGCCACAGAGCATCATTCTTGTTGGGAGTGTAATTCTTTCACCTCCTTTCCAACAGTAGGAAAGGGTACGTGTGGTAGATGGAAATGGAAGAGGGAATTATGGACTGCATGGGAATTCTGTCTGGTTTCGAGGAAGGATCATTCCCTGCTTTTTCTCTGCCAGAGAAGCCAGAGTTGGAGCAGGGAGAGATGATCCACAGTTGAACTCTTGTTACCTTTATCAACTGCTCGACCCTGTTATTTCACAGAGTCCCAAGGTCTTCATCACCTCACTGATAAATCAGTGTAAATGAAGATTTCAGAGCTTATAAAATCACAATAGTCATCTATTTACATGTAATATTTTACAGCTCTGCCAAATGTAGCAACTTTTTCTTATTTGTTATTTAATTAAGTATGAAAACATAAGCAATCACCAAAAAATTTAACTGTGGGGATGAAACTCCTTTGATAAGGTTTATTTTTAATGATCTTCTTTCAGCCTCAGCCCATATGTATTTTTCCCCAGAATATTTTACAGAAAATACTAGTCCTTTAAAGCCTGGAAAACCTAAGAAGCCACCTAAATCTGTAATTGAAATGCAAATGAAAAGCCCCTGGCACATGAAATCAATTTTGCTATTAATAAGACATGGAAATAGAATGTGACACAGAAAAGTCCTCATGCCCTCCATAAAGGTAGGGTTTCCTAAGTGGTCTGGTGCAAAACAGAAATTCCTGTTTGCTTCAGTCACACTCTTAAATCACTGCATTTTCAGTAATAATGTGATACAATTAATGGGCTGCTGCTTGGCTACAGAAGCCATTTTCTTCATGGTACAAACCTGCCTTCTGACAATAAAAAAAGCCTTTCCAGTCTCATGCCCACAATGTTTGGCCTCACTGTATTTACCAAGGCTTCAAATAAATTCAATGAATGGGAAGTGTCAACTATGTGTCTATGTTCTGCTGCTACCCAGGCATGAGGATCCCTGAGCCAGGACAAACCTTGCCATGCAGGGATGCATTACAAACACCTGACTCTTGTGATTGTGTTCTGATATTTGATCGAAAGATCACTGACGTTAATGGAAAAACTCACCTTGACACAATAATCTATCTCATAATGAAGGTGGGGGAGGGCAGCGAGGATTGGCTTTTTTTTAAGGAACTGAATCAATAAATAGAAATGTTTGCAGGGTCAGACAAGGTCTGTTGCTGGTAAGTTTTAGAGGGAAGTTAACTTTCCATTGAAAACTTCCTTGGATAGAAAGTTTTGAAACAGACACATTTTTTATATGTTTTATTTCTTTTTCAAGAATCAGTCTCTCCAATCTTATTTGAACTTAAACTGATCTACTATAATTTCATCAAGAGCACAGAGACAAATCTAGACAGTGATATGGATTTTCTAATGCTTCCAGTCAGAGTATAGATGACTCACTTCCTAAAAAAAAAAAAAAAAAAGAAGAAAACAATCATGTAATAAATCAGGAAATATTTTCTTGTTGTAAATGTGCCTTCTTTTGGTGTGCACTGTTGCAAGTCCTTGAGTGATTTTTGCCGGAGGTCACATATGTGGCTGAGGCAGGGCCTGTGGAGCCATCTTAGCCTTTGAAAGCTGCCAGATACTCAGCCTGGACAAGTCCATTTAATTTCTGTCCCCGTCCCTGATTCTGTTCAAGTCAGATTAATGGTAATTATATTGGAGACACTCAAGGTCAGGCTGGATGGGGCTCTGAGCACCTGATGGAGTTGTAGGTGTCCCTATTCATTGCAGGGGAGTTGGACTGGATAGCCATTAAGTGTCCCTTCTAACTCAAACAATTCTGTGATTCTGTAATTCTGTGCTTGTCTCTCCTGTGTCCAGATGGCTCCTCTGCCTGAGGTGCTGAGCATCTTTTTTCACTTCTTCATCAAAATGCTCTTTGAGTGGCAGGAAAGAGGCTCTGCTGCTGCATGCTCCACTTATGAGTATGTCTGGAAAAAAATAAAATCACTGTACAGTCTCATTTAGAATACTGAGAGCTGGCTGCTGTGTGTGACCATAATGCACAAAATGCCAGCTTCACTTTTCCATTTTCATCCCTTAATACACTATAATTACATTAGTAGGAGATTTCAATCCAGGAGCAACCTGCTCCTCTGACATGGGCAGAAACACTCTGGTGACTTCAGCAGCTTTTCGATTCCATTGGGGAGGACTCATTCACTAGGATGCTGAGCGCCTTCCTTGGTGGCTGACTCAGGTCGCACTTCCCTGGGGACTCTGGGGAGAACTTTCTGAGATTTTCTTTTCTGAGATTTTCTCAGAAGGAGTGGTAATGCATTGGCAGAGGCTGCCCAGGGAGGTGATAGAATCACTGTCCTTGGAGGTGTTCAAGGAAGGACTGATGTGGTACTGAGAGACATGGTTAGTGTGTATGGTGGCAATAGGATGGGGCTGGAATAGATGATCTTAATGTCTGTTCCAACCTTAAGGGTTCTATGATTCCTTCTGTGGTTTCCAGGGCACTGGACTCAGGAAGGACTGCAGTGCTGGTAGCCAAATGGAGTGCCCCATGAAAACCCTCTAGCACAGATTTTCAGGTTTCAGTATATCACATCGGTGTACATCAGTCCATCAGCATAAACTGAAATGCTGGCTGTTATCCTGCATCTAGCAAGCCAGGGAAAAACTGACATGACTGCATTTATCCATGTTCAGTCAGCCTTTCTTGGCTGCACATGCATGGTTTAATTTTGCTGCTGGGGCATTACCTGAACAGCAGAGGAACAATCTTTATTTATTGGTCCTGCTGAACTGGTGCCCAGGACTGATTACCTGATGATAAGGCTTACCTGGCATATCAAGTTTATTTGTATAAATTGCATTAAAAAAAACATGTGGCAGAAAAGGAGGAAGAAGAGACTGAAAATGTCATTGTTTCAATGCTGTTGTATTTCTAACAGGAGCTGTATTTTACCTGGTAAATAGCTGTCTATTATGAACTGCGCTGCATACATTTGCCCCCTCTCAGTATCAATTCAACAAACTAAATGTCTTGCTGTGGGTTAAATGTAATGTTAGATCATGCTGTCTTTCAACAGAAGCATATAAACGGGAGGTTATTTCACTGGTAAAATGATGTATGCTCCCGGGCCATTAGGGAAATACCACCAACAAAATCCTGTGGTATAAAAAATACAGTAGCTGGGTTTGCAAGCCCATTTTCAATCACTGTAGCCTTGAACAGCAGGTTAAAGTCAGGGAGGGCAGTAAATCCAGCCATGGCTCTTTAACCAGTAGAGCCAGAAACATGGATCTTGTGCCAAGAAATAATTTACAGGTGAGAAAAATCATTCCCAAAGCTTATTCACAGATAAACAGGAAAAAAAACCTACTATGTGTGGATGTCTGAATGTCAGTGCTAGATATGAATGAATGCCTTTCAGGGAAAAAAAGAATTATTTGGCTAAACTTCATCAAAAGATGTGAGCTCAGTTCTCAATTCATAAGCATGCAGACAAGAAGTCAATCATTTCCCTGGTAATACTCAAAAAATCCTGTAAACCTGCAGGTGAAATGTAGAGCTAAGACTGACAAAAACAAGGCTGCAATAACCACTGAACACCAGCAAGGGGAGATGAGGCCACTCCAAAGCACTCTCCTAAGCTTTCCAACGACTTTCTGACAAGGCTGGCTTTTGCTTGCTTGGTTTCTTCTCCAAAAACAGAACCTGTGGGTTGCATAAAGACTCACTGTTGCACAGGCATTTGACAACAGTTTAATTGCAGCTAATAAGCAGTAAGAGTGAGATTTGCTTTCTGTATTTCTGGGGTCCTTGCCCTCTGAGTGCAAAGAAAGCCTGTCAGGTCTCATGTTTGCAGAGTGAGACTCAGCATCCCCCCGTACATCCTCACCCCAGGAACATGCCTCCTGCATGCTGAAAACATTGCTCCTGTGAATGTTGGGGCAGTGGGTCTTACACCTGCAGTTCTTCCCTATCAAACATATGGGGTCTTGGAGCATATGTGTGCATCCATGCACAGTAATGCAAGATTGTGACACTGTGATACTGTCCCTCTGCTTGGAGCAGTCCCACTGGGCACCCACAGGACAAAGCAGACAGCCCCTACTCCTCCCCCCACACCTCTGCATCCCAGGCAGGAGCCCAGGAGATGTTTAGAAGGTTCATGATCCATCAGTTGTTCAGTACACACATCAGTCTTATTTTGAATCACAGAATCATAAAGTGGCTTGTGTTGGAAGGGACCTCAACGACCATCTAGTTCCAACCCTCTGCCATGGGCTGGGTTGTTAACCACTAAATCAGGATGGGGCCCCATCCAACCTGACCTTGAACACCTCTCACATGCCTCGGACAAGCACAGTAAGGTAAAGAAACTGACTGTGAACTCCCTTTGTCACCTGTCATAAGCTCCTCTAGATCAAAAACATAAATCAAACAAAAAAGTTGTGACTGCATTGCGTCAGCCTCCATCCCATTACTGCAGGCTGCTGAGTCAACAGCATGTAAGACATCACTGGCTAGTAATACATCTTTTTTTTTAAGGGCTGAAAGACACTAAAGACAAGCACAAAAGCCAAAACCTCTTATGAATTCAGCCTAGCCACAATCTGCACTGCTCTGTGCTGCTCATCAGTGATATGAAACAAGAATTAACAAACCAGCTATAGATAGAGTTATGAGCCATCCATACAGTTTGTTCTGTAATAGTTGATGAAGGCCATTGGCATTTTCATCTTCAGCAATCACTTATGAAATCCTGCAGGTACAGAGAGGTCTGAAAGACCATGTGAGAGGGGAGGCTGCTAGCCTGAGCACAGGGCATCAGCACTGCAGAAATATCTAATTCCATGGCAACTTCCACAGTCTTCATTATTTGATCAACACTGATTGTGTATATTACTGCAAGACAAAGCAAGCAATCAATCAAGTCTATATATTTGTTTTCTTGTTCATGCTGGTATCACTTCATCTCTCTATCTCTGCACTTTCATGGTCCTCATAACAATAGCAATCTCACAGTCTTTAATGTACATGTCATACAACAGTCCAGCGAGGTGTGACAATATTATTACTCCTCTTAGAAGACAAACCACAGGGCAACAAAGTCTCATAGTCACCAAAACTGCCTAAAGCCTCGCCCCTGAGAGAAATGCCCAGGGATAGCAAATAAATCACCATCATTCAGGTGACACCAATAGGATTTACTTTCTCAAACAGAAGCTTAGGTTCCTAAATACACTTGAGGTGGTAGACAGACACAGCTTCTTAGGGTCTCTGCTGAAGCTGACAGTCAGCCTCTTTGCTGCCCCACCCTTATGAGATTGTTTGGTCTCAATAGTGGAGCAATTATGCAGGCTAAGATGGGGTGGTGGGGAGGAGTGTTGCACTGTGGCAGGGAGCAGGTTCAGCAAGTCAGCCCTGAAACAGGAGTACAGCTTCTCATTCCTATAAATGAAAGGCACCAGGGCACCCTTCTAACAGGACACCAGAGCTACCTTAACCCCCAGTCGCTGTCATGGTTTGCATAAAGTGGCATGGCAGAGTAGCCCAGGGTCTGTCTCAATTATTTGTATGGCATTCATGTAACTGAGTAACTGAGAAGCCTCATGATCTTTCATGTATTTGTCCATACAGCAGCCAGGAAAAGAAGTTCTATCACGTCCTTTATTATAGGAAAGAATACTGAGGAGATATGCCCACAGTGATGGATTCAATACAGAGGCTAGTTTATATTTTCTAGAATGGACACTCATAGCTATAATTTCAAGGGTTTGAGTTTTACTTACTGAAAGTTTACCTAGTGCTCCAGGTGGAAAACACATTAAGATTGATGCTTGGATGTAATGCCAGTAATGCGAGAAGCATGGAAATACTTAGTTGGATAGATGGAAGAGTCTCCTTTCCAGCAGGCATGTTATTAGTGGAGCCTGTACTGCTGAAGCCACCCAAAACATCAAATCCACTTACACAACTTCTAATCTACCTCTGGCTGAATGGAGACAGCACGTTGGCCAAGTCAGGAATAAAATTTCCAATACTCTGGAGAATTGTTTCCAAACCTTCCAAAACATCCACACACGCACTGCATCTCAGCAGAAGCAAGACAACCTCTGATTTATTTGAAGTAGGAGATACAAAGTTCCAAAGCACTGCATCAGGTGTTTTGAACTTCTCTTGATGAATGGAGGCAGAATTTTAGTTATTAAATATTTACAAAATATCAAGTCCAGGCTGCACATCTACTGTGAATGCTTCCCTTGAAGCTAACCTTGAATATCACAAAAAAATACTCGTTTCCTTGATTGAGCTATATCGTTTGAGGTGATAAAATGTGAGCAAAAGACATAATTAATAGGCTGGTTGGTTACATGAATATTCCTCCCTGAAGTATTATGATGACATTTCTTCTCTTAATGCCTGAGTGACTTTGTTGAAGTAGTTTACTATTGTTTTGTGCATTAATTTACTGCTTGAGGGGGGAAAAATGTGTTAAAAAAAGGAAATCAATTTCCCTTTTAAAGCCCCAAATGCTTTCTGCAGCAACTATACATACATTTTGAGGATGATAAAATATGCTGAGAAAGAAAAATAGAGAAATATTGTGGGAGTCACTGATTTAAACCCAGGCACCACTTCTCTGAGTTTTTAAAAGGTCTTATCGATAATAGGATAGATTATGAACAGGGACAGAAAAGTTCTAGATGAATATTCCAGGACTGCAGCTAATCAATTCTTCACATATAAGGTATAAGCAGTTCACCAAGCTGGTGCATGCATAGAATCTGACCCTAATTAACTGTGTGTGTGAATTTTGGATTACTGGAAAAGTCTTCTTTTTTAATTTAATAAATCTTCATTAATCTTGTGACCACCACAAGAACCATTACAAACTGACCCTTTTCAAATCCTCTTAATCCTGCAGTGGAGAGATGTACCAAATCAGGCTCATTAGAAGTAAACACTGCTTGACAGGACCACTGAGATCCTTAAAAGGGCTGCATGGTCAAAAAGAATTGCTGCTTTCTTGATATCAGGAGCAGCAGCCGACCATTTATTCCTTCTGCCATGAGCCACAAAAGCAGAAGGAAGGCTGCTGGTGACAAGCAGTGCATGAGGCAACAAGGAAGGGTGTGGGGTTACATTTGCAGGTAAGAGCCCTTAAATATGGAACATTTTCAGAGTCAGGTCACATTCACTTTCATGTGGCTGATGGGAAATGCACACCACAAATAGGTAGGGAGATGAGGGAATTAAGGACCTTTGAACTGTGATTGACACTTGTTAAGACTTTGGGGCTATTTCTCCAATGGTTTATGCTTTAAGTCATTAGCATTTGTGCAAAATAAATGCAGGAAAATATGGTCAAATTGATAGTGTATTACATAGGCATCAGCAATCACATAGCAGTGGGGCTTTGGGATTTTCAATTATTTTCTGTTGCAAATGTTGCTCAGACACCATTTAGGAAATCATGTTTTAGTCAAACACCAGGTATTTTGCTCAGTGTGGGTCAGCATTACGGGGGTAATCAAATGATACGGATCTTCTTAGACTTAAAAACAACAATTTCTTAATTTTCATTTCTGAGTATATATTATATACTCAGGAGGTATATAATATATAATATATATGTTATTGGGTTATTATACACCTTGAAAGTTGTCTGTCTGGCATGCTCATGTCATTGTGAATGCTCAGATATTGCTTTGTGCATCAACTTCAACACATAATTTTTCTTGTGTAGTTTTTCTGTTTTATAGTCATTCTCCAGCATTTTCTTCTATAGGACTTGTAAACTTATGTTGGCTTTCTTTATGCCTGAGCCACACAGATACATGAGCACTTTAACAACTTTAAAAACTTGCCACACATTGGGTACATTCTAGTAACAGTGAACGTAAGTGCTCCTAATGTGCAAAAAGTGTACAATAACTTCATGTGACCTAAAGTTGATCTCCCAGAACAGTGCCAGAAATACTGGAGCATCTTCCATATGCTGTGAGAGTACACAAGTGGTTATTCTGGACATTCTGGTAATCAGTAACTTGCCCAAATTCCAGAGTTGCATGGTGTATCTGAGCACTCTCCTTCATCTATTGCCTTAATTCTTCTGCATTAAATATCTTCTGGGTGAAAAGGAGCCACAAGATTGTGTCCCAGTTATTCCCCTCATTGGTAGCTCTAGTTTCTCTTCCAGGAGAGATCTAGGGCAGAGACTTTTGAGTCTCTGAGAGACATGGGAGGCATTTCACGTTTCACTGCAGCTTGAATGTGGTAAAGAAGTGAAAGTCTCAAAAAGGATTAGTGTGTCAGTGGTTAAAATGATAGTGGCATAAAGAGACTGAGGGCTGCCAAACCAAAATAACAAGAAATTGTCTCTGAAGGCACTCCTGACACATTGTTTTGACAGATGTGCAGTTCCTCATTAACAGTGAGTTACATGGAAGAGCATGCTTCTGCAGCAACCTCCCTGGCCTGGGACTTGGTGGAAATTTGGGATCATATACTCACAGAATCATAGAAGAATTAAGGTTGGAAAAGACCTCTAAGTTCATCTTGTCCAACCCCAAGACATCCCCACTATGCCCACTGACCACATCCCTCAGTGACATATCAGTCCTTTTCTTGAAAACCTCCATGCATGGTGACTCCACCATCTCCTGGGCAGCCTGTGCCAATGAACATGGATGGACTGAGTAGAGACGGTACAATAGAAACAGCTGTCTTTGTAAGATCAGATAATTTTCTGGCTGCTGCAAGTTGAAAGGATGATGTTGAACATATAAATAACACCTTCTGCAACTGTAGGCATTAGCAGGACCGAAGGGGATGTATATCAGCCACCACACTGCTGTGGCCTTCAGCCTGGGAATCCTGACTCACTTGCATCCGTAATGCGTGCTGTGTGTCCACCTCTTGATTCAGGTGGATGAGCTTCAGACCACTTACCAACAGCCTTGAGTGTCAACTGGGATAATTTACACTGCTCTGACACATTCCCTGTGGGAAAAGGAAATAGCACCAAAAAAAAAGCAAAAAAAGCATAAAAAGCTAAATACAGCTTTATAGGATTGCTGCTTGTGTTTCTGCCTGATTTCTTTGGAGTTGGTTTCCTGACAAAGTAGAGAGAAACCACTGTGTTGGATGTGCAGTACAGCCTGTGCAGTGCCCAGACTGCCTGCTGCTTTGTATTTATTAATTGAGAAATCCTTGGGCAAATTGCCACCAGAACCACAACGCTGTTGATAAACTCAGCGGTTGCTGGTACTTCAGCAGCATGCAAAGAAGCTGAACGAGACTGATTACACTGCAACTATATCTGCAGAACCTTGATTATATGACTTGCTTCCTAATTAAACATCTAAATATCCTTTTATCGAGGAAAGTAAAGTTGAAGGATCTTCAGTTACAATGCCTAATGTAGAATAACAGAGCCAATGTGAAAATTCCTGCACTATACAGACCTTGGGTGCGCCAAGCCCTCTCCAAAAAGCTGGTTGGAGAGGTTTGGCACAACAAACATATCCAAAATCTTGTCGCTCATTCAGGGTGAGGGCAAAATGAACTCATGTGGACAAAGCAAAATCAGCTTTTGTCTCAGCTTTTAGTTCAGACTGGGACAGAATGACAGCCAGGAGTGATGGGCACAGCAGGGTGTCTGTTGACCTGGACACAGGGATGAAAACCTCTGCTCCAGTAATTATTCCAGTGACTCCTGCAGGACTGAATGCAACACACTCATCACGTGGAGAAGGCAAAGTGAGAGGAGGGAGGGCTTCTTTTTTTAATTTCTTTTTTGTGTTCTCCCAGCCCCTTGTCTCTCTCCAACACTCAATCAGACATTTGCAAGCATGCTCAAACACAGAAATTACCATATGGGCTCAGCAGGATATCTGGGAATGATTTTCCCCATCATAGCTACACATTAGGTCTCGTCCTGATCTCCAGCATTTAACAGCATTATTTCTGATGTGAATAATTAAAAATCAAAATAAAATGGTACTGCATTTTTTTCTGTGGAGCAGCTGAAGTATGTTGCCCTGAGAATAAACGACTATAAACTGTCCATCAATAACTTCAAACATAATGATTAGGAGTAGAGAAAGTCTGGAAAAGGTTTCTGATGGGTGCCATAAGCCGAGAGTTACTGCACTGTCTTTTGTATTAAGGCTAATACATACAGAAACGGGTCTGATTGCTGAAACAAGAATGGATTTAATGCCTACTGCACCCCTCCTTCTGGGTCACCATCCAGCAGATCTCCATGCTTCACTGGCAGTTTTCAGGACTGTCATTTCAAGGAAACACAGACTTTGTGAATTCTCTTAATATCCTGACTGGTTGAGTTATGTGAATATATTACTCTACGATCATACTCAAATCCATGCTTGGGAAAGCTGGTTGCCATTAGCACTTTCCATTGCATTTAACAGAGATCTGTCTATTTGTAGCTGAGGCCAAATAATATCTACAGAATTGTTTCACACAAGTTCACATCTTAATTCTAAAATAGAATCTTACCTTTCTTTCCATATGTCTCTTTTTTAGAAAGAAGAGGCCACCACAGAAATATGGTCCATTATTACAGTATCTGTGGTACAACAGATGGCGCTTGCAAAATTAAGGGGACAACAGAATCGCCGAATGATTAAGACCAGACATCATCAACTAATGGGCATACAGTTTAGCTCCAAATTTAGTGGTGAAAAGAATCAGAGATGAAAAGAAAGAACAAAAATAGTGAAATAAATTACATACTACTGGGCTGTTAAATATTATTACTGTATGAGCAGCCTGTAGTACATATGATACTACGAGCAGTATATCTGGGCTTTGTATGATGGTTTAAAGGAAACCATGGTCACTTAAAGTTATCAAATTTGCTTAAATAACAAAAACAGATACAATAGCATCCTAAAAGCACATTTCTCAAGAAGAAAGCAGGCCGCAAATAGTTCAGTAATTCCCAGGGAGGTGGTCGGGGCTGATTGCGCTATTTAAGCGATGTGTCGCATAGGTTTACTAAAGTCTGCCTGCTGCATTTTAAATTACCAACCACTGCCAGCCATTGTTTTATGCAATTTCCCCTCTGGACAGATATATTTATTCATGTAAATATATGAGTCTCCCTCAGCTTTGTCAGACTCACTAAACAGTGTATTTCTGTAGTCAACTTGCACCAAACACACCCCATACATGCTTCTAAGAGCTTCGCTCAGACATACCGTGACTGAGTCACTTGTGAACCTAACAAGGGGCAAGGAGAAGTTGCTAAATGCCATAGTTGGCCAGCAAACCTCTGTTAAGAGCAGAAGGGCTACAGTGGTGTTTGGAGGAACAGAAGGGGTAACGTTGCTGCTTGCTCCAGGCTCCTGCATGGTGTTTGTGTTGTAGGAAGCAGTGGATCTGTGAAGCTGAGATGCTGGGGCAGAAGCACTGAGCACAGCATTCATCAGTGTGAGGTCAGTGAGAACCACGTTGAGCCAATGGACCTGAGCAAGGCCAGGTAAGGGTAAGGTCACATCTCTGTCACAGAACTCAAAAGGCAAGAGGGTAAGAGTAGGAAGGAGAATCATAAAATAGAATAACAGAATATCCCAAGTTGTTAGGGACCAATAAGAATCATCGAGTCCAACTCTTGGCTCCACAAGGACCACTCAAAAAGCAAACTCTAGAGAGTGTTGTCCAAATGCTTCTTGAACTCTGGCAAGCTCAGTGCTGTGACAATAGCCCTGGTGAGCCTGTTCCATGCCCACTACCTTCTTGGTGAAGTACCTTTTCCTGATAACCAATCTGAACAGGAGAGGATCCATCCCTTTTCTGACAACAACCACTGTAATTAGTCTGAGGACAAGGTAGTGAACAAGACTACTGCAGAGCTGATGGGACACTGTCAGCTGATGTTCATCACATTTTGACACTGCTGGAGCAAAAACACATGGAGCAACAACATGCTTAGCCATAGGATCATGCCAGGAGCCAGTGTTCAGACAGAGAACCTCACAGCCTGCACAAAAACAGCAATGATACCAAAGGACTGGTATGACCAAGGCTTAAATCCTACTATTTCTCTCATTCAGTTTTGTCCTCTGTTTGAATAAGCACTGAAAGCTTTGTAAGATGAAGATTTCAGCATACAGTGAATTTCTGAGCAGAGTTGTTACCTGGTGCCTGGGGCAAGAGCAACCCTTGGGACATTTGACAGGATGTAACGTCTGACTTGATGATGGAAGCAAAGAAGTCCTGACAATGGCAGATTTAGTCTTTTGAATTTACTGATAATGCACTCTCCTCCAATAAATCACAATTCTGCTTCACCCACTTAGATGGCTATTCCATATATTGCTGACATATAACAAAATGCAAATCTCCCATAAAAGTAAAAGAAATGTAAATTGTGTTCGGATAAGCAAAGAGGAAATTCAGAATCAAAGCAGATTTTGAACAGATTTAGCTCACCAACCCAAATCTTGGCAATCCATACCCCTAGGGGTCTGGTCCTTTCTCTCATCCCAGCCCTGAGAGGAATCCAGGCAGCAAACAGGGATCCCCAGTGCATGGTTTCCAGAGCTGGCAGCTCAGGCAAATGGTGCAGATGAAAAGAATCCAGTCTGCTTTAATTCATCCCTGGCCCTCAGCCCTCCCTAAATCATCAACCTGTACAGTCAGCCCCAGCCTGCCTGCACATTCATATAAATCAAGCCTGAACAAAATGTTGACAGAAGAGCTGAGTTTTGTGCACTAATTCAAGAAGCAGCCCAGCTGATGGGATGTCAAATCTAAGTGCTTTCTTCCTCCAGCTCCCCATTTCACCTAGCTGCTCCATTCCAGCACAGCCAGCATTCTATAACACAGGGTAAGATGTGATGGGTAGACCCAGGTTGTACAGTCAAAATGCAAAAATCCCCAAATCCCCTCCACACTCTTGCTTTATGAGATGCTGTGCATGACAGATGAGCACTGTGGCAAGGGTCAATGCTATTTCAATGCTCTAATTATAGTGCTGGGGAGACTGGAGGCTGCCAGGATGGATATAGGAATAAAGAATCCTCCTGTGGCACGAGAGCCACTTGTTTTGTTCTTGGTTGCTTAATAGGCCCAGGGACAAATCCTTTGAGGAAGGAAAAGCAACTTTGAGGCTATAATTGAGCCCCAGGAATGCCAAATGTATATATAATTAGACACTTAGGAAAAAGTCAAGGAGCCTTGTGTTTATCGTGCTGGCTCCGTCTCCTGCACTTTTGGCACTGTGGTTTCTCAGCTGAGCCGCAGGCAGTTGCTGGCTGTTAAATAGCCTTCACCAGGACAAGCAGCTGAGGAATCCCTGCTGCTCACTCTGCGCTGTGCTGCCGGTGGGTATTGCTCTTCCAGGGGGCTCAGGCAAGTATATCACTTTATACACACTGTGCTATTCCTCTCTGCTACTTGCTCTATGCTCTTCTCTACTTCACTACAAAGACCTTGCAGGGTTTCTCCTGGGTATTATGGGATTTATAGCAGCACTTCCCACAGTTTTTATGCGCTGATTTTTCCCGGTGTGTGTCTCTGGACAGCTCTGCAGAAGCCTCCAGCAGCACATTTCAGAGCCAGGGAAACGGGGTTCTTGGGGAGGCAGAAGCACTCAGACAGCCCCAGCTCTGTTTCTGCCTTGCAGAGTGGAGTCAGGTGAGCCACTGTGAGCCTGTTGCCTCAGTTTCCCCTTCTGGCAGATGGAAAAAGCAGCACAGAGTCAGGTGGGTGAAATGGTCTTAAGGACTTGGATGAAAATAGCAATTAGAGTATAGCAAGTGTCTCAGAAATCATAGAATCACTTGAGTTGGAAGGGACCCTTAAAGGTCATCTAGTCCAATTCCCCTGTAATTTTTTTTTTTTTTTTTCCTGTAGTTCAAACAATCACACCTGGCATTGAGAAGTTTTCTTTTTCCAAATGTGAGTGATAGGAAATTGCTGGTGTAATGCCAAGTACGGGAGAGTACAGGAGAGGGTGCGAATGCACAGCAGTCCTCCCTCAGTGGTCAGCATGGCTGTTTGGCTTTATTCCACCCTATTTACAAATTATTAAACAGATTGACCACCACTTCATGTTTTGAAAGAAGACAAAGAATCCATTTTTATTACTTTATTAACCTTTTTTTTTTTTTAAATTTAGCCCAGTAATAAAACTACTCAACTGTGTGTTAAAATCTCGATTAAAATTTGCTTTAGCTCCAAGTGCCACACAGAGAAATGCTCCAGTAGTTAGATATCTACATTGGCTTTCTGGTAAAAGCTTTGCTCTGCTATCAGATTCTGTTATGCGGTACATAGATCCCTGCTTTACAGACAGAACCATTTCAGGAGATAGTTTGAAAGCTTTCAGGCTCTCCCAATGATTGCTTTGCTTTTCTTTCACGGCAATTACAGTCCCTTGATTTAATTTCAATGGAAACTTTAGTGTTTTAGACCTTGCCCATGCAGCTGAATGCTCATCTCTGGATCTTATTTCCAGTCCTCAGGAGGACAGGTTTTGATGACCTAGTCTGATTACAGCATCTTTGACAGCTTTAAAGGAATTTGCTCGAGGGAAGGCGACAGCTGCTGCTCTGATGAAGGATTTTTCTGAGCAGGCCTCCCAAGCAAGACGTGTCAGGATGAGACGCAGCCTTCGCTTTTCATCACGACCAACAGGTATGTCTGAAAAAGGTTTTGTGCTCTTCCCTGCATAGGCCAGTGTGGAGAGAGTCTCCATCATAAAAACTGCTTCACCTCCTTCTGTTAAAACTCTGCAGCTTCCCTTACATTTTATGGAAACCAAGGGCCAGGTCATTATTCTTATGCATTGCTGTTTTGGGCAGGCACAGTCTATTCACCAGTATCTGTAGATTTGTAAGGCTCTGGTCTTAAGCAAGACTATGAGCAAATTTTTTTATGATTAATAAAATGATTTGAAGTCTATTAGGCTTTTTTGAATGGAATCAGAATAGACGTACTATGACAGGCTGCTCCTTTAGAGCCTGCCATTCCATTAGTATTGAAAACAATGCAGACAACATTTCAGATCCTTGACCATCCCCTTTGTACCGAAAGGAGTTCTGGACACCTCACAGTGCATGGATCAGGAAAGCTCTATGTGCCTGTCAAAGAGCTACCCACAAACCCAGGAATCTCCATCCTGCTTATATAAAGTGCTTGTATTGAATGGAAGTAAACTAATTGTTTTGCAGTAAATATTCATTACAGTATCTGAAATTACAAAAATGTGTGTATTAATCCTGGAGCAGATGCTTTGTTTATTTGAAGAGAAAAATTTGGTTGCTCCTTTTGGGTGTGTACACTCCTAGGGCCAGAAATGCTACTGTATGGCATACTGGGCAGGACCCAGATTTGGGGAATTCATCCCCAAGGCATCACCAGTCCTGGCTTTGAGCAAAGAAGCTCTCCTGGAAATAGGTGATTTGAAGGACTGAGGACTTCTTAGCACAGTATATTATACTGTTCAGAGCCAGCCCATCTCCTCTACTACATGCTGCCCAAAATCCAGCATTGGGCTGTAAAGTTATGATGACGAAAACCACAAGTGCCACCTGACCATATTCCCCTGCTCTTTCATTCCATATTTTGCTTCTTTAAGTTGCATATCTCTATAAAGGCAGGAAGCAGTGCTGTTTCTGTCTCTTGCAATCTTTGATTTCCTCTTGAACATGACAGAGGTGAAGGTGTCCTTTCTGAGATGTCAGTGGGGCCTCCTTCCTAAGTTAGTTTGAAAAGATCCTCTTCTCTTGTTGTCTCAGATGTGCCTTCTGTAGGTGTGTTAGCTGAAACATTTTGCATCCAAGAAAACTTGTATGCTTAAAGAAAGCATATATTTCTCAATATGATCACCTATTTAAATCAGCACCTGGTTTGCCACCAATCTTTAGTAGCAGCCAAGTCTTTAGCACTTGCTGTCACCATGTGACTGTTCAGTCTGGAGAAGACGAGGCTCAGGGCAGACCTTACTCTCTACAGTACCCTGAAAGGAGGTCGTGGTGAGGTTGGGATTGGCCTCTTATCCCAAGTAACATGAGAATGAGAGCTAATGGCTTTAAGCTGTTCCAGGGGAGGTTCAGGTTGGAAGAATTTATTCTCAGAAAGAGTGGCAATGCATTGGCAAAGGCTGCTCAGGGAGGTGGTGGAGTCACCATCCCTGGAGCTGTTCAAGAAATGTAGAGATGTGGCACTGAGGGACGCTGGTCAGTGGACATGGTGAAGATGAGTTAGGGCTGGACTGGGTGATCTTAATGGTCTTTTCAAGCCTTCGTCACTCTATAAATCTATGACAAGCCTCTCAGCACAGCCCCGTGAGTCCAGGCCAGAGGGGCAGATGAGGGGCTTTGTGATTTAGAAATGAGAAACAGGTATCTTATATCCAGAGACTGCTGGATATGAAGAAAATTCATTTAAAGAAAAGGAAGTGTGAAGGAGACAGATACTTTCTTCTTTCATGTACTGCAAGCAAATTGTATTATTCAGAAGACTATGCTTTGTGTCATTGCACTGTGAGTGCAAAAATGCTAGAAATTCACCAGTTGTAATAAACTAGTGACAGCAGAAAAGCCAGTGGGAATGTGACAGATGAAATTACTTGGCTGTTGGGAAGAAGCCAGTAAAACTATATAGCTCAAGAGAGCAGAGTGCCAACCTTGCAGTCAGATTGTGCCCCTCATACTAATGTGACTTCAACCAGAGGAAAATAGAAATTATTTTTCTAGTCAGACAATAAACTTGATACCTGTGTTTGGGGCTCTACAATTCCTTGCCCCAGCCCCTGTTTCTTATTACTTCACTTAAACAAAGAGTAAATGCTAACAAAATTCCATTTGCTGAAGTATTTTTGTAGAGAAGTAATTAGAAAGGCAGCTTGAAGTTTTATAGCATCCCATACTAATAGCATTTCATTTGGACCATCAAAAATGTCCATTGTGGAAACTGACACCATTTCTCAGATCTACAAATATCTCTGCAGCAAGTGACAGAGTTTGCCAAAATCAGGAGTGTCAGGAAGAGATGTTTCAGTCCTACAGCTTGAGGGCTGCTGAGCTGGAGTCACAAAAGCAGGAGAGGTCTTTTTCTGGACAAGAATGACATCACGTCACTATTATCTTTACTTCAGAGCTGGAATGATTCCTTTGTCTCAGTGTTGTCCAAAAGGGATGTCATTTTTTCCAGCTCTGCAATACACAGGGAGAAATACTAGCCCTAGGTAGGAAGCATAGGAGCATTCCAGTGTCAATATTTGTACCTAGAGATGTTTGCTACAGCAGGTGTGATGTCTGAAAAAGAGAAGGCAAGGCACTGAACAAGATCTGCTTGAGTCAGAGAATGGCCATATAGCCAAAATCATGACAGAACAAGAGTTTAGTTTCAATCCTTCCCCCTTCAGACACTATTAATTCACAAACTCCATAGCTATCCTATGAAGCTTATTTCTTCCTTTTGCATTTTCCTAGCTTTAACAGAAAAAGTATTGTTATTTTCACTTTTTCACTGGGGAAATTGATTGAAAGGCATCATACAGTTGAGATGATGAAAAACACACTGATGAAAGCTCTGCATTAAAATTAAAACTTAAAAAAGACGATTTATTGAAAAAGAACTGATTCTCAGAAACATACTAATTTAGGGCAAGTCATTCCCAGGTCCTGCACCAAATTCCTGATAAGAATGAATGAGAGGGAAAGAAAAAAGTAGAGGAAAGGCTGTGCCTGTTACAAGGCAGCTGGTTTACACCTACAGCCCATTTACAGATCTGGTCTAAACCTAGCAGTGATCAGGGCTGAATCCAATTCTCCAGTAAAAGTATGTTCTGTTCTCAGCAACCCCTTGTGAGGCACCAACTTTGTCCTGACATAAGCAGGTTTCTTGGACACTGCTGCCAACATGCTGAACAATGCTCTGCTAGGAACAAAAATTTTCACTTGCTTATCATCCTTGTCCCAGCTTAAATTGAGATGCAATTGAATCTAAATTTCAGAAGCATTTGCCCAGATTTGGAAATGGTACCAATTACTCTTTGTTCTAAGTACTTGTTTTACTCTGAAAACACTAGCCCCCAGGGCATTGGGATGAGGAGAGAGTCTTACATACTAATTACAAGAAATTAAATCCAGAACAAATATCAGCTTTAATAGACTCTAATATACTTAACGAAAGCGTAAAGTGACTGCCAACAACAGCAGGATATGCTTCTTGTTTTTTGTATTATTCATCATTTGGTATCAGTGTCCAAGCTCCTTCTGATTTGCACATATTTTAATCATTTGGGCTTTTCTTATGCTTCAATCTCTTCTTCTCTCCATTTTTTTCTGTTCTTTCATGTCACTAATCTAATCTAATCCCCCTCCAAGGTGACACCACAAATGGAGCTAAAGAGCATTAACATCAGGGCTTTCAAATCACCTTATGCAGCAGTGCTTGTATCTAGATGCTTTGCAGCTCCCCTGGCTTCTCCCTCCCCACTGCTGTAAGTCCCACTTGCTGCCCTTCTCAAGACCAGTCTGACATTAACAGCTTCCAGGTTTCTAAAATCCATTCAGGACAGACCGTGGCCAGGAGTAGTCAACAGGAGTCTTTTGATGTCACTTGGATTTAGCTAATGCTGCTAATCCCCATTTTAGGCTATATACTGCTGTTATCCTATCCTGATTTCTCCTCTGGCCAGAACTCAATTGGGGAAATGAGGAATCATTACAGAAAGCCCTTACCAACACAACAGAGAGCACAAAGCAATTGTGGCTTAAATAAAGCTCCTGGAGATAATTCTGCTTTTGCTGCTTCTGAGGATTTTGCTTTTCATGCTTTTTGCCTCCATTTTTATTTTATGACAGCTCAGCCATCTACCTGCTAGCAGCGGGTTCCTCCTCACCTGTCTCCTGGCTGCTGGTAGCTAGGCTGCTGCAAGGAGAACTCAATTCCATTCCTTTCTATTGCTAAAATATGATAACACTCAGTTAAAAGCTGACTCAGAACGACCTCACCTACTTCAGCTCTCTCTGTCTCCCACATTCACTATCAGCAGGACTGAGTGATGTGGAAACAGGCAGCCAACAGCAGGTATTAGCATTTGGTTACTTGGTAACTGTTATTCAATCGATACATGCTTTACATTGTAGATCCCAGTGGCAGGATGAGCAGAAAGAAGGAGAAAACCTCAAGTGGAATAAACCTAATGATTTATGGGATATTTCCAAATTCAAAATGCGTGTTGAATCACAAATAATGACTTGCCTGTAATCTCAGGAGCCTAATTATGGAATAGATGTGGAATCGTTCTGTAATTATTTAGAAAGTTTGTTTCAGCAGCACAGAAATTCCCACTCTGTTTACTATACATCATCACAAGTGCACTGTGGCTGTTTGTAAAATCTACCTTGAAAGACAAAATGAATTACAGAGGCAATTTTAGGAAATGGAAACATGGATCCACACTTTTTGCAATTCAGTGGATTCATGCCAGGGATGAATTGAGACCAGGTTCTTCAACAGAGTTAAATCATTTCTAGCCAGTCCCAACAGAGCAGAAACCTCACTGCCCTGCAGTGGGGGCCTTTTCATAATGCAAAATCTACGCATTTTGTTGGGTGTTAGCATCTTTGTCTTAGAGAATGCTCAGCTCAAAAGCAGTATGAGCCCTTGCATGTTGGGTATTTAGAATAGATGCCACAGCCTCAGGAAGATGCTCATCACCCAGAAGTATCTGCTACATTTAGATATACAGCCAGGATTCTGCCTTCAGAAGTAAATAGGAAACTGTAATAGTATAGAACTATAGGAAAATGTAAACTGATTGCTTTCAGTGAAACTGGCTACACACACACCAAGCATTGTAAGACCAACTGTCCATTCATTGTTTTGTCTCCACTGTGTTTCATTTTTCAAACTCCTCAGAAACACCTCATTTTGGAGTGACAAACAAAAGAGGAATTAACAAGACCATTCTGCCACTGAACACACATGGAAATGCATGGTCCCAAGGACTGATTTTTGTCTTGAGATTGGGATTTACGCAGCGCTTTCTTTCCTGGAAGGTCTGAGGTTAGAAAAAGTGCCATATGACACCTCATGGGTGTTCCTCACTTTTCAGCAGTAAATCTGTTCCTCCAGAGGCAGAAAAAGGAAGAAGGAACACGGCTAATGATGCTCTGTGGGGCAGTTCACCTTTTTATTTCCTGATGTGTTCCCTGACTGATGGAAAATCACTCTTGGCAAACACAAAACTTACCTTGCTGCCAAAAGGTGCGTCTCTAAATTATTAATCAAGAGCACACCGAACCACGAAAGGTGGAATATTGAACAAAGGCTCAATTGACACTCTGGAAGTTGAAGAAGATATGGAAGACTCACTTCTAATTTATTTATTCCTTTTCTGTTCTGTTATCCTGATATGCTGCTTCCAGTTACCTCTGCACCCCGCATTGTATGGTATTACGTGATTTTGTTTTCAGATTGTTGGAGATAAAGTTACTTCATTATTAATATACATGCACCATGCATATCCATAAATATTGAATATATACTTGTGTGTATAAACCTCCTGGAAGTGTTAATAGTTAAGATAAACTAAGTCCATTATCAAAATGAGTGACTATTTCTATGACCCTATTTGCAATAAAACCAGATTCAATGATATGAGAAAATTGCTAGGTTTCAAAATAATTGAACCAGACCACACGAATCCCCACAAAGGCATCATTTACAAAGTACTTTGCTTGTCTAAAATATTTATTCCTGCAGAAGGGAATGGAAAAAGAATTCACATGGTTACATAGCTATCCTCTGAGCGTAAAATTGTTTTATCATGTTATGTTTATTTCCTAAACATCTTCCATTGGAGTATTGAGTGAAAATACTGGCTGTGCAGTTAGTTCCTTTGTGTGGACTGTTCATATTTATTCACTGGAAAGTCAATCATGTTTTGTTCAGGCTTGTTTTATTTTTCTGCTGAGCAAACACTTAAGCAATCCTTTTCTTCTAAAAACTCACTTGCACGTATGATGTAAGCCACTCACAGTCGGCACTGCATAGATATTTGACATGTCTGCTTTCTCTCCTATGTAATACAGGAAGTAGTGAAGTTTGTCCTCAGAAGAGGCAATTTACTGATTAAGACTGCAGTGCATTGGTCATGCTTAAGGACTCATCAGTAGTTACAGACATTTTTAGTTTGTCTTACATTAAAAGCCTGGATAGTTTTTTACTATTAAATGGTCACAGAGAAATGCTTCCAAGCAATCTACAGGCAAAGAATTACTCCCAGCAATTATCCACTGAATAAATCTGAATAATGCATACGTTCACAAAAGTCACTATCTATTTGTGAACAATTAGCAGAAAGAAATAGAGGTGACACTCATCAGCTAAATAATTCATTTATGAATTCTTTGTCCGGCTTTAGTTCTGACATATGTTGCATGAAATGACATCAAAGCTTCAAAGCAAAAGGAAATTCTTCCAACTTAAAGCAGTAATTATTTCCACATTGCAACTATTATTTGTTGATTGATTTCAGAAGCTAGCAAAGTTATTTTTTCATGGAGTTTTTCATTTTGTGCATTAAATTGTGTTTTATTCCTAATGTATATCCAATTTTAGGTTGTTAAACTGCAATCAAAAGCACTTAGTAGGAATGAATCTGTCTCTATTATGAGATTTGAACTCCTGACATCTTCATCCACTGGAACATGAGAGCCCAGGTAACTACAAATTATTCAAGCATTTACAACCATTACTATCAATAGAATTAATGCATTGTGGAAAAAGCAGTGAGAACAGTACTATTAAGTGATCATTTTTAACATTTAGATAGCAATCTTTTATGAAAACATTTATAAGATGCCTTATTATGTTTCAATTAAATGAGCAGAAAAATTGTTTACATTTAAGGGGAATGTCTGGAACTGAAAAGAAGAGATTTCTGGAGTTGAGAATTACAATATCCATTGTTTGAGAACAATAGGGAAAAAATAGATAGAACAACTATCTTTTTATGGGGGTTCTCAAGAGAATCTCAAAAAGATTTCAGATAGAATATTTTTAAAAATATGACCTCATTTTCAACAAAATTAGATTCGGTAGAAAAGGCAGGAATAGAGTTTGCCATTCAGGTCTCAAAAAGCTTCTGTGCTCATTTCTACTGTGTGCAGAAGAAGCTACAAAAACTTTTATGTGCCTTGATGGATGACTCTAGTAAAAATGAATGAGAAAATTTGTGTAGAGAAATTGTGAGTGAGATGAATACTAGGCTTTGATTTCCCTCTTCTCACCTCCACCCATTTTTCTGGCCACATTATGCACATAAATTCTTTCTATTAATTAGTAGGAAGTAATTACAACAATGGGAACAAGGAGGAGCCAGAGAAGCTAGGTTTGGAAGGTTTTGTCACCTTTCTGTCTAGGATCTACTCTCAGCAAAGTTTTGAAGAAAGAATTTTCCCTATTGAAAGCTCAGATTAGGTATCTCAAAAATAACTGCTGTGAAACATTTGCAGGACACAACAGAGAGGGGATTTTGAGATCATTTTTCAAGCCCTGTGGCTGTGAGCCAGTTGCAGCATGAGGAAAAGCCCTCCAACACCCCAATGTACAGGAAAGAGAAGGTAAGGTGATTCTCTCCAGGTAGATTTCAGATATGGTGCATTCAGTAAAGTGCCCCAGGCCGGCAAAATGCATCCACCTCCACGCTGACACTGCTTTCACTCCTGGAAAGAACAAGGTTTGAGGACACCATCTCTTACAATCACTGTAATCTCATGCAGAGACTGGTTCCTACTGCCAAGACAAGCTGCATGCCACAGGGTAGGTGTAAAACAGTGTCTTGGTCTGAGCATGCACTGGTGTAACAGATTAAAACACTGGGATCTTTCCTCCCACTCTGCAGCAAAAATTGCCCTTGTGAAAGGAGAAATGCCAGTGTTATTCCATGGAAGATTCCATCTGAGCTGGAAAATAACACAAAACTGTAGTTCCTTAGACAATTCACAGCAAATAAATAGCTCCAGGAAAAGAACAACAACAAAAAAAAGGTTCAAACTTGTGCTTCTTGTGCTTGTAGAGACAATAAACCACCATATTTCAGCAGTCATGGCAGGTAATTCTAGCTGGAAATTGTATATTTAATGATGGCCAGCCTTCAGCATTTGACAACAGGGTATTGAAGCCTGTTGAACGGTAAATCACCTCTCTTCACCATCAATAATCCTATTGTAATATCTATAGAAATGTCTAAAGTTAAAATCTCATTTTATTACTATAATAATGGATCTAATTTGTAAAACATATGAAATGAGGACATAGCTGTACTGGAGGGAGATATATGTGAAGCCACTACATCTATAACTATTTCCTGATGGCTTTTGCCCACATATTTTTGAACAGGAGAAGGGCTGAAATAAATGCCACTTGCATGATTTTGGGGATTGGGTATGGCTTCTAGAAAGGAGACCAACAGATCATGGAAAGGGAATAATCTCCACAAAAAGAATGGTCATGAATTTACATTTATGCATATGGATATGTAGGTGTTAATCCGTTATTTGCTCCATTCAGCCCTTTCCAATCGCCAGGGAAGCCCAGCTTTCCAGCTGCACATCCACTATTATCTCTACATACTATTTTTGGCTGCTGAGTACATTTCAAGCTACGTCATCCTTCCCAAGCCAACACTGGCATGAAGGGCAGAAATTCCTCTCTCCACTCCTCTGTCATCTGTCACAGCTCCCATCCCTTGGTGGCACTGCTGGCTCAGCCCTCCTGCGGAGGGATATCCAGGAGCTTCTCCCCGATCCTCCCTATTTCCTTGAATGAATTGCTTTCCAACTGAAGCTTCATGCAGGAGGCTTCATGTTAGCATCCAGAGTACATGTCCCAAGTATGCCCAGCCCCATCTTCTGATCCTAGTGCAGACCAGCTCCCGGTAAGTAACGTCTTGATGAGTGATAGAGTCCTTGTGCTCAATGCCCAGAGCTTTTCACAGGTGGGTAGTTTATAGCAGCATATATTTTCCAACCTAACACTTTGGTAGGTTTCCAGTTCTTGTCATTGCATGTTGACACTGGATTGCAAGGTGAGGGGAAAATGCATAATATTTTTCTGATGCTGTGTAGCTTTGATTTCCACAGGTTGCTAAAGCCTAGTAAATATCGTAAATGCCAAGTCTTGTTTAAGGTTTTTGCTGGCTAGGTGCTACCCAGCTATCTATCTGTTTAACATTTTTTCTATTCTGAGGTGACATTGCTGAGAGCTTTTTGACAAATCTCATATGGAAAAAAAGTGTCTTGTAGGGTTATGAATCTCTTAAAATATAAGATTTCGTTGACTATGCCACAGGAGGATACATCACAGCAAAAGCTGTGACCACTGCTGGTCTGAGCCGGGCATCTTGTGCTGTGCCTTCCTGAAACTGCTACCTTTTTCAACAAAGTAATTTAACATTCATTATGTCAGAAAGCACGTGTGCATGTGTGTGTGTATGTGTAAGACTACAGCAGAGTGGTCAGGGCACTCACCTGATAGAAGGAGACCCTGTTCTCAGTGACTGCTCCAATGAATATTTAAGCATTTCACATTAAGTATTCATTGGCACAAGGATTGGAGCAGACCTCTTCCACCCCCAAGGGAGCATCCAAACACCAGGCTGCTAGGTCATTCTTTCATTCATTCTTTCTTTCTTTGTCCCAATGAATATTTAATTATTCCAGGCCAAACAAGATAGCTTCAGAGGCAGAGATCGAGATTCCCCACTATACAGGTCTGATGACTAAGGTGTGCATATAGGAGATGTGGGTTTGTATTCCCTTAGACTTAGAAGCTGAATCCAGGTCTCCTGTACTTCGTTGTTTGCCTTCCAGCTTCTGAGTTGCTAGACAAAAAAACCACAGATCTCCACCATTCTGCCCATGGACATGACACAGAGAGGTTATGGATGCTTGTATGACCCTAAGATCACAGAAAACATCCTCACCAGTGATATGCCATGCCAAAATCTAGCTTATTAATTCCTCAAGAGAAATGAAGATGATCCTCACTCCATGGCAGTTCCTGCTGTGTGCGTTATATGCCTTCCAGTTCAGTGGCCCAGCAGCTGTGAATGCTATTTTTAAACATAATTGTCTTGTGAATTATGTAGGCAGCATAAGTATTCTCTGGAAATCCATTCTGGTAAGCTTGATCTGCCCAGCAATGTCACCCCTAAATCCCTCTCTAGCTCCATCCCATAGTGGCATCTCTTCCAAGGCCAATGTGATCAGCAGGTGTTCGGTCATAGGAATATCTAGTATGTGATGCACTGGGAAAACTACAGGTTTTTCATTGAGTAGGAAAAAGACAAATGAGGATAAAGCAGAGCAGGGAAAATCCACAGCAGAAACAAAGAAAACATCTAGGAAATAATATTTTTTCTTGAGCAGAAGGAAATGAAGAGGTGTAAATGAAGGTGTGTAGAGAAGAGTTATAGAGAAAACAACTTTATCTTAAAAATAAAATGTGCAGAGTCTCTGCCACCCACTTATGTCCTCAAAAAGTAAAAAATTAGCCATCTGTTGCTCCCCTTCCTGACAACAGTGGATGTATCTGAACTGAGATGCTTTGGATTCATTTTGGAGTTTGACGTTAGGAGCATTCTGGGTGAGAATGAGGGATTTTTTTATTATTATTTCAGCTCTGTTTTTTGTCATTTGGCAGAACCCACAGCAACCTGATTTCATTATCAAAGACTGAGTGTGGCTTCTAAGCAAAAAATAGAACAGCAACACAATTGTGATATCGAAATGCAAACAATTACCTTCTCATACCCAACGGGATGGTGTCCAAACACAAGATTGCTGAATAGCTACAGTTGTTGAAATGGCAACACTGCATCCAAAACAGAGCTGCTCATCTCAGAAAAGCACTTCAAAAGATGCTTCCAATTCATAAATCATACATTTCAAATCATATTTCTGTTCTTCTGCTCCAGTCTGTTGAGCAGCCACCTTC
Source organism: Tympanuchus pallidicinctus (assembly GCF_026119805.1). NCBI lineage: Eukaryota > Metazoa > Chordata > Aves > Galliformes > Phasianidae > Tympanuchus > Tympanuchus pallidicinctus. The sequence goes on from NW_026294747.1 coordinate 50,554,987, forward strand.
AATAGCACAGAGAAATCCTTTCTGAACACTTTTCTGTCTGTTACTTTAAATAAGATTTTTCCTGAGAAGACAACTTTAAAGTATTGAAGATATTTGACAGTGAATGAATGTCTATATTGCCTTATTATAATTTAAGTTATAAGTATTACAGTGATCTAACTGTAAACGTCACATCAGATGTGTTCTATATCATGCTCTTTGAGGGACATAGTAAAAATACAGGCACAAAACCTCAGAATTTCACTCAAAATTCATTACTCCAGCTTGAAAGCCTTGTTTTGTGTTTTGATCAACTCTTTAGACAGATGACAGTAGCTGCCCTCCTTCAATACTGAGGAAAAGGCCACCCGTGGACCAGGCTGCGGGGGAAAAGAGGAAAGCAGAGAGAAGGGTTCGATTTCGTGAGCCAGAAGAAGTCATTGAACATGGTATGTTCAAATTATTAGACTTCTGCCATGACTTGTCCTGTTCTTAATGTTCATCCTGTCTGTCACATCATCCTCCCCCTCTGCTTGTTTTATCTGTTATTTTGAGCCCCTCACAGAACAGAGGACAGATATCTTTTGCAATGCGCTCTACAGAAGTGCATCTGGTCCATCTGTGTGTCTGTCCTGGAGGAGAAAGTCATCCTCAGGCTGTTCTCATGGTGAACTGCCCCCTTTTGCAGGGACCATTGCAGACTGCGGGCTTAGCTGAGCATCACCCCAGAACGATGCCTTCATTCACAGAAAAGGATCTCAACCAAATTTAAACATGGTTATGTAAATCTGTGTAACTAGGATGCAATACTGCACAGGGAGCTCATTTTCCATGTTTTTGAGTAGTTTTCATGCCAAAAGACAGAAGAGAAATGTTCTGAGCCCAGCCAGCCAGGGTTAAAAATCAGCCAGGACATAGCTGCATCTGCAAAGGAGAGTACCCAAGGAACAAAACAACTAACCCAGCCACTGCACTTTCATTTGTGAGTCAAAACAACAGACTGCAGGTAGATCAACTGAGCCTGACCTCAGGCTGATGTCTAGCTCAAGGATCCAGTTTACACTTATGCGCAAGCTATATACAACTCATAATCAAATAAGAATTGTTACCTTATTCTGCATTTCACAAACAGACCCAGCTAAGAAAAATGTGTTTATTGCTAAAGAGCTAAAATACTGCTAAAGAGCTAAAATTGTAATGTTTTGATATATCAACTAGCAAAAACACAGGTGACAAATTTCTGTCAACCACCTGTTTGGACAGCTACTCAGCTTCTAAAAACAAGACTTGGCATCCATTTGTTGTGTTTGCATACAGACCTCTTGCTGGCTTAAAAGTATGCTATATCTGGTGCCTTCTAGTGCAGAAGTGAAAGCTGTTTCTTGATAAGGCTGTTGACACACAGCCTGGGCTTTCCTTTCCAAACTGAACTCACAAATCAGTGAGTCAGCCTTAAATCCTTCAAGGCACATTTAGATGTGCATGACTAGGATTTTTATGCTTTTTTTTTTAAAAAAAAAAAAAAAAACAGGGTATAAGACCTCTTCAGCTCCCTACCAGAGCCTGTTCTTCCCTCCCACCCCCCCCCCAAAAAAAACACAAAAAAAAAAAAATTAAAAAAAAAAAAATCAACATTTGGCACCCCGCAATCAGCCCAACTTGGGCTGAAGTATTGTCTCCCACTGCCTCTGACATCAGCACAGCTGTGCCTGAGCTGCAGAGAGTTGCAAGGACAAAGATACTGTCTCTTTTTCATGGAGAGAGGAAAAAAAAAAAGTTCCAACCCATAGTTTATGTTCTGTGTTACAAATAGCCTATGGTTTAGAAGGATGTATGGGGTTCGCCCATACAACATTATTACTGTCAAGATGAAAGTTTTTCCATACTTGGGCCTTTTCATGCTGGATTGCATCTGAGTCTCAGCTGCCAAGCAGAGGCAGTTCCAGGATAGCAGATGAAGATTGTGTCTTACAGCAGGGTTTATTTTCTAAACCTCATTCTTCTCTCAACTTCTGGTCTATCTCACTTCCCTCCTATAAACAATGCAGAGTAGGAAGAGTTTAGGTGTTTTGTGGGTTTTTTTTTGTGTGTGTGTGGTTTTTTTTTTTTTGGTTTTTTTTTTTTTTTTTTTTTTTTTTGAGAGAGAGAGAGACCTGACTCTTGAATTCACGTAACAGCAGAAATCTCTACCTGTGAAATCATTTTTTTCCCCCTCACCTTCCTGAAGCGCATACAGACAGTATGCATACAGACCTCTTGCTGGCTTAAAAGTACGCTATATCTGGTGCCTTCTAGTGCAGAAGTGAAAGCTGTTTCTTGATAAGGTTGTTGACACGTATGTTTGCATGGAGCAGGTAAATCCTCAACTGGCATAAGTGCATTCAGCAAGATATTGCCCAGTGTCTGTAAGGCAGTGGATAATTGCAGACACACTATCCACTGTGTCTACCTCTGCAGACAAGAGATGCCCTCTTTCCAGACATCTAAGAATGTCTTTGTTCTGTTTTCTAGTTATTTCCTGCTGTGACTACGTAGTGGGTAAGTCAAAGTTTCATATTCTAACTTCGAGCCATCCACAGCACTAACCTGAGTTTGCTTTGCAGCTGTGGGAGCACACTCTGTAAATAGACCCTCCACATATGAACCATTTCAAACTGTCAGCAGCTGTTGTTTTTTTCTTTCTCAGCATATAAAGCACAAGGTGTTGATAAGGTCAGGTGCAGTATTTTAAACAAGTCCTCAAGTAAGACAAATAGTGGAAACAAAAATGAAATCCCTGAAGCTATTTTTAATTTAAATATAATTAATATATTTTATGGCAATGAAATAGGTACAGGTTTTTCACAAAGATATGGAAGGAAAGCACCCCAAGCAAAAGAGTAGTTCACCCTGCTGACTTTCTTATGTGGGGAAGAGACAGTTCATTTATACAGCAGCAGCATGGTAGAAATAATAAAAATAATGTTTTTTCCTTTTTGTTTGCAAGGATGTTTGAGGCCAACCAGCCTCAGAGACCCACAAGGAAATGCGTGTACCTGGATGTTATTAAGATGTTGATCACTGCTAGAAGACTTGGCCAATATCCAGTCCTTTCTGTATGCAGTACAGTAAGAGGGGAAAGAGTACAGATATGCACATACATATACAAACACACGGAGCCATAGCACTGGGAGGCCAGAAGGAAGCAAATGTTATCACATCCTCCAACTGCCGCAGTTGCCCAGGAAGAGGGTTTGTACACTCATACGAACAGTAGCATCAGCTGAGGGAGTTACTGGGCTAGGAACAAGATTCTATGGGGAGGAAGGAGCTTGAACAGACTCAACAACCAGCAGGCAGCACAGAAATATACAGCCAATACAGGATGTGAAACAAAACCTCCTGTATGATGGTCCAGTGCTTTTCACACAGACAATTTTCTTTTATGTTATGTGTACAGGCACACGGCTAGGGCTGAACGTGCTGTTCAAACAAACAATATAACAAATTAAAGCTGATTTTCTATTTGTAACTTATAATTTGCACTCAAGCACACTTCTGTAGCAGTGAACATAGTTATGTGAGCATAGCTCATCACTCTTTTCTTTTTGGACTAAGCATATTCCTGTATTGAGAAGATATAATGAAAAGCCAAGTTTACATTTTAAGCAATCCTAAAATTTGACTTGGAAAGTAACTTTCACAAGAAGGAAAATTATTTTGAGTACTCAATAGAAAAGGGCTGATGTAAAAAACCATTGAGGATTACAGAAAAGTTTCACCCTTACAAAATATACTCATCAGGCAGGCCCTGTGCTTTGGAAATTTCATGTGCTTCACACTCAGTCAAGAGCTATATTGTGTAGTCCGGAAGATCTCAGCACTAAGATGGATCCCCAGAGGACACCATTCATCACAGTCTTCCTGGCCAAACATTTCCATATAAACCATCCATAGAATAATACCAAATAATCAAATTTATAAAAATTGAGGACTGTTTATGGATAATTTGCAAAATAGAAAGAAAGGCAAAATTCAAATGAATACATTATTTGCTACAAATAATTCACTCAGGTCTACTGTGGGACATTGATTTGGCTTCTAGAAGCTATAAAATGACTGCCTATTAACATTTTACCTTTTCCCAATACACTTTTTGATATATTGTTATGCGTTTCTGCTTGGTTTTACGACTTTTACCTTCCTCTCTGTACATCTGAATGACAATTTAATGGACTGCTGTGTATACCAGGGCTGGTAGTAGAAGCTAATTTAAATATGTTATAGCTAATGCTGGTTCTTTAGCCATAATAATCCACAAGTTTTATCTTCTTATTGATTATGTGCATATGGCAGGAAAATAGCTGCACATTCCGAGTTTCTGTTCAGGCATGAATTTGGTTTTATGCTGTATGTTTAATATCAAAGTGCTTTATAAAATAATACTAATGGTGCAATGACCACACAGTCAAACAGAGCTACCTGACTTGAATCAAACTGGATACACACATAAGAGCTGAGGCATCTCTAAAGAGCTTTGTGAGCATCAGCAAGCTAAACGTAGCCCATTGATTTCCACACATGTACTATACCTGACCTACAGCACTTTAAACATCTCTGAATTATATTTTAACAGGCAAGAAAAATGTTTACAGTATCCTTCCATTTAAGAGCAAATGCTGAGGATTTCTAGTATAATTAGTACACCTAGCATTTACAGAGAGGTTAAGCCTGCCAGACTTTCTGAGTGTGCTTCTCACCAAATAGAGCCTCTTCTCAGCTCTTACTGTAATTAGCAGGGATACAAAACAGCCCGAATAACAAGAGAAAAAGACAGAAATCTAGACCCTCTCTTTTCACTGAACATTTGTGAGCATTAAATAATTAGGTGAGATAGCTTAATATTCTCCTAGTATTTAACCTAACATTTAGCTTAAAGGCATAAAAAAAATAATTGCTGGAAGGAAATTTGAGATTATGCATTAGCTATGGTAATCCTTTTCTTATTGTATATAATTAAACTCTTTAAATGCACCATTAGATCTTTTATACTCACCAGCCTGCATCAGGAGTGTAACCCTCTATCACTTAACTAATGCCTACAGAAGGACTCAATGCCAGGGCCCCATGTACCCTGTTGTTCCCAGAAAAGGGGGGCAATGGCATCAGTTGGGCATCACATTTGGGAAGTGTAATAATGCTGAAATAATGCTGCTTTCTGTTTCCTCCTTACCTGTTTCTAGTACATGACAGGTCATCACCTGGATTGCCTATGCTCCTGGGGCTATCATTCTGTGTGGTACTGATCCTGGCTGCAAGTCTCTTCTACGCCAGCATGAAACAAGATACCAAAGTCCTGGAGGAGTTTCAATCCCGACTTGTTATCTTCTTTCTTCAGATAAGACACATCGCTCATAAATGCTGGACTTGGTTTACAAGGTAGTAGCGATGTCCTCCATTTGCAGGAAGGCAGCATTGATAACCACCACATGTCAGAGTGAATGTCCCAGCCCACATTTAAGGAACACATGAGTATCCACCTCGAAGAGCAAAAAAAAAAAAAAAAACAAAAACAAACACCACCCATTTTGTGCACTTTCTAGTATCTACTTTTTTTTTTTTTTTTAATATTTCTGAATGATTGTAGTAGCACTACGAGGTCCCACCAAACTGATGCTCCATTATCCTTAACAGCAAACGAGGGTCTGAATTTTGTCCCCCGAAGAGATTATGAACTGCTGCTATGAGGAGCAAGGCCAAAGAGAAATTTATTGACCTGTGCACGCAGAAGCACATTGAAAGAATTCTCCCGAGTCTCAGGTCAAAGAATTAAATACCAAACCATTTTTCTCCTCAAGCCTCCTAAGAACTAGTCCGCAAAATTTAACATAAAGCTGAACTACTGCACAAACACTGCTCTGGTGGCCAAAGTCTTGGCAAGCTGCTATATTTATATACCTGAAATGATTGCTAGTAGAATATCAGCAAATGGTTTTCTCATTTCCCTTTATGCTCCCTCCCCCCCGTGGGCAAAAGCAGTTTTTTAATGTTTCACTTGACTCCCAGGTGTGAAAAATAACATGAATAGTCATTTAAATACTAAACAGTGCAATTGCCTAACACAATACAGAGCAGCATTGAATCCCAAGTTAATTACCAAATCAGAACTTAATCCTCTAGGTTTGATTCCGTTCATAAACCCAAAATTTATGGTTGTATTTATCTTCAGTGGAAGCTTTCACATTTATGCCTGCATGTTTAATGGTATTATAGACTGTTCACGAAGGTGTTTGGTCAAAGCCCTGTTATCCTCTGTTGTAGTACCATACAGTGCCTCTCTCTGGAGGGAACCAAGCATATGCAATCTTATGAGCTTCAGCTATGTTTTGTTCTTAGAATCACAGAACTGCTCAGGTTGGAAAAGACCTTCAAGATGAAGTCAACCACAGACAGAAACAGCATGATTATTTTCCAGGCCCTAGGTTCTTGTCAAGTAATACTTGATACATGTATAAGGGTGATGGTGACAGCAGAGCCCATAAAAGCTGTAGAAAAGAAAGAAAACTGTGGAGAAGAGGGAAGAGATGTCCACAAGACCTTGGCTTTAACTCCTCCACCACAGTAATGCACCAAAAAGAAAAAGCTTTATTCCTAATTGACTTTCAAAAAAAAAAAAAAAAAAAAAAAAGCAAGCTTATCCAGGCAGCCCAAAAATTTAAACCAGACAGAAGGTAGAAGAAAACCAATTAACAGAGCCTTCACATAGAGCAGAGTGGCAAGTTGACAAATAACGAGTACCAAAAAATATATATATATTTGTAGCTATTAAGAACTGACTTGGGCAGATATTCTCATGCTGTGAAGGCAGAAGCAATTGCATCTGGGGAGCTGCTGGTCTGGAACACAGAGGGCACTGCAGGAGCATTTGGCTCAGTGACTCTATGCAAAAGACTCATGCACTCCAGCTCACAGGGTAAGTCCCCTGCGGCTTCCCTGCCTTCCCTCCACTCACCCCACTGTTGGGATAATAAAGAAGCAGTTTTAAACTTGTGTAAACTTGTGGCTTTTCCTGAAGAGTCAGTTCCTACACTGCAAGCTGTGGTATATTGCAATATAGAAAGGCAAGGTCTGGCTTGACAGGAGCTGGGTCACTTTGAGAAGGAGAACAGTACCGCAAACCTCTTGTGTGCTTTCACCTGGTTTCAGTAACTTGAAAAAAAAACAAAAAACCAAAGGGATAAAATTAACCAGGAACTCTTTTTAGGACTGCAAGAGATGATAGGAAATTCATATGCATGTTCATATGCATGGGGCCCACCTTCTTCTAGCCATGCTTGAGGTGGAAAATAACCACGCTGACCTCGCTGTGTCCAAGTTTATCAGTGTGAGAGGCCCACCCTGAGAATGGCTATCACAACCAGGTTGTCAAGGGAAATTAAGCAGGGGAACAGCTATTCCTAGCTCTGGCTGGTACAGCTTTGGGTACAGGCAATATCAGCACTTGAGTTGCCTGCAGCCTCCCGAAGTTTTTGGGAAGCTTCCTGGGCCAGGATTCTTTGCTGCAATCCAGTCAGGTATTTGGCAAAATGCAGAGAGCCAAAATAATGCATTGTAGAGTACCACCAAAGAGCCAGAAACAAAAGCTAAGATCTGTCCCTGGGAGAGCAGTGACCTTTTACAGCTGAAGAATCTGCAGCTGAGAAAGCCAGTGCCTCTGTGCAAGTGAATGAAGCAAGTCAATAGCCAGAATGGAAATAGAAGTAAAAATCATGACCTCTGGGCCTGCCTTTAATTACCAGTGCACAACTCCACTGTAGACTTACCTGTTTTATTTTCTCCTCACAGTGAAGCACTTGTACCCTCCAACCATTACACACAGCACCCTTCTCACGCTCTGCTCTTTATCCATCACACATCTATGCATACTGCTGTGAGCTGGATAGGATTTCTCCTTGCTCTTGCTCAACACTACTTTCTTAGGTGTGACACCTTGGTGAGTTTGAAGGAGATGACCTCTGAATTTATACAGATTGGGTTGTGTTGGTTACTGTTTCCCTTGCAGGCTGTGCTGGGTAATGTTTTCCTCCAGTAAGACTCCTGAGAATTGCTTTATAAAGTGGAAAACAAAAGGAGAGGACTACACAGTTTGTAATAAATAATCAGAAGTGTTAACATGAATTCACTGTGGTGCCAACATGAAGACTAACTAAAAGCCAGCTATCTGAGCAATTGTCTAGTCTAGCTTGGAAGTGTCTTTTTTTTTTTTTTTTTGCCTCAAATTGCAGAGAGGAGGGACATACTTTCACAGCAAGTTTTGAAGAAGGCTGCAAGAAAGCAAGCTTACCATGAGCATTGTCTGGATTGGCAAAAACCCAAGGGACAGAAGAGAGCACAGAGTTCTGCCCTTAGGCCTGTTTTCATACACAGAAGTGCTCCCTATTATCCCCTATGCAATGGGAGTTAAATTCATGCATAGCAGGAATCAGCAGAAGGTAGTGTTGTTTTGACAGTGTGCAGCGCATTCCTGCAGCAAAAACAGAAGGCAGCTGCCAGCACCCTCTTCAGGCAGGCTCACCCCATCAGCACCACCTGATTGCACTAGCTGGCATAGCCATACCCATATGATTACAAGGAGGTAGAAAAGCACACAGTGAGATGACACTTGATTTTTTTTTTTTTTTCCATTAACCTCTAACACACTTTGCATTCACATTTACAGCCCCAAAGTCTGCTCCTAGTTCTACTCTATTACTTCACCTCTCCAGCACTGAGTCTCGAAACAAGGAGCGCAAGCAGTCTGTGGCAGCATTTTCAGTTGTTTCTGCCTTTCACCACTTCAAAGTAAGCAGAAGGTCAACAGCATGTGGCTACAAAAAAAAAAAAAAAAAAAATTGCAGCTACCTTAAGAAATAACTGAGGAGCCACCAAGATAATGGAATGGACTCCTTTATTTCTTTCTCCACAGTGGCTGTTGGGATTATTTAGTCTCACTTCTGGAAAGAAAGGCTGCTGTTACAGAAATTAGTCAGTTGACAATTAGAAAATGAACCCCCCATGCAACCTGCAGTAGCTCTGTACACTTGTTAACAAGCTGACCTTCAGCAACACCCTGACACTGGATTATCTTCTCCTTGCTTTCTATAGTATTAGAGTTCATTGCTGGAAGATGGTGGAAGGGCTCAGTTTAGGAGATTGGTCATGTCCTTGACCATGGGAGCTGCAGCAAGGAGATTCCAGGGAATGAGCGCACTGACCAGGGTGCCTCCATATTTTTTATTTTTATTTTTTTAAACAAATTTCAATTCCCCTTCAAAAAAAACAGGCACAGAAATATAACTTTTCAAATAGTTTATTTGTATATATCAACAAATCATAAAAAGCCAATGCACTGTCCAGCAAAAAGCATCAATATATAAAACACACTTGCTATCAGTTATACTTGAGTACACCACTTACACTGAACCCAGTCCAGCTCCCTACTAAAGCCAAAGGAAACACTGTCAATGACTCCATTAGCAAAAGGATTGGACTTTCAATTTCTATTTGCCAGGTGTTTACAAATGCTTGCATTAAAATTATACTAGTACAAAGTTCCCCCTTTGAGACTGTATCAAAACAACAATAAATTTAACTCCAATTCTGTTTCTGTCAAATGCATGCAATTAATGTTCCAAATCAGCACTTATTACACTGCAGAAGAGCATACAAAGCATGAAAAACAATATTCAAAACAGAGCAAGCTCTACCCTCAGCTTGTGTGGGCTGGCACAGCTCCAGCAAGGCTTACAAAGCTAAGCTGCGTACACCAGCTAAAGATCTGTCCCAATCCTACTTTCAGCAGTTAAACAAATTGTCAAGATCTGGAGACCTCAAAAACAAATTATGAAAACCTGAGTGTTCCAAGCTGAGGCTGAATCTGGAATTAGCACTGTCAGCCCAGGCTCTGCCACACTGGATCCCTCACGTCACAGCCCGAATGCCGAAATCCCTCACAGGAAGAATACTAACAGTTCTCATTATCTATTTTTATTCTGACTTACAGCACTCTACCCCCTTTAGCTGTCCTTGTTCCTGATAGGAAGAGATACAAGAAACAAGGCCTGATTAGCCTGGTGGCAATAAAACTCTAATGTTTCCAAGAATGTTTTTAGAGAAGAAAGGATTCATGGGAAGGAGATGTCAGTGGAACTAGATTATTACTTTTCTTTGTAAACCTGCAAAAACCTTTTAGCAGCACACTTTAGATCATGATATATTCATTTCTCAAGAAAGCTGAAAAAGAGCAGTAGTTGTATTCAGGGATCATTTGAGAAAAATCTCTAGTGGCACCAATTTACTGTGGATGTGGTCCCACTGCAGTGGTCTTGTAGTCATTCACCAAAGAACTGCTTACATCTCCTAAAAAACATTCATTTGAGGAGACTGTCAGCATCTTTAGAAACCAAATGGTGATCACATTGAACAATGAGGATTTAAATTATTGCAGTGGTTAATCAACATCAAGATCCAGTGTGCTACAGAAGGATGTGCTGTATCTCAGACACAAACTGTTGCACTTTGCAGTGTTAAACAAGAAAAAAAAAAATTCCTTCTGCTGTGGGACTGAATGAGTGAAGTGTTCTGTTCCGTGTTATGCCGTATACCATGACAGGATTTTCAAACATCTCCCTGCTGTAAAATCTATGGATTATCATCCCACTCATCTGATTCCACCAGGTTGCTTAAGGGAATGCTGGCACCAATCTTGGTAATCCTTTAGAGCAAGGTGTCAGCCAAATCAGGCCTGGCTTGTGTAAAAGGAAGGGCTTGGCACCAAACCTTGAGGTTTCCAAATGAGAATAGCAAAAAGCTGAAGTGCTTTTTATTTCTCTAACAAATGGAAAAGTCTGCCATAGGAGCTGCAATTTCTCTTACATTCTAAATAGTGTTCAGAAGCTGTACACAAACTGGAGTCAAACATGCACAAATCTGGGGGGAAAGGAGTGGAAAATAACGACTTTCACCACAAGGTCATATATCCACTTATGTAAGAAATCATCCAAGGAGTCAACAGCAATGATGGATCTTCATTCCTACCTCCTGGCAGGGCATCTCCACCCTCTCTTTACACCATAGACAGGTGGAAAAGAGGAACAAAAATACCTCACATTGCGTTCCCACCATAAACAAGTAATTCAAGCTATTTTGGCCAATTGCTCTCACTGCCAGGTACTTTATCTCCTTGATAAACACCATCACCACTAAAGTGTCATTTTCTATGACTTTCAAACCAGGCAGAAAAATTCTAACAGGAAGACTCCCCAGGCAGTAGGGAAGCTAAAGCTGTGCCTTGCAGCTCCTTGCCCATGGGGAGTGCTGGCAGTGACTGCTACAGCCCTTCTAATACTTGCTCAGTGCTACCTACAACCGCTATGATATACAATATTAGGAGTAACACAAACTTTCATGTCTAAAGAACCACCATTGCTGCTGTTTTTGGTGAAGTAATAAATAAGCATTATTTGACTAATCTAAACAGCTAATCTCACTGCCTTTGGGTTTCTATGTCCATTTTCTAGGAACAAGGAACTGAATTTAAAAATCCAAGGAAGTTAAGAGTTAAGTCGTAAATCCTTATGCTATCTGTGAAAATAGAATTTAAGCTTTTACAGATATTGCATGTAACAGCCAAAAGAACTGAATACCACTTCAAGCAACTATAGCAGGTATGAGAGGTAGAAAGGTTTAAGCACTCAGGTAAATACATTCACATTAAGCTATGTTTGCAGTATCAGTTCAATTCTACTCTTTGGCACGGACTACAGAAACAACAAAAGAAAGTGTGGTTATATAAATACTCCTCCAGTAACAGAATGGAAAAATGCTATCATTTACATCCCTGCCTTGAAATAAGCAGTACTAGCTATCTATTAAGTAAACTGCTGTCTAACCTCTCAGAAAAAAAAACATTTAGAGAGTACAGTTGCTTTCTTCCCTTTTTATGCCAAGAGCGCATCAAAGTGCTGCATTTTGTAAAGCTGTTATATTCAGAAGTTGAGTGGAAGGCTGTCACTTCAAAAAAAAAAAAACAAAAAAACCAGAAGAACTCTTAGGTTTATATCTGTTCATTGTAAAGAACAAAGATACAAGTGTATACTTCACGGGATGATGACAATAAACAGAAATAATTCTAATACCATTCCAGTACTCATGAAGCTATGTGAGCATTTTCTTGTTTAATGTAGGTGTGTAAAAACATTATTCTCCATGATTCCCTAAGCTCAAAGATAGAATGTTTCTTATCTCCAAAGAAAACATTCCATAGAGATAAAAATGACTACTTCAATCAGTAAGGGAAATGGTCTAAGATGCAAATTTAGGATCTGTATACAGATAATTCCCATTAGTTCAAGGATGTACACACCCAGGCCACTGATTTAGAGAAAAAAAAGACAACAGTTTTATCAAAATCCAGATCGGTTTGTCACAAAAAAACTATGAATTTGACCAGCAAATGACTGCTAGATTTCTGTAGAATTTAGATTTTAAACAACAAAAGTGACTTCACATACAATATGTTTGAGGTGAGATCTTCAGAGAATGGGGATGACGAAAGCCACATTCACCAACACCTGGTTTGTATGGGCTGCCTTGCACTGAATGTTGTGCAGGAGACATCAGCTCCGAGTCTGCACATTTTATACTTCATTTTCTAAGACCCATCACAGAGACTGATGTGTATTTGACACTGTGCAGAAACCCTGCCTCCAGCATAAAGATTAAATGATGGCCCATGGCTCACACTTCCCTAAGAAGGAGACCCCAGATTCTATATCTACACCAGGCTGAAGAGACGTGTACTCATACTTCTACTCCTCCATGGAAGCCTCCAGCCACCAACCTAAGGACTAAAATACACAAGGTGAAAACACAGTTTGGATTAATACATGACAAATACTAAAAGATTCTGGAGTACAAACGAAGGTGAAGCATGGCTTCATATCTTACTGCTGAATGCCTTCATGTGTACAAGGGAGGGTGTCCTCCCTCAGTTTGTTTTGCATTTCATGTGCAAGTCACTGTACCCCCAAGAACTCAGAACACAAGTTAGCTTGTCCAGTATAGCCCTCTATTTCAGCAAAGAACACAGCCAAGGACATTTTCACCCACTATTCATACTGGAAGCAACATGCTAAAGCAAAGACCTGCTTGAGCTTCTTTGGTGAAGAAAGTGTGTTTCCAAATTAATTTTCCTATCTAGATTCCTACTTCTACATAACTGTATCTGAAATATGTCTTCATTTTTGTCATCTGATCTTCTCTTCCAAAGAGAATGACTGGTTCCAAAAAACATTCTGGCTGTTTTAAGCCAGTGCTGTATTTCAGAATTACCTATTTGGCAAAAGAGGTGAGACTCCTCTCAGGATATGTTCTGTTCGCTGTCTACATGTTTGTACTTAAAATGCGAAGGAATTAACAACAGGGCTACGTCCATGCCAAGTCACCAGTTCTTCCAGGAGCCCATGGTGCAAAATTCCTGATCCTTGGGTAAAATGGTCTTTTGCTAAAGCACTAAAAATCATACAATGTGTGCTCTTTTTCCTCTGTAGCTCTACTCCCATCCTAAATACTACCTATATTAAAATCAGCAGCATTTTACATAGGGAGGGATGGTCTTGAAAGGAAATCTGACTTTGTTCTTACCAGAACTAATACACCATAACATCAGGACATTACCCAGAGACTGGGGAGGAGTTAAAACACCTCTCAAAACCCCTATTAGAAACACACTTCACCCCTTCAAAGATTGTGCACTGGCCACTCTGCTCACATCCTATTCACACGCCGATATCATAACCTGTATGTTATTACACAGACTCCAATACTAGTAAGAAAAAGGCAGTGTCAAAAGTTAAAGCAATCTAACAACTACTCCAAACCAAGCTGCACATGCTCATATCACAGTAGAGCAAAGGAAGTGTTTGTGTAATTTGTCTGTGTACATTGTACATACACTATTTCCCTGACACTGAATGCTTCCATAAACAAGATCTATCTATTCAAGCATCCATCACCACTTGTTACAATAACCATTTTTATAAGGGACCATAGAAACACTGCCATGGCACACACATCCTTCAGTTCTTGAAGTAAATCATCAGGCTCTTATCTTTGTGATTTCTACTGAAAGTTCACAGCTGAAAGATTCCTCATGAATTAGCAGGACAGGACATTGTGAGCATTTGTGCCCTATTCCAAAAGTTAGCCTCAGTTGTTTCCTCATTATATAATAATAATGAGGATTGAGCTAAAAGTCCAGCCAACGTGTTGTAGACCAGATTTTTCTAACCCAACATGCACCACTGGCAGGGAACTGGCAGGGAAGTTAACCACAGATGGTAGCCAGAACTTGGAGAACATATTCAACATAATAGAATAATTATTTGACAGCACTCTAGTGTCTCAGAAGCAGTATCCATTTGTCTTTCATTATCTAAGGTTCACTCTTTCTTACTAGCAATTTAAACAAGTTGAAATGAAGACTTTCTGACTATAGCTTTATCATCATAGGGAACACAGCAAGTAAACTACAGCAGTATACAAACATCCCAGCTTTGCTATGGGCAGCAACAGGTGGGCTGCATAAGTAAATGTCACAAAGATTTTTTTCCCCCCCCTCTTCCATCACATGATAATAAATATAAATACCATGCAAAGATCTAGTTCTTTAAATACACCTCTTGGTAGAGTGTTCCCAGACACCTTCTTTTGGATAGCAAAATAGAGAAAGGCAAAATAGACAAAGCACTGAAATACCACAGAAAGGCAACATTTGATTAATACAAAATCCTACTACAGTTAAATGGACAGTTTGACTATAAAGGACTAAAAGCAGAGGTTAGAATGGTATGAAAGAGGTCTTCTATATGTAGATAAGAAGATGTAAATAATGTCGATATTCTAACACATTTTCAGTTGATGGCCTGAGTGTCTAAGGTTTCAGAGAAGAGTTTGCAGAAAGCTAAATGCAATCAAAAAAGCTAAAGCAAGTCCAATAACTGCACCCTTCCTCCCTTTGGCTCAGAGAAAGAGCTGATCACCAGCCCAGGGGCTTCCTTCAACACCAGCTTTACCAATATAAGCATCACTGATGCTCACAAACTGGGTGCTAGCCTCACTCTACCCAGTCACGTGAAACTGATGGCACATGAGGCTCAAAGTCTCTTTTTAGTTTACCAGCAAACCCCAGCAACCAAGATGCTCACACACATGGGCACTGAAATGGAAGTAGGGGTAGAAGAATTCACCCAGGTGAATGAAATAGAGGAGGTTGAACTTTTATGACAGAGTTTACAGGTGACTCTTGTGGGGACTTCCAGAATTTTTTCTTTCCTATTGACTTTTCCTTGGTGGTAGAATTGCAGCAGTCCCAGATGTTCAAAGTTACATAGCAATGAAGATCACGTTGGTGAGATAGTGTCAAAGCGATAAATGCCAGTACAAACATTAATCACAAAAACCATCAAAAGTAGAAATTCTAGCCTCAGTATCTACTGCTTCTCATGGAAGTAGAAAAGAGGAAAAGACACAAAGGAAAAGAGTTAGAAGAGAGCAATAACTCTGGGCAACTTCACTGAAGAGAAGCAGCATCTTTCTTCTCAGGGAGAGCAACCAGGTCTTGGTGCTTCAGGAGGAATAAGGAGGAAGCAGTCGCTGTCTTCTGTTCTCCACTTCTCCAGACTCACAGGCAAAACAGGAAACTGTGGCCCAACTCATACTGCTTCAGCCAAAGTATGATTTGGCACATACAGAAATTATATAAAGTAGCAACACTGTCCTAAGCAAGGAGTTGGACATGCACTGATGTATTTTGCGGAAGCAGACATCAGTGGCAAATCTCATATTCAGAGAGATGTTAGAAAGAGAAGTAGTGCCTTCTGCAGTCAAAGAAGCAACTGGGAAATAGAGTGGCCTTCACATCCCAAACACTTTTTCAAGGTGAGGCCCTAGTCCATCAAAGGTAACTACCAGAATCTCTCTCTGATTAGACCACAAAACACAGTGGAAGTGCAGCAACAACAGCAGAACAGCAAGACCCCATACTGGAGCAAATGAGGATTTGATCTAATGCAACAGCCAAAGAAACTGCTTACCTTCAGAAAACTTCAGGCATAGAGGAATCTCCAACAAGATACCCTTCCCTCCACTGCCAACCCTTAAATGAGGTCTGGGAGGGGGTGGTTCCTGGCTCTATCCCTTCTGGTCACTCGGGTTCATTGCATGCACCTGAGCTCCCCTGCGTTGGCCCTGCCTTCCACCAGTGCTCAAACACTGCTTCGCATCATGACTTAGCATTTCTGCAACAGACAAACTGAGGAAAAAGCCTCCAATAGTCTTGGTCTTTGAATTTTAAATTGGTATTAGTTAATTTGAGCTCAGATCACACTGAAAAACAGGATTTCACTACAGATAGCTGTGGCCAGCTAGGTATATAAGTGACATTCACAGGGCCAGATTACTGCTTCACACCCTGTGGCTGTTTGCTTTTTTCCCTAAACCAATGAGAACAATTTGCTTGTTAAACATACTGTTAGATTTTATGCCCTAAAATCCTTACAAATAACAGGACTTGTTATGACTTTGTTATGAAATTCTGTTTCAGCCACTTAAACAGGTACTTAACTTTAAGTACCAGACAGTCCCAGAAGACCACAGTAAATGGTAGCAGCCTGTTGTCTTCTCCCTAGGCCTGTTTACCAGGCAGTATGGATAGACATGATCTGCACCTGTGTTGCAATAAATTCAGTGTCAACTCAAGCTCAGCTGCCACAGGAAGTGTCAGGATACTCTTAGAAACATAACTTCTTGTTGAAGTTTTTTGCTGAATGAGAGTGTTCTCTGCATTGTGCACACGTGGATAACTGCCTAATTCTAGCACAACTTTATTTCTCTGCCATGCAAATCTCACATTCATCTGAGTCATTCTGCTTAATTATTGGACCTACTTTTCATCATTCATTCATTAACGTGCTGGCCAAACAAAACTGAAAGCAACAACAGGATCACGAGTGAGCTTTGTGAAAGTAACAGTTCTCCCTTATCACAGCAAAATTTGTCAGCCCTGTAACTCCTGCCTGGGAGCGGGGAACAGGCCCATTCAGCACAGAGCTACCTATGGAATAACTCAGCTGTTCATGCTCCTTGCTATGTTGATACACAGAGATACCTACAATGCAAATGCTTACAGTAATTTTGCGTACTTTATATGAAATAAATATCACAAGTAAACTCTAATACTCAGAACTGAATAGCATACAATATTAGGGACCAAGTTACATTTACCAATGCACAAGCATTAATCCTATGAACTCAGTTTAATTTCTTAGTATGCAAGCTTCAGAAATTGCTAGCTAAACTACGCTTCAAGAAGCCATAATAAATGATGGTCATGCCAAAATCTAAGAAGAAACAAAAACACAAACATTCTTAAAATCATTAAGGTTGGAAAAACCCTCTAAGATCATTAAGTCCAACCATCAACCCATCACCACCATCATCCCTTGAAATGACACACAGCTTTTAACAGACAGTAATAATATTGAGGATTCATGAAATTCATTAACACCATCTAATAATAAATATCATCTGGAACATAGGTCTTATGTTCTAAACAAATTCAAAATCAGAGCAGTAGCAACAGCACATTGTCCACACATACCAAAAACAGAGACAGCAAGAGCCTGTACCTGGACCAGAGCTGCAATCGCTTAGAACAAAGTGAGAATGGGGTAGATTTACTGTCAAAGGGGAAGAGATGGAGAGAAGAGGGCCTTGTCACAGCTCCAGTTATAGTTGTTGTTGCAGAACAGTTTGGAGGAATAGCTCAGACTCTGTAGCCTGCTCTTGCCAGCATGATCCTCAAAAATGGACAGCAATCCAAAAGGCAGCAATAGCATACAGGAGCACTGCTAACAACAGCAGATTACAGGCTGTGCTGCTCCATGTCTGTGCAGGACAGAAATTTTGCTGCGCCAAAGGCACACGTGGCAGTTTGTTCTCTATATCCTAACATAAATACTTCTGCCAAGAATTTTTCAGTGAGGAAGTAAGTGATTGACAAGTATATCTTTTTTCAGAAAAGGAAAGATCTCACACACTCAATACTCTGACTCAACATCATCTTGCACTACTGAATAATAAATTCTGGATCCTGCCCTGGAAATTTGCTTATGCTTTAGATCATGGCACTTTTCTCATCCTGCAAACAGGTTCGTGAAGAGGATCTTCCTAACAACAACTCCTTCTCATGGATCAGGCTATCTAGCAGGTCCTCTTGTCTGTAGTTGTGATACACTTTCAGGAAAGCCAGAATGGTGATTCCCAGCCAAGTCAGCCAGGCAGCCCACAGACCAAACTAGAGAAGAAAGGAAATGATAACAATGTCAGTAGTGTTTCATAAAGATAAAATCAAACATCCAAGATCAAAATCTCACCCAAACCAAGGGCCATGGAGTCACTGCAAGTTATTCTTTGTGAGGTTCTGGTCCTACTGCTCCTCAACCCTGCCTAGTTATTTTCAGCTTAAAAGGAAAAAAAACAAAAACAACCAAACAATATGTTTTTTCAGGAAAACTGAAACAAAAACGTACTCAGTACAACAATGAAGAACTCTGTATAATTAACTTTCAGCTGCTGAATTTCCCAAGTATGTGACATTCTGGCTGTCTTAAAATTCTTGAGATTATTTCTCTTTGGTTATCATATGCTTTAAGATATTTTCCAGAACTTTTTTCTTGAATCCTTTGAACATCATGCTATCCGTGGAGAAGTATAAATTTTAAGGCATTTCTATTCAGAATGTTGTTGAGAAAATACTATGAATTGAATGGTTACATTGTGGGATAATTAGTTCACAATAGCATAAATTCAGAAAAAAAAATAAACTTCATCCAACACTCCCAAGTGCCTGGTGGCTCATACATGCATGGCATTTGAGATCTGTTCTTAAAGCCTCGGATCTGCAGTAAGTTGCTAACTTAGTCTCTCTTGTTTAACTGTGCAAATAACTACACTTCTACTGATTGAGGTACTGCACTGTTGGCCTCCCCTATCTCAGAGGATGCTTGTTTGTAGTAAAGTTTTCTGGCAGAAATTCCATTCTAATTTCATTATGCCTTCAACAACAACAGGAAAAAAAAAAAAAAAAGCAGCAACAGATGAATTGAATCCTTGTATTTCAGCTTTGACATAATGCAGTTTTTATTTTTAAGAAAAGTGACAATTTGAACACTTCTAGACAGCAGGACAGCTGTTTATTCTAATAGCCAGTTTAGGTAAACAAGGGCCACAATTATGTAAATGGAGGTGTATGGTCCTATATGTCTTATGTACTTTAGAATGTCTCCTAAGTATCTCTGCTCATTCATACCATTATCTCAGTTCATGAGTAAATAATATTTTTGAATTATTCTTGGAAACAATATTCTCATCTGGGTTTATAAGACCAAATACAGAGACTTGGAAGCTTTCCATTTATTTCCTAAGCACCATGTCATTAATGAGATATATTCAAATATCTTGTACTGTGGTTTCCTCAGTGTACCTGATATGAAGGTATCTACATGGGCTTAACCAAATTTGGGGTTCAGGGTATCTCTGACAAAGAGAAAGCTCACAGCCCCACAGTCTGTGCAGGTCAGCCATTCTGATTCTGATTTCATTCCTGACAGCAGTGTAGAGCTCCAGGGCACCAGAGCATTGGAGCCTTTGAAGAGCTCATACTTTGCAGAAACAGTAGATTTTCCATGACGAGTAAGAGTCAAATTTTGACATGCCTGCATTCAAAACTATTTGTTTTGGATAGAAAATGCAAATGTGACCATTCACAATCATGCTGATTCACCACACATGGAAGTCACTGGAAACATTCCCATTGATTTCAGAGGACTGTAGTTCAGCTCCAACAATCCCAGATCAATTGCCAAAGGTAAATGAACTGGAATAGAACCATGACCTAGTCTGACATACCTGTGCAATAGCAAACTGGTCATAGAAAGCAGAGTTTTCTAAGTTCAGTTCAAGATCAATATCCTGTAATTCTTCACAGCTGTCCAAGGAAAGCATTTGGGGATGGGGGAAGAAGAAAGAAAGTTATTTCAGAATCTTCAGACAGGCAAATCAAACATAGAACAAAGAAACATCTGAGTGTTTCCAACAGTCACAATGACAAGTTCTACAAAAATATATATAAGTTGGTGCAGTAACTGGGTTGCTTGCCAATCTTCTCTATAACTAGGGTAAAAAAAAGCGTGTAAATACTTTCTTCTAAAAACAAGGTGTAATTATGTAAGTGATAACATCAATTTTCCATGAAATGGAACTGTAATAGCTGTTAGGAAAACACTATACTTAAAACCCTGTTCTCCCACTCCCCAAGTGCCTCCCACTTATATGCATCAGCCCAGCTCATCTGCTTCACCCCTCAATGAAACAAATTGTATGAGCCTCCATTACCTTTTGACATCATCAGGGAAAGCCTCAGAAGAAGGGATTGTATGGGTGTTTTTGTTTCGGATGCTCCAGCAAGGAGACGGAACTCTGATGGTAAGATAGAGGCTGCCTATAGATTTTACAAATAACTTGGACTGTTACTGATGTGATAAAATTCCCAGGATTTTGAGGTTGTCTTTCTATCTCTTGCTTGATTTCTGCAGCCTCTTCTCTGTCCTTTTCAGTGCTGTCGGTCATCTTGGGTTCTTATCCGAATATTCGATTAGACGCTTTTTGTAATTGAATTTTTAACCGAATATTCGAACAATTCGATTAATCGTTGCAGCCCTAAACAGAACATTTGCTATGGCACTTTACAACATATGACAATGTGCAATATTATTGTATGCTTTAAGTAGTATACTTATTCAATATCATATGACATAAAATTTCAGCCTTTTCTTTCTTTTTATTGTCAAGACCCTGTCGCCCAGTCCCCTGCCCTACTCATAGCACCACTCTCCCCACTTCAAGTATTTCCAAATCCAGATCTCCTTTGTAAGTGAAACTTTTTGGTCTTCTTTTGCATGTGTTCATGACTCAACAAGAGACCATGAAACATCACAGAAACCATACTTTGTTTTGTGGGGAACTAAAAGCAACAAACCTTGGTTTTCTAGCTTTGTTCCAAATGAAATGAATCTGGAGTTCCCTATTTTTCTCTTTGATTACCTTGCACGTAATAACTACAGTTTGTAACGACACCATTCATTTGTGCATATACAAAAAATAAAAAGAAGAAAATATATTCTTTAGTACTAACCTATTTGGCATGCTTCCTTTTTCAGTAATTGCATCACACCACATGTTAAATCCTACGCTCACTATAGTGCTAGCAATAAATGTGATAAACACCACAAAGGCGCTGATCAGCAGATTCAGGAAGGCATAAAAGAAAGAGCTGTAATAAAAGGGAAGAAAAATGTAACTCATAAACATCTGAAACACTACATCAGCAGTCTCTCTAAGCGGCATATAGCAGGCAAAAAGATATCAGTTTCCATTTGAAACGCTTATGCTTTAATTAAGACAACCTAATACATTGAAAATCTATGGATTATGATTTTGAGTCAGATTATCCTCACTTTTAAGCTTCTTTGATTTTTTTTCCATAAGAGGATGTGGCTCTAAATCATAAAGAGTAAGTGGCAATTGTTCATACACAGAATGGCCTTCATTAGCTGTAATGATGAAAATCACCATTGTTAAAATAAATGCCATTAGCTCAAATTATGCAGCAACTGGAGTTTAAATTATTTCATGACCAAAATGATAATTGGGACAAAAATTGCCTAGGAGAGAGAAACTAAAAATAAAAATAAAACAACAGTACTGATAGCTATAATCATTTTAAGCAATGTAACACAAGCTACTGGTATCATAGGACACGAATCTCAGTTTTATGGGCAATTTGCAGAGCAGGCCAGCTTCTCTTGGGATATCTCTGACTTCGATGTCAATACATTATTTTTGCCAGCCAGATGTTAGATTACGCCAACCCCATTAGTCTGTGCAACCAGGGCCTGCCCAAAGCATGTGCTGCAAGGTATGTGAAGACGCTCAGTGTGGTGCCATGAGGAATTGCTCACCCATCTTCCAGTCTCATGGGCAGTCTTCGTCATGACTGGGTTACGCTGAAAGAGGATCACTTTGCTACCTAACTCTCCTCAGTTCTCCTAGGCAGCCTGGTCTGGTGGTTGGGAACCCTGCCCATGACAGGGGGGTTGAAACAAAATGATCTTTGAGGTCCTTTTCAACCCAGGCCATTCTATGATTCCATGATTCTACGATGAGTTCTAGGTAATGAAAACTTTCTAATCCTTTTCTCATTCTTCTGACCAAACTGTTTGCTACTTGAAGCTGCTAAATGACATTTGCAAAGTCTCACTGTTGAAAAACTGAACACCTATTCTAAGTTGCAGAAAGACTAGCAACTCCACAAGAAAAAAGTATTCAATTCAATAAGAATGAATATGACAAACTGCCCACTACTGCCCCTTTCTTTATGCTGGGGATAGAAGGAGTCTACTTACTCCAGGGAATGATACTAATAAAAGCCATTTATTTTCCCTGATTTCTCATTAAATTAAAATCTGAGAGGCATTTTTGAGTTTGTGGTCTTAGGAATATTCTGGGCTGGATCATCTTAATTTCTGGTGGCCAACCCTGCCCATGACAGGGACGGTTGGAACTAGATGGTCTTCGAGGTCCCTTGCAACCCATGCCACTCTGCAGGTTGCACATCGTAAAACATATGTGGCCTCATAAGGACTTATTTAAAATGAGTTGGTCTGGGATGTTTGGTCCTGGATTAATAGGAGCTTTGAAGGAGTTGTCTATGTTCTCTCAAAAGGGCAGTCATGCCATCCCAGCGCTCATACAAAAGAAGTTAAATTAGTCATGTTTCAAATGTGCTCTTACAGATTGTCAGGGGAGCTGGGTTCTGGGACACCCAACTTCTAGATTAATGTTTACATGAATACCATCCTTCCCCTTCAGTTTCACTGGGCTTACAGACAGACCGGCTCACGGCTGCAGTGCCAGGCTCCATAGCAGATGGAGATGGTATGGGCATGCCACAGTTTTGCATGTTCATTGTCACTGCCCTGGTTTCATATCTAACTTAGGCCAGGCTCATGCCAGCCTGAGATACAGAAAAGAGTGGACTTGTACCCTTGAATAAAACCAAGGTTGACACTAGAACTAATAACAGCTTTAGAAAAGGAATGATTATCACTCTTCTTGCTACCTTGCAGCACAGAGGAGGTGCCTCTGACTTTCTGAACAAAGCAGAGCTCAGTGCTGTTGCTGATCTACACTGGAAAAAAACATTGTCATCACCATCACTATAACTGTGCATGAAGATCACTCAGGTCACAGCATCCTGGCAGAGAGATGGGAAAGTCTGAAAAAAAGCTGAAAAAATGTGTCTGGATTCGACTATTGCCAATAGGTGTTTGATGACCAGAGGAAAATGAATTCAAATATACTGTCCATGATTATACTTAGCTATTCTAAGGTAAGTTTTAATATGGAAATAAGTTTTTGTTTTGTACTTCACCCTCGTTGTGGTAAACAAAAAATAGCTTTTCAAGTCCAGCCAGCCACCAATGTGTTCTCCTTCCTTCCTTCCTCCATGCAATTGGATGCTTGAATACACCATAGCACCCACCAGCTGGGTGACCTGGGCCAAGGGCTGTATCAAAGGTAGTAAGACAGGGACCAGAGAGCCAAACACTGTGCACAGCACCACTGATCTGCTGCCTGGAACACTGGGCCCTACTCCTCCTGCAGGGCCTGGTGCATTTCGGTTTGTCTGAAAAGAGAAACAATCCACTGGAGCAGCCGTGCTGCTACACAGCACTCAGCTCTGCTCACTTGTTACCAAGCGATAGCTGCTCTCTGCAATAGTTGCCATATTCACAAGAAAAGCAGAATAAAAATAACAGTGGAACAACCTACCGCTCCCTCCTTCCTTTCACAGACACAGCCACATTGCTTTGAGATTTATCACATACCCAGTATAGGTCTGGGAAAGGCCTCCTCCTTCAAGGATGTGCAGAGGGACCAAGGCAGGCGGTACTTTCCAGCATCACACCATCCCCCTTAGCAACTTCATACCCACCGTGGTTGGCACGGCCAAGTGCTGCACCCAGTCACCAAAGGACAGCAACAAATCTGTCCCCCACCCCATGCCCCTGTGTAGGAGCATCCTCCTGAGGTTGCCCTGTGCACAAGTGGAATACATGTAGGGTGTGTGTGCAGGCAAGGCACCACTTCACCCTAACTCCTTTAGCAGGGCTGTAGATGGTGCAGAGCTCAGTGTTTGGTCCCCAGGCTTCTCCCATCTGCCCCAGTCCACAGGAGGGGTGGGCACCCCTGCCCTCCCCAGGGGTACTTACTCCTCATGCCCTTTGCAGAGGAAGAAGAGGGTCCGCCAGGCCTGCACTGTAGCCAGCAGCAGAGAGAGGAGCCCAGTGAAGATGCTGAAGCGGCAGGCAGCCTCAGGCCCCCACTCCTGCACGGTGAAGCGCTGCCGCTCCACGGTGAGGTTGGCATTGAGCCACATGCCCTCAGTGAAGAGCAGGCATCGGCCATGGAAGTCGTTGCCATTCTCAGACAGCGGCACCACCACGATGAAGCTGAAGAGGAAGGCCAGGAAGTAGCAGATGCACTGAGCAAAGAGGAAATTGCTAAGAGCCATGTCCGCAGCTCCTCACAGGCAGAGGGAGGGATGAAGGGAGGGATGCGGGAGGGAGGGATGGCAGAGGGAGGGATGCAGGAAGGAGAGATGCAGGAAGGAGGGATGCAGGAAGGAGGGATGCAGGAAGGAGGATGCTGAGGGGGAGTGATGCAGGGAGGAGGGGGAGGAAGGATGGAGGGATGCAGGGAGGAAGCCTGCAGCAGTAGGGGGTGGGGTGGGAGGATGCGCAGTGCAATGCAATGAAATGCGATGCCTCCTCCAGCACCACGCTGTTGCGGCCGGAGCTGTCCCCACTGTCTGAATGCTGATGGCTTCAGGACTTTTGCTGGGAGGGAGAGCCCTTGCAGGAAATTCCTCTGGGAAATCTGGCAGCTGATGCTCAGAGGTTTAAATTAATCAGTGCCTCCCCTGCGGGGCTGGGTACCACTGGGGCTCTCAGTGATCCTCCTATGACAAAGGGCACTTGTGTCACCTGTGCTTGTGGCTGTGACACACCTCCTCCACTGTAAAAACCTGCCTCATCCTAGCTGCTGGCTCCCCGAAGAATCTAGCCCTTTTTTCCTAAAAATATGACTAAAACATGCCTGGGACACTCTGTAGACATCGAACATACACCCCTGCACTTCTGTCCCAGAGTGTGTGAAAGACTCTAGAGTACACAGTGGGTGGGGGCAATGTCCCATCATCTCTTGGATCCCACTTCTCTGTTTCCCCAAATCCACAGCTGAACCCAAACAACTATCAAACAACATGGCAATAAGGGTCAGGGTGTACAGGTCCCCACCCCAGGACCAACAGATGGAGTGTTTTTGGTAACCCAGCTGGTCACCCCCATACAAGGCATTGCAAGGGCTCACCATAAGCAGGATAACTTTTGTTGAGAATGGTTGTCCTGCACTCAAGCTGAACATTAAGCCAAGATTAGACCAGCCCTGGCTCTGGACACAGCAAAGACGCTTGTCAGAGACAGTCACTGCTCACTTGATTCCCAGGATCAGGGACCACTGTGCTCTGCAGTGCCAATTACATTGCATATAGGATTTCATGCTTGTGTTTTCCACTGGGCAGAAAGCATTTATTTTTCCATGCTGTGAAGAGTTTACAGTCTTGGGGCAGAGGCTTCTGGGATTCTTCCTGAAACCATTATTCCAGCTTCATTGCAATTTATTTCCAATGCACATTGTCATGAAATTCTGTTCTATCCATACAAGGAAAGGTGATTTTTGTGCAGAACCTGCTTCTGGAAGAAAGCTTTTGTCTGTCATACAGCTGTTCAGACCATTTTTCAGATTCCTACACAATCCTGATCACCAAAAATTGTATTGCAATTATACAAGTTGAGTTATAGAGAGCTGGCCTGACCCTGTGGGGATAGACATGCACTCATAGCAGAGATTTTGCTGATATTTCAGTCTGGTAGTAAAGAGGAAAGTTTATTGCACTTAACCTTAATTCCAGGCAGTGCTGGGTTCCCAAAGGGTTTTGTTCTTTGTCTGGAAGGAAATCAGACCTGGACTGAGCTGGAAAACTATTTTCTTTGAAACTTGATACATCAGATTTGCCAGATAATGTTGTCTGAAGTTAACTTGGGAGGTCAACAGCACCATAAAAGCTTAGTTACTGCTTGCAGTGGAGCCCACAGAAGGAGCCAGCAGATGCCAAGGGCACTTTGCCTCTGGCAAACCCAGTGTTCAAATCTCAGCACCAGCAACCATAGAGCACTGCTACAGGGGTGAAACCTGAGGGTTGCTTGCAAAGCACACAAAGTTGTCCTTGCTGATCAACACGTTCAAGCTAGCATTTAATGGGGAGCTTTGGAAAATGCAGCTAGACATTTGCAAATGTTAACAGACATGTAAAACACAACTGCTTGAAGTAGGTTGACAGCCACTGAAGCACAGTGCTTGGTCAGCTGGAGCAGCCACACACCGGAGAGTGCACACAGGTGGAAATTAAACTTGTCATTTGCAACTCATTTGGCAGCTGCCTGAATCCCTCATACTCTACTCTCGTGTAAATCTTGGGAAAAAAAAAAAAAAAAGACAGTAGTGGAATAAATGTGGTGGTGTTTTATAAAAAAGACTTAAATAGGCATTGTGTCCTTAAATGGGGCAATTAAGGAAGGAAGGCACAAGATAAAGTGAATAATCATTCATTCCTTCTTGTGTCACCTGTAGTAGAGTACAGCAAACAAAGTAATGAAGCAGAAATTTTAGAAGAGAAAAAAAGATATGTATTTTTCACACAGCACGTAATGAATCGGTGGTACTCATCATAGGACACTGAAGAGGCCAGAAATAGATCAGATCCCAGGCAAGATGGCTTTTTGGTCTTACCCACTATGGCCGTTTCAGGTTCTCATTGCCGTGGCTGACATTAATACTACATTAATAGTCTGCTGTTTTAGCATTGCCACCCGTGCAGGGAACACTGGTCACAACAACAAAACAGGCTGTGACATCAATGGCTGTTGCTATTATGACTAGTTTTGAGATTGTACTCAGTGAGTGGTGGTCAATGGATCAAAGTTTGCATGGAGATCAGTGATGAGTGATGTCCCTCAGTACTGGACAGCACTGGAACCAGTGCTCTTTAACATCTTCGTCAATGATATTGAGAGTGAGATTGAGTGTACTTGCAGCAAGTTTGTGGACAGTGCCGAGCTGTGTGGTGTGGTCAACACATCTAAGTGATAGGGTATCATCCAGAGGAACATAGACTGGCTAGAGCAGTAAGCACAGGAGAACCTCATGAGGTTCAACATAGACAGGGACAGACTCTTTAGCAGCGTTTGTTGTGATAGAACAGTGGGAAATGGTTTCAAACTAAAAGAGGGGAAATTCAGACTGGATATAAGAAAGAAGTATTTTATAACTACTATGTAACCTCTGGCACAGGTTGCCCAGAGAGGTGGGGGATGCTGGCTCTGAGCATCTGATGGAGCTGTAGGTGGCTCTGTTCATTGCATGGAGGTTGGACCAGATGACATTTAATGGTCCCTTCCAATTCAAACAATTATTTGATTCTATGATTTCTATCTCTGTGACAGGTAGAAAAATAATCTGGGTGCATTGACATGAGATGTACCAGATTTACCCACATCCCCTTCATCCCTGTATCTCCTTCCAGTCATCAGGCTCACCCTCCATGGATCAAGTAGCACTGCAGAGTTGGGCTGCTGCAGAATGACAGATAAGGACTGTGGTTCTGACTGCTGCTCCATGCTCCCTCTCAAGTCATTAATTATTCCATCTGACATGAGCAGTGCTCTCAAGCTGATATTTTAGTGATGAACTTCCCCTCCTCCTGGTAGCTCATTAGGACATGTTTTATTATGGGAAAATTTGCTGAGAAAGTAATTATTCAGGCAAAAACACTGTTGTGAGAAACTCTATTTATATATTTGCTTTACTGTGGATAGATTATTTTTGTGCTCTAAGAAAAAATAATGGCTACATGTTTAAGAAGGGGCTACCATCCTGATACCAGCAATGTGCTGTTTACTGATAGAGTGGAGGCACATAGTCACAGCAATATCTGTGCAGAGGGATGCCCAGGGAGCAGTACATCTATATTTTAGGCAGAGTACAACAGTCCAAACAGCTGCTTTTGTGACAGCCCTTCAGTCACCCAAAGGCAACTTCTCCCTGATTTACTTTAGCTCAAATGCCTGCCTCAGTCCCTTTAACCAAATACTTTAGCAAAATGCAGTTTGACCATTAAATGCAGCAAAGCACCTTCTGGCTCTGGAGTCTGTTTTATTCAGACTCTGTGATCTGTTTTATTATTATATTAATCTATTATTATTTTTCCACAAGCCTTGACCTATGGTATTTTTTCTCTGAGACTAATGGAAAGGATCAGGCATCCTGCATATCCTCTGATAGTGGTTACTCTAAGTGCCACTCTTTGGGAGGGGTTACTTATGGTAATCACTGTCTTCCAAGAAGGTGACTGCCACTAGTTCAGAGGCATTATAAACAAAGCACCCAACTGTCAGCCACTTGTCACATCTGCATTTCTTTACAGCTACTACAGCTTCATGAATCTCTCAGGGCATCTCATCTGGGAACATCTTGACATTGTGCTTTTTTTTTTTTTTTTTGGTGCAAATAGTTCTTTATGTGCCTCCATTTCACTCAGATAGCTGTCTTGACTACATGGAGGTTATGTGCCCAGAAGGTGCCATGTTGACAGGCATTAATGGAGCAGTTACCAGGAAACAACTGAATGTCATTAATGTGTCCATAAGCCATAGCCTCTGTATTTTGATACCCAATGGAAAATGAACATATTCAAGTCTGAAATGGAAAACTCTAGAATGTGGCTAAAATATAAACTGAAAAAAAAAAAGGAGAGGAGAGGAGAGGAGAGGAGAGGAGAGGAGAGGAGAGGAGAGGAGAGGAGAGGAGAGGAGAGGAGAGGAGAGGAGAGGAGAGGAGAGGAGAGGAGAGGAGAGGAGAGGAGAGGAGAGGAGAGGAGAGGAGAGGAGAGGAGAGGAGAGGAGAGGAGAGTTGCTTGAGGTTTTCAAAGCATTGTTAACCCTAAGCTCTGAGTGACTGACCCACGCCAGACTTCACACAGCATTTGTGTGTCTAAAAATATGTTCAGAAAGCATGGGAGGCTTCTTAAAAGAATGAGAGGAATGAAAGGAAGGAAAAACACAACAGAAGAGAGATCAGCAAATTAAGAGCCTGCAAAGTCTAAGCAATCAAAATCCAGCCAGAGGGTGAATGTACCTCTGCCACACTATAGATTAAATGGGGTCATTACAAATTACATCAATATCTGACATCTGTAGCTTAACATGTGACTGCCAAAGACTGCAATATCATCAGATCTAGGAGTGAAGCAGCCACTGAGGCCTTGTGCTTCCAAACAGTCCTGCATCTGCTCAGACCTTTGCACCTGTCTGTGTTTCTGCATCATTCATCACCCAAAAGCCTATACTGTGCTGAGACTTCTGAAAATGCTGTTCTGTTTTTCTTCCCAAAGAGCAGTCAAATGTTTTCCAGCGCTAACATGGTTTCAAAAAAGAACTTCAGCATTTGTTGGTTTTAGTTTTCTTTGTAAATCTATTTTTATGTGCAGCTCATTTGTTCCTTAAGCTCCAGTCATTTCCCTGAGAAATTCTCAAGGTCAGTAACCAGGAGTTCATCACAAAGACAGCTGGAAAACAGCAAACAAAATCCTTCTGTGAGCCACACTGTGTTTCTAAATGGGTTATCACTGTGATAAAAAAGGCTTTAGGTTGCAGAGACAGACACATCATAGAATATCTTTGCTGTTTATTCTAATTAAATGTGTTGAATCCTATTTTGGGGAGGGGAGGAACATCGCCAATCCTTATCCAGGTAGAGCAGTGCTACAGATCAGTGTATCTCAATTGGTGTCACTGCTGCTGCACTAATTAATGCCTCAAGACCCACCTGTCCCACACCTGTCTGCATCAGCTTCTTTGCTACACACACAGACATGCACAGTAAGAGCAGCTAATGGATAGTGTGCCAATTAATAGCTTGTTCTTGCTTTATGGGTGACATATTGTACCAAGCATTGATTTTTAATCTGCTCAGACTGGCATTTGTCATGCAGGGTGAGAGTCTGATGTGAGAAATAGCTTCTTCATTCTCCCTGACATCCATCAACAGAGTGCTCATGCAGCTGCTCCTGCCTCCTCAAAAAATGCAAATACTGAGGAGAGAGCCAGTTTGTAAAACTAAACAGTCTCAAAAGTGAATTAATCAGCACACAGAGATACATCCTTAGCTTTGGGAGACAGGATGAATTTCAGAATGACCATTTCCATCTGATGAGGCAGTGAGGAAAAGCAAACCCAAAGCTGTAAGACTGTGATACCTTCCAGAGATGGGACAACTGAAATGGGAAAAAGTAGACTTATAATTATTCTGGAGTCATATAGTAAATAGACTTTGTATAAAACCTCAGTAGCTTCCCTGCCATACAGTCACATCTGTACCCTAACAACCTGCTCTGTCAATATGACTCATGCCCCACCACCAAAGTTCACCTTGTACAGGTAGCTGTGAGATCTGAGAGCCCTGTATAATATCAGGCAGAGACTGAGAGGAAAATGAGGTGACTGTGGCCCTCAAATCCCCCCAGAGTATATCATGGCCTCATTAGTCACATTGCTCACTGTAAGGTAGAGACAAATGCTCATCAGCTCAGATCTCGGCTTACAATGCTGGTGCTGACCTCATTACAGCTGGCAGGAGGTCTAACCTGGTCCATCATCCCTCGGGGCTGCTGAGAAGGGTGTGGAAATAAACAGCAAAAAGAGCCCCAGAGCATCATCGTCTTCCTTTGTGCAGTTTTCAACTCAGCAGAGTACAAAACCAAATTACCTACCAGTGTTTTTTGAGTTGTAGCTAACACTGGTTCCAGTGTACTCCATACATCATGCTCCTGGATGTCAGGTGTGCATCTGTTGCTGCAATAGCTTTCGGTTCTTGGTAATGATTGGAAAATTGGATGGATCTATCTGCTTTTGGAAACAATTAGCACATGGGCTGTCTGAAGGTCAGAGGACTTCGACTGTTTCATGGCATCATTACTTTCTTATCTTTAGCCTGTACTTCAATGTTACAGTGTGCATGCAAAATATAGTCTTGATGAGATTTTGGAAACATTAAAGGTTCAACTCTTTTCTTCTTATTTGAGTGTGATTAGTTTGAAATGGACTTGGATCAGTTATAAAATGATGTGTGATATTGTACTGTATTATGCATACAAGGGTTAGTGGGCATGGTGGGGAAGGATTGATGTTGGAGTAGATTATTCTAGCAGTCTTTTCTGACCTTAATGATGACTCTATTATTTAAAGCTCTGTGCAGGGGTGACAGTATGTGCAATGTGTAAGCACCCACTGCTTGGGTAAGTCCCAAGGACCTCAGAATTTGCTAAGAACATGAGGCATAGCTCTACCATGAAACATTATTTCTAATGGGCTCAAAGGTTCTGAAGGCTGCTATTAAAATAATAACAACAATAATAAAAATTAAAAAGTAAATAAAAATTTAGTTTATGATTAGCAATTCAGAGTTTCCCATGTGAGCTCAAAATTAACTACTCTGTAGGTTCAAACACAGAGGTACCACCTTGTGCCAGAGACACATGCATTTTAAAGTGATCAAAGCAGGGCTCTGAATGAATGACATAGGAGATGAAATACAGATTTATGATTTGTGAAGTAAAAACACAACAACAGCAATAATGAGACATCAAAACACCTCTGAATGTCACACTCCTGGGTGCAATCATAGTGATAGTTCATCCTGTGGCAGAGATGAAAAGATGCAGAATATGAGCTCATTATTGTAACAACTACTTTAATAAGCATGGTGAGATTTTTTCCTGCTACTCGTCCTGTTTGGTGTTCATCTTTGTCAAGATTGATCAAAAATTGACAAATGCCTTTTACTACAAATGCACGGTGTGATCAAGATTTTCAGAAATGTTTTTGGGATGTTTGCATGTCTGACTAACACTGTATTTATACAGAGAAGAACATACAGACCCATTTGACTGCACATACTCTAAGCTTGCCATTTCTAAGAAAAATTTAGCTAACATTTTCATCTGAAAGTCTGCTGCTAAGTGATGCAGTATCCAATACCTTGGGTACATTTGGAGCTGGCATTCAGAGCAATCGCAGTGACCTGCTTGGCAGGGGAATGTATTTCTATCATTTGCCACCAGAACCAACTTAATGTTAAGAATCCTAGAATGATAGAATCATTAAGGTTGAAAAAGATCTCTAAGGTCACCCAATCCAAACCCAATGCACCCCACCATGCCCACTGACCACATCCCTCTGTGCCACAGCTCCACAGTTCTTGAACACTTCCAGGGAAGGTAACTGTACCACCTCCCTGGGCAGCCTGTGTCACTGCATCAGCACTCTTTCTGACTAGAATTATTCCCTAATATCCAACCTGAACCTCCCTTGGCATAACTAATAGGCCATTAATTCTTGCCCTGTCGTGGGTTTCAGGCTGCATGGAAAGGCTGAATGTTCACTGATTATATCTGGTGAACTCTTCCCTTGATTTTCCTTGCGTATTTCCCTTGGCAATGTCTAACCCATGCCTGTGATTTTAGTGACAAGCAAGTGGCAATGCTCATGAAGCAAAGGACTCTTTTCTATGTGGGGCTTTTCTTTTCCTGATAGGATTCCAAGTTAATTCCTCATTTAAATATGTGCTCTGTACCCCCAAGAAGAGAATTTTTTCTGTTAGTTATATAGCATGCTATATAAACATGCTATATAAATGTGAAATATTTTTTATTAACGTTTAATGGAATATTTAGTTATGTATTGACACTAGAAAATAGACTGTATTATTTTTACACTGTGATATGCAAATATACTCATTATTATTGCAGATTAGGAGACTGGATTTGCTAATGTTTTTTAATAATGTTTATTATATTCCTCTGACAAAAATACCCATTAAAATACCACTTAAAGAAGATGAAAACTGCAGACATCTGAAATCAATTTCGATATTTTAAAAAAGAATAAGTTTTAAAAATTCAAATCTGCATTTTTCTGCTTTTACAAATGGCCCACCAAATCAATATTTCAGGAGAGTGAATCAATATTTCAGTACACTGTGATATAAAGTAAAAAAAATTGGTCTATTAGCATCTTTTTATTAGCATGTCAATTGCAGTGTACAAAATTTGCACATATGGGTAAAGAAATTGTTTCCTGAAAATGTGCAAATTGCTACTTCACTGAATGTAAATGAAGTGCTAATTGCTCTTTGCAAACAATATTTATGCAAATTATGCCCTGCTGCTTACATAGCAGTGTGGGTTTTACATTTACTTTTGTCAGATTTTTTTTTCTCCATCCATTTGACAGTGCCTGGACATAAGGACTTGTGCTATTACTCACTTTATTTTCAAGGCATTTTATGGAGATGTGAATGGGTGAAGAATGGGAAAAGACCCGCAGACAGTAATACATCACGACCTAGATGGCAGATCTAAGTCTGTTCTGTTATCCTGCTTCATCATTCACTAAGAAAACTGTTTGCAATAAATTATTAATATCAATTTTTTTTTCATTTCATTCTGCTTGCCTTTTGACCCCCAGTATGTTGGAAAAATCAAGCTCCAAAAATGCCTTTCATGAGCTATCCTTTCTCTGTGGCATGTTTCTAAATCAAAAGTTTGGGAGATGGTCAGCAGTCAGTCCTTTATTACAGGTCATCCTCTGTGACCAAATGTTTTATTTAAGTAATCAGCCTCTTCTACCTATGGCAAATTTTAGAGCCAGTAATGCTGTTGCACATTCCTTCTGCTGGAAGCTGAAGCGTGACGATCAGAAGGTTGTGGTGGGTGGTTCTGATGATAGATCGCTCTTAGAAACCTCTGCTCTCCATAACAACAATAAACACTACCAGGCCAAATGTTTAATTCAGATTAATACATTTTGAATTTTTTTTTCCTTTGTTTTTATTTTAATTTGCTTGTCTGTTTGTTTCTGATGCAACCTACTTTGCTTCTTCCTCTTTTTCCCATTAATGTCTCTTTAATTCTAACAAGTCAACGTACCCTGTCTAGAATTTCCTAGCCATAAACAAGAGAAGCCTTTTAGAGCTTAAGGAATACGTTCTAAAATATTCTGAATATTGACTGTAAATTTTCATTTTGAACCCTTAAAAATTCCCCCTATACTTATTAACATTGTGTTTCTTGACGTGAAAACTTTCTTCAATTGCTATTACCAGATTTGTCATTAACTTCAGTGGAGTTAACTTCATAGTTTCATTTCTTAAAATATATTCTCTAATGTAAGACATGATTTTTTTCTTTTTACAGTGTTTTTTTATTGACTTCTGGAATTTGAAATTGTCAGGTCTTCAGATGGCTCTGCCTTCTTGCTCTCAAAAACATGGAAGGCAAAAAATATTTTTTTATTTCTTTCTAGATTGAATGGACATAATGCATCTTCATAGCATCAAGGAGAATGTAGCACAATACAATTTAAAAATAAATATTGCTAGAGGAAGAGAACAAATATGCCTGGGGGAGCTGGCCAGGACTCTCACAGATTATTTGGATTGGCTTTTATTGCTCTCTGGAGGCAGGCAAGCTGTCTTCTCCCACACTGCCAAATGGTCTCTGTTACCCTTTTTAGCTCCACTGCTATTTCTGCCTGAATTTGGCCATGTCACTCATGTTCACAGGACAAAATGTCAAATCCTTCCTCATTTTGCTCTGGTGACAGGTCATGCTGCGTTCCATGGCCACAAGATTCACCCCAGCCTAGACAACCATCCAGAGCATCTCCCAACAATAGGTTTTCAGTGAGCTTCCCTGAAAGCTTCCTTCCTACAAAGAGGATCCGTCAGGCACAACTCAAGTGTGTGGAAGAGTAAAAGTTCACTAACAGTCGCTTGTGCGCAGCTTTTCAGCTGAGGAACTTCTCATGTGATGTCAGTAGCATCATAGAGCACTCATGTGATGCTCCTTTACACAAGTCACCATGTCATCACAGCTGGGTTGGTGTCATTAAATGGTAAGTAAGAAATTGATGGGGAAAAAAAAAACAAATATTCCACTGTCCCCTGGTGAACATGTCTGGCAGTTTAGACACTAAATCAGAGTTGGATTAACGTGATCTAACACAATCTCCAGGCTTGGAGCAATGGGCAGAATAACAGCAAGTGTGTGCAGCAGATCAGTGGGGGCATAGCTGTCCAATGAATCCATATTGAGTACACCTCATTCTAATCCTAAGAAAAAAAGAGACCTTAAAAATTAGCAAGATGCCCCCAGCAGATCAGAAGACAAGCACTCTTTTGAAGAGAAAGGCACACAACAAGGAGATTACACCATTTCACCTAAATGGACTGTTCTGTTGGGATCTCACAGCTTTTCACCTTGGATTCTGAAGGTTTCTCTCAAGTTCTCCTTCTTTGAGCCACTTCTTTTTCTCAGGAGTGATGGGAAACAGCAATCGTTCATTTTTGCAGAACTTTCCCAGCTGGGATAATGTGAACATCCTTAGGAAATACAGTATGTTTGTCTATATTGCTGTCATAGTCCATGAAATACAGCTCCCCCTAAGACAAGCATGAAATCTCTCCCCTTGGCCTTAACGTTTGCTTCTTTATCTCCAGCTGCTTCTTGGAGAAATCCTCAGACATCACTCAAATTCAGCTTTACCTCAGCAACTAGAATGTCCATCAAATATTTACCAGAGTCTCTCTGCTCAGTGAGCTGCCTCAGCCATTCCAGTCCACACCATAAAACGTTCTAATTCAAACATCCCACATATTTTAATTCAATCTTTCTTGAGAGCTTTAAAGTAATGTGTTTTATGCTTTTTCATGACTCTGGTGCTGAAGGTGCATCCCCTTGTAAGATATTCTACCTTCAATGAGTCAGTCTGTGTCAATGATGATGGCATTTTTAATTACTCCAGAGAACATACATCAACACCCATTCATCTTCAGATCAAGACTCACTATGAGAGTCTGGGGCCATATGGCTCCCATTTTTTGTAGGGAAAAAGTGTGACAGGCTCAGTCCATTATCTTCCAATGGTCTAATTTATACACAAGCTTGGGGGCAGCCTTGGTGCCAGCAGGAAGTCCCTCTATGCTGTAGGGATCTCTGAACACACACTTGCTGCTCAGGCATATGAGAGCCAAAGGCACTATGAGCCTGATCTTCAATCCTGTGCACTGCAAGCACAGCCCTGCCTGCCCCTAGGACCACTTAAAATAAATGCTTAAATTTGAGCACGTCCTGTGTCAAGTGCTCATCAGTCACATAAGCACTCTATATAATTGGGGTCAGCAATAGCCAGTTTTCTGCAAGAAGACGTCATCTTTGGGCTAGAAAAATGATATGAGAAGTGGCTGCAGCCTGAGGGAGTGTCACTATCAGCATCTATCTGCCAGCTCTGAGCTTGTGCTGCACCATCCGATCAAGTTGAATGCGATGGGCTGAAAAGGGAGGGGGCAATAAACCTGCGGTGGGGCCAAATAGGATCCAGGATGAGTGTCAGTGAGTGCAAGCAGTTTGTCGTGGCCTCGCAGCCACCCCAAGGAAGGAGCAGGGCAAACTGGGGCCAGCCCAGCCATCAGGCACTCTACAAGGATGTGAAGTCAGCCCACAGTGCAGGTCTGGACTGGGGGATGCTGAGCAGGGCTTCTGTAGCCAGCCTTATTGCCCTTCTGCTGAGATGGGTTCATACAGTGAGGTGTGCTTTTCTCTTATTTTGAACAAGAAAACTTGGTTTTGTACAGAATCCTTTACATTATTCATAGTGCTCTTTCTTTGCTGAAACATGTAAGCAGTTGAGAGTTTACCACAGACTGATCAAGAAGAAAATCCTTGGGTTTAAAGCCACAACTTTAAAAATCAGACTTCAGACTTAATTTCTCCTACTCTCCACACCTAAGGCATTCTTGCCATAGAGAAACAGCATCATCAGACCTTGACATTTGTCCTTCAGGTGCTTTGAAGTGCTTGAGTCATCCTTGAAGGTAAAATCGGGATCATATGATATACATATTGATGTAATATTATTACATACAGTACATTGATTCTTTTCCTCTTATATTTGTTTTCTCTTAAAATAAGACAGGACACAAAGAGCAACCCAGGATCAGCCCTTCCTCAGGCCCCCAGGATGGGATCTCTATGAAGGGCTCATCACTTGCAGATAGAGTGGTTGTAAAGATGTCACCAAGGGCACGCTTTGATCTTCAGGTTTTTATTACTGGCAATGATGTGTGAGAAGATAGAAATGGTTTCTTTTTTTGTTTTTTATTTTTGTTCTCAGACATGAGATTGAATTTCCAGTCCTAGCAGTTAGGAAAGAAAAAAGAAAAAACAAAATATCCTTGGAAATACATGGCATCTCGTATGGAAACCAATGGAACACAAAGTTATGTTGCTATTTTTAAGGCATATTTTATTAGTACAAGTGCAGTTTAAAATAAACAGCAATCCCTAGAGCCTGTTAATGCTAGTCTCCCAAACCTACAGCTTCCAAATAGTATTGGTAGGAGGAGTCAAAGTCCTTAACACCTCTCACACTGGTGTAATCCCATGCAAACATACACAGCCGTATACACTGATATCAAAGGAGCTATTTGGGATTTGCATTGAAACCACTGAGAACAAGCTCTGACCTGCAGAGCCCAAGCACATGGGAAATACGTGTTTCCCAGACACATGAATATTGCATTAGGCCATGACAAGGTCTCTGCTCTCATCATCCAGGAGCAGACTCGGCTCATGTCCTGGCTGTCAGCCTCCCTCGTACACCAGCTATCACAGCACTGCTTCATACCTCTAATAGGGAGACAGGGAGGGCCTCAGAGATAGGGGAAATTACAAGCTCCAGTCCAGAGGATTTTTGGTGGTGCTTCACAATTAGGAATCCCTAATTCATCCTCTTTGTTCCCTGTGAATGTAAGATCATCCAGTCCAATCCCAACCCATCCCCACCATGCCCACTGTCCATGTCCCTCAGTGCCACATCCCCACAGTTCTTAACACCTCCAGGGATGGTGACTCCACCACCTACTGGGCAGCCTGTGCCACTGCATTGCCATACTTTCTGAGAAAAAATATTTCCTAATATCCAACTTGAACCTCCTCTGGTGCTTCTTATTATTCGCACAGTATAATTTGTCTCATGTTGGCCATGGATAGAGAATGCATAAACCTGCTGCTCTTATCTTTTTGTTAGCAACATGCCCAACTTTGCTTTTCAGACAGCAGTACATAGCTGTGCTACACCACACATATGGAACATTTCAGACAGTGTCAGCAATGATTTCTGTTGGCTAGGCTTTAAGTTGAACAAGTTTTTAGATCTCTGTAGTCAACTGCTTGTGGAAGAGAGCACATTATTCAAATCACTTTGATGCATTCAGTTAAAAAGATTTCCAAAATGGCATGCCTAGTTTTTTTGTTAATTTGTTAGTTTTATATGAGATAACCCAGCAGGCAGAAGTCAGTCCGTCATTTTTCATGCTAAAGAGTCCCAACCAAATTAATTGTTCCTCTACTGTTCTTATCTTTTTTTTCTTTATTTATTTTCGTATCTATTTTCCATCATCCTTGTGATGCAGAGCCCAGGTATAGAAAACTTTCACTAAAAGACGTCTTCAAAACTGTTTTCCACCTCAGATTCCCTATCAGTGTGGCAGGAAAAGCCCCAAGATGCAAGATGTGAAGTTATGAGGAGGGAGATACAAAAGAGATTATTTCCAGAATCTGTCTCACCTTTCTCCATTTTGGATGAAAATTCATAGAATTTGATTATGCTTTACTACAGAACATAAATGTGAATGAGAGTACCCTTTTCCTAACCTGTTCTAATAATCACCTGCGAAGTAACTACTTTTGCTAGCGGGGGACTGACTTCTTGAAATCTCTTCTTGTCCTCTGGAAAAAGCAGCAATTTTGCTCTCATTCGTTCCTGCAGCAGAGTTCACAAAAGAAATGCTCTGTGGGCTGCCACTGAGTGAGTCTGGTTTTGTACTTTTTATGGGGCTGAATGTCTTCATTTCAAATTTAAAAAAAAAAAAAAAAAAAGAAAGAAAGCTGAAAACATGTAACTGTGCTTTATGTCTAGAAAACATAATGCTATAGTGCAGTATTTGGCTCTACACGTGCACCTATAAATATCTTATCCAGGCACTTGGCAGTACGCTATTGTTCTTGCTTCATGGCCATGTGGATTCGAACCTTGGAAGCAAAGGAAATGTGAAGTGGATACAGAGCAGGAACATACTCCATTCCAGCTGACAATTCAAGGTTACTTTTGAAGTAAATAAAGTGTTGCTAAACAGATTTCTCTCTCTTTTCTGATAATAAAGTTGCTACATGCTGGATTTGACTGCTTTTCATTAAACAAGAGCTGCACAGGTCAGAAGGTGTGCAGGTTCAATTTGTTCTTTCAGCATATAAGTACCAAAGAGCGTTCTGTTATGCTGAGGGAATTAAGCTAACCTTCAGTCTCCCCCTCAGTACATGGCAAGGTTTTATAGAAGGCAAGTATTTTCTCTGGGCTCCCCTTTCTGCAAAATACCTCCTTATTTTCATGGGTTTTAGAAGTTAGAGAGGCTGAGAATGCCAACATTTCAAAGTGTTAACAGCCTCAGCATTAGGATTGAGAAAAGTACTGATGCCCAGATTTAAAGAACATTTTTCCTTTTGCATCTCACAGGTTTTCTTGTAAAAGGAGGAGCATGTAACCTTTCAGGATGTAGTGTCATACCATCCTCTGCAAGGGAGTGTCCAGTTGGAAGTGAAGGTATTTATCTAAGAGATTATTGAGTGCCTGCAGAGAGGGACAGAGCATTGCAGGGTTTGGGCCATGGTGGCGATGGCTTGATGGTTAGACTAAATGCTCTTAGAGGTCTCCTCCAACATTGATGATTCTATCATTCTATGATCCTATGTGCAGAAGAGCCTCCTTTGAAGCTTGTATGCACCTATGAGCTGGCGGAGAATAAGTACAAGCAGCTTTCTCTGTTAACCGTACCATTCATCTAATATCATTTCATCCAGTTTCTCCTGTTTCCCGCAGAATTTGAGGCTACTGATGAGAAAGGCAATGAAAAGTAGCCTGGTCATTTGATTTTATACTAGGATACGAGTGGCCTAAATGTAACTCTTTCCTGTATGATAGGCTCCAGCTTGCAGCAAAATCTCTTAAGCCCTCTATACGAGAACTAAACTGCTTGTTAAGGCAAGAGCTAACTCCTATGTGCCCTCCTGCTGGCATACCAAGCTCCATGGCAGTGTTTCCCTGTCTTGTACTTGGATAGAATCAATTGAGTTGGAAAGGATCTTTAAATGCCCCACTGCAATGATCAGGGACACCTAAAGCTCAATCAGGTACTCACAGCCCTGTCCATCCTCACCCTGAGGGATGGAACATCCACTACCTCTCTGGGCAACCTGTGCCAGTGTTTCAATGATTTTTATGATTTTTCCAAAGGCACAGGTTCAGTGCCTTGGGAAGAGATGGTCCATCCTATCACTTTTTTTCCCCAGTCATTTATTTTCCACCATTCTCTTTCTTATGCTCCTGCTGTTTGCCTTCACTTGTCCTGGTTCTCAGGTGGCATTTTGCTGAACCAGAGCACTATCAGAAAATAAAGCTACTTTAATACCTTTTGTTATGTATGTGTAAAACATAGATCTGTTTTCTTCCAGACAAGTGAGTTGAATTGACTCAGTGAAGTGTCACAGGAGAAACAGGTCTGGAGCAGAGACTAGAAATTAAATGCTCCTTTCACCATAGCAGCATGGAACACATAGAGCCTGGCATTGAGATGTGGTTCTCAGCAAGGTTTGCTGCTAACCAAAATCTTGAGACTGAAGCCCTAAAATGAGATAATTACACTGAGAAAGTGGCAAAATTGCCCCCTTCCTGGAAGGCAGTGAGATTTTCCCTGTAATAAGGCACCAATTACACCTGGGAATCATCATGGTGGGGCAGTGGTTGGAACATACAATCTTTAGCCATCAAATGATGACTATCATTTAATCATTTCCAACCTTGATTACTCTATGATTTTATGATCATCATCTAGGAGAAGGCAGCCAGAGAGGACTGTAGGCATAAGGTCACTGTATCTCCACATCACTGTTGCTGCTACAGTCCTGGCAATGCCAGTTACCAAAACAGATTCTGTCCTCTGGTCTTCTCTCCTTCCAAGTCCCAACACTGCAAGGAATGAAGGACTTTGCCATTAATAAAAGATCAAATCCAGAATAACTACTTAACTTATAGATAACAGTGAAATGGAGAAAGATAAGATCACTGGCAGTCAAAGATGTAGAATGAGCAATTCCTTATTGAAATTTCTTAGAGCATTACTGGGTTGCATGGGAAAAAAAAATCAATTAAGTTGTATATTTGCAGTATCTAATATTTTAAGTTTGCTTTAATAGTCCTTTACATCATTATGATCAGTGCAGTACGTGCATAAATATCTCCATCTCCCCAACATTTTCCTCTTGACAGGTTAGTTTTCTACCCACAGAGATATTGATGAGACACTTTTGTGCTCCAGATATGTGCATTTTTCTGCATTTTCAAATAGGAACCACCATTATCTTTTTGCAAGCTGAATATTTTTTATACATCATTTACCGGTGACTAATGTGTACTTCAGCCATGAGCTCCAAGGACTGTCATTTATCTTCCATAATGACCACAAGTTCTTAAAAAACCAGCAACGTACTGCCTGCAAAAGATGATCACAGAACTTAGTTACAGCAAACAGAAACAGAGCAAAATGTGTGTTGATATCTCTTGTTTTGGAAACAAACAAAGGAAAGAATCAAAAGCCTCTCCTACCTCTTGTGTGAAATGCAACATGAAGTAATGGACTTTAAATCAGTTAAAATATACAGTTTTATTTCTGTTTCTGACATGATTTCCTCATCTGGAAAAAAGATCCAAAAAAAAAGAAAAAATAATCAAATCAAGCACACACAGCAATGATCAATTCCATTGTCTGCCATTTCTTAGTGACTGATTACTCTCTGTATAAACATACGCAAGAATATCTGTACATGTATTTAGCACAGTGCTGCTGTGACCATAGGACACAAAATATCCATTCATGTTTAGCAAATTCTTCTGTGTGAGGGCAAATCAGATGCCATTTACTACAGGAAAATAAGTATTATTTTAAGAAGTCTGCTCAGGCATACATGTGTTTGAAGCACTGCATCGCAGAAGCTGACTAAGTATGTGCCAGACTATGCAAGACACATCTCTGGATGGAATTTAACAAGCCATGAAATCTCCCCTTGGGTTAATTGTAAGCAATTGCTCACCATCCTGGCAACTCTGTCTAAGCTGTTCCAATCACCGTGCTCAAGGAGTATGTTCTCAGCAGGCTGCTCTGCTTTCGATCCTGGGTTCTCTTGGGTCCTGGGCACATGTTGTGTTTCCACTGTTGTCTTTGTCATTCACAGTGAGAATATGTGCCCAATTTTTCCAGTGCTCCTAGTGATTACAAGTGCCCTATCTGACCATGTTTTCATGGAAAGAAAGCTCAGCACATGTATGGATGCCTTCTGATAA
The DNA here is from genome assembly GCF_026119805.1 of Tympanuchus pallidicinctus. Lineage (NCBI taxonomy): Eukaryota > Metazoa > Chordata > Aves > Galliformes > Phasianidae > Tympanuchus > Tympanuchus pallidicinctus. Next base: position 50,597,790 of record NW_026294747.1, read on the forward strand.
GTATTTCCTCTTCTGAAATTTTACTAGCAGTTTAACAAATAGTTTCCCCAGTGCCAAATAAGTTTCAGCTATGCAACAATTTTCCCACATGCTTTCAGATGCCATAAAACAGCTTTATCTCCATTCTGTGTCTTGATTTATTTTTTAGTGTCTTTCCTCCTATTAATAAAGAGCAAAGGAGTGATAAATGTGTATTTTACGCAGTACACAGCGCTTTATATGTATATTGTTGCTTCCAACAACTCAACCACCTCCTATGAATGCAGGCTCTACACAACTTCCTCCTGTAAAGAGGCAAACACACAGAACACAGAAGGCGAGGGAGCTTTTTGTCACCATTATTTACCAGGTCTGCAGGGAACCCATGAGGCCAAGTACAAATCCAAAAAGAAATCTCATTACCTTCTTTGGAGACAATGTCCTTTACTGAAGTTCACAGATGTTGAGCATGTATTTCCCAGTCAGGATTGACAGCAATCAGTCATATTGATAATGTTGACATCAACTGATTAAATTAGTGGTCACACTTCACATGTGTAATCTTGGCCAGTGTGTAATTTCTGGTTTCAAGTATCTCATAGTTTGCTCTCTTACAGGTTTCTAGCTTGTTTCTGATATTCCCAAACGCTTGCCCTATCCATCTTTCAGTATCTATCTACTGAAGCCTGTCCATTCTTGAGATAAATATTCCTTTATTCCCTACCTACACAGACAAATATCTGGGTGCAGAGATCATCCAGATATCAGTAGATTAAGATGAGCTTTTCCTGAGCTGACAAATAACCAAGTGTGCTTTGCTCATGGATTATGCGCCCACAAATATCTTTAAGACATCAGAGAAATCTCATCTTCAGAGAATGAGAATTTGGAAACAGAAGACTGGAAATTCAAAATCCCTGAAACAAATGTTTTCCACCTTCCAAAGTTATTAATTTACAAATAGAATTGCAATGAAGAATGTTTTCATGTTATAGTTGGTGAGTATGTTTGCCCAGGTATATTTCTTTTACTCCTCCAAGATATAGTCACTGATAAAGATGGATGGGCTTTGACAAGGTACATCTGTCATTTTCAGAAATGTGATAAGGCCACTCTGTGCTCAAACAGTCTTGTGTGAGCACAACAAACACTGAGTTTGGGGAAGAATATCCTTGTCTGCGTTTGTGTTTTGTAGCATCAGTAATACGTACCTTGGGAGCATTTAATCTATAGTATCAACACTGTTTATGGTGTCTGGAATTTTACATGGCTAAAGTAATTACTGTGATAAATGCCAGTAATATTTTAAAATTAACATTGAAGCTTCCTTCGATTTAGATGCAGAAGATATTTAATTGGCAAAGATGGCATTGCACTAAATTCCATTGCTCTTCAGGGCCTGATTCTGCATAGCTGATTCACAGAACAGTCTGTATTTTCATCCTAATATCTGGAGTCACTACAGGACCAGGTCTTGTTATGGTTTTCCCTGTTCACATTCTCAGTGTTAATGGCTTCAGCTTTTACTCCTCTTATAGGAGTCATCAAGTCTGCAGTACTTCAGAGTATAGCCTACAACTTAGCTAACAGATGGACAGATAAGTCCAACTTTGTCTGTTTCTCCTCTGCTCTGGAAACATCATATAACCCCTCTCAGCAAGCTCAGGAAGAGTTCTCAGTTTTGTTCTAATCGCAGCCAAAGCACATGAATGTAGGGTTTGTCTCTGTGGTGGAAAGAGCTCCAGGGTCATCACTACCTGGTCGTCACAGAGGGATATGACATTGACTCATAAGTCATGGGATGATATCTAAGACAGCTTGGAAACTGTCACCATTACCAACAAAGGGGCATGACTGAATGAGGATCTCTAAAGGAGCAGGTTCAGCCTCCATCATGGACTGCTCTAGTGCTGCAGCAGCTTCATTTGCAGCCCAAGGGAATTTTCCCTAAAAACCTAAGAAAGGAATGCAGAATCAGTCTTCTACACAGCACCCAACTAATGAAAACTCTATCCAAGATGAAAACACTTTCTATGAATAATTCTTTACCAGTTTAGAGAAACACATAATCATATAATCATTAAGGTTGGAAAAGACAACTAATATCATGTAGTTCAACCCCAACCCATCCTACCATACCCACTGACCACATCCCTCAGTGCCACATCCCCATGTATCTTGAACACCTCTAGGGACAGTGACTCCACCACCTCCCTAGGCAGCCTGCACCAAGACCTGACCACTCTTTCATGGAAGCTTTTTCCTAATATCCAAACTATATTCAGAGTGTTGTGCTACCAGAAAGTTATCCAAGAAGTGAAACTTTCTCTAAGACTTTTAGACGACAGAGCTGAGCCAGCCTAAAGGTCAGTGCTAGTAAGAGACTGCAGCCCTTGCGCCTGTATCCTCCTTACTCCCTGCTGAGCTTTTATGCTTCTCTCTTTGTGACCCAGGTGGTTTTCCTCCTGTTGATGAACTGATCGAACTCACTAACCCAGCAGAAAAGCAATCCAGCAAAAAGTGGAGCTGGCTCATGCAGGGGTCAGATAGTAGACCGGGGCTGCTGCTGGAGGGAAGGTGAGTAGGAAAAGGAGGAGAGCTTAAAGAAAAGAGAATTCTTTTTTTAGTGAAAATGAATCATTGGTTCAGCTTGGATGTATTGTGTGGTCATGCTCTCCAGTGGGAAAAGGAATGTTATTTCTACTGTTTCTGAATATCACATCAGGCTCTTTTCATTGGTGCCCAGTGCCAGGACAAGAAGTACAACTCAAAATCAGTTTATCTGCTCAGCCTAGCTTGCCATGGAATGGAATCACAGTAGAATCACAGCAGAATGACTATGACTGCTATTCAATATTTGTGTCTAGGCCAGCAATATCTTTTTAGCACTATTCTGTTTTAGCAATTGACTTTGCAGATATACAACAAATCATGCTGGAAAGGTAGAACAACAGGGAACTCCCCACCACTGTCTCCTGTCACAAACAGTGGCCGTATCCATCTTGCTGTGTGCTCACTAACTATCTTCCTTTTGTTGGATGCTTCCTGAGATGAATGAAGATTTTTAGACATTGAATTGTACAGATTATGGACTATGCTTTCTAGTCACATTCTACACATATTCTACCTCTAAGCCCTGCTCCGTGTCCCTGCTATTGTTAATAAAGAAGTTGTCAAGCTATTTGAAAATCCAGGCATTGAACAGAGTCAGCAGGTACCTGACATAATCATATATTCAGCTACAAGATCTTCATTTAACCTGAACACAAACTGCAGGGCCTTTCCATTTTTTTTTTTCCTCAGGAATTACTCCTGTATTTCATTCCAGAACACTTGTCACTCTGGTGAATATTAATTAAAAGTTGTAATTAATTAAAATGTCAATTAATTCCTTTATTTTATTCTTCAGGGTAATATTGTATTCAGTTCAAGTGAGAGCAGCAGGTGAGCTTACCAGAATGAAATAAAACAAATCTCAGTCTAAATCCTGCACTGTGGATTCTGAAAGAAGTGATTGCTTCATCACCATTTAGTAAAGGGAGAGATAGGGTTAGAGAGCATCTCCATGAAGGCAGGCAGACAAACATGTTGCAACAGTTTGAGGACAACTTGAGGTCAGTATATGAATGAGCTTTCTTTGCTTTAGAAGTCATGACTGCATGCCAACGGGCATCTCTGAAACAGGTTTTTCAGAACGACAGAGGGAACATGGAATCTTAGAATCACAAAATCTTAAATGATTTGGGTTGGAAGGGATCTTAAAGCCCACCCAGCTCTAACCTCCTTCAATGGGCTGGTTGCCCCCCCACCAGCTCAGGCTGCCCAGGGTCCCATCCAGCCTGGCCTTGAGCACCCCAAGGGTTTTGGCACCCATACCTCTCTGGGAAGCAGTGCCAGGGCCTCACCACCCTCTGGGTGAAGAAATTCTTCATAACATCTAATCTAAATCTCCCCTCTTGTAGTTTAATGCTACTCCCCCTTGTCCTATCACTACCAGACTGTGTAAAAAGTCAGTCTCCTCCTGCTTATAAGCTCCCTTCAAGTACTGGAAGGCTGCAGTGAGGTTTCATTGGAGCTTTTTCCTCCAGGCTGACTAAGCCCAGCTCTCTTAACCTCTCTTCATAGGAAGGTCAGCTATGCTTTAGCAAAAAATCTGCATGTGGCTTCAGCAAAACTGTTTTTCAAAATCCAGATTCTACTGGAGTAGACAACAAGGCAGAAATCACCATTTGTGCAGCAAAAGAACGAGACAGAAATTGAAACTGGTTGTTTTTTTTTCCACTGGAATTCAAAAGGTTTAGAATCAATGTAAGTGTGAATGCAGGATAGAACTGCAAGAGAGCTCTTCCAGAGACACTGCAGCTAATCTCTAAATGACTTTGATAAGAAAGCACTAATTGCAGCAATAGCCATGGGAGTTTAATAATAAAGGATGAAAATTCCCATACATGTAAAGTCAACACAGAGGCATGTTGTTTACCTGGAACTGCTGATGGTCTTCTCTGTTATTGTTTCATTTCCTCGTAAAGTTTCTCAGAAATCACAGTTATTGTATCTCACTTCCTCCTTTTTCCCTCCAGGGGCAGTTCCTTCCAGATCAAGGCAAACAAAGAGTTTATGATGCATCCTCTCCAGACATTATGAAATGAGGTTTTGTAGACCTTTCCTGTCAGTTCACACAGATGATTCTATTGAGAGATCTGAGATGATTTTAAGAATGTGCATTTACCCTTAATAATAACTGGGTACAAAATACTGTGCTATACAAATACAGTCTCTCCTTTTGTGTTTTTCTAAATCACTTACATCATCATCGTAGGCAGGATTTATCTGACCAAAAGAAGCCAGCAACGTGACTTCTGCTTCTGAGCAAGTCACATTGACTCTCTGCAGCCACAGAAGCACTTTCAAGACATCAGATGTCTCATTCCAACATATATGAGATGAACCACAGCCTAAAATAATTTTCCCTTTCTACTCATTGTAGGAGAGGCCTTGTATGTCCAGGTCAGAGGCTGACACAGACAGTACAACCCAGGTGACATGCTGCATTATCTATCTATCTTTCTTGGACAGAGAAAATCCGGGAAAGCATCTTCACTTTTACATCCAATTTCATGTCTGTGACCTCAGTCCCGTAACAGCTGGATTTTCCATAAAGATAAAAGGAACATTATTTGGGGTAAAAATAATTACTTTTTCTATTCTTGGATTTTATCCAGAAATTCCAGAGATGAAAAATAATTAGAGATTTCAACTGTACACCATTTTTTACATTCTGAAAGTCCAGTTGTCCACTGATGTTGTTACAGGGGGGCAGCGTGCAGGAAGCGTGTGTTGGATTTGCCCATGTATGAATTCACTCAGGAGCTACACTCATCTAACAGATCAAGAAGGAGATATCATGACACAGCTCCAGAGGTCACCAGCAAGCGTTTAGTCAGCACATTTATCCTAGCCAGGCCATCTCTGCACGTCTCCAGATCATGAAGAGGGAAGATCCTTCTAACCCAAGCCTATCTTATGATTCTAAGACACTGTTCCAAGTATGGGCTTCAGACCTTTTAAGTTTCAAAAACTTAGGCTCACACTGTTGGAAGCTATGCTAAAATGAGCACTGCTGCTGAAAAAGAGGCAAATAAGTCTGGAATACATCAGATGTCTCTTCTGAATTTGAGTTTTAGTTGCTGAGCACTAGAAAACTCCATCTCCAAAGTTCCATCTGGAATATCAAAGGGCAGCGCAAGAGCCTGGGTTTCATTAGCAGCTAGCTCTGTGAATTGGCTAATTGATGCTTTCACCAAAAACCACTTAATGTACATGTCAAATAGAAAGGAATTCATAAGTTCTGCTACAATTTACACCAAATTTCCTGCCAGCTGGATCAGGCCCTTTATGTAGCTAGAGATTAGATAAGTGCAGCTAAACCAAGACATTGCTCTTGCTTTCACTTCCAAACAATCCCTGTCACCACGTTTCTTCCTTGCTCCTTTGAGACAATCTTCCCTAAATGCACACAGAGCAGAGGGAAGGTGAGGCACAGAATGATTGTCTTGACAGGACTCTTCAAATAAGGTCGGTTAACTGAAAAAAGAAAAGTGAGCACCTGCATACAGTGCCTTAGTCCGGAAGGCCCAGGCTTCTTTGCTTCATATTCTTATAACAATATTTTCCAAGTTTCCTCCCATGATAGCAAGAAATGACTGTCTAATTGGGGAGAGCAGAGCAGCAGATTAGCACATAGTACACTGAATAGCATCTCAACATCTGCTGCCACAGATTTGCTGACAGCTGTTTCGGCAGTGTAGCTGGAAAATCTGATAATCTTGAACATTAAATTTCTTGTTAGCTTTGCAATGGCAAGTGCCAGCCTCTAGCATGACCCAAAAGGACGATCTGCAGCTTTGAGCAAATGCTGCTGGCTACACCTGGGTATCACATACAGCAACTCTGAGAGAGCACATCTGGACACAGCTGCGCTGGGGCTGCCTCCCACAGGGTGCATGTGGCACAACTTCTACTCCCCAAGGGGTACTTTTTAAATTCCAATGTTTAGTTCTATTTGCAAGCTTCAAACAGAGGTTCAGGCTGAGTCCCTCTTCTACAGAGTACCCAGAAACGATGTGCAACCAGTATGGGGACTCACTAAAGGCTTTGGAAATTGTAGAATAAGAGAAGAATTTACCTTCACTGGGACCCAGTAAGCCTGTGTGAAACTATTACTCACTGCACTCCAAAGCTCTGTGCTTAATGGGGCTGTGTCCGTTGGCCAGTAGAAGACCATGATGTTTGTCTCAAACCCACAGCAGGGTATATTTTGCAATGAAGATCTACAACTTCAAGGTGCTGGGATAAATCAGCTGGGACTATAACGGCATCAAAGCACCTCCAGCTCATCCCAAGAGCAGCAAATGCTTCCAGGCAGCCATAGATTCACCTGTATACTCAGTTTCTGCACAGTACACCCTACCAAGATGGTGTAAATACACCTTTGAAACTCCCTTCCAGAAGTCGAGTTCCAGGTGTATCACAGGTTGGCCAAGCACACAGTCCCACTTTGTCATAAATAAAAGAAAAATTTGTCATCTGGGAACTTTGTAGTGAGCCCAGCCCTACGATAAGACATGGGTACAACATTTGGTGGCTGTAACTTATTTGAACTTCAGTGCTTAAGAACAAGAATAGGCCAAAGCTAGGAAGCTCTTCCCTTAATTACCTTTTTAAACCTGATCTCACCATAAATGACAAACACTGATAACAGCAAGAGTCAGTCCTAATAACAGTTGTGCGTTTTTGCAAATCGCAGTTATCTGCATGGCAGCCCACAATCAGCGGGAATGCCAGGAACGTGTGAAATCCCAAGTACAGGCATTACTTAAGAGGCCCATTAAATACCATTCTCATTCTTGTTTTCACAACTTATTGAGTAGCTCCTGCACCCAAATACTATTTCATGCCGGATTACACCAAGGGAGAAACAGAAGTTCCTCCTGTGGTGAGGTTTAACCCTTTAGAACACAAAAACCTCTAAAGAAAGATTTAAGACCTGATCAGAGCTAAAACATTTAGGATTTCAATTAAAAGTGGTATTAAGCATGCCAGTGCAACTGAGCAGGTTGCCCCTTTCCAGCTCAGGCTACCCAGGGCCCCAACCAGCCTGGCCTTGGGCACCTCCAGGGATGGGACATCCACAGCTCCCTGGGCAGCTGTTCCAGAGCCTCACCACCCTCTGAGTACAAAGAATTTCTTTCAACATCAAATCTAAAATTTCCTCTCTTTTAATTTAAAGCCATTTCACAGAATTACAGAATCACAGAATTGTAGGGGTTGGAAGGGACCTCCAGAGATCATCGAGTCCAACTCCCCTGCCAAAGCAGGTTCCCTACACCATTTCCCCTTGTACTATCACTATCGGACCATGTTTCAAGGGGAACAAATCAACTTGCATAAAAGTCTCTTTCAAAAAGCAAGGAAATTAATAAAATAAGATGATTGCTCTTCAGCATTTCTATACAGAAGTATCACTGCCCCCCAAAACACCTATCTCGCATTCATGCCTGTATATAGCCATAACAGCACAGACCTAGTCACAAGCTGATATGGGTGCTACACTAGAAGGTCCTTAATAAAAACTGGTCAGCATGATCCCCTGCATAGATCTTCAAGGTTGGAAAAGTCCTACAAGATCATCCAGTCCAACCATCACCAATAGTTCTCACTAAACCATATCCCTCAACATAAAATCCAAATGTTCCTTGAACATCTCCAGGGTCAATGACTCCACCACCTCCCTGGGAGTCCCATTCCAGCGTCTGACCACTCTTTGAAAAAAGTAGTATTTCCTAACATCCAGCCTAAATCTCCCCTGGTGCAGCTTGCAGCCATTCCCTCTAGTTCTATCACCAGTTACACAAGAAGAAGGCCAACCCCCAGCTCACTACAACCTTCCTTCAGGTAGTTATAGAGATCAAAACATACTTTATTTAATTAGTTCATTACAATAATTATTTTTGCTATTTCACACTTCCAGGGCTTTGCAATTAAGGCAGGAGCTGGGACAGAACACGAGTTACAGGGGGTGAGTTGTGCCTGAATGCTGTTAGCCAGGAGCCTGCAGCCACATGGCACCCAGTGCACTGAGTGTGAATTTACTGGGCCATAAATAATACCCACGTGTGCCTTATGGAGGAGATAAGCCAGCTCACAAAACAGGAATTTCAGGACTAGGCATAAAAACCTCCATTCATGCCCAGACTGCACACAAGAGAAGCAAAGTTGGGATGTCTTAAGAGGTCCCTACCATATCCCTGCTATCCCAGAAACACTGCCACAAACTCCTGTTTCTCCTTAATTTCATATGCAAGGTACTCCATGGGTGTAAAGGAAAGAAGTTCCAGCACCAGTTTTTACTTACCGAGCTCTGTGGCTTTTCATCAGCAGAAACTACTGATGGCTCTGGGCCATTTGGATAGGAGGAATGTGAGGACCATCTTCCCAGCTGTGCAGTTAGCCTCATTTCCTAATCATAATCTCATAGACCTGGGAGAAACCAAAAGAAATAATCTTCTGAGACACGTGGACACTCAAATCTCAATTTAATCTTGAATGAAATTTAAGTGCCTAAGCCTTACTGACTTTCACGGGCAGTTTGGGTTGGATATTTTGGCAGACTGACCACTTTGTGCATTCCCCTTTTATTTATGTCACTAGAGATACGTTCAGCCACGATCATAAATGGTGTATTTTATCCCATTGGATTACAAAGATGAATCTCTGTTTCAAAATCAAATCTGTTCTCCCACTGAGCCAAGTGAAGAATTATTATATTGTTGTAAATGAGAAGAGAAATAACATTAACAAAGGGGTTGGAGCGAGGCTTTGGCATCTTTAGCATTTTGGCCACCTGTATAAATACAAAGCCAAATCTCAGAGTGATGTGACGATCTGTTAATTTTACCACAAAGCATAGTGCAGGGCAGCATCTCCATACACCACACAGGCAGCGCAGGCATCAGCAGGATCCCATCTGCACAAATAATCATGACCATGTACAGGGCCAACATGATCTTGCTCACCATCTCTGGGTCATCTTGGTGTTCTTGCCTTGAGAAAATAAAAGACAAGACAAAAACTCCACTGCAAACCAATGTCTTGACCACTCCACGTCTCTCAGTAGGAGGTTGTCAACATTCCTTCCTACAACAGAGCAGTCTTTGTAGCTCTGGGAAACAAACATGTCATTTATGTTCTTATGAAGCATTCCTGGTTTATATATGATGCATTCAGAACAATCCATCTTCTATCTTGGTGGCCTGTTTAGAGACTTAGGGAGCTGGCACTGATTAAATGTCTATAATAGAGAGCATTAATTTACCCGTCAGTAGAAAAATCACCATTGTAAATTGTCCCAGTCGGTTTGTATATCACCGAATGATACGCCGCGTGTCCTGGATGCATGTACTGAACAGCACTCGTACATAAAGCACGTTCAATTAGCAGCACCCGCGTGCTTCAGCTGGCAACAGGCAGGAGGTGAGGGCAGGATTCTGCTGCCCTCTTTAGGATTTGTGCCGTGGACTCCTCTGCCTGAAGAATGAAAAGAAAGGTCTCTCTATGCCTGAATTCCCACATGCAATCCACAGCATCTCACAGAAATGGAAAAACATTGCCATATCCTTTCCTTTTGCTGATCATGCTATACTGCTTGCAATCTTATTAAGATTTTTTTTTTTTTTTTTTTTTTTTTTGCTGTGAAGAGTAGAAAAATATTCTGTGTACATAGAAACACAGAATGTTCCCCCATCTGTTGATTCCCAGTCCCAGCTGAAATATCACTGTTACTCAGTAGAGCCCTTGGAACACAACGGCAAGGTCCCCATGCCCTAAGTAGAGGTATGTACTGGTCTCACTTGAGCAATGGAGTATCTTCCAATTTGCAGAGGGTATGTGGATATATCAGGAAAAGATGGCCTAACTCTTATTGTGGTAGTAGAGGATGAAAGGTAGTAGAAGATGAAAGAGGTATGAGCTGGGAATGAGTTAAGAATAACTGGATTTGGGAAAGCAAGGAAATACACTACACATGGGACACAGCTGGCTGTGGACAGAGACGCTCAGGTTCTGGGGAAAAGACAGCAAAGAGAAAGTGAGGAGCAAAAGAAAATCTCAGTATGTTTGTTTAAAACTCTCATTGTGAGCTACACATTGTGAGCCATTGTGCTTCTTTGTGCTAGCCAACCCACGGTTGGCTCCCTCTTTCCCAGATACTGCACAGCCACGGGGCACAAAGGTGAGACAAAACAAGGCAAAACTTCCATCTTGCTAACCACTGAACACCTTGCTAAAGAGAAGCCAAATCCAGCTTGCCTTTCCCTTTTTTTTTTTTGCCAAACATCCCACAGAAGAAAAGGAGATTATTTCTGTTGGCAAAACACACTGTTCCTGTCTCAGTATTTCCTTTATAAAGGCAGTGCCTTCAGATCCAACAGCATTCTTTTCACAGCACCAAAACTGTTTTTCCCAAGCCTGCCTGTGTGGCTTCATGCCTGCTTCCCATTCTTGGGCACACAGGAGCTGCAAGAAGTTGAGATGTGGGCTTTTAAGAAGCAACATTGCCACTCTGACTACTCAGGAACTCCCTTAATCAAAGCTCCTGGCACAGAAATCAAGATGTGGTCTTTCATAGAATCATAAAATCGTTTGGTTTAAAAGACCACTAAGATCATCGAGTCCAGCCAGCAGCCCATCACCACAATACCACCAAGCCATGTCCTTCAGTGCCACATCTCCACACTTCTTGAAAACCTCCAGGGACAGTGATCTCACCACTTTTCTAACTGCCAGACTGGCAAAATTAATAAAACAGATGAAAGGCCCTTCTGCCATTCATCACTGCTGATAAAGGTCCTACCATCAGAACCAAGCTCACAGTATTGCTGCTGATGCAGTAAGCAGGAGGTGACCCAATTCCCTCTCACAGAGCCACTGCTGCTTCTGCCACGCAGGTCCTACAGAACTTGCTAAGCCTCAGGGACCTGTCAAGGCATGGCTTCAAACTCTCTGCCTGGTTATATTGCAGGAGTTATTCAGAAGGTGCCATCCTTTTAGAAATTAAGGTCAAGGTTATGAAAAACAAGTTGTGATTTCCAGCAGGTCTTCTGCTGAGCTATTTTAAAAGGATGAGCTATTTTTAAAGGCTCTTTTTTTTTCCTCAAAGGACTATAAAGTATTTGGTAGCTTCTGAAATCAGATATTTTCAAGGGCACAATAAGACTTTGGGTGCAAACACTTTCAGGCTCCACTAGGTGATAGCCCTACTGGAAGTTGTTGAGCATCATTAGCCACTGGGAGGCAAAGTGAACAAGTCAAGTATGTCCAAGCACTGCTGTATCTGTAACTACTTTCAGGCTGTGGATGGCCCCATTTCATCAGCTCTGACCACACAGAATCACCTCCCAGCTAGGTCTGGCTGTGGAGAAGCTGACAGCAAAAGCTCAAAGCATGCACTACGAGCTGTTGAGTTTCCACAACCCCAGCCCAACATTTCAGCACTGTGCCAAACATCTGCTTCATGCTAGAGTCCTCACACAAGAAGTTAACTTTATCTGCAGAGCTCTGTGCTATGCACAAGTAAATCCCAGTGCATTTCTTACCAGCATGATTTATCAGTCTGGCTAAGAAAACTCAGGTCTCAAAAGTCTGTTGTCAAAGTTAATGGAGCAAGAATACAAACTGCAGCATCTTAGGGCTATGGTCACTTCTCCACAGCATCCTCTTGACAGCTTTGGATCCAAAATTCTGCATTACTTGTCCAGGCTGCAGCCACACATCCAGCAGTGGCATGCAAACACCTTTGTTTCTGGCCTACAGAGCCTAAATGAAGGGGAGAGTTCTTCTTGAAGCTTACATCAAAAGACTGAATCAGTTGCACGGCTACCCAAATGAAAGAATGGAGGTGATGGGCATGGAGGGAAGAGCATGGTATTTTGCATGGCTGTGCCATATTGTGCCCATGGAGAGCAACATGGTCACTGCCTGGCCTCACAGGGAAACAACCACATGCAAAAAAACAAATGCCCTGCTGCTTGGTGAAGGTACTGAAGGATCCTTTGTCTCCTTGATAAAAGGTGCAAGAGCAAGGAAAGAAAGAAAAAGGAAAGAGGAGTTCTCTACAGGAAGGAAAAGCAGGGAAGAAGTTAAAAAAATATATATATATTCATATTGACCCCAAACTTTGTTGCCTAAGAAGCACAGAACAGATGTAAGACAAAACGTAACAGCAACACTAAAAAAGCACCTGAGTCCCAAGAATGAAAATTATGACAAAAGCAAAATTTTGTCTAATAGTTAAATCATCAATAACTCATATTTTCTGGGAGTAAAACCAACCAGAAATACACGTGCTGCTGTAGCCTGTGCTGGGAGGCAGGGACAGTGCCTCCAGCAGCAAATGCAAGTTTTTTCCCTCCCACCTCAAAATCAAGGTGACCACGTCCTGGGCTTTAAAACCCATTCAGTCCCTAGTCAGCAGCAGTAATAAAATGAGTACATAATGCCACCTTCTGGCTATAGTGGAGGACACAATAAAACGCTGGTAGGAAGACGGCGCTCCATCCCTCCTGCATGGGGGGGAATGATATATATCACTTGCTTGGGGAAGTCAAATTTCTTTTGCTGACTTAATCCCAGAGCCAAAATTAATCAGACATCCCAGCTAACAGGATCAGGAAATGCCATAAATTATGCTGCCTCCAACCTAACAACAGCATTAACAGCACGAAGAAGGTGGAGGCCTTTTTTGATTAATAGCTGTTTAAGTTGCCTAAAGGACCTATGAAACCTCCTGCTGGCTGACACAATGAACAACATTTTATATTACCCGATAGAAGGAAATGTCTTTAAAAGTGATGGATTATGCAGATGTGAGATGGAAGCTATGTGATGTGACTGCCTCAGAGCTGTGGACATGAAGGTCCCCTGCTGCCCTCAGCAGCCCCAGAGGAGACACTGTCACCTTGAGCTGAGCACCCTCAACAAAAGCCACACTGTGTAATGGGTTGGGTTGAGGTGGCTCCATACAGAGCTAGAAAGTTGATGCAAATGAAATCACATGCAACTCATGGTACATTTTCTTCATGCACTATGCAACAATCTCAGGAGCCTCCTATTCACTCCTATGGTTGCTCTCCTGAGAAGTCTTAGCACTATGAAAAACCTTTTTTTTTTTTTTTTTTTTTACATTCTTTTGCTTAGGGTGAGTCATCCTAGGGTGACTGGATTTCTGAGCATCCTCTACAATTGCACTACTGTACACCATTTTTAATTTACATGAAATGGGTAATGAGCCCTTCTCAAATGGAAGAATTTCTTCTCAGAAGGAGTGGCAGTGCCACTTACACAGCACAGGCTGCACAGAGAGGTGGCACAGTTACCAACCCCAGAGATATTCTGGAAAGCGGAAATGTGGCACTGAGGGACGTGGTTAGGGACATAGAGGTGATGGATCAATGGTTGGTCTAGATGATCTTAGAAGTCTTTTTCCAATCTTAATGATTCTATGATTCTAAGCAGGAAAAGGTGCATTTTACACTTCTCTTGCATTGGTGCTATCAAGCGTAGCATTAGTAAAGCAGCTGAAAACAAAATCCCATGACTGTTCATGTTGCCAAAACCCCACTGCCAGATGTGATCGTGGCTGAAAAGATCCTTCAGGGATTCTCATAATTTCAAATATATGCCATTCCATCCAGCCAAAAAGTTTTGTCATTGCAATTCAGCAGTGAGCATTTCTACATAGGCCCAACGTTTCCTCTGACATTACCTTTGGATAATAATTCATCCACAGTGACAGAGGAAGTTTTCCAGAGTTGAGGCAGAAATTGCCATCAGATTTGAACACCTCAAAATATTTCAGAAGGACCTCTCCTAATTAAACTTCCTATTCCTTTGACAACTCAAGGATTTCAGTTCCATTCCTAACCTCTTAGACTCACGCTCTTCGCACTGTGCTCAATGGCCACAGTTCTCAGCCACAGATTAAATTCCCTCCCTATGTAGTCCTTAATAATTACCCCTTTGAAGGGGCTCCGTAAAACCTTATTTCCTTGCTGGTCACTTCTCCAGTTCAGTGTTCTGACTCTTGATTAATAGCTGTTTAAGGCTCAGTGCCTTAACATCAGGCCTTCCAAATTACTCCCGCTGCCATGCCCACACCAGGTCATGTTGATGGACAGTCTATGTCCCAGCCACTTAAAGCCTGGCTGAGAGCATGCCCACAGGAACATACCTGGCCTGAAATGAGGTGCTCCTTTTTTCAGATCTGACTCACCTGCAATTTTCTGAGCACAAAAAAGCTTTTGAAGCTGTTTGTTCCATGGAAAAGTGACTGCTTTCCTTCTAGGCTTGAAATAGTCCCAAGCCCACCAAGCAAGCTTACCTTGTCCTCAGGCAGGCCAAGGGTGCCCATATCAGGTGCCTTATTCACTCACTCTGTCAATTAATCCAGACAGGCCAATGCTTTTACCTTTGCTAATTGATGCAACGAGTACCTAATTAAGAGACTCCCCATTGCTTTGCAATGTTGTCTGGCTATTCAGCCAGGTGGAGCCTGAGTAGGCACCCTCCTCTCAGCCTGAGCTGCTTCTCCAGCTGCCAGTCATCAAACATCACCTCTCCAACAGGGCTCAGGATGATGTGTGCTCTCCCTGTCATGCACACAAGCGGACAGAAACCTCCCTCTACTGCCTCCTGGTTTGTCTGATCCAGCAAATGAATGCTTTTGTGCCTTTGTCTACACTGACCTACTTCTCCCTCTCATCTTCTGCTGACTGTCTCTCTGGAGTGTCTGACTCACTGCAGACACAGGGATGCTGAGCCTGCCCACACACCTCTTCTCTCCTCAGTTGCTGAATTGCTGAATAAACCTTCATATTAGACATGGAGGTACTGCCCTGCCAGCTTGCCAGCAATGGTTCTTCCATATTTCTTGTGAAGGAAGGGAGGCTTAGGGTGAGGAGGATCAGGAAGACAAGTTGTTCAGGAACATTGGTGGGCTACTAGCAAGGATATCTGCACACCCCATCCATTCCTCTTTGCCTGTACAGATCCATGAGCTGGGCTAAATGATCCTTGTGTGTCCCTTTCAACTTGAGATATTCTGTGTTTCTGTGCTTCTCCAAGGTCACAGAATCACTAATGTTGGAGAAGATCACTAAGATCAGCAAGTCCAACCACCAACCCACCCCATCGTGCCCACTAAACCATGTCAATCAGTGCCACATCTCCACAGCTTTTGAACACATCCAGGTATGGTGACTCCACCGCCTCCCTGGGCAGCCTGTGCCAGTGCATCTGTACTGTTTCTGAGAATAATTTTCCCTAATATCCAACCTGAACCCCCTGGCACAACTTAAGGCCATTACCTCTCATCCTACTGTTGTTACTTAAGAACAGAGGTCAACCCCCACCTTGCTACAACCTCCTTTCAGGCAGCTCTAGAAAGTAATAAAGTTTCCCCTGAGCCTCTTCTTCTATAGACTGAACAATCCCCTCTGCTGTTCCCCATTTCACCACTCAGAACACGCTCCGGGGCCTCACTGTCTTTCTTGGAGTGAGGGGCCCCAAACTGAACGTGGTGCTCGAGGTGCAGCCTCACCAGAGCTAAGTATAAGAGAATGATTGCCTTCCTCCTACTGCTGGCAACACTACTTCTGATACAAGCCAGGATACCATTAGCATTCTTAGCCATCTAGGCACACTGCAGGCTCATGTTCAGCCAACTGTTGGTTAACATCCTCAGATCCTTTTCCTCCATGCAGCTTTCCAGTCACTCTTTCCCAAGACTGTAGCATTGCATGGGATTGTTGTGACCAAAACAAGGGACCCAGCATGTTGGTTCCTGGCCAGAAAGGTCACAACCACTCACCCTGCTGTGACATCCAAAGAACCCACTTCTCCCTTCTTTCACAGCAGATGGAGGGGTCAGCAAGCAAACAGATGCTGTCAATTTCTTGCCATGTTTGTGCTTTCTCCACATCTCAAGCATGCACTGAACTCACCAGCAGCCTTTTAGATGCCTCTGGCTGACAAGTGGAAGTGCTGGAGGAAAGAAATAATTTTTTACCACATTAGCAGCTATCTTTGATTCATGCCACACAGTTATTTTGGGAACTTAATTTCTAAGCTTAATTTCTTCTAGTTGAGAAGTGTTTGTGTTGAGTCTGAGCATAGACACGTTTAACAGGAAAGCAACCAGGCGCTCTCAGACTTGATGCCAGAGTACGGGTAGACGCACAAAGAAAGCAAGTGAGATGAGTTTTGATTAATTGCTGGGTATTTGCTGCCATAGCGATAGAAACATTTGCTTCAAGCTTTTCAGAGAGGAACATGAAAACGTTTGACACAGCTGCCTGGCTCTGCAGCCAAGCCTGTGTGCTGCTGGTTAACTCTCAGCCCAGCATTAGTGAATGAACAGGACAGGCAAAAACATTTTTTTTCACTTCCCAAGGCAGCAATGCTTGCTGATCGAGCAGAAAAATAAGTGAACTATAACATGGGCTAGTTTAGATAGAATCAGAAAACATACGATTTCCTGTTAGAAGCCTGGCCATCTCACAAATCCTCATTTCATGCTTTTTTTCCTAGGAATGTTCTCATAGTTTACATCCAAACAACCTAATTGGAGGCAGTGGCAGCTCTTGAGGAGGAAATGCAGGACTGCAAGGCAGATATTCTGAAAGCACTTTCACCTTGTCAGAAGTGTTTTGTTTGCATCTTATCCAGAACTGCGAGGAAACATAACCACAAATACTTCACATGGTACTTTGAATTTAATAGCTCGCATGGGCTACTGTCTGAGTTACTGCCTTTTATTTTATGACTAAATTAATATTATATACACAAGAGCACATTTAAGGTACCCAACAGGGTAAAAGAAATGATTGCTTTGTTGAAAAATATAAATTTTTATGCACAGAAGTTATTAGTAAAGCCACATTCCCCAGTCCATTAATGTGCACACATTTAAATTTTCCTTTTATTTTTTTTCTTTTGACCTTTACTTTCAGATACTGCAGTATGCTATCTTCAAGCTTTAATAAAACAGTAACTCACTCATGCTTTTTATGGCCTACTAATTTGTCTGTTGTGCCATATATTGGATTTCATAACTTTTATATGCAAATCAATAAAAACTCCTTTGATATTTCATTTAAATCATTGAATAATTAACAGATCCCAGCCCTCAAGTCAGCTAAACCACGTAGCGTGCAGCTAACATTCACAAAACTTCAAATAAAAGAGGGCGTAATTTAAGCCTTGGAAAAATCCATCGTATTTTTATAAAGATAATTAGAAAAACTGTGCTTATTAAAAGGAGGAAAAGGAGAGAAACATCTCATGACTGGTAAAACAAACAAACAGAAAAAAGCCTTGGTTGTGTGATAGTAATTGCAGATAGAAAACAAAAAGAAATGGAAACATACCAAAAGGACTCCAATGAAGTGAACATCTACTGGCTGGTACCATCCCAATAGCTGTGAAGATTATCCTGGAAACATTAAATCTGTGCAAAAAAAGTCCTCAAAGCATGCCATCATCTCTAGGTATCCTGCAACCACAGCTGTGAACAAGAAACCTTTTATTTCACTGGTTCTTGGCAAAATTCATCAACTACTTCTATTTCATTAAAAGGAAATGGTTTAGTTTCATAGAATCGTATAATCATTAAGTTGGAAAAGACTGTTAAGATCACCCAGTCTGACCATCAGCCCATCATCAGCACGCCAACTAACCCATGTCCCTCAGTGCCACATCTACTCTTTTCTTTTTCAGGATATTTTGATGATAAATGCCAGTTTTACTGAAATTTACAAACGTTTGTCTTTTCAGCAAGGTGTAAAATCAGATGAGTATCAAGAGTAAATATTGTGAATGTTGTTGTGAAATGAAAGAGCAATTCATATTATTTCAGTGGAGCAGGTCCTGGAATGAAGAACACACAGCTTATTTCTTCTCATGGGACTAAACAAGAATTCCAATGCAGGGCTTTTCTTAACTCCCCCAGTGCCCATCATGTCTGCCTTTGGGTAGCCAGGGCTGTTTTGTTATTGTGCATCGTCCCTTTACTCATTTAATTTAAGGCCAAAGCACTTGAAGATCTGAGCATTCTTCCAGAAACAGAACTGATGTCTTCTATCAAGTCTCAAGCTCTCAAGATCTGGTGGCAAAGAGGTCACAAGGACAATTTAAGTTTGATTTAGTTTCTTCACTGCTCTTTACAAGCAAAATTAGAAGCCTGGAAAACTGGCTTCTTTATACATTTTTGGACTTCATTGGTTGGAAATACCAAATTAAAAGCATAGAGAAAAACTTCCTGATCATGTCAGAGCTGTGGGACCAAGCCACTGAAGGTGGGATTTGATTACCAAGACATCCCAAGTGGTACAGAGCACCTACTGCCATACCAGTGCATGAATACACTGCACTCCCAATGATTCTTCCAGCCAGGGTTTTACCTAAAACCCCAAGTCTTTGAGTCCTATGGTAAAATCAGACTGAAATTTCATTTTCCTTGTTTATGAAGGAAAGGAGAACACAAAAGTTGGCAAAGCAGTGGCTCATTATTTTGATTCTTGTTAGGAATCACACAGTAAAGGGAAATCCTTCATCTCACAGTCTGAAGGATGCGGGCCTTGGTTTTGTAACACTTCAACTTAGTTGGCCTGGCTTCGTAGCCATCTGTCAGGATGTTACCATCTCATTATATCAGAATGTATTCCCATTACTGCCTATTTAAATGTCTTTACCATTCAGCCTGGTGCTGGACTATGCAGAAGAGACCAAAAATCAATTCAAGATTACTGTGTAGTCATTAAAATGCGGAAAGCTTTTAGATCTTTCACACTAGCATTGGCACTGTCTCCTGATATTTACCTCCTGTAGATGCAGAGGAAAGAGTTTATTGAAAAGAAATTAAAGACTGACTTTATATTTGTGTTTGTTTAACTAATGAATTTTTGTTTAATAGAGATCTGCAATACCATGTTAAAAAGGGGAGCACCAGACTGAAATAATGGTTTGGATCATGAAAGGATGAATGGCAATACCATAGTGTTTTCTCTTTGTGTATGCCAACTGCTGACAGAGAGTAATTCTTCATAAAATTGGTAGCTTATTCAAGAGATGCTGATTTAGTTCTCTGTCCTTCCTGATTATTGGCCATAATATCAGGAGGAGCAAAAATAGAGCAGACCCATCCAACGTTGGTCTGCCACTTCGTGGTGAGGTCAAAGTCAAGGAAAAAAGAAACTAACCTAACTAGGGCTGTTCCATACATTACTGACTGCTCATATTGCCTAAAGAAAGCTGGCACACGGGGCTGATCATTAAGCATATGCTTTCAAGGTCAAGGGTGCACTCTAAAAGCTGGCTGGTTTTACACGGGCATTAGAAGAGTGCTCAACTACTCTCCTCATTACGTTAAAATAATTTTATGTTAATTCTTTAAATGTCAGTTATTCAGATGTTTTCATGCTGCACTTCTAGTTTCAAAGTTAATTCTTTTGAATTGCCATATAAGCCATTTAACAAGGCTCTATGCAAAAGGTCTCATTTTTTAAAAAATATTGATTTTCCTTTATATCTTTTCATCAAGGAATAAGCCAGAGCTTGTGTTCAGAGTCCAATTGCTTATTTTGTCTTTATTACTTCTGGTACATTTTCAATGTTTTACATTTAAATCTGTGCAGTTCGCTTTATTGTACTTGTAACCATCTTAATTTATTTTCCATCTCTATTTTTTCTTTCCAGTTAAAATGAATACACTCAAAGACCATCCAGTGTTTGTGAACAAAAGAGCACACATCAGGAGATTTGATTTGGGATATATTTGGGCTTTTGCATAAAGGCCCAGGCCGCATAGTGGCCTTTTCAGATCTTACAGATATCTTACCTTCGAATTTTAAGTGAAGCCCAGCTGATTTTAATCAACTCATGCCTTTCTATGCTCCATCAGTCTCAAAATGGGTAGGAAAATTGCTTGTTGTCCTAAACCATTAGTGTCCTTGTAATTGAATGGGACCCAATGTAAGTGTACTGCAATAAAAATTTAATCTGTCCCCAAATTCCATTAAAGACTATTGACAGGTTACACACACTTCCCTGAGCCCAGGGACTCACCTAGTGGACATTAGGAAAAATTTCTTCAGAAAGAGTGGTAATGCAGTGGCACAGGCTGCCCAGGAAGGTGGGGAACTCACCCCAACTGGAGGTGTTCAAGAACCATGGAGATGGAGCACCAAGTGATGTGGTCAGTAGTGTGGCGGTGTTGGGTCAGAGGTTGGTCTAGATGATCTTAGAAGCCTTTTCCAGCCATAATGATTCTATGATTCTATGACAGCAACAAAGCTTGGCTGTATCATGAACGTAAGGATGCAAGATATCAGTTTAAAATGGCTCAGGGCACCTGGCAAAAAGTGTGATTGCAGGTGAGTCGTCAGGCTGCCAAAAGGGATAGAAATACTGACTTACCACCTCAAGTCAGATAACCAGCTGATGTAAAAGAGCACCAGTCCAGCAGCTGCTAGAGCTTGGCTAACTAGTTGGAGTGCCATTCTCTTTACTGGACAAAATCAACCACAAAGCACAACTAGGAGTATGACAATGCTGTGGTTACGCTGAGGGCCCTTTTAAAATTTTTTATTGTTGCCTCACGGGAGGAAAAACAGAAATGAATTCATCCTCCCTTTGAGTAAATGCAATGAAAGCAAAAATCAAGATTAACTCAGGTTGTCTCCTGCTCTGAAACTGGATTCTTGTCACTGCTAGACCAGAGTTCCAAACAAATCAAATTCTCCAAAGAAACAATGATGACTTCAATATATATGTTTAGAAAATGCAAGGGCTTTTGCTTTGCTATTAAAGTTTAATTAGTAATTAATATTTATGCAGCTATTGGTTTGAATTCTTCAAGTTACATAAATAAATATTAACTTGTGCATGATTTAAAAAAACAGCCTTGCCTCTGAAATTTATTTGTGCGACTCTCTATTACTTATTCATTAATTCATGCATAATTCCAGCTCCTCTTCATTCCAGATGGAGTGGGAGGGAGGGGGTCACTCCCTTGGGACCAACGTGCACGGTTTTAATTCTCAATTTAGTCTTCATCACTACAAATTAAACATTTAAAAATTCTAAACAGTGTGTTTAGCAATGCTGTCGTTCTAATCCATCAGTTCTTTAGGTATGCAACAGGACGGGCTGCGGAGCAACACGCAGCACCTGAGCAGAAAGGCCATAGCATGAATCTGTGCATCCCAGCTCACTGAGGTCAGTGAGTCCTTCACCTTCCCTGTATACTGGTTAGAGAAAAGAGCACGGGCTGAGACTGCAGCAAGCCTCTGAGATACAAGCTACAGAAATGGGAAACGGGCACCTTTAAGGAGGCTATTTAGTTATTAACTCCTAGGAAAACTTCCCAGAGCTTCTAGCGTCTCTTGCTAGGCACATGTTGATAAACAGTGCTTGATACATTTTGCCAGCTCCCTTTTTTATAGAATTGTTTGAGTTGGAAAGGAGCCTTAAAGGCCATCCAGTCCAACCCTCCTGCAGTGAACAAGGACACCTACAACTCATTCAGGTGCTCAGAGCCCCGTCCAGCCTGACCTTGGCTATCTCCAGGGATGGGACAACCTCCACCTCCCTGGGCAACCTGTGCCTCAAACCCTTATCAAAAGAAAGTTTTTTGCTATTGGGATGGCTAAGGGAAAGTATGTGCAGTCATTTCCTGCTATCCAAGCAGCTGCATTATGAACAACGGCCTATATGACCTGAATACTCCTACAATTAGTAGTTTAATAACTTTTATAACTTTTTAAGAAACAGAGATTCTTCCACTTCCAACTACGTCTAATAGTCATGCAGCACCATGCTGGACAGGAGAGATGGGGTACTCTAGGTACACTCGTAAGGTTTTTGAGGTGGATTCTGCAGATCATCTGAAGCGATTATTCAAATCCACAATGAGGCATTCAAACAGCCTGCAGAGAACAGGCAGCTAAAATAAGAGCTCATCTCTGCCCCTGTTCCTAGGGGAATGTAAATAGATTGAGGTGCTGCCTCACACCCACAGCAGTGCCCGAGGCATTGACAGCCTGTTTTTCCTTTTTAACCTAGAAGGAGAAGACTCCCTAAAATATCAGCAAGCCATCCACATTTTCCTGTGGCTATGTGCCTTTTTTCCCTGCAGCTGGAGAGGATTGATGTCTCCAGGCCTGGGAGTTTGGCCAGAGGAGTGCTGGCATTACTGCATGTGAGGAGCACAGAGCTGTTAATGCTGAGGCTGCTGCTGGGCACAGCCAGCTCCTCTCTGTGCTGCTGCGTGGATCCAGACACAGCTCTGTTCTCTGATTTTCCATTCCATTTCACCAAGGCAGTGATGTCTGGAAACACTTGTTAGCAGAACAATTTCTGTCTCACACTATCTGAATTCTGCTGATAAGATTAAGCTGCAGTCCACAATCTCATTTCTGTATATTTCACAGCTACCAGGCATCGTGTAGAAAGCAGCATTGATGCTATATGGATTCCCTCTATTACAACTGTGTTGCCAATAAAAATGCAAAAGTGCCTCAAAACAATGCAATTTGAGGAGGCATCAAAGAAATTCCATCTAGGTCTGTAAAAGAGTTTATATATTACAGAGGGGGAGATAGAAAAGCTGGAGCATTACTGAGCCATTTAGAGTAAGATACCCCATTACTGCAAAGAGCCCACATCTATCTGGGTTTTCATGTGGGCTGACAGCAATTCTAGTTTCTTTCCACTTGATACAGTGGCGTGCTCCAGAGACAGAGGGTGAATGAGGCAACATGCAACAGTACACATCAGCTGGCTGGAGTTCTGGAAGGGCTGGAAAACTCTTTCTAGGAAGTGGGGGAGTGTGGGAGGAGCACCACAGCACCTCTTCTGTTCTTCAGTCAAAAGCCAAACCATCAGTGCTGCTCTTTTGCTGTGCTGGGATCTTACAATAGTTGCTACTGGCATCTTGCTCTTCAGTTTTGGAGAGAGGAAAAGGGAGACTCTGCCTCCTGGGAACAGCAGGCTAGAAATCTGCATCTGAATTTGGCTTCAACTTGGCTATGTATCATGAAATTATAGAATCATTACGGATGGAAATGATTACTGTATCATCCAGTCCAAACATCAATCACCATGCACACTGACCACACTCCTCAATGCCACATCTCCACGATTCTTGAATACCCTAGGGGACAGTGGTTCCCCCACCTCCCTGGGCAGTCTGTGCCAATGCATCACTACTCATTCTGAGAAGAAATTTTTTCTAACATCCAACCTGAATTTTCCCTGGTGCAACTTAAGGCCACTGCTGGCTATGAAGTGAATTGCTTCAGTGAATTTTGATACATGACATTGTAAATACAGTATTTCTCCACCTTTTAAGATTTCCAGCTAGATTCTGCCACTAGAAATCACCCCAAAGTATGCCACATGTGAAAAAGCACATACATCTCCCTTAGCCTTCCCATCTCATCCAGATGATGCGTCAGGTGTCACCCAGCAGCTGATTCTCTTCCTTAACATTATGCTTGACAGCAGACAGCAATCACTCTTAGGGCAAGATGTGCTACCCTAGAAATGCATCCTTCAATGTTTATGCACGGCGTTGGGATGCAGCCCGGAGCGGAGCGGCCCCGTACCCGCAGAGCGCTGGGCTGGGGCTCCCTCTGCCGGCCCAGGAGAGGCTCGGAGAGGCTCTTCTGGTAAGATGTAGGATCACAGAATCGCAGAACATCCCTAGTTGGAAAGGACCCGCAAGGATCATCGAGTCCAACCCCTGGCTCCACACAGAACCAGCCGAAACCCAAATCCTATGTCTGAGAGCAGTGCTCCAATGCTCCCTGTGCTCTGGCAGCTTGAGGCCGTTGCTCACCACCCTGGGCAGCCTGTGCCATGCTCACCACCCTCTGGGGCAGAGCGTTTTCCTGATATCCAACCTGATATCAAGCCAGGTTGGATGTCAAGCCAGGGCGGGGAACGTGAGGATTTCTCCACACACAACTCACAGGGGATGGTCGTGGCGGGGGTGAATGTCCAAATGCCTTCCCAAGGACTAGAAATTCAGAGAAATAAATAAGTACACATTGGATTATTTTCCAGAAAGTAGACAGAAAGAGAGATGGAGGGGTCAACAAGTGGCTTGTCATACAGACCCGCAGTGTCCGCATGTCATCCACTTTGCTGGGCTTCTTTGTATGTGCCAGCACGCCGTGCAGTACTGTGCCAGCTCAGCAGCATCTGGGGATGTGGAAAACTGTGCTGTGTGCCAGCTCAGCAGTGCCTGCAGTCACGGATCTGCTCTGTGCTGCTGCACATCTGTACAGCACACACACAGCGTCTTTCCATGCTGGCAACATGCCCCACACTGAGCCCTTGTCAACAGATCCTGGGGCCTAAACACAGGATGACACCGCTTGTGACCTGTTTCCTCCCTGAGGAGCAAATCCAGACACTTTCCATTCATGCTGCAAACTGTAAACCCCAGGGAAAGAAAAGCTGATCAGCTGAGCAGAGCCTAATACTCTCACCTTAGGAAAGGACAAAAGGCAAAAATCTGCTGCATGCACAAAGTTCGCAGAGTTGCAGAGACTTTCCTTCAGAGAGGCAGCTCTGGGCAAGGTCACTTGGTGGAATGTGAATAAAACTTCTCGGATCACTCTGAAAGCACAGGGATGCTTCTCAAAGCCCACTTCACAGTGCATTTCCCTGCGTGGCACTAATTACAAAGGGTTTGGAAATGGAATCAAATCTCAAAAAAAAATCTTAAATAGATTATTATTTTTTGTCATCTGGTGTCTCAGAGTGCTCTTCTGCTTTTTCTCTGTCCCTGCCCTCAGCGTTCCTGGAGGCAAAGGAAGAGCTGATATCTCCGTGTGCTCTGCAGGGAACTGGGGGACAGAGAACATAAGGACGGGCATTCAAAAGTGACTGGCAGCTCTACCCTACATTTAGGATATACTGCTTGAGAGAGTCCTACATGTAGAGGTGAGTCTGATAGCCTTGGCTTAAATCCAGTTTAATTGCCCCAAGCAAAACAATCAAACTCGACGGTGCTTTAAAAAAGTAAAAAATCACTGCTTTCTGTGGCAGTGTGAAGCTGAATGGCTTGCCCCAGGTTGTACAGGAGTGGGGCCAAGCAAACTAAACCACCTCCTGAATTGCTGAGTGACATCTAAATAGCCTAAATCCCCACCCCTCAGCTCCTGAGTCCTGCATGGTTTCAAGTGTGAGGGGGCAGGTGGCTGCCATCAGGGTGGTGACTGCCTCTTAAATGTGCATCTCAAAAATGGAGCTCTGCTGAGAGCTGAGGGAAATACAGTGAGCTTTAAAGCTGCCGTCTTCTTTCCCTTCATGCATCCTCATCCAACATCAGCATCCAGGCTACATCCTGCCCATCACTGGCTGATGTTACCTACTATCATAATGCCTTTGCTGTGTCATCCAGAGTTGACCTTGAGAAAAAGACTTAATATATATTCATAACTCTATTTAATGTCATCATTAGCTCTCATGTATACCTAATTTCTCATTGTAATTATGTCAAAGTGAGAAGCCTGCAATTCCTTTGCCAATGTACTGTTGATGTGGTACTACAACATCGGCATAGTGGTCCCCAATCTGCTCTTTTACTTTCCTTACTCCCAGACCTAGAGTAGCTGCTGTTCCACTAATTGCTCTCATTAACCCTCAGATATAGTAATAAAGCTGCACTTGAAGACAAATAGTTCATAAAAGCATCTTTATTAAAAAACTAGAAAGGTGTTGAGGCATTGATAGCATCATAAATCATAGAGTCAGTTCAAGTTGGAAGGGACCTTCAAGGGCCATTCAGTCCAACTTCCCTGCAACAACCAGGGACACCCACAGCTCCATCAAGTGCTCAGAGCCTCATCCAGCCCCACCTTGACTGTTTGTAGGGACGGGGCATCCTCCACATCTCTGGGCAGCCTGTGACAATGCCTCCTCACCCTTCGGCAGAGCCAAGCCCAAGTCTCATCACACTATAACACAGCCTCCCATCACATCCAAGAGTGCATCTGGGGCTGTGTTTGGCTCTAGCTCACCCACAGCCCTGACCTCCTCATCTCAGAAGCACTGCAACAACTCACAAGATGTCATATGATGGATACATGCTCATCTCTAACCCCGTGCAATTCCCTGCAGGCCATCAGTAAGGAGACAAGCGCCAGGTGTTCTGGCCTCTTCTCCCAGGTAACAGTGATAGGACGAGAGATAATGGCTTTAAGTTACACCAGGAGAGGTTCAGGATATCAGGTCGGATATTAGGAAAAATTGCTTCTCAGAAAGAGTGGCAATGCAGTGGCACAGACTGCATGGGGAGGTGATGGAGTGACAGTCCATGGAAGTGTTAAAGAAATGTGGAAATGTGGCACTGAAGGATATGGTTAGCGGGCAGATGGGGGTGGATTGGGCTTGGACTGCTGATCTTTGTGGTCTTTTCCAACCTTAATGGTTGTAAACAGGCACAGAACTGGTTCACTAAGCAGGCCTGGCAAAGCCAGGAAACACATGGAAAAATAGCAGCAGAAGCTATTTACAAGGAAATGCAGGGGAGTACAAAGGACAAAGAAGAGGAGGAAAATCTGGTGCAAAAGGATGTACTGAATACTTTACTTACAAGCTGTGAAGGGCAGGCAGGTTATATCAGCAAATGCCACACAAGGTCACTAACAACAGTTACTGCAAGAGAACTCATTATGTCAAAACTTCAGGAGGGAGAACAACAAATGTACTACTGACTTCAAAGATGAGAAACAGCCTTGGAAGCTCAGGTCAGCACCAAACACAGAGAGGTGGTACAGATTGGGAAGACAATAGAAGATAAATAGGCAAAAGAACTGGTGCAAGCAAATACCTTCTGACTACTTGATGTCTTAGGAGCCAGTATCATGAGTGCAACATGACAAATAGAAAAAGATCCTTGTAGCAGGATCTGCAGCCACAGTGCAGTTATCAGGATGGCTGACAAGCTGTGTGTTGAACAGATCCCAGCAAACTGTTTAAGAGTGCTGTGTACAACTCCACCCAAATGCCTGCCATCAAAGAGATGCTACCAGACTTGGCAAAAGCAAAAAAGACATCCCCAGTGTTTGATGCCAGTGATGGGGACTGCTGTGAGCTCTGTGGCAAGGAGAACAGCCACTTTGCTGTGTTCTGAGCACTGGCATCGACATACAGATGGCTGAGACTGTCATTTGGGATCACAAGGAGCGATGCCACCAGCCAGACGCATTAACAAGACTCTCAGGGATCTGTGTCAGTGCTGATGACATTTAGGGGTAGAGATGAGCAGGCAGCATGCTGGAAGCTGTGACAGTTAAAGAATGCAACTGACTTCATCAGCCAAGAAAACAAGGAAGCAATTGCACTTATTTGGTAACACCAAACTGAATCTGTGCATCGCTGCACTCTGATGGGGCTTTCTGAGGGCAGCCTGGGAGAATTTCAACCCAGAGCGAAACTGCTCAAGGAGAAAGAGAACACTGAAGCCCATTGACTAGCCATTGCAGAGTGCTCCAGAACACCGCCAGCACATGCTCCTATACACCAGCACATGGAGTAATGACTTGTTCAGATCAGCCTTCCAAGTCATTCCTGTTGAACTCATGTCTGACTCATCCCATAACAAGCATCCACAACAGAAGTGCTGGTGACAGACCTTTTGGCAGCGTTTAGCATGCTCATCCCCACACTTAAGAGCCAGCAGTCCTGGTGAAGGCAGTGTAGTTTCATCTTTAGACTGCTGCAATATGGTCCAGCCTTGCCATCAGCAGTCCTCCTGTCCTGTCCATGTGGTCCCTGAGGGAAGGATTGCCCCCTCTCATCCATGCGTCACTTTCTGTCCGGACCACTGATGCTCAGGACTAGTGGTGGTTGGGATAAATGATGCTCAGTACAATTGATGCTCAGTACCAGTGGTGATCAGGACTAATGATGCTCAGGACCATTGATGTTCAGGCCTTCATCAGCACCCAGGGAAGTTCTAATCAATGGAGAGCCATCCCCAGCAGCATGATGCTAGAGACTTCTATGCACCACATGGGCCAGGAGGCACCCCAGTGTTAGAACTTGGACCTTCAGCTGGGAGAGGTGCATGTAGCAACAATGTTGAAATAGTTGAAGGGGATCTTTTTCCAGGACAGCTCTCCACAGAAGCATGGGTAGTGTTTGCTGCAGCCATTCCCTGAAGACAGGAAGACAGCACACCTGAAGACAGGAAGATAGCACACCTTCAAAGATGGAAGGTAAAGACTTCCATGCTTTGTCAGTTGCATATTCCAATACTCACAGCGTCATCTGCTGTTTTTTTTCCAGTCTTGTACATTAAAAAAAAAAAAAAAAAAAAAAAAAAGGTTGTGCATGGCATGCAGCTATTCAAAGCAGCC
This sequence comes from Tympanuchus pallidicinctus, assembly GCF_026119805.1. NCBI lineage: Eukaryota > Metazoa > Chordata > Aves > Galliformes > Phasianidae > Tympanuchus > Tympanuchus pallidicinctus. Next base: position 50,626,754 of record NW_026294747.1, read on the forward strand.
TGAAGGGGCTCCCAGCCCGGCGTGGAACCATGTTGTCCTGCAGTGCCTTTGGCACCGGCTCTAGCAGGCAAAGGGAGTTTGTGCAACATTAGCACTTGGTGGCAGAGGATGCTGTGAACAAACCCTGGCTGAGGCCCTGCTAAAGCAGGGATGCTCCTCAGCTGCATCAGCACCAGCGTGAAGTTGTGCCTTTGTAATAGCTTTCCATTCAATTTGTTTATTCAGAGCGTTGATCTCATTATTCTAAAATAAATTTTGTTTCTTTGGGAGGGGAAAAAACAAATCAGGAAGGGCTGTTTAATGTCAGGAGTTGGATTCTGATCCAAGCTGTGCATGTCTCATTGCATCAGCCTCAGCCCAGAAGCTTCTGCTCTGCTCCCACGTACTGGAGGCAGTAATCTGCCCCCCATTGCAGCTGCCATATGCACTCTGTGCTGGTGCTATAACGTGATTGGAAACCCAGCAAGCCTGCTTTCTTGCGATGCTGCAGCTGAGCTGAAATCACAGGTGGCCACCGCAAAACAAACTCTGAAACAGCACTGTCATATTTTTAGCTGCAGTGAGTGCTGACAAACAGTGCAGAAAGGACTGATCTGAAAGCTGAGAGTTAGGGTGGCTCCTCTCGGTTGAGGCTTGGACAGGGACACTGTCCCATCACTGCTGATACGACACTGATAACAGATATATAGTTGTAAAAGACAGATAAAATGCAGCCATGGATCTGCCTTTCGCAGTATTCTGGAAAGCAGGTTCCACACAGATAAAAGAACCTTTTGTAAGTTAAAAGGAAAGAGGAAATTAAAGGCAGCACTTCAATACAACTCTGTTTCCCTTAGCAAAAAGGAATATGCTTTGCTGGAAGTTTTCAGGCAGCCCCTGTACTTTGTTCAAGGAAGTAGCAAATAGCATACACACAGGAAATACTTACTAATTTAAATTATTTCATTTCTTTCCTTGTCCTTCTATATTCTCCAAAGGAGGATGTGCTTGTAATAGACTCCAAAGGCCACAGACATGCCCTATCTGTGAAACAGTGGGAGCCAGGCTTCCTGTCTGTTAGCAGCAGCTCTTTGGACAACCAAACCTCTGTCTTAAGCAGCAACATCTCTGCATCTTATCCTCAATGGGAACCACGCTGGCTCTGCTCTTGCTAATGCAGCCTTCAGGTACTGACCAGCACTCCCACTTCAGTACCACCTGACAACTCCCCGAGTCTGCTCCATTCCACTGGCCAAACCATTAGAGAAGATGTTCATCAGCACCAGTTCCAGTAACAAGTCCTGCGGAATGATCAGTTGCTGGCTGGGCTTTTCCTTGCCCATCCCAGCTCTTTGCATCATCTATTAGGTGATGTCTACAACAGCTATGACATTTGCCATACTTTGTCCAGAAGAGCAGAACAGGAGCCCCTGCCCAAGGTCTCTGTCTGCCCATAGGACAGTGCTATGCTGAGGGATTAAAACCAGAGCCTGGTCCAAGGTAATTAGCTCACCCATACTTTGGGAAGATGGACGCTTCTTTGGGCAGCCCCTAACAGTCAAAATGAGCCCAGATGGTCAGCATTGTATTTGCTACATGGAAGTGGCCAGCCTATTAAGCCAGTTCTCAGGCAGATCTGAACATCTATAATTCAGTTATCATATCTTCTTTGGGAGTGGTGCAAAATGCGTCAGAAGGCAGGTCTCACATAGTTGTCTGTGCCTGTCTGCATTCACGTGCCATCAGCCAGGTCTGCTGCGTCCTCCTGGACCCCGCCAGCTGCAGGGGCTCAGCACTACCCAGCATCGTGTTCATTTGGTGTTCTGAATATTTTGTTCAGCTAAGAAAATGCTCTTTGATGGTCTCAGACATATACAGAATGGCATTTTGAGTAAACACCTGCAGCTGTCTTTTTTTTCCTGGTCTCCTTTTCCTGGTAACATTATGTTCTCTCAGGGAGGAAAAACATTATCTTGGTGCTGGGATGATTCAATTACTCAGCAGTAGGTCAGAGAAAAAAACAAACACTGAATGCTGCCTCTTACATTCTCTAAGAAAAGCCTTGTTAAAGGACAGGGGAACTGGAGTTTCAGACTACAACTTACTGGGAAGGAACACAGAATCATGGAATGACCAAGGCTGCAAAAGATCTATCAGATTATCCAGTCCAACTGTCCATCTATTATCAATATTTCCCACTAAATCATATCCCTCAGTACAACATCTAAATGTTCATTGAACGCCTCCAGGTTCACTGACTCCACCACCTCCCTGGGCAGCACATTCTGGCACCCAACAAATCTCTTAGAGAAGAAAAATTCCCTTGCATCCAACTTGAATTCTCCCCTGGTGCAACTTAAGGCCATTCCCTCTAGTCCTATTGCTAGTTACATGGGAAAAGAGGCCGACCCCCACCTTAGGACCTATGCCAATGAAGTGGATTGTACCCTTCTTTAACACCTTTCATTGAAAAAAGGAGACTGACAAACAACCTGTGGCTGTGCATTTCTCTTCTCCAGAAATAGCTGCAATAATTAGCCTTATTACCAGTCCTAACTATTTGTAACCCACCACCTGAAGGGAAATGTGAAATTCAGTTAGCACACACAAATCCCAAATTCCATGAATGACTGTGCATGCTTTTGAAGACTCTCATTCTTCCAGCTAATTTTGGATAAGGGAGAGACAGCTACAGATGTCTCCTGCAACACCCTTCCTGGAGACTGACATAAAACCTTATCGTGAGTTCCTTCAAAGGAAGACTGTGGCAGCATTTGTTACCTCAGCTTTACACTTTCCCTGGATGTTGGCACACACAAAGCATTGCAAAAGCTGGTGAGAAATTGCTTTCACAGAAACTTTCACGCCAGACGTGTCCTTGCTGTCATCACATTGTAATTGGAGAGAAGAAGCAAGGAACAAAAGTAATGCCCAGACAATTAGTCAGAGTAGAGAAAAAATGAAGGGACAACAATGCACTTGTAAGAAGCATGGCAGGTTGGATCTTGCTTGGGGCACGAGCACATAGAAGAATGTGGCCACCAAAAAGCCCTTTTGCTGAGATGTGCCAGCAAAGTGCACTGAGGGAATAGTCTGAACAGAATCCCTCCTGACTGAAGCTGCTTCAGGGAAATCTAGACTATTCTTATAAACCCCTAAACTTCCAGAGATAGTAACAACCCAAATATATCTATCTGAGCTGTATCATAGAATCACAGAAACATTAAGGTTGGAAAAGATCATTAAGATAATCCAGTCCAACGCTAACCCATCTCTACCATACCCACTGACCATGTTGCTCTGTGCTATATCTCTATGTTTCTTGAACACCTCCAGGGTCAGTGACTCCTCCAGTCCCCTGTGCAGCCTGTGTCAATGCATTGCCACTCTTTCTGAGAAGCAGTTTTTCCTAATATCCAACCTGAACCTCCCCTGGCACAACTTAAAGCTATTACCTCTCATCCTGGTCCTATGATCTGTAGCAAGTCTTCCCCAAAGTGCTCTTCCCATGGTTTAAAGTAGCTCAAGTGATGCCCAATCTGCCACAGCTCCAAGTTAAGACCTTCTATTGTTCTGGCAATACCGAGTGTGATAATCTGTTCCTTCCCAGATCTGCTGCAAGGTGGATTTCTGGTTGAGTTGTCTATTTGCTTTCTCTGCTTTGTAAGATGCACAAATCAGACATTGCTTGGCTTATACCCAGCACAGGCCCAGTATTGCAGTCCCTTTACTGATTTGTGTATGTACTTTTGGACAAGGATAAGCTAATCTATCTGGGAGCTCCCAGATTGCTACCTCCTCTCCCCTCCTTTTGCCATCACACTCTGCTTACACAGGAAAAATACAAGAGGCCCAGGACCCCAGAGCAATGAAACAGTGTCGGTGGATGTAGCCTTAGATACCTATACAAAATATTCATGTGTGCTTGTTTGTGTGTGATAAGCTGACTCTTGGACTGCTTTGATTTTCTCTATGGTGCCCAGATTGGATTCCCTTCAGGTCAACAGAAACCTTTTCAAAGATTTCAGCGGGAACTGAGTCAACTTCAGCAAAATTTTTCAAGAGCAGAAAACACAGAGATAATCAGAAGTATGGTATTTTTATGAAGATCCTATTTTCTACTTCCTACTTGTAGTTTTAGAAGTGGAGAAAATATTTTCTTAGGGAGGAAACCAGCCTTTCAGGTTTCCTCAAGAATCACAGTGGAGAAGTGATACTAATGTTGAAATTCAACAACTGGTGGCTTATTTTGCTGCTATCACATCTTAAATCGATTGAGATAAGAACAGAGGGAAAAATATTATCTGAGAACTGAGATAACCCCTCCTGTTCATCTGCCAGCTGTTTCAGTGTGTGCTTTATAGGATTTGCAGAGATGGACTATAATCACACTAGTGGGCTGGTGTCTATCTGCAAGAACTGGCTTTTGAATATTGAGCAACAATGTGCTGTGAACTGAAGCAGTTTGGCAAGATGGCTCAAGGAAGGTTGCTCTGTGATAACCTTGGTTTTTTTTCTTTAAACTTTTCAGATGACTGCTGTTTGGGCTGAAGTTTTATCCACTGCATACAAAGGTTGTCTGGTTTTCAGAAACGTGTCAGAAAGGAATTTACCCAGAAAGGCAAAGGTGAAGGAGACCTTCACTTGCTTTGCTCATTAAAAAAATTAAAAAAAAAGAAAAAAAAATTCTTTCTCACTTGGTTTAGGAGCAAGACCCAGAGTTAAATGATGAATAAACTTTTAGGTCATTGACCATGGGTTATCTCAGGCCTTGAAAGGTGTACTCTGGCTTTGCTGGTGCTTGCAGAGGGACAAGGAGATGGAAGAAAGAGAGAGGACATCCACTCATTAGGAATTTGAGCACAGTTCCAATTAGCTTTATCTCTGCCTGAGCCATGCTACACCATATAAGTAATGCTTTCAATGAGTAGTCACTGAGTTCACAGTCCTTGTCCCCCAGGAGCTGCCTGGGGACCCTGGAGCCCGATGGGCAGAAGAGCAGAACACTGCCAGCTGTGCCACCACTTGGAGCACAGATATGCTTTCAGCAGCTGAGCTTTTGCAGACAATTGCCTCTGAGCATCTTTTACTGGAAACCCAAAAATGAGAGGAAGACAATTGTTTTAGCCTGAATACCCCCAGTTCTGCTTGCGCTGCTTTGCTAATCATTGCACTCCCTCATCCCAAGCAATCTGAGGAATCTCCCAATACCAAGCTTCCCAGAGGAATTTTCAGCCTAAATTAAACTTCTGGATGCACAAGATGACTGTGGAGTTGGCTTAGTTTATTTGGAGGAAAAGAGCAAGGGAAGGAGCACTATGCTGACCTTGCAGTTTAATGACAGTGAAAATCTTGCTCAGCCACTTAGTAGTATTCTCCATGGGAAAGACCTCAAGGTCTCTGGCCTCAATTAACATTGTTCTTTGCTTACCCTCAGAGTTCCTTAAACCCTACTTGAAGCTGTAGTGGTGAAACCCAAGATCCTGACAAAGAACACCTGAAGAGACAGGAGAATACATGGAAATCTGGAAGAAAGGGAGAAGATGGAAAGCCTGAAACATCTTCACCTTAGGAGGTATTTCTGTTCAAAGAGGGGACATGGCACAAAGCTGGGAAGAATCTGAACCCATTGCCCAAGCATTCAAGATGAGTTGTCTCCTTCATCTAAGGAAGTTCTGGGAGGCTTGGGGTGCCAAGGAGGCAAAGAGACAGGAAAGTCTCCAAAGCAGAAGCCATTAGCAAGAGCAAAGCAAACTTTGAGATTTTATTAATCCACACTGCAGAGCAGAACAAATGACCTCCTTAAAGCATCTGCAAGTTTAGTTTTCCCAAGCTGGGCTCCTGATTTTATTAGAAATCTTGCCTAAATCTGAGCTCATGCCTTGTTGCTGCCAATCAAGTGTGTAGTACTTGATCTTGCAAAAAAGATTAAAATAGAAGGAGATACATGCATGTAAAATACGTCTCTGCTGAAGTACATTCGTTTGTTGTACTAACAGCACAAGCACCCAGATGAGGAAGAGCACCATGTATCACCACTTGATCCACAGTGGGTACTCTATACTGAGGGGCTAGAAGTTTGGAAGATATATTTGGGTAACATAGGGAGGACTGACTGCTATAGTTTCTCTTTCTAATGTTCATAGCAGTGCAAAGCAGGTCTGGTTCATACTCATTTCAAGTCAACTGCCTGCTGCCCACGATGCTTTCTACAACCAGGCCAGCCTGCACAGAAAGGGCATTTAGTATGCAACTATCACTTCTCTAAAACCCTACAAGAATCCAGAACTAAAAATGTGATTCACAAAACCAAAACAGAGCGAAACAGAGCAAAACAAAAGCCCATGCACAACCACAGAACCATACCCACATGATAGGAAGGTGGTGTGCTGTCACCAAGCTGCCTCTCAGCAACTGTTGGCCATGGGCCCAGAGCAGTACCCTGCACAGGTCTGCAATCTTTGCCCATATAAAGAGTGTTTGCATTGACAATGCCCAAACATACAGAAGTCTGAAGTTTTAGCAGCAAGATATGAGGACTCATTGGATAGACCTGGAATACATCTATCCTCATGTTCTGGGATGGGGAGCTGGTGTTCCAAAGCCTGTGTCTCACTGAATGTTCATTTAGAGCTCCTGGATAAATGCAAAGTGGCAGCAAGCACATCTCTTGCCCTGGTTGTTCACAAAAGGCACATCCTTTGTATCTGACAGACATTGAAAGGCTCTTACAAAGCATCCTCCTCTGAAAGTTTTGTCGTCTGCCAGTGTAATGTTCTTCAGTGCAGACTGATTTGTTTCCATTCAGATGATTTGGGTTGGTGAAATCCAGAAAGAAGACACAGGACAAAAAAGGCAGACCCTGACAGCAGTGGCTGGACAAAGTAATGTGAAGGAGGACTGCCCTGCAGTATAAAGAGTTAATGATTTTGCCATGGTTGTGGTGAATTCATTGGCACCCCAAAAACTGACAAAAGGCAAAACAAATCTCAGTTGGGGATGAGGACACTGAGCATTGCAGGCTGCCTACAGGAATGCAGCAGTGACAGGAAAAGCTCACTAACACTAAATCAGCCCCTGCAAGCCAGACTTGCAAAGATTAGAACTTCACTGCTGCATCTCCATGGAATTCAAAGGAAGCCACAGATACCTGCTCAGCGCAGGACGATGCAGTGTGCTACAGATCGCTTTGCAATCAGGGTGATGTGGGACAGAGCTGTGCCCACATGGCCGCACTGTACTGTTTTCATGTAAAGAGCAAAGAACACACGGCAGCTAGGAAACGCGTATCAATTATAAGCCAGAAGATCAAACAGCAGTTCCATCTAGTATGATCAGCATTGTTCATTCCCTGTGTGCAAACCAGGTGTAAAGGACAGGGAAGTCAAACATCTTTTACATCATATCCCCATTTGAAACAAATTATGACTAAGAAGGGAAGAGGTCATTGTCACCTCCTCTCCGGTAACTTGGAGAGGGTTTGAAGGGGAAAAGTACATTCGCTTCTTTTTCTGAATCAGCTCTAATGATTAACCAGCCCAACCTGGGACACTTCTGTAATACAACTCATAGCCCAGGAAAGCATCTTGTTGTCTGATATCAGTACTCCCTTACAAGAGTAATTTGGGTAACCAGCTAGACCTCCATTCATCGCTTTAACAGTGGAGCAGGGCCAAATATGAGGGGCTGCAGTCTTATACTGAGCAAATACATTGCAAGCAAAACCTGAATAAGCCTCTAGCCTCTATCTATTTGACATATCAGGCACTTACTGTTTAATTATACAGATGAGTAACACCAATGAAAGGGTGCTTTTTCTTTGCAAATTTGTTACAGGGGAATGAACATGAATTAGGTTGTAAAACAAAACTGTGGTGTAAACAGTGTAATTGCTGTCTTATCATCTGTGGCAATCAATGATCTGTAAGCCACTTTACATGGCTGCCCCAAGCCATTTCACCATCTTGCAGTCTGAGGTCAATAAATAACATCTTTAAAATGAGAGAGAGAAGAATATGTACTCTAGAGTGGCATCCAAAGAGAGCTGTTCTGCATCAACAGAGACCTCAGCCACATGGAAAACCATGTGGGAAATCTCTTACAGAGGAAAGAAGGGCAGAGTGAGGTGCTTTTGGTAGAGGCAGGCCTTCATTCTCAAACTTATTCATTAAAGCCACAATCTGTGCCAAACTGCCGCTTATTAGAAGTAAGCTTAACTGTTTTTTACTCACAGTTAGTAAAACACACTAGCTCTTATGTACGTCAGTTAGGCATGAACTTTAAGTGCAATAGGACTCAGGGACCACAAAGAGGTTTAGGTGATTTGCAGGGAATATTTTGGAAGTGGGGATGTTTCTTGATGGCAGAAAAACAGCTAAGGATACAACTGTAAACCCCCCCCAGTAGAATGTCTTTCCACGCATCACTACCTCCTCATGGAAGCTGTACCCTGTATACATTTATAACAATGTATGTGTTTTAGATCCTGACTGCACAACTTTCTTAATCAAGAAAGTTATTTATTGGTCTTATAGATTGGTCTTCTCAACCACTGCTGAAAGGATCATCCCCCAACCATGTTGCACCTCATTGGTGCCCAAGTGCCCTCATATCTATGCAGCCACACTGCACAGTTATTGAAGAGGATGGCCAAAATGAAACCTAGTGTGCTGAGCAGAGCTGTCCCAGCAGGTCAGAGGCTGAGAAAATGTTTTTTCAGCTGTTGCTCCATAGCTAGGGACCTAGCTTAAACCTTTCCCAGAAAACAGAGAAATGAAATAGGGCTCTGGCTCTGACACAGAGTAGCACTGAAGCAGACCTAGCCTTTCCTCATACTCAGCTGAATGTCGGAGCTTCTCCATGCAGATCCATTGCCCCACACAGCTTACCAGTGTCCATCTGCAGCACGACTGGCTCCAGCACCATGACCATGATAATGTTGGGATGTCCCTGGAGCCTAAGTTCGTTCAGATAGAGGGTGGCTGAAGATAGCAGGCTGGACTGGATGTTGGGAGTGTGTTCCTATAAGACACTGATAATATATTCACAAATGAGTAGCAAATGCAGCACATAGCAGGTTGAATCAATGTAAATCTCTGACTTTTTAAGAGGACGTTATCTAAAATACCTGACTTATGGCAGAGATGGGGCTGATTTAGGAGCATCAGAGTGTCAGGAGGAGACTGACCCCCACTGTATGAAGCACTAGAGGCTCTCATCCACCTATAGCCCTGGTGCCTTGTGAGACTTGCAGTAAAAAAAAAATCATGTCAACAAGTATTTGTTTCCAGGGGAAACAAATGAAAGAAATATCATCATAAATCCCTCAGAGGCCTCTGTGTGAATGTAGAACTCATTCTCAGCCAGATTTTATTGGAGACAAACAACAGACAGGAGTCTCTAGGACACCTCCTCTTCCCAAAGAAATGGCTCTCCTTTCCAACTGCATTTGCCATGTGGTTGCTGGAACATGTTTTGAGCAACAGCCAATCTGATGGCACATATCCAGCTGCCCAGCCAGAGTGCTGGAGGGAAACTGCAGGAGAGAAGGGGAGATTTGGTTTCTCAATCCCCAGTTATGTTTTTTAGCATTCCAGACCTCTGTGGGGCAACCAAATAATTTCATCACCTTGTTTAAAAACAAAAGGAAGATGAGGTGATGGGACAGGCTGCAGGGCTGCAGGTTTGAGAGGGTCAGAGCTTGGGCTAACCAAGATGAACAGTGCAAGAGCAGCAGCTCTGCAGCAAGTCACTGCAAAAACAACCACAACCAATGCAGAGCAGGAGGACAGATCTCCTTTTGTAACACTGTGGCCCAGTCACAAAACCCCTTTGCTTTCATCTTCCCCTTGTAACTATGCTTTCTGCTCTGTGGCCACTGCTGTGGTGCCACCAAAAAAGCCACCAAGATGGAAGGTGCCTGGCAGGCAGACTCACCTCTTTCCTGGGTTTGCATATGCAGTCATCTCCTAATTTTAGCAATTTATTTGGCAATGGCCAGAAACCCTTTTATATCTTCCTGAAAATTCAGGTGTCCAGTTACCTAATGGACTTTAAAAACAGTCCCACCACCATCCAGGTGCAGAAGTGTGGCCAGATGTTGGGTCTCCTGGTTACCAGAGTGGCTGCACCGCATTAACACCTTCTACTAGATAGAGTTTGATAATGCTTCCTCCCTGAAAGGTGAAAACCTTGAAAACCTTAGACCTCTCTGCTTGTGATCTCTATCAGCATCTTCCTGTGCTAGCAGTGCTCCAGTTTCAAAAGCACTCTGTCCCTTTGCTGTGGTGCATAGCTCAGTGTTTGCATGATTCCCTTCTCTCAGCAGCTCTGCTGTTCTCTGGTTTTAACTAAATCCCAAATTTACTCCCTCCACATTCATTCCTAATTCTATAAGTGGCCAAGATTCGTATCTTCCTCTTTGCCTTCTTGGAGTGTAATCTTAACTACAGTAGAGAAAGTATAAACCTCATTATCCTCCGTGCAATGCACTGCTTTTACCCACACAGAACTTCTAACAGTGACTGCCCATTCATTTCACGCCATTTCAGGCATTCTGCATACATCTTGGTTTTTGCTTCCTTTTCTTCATTTGACACAAATTAATCTCTTTTCTATATCCTGTTCTCACCAAACGGTGAGTTTCAGTAATAAAATTCTACAGGGAACTTCTGCTGTATTCTCTTGCTGTGTGTTCATTCCTCCTCTCCCCCCACCCTACAGGGGACCTGGGCCTTTCCATACTTCTGATTCAACTCTTTCCAGTCAGAAATCTGAAGGCAGCTGTCCTGCTCCATCCTGGTCTGCTATGGAGTACCATCCGTGCAAAGAGATTAGAATTTTTGCATGTTCATAATGGTTCTAAATTTGATTAAGTGAAATAAAATTTATATTCCTCCTCTTTGTCTCAGGCCCACAGGAGTCTGAGCTCAGAGCAGAAGCAGTTTTTCTCCTCTACTTATGAGTAATGCTGGTTTGAACTCAATTCTCAAAATACTTGTCTCACCGTCTCGGATCTGCTTGATTCCAGTTATTCTTAGCCCCCAAGTCACTGTGATAAGAAGCTAAATTAAACTGATTTCCAACACAACAGCAACAAAAATCGTACTGAAATGAAAATATTTATCATAACTTTTTTTCTGGAAATGAGAAAGCTTTCTTCATTTTCAGAACAAACAACATGATGGTCCTTTAAGAAATCACTTCAAGGCTGATGCTTTACTGGTCTGGACCGTCTGGAGTAAAAGATGAGTGCAAAGTGTTTGCAAGAGACCCTGCTTCCATACTCTCTTCTCCATGATGGAGAACTCACACATCAGATCCCACAGGCTATTGCAGCACATGACTGCCTATGAGCAAGTTGCGGGTTCAGGGAAACGATGGAAAGAAGAAGTCAAATGGGTAAATCCCATGCCAGCATGTGAGATGTGACAAATCTGCTGTTCTGACCTGAGAGTGTCTTACACAGCCATAAACATCTCCAGCAGAGTGAGCTCAGTGGAGAAGCAGCCTCTCTTCTGGAAGAGCTGTTGGTGCAGGTTGGAGATGTGAGCTATGTATTCCCCATTCATTTTCAGCTCCATTCATGGCACTGGAAAACATTGCTCAGCTTCTGCACCTCTCTCCAGCTTTTGTCTTACAAATTTTTCAGATAATGACATGCTGAAGCTTTAGGTTTTGTCTTTTTAAAAGCTGACAGATTTAAAGACCAGTTTTCCTAAGCTCTTTGTGAATGTTGTAATAAATAAACAAAAATTGAAGTTAGTATTAAAGGCACAAAGATCCCTCTCCCTGCTTATCTCATGCTGTTTATGTCCTTACATCATTGCTTTTGCTACACTAATGTTCAAGGAGCTCCTGGCAGCATTCAGCAGCACCTGCAGGATTTGGTCCGACCTCGTATGGGACAGCCTTTGGGATTCAGGCCTTCTTGGTCCCCTCCATCCCTGCCTGCTGGACATTCATTTAAAGTTTAATTAAGAAGAGAGTGGGAGAACTAGACCAACAGACCTGTAACACGGGCCTATAGACTTGTTACATCTGTGAAGAGTTTCTCTGGACCACACAAGTGTCGGCACTGCTTTGGCTTTGCAGCTGCCAAAAAAGAAAAAATCCCATTGCAATGACATGTTTCTCACTTTGGGTCTGGCCTTGTGGGGAGAGGACAGATTTGTCCAGCCCCAAGGCAATTCATTGCACAAAGCCAGGGTCACAACCACGATTTTCAGTGTTCATCTAAACAGTTGGGTGAAGGGTGATAGTACAAATGAAACAAGCACATAGCAGCACTGATAGCAGGGAAATGAGAGTTAGACAGGGGTTTGAAGGCTCACCACCAAGCAAGGTATATCCTGCCCTACCCTAAAACCGTTCTTTCAAGCGTTATGACTCAGAGGTTCATCATGAATCACTCCCTTTCTAGTTTCCTCCTGCAACCAAGGAAAGCACTTAATGCTATCCCGGGGAAATGTGCCACGAGAACCAAGTGTGGGCTGGGCCAGCTGTGGGGTGAGGAGTCACCAACATGGGGCAGACATGCAGCATGTCCAAGGGGACATGCAAGCCTCTGTGCTGCCCAAAGCCCAGGCTCCAGGACTGAACGTGCTGCTTCCTGAAGTGAACACAAAGCGCTGGGGCTACTGAAGCTGTTACAAGGCTGAAAGGAATGAGGAGTTAGGAATGTGGAGGCTCATACTGCGCCAAGCAGTGCGATAGGGAAAGCTGTTGATCCTCCTTATCCCACCCTCCCAGTAACTCCAGCTCTGCCTCAGCTCCACATTCAAATTCAGGGCAGAATTAGTCCTTTCTTTGAGTAGTTTTCTGATGAGTAACCCGGTTACATCAGTGGCTGAGTCACAAAAAGCAAACCTTTATGCAGCAGCAGAAGCTATGGAAACTCCCTGTCACATCAGCTTTATGACTGCATTGTTCAGATGGTTTAGAGAAAGCAGCTTCTCTATACCAAATTAGCTCAAAACTTGCCAGTGGATGGAAATGAATGTTTTGAAAATGTTAGCAAGTGATTAGATGGTACCTTAATTGAAAACAACAGAGCCAGAACTGCACATAGGAGAGGAGACTGGCTTGCCTGGTCTCATGGGATGAAATACCATGGGGACACAGACCTATGTGCATTTGCAGACTGTTGCCATCTTCCTCTTTAACCTTGGGAAAACTGGAGTTTCAAGGCCTAGTACTAATCTGAAAGAAACTTAGCACCCAATTTGCCCAATTTTTCAGCTAAGGGGAGAAAACAACACTTAACAGTGGGTCCATTTACACCCTATACACAATATGGGACGTATCCTACCTTTGAAAGTAATGAATGTTTAGACAACAAGGATGTGGCATACTACTCCTACTACTTTCCTAATCCACTTGCAGTTTATGGGCTTTCTGATCACTGCATCAAATCTTCATAATTAATATCCCCAATTAACTTTTTTCCCTTGAATTTGCTTAACCACTTTCTAAAGCCATTTATTCTTCAGCATCTACACCAGAACAAGGAGTTCTACAGTTTACAGCCAGACCGTGTAAAGAAGTAATTTCTTCTTTCTCTTTGTTTAAAAGCTGAGTTGTCAGAAAAAAAATAAATTTTAAAAAAAAATTGAGATTTCAGGTTCTTGTTTTGAGAAAACAAACAAACAAACAAACAAACAAGCAGGGCTCTATCATTTTGTTCTTTACTCATCTTCTCCATCGCACTCATGACAACACAGCCCCTACCACAGCCCTGTTTCAGTCACTCCCCTTTCCAGCCATTACAAAGCATTCTCAAGTAGGAGCAGTCCTATTGCTTCTACCATTCTTGTTGTCATTCTCCACATCCTTTCTACTTCATTTTGATTATTTTCAGCAAGAGTTAAAAGCTGCATGCACTGTGTGTGCAGCATTCCAGGTGTGAAGGAAAAACGTTTCTAGAGGAGCTTGTTTCTTCCCCTTTTGTGCCTTCTTCCTGTTTGAACAATACCTACCATCTGATTTGCCATGTTCTCTCTGCTGAGCATTGAGTTGACATTTTCATAGGGTTATATGTGATGAGTCTAAGCTTTTCTTTCTGAGTGGCAATATCTAATTTTAGACCTCGCTGCTGTGCATGGTTAGGATTGTTTTTTTCCTTAAGTACATGAATTGCATTTGCTATTTACCATTCAGCCAATAAGCATTATGAGATCCTTCTGTTATTCTCTCCTGTCAGTTTTAATTTTTATTATTCTCTGTAAACTCTGCATCATCAGGAAGTGCTGTCATTTCCTAACTCACTTCTCTCCCAGATCATTTATGAACACATTGAAAAGGAGCCCAGCACGAACAGCAGTATATTAGTCCATTTTCTCTCAGTTGTGAAAAGTTTTTCCTTAGTATGCTTTAACCAGTCATTAGTCCATGAATGTGGCTTCCTTTTATAGGTTGAGTGATTGTTCCTTTTATATCTGGCCTTTTGACCACACTGTTATCCTCACCTACCAATTTTCCCAGGACAGTCTGAAGCTACCCAATCTACACTTCCATACCCCCACCTTGAAGGACTTGGCCGTTGAGATCTCCAGAATAAAAACAAGCCAATTTATAGGAACACCATAAAGCTCAGCACTGGTAGCAGTCAAGCATTTATGTGTTTAGAGGCAGTGCAATATACTGAGTCATATATGCAACCACTCTCCTGCTGGAACAGATCTCTGTGTTCTTGGCCCAAACATAACAAAATTCTCAAGTTGTTAGAGAATGTTTACGTGTGGTTATGCCTTGTGATGTACATAGGAGGCAAGTCATTCATGCCAAGCTCTGACAACTGCCACTGAAAATCCTTGCCTAATGATAATCAGTGGGCTGAATGTGATCAGAACATCCAAGGAAAAAAGATTTCAGACATTAAAACTTCTGATTTTGAAAGAGTCTAATTTGGATTGCTTCCTTCTCAGTTACATTCAATTATCTGAACAAAATCTCAGATGCTTACATTGCAAACACACTGTGCCTTATGCCAGCAATTTTCTGTGCTTCCAGTACAGCAACCTAAATATTCTTGGCATTATGGGCATAAATCACAAAATGAACTGAGCAAATATGTTACATCCCCACAAAGCTTTGTGGACAACTTATCACAAATCTGCAGGCAACCACTGCCATAAGTGATTAAGCAGGTGCTGACCTACTGTTGGAACACCTCAGGCATCTAAGGATGGGCTTGGGAAGCTGTACTGTCCCCCTTCTGCACAAGAAACAGAAGTGTAAGAGTTTATACATTTACTGTAACGTGGAGTTCAAGTTACCTATAAAGACCAAGTTCTTCTTTGGCTACTTACTGTTGGCTATAAGGAGAACAGGAATTCAGTCAAGAAAAGGTCCTAAGGAGAAGTTACAGGGACTAGAAAGACAAGTTTAGAACCAATACAGAGTTTCCCTCTACAGTGATGACAAAATCTTTCATTTCTTTGTTGATGAACTTGAAATGGAAATCCTGCTCCCTCAGAGTGGACATTAGTTTGGCCAGGGGAAGAGACTCAAAATAAACATTTCCTTGCTGTCAGAATGGTAACAGACTGGTTACATCCTCACACTGGATCCAAGTACGACCCATTTTATTTACACCCAAGCATGATGTATGCATGTACAATAGCCAAATTAACAAATATTCCAAGCTATTGTTCAGTACAGATTATGGAGTCAGCTTTCATTCTGCTGCATGCACCAACTTTGAAAGAGAGCCTTTGTAAAGAAAAATGGCCTGCTGTTTGTGTCAGTTTCCCTGCCCAAAATGAATTCTGCATTTCTCCCAAAAACACACACTGGGCTTAAGTCTCCTCCTCACAAAGGCACTCTGTCTGTGTGCCTTCACTTAGAACACAGATTTTATTTATTAAAACTGAGCATGAAATTCAGTGCCATGTAGATACTTACCATGCTGCTTCTGAGCAAGATAGGATGGTGAAAATAGTGATGGCAGGCTTCCTTCTCCTGTCATGGTACTTCCATTCTTCCACCACCTGGGATAACTGTCTCCACCATCTTAGCACCTAAGTGACTCTGAAAACAAACAAACAAATACCCTTCTTCACTCAAAATCAGAACAAAGGCTTTTGGGGGGGGGGGGGAAGGGGGGAGGGGGGGAAGGAGGGAAGGAGGGAAGGAGGGAAGGAGGAAAGGAGGAAAGGAGGGAAAGAGGCAGGGGGAGGGAAGTAAGACGGTCTATTGAAACATCATATAAAAAAATAAATAGCGAAATGGGGTTTGCAGATGGTGGGGGGCTACCTGCAGCTCAAGGAGCAGATGGGAAGAAAGCTCAGAGGCATAAGAGTGGATGTACCAGGATTCACCAAAGTCTCCATCCAACTAGCCCCACATTTAGTCTCTTAAGTGGCCAAACCAGATGCTCCACATTTGCTAGTCCTGTCTTAGTACAGCGTATAGTGATACACACCCAAATACCTCCCTTGCCTGCAGCATTTTGCATCTTAGAGACTTCCAGATCCACTGGTAGTGACTTAATAGCCCTCAGTCTTATTTTATTCCATGAATTGGTCTTCAGTGATTTTTAACATCCACAACATCCTGCAGCAAGGACGTTTTACAACTTAATCTCATTTTATGGAAGAATCATCTCCTGCTAACAACTTCTGTCTCAAACTTCTCTTCTACTTGTTTTCTCTGAGGATTTTAATTCTTTTATTGGAAAAGACAGTAAATAATTGCATTACGCTGTACTGGATCCAGCCAGAACACCCAGAAATTTGTAGGTACCAGCTATTTCCATAAATCTTTTTCCAGAA
Organism: Tympanuchus pallidicinctus; assembly: GCF_026119805.1. Classification (NCBI taxonomy): domain Eukaryota; kingdom Metazoa; phylum Chordata; class Aves; order Galliformes; family Phasianidae; genus Tympanuchus; species Tympanuchus pallidicinctus. Next base: position 50,643,505 of record NW_026294747.1, read on the forward strand.
ACATGAAACTATTTTTGCTACACCTACACCTCCAGTATTTTGAGGAGGGCAAAGAGTCCAAAGCCATAGCATTAATGTAGTAATTTGGCAATGATTAGTGCCTGCAACACACACTTTAAGATAGTTGCTTTTTCTTCATATGGCTGTGTATTGGTCTTCCAAAGACTGATGGAATTTCCATTACAAGAGACAATCAGGGCTGCAGAGCCCACATACCTTCACCTTTTGTCTCAATGTGTATGAAGTACACTATTCATATACATACTGAGAAACAAGGTACAGGTACACCAACCAGAAAAGGAAAGTCCAAGGTGTACCTCTCCTAATGAGCAATACAGGCAGACTGGTAACAATGGACAAGTAGAAAAATGAGGAACTCAACAACTATTTTGCCTTAGTCTTCACTGGCAACTGCTCTTCACACAGCCCTGAAGTAGATGGCGTGGAAGGTGGGGACTGGAGGAGCAGTGTTGCTCCTACTGTAAGTATGGATCAGGTTCACAACCACCAGAGGAATCTAAATGTTTATAAGCCTGGACTTAGTAAAGCTTTTTATTTTGTCTCCCATAGCGTTCTCCTGGAGAAGCTGGCAGCCCATGGCTTGAATGGGTACACTCTTTGCTGGGGTAAAAGACTGGCTGGAAGGCCTGGCCCAGAGGATAGTGGTGAATGGAATTAAATCCAGCTGGTTACTAATCACAAGTGGTGCTCCCCCAGGGGTTGGTACTGGGGCCTGTCCTCTGCAATATCTTTATTGATGACCTGGATGAGGGCACTGAGCTCACTGTCAGTAAGTTTGCAGATGACATTAAGCTGGGAGGAAGTGTCAATTTGCCTGAAGGTAGGAAGGCCCTACAAAGGAATCAGGACAGGCTGGATCAATGAGATAAAGCCAATTGTATAAGCTTCAACGATACCAAGTGCCAGCTCCTGTGCTTTGGTCATAACAACCCCATGCATTGCTACAGAGTTGGGGAAGAGTTTCTAGCAAGCTATATGGAGGAAAAGGATCTGGGGGTCAACATCTGGCTGAACATGAGCCAGCAGTGTGCTCAGGTTATCAAGAAGGTCAGCGGCACCCTGGCTTGTATCAGACATAGTGCAGTCAGCAGGACAAGGGAGGTGATCATCCCTCTGCGCTTTGGCATTGCTGAGGCCACACCTCAATTTAAGCTATGACACCATCATAGCAGCTGTGAAACAGAGGGTCACCTCTGCTGGTGCAGATTTTTATAGTCATCACTTGTGAAAATGCATAGCTAATGGAGGTGATTATGTTGAAAACCAGTGATTTTTTTATATATATATATATATTTTTAGCTGAGAATTTTCTCTATCAAGTACTGTTATTCCATTCTTTGTACCTGTTGTAGTTCCCATGGAAATAAATAGAAGGCATTACTTTTGGATCAATCTACATAACAGTAGTTCTCCTTGGTCACCACCCAAAGTGGGAGGGCAAAAATGTGTATCACAGACTTTCTTCATTTCTTCAGGTTACAAAGGGATCTGTGAGTAAAAGGAAAGGATAATACGGGACAAAGCCATGAGTGGTTGATGAAATTGGCTTCTGCTATTGCAAGCAAACCCCTCATCAATTGCTTTTCACACAGCAATGAAGCTTCCTTTTAACTTAGCCTAGGATTTTTTTCCTTTCATCTCCTGACGGAAATATCACTTTTCTTTGACTACTAAAGAACCTCTTCCTATCTCCAGAGTAAATGTGTTCGTTCCTCATTAACACCCATTTGTTCTTGTGCCAGCACAGTTCACAAGCTTTGGGAGCTGGGGGGATTTTGTTCCTGCATGGCAGGAACACCTTTCCTGAAATGCTTATAGATGATCACATCCCCTCTAAACCTTCATTTTTTTACACTCCATCAGCCAAGCTCTTTTAATCTCACACTGCAGACCACCACTGTCATTCCCATTCTCTGCATCAACTTCACTTTACAGTGACCATTCTGAGAATTACTGAGAACTACCCACAGCATTACAAAGGATGCTCCTAGCAGAGTTATTAGCAGTGGGGACCTGCACTCCAGAGAGCTGGAGATATAAGCTGAAGGCTCTCCTTCCAGAGCTGGAAACATTTCCAGGCTGATGAATCTTAATGCAACCAGCCTATGAGTTAGGGATAGGGAGCTCACAACACCTGCACCCATAGTTTGGTGAAAAATATCTCACCAGTGGATAAAATAGGTGTATAGACCATCTCTAAATGTCCTCTCCTGGGTTTGTAACCAGTCCCCTTACCCAAACCAAGTGGCAGAATGAGTGGCTTTGTTGTACTTGGACGAGTATCAGGCACTCAGAGTAAGAGAGATTTATAGGGCAGCCAGAGCACTGAATCAGTACAAAATGATCACAGAATCACTAAGGCTGGAAAGACCATTGAAATCATCTTGTCCAACCATCAACCCATCATGACCTGTTGGTCCACATTTTGAGAAGACTGGTGTGGCTGAATGCATCAGTGCCAGGACCATGGCACTATAAAGTCCCACTGCACAGGAAACACGTCCATTAGTCCTATACAATGCACTAGGTTAAGATCATGCGTATTATGTGGGAATCAGGAGGCTTTAATCATCTTGTTAAGTGCAGTGGACTTGTGTTCTGGAAGCTTTTAGCCTCTCTATTACCACATTCGAGATGCAATCATTGTTGCTGTGGAAATAAACAAGATGGCTTATAGAGAAAGAAATGCTATAAAGTGGAGATGAGGCAATGGGAGCAGATGAGCCCTTATGGAACAAAGGGCTCTCTCGTTCTCCAAGCATCGTGTCTAACAGAACAAAATATCAGGCACTGACTGAAAACACCTTAGAAAAATTGACTGTGCTTAGCTACGTTATATAATACGACATCAGCAAGTCTTTATCTAAATTACACAATCATATCAACCATTCTGTGTTTCCAGCCTTCGTAAGTGTTCGTTTTTTTATCTGCCTCCCATTACAGCATCTGAAAATGTCTGCCTAAATCCTTGTGTTTATATGCACCATTATTGACTTACAAACACTAGATTGCTCCCCAGTGTTCTTCCTTAATCTCCTGTGGCTCAGGGAACACGAAAACAGAGATTATCGTATATTTGATATTACAGATAATGTCTTCATCTTCAAGGCTCTAAACCCTCCCATGGCCCCTCTGTCAGGAAAATTCAACACTTTGCAACTTAAAACCAGAAAGCACTTCTCTTCTGTGTCCTGACCTTGGCTGTAACCATTGCAAATGGATGGAGTGGAGAGACAAAAAGATCCCAACACCCTCTGTGCAGCAATGTACTCTTAACCTCGACCACTGCTGGAAACAAGTTCTGCTTTAATCCAAGCAGGGACAAACACAAAAACAGCTCTCATCATGAGACCTTGGGACGACAATTCCTGCAGCTGTGCAGTGATGACGTTCTCAGCACAGCACATCTCTATTTAAATCCAGCTAATTGCCACAAAGAAGAATGTCTGCAGAAACATTCACTTATCACAGGCATTCCTGAGCTCTTCTGCAGCCATGTCTCCATGTCAGGAGCTCTAAACGTTTCTGCACTCCTGGGGATGGGGCATAACCATAAGTAAAACATAAGGAATTTGATGTGGGTCCCAGAACAGCAGGAAGCAACAGCTCACTGGAAAAAAAAGATCCAAATTTTGGTGTAGATAGTGCAAACACAGAGCAGAGAAGGCCAATCAGTATTGGGCAGCAGTTTACTCCCCTGAATTATTTACTTTTTAAAAGCTCAGTCCTGCTGCAGTCATGTTTCTCTTAACCCTTTCAACCTTTTTTGATGTGGCAATGAGCAACAAGGGGCAGCTCTACTATGGGGATGGGAGCATAGGCCACCCCCTACCAAGACCAGGTACGTGCCATCAATTTTTGACCTGAGCCGAAGGAGAAAAAATGGCTGGTAGTGGATTAGAACAGAAAAAGCAGCCCACAGTCACAGCAGTTTTGATGTAACCGAAGGGAGACGGTGCACATGGTGGACTTCACATGTTTAGGACAGAGTTGGAGTGATAGGGCTAAATGGAAATGCCAATACAGACACGTAAAGCACCTTTGTTGCTCACACCCCCTCTAGGCAGCGGTTGAGGAGCCCAGGGTCAGGCTGCTTTTTGAGGACATGAGATTTCAAGGTGCAAAACACATTGAGATCCACAGTGCCTGCATCCCCTCAGCCACATCACGCCTGCATCCAGCCCTGGACACACATGCACAATGTGGCTTTATCCCCACAAAGGAGCATTTTTGTGCTCACTGTTCGCCCCCGTGCTCATATCTGCTGCGGTCATGTTGGTGGAAATAAGGAGCTTTTATACAGAGTACTATTTTATCTCCTTGCCTTGTCTTTGCTCTTCACTCCTGCACAGTGGTTATCACTTATCTTCCACAAGCAAATTCTAGGGTTGTGATCACCGTCCATTTCATGTCTAGATGAGGATGTCCCATCCCTGTCCCATCCCTGAAGACAAACAAGGTCAGGCTGGACAGGGCTCTGAGCACCTGATGGAGCTGTAGGTGTCCTTGTTCACTGCAGGGGAGTTGGACTAGATGAGCTTCATGGGTCCCTTCCACCTCAAATGATTCTACAATTCTATGACAGAAAACAAGCTGTCTTGTCATCTTTTATCTACCCAGGGTATATGGCCATAAAGAGATGGTTTCCTGCACACAGCACTGAAGCTTCCCTGCTGCCCCATGGCTGTAAGGACACAGCCGATAAATAGAGTAAATGATCCACTGCTCAGCACATGCAGATACTGGGTAGGAGACCAGCCTCCAACCTGATACTGAAAATGCCCAAAAGGGTCTCATGAAAGAGGCAGAAGGAGAAGAAAGACCCACCATGATGTGAGCAAGGCGTCCTGCCTGCTCCCCATGCAGCCAACCCCAGCTGTGTGCCAGGGCAGCCCCAGGAGGAAAAAGGCAGAGCAGAAGAAAAGTGGGCTCACCTATGAAAGATCTGTGGTCCCTATTTTTCTTCACACACCGAAGTAACAAAAACATACAGAAGAGAGATGTTGGCTAAAGCAAAGACAACAGATGCAGCAAAAGATGATCAGTATTTTCTAAACAAAAAACAGCTCTTTTAAAATCAGGATAAATCCTCAGAGAAAGATTCCAGGGGACACATCCATTTTTTCTGCAATGCGGATTTGTAAAACAAATTATGTGCTTGTCTGAGTATCACATAAGATACTGGTTGGAAACATTTCTTTTAAGTAGAATAACTGATGAGCTGTGTGTGCTAACTGCCATCCTCAATAGATGCAGCCTTCTCCCATTTCTCTCCTCTCTTGCTAGAAACAAAGCAGCATTTATGAGCAAAGAGTAAAATCTTTGGTGTCATTTTCCAATCTGAAGACTCTGAGGCGCTCATCACTGTGTTCTTCCCCTGTAACTATCCTCCAGCCTCCTGTAATTGCACTCAGCAGTCTGAGGCTTGGCACTCACCAGCTTGCAGCAGCTCTCTGCAGCACACACCGATCAGGATTTTCATGTCAGCTCTCCCTCTCTTCCCATCCATGATTTTTCCTGCTAGATTTCTGTCCAGATGGCAAAGCCACCACTGCATGGCTGCCTCAAACCAGCACAGAGACAATACGGGAGGCAGCATCCTGACCCACAAAGGGAAAGGATCTTTGTCACCAAACTCTCCCTACTTGGCTGATAACGTGTAGACTTAGCTCCAGCATCACACTGCTCATCTGTAGAGCTGAGGCACTTTGTAAAGGCTGAGGGAGTGCCCTCCTCCTGCCCCAGAAGAAGAGAGGGCTCCAGGAAGACCTGAGAGCAGCATTTCAGTATCTAAAGGGGGCTGTAAGAAAGAAGAGACAGACTCTTCAGCAGGATCTGTTGAGAAGGAACAAGGGGGAACGGTTTCTAACTTAAAGACATAGATTTAGACTGAATATAGGGAAAAAGTTTTTTACAGTAAGGGTGGTGAGGCAGGTTGCCCCAATCCCTGGAGACACCCAAAGTCAGGCTGGATGAGGCTCTGGGCTGTCTGAGCTGGTGGGGGCAAACAGTCCATGGAAGGGGACTGGGGCTGGGTGGGCTTTAAGGCTCCTTCCAACCCAAATCATTCTATAATTCCATGATTCTCAAAGCAAAGCCATCCCTCTACTCCTCCTACAACCGTAGCAAGGAAGCAGCCCAGCAGCACATACTGGCACGCACGCTCGCTGCCCGAGGTCCCGGCCGTGAGCAGCGCCAGGATGGAGCGCCTCAGCCTCCACAAACTTCCCCACCAGGACCGGAGCCGGACCCTCCCTCGTCGCACCGCCTCCGCCCCGCCTCTAAACCGGGCGCGGCCGCCGCGGCGGGCGGATGGGCAGAGCCCGGCGGGTTGGTGTTCTGGCGGAGGTTGGCTGTCCGCTGCAGGCTGCGAGACCGCCGCCCCCCGTCCGCAGGAGACCGCCGCGGTAAGGGCATCGGGACCGGGGAAGGGGGATGCTCGGTGGGAGCCAGTGAGAGAAGTTGAGCTGAAATTCCTCTCCGTGTGTCGCAGCCCGGTCGGGAGTCCTCTCCCAGAGCCAGACAGGCTGTGAGCGAGGCGGTGTGGGGGGAAACACCTCCGTGCCCAGTCGGAGGCATCGCTCAGCCGCTGCGGAGCTGCAGGTGCGATGGCTCTGCAGGGGGATTGGACGCGGCGCGGGGTGCGGGTGCCCCTTTCCATGTACCGCCGTGATGGAGCGGGGAGGTGGCGGCACGGGCCGGTCGCAATGCTGCGGGGGGTTGGTCCGGATTGCATCAGGTGTGAGATGAGGTCCGCTCGGGCTGCGGATAGCCGCTCTCTGCCCCGGGTTTCGGCTTTTATTTTGAAGCATTCTTCGGATTTTGGGCAAGGTTTCCCAAGTGCTGCCCGGCTCTACATACTTCCCTCGTTCCACGTCTTCCCTTTTGCTCAACAGCTCTCCGCTGATGAAGTGCTTTCTTGCGACATCAGCACTGGGAACTAAATTCCGGAGGCTGGGGGTGAAGGAGGCGTGCTGGCGTACTCTGATCTGCGAGAAGTACCCCAAAAATGTGCCCATGGTGATACGAGCTGTGCATCAGCCTGCTGGGGCTGGGAATTGCTTTGAGCATACATTGCAGGCTGTGCTACTCCCCCGGCTGTCTGTGGGGGAACTTCTAACTGAAGTAGGTTATAAAGAAAAGTTGGAGTCAGCCGAGTTGCAGTAAGGTCATAGCCATCCCACGGAGCACAGCCTAAGCTCCTTGGTTGCTAATCTCATTTTCTCTTCCATCCACGTCGGTTTGGTTTTTCACCACGCAGCTGCCAAAGTTGAGGTTGCGTCAGGGAGCTGCAGGCAGCTGGGAGCCTGGGTAATGCCTTTTGGTGCTGTTGTAAGTGAATAATCCCCCTCCAGGCTGCTGTCCAAGAATTTTGCTTCAAAAAATGTGAGCACTGTACAAGAGCCATTGTGTAACAGATCATCTGAATGTGGGACAGGAAGGGACCTGGCAGGTCAGCAGATTGAGCACCGAATGATATTATGCCTTATTGCACACCGCTGTGATTCGTTTCTCCCTGCTCTCCTGGGAAGGGTATGTTTCAGAACTTTGCTGAACAGATAATATAACATTTCTTCCAATATGTTTCTTTGTCTCGCTTTATATTGGCACTGTGATTATTTAGTTCCCTTTATTGTGCTCTTTTCCTCTCTTATCAGTATAGAAATTGTTGCTTGCTTTGCACTGTACAGTGGTAGACAAGCTGGGACTTGCTGTCTGCTCCCATAAAGCAGGCTTCAGCTGCTGCAGGTCCCCAGCAGCCCCACGCTGTATGTTTGGCTTCTGAAGGGATGTGAGTGAGCTGCAGGGTGAGTTGAGTACCACTCGTGCCATGACTCCTAATCTGGAGATAGATCCCTCTCCAGTAGGCGTTGCAATAAACCTCCTCCTCGGGCTCTTTCAATTCTGTAATGGCAATGGGAAGCTGACATTGCCATCCCCAGGTGTCCCCCTGACCTGTGTGTTCTGCACGCAGATCTTTTAGTCCAGCCCTTCTATCAATCCAACTTTTATAGCATATCCCCATGCTCTGCACTGCTGCACTCTCCTCCAGCTCTTTCCTGCTTCTTCCCATGACGGTGCTGTAAAGGAAGGTAGGACAGGATCTCCCCCACTCTCAGTGCTGACCCCACCACTGCTTCCTTTCACATGAGTGGCTGTCTGTTCCCTGTAGATGTGTACTCAGTGCAATTGTTCACCTTCTGTGGCTTGGCTCCCAGCTTTGCTGCAAGCTGTGCAGCAGGTGGCTATGCTTCAGAGATGTTGGAAACTGAACCCTACCCCTTCCTTGTGTGCCAGCTACACATGATAGATTTTTCAGAGTGACCGTGTAGAAAATTTTTCTTATCAGAGCAAACTCATTTGCATATTGTCCCTCTTTCCCCACCATTTACTTCCATATCTCCAATTATATACTTTCTCTGCAACAATTATTCTGCTGATGAGGGATTTTTAATCCATCATTGCACTGTAACCAGCCATGAGATGGAAGTAGCTGGGCAGTGGATAGCAATGCAGTGCAATAGGTTAGGCAGCAAACATAGAGTCACTAAGGTTGGAAAAGGCCTCCAAAATCATCTAGTCCAACTGCCAACCCATCACCACCATGCTCACTAACCTGTCTCATAGAGCTGGAGCAAGTCATGCAACTTCAGACAGTCCCAGGACTTGTATCTGAGCTCAGATTGAGCTCCCAGTTAAATCTTTGCCCTTACTATTTGCAGTAAGATCTATCAATAATGATTCAGTGGAAGTAGCACCCGCTGGATCAACACAGTTAACTCATAGGATTGCCCAGCGGCGCCGAGCAAATCCGCTCCACGCAGTGCAAAATGCCACAGTGGGCAGATGCAAACAAGTCCATCATAAAGAGATATCTGCATTCCATTTGCTAACACTGTAACATTGTGTGCACTGTTTTATTTAACTAGGTGAAAATGGGCTAAATGTTGTGCAGTAGCTCGGTGCAGCCTTGCAGCCTGATGCCCTTTGTGCAGGAGGGAGGCTCCTCAAAGTGCTCAGTGCCTCAGGATGAGTGTGACTAGGTGCTTCTAACCTAATGCATTCTATCCTTCTGTATTATCTGCCAAACTCAAGATCATTGCAGTGTTTCTCAGCATTACACCTTCAACAAAGCAAGCAGGCAGTTCCCTATTTCATTGCACTGAGAGCTCTTGGGTCCCAGGCTGGCAACCAAGTTGCTAAGACCAAACTGGGAGAAGGAAGAAAATGAGGTTAGGTTGTGAGCCTTGGCTTTATCCTTCTTCCAGCAGGTGGCACCTTGCTGGTAGGGCTGTTGTGAGCTTAGGTGTGGGTCTTGTCACAGCATTCACATTCCAGCTGTGGAAGAGCAATGGAAGGAGGGGAACAAAAAGCAGCATGAGAACACACTGCAAAAAGGGGTCACTGCATTTGTGAGAGGAAGGCTGCGTATCGCCTGGCTTCTCTGTTCCTAGGAAAAAAATAACCACTGAAAAACAGAAAAGCCTTGTCATTGCTACCAGATGTCATTGGCGGTAGACAAGGAGCTGATTTTGTGGAACTGAATGTAGAAACAAATAGGGTGTGTGGAATTCATGAGCTACTGAGTCATCGCCTGTAGCGTGCAGGAGTGGCTGCAGTTAGAAGGGATTGTACAGTGTGGCAGGTTTGCTGCTGTTTTGTCAACGTATCCCTTCTGATCTGCAGAGAGCTTTGAGAGAGGGTCTGTATTTAACAGTTTAGTGATTTTTCTATTTGATGTAACCAATGGTGTTCAGCTATTTCTGGTAGTTTGATACCTGCGCTGACATTTCACAGTGCTGGAAAAACTGAAGCTACAAATCGATGAGAATCTTAAGCAAGCAATGTGTTTGCAGAAAGCTGTGTAGCATTTTGTGGTGTATTGCTCTGGGAAACCTGCTGAGCTGATAAAGGGCCGTGGGCAAAGCCAGCAGGACTGGGACTCAGTGGGTGACACTTGGGCTCCAGGATTGAGGCACTCAATGGACTCCAGGGTGTTTTAAGCACCCAGAAAGTAGCAGCTCTCTTCCGAGGGGTCCTTGTGCCAGCACTGTGTCCAATAAGAAAATAATGGCAAATGAAGAGCTGCCAGATCTCAGCAGGGTGACACAAGCGACTTGGTATGGGTATAGTGGGTGTCACCAGGTGGTGCTATTTAGCATTGACTTCCCGTTTATTCTTCTTACCACGACCATTATTTTGACTCATCTGAGTGTTATGTGGTATTAATTTGGGAATAGGTTTAAAGGCAAAGAAACCACTTGCTCTTTGCAGTGCTGCTCCATTGTAGTAGTTGTCTGTTGTACAGGTGCCCTTGGTCAGTCCTGTATGTTAGGAGGACTTTCCCAAAAGGGACGCAAGAGAAACTCCAGCTGACAGGTCGTGTAGCTGCTTAGAGCACACACAGCTTCAGTGACACTCACTTCTCCCCCATCCAAAGCCTTCTGTTGCCTTCAGCCTAATGGTGAATGCAGAAGTGAAGACAGGACGCTGCTGATGGCCAGAATGGGACTGCGTGGGTCTCTGTGCTTCCAGCTGGGAGAGCTGAGTCACGTTTTAATGAGAGAGGAGAGCTGGAGAACTTGAGCTGTACTGGGATAGCTCCAGGAAAGTGTGGGAAAGGAGGTACCATGACACTATAAAAACCTAAATTTAGTTCTCGTTTAAGTGGAAAATGTTTATGATTCTACCCTGGTGTGGATCAAGCAAAGCAGGAGCCATGGGGTCTGCTTCTGTCCAGCCCTGGGAGCAGCGGGCACATATGCATGGATGCAGCATCAGCCCCATTCTCCCCACTTGAGGCAACGGAAGAGGATGGCATCAATTCTGTTTACCTATTTATTTTCAGTTTGGCCTTGTTTCTGTTGATGCAGCTAAGGAATAACTTTGTTACCCTCTGCTCTGGCAGTAAATCACATTATTTTCAATAAGGCAGCTATCTCCGCACTGCTTCTGTTGTGCTGGTTTCTTCTATCTGGAATCTATCTGCTTCTCATCGTCCTGTTTCTGCACTCAGCCATCGCAGCAGTGAGTGAAGCATTGGCGTGAGGTCCTGATGGAAGCCCCAGGTAGTAACACAAGTCTTTGTCTTTTAGATATTTATAAGCATTGACAAGATCCTCTCTCCATCCTCTCTTCTCCAGGCTGAACAGCCCCAGGGCTCCTAGCTTTTTCTTGTACAGGAGAGGTTCCAGGTCCCAGTAATTTTAGTAACCTTCTGCTGGACTCTCTTCAGCAGTTCCCTGTCTTTCTTGAACTGGGGAGCCCAGAATTGCAACAGTACTCCAAATGTGTCCCAACCAGAGCAAAGGGTCAGGAGAATCTCCCTCACCCTGTTGACTATGCTCTATTTAATGTACCCCAGGGTGCCAGTCTCCTTCGTGTGCCTCTAGCTCAGGAAGAGTTGATTATATTTCTGAAGCAGATTAATTGTTTCTGTTATTTAAAAGAAAAGAAATTCTTTAAGAGTAGTCAGCTTAACACCACGTGCAGAGTGTTGTAAAGAAAAGCATTCCTAGCCCAAGTAAAAAGGTCTGCGTGGAATAAGTGAGTGAGGGTTGCAGTATTTACCAGCAGTGGGCTCTGTAATTTGTGAAGTGCCCGTGAGCATGTCTTGCTCCTGTCTTACATGACAAACAGCACAAACTTGAGCCTGCCACGAAGGTGAGCCTGGGAGCAAATGTTTTTATTCGCTGATGGACGTTAATGACTTGTTTCCCTTCTGCTTTACATCACAGTGATGTGGCACTGGTTGAGCTGTATTGCCGCTTCCTCAGATGGCTGCTCCCCAGCCTGCTTGGCTCCATGTGCTGTTTATGCACTGATACACTGTAGCTCCAAATTTCAGAACAAGCTGTCCAATATTCATGAGTTATTTTGTGTTTTTCCAGTTCCTGAAGTTTCTTTTCGAAGCCTGGGGATAAATTCTGGGTTTTGTTATTTCCAGTACTTGGAGTGCACTGAACTCACACAGCCTATTCCCAAGCCCTAAACATGGCCTCTGTTTAGCTGGGAGCAAGGTAGGGCAAAAGACTGCGGCAACACTGAATTGATTTACAAGCCTGCAATTCCCAAATTTCCATTCTGGTAACACCTGTAAGCAAATGTGAGAGCAAGCCTTGTAGAGATTAATTGCTGATAAAATGATATCCTAACATTTGTTGTGTATTTATCTATCAGAAGGAGTGGTAATGCAGTGGCACAGCTGCCCAGGAGGTGGGGGAGTCACTCTCCAAGGAAGTGTTGAAGAACTGTGGAGATGTGGCACTGAGGGATGTGGTCAGTGGGCAGGGTGAGGAAGAGTTGGGGTTGGACTGGGTGATCTTATTGATGTTTTACAACTATAATGATCCTGTAATTTCTTTTCAAAGAAAAACAACAGTATCAACACCTTGTTGCTAAAGTGTTTTAAATAATTTCATAAGAAACACTGAAAGAGATCTTAGAATATCCCAACTTGGATGGGACCCATAAGGATCATTGATAAAAGTGTTAATGTAAGATACCCTACATTTATGTTACACCTGGTCATGTTATTATGTTAAAATATATCATGGGACCATTTTGTCCCCAACATGAGAATATCTCACCATAAACCTCCAGGTAGTTGGAGCATGTTAAAATCCCTTCACGTTAATTACAGGAATATGGCTTAGAACTGGCATAAGAGCTTTTAGGAGGGGTAGCTTTAGTTCCTCTTAGAACAGTGCAATAAGGAGTTAAGCCACTCAGTACACTGGGATTATTGCTTATAAAAGAGACGTCAAACTTTTTCACCTAGCAGTGGAGAAAATAGTCTGAAGGGATGTTTGGAGTGATTAGCTTTGAAATAATGCTAAGCCAGTCTTCTGCTCTATTCACAAATTTGTTTCAAATGCTGAAGTTTTGGAATTAGCACCAGGGCATGTTTTCTGGTTGCTCTTAGTAACATCCACAGCCATATGGCTCCCAGGCAGGTACCTGGGGCCAACCTCCTTAATGTATGTGGTGTATGCCTCACTGTGCCACTAGGAATCCTGGCTGCCATCAGCCTTATCGAAACAAAAGTGCTCAGGATGTTTGCTCTTGGGCTGATGGCTCACTGCAATGCCAGGCACATGCATCATGATCAAATGGAAAAGCCAGTCTCCATAGGAAGGAGTCACGTTTGCAATCTGTTTGGGGAACAGCTGGAAAAGTGCAACCTCCTTAAGGACCCTTCTGGTGTCCCCGTAGCTTTTTTTAGTGCATATCCTCAGACCTTGACATGGATCCGAGCAGCTCTTTGGTTCAGAAGTGCAAGCAACCTCCTGCAGAGCTCTTGCCTTCCTTCTCATGCACTGCAATGCATGTATGCAAGATAAAGTAGCAGAAGATGTAGCCAGTGTGAGTGCATGTATTCTTCAAAGATCCATGCACAGATCTGTGCCATTTGCTCTGTGTAAAACTGCTGATGCAGGGTTCATTTCTATTTATTTATTTATTTATTTATTTATTTGCAGAAAATGTGGTCATCTCCTGCTCAGTGAAGTGTGGAGTTCATGGTGCTTCCCCAGCTGAAAGCACCATCCCCAAAAAACAGGATGTGTGTTGTTATAAGAACTTCCTAGAAGAACTGTGGACTGAATGGTTTTGACATTTAAAATAGATCTACCCTATTAGATACTATGTTCCAGGAAATATGCACGTGCTGGCAGTAGAATGGTCCTTTATTTTCATTATCCATCAGATAGACACTTACTTCAAAAGGCCTTCTTTTTTTTTTTCCTCTTTACCATCAACCTCAGCAAACGTATTTCACAGAAAGGCAGCCAGAGGTCGGTGTCTGGAGGGCTGAAGGTAAAATCTGTTCAGTCTCTGAGGAGAGAATTCAGCCAGCAGAAGAGAGAGCAGCTCCCTGTGAGAGTGCTGAGATGTCCTCCCCAACATGTGCCCCCACAGCTCCTCTGGACCTCTGCCTGCCCCGTGGCAGTGGATCACCTGGACAGGTGCTGATATCAAATTATCTGCATTTCTTACTGGCACCTTCATTTTTCCCCAGAGACCCCACAAGCACATGCCCATTCACCTGCCTTTGTTGTGGCACCCAACAAGTGGTCGCAGAGAGCTGCTCCCCATTGCCAGATCTAGGGATCAGTGCTGGAGGCTTGCAGAAGGCCTGCAATTCTGCGGCTGCTTTTCTGCTTTTGTAGCCTGATTTCACTGCTTCTGCTCCTTGTTATTATTATTGTTTTTTCTTTTTTTTTTTTTTTACATGGGAGTGAGTGCAGACTTTCAGAGAGCAAACATTTCTGGCATATCTTGTAGGTCCAGAGTTCAGATGAAACCTGATGGCAGCTGATAACCCTTTAAATTCCTTCCCTTGGCTGCCAGAACAGGATTTTGTAACACCAGCGAGCCTTTCCTGCAGGATTTTTGCCTTTGATTCTTCTCTGCAGCCCTGCTGTGCATCCATCTCCTCCCAGTAACGGGGCAGTGACTGATCGAAGGGCAGGGAGCTGCACCTCAGGAGTGCACAGTAAAGTGAAACACATGTGCTGATGTAAAATCCATCACGGAAGAATGTTTATCTTGGACTGTAATGCTTCCTACAGCAGGACAGAGAACTATGCTAAGTCATTTCCTCGGCATTGGATTGTTACAGCAAAACTGCTTTAGTTAGGGCAAAGGCTTCCCTTAAAGCAAGGATGTGAGCCTGGGGACAGGCGGATCGGTATATTCCAGGGATAGGTTGGATGGGGCCCTTGGGCAGCCTGATCTGGTGCCTGACTTAGTGGATGGCAGCTTGCCTATGGCAAGGGGTTGGAACTAGTGGTTTTTGAGGTCCCTTCCAACCCAAACCACTCTGAGATTCATTTCTGATGCAGCCAGAACTGGTGCAGCAGTGCTCCTGGTCACAAGCACTGAGTTTCTTCATTAGAGCAGAGAACTTCATCCTGTGGGTGATTTATTCTGGTTGGAGGCCCCATCGAGGGAGAGAAAACAGCATTTGAAGTGTAATGGCTGCCACGAGCCAGGTGGCAGGCCACTGCCTACACAGGCCATGCTGAAATATTCACAACTCAATAACAGCCAGCTCACAGCGAGCACCTCCCAAGAGAGTGAGTGCAGCAGCCATTTTACAGCTCTGTGAAAACCCAACCAGAAGCACAACAGAAAAGGTTTTCCATTAAAATGAGTTATTAAAATTCTCAGAGTCTTTTGAGCTCTGGCCAAGCTGAGGCACAAAGATGTAGGAGAGCTCAGAACAAGCAGCATTCCTAAAGCCACAACCCTGACATGGAATGATGTCTGCTGGGTGGGCAGCCCCAGAGGAGACATCACCCCTGAGTTATGCAGCTCCATCACCTTGCTAACTTTGCAGTGCTATAGGACCCAATGCTACAAAGCCTTGCAGCCAACAAGGGTGGAGAGAAGCATGGCTCTCCGTCCATCCCACCCTGGCCAACTCCATCCCACGCTGGCCAACTTTCTTCTTTTCTGGTTTATATATATATATATATTCTCTTTTTTTTCACCCTTTGCCAGATCATTTTCCTGCTCTGAGTCACCACATGTCTTTTGTTTAGAGCCCAGGGACTGTGCACAGATCCCCTTCTCCAGCACACACTGTATGAAGGGGGTGACAAACGACATGCAAATGCCTTTCCTGAAGGCTACAGGAAAATTATTTGCTTGCACCATTTGGCAGACTGATATTTACATATTATTAAACGCCAACATCCTGTTGAACTTTTTTGCAGTGTGTGATTTGCAGACAGTCGC
Source organism: Tympanuchus pallidicinctus (assembly GCF_026119805.1). Lineage (NCBI taxonomy): Eukaryota > Metazoa > Chordata > Aves > Galliformes > Phasianidae > Tympanuchus > Tympanuchus pallidicinctus. Next base: position 50,659,270 of record NW_026294747.1, read on the forward strand.
TAGTTTGGGGATTTAGACCTTAATGACGGAGGGCTGCTTGGCAGAGGAGAACACGAGCTGGATTGGGAAGTGCAGGCTCATAGGGCTGTTTGGAGAGGATCCTTTTAGGTGAGAGAGACTGGAGAATAATTTGGCTTGGACTCCAAGGTAGGAATTCATTTTTCTGTCCTCTTGGCTTCCTGTGAAGGTGTTTAAAAGGAGAGAAAAAAAAAAAAAAAGCAATTGCAGAAGGTTTTTGGCTCTTGTAGTATCTGTTTGGTTGACAGCTTCCCACTGTGAGCAAACCGTGAGAATCTTAGAAAGTTATGACTGCGCTTTGCATGTTGCTGGGTAACAGTTTCTGCCTCTCATGTGGCCACCAAATCATCCTCATACATTGCATCCTAAAATGCCAAATGGTGCTGGCACGGCTGGGACAGGAGCTGTGATGGCTCCAGACATGCCATAGAGCCCAGCAGGGTTTCCTTGGGACCTGGAGAAGATTCGGGATGCCATGAGGAAGCCCTGGTGATGGGATACAGCATCATGCTGTGGGTTGTGTTCAGCACAGGTGGGAGTGCATCCCCTGTGTGCATGGAATGGGTGCTGGCTGGCATGTGGCATCACTGACCCAAAACCTGTGGTAGCAGGTGAGGATGCTACAGCGCTCTCATCTGCCAGGGAAAGCTTTTAAAATTGGTTTGGCTGACAGGGAAGGATCAGGTGTTGATTCTGGCTGTGTTTCCTCAGTAGCAGCAGCCATTTCTGACTGTTGCACTGATTTCTTTTAAACCTGGCTTGCCAGGATAAAGGATATAGGTTACTGGGCATCTGAGCAAGCTTTAAATAAGACTTTCAATGTCTCTGAAGATACTATCACAGACATCCTTGAGCATCTCACTCTAGTGTGATTTATGCATGGTTCCTGCAGAAGACTAATGATTTATTTACTTGTTTGTTTGCTGGGGAGGAAGCAGGCACAGGTAATTATTTTGTACTAGTGTAGTTAATCCTGGCTTAACCCCATCATTGCCAATCCATTCTGAGTGGACACAGTAACCACTTGTTTCTGCAAAGTATCACATGATACTGTAGCTTATATCTGGCCAGGAGAGAGAATCATAGAATTGTTTGAGTTGGAAGGAACCCATAAAGGTCATCTAGTTCAACTGCCCTGCAATCAACAGGGACATCTACAGCTCCATCAGGTGCTCAGAGCCCCCTCCAACCTGACCCAGAGTGCCTTCAAGGACAGGGCATCCACCACCTCTGTTGTGCAGATCTTGCCTCTGGCTGGCATGACTCACTTTCCCACCAGATTCTTAACATGAGCTCCCCTTATTCCTACTGTCAGTAATGGGTCCTCTCTAGGGGTCAAATTGTGCCTAAAGTAGAGCTGCCCCCCTCTTTCAGCATGTGGGAGGATGATTTCATTAGTTGGTGTGCACTGAGCAGCTCAGATACCGCACGGGAAAACACAATAGTGCAAATGAAAGCAGGAGGAAGAACAAACCCATCAGGCTTTCAGGTTTTTGGAAAGTGCAGAGCCGGGATGTTGTTTCTTTATACTGACTGAGTAGACTGACATGTTGCAAAATACAAAGGCTCTGCATATTCCCAGCAGTGGAGTGAAAACTGGAACTACCCAGAAGCAAAGCCTATCATTAGCAGGCAGTCAAGCACAGCAGCTTCTCCAGCACCAGGAACAGACACAGAAGGGAGGGAGGGCCTGAGCAGCCCCAAAAGTGCTTTTCTTATGGCCAAGGATGTGCAGTGGTCTCACTGAGAGAAGTAAAGAGCTGTGATTTAATGAAGGCAGTGCATGAAGTCTGCCATCCTGAAAAGGCATTCTCATCCCAATAGCATCTCTTTGTCGAGTAGTATGGGCATTGGGTCTGCTCCCAAAAAATGAGCGATTCTGAATCTGTTACTTTTCTCACTTTCCTTCCCACCCAGTCCTATCAAGCTGTCCTGAAAAATCATCCTTTTTTTGTCCTCCCGGGTCCTTGCTGTGATCCATGGCATCCTGGAGGCGTGTAATAATCACAACTGAAATCTGTGCTGTGCACTCTGTTCTCTCCAGCAACCCAGGGTGAAGAAAGTATCGACATGCCCTGATTTATCCCCTACAGATGTCATCTCCCTAGGAGCTGGCTTTTACTAGGAGGAAAGAGGGGCACACAGTGCTGCAGAAAAGTATTGATTCAGAAGGAAAGGAAGAAGAAAGTTTAAAGGACCAGGCTGAATGGATGTGGCTTTGCAAACCCAATGATCCAAGCAGTTAGCATCATGAATCAATGCTTCTGTTGCCAGGAGCAAGAGGATGAGCATTTCGTTTATGATGACTCTCCTCAAATTTGACTGCTCAGGAGTACTTTTGCGTTCAGACTTCTGCAGATGTCATTCCCCATCACCAGCTCTAGCCCAGCTCCAAAGATGAGAAGCAAGATCAGCAGGGCGCTGCGTTTATCCCAGTGTGAGCTGTGGGTGTCCAAGTGCAGGGAGCAGGGATGGCACCAGGACATGTCTGAGGGAGCAGCACCCATGCTGTGCTGAGAGTGCAGATGGGGCACTGCCAGCCAGAACTTGGGGACACCACTTCCACCACTGCACTGCAATCCATTTTAATCTCTTATCTGTCTCCACTACATAGCCATCATTTACCTGCTGGTAAGCTCCTGTGGTCGGAGATGGAAGGTGAAGCCAGGAGCCCTCTGAGGATGGAGCTGTGCAGCTTCACAATACTGTGCTTGGAAAACAGGGGAACATGCTGCATTCATAATATATCACTTAAATCCTTGTTTGTAAACAGATTTATCACACCATCTGCAGAATAGTGCTTTCCATTTATATAGCACAGCTCCTACTTGATTAATTTCATTTTTACAGTTATATAAATTAGCAGTCTCTTTTTTTTTTGTCTTCCCCACAGAAAAAGGGAATACACTCTCTGTGGGAAAGAATATTTAATCAATTAAATTTGTTCAGCTCAGTGCAAAACAGCTCAGGCCTTTACTGCTCTGAGATTTACCTGCCTGGGTTTGCTTCTCATCTCTTCACATTTGTGTGGAGCAGCTGGGGGGGAAAGGATGGTTTAGGACAACTCTGCTGGCCAACAGGATGCACTGTTGGTATTTCCTGTCTCCCGTTGCACTGGATTAGCTTAATTTTCAGAAATCAGCAAAGGTTAAGGTCAGTGATCACATTATAATCTTTCTGACTTCCTGTAACTGATACTATATATAAAGATGTATTTGTCCAACTGGAGAAAAAAAAAAACAGCCTGTTATGTTATCGGGTTTGATAAAAAAGGTTTAGTCATATGCAAATGAAAAGGCGATTTATTGAGTATAAAAAGAAGTCACTGAAAGAGAGAAGAAGCTTGCAGTCAGCAGCAGTGCAACCAGATTCTCTGCTTGGTGTTGGTGCACACTTTCACTCTGGGGAGAGCAAAGAGCTGGGGCTCCAGCTGAGCAAAAAAGAAAGACAGATCACCCAGGGCATTGGGGTGGTGATGGGGCCAGCACATGCTGATTGCTTTTACAGGAACAAAATGCCAGGAGTCCCAGTTATCTGAGTCAAAGAGAAGGCAAGGGACCTTGAGTTGTGGGAGCCCACCAAAGGAGGGTCTGGAATGGATAGGCTGTGCTGTACCTCATGCAGATGCAGCCTTGGGCTGTGGATCTGGTCTTGACCAACAGAAACTGGAAGAGGACCCCTGGGGGCAGGAGGCTTTGTCTCCCTCCCTCTGGACAGGGAGGATTTCTATTCTTCTTTGCATTGTGCCTAGCCCAAATTCCTGAGCTGGAGTAGAGAAGGAGCTGGAGTTGACTAAATCCAGTGAGACTTTTGCCAAGAATGAAGAGTGAGTAGGCTCTGGACTGCAGACACTGATGACAAATCTTAGAAACTCAAGCCAATACTCTAGCAGGAGACTTGTTATTTTTTTGTTTTCTTTTCTTTTTTCCTTTAGTGGTCCTTTTTATTACTTTTTAGCTGTACAGTATGTTCTTAGATGGTATATTCGCGTTTTCCAGTCGTGGCCATTGCCAACTGGGTGCTTGGACAAGAACTTTCCCTTCTGCAAAAATGCTTCTCCACAGCTCCAGAAATGTTTTACAATTTTCGGTGGCCATATCCAGCCAACTCTAAAACCCTCCAACCCTACTTCTACACAGTCTTTCATGCTGTGAGGCGCGTGTTGAGGTGTCCTGCCAAGAAGTGCTTCCCAACACTTTGCCCTGAGGGAAATGTTTGAGCTATCTCAGATATCCTATCCCACCACATTTTGCATCCATCCAAAAGCCATGTTTAAGTCCATAACATCATGCTCTCGAGCCTCTTGCAGATGAATAAGCAAACATTTTGGCTGCAGAGATAGAAGCTTTTGTGCTGCATTTGGTAATGAAGGCAAGATTCTCCTGGAATCCTTCAATCTACCAGGTGATGGGTTTGGGGGATAAATGGCACCTAGGTTATTTTGGTCTCAATGTGGGCTCACCAACCCAGAGAAGCAAAGCTGCTGGTGGCATAGTGGGGAAGGAGGAAGCATTAATGGCTGGTGTTGAGGCACACAGGCCAGCCCCAGGTTTGTCCTCCTTCTGTGGAAGAACTCTCCCTTCCGAAAGTAATTCATTTTTAAAACTATTGCATTTAGTTTTGAAAATTATTTGCATTGGATAACTAACCTAAATCATTGAGGATCTGAAAAATGAGCATCCTGGTTCAAACATAAAATGTAGCGTAAAGGGTTAATTTGGCTTGGCTTCGATCCTTCTCTGTCATGAATCAACTCCTCACTCTCCTTGCTGCTGAGACAGACCATAGGAGATGGACCTTGAAAGGCTGTGCTTCATATCCAAAAAGCTGTACTGCTGTTTTAATAGACTTTCCCTGCAGTCCCTCTGCTTGCAACTTGTTGGGGTCTCACATTAGCACACGCAAGCACCACATTTAGCAAACATATTTGCTGCTATAGCAGATGGGAAGAGATTAAGTGAGTGTTATAAAATTAACCTCTGCATCATTCAAAAGAAACAAAAGCAAGAAAGAAATGACAGGGTAATTGGATGCTTATATGAACAAGATATGCTCAAATGACTCTACATCCCATTACAAATACTTAGAAATTGCACAGCATTTCCACTGCAGTGAGATTTCAAAGTGGTTTAATGGGCATAAGGAGTTCAGAGCAGATAATGCTGCTTCCAACATTATCCTTTCACTGCACAAAAATAGGTAGTAGCTATTGACTGGTGGAAATTGACTACTTTTAAAGCTGTATTTACTGACTTAGAGGTGCTAAGAGTCTCTTTGCAGGGTTATCAGGGCCTAAATATAATGTGTGCTGTAAGGAGGGGATGTATTTAGTTTCTTCAACAGAGGACTGGTTCCAGTGTGTGCCGGGCGTGCAGCAGGCTGGTATAGGAGCAGGAACCTTCTGCAGTTGTGCTTCAAGTCCTGACCCTAGGAGAAGAACTATTGCTGATGTGGGGTTGGTACTCAGCCTAACTGGACTTCTCATGTTGTCTTTTCTTTTTCTTTCAGGACAAGCAGTTCATGATGTCAATCAAAAAGGAAGGTGCCCACAAGAAATGGGCTGCCCTGAAGGAGAAACTCGGGCCTCAGGATACCGACCAGTCGGAGGCCAACCTGGAAAATGCAGAGCCAGAGCTGTGCATCCGCCTCCTGCAAATGCCATCAGTGGTGAACTACTCTGGGCTGAAGAAGCGTCTGGAGAGCAGTGATGATGCTTGGATGGTCCAGTTCTTGGAGCTCTGTGGATTGGACCTCCTCCTGGAGGCTCTGGACAGGCTGTCTGGCAGAGGGGTGGCCAGGATTTCCGATGCCTTGCTACAGCTCACTTGCATTAACTGTGTGAGAGCAGTCATGAACTCCCACAGAGGCATTGAATACATTGTGAGCAATGAAGGCTACGTCAGAAAACTCTTCCAAGGTGAGGAGACATCTTCCTGCCACACAGTTGGGCTTTTTCTGTTGCTTATCCTCTTGCCCTGCACCAGGCTTCTTGAAAGTTGTCGATTGCAAGTGATTAATTGAATTAATTTCTCTTAAAAATAAGTCTGTTTTAAAATGGCATTGCTTTTGCCACTTAATACCATGTAGATGGACTCATTTTTGCACAGATGTCTTCATAGTTCATGAGGAGCTGGGTATAAGCACTGCATTGGCCATACATGGTAATGCAAAGTCCAGTACCCAGCTTCTCAGCAGATATTTGCTATCAGTTTTTGTGAGGCCCAAGAACAGAAAGAGAGGCGCTGAAAGAGCTTGGAGACCTGTAGCCTCTAAGGAGGAGGAAGAGTGGAATTGTTTAGACTCAAGAGCTTTTTTAGAGTCAAGGTTGCCCATAGAGGTGGTGGATGTCCCATCCCCGCAGACATTCAAGGTCAGGCTGAATGGGGCTCTGAGCATGACTGATCTGTAAGTGTCTTTGTTCACTGCAGGGAGGCTAGACTAGATGGCCTTGAAAGGTCTGTTCCAACTCAAACTATTCTATGTTAAGAGAGTCCATTTTCCATGTTACCCAGTCTTTTCCTTCTAGGAAATGAGATATAACATCATTTGACATTTCCTGCCATTCATTTGGTAGGAAACTTCCAGGGCATCTCCTAGGGGTTGCTTGTATAGCACTTCTTGGCAGTGGGGCAGGGATGATAACTTCTGTGTTGCTCCACAGAGCTGAGATCACAGCTGTACCTGGATATCCTTACTAATAGCTCATTAAAATGCATCTAATCTGAAAGATGGCTTGTTCCTCTCTATAGTTTTCAAGTCCTCTTTTCTTTCACGCTGTATTTTCTTAACCAGTGTGAAATACAGAACTGGCATTACTGTACTGTGAAAGACAATGGGATATCCTGGGCTTCTCAGCAGTCTGGCTTCTTTGTGCACCAATAAACACAAAAATAAGATAACCTAATCCATTCCCTCTCACCTCCAAGGGCTCATAGAGAGAGAATAATGAAAGAAAAGGAAATGTATGAGAACTGGAAAGAACAAATGGCCTATTTGATATGCATGTTGAGTGATTCTGCACTAAAAATAACATTCATTAATTGGGGAAAATGGTTCATCTGCTGTTCTAGAAAACATTTGCATGTGAAAATTGGAAATAAAATGTGTAACTGCAAGTGCTGAGATCTTGGCTGCTGTTAGTACTTGGAAGAGGTGAACAGCTACATGCAGCACCAAGAAGCTGGTGGGGTAACTGAGTTAGTTACTAACTAGAAGTTACTACCACATACTGCTATTGGAGTGGGACATCTATAAATAAGGATATTTTTCTTCCTGTTCTCCACTGGCTGCACTCTTTCAGGTTTTCTTCTGCCACTATCCACAAGCCTTACAGCAGAAGACACTGAGATTCAGAACTTTGTGATCTTAAAAATCTTTTTTTCACTTTGTTTTGTTTCATTTTCCTCCAGCACTTGACACAACTAATGTCATGGTGAAAAAGCAAGTATTTGAACTCCTAGCTGCGTTGTGCATTTACTCATCAGATGGCCATGGTTTGGCTTTGGATGCCCTGGATCATTACAAGGCAAGTTTTGAGCTGCAGAAGGAGAAAAGGGTTTGGAGAGAAGGTCACTTTGCATCATTTTGGTAAGAGAGGCAGGGATTTACAAAGGAATTTGTAGGAATTTTGGCCTGGTCAGCAGAAGCCCAGAGGCATTGCTCTGTGATTTGTCTCTGGGCAAAGGACTACCAATAAGAATGTTCTTTATGTCAAGAAAAGTACGAAGGTAGATGGTGCCACATCCATGGGTTTCACTGGTTACAAGACCAGGTACGTAAGTTAGCAGAAAGCAGGAGGAGTTTCACAGATGTCCCCTGCTGACCAGACATTGTTCCATGATAAGAGTGCTGCTTTTACCTCTATCTTCCTGTATTGTGCTCCAAGGCATAAATTGAGAATGGTTTTAAGATGGTGACCCTAGTTGAGAGCCTGCACTAAAGAAGTTGTTACTGAACTGTCTAAACAGAAATGTCACTTGTGTCACTAACAGAATGTGAAGAACCAGCAGTATCGATTCAGTGTCATAATGAACGAGCTGTCGAACACAGATAATGTGCCATACATGGTGACACTGCTGAGTGCTATCAATGCCATCATACTTGGGAAAGAAGACCTAAGAACAAGAACACAGATCCGAAATGAGTTCATAGGTAAGGATATTTGTAGGACCTAAGTTTCTCATGGCCAAGTACAGGGCAGTTTTATGGCTTTATCTTCAGATGTACCTGTAAGGTAATTAAAGAGGGCTGGGGATGAAAACTGCAAATAATACAGCTGGATTCCTGCTTTTGTGTGTGTCTGTGTGTTTTTTATTCTCTTCATCAACATTTCTTTAGCCAGATGTATTTGATGCTCTCCCATACCTTTGATCCTTTCTATCATCCCACCACCCCCTGATATTCTCAAACACATTTTTATAACCAGCCATCTTTTGTGGGCACTTTTCATTACATTACAATTCATCATAAAAGGAGATTAAGTTTGGATTCACCTCATATAATGTGCACATCTGTGCTGGTGAGCCTAGGCTCCATTTCATTCTGTGGAGAAAAAGGGACATTTGATCACACAGTTCATATGACTTGCTTTAGACATCTACTTTAGAATGAGAAGACTTGTGCCCTAGAAGTGCCAGTGTCCCTCTGCAACCCCAGAGGGATGCTCAGTAGCTCACTCAGCTGCAGATGTGAGCAGCAGGTCTCTTCAGTTATGGAACGAACCGACCTACTTTGACAGATTTGGGATAGCTTCACTTTTTATTTCTGCCAAAAGTGTTTATGAGAGTAACATTATATAAAGATCATAGTAGATCAGTGCCAAGTAGATCATAATGCCAATATATATATATGTATTTTTTGTTCTGCCAGGTCTTCAGTTGTTGGATATTTTAGACAAGCTAAGGTAAGGATCACTGTTTAAATTTTCTTATACAAATGAGAGTCACAGTAACATAGCTGTGGAAGTTTAATACTTGGCAGTCTTCAGTTGTGAGGTATACATGGGTGGAGAGGACCACACAGGTGTGCAGCCATTACATGGAACTGGAGACGTTAGGCCAATGTTCAGGTGCTCTCATCGGCCACAGTGTCATGAGAGCAGCTGTTGTTGCAGATGGCAGTGACAGAGGCTTTGGCACAGATGGAGCACAGATCAGCAATGCCATTGTTGAGGCTGCATTTCAGACTTAACCTGAAGTGATGCTGTGGGCTCACTAAGCAGTTGATGAATGCTGTGACACCTTTCTAATGCATATCTGCACGCATCTGACTGCAGGGTTTCATAATTTTAAAATGATGTTCTATCAGAAAAACCCATGATAAATTTTAGAACATTTTATGTAATTGGAATTGCTCTATCCAAACCCTTAAAAGTTAGAGAAAGTCTGTCATTACTGACAGCAAGCACAAGCAGAGTTCTCCTGCACTGAGTCTCTCAAGAGTGCTAGAAAACTTGGCTTTAGAATGTTTTTGGTTTTTTAATCAAATTTTGAACAGCATAGAAGGAAGTTTTTTAAAAAGCAATGTTTATGTTGACTATAAGAAAAAAAAAGGTGCCGGCCCAATTTCAGAAAAGGTAGAAATGCCACTCTGCTGTTACTGCTCCAAGGAGAAGTACATATAAAGCATACTCTGGGCTAGATTATTCCATGAGTAGACCCATTGACTTCTATGTGTTGGCTATACAAAGAGGTATATTCAGTTCGAGAAAAGATATGCTGATGGCAATTGATCCTCTATACATAAGGTAGAGTTGGGCACTTCCAGCATGAACCAGCTGAGTCTGAGAGGCAAAGAACTAAAAGCCATTTAAAGAAAAATAATTATCTGAAAATCAGTGAAGGGCTCTCCAAGTGAAAATGAGTTCTGTAATACTTTAGAGACATAGAGGAGGAGGATCTGCTTATCCAGTGTGATACATTTGAAGAGTTCAAGATAGAAGATGATGAGGAATTATTGAAGATATGTGATGGGATAAACATGAATGATCACCATGAGGTCTTTTCATCTCTCTTCAATAAAGTAAGTAGGCCCTCATGTAGGTTGCAAAGACCTGCAGTGGCAAAGTTAACAGAGTTTGCTTGCAACCAGTCTGGTACACAGACTTGGTCTGATGGAAAGCTGCCCTGTTTTCCAGGTGAGCCGCTCCCCAGTCTCCATCCAGCTGCTGTCCATCCTGCAGAGCTTGCTCCACTTGGAACCGTCTCACCACTCCAGCCTGCTGCTGTGGGAGTCACTGGATGCGGTAGTGAACAGAGCCCTTTTGCTCGCCAATGACAGTAAGAATGACATACATCTAGCCTTGTAGACAGTAAGAATGACATACATCTAGCCTTGCAGTCAGCTCTCTTTTTTCCTCATCCAACCCAGTGCCCACAAAAGTTGTTCCCTGGGAAGGTAATAGAGACAAAACTGTACCTGCTGCACAGGGTCATGTATTGATGGGAAGCTCTAGCTCTACAGATGCCAGTGAGAACTGGCCAAGTTTCATGTTGGGCTCGAGATTCACCATCTTGCTTTGATGGCTAATCCCTGGCATTGCAGTGAGCCGTGGGTCACGAGAGTCAACAAGAATCTGTTTTCATTGGCATCTTGCCACTAGGGCTGCCTGGCTTTGCTGGCAGGCATGCTCAAAACTGTGTGTATGAGCCAGTACCATGAGAATTTCCCTATTAAATTAAAGTACCACTGGGTAAAATTATCCTGGAGCTTTGTGGCTCCAGATCTGTGGGAGCTGGATAGCATGAACATCTCATTGAGCATCATCCTCTTTTCTGACCTCAACATGTTTTTCTAGTCCAAGGAAACACTGTTGAAGAAGTAATTGAGAGGCTGTTATCTATCAAGAAGCATCCAAACAAGCAAAAAAGAGCTGAAAAACATCTTTCTGGAAATGCAAATGGAGGCATCCAGACTGAACTAGAACCATGCACAAGTGCAGTTCAGAGCCTGGTGGGATCACCAAACCCCTGCACGACACCAGAAGCTTCCTCAGGACCACAAGCCTGTGAAGAGAAGACCTCATCCTCACCGCTCGCAGCCTGCTTCACCTCACCACAGACCTCTAACCCTCCACCCAACGCTGTTCTTGCCCCTCCACCACCACCGCCTCCACCCCCACCACCTCCACCCCTGCCATCTAGCCCAGCATCCATGCCCCCCACAGCCTCCATGAATTCACCACCAGCCCCACCACTCCCTGGCATCCCTCCTCCACCTCCATTGCCTGGCACGGGGGTCATCCCTCCTTCACCTTCATTGCCTTGCATAGGGGGTATCCCACCTCCACCCCCATTGCCTGGCACGAGGGTCATCCCTCCTCCACCTTCCTTGCCTGGCATGGGAGGAATCCCACCTCCACCTCCATTGCCTGGCACGAGGGTCATCCCTCCTTCACCTTCATTTCTTTGCATAGGGGGTATCCCACGTCCACCTCCATTTCATGGCATAGGGAGAATCCCACCTCCACCCCCATTGCCTGGCATGGGGGGAATCCCACCTCCACCTCCATTGCCTGGCATGGGGGGAATCCCACCTCCACCTCCATTGCCTGGCATGGGGGGCATTCCACCACCACCCCCATTGTCTGGTACAGGGGGCATCCCACCCCCTCCACCACCATTGCCTGGTATGGCAGGAGATCACATAGAAGCTGTTGTAGCCTCCCAGATCAGCTGCCCGCTCGGCTCCATCAGGCCTCCATACAAGGCAGTGAAGACACCAACGCTGAGAATGAAGAAGCTAAACTGGCAGAAGCTGCCCTCCAATGTGGTGAGAGGTGGGTGCTTCTAGTACGAAGTCACAACTACTTTATAGGAGGGGAAAAACTGCTATTTGTCAGGTTTAGTTAACTCCGTTTAGACACAGAACTTCCCTGATTTCCATTACATGCTGAGCTTAAATAAATGGAAGCAGGATGGAATCACTGACAAAATAACCATCCCAATGAAATAGCTTGGAATAGCTCATTTATAAAGAAATTGTTTGAAATTGAAGAAGGGGGAAGAATGGGAAGATTGCCCTAATCCACCTTGACATGCCTTAAGCTTGAGTTCTCAACAGACTCTAAATACATAAAAGTCATATGTAGCAGTACGGATCAGAATCAGCTCATAGTTCAGGAAGGACATTGAAATAATTGGTGAGACATGAGAAGTATTGAATTGTTTCTTGATTTTTGGGTCACATTTCCCTCTCCTAGCGGATCCAAAAATGGAACATGAAATATGAGAAGAAGCAAGGACAAATAAGGTCAGTTTTGCCCCAAACAAGCAAGGCATAGTTAAAGTCCAAATAAAGCATGTTTTTAATCATGGGACATTTAATTGTTGGGCTTATTTCAGTAGAGCTTCCTGCATCACGTTTAGGTGATGTTTTTTGTTTTTTAAAGAAAAGAAGAGGTTTAAGAAAGTGCAGTGGAGTTTAATTCGGTGCTTAAGAGAATGCAATAGGGATTTATTTAAGCAGTCCTATTGCCAGCATAACACAGGGAAACTTGATTACAAAATCGAAAATATGTCTCTTTTTATTTAATTCACCTTCTGAGGAATTTCCCTTCTAGCAACTCAAACTACCCAAAAAAGCTGGGAGCTTTCAGCTCTGCAGCCATTCTTAATCCCTTGTCTTTTTTTCAGAAAGTCATTCGATGTGGGCTTCAGTGAGCAGCAGCAGCGAGGAAACCATAGAGCCCAACTACACAAGCATTGAGCAGCTGTTTTGCTTTCCACAACCAACCCCTAAGGAGAAAACAGCCGCACCAGTGAAGGCAGAGCCGAAGGAGGTGAGGGGGCCACTCTCATTCTTTCGAGTAAAGATTGCTGCAGACAGCTCATCTAATAAGTGATATCTTCTTTTTCTTTAATGAAGATCACATTTTTGGACTCCAAGAAAAGTCTCAATTTGAACATATTTTTGAAGCAGTTTAAATGGTAAGATACAGCTGGTTTTCATGACAGTTGACAAAACTTTGAGTAGGTCGTGCATAGTGCCTGTAAGGTCCTCAAGAAATCTATTCTTGCCAATGCTCTTTCTGTAGTCTGTGTTGCTGTAAAATCTGATTACTTCACAGTTTGTCATATACTCTCTCTAAAATATTAGGCTTGGGTATTTAACTGTGTTTTTTCATGAAGTGCTACAACTCCATGTTACAGATGGAGTTATAGCACAGACTCTTAGGGTAGCTTTGGCTGTGAAATGCCTCTGGAAGTGAAACTCTTCCTCAAAGAAGGACCAAAAAGGAAGATAAGAATTCATTTATTTTAAGGTAGTCACATACGCAGAGACAGATATCTGAGTTGGAACATTGATCCCTAGTCTTAAGTCATTTGACCGGGGCCAGAAGCAAATTTTGTGCATAGCAAGTACTTGAATCTGGATCTTCCACGTCCCAATTCTGAGTTAATCACTGGGATATATGTTTCCTATCTCTGTGACCTTCAATAGGGAAAGCACAGAACGCTTGTGCAAGTACATCTCTCAGAAGCATGTGGTTGTGGAAGGGGGACCTTTTGGTGACTGCTACCTGTGCTTCTCTCTGCAGCTCCAATGAAGAGGTGGCTGCCATGGTCCAGAATGGAGATCGGACCAAGTTCGACGTTGAGGTTCTAAAGCAGCTGCTGAAGCTGCTGCCTGAAAAACATGAGGTCAGGAGAGAAAAATTGCACACATTGATTCAAAGAGCTGAATGTGCAGTGAAGTCCTGCAGTCTTGATTCTTTATTTTTTATTAGATAGAAAACCTGAAGGCCTTCAAAGAAGAGAAGTCGAAGCTAGCAAACGCAGATCAGTTTTATCTTCTCCTCCTTCAAATTCCAAGGTAAGGATGCTCATCGTGAATGTCAACCCAATCTTTTCATTGGTTTTTCTATGGGAAGTTCAAGTTTCTATATTAGTCTCATAGGTCTCAAACACCAACAGATACAGTTGGTCAGTCTCCAATTCCACCTTAGCCCTCCCTTCCCTTTTCTTGCATGAAAGGGTGTCACTTCTGCAGCACCTCTTCTCCCTCTGAAGTATATAATCAAAGAATCATTAAAGTTGAAAAAGACCACTAAGACTACCTAGTCCAACCCCAAACCATCCCTTCCATGCCCCTCAGTGCCACATCTCCATGCTTCTTGTGGACTTCCAGGGACGGGGACTCCACCACCGTCCTGGGCAGCCTGTTCTAATGTGCAACCACTCTTACTCAAAAGAATCTTTCCTAATATTCATGCTGAGAGTTGCAGAAGGTGGACCATGTGGCTAAGGACTGGTCCCTGTCTAAAGTGGCAGCCCTCCACAAGCACTTATCTCATGTGGATGTGGAAGGCAGCAATGCTGTCAGCACTGGCGATGGGGTTGCCAGCCTTAGAGGTGATGTGGGAAGAGAGCTGATGTGTTGGCCAAGATTGTAATGCCTTTAAGCTTTTAATCAATCTCCATCCTTAGCTATCAGCTACGGATTGAATGTATGCTGATCTGTGAAGAGACTACTGTTGTTCTGGATATGATTCAGCCAAAAGCTGAAGCCATCCGGAAAGCCTGCGAAGGTAAACGTCTGACCTTAATTCTGGATCTTGTTTAAGACAGTCAGCTGTAAAGCCTCAATAAACCCTCTAGAGCAATACAGTGAGTCTCCCCAGCACCACAGCTTTCCTGCAGCCTCTTCACTGGTTTGCTGCAGAGTACAGGATGCAGCTCTCGGTATCTCCACTGATTATCAAAGCCTTTAATATGACTGGAGACCATTTTCCCTCAGCCTCAGACCTCTTCTTTTGCAGCAGCTGTGTTCTTCTGAACCACTTTTGACAATGAAGTGTTGGAAGCTTGTCAGAATTTCCAAAAGAGCTGAATCTAGAGCTAATTCATTACGTTAAGATCTTTACACAGCAATTTTCTCTGCTTCCAGAAAAGCATACCTAAACTTTCCCAAGAAAGCAGTGATACTTTAGTTTTTTCCCTGCCTACAAAAGTAATCAGAAGAGAAAGTTTGTTATTTTGGGCTTTGAATTGCTGATGCTCAAGTTTGTGAACACATGGAGAAATTATGCAATAGATTTTTTATTTTTTTTTCTGTGGCAGAAATCTCAGGTCCCACTGCTGAAAGCACTTCTTGTCAGTACTGTTTGTCTTAAAGAACGCCTGCTCTAGGCTTCTCCAGCTGAAATTACAGCTGCCTGCTGGGATAAAGCTCTCCCCAGAAATTCCCTGCAGCCAACTTTTCCTTTTAAATCTGTTCCAGAGTGCTTCAGAAAGCACATCTCTGCAGCACCTTGTTGTAAGGGCAAGGACAGGGACTGTACCCTTCATGCCTGATAAGCACCTTCACCGTGCGAGACCAAGAAAAGATGGAGTGTGTCTGGTTTTAGCAGCTGGCAGGTAGTTGGAGCACTGTCAGAACTGGCTTTGCTGCACAGCTGAATGGAGTCTGCAGGATTAAAGCTGGAGCCCTCGTACCCCACGGCAGGTTAAATCTGGGTGCTTCCAATTGACCAGAGTCCAGCTCCACATCATTTTCCATTAGGAATGAGAGACCAGATGTGAATAAAGAAAGAAATACAAGTGAGCAGAAACTTTCATTAAGGCCAGCTACTGGGATTGAATCTACTTAGAATCAGTTTCTCTGCAGGTTGGGCCATTGGGCCACAAACCTGAAAAATAAGATTTGGTTTGCTGGAATTCAGAATCCCACTTTTTATCCAGTTTAGAAAATGTTCTGGTTTATCTGAGGCTTTTGCTTAAAAGCCCTTTATGTTTTTCAGATCTTCTGACCAGTCACCGTCTGCCTCTCTTTTGTAAACTGATTCTCAAAGTTGGAAACTTTCTGAACTACGTAAGGACTTTGTTTGTCTTGCCCTCCACCCATCTACAGAATGTGTGTATGATCTTCACATCTAAGGCTGTAATTTGGACAGAAGAGTTACATCTGTTTGTTTGTTTTTTTTTTTTATCTTGTAGGGAAGTCACACAGGCGATGCTGATGGGTTTAAAATCAGCACTTTACTCAAACTAACAGAAACCAAAGCAAACCAAACCCGCATTACGCTGCTCCACCATATCCTGGAGGTACTACAGTCCTGGGCAGAAAGGAAAGGGAGGCTTTTTACCTTAGTGAACCATTCCTCCTACTCTAGATTCAGTTAATGTAATGCACTCTTATTCATTATCCTCCCCATCTAGCCACAAGTTAAAAGCATTGGCTCTCTTAGGCTGGTGGTGAATGCCTGTGGGCACAACTCAGCTCTCAGGGAACTCCTTTTAGTTTTGTCCTGCTTTCCTCCAGCATCTTTCCCCACAGTTGCTGCAACTTTCTTTGTTCATATTTGCACAATCTCTGTTCATCAGCTGCAAACCACAGAGTTTGTGGCCACCAAAGCCATCCTGGCTGCTCTGTACCCATTCATCCTTTCTGCCTTTTCATGGCCACTCGCTTCTCCACCAGGCTGTGTTTGAGCTTTTCAAACTCCCCACTAAGTGCCTATGACTTTCTTATTCCATGCATTACTGTGTGTTGTTTCTTTTTCTTCATATTCTGCTCTGCCACTCTCATTCATCAGTTACACATGGTTAAGCTCTGCAGAAAGGAGGCCAGATGAGGGGCATAGTGCAGTTGTCCTGAGTACTGCCTCCTCTCCCAGCTTGAACCACTCAGTAAACAGTGCTTATTTCTCTTCAGGAAGTAGAAAACAGCCACACAGACCTATTGGAACTGCCGGAGGACCTTGAATATGTTTCAAAAGCAGCAGGGTAAGATTGTGTGTCACTTCCTTCAAATGAAAAACAAAAATAAATCCTATGCATGTCAACAGTGTATCAGAAATTAGGATACCCACAGCTGGCACAGCATGTTAATAAGATGGCATTTTACTTATCTTTAACCAAAAGGTTTGGTTGATGAGTGCTTACACCTATTTAGTATATTATAGTTCTTCTACAGCTGGTACTACCGAAGTCTGACATTTGCAGTGCATTTATTTAATACTGCCTTATGGGCCCTTCCACAATCTGCACCACATTTGCAGTAGCAGGAGCTTCTAAAGTGCCTTTGACCAGGGAAACTGAGCAAATGCTGAGCAATGTGGGTGCAGATAACCCTGGGTGGACTTTCTGGGTGCTCTCCTACTCAATGCATGATGCTGCAGTGGGACTGAGCATCTTTCCATAAGTGCTGAACTTTTTCATGAGTTCAGACTGTACAGGGTTGAGGGCTCAAGCTCACATGGGAAATAGAGGGACAACCAAACCTGCTAGGCCTTGCCATCTCTTTTGTAAGAGCATGATACAGTAATGAGAACTAATACAGGGCATCTGTGTGATTTCAGAATTAATCTTGATATTATACGCTCAGAATCCAGTGCCAATTTAAAAAAGCTGCTGGAGCTCCAGCGAAAGGTCTCATCAGCAAATGACGATGTGAAACAGCAGTATGAGAAACCTATCCAGGTCAGTCTTGGAGTTCCCTTATAGCTTCCACCTTACGCACACAAAGCCAGCATGTTGCATGTAGATGAGGACGCTCACAAGGTGGTGAAAAAAATTGCCACAAGATGCACTCTCAGATTTGGAAACAGGCTCTGATGCCACAGAACTCAGTGGTGTCTGCTTGCCCCAAACCTACCTACCTTCAGTGAGGCTTTCGTAAAGGCTTGCTTCAATGGCTCTCCCTACTCTGCCTCACCTCACTATGTCTGAGTCGATGTGTTCACTCTCTGTGCAGGTCGCCAAAGTAAACCCCTTCTCTTGGGATGAAACTTTGCACTGAGCTTTTTGTGTGTTGCTAAAGCCACCCCTGCACAGTGGCACAACACAGTCACCAGGAGCCATGTGTTGTTTTTTCCCACCCCAAAAGCTCTGCTCCAAGTTCTTATGTTGACATCCTTTTTCTTTATGTACACTTCACTTGTTATCCTCTGGATGGTGTCTCACTGTCTGCACTAAATGCATTTCAGGATAGCATTGATGCTTCCAGAAAATTGGAAGAAGATTTTGAAACCATTGACAGGAAGAGAGAAGAACTTGCAAACTATCTCTGTGAGGACCCAAGCAAGTTGTCCTTAGAGGATGTATTTAGCACCATGAAGACTTTCAGAGATCTCTTCATCCGAGCTCTAAAGGTTAGTGACTGCACACAAAGATGAACACATCATAGTGCTTTGTATTTCTACTCCAACAGTCCTTGGTGGGACAGGCACAGAGTCCGGAGGGGAGGCTGCTGATTATGGACCCCTTCTCATAACACTTGGCTTGAGGTCACCTGGTGAATGGGTATCTGGTCCTGCTCCACTTCATCCTCACGTACTGCCAGTGCTCCTGGCCTGACCCAGACCCTGATGACTTGGGATTTCAGTGCAACTTCAGCTGCATATTCACAGAGATGCTTTCATAGACTCATGGAATATCCCAAGTTGGAAGGAACCCATAAGAATCATCGAGTCCAATGCCTTCACAGCTGAGTGCATAAATTTTAGAACAGAATTATGAAACTTAATTCTTCAACTTGAACAAATAGGATCAGAAGGGGGATGTATATTCAAAAGGCCACTGGTTTGAAAGAATGTATGGCTTCAGTACCTTCCACATTTGCCTCAGATGACTGTCAGTGAGAGAAGATGCACATGGGTAGCTGTGTTATTCAAATGACTGCTGCCACTTCCTACTGGGTCTGGGCAAAGTCCTGCACAAACCATTTTCACTCTCTTGGCAAAACAGTTCTCCTTATGCTCCTTTTATTTATTCTGAGGATTTCTCTTCTGCCTTTGCAACCATCTGCATATTGTCTTTCTCTTCATTGGTTCTCCTGGCAGATCTTTAGCCAACCTTTTCATGTCCCTGTTACTTAATTGCAGGAAAACAAAGACAGAAAGGAACAAGCTGCAAAAGCAGAGAAGAGGAAGAAACAGCTGGAAGAAGAAGAAGGGAAGAGACAGAAGGGAGAAAATGGAAAAGTCAGTGAGTATCTGAAAGGGCATCAAAAGAAATGGAGGACTTGCAATCCCAAATGGACTGGAAGAGCTGATGAAAGCTCTTTGCTGGTCCTGCTTTAATGACCAGTAGAGGTAATTTATTCTCTGAATCTCCAAGTGCAGGCTGACTAAAGGCTTTTAGGCATCTTATTGGCCACAGATAGCAATTGACTTTTCACAGTGGCAGCTGGGCAGAGAAGTTAATTTTACTTTTGCTGACTGAGAAGGAGAGAGACAAAAATAAAACTGAAACATTTCAGTTATTTCAGATATTTCAAGTTCTAAACAAACTTTCTGAATCCTAAACCTAACAACAGACATTTGACTTTCCCCTAAAAAGTCTCTTCCTACTCTGAAATAGTCTTGCTCCAGCTTACCATAGGCTGCAGACATCTCAGAAGTCTTGCAGATGCCCTATTTGTACCAGGGAAGCAGTACCAACCCCAAGCGATAGCACTGCTGTGCAGTCTGCATCCTTCCTCTCTCAGGAGCACATTTATCACCTGTCTCTCTCTATCCCAGTTAAGAAGGGGTTGGTGAAGCAGGAGGATGTTTGCGTCATTGATGCACTGCTGGCTGACATAAGGAAAGGGTTCACACTGAGAAAGACGAAGAACAGACACGAGTCAGACGCACCTCCTAAAGCCTTGCCTGCGGAGATCCCTGAGGAGAGCCAGTCTGGTAAGGACACATACCCAACTGTACCTGCAGCTATTTCTTCCCATCTGTCTCTGAGTCTGAGCCAAGCACGCAAGCAAGTAACCTTCCAGCATTTGGGGCATCCTAATTAAGGAGGATCTGCAGCAGAGTTGTGGACAGGAGCAAAATGCCCTGAGGTGTTGACAGCCAGGTGTGCCTCAGACTTTGTGGCCTTGTGCCCGCACTGATGAACTGTCTGAGAGTCACAGCCCATGGCTCAGCCACAGGACACTTCTGGTGGGGCACTAACGTCATCCCTACCTGTCCCTCCATACAATCAAATCTCACTAGCATAGCTTATCTTCATCTGCTGTACCCTCTGTCTACATCTGGGAGTCTAAGGCAGCACTTAAAATAGGACTAGAAAGTCCTATCTGCAGAAGAACCCCATTCACCCAGGTGTTTTTTAGGAGTTAGTCTATGGTTTTAGCCTTTTTTTTCGGCTCGTGACCTGAGCATATCAACACACAATTACAGTCAGAGTGCACTGGTGTGTGGTAAAGCCTGACTTTGTGGCTTTAGAAAGGCCAGCAAGAAATTTTTAAGTGCTTGCGCCAACCAAGTCAGTGTTCCCAGCTGGTTCAGGATCTCTTTCTGATATAGGTTTTCAGATACCCTTTGCAAGTCCAAAGACTTTTATGGGCATCAACCATGGGACACCAGAGCACCTGCTGAAAACATGCCTTTTGCTAATGTAGAGCCTCGGAGTCCCACTGGAGTGACCACATGGGGCACTGGGAAGGGAGATGGGAATGCTAATGAAGACGCTCTTCCTTAGCTGTAGGATGAAAGGGTATTGCCTATATGGAATCACAGGATCATTAAGGTTGGAAAAGACCACTCAAATAATCTAGTCCAACCATCAACCCATCACCATGGCTGCTTTAGGGGCAGTGCAACCACTGTAGGCAGCAGCAAGCCTGTAGCCTCTCCCAGTACCAGAAACACCATGGTTGATCTTGGATGCAACTCTGCATATATGGCTGATCTCATGCTTTTTGTTTGAAGGAAAGAGCATTAAGGATCCGCAAGCAGGAGGTCAGCAGATGGATGATAAAGCCAAGCAAAACAACGGTCATCCCTCAGAAAGCACTCTGTCCTTGGCCGCTGCCCTACCAGAGATGGGTAGAGATGTTGGAGATGTCTCAGCTCCAAACCAGGCATTACCTGAAAATAATGCTGAAGAAAATTTGCCACCAGGGTCTAGGACAGAAGGCCCTTTGGTAAACTTAGTGGAAGCTGATGGAGATGGGCAGGGTGCGGGGATGGCAAGCCTCCAGCCAGGCCTGAGTAGTGGTGCCATTTCCTTCTCTGCTGATAACATAGGTGCCAATATAACATTTGTCAGCAGCAGCTCTGGTGCTGCTCTAAGAGAACAGCTCAATGGGTCCAGCTCTGAAGAGCAAGACAACAAATGCAGCTTGGAGAGCTGCAGGCCAGCTCAGGACATCCAGCTGAGCCAGGATGGAGGCAATCCCAGCACTCCATCCACTCCCTGTGATGGTGCACATCAGGCAGAGTTGAAAGAGATGGCAAAGGAAAATGAAGACCCTGGTACAGACTCGCTGTTGGACACTTCCCAAGAGAAATCCTTTTCGGAGGAGCCAGCCACCGACTCTTCTTGTTCAGCAACACTGCCTCCAGGGGAGACACACACTGACAAGGAAAAGCAGAGGACATCTGGGAAACGGAGAAAGAAGAAGAGGCACAGCAAAAGCTACTCAGGTAGCCTAAATAGCCCTCGGGCACTGAGTTAAATGGGGGGGACCTCCTAGTACATTTGCAGGTGTTGTTTCCTCCCAGGTCCAAGGTCTGATGCTATCCCTAGAAAGCCCTTTGTCCCTGTGTTTAATGGAGCTATTATTTTTCTAACCTGAAAAAGATGTAAAAAGAAAAACATAAGCATCATTCATTCTTTTGACATTTATAAGTAGTTTATAAATGGGTAAAGATGAATAAATAATTAAAAGCCCATTATGCATAGTGAAGATGGCAATAAGCACATCTGTCAAGCATGCTAAAGACAGCTACGAGGCACAATTATGTGCAAACAAGAGCTCCATTAGACTCCAGAGCTGTGATTAAGAGCAGTTAATAGTGGATATTTAATCAGCAATCACCCCTTTCAGCTACTTATAAATGCATAAAGCCAGCAAACAGCAGCACTTAAAGATACAGTATGCTGTCCAAAGCTTGTTTTATGCAGCAGATGGGCAGGAAAGTAGTGGAGAGATCTCCTTATTAGTGTTGAATGCTTTTACTGCCAAGGAAGGCAGAGCGGAAAGTAAAGGAGAGTCTGAATACTCACTACAGAGAGAGAGAGCCTGGGCTGACTATCTACCACAGAGAACCTTACTTTTGTAGTCCCAGCATTGCCTGGGGCTTTAAGTATTTATGTTTCAAGCATGCACCTTCCCCTAGCTAAAACCAAGGCACGAAACAGAGGTGTTTTCCCAGAACAGTGGTTCCCAAACTTGCCTTCCAGAAGGCAGCAGGTAGAGCTGCAACAAAGATAGCTCCCAGCCATCACCGTGCTTCCCTTGTATCTGTAATGAACCCCACAACAGCCATAGAGTTCCCTGATCATCCAGTGGTGGCATCCTAGGAACCTGTCTACTGCTGGACAGTGTTTTCGTTGTAAGAAGTTCCCTGTCGTTACATTTACCTTGCCATGATATTTAGTGTGTCTCTTTTGTTTAAAAGCAGAGGTTGAGACTGATTCTGGAGATTATAAAACAAAAAAAGGTTGTGTGGTACAATGAGGTATGTAAACTTGCAAAGACATTTGTATGTGAACTAACCCCAGTTCCTTCGGGACTGTACAGACCTAATCAATAGTTAGCATATCAGCTAAGCTTTTTGTCTTTGTGTCTAATCACAAATACATCTAAAACAAATTTGCTACTCTGATTTTCACTGACTAGGGTGTTGATCTTGTGCTGAGTGGAGTCAGTGCTGATCTCCCCACAACACTGGGTCACATCCCACATGTCCGTCCTCTGTGTCAGCAGCAGCCAATCACCTTTCCCTGCAGATAATTAAAAGACAGTATTCTAACCATGTGAATCCAGCTTCATGTGATAAACAAAGTCCTTGCTTTGATCCCATTATTTTTCTCAAAAATTGTAAAAATGCAATTTCAGTACCTACCTCCTGCAAATAATGATGTTTGGTTTGCTTGTGGGTAGACACTTGCTATAGCACCATATACATACAGGCATCTGGATAAAGAAATAAAACACTGGGCCCAGGGATAAATACATGCTGGGATGAGATACCAGCTCCAACTCAAAGCCAAGTTCAGATACTGCACACAAGGTAGTGCATTGGAGCAAACAGACCGTGCACACTTCTTTGCACTCGTGCATTTTTATGGGACAAGGTAAAGGAGGGGATTCAGCTTTTGTCACTGAAAAAAATAACATGCAGAGATCTTGGTACATATAACTTCCCTCCAATGAGCAGTTTTCTTGCCCATTGTGAGAATACTTTAGGAGTTTCAGGCCAAAACTTTTATAAACAAAACTTTGCATGCTTATTGAAAGTGCAAAGAAAAGCAGGAAAAATAAACAGTCAAAACATCCACTGTACTGAAATTGCATAGTTACTTGTCCTTTCCACTCTGATGAACACCTCTTGTGAACTGAATCAATGATGCCAAATCTCTTACTCTCTCATTTCCTGAAAGGAATGTGTTTATTCTTCAGCATCCCCCATGCATAGGGGGACAGGAACCCCTAGCCCTGAGGGCATGGAGCAGAGGAAGCTCTGCAGGATTCCCACGTAGGGTTGCTTTTGTTTCTGCACCTGAAGCATCACTGCTAGCAAGACAAAATGAGAGATATTGGGTAGTTATGCTCCTGACTACTGCTGTCCTCTCCTCTTGGCCCTTCAGTACCATGTTTCATGATTATGTTGAGAGAAAAAGGGGGGTGGTAGTATTAGCTTAAAAATCCTGATGAAGATTTACAGCAAGAGCAGAAAATTGTAGAAAAAAAGTAGAAAATAGTAGCAGTGAGGGCTCATGATTATGCTGCAGAGGGAGGGCAGCTGGAACCGAGAGTTGTGTAACTCAAATTATATGTTTTAAGCACAGAGATTCTTGCATGCAGGTTTGAAAAAAAGGTTACTTTTAACAAACAGAGATGCAGACAGCTTCAAATTCTCCTCTGGAGACATAGCAAAGCAATATAGAGGAATGCATGGAAAGCCAGCACCACTAAGAACTAAGAAGTGACTGAGTCAGGCACATCCTTGAGATGCCACCAGTGCCCACAAGTGCTCACAGCTGCAAGGGCAGTGGAAAAGCAGCACTTGAAATCTTCAACTCCCTTTTTCCCTTCATTCCTGTGTCATTTGGAAAAGTCACAGGAAACAAAATCTATTTGCTTTTCTTAGTCTGTAGCCATGGTGTTTCCTCCCCCAAATGCAACTCAAGCCTATTCCTCTTGGCAGCCTTAGCAAACCAGAAGTGCTCCCCATCACAAAGATGGGAGACCCCAGGAAAAGAAGTCCAGTACTTTTTTCTGGGGTGATTCACCTGATTTATAACCCTATCTTTTTTTCTTCAGAGACCACCTTTAAGTTCTTGTCACACTCCTTGTACTCTCTGGCTGGAGCTAGAATTTGCCAGGTTGAAGTGAAGCTGTAGGAATTTTCCTTCTTATACAAATGCACTTGCAGTGATAAAGACTACATCTCCTTATTCCCCACACCCCAAAATGCTTTAGAGTCTCTATAAAAGCAACAAAGAAGGGACAGTATTTGACCCGCCAGGAACAGCCTGTGACTCTGTGAAATAATATTTCAGAGCTGTACAAGGACTTAGGTAATCAGCTATTCAGTTCTCTCCTCTTGACCATAACTTGTTATGCAGCAGTTTCTGTACTAACACCATTATTCTTTTATACCCAAATAATCTCTCATGTTATCTCCAATATATTGGGATCACCTTGTGTCTGTGTGTGTCCTGGCAACAGCTAAACAAATTTCCAACCAAATTTGAAAAACCTTGAAGAAGGAATGTTTTACAAAAACTGACAGAGGGCACTGTACAAAGGTTTGGACACAGGAGGAGGTGCTTGAGTTCCCTCGTATTGGGCCCTACAGAATCTCTCCAGACAAATGTTCATATCTATAGCATAATACAGGAGGTTTCCAATCCAACTAGTCCCCCAGTAAGGATGGCAACAGCACAACATCTGCGAGCAGCCAGATTCCCTCCTTGGCTGTCCTTGTACTGAGAAAGTTTTCCCTCATACAAACTTCTGTAAGAAGAGGTTCAGTCAGAGGTCGAACAGAAACACAATTCAACTTGAAAGCACAACAGTTCATAAGCAACCAGACTCTGGCAGTTCTGCTCACAAACCTACTTGATTTACTTGGTAGAAAATAAAGGATAAACCAAACAGCAAGCATAGGCCAAGTGTTCAAACACTGCCGTCTGGTGAGGCTCAGAGGGAAAAGGCAAAAGCAAAAGTCCACAGTGCTGTTTGCCAGCAGCTATGATACATATGTGGACACAGTGGGAGTTCAGCCTATCTCACCAAAGAACAAAGTTTTGGAATCAAGGTTTTCCTTTGTTTTCTTTTAACTTAATTAATGTTTTAAATTTAGACAACTAGATGCTTCACCACACCCCATGCAGACTCAGTGGTGTCTGTGGGCTGATTTCTAATGAACCAAAGCAATGTGATCAAGCTAACGGCTGTCTTCCTGTGCAACCTTTGCCATCATATCTGTCATTAGAAATGGTATTTCCTTCAGCTGTTGAGTGGGACTGGTGTTTAAATCAACAACACACAGTTCTTTCCTTCTGACAGCCCGAACTCTCTCAAGAAACACTCCCAGATGGGAGCCTACCCATGGGTCAGGCAGCGAAGGCACAATACACACATTTTGCTCTATCATGCTGTGACAGAAAGTTTGTCTGTGCCCTCTGAAGTCCCAGGATCATGGCTGTGACCCAGCTCTGTTCCCCAGTAGCATTTCTCACACAAGGTGGGAGATGTTCTTCAACTTCATGAAGCGCCACACACAGGTTTGATTTGACATCAGCAGATGGTGACACTGGACAAAACAAAATGGGTGTCCAGATTTATTAATTCAGCAATTTCACATGTAGATCCATATACCAACGTTCTGCTTGCAAAACACAGGACTCACGTTGTTGCCTAGCTCAAGAACAGAGCTGCCCAAACTCTTCAACATCAGTATCAGTCCTAGAAACGCGAGCAAGGTTTGTAGCAAATATATAAAAACTGTCAGTGCTAGAAGTTGAAGTTACCTGAGTTAGTACCACAACCAATCCACACAACAAACCAGACCACTCTCACTTTAGAGGTGCGAACAGTTTGTATTTTCCCCTCCTCCTGCAGGCATCACATCAAGGCAGAAGAAATAACGGAGGCCCGGAGACATGCTAACTCATCCCCAGAGCACTGCCAGCCTCTCGGAAGCCAGGCTCTGCATCACCAGAAGGCCTCCTGCTCTGACTGGACATCACACTCCTCCTGATGCAGCATTCCACCCTTTGCCCAAAGGCCCAATGAGCCGCCGTGGAGGCTTCAGCACCCTCAGCCCGTGCCTTACGTGACCTGCGTTGTGCCCCGGGGGTGTCTGTGGGGTCATGGTCCAGATTGATGCAGCAGCAGGGAAGGCACAGGCTTACCAGCCTCCATCCTAATGCCCAACATCCCTACCTGCTCTTAAGCCAAACTTCTCTTAACACAATGGCAGAATGCGGCCCAGTGTTCAACCCTAGGGAAATTTTAAAAATAGCAGTGCCTCAAATAAATGGAGGGTATGAATCCAGCAGCGGCCATACCCTCACAGGGGAAAGCGTTATCCCTCATTTCATTGCCCACACTCAGTCTTATCTGGCCAGGACCAAGACCCAAAATGTATTTGTGTTCTCAATCACTTAAAGCGAGCAAAATCAATTACAAGAACAACAACAAAAATACGCATTTCGGTCAACATATGGCTGTGTAAACAACATCTGGCTACCAGATAACACGTATGTGCAATTAAGTTGAAGCATGGCTGTGGTCCTGCAGTAATCTCACATGTACAGCTACATACATAAAATTTGGAGAAGTAGGGCTCCAGTTCCTGTCAAAAGAAAAAAGTTCTCCAGGGTACTGTGTTAAACACTTTTTCAGCTCATCCTTTAGTAAGTCTCCGGGTTTAAATCCCATTCTCAGCTGCTTGCACTCTTAAGTCTTTGCATTCAAGCTGCAGAACGTGTATTTTCACATTACTTTTGCTTTGAAACTGGGAACGTGCAGTATTGTGTTTTTAAAGATTCAGAGCTTTATTTCTCAAGTTTTGTAATAACGTTGTACCATAGTTGTGTACATAGCTGTCAATTGAAAATGATCTATGCTTGTTGAATCTATGGTGTGATACTGTGCTGAAACAGGAATCAAGCAGAAGAGATTGTTATATTTAAGAACTATGCCTTTATATGGTAACCTGCTCTGTCTAGACTAATGTTCAGGATAAACCTTATTTTGCTTTGCTCTATAGGAATAGCGACATCCTTGCAACATCAAAGACTTTGCTGGACTGAGGTAAAGGTTATGCCAAGAATTAAATCAATGGTTTATTTTAACCAAAGCATTGTTACTGAGAATTGTTAACAAAAGCAAAGATGTGTTTGGAGTAGGTGCATGGGCAGACTCAGCTCAGGAAGCCTTACAGAGCAGCACAACTGCGTTGCAGCTGAATTCACGTTCCTGGCTGGCAGAAGCAAGCTGCAAAACCACATAACCCACCCCAGGTTTGACATGTGAGACCACTGTGTCACATTTTAAAAGTTTTCTCCTTTTTTTCTCTCCTCTATTTCAGTCTCTGAGTGCATCACCCAAGAATCAGTTCTTCTTGCTTGTTAATCAAGTTTTTCTTTTTCACATTAGACTCCAGCCTACCAAAGTCCAACTAGCAAACATTTTCCCAGCAACTTTGCCTTCTGTGTGTTACCAGCAGGAGCCTGCAGCCCAGATTCACAGAGGGCAGCCAGCCTCCTCCAGCCCACCCTGCTGATTTATCGATAGGAACAAAACTGCTGTCAGTATTTGGGAACAAGCAAGGCTTTTTGGTGTTACCTGCTGAGGGCCTCCAAAGAGAGGGTGTTTGGCATTATGTTCCCACTGCCTTCAAGCATTTATGGAGAAACTGGTATTTTGAGCCACTGCTGGTTCTTTGTTCCGCAGTCATTTTTGAAAACTATAATAAATTGTCTGTTAAAATCAAATCCCAATCAACAGATCAAAGCACAGCATTTATAATGTATTACTCCAAAGCAGCTCTGCTTCCATTACTGTGATTATTTAGCAAGAACAGGGGGATGGAGTCAGAGCAACTCAAAGAAAGACGCTCAACTGGGATGTGCAGTTTTTCTCTATTTGTCACTTTAGAAGTTCATTTTTCAGTGTTTGTAAGACCAAATCAGTTGCTGGTAAAAGCCATGCAATTTGCAGCTATTTTAACAGGTATGTTTTCGTTTAAGCCAACAGTGAGTTTGGACCTCAGAAAAGAATTCCTGTGGTTATATTACAGCAAATGCACATGGAGTCCATTACGTAAACCAGCCTGTGAGCACCACAAGTTTCTCGCTGTCAAGTAACTGCATATTCCTCAAATAAGCATTGTTTGTATGATAAAAATGAAGTTGTGGATGAAATCTGCAGAAGTTTTTTCCAAGTACTTCGCATCAAAATGTGGAAATATGTTTTAAAGGCTGGAATTGGAATTTCAGTGCTTTTTTGTTTTAATTTCATTACTGAAAATATTTCAAAATTTAGAATAAAAGAAGTCAAAGTACTTGACAAGTCTCTTTATTTTATGGAAATTATTATTCACCAGAATTTTTCATGCCTACAAGTTTTGATATACAAACTTACCATGTATACAAGCTTACTGGTTTTTAATAACCAACACTGTACCAATTCTAGCTCACTCAATCTACACATATGGCAGCAGCAACAACAACAAAATATGAGGTAACAAGATAGTCACAGAACTCTATTCACCTAATTCTACTGAAAGCAAATACAGTCATGAACCAATTCCATCATAAACCACCATTTTGTTCAGTCACCCCACAATCACACTGTAGACAGGGTATGAAAAACAGCTTTGCCACATTCAGAAACTTGACTACAGAGTATTTAAAATTAGGCAGCAATAGTGACAGGACCTTGCTGAGTCTCTTATTAGTGGTTATTCTGTGTAGGGACAGCAGGATTTGCAATGGCAGTGTGGGTCTGTTGTAAAGAGAAAGAGTTCCACCTATGTAGTGTAGAGCACATACCATACCAGATTCTCCACAGATCACTGCAAGTTCATCAGCATTTTTAGCACTAAGTTTAACTCACTCTTTCATCCATGCTGATCTAGCTCTTAATTCATATTAGAGACTCTTTACTGGGGGATGTACAATTCTGCAAGAACTCAGTGTGACAATTCACACAGAGCCAGGTGGCAGCAGGAATTAACAGCTCTCTTTCTAATGGAGACTTCAAGCAGACTCAGCCTACGTTACTCAAAGTCGGCAAAATTACTTGTGACAGTCAGCTCCTATCAAGTCAGTTTTGATAGACTCCCAGATTGTCAAAGCAGGATTTCTTCTAGAATCAACACGCTTTGCTTTTGACAGCTACATCACATACAGTTGCCTAGCTCTCAGCATGCAGACCCTGATGTGCTTGTTTAGCACTTAAGCAGCTTCATAATCTGCAATGAGTTTAGCCATGATTTGGTGACAAGCAATTACCAAATCCAGCAGTCAGAATAGATAGAGAGTAGAAAGAAAAAAAAGAGGTTGCACAGGCAAAAGGGAGAAAAATCTGCATATGCTGCTGTAATCCTTTGAAATACAGAAGTCTATTTTGTAATCAAAATAAAACCCAATATAGCACCCAATATTCAAGAGCTATCCTTTGTGGCCAACAGACCTTTCCTATATAGACTGCCACATCCCATAATCTCCACTCTTCAAGGCTTTCATGGCTCAGTCAGACAAAACAAGAGCTGAGCTGATCTCTAGTGGTGGGGGTGACAGTCCTTCTCTGAATGAGAGCTTGGACAAATGATGTCCAATGTACTTCCCAACAAATATTCGTAATTTTCTTGATTTAGCAAGAAACTGAAATGAGTAGTTCTAAATAATTAAAAAAAAAAAAAAAAAAAAAAAAGGCAAGTCATAGGATTCTAGAAAATCTTTCAGGTTTATACTTCGAGTCTCTCTGGTGAAACAACAGTATGATAATGCTCAAAAATATATGCCCCTAAAATAACAGTATATTCATTGCATTGGCAGTCCACAAACCCATCCTGGATCTCAGCTATACATGCTTTGTTTCTCTAAAATATCACCTCAATAGGAAGGATCCTAGGAAGAAAAGAACTGAAGGACTTTTTTTTGCCTCCAGGTAATTTCAGCTGCTCTATTTTCTTCCAGAGGTCTAGAGGATAGAAAAGATATCCTGAGCTCCACAAGACACATCTACCTGCCCAAGTCTGCATAACCACACCTAGATCAAATGGCAGCTAATATAGTAATCTTTTCCAAACCATGACCTATCCCAAATCTAGCAAACAACTAAAGACTAAAGCTATTATATCCTGCAGCAATCCCTTCATGTGTATAAGCCCCTACTAAAGTAACTCATGAAATTCCCTTTCATTTTGAAAAGTTCATCCCTACTTACCACCAAGTCCTGAGTTAGTCCTACAATACATCTCCTATCTTCACACCTTATTGCATGGCTCATTGGTTGAAATGCCTCGCCTCTCTGTCCCAGCACACAGTGACCAGCTCAGAGGTCTTAGCACAGTTTCACTCAGTGTTAGCCATCCACAGCTGCTGCTAGCCCAGACTCCACCTACAGCAGATCCCAAGGTTCCTATCGTTCTGCCAGCTGCTAAGAAGTGCAGCCAGTTCCCATAAACTAGGGAACTCCATCACTAGGCTTGAGCCTAGAAGCATCAAATGCATAGACTTGGCAGCCCTGGTTGCAAGCAAATCATTTCTCTGCCACAGTTTCCCCATTTGTGAAACAGGAGCAGTAGGTAACAATTTGACAACTGTTGATTAACAATATAACAAAAGAGATAATTTTAATAATGCACAAAATCAGTTACATCAGAAGACATTTGTCATTATAACAAATTTGAAAGGAACAAAGAATTGTAAGACCTGAAATCAGATTGGAGCAAACCCTTGTAAACAGTAGGAATGTAGATGAAAGGAAGCCTTGTGACAACACGATACTCAATAAACATTGTCTGAGCAAGAAAAAATATAGATCTCTAATTTCTTTAACTTCTTTATCATTGTAGTAATCTTAAATATCAAGGTTAAATCACGTCTGTTAAATAGTCAACAATGGGGGATATGACAAGTCTCTTACTGCAATCAAGAACACAAATCCAAACCACAGCAAGTGTAGCCTATCAGGAGGCACTGAGCAACAGCTCTGTACTAGTGAAGGACCTCAGTTTTGCATGACTGATTAATGCTATCCGTGGTTATAGCTCACTTTTAGCTATTCAGCAAACAGCACGTCTAAAATATCTGAAGCTACACAAATTGACTCATTGCATATTCTTTTGATTGTTACCTTGAAAGTTTGTAGACATAGTGTTTTTAATCAACTTCAAATTATATTCTAATTGGGAATGACTTACAAGGGCAAATACCAGGTTTTGTGAAGTGCTTCTTGGAATCTCCACTTCTAGCATAATAGCGACTAATAGAAGAGCTTTTAGCTAGAAAGAAAACTAGCTTTTACCTGATAACATAGCCCCATATCAGCTCATCAGTAATGCTAAAAAAGGAAAAAGAAAATGAGAGCACTCATGTGGCCCAAGACGTAGAGGTTAAGCAGATTTTCTGATCAAACTTAAAAGCTTATATCCTAGCCTATCAAAACGCAACTCATCTTTCCGAGCTAAACAAGAAGCATGTACATTTTCAGTGCACTAGT
Source organism: Tympanuchus pallidicinctus (assembly GCF_026119805.1). Lineage (NCBI taxonomy): Eukaryota > Metazoa > Chordata > Aves > Galliformes > Phasianidae > Tympanuchus > Tympanuchus pallidicinctus. The sequence goes on from NW_026294747.1 coordinate 50,690,920, forward strand.
AAGCAAGTAGAAAAGAGAGTCTATGTTGTAGTAGTCCTCAAACAAAGTACAGAAAACAACTTCAAAGTTAATTGTAAATTAATTGATTTCAACTGTATCATCAGAATTAGAATGGTGAATTGAATTGGTCTCCATTCCCTGCCTTGCCTAAATGGTCTCAAACAATTATCTTGCTTTCATAGCTTTCAGGAGCAAGCCCATCCTTACTTGGTTGCATTGACACGTGTGCATATATTTACATGAGATGGTAAAATTCCTTCATACTCATGAGCTCATTTGAACAGTATCAGCAATGTAAGTTATTTCTGCTTTGAAGCTATACTGAAGCTCTAATCTTTCAAAAGTAGGAATTTCTCTAGTCTCAGAAGTGTAATCTTTTATTAGTTATTATAAACCTGTTTATCATTCAAAGCATATTTGTTGTTTCTTGTGTAATATTTTTATTTTACAAAACAAAGGTTTCCTTTATACAATGCCTATTGTGATTTAGAGGAAGGGTCTAGTTAGAAGGAAGAAAAACCTTCCTAATTAGTGGTGCTTTATTGATTCTTCTAATGGCTTAATTAATATAAATAGGCAGCAAAATTTTAACTATATTATTTCTAATCAGATTTTCTGTCATTTTACTCCTAATATTTTTGGCAGAAAATGAGTAGCTCCTCATTGGTTCTTTCGTAGCACCAAATCTCTCCCTTGTCCCCCTGGGACGAGGTTTGTTAATGTAATAACAAACATCTGTACAAGTTCAGCAGAAAAATAGTGAGGCTTTGAGGGGGATATATTAAGTCATTTACATAAATTAAAAGTAATCCTGCTTTACCTTTGGGAAAGTGTTAGTGCTTATTTGTGCTAAAAAAATATGTTTATGAATGGCAACTAAAATTAATTCAAGTAAACAGAAAATACAGTTATTTCTCATTTTCTGTTATATCTCCTTGGCTTAGCTATTACATCTACCTTCCATTTCATGTGTAAATCAATAGTTATTTTCCAGCTGATTTAATATTTAACGTTTCTTAGTGTAAATCGTTTATCGCCAAATTATGATTAAAATTTAAAGCGAAAGATTTCTATCTTCCTTATGCATTGGATTCACTGGTTCACAGTTTTACCGAGGCTGTCATTAGGGCTGGATGCTATCATCAATACAAATTGCTAGGCTTTCAAGACAAACTATTTCAATCACAGGAGATGCTTTAGAGGAGCACTCTAGAATAGAAAAGCCTCAATTGTAGGCTTTAACGCAGCTCCCTTAAGATAATTTTGTCCGTAAAAGTCATTACTTAGAATTGCTGGACCAGGAAGAAAATGGTCATTCATAATTGTTAATCTAGTCCTTTGGGAGTATAAACATGGTATTTTCCCAACTGATCCTGTGCTGAGTGTAAAAGTGAAAGTGTTTATCCAGCTGACTCCATCAGAACTGCTTATACTGTTCAAATTTGTTTTGTTAAAGACTTGTGCAAGGACTGGGGTAACAGAGGACTTGGCTTCCTTCTACATATAGCCACTAATTATGCCGCTTGTGGAACGCTGATGGTTTGCTCATCACTCCCTTATCAACATGGGGTGTTTCTACCAGCGTTGATAGCCATTACTATGGAAATTAAGAGAGAAATCACAAGGCAACTTCAGTTACTTAAGTGTAAGTATCCTAGGAAGTTATTTGGGCATAAAATATATAACTGTTTGCTAAAGAAAGAATAATTCAGTCAAGAAAATATGACCACAAACCAGCAAGTAGCCCCTGCTAACCTTAGCAGATCCAGTTCCATGTCTAAAACCAGACATGCAAGTAAATAGAGACTTCTGTGTAATATTGTACAAGAAGCTTTGAGAAAAATTCTACAATTTCAGAGCAAAAATAAAAAGTTGCCCTAGCTTAAAATATGGTTAAAGGGTAAAATAAGACAATATTATTTATTTTTACTCTTCCCAATCCTTTCCCTAGGGGATCACAACTCTCTAAGCAGTTCAGCTGAGTTCTCCTCAGCTGCAGCTTGTTTAATTTATTAGGCTAATGTTTCTCTCAAAATCCCCACCCTTCTGCAGTCCTTCTAAGTTGTGGTAATGTGGTCTCTTAGGAATAAGTGACTCTGTCCCTGCTGCCTGAGAAGTCCCCTGCGCACAGCACAGCACCTGCAGGAAGCATTCATTTCCCTCTTCAAAAGAGGAACTCCACTGAACGGCTGAGTAACAGGGCCAAAAAAGCAACCAGGTAGGGATTTATAGTGCTGATGGCACTTGCTCTTCCTAACTTTCTATGTCAGAACAAGAAAGTAGAAGGATCAAAAGACCCAAATGAGCCTTATCTTAGAAGTACTGTCTTGCTACTGACTCACAGAGCTGAAACAACTGTGAAATGCTACTGGTGGATTACAAAAAATACTATCTGTCTTGATGGGAAGTTGACTGCTAATTCTCTGTCTTTCTGTAGGTGTTGCAGTAACCAACAGCTGTGGGGAACCTTGTTAATTTATGCATTTCCTCCTGGTCTCGTAGGGCAGCAATATGGAACCAAGGGACAGCATGAAGAACCTGCTAACAAGCACACAGTGCCTGAATCACCGCAAATCACTACCCAGAAGATCTGTTGAGAAGGTGAACAAATGCATTCAGGTTGACATGGACTTGGAAGTGGAGAATCCTAGTATAGATTTGACTCTTTTTCCAAAAATCAGCCTTTCCAAGAAGCCTCAGCAACGTCCAGGGAACACGTCACCACCCCAGCAAGGTGTCTCCTCACCTTCCCAAGGGCAGCCTGCTATGCCAGCTCTGCTACCATTGCTTCCACCATCTCCATTCCTTCCTCCTAGGTGTAAGATTCCTCCCCCACCCCTTCTCATGCCTGGCATAAATGCACCATCACTCCCACCTCCCCAGCTCTGCAGTAATCCTGAGTGCAGTCATTTTACTTGTGGATACAGCAAGCAGCCCTGCCCTAAGAAGACACCGAAGCTAAGGATGAAGATGTTTCACTGGCAGAAGCTCCCCTCTGACGTGGTGAGACGTACGTGCCTATTTGTAACAACCAGGCTGATGCTAATGTTGGGAGCTAGGCTTTGGCTCAGCAAGTCAGGTCATACAAGTGCTCCTATTGCTCAACCTTTGTCCTACAGGAAAAAAAAAAAAAAGCCAATAATCACAGGTAGGGAAAGCCAAATTCTTCACTAAATTTGGACAAAGTGAAAGAAATAATAGTTTGGGCAAAGCACTGAATTGAGGCTCTGCTGGCCACTAAAATGTCTTTTTCTCTTTTTCTTAATTTCCACAGCATTGTTAGGTGATGCTGTTAAGTTTAATTACGGTTTTCAAAACCCACTGAATTGCACTGAGTGGAAAGATGTGTGGAAAAGCAATGCCCTGAGATTCTTTGAGCTTTTTTTCTAACGAACTCCTGGCATGCCATCCCTGACTGCTGTTTCAGCTGAAGCATTTACTACTTTTTTGTTTTGTTTTTCCCTTGCACAGCCAGAAGATGCATCATCCAGGAAAACCTTTGTCAATAGGGCTGAGGAACACATAGGCTCAGGGCAGGATATAGCTTCCAACTTCATTTTGTTCTGACCACTGCTATGTGTTTTTTTTTAATTTCATTTTTTTTTTCCATGAAAAATAACACTAAGGTTTGTGGTTAATGTGATCTGACAAAGGGCTTTGCATGGCCTGTTCCCCTTTCAGCAAAGAGAACGCTGAAAGTTTCCACTTTGCTGCAGCTTTTAGAACTCATGATACATGTTGTAAGAGTTCTCCATTGTCACAAAGAAAGGGGGAAATCAGAGAGCTACGAACTTGCTGTTATGATAAAACATATAAATACACATGCTAAAAACAGTTTGGGCTCAAGTTGTCTTCTCTAGGTCATGATCCAAATTCAGACTCAAATCTAACATCTTCAGTTATACTATTGCAATCTCTCCTGAAGAAAAAGGAGGTGAGATCCTTTGTTAAAGATTCCAGTGTTGTAGATAAGTTCATACTTTGAAGTGCTTTGTGTTATTCAGGTGGCTTCTAGTGATCCTATAATAACCCAGGGTTTTGGAGTTTTTATTTTCTGTCCAGAGATACTTAAGTTTATTTAACTAATGCAACATCCCCTGTGTGGCTCTCACAATTCTGCATTGGGTAGTCCATCAGTAGTAGTAGTAGTAGTAGTAGTAGTAGTAGTAGTAGTAGTAGTAAAAAGAACAATTGAGTTGAGCTGCTGCCTTCATTTTAGTGAATCACATGTGGAGATAGTCTTCCAGATTTAATTATCCTTCAAACATTTAGGAGGCTGTCTTTGGTGTATGCAAATCTTCAATAATTAACAGTAGACCAGGGCTAATGAGTGTCACTGAATCATCTAGGTTAGAAAAGAGCTTCAAGATCACCAAATCCATCCATTAAAATGACCTCCAAAGTCCCAACACAGAACTACGTTCCTTAGTGCTATGTTCACTCATCTCTTAAATGCCTCCATGGTCACGTTTTGCTTACCTTCTGTTTTATTTCTACTTATCACGGTGCCTTGAAAGCGCTCCTCTCTCTGTTAATCCATCTTGAAGTGTTGATCTCTTCTAGAAAGCCGCTCCATGTGGGCTGTGGTACCAAATGGCAGCAAGGAGCTTGTAGAGCCTGACTACGCAAGCTTGGAGCTACTTTTCTGTGCCTCACCAACAAAACCAAAGGAGACAAGACCAGCAAAGAAGTCAAAACAGGTACTTGGACTGCTCACTTTTTGTACAGCTTGGCAAATGTGAAAAGCTTATTCACTCTTTATTGTTGGCAATCTTCTATAACAAAGTAGAAAAGCTGAGATATTCTGGTATGCTTTGCCTACAGCTGCCTTGAAACAGAAACAGGAGAGGTCCAGAATTGTATTTGTTGCAGTAACTCTGAGTACAGTACTTTAGAATGGAAGAACTTGGGAATTAGAGTGCCAATTCTTAAAAAAATACATTATTCTAGACAAATCTGTTCCCTTCTCTATGCCTCTGCCTTTCTCAAATGTTATTACATGTACTTTTGTAAACTGTTAGCTTTGTAAATTGTTCAATTAAGAGTGATGATAATGTTATTGCTAGAGAAGAGTGAATCTGGCCCAACAAACAAGAGAAGCTTTAAAATTTCTGTTAAAATTAAGGCAGGTGACTGCATTTTTCTTTTTCTTTTTTTTTTTTTTTTTTTGGCAGGTCACATTCATTAGTCCAAAGAAAAGTCTCCTTCTGAGTATATTTCTGAAGCAATTTAAGTGGTAAGGTTGGAGATAAGTGTATTTGTTTGATGTACGTACGTATGTTTCAGACATTAAATGAAATGTAGCAGGAACATTTTGTAACCACTATCTTTTCTAAGCAAGGAGTCAAGATTCCTGACTGAACATTAAAAATTAAGTAACTTGGAAAGAAACATCCTGAGAAGTTCAGGTCCAAAAATCATTCACAATTTTTGTTCGGTTTTTCTATTAATAGAAAAGAGTTTCTATAATTAATCAATGGAAATCTGGTAAGTGACAGTCTTCACACTGGAATGAAAAGAAGCAGAAGAAAGGAATCTGTGTTAGTTCCTAGTAAAATAGAATTATTTTCAGATGCCCTGAAATACTGCAGGATGAAGTCCATGAATGCCTGCGTTTTTGTGCAACAGCCCATATTAGAAGGCCTTTGAAAAGAAATTCAGCCTTTATGTTGAGAATAAACCACAGTTTGTCTGAAGGATTTTTTTCAAATTCTTTTTCCATTACAAATTCTTCTTCTCAGTGGGGAAGAACTGTGAATAACCTAACCCAGTTGCTATTTCTTCTTTCTGCATGATTCCTTGGGTAGTTGTGAAGCTCTCCTCAGGGCAGTTACTGGCTGTGGTTCAGCAAGCTGAGCCCCACCATGACGGATGGAACTGCCCTACAGCCAGATCTGAGCCCAAAGTAGAGCAGTCTGGACTCATTTCAAAGACATGTGAACTGCCAAAGTTACAGGCAAAGATTTGGAGTAAGGCTCTCTGAGATACTCTTAACTATCTGTCAGCAGGAGGAGAGCTATCTGTTTTTAGCCTGAGCTTTGCTGGAAGTGGTGAAGGATTCAAGCGTAAATCTCTCCTCAGTGATGTTGGACGCAGTAAGAGAGCCCTCTGGGTTTGCTGCGTGAAGAGGAACAAAGTTCAGAAAGCACATCTAAATGGCTAGAAAATTTCCTTCAGGCTTCAATGTCTCTTCTGCTCACAGCATCTCTCTTTCTCACAGCTCCAATGAAGAGATTGCTAACATGATTCAGAAAGGGGACAGATCCAGGTTTGATGCTGGGATACTGAAACAGCTACTTAAACTGCTGCCTGAAAGCCATGAGGTATTACGAAGCCTGCTACCGTATCAGAGCTGGTTGTGCTTGCTTGGCTTGAAATATTTTCACTGGTAGAGCAAGAAACTGTGACTGGATCCTGCACTGGGCACCAGAAATAACTCTATGGGTATTTTGCTGTTTCTGTTGTTGCTAGATAAACAAACTGAAATCTTGCAAAGAAGAAAGGTCAGAACTAGCAAATGCAGACCAGTTTTATCTCCATCTCTTGGAGGTTCCTAGGTAAGCAAAATTGCCTTTGTTTTCAATCCTTGAGTTTGACTTGTAAGAATCAACACCTCCATTTCCTGTACTAGAGGGATGTTTCTAACAGTCAGTGCTCAAGATAAATAATCTGACTGTAAATTGAACAGCTAGCTGTAGAAACCTTTCTTTCCCAAAGGTCAAACATATTTGGCAAACTAGTGTTAAATTAACCTGGGTATTAATAAGCTACTGAGAAAACTTCTGACTGTTGTGCTGCACTGTCTGCATGACGCAAAGCTGCAGACGGAACCCAGCCACCAGGATCTTACTCACTCCATCTCTGTTCCAGAGACCGGTACACCAAAGAGATCCCACAAACCAAAGGGTGAATCACAGTACTGCTTGTGCTTTGACCACCTTCCAGGAATTTCCTGACTTTTATGAAGTCAGATGAGATGCATACATATCTTTGTGCTGCTCTTAAAAACAGTGTAATTTGTTGTAAATCATAGGAACAGCCTCCATAAATATGAGAAGCTGCCTGTCCCATAGCCTGAGATGCCTTTTTTGAAAATGCAGTGGTTAAAATGTGGCATTTTTTCCTCAAAGTTACAGCTAGCTTTAAAATTACTTTAGAGAATGTTTTTATGGGTCTTCCACAACATTAATCCATGGCTAGGCATAAATATCATTAAAGGGCATCACTGAAATAGAATCAGAATTTCTATTTTGGAATTAAAAAGGAAGAACAAAAATCCTAGCTAGCACTGCCCAGGAATCATCAAAACTTATTGCCTTGTTATGCAAGGAAACGACTGCCAGATTTCAGCATAACATTGCTTTCTGAAAGAGGCATCTTTGGAAATGCCTCAGTGTTTGGTTTATTTATAATGCAGTTCAGTGAGAAGCATGTTGTGTCAGAACATTAAAGTGAACATAACAATGATGGTACTGCACTTTGCCTAAAATGGGTTATTCTCTGCTGAATTTGATTAATTAGGTGCATAGTTTGTTTTTCTTTTTCCCCTGCTGATTTCTTTTAGCTACCAGTTGCGAATTGAATGTATGCTGATTTGTGAGGAAACACAAATTCTTCTGCAGTGTCTGTGGCCAAAAGCACAAGCCATCAGGACAGCTTGTGAAAGTAAGTGTATCACAGATGTGTCTATGGCCAGTGCTCAGTCACGGGAAGCTTCTATTTCTAATATTGATGCTATTAGAAATGGCATCAGTGATTTTATAAGCTATGATCTGATAAAAATTAACCTTTTAATTGCAGAAAATGTAGTTAACAATCGAAACAACACATTCTTCCCCTTAGAGTTCACTCAGTAGAATGGCAATTTGTGCTGCTGTGCTTTAAGTGGAGCTTCTGTCAACATAAATAAAACACACTGCCTCTCTCCATCAGTGACCCCTGTACAGAAGAAGGAAATTTCCTACGTGTCAGTGCCAGATGTTGTTTGAGTAGAGGTTGAATTTTTGTCCACAGCAATGATTTTTGTCCCTAACAACAAATCGGTTCCAATTTTCCTTCCATCCATGCTGGTTGCATGCTGGTTGATGCATCACAGTCTGTACCGGCTTCCAAAACAAATGTCCCTGTTCACAGCATTTCAGAAACTCCCTTCACATGAAATTAGCCTTGGTTTTTGTTTTAACACCAGTTATGCCTTAAAGGATGGCACTGAGGCAAAGAAAAAAACCACTATGCTTTTCTTAACCTAGAATAAATGTACTGAAAATGCAAGCTATCAACTTTTGCCAATTTAAGCACTGCCTCATTTATGGGTCTCCCTTATAAGCAGCTGCAGTGATGACACATCCATACTTGATGGAAAAACTGGTTTTCCGTATACTTGTAGAAAAGAGACTAAAACAGAAACCTCATTCATTCTACTTTAAGTTGAATTATTTCTGTACTGGTTGATTTCCAAATTCATAAAGGAGGCTTTACACAATCTTGGATGATAATTTTGTTAACTCACTGTCAAATGTAAGGAAAATCCTGCTTCAGACAGCTCCATGTAATTTACTGAGAATGCTTTTTTATTCCTCAGCACTTCTTACCAGTCGTCGACTGCCGGTTTTCTGTCAGTTGATTCTTAAGGTTGGAAACTTTCTCAACTATGTAAGTAGGCTGGTATTTTTTCTTTAATTAATTTCTCTATTTCCAAATATAGCCTAAGATACAAACACAAGGAACTTTTTTTCTGTATCTTCCAGGGGCATCACACTGGAGATGCTGGAGGTTTTAAAATCAGCGCCTTGCTCAAACTAACAGATACAAAAGCAAACCAAAGCCACATCACTCTGCTTCACCACATTTTGGAGGTAGAACAAAACTGTGAAATAATTTCTGTGTTTGTTATTCTCTACTATTAATTCCCCAGAAGCTAAGGGGCTGTAATTTCAGCACTACCCACCAAAGACATCAGAAGAGTGAGCCTCTGTATCTGAAATACAATGAGCGCTTTGCCACCGCTCCCTGGGCAAAAATAAAGATGAAACCCATTAGCAGCAATGTGTAGAAAACCTAGTGTTAGCTTTCTTCCTCAGGTTTGCTTAACATGACTGCTTTGTGTTTTCTTTTTCTTCTGCAACTGCTCTCTCATGGGGACGTGCCTTCCAAATGCATCTGTCAGATGAGGTTAATTTTAGTGTTATGAAGACAAAATCTCAGGTCAGCTTGCGTGCTGTGGCAGCACATGGGATGTAAGCCTGAGCAGTTAAGAGCCTTTTTTTCCTCCTTCTTTCCTCCCTACGGCTGCCAACTGTGACAGAAAGAAATGAACAAGGCTAAACTTACCCCAGCACTTATAAGGACAAAAACTGAAGCATTCATTTTTCAATCCAGATATTGTCCAGCTTGAAAGACTTTCCTGCCCTTTGACAAACAGTGAAAGGTAATGATTTTTTACTTCAATTTTAGGAGGTTGAAAAAAACCACAATGACCTGCTGCAGCTTCCCAGAGATCTTGACTTTGTTTCCAAGGCAGCAGGGTAGGACATTATTTGTTTTTGTCGTGTATGAATTGCCTCTTTTAAGCTAACAACAAGCTGAGTCATTTTATGGTGGTGTAATAAGGTCACAGGACTTCTCTGGTGTGTGAGAGCGTTTCCTTTCTAAAATCAAACAGTTCTGAGATTTGTAAATCAATCTGGTTACAACTTTTCATGTTGCTTTTCATGTGTGCTTTTCATTGCTTTTCATGTGTTGCTCTGTGTGATTCTTCTTTCAGATGCTCCACTACTGCCTTAGAAATGAAACTAAGTAAATAGTGAACTTGATTTCAAGGATCGTATTCTTCTATATATTGTAAAATAAATATTTCCTGAAGTTGCTCCATCATACTCTTATGCCGGGCCATAAGAACTATGTGTGCAAAGCTGGAGTGAAAACAGAATGGGGCAGTTTACTAGCAAGCAGGGACCTGAGTTAAATATCAGCACTTCTCTACAGTACAAGTGGGTGAAAAGAAAAAAGTCTGGTTTTGGTGAGCCTAAAGCCAGCTGAATTTGTTTAGCTCAGAAGAATCACGTGAGGGACATGCTGAATTGCACTAATCAAAATACAGATGTATAGCAGCAGGATTAACAGTTCTAATCTTGTTATGAATTCATAGGAACCTCAAAGTGTTTTAATCTTCCTTGTAACTAGAAGCAAGTGTAACTTGTAAATCTGGGGTAAATTGACATTGTTAAGCTGCTAAATAATAAGGTAGAAGTATTTTGATTTGATTATGCAGGAAGAACTAATATACAAAGTGTCAGGGCTTTTCCTTGATATCTGTGCAGAATTTCTGTTGGATGTTGTTCTGAAGCACAAATTTCTTTCTTCTATGTGCAATAATAGAGGTACTTTTGTTATCTGAATCTAAACCTTGCTGATGCAATAAATGTGCTCTTTTTTGTAAAGTAATTGCTCTTAAATTTAGCCAAACCCCCAAACTTATAAAATTGTTTTATTAGTCAGCCCAGGGAGAGGTGCTTACAGTGCAAATCCTGCACAGGGCTCTTCTATTGCTGTTCATATCTGGATGCACCTTGTTAGACAACATCAATTTTTGATGAATCAGTGATTTTCTTTTGGTAAATGTGGATATTTGAGGTATAAAACATGTTTGCACTGTAATATGTTTGGTCCTCCATGTGAGGTAAATGAACTTTGAGATAACCCTTCAGACTATAAATAGACGATGGAGAAAAACAGCAAGGAAAAGAACCATTTAATTATTGACAGTACTGGCACAAGAGTTGAGTGTGTGTTGCCTATGAATAAAAATAGACTGAAAATTTTGGAGGCTTTTGAACAGAGAGGTTCTTCCCTGTGCTGCCCCAGGAAATAGTGAGGGCAGAAGCACAGCTGCTTTCTCAGATGAGGGTTTGAGCAGCAGAGAAAAGGGCTTACATAGAGGAAAATTACCTGCATAAGCAGGGTTTGCTAGACAACTAATCCTGCATTCTTTTGCAGAACTGTTTTTATAATTGTTTTTAAATGAAAAACAAACAAACAAACAAAAGACTCACCCCTTTATTTTCATTGTGCCTTTTGTGAGCCTTTCAGGTTCCACTTTGACGCTATGCGGGCCGAAGCAGGTGACAATCTGAAGAAACTGCTGGAAATAGAGAAGCGTTTATTTTTGTCAACAGAGGATTTAAAAATACAGCACACAAAACTTGTTCAAGTAGGTAAAGGGGGCACGAGGTTCTCTGCACCCTGCTTCCCAATCACTTTAAATTTCTTCTCAAAGGCTCCAAAATTCAGCTTGTGATGGACACAGGGGTCTGTGGGCAGGGGTCCTAACAACCTCCCTCTGCACTGGGGTGGAGGAAGAGTCCTGTTCATTCTCCAATTCTGCAAAGTGATACTGTGATAAGGAAACAGCTGAGGGGCAGTTAGCTATGTGTGTGGGCAAAAGAAAGGAAGATGCTAAAAATGAAACCTGTGATCCAGCTATAAATACATATGGGACAGTAACATGTTCTGTCTCACTGCTCTTAGAGGAAAAAAAAGAAGTGAGCGAACAGATTTACAGTATGTTTTTATGTGTTTATTTCCAGACGTCCTAGCTTTAAAACTTCTCAAAACAGGCCTATGTAACTAAAACTAAAAGGGGTAAATTCTGGTTCTGTGTAACCTTAGATAAGTCATCCCAGTTTGTGCCAAATTTTTGCCTGGTTACATGATAAAAGTGGCAGCATACAATGAGCTGCCCCGGTCCAAATGGAACTGGGGGAAATGCACATGGTTCAGTTAAGAAAGCGTAGCATGCTGTCACTGAGTCTTAATTGTCAGGTTTATCAAACCTACTCTTAACTGGGTTGGACTAGATGGTCTTCCAATGACTCTACAATTCTGGGCAGCTCAAAACGTATCACTTAATGTGCATAAATTTGTTGCAAACTGTGTCTCAGAGCAGTGTCAGTGCTTCAAAGGACCTGCAGGAGGAGTTGGCCAACATTGAAAAGAAGAAAGAAGAACTAGCTGACTATCTTTGTGAAGACCGAAAAAAAATGTCCTTGGAAGATGTATTTAACACAATGAAAACCTTCAGGGAACTCTTCCTCAAGGCCTTGCAGGTGGTTTGCATTTGTGACTGTTTAGAAATGGATAACTTTTCTTAGGCAAAGTCTAACTGGATAATATGTTTACATGTTGGCATTTTACTGCATTAGTTCAAACCTACAAGCTTTATGTCCACTACAACGCTGTTTTCCCTGAGAGATTACATTTGGCACCCCATTGGCTTATAGGCTTGTTCCATTGGCTCGTTCCTTGCATTAGGAGGTAAGAAAACAAATTCACCATAAAGGTTTGCATAACATACTGATTATGCAGTATCTGAATTAATGCACTTTGTCTAAGGATTTCTTAATGCCAGATGACAGTGGCTTCATATATGTGCTTTACTGACTTCAGCAGAGCCCAAGGATAGAATTGCCTTCAACAAGTATTGCCAAAATAGAGAAGTATCTGTTCTGGGCAAAGGCAGGGCAAGAGAGAGTGAGAGGTCCTTCAGGGCAAATCAGAGCTTCTAGTGAAAGTGAGAGAGCTTCTAAGTAGTGTCTGAAGGCAAAGGATGGAGAAGATTATCTTCATGTTTCTACAACCTGCTCCTCTATGAGACATTGGGCTTCAGTTTTGCAAGCAATGCCACCACCAGGCTCAGAAGCAAAGTATAGTGCCCCAGACAGTCTGGAAATTTTTTGTTATTATTATTTTCAAACAAAGTGCTTCTTCATTCCCTGAGGGCTCTTTGTTATCCGTCAGATAATGAACAGAGCAACACATAGGAAATTGATAATATGAAACTACTTGATCTCCATCTACTTAAAGAGGGAGAAAAAAAGTGTTTCAAACACCACAACTGACACAATGGAAAGGAGCAGGTCTTCACACAGGGTTGAATGTTCCCTGCTTCTCAAAAGATAAAAGGAGCAGATGGCAGGAAGAAGGAGACTATTTTCATTCTGCTCAAAGATAAAACTCAGAATTGAAGCTACACTGAGAACTGAGTTGTAAAATTATGGGGAGAACGAAACAGTTTGATTATGGAGGGCTGGGAGAAACATTTGATTTCTCTTAGCTCTTGCAGCTGTTCAAAGAGAGGAGCTCCCTACAAAGAAGCCATTCAATTTCAGGAAAAGGAGAAGAAAAGTTAAACCAAATCTGCTCTAAGAAGTACCCAGATCATTACAAAGATTACACCAACAGCTCTGCATGGGGATAGGTTCTGAGTGCTCCCAGATAACCAAGCTGAAACAGCTGCTCCTCAGTAGGGTGTTGGAACAGGATGTGCTTTAGATAGTGTGAGGATATAGAGTTGTCAATGTAGCATCTTCAAATTCAGAGATCAAATATGTATCTGACGTCTCATAGTGCAAATCCAAAGGGAAACCCTTTTTATTTAATATCATCCATACAGCTGTCTTCAGTAATCCAGGAGATGGAGAAAGGATTGTGAACATTCATTCCTCTGCCTAAGTGGACTTTCTTGTGTTGAAGTAACGCTGTTAACAGCATATTTGTGTCAGATTTCTATGGCTTTGTTTTTAATTTCTCTGTACAATTCAGTTTAGGCTTGCTCAATCCATATTTTTTTTTCCTGAAGTGTTTTGGTTTGTATTTGGTACAGTGTGTGCTGCTCAAATAGCTAGACAACATATCTACCCTGAATTGATCTCCTTTATTTCTTGTGGTGTGTTACATGCAGGCATTCTCCCAGGGCCTGTAGATCTCCAAGTCTCTCAGCCACCATAAGATCTCTAAGACATTATGCTAAGGCACAGCAGGAATTTATCAGGCAGGCACGTAGGAGGCATACAAAGATGAAAGGCTTTTACCCTCACCCTAAAAGTTCACCAACTGCATCTTTCTTTTGGAAGCACTTTCTCCTCAGGACAAATGTCTTTTTATTTCTTTGCCAAGAAAGCACTATTTGTTGGGTTGTTTTTTTTTTTTTTAGGCATCCAGAGGAGGTCCCCATAACCTTGAACCTGCAATGTTCCCAACTGGAACACTTTTAGACTAACTGGTCTAAAAGTTTTGTGGAAGAAATGATCCCAGCTTTTACCTTCTGTAAAAGATCTGAGGAAATTATGCACATTTCCTGGGACTTTTGTCTGGCTCATAGAAACAGTGGCAGGTGATCTGCAGCTATTAACTGTATCTATCAGTACTATGAGAAAAAGTCTTTTCCGCTGCTAAGCTCCCTGCAAAGGAGACCAGATGTGTCTCACTGAGAATCTTATTTGCACCCATCACCATCTTCCAGGACATTAGTAAATTCTGTGATATGATAAAGCAGTACAAGTCTCTACGACAACAACCCAACAACTACTGAGATACCTACAACATGTAGATTAGCTATGGACTGGTTGCAATTAAAAGCAGGTGAGCTCCCACGTGGTGAAGGCAGCGTTCTGATGATGACTGTAGTTCTGGAACAAGGATTCCACAAGCATTTAAGTAAATAGCTTTTTCTCATCTTGATGTCCCATTGTACTTAGTGTAGCTGATCAGAACTATCCTCCCCTATGATTGTGCTGTCTGTCAAAACCCAGAAATACTTCTCCATTGAGTAAAGGTCTTTCTGTACTAGAAGTAATCATTCAACATCTTTCTTTTCCTACATTAATTTTATCGTCCTGGATCCAAAAGTTCTAAGGAAACCAGAATACAACCTGTCTGCAACAGGCCCAAAGATTTATACCATCCTGACAGTTGGATGCCTCTCAGTACCAGCCATATGGTTTGGACTCTGCTGCTGAACACCACCACATAAATATAGTGGGCAAATTTAAAGGATGCCTGAAGTAAAACTGAATTACTGTTTAACACGGTTGGAATTTCTGGTAGAAGTCTCTGAGTACAAACAATATAAAACCAAGGTTGCTGTGGGATAAATATCTAGAATGTAATTAAATTGAACAAATGTTGAGTCTTGTGGGCAAAAAGATTCATTAAGAAGAATGTATTTCAGTCTGTATTTGAATTGTTGAAGTTAAAGCTATGAACTCATTTGCTGGTAACGTAAGATGGAGAAAGCATTGACCAAGAAGCTCAGTTGTGTTAATTACCCTCAAACCCCAGCAACTGAGCAATGTCATTGTAAGTGTATATAGGGCATATTTAGAATAGCTGTTAATTGCAAACAGAGTATACTAACTGGCTTTTCCTTTTGTAACCCTTAGTATTTAATTTTCTTCTTGTCATTCTATCTCAACGCAGGAAAACCAAGAAAGGAAGGAACAAGCTGCAAAGTCTGAGAAAAGGAAGAAAGAACTCAAAGTAGAAGACACGAAAAGGCTAAAGGCAGAGCACGGAAAGAGCAGTATATTTAGAAAAAAATGATTCTGTTTTTATTAGTCATATTTTTATTAATTAGAAGCAGATTATGTGCTTAGCTGTGGGTGATCTATCAGAGTAAGAGTGATGTAGCCATTGTTGATGCTATTGTTAAACAGAAAGTTTAGTAAAACATCAATTTTCAAGGGCTCATGAATGATCAGAAGAAATCATGACAGAAATGCTACAAAAAATATCACTCCCAGTGAGCATGTTACTCTATTTTTCTTAAAGTTGGGTAACATACTGGTGTTGCTCTGAACAGCTGTTTGAAGGCTTTTAGGGAACACAATGAGGTAAGCAAACGTGAACTTCAAACTGCCACATTGTCACTGAGCCAGGCAAGCTGTGCTATGTATCACTGTTACCTCAACCTTCCCTTTTTTCTGACTGAAGTTCTGCTTCCTTTAAGTGGATGCGTGTGCACTTTAATAGTATGGCTTGCTGAAAAACAGCAGTCTGATGTAAATCCAGAAAAGCTTTTGTTGAGCTGGGTGTGAGGTATTTCTAGTGTTAATATTAACAGGTATGTATTTTAACATTACATTTTAGTCAATAGTTGACCTGCAGTTTTCTTAAAGATTTCTGCTTGGTACCATTTAGTTGTGATTCTTTATTCTTCAGTGAACTACTGCAAAACTGGCATTAGTAAACTTGAGAGGAGTTCACATAGATATTGCACTGGATGCTCACCCTTGGAAGACTGTTTTCCTTTCTCCCTGCTGTCTAACTACATGGCCTTCTTTTAGTTTCTCCATCAAAACTACTCATCTTTAGAAATGCATTTTAAAAATATGTGCAAATACATTGAAAACTGACCAAAACAATGTTTTCCATATTGTCTTGACAAACTGTACTGCAAATGTTTTATCTACTTTGCATAACTACTGTAAAGCTGCGGATTCAAATAATAAACCTTTTCTGATGTAAATACAGACAAGCAACTTAATATGTGGTAAAATAGAATTATAAAGCAACATTCAGATGTAAGAGTTAAAGGTATGTGCCAACCCTATGAAAAATAAGAGCACCAGACCAGAATACGCCTCTACTATACAGTTTAGTTGGAAGTGTCGTAGTTTTCAGTCTCTTTTGAAAGGTAACTTTTTTCTTGGGATGTAAATTTATTCAGTATTTGTTTTAGAAAATTGTGCTGAGTACAGGGGACGAGGAGAATCAGGCATTTTTGCAATCTTGTTTTTCTATCAGGATCAGATGTGGCAGAGGGCTGGAGATCAGATTCTTTAGCCTACGTGCAATTTTATTTTTTTTAAATCGCATACTTAGCAAATGAAATAACTATTTGCTGAAGGAGAGTATAGAAGATTTAGTGAAATAAAAGGCCTGGTGAAATAACTGTGTGAAATAACACGAACCTCTAACTTTGTTATGTCCCTTGTAACCCTGTGCATAAATCTTTGAGGCCCCAATCCCACGCTCTCCTAATCTCTGACCTTAACTCCAGTCACATGCTCTGTTAGTGTCAATGTCTGGTTTATCCAGTTGTCTGAGGATCGTTTCTCTGCAGTTGACAGACGTGCCAGGGGAAGCACACAGCAGCAAGGTCTCAGTGCAGGCCGTAATCTCGCTCTCTCTAGTTCAAAAAGGAGATATGAAAGCAGAAGCAAATGTCATTGATGTATTATTAATAGATTACAAGCAAAGGCTTGCAGCTGCTCAAAAGAGCCAGAAACCAGTCTGAATAGTTACCAAAACTCCAATGTATGGCACAACTTAGGGAACAGATCTCAGAACTACTTGACTGCACATATTAAAAACAGCTTTACTTTCTACAGCTTCTGTTACAGAAGCCTCTGTTGTTGGACGCTTACATTCTTCAGAATTGTAGCAGTTACATGCAAACAGCACTACTTTATATTATTTCCCCAGAAAGCACTGGAACTTTTAATTAATCAAAGGGAAAAAACAGCTGCTTCTAATGCAAATTTGTGGACACGGCTATTGATCAGAACAAGAAACAGAGTAAAAGCCCTTGGGGCCAAAATATGAAAACATGCAGAGTAGGTTATGTTAAACATCTGGTGAGAACTTATGTATGGAACTGTGACACTGTAACCGCAGCAGAGAGGGAAATGCTATTAAAAGACAAAAAACAAGTAAGTTTTCATGAATGGTACTGGAGTTTTACAACATAATTATCACCTTTACATATAGAAATCAGTTGCAAATGCAGACCTTGAGCCCAATGTCTTATGTTCTTATATGCAGGGTTAAATATAAGAGCTTTTCTCTGGCAAACTTCTTATTGTCTTTACTTAAACAGTACTTAATTATTTGATTGTAACAATCTGATATATGATCAAAAACCATCATCATTAATTGGTCTTGCAACAGTAAAAGCATCCACTCTCAGAAGTACTTTTTGATTGTCTGGGCAAAAGGCTTCAGAGGAGACCTACAGCACTGAGATTCAGCACGTTACTGAAGTTAGTTTAAGGGTTCACACCAAATCATTTTTGCCAAATGTGTTCTTAAAACTGCCCAAGGACAAAGGAACTCCACAGTCTAGACAAAGCGCTGCTGTACAAGAGTGAGAATCAGCTCCAGTGTTAGCAGTATGGGAGCAAAGCTGGCCTTTTTCACAGCCTCAAGCTTAATATAGCTTTATACGCCTAAAAATCTGTACGTGTTACTCAGATCAAACAGAATAAAAGACACAAGCCCTTTTCATTTCATCCTGTCCATCTGTCTGCAATAACCCTTTACATATTTTGTAGCTGTTATCACAGCACCTCTGGTCTTTTTTTTCCTAGACTAAACAACCCCAGCCCTTACAGATTTTCATCCTAGGGCTTGTTTTCCAAATCTGTGTAATGTACTTGTGAATCTCTTCTTGATTTTCTTCAGCAGAGTCTCCAGCTGGATGGTTCAGCAGGGCAAAGGACATCTTCCTCTATTTCATTGCTTGTTCTTCCATCTCAGTGTGGCGTTAGCCTTCTTTTACAAACAGACAGTGTTTTGACTCCTGTGCAGAGAAGCATCCTGGTCTCCAGTGTGATCTTACAGAGTCACAGAATTATAGGGGTTGGAACAGATCTCTAGAGATCATAGAGTTCAAGCCCTGCTACAGCAGGTTCCCCAGAATAGATTGCACAGATAGGTGTCCAGATGGGTCTTGAGCATCTCCAGAGAAGGAGACTCCACAATCTCTCTGGACAGCCTGTTCCAGTGCTTCATCAAGCTGACAGCAAAGACGTTCTTTCTTGAATTATTATGGAACTTCCTGTGTTCTGGTTTCTGCCCGCTGCCCCTTGTTCTCTTGCTGCAATCTCACTGCCTCCAGCTTTGTACCATCTGCAGATTCAGTAAGTGCACTCTCTATTGCACACTCTAAGTCTTTCATGAAAAGACAGAAGAAAATCTGAACCACATGTAGAGCCTTTGCAATTTGATCTGCACTTGGTCCAGATAAATTATTCACTACTCTCAAAGCATGGTTCTTCGCATGCTTTTGCACCATCATTCTGTTTTTATCAGGGCGAGAAAAAAAGTGCTAAAAACAATGATTTTGATTAATGTACTCTGCAGTAAATGTTAAGTGCATTGTTTTAATGGTGGGCATACTCAGCTAGAAGTTAAAAGCATTACGTTTTTTATCTGAGTAAGCAGAACTTTGAAAGTTTTTCTTATGAAATCCCTAAGTGAAGTGTTGTCAGGTAGACAGGTCCTAACAGATGAGCACCCAGGAAGAGACAGTTCTCCTGAAATCCTGATACCAATTCCTGAGCTAATGGTTCATTGCTTTCTTCATGAAGACCTAGCACCAGTCACCCACTGCTTCGTATTGCTTCTATGCTGAGTAACATGTCTTAAACCGTTACTAAAAGATTTGCTCCCCTGCTAGGTTAGTTTGCTCATAACATGTTCTGTACTATTTTCATTTGAAACATTTCCTAGACATGGTATATTTAACACTGCTGACACTGGGAAGAACATTCAACTTCTCAGTTTCTGAGCATATCAGAAATATAGTCGATATGATTACAGAAGTGCCAAAGAGCATAAAAAATTCTTCATCACTGCTTAAAACAACAAAAACACGATCGTAACCAACCAACCCAACAAAAGAACAGCAATGAAATTACTCAGGAAAAAGATATGAGTTCCTACAGTACTGATTAGATGGTAAGATAAAAAGAGAAAAAAAGCCATGCAACAATGGCAAAGTTAATTGCTATACAAATAATAGGGATAGCTCTGGAACCCTCTCTGACTTTGTAGCAGAGCTCTGTACAGGTTCTCATGCAGAAGAACAGCACCAGCAATATGTATTTCTTGTAGCAAAGGGTATTTTTATATTCTAGATGTGTGGAGCTGATTAACAAGCCATCAGTTTCAAAGAGAATTAGAGTATGTGACAAATGAGTGACAGCACTGCTGTGGTTTTGCTGTCCTCAGTGCTCATGTTTACAAACCATACAAACAAGAATAAATGTAATGTCTGACAAATAATTATTGCTTGGTGAGGTGACACGGGAAAAAAAAAAAAAAAAAAAGGACTGGAGGGGAACAAAACTGGGATAAAGCACAAAAAGGATGAGCAAAAGTTGAAACAGATCATGAGATCATGCTGGCAATTCTTCTTTTGCCATCCACTGAGACAAATCAAATGCAGGTACTCATATATTTCACTAAGCTACTCCATGTGGTACAATTATGAAGAGGGCTTTAAGAAAAAAGAAGTTTAAGTCAGTAAGAAGAATTCCTTTTGCACAGCAGGAACAGCCCATATGTGAAATGTCAAGTAGCTGCATCTTGCATGTGAAATGCAAATGGCAGAAAGAGGTAGCAGTTCTTCAGTGTGTGGAGAAGTCTGGGAGAGGAGCCAACTTTCATTATGTCTGTGAAACCTGACATGTCCAGGAATGACTTAGGTGAGGTATTTCCAGCTGAAAGGAGAAAACATTAGTTCCTGTGTAGGCTAGGGAACTTCATATGGACCACAGTGTACAATTCAAGCCACCCATGCTTAACAAATATGAACTGAGTTCAAAACAGGTGCCTGGCAGGCAGATGAAAACGACCAGGGAATCGAGAGCCATCTAAAATCTACCTTCTACAGCCCAGCAAAACAAAGGCAGAAACTGGGTGTGATTCCTTCTATAAATACATACGTGAAAAATGAAGTATTTAAACTAAATAACAGTGTTAGCACAGAACATATGGACATAAATTAGCCAGAAGGCTAGAAATCAGCTGATGTTTCTAACTAGAACAGCTCTGCAACAGGTGTTCAGAAGAAACAGCAAAGTGTTGTATGATTTGGTTGACAGCAATCACGAGGGAAAGTAGACCCAAACATCAGGAGATCGTTCCCAATCTCCTCTTGTGTTTATCACCTTTGCTGATCAATGCCAGATGCTCAGCTGGAGCACAGTGTCACATCTTCCCTCCTTCCTTTTCCTTGAGAAAATATTGCAAAAGCCAGAAATGAAGTAGAGCAAATGTCTGCTCTGTCACCACGAATGCTTACGAAGTGCTGGAGGCTGCAATATATTCTCTCCACTTCTATACGTGCACTTACGTAAATTCACACACGCACATCTAAGCTGCATATGCACACACACACACAGAGCGCACATACGCATGTTTCAAATGGGTTACACATACTGTTGCCATTTTATTTTTCAGCACCTGATTGTCCCAGTCTTTTTTCCTCTTTAAACATATGGTCTACGCTGGTCTCACAGTGACGGCCCCGTGTTCTTTCAGGTCAGTGTGCGAGCGTGTGCGGTTGCATGTCACTACAAGTCTCAGGTGTCACAGGCTGCCAGCACAGGGCATGTGCCTGTCAGTGTCAACAGGCGTGGATATTTTAGGCGTGTGTCTCTGTCAAAGTGCAGCAGGCTGCATTTCTCAGGTCAGCATGTGTACCTGCGTATTGCAGCAGTCTGCGTGCCTGTCCTGCTGACAGCCTTGCGGTACGGGACACAGCTCCACGCTTCCACGCGCGCTGATCCCCCACCAGGCCAGGCTGCCCTCCTTCCTCCAGGAACGGGGCACCCTCACGTCTCAGCACGTTGCTCAGGCCTGTGCGTGCCTCCAAGTAACACAGCCCTGCGTGCCTCCGACCTCACGCAGCTCAGAGCGCTGCGTGCGCCTCACGGCGATAGCCACACGCTCTCGGGACTCCGGTGTCCCGAGATGTACCTCAGATGAGCGCGTCGTACCCCGGTGCCACAGCCCCACGTCTGGCCGACACACGGCGATCGCCGCACGCTCCCGTGGTGTGCCTCGCAGCCCCACGTGATCCCGGCCAAAGTCCGTCCGTCGGTGCCGCAGCCCCAGCTATGTGTGTGCGAGGGGCACGCAGGCACGCGTTCGGCAGAGCGGCGCGCCTCAGCGCTCGGTGCGTGCACGGGGAGGGACTCGGGAGACTGAGGAAGCGCGGGAGCGGCGGGCTGGCGGGGCCGGGGCTGGCGGGGCGGCCGGGCTCGCACGTCAGCGCGCCGCGCGGGGAGGGCGGGCGGCGGCGGCGCCGTTAAAGGCCGGAGGCGGCGGCGCGACGCGGGGAGCGCGCAGGGGCCGGGCTCGGCGGGGGGCGGGTGAGGCAGAGCGAGGCAGAGCGAGGCGACGGTCTGCGGCTACACTGCCTGCACCATGTCGGGCACCCGGGCGTCCAACGACCGCACCAGCCACCCCGGCGCCGGAGGCGGGCTGAAGCGGGCACGCAGCGAGCCGGGCGGTAACAAAGTGACGGTGGTGCTGGGGGCGCAGTGGGGGGACGAAGGCAAGGGGAAGGTGGTGGACCTGCTGGCCACCGAGTCGGACATCGTGTGCCGCTGCCAGGTGGGTGGCTGTGTCCGCCGCTGCCCCGTGCGCTCTTCACCCTTCGCTCCCCGCTGCTTTCCCCGCTCTCTCCTCTGTACGTTCTCCCGCGCCGCTCCACTCCGCTTCCCGCTGTTGCTTTGCTTCCTCGCCCGCTCCCGTTCCCCTTCCCGCTCTTTCCCCCCTCCCCGTTCCTTCTCCCTCGGCCTGCGGGGTGGGCAGCGCCGTGCCACTCTCTTTCCCCCCTCCCCGCCCCCACCTCCCTCCCCGGGCGGCGCATGAAAATGCCACTCGGAAAGAAAAAGCCCGGCTCTATAAATAAAAACAGCTGACCCTTCGCGATAAGCGACACAAGATCCCCCGGCGCCGGGAGTTGCCCGCGGGAGTGTCGGGTGGCGGTCGAGCTGCCCCCTCACGGCGCTGCCCCAGGTTCGGCGCTGGGGACCCGGGTTCGCGGCGCCTCTCGGTCCTTTCCGTTCAGCGTTTGGAAGCGCCGTGTCATGAGGCCGGTATTCCCGCCCCGTTGTTATCCTGGAGAATAGCGTTGTTTAACCGGTTCGGAGAGCTGCTGCGTACTGCAAGTCCGTGAGGGCTTTAGTGAGGCTTGTTTATGTGTATGCGTAACCACAGAATCATTGAGGTTGGAAAGACCACTAAGGTCATCTAGTCCAGCCAGCAGCCCTTGCCTGTTATTGCTCTGCACTGTGTCAGTCAGTGCCACATCTGCCCTTTTCTTGAACATCTCCAGGGACAGTGACTCCACCCCACCCCGGGCAGCCTGTGCCAATGCACTGCCAGTCTTCCTGAGATGTTTTCCCTGATATCCAACCTGAACCTCCCCTGGCAGAATTTAAGCCCATCACCTCTTGTCCCGTTGCTGTTACCTTGCAGCTGAGGCTAACCCCCACCTTGCTACAAACTCCTTTCAGGTTATGGTAGAGAATGACAAGATCTCTCCTGAGCCTCCTCCAGACTGAATAACCCCAGATCTCTCAGTTGCTCCCATAAGACTTGAGTTCCAGATCCTTTACAGCTTCATTGCCCTTCTTTGCACATGCTCCATAATGCAAAGAATCTTAAAACCTTAGTCTAGTCTTAATACAAGCCCAGTTAGACACTAAGGCAGTCACTAATAATTGCAATAACTTTTTAAAGGAATGCTTTCAAGTATTAATCATGAGCTGTGAGTGCTGCCCCATCCCTGGAGGTTCTCAAGGCCAAGTTGGATGGGGCTCTGGGCAGCCTGATTTGGTATGGGGCAACTAGCCCGCAACAGGGATTTGGTAGTGTGTGGGCTTTAAGGTCCCTTCTAAGCCATCTTGTGTTTCTAGCATATTGGATCAATAGAGCTACTAATGCTTGTAGCTATCACACTAAAGATTTTGGTAAATTGTGTGACTACATTCATAAACCAGCATCTTAGTTCAGTTCAGTTGCTATGTAGCATGAAACTTATTGTTTCAGAGTGCATTACATCTAGTGAGAAATTATGGATGAACTTGGGATCATCATCTCAGATTTGAGGATGTTTCTCCAATTAAGCATATTGTATAAATAAATATTGCCATGGGAGTTAAGCATTTTAAAAGTGGAGGAAGTATTTTGAGTGGGAACATGGAGCTCCCAAGGTCCTGAGTCACCTTGAGATATTTCCCTGCGAAATTTAGCTGATGAATGTGTATTAGGACAGAAGTAGTAGTCTTCTACATCTTTTTTTTTTCTTTCCTTTTTTTTTTTTCTGTTCTGTTTTCTTTTTAACTTGTTGCTGAGAATCTAAGCACAGGTCCCATAACTGCTTTGGGAAGGAAACAGAGTTCAGAAGCTAGACCTGAGGCAAAGCGTTTCCCATAGGCCAGTCATGTGTTTAGCATTATTACTGCAAGAAGTCATACAGGTTCCCTCTGGACAGTCTTCACTGTGATACCCCGAGGTTGCTTTCAAGACTTCTCTGTCCATCCAGGGAGCTGATGGATGCACAAGCATGGCCCCAGGTGCAGCTGCAGAACAGCTGGGAGAATGCAAGACTCAGTATGTGTGTGCCACAAGGGTTAGTGTGTTAGCAGCAGGCTGAGTGGCTTAGTATGCTGCAGGGCACGTCTAGATCTGCTTTCTGTTGCATGCTGATGAGACCTGGATGGACAGATGGATGGAAGGCAAGTGGATCCAGAAGGCCTCTGGACTCTTCTCGGAACAGTGTTTGCTGACACAAGTACACACACATGCATGAGATTTAACAGAACTGGCTTCAGAATTAGAGCTTGAGGGCAAATATGAAACACTTGAAGAGAAATTATGAGTAATTGTTTACTTTAGAGTAGCAAAAATTATACAACTCCTATAATAAACGTGCTTTTTTTACACATCTGACAACATAGAAGATTTTTTTTTTTAGTGTGCTGTTTTAATAATATTTGATGCTTTCGAAGTTGGTCATGCAAGTAGATAACTGCCTACTCTGACCCTTAAGATTTATTAAGGATATGCATGAGTCTGAGCATTTGAACAGCACTAATTACTATTCTCCCAGTGGGGTAATGGTAAGTGATTAACTTGCAGAAGTAATCAGTTTGAGAGAGATTTATTAGTGGCTTATACTGACATAAAAACACCTCAGCATTTGGACCAGAATCTTGATATTTCCCATCCCTCCTGGAAACTGAAGAGCCTTTCAATAGATTACTTAAATTAGACATGGTGAAGATCTTCTGAAGCCTTCAAGAGACTTCACAATGAAGTTTCTTCAGGAAATGTTTGTGTTTTAGAATTGGATGATTCACTGGGTTATTTCCTCATGTCCCGTCTGCTTCATGTTTTGAGACACTGATTTAAACAGTGTGGTTTAGTCCTCAGTGAAATGGCAGTGGCAAGATTAAAAAGCTAATAACTGGAGGGGGGAATGTTTGTCTTTTAAAGCACTGTCTCAATGGGGCAATTCTTCATTACGTACTATTTGATCTAACACTTTAAAAAAGCTTTTTTCCCTTCCTGAACAGAATTTAGATTCAGGGCCAAATGGGATTTGAAAGACCTTACTCGGAGTAGTATTTCCCTGACGGTTCTACCAAAGGAAGTATAATTTTCATCAAACTTTTCTCAAGTATTTTTAGCTCGTTGCTTTAATGAATAGTTTGTAGCTGGATTGCCATGCAGGAAATGATGTGGTTCCTGGGACACTGGAGGAAGGGCAGGTTAGGTGTATGGGAATAGGGAGTCAGTCCTTCACAGGCACAAGTGAAACTTGAAATGGTGCTAAATGAAGAAAATTCCGCATTAAAACGTCAGCATCTTTAGTTGTCCTGAGTTTTCAGAACGGGATTTTACTTGAATGGAAGATTATCAATGTGATCATGTTGAGTCAGCTCAGTGCTTAGACTGCCTACAGTCCAAGTATGAACAGATTTTGGTGCACAGCCTACTTCATTTTTAACATGCCTTTATATAGTGATTTCCCAGAGTGATGGAAGTTGGAAAGGAACCCCTTGGGATTCTACAGTCCAACCTCCCTTGCTCCAGGCAGAGCCAGCTGGAGCACCTTGCCCAAGGTCACATCAAGACAGGCTTTCTGTATCACCAGAGAAGACGACTCCATCACCTTTCTGGCAGCCTGTTCTGGTGCTCTGTTACCCTCACAGTGAGGAAGTTTTTCTCTCGTGCTGATGAAACTTCCTGTGCTCAGGTTTAGGCCCACTGCCAGATCACTACAGAAAGCAGTGTGACCCCATCCTGTTGATACCTTCTGTTCAGATTTTTGTACGTACTGATAAGATCCCCTCTCAGTCTTTTCCAGCCTGGGCAGGCCCAGATTTCTTCAGTGGCAGCTCTCAGCCCAGCCACGCAATGTCGGAAGCTTTTCATTGTGGCTGCCTCCAAGGCTAGAGCTTGTGGGCAGATATTCTATGGTGGTTTTTTTTTTCTGGTTGGGTAATTTCACAGAGCTGCTTTAAAACATGACCAGGCAAACAGTTGACTGTCACAGCTGCACAGCTACAGATCCAGAGGCATCACTCAAATTAGATCTGTTCCCCATAAAATCCTGCCTTGAACTACTCTGATAAGGTCAGAGTTAACTGAAGGCAGCTGGTCAGCCATGCAGTTGTAGCTGTTTCCTTAAGGAAGCTGAAATTATGCAAGGAACACTTGGAATAATAACTTTTCACTGAACGTATTTACTGCATGGGACTGTGTGGATATGAATGGAAAAGGAAATAGCATGCATTGTCATAAAAAGGCATGCAGTGTGTTATGTCTTTGCCAATAACAATAAAAGCTCATGAGATGCTTTCATTTTTATAACAAAGGTGTGTGCCAAGAATGTCTGAGTTCCCTCTGTAATGGAGAGTAAACAGTTTTGCCTTTTGTGGTGAAGTATTTATGTGCAATAAATAGTCTTACAGCAGAATGTCTAAAAGCACTGGGGCAGAGCACTCCATAAATAATTCTGTAAAAATCTTGAAGGGGAGGAAAGAGAGTGCAGTTTTCCAAAAGCTCAGTGTGGAAGATACAAAAAATGCCACTAGTAAATAGAGACCCATGATAATAATTGTGATCTGTAGTGGGTTTGGTCTCAGTTAATGAACAGGTAAGCAAAATAGTGGCAGTACAAATGCACACTTTTCCTTCATTTCATAGTGAAAACAGTAACAGTGAATCAGCAGCACAGTGTAGTCCAGGTGTTTTTAAGGTTTTTCAGTCATTTGGCACCAGATGTGTTCCAGTGCTGCCTATACCCAGACTGGCTGTGTCAGGCCTGTGACTTCTGCAGCTTCTGGAAGTCTGGAAACAATTTCCTCAGTGCTGTCTTCAGAGCAGGCATTAAAGAAGATGCACCAAATAGTAAAAATGTCATTGCCATAAGAAGAGCTGTTAGTATTGTGCTGAACTTCTCATATTAACGTGCTTCTAAATGTGTAGTCACTTCTTAAAACATTTCATGTGGTCCAACTCAGTATGCTTTTACAGTGAGTGTCTTCAATTTGAGAAGAGGATCATCGATCCTTTGAGACAGAGGTAACGAAAGGTAGAATCGATACTTCTACTAAAGAAGAACAGAGGCAGTTGAAACGTGGATAGAAGCCTTTTCTGCTAAGGTCACTTGTGGTCGAGCAGTTTGCAGCTAACCACATCTTTGTGCAGCAGGGAGAGCAAGTGACTGGTTTTCTCAGTGCAGTAAATGTGAAATAATGTTGAGAAGGGCTAAAGCAGTAAGGAAAGCCTAAGAAACTTTTGAGGTTGAGATCATTACAAAATCAAAGAAGAATGTAGGAAGGGGTGAAAGGATGTATCCAAGCAACATCTGTTGCCTATTTGTAAGTTTCCTTATTTTCTTGTTCTAGTGTTCTGGTGATGAATGTGAATACCGTGCGTGCGAGAAATGGCACTTTGAGGAACACAAAGGAATTACTGTGGGCAAATGGTCAAATAAAGAAAACCAAACATGACAGAAATGCCAGGCAATGAGTTTTTTTCAGTGGTTTATGTTTGTGACAGGAATGCTTCCTCTCTTTCTCTGTTGAGCTGCTGACAGAGGGCAAAACAGCCACATGCCCTGACTGTCCCCATTGATTCTGGGCTGCTGGAATGGTTTGCATCAGGGTTTAAATTAGGTCGGCTTTATGTGATGAATACGTGCGGTTGCATTGCTTGTTGTCTGCTTGTTTTTCTCTGTGTTTGTGTGCCTGTATTGTGTTGCTCTCCTTTTGGTGAGATGTAACTGTGATATTTAGCATAACTTCTTCATAGAGGATGAAGCAGCATGCAAAGACTTTAATCTCTTGATCATTCAGTGCTTAATGATCATCAGCAAAGGAATTGACCTTGGAGTCTTGAGTGTGACTGCAGAAGTGTTGTTTTTTATTTTGGTAATGTTTGTGAAGGTTGACGGTCCCGTTTACAGGCATGCATACATTTAAGTAAAGAAGTTCACCCTTCAGAGCTTGAAATCCTTTTGTAGCAAACTGTCATTTGTAAGTCACTTAATCCAAATTCTGTATTTCATTTTAATTACATTTGATTACCTGCTACACTATATCATTTTAGGATTTAGAACAACGTGATGACACGGCTATTTTAAACTAGCCGCTCCTCTGGGTAGCAGCGAGATCATCTCAGGACCACCAGGATTATAAATACTGATGAGAAGGTCAGGTTTAATGTTTCCCAATCTCTATAAGAAAGCTAGCTTAATTTCCAATCCCTTCATAAAACCTGATAAATTTATTATCCTCTACAAGCATTGAAGAAAGCAGCTGAAAATTAAGATGAAATGACATCTGTTCTGTTTCATTCCTTTTGTAAGTCACTAGCTGTCGCTAACTTGTTTACAGATATAAGCAAAGTCATGTTCATATTCTTGGATCGTGTTGCTTCCCTTGGGGACATGACTACACTTCTTCAAAAGAGAAAGCTAAAGATTGGCAGACGTGTCTAGATTGTGTTCCTTCATTTTAGGATTCTGCTAACAGGAGTGGGAATAATTTTTCCACTACTGTTTTCAGTCAGTATACCTTGAGTTAATCATTTTCGGTACAGGTTCTGCTGGAGTCCAGTTTGTGTTGCTGTAGTGGTGGTCTGCCATAGTAGTTTTGGTTTGTTTACATGGCTTTTGTGGTTTGACAGCAATTTCATTTCAGTTAGAACATATCTTAAGGTTAAGCATATCTAGTTTCTCTGCATTGACTGTTCTTCCAAGCAGAGTTGAGTTAGACTCTGGGTCTGGAAAACTGGGTTTTTCAGTTGCATTTTTCAGATACTTAGGAAGAGCAAGGTCTGTTCAGAAGTTGGGGGGAATTTTAATTAGTAATAAAGGAAAAATACTACGTTACTGCTGCAAAATAGGATACGAGCTTCAGCTTCAGATATTTATGTTAGAAATATTTCATATATATTTCTTCAGAAGGTCAGAAGTTTCGTTCAGAGCTTTCAGGGGTGTTTCTGTCTGTGGTCATACTAATGCCCTCCTTCAGGCTTTGGAAGGTCTGCTTCCAAGGGAATTGAGGAGTTTCTCAAGATCACTGCTGTAACTGGGAGGGTGGGGTTCTGTGCGTTTCTTTAATTTTAGGAGTCATCAAGGAGGGTCACAGGGCTGCTCTGTACAGCCTGGTTGTTACTTGACACTTTTTTTTGATGTCTTAGGGGAGAAGAGCAAGGCAGCCGTGGTTTGGCTGATGACTCTCAGTGTTAGGAAGGGAATACTTGCAACTCCAGCTCCTTGACACCACCTTAGTTTTAAAAACAGAGCCCTTGCTTTGTAGATCTAGTGTGAGTATACTTCTGATCATTCTCTAACCCAGCTCTTATTATTAATAATTGCATTTTGGTTTGTTTGTTTGTTTTTCTAAGAAAAAAGTTACAATCCACTTCTTGGAACTGAGTTGGAGATTATCAAGGTTGTACAGGCAGGTCTTGGTTTAAAAACAAAAACAAAAAGGAAGCCTTTTATTGTCAGTTTCATTGTATGATGAAAAGTGTTTGGCCTTCAGCTGCAGCTGTATGGCAGCAAATGTTGTAGCTCAGTGGTTGATGGAATCAGTAGGACTGGGACACTTACTTAGTGGTAGCCAGGAATCTCATCCACCTCCAGATGCAGACATCACAGGCTCTTGGTTTAAAATAGGCATTCCAATTCATGGATTATAAATTCATAGATTAGAATGCCAGAAGAGATCATTTTGTAATGCTGCCCAGCCACCAAGAACATGGTATTCCAATAGCAATCGCACCACTGCCAAAAGGAAAGGTAATGCAGTTTCTCTGCTTCTACCTGCTATTCCCATTTATATGCACAAATATCACACTAGGCATAGCAGCCAGTGGACTGGAACTGTTTTCAGGCACCTCCATCTGGTTTCTAGCATAGATATCTCCCATCCAAGACTTCTCTTGCACACTGGCCACCTGACAAGAGCAGGCAGAAATGCGTTTGAGCATCCATCCCTGTTCAAACATATTGTGAACCTAGGTGCAAGCAAAGAGTTCCTGCTGCAGATACTAAGCAGCCTCATAACTGCATGACTGTTCTGAATGGAAATTGTTTCCATCTTTGGATATTTCAGCTTTCCAGAAGTGAGGAGCCTTGAAATGGCTGAGCATTTTGGAAGGTGAATTTATGTCTTAATTTTTTTTAGTAAGTTCTTCTGAAAATGACAAAGACTGTGTGTTCTCTTCTGCTAATTTGTTCATAATAATTATTATTGTACCTTAAAGATATGATTTGTATCAGCATGTGATTGTTAACACTGGTGGGACGTAAAAGCTTCTTGATCTGTTGTATTGATGAAGTGGTTTTGTTCACATACTGTAGAGTAGTAATCAAAGTATGCCACTTCTATACAAGCATACAATATCACAAGTAGGTTGGCAATAAAAAGCTTGGAAAGGTATTTTTTGAATAAAACAATGTGGTGGGAAAAAAGAAAGATTATATATTTGTTAGCTCAAGTTCCTTTGGCTCCTGGTATTGGGACATCATGTACCTTCAGACTTTGATTATTAGAAGTCTGCCTAGCGTGGTTCCCGGTGCTCTTGAAAGAAGTATTACAGGTCTTTCCTTATCTTACATCAAAGTTTGTTTCCAGCTGGGAATGACAGGCATTTTAGGTTGCTGAGTTTAAACCTTCTGAATTTTAGAAGAAAAGAGGTAGAACTTGAAGTAGCATGAGGTAACAAAGCATTCCTTAGCAAAATGCAGTGAAGTGATGCATGTTTAATGCTGTTAATAAAACCTCAACTTAGAGAGTTATCAAAGGTAATAAAAATGGATTTGTTAAGCATGAAAGCAGTGCTTTCATAAGACTGAATACTAATTTTCCACTGCAGGCTGCAAACGACTTCAGTGAAAGTTATTTGTTCTCGGTACTTGCTTTGTATGTGGAGACCTTTAACACCTACCAAGTACTGTTAAAAATGAGCATTTACCAGCTCTGAAGTACAGCAGGCATGAAGAACATCAGCTGTGGCCACGCAGACAAATAGTGTTGATGAGTCTAGGCAGTGCTTGCAAAGGGAGCGTTTGTAACTGCTGTCATCGTTTGGCACGCTGAACACTTTGTAGTTCTCAAATCCCACTTCATTGCTGGTGTTTGTTGCTGTAATTGAAGGAAGTTTGAAGTGGATGCTAATGTTGCAGATGTTGCTGCCATCCCAGCTGCAGTCATAACTTTTTGAAGCTTCAGCAGCTCCCTGTGTGGCTCCCTCTTGGGAACAGAACTTTCCACACCAGGGTGGTTGAATGGGAATTCTCATGCTTCCCGCATTTTGGAAATTAATGTAAAGTTATTTCTGGCCATAGCATTGCTCACAGTGCAGATGATGTCAAAGTAAGACTGGTGTTTAACCTCTAAAAAGTTGTCACCTTAACGCTCCCATTTCTAGAGAAAGTTTTTCAGAATCGTGGCAGAAAGCAGATATGAACTGGAAAGGTGCTAACTGTGAAAGGTGTATAAAATTCCTGTGGGATTTTTGGGCAGTACAGTGATTCACAGCAGGGATTCTGTGAGCTGAGTCTAGATATTAAATGGAAGCTCTGTGCACAGGGCTGTTTGTACTGTGCCCAGTAGTTCTCTGGACTTCCAAACATGTTCATGTTCCAATGAAGCCTGAGTAAGCTTTCAAGCTCCCATTCATTAATAAAAAAGGGGGAAAAAAAGCTCATATAGGCCCTAGATTGACTCTCAGAACTTTGGTAACATTAGAAAGGGAGTAGGCGTCTTCAGTGTCTGAGCTATTAGACTACCAGCTTGTCAGAACATCTATGAAACTCAAGATGAGAAATGTGTGATTTACTAAGACAAAAGATAACAATTAGAAAGTGTCCCATCAGACTGGTTATGTTTTGCATGTTTGATCATATATATTGGACAATTCAATGCTCTGCTTCCACTTCACTTGTGTTTGTAGAAATGTATGAAGTTCAGCTGTAAAAAATATACTCAAGATACTCCTTTAAGAAAGGCAGGCCAGCGTGAACAGCATGCAAAAGCAGTTCAAGAGCAGTCAATTCTAGCTTTAGACCAGGAAAATGCTGTTTTTGAAGATATGTTGTGAAATTCTTCTATAATGTCTACTCAGGGGGCTAAAAGTGGCTTCAAAGATTTTGGCAATGACAGGATGCATCATATCTGCTGATATTTTTGTGCATCAGCAGGTTTTGTATATGCATGCTCTCACAGCTGATTGATAAAGGAGTTAAAATTAATGTGTGTTCTTAAGCACTTGCTGAAGAAAGACAGCACTTGGGCATCATTTGTTTAGGAAATTCTTGATAATCGTAGCAAAAATAAACACTATGCTTGTTAAAACTAGACCTTTAATAAGTCTTTGTTGTTTAATTCAGATCGATGCACGCTGTTGACTTACTCACCTCTTCCCAACTCTGAGTTGTCTCGTTGCCCTCCTTTGAAGCCTTTTGGGAAAAATCAGTTTCTTGAGAAACAAAACAAACTCTGCTCTCAGGTCTGCCAGATGATCACCGAAGTCAGGAATTGCAGCAGACTCTGTTGAGAGGTGGTGGTGTGAAGTGGGATGATGATCATCCTTTGACCAGGATACTGCGTGAAGCTGCAAAGATGTTCCTAACGTTACAGCAGCGTCTGCTTTGTGGGTGGGGAAGGAGTGCTTCCACTCAAGGCCAGGTTGGATGGGGCCCTGGGCAGCCTGGTCTGGTATTAAAAGTGGAGGTTGGTGGTCCTGCATGTGGCAGGGAGGTTGGAGATTCGTGATCCTCGAGGTCCCTTCCAACCCTGGCCATCCTGTGATTGTGTGAAGAGGAAATACTGGAGTTGTAGCCTTAACCACATAGCACTGGCTGAATACAGGTTGTGCCCCAGTATTGTGGATTTGCATTCTGGTATATCAGAGTCAGAACCCTATGGGTACATGTTAAGTTCAGTTTTGTTCCCAGAAAGTTTCAGGTTTCTTTTTCTTGCTATCACTTACATTCACTCTTGCTGTGACCCACTTCTGCCTTGACTCCATCCATGGTGTAATTCTACTTTCCAAACCTACACAGAGCTGCTGACATCTCACGTTGGTCCTGTCGGAGCCATTTTGCACAATACCACAGTAGTTCAAGTCACTGTAAGATGGATAAAATTATGACCATTCATGCAAATTAAAAAAAAAAAAAAGATGATAACATCACATTATTTGCTGAGAATTTAGAGTGAAGATATAAGGCAGTTAACCCTTTGTTTCTTTCTGTTTCAGGGTGGCAACAACGCAGGTCATACTGTGGTTGTCGACGGGAAAGAATATGATTTCCACCTGTTCCCTAGTGGCATTATTAATCCAAAGGCAATTTCTTTTATCGGTAAGACCAATTTGGAGCTTGTTTTAACAAGCAGTGCTACTCGGCAGGTAGCTGCAACCATCGTTTATAGTAACAAGAGAAGAAAAGCATATGTGACTGTTAGAAATTCATTTTAGCTTCAGCTGTTTGACTTCTTGCTTTCATTATAAACTCAAACTGCATAAGCTGATGCTGTATTTCACCGTAATGATATTCGATGCAAATAACATCATTAAAAGCTTACTTACTGGGCATTAAACTCTTATTTAAGTGATAGGCTTAAGTTGAAACTTTGCACTTATCCAAAATTATAGCTCTTTCTGAAAGAAAAACTGCATGCAATATGTGCAAGAAATGAGTGCATTCTAGTGAGTCACAGATCTGTAATTTCAGTTTTGCTGCATTTGATAATTCCTGAATGCATGTTTGAAATGCAAGAAACTTCTTGGTTTTCACTAAATAGGGTGTATTATCTTGCTTTCCAACTTATTCTCTTGTCAAACAGTAAAGAGTTTAACTGAGTTATCCTAAATTTAGGCAGAGAGAGACTGTTGCAGATATTTCCGATGTTCCCAAGAAGGAAGCAGCAGCTGTTTCCAACCCACTAAATCATTAATCCACATCTCATCAGTAATGTTCTGTACTGCTTGTGGATTTTGAACTGTAGCTCAATAACAGGGAGAAGGCACTGCTAATGTATTACGGTGCCAGTGTCAGCTGAGTTTAAGATAAATTCGTGAAGGCTGAAGAAAATGTACATGCTGTCACACAGACTTGTCGTATTGTAAGGCAACAGACTCCTTTGAGCTTTCACCCGAGAACAATTGAGACTAAATTCCTGGTGCAAAGTCCACCACAAACAAAGGAAAGAATCTGCTGAACTCAGCTGACTTTGCAGCAGCCCATATGCTCACATCTGCAGTAAGCAAGTAGTTTTGTCTGATTGTAGCAGACTTACAGCTGCTTATCCAGAGTGGAGATTTATCCCCAAAAAATCTCAAGATCGCATGGTGAGAAGTGTGAGAAACCTTGTCTTCCTTTTTAAATAAAATTTCAGACAGCGAGAGTTTACATGCTTCACACCCTGAGAATGAATATTGTATTACTTGCTTTAAAACAAACTGTTTATCTTCCTGAAGGTAATGGAGTGGTTATACATTTACCAGGCCTGTTTGAAGAAGCTGAAAAGAATGAAAAGAAAGGTTTGTATCATTTCTTTATACTAGCAGCTAGTACAAAGGGATTTGTGAGCCTTGGCTTATTCAGTGCAGTAACCTTCTGAATTTTGAGTAATGGAAGGGACAGTATTAAAAATGTTGAACTGTGTTGTAGCCTTAAGGCAGATTTTTCAAAAGCAATTTTTTCACGGGGCCTCATGGATTTTTATGCCCTTTGAAACTGCATCGGCTAGAAAATGAAATCCGTACTGAAGTGAGAAAGGTGACAATAGCATGTAGGGAAAACATGTGAAAAAGAACAGAAACTCAAATCTCAAAGTGTGACCAATCAGAGCAGCTGGAATCCTCCTTTTTAAACTACATTTTTATTTTTTTTTGAACAGGTTTAAAAGAGTGGGAGAAAAGACTGATCATATCAGATAGAGCACATATAGGTAAGTGGTATTTGAAGGGTGGAGAAGACTCAAATCAGTGCTTAACTTGTAGTGCTGAACTACTTATCGCTCTACAGTGCGATCATGTATTTGATCTAATATTTCTTTTCTGTGTTGTGTACCTGCAACAGGATTTGTATCTGCTAAAGAATGATGCTTTACATGTTTTCGTGGTGTTAAAGCAGTACTAGCTCTCTTTTCACACATGAGGCTCTTAAGCTAATAACAAACACACTTGTCTGTGACTTAAAGAATGCTTTCCTCCTTTGGTCTGTCATTATGTCTTTGGTTTTCCACTGCAGTGTTTGACTTTCACCAGGCAGTAGATGGGCTCCAAGAAGTGCAACGTCAGGCCCAAGAAGGAAAAAAGTAAGTCTTTAGCATTTTCATTTCAATAATAATTATGCAAATTTGAACAACTATCATGATGTTGGGAAACAGAAGTGCAATATATCAGTAAGGAGTCTTGCTGATTTGATAGTTCTATGACTGTTCTGCTCCTATTTGTTTTAGTGTACAAATGATGCTAAATTGGGGTATTACCAGGGATGTGAATTCTTTGTAATTCTATTTTCCAGCTCTCTGCAGCACATAAAGGCACTTTGAAATTCCTCACAAATCCTTAAATCTTATTTGTGTTGAAGTGATGCTTCCATTGTTCCTACATACCAGACTAGTAAGGATTTTTTGACTTGAGTTAGAAGTGTTGACAGGATTAGGTTACATGCTGATCACTGTTTATTGTATATTCAGTTAAACTTCATGGGAATAATAGTCTCTATTTTAATTTTAATAGTGCACAGTAACACAGTATGTAGTTATTCATTCTTCATGATTCTGTTTCTAGAAAAAACAAGGGTTTATATGAACACGTTATTATTCTGTCAGCTAGTCTCCTATTAATCTTCATAGACAGAGATCCCAATAACAGTTTTCCTAAAACACACATGGAAAGTAGGCATGCAGGTAGGAAAGCAGCTCCATTTTTATCCAAGGTAAATGCTCCAGCAGGAGTTCTTTAGCTGTAGTTTTGTTCAGACTCAGCTACTGGTTTCAAAGCCATAGGAGACCAGTTTGATACCTCACCAAACTGGTTGTTTACAACCATGGGCAGTGGTTCAGCTATGAAAATGTGAAAAATACATTTGTTTTCTTTTGTTTTCAGTAAGTATGACAAGAAAGTAGAGTAACCATCATTTCTATGTAAAATATGTACATACACACATACTCCTACTCAACTTGTTTCAGTCAGATCCAAGGCTTAATACTTCACTGCATACTGTGAATATTACCAATATTATGCAAGTCCACTGAAGCATGAAATCTGCTGTATACTTATTATTAGGGAACATTAAACCTTTTTTTTCTTGTCTCAGAGCTCCTGCTCAGCATGTAGCATAGCAGAGAGCTGTAACAAACTACTTAGCATGAGGGATGTTTTGGCATATGTTAATAGACATCTGGGGGGCTCTTTTCAATTAGTATTGGCACGACGAAGAAAGGGATTGGACCAACGTACTCTTCCAAAGCTGCACGAACAGGCCTTCGAATTTGTGACCTCCTTTCTGACTTTGATGAATTTTCTTCAAGGTACAACTAGTTTCATTTCTAAATATTATGTTAAAGAGTGATGTGTTTTGGCTGGCAGGTTTATTTTTAAGGAGATGTTTTTCAAAACGTGTCTGGTCTGAATTTTGTATGTAAATTATTCAGGAGAAGAAAACTGGAAAGAATGCATTTGTATTTCCTTTACTTTTCTGTCGTTTAAAATGCAACAGGAAATGTTCCTGTAGAGATATTAAAGTTCTGTGTATTTTCTTTACATAGCTGTCAGTGTATGCAATATCTAGTATAACATCACCTCTTGCCAAAGGTTCTCAGTAGCAGTAACTCAGAGTGTTCTTCATAGATATGATTTAAATATTTTACAGATTTAAAAATCTGGCACAACAATACAAGTCAATGTTTCCAACACTGGAAATAGACATAGAGGGACAACTGAAAAAGCTAAAGGTAAGGAAGTACTCTGATTTGCAATTGAATATTCTTGTGAGCATTAAATGCATTCTGTAATTGATACAATTATTTTTCTCATTAAAAAAAATTACTTTGCTGTGTTAAAGCAGTCAAGAGACTTCAGAGTGAGTCAGTTAACAGTGTGATTCAAGCCAGACCTAGGCTGCTTCAATTCTTACTGAGGAAATGCTTGTGGAAGCTGTGTTTCAAGATCCAGGTTTCACTCATAAAAGACGTTTTTCTAATAAATTCCAAAGATCCCCTGGTAAAACATCTTTGAATAGGGAAGAAAAGATGACACAGGAAAAAATCTCGATTGTTTCCCAAGTCCTGCCTGGTACTTGTTCAGGGCAAACATCCTACTTTTAAAGATACCTCCTTATTGTTCATGAGAAGTGTTCTGGTTTGTTTTCTTTTGTTTGTTTTCCCTCTGGAGCTTGCACTGTTTCTAAGTCTCAGTCTCATCTATACGTTCCTCAGCATGTCTGCACTATAGGCCGTCAATAAAATGAGGTAGGTGTGCATCATCTCTGTGAATAGGAATGCTGCAGAAAATACAGCATTCCAATGCCCTAACAACTTGTGCACTCTTATTAGCAGTTCAGTGTATTAATTTGTTTGTAAATATGAGCTAATCGTGTCTTTTTCAGATAAAATGCATCTAGGGAAGCTGGTGCACTAGGGTTTATCTGTATCTGTATGTTTTGCTCTTCAAAAGTGATCACCATTCTTCTTCTAGCAATTCAGCTATTGTTTGGGAAGGCTGATGTTTACACTCACATTTGCAGGGTTATGCTGAAAAAATAAGACCCATGGTTCGAGATGGTGTATATTTTATGTATGAAGCTCTTCATGGCTCCCCAAAGAAGATTCTTGTTGAAGGAGCCAATGCAGCATTACTTGATATTGACTTTGGTATGTTGGATTGTGAACTTGAGTGAAGTCCTAAGAGATTCATTTTATTTTGATTTGTATTTATAATTGCTGGACAAAGAATAGGAAAATAATAACTAATAATAAACTGAGGTTTATTCCTGTGGGGCTGAAATTTCAGTCCTAGGTATTCTTTTGTTACTCTTGCATGTTTGTGCACCTTGCCAAACAAACCAGGCAGACATTGTGGTGCTGCTGAGAGTATTTCCTCTGCAGTGGAGAGAGGATTAAACCGGTGCAGATAACTTATAAGCTTAACTTCTTCAGTTGATCTCTACTCTGCTTTATTACCAAAAGTCTAATTAAACCACTTAACTCTCCATGAAGATGAAACAAAGAAGGAGAGGTGTTGCAATCCAGTCACAGTGTAGCCATCATGAGTAATCTCTGCAGGTTTAGAAAATATTCAGCAGATACTCAGAGCTGCCTGTGTAAGGCACTGAAATGTCACACTGTGACCTTTATGTGAGACTCTGTGGATGCTGCAGAAATACTTTATGTGATACATAGGACAATGAAAAAAGCTTTACACAACGACAGGCATCCTTTAATAGAGCAAGTGCCTGATGGAAGTAATACTGAGATGCTTTTAAATTTCTCCCCTGCGAGCAGTCCTCAGTGAAAGTTACAAAAGATGAATGCAGGGAAACTTGCACGTTGGAAACAGGTCATGCATACTTGATAAAGCAGGACGTTTTCTTATTTGGCTCTGTGAAATTGTTGATCAGTAACTGTGTGCTTATACAAAATGCTGAGATAAATTGGGTGCATAAGCAGAAAGGACCATTCGTTTGATGGGAGTGGGAGTTAACTATGGAGCTTTAGAAATCTGAATGTGTATAATTAACTATAGGAGGAAGCAACTTGGGGAAGAACTACTGAATTTGTTCTTCTGAAGGCAAAAAGGGGGCAAGCAGTAAAGAGAACTTACCCTCTTCAACTGCTGCTGCAGTTCAGCTTTAGAGCCAAGCATACAGAGGAAAGCTTCCTTTCAACTAAGAGAGAAAGTCATTCTTTGGTTTTTGTCATTGCTGAAACAGAGCTGTGCTGTTTTGTTTCTCTGACAGGCACGTACCCTTTTGTGACTTCATCAAACTGCACTGTAGGCGGTGTGTGCACGGGACTTGGTGTTCCTCCCCAGCACGTTGGTGATGTGTATGGTGTTGTGAAGGCATATACTACCCGGGTGGGAATCGGAGCCTTCCCCACTGAGCAGATTAACGTAGGTTTACTATTACAAAATGCAGTATACGTGGTTGCCAAGAAATAAGTTTGAGGGATGAGGATATACTACAAATAAATAAGCACTGTAACAGAACTAGGGTGTTGCACTCATGAAGACAGAGGAGTTACATGATAAATTTCAGTCATTTTTCTTCAGAGGAAAGGAACACAGGTGTGATGCTGATAAGTTACCGTGATGGCTCTGCTGTAATGAATGATGTCAAAAACAAATTTCATCATTTTTTGTGATCTAGG
The DNA here is from genome assembly GCF_026119805.1 of Tympanuchus pallidicinctus. NCBI lineage: Eukaryota > Metazoa > Chordata > Aves > Galliformes > Phasianidae > Tympanuchus > Tympanuchus pallidicinctus. The sequence continues at coordinate 50,730,405 of NW_026294747.1, forward strand.
GTTTTTCAGTGGCAAGAATGTGCTGTATAGAAGCTGTTGGTGCATCTCAAGGAGTTTAAATTACAAGATACAACTGTCATGCTTAGCAGCCTATGTTCCATATGAGTTATTGAAAAATTTTGGTGTGTGCGTCAGCTGGTCTGCACGAATGGATCAGAAAAAGAGGAGGAGAGCTTTCAGTTCTTTTGAAACTGTTTTCTGGTTTCTTGATAATGAAAATATTGTCCAGTAAGTTCGGCATATCGATAATGAGCTATGCACACAGCATTCTCCAGGTCAGTGATCTGAATTTGATTTAAAGCTGTTTTCACTAAAATCTCTAATGGCTGCCAATGAATTGATGATGTCCTCTAGTTTTATGGATCACAAGAGTAAAGCTTTAGCTTCACTTTTTTCAACCAAAAAAACCAATAAACGTTGCCAGTATCAAAGGGAACAGTTGGCAAACTCATACTGTGGTAGGACATAGGAGGCCTGAGCACAGACAAGACATTCGTTATCCTAGACATCACGCAAGCGTTGGTCTGCCCCAGACATGTACAGTAGATGCCAAAAGACCAGATGAAGAAATGAAAAGCAAACTCTTAGAAGAAAAGATAGGCATATTTATGAAGCATTTTGCAAATGCTGGTGACTGAGATGTAAGAATCCTGTGCATGAGGGGCTTCACTCTCCAACTAAGTCACGTTTGAAGTATTCCTTCTGTCTTATTTTAGGAAATTGGAGATCTTTTACAGTCCCGTGGCCACGAGTGGGGAGTAACTACAGGCAGAAAGAGGCGCTGTGGCTGGTTAGATCTTGTCATTTTGAAATATGCTCATATGATCAACGGATTCACTGCGTAAGCATCACAGATTTTGCGCTACATTTGGAAGTGATTATTTTGTGCTTCGCAGAATAAATATGTAGGTAACATTAATATAAGTCAGTAAAGTGTTACATTTAAAGCAATTAATTCACAGTGGGCAACTGAAAATTTTATACAGGGATTGACAGTGGGCAACTAAAAGTGGTCTTCATGCTGATAATAAACTTACCTTGTTAGACTTTTTTCAGTGATTTTACACCATCGTAAAAGTGATTTTTTTTTCTTCATAACTGTTTTCCCTTCATTTACATCAGATGACCGGTGTAGTTTGGATCAGTGCATCAGTTTTCACACAAACACTGATTGTTTTGGTGTTCTTGATCCAGTGCTTTCCAGCTGTCTTAGCTAGAAGCCAGTGGTTTGGGGCTTTAACTGGCTTTAGTGGATCAGACTTGGATGAGCACTTCTCCACATACGATTCTGTAAGAGGAATAAATGGGGTCACACAAAGTGTACAGCAACTGGTGCAGCTCAGACAGGTTCATTTATCTAGAAAAATATATGACTATATTGCATTATAAATGCTGCTTTTATTTCAATTGGGAGTGAATTACATGTTTGGTTAATGAGTTGTTTTATAATTGAAAACGTACTTCAACATTTTAAAGGAACTAGTCAAGATTGTAAAGCCATTAGCCTGGTTTGTCTAATGCTGTAACACTGGTAACTGTAAAAGAAGCCAGTAACTTAAAATTACAGTCCATATTTCCAGAAAGCTGCAAAAGTTTCATAACAGTTGTGTTCATATGAGGCGTAGATTTTGCATTCAGGTGTACTCTTTGCATTCAGGCACATTATTCAGGTATACAGACACGTGACTGTGGGTATTTTGATATCTTAGAAACCAAGAATTAACTGGTATTGTTTATGCCAGTAGTGCTAGAATGGAACAATATCCAGAATGATCTCTGTTCATTAATCTATCAGAAGGGTTTTTAAAATACTTTGTTTGCTTGGTTTTATATTTTGCTTTCTCTTAAAACAGCTCTCATTAATGTGGAAATATTTGTTAGGAGAGCATTATATTTCCTTCCATTTCAGTTCTATGCAGTTGCTACATTTCTATCGACAAAACTGTCATCTCTGGTAACTCTGACAGTTAGTACATGGGGGAGATATAAACTGAAACAAAGCTGAAGGACTGGCTTTGTTTCGTCTTTCCCAAAAGGTGGTCATGCAATCATTGCATTCATCATAGACTTTTTGAGCACAGACAGCATGGACTGTATGAGCATATACCTGGCCAATTCCTTACCTGCTCACGAACTTATCGATCAAAGTCTGGCATATTACATCTGGAGAATGGGACTAGTTTTAAAATGCAGCTTAATTCTGATTAGCGATTGCTTTATTTTTTCTTGAGGTTCCTTTTTTGTTTGTCATTGTGTTAATTCAAAAGATGGAAAAGATTCAGTAAACTGATGACACTGATAGCGCAGCAAGCGTGCTGAATGTCAGACTGAGATCTTCCCTGCTGTACTGTATAAACCAGAGTATTTGTGTGAAATCTGTTTGAAATGGTAAACAAAGTTGTCTTGTAGTTGTTGTAAATAAGGAGGAATAAGAGAATTGTTAGTGGTGATGTGAAGTGGCATTCCAACATACTCCAACTAAATGCAGTTAGTTTTGCTTTGTGTTGTCAGTTTGCATTTTAATGCACTGAACTGAACGCTGTGCACCTGTATGAGCAGCCAAGCATTTGGAAATGTGTCCTAGTAACTCAGTCACGTATTCATCCCAGAGGCATGAATTCAATTAACAGTGTTCATAGTTTAATACGTTTGTGTATTTCTGCTACTGAATTGCTTGAGTTGGATCTCTGAATAGAGAACTAGTGGAAAAAAAACCTAGCATAAAAGGTGAAAGAGATTGAAGAGGAGAATGGTAAAGATCAATGTGTGTGACTCTGACCAATGTTGTTCTCTGCAGCTTGGCATTAACAAAGCTGGATATTCTGGATGTCCTTGATGAGATTAAAATTGGTGTTGCTTACAAATTGGGTGGAAAAAGAATTCCATATTTTCCAGGTATGTTATTTGGTGCATATTTTCGTTTTTTGCATGTGTTGGGAAAGACTCTGTTTTGTTTTTGTTGCTTTTTTGTTGTTTTCTTTTTTTTTTTTTTTTTTTAAATCAGGCTTAATTTCTTTTTTACTGGATCTTGTGTAGGAGTTATACTGTGTGCACATCTGAACCCAAAAATGGAACTACTATAAACTTCAAATAATTTCAATTCTAAAAAATACAGGATGTAGTTTTCTGGCAACATAAAGCACATTCGAAAGTTTTGACAAGGAAACTGAATTACTGGATCCTTGAATCAGAAGTTATCTTCCTAAATAACATAGATAAATCTCAATTAAGAATAAACTAATTATCCCATTGGTAGACATACTGTGGGTGTCTACTTTTCACATTTTTTTTTCCTCTTCCATCAGATTTTTAACAAAAATTCTTGGTCAGCAACCATAGGTGTGCTCTTTTAGGGTGGAACAGGTAAATTCAACTGTGATTAAAAATTGTTCTCCCACAGCGAATCAGGAGATACTGCAGAAGGTGGAAGTAGAGTATGAAACGATGCCTGGGTGGAAGACTGACACAACGGGTGCACGAAAATGGGAGGACCTTCCAGCCAAGGCCCAGAATTACATTCGATGTGTGGAAAACCATGTTGGAGTGCCAGGTAAATCTTAGGCAGATGCAGCTGTGGCAATGCGACAATACACAGAAGAAGTTACATAGAAGTGCTCACTTCTTTGGCCAAGAATTGGCCTTATTTGGGCAGGAGATGATGGAAGCATCTGTGGTTGGGCTGGTGATGGTAAACAACACTTTGCCAAGAAGCTGCAAGAAGTTGTATTCTGCACCATGCCTCCCCTAGCTAATCTCTTCTTTTCACTTCCTGCACTGCATCTCTGGATACATGGCTATTGAAACCAATTCTTCCACTTAGGAAACTGAAAATCTTAATCTCTGATCAATCTCTGAAGGTTAATCAATCCACTTTTCTTCGGATGAATTGCTGGAGATCTCGAGATGCCAGGGGTCAGGTGTGGCATGAGCACTAGAAGGGAATTTCTGCCACAGCAAACTTGAAAGGCTACCATGTGGGCTGTTGTTTTCCATAAAGCTCATCAAAGGTCACCTCTGAGGGTGTAAGCTCTGTGCAACTGTGGCAATACCAGTGTTTGTCATAGATTAGAAAGTGTCTTATAGGAAAGCCTGAAGCTCAGTGCATGGTGATGGGCACAGATCTGGTGATGGGATATATGAGCAGAGCTCCCCGTTTTATTTCTCCGGCTGTCAGTGTGAAGGCATGCAGCCTTGGTGGAGCCAATGGCTCAAGGAGGCACACCTCATGATTTCTGTAGTATCCATGCAGTAAAAAGTGAACGGTTGTGATGTAGTATTTAGGGTGGCTGCTCCCACTGGATAGTGGGAGTTCTTAATTGCAGCCTTGTATTTAACAGCACTATAGTGTGTGCACATTGTTCTCTCCTGATCTCCTTTACAATCTGACAGAGCTTTTGCTTTCTGTAGGGGTTTATCTAGACGTCCTATTACTGAAGTTAATGAGTGTCAAACCTACAGTAAAAGTGCCTGACCTTCTGTTAGGTATTCCATTGGCAGTGCTTTGTGTTTATGACACAGTTCTGTGCTTTCAGACTTCAGCGTATTGCGCTGTGGTGTGGTAATACAGCAGGAGTAAAGTGATTTTGGATAGCAAAACTTCCTAGCAGTGCATTTCAGCACACAGTTGGCTGATTTGCACTGAAGCACAATAAAACACTGCAATTTACTAATTTTTCTAATACTTTTTTTTTCTTCCCTAGTCAAATGGGTCGGAGTTGGAAAATCAAGAGAGTCAATGATCCAGCTGTTTTAAGCAAAGGAAGAAGTTCAGTGATCTGAAGCACAATTCAGTGTTTGCTTGTTCCTTACTGTTTCCTCTTTAAATGGAGATGCTATTTAAAACCAACATGTTCTTCTAGGAATTGAATACAAACAAAATACCTATCCTGTATTGTAACATTTTATTTATCTTACGTGTCTCGCTAATTTCAGTGTAAAATCTGTTTGGTGGCCATCATCAGAAAGAAAAAATCAAAACAGTGCATAACAAAATGAGGAAAAGATCAGATCCATATATTTTTTTAAATTTGAGACATCACTATTTGAAAGTATTTTATGTCAGAATAGAGTTATTTCTTCTTGATGAAACTGGTATTAAGATTTTTCCAGTAATTACTGGGTGATTTTAGAGTTGCGAAGATTGAATTTTTTTCTTCCACTTCAAGTGTTAAAATAGATCTATGGGTTGGCAGCAATAAGTCATATACAGTGTTCTTGGAGTGGTAGGATTATGCAGATTTTCAGTTTGTGAAACACAGTAAAGTTAGGTATTTCTGACTGTGCAAAGCAAACACAATTATCTATAATTTTGATATAACTATTTTTTATAGCCCACTGAAATGAATGGAGAGAAGCTAAAATATTTTTTTAACACAGAGCTTATTCTAGTCACTGAAATAACATCTGCAGAGGGGCCAAACTGGAGAAAGTTGTCTAATAACTCTTTTAAATATCCCATGTACAAACAGGCAATCCTTGAAGAGACTGTCAGGCGTGCAGTCTTTGTTTTAAGCAGTAGGGAAGGAGTGAATGACGGTGGAAGAGGGTCCTAGGGGTGCAGAACTTGTAAGGAGGGTGCAGCCAAAACAACGTGCAGTGGTTTAGTGAACCTGAGACGTTTCTTCCTGCTCATGCAGTGATTGTGATTTCCAGAGTTTTACTGTAAATGTCTGTTGAGGAACTTGGGACTTGCAGCTCTGTGTGGCACACTTGCTTCTGCAGCTCCCATGTTTCCCAGAATAAATCAATGCATGACTTAACGATGACTGCTGTGGTATTTACACCCCTCGCACATTTTGACCTTCCTCAGCAAAATGTAATACCTAATTATAGAAGGGGATGACATGTGGCAGCCAGGCTTGTGACATGTAGAAGCCATGGAGAGGTCCCCAGAACCTTCAAGAATACACTTGGATTTCTTTGTGGGTCTTCTAACTTTTAGTAGTTAAGCAGCAGGAGCTCTCAAAAAAGGCCTAGAGGAAGAATATACTAGAAGCCAACTTATTCCATAACTGAAATCTTCAGAATAGATGTTTCTTTTCTACGTATGTCTCAGAGAGCTCTAACAATATTTTTGTATCATTCCCATAGGCTGTGGAAAAATGGCATCGCAACCTCAGTAGTGCCATTGGGCAAAGTGTGAAAATACCCCTTTTCTGAGATAATAACTCAAAGGATACAGAAGGGTAACATTCTTTGCCTAAGAGAATTCATGGCCCAAAGCTGTGAATCCTGAATTCAGACAGAACTCCTCTGTTAGTCTTTGGCAAGTCATTTAATTTCCCTGTTTTGCATACTGTTTTGCAGTCTGTAAAATGTCACATGGTAAAACTTCCTCACCTGTTTTACAGCGTTGTGGGGAGCACTGTGGCTCAAATCTGCAGTCCTAATGCTAACATAGATGAGGCAGCTCTACCCTTCGTACTGATGAGAGTTAAAATGAAAAAGATTTCTGACCTTATTTAATGTTTATGAAGCACTTCTGGCAGGTGCTTGCTAAGTGCTAATTAGTACAGGCACTGTGAAATGTACCTCGTTTATATGAGGCAATTTAAGCGTAAAGGTTTTTGGAGATACAGCAATAGTTCCATTTTCACGTAGCTTCACCATGTGACATTTGCCTACTGGATTAACCTGACATATTCCTTTTCTTGGCCCCACTTTCATGGGTGCATTTGTGTTGGGGATGGCCACTGTATTCAAGCTTTAGTTAATATATAGACCGAGTCCACAATGACTGCAAGCCACTCTGTTTACTGAATAACTGGATTAAATGATCAACTCTGAATGATGTAAATGGCATATTGAAAATGAGGATTTATAGCTTAATTTTCACAGGATTACTGTCTCTTGTTCACCTAATCTTTTATTTTCCACTAAGTATTTTTTTCCATTAAGTGTCAGATCCACATTGCTTGTATTTGCTTTCAAGGATTCATTGAAAACCCAGCGATGTTGTCAATGGACTTGATACTGTAGGCAATAAAGTAATAACTGTGCATTTCATTTCACAGCATGGATTTTCTAAAATGAAATCTGTTAAATTTTACTTGTGTTGTGGTTAAGCATGAATGCATTCAGTTTTTTATCACAAAGCTATTTAACTTACTGAGTGACGTAATGGTTGGTAAGAACATTTAAATGTAAATTTGCATTCAGTTTAGCTGTTTCCCATTATTTTATGGATTGTATTGTTTGAAATTTGATTTTATTAACAGTCACTGTGATAAATTTGGTCTCTTCTTCCTTCCCAGCCAAGTGCAATAATAATGAGTGGAATTGGTTGATGCGTCATCCCCTATGGTGTCCTGATGGAAGGCTAAGGGTAAATGTCTGCCAAAGCAACATAATTTATTGTAAAAACTACAGCATGGTTTTTAAAAGGTAGCAATTACTGATTCACTCATGCACATTAATGTGTTTGACATAGGTACTCACACTTCTCCTTGATAACATGGCCTTCATAGTCAGATGTGTGTGACTTAATACATGCGGTATAGGATTTTGAAGCTTTTGTAATTTTTAATTTGACTGTATCTGGTCTTACAGTTCTGGCATGATGCACTTTATGAAAGGAAAGAAAACCAAGCATTTCCGTAGTAACGTGCGATCTATGCTCACATCTTTCCCTCTGTGCAGATATTTCAAGTGAATTTTGGATCCACACCTGTTATTTTGTCCTGAAAAACACATTAAAATGAATTTAAAGTAACAGTGCTTGCTCCCTGTTTCTCTCTCTTTGTCTTAGCAAAATGCACTTCGTAGAAAACCTTTCTTACTGTTACACGGATTTGAAAAACTGTCAGTATTACTGAAAGAATTGATATTTTCTTTCAGCCTCTGAACAAAAGGTTTTTAGTGTTTGGACTTTTTAATGTGCTCTGTTAGCTGTATCAGACTCCTGTTTTTTCCGTAACAGATGGCTTGGAATAACTAAAGTAATCTCACATAGCTCTTCAACAGCACTGTACTAGAAAAGAATGGTAGGCCCTGACTCAGATAGCATTATTATCAACTTCACAATGTGGAAGAGCTTCAAACAAGTCCTGTTAGGGCTTTTCAGAAGTCTTGATAGAAATCACTCTTTCTCTCATCCATTCTAGAAAAGAACAGCAGGTAAGCAGCCTGACCAATAAGCAAGAGCATGTTAGTACACAGTTTACAGCAGTGTCTGTGAGTTGTATGAGAACTGGACTGTTACTGACTAATGTTTCTTCATTTCTTTTGCATCAGTTATATATAAACTCATGTACAATGATCTTTCATTGGTAGCTGAAGTGTCTGAAGCAGTTTGATTGAACACCGTGTGACACTAATGTTGCTCAAGGCAAAAGGGAAAAAACCAGCACCAACCAAGTATGTATATCTGCTGAAATTACCCAAATTACCCACTGGGAAGACACCCTGTTTTGTTGCTGGTCCATCTGTTCTGTGTCAGCTGGAGGACAGTCTTGAGGCTGAGAGGGAGGAAAGAAGGTAGGCAGGGTGGTAAAAATGGGAACAAAGGCAAGATTGACGTCTTGCCTTTCTAGTGCTGCAGTTACTATTTCCTTATTCCTGCTCACTTCTAGTAGTTTATGTGAGGTCAAGCCCTCTCCCTGTGGCTCATCTTCCTGTACAGTAACAAGTTTCATTTCCATCAGGGGGCCGATTCCAAGTTCCTGATGTTGGCAGAATGATGAGCTGACATAACCCTTGTAGCTAGGCATCAGGCAAGAGGGAAAATGCAGCTTCAGATATGTTCTCTATAGAAGAGATCCCTATTTGTGATACAGGCACTGTGTTAAGTGAGTACCTGGTGGATTGTTGGCTGCTGAATTTGGATGAGTTTGTTAGCGGATGTCGCCAGTCCAGAAGAGGATGCCTGAGATGTGGAGCCTGCATGGCCTTCACTGTACTACACAGGATGCATGGTGCAGCCACTTCATGGAGGTGAGAACTTTGCTCTTTCTTTTCCAAACAAGTGTGTGAAGAAGAAGTGTTGGTAGGGAACAACTGGCAGAAATTCCTTTCTGCTGCTTTTACTCTTGTGTGGGCCTGAACTCTTCCTTATTTGTCCAAAGTGAAATATCATCCATGTGGTATCAGTCATAGTGAGGTACTGAAGTAAAACCTGCAGAGGAGTTTCAAGACTCTGCCATTTAATCTTTATGCTCACAAGAAATTAGTTGTTGAAGCACCTTTGTGCGTTGTTAATATCTGTTCATTTCTGCAGTATTTGCATTAACTATTGGCTCACCAGCCCTGTGAGACTGTCCAGAAGATGAGGAAAGAAAAAAAAGCAGACATTCTGTAAACACATACTGTTTATAACCTCCTTTAATGCATCAGGTTTTGGCCAGCAGCTGCAGTTTGCAGTGGTTGGAAGTAGGATGCACTTTAACACTGCACAAATGTCTTTGGCAAAGAGATGTCTTTCTCAGGAAAAAAACACTCGTGTGTTTGAATGTTCTTGAAGTGTTGAGGTACTGTACTCTTCATTTGGCAGGCACTGCCTTTTGGAAGTTGAATAAGTACACTGCGTTGCAGGCCTCCAAACAGTGCTTCAAACAACAGTGTTAGGTTTTGGAGATACCTTCCCAGTGCTTTGATAAGTGACAGAGTCGTTTTTGTTGGCAGCTGAAACCCTTAGAATACCCAGGGCAGAAGTTCTAGTGATTGAAATCGTTTCTTTTGAAGTGCAGAACAGCCGCCTGTATGTGCCTTCACAGCAAAGGTGGCACTGTGCATCTTCATCTTCTCCTTTATTGGATAAAACTTGCAGGGTTAACTGAACCTAATTCTTCAAGAGTGTGGAAATGACATTTGCCAGTGAGGTTTGTGGGAGCCCAGATGGCCTCTAAATAAAGATTCTCCCATGCAGAGGTGCTGAAGTGAGCCTTTGGGGTGCCTAACAAAGTCATGAAGTTGATAAATACAGAGTATTACCATTTCTGTCACATAAAAAAAGATATTTAATGCTGTTCTTTGCTTCTGAAGTAGAAAGTCCCAGGCACAGACCTGCTGTACTTAGAGTGATGTTTCCACTGAGATTCATGAAGTGGTACAGTGCTCTGCCATGCATGGGAACCTGTCCTTTGGCAAGTGAAAACATTTTGAATTGGAAGAAATGGGAGAACAGACTAGGATGCAGCTGGCTGAGAAGCAGCTTCACTATGTAGTACCTGTGGTTTACAGCGGATGCCAGGCTGTATGAACCAACAGTGCATTCACATTTTGAGTAAAGCAAACAGCATTCTGGCATATACCAGAAGGACAGTCACCAGGAGCCAGAAGGACATTAGTTCCCATTGCTCGAGCTGATGAGTTGCTCGACTCATTCATGCTGAATATCCACTCTTTTCCACTGGTGTTTGTTGGAATGGCATGTTTTGTGTCCTGGGTAAATGGCTGAAGAAGAAAAGAAGAATCAAGCAGGATGATGCGCCATGCTTATTTTAAGAATCGGCCTCGTTGCAGATGAGAGTAGCAGTGGTCCCAGTGCACAGTGACAGTACATCAGTACTATGGTTATAACTTTACTGCTTGATTAGTGCACGAGGGCATTAAAATTTGGCAGTGCTGGTCAAATTCTGAACTTTGCATTTTGTACTTCAGCTTTCTTCTGCTTCGCTTATTCCAGCCACGAAAGCCATACGCAGAATACAGAATCCAGACTATCAACCCTCAAATTGCCAGCATAGTTTTTTTCATTGCCTCCTTTAGTAGTATTATATTTTGTGTTCTCACATAAATTTGAAAGACTTATGGAAACGTTTATTCCTGCCTTGCAATTGCATACACTCATTCTTTCAGAATTCTGGAATGCTTTTTATATATATACTAACAGAGCTGCATTCAAGTCTGTGTCAGATGAAATACAGTTTGAAGACATGTATTGGAGTTTTTTGAAGTTTACAAAAGGTATTACTTGACGTTCTCAAACAGTGGTAAGATTCTCTATCACTTCTAAAGAAGATTACTAGGAAAGGTAAAAAGGAAATCAAAACCGTGATTTAGGTTAGAATTTGGTCTACTGACTGTACGTTTATGCATTAGGCAAACAAGAATTTACCTTCAGTGATCTCTACTTGCCTCTGCTGAGTAGCTGGGTAAAAAAGCATCCCCAATTTGGCAGAAGAACTTAAGTGGGAGTAAAACAACAGCAGTGTTCTGCGTAACAGTGCTGGGTGCTGAACTTAGCTGAAAGAGCTACCAGGATCTGGGACTAGCAGATGGGGGGCAGTGAATTTTGCAGGCTACTCTTCTACTGTCTGTCAGTTATTCAGTGTCAACCTTACAGTTTTATCTTTGCATAGGTTTTAGTGGTCATGTATTTAATATGGTAGCTGCTTGTCGAGTTTAGGTAGCGATAAAGAAACAGGATTTGAAACAAAGACAGTAGTGAGTATCTTTGCTGTCACTCTGGAGATTTTCCACATCTCGAGGATGGGATGCAGAAGATGCAGCAGAAGAATGCAGGGTTGCCTGTCATGTCAACATCTCTGAAAATTTCATGCATACAAATGGCAGGAACATACTGAGCAAAAATATATAGAATGTAATACTTTGTAATACAAATTTTACACAGTCACAGGGAAGAAACAGGATATGCTAGCTAAGGTATTACAAACAGGAGACTTTTTGTGTATTAGAGATAGATTTGCATTAGACTACCTGATTAAAAGACAGTGCTGGTACTGATGGTCTGAACCCTACATAAAATGTACCGATGATTTCCATGCTGAGGAAACATGCCAACAGCATGCAAAGTCTATTAATTGGCACCCTGGGTGGTAGGCCTAGTACCAAACATTGCTTTCATAGCTTATATCACACCACTCGTGCAGGCTGCTCAGCAGAGAGTGCAGAGATAGAAGGAGTACTTTGAAGGCCTCCCAAATGTAAACAGATGTCCATCTAAAAGGCTGCACTGAGAGTTTCCACGTTAGCCCTAGTGATGGCTGCTGTGGCTGTGGCATGTTTCCTGGCACTGCTTTGCACATTCACTTTGCTCTGTACAGTTTCTGTGCAGAGACAGAGATCTTCTCAATCCAGGACTGACAAGACGCACATATTTAAAATAAATACATTCTGTGAGCTGCTGCTGTGGAAACGTCTGTAAAATACACAGTGAGTGCAGAGAAGCAGCTTCTTTGCCAATGCATGCTGGCACTGCCCTTTTGAGCTGAATGGATGAACCTTGAGTTATTCCAGATGGCTGTTTTAGGAGCTGTCTTGTAGCAAGAATTCATTCCACAGCAAAATAAAAAGACCGGGTGCAGACTGGATGAAGTTGCAGTGTGGAGACAGAAGGGTTTTCCTGGAGCTCCCTATGCTGTGTGAGGAAGATGATGCTTTCATCTGTGTGAAACTAGCAAAAGGGCAGAGGTACCTATAGCCTCTCCCACACAAATCCACACTCAGTAGCAGAACAGCACTTTCTGGACACAGAATTCTTTGGATGATCACTTAGAATTAAATGAATAGGAACGTTGTCACCTATAGTGGAAGAAATCAGAACACCCTGTTTCTGGTAGGTGTGGACGTATGGCTTTTTTCACATCCAGACCTTCATTCAACCTGGCACAAGGAGTGGTGGTATGCCACAGTATTAAATCTGCCCAAAACACGTGGACATACATTGCTGGTGGATACTTCATTCAGTATCTGATGTGAGTAGACTCTGTTTCATACCCAGCTGTATAGTTCTTGGGATTGTTTTTTTCCTTGACAGATTGAAATAAATTGGGCAGAAGAGAAATAGAAGTAAACTGTGTGCAGCAGGAAGGAAGACATGCGACTGGAAAGGCCGGGAGCAGGGACACTGGAAAGCAGCCCCTTTGTGCATGGCTGTCAGTGGGAAATTCACATCTTTCCAACAGCATTAGCTGTTTACAGTCTTGAGAGTGCCCTCTAGTGTGAGTGGGACCTTTGAGAACTTTGATCTACAGAGAGAACTGTTGTGCCCCTTAAGAGCATGCTATAGAAGAGCCACACCATGCTAACTTAAGTGAAGGCACTGGCTGCTGTGCCACAGTGGCAAAACCTTGGCTTAGCAGCAGCATGCTTCAGCCTTAATCCTGGCTTATCAAACAGGTTTTGATGTGTGAAACAACTCGAGATTAGGCCACCAGATTGGTTGCTAACTAGTCATAGTGAAATGGCATGCAGCTGTGTGCTGGCACTCGTTAGTAGGTAACATGCAACTCTTTGATAGGAGTTGTAAACGTGTCATCTGCTGAGGCTGATGTGCTGGAGTACAATAAGAGAATCAAAGGGCACAGAAGAAAGGAAGCAGTTCTGAGCCATTCTGATAAAAGCAGGTTTGTCTAAGAAAGCTTTTAATCTTTGAACCCATACTGCAGATCATGGAAAGAAGAGCACCATGGGACTGAGGGCATGGGGTGCAGTGCTGTACTTCAGCCCTGAGCAGAGGATGTGTGGACAGCCTGACACTTCACCCACTGAAACAGGCTGCCTGCTGCCATACAGCCACGTACTGCTGCTGTATGTGTTACCTACCTAAAAGACTCTCCAAAATATTCCTGTCACTATTTTATCATGAAAACAACGGAGCAGAACGAGAGAATTGGCCATAATCTACTGCTTAGATCAGTACAAATTAAGAGGAAATTCCTGATATAAAATAGTGTAGAAGGCAGATTCCCACCTCTAGGTATAACGCTCTAATTTCTCTTTGAATGGCCTAAGAATGTGCTAATAGAATAAAGGAGGAACTTTAATTAGAGTTACATGGGGAAGAGCCCTTTGGTATAAATGGAGCGGACAAGAAGCTTAAGATATTCTCAAGGCCTTCTGATGTAATGCATATAGGTGCCTACCCAGGCATGTAGAACAACTCAAAAGCTCGTGTAATCTTCTGGATTGCTATTTTTCTGCCACCTGTTCCTAAAATGAAATGTTTAACTTGTTATGGTAAGGTTGCTTGCAAAACAAAGCATAGGCAGGAAGACTGAAAGTTGATGAATATTTAAGTTCACAAATCCAGATCAGCTATTATAAATATTTTGACTGGCACTCTGCCTAAAACAAAAGGTGATTTTTTCCTCGATTTGTTATTCTCCAAGCACCAAAGTTCTTTTCTGTTTAAGAAAACATGTAATACTTATTTACAATGTCTGTAATTTACACTGATTTGTATTCCGCTCAACCTGATTGTTCCTAACTGCCAAAAATTGTATTTTGGAATAGTTGAAAGCACTGGCAGACAGTCAAACATTTACCTTCGTTGTATTACTGATGGATCAGAAACAAAGATCTCTCAAAGCTTACAGGAGTATTGAAAATCTCAATCTGCCTGTTTTGTAGGCAAAGTCTATTGGAGTTCAGGTGCAGATGTGAGATACTGACTTACGTGGTGCTTTACAAAGAGGTGACGGTGGCTTTGAGGCCTGACCTCAGGCAGGTTCAGGCAAGATGTCTGTGCGTTTTCATGTATTTGTAGATAACCTGAGAAAGGGGGATGAGCAGTGAGGTGTCGGTGTTTGCTGCATTATTGTTTGAAGTCAAATCTAAAAGCCAAATTGGGAAGAGCTCCAGCTGCGTATTTTTGAGGTGCTCTCTATACGTAGCGAACAATAAATTGGCAATGTCAGTAAGGACGCAGTAACACACATGGGGGAAAAATAACTGGGCCCACTGATAACTGCTAAGTATTAAGATCCGAATGGGAAGTTTGGCTCAGAAAATTTCTAGACTCCAAACCTCAAGAAGCCGTGAAGGTGAGCGATGGCCAGAATCCCTCTGTGCATGCCCTGACTTTCTCAGAGTGCTGGTAGAAATGGAATATTAGAAGAGACCAACTTGGTGACCATAGCCTACTACTCTATTTTGTTCTTTAAATTTGCTTACTGGAAATGGAAACCATTGAAGAAATTGAAATGCAATTTTTGTTGTGTACGAGAGGAAGCTATCAGCCAAGCAATTTGTCTGTAATACTCACACAAACACAACAGAAGCAAAGTAGCGAGAGAAATACTGTCGTTTATATTCTCTGCTTTCTCTTGCAAATGTGTTTTCAAGGTTAAACCAAAACTATCATATTTCTCAGTTACTACTAATGGTTTAGGATTCTTTTGGGCTGATTTTTCATATTCCAAAGCTGTGTAGCAACATGCAAAGTCATTAACTAACCTGGGAGATTGTTAGCATTAATTTTCATGAATGCTCAGTGCCAACAATCTTTGCCAGATCAGACCTCAGCTTTTTTTTCTGCTTCCAAATCACCAATGGATCTTCCTCAAGGCTAAATGCTATGAAATTAATGGAGTACTGGGAACCATCCTGTTGGGTAGCGCATCAGTGGATCAGCAGGTGAAACACTTTTCTCCCTGTAAGATGCTATGAGACATTGATACTGAAAATAACAAATTGTTTTGCCTTGACTGCTTACAAATAGGAAATATCTGATCAGCAGCAGACGTTATTACGGTTGAGGCTCACAGAGCAATTAAAGATCTGTCAACACCCACAGCCGACTCAGCAGCAACAGCTTTCTGTGTTTGCCCTGAGATGGGCTGGTGATGGCAGGTTGCGAATGTAACAGCCCTCGAGAAAGTGTAAATGTACCATGAGGTGACAGCTGCAGCAGCACCATCACTGCACATGCTGCTCACTTTCAGATCTCTTTCCCATTAGAGTTTCAGAGCATTCCAAGCAGAGCAGTGCTTTTTTTCTTTCTTATCCAGCTCTCAGACAGTTGAGCTCCATCTGTTGACATGAACACATGCGATCCAGTGCTCTCTGTCCTGATGGGGCACTGTACGACCCTTTTGACATTTCCACTGACTTATGTTGCTCAGCTTACAGATTAGATGTTCCTCAGCGAGCTTCAGGGGCATCACAGTGTATACTTAAAGAACGTTCACAAAGAAAATTCCTGAGGAATAAAGAAAAGACCACAGGTTTGCTATGTGCAGTTGGATATCTGTATGCTCACAAGTACATGCAGAAAAAGCCAAAGTAGCAATCTTTGCTGCTGCATGTGGCAGCAGCCAGGCCTTGCAGCACAGGGCATTCCTTTGAATTGCTGCGTGTTACAGCTGCAGCTGCAGCTTTCCACAAGCCTGGGCTGATCAGCTCTGTGGAATCAATCCATGTTAGTCTGTATGGAATCAGTGTGAGCAGATGTGCAGCTTAGCAGCGGTTGAGTTGCAATGGAGCCTGGCTTTGGTGTTCATCGAGGGAGGAATCCCTCCTGGTTGTGCTTTGGTCCAGAAACCTTGTGTGTGTACAGGTGGAGGGTTGAATACGTGGAACTGAATGCGACGTCTAGCGCGATAAGTAGACGGGTATAGCGGGTTTATGCAGAAATAGGAAATTAATTGTAGTACTTCAACATTGCACACTGAAAGCAGAAAACCTGAGGAAACCCGATGATCCTAGTGAGACAGCCCCGCACTCTCAGCACGGAACGACGCCGCCCGCCAGCGCCGCCCGGCCCGCTCCGCCCCTCAGCGCTTCCCGCCCCGCTTCTCCATTGGCGCGCGGCGGTGACGCGGCCGCTGCGCCGTCGCAGCCGGGGCCCGGCGCCGCTGGCGGAGGCGATGCCGAAGCGCTCGTGCCCCTTCGGGGAGGCGGCCCCGCTGCAGCTGAAGACCCGCGTGGGGCTGAGGGAGCTGAGCAACGGGGTGCGGGGCGAGGAGTACCGCCGGGAGATCTTCGGTGAGACGGAGAGGAGGGGGAAGGGAAGGGAAGGGAAGGGAAGGGAAGGGAAGGGAAGGGAAGGGAAGGGAAGGGAAGGGAAAGGCGGGTGAGGGGCCGCGGCCGCCCGTTAAACCCGCCTCTCCTGTCCGCCGGCAGAGCGCACCCGGCAGCTGCTGTTCAGGGGCGCTCGGGCGTGCATGGAGGGCGCCTGTCCCGCCGCGCCCCGCGCCGCCAGCCGCTCCCCGGAGCCGGAGTCGGGCGGGCAGAGCGCGGGGCGCCGCCGGAGCGCGCAGCTGCAGATCGGGCCCGACGGGAAACTGCTGAGGTGCGCGGCCGCCGCGGAGAGGGGTGAGTGAAGAGAGAGTGGGAGCTGGGAGCGGGGCGGGATCCGGGCAGAGGGAGCCTGGGGAGGAGGAGCGGCATCCAAAGGGAGCAAACTGGAGAGAGACCGACTGCTTCCGCGGGCTGATAGCGGTAGCGCGAGAGGGAAGGGCTTTGAAGTACAAGAGGGAAGATTTAGGTTTGGTGTTTGGTAGAAGCCCTTTACTCGGAGGGCTTTACTCTGCCGCCTGAGAGCTGTGGTGCCCCGTCCGTGGAGGCTGGGCTGGGTGGGGCCCTGGGCAGCCTGAGCTGGTGGGGGCAGCCGGTCCAAGGCACGGGGTGGAGCTCAGCGATACGTAAGGCAGCCTGAGCCGTTCTGTGAGCGCTGCGAGCAGTGCTGTCAGCTGCTTCAAAGCGCCGCTGCCCTCAGCTGTAACACCGAGCAGAGATGATGAGTTCCTGCCGTTCTTAGAGCTCTCTGGTTCTCTCTGTTTTCCTAGTTTCTCAGTTGCATCTTTTCTAAGCAGTTCCACCAGTGGGAGTTTCCAAAGCCTGCTCCTCCTGCGTGAGAGCTGCCGATGTGAAGGAAGCGTGTGCGCAGTGCGACCGGTTCGTGTGCCAGAGCTGCAGCAGGGTCTGCAGCTGCTGTAATGCCATTACCTGCTCCTTGTGCTCCATCACTGAGTAAGTGCCTTCGGAGTTCTCAGGCTTCCTGTAACCCAGTGCACCCTGACGATCTGTTGTAGTTTGTGAAGCCTCAGCAGTTGTCTTAGCTCATACATCCAATTTTCTCAAATTCTTGGATATTGAATTAGGACCAATAAAACTGTGTGAAACGTGGAAAATGAAATGGTAGTTTAATCGATCTTCATGAAAGCCTACTTGAGCTTTTCATTTAAATGCTTTAGATGGCAAATATTTCTCCAGGTGGCAAATATTCCTCTTGCTGTTTCAACAGCAAATGCACTCCCAAGGAGTGATGTTAAAATTTCCATATCGTCATTAAGGGTTCTGCGATGTAAAGAAAGTGTTGTGCTGGGAGTCATGTGGTTACTGTTCCCAACGGAGTAGAATAGCATTATTTTTTGTGTTCCAAGTACAGTAGATGCACTCTGACTTTCTGTTCTTCTTTCTTTTTCTTCTTTTTTCCCCTCCTAGCTACGGTGATGTTGGTGAGCAAGTTCTCTGCAATGGCTGCTCGATATTTCAAGTCTGAAACCTGATGAAATATCCTTTATAACTAAGCTGTCTGTAAATTTCATGAAGTCTCCTTCTTACAGCTGGTCAGTTAATCCTTTTAGCCTGTGAATTAATTATGGGATTTCTATGTTTTATATCTTTATATTGTACTTTTTAATATTGTAGTTAAATAAACTTTTATATTTTGAGGATTTCTGCATTGTCTTGAGTCAATTCTTGTTTGTTCATGGTTATGACATGTTTGTCTGCAGTGGGCTACTTTGTGCTCTTACCTGCTATTCCTTGTGTCACACAGAATTCAGTGTCTCTCCTGTTGTTGCTCTTATCAGGACGTTCTTTTTGTGAATCAGAATAGAAATCATGTGTTCCTCTTGTGCTTCCAGGTGAGTGAGTGTAAGTCTATTCTGAACACAATACACTTAGTGAACTAGTTAGGGTAGTCAGCCATGCCTGAAAGGACTTCCAGATAGAGAACTTGCTGATGTCTAGTTAGGTTTTCATAAACTGTTGCACATCTTATTATTACTGCTAGCTTGAGTGGTTTTAATTGTTATTTCAATAATCTCTTTGATAGAGAAGTGGTACTATGGACTTCTTGAGGGGGAAAAACAGACTAAAGAAAACACAATAGTTGAGTGTCAAAAACTGCTTTTGCTGCACCTCCTCATAAGGTTACTTTTTAGAAAGCAGCTTATTTACATGAGCTGATCATCTGCCCTGTGAATTTAATATTGTCCTGAATAGCTGCCAGAAATAGCGGAAAGCGGTCTGAAAAGTGCTCAGCACTCAAGGTCACATCTCCACAAACTGCCATTCCTCATCTTCCTGTGCTGTCATAGCAGAGACCAGCTTGCTAGGTTCAGTTTATGCTATGGGGGTGTGTCTGTCATTAAGCACTACTGGGAGTCCCCTCAAAATAGTTTTTGTTTACTATTTTTGCGACAGCTGTAGGAGAGAAAAGACTTATAACTAAAGCTCCATATTATGTCCCATAATATTTGCCCTGAATTCCCAAAGCGAAGTCTACCACTTATGCTTCCCAGTCTCCTCAACTACGATCAGTATGTTCTGCAGGGAATAACATTTTCTTACCTGTTTCCCTCCACTCTTGCTACTTCTGTCTGGGGAAATGAAAAGCCTGTGCAATGCTGGCTCAGCTGAAACACTTATTGGTCTTACGGGGAGCATCTTTATTTCAAATGCTGTTGAAAACAGTCATAAAATCATAACAAGGTTTGGGTTGGAAAGGACCTTAAAGCCCACCCAGTCCCAACCCTTGCCGTGGGCTGGTTGCCCCCCAGCTCAGGCTGCCCGGGGCCCATCCATGGCCTTGGGCACCTCCAGGGATGGGGCATCCACTGCTCTCTGGGCAGCAGTCCAGGGTCTCTCTGCCCTCTGAGTAAAGAATTTCTTTCCTTTATTTAATCTAAACTCACACTTCTTCAGTTTAAAGCCACTACCCCTTGTCCTCTGCCCTTATAAACAGTTAATCTCTGCTTTCAGAAGGCCCCTTTAAGTACTGAAAGGCTGCAGTAGGGTCTCCCTGGAGTCCAGGTGCTGCTGATTTTCAGTTTCCAAGCACAGCAACTACCTGACCAAGTGCTCTAACGCAGGGTAGGCTGTTAGCAGCTGCTGTATAGCGATCCTTCCTAGCTGCACGTGGCCTGGCTTTGGACATGACATCCACAGGGAGACCTGGAGTGACAATCCAGACACTGTGCAAATACCTCATGTAACTTGGTGGTGAGGCTTAGAAATCATTTGAGTTCTCTGGAGGGGATCCCATTGATCTTCCTGATGGTGTAACTTGTTTCCTTGTTTGGATAACTTGTAGCTATTGGAATGAGAGAGGTTACTAGCTCCTACTGCAGTCTTGGTTCTCAGGAGTGTTTGCCCTTCAAAACAAAATGTAACCAAGTTTGAGTCCGTTGACCCAGATGGTAGTGACAGCATTTGCAGACGTGCAGTAACTCCAGAGTATTACCTATTCCTTCAGAACAGTAACAGATGAAGGATGATGGCAGAACTCTGGTGCAGTGCCCAGTTGTCAGGGTTCATAGAGCAAGTAAAAATGTGGTTTTTTTTCCCTATGGCAGTCATCTTAAAATACAGAGTTCAGCTTTATGAGCGCTAAGAATCTGTAGCTACTGTGTTGAAATGTAAGTTTGGGGGAAGAATTTTATGCCATGACTTTGCTTCACTTGAAGCTCTAAGCGGTGGCAGAAACGTTTTTCAGTCAGGCATATTTCTCAGGCTGAAACCTTTCTGTGTGTCTGCTTTTTTCCATCCTTTCCTGAGACTGAAGGCAGTGTTTTGCTTCCATGCTCCTGGGGAGATGAGACTTATTTAGAGATTTTGTTCTATTTTAGAGATTTGTATTTCAGCAGAGTTGATGGCTGTGTTTTTTGGACTCATTCAGTCACGACTGTGTTTCATATAAAGCTGTCTTCTCTAAACCATTGGCTTGGATTTCCTGGTGGGAACTTGTTACCCTGTAGCCCTCTGGAGGATGTCTGTTCATTAGCACAGGTACCCAATGCCCAGTGAGGAGCTGGAAGAATTAAAAAGCAGGAAGAGTAGAACCAGGAAGAGAATGGAAGGAGTAGGGACGCTTTTGCATTGGAGTGATGTGTTGTGCAGGCAGGAAATATATGTATTTTTTGTGATTACCTATTTACTTACCTGGATTCAGAACATGTGGGAGAAAAACTGCTTTTCCTGTGCTTATATGTCTCAAAAGATTCAAATTCTCATCGCAGAGGAAAGCTCCAGCTCTTGTTTGGCTCTTCTGAGATGACCAGGTGAGGTAGGACTGGTGACATTTTTTTTTTTTTAATCTTTGCTTACCTTCAACAACAAATTATGGAGGAGAAGAATCTTAAATTGGAAGGTCTGAGCTCCTTTGTCTTTTTTATGCCTATTCAGAAACACTTTCATGTTGTCAGTGGCCATCGAGCTGGATGTTGTGCAATGAGTGGTAGAGAGAGAGAAATAATCTATTATAATTGCACAGGAAAACATTTTTTATACTGTGCTTTACTGTTATTAATGTATGTTCTTCACCTCTTATTCAATGCAAAGTACTAAAAAGTAGTTTGTGTGGCATTCAGAGCAGTGGTGGTTCTTTGAGGAGCTACCATATTGATGGGTGAATGCAGGCTGCAGTAATGATCTGGATGGATGCAGAACTTCTTTTAAAGCCTGTATGTTATTACTAGTGAAAGAAGTGTCACAGAGCCCAGTTTTGTGTCTTAAAATGAACTAACCTGCTCAGGACTGGCCTATGGATACAGCTTCTGTGCTATGTTTGCTAGTCAGGAGATGCCAAGAAACAGCAGCGGTCTAGGAATGTTTTAAGCCTGCTGAATTTGTGATGTACGAGTGATGTAACTCACCTGGGCCTCTGGTGTGGGAGGTGAGAATCCTGAAAATGCACGAGAAGCCTCTGGGTGAAACGGTTGGACGCTGCTTTTCTCTTAGCTTTTCAGAAGAAGTTCTGCGTTACGTCCACACGGTGGCATTACTTTGTTAGTTTTGCATAGGTTCTCACCGAATCCTGCACCGGGGGCAGAGCAACTCCTGGACTGCAGGCTGGGGGCAGCGCGGCAGCAAAGAGCTTTGCAGAAAAGAACCCGGCTGTCCTGATGGACGCATCGCACGCGGCACAAAGCTGCGTTGGGCAGCGTTAGCAAGAGCAGAGGCAGCACGATTCCCTTAAGGCACCAGATGCAGAGAGGCTGCTACACGCAGAGGTACAGGGGGATGCTGCAGGAAGCCTGGCCCTCCCCTTTTTACAGATAGGGCATGTCTGTGGCCTGCTGTCACGAGCACAGGTATTTTGGGATTGTACATCTGAGTCTACACATGCACTGCTTTTGAAGACTGAAGAATTTATAGTAGCACTGGAACTCTTTGACCTGTTCCATTCTTCTGCTGTTCCATGCAGTGACTACCGATAACCCTTAGAATTGAGGAACTGGTAAAGGGATGTGTGGTCTGAATATGTCCACTCTTGCATCCTGTTTACTTTGCTACAACTACTCGTATGATGACACTTACTCATATCCTTAGTGTTTCGATGGGTTGTGTTACAGAGCGCAGAGTATAAGCTTATGAACATACAGAAATAGTTAAATTTTCAAACAAGTATCTCACATACATAAAAGTGCATTAATTTTTTTATCTCTGTCCCAATGAGTTTCATTTCAGAAGACTGATTCTCCCACGCTTTCTTGCACTGAGTAATATCTTGCTAAATGAGTAACCTAATTGTTCTGATACCTCTTTCCAGAACACCAACATTATTTACTGTCACAAACTAGACTGGAAAATAGCTTTAAACCTAGTAAAAAATAAAGCTAGAAACCTGAGCCGGTCTTTTGGAGGAGCACTGTGTGGAGGCACATTATTGTGGTACAGTAAAAAAAAATACAGCTGAAAGTGCATTCAGTCTGCAAATGTTCATGGACTTCTCCAGATGTTAAGAGTGAGCTCCAGCACTTTCTTCATAATATTTCATATTCAACTGAGTTAATTAAATTCAGGATTGCCCTGCAAGTCTTCACTTCTCTGACAATGAGAGAACTTGGTCTTGGTTGAATGTAGTTTCATGCTTTACTACTTATAGAGGGATTTTTAGATAGCTGTGTGTTTAGGTAAGATTTTGACAAGAATGCAAGGCCTTTGTAATTCAGTAATTGTCTGGAGTAACAAAGTTCCATAGGAAAATACTTCGTTAATGTGAGCTCACCTCAGCACTACTCAACACAAGCATCTGTAAGTCCAGAAAATGTCTTTGAAATCTTTCTGCATTATGTTGGGCCTCACGCACCCAACGAGTGCACTGTGCTAATGAGACCAACAACAGGAATCTATTGTAAAGAGAGTGAGAGGGACTTTAATTATTTACAGCCACAAGTCTCCCAAGTCTCCCACAGTGTTTATTCCATGCGTGTTCAAGTGTTGAGCCTGCATTTTTTCAGATGTCTTCTACTGACTTTGTCCCTTCTGTGCTGGTTTACTGATGTGGATGTAGCAACGACTTGTGCACTTCTGTCCACCTTCATGCTAACAGATTTTCCATTTGCTGCTGCAGTTCTGTCTATCTCTCCTGAAGAGATCAACTGAGCTCAAGATGCCGTTTCTTCCTTGCTGTAAACTACTGTAAAATGACATCATTTCTGTTTCTTTTGTCTTTTCCTTACTTCCAGATATTGTCTCCAGTTGTGCTTTACAGTGCAAACACAGCTTATATGCAGAAGGTGTGGCTTTAGACTTTATCTGAAGCTCCCATCGTGTTAATTTCACAGGTAGTTTCTTCTTCCAAGTTAAATGATAACTTTCATCATGAGTGCTTCAGAAACGAGATCGCCTCTTGATGTTTTTAGTGGCATACATCACTTGCACATGAAAACTTGTTCAAACTTCAACATTTGTTCTCTGGATTTTCTTGAGAATTTCAGTTCTTGCAAGGCTTTTAACTTTATTCCTCCACTCCGAATATTTTCATAGTTTGCTTAACTCATGCTACCATCTGTTGTTCAGTAACTGCTCGGAGCCAAGAGGGCTGGTGGAGATCTGAGTTCTCTTAGATCAGCACTTGGCACTGTGGGTTTTTTCACAACCCAACAAGCCGTTCCAACAGCTGCATGTATGAATCACTGAAGTTACAGTGCCCTGCAGCACTCTGTAAGAATGGGTTTTGGCAATCTGGTCAGATGCCACACAAGTGAAAGTGCTATGAACTGAGCTTCTTGTAAGGTGTGACATAAATTTAAGGTACTTATTTCAATCCTTCTTTTCATATAATGTGGTTTGCTGTTGTTCAGAATGCTTTTGAAATACCTTGATTACACATAGTTTACCATTAATTACAAACAATATTCAGTAGGTTGGAAGGACTGTTGTTTGTTGAACTCTTTTGACACACTCCCTGTGCTATTTCCTATTACTGATAGTTTGCCCCAGCAAAACTGCTCTTCACATGCTCTCATGTCCGTCTATATTTAAACCTGTCTCCAACAGTATTTTATTTCAGTTGTTTCAGTCAGGTTTGCTGTGATTATATGTTGATTATATGTTTATTGTTGATTATATGTTGATTATATGTTTATTGAGAGACTCGCTATCCTTTACCGCTTTTCTGCAAGTGCTACAAAGCCTCGCTTCACCGGGAGTTGAGCAAGTGCTCCAACACTTCTTCAAGCTCTTGTTCAAGAGGAGAGCGTGGGCTCCTTGCTGGTTTCAGAGCAGCTCGCTGAGTGCACGAGCACAAAGCCCAAAGCATTGTGTTTTCTGCTGGTGTAAATCAGCCCGGTGTCACTGAGCAAACAGAGCTACGCTGCTGAGGATCTGGTCCTGCATAGAAGTTGTTGGCGTTGTCAGTGTTTAATGATAACCATTGCTTTGGCTCGGTGTTCCCCATAAAGCCATTTACAGAAGAATTTATGGAGTCCATATGTTTGTATTTCACTTAGCTGCCTAAATAAGGTGTGTGTGATAGGACGATATATACAGTATTTTGTCTCGATTTTATTTTGAAGCTGCTTTGCAGACTGGCTGGAGCCAAGCAGGGCAACTGGAGGATAGGACTGTATCATCCAGGAATAGGGTGCAGAATCTTCCCTTCCCTCTGTGGGCAATTTCCACAGAGCTGCCTGGAAGGACTTCTCCACAGTTCCTCTTAGAAACTGAGTGGGTACCCAGGGGATGATGAGGGAGGAGTGCCAAACACAGCCTCAGTCATGCAGCAGAAGTAGGATGGGAAGGGACATGATTAAGTCTTGTGCTCTGGGAGTTTAATTCTTTATATATTTGTTTGAGTCTGATTGCAGGCCTTTCATGGTGCTGGAAGAGCAGATTAAAGCAGGATATGCAGGCTGCAGCCTGTCACAGTGAACCTGAGCACGCTGCAGAAGATTGGTGTTAGTTTCCCAGATTGACAAGGGTTCTTAGGAGTTTATGAGATTTTTAAAGAATTAAAGGGAATGAATTTCAGTCAACGTCTTATCAGGGATTCAACTGCAGGTAAGATAGGTGAAACTCTGTAGTTTGTACCACAGATAACTTAGATAAAGGATGCAAGTGTTCTTTTTGGCTTTTCCTGGATGTTTTACATTTAAATTCACTCAATTTAGGGAACTCTCACTCTGGAATAGAATTGGATGCCAAGCAGTGAGGAATGACCAGATTTCTTATAAAGAAACAAACATTTCTAAATCTGTTAAGGAAAATAAACGAATGACAGAAGGTGCAGTTACCTCCTCTTCTTGCCCTACTGATTTCTAGTTGTGCTTACGCAGCAGAATTGATATTGAAAATATCAAAATAGCAAATGACTTTAAAACTCAAGGAGAGATGTAATCTTTCCTTTGGTTGAGTCAGCAGGGCACGCCAAAATGCATCACAGGATTCTACAGTAAACTTCTATCCTCAAGGTTTCTAGAGTGGTTCCTAAGGGTTTGGGCAGGAGACAGAATTCAGCTCATTCCATTTCCACATTAAGGAACTGCACTATCCAAATGAGATTCAATCCCTGCCTGAAGCTAAATACTGTATAGTCTCCAGTACTGTACATCTTGTAGCAAAGTGAGCACACTCAGACAAGCAGCAGGGACTGCAGCCTATGGTCAGAGCCTTCTTCCAGTCCATGCACCGTGCCATAGAGCGTCAGTGGAAGAAGGAATACTGACAGGCTTTAGCATAACTCCTTACACTCATTAAATCCACACTTGTCTGAGATGAAGGCCAGAGGTCTAGCAGCTTCTTTATACCATTTACAATGGAGTTTAACTGTATATGGGGTTCCTGAAGTCTCTGCAGTGACCTGAAGGTCAGAGCACTGCCCAAGAGAAATTAATTACTTAAATTGACACAATATCTCTTACTTTACACACCTTCTAGAAGGGACTGCAGAAGGTCTGAAACGGGCTAAGAAGGCAATAAGAACAACGGAGTGAAGATAGGGAAAAAGAGAAGGAAGAAAACCATTGCTTCTTGTATGCTGCAAAGAGATGGAAAGGAGGAAAGTTATCATAAGGAAAGCATCAAAAGACAAAAGGAAGAGTACTGGTACTCAGATAAAACTTACTTAAAAGTAAGCAAAGGAGGAAGAGGGGACAGGATAGAGAAAACTGGTCTCGGTGTGGTGGGGAAGTGAGAGCCCACCTCCGTGTGCCTGCTTTTTTCTGTTCCCAAGAGAGATGTGCTCTGCAGAAGACAGATGGCATTGCCATTGCCTGTGCTCCTGTGGGGGATTTTTCCAGATGGGGAGTTGGAAGCTTCTTTGTGCTGTTACAGCCTTCCCCTCGAGCAGCTCTCCACCGCTCAGGGCCTCCACCAGTCTGTGTGCTCGGATCCCATGCTCCTTGTACACGTGCACACGTCTTGCTACTGCATGCATTTCAGCTGAGCCTGTTATAAAATGGGTTCGTTTGTACCTACGGTGTTCTTCACACTTAAGAAGGCAACCAGGATGCTTCTCATAATGCGCACCTGTGTTTTGTCACAACGAAGAGATTGCTAACAAAAACAACAACAAAAAATTACCAGCACTGATCTTAAGGAAAAGCTGACAGGACTGTTTCACACAGCAGAACCACAGATACCATTGCCACCATCACCCAGAAACATCAGCAGTCAGTGCCGGTGCTTTTCTATCTCTGACAAATAGAACAGAAATGACAGGTTTCTCAAAATTACCTGAAAAAAATAACAACTGTGGGGTGACCAAGGGAGCAGGAGAAATCCAAGGAAGGCCATTTTAAACAACAAGCTGTCACCTTTGATTTGCTCTTCCTCAACAGCTGAGCCAACGAGCACAGAAAGTAAAACTTTGGAAAGGTAATGTGACTTCAAGCTTTACAATCAACTACAAGGAGGGACTAAGTTTGAGCCCTTTGTCTTAGTTATACATTAAATTTATGAAAACCTCACCTGTGTACATAAGTACATTTTTTGGTTTGTTTTTATACTTTCCTTCCTCTGCAACTTTCCATCTGCAGCAAGAGACCTTGCTCTTTCCACTCCGTTTTCATTCAGTTTCACTTTGTACTCGTTACTGGATTGTCACCAGATATTACAGTCTTCTGGGTTTCCTTTCCCCAGGAACAGCAGAAGAAGGAAAAATTGTAGCAGATTATAATACATGGAAAGTCAACTACATGCAGCAACCATCTTTCTTAAAAACAGTATCACTGATCTCATTATTACAATTCACAGAGGGGTTTGTCTTCTTTCTGCACATCCATACATTCTTTAAAATCACCAACTTAGCAAATACCTAAGAAAAGTTTGCTGTTGTTTAAAGAAAAAACAAACAATCAAACACATTCAGGCTTGGAGATAGGAAAACACACAGGGCACAGTCAGCAAAAGCAGGTTGCTCCGAGCATCACTGTCCAGGTGGGTCACAGCTCAAAGGATGGTGACTCTACAGCCTCTCTGAGCAACCTGCCACCACCTTCACACTGATAAGGATTTTTATTACATCCAAACAGGTTTTCTCCTGTTTCAAGGACACAATAATGTAAAGAGATGCGATGGTGGGGAGTCCATAAAAAAAGATCACGCCGGTGGTAGGATTGCATCTCATCTGGTTCTGTGATTAATTTCCACTCTTGTAGTCAAAATGATTTTTGTCTCTTCTGTGGGGTGAATATTTAACTTAAAAAAGGTGTGGAATCGTAACGACCATCAGAATCCAGGAAACACAGCAAGAGCAGCCTGGGCAGCAGTCTTTCTGAAACACACTTAGAGACCCAGTGGAAGATGCAAAATACAACAGGTGTGGCAATGGAATAGGGAACACGAATGAAAAAATGCAAAAAATCATATAAACAGAATGATTGGGCTTACATTTAATACAGGAAGGTGTTGATAAAGTCCATTTCTAGGGGAGCCAATACTGAGCTCAGTGCAGACAGCCACGTGAAACAACCTCTCTGTGAGGGAAAAACCAAGAACTGAGCAGAGAGTGCGCTGGAAAGCTGCAGAGGTGTCACGCACAAAGTCCTTCACCTGGTCCCCAAAGGAGGGCCCACCATGTGCACAACACCACGATGGGGACCAGCAGTAAATAACTACCCAAATAAAGAGAGAGGAGAGGGAAAAGGCACGCAGGGACTACTGTAATGAAACGGCTTTGTTTAAAATGATTTCAAACACAGAGCAACCAGTCATCACCTGATTAGAATGCGACATA
The DNA here is from genome assembly GCF_026119805.1 of Tympanuchus pallidicinctus. NCBI lineage: Eukaryota > Metazoa > Chordata > Aves > Galliformes > Phasianidae > Tympanuchus > Tympanuchus pallidicinctus. The sequence goes on from NW_026294747.1 coordinate 50,758,774, forward strand.
TGTTCCATTAGACAGAACTACGAAACGTCTGTACACTCAGCTGCATTTGGGATAATAAGCTCTCATTTGCTATAGGCACTGTATGTTCTTTCCGTTTTACTTCTAGTGGCAATTAACCTCCCTGTTATTAAGAAAATTGAGCTCAAAGTGGAAGACAAACACACTCATTTGCAACGCTGAAGAAACAAGATCCTTTCACATATGCTCATTTCTTCAAATGTGTTTTTACCTCCAAAGCTCTTTAAGATACAGCGAAGCAGATCAAACCTTCCTCCTAACTTACCAATTCCCAGACTTCTCAGGCAGAAACCCCCACAACTCTCACAGGCGCTTCATGTTAGCAAGCTCTGCGTCTCCAGCTGCTTGGGGCTTACATTCCCACTGCAGACCTCCATCCTAAATAAGTCCTGCTGCTGGAGGTAAAATCTGGGAACTTCAAACGATCAAGGAAGGTTTTTACCTCCCATCTAAAAAAAAAAATACTTGGAAAACTGTGAGGAAATCCAAACAGTACAACTTTGGGCCTGCATGAGAGCAGTGCAGCAGCTGGAGTGCACGTGGAGCTCATGGAAAGATGACGATGTAGAAAGAAAACTGCAGAAGCAGCAGTTCGCTTTGTTGTGAGATGCGAGAGGTCAGTTTAGCATTCAAAGCTCTGCACAGAAAGCACAGCAGTCCTGTGCCAGTTTAGAGAAAGAACAGTTTGCCAAACCTGACGAGACTGTAACTTCTCAGGACACATAACGGGATTTGCAGTATCACCTGGCTTTGGCCAAAGTCTCTTAGCCCCAAGTAGCAGCAGGGCATGTTCCGAGCAGCTTTCAGCTGACCGTGTCTCTGGACTGCAGTTAGCTCCTAGTTAACAGAGAAACGCTGCTTGCTTTTATACTGTTGCAAATTTAAGTTTTTCTCCTGTTTTCTCCCAGCCTGAGTTTACAGCCAGGTTCTCAGGCTGCAGCACACACCTGTGAGCAATGTTCTGCATTCAGGAGGCGTAGCACTCAGCATGCACCATCTTCATCTTGAAAGGGACCCCATTACACTGAGCTCTGCCAGCATTTTGGGGGGTAAGGACCCAGAACCAGACAAAAAATAAGCAGCAGGGAGAAAGAAGACATCACAGCAAGGACAACTTGAGATTAAGCAGGAGATCAGGAAAGCAATAATTTAGAAGATGTCTGGAGGCATTCCTTCCATGTACAAAAATGAATGCAAAAAAAGCTGCACAAAAAAATAGGAGCTAGAAGACACTGCTATCAGTATTTCAAGCAGTAGCAGAGAAAAGGCATCAGGGAACACAGGAACAACCTGTGACATGGAGGACCGGTGGCCTGGTCAACAGCAGACCATACACAGTATAAGAACACACACTGAAAAAGACACTAGAGTCAGATCAATGGGATCATAAGATCTTTGCTGCAATGCATAACAGAAGAACACGATGACATTTGTCAGTGCCAGAGGGAAGAACAAAGAGGTTCTGACGGTTTTACAAGTTCTGTTTGTATGTTTTAAACACACCAGCTAAATGAATGCATGAGATTTAAGCAGTTTCTGCATATGCTATATGAAAGCAATGAGATGAACAAGGCAGCTCACAGACTTGTGCCAGGGAAAGACAGCAGTACCATATCAGCTTCTTCTCATTTTCTCTGTTCAATCAAAACTTAAAGAACATATTTTATATCTGCAGTAGGCTGCGGGTGAGTATTCAGTCAAGACAACAGGCTTTGAAAAACCACAGGTGAAATGAAGACCCTGTGCTGAGGAGTGGCCCTCAGTTCACTGTTGCCAGCAGTGCTAAGATTACCAGACTTTCTGACAGACGTTTTGCCCTCTTAATTCCATCGTAGATATGGAAGTTAAAACAAAAAACGAATAGGAACAACTAGCAAAAAAAAAAACACTGTTCTCAGACAGCACCTCAACAGACCGACCTGATCCTCATCTGTTCCTGCATTTGAAAAAACACATTTTCCTTGGGGCAGATTGTGGTAACCTTTGCTCCTTAGCGTTGTCTACATTTGGATGCACGAAGGACGTTCGTTCTGATCTTGTCAGGGCTGGTAGACTTGCAGAAGAGTTCTCTGGACTTCATCCCTGAGCTGGCTGCAAATTCAGATGAAGGTTTAAGCAAAGGAAGAAGCTGTTAAGAGATGGGCAGTCCAGCATCAATTTAAGGTATACTCTACAGACAGATCCTCCTTTCACTTTCCATCTTTGCATAAAACAGGCAGTAAATTCTACTGAGAATTACAGCCTACTCCTTGAACCAAAAGAATGTTTTGGACATTTAAAGGCTTACAACGGTTGCAACTTCTGTGCTTAGTTTGAAGCAAATTACAGTTGTTCTTGGATGCTCTTGCACTTTTCTCTCTATTCTCATTTGAAAAAGGACATTCCAGCCTTGTGTAACTGGCTCCCAGAAGTGATTAATACCAGTCCCTAGAAAGGAAACACAGTGTTATATGTTGTGCACTGGCCAGAGTGACTGAAACAGAAATACCTTTAGGTTTGGGGCCTCAGTAACTCACTGTTGCTAGCACTGGGAGGACAGCAGAGAGGCCCGTCCTCCTTTCCCTCGAGTGATTCCACAGCAGGGCGTATTTCACTTCACCAAACTGTACCAAAACTGTCGTAACACCACAATCAGCACAGAGTTGTAACAACCAGGGAGGGACAGAAAAGCTAAAATCCCTTCACCGACTCTTGAAACAGGAGCAACTGTTGCATCTGTACAGATTCAGAAGGCTCCTACTACAATAAATAAGAACCTAACGTGTTAAAGCAATTTTTATTTAAGTATTCGGAGGGAAACTTCCATATCATAAGTAAAAATACTAGAGTTGAACGTTGTTAAAAAAAAAAAGTCAAGATGATGGTTCTCTGTGCAAATGCAGCAGGCTCTGATGGAAAGGGGAAGCAAAGGGGTTCACAATATACTCCTTTTCAAATAAAAATCAAATGCTAGTTAATGGTGGTACATGGAATCGTTTTTTATACAGTCAAGAGAACAACAAAAAAACAAAAACAAACACAAAAAAGCAATTTAAGAGAACGCAACCTACATTGGAATAAATTCATTCGCAGGAGAGACAGAATAAGACTGCTTTTATGAAAATTACAAAGAAATTGATACAACAAAAACAGGGTGAGGGGAATTTTTCCACTAAGGTTAAAAAAAAAATGAAGAAACAAAAAAAAAAATTCACTTTTTGAACACCATTATTATTCAAACACATACGAAGTTCCAACCTAGTTTTTTTTTCTTATACATGGGAAACACTGGTAAAGTGAATCTTCAAGAGTGAGAAGGCACCGTGAACTGTCAGCTGATACCTTTAACGCACACTCAAGAAAGAGGAAATGATCTGGCATGATGCAAAAAATCATTAAGTGTTTATATATATTCATATATCTTTTCATTAAAAAAAAAAGCGGCAACAAGTCATTACTTCAGTGCCAAAACGGACGTCTGTCTGCATAACTCGCTCCTTCAGGTGGTTTCTCATGTAGACCTGCATGGTATTTTATACAGTGGTGAAAGTGGATGATTCTGTGTTGTTGCAGTTCAAATTAATTGGTAAAGTAAGCATTTTCTATGTTCTGAGAAGCCAATCCTATGAAGTATTCCTAACCTACACAAATGGAACAATTAAATGCACTGTCCTGAACGGAACACTCATCTGTGCTATGTAGCAATGGACCAGATTCCACTGGATTCTGTTTGATATGTAATGTCTTGTAGCAGATGTTATAACAAAAATAACTTTTGCTTTTTGATTTACCTCACTGAGGCCATTAATGCTGTTCCTATAGTTGGTTTTCTGGAGCTGGATGACGCTTCAACTGCTGTCCAAAATGAGTTTGAACCTTAATCCTCCAGAGTTTGTTCACTTTGTTGCTTCTATTATTGCACTAACTACTAAAGTCTTATATCTTCCTATATAAATCTAATTGTTCAGAGTGCAGATTCTATATTTAGACAATGAACTGTATGAAATAAATAAAACAAGGGGATGTTCTGGTTAGAGTTGCTGATATGTTGAATACCTTAATTAATTCTAAAGTAAACAGTTTTGGTGCATATTCTTAAAAACCTATGGTCGTTCAGCATAAGAGCCTTGACGTAATACTTTAAGAATGGATTTGTTTTCCTTCTCAAAAATGCATCAAAGAATTGTTTTAAATACAGAATCTGTGAGGCTTCCTACAAATTCATCTAAATCGTAATACAAACACAGTTTGTAATTCAGATAATATAGAAAGTTCTCTAGTGTCCATTGAAGTAAGGTCCCCAAAATGCAGTCTGTTTTGTTTCTGAATGGGAAAACACTGCAAAACATTAAGCGGTTCCACTGGCTGAATAGGAGAACTGAGGAAAATGAGGTCTTCTCTCATTGTCTACACAATCCATGCTGTCATCTGGAGGAAGAAAAACAAACAGAACAAACCCGTTAGACAACATTTGGTTCTTTTTTTATTTTACATAAACAAACATGGAGATAACACACAGTAAATCTCTCTCAGAAAAGGCAGCGTTGATTTCTTCTTCCACAGCTGGAAAAGACAAAGAGACATCAAGTCTGAAATCTCTCCCTGTTCACTGGGCATAGGAGCAGATCCTGAGTTTATGTTCACTGTGCAAATGGTTGTTTGGGTTTCTATTTGAAACTGCTAGGGGCTTTCATCACTTAACTTCACATCCAGTGCTCTGAATCTTTGGCAGTTGCTATTTCAAAGTACTGAACATGCTCCATCAGAATGAAAGACTGACTGAGAACGGACATTAACCCAGACTCAACTGACTGCATATACCCAGTGTGTGAACAGATGCACGCAGCAAAGCTCATGGACAGAGCTTTTTTCCCCAGCAGAGGACTATGCAGATTTTGAAAAGACAACAGAATAAATAACTTCAGTGTCTTTTAAAATGAGTTTCCCATTTCTTAAGCAGGAAAGATGTGTGGAAAGTTTCACACTGATTCTGAATTCAGACAAATTCTTGGTCAAATACATGAAGATGCTCACACATTTTTGCACATGTTCTAACAAATAACCTTACAGCAAATTGTTTTTATTGGTCTGGAAAAGATAGCAGAAAATGTTTGGGAGAACTTTACCTTGGTCAGGAGGAGTGATTGTAATCATCTGTGCTGTAAATTCTTCATCAAAGTATCTTGTATCTGTTTCAGATGTAACTTGTGGCTTAAACGGAGGTACAAGCTATGAAAAACAGAAAGATACTGTTTGTTTCCAGGTTCACGAAGCACTGTTTCAAGCAGGCAGGATCTGAAGCATGGTTATAAGCTACAATGGCTTCAAAAAAACCCAACAGTCCATAAAAAAGGAACAGCATGCATTAAGGCTAGGTGTGCACTTCTGAGGCCTTTAAGACGTTGCACTTCTAGAATTTAATTGTACAAAGAAAATCCTACACTCCTAATGTCACTTCAAGTAAAAAATACATGTAAGATATTAAAATGAACAGTACATACTGCTTCTCTTCCTAATTATATGCAAATCCAAGTCTGATTTACACTCGAGGAGGTTGAAAAGGAGTAAGAACCAGCAACTGCAAATGGATCAGTAATCCTTGCAAAAAGTCACAGAACCATCTGAGTTGGAAGGGACCTTTAAAGGCCATCTAATCCAACTCCCCTGCAGTGAACAGGGACACCCACGCTCCATCAGGTGCTCAGAGCCCCATTCAGCCTGACCATGGCTGTTTCTCAGGACGGAGCACCCACCACCTCTCTGAGCAACCTGTGCCAGTGCCTCACCACCCTCACTGTAAAAAACTTTCCTAATAGCCAGTCTAAGTCTCTCCTCTGTTAGTTTGAAACCATTTCCCCTTGTCCTGTCACAACAGACCCTGCTAAGGAGTCCATCCCCTTCTCCTTTTCAGCCCCTCTTCAGATACTGAAAGATCTCCCCCAAGCCCCAGCTCTCTCAGCCTGCCCCTCCTTGGGTCATTTTCACAGCCTTCCTCTGGACACGCTCCAATAGGCTCACCTCTCTCCCGTACTGAGGAATAAGGGTGATAACATTCACAAAAACATTCCAACTACAGTTACTGTGCCCCAGCAGCTCAAAACACGACTGCAGCAGCTTGGGAGAACGTGGGTCACAGCAGCAGCTACATTAAGCATTACGCTCCCAATCCCCAAGAAGCAGTTTGATGTAAACGCTGAACTTAAATAAATAAAGTGTTACAAAAAAATAAAAATAAAAGCAGCAGCAGTAACCATCATCCTCTTGTTACAGCACTGTTCGGGTCCCATTCTTGAAATGCACTTGGGCAGAAGGGCCAGAAATCATTCATGTGTACATAGGCAAGCCTTGGCAACTGGAACTCCAGATGGAGCTGAGCTGCTTGAACGGGGCTGGAGGAGAAGAAAGGCTGGGAAGCGGGGTGCCAGAGCCGGCTGCACGCAGATGCACGGAGCTGGAACACGTACAATTTTGGAGGGCAAAGTATGTGGGATTCAGACCTTGCTCACCTCCCCGCCGCACGATACACGAGGAACACGATGTAAACACTGCCCTCAGCCTGCCCACAGAGGGCACGCGCAGCTCTCAGCTGGGCTTCGGGTCGCCCACCGCTGGGGTTAAATGTGGCCATCTTTTAATAGCGCTGAGCCACACCAGGCAACAATTCTGGAGCGTGATTGAGGAAGTATATGGCTTCCAAGCTGAAACCGCAGGGAAAGGTTCATCTGGGCAAGTGGTAAATGGCTCAGACTGGAATTAAGCAGTGACCCTGAGATGCACTTTTGCTCTTGCACAAATAGAGCGGCAGAAATCACTACCTGGAAAATATCATCATATCTTGAACGTACAAAAGGATCTCTTTTCCACCTTCAGATCCAAGCTGGAGGAAAGCTGAAGAATCATCTGTTTGGCAAGTCAGCTAATAGGAAAATCACTGCCTTCAAGCTCCTCATTAGCCTTCTTTTTGAGAGCACCTAACAGCACTGCTCTGACTTTCCCACACGACAATACAGCCCCTTCTTTTTCAGTGTAAAGCCTCTAAGCAATGTAATCAACACATATGGCTTTATTTCCAAATACAAAGAAGCATTCTGCAGTTTAAAACCAATCTTTAAATACTAAGGGACATACAAATTCTATCTTTATTATAGAAGAGAGCAAAATTACAGTACGTATTCATCACCCTTTTTTAATTGGTAATTGCTCTCTGTTCCCAAGTATGGCTTCAAGGAGCCTGGCAAATGTTTCTGTAAAAAAAATTAGGTCGGGCTTTATGTCCCGAATTTGAAACGGAAAAGGAAACCGGATATCCCAAAGGCAGCAGTCCCTCTGCGCCCCGCAGTCCTCCCAGAGCTATTGAAGAGGGAATGGTGCGCATTGTCATGCTAATAACAGTATTCCGATCAAGTCAAACCAGCAGCATTACGCATAAAGCCCCGCTGAGGATGAGTATTATTTATCACATCATTTCTATTCTTTCTCCTCATAGCAGTTTTCTGCCTGTTACCTTAAAGTGAACCTGTGTATGCTGTTTCACAAGCCGTGCGTGCATGTGCGCATGAAGCTCGGTCTGTCCTTTTCAAGCCCAGGGTGCTTTGGGCATGGCAGAGCTCCCAGCCGCTCTGGCTTGCTTTGTGCAGCGCACAGTGATTTAGGACTTGGGCACTGCAGCAGACACCTGAACTGTGCACATCAGAGCGACTTGGAGCAGCAGCCCTAAGTCAGAACGCATGTGTAATGGGCGACTGCTGCCTGGATCATTTCTTCCTTTTATTTTAGGATCTGTTAAAAGCAATTTGAGACAGATTACGCTGCACCCACAAGACAAAATTCTTTTCCTAGCTGTCAAATTCAGAACATTAAGCTGGAAACAGAGGGGAAGCCACAGAAAGCTACACTGCTGGCTTTAGCAAGCAAATATGTTGCTTTACTGAAAAGCTGTCACTGCAATAGCTCTGCAGCTCACCCAGCAGAGGTGCCACCTGTAGCCTCCCACTGCTGCAGACCAGCTTGATACCCGCAGGCTTATGCTGGCTTAAGAGGCAAAAGAGCCCAGTAAAACCTGCTTGCGATTAACATCGCATTGCATACATCTCACTTGTGGATGGGCAAAGCACTGCAAATTGAAATGCACCTTTTGTTACACCAGAGACAAATATAAGCACTTCTCCAGGACAGTCTAATGAATATTTTACATTCCTGGGACAACCTCAGTTATTCAAAACCGCTTACAACTCAAAACACAGCTCTGTTTCCAAAAAGCTTAATTACCAAGCAAGTGTTCCTGAGTACCCTAAACCTGTACTCATAAACATATTTGCCATTTTCCGAAGATGGGGGGTAACCAAGCTGAGTGCACAACCACCCCAGGCAGCTGACAGAATTGCAGATTTATCCATCATGCTGCATTTCAGGTAAATGCTGCAAGAACCTCACTGGACCACCCAGAACTCAGGCAGCAATTGCTCATGGGCTGTATGAAATCTCTTCATTTACACAGCACGGCTATTTCTATAATAGATAACAGCTTACATCCAATTTCAGGTGCAGTATTGATGGAATAGGAACAAAAGCAGAATCCAGCCTCCTTGCACAAGTCACACTGTTCCCTCCTGCCCAAACCTACCTCATAGGTTGCATGGAACTCTGCAAGAGACATTTTGAAAGGACAGATCTCAAAGCTTCATACGCTTTCAAGGCACAAAGAGCTACTTTCTAATTTTTCAGTTCCTTTTAGTCATACAAATCTAGGAGGAAGTGAACAAGAAGGAAACAGAGCTCTCTTTGTATAGAAGCACTGGACAATTCTCTTACTGCAGTATAGAAAGCAGTGCTGTCATTCTCTGCTTTCTAAGAAAACAAAAATTGCACTGCATTAGTTTTACCAAAAGAATCCAAGGAATTAGAACTCCTTTCTTGCCTGCTTTCATCAACTGGAGGGAGAACTGAACTCTACTGATAGATTCAACTAGACCTGGTATCTCATGGGGCTGCAGGGGAAGGAGGGAAAGGAGGGAAGACTGAGGTTGGGTGAGATCATATGGCATCAGTAAATGCGAGCCTTGAATCACCAGACCTAAGCTTTAGTTAAATGAGTTAAATGGGAGAGGACAACAGCAGATCAAAAGCATCAACAGGGACATCCCAAAAGAGTGCACTGAGTGACCTGGGAGTGAAGGGGCAGTGAGACAGACACAGCTGATGAAACTCACTGGAACACCTACAAACTCAGTGGGTCATGAAGGGCGACACTTCACAACATTCCTTCTCACCAAAGATACACACGTCTTAGTCTTGAATTGATGCAAAAGACTGTACTTCACTGTGCCTGCTCAATTCAGCCTGATTTTGTCAATCAAGACAAGAAAAACAAAGGGAATGGCACTGCCAGTCTTCCACTCTGCTTCTACAAAGCTTTGCTTCCAGATGCTCAGGAACCAGCAGTTCCCAACTTTCAGGCTCCATAAATCACAAGGGATACATCAGTTGATAGCAAGAAACGGCAACAGGAATTCACAGGAAATGCTATTTCAAAAGCTTATATAGCATCTACATTTGGAAGCAATTTTGGCTATAGCCTATTTATTCAATCACAGGAAACCATCTCTTATTGAGAGAGGCTTCTCTCTCAATGCAGGGAAAAAAACAAACCAAACCTTTGGTTCTGAAGCAATTCAGCCACAGCATTTTAAGAAGCAAGGAGCAATTCAGCCTTGACAAAAACAATTGCAAACCTCTTCTGCGGAGAACTTGTGTGTACCGTACCAAAGGCAACAAAATCTGAGGTGTGCTACCATTCACCTTGGGAGAAGAGTTGTTTCAGTACCTTTTTCTCGTACACATCTTGCCAAACAATGCCAGCAAAGAATTTGTGTTGCATAATCTCCTTGGCATCATCAGGACCGCCTCCTAACCTGTTTGGGGCAAAATAAAGAAGTGGTTGAATACAGTTATTTTTTCTTCATATGATTTTTATTAAATGGTACTGAAGAAATTTGGAGTTTACATAACAATTCTGGCATTTGCTTCACATTTGTTTTTTCTGCAAGGCCTGCAGGACAGTCTATTTTAGATGTCAACACAGTTTGTCTAAAAGGTTTGAAAACACACTAAGGAATCGCAGTATGTAATTAAGGCTTCTGTTAAACCTCAGAAAGGATGCTGTCCTACAGCCTAGAGCAGATACTGCAAGTAAGGGTCTGAGCAACCTGGCCTTCCCTCCTCCTCCTAAATTAACAAGTGACTACCCCTTAGAGATTTCAAGAGCAGAGCAATGGCAGCAGTAAAACTGAATTTGATTTTGATGCTTAAGAGAGAGCAAGGATTTTTAAGACAAACTGATCTATGCAATCTGATTTAAATTTCCATTAAAAATTTAAAAAATTCCATTTTTAAATTTCCATTAAAGAAAACAGTTGACAACTGCAGTGATAATATCATCTTGTATGCAAATCCTTCCTTCTCTTCAGTTTCAAGAAAGCACAGAGGGTGTTTTATTGACTTAAAGGTATATCAAGATAAAGCATTTTTATTCCAGAATAAAACTGTCCACACAGCTTACAGACGTAATCAGTTTAGTTGCAGTCTGGAGCTAACAGATGCTTAAATTTTGCTGTGGAGGTTAAAGTGTTCTCTGAAATACTGAACCACATCTGCACACAAAGACAATGCACTGTGAAAACTAAACACATACTGAGCCATCAGCAGGAGACTTATGCCGGATAACAAGGTGAAGAGACACTCTGGCTTTCGAGCACGAGAAGTGCCATCCCTGTTCACCCAGTCTGACCTCTGGTATCTGCGAGCCTTCTGTTCCTGCTGCCATCCCAATGCCATTGGCAAACTGAAAAGTTAACTTGATTTTATGGGCTTGGAATATTGGCTCCAGGTGATCAAGGCTTACTAGTTCAGCACCCATGCTTGCTCCCTGGCCCTGTTTCCATTCAGTGGCACAGTATTCTAAGGGGTCTGCCTGTCTCTGTTTCTTCAGGAAACCTGCAGTGCAACATACAACAGACTGCCAGGCTTCAAGTCACAAAGCACTGAAGGACGCTCTGCCTCCCCTGTAAAATCTCAGCGCAAGCCCAAGCCCACCCCAGAGCCCGGCCACAACAGGCTGGACGATGGCTCTCCCCTTTCTGTGCCAGCATGGCATACAGCTGCAAAGCCACCTGGAACAGAGACAAACGCCAGGGTAGCCTGGGAACAGAGACAAAATCTGTGAGTAATCATCCCTCAGTTGGTTCCCTGCAGGTCTAGAGGGTTTGCCAAGTCTATATCAGGCTCCTCTGCTGCTTCCCTGGTGCAGATGAAGATGGCCAGTGAAGAAGAGGGTGGAATCCATCGGTTCTTTCCTCTTTACTCCCAGATGGCACCAGGCTGCACTCCAGCAACTAAGTTTGGGAGTTATGAAGTGACTAAAAGCTACGAAGAACCCAAGTACTGCTTTGTACAAGTATGCAGAAAGGCTGGATGATTGCAGCCATACACAAGTGCTTTGGAGAATACATTATCTATTATGAGTCTTTGTTCCATGAAGGGCAAACACACACTCAGGGAAAGGCCAAGAGAAACCCCAGATGTTTTACTTACCTTTTAAAAACTGTTAATATTAAACAAACCCATTCAAATCTAATGGAAAAACGATAGAAAACAAGTGTTTTGGATATGAACTTATTCCAAAATACGCTTATGTTTTTCAGAATTATTATGAAAAGAGCCTCTCAGGGTGAATAAAATCGTGTCAGCATCCAATGCAAAAAGCATGCTGAGAACTGAAAGCCCAACAAGTTTGTCTCCTTGTAAGAATATGCAACAACTGAAGAAAAATACAGCATGAACAGCAAACTTTTTCAAGACTCCTGTACAGTGAAGTTAAATTCTATTTGTCTAAGTCTTCAAACAGAACCAAAATCTGTATAAAGAGAACCCAAAAATAAAAGGCTGCTGAGGCTTACCATATACAAGGAAATATCTCAGAACATGTAGAGACTGAAAAACATTTTATTTATTTTTTTTAATCCAAATTGGTCTCCTTAAAATGGACCTGCTGAATGTTTCTTGTTATTAATTTAACTTCCCTCAAAACCTGAGACCTTCTGGTTTCGTGCTTCATTTCCAAGAAGAAAATTATTTATAAATACACCATTATTGTTAAATTCAAATCGTTTCCACACTTTTAACTGTTATGATATTGTGTGTTACTTGCAGGTTACTTTAATCATTTAATCACAAGTGCCTGTATTCCAGAAGCCAAGGGCAAAGAGCTATCATACCATAGAGAAACTATTTACAAAACTTTAAGTATGTATATGGTCATTGTAGAGATGTATATTATAAACACAGCATATGCACAGATGCTCAACAATGAAGGCACTGTTATCACAGACCAGATGATTACAATTATTAAGTAACAGGACTTTTTTTTTGCTTTCTACCCGTCCATGTAAAGGTAAGCAGCACTCAGCACCCAGGTCTATTCCAGTTTTTTAAAACATCCCATGAACTTCTTGTTTCACAGATATTTTTTTTACCATAAGGGCAGCAGGGCTCCAATGCAGGGAAGCAAGCAGCAACCATGTTCACTCTGGCCTGCCCAACCATCCCGTTCCTCATCTCCTGATTCACCAATGTTGGAAGCCACTAAAGATTGTGACTGTGGGCAAAAGCCTGCCATACTTCCAGGTTACAGACTTCTGCTGCTTACACACTTGCATGTGCCCCATCCTCACATGAAAAGACAGTCGCAGCTTTAGGGACTCCAAAGTTTAGTTGCTGTTTTGCTTTCATGTGAGTTCTCTGACTCCCCCCACCTCTTAAAATGGTTCTTGAATAGTGTAAATACATCCACTGGGCTCAGGAACAGCAGCTCAGCAAAAGCTCCTTGTGTTCACCGGGTTGGAGCACACAGATGGTTATTTCAGCTTCTGTGATACTGTCAGGAAGGGAGAGCAGGACTGTACCTTGGTATGGTCCTTACCCTCACAGACCTCTAGCAGACACAGACACATATTTATGAATTGCACCTACCCAGCTTGCCTGGGGCCAGCAGCACAGAGAAGTTCTGGCCTGAGTTTTCTCAAACTCACATCCAGACTGATCCTGAACAACTCAGGGTGAAGTAGCAATGTTATTAATGTGACTAATGTTACCACGTACAACAGCTAAAGCTCAGCCTCCCTTCACAGCACTTGGTGAAATGTGCACAGACCTGCTGAGCAGTTCAAGGGATAACCAGGATGTTGAGGCTCTTCTGGAGATGACAACTTTTTTGTACTTGCAGCAAACAAGTTTCAGACACCAGATGCCTGTCACAAGTGATGCCAAAGCTCTGCAAGCCAACAGGACATGAAGCGTGCTGCAGAACAGGAGCAGCTATTCAAGAGCTTATTGCAGAGGAAGCAGGGGGGTCTGCAGTCCTTACAGTTGTCACCCCCACCTTTTCCAAAGCCAATAGCTGCAAGGGCTGCTGACTTCGCTGTACCTGAGAGCAGGTTTGCTCACGCTGCTTATCCTTCACATAGCAAAGAACCACAGAGAGCACAGACATCTGCAGCTCTGTGCAGTCGTCCAACCTTCTAACAGGTCTTCCTCCTCTTACTTCCTGCATGGCAAAGTCCCATAGCACCACCAAAGGCAGAACTGATGAAACAAAGCAGCTTGTGATAAACACATGGAAAGAGGCTGAACACTGGAGGCCACCCTGCTCTGTGCTGGGGAGCACAAAGGGATGCAGTGAAAACAGCATCAAAATTCAGAGGAAACGGCCTTGGAGATCCCTCAGGTTTAAAACCTGCCAAGGTTCAGTGCCTCCGAGACTCTGCTGGTTACAGTGCACCCACACACTTAAGCTCAGCCCATCTACATGGAGCCCTCTGATGAATGCCCACGCTCACAAGTTGCAGACCTTACAGTTAGATAAAGAATAATAAGAATGCCACCAACTTTGCTGTTTTATGTGTACAAATATGCTATGATTACCTCCTTCCATGTGATCTATGTCACAAAGCAGCAAAGGAGAATTTCAGGTCACATAAAAGGAAGTATTTGTAGAATAGGTTTTTTCCTTCTTAGGAAAATTAAGGCTCACATTACAAGATTAATAAACTTATATCAATCCCAAAAGAAACTTCAAAATTCCTTTTCTCTTACAAAATGGATTTTATATGACCAAATTTAGAAAACAGCCATTATTAAAAGCAGAATGCAATTTATTGTTCTTCATATTTTCCCCATATGCTTGGGAGCTGCTATTACTGAAAGCAGAATGCTAAGACTGCTCCTCTATTTCCAGCTTACGTACAAAAGGTAATTTGTAAGATTTAATTCACCAACTCTGGTCATTATTCATTTACGATTTACGCAGAGTTTTGTTATTTCAACTTTTTTTCGGGGGGGGGGGGGGGAGGGTTTACTGGAAAGGAGAATATGTCCCTGTTTCATTTTCCTTTTGCTCATCTTCTCTGTCCCACTCTCGAGCCCACTAGCAGTACCTGAAATGCCAGTGATGATGTTTTCTGCCACAGACACTACAACGAAGCCAACTTCTGCCAATCACTGGGCTTTGCTGAGGAGGGGATTTCTGTTGAATTACACAAATTCCCCAAAACATCATCACCAGGCTAATGTGAAATGGACTGCTGCACATTATTTAATTTCAATTGACTGTATTCTGTGGCTATCTGGGTGTTTTCCTTTAGCATGGCTGAATGACCTCATCATGAGTCAATCACCACGTCTCCCAGGCGCCCCAACACAGACCACACTGTGTGAACAGCTGACAGTAAAACCCATAACACTACAAGGGCAGGGCAGGATTCAGGACTGCCACCCCCAGTGCCCCCAGCTCAGCTCTCCCTGCTGCCCAACACCACCAACTGCAGTGCACTGCAGAATCCCAACTGCAGTTAAAAAGCTGAGTGAACAGCAATTGGTGAGAAACCAGTATTTAGGAATGGTCCACAATCCAAAAAGCTTGGGAGGCACGAGTGTAATTAGTAAGGTGCAGGCATGTGTGCAGGCTTCTCTAGTCTATAGTTATTTCTATCAGCAGCATGAAAATCATCTGTCCAACATATCAGAGCATCACTGGTTCCAAGCCTGCTGAAGACACACGTGAAGAAGTGGCTATTTGTACAAAATGAGCATATTGTGGAGTAATTATTGGCACTGGAAAAACCTTGCAATTAGAAACAAGTGGGCGTCCTTTGTTTGTAAACAAATTGTAGTTTGGTCCATCAGAGATGCTCCTTTAAGAACAAATTACAGCAGATGCTGCTTGTGTTTCCAGAGATTGAAAGGCCCCACCTGAATAAGCTACAAGAGGGTCACAATTGTATTTAACCCAGGACTTTCCTAGACAGGAATCCTGCTGGCAGGGGCTGCAGCCACATTTGCTGGGCGGGGTAACCAGAGGGTTGCTCATCCATCACACAGTCAAAAGTAGTGATGGAGGGAGTCCACTCTCATGACAAAAATCCCTGCTCTAAGAAATCCCAAACTGGCAAAAAGCATTTTCACATTACATGTGTGTGTGTGTATGCACAAACTTAACAAACATCAGAAAGCAAACTGGAACATTTTACTTACATCTCGTGTGAAAGGTTTCCTAGCTTGGGTTCTTTTATGGTGGGAAGGTTCAGAGTCACTATTTTCGTTTGTTTAAAAAGAGTCTGGGCTGACAAGATAGCAGGTTTTCAGACTGATGTTTACCCTTGGTGCAAAGGTCAACATCCTTTTTGGATCCTGTTCTATTTTTTGTTATGTTTTGTTTGGTAGCCATTAAGGGTTTGGAGTTTTCTTTTTTGTTGATGTTGTTTTTGTTTGGTATTAAGACAGAGGCTACTTTTTTTTTTTAAACAAAAGGAGGAAATGGGAAAAGTAGATTAAAGCACAGTATGAACTCCACCACAAACACAGTACGAACACCACCACCTGCTGTCCAAAGCAGGATGATAGATCACTGGCACAGACTGAACAGAAAATTCAGAAAGCTTACTGTAAGCAGCCTGAACTTGGATAGATGGTAAAACAATTACTGTAGAGCAGCTGATAATTCACAGCAACGATCAGATTAGTTATGACCAAAAGCAAGGTTAACTTGCTTTGTCCAAAGCTATAGCTGGCAGCCATAGAGTTCTGAAATTCGGTCTTCTGAACAACAAAACTGCTTCATGTTGCCATCTGCAAGCCAGCTTGAGTCAAAAGTTAAGATGAATCTGAACAGGTCTGTGTGCTACATCTCTAAGCTCTACTTGGTGAATGATAATTTTGAACCAGTTAAAAACAAATTCACAATTTCATCCAAAATACCTTCCTCATTTTTAAAGACAAAAAGACTGGCATTCAGTCTCCTTTGTGCAGAATCCTCTTCAATTGCTTCTCAATGGTGGAGATATGGATCATTTAAATGGCAGTACAGGAACGGCCACTTTTAAGTCACTTGTCTAAAAAGACAGCTCCCTTTCACAGGCACACCTCTACACAGCACAGTTACTAACGTTTTTGTGAAGGCTTTAAAAGACGTATTTCCTTGTTTTATTTAGCTATTTCTGAGGGAATGAGTGTTCAAAAACACCAGTATTAAGAAAAAGCCTCACCTTTGCTTAGGATCTTTCTTCAGCAAACCTGACAAGAGAGATTTTGCTTCAGGTGACAAAGTGCGTGGAAATCTAATCTCTTCCATAAGGATGAGTTCAAAGAGCTTTTCATGGTCCTGATTGTAGAAAGGGAGCCGGCCACACATCATTTCATACATCACAACTCCTAATCCCCACCAGTCCACTGCACGACCATAGTCGTTATCTTCCAGCACCTGCAGAAAGGTAAGGAGGCTTTAGAATACATTTCTATGTTGGGAATGAACACAGAACTCAAGAGGCAAAATTTACACCAGCAAATTCATGTTCTCGTGTTACAGAGCTGAATCTATTAGCACAGAGTGTTTTCAGAAGATCCTCCTTGAAAACAAAGGTCAAGAGACAAAAGAGCACTGTAGATGAGCAAGGTGGGGAAGAGAAGAAAGTGTGCATGTTATGGCAATGTTCTCTTCCTTCTTCAACCCTCCCCCCTCTCACTGCATCGATGGTAAGCAGAACCTTTGAAAGCCCAAAGGCTGAGGACAGTTCTCACATTACAGAGCCAGCTGCTGAATTTTCACTTATTCATCACAAACTGTTCCAAATGGGATCTTATATATATATATATATATATAAGATATATATATATATATATATATATTTTTTTTAATGAGCTCCTATTTGGAACAGTATATATATATACTGTTTTATTTATATATATATATATATATATATATATATATATATGAATATAAAATCAAGGAGCCGTTTTGGGAAGAGGAAAAAAGCCCGCTGGTCTGTTACTTCAGAAGCAACAAACTGAAAATCAAACTGATCATCACAATCATCTCTGTATTAACCTGCTCCTACTCAAAGGGCTACTCTGCACATCACAAAAGACCACCCACACACACCAAATGACTAATCCACATTCAGCCCTAAGAGCCAGAACTCCCCTCCTAACACTTGACCAACTGCAAGGCTGTAAAATGGCAGCCAAAGTGAAATATTTCCCTTCCTCCCTCCAGTGGGACTTCCACACTGGCTCCAACACTGAAGGCCCTCATTTCAGCTTCTTCCATTTCTCACAGCAGAAGGGATTCAGCACATTCATTTTTCCCCTCCCCTGGGCATTTCTACCCAACAAATCCCTGATTAATGCAGGGCTTCGGGGCTCAGCAGTGCCCTTGCTCCACAGCAGTACTTTCACACTGCATTCCTCATCCTTTGCACCAACAGTTGCTGAGGAGATCAGCAACGTTTTGTGGCTCATGGAGTGGATGCTGGGAGCACTTCCCCAGACTTCGTGTCTCCAATATAGTCGTCTGTAGTTGACACCATCAGTCTCATATTCCAGACCCTGTCCTCAGGTTTTACTTGTCATCTTCAGTCTTTTCACAGGTCTGCACTGAACTGTGTACTGTCACCAAGAGTCAAAACCATTGCCAGGCCACCTCCATTCCCTCTCAGTGCACGGCGGCTGAGTGAGTTTTACATTGCTGAAGTACAGAATTCTCTGCATTCAAAACTAAAAGGGTGAAAGAGTCAGTTGAAGTTGGCAGCTTTCCCTTTAACAGAAGCAGGATCCGAACCTCCTGAAAACCTTCAGAAATTTTTGTGTGTGCGCAAAACTTAAATATTGAGACTCTCTGGAACAACTGTTTGAGCTGCGCCTCTCTTTATTCACTAATTATTCCCCTTAATTATCTGAACGAGGGAAAGGGCCTGCAGTAAAAATCAAAAGGCTGCCAGGTATTAGATTACCCCACGCTGGTCTATTTACAGCATCCCCTGCCGTATGATTCACACCAAACGACAGCTGGCTCTGCAGCTGCCCCATATCTGTATAAGGCCGACACAGCTGCCGGCCGGACAGGATTCCAGGAGCCAGCCTTCCCCAGGCACCGTGGCCCTTGTGTGACTGTGCAGCTCCTGCACAGAGTGCCCCACTTCCAATCAATGCTTCCTGCTCCCGCTGCCCTGCTTGAGTTTACCTAAAATAAATTTGTCCGGGGTCTCTGCTTGTGTATTTATAGGTTGCTGCAGGAGCTACGAGAGGAGGGGATCGAAAGCAAAACACCACGAACTCTTTGGCTGTAGTATGGGCAGTGCTACAGGTGCTTTCAAAAGGCACAGAGCAATTCAAACATCACTGTAGTGAGGATACTACAAATGCATTGTAGTGCAGGTTGCTAACTATGAGCCTTTCCCCTCCTCCATTAATTCCAAACGGAATATAAAATGCTAATTTCTTCAAAGTGCTTTATCATGAATGTGAACACATAAATGCTCATACTTGTAATTGCATAAAACAGAGTAATGGTGCAAGTATTAAAAATACACCTTAATGCAAAAGGTGTTACACGTACCCATGATTTACTGCAACGTGCAGGACAGCAGTGAAATAACAAGGTCATTTCACTTAAAGGATGATCAATCCCTAACAAGCAGCTCTAGACTGCTGTGAGATGGAATGTGAAAGAGAAGGCACAACAGCTGTAAACATCACAGTCATTGATATATCTGACACATCAAAGTTGACATGGTTCAGTCACTGTCATCCATGCACAAGATTCCAATATGAACCTAAAAACAACTATGCAGCAACTGTACAAACAGGCTGCTCACCAGATTCAAGTTACAGACACAGATAACGAGAACGAGGCCTCTGCTTTTAAGGATGTTTGACCTTAAATGCACAGAACATCACTCACACACAATTTCCAGAATTTTTTGCATGCTATCAACCAGATGACAAAAGCCTCCAGAGTTTAACACTCCAGCTCACAGACGGATTTGAAAGCAAAGGAGAGAGCTGGGTTAATCAGAAGGATTTGTCCTTCAGGGTTTTGGAAGAACCAACTTGTCATAAATATGAAAAATAACAGCAAACAGTATAACTGAAAAAATAACCACCTACACAGGGAACTGCCACGTGCCAAGTTAAGAAAAAACAAGTACTTTTTAATCACCTCACAAAATCCTTGATGAGAAACTGAAGTTCAGCCATTGATTTTAGGAGGAGAGCCACCAAATAAAAGCCATGTTTATGAACAAAAAATACTCTTTGTTGTGCTGCTAATTACTCCCTGCATCAGCGCATCTCAAATTGAGCTGCACGGGCCCCATTTAGAAATACTGAAGACTTCTAGTGATCCGTGGAGAGCTGGCTCCACCTCTTTGCTGCAAGCTACTTCGACAGGTGCCCACGTTCCTCATTATTACGAAGACTGCAGGCCCTTGAGAGCAGCTGGTAGTTAAAACAAAAATATGAGAGCGTACAACTGCCTCCACTGCCACCACCACGCAAGCTGCAAAAGCACTGATCAGCAGCGACATCAGCTCTCCACAGCAATATTCCTCCTCCACTTCGGTCTTTTGTGCTTTGTACCTCTGCGTACTTTCAACTCAAGGAAGGTTTGCAATGCACACCTCGGAGAAAGAATACATCCTGGGTGTGCCTGCAATACCTAATCTGCTGGCAGCCCAAGACTTGCTCCTGCCTGCGCTCTGAGCTGGATGGCAGCCGTAACGCCATAGGTAAATGGCAAAGTGCAGGCAATGAGCCCTTCTGTGAGGCATGGGGCATGAGCTCAGGCACTGTGCCCTGCTAATACAGCAACTGCTTCCAGACAGGTTAGAGCGTAGGCAGAGAAAACCAGCATCTGCCTGCAAAATACCACGTATACATCTTCTCTATCACACAATTTCGCTTTTGATCTGCCCTTCACTAACTCACTGCTCTAACAGCACCTGTGTTGCACAACGTCCCAAAGAACTATTTCCAGGATGAATATTACAACCTTGGATTTGGATTTTATGCTTTGCAAAAACACTTTTTGTAGAAAAAACAGCCCCCAAAATGTATGCCTGGGGATTCTAGTTCCCTGCTTGGGCTTCCCTGCTTGGGAACAGATGTTTACAAGGGTGGATAGTGATAGGACAAGGAGGAATGGTCTTAAACTGAGATGGGGGAGGTTTAGGTTAGACATTAGGAGGAAGTTTTTCACACAGAGGGTGGTGAGGCACTGGAACAGGTTGCCCAAGGAGGCTGTGGATGCCCCATCCCTGGAGGCATTCAAGGCCAGGTGGATGTGGCTCTGGGCAGCCTGGTCTGCTGGTTGGCGACCTGCACACAGCAGGGGGATTGAAACTACATGATCACTGTGGTCCTTTTCAACTCAGGCCTTTCTATGATTCTGATTGGGGGGTTGGACTCGATGATCTCTGGAGGTCCCTTCCAACCCCTACAATTCTGTGATTCTGTGATGAAGCAGTTAGCATTTTTAACATACACAGTGCTGAACACTGAAAAAAGAGCTTGCTCCTTTGTACAAGTTTTTGTGCTGTTTTGTTTAAATTAGACTTCTGACACAAGAAGCAAGCACTCCTCTGTTAAAATGTAAATATTCCCTAGAGCAACAGGAAAATGCTACCACATCTGGAAATTATCACACATCTTCATTCTGGTATGCCCCAGAATGATGAATAAAAGATTTGGAGTGTGTGTTATGTGACAGTAGTGCTGTATGAACACAATAACAACAGGAGTTATTACGGATTGGTAAAGCTGTCATGGATGGCATTTAAGAATATGATTTTGTAGAAAAGCCAATGTAAACAGACCTCTGGTGCAAGATACTCTGGAGTGCCACAGAAAGTCTTCATTGTTGCTCCATCTTTTATGCCTTCTTTACATAGTCCAAAGTCTGTAATTTTTATGTGTCCATCTTTATCCAGCATAAGATTTTCCAGCTGAGAAGAAAACCCAAAGGAAACACATCAGATATAACATACACTGCTCCTGAGCAAGTCAATAAAAACCATTTCTGCAGATTGATTACAGTTTTGAAACACGTTTTCACTGGAGTCTGAATTACAGTAGCTGCCAAAGCACGTGTGATGTAAATATGCATTTATATCACTTTCCCTAATCCTTTAGGGAGCATTAGGTGACTCATTTGCAGTCTTTGGGTAACCAGTCATATATACAAAAAGATACAGAATATAAACATATCTGTGCTTCCAAAATATTATCACCAACAGAACACCAGATTCTTTTAAAAATAACGCATTGTTACTTCTCACATGACTTCATCCCTGCTTTTATTCTTAAGTGACTGTATAAAATACTCTGCACTACTAAAGAGTAGTAAATGAATGAAAGTAAATGAGTGTAAGTTTAAGGAACCGTTTGTCAGATACCCTTGATATGGGAATCGTTCTGTACATCTGCTCATTCTAGTTTGCACTACCAATTTCGAACAAGGCCATCCAGATTTCAAGACAGAGCTTCAACTATGTATGAAACAAAGTGCAATTTCAAAGGAATCACAGTGATATGGGATACAGAATTCCAGCAGGAATCCCTAAAAGAACTTTGAAGTAGCCTGCAAATATTAGCTTGTGTGCTCCCAGTAGCATCACCTCATTCTCTCCTGAAAACACTTCTCAGAAAACCAGTTTTACTGTTGCAATACCCTTGAGAACTTCCCTAGTTTGTTTTCCCTGAGATTTCCTACTCGGTGCTTTTCCCTCTCTGCTCCCCAAAAATAAGCCATTTGAACTTTATGCAATTTTCTCTCTGCAAGAAGGTACTATGAAGATAGTGATGCACAGCAGACTGAAAGGAAGAACAACATCCACACAAGTGTGAATTTGCATGTATCTGATAAGACCTGGCATGAAGAGTCCAGAATTGTATTTCATCACACATGAAGCCAGAAAGGTTTCTTTTGGAACAAGCAGTCAGGTGAGAACACAACCCACGATGCTCAAACGCTCTTTGTATTCTCCAAAACACTGCCAGAGCCCTGATAAATGCATTAGACAAGCTCTAATGCTACAAAGGTGTTTAGACACCCTATAAAGTCAAACCCGACAGCTGCAATAACAGTTATGTTAAACTTCAGTGAGAAAAGGCTTTCTTACAGTGAAGGCTCACTTACTTCTGTGACTAAGAAACCAAAAGCCCAAATCCAAAAAGCCTCTGAAATTGTTTTTCTCCGTACCTTCAAATCTCTGTAGACCACATTCTTCTCTGAATGCAGGTAATCCAGCGCTGAAACAATCTCAGCTCCGTAAAAACGCGCCCGGTCTTCAGAAAATACACGCTCTCTCGACAGATGGAAAAACAACTACAAGACCAACAGTGTCTCACGTTTAGATTGTGAACGTTTCTGTGTTACGTCTAACACCTCGCTGGCCATCCTGCACCTGATGTTACCTAAGAGGAAACCCCTTCCCATCCGCACCCAGTTGAGTTCCCACGTGTTTTAAAAACCATCATAAACAATGCATTATAACTCATGTTCACGGATGTATGCTGATAACTAGTTTGTGAGCTACACTTTCTTGTGTACAGAAAATAAAACCTTCTAATCAAATTACAATTACATATTAAAACTATCTTATGGCTCAGTTTAGAGAAATGTTGGTATTTCATCTTTTCCTTCTTAACTAACAGCATTTTGCTGCACTTCAAATTCTCTCCATAGTGATGTGCTCGTAATATTCATCTAGAAGTATTAAAACCTACCTGAAAAGCAAACAGAAAGCAAGTTGCTTTTCTGAATAACTAACTGTCAGATTAAAGGATGTTGTTGTCATGTGTAAAATACATACCTACACCCCAACCTGCACTTACTGAAAGTGAAGAAATACGAGTCTTAATTCTTAACATTAGTTAAAACTGCAGACAGCTCTGTTTAGCTGGGACAATTTGGATTAACTAGAAATGCAAACGCATTTATTATTTGGATAATATAGAAATGCAAACACAGACCTTAGCTGAACAATGCCAAGCACGATTAATACTAGTACAGGAATATCCTACAATACCAAATATTGTTACATTTCCCTTACCTCCCCTCCGTTAGCATACTCCATAACAAAACACAAGCGATCGTGTGTCTGAAAGGAATACTTTAAAGCCTGAAACAGATTTAAACAAAAACTCAGGTGATCACACAGACAGTTATAAAAAGCGTGCTGAATAAGTTTTCAGAATCACAGACAGACAAAAGGTAAGATTTCAGTGGACTTTTTGTCCTTGACTCTCATATAATACTCGCAGTTTCTCATTTGAGCTGAGTGCTGATCCACTGCCAACTTATTTTATTAAATATATTTAATGCAACATTACAAAAAAAAAATCCCTTGCAGAAGCTACTGGTAATGCTATAATGTTGTGAGAAGCCCTAACCCATTACAATGGCACAAAATGCACTGGCAGTGGCACTGAAATATCCTTCACAGGCCACAAGCTCCCAGTTTGATCTCTCAGACAGTGGGCCACAGCCAAATCCAAGAGCACAAAGTTTTGCCACGCTGGCTGCAAGCCCACCAGTGTGAAACAAGTGCACTTACAGACACCAGCCCCCTGGTCTCTGCCCTGCTCACTGCAACTGCTCTCTGTTGACAGCCTGCCAGGGGATTGAGCAATGCTATCAATATGCACTTGTGAGCAATTTGCAAAAACAGATCAGACAGAGGGTGTGATGGAGTGTCACAAGGTGCCTTTGCACAGTTGTGTCATGGGTACTCCTGCAGCAAGAGTAACACCAACTTGTTTGCCACGGTCTTATGTTTCTTGGTCACAACCTGCTCTCCTAGCTGACTTCAAGACAGCCCTTGTTTTGGACTTTAGGGTTTATGAAAGCAATGAGAAAATACCACGTGGTATCATCATCATCTTCATTATTAATGAAATCATTTTTATACCAGCAAAAGAAAGGGAGAATCAGGTTCTAGACATGTCAGCAAGCATGAACTGATTATACTCAATTCAGCTAATATTTACTTCCAGAGGTCACGCTTAAAAAGTTTAAATTCCAGTTAAACTCACGTGTATCTGGATGAAGGAAAACACCAGGATACTACACAGGTCTCTTAGAGGCCTGAAGTGGTTGGAAATGATTCAAAGCAAACTTGTAATGAATACTACAAAGTCTTGAATTAGAACTCAATCCAGAGAGACTGCTAGAGTTGTAAAGTGAGGCTACAGCTTCATTTAACAGTTAGCCAATCTAAATGGAAAGCAACAGATAAAGCATGGTCCTGCTCTCCCGTCTCACCCCCACGCTTCTGCTGGCACCACAACAGCTCTGACTGCACAGTGAGCTGTTTGTGGGAATTTGAAAAGGAAAGAAAAATTAAAGAGCTTTTCCCACTATGTAACCCTGAACTCATGTGTCACAAGGTCTGAGTCATCCTGGTCTCTGTCACAGAGGACAGCAAGCATTTGGAGGACAGGGAAAGCAAATACTTCTCTCAAGAGATACAGGTGAGCCATTACATGAAATCACATCCTGAGAATACAAAGTCTCTGATTTCAAGAGGCACTGAAGATCTGATCCACAAAACTCTAGAAAGGATTATAATTTATGCTTCCCAGAAATGAAACATACAAGAATATATACCTGCTCTAAAAACACAGATCACTGTGTAACCAACCAAAAATTAGGAAAGTCTCAGTTGTCACGATGTTAAGTTGCGATCAATAAAGGCACAAGTACTTACTGTTAGGAACGGATGCCGTGAGTTCTGTAGAACACGGTTTTCCGTCAGCGTGTGTGCTACTTCATCCTGAAACACAGGCAGAGGGAAATCACTGCAGCGATTCTGCAGATCAGGGGCTTTATTTCAAACACTACTGGAGCAATTATTACAAGTGCTCACAGTACCCTTGTTATGACTTTCCAGAAGGCTACAGCAAGAGTGAACCACACTCCCGACTTTCCCATCTACTCACCTTTGCTACAATAACTTCCTTCTTCAGAATTTTCATAGCATAATACCGTCCAGTTGCTTTTTCTTTAACTAAAATGACCTTTCCAAAAGTGCCTTTTCCCAGTAGCTTAAGGTATTCAAATTCATTCATGGTCTGTTAATGACATAGATAAATAAGAACTGAATTATATGAACTACCAATAAGTACATCATTCTCAGACTAAGATTTCTCATTCCCTGTAAGAACCCTATGTGCATGCATTAACACTTTTGCGTTGCTGAAAACAGATGTAGAAATGATTCTTCCATAGAGATCATAATCATAGAATCATAATCACAGAATGGTTTGGGTTGGAAGGGACCTTTAAGATCATCTAGTTCTACCTCCCTGCTTTAGGCAGGAACACCTCCCTCTAGAGCAGGTTGGTCAAAGCCCTCATCCAGCCTGACCTTGAATGCTTCCTGGGAGGGGGCATCCACAGCCTCTTTGGGCAACCTGTTCCAGTGTCTCACCACCCTCACAATGAAGAATTTCTTCCTAATATCTAGTCTAAATCTGCCCTCTTCCACTTTAAAGCCATTTCCCTTCCTCCTGTTGTTACATGCCTTTATAAAAAGTCACTCCCCAGCTTTCATGTTGGCCTGGTTCATGAGTACCAGTACACTTATGAAACATAATCAAACCAAGAAAAACCATAAACTGCCTGCTAACAGAAAACTCATTCACTACTTAGCATATTATCACTCTATAGACATTTCAATCGCTTTGTCAGCACTCAGAAAGATTTGTATCTGCTCGGTGAAGGATGCAGAAGGCTAATGGCAGCTACAATTCAGAGTGACACATAAATAGTCACCCACACCAGTCTAAAACCAAGAGCATGACACAAGGCTGGCAGACATACAGAGCAGCCTCTGGTGGATAGTTCATATTTTATCTTTAAAAATTTCATCAGTTCTGCCAAAATTGAAGCAAAATTATGAATGTAACGGGGGATGACAATAGTGAGACAAGGACACAAAGAAATGCTTTGGTATTATCCAGACGTGGCATTTGCACAGGAGAAGGTTAAATCAATTTTCAATTACAATTGCCAATGGGAATCCTTTGGAAAATGGAAACCCAAATAAGAGGCACAGATAGGGCAGAGACAAGGCTGAAGGAAGATGTCCAGAAGGACTCCAAAGGGCAGAGAATCTACACTGGCACATACTGTGCCATGCAAGCCCATTCAGTCATTACTCTACTTGATGCAAAAACCCAAGCTCTATGAACACTATGGACAGACATATCAGTGGCTCTCAGTAAACCCAGGGCCTTAACCCAGAGAAATCAAATCCTCTGGATCCACCCTAAATCTGCATACTGCAGATACTGGTGTATACTGCAGTAGCCTGCAACAACACAGCGCACAGAGTTCACACAGAGTCAAGGTACAGTGGAAGCTACAATTTCAGTTTCTGTTACCACAAGAAAATGGGCAAACTTCTTCTAGATCTAAGCTTGTCTTAGAAGTGAAGCATTATATCCAAGTTTAGAATGCTGACAAACCCAGTCAGCCTTTGATTGGTACCTCCTCATCTCTAACAGTTGCTTCATCCAGAAGCCACATCTACAAAAACTGCATAATTGTTACAGGAACAGATATGCCTTGATGGTTGCTTCTTGTCTACATTCAAGAAGACCTAAAATTTATGGTTATTCCTGCTGTGCTTGCTTACCACTTTGTGTTTTGGCTTTGTCATGGAAACTTCCATTTCTTCAGCACCTGAATTATCACTAGGAGAACCAGATCTAAAATCCATCATCTCTTCCTCCTGTTTCTTGAGGCTGTCTGCTACAGTTTGGATGGCTTTTGTCCATTCTTCCCTGGAAAAATACAAGCAGTGACATCTGTTACTTGCAACTCCAGATTACTGTTGGCCACAGCAAGGGTCTCCAAGGAATACAGAAGAATTAATGCTCTCAAACACACCAATGCAATGTACACTGAATCATGTGTTTTCAAGCACTATAAAAATACATTTTCAAGAGCACTTTCAGGCCATGTCTTCATCACTAGAAAATAAAAGGCAGCAGAAGTCCCAACACTCCATATCAACTTAAGACTCTTTAGCACACAAGACTTCTAATGCACTGTCAGTCACTGGGTCAAGATATGACCTAGTGAGATTCACATAACAAAAGCAGACTTGCCAAAACCAAGAAATAGAAGGATCCCATGCCACACAGCACAAGCAATTAAATACAGCTCTTCCATTCCTACACTGCATTGATACACGTATATCCAACTGCTGGGGGCACTATGCCACCTCTTCACACACATATCCCAAGTTTCAACAGCAGGGAATGTTCTAGGAAAAGGTTTAAGTTATTCTTCTCTTGGATAGATGGGTAACAGCAGCTCTTTTGTAAAAAGTTTAGCAGAGTGTCAGCAAAAAGAGTGACAGAGGCATGGTTACAAGAAAGTTCCCAGGGCCATTTCAGCAACTGCTGCTCTGCTACTGACCCCTTTAACACCTATGCAGACCATCTTCCCTGCACTGAACTTTACGAAATTTCATACCTTTGAAAACTACTCAAGTTAAAGTTTTTGGCATTCACCTCATTTCACTGCAAATGCACTGATCACAAAACATAACCCAGTGTTTATCAGGGTTCTGGGAAAACCTGTAAGGTGTACAGGGGCTGAAGAGACGTTTTGCGGACTACGTGAATTTACCATTTTTTATTGTGTCTTCTGCATCTTTAAGGAACAGGATGTTGTGGTCTACTTGGAATTTTGGGGGCACTGGCTAAACTCTTCTTCCTAGGACATCACAGGTAAACTACTCTCGTGACAACAGGAATATAAATAACTAGACAATGCTGAGCAACACCACGCATGATCAGCAATGTACAGGAGAAGCCATACCATCCTAAGCAATGTCACAATGTTTTTTCACTGGCTGTATGAAATAATATGATGAAATACCAGATTAAAAAAAAAAAAAAAATCATGCCTGACCATCTGAATTGCAATTTTTGTTGGATGAAAAAAGCAAAGTATTCCACACAGGGACCGAAGCCCATAGGAAAAGTACCTGACATAAGATTCTAATACAATCTGCACTGATTACATGTAAGATTCTTTATGGCCCATTCAGGTTTTTGGGGGGATTTTGCCTGACTAATACAGCATCCATTTCTACTTCACACATATAGGAGAAATCTAGGAAATCTTCCCTCATCTCCAAGAGGTAAGACAGCTGTACAGAATCACCAATTTGGGGATAAAGAAAAAAAAATTAAAAAATCACCTCTTCTATGTGATGTGTCTGCAAAATGCTCTTCAACAAATGCTATCCAGCCCTCTCTGGGGCAGTAAGGTAATGCTAAACATAGGAAGTTCTGGATGTTCTCCTACGCTCACAGCAGAGACTCCTTCACTAAAAATCACAAATGTAGTCCTTCATTTAAAAGTCATGTTTGTTATTCAGAACTGGCAGAGGGAAGCTAAAGGCTACCTCGGCTTCTGTTTCAGGATTTATTACTGACTCAGTTAAGATCGTGGCCTTCCTGAAGTCAATCTCTGATTTCTGGGATACCAGAATTTCACCTTCAGCTTTTACATCTCAAGTGTACACAACAGAGGTGACTAATGCCCAAGATCTGAAGCATCACTGAGCTGACTCCATTGGCTAGGAGCGAACAAAACAAGACTGAAATTTCCCCAAGTGGAAACTGTTATTCACTCACTTTAGGGTCAGTGACTGCAAAGCTACTAAACGAAACAAGGACCAGTTTATTTTTCTTTGCTTTAATTTGATTTCACTTTCTTCTGAATACTGTGATAGAATCAAAAGCGATAAACAAGAAGCGTCTTTAAATCACTACACATAAAGGCTACAGGACAAAAAAGCAAGGAACGTTAAAATCAGACACATACCAGTGTTATATCTAGGGAGGACCCTGGTTTTAAAATACTCCTTCCCCTAGGGCAATGATACTGGAATAATTTAAGTTCAGTTCCTGAAGAGCAAGTAAATATTTAAATACTCTGTAGTTGTAGAGTAGCTGTGCTGGAAGTCTCTTCTGTTAGGAGCTAAGAGATCAATTCTCTAATGATGAGAGCACAGGATGCATGCTCTTAGCTTTGTTTCCTAACAGCTGAAATAGAAATCTGCACCTGCAGCAGATAACTATCACCTTTATTATCTAATTTGCATAAAACATTAGCAATCAGCAGTGATACTACTAACATTTTTTCCTTTAAAAACAAGGAGTCTGAAAAGAAATTAAAAGGTCAGCATTGTGACACAACTCAACTTTGCTTGCATCTCTTTCACTCGTGTTCATCCTTCCTGAAACTCCCAGGTCAGAAACACTTCACATACCACATAGTTCCCAGTAAGAAATGAAGCCTAACCTTCCAGAAATAATTACCTGTGTGCGGGTACAGACATACACCTGGCTTTTTTGGATATCCAAACCAACATCATTTCAGTGACAGACAATATCCTCCTTAAAAGCCAACCCCTCTTCAAGGAACCTTCTGTGCTACAACACAAACTAAACCTGAGACGCTCAAAAATTGTTACTTTTCAGTCTAGATGTGCATCACCTGGTAAGTAAGAGCTTCAGGAAAGGACTTACTGCTAATGCTGAACACTCACATCTGCTTGTGCAAGTAGTTTTATGTATTAAATATGAATGAAACATACCGCTCCTCTGGAGTCTCCACATGAAATGTTCTTTCAATTACTGTGGTCCACTGGAGGCATCTAATGATAAATGTGTTTGGTTTAGGTCGTTCTGTCTTCATCAGCTGGCACTCTACCACAATCAAGGAAGAAAGAGTCATGGTACATAAGCAGGTTTAAATAATCATTTGTCTTTATTCTTATCTAGCAAACTGTTGCAATTAATCAGCCATTGAAATCTCTGTAAGTACTTCTTTAGGCAACTTGAAACAATTTACTGTGTTGATGAAACCAATAAATAGCTTGTGAGATAGTAATCTAAGCAGCACTGAGAACGAATTCTGCTTAGAAAGGCTCCATGTTTGCTCTGCCTGGAGAGGTAAGTAGAAATGCGTTGTGATGACACAGAAACCATTCAGACACAGATCCTACACTCCAAAGGTCATCCACCAACACATGGACAAAGTCAGCTGATAGCACAGCAATTACATCCACTGAAATTAAAGCCAAGCCTCTACGTTCCCACCCTCTGATGTTCCAGACACAAAATCCAGCCTTTGGCTTTCAAGGAGTTGCTGGAAAGTGTATTCAGTCATTTTTCATCGCTCTGATGGAGATTAGACTCTGGTACAAGGCATTTCAGCCCTCAAACATTAGATGGAACAACCCTCCAAACAGACCCCATTGCAACCAGCACGCAAAGAGCTGTGCTCAGCTGCATGGACTGTCATCCCTGTCAGCATCCAAACAGCACCTCGAACCTCTGAGGAAACGTGGCCACATTCAAAAATACCACATTCTTCATAAAAATGCCCCTTGAAGAGCTGAGCATGATTTATTTATTTTTAAGTAAAATAAACACATCTTCTGTTTTAGGCTTTGTAGGATATGATGAGTGCTTACCCTTCAAATTTGGGCACCTGATCAAGGGTACACAAACTATAAAGCAGCCAAAACCAAACCAAACCAGAAGAAGGTTGATTAAATGACAGCAGAAGCCAAGGCACTACAGTTTCCAGATTTATATTAAAATAAAATCTAGTGCTAATTAAAAAGTTCCTCTTCAAGCAAACTCAAAATAAAGTGAGTAGAAGGATAATGGGAGAAGTGTTCTTCCATTAACGATTCTTCCTAGCAGTTAATGAAACCACAAACTCACAAACTGTGATTTGGTCTTCAGGGCCTAAATCAACTTCCAAGTGAAAGGAAGGCACTGAAAAGGCAAGGAGAAATTTCTGCTTCCTGCCAGAGCTACAAACACATTCAGCTGTGCACAAGCTGAGGACAGGATATGGCCAGATTATTAATGTGGATTAACGGTCCACATTAGTAGGGATCCACCGGTATCGTTAGGCTAATTTTATTATTGTGAAAATTTAGAGTGCTCAGTTTTAAATTCAAGCTCTTAATTAGCACCCAGATAAAATATTTACCACCAGTGTTTTTGGGTGCTGTATTTTGGCAATATATTTCGTGCCTCATTTGCTACTGGAATTATAAGGTTTTCAATGAGTAACTTTGCATTTTTCATGACAAGAAAATCTAATTTTTCTTTAATAGCACGCTGAGGTTATACTGCATCCTACTAAAGTACAGCAATTAGATAAGAGAAAGTTTATTAATGAGTCATGAAAAGGTTTTAGTGTGATAAACAGCACTCCTTTATTCACCGAGATTAAAGGACTTCCACAAAACAACGTGGTCATGCTTCCAGAGTGCTGTATTCTGCCTTCCAGCACCTCCAGCATCCTCTGCAGAATGGCCACTAATGCTGAACACAACTGCAGGACCTGGCACAGCCCAGTAGGCCCTGTTCTGAGCAATTTAACTGCTCCAAGATCTGCCACCTTAACTAAGCTGCTCTTCTTTTTTTTGTTTGCTGTATCTCCTGTTTTTGCCCGACTGCTTTACACAACTAGATGAAGGCTGGGACTGTCCTCTATGAAACTGCACAATGCAGACACGACAGATACTGAATTTGGCTGAAGTCTTACAAAAGAAAACAAGGCTATTTCTAATCTTCTAGATTAGATTCTAGATTTGCAAATCCAAAACTCATACTGTACTTACCCACCAGTACAACATGATAAGGAAACAAACTGACAGGTGTTGCTTGCTTACTTTTTTATAACAGCCTTTAGATGCATATTCAGTGCCTCAGAATAAATACCTTGAATAAGTGGCATAGATACTTCGATTTAACCATGAGCTCTAAACTTTAACCATTTAATTTCAGCCCAATAACCCACAGAAGATGTCTGTCAAAGAAGGGGACCAAATAAATAGCACTGCTCTTCCCCCAAGTCAGCAATGTTCATCGATATCTGTTAAGCCTGCTGATCCAGCAATCTTTAATGCATACAGCAAGACGAATAATAGAGATTTGTCAGTTAATAACCACTATAATTCAAGTATGTCACACAGAAATGTTTTGTTTAGTGAACAATATGCTGTCTAATTACCCTGCTCAATCATAACAGCACATAAGAAAAAATGCAGAAGGCTTTATTTTTAACTTGCTTTACCAGTGTAAGGGCTGTACATGACAGGTTTCAAAAAATTTGTAGCTTCCACTTTGCTGCATATGGGAAGAACCAGCTCATGGATTTTATCACTCAAGTTGGGAAGCAGTGGGTTTTTTCCTACTTTTAGAACCAACTCTGTACTCTTTATTGTAGTTGGTAAGCACAAGAAGCACCAAAGTTGTCTCCTATTATCATGTACAGCAACAGGCACTGCTATAGAAGACCACAAATACAGACTCCACATAATATCAGGTCTGATTCATGGCACATCTGGGGTTCTGCTGTATAAAAACATCACATTTCATCTATGGGCTGAAGGTCATTTACTCACTTTGACGGCAGTTTTTCCTGTCAGACAGGACAGCATACATATCCTTCATTTGTAACAAATAAACAGCAGCCTGTTAAAAATGATTTAAATTGCTCTGAAGAACCTCTCGTTTCTTTCCTGGTGTTTGGTCTTTTAAAGTAAGTAGGACAGAGAAATTGTTCCTAACAGGAATAGACACCAAGGCATTCAAATGTAAATTACCATTTTGTGTTTGAAAGACACTTAGTATTATCCCAGTGACTTTCTAAAATGTCACAATATTTGCTTCACCAGCACTTAAGCTAAAAGGCAGATGACTTGCAATGAAAGTGTCAAACTCTGCTCCCTATATAATGACATCACACTTTAAACCAATAATGTCAGGCATCCTTCCCGTTCCTGGTTTGGTTTCTTTAAGGAAGGAGATGGGGAAAAAAAAATAAAAATAAAAAAGGCAAGCTGGAAAGTAACAAAGGTGAATAAGTAAGACTTTGAAAGTCAAAAAGGAATACTGCGTTGAGGTGCTTTTCTATTCTAGCATCACTGAGCAGATCCCCTCTGCCAAATAGCTCAGCATGGCCAAAGTCAGGAGGTGGGAGCCCTGAGTTAGAGACCTACATTTAAGTGGCTGGAATAGAAGCAGACTCAGAAAATGTGCCTACAGATCTGGCCATACTGTGCCCTGTGATAAATGCCTGACTGCAGATACCCAGTCCTCTCCCAAAAGGAGCACTCACTGTTGAGCAATTATGTTTTCAGCTGTGCAACAAAACCACTGCAGTCCACCCTCCTTTTGGACAGCCAGAGAAATAATCCCTTCTTCCTAAAAGGAACAGCCCTTCTCTCTCTGTGCAGTTTATCACAATACACTGCTCTTCTCAGCTATCCAGTTTTAAGAGCTTATAACCTAATGGGCAAACATACATGGTAATCTGAGATTACAATCAGTACGAAGGTACTTACCTAACAGATTTACAACATTCTATTGGTTATTTATCTGCAGGGTGTCTGGAGCATAACTATCTAGGTACCAGCATTTCTATTCCATCTATCTTAACACGGGCACAGGTATGACTTAGAAATCACAGTTAGTGCTCAAGTACCATCTTTCACAAGTTTGGAAAAAAAAAAAAAAAATCACCAGTAGGTAACATCCAGGTAAAATAAAGTACATATGCATATCATTCAACTTCAAACATACTCAGCTGTTTTAAATGAGAAGTAGAGGTTTACTTATTTATTTTTATATAAAGTGATTCCTTTTTTTTTTTTTTTTTTTTTTTTTTTACCATGTGGGCTTTTTAAACAAGTTTTCAAGGATTTCAAAATCCTTGTAGGTTGAAGGGAGAAGGCCTGAGGTAAAGAAGATTGTAAAGCACATAAAAAAATCCTGCAAAATTAAAGTACATTTTGCATTTATTGTTATTGCTTTCTCCATAACTGTTACTGGGAAAGATACAGTATTATTAGACAATGTTACTACCTTTCACTGTTTTCTCCCGATTTCAATATCTCTACTTTTCATGGATTGATAAAATATGAATTAATATGAATTTTACGTTTCTAATGAGAAGAGTCCCTTAGTTGTGGACAGAAAAACAGAAAAAATAACTTTTAGTTGCAAAGTTAAAGAAAGCCAACATTATTTTAGAGCAGAAAAGGGTAAAATTTTTAATCAGAAACATGGGACCCCTTCCAAAGAACAGACTGACAGGGACAGCCTGCCATCTCATTAAAAACAACAACAAAAAAAACCCTCTCTCTCTCTGATTAACAAAAAAAAAATTAAAAAAAAAAAAAATGAAGGCTATCATGATCAGGAGAAAAAAAAAGAAAAAGAAAAGTGAAAGGATCAATTTTTACAAAACGTTTAAGCTGAAGCCACCCCAGCTCCACTGGCACGAGCCTTCTGCAGGCATCCTCTGCAGTGCAGAGCCACTCTGGCCTGAGAATTCCTGCAGAGCTTGCTCCAATTGACTCACGTGAACTCGACAAGTTAACTCAAGTGAAAGCACAAGGCAAGCAGGTTCAAAGGGAAGAGTTGTGGTGCAAAATAAACCCAAGTAATGCAAGCATGGAGGGTACCTAGAAGGGAACCACACATCAGATGCTAACAACACTGCATGCCAGTGCCTATATGAAAAATTAAATCCTGGTGAAGCAACAGCTGCTTCAGCGAGATCCACAGCACAGTACTGACTCGTAGTGAGGAGCCCATCCCCATGAGCATCGAGGTCTTCCCGACCTGCTACTGGCTCTCCAGATAGGAGAACATGCTGCTAAGAACATCCTTCCACCCACTCCTCCCTGCAGTCCTTCTTCTGGGGTACCTCACTGTACAGGCATGTGTCTCATCTTTTTGACAATGCTCTGATACCATGGCAACAAACTTGTTTATATATAAATGCCAAGACTGACAAGCTCAATTTGCCAAAAAAAGCAACATATTTCTGTTGTAAAAATCAATTTAAGTTAACTCTTTCTGAAAGCAACTTGGACAAAGGGAAGGCAACAGACGTCCTTTTTTATTCCTTAGCAGTGATCTGCAGTAAATAATTACTGTAAGTAATGCAGTTAGCAGCAACAGAAGGGAAGCGTCCTGCAGAAAGTGCATTTGGTAAAAGCCTCTGGCTACAGACCAAGTGCTGAATTAATTTATGAATTCACAGCTTTCTGCCACTGTTTTTTTACCTTCTTGATCCATAAGTAAATACCCACCCAAAGGGGAAAGCGCCATGTCATTAGTGCAGTAAAAATTCTAAGACAACTCTCTCTAAAATGAGGCAAAATTCCTCTAAACTCTCCTGGCATCCTGCACTGGAGCACACCAGGCAACAGCAGCACGCCCGTTACTTTCCCTATCATCACTCCCAACAGGTATATTTGTCACTACCAGAGAAAACTAACATTTGCATTAATGCCTGGTGCTGCACAGCCAAAGGTGCTCCAAAAAAAACCTTCTCAAACATCTCAGCCTGAAAATTGTCAAGAAAAGAGTAAATGTGGCACTGAGGGACACGTTTTAGTGTGCATGGTGGGGATGGGTTGATGTTGGACTGGATGATCTTGGAGGTCATTTCCAACCTTAACAACTCTATGGTTCTATGACAAGATGAATCCCATGCATTCCTGTAACAAGAAGGAAAATGCCCTGTGCTTCTCTCTGCACAGCTCTGCTTCCAGTAGTAATCAGAAACACATTACTGCTAATAACAGGTGCCACAGTGATCTATTTTTAAGCAGTGAAATGAGACACAGGCAAGAGAGAGGAAAGATCAAGAACTGGAGAAAATAAAAGCTGGAAGTATGAAGAGAAAGGTTAAAAACAGGAGCAAGAGAAGGAAATGTTCCTCAGGTTCTTCTATCACATCCTGTGCCGTGGCACCTGAGCAAAGATGGAAAGGTTTGCAAAGGACAGAGTGCAGACGTTAGAAGATATTATTACTAGCAAACCTTTCTGTTGGCTCTAAAAAAAGAAATGTGGTTTTGTTTTCAAAAGGAAGAAAAAACAAGCGTGTTTTATTAAAACCAGAGCTTATTCCGTGTTATACTACCAGTCAAATAATTTCAATTGATATTAGTGCCCCTTGAATCTACATCTGGAGGCTGAAATGCTTTGGCTGTGCCTACTTGCCAAGTACCACACACTTGGTTAATACTTGCTGAATAACAGACAAACAAAACAGCAACAAGTAAACCTGTTTATTCTACAACCAGAGAACGAAAATCAGTAGAAAACTTCAAAACCCCTACAGCATCAAACCTACACAGTCATTACTGAGAAACATGGTGTTTGTTGTGTTTGTTTTTTTTTAAATCTAGATTAGATATATCAGTCTGGGCAGACTTGAACATTACTGATGCAGATTCCCAGGGCTATGACTGGGATTTCAGCCCCCAAACTGGATGAGAGAGCACCTAAAACCACTTACGAGCTACTGAGAAGTTATTTAAAGGCGATTCTCGTTGGTCAACATCTTGCGGTCGCTCCTTGTAGCCAATGAACGTGCCGTCATTCTTTAAAAGAAAATACCGAGGCCTCCATGTTTTGATGTATTCTCCTGCAAAAAACAAGTGGGAAAAGAAAGATATCATCAAAACACCCCACAATACTGATTCACCAATCTATATTATTTTTTTTAAGTATTGAAACTCAAACTCCTGACATAGCAGCAGCTTTAAGAACATTCAGTTCATTCTGGTACGAGCAGTGGAAAAATACAAGCACTGAGTCAGATATTTTTAGTGATGCTACCCATAAGAATGGGACTTCACAAAAGGTAAACAGCTCTGTTTTGTTCTTCTATCTATTCCTATTTCCATTCAAACTCTACAACATCTGCCTTAAATGCATTTTAAATTTTTAAAAAATCAGAGCAGATGTCCTATGTATTATTTTTGCTATTGTCATTTTTCATACTGACAAGTGGAGAAATTTTTTTCATTTACATTTTGCAGTGCAAGTATTTTAAACAACAATGGGTAATTTACTAATTAGTCAACTGCTTTATCAAACCAACAGTCATTTTTAGAACATAAAAAGATAATTCTCTGCTTACGTTACATAACATCACTCACTCCTCTCACAACATCTGAAGCATGAAACATGAGATGATATATCACAATACAAAAGGAGAAAACACTGGATGATGTACAGCCACCACAAACAAGAAAGTAAGCATCTCTTCTGAAATACACCCCACCTTTCATTTTAGAGAGGATCCCTTGACCGCATTGTGCTACTGCTCACTTGGTAACATTGAGCAGATACTAGTTGATGACTATCCCAGCCATGTTCTAAACCTTCAGCAGTTGAAGAAAAGTGCTGATTAAAACCTCAAGTGAGTTATCAGAGCTCCTCAAGTGGGCTTCAAGGATGGCAGTCTGGAGTTCCACCTACATCTGTTCTGGGAATCAGTGTGCATCAGTTCCCCCTGTGCTGCCTGCCCATGCTATTCCCAGATCTGTAGGTAACATTTCTACACAGCTGAATCACAAAAGCCTCACTCCAGGTGCTACTCAACCCACAGTACAGGCCACATTTCACCTCTGCCCATCCCTACCAACAACTGATTTAGAAGAGAGAAAACAAACCAAAGCTGTCACTGCAAACCACCCACAGCTGGGCAGCAGCTGCAGCCTTCTCCCTGCAGTAAGGTTTTATGTTTGTCTGTTTCATCAACAGCAGGGAGAGGATGAGGGAGCAGATCAGACACCAAGCATCGCTCAGGTGAGCAGCAGCAGGTCTGAGCACCTCCCTAGCACCCACTGCCTGCTGTTTCACCTGCCGGTAAGCAATTCTAGCAGCAGCCAAGAGCAGGGAGAAGAAAGGGCTCCTTAAATTTACTGGCTACAGCAACCTGCTATTCTCCCTGGCGCCACTTGCATCCTGACTGTTGCTTTCAAGTTTTTAGCCCTTGATTAGGCCTTTAACTTTCTATTCTAAAGCAAGAAACAAAAATTTACTGAGTTGCCCTTCAAAAAATATCTGTTTGCACTGATCCAACAGCTCAGTCAAAACTGATGAGAGTAAAAGAAACGGACACAAACCTATGCAGTATTTCTTTTAAAGACATCAGTTGCAGCTGCAAGTATTATAGTGACCTAGAAGAGCTTTACAAAAATGTCTGTGTCACTACAGGAATTTCAGAAGGACTCACCTAGAGCACTGTCCTGGTGTTTATAGGCAAGGCAGTAAATGTTGGAGCTTTTGTTGTCACCTTCTTGATTTTGACCTTAATTAAAAGCTGAGAACTTTCTGGGGTCAGTAGGAGATTATGCAGCCTTTCACATTTAAATTATCAATCCAACTCAGCCCAGATCAGTGAGATTACTCCAATCTCATTACTATTACACCCCAGATGGGACTACAGGAATAAGAAAACAGAATGCGCTTGGCCCAGTGCCTCCGGAGAGCTCTGCCAGGTAAGCGGGTTGGGCAGGCAGCCGTCGGGACTCTGCGACATACCTTCCACATTGGTGTTTTCTTCTCTTGACCTAAGCAAACCCAGAAGAGCTAGGCCTTCCTTCTCCATCACATGCCTACGCTTATGACTAAATCCACACTGGATGGTATGTTAAAAAAACCAAACAAAGAAAAAAAAAACTAACAACCAACTACATGAGGGGCAAGTCAGAGAGTGTTAGAGTCTTGCCTGCTGTACATTACGCATCTTCCCAGTCTGTATTTACAGGAGACATGAACTTTTTTTTTTTTAAAAGATATTCTGAAAATAATACCTGGTTATTTTCAGTGAAATATGCATATTTTTACACCAAATCACACTCTACTTTCACAAGAGTCTCCTCCTCTCCCTTATCCTATTTTATGTTTTATTAGAGGCTTAAGTTTGGCTCTAATACTTTCTTACAGCTTTATTCCACTGATCTGTTTCTGTTAGAAATACATCACCTAACAGGATTAATCA
Source organism: Tympanuchus pallidicinctus (assembly GCF_026119805.1). NCBI lineage: Eukaryota > Metazoa > Chordata > Aves > Galliformes > Phasianidae > Tympanuchus > Tympanuchus pallidicinctus. The sequence continues at coordinate 50,798,021 of NW_026294747.1, forward strand.
CATAGTCCTTATCGTGGTGTATTCCATATATTCCACACACACCATCATCCTCCACACTCTCTCTTTCTGCCCCATCCCTGGAGGTGCCCAACGCCAGGCTGGATGGGGCCCTGGGCAGCGTCATCTGATGGGAGGCAACCAGCCCATAGCTGAGGGATGGAACGGGGTGGGCTCTTAAGGTCCCTTCCAGCCCAAACCATTCTGTGACTCCACTGCTGTACAAGTCTATCATTTACCTTTCACTGGAAACGAAAGACCAAGCAGTCCATTAGCATTTCACAAGAACCACTCCTCTTGGACCTTCGTTCACTTATTGCTTTAGCTGGTTCAGGTTCCTCATCTAACTTTTAAACTTGTAAATAAGTAAATAAACTGCTTTTTCCATGTCTGGAACTTAATGAATGCTGCAACATGGCAAGCTTACACATTATTGATTATTGCTCTTGCCAAGGACAGTACGAGGCACACTGCAGCATCTGCAGTGTACATTTTATTATGTAACAAGCTCTGAGGTTACACTCCTGCACCTTGCAGCAGCATGCCAGTGCCTTCTTTGTGACATCCCAATCAGTTTACTTGTTAATCTGATCTTATAGACAAGTTGGAACTAACTCTCATTCTTCTGTTCTGAAATTCAGATCACCAAGAAAGTCATCAACAAAACATACAAAGTGAATATTCTTAAGAAACAATTTTACATCCTTTTTAGTAACTAAATCAGCAGAAACACTACAAACTTTCTACAACCTGACCAAAAAACACCTTTTCCTTCCTCATTAAGCCGCCGTGCCTGAAGAGCGAACTGAACTGTTTCGATTTTTGTCCTGTGATTTTTGTTCCTGTTGCGGTTTTAAGAATAATAAAAGCAAGAAGTTGCTTGAAGTCACTCATGGTATTAGCTATGTTGTTTCTCTAGAAGAAACAGACAGAGTAAGCACAAGCATGTGTGGCAGATTCTATTAGACAACACTTAATAATAATAATAATGATCCACCATGGAAAAGTGAACAATTTACAAAGCAAAACATTTTTTCCTCTGTGATTCATTGCTTGTGTAATGCCCTGGCAGAGCCTTCTTTGTTTTCAGTAACAGAATGCTAACACTGCAGAGACAGAAAAGCAAAAGCATGAGTTGTAAATCCTACATATAAAATCCTGGAATCAAACAGACTCCTCTATAACACGCCGGCTTTATTATTTAAAACCTTTATGTGTCGTTCTGTTTACTCAAAGCAATTTTCAAGTTGCAAAGATTCCCAAACTGTACATATCTGCAAATACACACCAAGACCGTTATAGACTGATTTCACTTTATTGCTTTGTGTCTGCCCCCACACACTGCATATTAAAATACTTAATACACGCTCAGAATGTAAATCCACCTCATGCCAAAGAAGCTTTTCCCAGTCACACGTACTGCAGAGCAAACTTACGCCTGAATATTTTGGAAAGTCAAACACAAAACTCCTCTGGTTCATGAAAAGTTAATTCTGCTGAGGATTTACAATAATGCAGGGTTAGGTTATTTTCCTCTGCTCTCCCCAACAGTATCTCACCGAATCTGGAGCTGTCTACCACTGATAGAGTGTCTAACATCAGAAACAGCTGCCACTCCCTGGGAAGCTTACGGGGTAAGTGGAGAATAATGAGCAGCAAGCACCAGCAGAACAAAAGAAAATCCATCTTTATTTACCAACTGCTGCATGCTTGTTGCTGCATCAAGCTCATTCAAAGCCAACGCCACACCCTTTAATTCGGAACAGACTATACTTAAGGAATCGTTGCTTATTTTTTTAATCAACTCATACATACCAACGGTTTAAAAAAATCATTAGGTTAAGCAAGTCAGCATCCAACGATACCCTTGATATTTACAGAAGTCCTGGACCTGCTGTTAACTTTCTTATGCCCCAAAGTAACCAGAACAAGCCCAGCAACACCGAGCAACAACGACGTCTCAGTTATATTAAGCACGCTCTATCGGCTACTGCGAATCTATGGATAAATTATGCATTCTATATTCTGCTTTGAGCACCAAAAGCGGCATCGTTAATTACAATTAAAGGTAACACTCAAAATACAAGGGCTTTAAGTTATGCAAGCCTCTGGTCCGTTCCCACACGATCTGAACGCGTTGCATTCCTTGATCGCGCAGCACACAGCCAGCCGAGCGAGACACGAGGGCTGTGCCAAGCGCGGCGCTCATGTGCCACTGGTCAGAGACAGACTGAGTCAGTTCTAAAACTTCAATGGCAGCGGAGAGTGCTCTGCACCCTGTCTGCCTAATAAGGCTTCCCTGACGCAGATGCCAGCTTCCCTCAAGACGCGAAGCTTTCAGGAGCTGCCATCTCATGCACGCTGGCATGTCTGGAAAGAGGAAGGTGGATTTACAGTTAGTTTCTGCTGCTTGAGCAAATCAGTGTCCGCTCACTGGCAAACCTGCTGAAATCAAAACAGATTTCAAAAAGAAAGCAGGGGCTCGAATTTCTCCTTTGCATTTCTAAAGCGCTCAGAAGCACACCCTTCCCACCGATTCTGGATCGTAAATACTTGATACAAAACAATTAAGCAGGGCGAGAGCGACCCAAATGAAAAATCTGAATTCACTTTTTATTTTTCAAATAGCTGCGCAGCCATCCATTGGGCTGCTGCAGCACTCTTCCTCCCCCCCGCCTCCACAAACTGTCAAAACAAGGTTTCAAAACAGCGCCAGGTTTGAGGTAGCTTTTTTAGGAAAGAAGAAAAAAAACAACAGGGCACTCTAATGTCTTTCCCAACACGCTCGCGGAGAGAGGAGGACCTCTGCTCTGTCTGCCTATTCAGAGGAGTACAGAAGGGGGCCAGTTCTTTGATTATTTTTTTTTTCTTGGTCACTCTGGATGAGTTCTCAGTCCTCGCCTCCAGCGTACAGCTGCGGCCGCGTCGCCCGTGCCCTGCATCTCAATGAGGCGGCTCAGACTGCAGCCCCGGGTGCTCCCCAATGGGGAGGTCAAGCCTGAGTCAGCAGCCCGTCTGCAGCCGCCCCGGCGGGGACCCCGCCGGCACAAGGAGCTAATTCAGGGCACCGCAAATCCGCTCCCCGCTTTATGCCGAGCCGCTCCGCGTGCAGCTGGATGGCAGCGCAGTGCGGGCGACGGGACAATGATTGACGTTGTTGCCAACAGGTTAAGAAGAAATGCCTCCTCCTCCTGAGCGGCTCCGGCTATTCTGAAGCGGCGGCTGTTTCTCACGCTCGCACAAAGCTACGATATATGGCACCTGCTTCATTATCATCTCTTCGGGGAATTTGGGGAGGGAGGGGAGGAAGAGGGAGGCTGGAGGTGGGGCAAAGGGGAGCGATTCAATGTTCAGCCTGACAAAGGGGAGATCTTCGCACCGCACTTGGCGCCAGCGCCTTCAAAGCCAGCACGCTGCAGTTGCTCTTCACCTGGCATCTCACATCTGTAAATTAACTTTGGAAAACAACAAATAACGCCGACCTCTCGCTTCCGTCAATGCTATACGTGAGCTGGGTAGGAAAATACACGTGTGTGCCTCAGTCTGTAGTTACACAACAGCTCCGAATTAAAACCCTTAATGAAAGCAAGGAATGGATGCTCTGATTAACGAAGCCAGGCCATGGGAGCGATCAAAAGTCAGATTGTGGAGTAACAAAATCAGGCTGTCACCCAATGCTTTGCTCATGGACAACTGCCACGTTCCAATTTTATCTCTTTCAAAGGGTCTGAGATCACCACCACCACCACCGATGACATCTTATTCATAAAACCACTGTATTCCAACTGTAGGGTTATGTAAAACTCAAACATGGAGGGGTTGGGTTTTTTTTGGCTTTTTTTTTGTGCTGAATTTCAGTTTAGAAGGTCAAAAATGTTGGCATATTGCTTACAGCAATCAATTTAAGCAATACCAGATATTCCCAGAGGAATGAAAGAGAATTAATCAGCACGTAAAAAAAACTCCTTACTCCTACCTTTGGCACAGCTTAGTCAGGCTAGTCCTAACCTACAGCTGTCTCCAGTGGGAGAAGATGTAAATGAAGTTTCATTAAAAACAGCAGTTTTAAGGACTTGCTACATAAATTACTGGAAGTTAGGAAGCGATTTCTTCAACCGTGCTGAAAACCTAAGAGTGAATTTCATCTCTGTTACCTTGCGGTGGGAGCAAAAGGACTTAAAGCTACCACGAGGTGTCCAAGGCAATGAGGGAGCTCTGTGCTGTAATAGGCTCGCAAGCAGCTACAGAATTGAACACAACAAAGCACTCCTGTAACAAAGAGAAAATGCCATCATGTGTGCCTCTGCTTTTGACAGGTGCCCAACTCTCATTTTTATAAATAAATAAACATGACAGAGGATGTGTCAGATTCACTGAACTGAATTAAATCTGCTCGGAACAATTATTTCTCCCCAAGTAATTTTTAACTTGACACTATGATGGAAGATAGCACAAGCAGCTAACGAAGCACTTAGGCTAATAAACCTCTGTAACTTTTTAAATATTTTCCTTTAGATAAAGGAGGTTCCTCCAACTTTCCTCGAGCTCAACATGAAGTTAATACAATCAGCATTTCTGCGAATCAGGCTCTTAAACACAGTGAATGTATTCATAAAAGGGCGTGACATAATCCTCCCAAGATGTTATGATCTCTGCTAAGAACACAAAGCACAAAAACCCAACACCAAAACACACCACACCCTGGTGTATTTGAACAAGGAAGAGCTTTTCTATACATCATCTAAAAGCTGATTTAATTACTTGATCTCTTAGCAGAAGCATCCACAACAGTGATTCCTATACTAATCTGAAGGCATGCCTTATGTGAATGGGACATACTCAGTTATGTTCCTCAGCAACATCCTCTGCAGAAACCTTTGGACAGTGCAACCAGGGACAAAGCAATGAAACACACACAAGCCAGAGCTCTTCCACATCTTAAACAAAATAGGTCCAAAAGTACCACCTCTAGCTTGTATTCCCAAGGCTGCCTACACACAGCACACAGAGGGTCCTCGAGGAAGGCACCTCTAATTGAATAAAAAACGATTTGAGGTCTCCTCCCCCACTCTGCCCCCCTGAAATCTCAGGTTTGTACAGGGCAAGCCATTAAGTTGGAGGGAGCTGGTGGGATGCAGCCATACACGAAGAGCTGCACCAAGGACTGAAGAGCTCCGGGCTGCTTCTTCCAGGCTCACATGCCTGCATCATTGTGCCATTCATAAAGCAGATCAAAACCTTAGGGAACTGTAAAGAAATGGCAGGAAAAAAAAAAAAAGCTAAAGGACATTAGAAGAGATTTATGGCAGCAGCTTTGCTGAAACAGATGATATGGACAAACTTCAGAGGCAGTTTGAAACCAAATCAAATCAAACCAAGCTCTGTTTGTAAAAACTGAGCCACTGAACTTGGACTTTCACAAATAAGCATTTTATGTAGGGTAAAATATGCACACATCACATTGTTATCCTTTAGCTTCTCATTTTGAGCCCTAATTTTCAACATAAATAAATACAGAGTCTTTTTAGGCCACTTAAAATACAAACTCAACCAGTAATGGCATGATCACGTTGTGCTTTAGGAAATTTCTTAGAAGTGCCAAGAAAAGAAAAAAAAATCAATGCAGAATTTAAAACATTTACACAAACAGCTACTGGGTAAATACTCCATAAAAGATGCTTTAGAGCTAAGCCAGGCAAGTATTTCAGTAACAAAAATAAGCAGCAGCATAAAAAAGGGGAGCTGCTTATATGATTGGGGCTAATTTGGATTTCCTTTCTCGTTTCTTCATTAGCAAGTCTCCAAAATCCAGGAAGAACACATCGAGAGCAGGCTAGTTCTAATAAAAAGCTTCATTTATCTTGAGTCGTTTAACGGCCATCAATGAAAGAATTAGAAGCACTTCCCAGAAAGTAAGTTCTAATATTTGTTATCATGGCAACCTCCTGGTTTCACCTCCAAATTTAGTATTCTCAGATAACTTCCACTGAGTCACTACCCTAAACTCAGCAATGGAAGTATCCTTCAGATAAGCAACAAGACTGCCTGGCTCAATTCAGAGGAATTCGGCAAAGCAACTCAACTGCATATTGTGAATTTATGAAAGCAACTTCAACACTGGGAAATGTGAGAGGGAACGCTCCTCCGAGCCTTGGTGCTGAGCTCAGCCAAGCAACACAGGCACAGGAAACCTCGCCAAGGATTCCCCTCTCTTAGCAAGAGCCGACAGGGGGACAGCCTGCCCAGCACCAGGGAACAGGAGGGGACCTACAAGGCACCCCAAAACACAGCACAGCTGCAAGAAGTGCCAGCAGCTAGAACATACAGCCACAGAATTGTGTCATCTCATCCAGCCTTCAAGTTCCACTTGAATTTTTATGTCCTTGTCACTGCTAAACAGTTTTGTCAGCACATGGGTGAGAGAAACCAAGGAATGTAAGGGCAGGAAGAGATCTGCTAGGGCCAGCTTGGGGCCTGGATTGAGATGTGCCGTCACTGTGAAGCAGAGTGCATTCCACCCTGCTGCTGCACCAGGGTCACAAGCTCAGGCAGACACATTTCTGTCACCTAAGAACTATCAGAATTATTTAGATTTACAATATGCAGCAAAAACATTAAGTGTAATGAGAAAGCAAAATTCCTGGCGAATTTCAGTGGTACCACAATTTACTGCTCTAATACTGAAGTGTATTAATATAAACATGACTATTCATTTTTGAACCCCAAAAGCATCCATTCTAATAAGCTCATCACAGCATCTCTAAGCAAGATTTGTTACATTCAGTCATGTGAAAATCTGCTTCTTACAGAAAGAGGAATGAAAAATAACTGATGCATCTGAATAAAGACCCACCTACCTTGATAGCATTGCCATGAATTAATTTTCATATTGCAACAGCATCTTGAAACAGCTTCTTGGTATGTTAAAGCCACTGTTCATTAAATACAAGCAGCAAAAATAGAAGGCATACACTGCACAAAAGCAAAAAAAAAGTAGATGGGCACAGGAAGATGAGAGCATGAGTGGTACTTCCCAGCCTGTAGTGCCCTACCCTGTTACATCAGGAACATGTGGCTAAAATTCCAGATGTCTGTTTTCTTACTAAAGAACAGAAGCAAAACAAAAACCAAGACAGTCCCTTGCCTGGCTGGGTTCAGCTACCCTTGAAGTTTATAGATGAGGAAAAACCAGAAAAAACTACAGCAGCTGTCCAGGAGAGTTAGAAAACCATGTATTAAGGATGAGAAGGAGAACACTTGAGAGCAATATGTAAAGCTTCAAACTTACATAAAAATGAAAAACCTAAAGGTCACCTGGGGTAGCATTCCTGAAGAAGGTCATGTGGGGCAATGTTCATGCCTCAGGGACTTCTGCAGTGGGCTGAGCAGGCACGTGTGCAGCAAAGCCCACGTGCAAACCCCACTTTGTAGCTTGCTGCTTAGCACATGCTTAGGATGCAGCATTTCCTTCGTCTAGTTCCTGATCTGATGCCACACCTTGTGCGGCAGCTGCTGGGGGCTCCTCCACTCTGCAGGGGTCAAGCCAAGCAAAGCCACCCTGGAAAAGCTGCTGCCAGCAAGGTGGGAGGGGAGCTGGAGAAAGAGGACAGAGGCCAGCTGCAGTGAGGGGAATGGATGAGCCAAGCCCCAGCTGCTCTGGCTGAAGCCTGCTGCATCTGAGAGGAGGGTACTGAAAAAGGGATGTACTGCATGCTTCCAGCACTGGGTCTCTGCAGGCAGGGTGATGGCACTGGGTTGGGGGCAGGTTCAGCCCAGCCCATGGGCACAGCATTGCTACTTGTTCAGAACCTCATTTTTGGAGCATGGCCAAATCCAATGCAAACCATTTTAAGCAGCTGCACTGCATCCTTTAAACACACACACACACACACACACACACACACAGGTATGTTAGGCAGAGCTGGCACAGAGCCTATTAGGGAGCACATAACATCACTGCAATGACCCTGCTCTTTTACAGGCAAGCAGAGCCAATTCCTGCAGCAGAAACTCCAAGGTCAGGCTGACCATGAAGCCTCAGCTCATTCCCTGTTTTGGGGATGCTGTAAAGCTTAGATTATTCCCAAATTTGCTTTACTGCTCTTATTCCCCGCCACCATCACTTGTGCAATGAAAATAAAAAAAAAATAAGACCAGGATTATAATTTCAATATCAACACAAGCAAAAAAAAAAAAAAAAAAAAAGTTTCCAAAAAGCAGCCACAGCACACATGCAGCAGTTAATCTGCAATTTTCATTCATCCACAGCAAACTAAATTGATTTTCATAGTGGGCAGAACTTCCTTCAAATTCTGGTTTTCTAAACAAAGCCACCTTTGGGCACAGAAACTGGAAGCTACTGGTAACATCATCAAATAAAACAAAACAAAAGGATCCATGTGATATCATACTTGGTAATAAAAATGTTGTTCATCTATAAAATTACCAAAGCACGCGGTTCAACCACTGGGTCCCTATTCTTAGTTTGCTTACTTTTCCTCCTTCACCAGAGAATCCCAATCTCCTACTGCCTTTTCCAAAAGAATAGCATCTATTTCAAACAACAAAGGCATTTAATTATTTAATCACAGAGACAATAAAATATTGGTATGGATTAGAAAAATTAATCCAAACTAAATGCCTCTGTTACGACAGAGTTTCCCAATGAATCTTTAATCAAAAGGTTCCCAATTTAAGGTATAAAATCTGATTAAAACTGCTGCTCTGCCCTGTTCATTAAAAATGCAGTCCAAACTGCTGTTTTCACAAAGAAATATGCCTGATATTGATGGGATTGTACAAAAAATTCTTGGCGGCCTTCAGGGATTCTCCCATTTAACCAAAAGGTAAAATCTACAGTAATTTATCACACAAAAAATCAGCTGCTCTGCAAATCAGGGTTCACGTTCTGTGATTCAAGTGGAATTTCAACAGAAAGGCAGGAGGAGAGGGTAATTAAGCTGCTCCATTTCCAGTCTCAATTCTTTGCACTTAATCCACAACAAAACACAGAATGGAGAGAAAGGTAATGACTGCACACTGTATACTTTGTATTTCATCTGCTATGCTTCCTTGTTTTAATCTTTAAAAAGGAAATTATAAACAGCAAGCTGCAAAAAGGTTTGAAAGGATAAAAGGGCAGCTGAAGGCAGACAGGCCTGGGGAGGGAGGGGGTAGGAATTAAGAAATCCTCAGCATTACAAACATTGATTTCTTTTTATAAAGAAAAGATCCAGCTACAACTCCCCCTTCCCCTTCCTTTGTACTGAAGTTTAATAAACATTTTCTCCAAGTTACCAATTTTGAGAAAATCGCTGGATAAACACTTGCGTTAAACCCGGCTCGATGGCTCTGTGCCAAATGTAATGCCAAACTTCCCAGTTGCAAAACGAGCTGTTTTTACACACCAAAGTAACCACACAGCAGGCCTGTGGAGTCTGAAGACAGCTGACAGAGATGACTGTTGCTGTCCCCCCATTGCACCGACATCCATCCAAATACCAACATCTGCTGTGCTACAATTTACTTTTTACACAACATTTAGCAAAACAGTGCCTCTGACTGCAGCATCATTAAGGAAGTAACAACAAATAAATCGCAAAGTCCCATCAGACAATTGTAAAATTAAAGCGTAGTTTGTCTTGCATACGCTGAGCTTTAGTTCAGATGTATTTGACTTCAAAAATAAGCACGAGAATCTGTTTTCTTTTTATTAAGCACACACGACAAAACTCTATACGCTCTGACAAGTGTAATCCATCATTACAGTGAAAATTACAGTTTTGAGGATATTGACTTGACTCAATAGACAGAAAAACAGATGTCTGCGAGGCATCCCGGCCTGCCCACTACAATCTCAGTAATCCAAACTACTAAAAGGATTACGCTATGCCTTGAAGCAGAAGTGCACTTTCAATTCAGGGCCCACTCCCTTTTAAAGGCTCCAAATGCATATTTGTGCTTCTGAAGCAAGGAATTAACATTCCTAGAAATTAAAGCGAACTTCACTTGAAAAGCAGAACAGAGCATGGGGGCCAGTGTGATCCCATTGCACAGAAGCAGGCAAGGGCAGCACACCCTTTTAACAAACGTGTGGTCTGGAGGATCAACTCCGGATTTAGGTTCCAAAGTGCAAACTGGGTTTGGTCAGCGGTTTCTCTTTACTGCCCAACACACTTCCCACCACAGAAGCCATGCCGAGAAGCGACAACTGGTGCCGCCACGGCTGCCATCTTCTGTGTCCACATCATACAATGGATTGAGTTGGAAGAGACCTCAAAGATCATCCAGTCCCAACCCCCCCCACCCTGTTGTGGGCTGGCTGCCACCCACTAAATCACACTCTGGAGCCCCACGCAACCTGGCCTTGAACACTTCCAGCAATGTCTGCTGGGTCGGAGCTTCACCACTGCTCCTGGGCTTGTAGAGCACAGGAGGAAGAAGAAAGGAGAATGTGAATCTTTGAAGTTATGACTGGTTTCCAAACATAACCCTTCTGACATCCTGTCCTGCAGCAATTCTATGAACACAAAAACAAGCAAAGGTTTTTCACGATCTTGACTGAAGGCTTTTCCCTAAATCTTTGCATTCCTCAGAATCACCTTTAACACAAACTAAAAATTGCTTAAATTAGAAGTCCGTGTGTGTGTTTGTGCGTGTGTGTGTGTGGGAAGAAATGCAGCCCCACCACCTCCAGACAATGCGTCTGTTCGTAATAACAACACACTGAACACTCAGCTCCAGATACACAAAAACTTGGCAGGCTGCATCCCAAAGCAGTTTCACCAAAACAATACAGTCTCCCTCAAATCACAATCAGCTTCGTTGTGGAAGACAATAATATTTTAGATAAAATAGGCAGCAAACATTTTGGTCAGTTCAGTGGATCTCTTTCTCCAATTCGTAGACAAAAACAGTCAACACCCAAAGTGAGGTGAACAAACATGCTTCTAAGTAATTTGGTGTTTAAAGCATACTGAAGTCAAGGGGCTGGGCACCTGCCCGCTCCTGGTGGTTGGGCCAGCACTGCTTTGTGACAGGCACTAATTACAATGGAGCATTTCAGTGGTGGGATGCAGCAGAAGCCTGAGCAGGGACACCCACGGCCATCTCCTCTGCACTAAATACTACGCAGCACTTGCACAACAGGAGTCAAGGTCCATCGGAAACTTATCTGCAGATTTGCTCCTGTGCAATCTTTAGGTTCAGCCTGAGAGTTCAGCACTGAAACACGATTTGTTTTGTCCATTTCTCCCTTGGCACGGTTGGCTTTTTGTCAGACAGATGTATGCCACATCCAAGTCATTTCCCAATCCCTCTGCTTCACCTCCCTCCATGCACTCTGCACAGACTCTGACCCCTAAGCAAGAGCTGTGACAGAGGAAGAAGTGTTTCTGATAGCCTGTGTACTCTCCATAGTTTTATTGCAGAGTATAAACGTTTTCTCCTGCTCGCAAGCCCTTCTTGTAAGGAAAGAAAACAAAACCAAACAAAAAAATCTGCCACAGCCAAACAACTGAATGCCTTAAATCCAGCAGCAGGAAAGGAGAGGGGAGGGAAGGGGTGGAGAGGAAAGGACTGAGAGGATGGATTACACTGAAGTTATTTTTGTCCTGTTCAAGTGGATGGGCAGAGACAACTAAATATAGCATTTATCAAAGCAGGTGAACAAGGAAGATGGCATGAGCTACACGTTTCAAGGAGCAAAGCAGTAAGCGAAGCACAGTCCTACCTCCCAGCCCAAAAATCACCCCAAAAAACACACTTCGATTTGCATGTGCAAGATTCAACTGAACACATATTCAGCTCTCTGCAGCCTTCCCTTTGGACATATGATAATGTAAATGTTGAGCAGATAGGGTTCTTGTGTTTTAGCTGCTTCTACTCGACACATATCTATATATAAGTAGGTACTATGTAAAAATAGAAAAAACAGCACTTTCCTGTAGTGTCTTTAGACAGAAATTCTTCAGAAGTACATGTACACGTACATCTGGGTAATAAAGCACCACTTGAAATCAAACATTAGGGAATGTTATGTTGTCAGTGGCAACAAAAAGGATGTGGTTTCTGTGAAATTTAACCAGTTGTGTCAAGTACAATTCTTGCCAGGCTGCAGTCCATGTCTTGCTCACAGAAACCTCTAGATCAGTAGGAATTTCACAAGTGAAGATCCATTGATTTTTAACTCCTTCCAGCACCTGAGTCAGCCTGTGAGATACACAGGGTAGCTGCTGCCAGAAGCACGTACTCCATTCACTCACTGTGAGTGGCCCACACAGGCAAATACAAATAGTAAGACTCGCTCAGAGCCTGCAGCCAATGATGCAAACAATAGCTTCCCATAAGGACACTAAGTGCTGTGCTGGTATGCACACACTATTTCAGCAAGGAAACATTCAGGGAAAAGACACGGCACCAGTCATGACATGAGTGGAAACCACACTCGCATCAGGGCTGTAACCTACTGCTGGGCTTAAAGAACAGAAAGCTTTTATGCGGAACATTTCCCTTCTTCCATCTGTGCCCCAAGTTACCACAGCATCCAAGAGCCCCACAGTCTGAGCTGCGGTTGTCCTCACAACATCCCTGTGAAGTAGGGAAGTGCTGCTATCGCCATTTTACAGATAGGGAACTGGGGTGCAGAGAAATAAAAATAACCTTATCCGAGATGATCATACAGAAGGAAGTTTATGGTGGAGCAGGGGAGGACTGGCTTCAATTCTCAGTTCCAGGACAGCACTCTAATACAGAATCACAGAACGGCCAGGGATGGAAGGGACCTCAAGGATCATGAAGCTCCAATCCCCCTGCCACACGCAGGGCCATCAACCTTCCCATTTAATACTAGACCAGGCTGCCCAGGGCCCCATCCAACCTGGCCTTGAACACCACACTGCCCCCACCACATGTGGACGGGGCATCCACAACCTTTCTGGGCAGCTGTTCCAGCACCTCACCACTCTCCGGGTAAAGAACTTCCCCCGACATCCAACCTCAATCTTCCCTCCCTCAACTTAAAACCATTTCCCCTTGTCCTGCAGTTATCTACCCTTTCAAAGAGTTGACTCCCCTCCTGTTTGCAGGCTCCCTTTAGGTACTGAAAGGCTGCAGTGAGGTCACCCCACAGCCTTCTTTTCTCCAGGCTGAACAAGCCCAGCTCCCTCAGCCTGTCCTCATAGGGGAGGTGCTCCAGTCCCCGATCATCTTTGTGGCTCTCCTCTGGACCCCCTCCAACAGCTCCCTGTCTTTCTTGTACTGGGGACTCCAGACCTGGACGCAGTACTCCAGATGGAGCCTCACAAGAGCAGAGTAGAGGGGGACAATCGTCACCCTGTCCTTGCACAATACCACAGCCACCACCTCAGCTTCTGGATGCTCAGCCTTCAGTCTGACCCACCTATCATCCCTCTTCAATGGGGAGCACCTACCCCTTCCTATTAGCAGTGCTTTTGGCCCATCAGAAATGGAGCAGGGTAGCAGACATGCGTGTTGTTTGCGTTCAGAAATCCAAATCTGAACAAAGAAAATTTCCAAAATAGTCAGCACTATCCTGTTATTGTGGGAAAAGGAAGGAAGACATACAAAGTTTCCAAAGTAGAAAAATAAAATAATCCCTGGCAAGCCATAGGTACAATTTCAAAATAATTAGTGAAAGTTTTAATAGGAAACTGGTATTAGACACGCATCCTTCATGAATCTCCCTACTCTGGAGATTTGGGGTTATAAAACAATAAGAAATTAAAAAATCCCTTTAAGACTACAGCTATCTCTTTTCAGACAGGGATCTAGATGCAGATCTGATGTAGAGCCATAGACAGATTCTGGCTCCAGGCTTCACCCAACAGCCTTGTTTCAGATAAAAAAAAGTTAGAGGCTGCAAAGAGCTCAAGTTTTCTTGTTCAGGGTGCAGCCAGACTTTAACACTGGCCTCAAAGCATCTTTCTTCCGAGTGAAATGTCACCTCAGGTGCCAAAATTTGGGATTCCAACTGCAGACGTCTAGAGCATCAGCTGCGAAACAAGCTTCTATAACTTTATGGAGTTTGCAACCTCTTGACAGTGTCAGCTGCTTGTGGTCACTATTACACTGATGCAAACAGAAAAGATCCATCATTGGATGGGTTACCTGGTGTACTAAGTCTGACTCCAAAATGTGGCTGCTCATCATACTGGACACAGGCTAACAGGCTAACAAACTGTTGCACCATCAGTAGCAAGCCACATGAACGGATGTTACCAGTACCCAGATCAGTGCCAAGGAAGAAACGTGTGGGTTGGTACTAGCTGCGGGCACCCGATAGCTGCGCAAAGCTTCCAGGTCACCTCTGCTACCACAGTCTATTCTGTTCATCTCTGCTGATAAGCTGGCCCAAGCCTAATCTTTCCAACAGACTTTTTCAATAAACTTCAGCCACCACGAACAAAACGTGAACTCAGAGCTCATCTCATCTACTACACTCAGCTACAGATAGATTCCCAAGCAGCTGCAGCATCAACTATAGATGAAGATGACCATCCAGGCACTTAATCTCCGTGAGCAACATAAAATATCTCCAGCCTTAATTGGAGAAGACTGGAAAGAACAGAGCTGGCCCCACAACACATCCTGCAACCCATATTTCAACTTGGGAACGTTCCTCTCCCAGAAGAGCGAAAAGAGTGAAGTTAGAAACATTCCTACTTACTCATAGAAACAATAAACATAACAACAACACATCCCAGCAGCTTTAAAGCTACATAGCATTCTTAGTAGGCCTGATATCCCAGTAATTAAAAGAAAAAGCAACTTTTAGTTCCAAAGCACAGATTCAGATTACTAACAAGAAGTAGTGAACTAGCAAGGTTTGTTTATTACTACACCATGTGAACCTTTGCCCTGAGAAACCGACTTCTGTAGTTGAACACATCAGACAGTGTTGAAAAATGACAAAGCCTGCTGACAACAGAGAAACTACTGTTTATTTTCTGTTTGTTGGTCATCACAAGGAATCTCAAAACAAAAACCAAACTGCTCTCATCTAGAAAGAAGTCTGCTATTCTCCTTCAGATCTGACTTTGCTTTACACATGATTACCAATATCAAGCTGGTGAAAAAATAAAATAAAAATCACATAATACTTTATGTTGCAAGGAACTAGCAGAGGTGCAACTTTATCAAAATTCCACTTTCAAATCAAATTCAAGAAACAAAATCTCAAGTCTGCTTGGCCGTTTGCCCTCATTTTAATCTCCTTGCCTCCAGTAACTGATTTGAGGATTATAAGAAGCAGCGGAAAGATAAGTATCAATAAATATTCTCTGTGTGTCGTAGGCATAAGGAAGAGAATTGAATTCTGTGTTCCTCCATGTTTTATTCTACCACATGAATCGTGAGAGAAATAGCACAGGATAGTGCATGGTCAACAAGCTATGCATCGCCTCTGAAGTTTGAATACGTGTCTACAACCACACATCCTGTTGAGTGTCATTCCACTTCTAAAATGGTACCCAAAAAGAGAAGAGTCTCCACAAAAAGGAGGTTTTGCTATAATCACACCCAGTCTCGTCAAGGGAGTAAACAAATCTCTTTGAGAAACTAAGAAGAGTTGAGGAAGCCCTCTCCAAGTAGCCTGGAGCTGCTGCTGAGAAGAAAGCTTTCCTCTGCCCTTAGGGAGAAGCGTTGCCTTAAAGTGGGAAGAAAACTTCATATATATTAATTTTTGTGCATTCCAACCAGTCACCTGTTAATGTTAAAAAAAAAAAAAAAAAAAGCTACCATAAAAGCCTCACAAAAATAACCACAGTAAATGTGACCTTTTTCTCTCCATATTTTAGATACAGCTTTCTAAAGCCTAATTTGTATTGCTGCAGTACATTGCAATTTCAGATAAACATCTGGACCTGAACCACCTGCTGTACAAACAGAACAATGAGACAGTTCCTGTTCTGCAGAGTTTTGTGTTATAAGGCAGGAACAGTGAAAAAAAAAAAAAAAAGAAAAAAAGAGGGGAAAAGAAGACAGACAGTGGGCATCACAGTGAAGAGCAGTCTCAGTGTCTCAGTAAAGCAATGCAAGTTCATCAAGGCCTTTTATAAGCAACACAAGGAGCGAAAGCTTTTGAAGAGGATAATAAAGCAGCACTGCAGATGTTTACAGGGAACATTTCCAAGTGTGAAAGGGTGGCACAAGAGAAAGCACAGAAGTAGTTGCTTGCCCCCATGTTGTAGTCACTGCATTGAGACGTGCTAGGCTAGCTGGAGGCAGAAGTTAACATCTTAATAGCAAATTAGGGACGGTAAAAATAGGTATGAAAAGGAAAAGCAGCTGCTTTTGCAATTCAATGCAACAGAGGAACTAGCAGATAGCAAAAGCGCAGCAGTCCAAAGGAACTAGCTCTGCAGCAGCACTCTGAATGGGACAGGGTTACATGCCAAGCATATAAAGTTGCAAGATGATGCAAATCTAAGAAAAGTATATTCCACACCACCACCACCTCAGTGTTTCACTTTTGTTTCCCGTTTTCTTGAAGAACGTTATGGTCCAACAACTTCAGTTTCTTTGAAGATCAAAAAAAAAAAATACAGTCTCTGCAAACAATTTGGTTGTAGTTGCTTTAGAGCTGGGAAAAGTCACTATTTCAGAAAGAAACTTGCCCACCTGCTGCTCTGAGCAGAGAAGGCAATATAGGTAGTACGCAAGTAAAACCATTCCTTCCCTCAAAATCACAACCAGCATTTCCACCGAAGATAAGACTATACTGGAAAAAAAAATGCATAAACTTCAAATGGTGCAGTTATGATGAACTGGCTAGCAAACAATCTTCACCTCATTTTCGCAGATCTCTCCCATCTTAAAATCATTTTACATGATTCCCAATAAACCATCTACTGCAGCCACTGCAAATGTCTACAGTCACTTCAGATCACCGCCTTCCTCTCAAGGTAGGTATCAGTAAGGCTGGGACATCACAAAATCTCAGACATTGAGAAGTAATAGCAATTACTGTGAAAGTATGAAACTCCTACAGTACAAATGACTCTTACTGTACCACGTTCTAACTCAACAGTTACCCACTAACCCACTTACCTGATCCTACAGGTTACTCAGGATCAGAGCAACCAATGCCAACAGCAAGGCTGAAGTTTTGCACATTGCTCACGATGCAGCAGAGCCACCACAGACGCAGAAAATAAGCAGCTCTGCTGGATCTGTCTAGAATAGGACTGTCCACTTTGTTCAAAGCATGAGGCCAGATTTGGCTGCTACAACTTCATAAGGCCATTGTGTAAAGGGGGAGCACTAATCCAGCTTGGAAAGCTGAGAGTTCAGAGGGGAAAAGCGTTGTTTTACCTGAACACACTGAATGTGGTAAGAGCTGATGGTCATGGAACAGTCAGAACTCTTTAAAGCACACACAGAGTCATTTAATAGACTGGGACAGTACTTTGTGTTGCACAATCCAAGCTTTTGTTTCAGGCAAGAAAATGTTTTCTAAATATTTTGTCACCATGACAGTCCAGCCTTGGACTCAAATTCTGTCCTTGGTAACTCCAGAAAACCCTCTAAGGACAACAAGGTGCTGTTGGCTAGCTCACCACTGAGTCTTCAGGCCACAGGTACTGATCCCAAGTGATCTTACCTACCCAAAACCTAAAATGTTCAACACAAGAGCAAGATGAAGAAAGGACATCATACATAGAAAGGAAATGTATTTTGTGATGAGGAAAAACTAAACATCTTCCTGATAGGTTCAGCTTTGTCCAAGCAATACGGGCAAAACAAAACAATCACCAAGATAGCAGAAATGAAGCCTGTGAAACAGACAGAGAGAAAGAGACATAAGAAAAACAGCCAGGCTTTGAGGGCTTCGCTCCAATTAAAAGCATTTCTTTCAGGGATATGAATCTGGCACACTCAATCTGAGCAGCTACAGGCTGGGTCAGCACCACGGCCCTGAAAAGAGTGGGCAACCATTTCCATGCAACCCAGGAAGCCCACAGCAGACTTCTGCAGAACAAGCTCAACAGGGTGTTTGTATACAGCCAGCAGCGCCATGTGGATGGTGGTTTAGTTTGTGAAATGAATGTTTGCATTGTCAGTTAAAAAAAATACCAACAACAACAAAAAGCCACTCTCTATTCCACACTTATAAGTTTCCAACATTAAAAACATAGCAGGGGAAGGAAGCACTCCAGCAGCCAAAATTTACAAATTCTTACCATAACTTTGGCACAGTAAACTTCTCCAGTGTCACAAAGGCCTATTCTTCAGGGGTGTTTGTTGTCTCTTTTTTCAGGAGGACTACTCACATGTGAAATATATTAAAGAACGCACACACAAAATACCAACAGAAGCATAAACATGAACACTGCTGGGTGGCTTTTTTTTGGTATGCGTATGTTTTCAAAATAATGTGTCTTTTCTTACACCAAAAGATACCCAGTAACAGCTTGGAGGCCTATATGTACGCTTTCTCTTTCTTTTTTCTAGTAAAGTCCTGTAAGCTTTTTCCTTTCCCCAAAAGACTGCAATCCTATTTTATTTCAATTAAAAAAATCAAAGTAGTGACAGAGACTCATCTTCACGAGCTGCAGTCTGGGGCCCGGTTTCAAGAATTTAACAAAGGAAGATTTCAACATGTTGGTTTGTTTTTGTTTTGTTTTAAACTGGAGCAGAAATTCCTAAGTATAACCCTTGACTTATTTGAGAGGCACCTCGCTATGTGAACCTGGAAGAGAATGCTGATATTCTGTGTAACACTACACGCACTGTAAAAACAAATCTGAGCCTTGAAAGTCAGCATTTTTTCCTTATTACCTGAAGCTATTAAAAAGCCCTAACACAGATGTGAAAGAAATACACAGAAAAGCCCGCCCGATCTAAATACGCATAGCTAAATTTATCTTTTGGTTTTCAACATGTGGCTTAGTGATTGGGCAGTTAGAATTTCTATTCACTGGCTAGAAAAAAAGCCAAATGGTATATTTCTTTAAAAAATGGACTTTGAAATATTGTTATGAGAACAGGACAAGCTATGTAAACCCTAAAATTCTTTGGGCCTTTGTATTCATGATTATTGTCACAAACTAAAAGGCTCATATTCCCCACTAAGTAAACATTTACAATTAAATCCATTCTGCACAACGCATTTGCATTTTGAGATAGAACAGTCAGTTGTTCAGCTGCTGTGATTTAGATGGATTGGTTCATTATTGCTGCAGTTCGTTTTCAGCTACACTGTATAACAAAGGGGTGCCAATGTAGTCTTGAATGGCTTTAAAGCTAACTATTCTGGTATTCTTCCACGATGATGTAATCTCCGCATCTCTCCCCTTCTCTTGGAGCAAGATATCTCGACTTTACTTGGATAAACCCTTGCAGAAACAACAGAAATGAGCTGTCACAATAGTGTTTGGTAGGCAGTGCCTCCACAAGTCAACTGAAGGCTGTTGCTGGCAAGTTCCCAAGGGATTTTCCAAGTATAAAAAAGTAATTTTTCCTAATTCTCATTTACGATAAATACTTCTATCATGCAAGTAACAAGACAACTTCAGCTTCTGCACCTGGAGATAAATCAGTTGTGTATCTTCAAACATTCATGCAGTGTGAAAGCTTTACCTGTACCAGAAAAGACAGTCTAAAACTACAGAGATCTCTGATGCAAGGAAAACTTCAGGTTGAAAAAGTTCATTATCATCCTACTCGTTCAACTGCCTGAAAGGCATCTGAGGCAGCATTAAACCAGACACCATTTCTCTAATGAAGGCCTCTTTAAAAGGCTAGATTTAATAATACACATACACAGAGAGAAAAAGAAAATGGCACAGTGATTAGTGGCATTTCACCTACCAATTTAAAGCAACGTTTTCAAAATACTGCCAAAGCAACACAAAAAATATTTGTCACAGAATGGCTCGATTACTGAATTTACAGCAGCACGGAATTCACACCCTATGCTCAGAAACCAATTTCCACCTATAAAATTATTTCCAAACGCCACAGCTTGTGTTGCCATCATAAATTATCACAGATTTAAGTCTGGTCCATGCATAAACACACAGTACAGCTAAAATGCTAAAGCCATA
Organism: Tympanuchus pallidicinctus; assembly: GCF_026119805.1. NCBI lineage: Eukaryota > Metazoa > Chordata > Aves > Galliformes > Phasianidae > Tympanuchus > Tympanuchus pallidicinctus. Next base: position 50,818,084 of record NW_026294747.1, read on the forward strand.
CTTTGAGCGATGCCTTGAATTAAGTGAGAGCCTTCAGCTGATAAGCTGTCATTTCTTGCGGTGCGCCCGAAGTTTAATTTCTACTTAATGATGATAAGAGAGGAAGGAGACTGCATGATCAGAACTTTTTAAAAAGAATGTAAATAGTCTATACAATGAACATACTTCCATTTCAGTAACTATTTACAGAAGGTTTACAGGCCATAGATAGGAGTAGGTATTTCTATGACACACATGCAAAAAACAATCCAGACAGAATAATCTGTGCCTGCACGTCCATGAAAAGCAACAAGCAAGTACAAGGCAGCATTCCCTCTGTGCAGCTGTGAAGAGACCTAACAGTGGATTTTGAACTGCTCAACGGTTTTATCCAAGGGTGTCACATTTTACTGATGCTCCACTTGGTGAAGTCAAATCAAGGAATGATGGCAGAAATAGATAAAGCAGTGAGCATCCTTGTGTTTCAGGGCATAAACCTTACCTAGTGTAAGCATCTTCCTGACCAGTGTAACTAAATTATTCCAAACATGGTAGTGGTATGTATGCAGATGTAGTATTTCTTCTCCTTGGTCTGAACTGTTACTAAGCCTTTCAGGTTACATTTTCCAGCTTTCCTCTAGATAGTGAGGATTAGCACACTTCTCCACCTAAGAAAAAGGGGCAAAACTGTCAAAAATCTCACAATCTATTGGTGGGAACTGATTTTTGCAAACACGTAAGGCCTGCACCTAAAATCTGAGAAGTAACAGCGACTGCTGCAAGCAGCCACGAACCCCAGTCAGCACCTGAAATCCACAGTGTCAACTCAATGAGTCAGACTTTCCTATCAGCACACCGCCACACATTTTGGTAGCAAGCTCCAGTCCTCAACACAGCCATCTCCTGTGAAGGTCACGGTTCACAGCCACCACAAAGCCCAACTCCCTGGCATGCATGTTTTGTGGTCCCTATTAAGAGTATGTTATTAAAGCTGAACATCGTGGTGATCTGACAGCCCTGTTGACTGACCGGGTGCTCTGCTCAGCTCCAGCAGCCGCACAACAACTCTGCAGCCATACACAGAACCACAGGCTCAGAGCACATCTCTACTTCAGAATCACTCTCCTGATTTACCCAAGAGACTGAGAAGGCATCAACTGACAGCTCTCTCCTTCTGCCTGCAGGCTGTGATGACTGTTTACCTCAGCTGTCTGCAAACACAACCATGCACTTTTGCATAAATTGACAAATTTCACAACATTGTTTGACCAGCTATCTTTTCACATTTTTGGCTCAACTTGAAGAGTTAGGAGAATAATCCAAGAGTTCATAATATGTTCTCACTTAACTTTGGTCTTCACTATTTCCCACTTTCAGTTGCAATAAACACTTCTCACAGCAGCACACTACTTCACACCTAATATGGTGTCATTCTTCCTCCATTCTTTTTCTTCCTCTTTCCTCATATAGTTTCCTGCTTTTTGTTCCCCCTTCAAGATGCATTATGTTTCAGGTACAATGTGCATCTGAAAATAATAATCCCTCCTCCTGTCTTCTCCCCTTGAGAGATTATTTTTCAGTAAAGTTCAACTCATTTCTTCTCTTAGTAAATCAGTTACTTCAATACATAAAAGGGAAAAGAAATAAAACAACACGAGGCTGGCAGTTATTTTCTCACAACAATGCTCCATCTTTCAATATCCATTCAAATGAAAAGTTCAGAGTTAAGTACACTCTTTCCAACACATATAAGGTTTGTTTCTTTATTCCTTGCATGATCCTGAGGCCAACAACCACCGTAACAGTTTTTAGGAGAACCTGACAACAAACTGTGGGTAAATGGAGACCCAACTACAGGTGACCACCTAGTCTAACAGTGTAAGTCCTGGCCAGTTCTTTCAGATGGTGAAGTCTAAGGCTACTGGTGCTAAGCCTGAGCCAGTTCTGGCAAAGGCAAGGAGTGCAGCTGGAGGTGTGGACACAGTGGGAGCACAAGCATGAAACAGAGGAAGGGCAGGGAAGCATCTGGCATTCACACTGGTTTGCAGGGAAGAAATTCCAAGGGAAGGACTGGGCGCCAAATTCAAAAGACACTGCACAGTTCCCTGCTTAAAATCACTCCCGCCAGAACAATGTGGAGAGCTTTATTCTCTGCCCTCTCCTCACCTCAAAATAGCATACTCCCTTAGTACTTACTTCTTCCTCAATGCAGACCTGATGACTTCTCAATATGTCTACTAAGAGAAGGGGAAAGAAAAGAAATAGAAAACCACATGTGGACAAATATTTATTTTTTCCTCACAGGCTTAGCTTTTACTTCATTTCTCCTCTAAAATAAAAGAACCAGGAAGGAGAGGAGAGGATCAAAGACAATGCAGACGGTTTCTGTGTAAACCACTGTATAAAACATCGCTGGGCTCACTTTAAATAAGGCTTGCAGTGTCCTAGATCCCTCATTCTCAGATCTCTTTCAACAAGAAGTAGCAGCAATTTTTGAGATAAAACTGAGACCTACTTTGTTTGGCTGCTGACGTACAATAATGCAGAATACAAAAGTGAACTTCCAGAACTGCCACAAACAATCTTGAGCATCTACATCTGAGCTGTTCCTCTTCATCATTCAAACCGAGTGGGCTTGGTACCACTTGCAAGTTCCAAACAGTTCACAAACACAGAGAAAAAGACCTAACCTAATATGACTTCTCCAAAGAACTGATTAAGAACTTTATTCTTACTGCAGAACTGTATGTTGGCAGGGAAAATGCCGGAATACAAATTTTGGTGAGGGTAAGTTTTTTTCTGGGGAAACAAATATTCAGACTTTGCCTTTCAGAAATGTGAAGCTGTGACACCAAGTCCTGGCCAGAAAGACATTTCAAAAAAGACACTGGAAAGTAACCGAGATGATCAGAAGCTGAAGCAGTCTACTGCTCAGTGGTAGGAAGACGAGCAATCTCTAGGCAGCACTGGCTCTTTCTCCTCTCAAAGGCGTAGTACACTACAGTTACGCTGTGCTCAGTAACCCTCAGCATCTGGCCTCCCTGCTGTCCAAAGCAGACTTTTTACAGTACACTGTACCCAGTTTGCTTCCTATGATCTCTCCACAAATAATTCCGTCATATGAGGTTTACCCTCCAAGAGTCAAGCTGACTAGCCATTATCAGCTCATATTTCTCCAGATGTTTTGTGATCTCATCCTTTCTTAATGTCTCTAGCATCTTGCCTACCATCGAGGTCAGATTTATTGGTCGATAATTTCCTGGTTCCTCCCCAGTTCCCTTTTCCCAGAACAGGGCTAGCAAAATGAAAGCAACCCAGAGCTAGCATTGCAAAACTATTGCCCCTTGTGTTGAAAAAGAGACACACAACAAAAACCACTAACTGACACAGCTTATCTTTTGTTTTCAAGAAGAACAGCAAGAGATTTCCCTTTACAGAGCCTTCAGCTCTGGAAATGACATCAGATTGTATCCCTGTTACAAACTTCCCCCTTCCACTCTTTGTTCAGCTCCTATCTTGTTTCTTACCTTTCCTTTTACCCTCAGTTTTCCCTCTACAGCAGCTGCGCTTGTCTACAGCTGGCATCCTCAGAGTTCAGATGTACCTTAGGATCCTTTGTATCAAATGCCCCAGCCACTCCTTTGAAATACCATGAAAGCCAGACACTTCTTGAAGTAATGTGAACCTTGATGGCTCTAGTTACACAAGTCATCAAGAAACCACCCGGATACAACCCAAGACAGACTGAAGCCAAGGATAAGAGAGAGAGACAAAAAAAAAAAGACCCCAAACTTAGGAAACACACACACAAACCAAAACAAGTAGAGAACATGATGAAAACAGGAAAGAGAAAAGAAAGAAGGGGTGAAGGAAAATGGCAACACAAGACACTCACTGGCTTGAAAGAGAGTTAACTTCTGGTCAAACGTCTTATGATCCCATTGTGATACTAACAGAACACTAGAAGTGTGAAGTTGCCCTCAAAATAACAGAAGTAAAATTTACAGTCTGCATTACTCTGCTAAATAAGGTGAAAAGAGCAACAATCAGTTTTTAACTCTTAGCTTTTATTTGTATCAGGATCCTGCATTCATTTTATGCAATGTAGCTGTAAGAAGGCAAACCACCAAGGACTTGTAGTTATTTATTAGAACATCTGTGTTGCTCCATTTCATTAAAGAAACAATTCTTTAACAAATTTAGTAGTATTCCAGCAGTGGAATAAGTATCTTTTGTGTCATCTCTCATCTAAGCATCTTTAGCAATTTTCATCAGACTGGCAGCTAGACTTCAACTACTCAAATAGTCTGTTCGGCCAGAAGCCCACACAAATTGACATTTGGAGGACATGCTCTGGTTTTCATGGTTAAAATCACTGCGCTGTGTTCTTCGGCTATTTAAAAACAAACAAGAAAGTAGCTCCACACTTGCTGCCAAATATTAATGGATGAATACACATCCATAATGTTTCTCCTATTGCTCAAAATTGCTTCAAAGTTCTCAGAGTGAGAAATCTAGATTTCTATTTCCTTTCATAAATATCAGCGCACATTTTTCCCTCCCCCTTCTTCCGTCCTACCCTCTCTCTCTCTCCAAAGACTCCTCTCTCCATTGAGTTTATGCCCTAATAGGAAAACCGGACGTAGTAGGGAAGACAGAGATGACAGAGCATCAGCATGCACAATCCCACTCTTTGTTAGCCTTGCAGAAAGACTTAAAAAAAAAAAAAAAAAAAAAACAGGATGAAGACTGAAGACAATAGAAGGACTTTCATAAGCAGGGACCAGAACAGGAATATATGACAAATCCAGTGAGATCTTTAAAAATGAAGCAGCAAAGTTAATGAAATGCACTCAGGTATTTCTCTTTTATCTACAAGTTCCACAACGCACAACCAGAAGGAAAGATATGCCTTATAAACATCTAGAAAACCAGTGATCTCGATATTTCAGCAAGCAGCAGTTTAGACAGATAATTTTTCTCTTTGCTCCTTCCTATACCATCACGAGAACAGCACCTCTGTAGCTACCCGCTTCCCCCATGTGTCCCAATGAACAATCCCCCTGCTTAACTCCCAGAGACTGCATGTGCTGAATACACACACAATGCACTGGCCCAAATCGGAGTTTCTTCACTTCATGCTTTTCATGTGCATGTTTCAAGCCTTCAGCTACACAGTTCTGCACAAACTGGTTAGTAATTTAACTACCGTTTTTGTCTTGCAAGAGTCTGTCGCCTCACTGTGACTGGAGTAATAGCAACAAGTCCCGCCAAGTGGGAAAAAAGTTCATTCATGAACTCTTACATTTCTGTCTGGTTGAGGTTAGGCATGTCGTGGAGATGACTCTGGCCTCTGCACAAACAAACATCTGTGCTACTGGAAGTAGAACTTCCTTTAAGCGACTGACTTACAGAACTGCCAGGAGCTCGCAGCCAGGCAGAGATGTTTAATTTCATTTCTCCATTTGTATTTTTAATCTTGGAAACAAAAACCAAAATGTAAAGCGAGCTGACAGAAGAAAACAACCCTAGAATTCTAGAAAGCCCTGCTATTTCTCTGCCAGGCCAAAACACCTGCTCCTGATAATGACAGCTTTATGCTTACATACACCTGCCATCCAGAAGGACTCCAGAGCACTTTACCAACTGATTTATACATACACAAATCATTAAAACTACCAAAATTAAGCCTCTGCTTAATTGAGATGTAGCAACTGTTTAACTGCACACAGTCGCACTGTTCAACTGCTCAGGACATGAACTAAGAGATACCATATCCAACCAAAGCTACGGGGGAAATTTAGGTAGAGAGAATGTTAATTGCCCAACCTGGATTTTGGCCAGTTGCTACAAAATATTTGCATGTGAAAAGCCCTAGGATCTTCAAAGACCACAAGCAGTCCAACCTTCAGCTTTATAAGACAAACAATATACATTTCCTAAATATAAAATCCTTTAGCAGTCCCTCCCTGCAGTAATTACTGTTTATGCCTCGACTTTAGAAGTTCACAGTATCAGACATCAGTTTTGGAAACATCCTGTGGTTGTAGCACTTCATCTTGCAGAGCAAGCAAACTGATAGGGTCTGACAATAAGTGATTAAAAAGAAAAGTCGTTTACAAAACATATACACAAATGGATCAGATTCACCTCCCCCAAACCAAAAGAATTGAGTTTCTCAACAGATCTCACAGCAGCTACAACCATTAAGAGAGTAACGGAACTGGCACACAGAATACACCAGAGTAAGCTGGGAAGATACAGCACTGCTTTCTAAAACCAATTAGACAATGCCAAATTAACAGTGGCAAAATATATTAAGCAGGGTGAGGTAGGAGTCACCGTACCTACCAAGAAGGCAAAAAAGCAATGGGGAACTGATTAAAAAAGGCTGGGACAACTGGCATCCAAGAACCACCAAGATACATTTGACAGTTTAGGCACAAATTTGCAATCTCAATTATGTAGAACATGCAGAGTAACATTTTGGAAATGGAAATGCATTCTACAGACAATCTCAGAGTACTGCCAGCAAGCCATCCGAGACAATAATCTGATTCTGTAAGGTGATTTTAAAAAGAAAAGTATCAGATCAAGAGATCAGAGCATCTTTTACTAGGACTTGCAAAGGTCTCCTTACATGAAAGTAGATTCATTGTAATTCCAGAAACAATGTGAATTCAGTACTCAAGGCTAAATTAAAACAAGACTGAAATATGACTGCTTCAAAGTTTCAGAAACACCTGGATCATCCTGATAATCTGTGTGGTTTTCAAATTCCATTTGCAGATTTTTAAAACTAAATGTCTCCCTCAGATTTTTGTGCAGTGCTCCTCAAAAAAAAAATAAAATAAAATAAAAAATTAAAAAGTACAGAAAAAAACTGTAACAAGAAGACTAAAAAACACTGCAGCCTAAATATGCCATTTAAAACTAAAAATGTATCACTTATTTCATAAGTTTCTATATACATAAATGGGAAAGGGAAACATACTTTGTGTTTCTTCCTCCTGTTCTAACCAAACAGTGTAATTCACAATTTTGTCACAAGAATAAGGCAGCCTGAGTACATCAGAATTATCTGGTGCATTACTGAAGGTAATGAGTGAATGAGAGCATTCATATCCTTGCTTTTAAGTAAAACAGACCAGAATAAAAACATGAAAAAAACTTATCAAAGCACTTTTACATCAAGGATCAGATAATTTGCCAAACTGCATCCAGCTTCCACCCTATTAAACCATGGATTATAAGCTTCATTGTTGCAGATGAATGATCAGTCTTTATCAAGGTTATGATAATGAATTCCCATTTTCTTCCAAAAATAATTACACTATACCTTTGCACCTTCAGGCATGTTGTTGCAAACCCTCTGGAAAAATCCTGAGTTTGCAAAACCATACAAGTTCTCCTACTGCTGGAGCACACGGGTTCTGGTTTTGGTCCAAAAAATGACGATATTAAGGAAAGTACCTAGCAGTGTTCTCTCTCTTACAAGAAACAATAGCAGAATACAAAGAAGCAGGTAAGCCAAGAGCAGTGTTGAAAACACCCACCTATCCTCTCAAAAATGAAGTACAAATCCGGCGTTTTGGAAATACAACACTTAAGAATGCAAAAAGCATAATGGTACACGTGACTGCGTTACTGCAGTTTCGCCATCCAGTCAAGAAAATGTTGGATAAAAATCATACTTTGTTAGCGGTAAAGCAGAAACACAGAGTGCACAAACTCAAGGTTGCTCTTTGTGTCCAGGGCACCAGTACCAAGAGAGGTTCAGGCAAACAGAAAAATGTGTTCTCTGGCAAGTCTCTGCAAGAGAACAGCACTGCTCGCAAAGACTGATCACCATTCAAATCAAGGCTCACTTCAAGACAATTCTACCTTCTAACAGCATACAAAGGGAAAAAGAAAAGCTACAGATCTACATATAAAACAAATGATTTGCCTCAGCTGAACCTTTAACACTCTAAGTATCATCTCTGGTTGCTATCTTCATAATCATTTTCAAACCAAAGAGCTGCTGCAGTTTTATGTGAACACACGCACATGCATGAACCCAAAGAAATCCCCTTGTAACACATTTGCTCAGCTTGACAGAAAGTCACACACACTCCTTACAGGCAGTTTCCCACTGAGGCGAGCAAGAAAATAAGAACTGACTATCTAAATATACCTTGCTAAAGGGCAGATCCCATGTTGCAGGACCCAAACCAGTCGTCCTGAAGAGGAGAGCCACTTACCTCGTTTGTGGAGCCATCCTTCCTTCACTATCGCTACTTCATTCATAATGGCAGGAATGTCTCTTGGTAGATCAGTTTATGTCAAATGTTGAAATTTCTGATCTCCAGCAGAAGGGTCCACAAAAAGGATGTTCTTTTTCTTGTCTTTCTCCTTCTCAGCTACTTCTAAAAGGATCAAACAAACAAACAAACAAAAGCTCACCATTATTTGAAGTACATCACTTACGTTAAATCAGGGGTACAACAGGGAGTAGTTTTCACTGCTGGGTTGGTGGCTATTTTTTTTTAACTATTATTACAAATCCTAAATGAGGGCTTTGTTCTTCACAGGGATTGCTGTGTCTCAGCAGGTGAAGGTGCTGGAAGAAGTACCTGCTGAAGCCCTGCTTCCTCACTGAGCTGGCTGACCGCTGGCAGACTCACAATATCTGCCTAGATTAGAAGTGGCTGCACATCCCTGCCCAGTAGGCACCTTCCAGCTCTCCAACAACATCAAACTCCCCTCAACAAGAAAAAAATCCAAGACTCAGCAAAGTCGAATTCTAAATATTTCCTGGTAAGACTTCCAGAATCCCCTCAGGAAGGTTTATTTACAGCCTGCTGTGCATCAGTCTGTCAACAAATACACGGTGCATCTTAGGGATGTGCTCCCAAGAGTAAAAATTCCCAATACTTTGCTGCACATTATCTTGTTATCTCACTCAAATCTCCTTGTCTTCCCCCAAAATCACCTTTTCTATATTTGATATAATTCCTGCCTCTCTACAACGATTCCCAGATAAGCCCACGTTATCCTAAATCGGCCCTTAGAAGCATCCTGATCAATTTTATCATGTTTCTGTAACTCACTGCAGATTGCTGCTCCTTCTTGCAATGAAATAACCTAAAGACACCTTAGGATTTCTACCTTCTTGCTTTATGAGATGAAGTCTCTATCCAAGTAGCTCAAAATAGACACATTTTCAATAAGGTTTGGCTGACTATCACACAAAATGTTCATCATCTTTCTCTCCCTCAATGAAAGTAGCTCTTTCCAGAAAGATCAGCTTTTATTTTTTTTTCTAAATTGAATATTATTATACTTTCTGCTTGTGGTATAATTCTGTACCATATATCTATGCAGCTTTTCTTTAATGACTTCTGAGCTCTCAGAAGCATCCATTTGTTCATCCCATTTGATACTGCTTAGGCAATCAAAAAAAATCTAGTGGCACGTTCTAAGCAATAACTAAGTAATAACTAACATAGCAGCACTTGTAACAAGCCAGCAAAGACCTGGCTTTTACTGGTCTCTCTCCAAACATCGAGGCATCACATTCCCACCAACAAATATATATCATCTCTGCATGCACTTGGCGTGTGTGCATCAATTATTTGTGAGCACACAGGTGATACTCATCAGAAACCAGATTAAAAAGCAACTAATTTCACATAACTCACTAAGACACAACCCTGGATGGAAGAAGCAGGTGGTCAGAATGAATCCAACCCAGAACTGAGACATTAGCAAGGACAGAGGGGCCTGTGCCATTCATTGCCAGTGCTCTATAACTATTTTCAAAGCAGGGAAGTCAAATTGGAATGGTCACTAGAAGCAGAAATTGACAGGGAGGAGATGCGAGAGAAAAAAAGCCAATCCTAGTATTTTTACCTACGAACTTTAACTATTTATCACTATTTCCAGTAACATTTTATTTTATTTGTTCTTTTTTTTTCCCCCTGGAAATAGCAGATATTTTTCCAAATTATGAATCTGCCATTTCTGACTGCTTATAATTATCATCTCAAAGAAACAGATACAACATTTGCCCGAGGGAGGAAAAACACACACAAAAAAATGACATTGGAACAAGAGACTTGTAAGAATTCTTAAATTCATAAATAAATATGTGAGAACCATATGCTGCAAAATAGAGACCAGCAACCCACAGCCACCAGTTGTCTTTGAAGAAACTCCTTCAGATCCAGAGCAATTAAGACACAACTTGATGAACACAGCAGGCTTTCACTCTCCTTTCAAAAATGCATGCACAACAGTCACTGCAGCTAGATCTACTTGTTGACATCAGTAAGAGACCAAACCTTGCTAAAGGCTTCACTTCAGCATCGAGAGATTTGCAAAGTGTTGAGCAAAACCCCTAAGATTATCACAGCTTAGGTAAGGAAACACAACACCAAGGTGTGAAAATAAATGCATCTAACGTGGTGCTGTAACAGAAAGTGGGGTCTGTGTAGCCTAGCTCTGTGTCTTCAATTCTACAATTTTAACATGTTAAGCAATCAACATCCTTTTCACGACTCATACTTTAAAAAAAAGAAGAAAGAAAGCTATGAACCAAACTAGTCTGTAGAAAGGACCATCCTTTTACTAATACCAGAAAAAAGTGCGATGGCACAAAATCATAGAACCTCTAACTAACATACTTCAGGTTTTCCTGTGTTAACACTTGCTAGGATTACCACCTGGCAGCCTCCTGCTCCTCACAGCCTAAACTGTCATCTCAATCTGAATCAGTGACTATGCAGACCAAAAAACAGCAAATCAGCAATGAAAACCAAAGTTCAGAAGAACTACTTTTTCCAGTTTCTGTAGTGCCCAAAAAGCCTGGACTGTCCTCCACCTCCAGTTCCCATACAAGAAGCATCCTCCACTTATTTGTGCAGCTCTGCCATCAGGGATGTGCCTACCTGCCCAGCTGCTTCCACCACACTGCAGCATCAGCTCCACCCTGTTCCTTCAGCAATGCCAAAGCATTTCTTTTCTAAGGGGGAACTTTACTTGGAGCTGGGAATGCCTTCTCACTGTGCAATAGAATGTCCAAAGCTCCAACAGCAGCAAACTCACTCTACCTGGTAGTTCGAAATACACATCCAAGTTGTGCTTAATAAATGTATTCAAATACAAGGTAATCAAATAGAGTGCTAGAAAATAATGGTAATTTCCTGGAACAGATGAGCAAGTTAACTACTGGCCTATGTGTTTCTGAAGATGTGTAAACCAGAGAAAGTTCCATTTGCATGAAATCTTTAGAGAGAAGGAAAAAAAAAAAAAAAAAAGAATTATTACAGCCCTCCTTTATGGCCATCTAGGAATGGTTCCCAGTGAGCAGAGGGCATCTGAGGTGAGTATGACCTGGCTGCTTCAGTCTGCGTCTGCACATGACTGAGTACTGTCAAAAGCTAAACAACTCTGTCTTTCTCTCAGCATTCAGTTTGCTGGACATTCAATACACTTTCTGTAATACTTTTTTCAATACCAAAATATTCCTCACACAGCGGAAGCGCAGCAAATCACAAATAGCACAACATCAGCACTGTGCCCCAGTGAATACTGATCTAATGCATACATTAATCCCCTAAAGGTTATTAACTTTCATAAGTAATGAGATAACTCATTTCCCTGTGCACTGAAACAACGAAGCTGCTTTAAGGAATCAGCTTAAACAGAAGGTGGAGCAGAATCATCTCTCCTGTATTTGGGAAAGCTCCTTTTTTTTTGTATGCTCTTGTACTTACATTCACGTTCTCTTGTTCCCAAATACCCCTGAAATCAAGAGATCAATTTGTCCTTCTCAATTCACCTTCTTTCCAAGGTCAAATTTTATATTTCTTTCTATTCACACCCAAAAGCAGAGCAGGAAGAAAATTAATTCTTCCATTAACAGTGAATCTGAAACAAGTTTACGGGATGCAGGAGCATCACGGTAATGACTTCATCCTTGTGAAGGAGTAAGCCTCTCTCAGAGGAAGATCAAACCCACCAGCCTCAGTCCCACCCCCGTCACTCAGCTGTGCCAGTCAGCACAGATCAGAAAGCAGGTTACAGCAAAGCACGCTCCTGGACTAGCGCTTTGCCCATCCCAACACGGGATGCAGACTGGCAGCCCTGATGCCCTCACATGACGCACATCCGTGCACGTTCCCTTAACGCACAACAGCAGAACTTGGTTGCAAGGCGCTGTCACGCAGTAGGCGAGCTGCACAAGAACTGCAGGGGAGCAGAGGTGTGTTTTGGGGCCCATGCATCGCAAAAGAAGCCCCACGCTCTCTTTCTGCAGCATATCCCTGGTCTCATTTTAAGCTCACAGCCAACTGCATCCAAATGGCACAAGCACAACAAAGTTGGGCTCCAGCCAACATTTTAAGTAGAGCGTACAGAGAAGTATCTCCACCACGCTCTGACCAGTGAAGTACATCTCCTGCATTATGCAAATTCTACCCAGGAGAAGCAGTGCTTCCAAAGCACTCAAGGCCCCACGAACTCACAGAGGCTACACACCATGACCCAGTTACTCAATCTGGGCAGACAGCTTTCAAGAGAGCACAGAAGGACCAGGTTTTTCCAGCATCTTAGCTTGCTTTACAAAAATGCATTGTGGACCATGAGTTAGGCATGGTCACAAATATTTGCTACTAGCTCATGTGATGTTCCATTTAGAACATCATGTCTAAATGAGTATTTCATGATTGTATGTACAGCTTATCACAAGGTTTAGAAATGCTTCTCTGATACTAAGAACTGCGGGAAAAACAGTAAGCGGAGAAGAAAAAAGATCTCTAAAAGCTGCATCCACTTTTCTTCCAATCCGTCAGCACAGTCTAGGTTTACAAGGCTGCAATTTGGAATGCCTGTGCTCTCATGTCTTCACTAATCAATAGACAGGAGGTTGATTTTGTTCAGGTGAGGGGCCAGAGTTACGACACGCAGCTGTCCAAGCTGCAACCACAACTGCAGTTTGATAGGACAAACTGAACTGCGTATTTCAAAACTAAGCAATGGCAGAAAAAGAGATCTCTTCATACTCTCTGTCAAAGACATAGGCTAGACAAAATCTTCTTTATGTTCCAAAACAAGAAGAAGGCCTTTTACAGTTTACCCTCATATAATTTAATGACTGTGCTGCTCAGAACTTCTGTACCAACTTAAGATGCATTTAATCAAATTCCATTTCAAAGTATTTATAACAGAAGTTTTGTTCTGTCTCCCAAACAAACCAAGTCACTCATGAACCTATTTAATCCTATTCGTAATTACTTACAGGTTGTTTCTATAAGCCAGCAATGCCAGAGCTACAGGTTACTTGCGGACACTGGATCAATTCTTAGATTTGATTTACTGTTGCAGCTCAGAACCAAAAGCAGTTCTATACACAATGTACATAAGGAAAACCCTCCTATTTAAAAAAATCAAAGGTAGTTCCACAGTGCCTTTAAATCTATTAACTCAGACAAATGCAGTGGCTGTCATCAGGAAATTAGCTGCTACAAAAAGGTAATTACTAGTCATAGACTGTGTTACATTTATTTACCTGTAAACAAATACTCTTCTGAATTAAGTGCTAGTAACGCCCCTTTGTAACTGTATTTCAAAATGTACATCCCTCCTGGTGGCATAAATACAACAAACAAGAGTAAAGCAGGGATTAGCTCTTGTAATGGGTGGGATGGAAGAAAAATAAAGCAGAGAAAAAAAATGGTTAAATCCTTTCCCAGGGACAGGGGGAAATCCCAATAAGGTGCAACCTGCATCAGTACCTTTCTGTCAGTAAAACACACAGCAAACAGCATGCTCACACGCTCCGACAGAATTCTGCGATCTACAAAGGATCCAAAGGAAAAGTCCTAGAAGTCTGCAGGAACGTTTCAGCAATTGCAGAACTTCACCTGGGGGGGGGGGGGGTATGTTGAGGGAGGGGGCTGTCGGCTGCAGGCAGCTCCCCGCAGCTCTGCACAACACCGCCCCAGGGAAAAGTCAAAGCGATGGGGCCCAGCAGCACTGCCCGGCACCGACACACACAGACCCACACCCCCAGTCCGCAACGCAGCGCGGGGCCGCACAAAAGATAAAGGAAGAAAATGGGGGCGGGGGGAGGAGATGGAAGAGCGCTCGGCCACTTTCTGTGCAACACTTCGGAAAATGCCCCGTGCCTCCCTCTGCCCCGAGCCCCTTTTCCCTCGGAGATGCTCGGGGACGACCCAGCCGCCGCAAGCCCCGAGGGCAGCCGGAGGAGCCCCCCACCCTGCAGCGCTTCCATCCCCCGCATCCCAGGGAAGCCAACCTTCCCGTCCACCCTGAGCCCTCCGGCCCGGCTCCCGCGGGGCCGCGGCCCTCTCCTCCCCCCCACCGCACGCCACGCGCGGCCCCGCGGCGCCTCAGCCCGGGCCGGCAGCAGCCCCCGCCGCGGCCTACGCGGGTCAGTGGGCGCCCGGCGGCCGCCGCCCAGGGAAGGCGGAGAGCGGCCGCCTCGCCTCGCCTGGCCGCCCCTCCCGGCCCCGCACAACGCGCGGCGGAGCAGGCCCCGGCGCTTCCTTCCCCCAGCCCTTCCCACCCCAGGGAGCGGGTCACTTACATGGCTGCGGGAGCCCGGGGAGGAGGTGATGGGAGGGCGGCGGCGGCGGCAGGGGAAGGAGCAGGGGAAGGGGAGGGAAGGGGGGAGCGAGCGAGCGGAGGAAGGGAGAGCCCGGCGGGCGGGCGCCGAGCGAAGGCCTAACTGGGCTCACGGCAGCCGCCGCCTCCTCACCATCCCCGGGCGGCGGGCGGCGGGCCGGCTCCTCCTCCCCTTCTCGCAGTCGCTCGGCCCATGGGGCTCACACGGGCTGCCGGCCTGCCTTCCCCGCCTCTCCGCCTCGCTCCTGCCTCTGGCCGAGAGGAGGAGGTTGCGCCTCTCGCCTCGCTCAGCAGCACCCCGGAGCCGCAGGGCCGAGCTCCCCGCAGCCGGAGCCGGGCTCGTCCCACACGCGCTCGCTCACATCCTCCGGGGAGCGGCCGCCGGGTCCTACCGCCGCCGCGCCGCTTCCCGCCCGCCCCGCCGTGGGGCCGCCCTGCTCCGCCTCGCTGCTCCCCTCGGCCCACCGCCTGCCCGGCTCCGGGCACCGCTTCGGGCTGCTCTCCTTCAGAGGCACCGCCGTCCCGTTGCCAGAGCCCCGGGTGTGGGTCACTTTGTGGCTTCTCCTGGCTTAAGGCTGCGGGAAGCTGCCGGCGTTAACAGCCTGTTGTCCGGTCTCGTCAAAGTGTTCCCGAAGTGTTGGCAGTGAACTCTAAAAAGCAGGATAAAGCACGGGTCCCGGCGGTTTCGTGGCACCTCTGCTGCTCAGAAAGTGTGTGGCTCCTGTACAGCGCCAAAGCAACTTTGTGAAGCTTTTCTGAAGCCATACAAATCTACTTAACACGGTGCAGGTTTTCCCTGCTCCTCATAAATCCTGATTGATTCAATAATGCGGTATCATTTAGAGGATATTTCAGTATCCCTTCCCACAGCAAGCAGGACTGCCTGGGGACTGGGTAGCAATCCAGGCCGTGAATTTAGATGCTGCATCCCAGCCTCCCTGCTGCTTGCTAGGCTGTTCTGCTCTCAGTACACACATCTCATACAATCACAGAATGGCTCCAGTTGGAGGGGACCTCGAAGTCCACCCAACTCCAACCCCATGCCGTGTGCTGATTGCCCCCTACCAGCTCAGGCTGCCCAGGACCCCATCCAGCCTAGCCTTGGGCACCTCCAGCAATGGGGCACCCAGTGCCAGGGCCTCATTGCTCTCTGAGTGAAGAATTGCTTCCTAACATCTAACTTAAATGTCCCCTCCTTTAGTTTAAAGCCATTCCCAAAATGTTACAGATTGCTGCGGCAACAAGAACTATCGCTTGCAGCAGGGCAGTATTTTGTCAGATTTTAAGAGCTGTTCTGCTCTGAAAAATGATGTTGTGGAAATGGCTTTGAAAGATTTATGATTTCTCTGTGCTTCCAGTATCAAAATTTTCCCTGTTTACTCATTAAGGGATTTTGTTTATTTTCTAATTGACACTGCCATAAAATCTAACTGGGCCGTAAGAGTGATTTGATTTGTTCAGAAGCATATGATCACTGATGATCGTGTTTCTGTAATTGGAAGCTCGTTAGAATTTAGAAAATGGCACATCTTCCCACAGCTTTGCACTGTTAACAAAATAAAGGTGCATAAAAAGCATTTACAGAGTAAAGCTGGGGAACACAGCTCTGCATTTACACAGGCAGCAAATCTATTTGATATACTAAGAGATTTTCCCTTTGTGTCATTGTGTACGTTCTTACTGAAATTCACGTTTTATATCCTTCTTCCATTGTAATCAACTAGGAAGTCTGTCCAAATAATCTTATCTGTCACTAATTTTCTGAGCATTCAGTCGATCATCAGATTGTGTGTACATCAGTGCACTAAAGGAGCTTGAAAGAAAAGACTAAGCCCTTCTTCAGGATGGAGGGAAAAAAACCTCTTTTCCCACCAGCAAACAGGCCAGCTCCTTCTGGCAGAATGCTACACCATAGCTCTCCTTTAGGTTCACTGAGGCTTGTTTCAGCATAATTTAAAAAAATATAACATTCAGGCAACTTGGCAGAATGCACAGATCCCCCTGGTGCAGGCCCAATTGCCTGGCATCGGGTCAGATCTGCATCTGCTGTCAGTGGAAGGATTTATACTGGTATCGGAACAGGATGAAATGGCGGATAACTGTCCACACCCTAACGTAATGGAAAAGAAAAATCATATTTCTACATACTATGCATTAAGTTCAGAATATTAAGCATAGAATAAAATGTAGGTAGGTGTCAGAGATAAATTTAAAAGGAAATTGTCAGCATGCAAAGCTCAGAGCTAACAGGGCACATATAGAACTTACAAGTACAAGAAGAATATCCACTTATGAACTAATTTTGAGTCTTTAGCCTGCAATTATGCCTAGCAATAAAGAGCATGTAAGTACTGGACTTTACTGTCTGTGAGATGCTTCTGTATAGGTGGGGGGATCTCTGGTAATAGATCTGATTGCAGGAGAGCTTCTTGCCTTTTTGCCAAACCCAGTCCTGATTAATAAGCTCCCAGACTGCATGGTGATCGAGGTCATTAGGACTTCCCCCTGCAAATGAAGCAGCAGTTTTAAAAATAAGGTCATACAGTAAACACCGTTTTCAGTCCTGAAGAGAAGAAAATAAACCTCTGTTGTTTGCTGAAAAGGAAGTGCAATTAAAAAAAAACAACACAAAGAGATTGTTTAGATTCGCGGACTGTTGATTCACCATGATGAAAGACAGATCCATACTAAGCAGTTTGGATCCCGATGTGGAGCTGATGTTCCCCAAATTTAAGAGGGAAGTTAGATTCAGAGACAGGAGTAAGGCTTGTCTCACACACAGCAACGTACTGCTGATAAAAATATCCAGGTAAAGTAGGAAGTGCCTAGTCTGCAACAAGAGTGACTTTGTATCAGCAATGAACAAAAGCAGGCCTTTTCTTCAATGGGAACAATGAAATCACTCAATAATTGTTATAAATGCAAACAACGCGTGCTTTATCACTCAGTTATCATCAAGGGGATTATAGTCTATAAACCCTAATTTTGAGGGAAGTCCCTAGATTTCCCTGGGTGCGTCCTCAGATTTCATCTGTTTACTCTCATTTCTTACGTGCTTCAGGATAAGGTGCGTCAGGTCTTCCTTGGTATCATATCACCCTAAAATAATGAACGCAGGGGCTAATGGCAGAGAACAGTTGATGCCACACCAAAAGAATAGTTTCCATCCATTTTTAATAATTTGTCACCTTCCAATACTTGAAGGGAGCATGTAAACAGGGGGAGGGGGATCAGCTGTTTACGATGGTGGATAGTGATAGGACAAGGGGAATGGCTTTAAACTAAGAGGGGAGGTTTAGGTTAGATATTAGGAGGAAGTTTTTCACACAGAGGGTGGTGAGGCACTGGAACAGGTTGCCCAAGGAGGCTGTGGATGTCCCATCCCTGGAGGCATTCAAGGCCAGGCTGGATGTGGCTCTGGGCAGCCTGGTCTGCTGGTTGGTGACCCTGCACACAGCAGGGGGTTGAAACTAGATGACCATTGTGGTCCTTTTCAACCCAGGCCATTCTATGGTTCTATGATTCTATGATAGAATTTGATGTAACTGTTAAAGTCATTTTAAAATGTTGAAATTATTCAGCTTCGGATTAAAAAAAAAAAAGTTTTATACCCAACCAGGCATAAAAAGAAGGAATAGCATATTAAGATGAAATGGAATTACTGAATTAACCACCAGTAGAACAAGTTCTGTTCTATGATGCAAGTAGCGGCAGCACATTTATGGGCCATCAGGAAATGTGTTCCTCCCTTTTTAAAAGGTGGGGTGTACTCAAAAGGAAAGACTATGTGACAGCCCCTGGGGTTTTTGAACTAGGTACTGAAGGTTTTTAAATGACCAAATGAGGTTTGGTCTAGGACAAAAATATAGCTTACTGAATATGAAAATTAAGAATGGGTTTAGTAGTGCCAGAAACAGAGTTGTACTTCTAAAATTGAACAAATCCAATTCTTGAAGGTGTATTTCTCAGCAGCAAAACAATAGCAGGCTATCTAGAAAAGAATAGTAATTATAGTCCTATTGAAACACGGTGACTTTGCTTTTTAGAAATTTGTCTTGTCCATATAAGGCTGAGTGTCAGCTAAACGGGCACCTTAATCAGCAGCGGTCTGAATTATGCTGTTTGCTAGGGTGTTTTGGGGAGCTCTTCCTAATAGCTTGCTAAAACCCCTTCAAGAGGAAGGGCAGGAGACCTTTGTTCAGTTGCCAGCTTCTGTTTCCTGGTCACCAGCATGCTGAAGCTGGGGAGCCCTGGGGAGGCAGTGCGCTTCCTCCAGCTGGGGCAGGAGGAAGAAGGTGCATTTCCCAGTCCTGCAGTGAGCCTGTCTGGCTGAGTCAGGAATGGTGTTGACAAACTCCAAAGTGAGAGCTGAGCAGTCCTCTTCGTTTGGAATAATGATAGCCATAACATAGGATGGCAAACACACTGTGGGAAACATAAACAGGAACTGAATTGGTTTGTATAGAAAATGCACTAGTTAGATATAGAGCATATAAAAATAGTGTATGTATCACTTCTGTCCCATACACCACCACAGCTGTTTTTGTTGTTACAGTGATAACCACAAGTCCCACTCTAGATCAGTCATCATTCGGGTCTGCAGAAGCACATCAGAAGACAGAGTTTCTGATGCTGATGAACTGAATTCTACCTCAAACTGTTGATTTCCCCCCTTGTTCGTGAAGTAACATTTCATGAGTACTTAGTTCTGGGAAAATACTTGAGAATGCTGAAATTCCAGTAACCTGTGTGAGGAAACATCACAATTCTAGCTGTATTCAGAAGGGAAAATCCTATGACACTGAAATAGTGAACTTATATACATATATTGGAAAAACAAACAAACAAACAAACAAACCAGAGTAAAAACAGTCAGGTTCCTGTTGCATTCCCATCTCTCACATATCCATCACTGATTATGCTCTTCACTTAAAATTATGCAGTTAAGCTCAATATAGGCATATTAACTTGAGTGCAGTATTAGTGATTGATTGCCCCTGCAGATCTCCACGTGGAAATGCAGAAGGAGCAGCAGCACAGCTGGGCATGAGCACAGCACTGTTGGAACACTGATGTTGGCTGTGCGATGCTCCAGGTGGAACCTATGCAGAGCCAGTCAATCTTTCTTATGATCTTTACAATTTCCTTGAGATCAAGAGCTTTAACAGAGCCGTTAGGGTTTTAGGCATTAGGGCGACAGAGGCTTCAATCCTTTAACATGTACCTGAGACATTTATCCAGAGAAAAAATTCTGTTATTATTTGTATGTTGATGCTAGAAGAGAAGGGATTTTAATTTCCTCAGTGCAATTTAATGGCATCTGCATGCACACGAGAATCTGCTACAATTTGAATCACTTCATCAAAATTTTATAGTTTGAAAACTTTGAAGGGCAGCATCATTCTGGGCTGACCTCCCAGCTCCCGCAGCCATAAAACTGCACTTAGTGTGTCTTCATCTGTATTCACACTCATGGGTAGAAAAGATCACACTACCATGAACCAAGGATTAGCCAGGAAAGAGGAGAAGGATAAATTCATATCTTCATATCATTTCTTTGAAACAGAGCCCTGCCATGTCCTTGTTTGTGCAGTCAGACGCCAGCCAAAAAAACAATGGTTTTGTGAAGCAACAAGAGAGGTGTTTTGACTGTATTTAGAATACATGAAGCTGTCCTGTGAAAGAGAAGCCCTGGTAATATGATACTATATGGTGCAGTAAGTGCAAAACTCTATTCAGAGCATTTTTTTTCTTTTTTTCTTTTTTTCTTTTTTTCTTTTTTTCTTTTTTTCTTTTTTTCCAGTTTAAGCATTTCTCCTGTATTTCCTCAGTGTCTAACTGAGTTTGACCTTATGAGTCGCAGAAATCATAGAAGCATAGAATGGCCTGGGTTGAAAAGGACCATAATGATCATCTAGTTTCAACCCCCCTGCTATGCGCAGGGTTGCCAACCACCAGACCAGACTGCCCAGAGCCACAGCCAGCCTGGATGATACCCCTTGTCTTCTGTGAGATCACTGAGATCTTCTCTTTGGACTGATTTGTTGCAGTCAGAAAATTCTTGAAAGCTCTGACTAGCCTTTGGCTACGTCTTTGCTGTTTTTGTTAGCTGTGCCTACGTTTAGGTTTGTGGCTGTGGCACTCTGCGGCCAGAGCAAGTTACTCCATCCTGCTTATACGGACAGGGCTCCTCTCCAGGCCTGAACCTCTTCCTCTCCCCCCGGCCTGAAGTTTCCTGTGGGTAAGAAAGCAAGATGAGACGGATCTGCTTGAGCAGTCGTGGTCTTTGAGCTGTCTTCTAGTGCAGTGCAATGGTGTGGAGGTCCTGACTCCACACTGTGCGTTGGTGAAGGGTCACGCTTCAGATTAGGTGTAAATGGGTCTCATGGGCTCAATTCCTGGTGGTGGTCAGAGCTTAGAGAAACCATTCTGGAGGACATCTCTGGATTTACTGGAAGGGAGCCCAGCACACATGTTCCAAGGCTGCTCTGTGATATGAACCGAAGTGCAGTGGATTGGCTTTTAACTAAAAGAGGGGAGATTTAAGTTAGATGTTAGGAAGAAATTCTTAGAGGGAGATGAGGCCCTGGCAGCTGCTTCCCAGAGATCCTTCCCAGCTGCTTCCCAGAGTGGGTGCCCCATTCCTGAAGGTGCTCAAGGCCAGGTTGGATGGCACCTCCCCACTGCAGGCGACTTGATCTGGGTGTGCTTTAGGGTCTCTTCCAACACAAACCATTCCATGATTTTATAATTCTGTGAATTGGCGTGATCAAGGGAGTTGCTTCCAAAGCACATTCCCTAATCCAAGATGTTAATGCAGACACAGCCACTGAAAAGGATGCTGCCTCATGAACTGAAACTGATCACAAATTTAAGAAGATATTAGAGAATCAGGCACGTGCAGAAACTCCACAAAATTCAGGCTGAAAACAACTTACATTTCTGCTGCTATAAAAATTACCTGTTTGGATGTTATCCCCCTTCTCAGCTCTTGCCATATTCAGCACATAATGCTGGTGTTACTCTCACTTTGTCCCTATTTAGGAAATCAGGGCTACCCCAGGACATCCTTCTGGATGCATAGAGCTCCCCTGAAATCATTGGGGATTGCTTGAGGACATGCCTGCAGAGAGTCTCTGCTATTCTATATTTACATGGTATCCTGCATAATAGGACGTGAAACTCGATTAAAGCCTCCAAAAGCTCCTGCCATGGAAATCAGTCTTGTTATTGACTGATGACTCAACACGTCTGAATTTAGATGGAAGAGGGCTACTTTCAATTCCCAGCTGTTTTAAAGGCTCTCTGCATAACCTCGCCAAGTCATTTAATCTCTGTACCTCAGACACTCCTGTATTTAATACAGAGAAAGTCAATAATTGATTAATTCCCTTCCCCCAACCCACTCTCTGGTTTTTGTGATGATAGGTTCTTTGGGGGCAGATGCTGCCTCCTGTGAGGTGCCAGGGCACTGCATAGCACAAGGCAGCTTTGGCAATACCGTAAATGATAAAATAATAATCATGTTCTGTAGCACAGAAGCAGCTGTGATTGCCCTAATATTTGTCCTCGCAGAATCAGTTTTAAATTGAAAGCACACCTGGGATGATTCAGTTCCAGAAGAGGCTCAACGTGATCCTGGGATTATGACAGTCACTGAGTAACTGAGCAACAGCATTTCCTCTAGCAAAGTAAGAACAGGTAAAATGAAAAGAGGCATTGATTTTTTAAAAAACTTAATCCATATGGATCCAAATCTTAAATAAAATACCATCAGCCACACAGCTTTCCCTCTTCATGAGAACAGCTGTGGAAAGCTATTATTGTAATTTGCAAATAATGTTACCCCTTTATATGTGCCATCGGAGACTATTTTTTATGGCATGTCTTCAGCTAGACAGTTTCTTACATAACAGCGTTATTTTTTATTCTTTATTTTTTTTTTAATTTCAGACATTTGTTAGGTGATGGTTTTCCATGTATAGGTTCTATTAATGAATAACCATTAGTTACACAGCTAGTTATCTCCGAAAAAATAGCCAGTATTTTGAAATTGGGAAGATGTTATCCGGGTTAGAATATGTGCCAAGAGGAAAACATAAGAACAAGCACATATCCCTGCAGGTATGCCATACAAGTTGGGCAGACTGCTATTATTAATACAAATCGCTTCAATTAAAATTGACACGTGAGATAATTAATAGCATGTTGATTGATAAACAAGTCCTCGCTCATTCCATCCAGGCATTTGTTAATTACCTGCCCGGTGCTGCAGCTGACTGCTGAGGACACACTCCCACAGGGGAATGCTGTGGGGCTTTTTTTGCAGTGCTTTCCAGCTTGCTGGCACCTTAAAAATGATAGTGTTTTTTGAGCTATGGGATATAAAGTTTTGTTCCTATGTGCATCATGGCCAGCATGCAGTATGCTTTATCTCACACCCAATAGGGTAAATACTATTTGCTATGTGATGCTACAGAAAATTCTCGCTTCATTTCCTTGCCATCTTTTTTTCTTCCCTCCCACACATAAGACAGCACTGGTAGCCTCCACTGCGCTCTGTAGCAGCGAGCACACTGCGACACTGTTGCAGGGGTTCCCTACAGCAGTGCTTCCCAGTGCCATTGATCAAGCCACGAACGCTCGTTAAGCGGTGCAAGGTTGCTCTAATTCCCTGACTCATCTCCTGTTCCCCCTGGAAATCATAAACGTGGTTCTGGGAACCAAATTGCAGTCCTCTGACTGCAGCAGGATGGAGGTGCTTGGATTGCTGAGTCATTACGTTGACCCACACGGCTCAGATTTCTGTTTATAGTTAGCAGGAGTCGAAAATGCTCATTGTAATCTTATCACGGTGGAGGTACTAACTGCACATTCTCTGCAAATGTATTCAGCTTGGCTTTCTGCTCAGGGCTCAGATTCCCCAAGTCACAATATGCGTCATGTTTACAAAACCACATTTCACTTTAAGTAGCCTTGAATTATGATATTCTTGGGGTCCTTTATTTTATGCATATGTCATCTTAGAGCTCATCAGCATTCTGGTCTTGTATTTGCAACTGCTGAGAAAGTCAGATCTTAAAAAGCCGTAATTCCCCAACAATTTCTGCTGTCAATAGCTCATATAAGCTGTTCAGACATAGTAAGTAATGTGGAGAAAAACTAAAGATCAAATTATTTTCAGGTATGAACTAAATCTATTTCTTTGAAGCAGCCAACACGTCTCCTTGCTCTGCAGGATGAGATTCTCCTTGTTATGTATGGCATGCTTTACAAACATTGCTATTTTATGAGCACAATGCCCATTCCTCAGTCAGTACTGCACTAAGGTTACATCTCTATATAGTACTTCTGTTAATGTTAGCTAACGAGCCCTACTGTTTAAGATACTTTTTGTTCCAGTCTGGAACGTGACAAGGAATGTGTCTGTCATGTGCTTGAGTGCAGAGACAAATGGAAATGCAGCACTTGAGAGCTGGTTTGTTTATAAAATTGATCTTGACCAGTCAGCATAAAATGCATCATGTCAATGCAATTGCTGTAATGCTCCTTCATTAGCAGAAATGATTCCTCTTGTATGCAGTGCCAGCAGCAGGGATGCTTCAGCCACCCTCTCATGCTGCTAACAGATAAAAGTCTGCTTACAATGCACAGCAAAATATCAAAATAGATCAATGTAAATAAAGATGAAGGAAAAGGAGTCATGTCAGAGAGGACACGGATGAAAAGGCATGTGACCAGTTTAAAATACGAATGAGCTTCTGTTAAAACAGTTCCCTTCAATGACCTTCTTTCCTGCCATGTGACCAAATTCTTCAATCAGGCATTGTAAAGTAAAGGAATGCCAAAGTTGCCTCTATTTTCATTTCAGATCTGGCAGATCTTAGCATATACTTGCCGTATTCATCTACTGCCCAAATCATTTCACTTTCTGCTGAAGTCAAAGTTCTTCCAGCCGCCCTCCTGGCTCTGCTCCGCACCGCAGTGCTGTGGCTGCCCTTTAAAACCCTAGGGCCTGGGGCCAGCAAGCTCCGTGCCGTTATCTGACCCATCTGGGAAGGCAGCACGTATTCTGCAAGCCAGCAAGTGGCTGAGGAAGAAAGCATGGCTCTGAAAGCTCCTGCTCTGAAGGGCAAACCTTTCTGAAAACAGCCAGCCCAAGCTGCACAGAGGGACCATCTCCTATTTTTTAACCAAATGCCTTGCATCGGGCATAGAGGGGTACCCAGGGAGCTGCCCACCTCTATGCAGCCCCTCTTGTTTCTCAAAACCCTCACTGAATCGCAGCACCAGTGCCAAAGGCAGCAATCTGGCAACTCCTTCCTCACTGCCCCCCCTGCACTCACACTTCCAAGGATTGCAGAAGAATTTCTGACGTGCTCCAACATTGAACAAAGCAATCTCTGATCTTAAGAAAGAAAGAAAAAAAAAAGGGTTCAGTTTAATACAGGCAACTGGCAAAGATTCAAACTGCATCTTGCTGTAGCCAAAGCAGTTCACCAATCCTGAGGAGAGAAGCAAATCTTCAGCTCAAGTCAGATGCCTCGTTATTCATTTCTCCTTATCTCGCTTTTCAAATCTTGCCAAGACTGCACCCATCCCTCTATCTCTAGGCACTTGAACACCACCCCAGCAGCACTGAGCCCTTCGGCAGCAGCCCTGCTCTCAGGTCACCAGGTAACCCGGTGAGGATGGCTGCATGCTGGCAACATGCACCTCACTCAGGAGCAGCACCTGAAAGCACCCCTTGGATGGATCTCACCAGGCAAGCTTGTCCCGTTGCAGGGAATCTGTAAGAAGAGCTATGGCATGTGGCAAATAATGTCATCCTTTTTGCTTTAGGCAAAGCTTGAGATTGAATACTCAATCTGTTGCTGACTGCACAGCAGGGGCTTCCTCAAATTGCTGAGGCCAAAATGAGAGTACACTGGAGGGAGAGTAAAGCATGTAGAGTGTGCAGCATGAAGGTAGGCATTTCAAACACCATTTTGCTTCCAGTTTTGTTTTCCTCTCATATTTTTTCCCAGCACATCTTCTTCATCCTCCCTTGACTCCCCACCCATGTTTCCTTCAAAGATGCCTTTTGGATGCACTTTGTACTTGTTTCCTTCAGAGATGGCTTCAGTCCTGCTGAAGTCCATTGCAGCCCTGAAGGACTCAGACCGTGTTAGAGAAGCTCACATTTGAGCCCTGGAGAACACCTTTGTTTCTAGCAGGGCATCAATTCTAAAAGCAAACCAGATTTTTTATTTTTATTTTTATTTTTATTTATCACTTAGCTTGTTTCACTGCCTGGGAGGAGTGACCTAAATGATGGTTATTATTTTATATGTCTTCCACAGGGCCAGCTTCACCCCAGCTGAGAGTTAGTCCCACTTGCAGAAGGCACTGACAGCTGGTATGGCCTCAGACAAGGGTTGTACAAGGGTTAGGGCTGGCTTCTTGGTATGTCATTATGGTTCCCGCATCATCTCCCACTTATAGATTTTCTTATAGAACCACAGAATCATTTGAGTTGGAAAGAACTATTACAAGCCATCCAGTCCAACTCCCCTGCAGTGAATAGGGACACCCACAGCTCCATCAGGTGCTCAGAATACAGCCTGGCCTTGGGTTTCTAGAGGGACAGGGCATCCGCCACCTCTGGGCAACCTGTACCAGTGCTTCACCACCTTTATTGTAAAAAGTTTCTTCCTTAAATCCAATCTAAAATTCCTCTCTTTTAGTTTGTAACCATTCCTCCTTGTGCTATCACAACAAGTCCTGCTAAAGAGTGTGTCCCCTTCTTTTTTACAGCCTCTCTTTAGATACTGAAAGGCTGCTCTCAGGTCTTTCCAATTTGGAGAGAAGGATGTTGTAGGGTCTATGTAAAAGGCTTTACTGAAGTCCAGATAGATGACAGTGGCTCTGCCCTTGGTGAAGCCATGCTGGTTATCCCTTACCACCTCCCACTCATCCATGTCTTAACATATCTTTCAGAAGGATCTATTCCATGACGTTCCCCAGCACAGAGGTGAGGCTGGTGGGAGTCATCCTTTCTACCGTTCTTAAAAATAAGTGTGACAGTGTCTTTTTTTCCAGTCACCAGGGACTTTACCTGACCACCATGACTTTTCAAATACCATCAAGAGTGGCCAGTTCCCTCAAGACTCTGGGATGCATCTCATAGGGACTTCTGGATGTTCAGGTTCCTCAGGTGGTCATGAACCTGATCTTTTCTTGCACCAGGATGAGCATTACCCTTCCAGGTCCTGCTTTCCAACCCACCTACTTGAGAGGTGTATCACTTATCAAAGTGTTTCTTCATTACCATTGGCTTCAAATGTGGCCGCTTGCAGCTTTGGGGTACAGGACAGGTTGAGGATGAATTTTGTTTCAGCGCTCTCTGTTTTAGCGGTGGCTTTGTGCATGAGCTTCAGGTTTGGGTGAGAAGTGCTTAAATGAAAACTCAGACTGTTAATGCAAAATCAAGTGAATTTTTTTTAAACCTTGCAGACCTTTTTAAACTGCAGCATTTTGTGTGACCCCTGGAGAATGTGTAGCACCAAAGCCTCTCTCTAAACAGCCTGGCTGTGCTTCTCTCACACTGTAGAGAGAACAGGCATCACTGACATTGATACATAATTTAGTCACCACCTTCAGGGTATGTTAATTTAGCAAATTTGCTAGGAATTCACATAGATGAATTGATGATTAAATAGGCGATTGAACCAAAGAGCCCAAACGAAGCAGTTTGTTGCTAATTTAAATGCTCTCTGTGTCTAGACCACTCTCCTTGTTACATTTTAATTGACCTAATTATTTCCAAAAACACTCTTTTTGTCGCTGCTTTAACATTTAGATCATTCTGTATGGGGGCTGGATGTGGGAGGAGAGCTGTTCTGGTGTATTCCAACAGCAGAGAGTATTTTAAGCAACAACTTTGGATAGCAGCAGCAGTCACTGGTTATGAAGCTGCAGAGCTTCCTGTAGGGGAGAAGGCTGTGGGCTACCTGCTAGAGCTTCTTCACTGTACAACCACATCCACTGTTAGCACGTCTTAAGAATGAACGTGTCCTCAAGGAGGTCTTTTCAGCGAGGTTTCACTATTAGTGCTCAGACACTTCACCGAGCTACTGCGATTTGACGAGCTAGCACTTGTCAGCTGAATCAAGCTGTTACAACCATGTGCACGCTGTAAGTGCAGGGGAATGGCACTTCTCGTGGTGGGGAAGGCAGAGCTGAAATTGTGCACACTTGCTGTAAGGAGCTATTGTTATTGCTTGTGGGAGTAAGTACCCATGTAGATACCCCATCTCAGCTGATGTGAGGTAGCTTGTTCACTACCTGGATCCTGCAACTGAGCTCTATAGAGACCTCGCTCCCCCACATCATACTATTAGCTTTAGTTTGTGGTAACAAGGTGGTCAGGTGTTGGATGAAGGAAAACCAAATGTTAAAGCGTGGTTCTAGTCCTCTAGAACCTGTACTTTTTAATGCCGGACTTCCTGTAGATATTCTGCATGGAGAATCCACTGTGGCCAATGATAAGTTCGAGCAAGTGGCCCTCATCTGCCCTGAACACATGCACATGCATTTAGGTTGAACTGTGATAAGTTTCCCCTTCCAGCTCCTAGTCCTATTTTCCCTTTGGCTGTGGGACTGTCACCAAAGCTACAGACAGTCATAAATGGAAGTGGAATGGCTCCATAACTGTGATTAACTTGTCTATATGCACTGACAGATATCAATGTGACCAGAACTGTCTCTTTCCTCATTTTGAGAGAGAAACTGGGGGAAAAAAAAACGACTTGAACCAGAGCCACGCACCAAACCAGTGATGGTACAAACAGGAGAACCTGGATGGGCCAACTGAGTGCTTTGAGCATAAGGCAGTGATGCTTTTACCAACACTCATACTGTCTTTTAGCCTGTCTCTCCCTGACTTTGCCTGAATTACCCTTGGCTTATCTCTAGTGGCTGTGAGAAGAAAATTAGGCCTAAGATGCCTAAGATGGCATTTTGTTATCCCTGGTGGCTGCTTTGATATTTCTCAGTTTTCTGTAGCTGTCAGTCAGATGCTGTGCCAGATGTTTCCCACAAACTGTCACAAAATGCAATAGCTGTAGCAACACAGGGACGAGCTCAGCTACCAGCCTGGCCAACATGCCCATGGAGCCACAACCTGTGGGACAAAACAGCTCAAGCTTTGGGCCATACTACCTCTTCCCTCACTCTCTAGAGATTGGGATGCATTAACAAGAGTGATTGCACAGCCTTCAGCAAGAAGTAGCCCAAAGCTAGTTGGTGCGAATGGTTCTGCACCAAAAAAAACCTTTCCCATATCTTTCTTAGTCGAGTTTCCCTTCCACATCAGGAGTGCAGGACATGTGTCTTCTCCAGACAGGGCTGTACCTGAATCTGGGGCTTTACGGGACTTCTTAATCACACAAAGCACAGGACACTTTTAGTTGCATCAAGCCATCAGAAATTTCTGTCGTGCGCTCACTTCTCAAATTAAGTACATAAAAACATCACACAGGCAGCCAAGTCTCACACAGATCCAGCTACGCACTGCCAAACTGTTGCAGACCGCCACTGACCAACGCAACAGGAGCCAACAGCAGCGTGCTAAATTCAGCAGCCTCCTCCAGAGCTGGAGCACGATCCACAGATGCAGAACTTCTCACCTCTCCCAAGCACCACACGGCCACAGGGCTCTGCAGCCTGACACCCACATTTCCTTAATTCACTGTGTTATGCCAAAGGCAGAGCAATGGGCTTTTTCCTTTCCTTGCTGCCTTCTCTCCCTTCCTGCCCTTGGATGCCCCAATCCTTGTGGATTTCATCCAAGACCTAAACTGTGGCTTAGAGAATTTAAAGAGGAAATTTGGTGTCAAAGCAGCTGTCCTCCCAGTGCTCTGCACATTATTATTCTATACCTTATAACATCCTGTAGAAAGTTTGTGATTTAGAAAATCAGCTGTCACTTGAAACGATATCCCGCGTAAACCTTCTGGCTGCATCTGTGACCTCTGCACTGCCGATTACAAAACCCTCTCCGTCTTTCAGCCCTTTGCTTTCCCACAGATGTTCTGCGTTCGTCCCGTGCTCATCTGCTATGATCAAATTGCCAAAACGATTGCTGGAGGCCTTTGCAGATAACAATTATTGGTTTTTTACTTACAAGATGATTTTTCATTTTTGGTTTTCCTGAACTTTTATGTGTGCACAGTGCTTTTCTCGGAGCAATCCCATTGACACATGGTGCTCCTCAGGGGTTGGTATTGGGACTGGTGCTGTTTTAGCATCTTTGTCACGGGCAGTGCAGCACCTACCCTCTGCAAGTTTGCCAATGGCACCGATCTAATTTTGTTCGGACAGTAAAGATCTGCTACCAGCTATTTCATCAGTAGTGTGTGTAAAGATAAACCAGCAAGATTTCTTACTCGAAAGTTAGGTTTTTAACAAGGAAAAGCATTCCTGGGAAATGTCGGTTTTATTCATTCTGTCACTGTTTTAATTAGGGAACGGCACACTTAAAATCTCTCACAAAAAAACCCTATTCAAACAACACGTAGGGTTTGGGCACATTGAAAAAACATATTTTTTGGTTTCAGTCAAAACCTGCCAACAACAGAGGACATCTTTTAATTAAAAATCAAACATTTGTCTTGCTATTCTTTTGTTTTCGGGCAAAAACTGCTGAAGGATATTTTCTTGGCAGTTCCTGTGAAAATAACCTCTCTCCAGGTTCTGACAACTTCCTTGGGATTATGCTGCTCCATTTCAAGTTCTTGTTTTCTTTCCTTTACCTTAATGCCAGCATTGGCACTGTAGCTTCTCTTAATGATGACATATGTTCCTCACTCATTCAGAATATGATCTAACTCTTTATATAGAGCATCTGTTTATTTATCTGTGGGACATGTGGCTAGAACATAAACTTGAATGAGCTGTGGGAAAGGCCAATTTTAAATATGAAAACAGACTATCATTTGTACAGTTAAGGACGCTTTCAACTCCCTGATTTGGTTAGCAGTCACAGGAATGGCTCGGACATTCTCATGACAATATAAACATTATCCTTTCCATCGCAAAAAAACATTGCCGTAGCTGGAGAAGTAAACTGACCCACAACGTGAAAATGAATGTCACTTCAGAATTGCCTGTGAAAGCGTAATTCAGGAGTGGTACTTAATATTCTCAGCTGTCACCGACGGTGCGCTAATTAGTTTCAGTTCTAATGAATACGTATTAATATGCACAAAGTATAAGCATTGCAAATATCATATGTATTTGACCACAGTTTATGATGATGATATTGTACGATTGCATATATGTATTCATTACTATTGCATGAATATTTTATGGATCGGTGTAAAATGTAATTATACCCTAGTATGTTTGCTTAATGTCAGTGTCAACAGTTGGATCAAGATCAGCATAAGACATTTTGTCAAAGCAAGCTTACATTTCTCGTCTCTGGTATCAGGACCAAGATTTGGGGACCATAAATCACATTCATGTTTTTGAGGCAGTTGACATTTTCTCCAGCTTAAGTCACTCCAATGAAAACTTTTCAGGTCAAACATAGGAGAGGGGGCCAAAAGGACGTTTAGTTTTCTTGAATGCTTAATCCTAGAAGAATCAGTTTCAAAGAGACAGAGCTATTCAGAGTGATGCAAAGACCTGCAGTTCTTTTAAATAGAGAATTCTTGCTGGTTTAGAGTAGAGTTCTAAGTACAAGAAATCTTTGTATCCTGCTGTCAGTAAAAAGAAGATACGATTTCATTGTACGATAACATCTGAACTCTCTATTATTTCACTTCCTTAAAAATCTCCCTTTTGTCTGAAGTGTTGGAAGTTCTCCTTAATCACAAA
Source organism: Tympanuchus pallidicinctus (assembly GCF_026119805.1). NCBI lineage: Eukaryota > Metazoa > Chordata > Aves > Galliformes > Phasianidae > Tympanuchus > Tympanuchus pallidicinctus. The sequence continues at coordinate 50,849,557 of NW_026294747.1, forward strand.
TATCACCAAAATGAAAGATCAGAGAGAAAATAAACCTTGCTTTCTATTTTTATCAGTGTTTACTTTGTTCAGTTGCTCGCATGTAAACCCATTTCTGTTTCCTCTGTCAAGAGTTTCTCTTACAGTTTCGCTGTCTTTCTCATAAAGCAAGAAGCAGAGACAACATGTTTTAAAAATAGGAAAATGTGATTGTGAAACCACAAACTTGTGTTTTGTGCAGGGGAGAGGTGAAGGTGGTCAGAGAAGGGTCCTGCACAGAAATCCCTGTCATCTAAGTTTTGAATTGACAAAGTCTTACTGAATGTGAAACTCTTCACTTTTATGCTCACACCAACTTTGGTATCAGAACCTGTGTACATTTTCGTGTGGGAGATGGCTTCACAATATTATTCAGCTGCATAATTTCCCTTTTTTTCTCGTGTGATTCCCCATTTTCAGCACTTTTCATTTGATGCTTTTGCTGCCCAAAATTGTCAACAATCATTTCTGAAATATTATCTTGAGATTCTAACTTGTGGAGATTTCACTTTGATAATCCTTCTGTGCTGCTTTTGTGTGTTTCTTTATTTTTTAAATGATGATGGGACAGGAGGGAAAGCAAGACAGGATGATGTCACAGACTGGGAGCCTTTCTGAGCCCCTTAATTACAAGCATGTGCTGACATCTTCTGCTGGTTGATCTCATAGAAATTTGACAGTCTCTGATTTATGTATACGGTTTTGCTTTAGGCTTTACACTTCATAGCCTTCCATGTGTGTAATGCAGAATGCTGCGTTCTGCAAGGGGCATAATCCCAATAGCAAAACCTGCCTGTGTTACTCCACGTAACATTGGTCCTTCTGAGCCAATCTCATGAGGCTGAGATGATTCCTAAGTATTTGGACTGAAGTTACCAGTCAAGGCGACGACACAGCATGCACAGAGCCTGGCATACTGCAACACATCGCGGAATCATAGAAACTTAGAATCATTAAGGTTGCCAAGACCTCTAAGATCATCTAGTTCAACCCATCCCCATTCTTGAATACCTCCAGGAGCAGTGACTCCACCACCTCCCTGGACAGCTGTGCCAATACCACACCATGCCTTCTGAGGAGGAATCTTTCCAAATGTGAAACCTGAACCTTCCTTGGTGCAACTTAAAGCTGTTACCTCTTGTCCTATCACTAGTTACCTGGGAAAAGGTCCAATCCCCACCACTGATCTGTGCTAAGAGAGCACCCAAACCCAGTGTCCCCAACACATCCCTCCAACAGGCCAGCAGCTAGCAGAGACTTGAAAAGTGTTTGGCAGAGGGGTGATGAGAGACTTCCAGGCACCACTGGCCTTGGAGTTGTGCTAGCATGCCATGCTTCATGTCGTGTGGGCTGCTTGTCTTGGTGCAACAGGTTGATCTCAGCACTTTGTTACCTTGCTGCTATCAGCTGCAAAACCACTGCGCAGCTAACACCACTGTAACCTCAGTTGCTCAGCACTTGGCTCCTCTTGATTTTAATTTACCCATTCTTTTCCTCATTTCAATCACCAAGTTTTTGTCCTTGGAAAGAACGGCCTTTTTCTCATTGTGAGGCTGTTCGGCAGCTGAATCTTTCTGAGATGTTTCCCTGCTGCTTTACTTCTCAGGCACAATACAAAGAAATGAAATGCAATGTGCTCCCTCCTTATTATTATAGATTGATGTTGAAAGGAGTGCTGCATGTAAGATTTTAATCAAGAAACTGCAGCAAGTTTATGAGCAATATATATCTCTTTTAATTTGGCCAGCAATGAAAATATGGTTGGCAAGGGGAAAAAAGAAAACTCCCTCTCTCTCACCAGTGTACTTTCCAACACGAAAAAAAAGGATTTTGAATAAAGTGGCAATATGGATGCATTTGAAACTGTGAAATGTGATTCTTAATTGTTCTTGATTGTCTCTCAAACAACTGGTAGGTTAACCACGGCAGGCTGACAGCCTGTAAGAACCGACAATCAATATTGTTGAAATGCAGAACCTTTGCCTGCAAGACACAAAAACATTTCATTTTCAAACGCTACAGGACATCTGCTTCTGGAGAGAAAAAGTTGCTTCTCCTCAGCAATATGCACCAACTTGTAACTTATTTTTTCTCCTTGCTTGAAGGAAACAAAAGTCTTCTTTATACCATATCCTTTCCACTAATCTGGCAGCTATCCAGCATGGGTTTAAACAGATGTTCTGGAAAAAAAAAAAAAAAAAATATGGCATATACAAATGAGATGGAATCCAGCAACACAGTCATGGATTATTACAGATATAAAATACTAAGGGCTAAATTCTTCCCAGATACGCGATCTCCATAATATTTGGCACTAGATGTAAGTGCAGCGCACAAACAAATCATTAATATACTCACTATAATAATTATTATATATTTAGCACAAAGACCCCAGGCTGGATCAAACCTTTTGCATTAAATACTATGCAGATGCATGTTCAGGCTGAGGAGTTTACATTCAAATGGCTGCATTCAGCAAAGACTTGGATTGTAAGTAACTTTACTTCATGTGTTTACAGGATTAAGCCTCACGTGATTGTATTATTGGCAACAACGGGCATTTCTTACTTTCCATGCTACAGCCTTTGAATAAATCACACAGTAATGAATGAATGGCTTGATGTTAGAAGGAAAGAATTTGAGTCTTGCTGCATGCAAGTCTACTAAGCCTATGGGCTGCCACAAAGTTATAGACTCATTGGTAGGAAATATATGGACATGTACAATCCCTAAATATATGTAATGCAGTGAAATTGATAAAATTTAGACCTAGGAAGAAACATTTCCTACCAGCTGAAAAACACCTCCTCGCCTTCTGCTCCTCAGCTGTGCCGTATGTGTGCTGCAGCACAGCTTAATCCAGAAGTCAAAGCTGAGATGCATCCCACGGTCTCCTGAATCAACTTCTGGAACCAAGAGCTCTGCTAATGCTGCTGGGTCAACCTGTAAAAGGAGGAGAGCTCGGGCTGCACTGTGGGTCAAGCAGAAGATGGGAATGAAGCGTATGGCTTACCTTGGGAAACACACAAAAATTACTTTCAGCTTCTACTGATATCATAGAACACGATCTCTTGGGTAGAATAACATCTAAAAGCAAGTATATCCACAAGGCCAGTGGAATCTTCCCACAAACTGGATGAGCTCCTTGTCTTTCACACCAGCTCCTGGGGGCTGCAACTGCCCTTGCCAGGATGTCTGTCTGAACACGCTTGTCTCCAGAGCTTTTATTTTTAACTTTTTCAATTTTTCTCCCATTACTGTTCCCCTTCCTTCACCTTATTTCTTCTGAATTTGAAATTTAATTTGCTTCAAGCACTCTGGTGTCTTTTCTGCTGCCAGAAAACAAAACCTATTTTTAATAGTCCTGAGACTGTACAGCAACGAAGGCCAACACACAAATAATCCAAACATTCACTTTTCAAAGCATTGCAAAGGACATCTGGTTACTTGATAAAAACTTCTGTTTCCTATTGTTGCTAGTGCTAAACAAAATAAAGTGAAAGGTACTGGGGAAATGCCAGGTGAGGATTAAAAAGGATCCATTTGTCCCCTTTCTCCCCACTGCTTTTGTTTTCAGTCTCCGACTTGTCATCATTTCATCAGCTTGGGAAAAGTTACAGAGAGTTGAAAGAATGGCCAACTCCAGCTTTTCTACTCCAGTACTTTGTAATAAGGGTTCACATGATGGCTTACAATAGAAAAGTATTGAGAAAGTGTAAATGAGGAACACGAAGAATTGGGCAGGTTTCTTCTTTCCCCTGGAGTCAAGGTGAAATTTGGTAAATCCAACAATAATGGAAAAATAGAAGATGACAGAAAATTCTGTCTAGAAACCATCACAAAAACTCATGGAAAAGCTGCTGCAGCTGGAACACTGTGAAGGAAAACCAGCCTGCACTTCTCCCTCCAGAAACATGACAAGCGTGCTCTTCCCTGTGCTGCTGTCGCCACAAAGTGAATTTTTGCATGATGCTGCAAGGAACCAGCTCCTCTCCAAGTGAGTGCTTGGGTTATTTGACGACATGTGACTCTCCTTATATATGAAGAACATCTGCAAATACGCAGAGAGTCTTTGGAATTGTTTCTGGTTTAAAATAATCTGTTGTTTAGAGCATTTCAACCAGTCACTCCCCTCCTTGCTGTTATGTCTTGTCACGATGTCACGTCCGAGCCTTTGCACTTCTTGCCTCAAAACATATTCTTCTTATAACAATCAGGTGCTTGCATCCCGAAGCCATTCCAAAGGAATGATGATGCTTGGTCTTCTGTGCGTAGCTGCTGACCTTCTTCAGACCAGTTCAGTCACAGGAAGGAGTTATAAGAATGATATGAGAAATATCAGTGACTACCTCACTTACCTCCTTGGACATGATGATCTTTGTGGGTCTCTTCCAATTTGGATTATTCTGTGATTATCTCCACCATATGTCTAGATGGCTTCTCTCACTCCCACCTGGAGCTGAGCGACATCAACCTTTCTTCCTTATCTTTATCCAGAGATAATAATACAACAAAGGCCACCTCAGGTCAGACCAAAGACACACATTACCTAGTATTTTCTCTCTATCAAAGAACAGCAGTGACATGGAGGGCTGAGCACAAAAATAGGGTGATCAAACCGTGACAGTTCCCTAGAACACTCTGCGCTGCCAGCACTGTGTGGCTCTCCCAGTCAAAACCAATGCCTTGTGACATTGCCTTTCAACGAGTTTATTGACTATATTTTTTCTAGCAGCCAGTTTTGGCACCCAGAAGGTATTGTGTCAAGGGAATCTGCAGTCCCATCAGGGATGCTCTCCTTAAGCCATCCTTCTAAGTTTATCTGATTTGTTTTGTTTTTATATCGGAGGAAAGAGGGAGGTGTGCGACCACTCTCTCTGTGCTTAGACAGCAAGCAATGCTTTGTAATAACAATTTTCCCCCAATTCGCCCAGCTGTACTGCCACACTCCCTCACAGGCTTTAAGGAGAGCAGCTCCAGAGGTGTGCAAGGACCAGAGGAGATGTTCCAGAGCAGACATCTGCATAGCACGAGGCAGGAGGGAGGCACACGGCTGTGCGCGCCGTCACCAGGCTGCCTGAGCAGAGAACTAATATCATTTGTGTGGGATTTTCCTCCCCCTCCCGCAGATCAAAAGGACAGCAGCAATGCAATCTGCTGTTTGTGTAGGAAATGTGTCAGAAGAGGGAAGGAGGGGATACACATGGGAACATCTGCTCTAAGAAGCCACTTGGAAATTAACTCTTTAGGTCCCGGGCTAGCCAGCACCTGCCTGGCACTAAGCACAGGAGGGGCTCCCAGCACATCAGGGCCGCATGCACTCACAGCCCTTCTTCAAAATGCTGGAGGGACGTCAGGTGCCGGCTGCTGCTGAGGAGCAATTCCTCCCCTGACTTCCTTGGGGAAGGACTGAGCTATTCCAGTGCTGGTGCTCCAGGGCCATCAGCAGCAGGGTGACTCCACCAGCTACACGGTGTAGGAATTGCTACGCACGGCCAGACCCACACCCATGCAACCCCTGGATGAGTGCGGGATTTGCAGTTTGGCTCCCTCAGTCACTAGCACTAAAAGTGAGTAGGACTTTTTATCGCATTTATCAATCAAGCCCCTGAAAGCTTCGTTCTGTTGCCCTCTCAGAAAGGTTGCTGTAGCCTTTCAACAGCCTGTTGCAGAAAAATAAAAGTTTGGGACACACTCCGTGGGTTTGTTCTGGTGTCCGTGGCTGTTGCAGGTGCCCTGCTCAACCACAGCTGCCTCTTGTGCCCTTTGCGCGTACACTTGTCGCCAGGACAAAATATGTGCTGACCTGGCTTTGTACCAGACCACGCACAGAAATGAGTACAGCAGAGAAAAAAATAACTTAAAAACAAAACAAAACAAAAAAAAAACAACGGTTGTATTCCTTCTTCCTTCTGCGTACAAAACTAAAAACTCTCACATTGTTCCAGCTCAAGAGAGTCAGGCACAAAAGGGAAAAAACAGCCCCGTGTTGTTCTAGGCCAGCCGCCAACCCGACTTGTGTAAGTTTGTGCTGGCAGCGGTGTCCCCGAGCAGAGGGGCTGTGCTGGCGACTGCTGGCCCTGCTCCTGGTGTCACCATCCTGCCACCCCGTGTCCCCACACGCTGAGCTGAGGGGCTTTTGATTTATTTGGCAAAACGCGCCCTGCGACTGCCGAGGTGGCAGACGGAAGTCCCTGCGAACACATCGGCCTCAGCCTGCTCCTGGAGGTGGTCCAACAGATCCTTACCCACAGAAATACTTCCACACAAGTATTTCAGTCAACAGGATTCCTTGCGTGAGTAAGGGATTGTGGGGTTTAGCCTTTACCCATCTTATTTTTCCAGTATGTAAAATATACTTTTTATCAGCCTCTCTTGAGAACTTCACCATTTTTGTCCTGCTTTTCTGCCAGGATTTTCCTATTTATCCAGATTTTCCCATCACTTCAAATACCATCTAACTTATGATTTCTTTGCCATCTCTCCTCTGTATAAATCTCTCCACATTTGTCTGCCTTACCTGTAGAGATGAGTTAAATCAGCAATGTGACCTCCTGGTCAGGAGGCAGATAGAGATTGTTCAGATTTCAGTTTTACTTTTAGCACAGTCTGTTTTTCATTTTCTGCAAATGACCGTAGCATCATAAAATCATATTTTCAGTTGGAAGAGACCCATAAAGATCATTGAGTCCAACTCCTAATCATAGAATCACAGAACGGGTTGGGTTGGAAGGGACCTTAAAGCCCACCCAGCTCCAACCCCCAGGTGTGGGCTGGCTGCCTCCACCAGCTCAGGCTGCCCAGAGCCCCATCCAGCCTGGCCTTGGGCACCTCCAGGGATGGGGCGTCCACAGCTTCTCTAAAACTCTCTGCTAACATCTCCCCCATCCTGTATTTCACTCATATCCCACAGACCCAGCCCTGCAACAAGCTTTGAGTAGCCAACATCCACTGAACTCAGCAACCACCTTCTTAATGCTATTCACATATCTCAGCAATTAATTAGAACAGGAGAGTTCTCTCCTACACTGAGAGTCTAATTAAGACCAAAGTTCCACATTCATTTCCAGAGCAGTAAAAAGCAAGTTATGTAAACTCACAGCAAGTATTTCTTCTTTTACCAGAACAGAAAGATAAAAGCATAAAACATCCATAGGCAAAACAGTAAAGGAGGGGAGTGAAGGATTTGGCAGACAGCACGTAAGAGAAGGAAGTCTAGAAAGATATTTTTATTTGCATTTCTTACATTACATTCTCTGGACTTTCCCTCCACCTGGAATACATTAGAAGGAACTAGAGCGACCAGTGGGATGGCTACTGTAAGACAACAGCAGCTCTTTTCGACTAGGAAAATGGTCAGTCTTCCTCTCCCCATTTGCAGCCCCCAGTTCTCAATTCACAGCCCAGTCTGGATCTGGGCTCACAAAGGAGTTGAGCAGAGTTTGGGAGCACAACAAGCCCAGCTTCCTTCTGCACACAGCTCCCACTCCCCCCAAAACCCTTCTTGTCCAGTGCTGTTTCGTCCCATCCTTATCTCTTCTGACCAGATCAGGGAGAATGAGAGCAAAGAGAGGCTGACACGCTGGTAGGAGATGCCCGTGCAGAAGAAGCCTACTACATTTTAAAACTGGTAGTTTATATATTTAGAGACAAAATAGTGAAGAAACATGGATCCTTGAGTAAGGGACACCCACTGAATAGCATAAAAATGATAAAAGGGTGTGAGAGAATGTCCAGCGTGAGTGGGAAAGGGGCTAGGAAATGATGCCAGTGTAAGCACTCCACAAGCAGAAGGTCTTGAAGGTGGGAGCAAGGAGCTTGGTTGTGATTCAGAACTTGAATAAAAAGGGATAAAGAAATAGTGATTTCTGCAACCATCTGTGTGGCTTAGAGAAGGCAGAAATGGTCATCACTAAGGCCAGCTAAGAGTTTGTAGTAATCATGGTGTGAGCTGTGTAGGGCATGAGTGAAGGATTTAGGATGTGAAATGGAGACAAGTGAGACGTACGCATGTATGTTTATTTGGTTGTTTTAACTTGTATGCTTACACTTGTTTATATTTGCTCTGTCTGGTTTAATACAAAACCGCCTTGGAATAGCAAAAATCAAGAGAAGACTAAAATTATATGCCACGCATTTGGGAAAAGATGGAGTCCTTTCACACCTGAGATGGCAGATGTATCAAACCAGGATGACAGTGCTCATTCTAGTATAGTTGGCCAACCCAACAACCTACAACTCATCGCACTTAACAGACCTTTTGCAGGCAGTGAGATGGGCACATCAATCCTCTGCCTCGCAAAGTTCAGGGTAACAGTTGGAGGTGAGGTTGATTTACCCTGGGACAAAGCACTTTCCAAGGAACTGCTGCTCAACTGGCACCCAAACACCACTTGTACTGAGCCTTTTATTCTAGGTTATATTTTTGCTTAGCAAGCGTTTCCATTGTGAGATTTCCCACTTCCAACATAGCAAAACACGTCTGCAATATTTAGCTCTGCTTTCTTCTGGGAGTTACTAAAATAAAGTGCATTGTTAACAAAGAGTACTATTTGCCTACAAATAGAGCAGCACCAGTTAAGAACTTCTCCTTTAGCACGATATTTGTAACTCCACATTGGACCCTACAATGCTGCTTAGCTTATCTGAGAACATATCAGCTGCTGATTTAAAGAGTTTTGCCTGGGCCTGGTGAATTTTATGCCTGGTCCCAAAGCAGACACCAATTTTGTCTCTTACAATCTGCCGTTATTTACAGCCTTCTCATTGTCACCCTCTATATATCCTGCTACAAACTTCCATCCACCTGTTAATTTATAACATGGGCTCCTGGTTTTGCTTCCTGGGGATTGACGGATGGATAAATAAATAAAGCAAATATCAAAAAGGAAGCAAGTTGCTTAATTGTATTAGATAATTCCAAAGTAAATGTATATTAGATTCTGAATGTAAGCAAGCAAATAAGAGCAACATTGAAGTACGGCTGCTAGGGTGATTAGCAAGGACTAAAGAGAAAAATCCTCCCAAAGAGGAGATCGTGCCTTATCAATCCCACACATATTTCCTCCACCTGTACAAGCCCTGTGCATGAAAAAAAACACCAACAGATTTTTACAGGCTGAAAATGTACCTTCGTTTACACTTTCTAGAAATCCAAAACACAGCAGATTGTAACAAGACCAAGCAGAAGTTGAGGGTTCGGCAGGCAGAGTGAAACTGTGAAGGATGAATAATGAGGAGGAAGAAGCTTTCTCCCAGCTGCTGCTGCTGGAGATGCAGTGCAGGTGCGATGGGAAGTGTCTGATGGCTCAGAACCCGCAGAGCCCATTGCACCTCTAATGCTTGTTCCTATATCAGCCTGTCCTTATTGATGCAACAGAAAATATGAGTTAATATGCGATTTATATACGCAGGTTAAGACTAACAGGACATTCTGTAGGATGGCTTGACAGTGGAAATGCAAGGCACTGCAATATATGCTCACCAACAGTCCAGTGCACAAAGGTCTTGTTATCAGGGATGAATCAGCAGGACAGCCATAGAGCTAATAGGATGTACATAAGCACACGGCTCAGGAGCATGTCTGTGATATATACTCAGAGTAATGCCTGGAATGGCAGTAGGAATGGCAGTTGATGCTTCCTTGAGTCCCACAAGATGTGCTAGGACAGGATCTGTGGAAAGTTCACCCCGCTCGTCTATGGCTTGGATATAAACTGGGCAACCCCTGAAAGCTGACCTTGATTCTGACTGCAGGTAAGTGCTGGAACAGATTGCAAAGTGGGGAAGATCCACGGATGCCAGTGGCAGCTCCTTCTCTTAATAGCATGGGTCTATTTCAGAAGACAAGATGAAGCATTTGGTCCTTCTGATGCATGCAAATGTCTGCATGGGACAAGTCAACGTTTGGAAAAGTTGGGAAGAACTTTTGCAAACCACCCTTGCTATGACCAATAGATCTGAAACATCTCCATTGCCTGCAGTGTTACACAGTTCCTGCCTCTCCCCCTGAAATGTGACTAGACTCCCAGAAAGGAGATGCCATGCTAAAGAAAACAAAACAAAACAAAACATAAAAGCACGGAAATCATGTAGGAACAAACAAAAGAGGCTGCTACCCAATGAGGTGAGAAAGAAAACGATTAAACCGCGTGAAAAACCTGTTGCTACCACTTCTGCATTTGGCCAACGAAGAGGGACGGAGAGGCCCCACTGGGTAAACATGCTCTCTCCTGGGATCAAAGGCGAAGGAATGGAAGCCAGTCCTCAGGCTCCATGGACCCAATCCAGTTGGTTTTCTACTAATTTCTGTGGGCTTTGGCAGCATACAGAACAGGGACTGGGGCTGGCAAAGGAAAGCCCTGCCATTACGGCCAAGTTTCCACTCTGCCCTAAAACTGCAGAAGGGTTTTAGCAGAGCCCAGGAATGCATGTGGCACAAAGAGTGCCCAATATGTCAGCTCCCAGCCTTCTCCATCAGTCCCTGCTCCATGCAGCCATCCCCACATCTGGCAATGGGATGATGGTGATGTCCCCTGCTTAGGCCCTTGTCCAAGTGTTTCCTACAGGATATGAGGGCCAGACAGCTCCTTCCCCTCGGGGTAAGGCTGAAAACCGAGCCTGTTCTGAATGGTACGGGGTCCCCAGCTTGGGGCTGGGGCCGGAACCAGTTGCTTGCTTGTGACTTTGTGCTTTCACAAGGGCTTTCAGAACGGAGCAGTTCACAGAATAAAGCTTCTGGGGCAGTTCTTCCTGTTGCCTTGCCTCGAGTAATCGCTCTGGGCCTGTTTACACTAGCAAGTTGTACTACCAGTATTTTATACAGGCGCAGGTAAATCAGCACAACACCTGCATTGTGTGTCTGCTGCTGCCTGGCGTGAAGGCAAGCACAGGGTTTAGGAGCTACTGGAAAGCAAGCCAGCATCGTGCGGAGCACGAGCTAAGAAGGAACAGGCACGGGTGTACGGCATGGCATTTCAACCTGGGTACTGATCACAGGTTTACTACGGAATTGTAACGAGTTTACTAAAAATAGAGCACTGTTAAATTGCAGACAATTACTTGGTTTGCTCAGCCCAGAGCAGAAGGGGGTGAGGGGAGGCCTGATGGCATCTGCAGCTCCTCACAGGGAGCAGGACAGCGCTGGCCACTGCAGGGCCTGAGGGAACGGCATGGAACTGTTACAGGGGAGGGCCAAGTGGGGGTTAGGGAAAGGCTGTGTCCCAGAGGGCGATGGGCACAGAAAAGGCTGCCCAGGGCAGTGGGAAGCGCCCAGTGCTGGAGTTCAGGGAGCGCTGGGACACTGTTCTCAGGCATAAGGTTTGGATTTGGGTGATGCTGTGTGGAGCCAGGGGTTGGACTCAACGATCCTTGTGGGTTTCTAGCAACTCATGATGTTCTGTGAACCTATGATTCCTAGCTTAAGAATCCAAGCAGGAATTAAATCCTCTGTTCTTTTTTAATGCCCTCGGTTGTGCCGAACAGCAATGGATGCAGCCCCAAGCATCTTTAATTTGTCCACTAGAGTGGGCACCTCCCCATTCTGGGCTGGGGTTTCCCAGTTCAAGCACTGTGCATAACGGCATTACATTATGCAGAGCTTTGGGATCACGCGGTCACTGAAGGTGCTCCAAATAGGCTGGCACTCACTGCCAACCCAATTCAATGGTTGAGGTCTGTAAAGGAATAGTGGCAAAACAGTCACAGCAAAGAAATGGATTAAATTAGTGACAAATATGCCGGTTGGTAAACCTGATGCATGAAGATATATTGGAAAAGACACACCGCAGCGCTCCCAGGGCGCACCGCTCCGCGCTCCTTCCGCGGGGCTGCGTCGGAGTTGGGAGCGGGACGGCCAACGCTGCGGCCGGGCGGGGAGGAAGGGAGGAGGAGGAGGAGGAGGAGGAGAAAGAGCAGGAGGAGGGAGCAGCCGGCAGCACGCACCGGCCGCCGGAGCTGGCCGGGCCGGCGGGGGCTATTGTGTGCACCAGCCGGGGCCGCGCACACACACACAGACACGCTCCCACACACGCACTCACTCACACCCGCGGCTCGGAAGGAAAGTATCGCGAGAGCGGCCGGCGAACAACCTGCTCCGCAGCCCCGCCGGCCCCGCGCCGCGCCCGCGGAGCGCCGCGCACCGCGCACATGCGGCCGCACAGCCCCGCCGCCGCCCGCCGGTGAGTACGGGCCGGCCGAGCCCCGGGAGAGAGAGCCCCGCAAAGTTGCGGAGAGCGGAGCCGAGAAAGAAGGGGAAGGGGGGGGGGGCGGCCGAAAAGCGGCTCCGCGGTGCCCCCCCCCCCCTCCTTCCCTTCTCTCGCTCGCTCCGGCGAAGGTCACCGCGGTTGGTGCGGGGAACGAGCTTTGCGGTGAGGAAGGGGGGGGGGGGGGGTCCTTGGGGGCGGGCTCGGGGCAAGTTTGTGGGATTTAATCGCGGGCTATAAATGGGGTTGCTGGAACTTTAAAAGGCAGCAAGCTGTGGTTGGCTGGTAGCGAGATTTGGAGTAACATATGGCATTAAAAGGCGCACAGCTGGAGGTAGCATTTCCATCGCAGTGAAGTCAGAGCAGCTGACTCTCCAGCTTGCGGTGTAATTAGCAAACCGAGCACTCCTCCTTCCCTCCGCCCGCCCGCCTGCCTCCCTCCCGCCGCGCCGCGCTCGCACCCGCACCGCTCCGCGCTCCTCCTGCACGGCTCCGGCTCCGCGCCCCGGGAAGGTAAGAGCCCGGCGGGCATCGCACCCGGCCCTGCCCTCCTCCCGCCGCTTATCCCCCCTCAGCTTTTAATAACTTCGAGGGAAACTTTTTTTTCCTTTTTTTAAAAAAAAATTAATTTTTTTTTTTTTTTTTTTTCTCTTATTTCCTGCATGCGGAGCTCGAGGGGTGCCGTCTCTCTGCCCACCCCGCGTCCGTCCCTTTTCCCCCCCCTCCTCCCCCCCCACCCGTACCGAGGATTCCGCCCCGTCCCCAGCGCCTCCCGCGGGTTGTGTTGTGGTTCGGTGCATAACGACGAGGGAGAAAGTTTAAATAAGGGCTGCGTACGGGACGGGGATGGGCTGCGTTGGGGGATGCCCCGAGATGGGTGGCCGGGAAGAGCTGTGGAGTTCGGTGGTTGTTCTTTTTTCTTTTTCCCTCCCCGTGTTTTCCTCTTAATTTTATTAAGTGAAAGAAACAAAGGTGGAGGGACTGCTGCTTTTTGTGCTTTTGTTTACTTCTAATCAAGTTTTTCCTGTTTGGAGCAGGTGCGAGGGGATGAGGAGCTGTTGTGCTGTTTTTTCCTCTTTTTTTCTCCTATTTTCTCCCCCTCTTCTCTTTCCCCCCTCCCCCCTTTAATAAAACCATTACACCCAATTAGCAGCAAACGCTATCTCCGCGGCTCTCCTTTCGCCTCGCGTTACCCCAAAGCCGATCTGTTTGCTCCAGCTGCTAGGAGGCTTTAGTTTACAGTAGCATTCAAGTTTTTCCTGTTTTGAACAGGTTATGAAGGAAGAATGGAGTTTCCAGACCATAGCCGCCAGTTGCTGCAGTGTCTGAGTCAGCAGCGTCACCAGGGCTTCCTGTGTGACTGTACTGTGTTGGTTGGAGAAGCTCAGTTCCGAGCGCACAGAGCCGTCCTCGCCTCTTGCAGCATGTACTTCCATCTTTTCTACAGGGACCAGTTAGACAAAAGGGATATTGTGCATCTGAACAGTGACATTGTCACGGCCCCTGCCTTCAGCCTGCTGCTCGAATTCATGTACGAGGGAAAGCTGGAGTTCCACAGCCTCCCGGTGGAAGATGTGCTGGCCGCCGCCAGCTACCTCCACATGTATGACATTGTGAAAGTCTGCAAGGGCAAGTTGAAAGATAAAGAATCGGGCTCGGAGGAGAAGCCAGGCGATGAGGCGGCCGTGCTGGACAAAGCGGAGCGTTTCCTCGATGAGTTCGAGCCGGGGGGCAAAGCGAGATCGGAATACGAGCGGGCTGTGGGCAAGGAGAAGGTGGGATCCCACCCCGCCTGGCCCTGCGGCCCCCCCAGCCTCAGCCCGGCCGAGGCAGAGCCCTGCGCAGCGGCAGCTGGAAAAACAAAGGCGAATGTCAATAGTTGTGTGGGACCTTTGTCCCAAAGGTCTGCCAGCCGTCCCCCGGTGTCGAGCGAGGCCGACTGCGCGCTGGATTTGTCTTTCAAACCCGTGCTGGGGAGAGATTCCTTGCAGCCCTTCTATGCCTTCGGACAGCTGGCTTCCGACAGCCAGCAGCAGGGCACCGAGCCACTGGTGAAGGATGAACAAGAGTCGCTGTCAGAGCGGGAGGACGGCGAAGCCGGCAGTCCGGAGAGTCAGCATTTTGGGAACTCGGCCAAGAGCCTGGTGACAGGGTTAGGACACATGTTCGCAGGGAATGGCAGCTCTCACGGCCGGGAGGAGGACCTAGACCAAGAGCGAGAGGAGAGCGAGGACGACATGGACCCCGCGGACATCTCTGCGGGCGTGCTGGTGCCTCCGGGGCACATCTGCATCTGCCCGCTGTGCAGCAAGGTGTTCCCCAGCCCTCACGTCCTGCAGCTGCACCTCAGCTCCCACTTCCGCGATAAGGACGGCGCCAGGAGCCGCCTCTCCCCCGACGGCGCGGTGCCCACCTGCACCCTCTGCGGGAAGACTTTTTCCTGCATGTACACCCTGAAGCGGCACGAGCGGACGCACTCGGGCGAGAAGCCCTACACCTGTGGGCAGTGCGGGAAGAGCTTCCAGTACTCACACAACCTGAGCCGCCACGCGGTCGTGCACACCCGTGAGAAGCCCCACGGCTGCAAGTGGTGCGAGAGACGCTTCACGCAGTCGGGGGATCTGTACAGACACATCCGCAAGTTCCACTGTGGCCTTGTCAAGTCTTTGGTTGTTTGAGACGTGGGATTCTTATTATTTTCGCACCCCCCCCCCTACCCTCCCTCGCCCTCTTAAAGCAGGGAAAAAAGGCAGCATTTGAATCTTTTTTCCTTTTTTTTTTTTTTTTTTTTTTCCCTTTTTTATTTTGGTGATATTCACTTTTCAGGTATTTGATCTTTAAAAGATGCAGAGGTACACACTCCAGAGGCCTTTCAATGCAATTCCGCCCCCCGTTTCCCCAGCCCTGCCCCTCTCGCCTCTCTGCCCCTCAGATCTTCCCATGTTCCATTATTAATGTGAAACAATCTCACTAATTCTGCAATGATTTAGCACCTGTTCTCGTGCTGGAAGTACTCGCTCTGTGGTTGTGGAGGTTCTATTTATTTATTAAGTTTTATTTTAAGTTGGAAGAAGAATTGATTATCAATTCTGGAGAAGTGCTTGGATCCTGTTAAGCTCCCTGATTCATCTGCATGTTGCCCAGAGATGTTGGGGGAGATGAGCGATACTTTCAGTACATTTCAGTGCAGAGGAAGTTCTCTGTAGTGCTCTCTCCTGAGTAGCTGGCAGCAGCCTTGTGGTGCTGGAGGAAACTCTGGCCCAGAAAGTAAAGGGAGGAGGGTGAGAATTCCTGGGTACATCTTTGGTACTGCTCACTTTTTAAAATTCTCTTCATTATTTTGGAATAGCTCCGCTATTGAATGTGAAGGTTTGCCTTCAGGCCTGACTTATTTCCCTCCTACCTGTCTTCCTCACCTACGGAGCTGTCTGGTGGCCCCAATGGGCATGGATCCATGCTGTTCCCAGCTGCTTTTATCCCCATGTTGACACACAGGGACTGATGTGGTGGGAACAGCTTTGGGCTGGTGCTGCTCCAGAAGGCAGGAGATGCCCTGCTGTCTGCTCTGAGAGGTGCCTGCTGCCTTGCTTGGATCAGCAGCTCAGGATTTAATTTATTTTGATTTTTCATGAAGTTGGTGATCCTTCTGGGCCTGGGTCTGTGCAATCCCTGAGGGCCGAATGAAGGGAAACCACTGGAGGCACAGCCCAGCTCTTCCCCCCCATCCCACCCAGCCACTCACCACCTTTCCAGGGGAGGTTTTAGATTTAGGTTTTTATTATTTTAAATTCCTGTAAGCGGAGGCTGCCTGTAACCACAACCAGCTTTACTCCAAACGCAACTCAAAGCCTCGCCTGGTAGAGCATCCTTTATGTCAGATGATTCCCACCCCACTGAGTTCTCCATTTGAGGTATGTGTGTGTGGGGCTGAGGTACATCAGAGGCTTCCGACTGCTGTTCTCCATTACTGATCTTCACCAGTTTTCCTGACGCTCCTGGAACTGTTCTGTGAAGCACATAAGTTTATTTTTAAATGAACGTGAAGCACTGAGTTTGACTTTTTTTTTTTTTTTAATTTTTTATCTTTTTCTTCTTAAAGTTGTGCTTTAAATACTGTATTTCACCTTATAAAGAGAAGAATTGCCTAAAGCCTTCCCCCTCTGGTCCAAAACCTGAGCACTACCTACATGAGTAATATGGGATTTTGGTTTTTATTTTTTATAGCTAAGTACTTCCTCTTAAAGAAAAAATATGGAGATATACTTGTGGCAGCCTCCTCCCATTCATCTCTTAAACTATGAATGTACATGTAATGTGAAATTTTGCTTCTATTTATAGTTTGGGGTTTTGTTTTCAGTCTGATTTCTCAACTGTAAAATATTTTTGCTGAACCTGTTACATATGGAAGTCGTGGGAGAGTTCATTATCTTAAGTGTCTTTGGTACTGTGGTCTTATTCTACTTAATCAATTTCTGTTCTATTTCTCCTTTTGTTGCTGTGATTGGAAATAGCACTGAACAAAATCTACTAAAATTAAGTTATTTTTTTTCTTTCTACTAAAATTAAGTTATTTTTTTCTCCTGAAGATACTTGATATAGTATTTATTAGCTTTTTTTTTTTTTTGAAGTGGAGTTGTTACTGTTAATCTATTTCAAAACTAGTTACTTTACACTTTAAATTTTATAACGGTGGTTTTGCATGTTGAACAACATGTAAGGAGTTATGTAGAGTCAGCATTACTGGAGCTGGAGATCTTAATTTTGCATCCTTGTTACGCTTTTTGCCTTTCAGTCTTCAGTTTGTTGGTTTTTTTGTTGGTTATTTTTCCTAGGAGCATAAAAGAGGGTGTGCCATAAGACATCCCTGGTCTATGGAGCAGGGAAAGGTTGAACCAAGTTTGTGTTTGACGTTAGTATAGGAATAACTCATTAAACTGATGCTGTGAGCATACTCTGTACTGCAGTGAATACAGGACAAAAGTTGTTTTGTTTTTTTTTTTTTTAAAAAAAGGAAAACACAAAAAAGACTTTTCTCATTCTTTCCTCCATCACAAACACGTTGTTCTCATAGTCTGGTATTTGTGTTCCCACTCGTCATAGCTTGAATTTCTAAAGTAAAGATGTTTGCACTTACTTTTGTTCCTAAGGTGACTTTTTTTTGGCGCTCTCTCTCTCTGTGTCTCCAACTTGGAGCTGCAGTAGCTCTGAGCATCTCTTCCCAGGGGTTCGTGGCTCTACAGAGAAGTACTCAAACCATTGCACACTGGGCTCATCTTTGCAGGAACTCTGTCACTGTGGGGCAGTCTCTGTCTCAGTAGCGGACGGTGCTGCGCTGCATTTTAAACACTGGATTTGTCTTCTACTGCAAACAAATACTGTGAAGTTGATGTAAAATCAAACAAAAAAAAAAAAAGAAAAAAAATCATTGATACTTTTAATTGTTTTTAATCTTTGGTGCAGTTCAGATTAAATATGTATATTTAAAGACACTAATTTTTTTTTGTGGGAGAGTTTTATAGTATACAGTATGTAGAAAAAGCTATTGGAATGGAGTATATTTTATAAGAGCATTCTATCACTGTTTTATAGTGAACTATTTTTCCTTCAGTGTTAGCGTTGTGCTGTTAGCTTAGGTCTGACAATCGCAGGGAGAGTGACTTCAGCTGTTGTTAGTGCTTAGTTTTGCGTGGAGTTCTGTTTGCAACTGTATTGGTATGTGCTGTACAATGTGACAATCGTGGCTAGGATTGTTGTCTTTACAAACTTCCACAAAATAAAATGTGCTAGAGTTGTAAACTTGAGCCTCCTCTTCCCCCTGTAGCGGAAGGGGAGGGTGGTTGGGGTTGTTGTGACGTACAGCTGGTGCTGCTGCTTTTATTGCGTTTGTTGAAGTTGGAAAAGACCTCTAAGGTCATCTAGTCCACCTGCCACCAATATTGCCTACTGAAGTTGATGCTCCACTATTTCTTTTTTTTCAGGGTCGGTGGGAATTGTAGATATGCAAGGTGCTGTGCACGGTTGGATCCTGAGCCCACATGGATGGAGGGAGCTGTGCAGGCACCAAAACCTTGGTGGGTTTGGAAGAGCTGAGCTCTGCCCCGGCTCCTGCTGTCCTGCAGCTGTTTGCCTTCAGCAGGAGCTGGGGTTGGGAGGAGGAAGACATGAGCTGCGCGCACCAGCTGCTGCTTGCGGGGAGGAGAGGAGCCCACGGATGGTTTTGCACCTGCATTATGTCTTTTATTGCTTAATTCTTGTGAGGCAAAGGGCCCTGCTGGAATCGGGCTGCTTTGGGATGGTGCTTCTTAAGGGAGGGGCAAATGAGAGGTGGTTCTGGTGAGCAGGCACAGCTATCTGCCCTCTTGCTGTCAGGTTGTCGCTCCTCTGCAATGCTATCAAAACAGGAATATTTCCTGCATTTAATTGTGCTTGGTGCAGTCTGCGTGTCCATCGCCATCCATAGGGAGCACTGGGCTGTGTGTCATTCCTGCAACATCTGGTTCTGAGGCAAAAATCTTAGAAATACTTACAAGTTTGTATTTCTGCTTTTGGGGAGGGAGAAGGGTGGAAAATCTCCCCGCAGTTGCTTTGTCTGTGGCATGTTCTTTAAATGAGTGGAAGGAGGTATAACTCACCCTGCTCAAATCTGGGTGCTGCACTAGGGAGGCAGCAAGCTTTCTTTGGTGGGGAAAGGGGAGGGTCTGGGGGTGGGAGGGAGAAGAAGCAAGAAGAGCTCCTCCTGGGAGATGGGCAGCTATAAATAACTGCACATAGACTGAGGGGAGCAGCCCACGTCTGTGCTGGTGTGGGCATGCTGTGCCTTTTTTTGTTGTTATTGCTGTTGTTATCAATTGCTAATGTGAATTCTGGCACTCCAGATCCTGATGACTGTTGTTCTGATAACATAATTAAATCTGCGGAATGTGAAAGAAGAAATCCAGCTGCTGAGTTGATGCTGGAGGGGCTGTGTGCACATGGAGGGACCAAAGGAACCTTCAGATGCTTCTGGGCGCAGGTTCCTGACTTGCAGGTACACAGGGAGTGTTGCTGCCCTTAGTTATGAGTGAGGGGTAATAGCATAGAATCATAAAGGTTAGAAAAGACTATTAAAATCACCTAGTCCAAATCCAACCCATCCTCATCATGCCTGCTGACCATGTACCTCAGTGCCACATTTCCATAGTTCTTAATGCCTCCAGGAATGGTCACTCCATCACCTCCCTGGGCAGCTGTGCCAATGCCTCACCACTCCAGAGAAGAAATTTTTCCAACTGCCCAACCTGAAGGGATGTCTGTCCTCCCAGCTGTGAGGATCAGTCCTGGAAGGTGCTGGCAAAGAGGGTTCCCACTGCTCTTGTAAAGCTTGGCTCTTGTTGAGATGAGTCTTACGAGATGTTTTCATTTTTAATTTCTGTTTTCAAGTGACTTCCAGAGATGATTTGGCCTTGGGTATGCATAACAGTTGCAGTGTCTCTATGCCAGTGATAAGGGAATCCTCCATGAGAAACAGTTGGGGTTGGGGAGCGTAGAGAGGATCTCTTGCCCAGCTTGGTGGTGGCACCTCTGCTGTCCAGCTTCTGTGGCTGTCATTGTGTCTGAGCTTCAGTTGCCTTTAAGTATTCTTCTGTGCCTTCTTGCTGAGGTATGTGCACAGAAGAACATGAAGCAGCAGCTGTTATCTGAGGAAATCAATGGCAGGTGTGACCCAGCAAAAACAGCCTATGTAGAACAAAGCTGGGCTTGAGTGAAATGGAGTATGGTGAGGTTGGTGTGTGAAAACGCCTTGCCCTGAGAGGAGAAAGAAGAACTGTGCACACAGTGACCTGCTTGGGGAACATTTTGTCTCAAATTACTTGCTGTTTGGTACTGAGAAGGACTGGACTGGAAGTGCTGTGGATTGAGCAACTTTGCACAGAGAGGTGTCTTTCACCACAGTGCATCCAAGGGCTGCTGCTCTGTTGCCCATGCATGTGACTGAGGTGAGGACGATGGCTGAAAAAGAATGTAGGGCACTTTCCAAGCTTGTACCTCTGCCTTCTTGACTGGTTCTTTTCATCCCGATTAAAAAATAAAAAATATCACTAGCACTGTTGAATAGGAGGAGAAAGAGCAAACAGTTCAGTTATTGTTACCTGTTTCCTGTTTGTTATGCTCTGTCATACAGCTGCACACTTCTGTACACAGCTGCCTCCTGGCTGCCTCCTGTGTCCTTTTAGAAGGAGCTGTTGCAGAAAATAAAAGTGCTTGCTAACCTGACTTTACAAATAAAGACCTATTACTGCAGATGAATACAGGGCCTTGTATGTGCATTGAGACAGCAGTGCTGCCTTCCCTGGTGGGCGGTCAGTTCTCTGTCCCCTTCAACCCCATGGTATAATGCTAGCAACCCTGGCCCCAGTCCCTCTTCCTGAGCTCCTAGTCCATCTCCTCAAGCCCTCTCAAGAAGCCCTGGGGGTAGAGGCTTTTCCCAAGTGGGTTTGGAGCAATATGCTTTTGGGACAACATCACCAAGAAGGGGATGATATTAGACTTGGTAACACAGGAATTTGGGAAAAACAGCAGTTTAAATGATGCCTTTACTCACAGGATGTTCCTCCCTGGGATGGCTCAGCCCACATACTAGGTACTCTCTGTTCCCCAACCTTCCTTATCTCTCCCTTCTTTCCTGAGCTATCCAGGTGGTGTTAGGAACCATCTGCTGCAGTGATTCAGCAGAATCCATTTAGTGCTTTCCCAGTGAGGCCAGCATCTGCCAGGCAAGGGGGAGGCTGTGGGGAAGCCCAGCACATCTGCTGCTGTGGCTGCGAACGAGGCTGGGGTCAGCCCCCGGCCTCATCCCAGATGCCCCCTGGATGGTGTGCAGGTTGCAGCCACCCCATTAAGTGCATGCCATGTCCCTAGTTGTGCCTTGCCTGGCTCAGGCCAAGTGGTTAATTATCAAATGGCCATTTTGGCTCAGGCTGTGCTCAGGAAGAAGCTGTGCCACAATTTGCTGCGGTGTCTGTCTGGTGCTTGGCAGGCACTGGGCGTCCTGGCTGGTACGAGGTAGGAGCCAGACAGGGCTGTCATCCCTCCCCAAGGTCGCAGTGAGGGAGCTCAGGCTGGAAACATGAGCATCACAATGCTTGGTGCACGAGTAAGAGAAAATAAGGCACTAAGTTTCCCTTCCGGGGCAATAAAGCAGCTCCAGAGCAGTAGGAGAGTAGGACAAATGTGAGTATGGACTCTGTGTGAGAGCATGCATGCAGCAGGGAGAAAGGATAATCCCAATTTGCTGTTGGACAGCACAGATCCAGAATTTACTTGGGCTGGGTTCTGGACAATTGCTTGACTCTTGCTCTGGGGTGAGGGGAGGTTGATTGTGCAGATAACAAAATGAATGTTATTTGTGATGCTGACTTCCTGTTGCTGACAGCCCATTGGTGAGACCTAAGCCAGTGCCTGGCAGCAGCTGCCAGCAAATCCTGAGTCAGTACAAAAGGTAACTGCCTGGCAAGGTGTTTTGAAAACACCTGTATGGATTTGAGCCTCTGGCAGGAAACATAATAGATCTTGTGTTCAAAAACCCATCGCATCTGTGCTATAGGTTATGGCAACAAACGCAAGGAAGGGGAATGGGCATCTATATTTTTCACATAGCAGAAAGAATCTTTATTTTACAGCAGGCCACTGACGTTTGGAGGAGCAGAAACTTTTCTCTCCCTTTATTTATAAATTAGTTAAGAAATGTTATTTTTGGTAGACCAGGAGTAGCTACAAAGACTAGGACTTCAACCCTTGTGACGTCTAATCAGCTGTCAGAAGAAGCTGATTTCCTTTTAATCATTTCTTCACAGATCCTTTTACATGGCAAACAGCTTTTTTTTTTTTCTTCAACTGTTTTGTAAGCAAAGCTATTCGTGCTGCTGCTTTCCACACACAAAGTCTTTTGGAGAGGGCTGGAAGAGCTCTTTCTGGGCATCTGCTCTGTCCTCCCGCTCCTGTGCAAGGCTGGCTCAGCTCCTCGTGCTACCTGCAGCGGCATCTGCCTTTCCCTTAGCCTGGAGAGCTTGTTTCTCCCTGCAGTGTCTAATACAGAGTTCATACTCTTATGTTTTTGTTTATCTGAGAGGCTCTGCTGGCAGTGTGAAGGCTGAACTGCTCATGTGGTGAGATTGCTAAACTCACAAACCAAACACGGATGCAGCGTCTTGGACAAATCCACCATACTACAGGACAAACTTAATCTAAAGCCTCCAAATGCCTTATTTTGTGGACAGTAAAGATATGGGGGCTCCAGGGTGTGAGAGATGGGCCATTGAGGCAATGTGTGTAGGAAAGGGAAGGGGCCAGTGGGGCTCTGGTCTTTGAAAGCTGTCTCCAAGCCAAGGGGAAGGCCGGGCAGTGTTCGCTGCTCCCCCCTGATCCCTCTGGGTTGTGTTTTGTTTCCTGGTGCCTATCCTACACCTAGGAGACAAACTGTCAGTTCCATGGCTCTGGGGGAGCGTGGAGAGTTTGCTCAAGCTCGAGGTCACCTGGGGGTTGAATTTTGCTCTGGCCACGAAGCAGGTTGTGAGGAGGTAGAGCTTCGGTCCCTTCACAGCCTTTTGGGATTTGGGATCCCAGCCTAGGTTGTATTGCCCAGAGACAGCCTGCAGGGAGCCAGGATACTTTTGGGAAGGCAGCAATCTGGGATTGCAGACTTGAATGCAGAAAGGGCAGCTTTTTTTTGGAGCAAGGTACAAGCCTCTGGGCATGGTCTTACTCTAAAATGTCAATAGCAGCACTGCTTCCTATCGCTTCAGGTGTTTGTAGGGATGGAGTACCCCCACAGCAATGAACAGGGCAGAGGTACTGCAGTGCTGCTCATAATCAGCAGAATCCAGATTTATTTTTATCTCTAAAATTAATCATAAAAAGTGAATTATTAAGGTTGGAAAAGACCTCTAAGATCATCCAGTCTAACCCCAACCCATCCCATCATGCTCTCTGACCACGTCCCTCAGTGCCACATCTCCATGGTCCTTGAACACTTCCAGGGACGGTGACTCCACCGCCCCTCTGGGCAGCTGAAAAGCCTGAAACTCTCAACAACAAAAGTCACCTGTCACTTTTTTGGGGAGAGGGGACTCAATTTTTTTTAAGCGCTCTTGTAAAACTAGAATTTATGAGATCAGACAGCACTTTGTTCTGCAGTATTTGCAAACATCAAAAGGTGCCAGAACCTATGAATGCTGCTCTGAAGTGCAGTGTGAGTGCAGCAGCTTCCTTGAGGTGTTTTGCTGTGCCTCCAATTGCATGCTGGCAAGTTTCTGCAATGCCTTACTGCTCACCTTCAAATAAAAACTTGTGGCTCTTTGTTTCATTTGTTTCAAACCCCCCAAAAATGTCAGCTGCCTTCAGAATAAGGAAACCTAGGAAATTTATCTTGGAAAATTGTTCTTCTAAATGTGCCTTCTTGTGTGTGTTTTTTTGTTTGTTCATTTGGTCTTCAGGGTGAGTAGCGTGGCTCTGTGTAGTTGATGGAGCACAGGGGAATGCAGGAGGGTATCAAGAATGTAACTACAAAACCTGAATTCATCCCCCAGGATGATCTCATGCACAGCCATGATATCTGGATCTCTTAATTCTGGCCTCAAGTTGACATATCCAAAAGCCTTGTTGCTCAAATGTTAGTGCCGGGAGTTCCCCTTGGAGAGCCATCTTCCACATCATGACCTGGCACAAGCTCCCTCTGCTTTTACAACTGCATTGTGCTAAAGGAGAAAAATAGATGAACAAGTATTCTTACTGCGTTGCTGGCTTTCAGAACTGCAGCCAAAGCTGTCTTAATTTGTGGAGAGGTTTACAAGTCTTTTTTTCTTCTCTTTTTTTTTTTTTTTTTTTTTTTTTTAAATTTTTTATTTTTAGCCTTTTAGATGAAAGTCTTTAAGGTTGCCATCCCCCAAGATTTTTCACATGTGAATGTACCAATCTGCTGAAGATATATGTCTTTACAAGGCGCCTGTTTTACTGCCAGTATCCTACAAAGCTCTGCCCTGGTAAGTGCTGCTGGGGCAAACTCCAGTTCTGCAAAGCCTTTCTCTGTATGTTGCACAACTTTCAGGCAGGCACAGCGGGCTACCTGTAAGTCGCTCCCACTTCCTTGTGTACTTTGAAACCCTGAGGGAGGGAGAGATGAAAATGACTGAGTTATTGAGAACAGATGTTGCACAGTAGCAGAGAAACAAATATTTTGTATTTACGCTGCTTCCATCCAAGGGTAATGTTAACACCGTTAACTTGCCCTTTCCTCAGCATAATCCAGCTGCCAAGCAGAGTTGCCTGCTAATAAAGTTCTTCTTTAGAGAAGGATGAGCAGCAAGCTCATGAATATACCCAGTGTGAGTCCTCCTCCTTCTGCAAGGCTGACTGCTGCACCCCTTCACCTCTGTGTCATCCTTCCCCTTGTCTGACCCATCGCTTGTCCCCTTGTGAGTGGCAGATTACTTTGTACAAACAGGAAAGACAGTAACCAAAGCTTTTTTACAGCTTGTTCCTTCTCTAATTTCTGGGTAAGAAGCAGACCTCATCTTTTTTTTTTTTTTTTTTTTTTCTTTTTGTCTTTTTTCTTTCTGTAAGAAACCTACCTATGCCTCTCTCCAGGTCTTTTCATATTCTTGCTTGCCATCCCCAGGATATAATGGGCATGGGGACCGCAGCTATTCCTCCATCCCCTCTTTGTTAGACCCGAATCATAGAGTCATAGAATTGTTTGAATTGGGAGGGACCTTCAAAGGCCACCGGGTCCATCTCCCCTGCAATGAACAGGGACACCTACAGCTCCATTAGCTTCTTATGTTGCAAAGTGCCACCCTGGCTCTCCAGCCCCACAAGACGACATCCAGCAGCAGCACCTGCCTCCCGATGCATGCTGCAGGCAGTTGCATCGGTGGCACTGGAGTTTCCTTTGGGCTTTGCCGTGCCATCATTTGCCAGTTGGCTCCTTGGGCCCCTTGGTTCTCTCCTTGATGGACCTCTTCATTTGGAGCCAATGCGTGAGGTCTTTGCAAATTGAGCCTTGGGGCTGCTGTCTATGAGGTGTTGCTCTTGGTTTGCTGCAAAGCTCTCGGCAAACCTTTGTTTTGTTACAATAATAGTAAGAGGGAAAAAAGCTGATGAAGTTCCTAGTAGCTCGATGGAGTCTGTTAGTGTCAGCAGACAGGATAATTTACTCAGCCAATTGTACTGGCTCTGATTATTTACAGTAACCCTAAAAGCATTGCCTCCCTCCCAGGAAGGAAGCGCTGGTTGCTTTAAACAGCAAGAAAACACTTTAAACAAACTGAGAGGAAAATGCAAAATGCAAGCTCTGCTGCTTCTCTTGAAAACAAGCATAGATTTGGGACAGAGCCTCTGCTGAAGGAAAGCCTGCCTGTGCCGGGATCGCATCACTGCGCACCATTTCTAAACGTTCCCCCAAGGATATTACTAGTCTCTGTGTATGAATAAGCCACTTAGAGCGCATAGCTGCTATATTACAATTTCCTAAGAGGTGCTGGCATCTGGAGAGATTACATTCCACTGGACCCTGCGACGGAAAGAACGAGTTCAAGAACAAAGAATGAAATCCTCCGTTCTGCACTCAGAAATCTGATCTTCACCAGAGGGTACGGGCGAGCTGGTAGCACGCCCTCGGCTGGGCCTTGAAATTGCCAGCTGAAGGCAGTGCTTCATGCAGCCTTTCCCTTTTCTGCACTGAGCCATCCGTAGAATTAAACTCAGCACCGCTTAGTGGGTGGAAAAATCTCACCGGCGAACTTGGTGACACCGAAACGCATGGGATGAGCAGCCCCGCCATGCTGCCGCCTCTATTTGCAGGATGGGCACGGTTGGCACCACGCTCTTGGCACCTCGCTCTGTCGAGACACCTCTCCGGGTGGGAGGGCGATGCCGAGCGCCTGGCTGCCCGCCAGCCCGCCCAGAGCCGCACGCACATTGCAGCGGAGCTGCAAAATGGAGATCGCCCACTCCCAGCAGCCTGTGCCGGCGGCTGTCTGGCAGGATTGATGGTTGTCACTACTGAACGCTGCTGAGCCGGAGCCAAAAGCAAATGAGTGGATGTCCTCGTGAGCCTGCTTGGGGGAGGGAAAAAAATGGAAAGAGACAAAAAGCACCAAAAACCTAAGAACTTCTTTTTTTTTTTTTTTTTTTTCAGTTTAGAAACTAAAGTAGAGAGCCTCGTTCTACTTTGTGATTGCTTGGCTGGGAAGAGGTGATGAGACTGAGAGGAGTGCCTGCTGCACGCAGAGCTGGGAGGTCAGCAGCTCTCAGCTCCTTGGTACCATTTCGGGATGGAGCAGATTTAGGGGGAAGGAGGAAGTGTCCTCCTCTGCTAAACTGCCCATGGGATGAGAGATGGGCATAGTTTAGTGGGAAACAGTGGTGATGGGCAAATGGTTGGACTAGATGATCCTGGAGGTCTTTTCCAACTTTGGTGATTCTGTGATTCTATGAAAGGGATGCTTAACTGAGGGCAGCCCCGATCCTAACAGCTGTGATGTAACTGATGTGGCAATAGAGGACAGGCTGATGTTCCTTAATGGGTTTCCCTTTTTCCATGTAGAAATCGAGGCCTGCGTCCACTCCAAGTTGTGATCATAGCAGCAGCTAATGCATGACTGCAGTGAGGTAGCTGGTTGTAAAGAGTTTGGTGAAAGTGGGGACTGGATTTTTGGAGCCCGAATGAGAGGCTGTGTGGTTTGATGGTTGGACTAGATGATCTTAGTGGTCTTTCCACCTTTAATGATTCTATGGTGAGCTGAAGTGGGAACACGGTGCTGGAGGCTGGGTTGGGTGTAATGTCTGAACTGAGCTTGAACTGCACCAGCCAAGCTGAGATCGGGCTCTTGCCTCATTTAGTCCTCGTGTGGAGCCCATTCACATGGCAGTCCCCAAATTCTTCACAATAAACAGACAACAAGTATCTAGACCAAATGGTAGGAACAACCTGGAGTATGGTGTGCATCAATCTGTGATCCCTCACCTTTTGAAAAGGGGCATGGTTAGTGAGCATGGTGGTGATGGTTGAACTAGATGATCTTAGTGGTCTTTTTCAACCTTAATGGTTCTATAATTCTATAAAAGGAAGGAAAGAAAGACAGAAAGGAAAGATATGTGTTTCCTTTTCTCTTCTGTGTTGAAAAAAATAGCTTATTCTTCTTGCTGCTTCCTCTTTCCTCCCCTCATGTCATTCTGATAGGATGCTGAGAGAAAAAATGTTTTCCTCGACCATGTGTCCCTGGGCTTGGGAGCAGTTTGGTATGCAGCTTACTTCTATCTGCTCTGTGAGATTTTTCTCTGGGCAGACCTGAACTGGTCAGATGAGATCCTTTCAGACAGACCCTGCTAGAAACACCGTGAGCGAATCCTTGAGTTATGTCAAAGAGTTTGATGCTGAAGGTAGCTTTGTGCTCACATTTGCTGAGAGACAGACTCCTGCTTGGTGATGTAGCCCCTGCAGGATGCATCCTTATGTTTTCTTCCTGTGTGATTTGAGGGGTGGGATTGCCACAGCTGCTGTCTGTACTGGGGGGCTGTGATGGGAAAGGTGCACTCCTCTTATGGCACTCACAGCACCTACATTACTTATTCCTGGGGGTACCGACTTGCAGAGTTGGTATTTGTTGTCTTGGAAGATAGCAAGAGCACAGCTATGCATGCTGCAGAAATTGGTGTGCTTACCCTCTCTCTAGGACACTGAGCACCAGCTGCATGCTCTCACCTGGTACAGAGCTAGCGCAGCAACCAGCTGGAAGGATGCGATCGCAGCAGCAAGGCTGGGACAGATGGTCCCTGTCGTGCAGCCCAGCACTTCTTACACAACAGCTCCTTCCCTGTTTGTCCCACTAGCTCTGCTCTTCAGATGGGCTGTAGATACGTGCAGGAAGAAGCATGGGGAAAACATCAATGTGACCTATAGACTTGAATTACTCAAATAACTTGAGGTCTCAGCTTGGAGGCCACCTAATCAGCTGGTTTGAAACAAATGCTTCTTACCTTGCTGAGCAGGAGCTTCCTCTCCCTATTGGCTTCAGGAAGGTGGAATGTGACGTTTCCTGCCCTCACGCAGCCAGGGTCCTGCCCCAATTTGCAACCTGATGGCCACCTTTAGCCACAGGGATCTTTGCATCACTCCTCTGCTGTAGTGAGAACCAGATCTGAGTGCTGTGTTCATGGAGCATTCACTATTGCTATGGCTATTTGTTTGTATCCTGTCAAAGATTATACTTGCTTCAGCTCCTTCTTCCTCCTTTTTCCTCATTAGGTCAGATGGTATCTTTTTATTAAGCAGCATAAGAAAAGAAGGAAGATTTAAACTCATTTAACCTTGACTATAGCCATTAGTTAAGCAATTAAAATTAAAGGGTGAGTTAATGGGCAGTGTCAAACATTCGGAGAAACATCTGCTGTAATAGAAGTGTGCCTTTTAGCTGATGAATAATTGATCCATCGCTCCTTGGTACCTAGGTCTGGGTGAGGAGGCAGTGCTGGCCCTGCTGGAGCATCACTGTTGTCTCCTCCCCAGTGGCGAGCTCCAGGACAGCGGGAAGACTTGCCAGCACCACTTGAGGAT
The DNA here is from genome assembly GCF_026119805.1 of Tympanuchus pallidicinctus. NCBI lineage: Eukaryota > Metazoa > Chordata > Aves > Galliformes > Phasianidae > Tympanuchus > Tympanuchus pallidicinctus. Next base: position 50,878,369 of record NW_026294747.1, read on the forward strand.
GCATTAAGAAAACCTGCATTGTAGCTCCTCAGTCAAGGTCATTCCTCTCAGTTCTTTTGCTTTCCTGGGTTCAGATGTGTTATTTCAGGTCTAGAGGAACTGAGGGTCTATTTTTACACCTTTATTAATGTGTGCGTGGATGGATGTGGTGTCTGTTTGGACACCAATAGCCAGTGATGTAGATGACTCAAACTGCTTTGGATTGTAACACTGATCTAAATTAACTCGCTTTTTTGGCAGGCAGCAAATGTGAGAGAGTGTCTTTGCTAATGCATCGAGGACAACGCTGTAAATATTGACCAAAGTTTGAGGGGTAAATAGCAGAAAGCATTTGTCTCTTGACAGTGATAAGGCTAATAATGCTAAAGTTGCTTATGTAACGCTATGTGCTTCCATAGAGAGCTGTGTTTGTGCTGGACTGGTCTCTGTGTGGGGTGGATTGATGGATCAAGGTCTCACCAATCACACAGACCCACCTTGCTACCAGGATGGGAGCACTCTGGTGACCCAGACACCGAATTGAGGGCACTGGAGCATTTGTTGCGTGGGATGTGGGAGAGGGAAACCTGGGTCATGGCAGGATCTTGATGTGCTGTTTTCTGCACTGTCTCTTAGTCCTTGAAAAATCGCACCAGATTCCTTGTGCAATACTTCAGACCTCGTGTGTGTACAACCAGCTGAAGTGAGGCAAGCCTGACTCTGTGCTCCTACTTGCTGTTACTGTGGCAAGGGGAGCTCCTCACCTTTGTATCTGAGTGTCAGAGTGCAGGCTTCTTTGTAGAAGGGATTTGGGAAAAAGCACTGGGAAGGAAACAGAAAAAGCAGAATGAAAGTTAATGGGAAGATATCTTTGAAATGAGTGTTAACTGAACGTAGGTTCTTCTCTCTTTCTCAGGCTGCGTCTGGTCAAAGTTTAACCCACAGAGGTACAAAGCAGTGATATTCATTCAGAGAAAAGTAGTAAAATCAATTCCACGCTCCCAAAGAAAACACTTGTATAAATATGTGGTTTTCATATCCTCATCCCTCTTTTCTCAGGACAATTTGAGGAACTTCAATTTATGCAGTTCAGGTTTTATTTAAAATCAAGTCAATATGTGCTTGCAACATAAACATAAAGAAAGGGAAATAAACTGGGATGGGAAAATTATCTGTGTGCCTTCAGCTGGCGTTAGCTGACAGCAAGCAGAACCTGAAGTTCACTTTCTTCCTGTATCTCACCCCCTGCTTTTGCCCTAGCATCTGCTCAAACTTCTGCTGCTGTTTTCAACTTCTTTTTCTGCTTCTTTAGAGTAGAGCAGCTCTTTTCTCAATATAAAATTGTCCCTGGATTATTTTCAAGTGTCTGATGCCTTGCTCCATTTCTACCTTTCACTAGCTCATCAATATTGTCTTTAATGACACACAAATGCAAACAGACCTCGCTTTTAAGGCTGTGTACAGCAGGCAACACACTTGGCTTGCTCTGAAACTCCTTGAACAAGGGTATATTTAAACAAAATTTTAACTGCTGAGGTTATGAACACACATAACTGCCCATCTGAATGTGTGTGGGACGTGTACAAAGAAGTTCATGTTGAACTCGAAGTAGGAGCTTTTTTAAAGCAAAGACAACTGCAGAGATGGATGGAGTAGGATTTTGTTTTTAACCCTGAATAATTTTATTTGAGGAAAATAAAGCAGTTGGACAAGGAGATCATATTCAAATCTAGAATTCAGCCAATTCGTCTCTCACTAATAAAAAAGAATATTTTCAAACCTCAGTAGCAAAAGAACCTGTCAGAAACAGCAAAAAGTCTCTGAAGACTGACTTTTTCAATGTGCTCAATTCCATGTATGGTGATACTACATAGCTAAAAGTGTATGTATTTCGTTTACTTTGCCCCAAAATCCATAGTGATATTTCCATGCCAAACACAACTTCAACAGTGTGCCCATGGTGATGTAGGTGACACATTATAGTAACCTGGTTATGTTTTCTTGGCCATAAACTTGCAGAAATTACCACTATGCTTTTCTCTTACCAAAGGATTTTGAATAAGGGAGCCATGAAGAAATTTCTGCTAAGCATTTTATCTGAGGTTTATCTGAGGTTATTGACTTAAATGAAAGCAAGCATTTTCTTGTGTGGCAGCCACATATCATCTGTACTGACTTTTCAGCCCTCCTGTTTACATCTACGGACAATAAATGGGGAGTTGTCTCAACCCAGAGCATTTTTCCCCCTCATGCCACATCTTCCCAGAGAAAGGCACACAGCAGCAGTGGGTTATCTGAGGATATGGGCTATAGGAACAGCAATGTTAGAATAGTGGAGTTTATGCATGAGATTATAGGATAGCGGGAAGCTGCTGACTAATCTGCCCTAGGATTACCTTGTGCATTGACATAGCAAAAGATTTGGGTGGTAATGCCTAATTTTTCCTTATGTTTTTATTATGATTGCCAGCCAGTCGTCGCATCCCTGTGTGGGGAGGAAGGTGAGCAGAGATTTGTATACAGAGACATCCTCTGCCCTGACTGCTTGCCCAGTGTGGGCTGCATGCATGCATCCTACCATGCGATGCTGGCCTTTCTGCCTGGCACACACAGTCCCAGACTGTCATAGAAGGCAGGTGGAACTGGAAAAGATGGGTTCATTGCCAGGTGCCACATGTGGAAATGAGCAGAAGAAAGCACACTGATGTGACTTAATGGCCTGTCTGTGAGTTTGGCTTTTTTTAAGTTGCCTTATTTCAGGAATGGAAGCAAAAAGGAGGTCTGATATGGTAGGAAGCTCGGTGTTGTTAGTCTGCCTCTTTTCAAGGTGCCTTCAGAGCCAGCAGGCTGCAGGCTCTTGGGAAGAAAAAGACCAGTTAGGGAGGGGGAAGGAAAGAAATCTCTTCTCGTTGCAAATACAGCCTAAAGTTGATGCTGGGGGAATTCTGAGTAACTGTTGCTTCATTCTAAAGTAAAACAGGATAGATTTGGCGTTTTCTTCAGAAAAGCTGTTTGTGATGTTAGCAGCTACTCAGGCAAAATAAAGGAAAACTGCACAACTTCCAAGGGCTTGAATGTTTTCCTTCTGCCAGCAACTGACAGCTCTGCTCTGCCTGTCATCTGCAAACAAGCTGAATTACTCACCGTAACAACAGTTGGAGGAATCTGTTTTTATAGCCCAGAAATGGGTTTTGGCCTTGCCCTTTTTTGGTAATCTGTTTGGAATTTGTTGGTGTTGGTGATCAACAGTTGTTCAAGGCTGCTGGCAGCCCGCTGGTCTTCACAGAATGAATTGGTGGTCTTGGGCCCTTTCCAGCTCTGTGCATTGAGCATTGCTTTCTCATGATGCAAGGGAAAGGGTGCAGTCAACACTAAAAGGCAGAAAATTTAAAACTGATGAAAGGAAATGCTTTTCCACACAATTAGCCTTTGGGATTTGTTACCACATGGAGCTGCTTACACCAAACATTTAGCATGTCTTTGGGGGAGGAAAGGGCATCAGGGTATTTATATGGAAAACAGATTTTCCTAGGAAAAAGGTTCAAGCACATAACAGGATTCTGAGGTCCAGAGCAGAAGTTTCAACTTTGGTTTGAGCAAAGTATGTTCTCTCTGGACCATGGCAAGGTCTTGAATTGCAAACTGAAGTCCCAGGTGAGCATCATGACCACAAGTTACACTGTTCATCTGCTGTTATAATTGTTTTCCCTGCCAGTGGCTCGCTCAGCAGCACGAACTTTCCAGGTGAAGGCATTTCAGCAGTGGCACAGCTAATATTGCTTTCCCTATTCCTGTGCCACAAAGGACTGGTTTCATCTGTGCATTTATTAGGGGAGCAAATGAGTTCATAGAATCATAGCATCATGGAATTGGTTGTGTTGGAAGAGACCTTAGAGCCCAGCCAGCTCCAACCCCTGCCATGGGCTGGTTACCCCCACCAGCTCAGATTGCACAGGGATCCATCCAGCCCAACCTTGAGCACCTCCAGGGATGGGGCACCCACGGCTCTCTGGACAGCAGTGCCAGGGCCTCACTGCCCTCTGAGTGAAGAATTTCTTCCTAACATCCAATCTAAATCTAAATCTAGACTACTTTTTTTTAGGTGTAAACCATTACCCCTTGTCTTCAGATGTCTGGTGGAGGTGAGAAAGCAGCTCCTACCTCAGGCTCCCTGATGACTCTTTGTGCAATTGTTCCAGCCTGAGCAGGCCATGTTGGTTAGATCACCAGTTTGCCCTTGTGTTACTTGAGGAAGGAGATCTGTTTGAGCTCTGTCTCCGTGGAGCTTTGAGAGACAGGTGTGTTGCCCTGGGATGCTTTACCTGTGCATCTCCAGGGATGAGGTACAACCTGTGTGCTCCTGTGCCTTCCTCATGATCTGTCTGTCTCTCATGCAGGTTCCAAGCCCAGCAGGTTTGTGTTTGAAAGGAGTTTTGCTGAATGGAGTATTGAGAGTGAAGGATGAAGCAAGCCTGGCTCCTGAGAGAGTTTTCTTATGGCCTCGCAAGCTCTGTTCTCTCAGGAGCCACCCAGGCTGGAGTTTCAGAGTGGTTATCACAGTTGCAGCCTCCTCATGTCACTTCATGATGAAATCAGCGTGGCATTTTGTGGTGGGTTTTCCTTTGTCTTTTGCTTTGAAAACACCTGATCTGTTTTTTAAAAACAAAAATCCCCCCTGGGTTTTCCAGCTCCCCCCTTCATTTGGAGTCAGTCCTTTTTCTACTCTCAGTTCAATGCTCACCTGACAGCCTGCATTTGCATGCAGGTGTTCCATTACACCAAATTTTTTCCTACGCACTGCAACTGTTTCCATACTGTAAAATTAGGCAGTTTGATGAAAAAGGTACTTTTAGATAAAACAATCAGGTCACTCAGGTGCTCGGTGTGCTCTGACCTCCTGTTGGCCTCCACAAGAGCCATTCCTGTCCTGGCACTGTGGAGAGCCACCCAGATCCCCTCCTGTCCTTTCTTCCTTGCTGTCAGCAATATCAGTGACAGCCAGTCAAGGTTACAAAGGGCCTCTAGCTGATGTTTGCCCTCCATGCTGTAGCCAAAATACAACTCGTCCCATGTAATATATAATCAGTAGGTAATTAGAAGAAAAAAAAACCAAACTGTTGGGCTTGTCCAGGTCCCTGTCTCTGTCTGAATGTAGGCAGACTTTAAACATACACTACTTATATTGAGCAGTAATACAGTTGCACAAGCAAGGAGGAGAAGGTTTTGTCACTACTACATCATTTACATTACACTATGTGAACATCTTTTCTAAGTCTCACGTCACTGTCTAAGCCGTGAAACACTTTCTGAGCCCTGAAAACAACTTGAGCCACTGCAGGTTGAGAGCAGGAGGAAGCAGCTTGTCTCTCACTGATGACCCAAGAGCATCCTCTAGTGCATACTTAAGGTAGTACTTCCACATTCCCTGCCTGTTTGGCTTGCAAAAATAATAATTAACAAGTAGAGTAAAGGACCAAAATCCTTTGTGGAGTTTGTGCTGAGTGGTAACACATGGTGCTAGCTGAGGAAGCAATGCAAACACAGTAAGTGCTTGCTAATGTTGGAGGTTGGTTTCAGTAGGAGTTAGTAGCACCAAAAACCTTGTGGGGCCAAGCCTTTCGATGGTACAGTTGTGTAGCTCTCACCAATGAAACCCTGAGCATCATCCATTTTATAATGGTAAATGTAAGTGTTCAGACGTGTTAAAATGAAAGGCTTATTGCAGAGAAACATCTTAAAATGAGTTAAAATGTGTATTACATATTTACAGATTAATGCCTGTAAGGGGTGCGTTTTGACTACAAATGCATTTTGCTAATTAGCAAAGGTAAAAGTTACACGGCCATTGAGATGGTGAGACTCCTTCTTTTGCCACAAAAAACCTGCTCCACATGTTTGGTAACTGTAAGCCATTTTCCCACACTGGGCCACTTTTATTTTTGTTGCACTACAAAAAACAGAGTGCAGCTAAAGATTCTAAAATAGTCGTTACAAGCAATTATGCATATGTATGTTGTTATGGTATTATATTGCATAAATCTAGTCCACCCCATGCCTTACTTTTTATCCTGTAAAGTGAAAAATGTTAATTTCCCTGCCTCAGAAGGGAATGAGCCTATTACGGGCTGCTGAGTGTTCAGTTAAAAGATGATGGGGAGCTGTATAAATATTTTAAGTGGGCAGATACGTGGCCAATGACAACATCCTGCTCTCCAAGTCGTGGATAAAAATGATGCCGTACTTTCCTTCCTCACCCCACTGTGCTATAGTGCTTTGGCTTTTCTCAGCAAGCAAACTACTCCTCTCTCCAGTGAAGTCATGGATATGGTTTCCTCTGGCCAGCTCCTTTTGCAGAAAGTCATGACTGTGTGTGCTCTTGAGCACTGTATGTTTGCTTCATAGTTATTACTTTCTGCTAAAAGTATGCAGCAAAACACAGCTGAAGACTTCTGCAGAGAAGGTTTAAAGCCCATACGATCAAATCTGGAGCAAATATCATGGCAAATAACACACAGCGTTTGTGCACAAAATTAAAACAGGTAGCGAGGAAAGGTGAGCTCAGGACAGCCACAGGTTAGATTAATCTTACCTCAATGCGATGAAAGGCTTTAAAAGAAACTTTGAAGGAATGAGCAATTATTGCTATGGAAGCAATAGAAGATGAGATAATATTACCCCAAGTCAACCATGCCAGCCTAACCTGTTAGCTTTCTTTGATAGGAGAACTGATCTTCCAGATAAGATGTACAGCATGTATCTACCTTGTTTCCCAGAGCAGTTGATTAAGCGCCAAACAGGAAATTATGCATTAAGGTGGGAATTACTAGGAGTGTTTTGATGGGATAAGGAACTGGCCAGGGTGTTGTGAGCAGTGAGGAAGGCACTAGCACTGGGAGAAAGCTGCTGGAGCTCTTCCTACAGGAGGAAGGTGGAAAATGGCTGTGGAGAGGGAGAGCTTGCATGTCCTAGTGGAGCATGAATGGCAGGAGAAGAAGAAGATCAAATTCAGTTGCTCTGAGCAGGAGCTCACAGAGTAACAGTGGATCTTTGGCCATGAAACAGGTCATTGACACTTGGGAATGACTGGGAAGACCTCAGGGCTTCATCCAAGTGAAGGAGGTCCAAGACTCACCAACATAACATGGTGCTGATGGTGGTGTGTTTACTCTAAGGATGTAAGGAGTGGGGATGTGTTTCCAGTAGGTATGAGGAAGGATGAAGGCCATGAAGGTACATAAGCTGGTGAGACTTCATCTGGGACGCTCTGCTCAATCCGGTTCTGGTTCGTATGTGAAAGGAAGGTGAATGTAGGAGGAGGCAATGAGAGCATTTCTCTCTCAGGAGGCTGGTGTGGCCACCAAAGGGAGCAGTCTTGACATCGAAGGTGTGTGCTTTTTATTTGTGTGTTTTGTGCTGTTGTTGCTGTTGTTGTTTGTATTTCCTAATGAAATGATTTTAGCACTAGCACAAGCAAGGAGTATCCACAGTGTGAAGCAGGGCAGCAGCTCCAGTGAGAAAAGATGACGATTTCCAGTACTTCATAGCGTATGCCCTTCCATCATTGCTTCTTGAGCAAAAGAGATCAGAGACAGTCAGCAGTCAGGCAAACTGACAGGGATGGGGCTGTGTGTCTGACCATGCTGTGCTGTGCGGCTGTCCACTGCAGAGAGGGCAGGCATTGGTTTTGTGCTTCAGTGGTGGCACCAGGGTCAGCAGGGCCAGGTTGTCCCATGAGGAATTTTGGTTCGGAAGGAGACAGCTTCTAACTCTTGGGGCTGCAAGAATGTCCTCCTTGTAGGGATGAGTACTGGAAAGAGAAGCCCAGAGTGATTCTCAAGGAAGAGCCTGAGATGTTTATATTTGGGGTTTTGAGATGTGGTTGCCTGAGGACAGCAGAGCACTAGCCAGAACCTGGGAGGCAGCTAAGCTTTGTAATGCACATAAAGAAGTCTGTAATAAAGGGAAATGGGGAAGGGAAAAGGACCTGAAATTTGAGAGCACTTGGCTTCGAAGAGATGAATGTGAAATACTGAACAGTGAAAAGAATCAAATAAGGTGGTTTTGAGTGATTGATCTGAAAGGAGCTGACCATCTACATGTACACCACAGCAGGTGTGATGGTCACAGGAGGGCCAATCTTAAGTCATTCCCTGCTTTTTTCACCTCTGTATTGCATCCCAGATGCAATCATTCACGTGAAGAAGCAATTTCCACTTCTGCTTCTGCCTCTTTAATTATACTGGCATCACTACAAGAGAAAATTGCTCATCCATCTCCATTCTTCACAAAGGCACTGTTTTAGTACAAAAGAGATTGTAACAATTCTAGTATTCATTTTTGGAAGAAAAGAAAGCCAGACAGGCATAAAACTCCCTATACACCACTTCATACTGGTGAACTGCATTATAGTAAGCTTATTTAGTTTTCAAAACTGAGAGTTCATATTCTTAAAAATTCTCCAAGTGTTTGTTTTTGGGGTTTTATGCTTGTTTGTTTGTTTGCTTGTTTTGTTTTTCGCAGGTTGGTTGTTTTTTAAATTCTATTTTTTTTATTTCACACACATTGATGTATACAATTATTTGTATTTAAAACTAATGATTGTGGTATTCATGTGCTGCTCCGTGCAGGACCAGCATTACAACAGCTGAAGGAATCATAGACAAAGCAGGAACTTAGAACCCACATAATCTACAAGAGTCTTAAAATCCCTTATTTCACTTAGGTACTGTCCAAATGATTCTCTAATTAAGGATATCTCTTGATGTGATCAGGAATATGAAGGAAAAAGCTCACAGCCTATTACAAATCTTGCAGAGGACTAAAACCACAAAATGTTGAGCGTGGTTGACATAATGCCTTCCCGAGGTGAGGTTGGCATTGCTACTTCTAACTTCCTCTCACAAACTCATTTTCCCTTAGTTATGTTTTGTTTAAGGCTTAGTCATTTGGGTTAAAGCCCTCCAACCCATCTCTGTCTCAGGCCCATTAACTGAGGCCAGCTTTCTTTAGCTATTTCTAAGAAAAAGACAGGAAGAGAAAAGGTGTTTTACAGTAAACACTGGTAACCCTCCGTTTTCGGAAACCCTAGCAATGCCATCTGTGTCAACAAGACACAGGAGATCAGCCTGCTTCTCCTGCACACCTGTATGGCCTTCCTCCCCTGGCCAAATGAAGATGGCCAAGATGCCGTCTATGCCTCTGAAGGCAAATATACCAGATTTACTAGGCATATCATACAAGGCAAGGAAGGTGGCTCTGGGAAAAACATGTACAGCTTTTTATAGGCAAGCTATTTTGATACCTTAAAGAGAACTGCTGGGCAAACATCATAATTTTGAGCTTAATTCTTTTGCTGACTTGTGATTTAATCAGATCATGGAGCTAGACGCAGGATAAACAGGTTCAAGCAACACAGATCTTGAAAACCAAAGCAGAAAGGTTCATGTCATCCGCCGCTCTGAGTTTTCCTGCTCCAGCTGTTAACTCAATTGCAGACTGCTCAGTGTGGTGAGGTAATGCATTTCTGTATGCAAAGGGACACTTGAATGTGTTGGGCATGGATGTGAATATTCACTCATGGACTTGTCAGGCTGATCGCTCACCTCCTGCCCTGCCCCACGCACATGTTCTGGGTAACCCATTGCAATCCCACCTTGAGAGAGCACACAGACAGCTTTCAGCCTATACCTGCAGTGGTGTCATTGAGGCACTGAGGATAGCAGGGACATTGCAACAACCATAACTCACAGATGCCCACAGGTGGGGCCCAGTGATGTGTCATTTGCCCAGTAAAACGCCTCTTAATAAATACTTGATCTAGATTGTAGTGCTGCTGCATAACAGTGGGCAAGGGAGGGGCTGTTAGAGTTATCCATCCACACTGATGGAAAATCTTGCAACCCTGTGCCTCTTCCCATCGCACCCTGCTGAGAACAACAGAGCCTTGACTGCCCAGTAAAACCAACATCACATCAAGAATATTTCATTTTCTTTCACTCTGTTCTTCATGGCACTGCCACCTGCACCACCTCTGCTCCCCAAATGTCAAGCAATGCCTCCCCTGCCCTCTTTGCATCTCTGCCTGTCTTCTTTCCAAATGGGCTGTTTCCTATCCCCAGGCCTGTGTTTTTTTCCCCATGGCTGATGCAGCAGGGCAGATTTGGAGTGTCTCTGCTGTTGCTCTTTGCTCCTTGGCTTCTCTGTTTTGTGGAACTCCATGATACCTTCCCAACACCCACGCTGTTCCCAAACCCAGCCTTCTACCTACCTATGACATCTCCCTTCAAGCCTTAGATACCCCAAAGTTATTTTTCTCCAGCAGAGATTTGATTTCTAAAATCCATGGCTGTGATCAGTGCAAGTGACTGCTGAACTCCTTTTAAGCCTCTCCTTTTCCCTAGAAGGCTTAGCAGTTGCAAGATCCTTTGTACTCACCTCCCAGATTTGCTGAGCACAGAGGTTGTAGCGGGAAGCGTTCCAGAGCCACATTGCCTTGTGTGTGACTCAATCCAGGTGAATCATTAGCATCCAGTGCCAAGGAATCACACTAATTTCATAAAGGCCTGCAGGAAAACTCAGTTCTGGACATCACTTACCATTAGATTGCAAAGAAGCAGAGAGGGAAGAGCCCCATACAACTGTCTGCAGCCAGCAAAGCCTCATTTGCAGCAGTTAATTGATGAATTTTCATGATATCTATTAGTAAGCTGCATTCCTTGAAACAGACTTTTTGTTAATTAAGCTTCTAAATATGCTCTTTTTTTCCTAACCAGCGAATGAATCTGGTGTTCAAAGTCTTTCCCACATGCCCCTACTTCTTCTTTTTCTCTTCCTTCCAGGTTAATGGCTATGTAATTCTTTATGGAGAGTAAAATAATTACCAGGAGGCAGTGGTGCTAATTACACAGAGCAGAATAAATGCACACAGTCAGACCCTCTGCTAACATAAATAGATTTCCACAGATTTACTCCATGAGAGTGTTCAAAGCTTTCCTTGCCTTTCTCCCTACCCGAGAAGAGAAATTTGGAGCCTAAGTTCTCAGCGATGTGAAATCTTGCTCTGTAAGGACATTGACATGTCCATGTTTACTTCCCAGCTTTCTATTTTTAAGCTACCCAGCCAAAACTGCGAGAGCTCAGATGAAGCACTCAGCCGTGCTAAATATTCCCAGCATGACTGTTTTGATGACTGAAACTCTGACTCCCAAAATCTGTGCCTTTTGAGCTCTCCCATGGGTCCCTGCAGCTGGGTCACAGCACTCCTCCTTTCTGCCTGAGCTGGGAGAGATCTCATGTATGTGAGCTGCCATCCAGTTATACAGACATGTTTTTCCATTCAGGGCCCAGGCCAAGCCAGTTGCAGAGGAGGCAGTGGTAGAAACTGGCTTTAGCAGTGACTCCTACAATCTGTGACATCGTCCTTTTTTAACTCAAGTCCATTTTACACCAAGTGCACAACGCTCTCACCGTAGAAAAGAAAGCTGAGTGGTGTTGGGTGTAGTGTCAGAACCTGGCTGCACTTTCGATTCCTGCCAACTCCTTACTGGTGGTTGCATTTTACTTTAGATTTGCCAGTTACTCAGTTCTTAATTCACTTACTTATAAAGTTATTAGCTACTGCCTTAACTTAGAATGACAGTACTGCACTATTTAGGTGCTGTTGTCAGCCAAACGGATAGTGTCATGAAAATAGAAAATCAAGCTTCTTTCACAAGACTTTTTTTTTTCCCATAAATCATGTTGACCTCTGTTATTTACACCCTTCATTTCTTGACTTCTATATCAGTATTTCATTACTTTGCCCAGAATTGCTATGCTAACTGGCTTAGAATGACTTAGATGCTCTAGCTATTTTTTTATTAGTTTGTCCAAATGCAGCATTTCTCCGATCCTGTAAAATGTCTGAAGTCCTCCAAGATGAAATGGGAGAGGAGCAGAGATCCCCTGAGCCAATTCACTCTGGTTGTGAGGGTGACAATTGCACGGACCTGTTAAGGTAATAATGTTTATCCCCAGTAATGCTGTTTAATAGCCTCCTTGGTTACTAATGGGATGGAAAGTGCATTGTCTCCTCATGACATCAGTGCATGATTCTTCTTGTTTCCAAAGCCTGAACAAAAATATTTATTGAACACCTCAGTCATCTTCACATCAACATCAACAATTTGACCACTTCCATCTTGTGATGCTCGTGCTTCTGAAACAAGCACCAGCTTACATGTAAACTACAGCCAAAAGGCAGCTTATTGCCTTGCTCTATCTGAAATCCCCGTGACTGACTTAGGACCTAATTGTTCAAGACTGCAGCAATGAAATCCAAAAGGCTGCTCAGGGATGAATGCAGCCTCCCAGGATGCTGCTATCTTTGCTTCTGGACGCCAACACGACTTCAGATTGAAATGGGCAATGGCTGACACCGCGTATGCTCTTACTGATTTTGTTAAAGGTAAAGATGGCTGCAGTTCAAGATTTAAACTAGTGTGAAAGGCAGCACTGTACTCTCCTTAAGCCTCAAATTTGTTTTATAACTGCGGGCATTTTTCATTTGATGTTTTTAAAAGCTGATTTCTAGGCACCATCCATTCTAAGTGCTTCCAATGTAAAAAATTAACCAGCTGCAGCACAGAGATGGAAGAAAATGGATTAACTTTGATAACACAGCTCAGAAATGGCACAGACCTACAAACCTGCAGAGTGAGGCAGTGCCCGATGGCCGCTGACGTCAGTGCTCTCTCAGTTAATGACTATGGTCTGTGACCGGATCTTGTGATTAGGGCTCTGAAGGTGCCGACTTCCATTCATGTGGGTTGGGTTACATCACACAGACTGCTCTCTTCCTGGACACTCCTGGCACTCTGAGGTTCATGTGATGGGAGTGCCCTGGCTGTGCAAGTGCTGTGCACTCCTCCTATTCATTGCGTGCATGGCTCTGCAGTGTGCAAGGAATCACACTGTTGTTCTTGGTCTCCAATTCTGTCCCCTTTAAGGACAAACAAAAAGCATATTTTAAAACATAGGCTTTCTGGACGATGTTCTGCATTTTGGTTTGGTTTTGCCATAAAGCAGGAAATGTCATCTCTTGGAAAGCTATTGTGGGGGAGAGAAAGCATGAACCATGCTTCTGCAAGACATTTGCCCTTCAGGGACAAAGAAACCTGGCAAACGTGGACAGTGCACTCTTCAAAACACTTTCAAGTGTTAACCGGAAATTTCAAAAGTCCTTTTGTCCCACCAGTCCAGTACTGTATTGCTCTTTACCCTCCCTTCAAGTATGTGCAGAATATATTTGCATAAACGTTGCTGAATTCACTGTGGAAAGGCACAGTGAGCTCTGCGCGGTTAACCTCGGCTCCTCTCCCTGTCCAGACGTGTCCCAAGCAATCAGCTTACTGCTGAACAACAGATCACAGGACCAGTCAGGCCACACACTGGAGAATTTCCTGTTCATCTTCTCCTCGTGTTAATAAGAGGGCTTCTTATAAATGTGATTATTGGAGTCAAAGATGTTGCTTAATTTCTTTTTTCTGTGTGTTCAGCTATTACAAGCTGTAACAAAAAAAGAAATTACAGGCAACACAATCAGCCTTAACTATACCATCTCTTGCCCCTCCTCACTTTATTGCCTTTCTTTTTAAAATTCTAGTAAGTTCTCTCCAGTTTACCTAAGATCTTGGTGGGATTTGATTTTCATCTTCTTCGGTATGCATTAGCTTCTACTGAATGATGATTTATACTTCAGCAGTGCTGAGCAGCTCAATGCATAGTACAATGTATGCAGTCCAGACTCAAAGCACACCACTTGGAGTATCTCTTCGTGGCTTCTCTGTGCTGTGTTTGCTCCTCTAATCTCCATCATGTGTTGGAGGTAATGGATATGCAAACTCAGACACTGAGAAACGCCTAACGTTAAAATGGAGAGGGGGGAAGATAACTCTTGAGAATGAATGCGAAATTAAGACAATGCAGAGCTAATGAATGTCTCTGTATTTAAATTCAACTCACAGTGTGTGGGTGGAAAGCTCAAGGACGTTTCTTTAAGATCCCAAGAGGAGAAATCTGGCCTACAGCAGCTAGGGGAAAGACAAAATGCAGCAAGACAAGATGGAGAGAGGAGGTGATGTGCATGGAAAAGGCTCTGCACTGTGATGTGTTGCAAAAGGATTGTCAACCGCCTCCTTAGTGATATTTAGCAGCATAATCCATTCCCATCTTTAAGCAATTGGCTGTTAGGCATGATTGACCAGCAGGGATTGCTGCTTTTTCTCAGAGGCACTATTTGCTGGTGTTATACCTGCCTCCTTGCTGCTCTGGAACTCTCAAACTGGTGCTACAGAAAAGCACAGATCAGTGAAAAAAATGTGCACAAATCTGCTCCACTTCCAGGGAAAGTTTGTTGATGGCTGTACTCTTCTCTGAGAGCTTCTAAACCCTCCACAATATGTGACCTGGCCTGTGAAATACAACGTGGCCCTGCCTGCTTGTGGTAACAAGACACAATAAATTGAGAGCTGCTTCTCCTGAAGATTTTCCTGCAGAAAGTGAAGCTCACCCCCAAACAAACTGATACAACAATGGCAGTCAGACAGTGCTGTTATCTCCTAATGGGCACCCACGCCATATGATAGATATTGGAAGGGTCCAGACAACCGGCAATGTGGTACCTCTGGTTCTTGTTCAGGTGTCTCTTTGCCTTCCTCTGCCCATCGTCTCACGTATCCACAAGTAGTTTTCAGGACTTAGCTTTCTCATGATGAAAATACCCTGCAAAATATGAAAATACCTTGCACTTGTGTCATCTAGACCAGTGTGGATGCACTGAAACAATACCACAATCCATGCCTGTCTTGCCTTAGCTTGTGTCAGTAGGAAATGCTCTGTTTACCTGAAGCAGATGGAGCTTTTTGTGAAAAGCACAGCCCTGAGCATGTGCATGTATTTAGCTGGCACACGTACTTTGCAGGGTTTTAAGATGATTCAATGAATGTGGAGAACATGGGAGTTCATGCACCTGCTGACTAAAGAAGATTATCCCAAAGTATCCTGAATCTTTTAAGAACCTGCTAGTAATCAATCCGCCACTCCTACATCATGAAAATACTGCTCTGCTGGTCTCCTTCTGGTGGCTTCTGCACTCCTATGGTGCTGCTAATCCAACTGTTTCCCCCAAAGAAATAAATATTACTCTGATGACTTCTTTTAAAATGCCTGGCAAGCATATAAATCTCCAGCTGATGGCTTGCATGCTATAAATAATTAAAGCTGCCCCCCCAGTTGACCCTGTGGAAGCAGGCTGGCTCATCCTGACACTGATGACCTTTTCATCCATATTCATATCATTCCCCACTGATCTCAAGTGACTGAAGCACAATGCTGAAGATCAATACAGCAGGATATGGTTTAACTTCCACCAGACAGAAAATGGGTGAATCTCCAAGTAAATTCCCTGCAGGCCAATAAATTAAAAAACTTCCCTCCCTGTAAGACCTTCACCTCTGCAGTGGATATTACTATAGAGATGTTCTTCAGTTTTAAGGAATTGTGATATTTTATGTATGTTAGATATTCCGTCAAAGCTTTCCATCTTACAGGCAAAAAGTATAGTGCAATAGAATGCAAACAAGCCAATAAGATAGTTTCAAGCAGAACTGACCTTTTCATTAAACGTGAATGGTGTGATCTAGTATCAGTTGGCAGAACAAATACTTCTTGCTACAGAATCCTCTAGAGAAGCAGCAATCTACTCTAATCTAAAAATCTCCCTTCTTTATTTGTCTTATTTATAAGGCCAGCAAAGAAATTTCAACAATCCTGGATTTCCTGTGTAATACACTACTTTGATAAAAATGTATAGGAGCGTTTTCTCTTTTTTCATGAGGTCTCATTCACCTGTTGTGTACTCTCTAAGTCTGGTCTCTGAGACAAGGAAGAAATCCGTGCAGTTCATAAATCAGTGATCTGCAGTTGAATGACAGTCTCAGTTTTCCTTAAACTGATGCTTAAATTTGAATCAGGATTTTCATCCTTGACAGAACAAGGGGGAATGGTTTTAAATTGAGACAAGGGAGATTTAGGTTAGATATTATGAGGAAGTTTTTCACACAGAGGGTGTTGAGGCACTGGCACAGGTTGCCCAAGGAGGCTGTGGATGCCCCATCCCTGGAGGCATTCAAGGCCAGGTCTGGATGTGGCTCTGGGCAGCCTGGTCTGCTGGTTGGTGACCCTGCACATAGCAGGGGGGTTGAAACTAGATGACCATTGTGGTCCTTTTCAGCCCAGGCCATTCCATGATTCTATGGTTCTATGATCTCTTTCATAAATATCAATCAAATGGACTCCGTGAGCTAAATATCAAGATTTTCCTGGAAAGGATGTTCCTGATATTTATCCAAGTGATGAAGTGCCATAAAGTATCTTCAGAACAGGCAGACTCCGGAGAGACAGCAGTAGAGGATGTTCTTCCTGAAACAGTCTCCACCATGGATGTGCTGTCAAAGTAAAGCTCAGCCTGGGTCTGAAAGTGCATGAGTGGAGTAAAAGGGGAAAAGGAAGAAAAAGAAAAGCAGAGGTACTGGAGCAAAACAGATTAAGGAAATCTTGCATCTATGGTATTCAACCAAAAGTACATGCCTTACCATTATAATCAAAACCACAGAGGAACGGGAGAAGGAATTTGCTCATGTTTTGGAGGCCAAAATACAGCTTCCTGGCCATGTGTGCTGCACTGGATTCTTCAGGCCATGTAAAGTCATTTTTCTGTTTAAAGATGCACGCAACCTTTCTCATAACAAGCATGCACATACACAAATATTAACTGAATGAATGAAAAGAAACTGAAATGGAGATGATCTGAGGCTGCCCATTGTCCCCATTCTCCCACACAGGAATCCTCAAAACCCTGCTGCTTCTCTTATGAAACCCATCAACTTTCCCTGAGAAGTAATTTCTTTCAATGTGACATCGAAATAGCTCCTACTTACCATAAGGTGGCTCCTATTTAAGATGCCACACCACACAGCCATGTATCATCTGACCTAATCTCATCATGCAGCACGACATCTTCATTGCTGAGCTTTCACTAATTAAAAATGCCAAATATAAGATCACTTAAGCATATTCTTTAAGTCTTTCGATAAAGTTTTATACTGCACGAATCGTAGATGAGACATTCTGACAACACTCACACTCTACCATCTCCACTCTTTTATTGCTCTGATATTTCTTCTTGGCCCCCCGACTCGAGTAACGAGGGTCATAAATTGAACATCGCTCTATGATTTAAGCTACATAATAAAAATTAAATAATTTCTGTGGCATAGTGGGGGAATAAAGCGAGATGACTAGAGAAGGCCATACTGAATATAATTAAGTGTTAATGCACAGAAGGTTTTATTTTAATAAATTCCACTGTACTAAAAGTAAATGTCATGTTGGTACTTGAGACTATGCTGTGGATGAAGAAATACAGGAAAAGCTCTCAAGCTGGTAAAAAGCAAGGAAGCCAAAGTGAAGCCATCTTGAGTGATACTACTATGATCCTGCTAAGAATCTGCCTCTACAGCTCTTTAATAAATGAATTGAAAACATTAGTGTTGTAAAATTCCATCCTTTAGAAGTGTTCAAACAAGAAGTCTGTCCCAGTCAGACTGTATCTCTGCAAACATTTGTCCAAGTGAATAACTGCACACATGAATGGTGCCATTGTCTTCCAGTTGACTGGGCAGCTCTGCAGTCTGTTGCTGGCTGCACAGGAGAAGGGAATGCTGGCAAACAGCACAACCAATACATTAGGCAGAGCAAAAGATTGATACTTAGAGAGGAGGAGCAGAATTGCTTTGCTCTTGCTGATACAAATCAGGATTCAGCAACGTTGTTACGCCAGCGTTACTAAATGGAAGATAAACATCCATGCACTGGCAAATACCTTGCAATTAAAAAATAAATCAATCAATCAGAAATAAACAAGAAAAACCAAGGCAAAGACATTCAAAATGACACTTAAAAGAACATATTCAGAAAGCAGATGGTTTGCGAAGTGCATATTCAGAAGGGAGATGATTTGCATTCTGTGGTGAACCAGCTTGGGTTGATATTCAGAATTAGTGATGAAAGGCATTGGTCCTAAGCCCTACAGGAAGGGCCCAATCCTGTACTCTTTGTTGGCAGGCAATAGCACCATTTGCTGCATGAAGGACATGGGTTAAGACCTGCTTTGTCCTCTTCCAAAAGTCCACAGATCTTTGCAGCTGGCACTAAAAATGAAACTAGGAATTCTGGTCCAGAGGGAGAACACTGCAAGTGTGGAACAGGAGCACATCCAGCTCCCTGCAGCAGGGCCTGAAGAACCAGCCTTGATGCAGTTTTTTGCTTTCTGGGATAGAAAGTCATCACATGGGAGCAGAAATCATCAGAGTGAAGAAGAGCATTAAGGAAGCCTGTGTGACCTACTTATGAACCCTTCCTGATGCATCTCAAGTAAGTTAGTGAAGAGCAAATGAAATAATCCTGTGGAACAGTGCCTGATGACTCCTTCTGCAGTGCCTTTGATGCAAAGCAGCTGGGAATTCACAAGCTGTACACGTGCCTGTGAACGTATGTGCATGCTACTGCACGTACCTGATTTCAGGCAGCGTGTGATGGGTTCCTCAGGCAGAGTTCCTCCAGCAATTCTTACATCTTTACTTACAAGCTAACCACCATGTGAGTACCTAAGCAGTAATATTTTTTTCTTTCACTTATCCCATTTGCATTAAAAATTGCCATTCTGGGGGGGGGAGGGGAGGAGGGTGATCTGCATGGTGTATCTGGATCAGGATATGATCAGCCTGGAACAGAAACATTTTCTGCAGCAAGATGTGGCAAGATGCTTCATGTTTGGGAACTCTGTCAAGACTCCCCTGACATCATAACCTGGCAAAAAGAGCATGATCTAATTCAGCTCCTTTGGAGTGGCAGGATCTTTGTTTTGAAGTAAGGAACTAAAGTTGTTCTGGTCCAAGCCATGATAACCTTGGGCTCAGAGCGTCAAACAAAAGATATTTCAGTAAAGAAGATGATCTTTGTGTCTAGATTCTACAGTTCTGGTTACAGAAAAACTGGCTTTTCAACAGGCCTACGACCCACTGTTATTCTTTCGGTGAGATTTTATCTCACCTTCCCTCTCTTTGTTTTCTGGGAATATGAGCCAAAGCTTCAGGACAGGAACTGCTCCTTACTCTGCACCTGCACAATGTACACTACAGTGAACCTCCTGCAGCTTGGGTTGTGCAGGTTCATACAGCCACAGGCATGCCCCTTGGAGTTGAAGGTGACTGTTCTACAGTAATGTAGAGATTTGCATGATAAGCACCACCTGTTGCAAACATAAGCTGCACTGTGCTGCTGCTGCATCCAACTTCTCCAGGTCTTTCCTGAGCCTTCCCTTCTCATTGCATGCCTGGGTGGCTGCCTCACCACCCTGCAGCAGTACACGTTTCCCCAGTGCAATTGGAGGCAGACTGGGCGCATGGACTGATGAGGTCAGAGCAGGGGCATTTTAATTGTTGAATGTAAGTAATGTTCCCCAGTGTTTAGGGAATAGGGCTGAAAGCACTGTAATAATGATGTCTAGAGAATGTTTAAAACAGACAATATACCTGAGTGGGAACTGCTGGATTTCACGTTGGATGTGCAATTTAGCCCAGTCCTGCCCCTGGGCAGGATACTCAGCATATCCTGTACACAAGCACCCTCAACACTTGCCATCACTTAACTTCATTTTCAATGTATCTTCTGTATTTTCTCCTCTTCACAGTCTTTCTTCCATGCCAACATTTTCTCCTTGAAACTCCCTCCCTCATACTCTTCCTCTTCAAATATATTGTTCTTGTGTTTGCGCTGAACTGCCACACTGAGAAAACCAGGGGTGGTTTTAAGGAAACTATTTACCAGCATCATGCTTCCAAAGGCAGTTGCGTGTTTGGTGAACCCTTGGTGTCAACCAGGTCAGCGCACGTTGCAAAGGCTGCCAACAGAATTCGTTCCAGTGGGGAAAAAAAAAGTGAAAAAGCAAAGAAGCAACAGCTTCTCCTTCCCACAGATGCATTCTTTTGGGTGGGATTTAAAGATAATGGTGTAGCATGAAGCTATTCTGCAGCCCCCAGTGCCCATATGCTTTTTTAGGACCCTTATTATATTTTAATTCCCTCCAGATCACTGGAATAAAACTAGAAGGCTGTACCAAAGCATTCAGAGCCTAGCGCATTGGCCTAAACTGTGTTTTCAATCAGGTCAGAAGACACGTGGCACTATTTTTCTTCTCTATAAATAGTGAAGCACTGGCTGCTCAGATAAATACACGTGTATTGGTTAAACCAAGCTTAAAGAGGAACTAAAGCAATCACTAACCTTTTTATAGTAACTTATAGCAAAGATTTGCCTAGATGGCAGGCTTGTATAAAGAAGTAAATTATCCTACCTCCTTATAGCTGTATAGAGCTGTTCTGTGGATTGGCTGATAGAGCAGCATCTCTGGATGTAGTTCAGAGAGAAGTGAGAAATATTTATAAAATCCTAAACTATGGGGCAACTAAATCAATAATAAGATATGACTCAACAACAGGACAAGACAGAAAACAGTAAGAAGTCTGCTTTTATTTATAAAGCATATACATCAGTTTATGACAGAGCTCAATGCAAAAAACCTTTAAAATGGCCCAGAAGTGACTACTGCTCACCCTGTCCTCCTGCCTGGCACCCCAGGGATGCAGAGAGCAGCAAGGCATGGTGCGTTGCTCCTCTGCAAGGAGATAGCAGGAGTGCTCCAATAAAATACAAATGCTGCAGCCTCAGCCAGCTTTTAGGCCTTTGAAGATAATCACACCTTAAAGTCACCCCCTAGGCAAGATGTATTTGCCAGAGAAGAGCTCAAATGTTGATTAAAGAAGGCAATAATACTAGTCATTAAGCAATAATGAAGTTCTACTGCTCTTTAGAAAGAGGAGGGAGGTGTTCCTAACTCCCTCCTGCTCCTGCTGTTGCTCACTTCACCCTTTCTGTTGCTGGTTCCAGAGGATTGGTCCTACTGCTGTCCATGAGGAGGAGCAAGTCCTTGGAGGGATGCTGCGTGTCATGGAACCATAGGGTCACAGAGCATCCCAAGTTGGAAGGGACCCACAAGGACTGTCCAGTCCAACTCCTGCCTCCACCCAGGACCATGCACCAGACCTGCAGTTTCCATGTAATCAGATGTTGAGACAAAATTTTTGGAAGACAGCATTGATCTTGACATCTTTGTAAGTTTTTCAGCACCCTGTGGAGACAGAGCCAGTGTGTGGCTGTTGCTGTTTCCAGTCGCACTGACTGCTGCTGGAGCTGAGGGGACAAAAAATTTGCATTAGGAAGCAGCCACATGCATTATCGCAATACTCAGCTTTCCTTTGAGCTGGGAAAAAAAGAAAAAAAAAAAGTGGTTATCGCTCTTCACACGCGGAGCTCTTCACTGATTTCCTGGTCACCTGGCCGCAAGGGAACCTGGTGCAGAACGAGGGAGGAAGGGCTGGCGGCTGGGCGGGCATACTGGGGCACACCGGAGGGCTCCGGGACGGAACTGCCACAGCTCCCGAGGCTCGCTGAAGAGAAGGCCCTGTGGCCCTGAGCCGTGGAGCCGCGGCGGGGGGAAGGCGGGCGCGGCCCGGCCGCTGGGGCCGCCTCCTGACGTCGGGAACCTGCCGTGCGCGGGGCGGGGCGGGCGCCGGGAGCGGGCGGGCAGAGCCGGCTGCGGGGCGCGGCGCCCGGCCTGTCCCCGCGCCCAGGGCCGGAGCAGGTAGGGCGGCGGGCGGCTCCCCCGGAGGGAGGGCGCGGGGCCGGGGGGAGGCCGCGCCGCGCAGACAAAGAGCCGGGCCCGGCCCGCGGGGGGCTCCGCGCTGCACCTGGGGTCGAGCTCCGCGCTCCGCCGCTGCTGACGGCCCGCGCGGTTCCTCCCCGGACGCTCGGGCCCGGCCGTGGGCCGCGGGGAGAGAGCGGGGGCCGTTCGCCCCGGGTGCGTGGCCGGGCCGCGTGGGCGAAGCGGCCGGATCAGCGCCGCCGGGAGCCGCGTACGGATGGGGCGTCGCGGAGCCGCCCGGTAGCATCTATCCGTCTGCTCTGCGCCGAGGGGCAGCCCTGCCGCACGCTGCGGGGTAGGGGAGACCCAGCCCTATTCCTAAATGCACCGGGAAACGCAGCTTCGGTCTCGGGAAATAAGAGGAGACGATGCCCTGACGTGCGCTGCTTTTTTCCTTCTGCCTTCAGGCGGAGAGAAGAGAGGAAAATGCGATATTGCGGGAGAGCGAGGAGGAGAGGCAGCAGGGCTGTGCTCTGCGCTGCCGGCCTGTAGCAGCGACAACAAACAGGTGTGGCTTTGCGTTCCCGAGAAGTGCTGCTTTAACCACCCCCCCCCTCGGGTGAGAGCTGCCTCTTTGCCATCCCTTCTGAAAAGGGGATGCTGCTTCCTGCCGGTGGGAATTGCAGCTTGTGATTCCTACCCACTGGTAGCACTTCTATCAGCACCTGTGAGAAGGGAGGAAGCAATTGTGAGTGCCCAGTGTATCTGTCTGGAAGTGGGATGAGCGATAAAGAGGCTGTTTTGCTCTCAGCACTGCTGTCGCTGCTCCTGGGAGTCTGCTGTGGAGCCTGGTTATGTCATCATCCTGATGCTTTGGCCCAGGTCTTGGAGGATGGAGAAACATGAGCTGTGCTTTGTGTGCAGTGAGTTGCTAACTACCAGAAAATGTTTTGGAAAAGTTTTTTGTTTTTTAAACCATATTTTGGTATTTCAGTGGTTGGATTCAGACGCATATTTCATCTTTGAAATCCCTTGCTCAGCCTTACTTTGCTGTGGGAATATGTCCAGGGCTGCAGAGCAGTGGCTCCTACCAGCGGCACATGGAATGCATGCTTCACCAATGCTTGTGGCCAGAAAAAAAATCAATGCAAACGCAGGTTGCAGGCAGCCGCTTTGGCTCCCGTGGCTCAGGAAAGTTTGGGATCTGCAGCTGTGCACTGATGTTCTTCCATACTTCAGTAGCAGCTCACTATGTGTTCCTCTTTTTTGTGTGTTTAGGATGCGTGAAGATTAAGTGCCAAGTGCCAAAATGAGTGTGACTTCGTGGTTCTTGGTGAGCAGCGCTGGCATTCGCCACCGGCTCCCAAGAGAGATGATATTTGTTGGCAGAGATGACTGTGAATTGATGCTCCAGGTAATGTGGCTTTCCTACTCTCTTTAAAAGATGCAGAAGGTGTAATGCTGGGGGTCTATAGAGGTATTGTATGCTCAAAAGACATCTTTTAAAACATGCTTTTATGTTGAGTATGTAGTTCCCACAAAGAGCTCATATATTAATGAAAGTGCAAGTGAGGCTTCTTTCAAACAGCTTTGTCATCAGATGGATGAAGGATAGGAGCATCCAGGATCATACAGATAGGAGCTGTACTGGTAGGAGATTAATCACGTCGAACAGATTAACCGTCTTGATGCAACAGAAGTAGTAAGCAAAGACATACCACTCCATCCTGATCTGCAAGCAATTGAAATACTGGGTTTTGTGGCATGTGATTTGGAGGGGAGCAGGATGTTTTTGCCTGTTTTCCCCACTACTGGAAGTTTGATGAAATTTCAGAGCTTGTATCTCTTGGTTGGTTGGTTTACTCGTTTATTAATTTTTATCATGTTAGGAAATGCTGATCTCTAGCAGAGAAATGCTGGCTATTTTGGTGGGGTGACTAAGGCATTGTCCTCTTGCTCCCAAAGTAATTGTGTTACTTGGGCAAGCTTGCAGCTTGCATTAGTGCGTTCCATGCAAGCATATCTGGACTGACTCCAGCGTGCCTGAAGTGTTGACTGTGGTCTGGTGTTTGACAGTGCAATGTAATGGACGTCACTCCAAATAAATGGAGCTGGAATCTTGCGAATAGCTTTTGACAGGAGCAACTTAGCTCAGGACTTTGTAGAAGCTCACAATTAAATTGATATTTCTGCTAGACTTGTGTGTGAGTATTTGAAGTACAAAAGAAATTTGGTTGCACCTGTCCCCCTTTTGCTCCTTTGCAGAAGTGGCAGAAGATTTTGTGGATCATCTGTAAAGCCTCTGTGGCTGCTGGTGTCACTGTAAGGGAGTTTCCTGAACAACGGGGCCTCCCTCCCCGTTGCTTCCACTGATAACCCAGTAACAGCTATTTCCTAAATGCTTTGCTGACATCCTTCCAGGCAGACTGTGTTTGTAGCTACTGTGCAGATTTTGTATGATATGTTAGCAGGAGGTCTGCTGAGGGGACAGAAGTTCTTTCTTATAGCTGTATTTGGAAGGCAGTTGTTTGTTAAGGTGTTGTCTGGCTCTAATAAAATGATAGTGTCCAGAAAAGGAGAGCTTGCAGTATTTGTGCTGCTCTGCTAGTTGGCAGTGAAGGAAATGGCTTTGCCATTTGGTGTGTCAGCTTGAAGCATACTCTGGTTTGACAGCAGATCATTTGTTTGGGTTTTCCGATGAATCACACTATCTTTTATTTCATTTTTCCACGTCTGACAGGTGAGATGTGTAATGGTGAGACACTTACAATGTCTTAATGTTTTCTGTAAGTCTGCATTTGCTCAGAAACCTGATGGCTGTATTTTCTTGTGACTTAAAGGAAAACAACATGTACAATGGCCTTACTATGGCCTTACTATTCAAAAATGGCCTGAGACTCTGGGTGCACCTTAATTAAGTACCCTCTGAAGGTATTCAAGTTTTCTTTACAGCCAGGGCTTCACACATGGAGAATCACAGTTCTCGAGCTGTGCAGTCCAACGTATAAGTGCCCAAATATCACTAATTGTGAAGATGTGCTGCTTATTTCACTGGTTATTTATGGGGTTAACTGGACAGCATGGACTGTGAAGTTCCCCATACTTCATGGAGTTTTTAATGCTGCTTTAAAAGTCTAAACTGGCTTGTTAATGTTGCATGTGGGCTGGCAACCTTGCAATGCTATAAACTTGTCATGCTCTTCTCTACAAGGTAAATGAAGTGGGATTCTTGGAGGAGCCAGCAGTATCAGTGAGAAGAAGGATGCAGTTGTGTTTGGGGACTGGCAGGTGGTGGGAGGTGGTAGAGGAGATTTTCATAAAAGACATTTCTATTATTTTGCTGGAATGAAGGCTCTGAGCTGTCAGTAAGAGCCAGCTGCTTATGTTCAAGGGCTGAATTATATCTGACCCTTTATAAACGTATTAGTTTACTATATTATATAGTTCATATTATATAATTATATTAGCTTACTATAGTATTATATTAACATACTAGTCCTGAGTAGTATAGCTTTTTCTCAGATCACGTGAATGGTCTTATTTTGAACAGTACATAATTTTCCTAGCCATTTGCTTATAAAGATGTTTTCCCAAGAGCTTTCTTGGGCTCTAGCTGACATGACTGTTGTAACATGATGGGTAGGAGAGAGGCTCAAGTGCACTCTTGATATCCAAGCGAAGTTGCATGTGAGCAGATGGAGGATGAGGTCTAAAAATAGGCTTTTTCCCTACTGTGACTGTCCATGTCACAGAATTATTGTGCAGGTTGGCACAATTGGTTGTCCTGGGGAAAGCTTAAGGAGCTGGGAGGTTATTGGAGCTGATGGACAGAGCTCCTGTGGCAGTGTAACTGTCATATTCCTCTGGTGATGACGCTGAAATTATGTGTTCACTGAATGGTTATTTTGGATATAGACTTCAAGATACGGGCACTCACTACTCCCATGTGCAGAGTTGAGAACAGACTGTCATTGTCTAGGAGGGGGGCTAGATGATCTGGACACTGTTTTTCATCTCTAAGATTATTTCTGCTTAGTGGTTTCATTGTGATATGGTCTGTGGTCCCCTTTCAACAGGGCTCCAACATGCAACACAAGAGATAAGCTCTTCTAGTCCTGAAGATCTAGCAGACTTGCCTTTCTCATCTTACTGTTTCAGGAATGCCTTGTCTTTGGAAGTTTCTTGGCAAAGTTACTTTAAGGTATCAGATCCCTAAACGGCAAAAAATGATGTCTTTGTTACCAAACAATCAAGCCTTAGTTTCACCTGAGTTTACAGGTACTACATTTGCTTTCTAGTTAACAAAGAAATCCATGGTCTTCAAGCTTAAAATTAAGTAGATTTGGTAGTGGGGAAACAATCTGCCTTGGAATCCTCTATACCTACTAAGAGGATTAGAAATATTGTAAAGGTTTTCTCAGCACTGTAAGGATCCTTGTACAAGTAAATGTGAGATTTACATTGGGTTTGAATGTTCATGCATGAGGACAATGCCACGTAGTGTGCTTTGGCATGCAGTGTTGTTATGCATAGTCAAGGGCTCCGTTCTGCTCTCTTTCTGATGATCATAATTTGATTCCTTTTAGAATCCCATTTGCTCCCCTTGGATAAGTCAACCAACAGCAAGAGTGTGGAAATTTAAACCTTTGCTAATTTGCTCTAGCAGGTTTTTCGTAAAGCTTAGTGAAAATGGGAAGTAATTTTCTGAAGATGTTTAATGTTTTCTTTTTCCTTTCTTTTTTCTCCTAAAAGAAAGAGTTGTATTGGTGGCTTATTATGGTGTTTGGGTTTTTCTTTTTGACAATGTAGAGTGAAGTAACTCCCTCCCCCACTGCATTTTTCATGTGAAGTATAATTGCCAGCTTTATCAGCTGTGATCATTTGCTTAATGTGATGGATATTTACTTGCATTAGCAAAATGTTTATGTAGTGTGGAGTTTTTGTTTAACCACTGAAACCTTCTCTCCACCCCTAAACAGAGCATATTTGTCATTTTGGCTAAGTGTAAATATTTAATGGAAAGGAGAGCAGCGTCATGATTTCCCCGTTGTTGTTTAAAAGAGATGTTTATTGGAAAAAATGAGAAAGGAAAACATTGAAGCAGTTCCATTGTGTTTTTGCCTCCCTATAGAGCAGCAGTTGTCCTACACAGTATCAGTTTGTACTCCAGCAGGCAGATGGTGTGGTGCTTCTGTTTCAGGTGTGGCCTTTGTCCTGCTTGTCAGTTAGGACAGCTTGGCACTTCCTGTTACGAGCATCTGCTTTCAGTTGCTTACAACTTTGCTAAACTTTCTAGCCGTTTAAGGTGCAAGTTTATGTTCCAGGCATCTGCTTTAGGCAGAGTATTCTGGAATAGATTGGCTCCATTCTTCGGTCTTAGAGAATGGATCTGAGGAAAACGCTACTTTCTTCATGTAAACTATTTAGAAGTATATTTAACCTGTACTTTGAAGTTCTTGTGCTGCAGAGCTGGAGGTGATGTTTGTCAAGAGGGAATCCCCAGGTGATGGGTTTTCCCATTGATAATGTGTTTGGCTGAGGCGCAGACGTTTGAACAAGGTTGAAGTTCACTTGCAGTCAGTGGGGACAGCTTAGAGACTATTGTTTTTAGTGATGTTTCATCTGAGAGTGAGGTTGGTGAGGTTATGGGTTGGAGGACAGGTTGGGCTAGGTGCAGGGATGCACAAGGCTGATATTTGTGGTCAGCAGCTTTGCGTCCAGGCAGAGGCCAGTCATGAGTAGGGTCCCCCAGGGGTCTGTGTTGGGACCAGTGATCTTCAACAACTTTGTAAATGACACAGGCAGTGGTATGTATCGAGTGTACTCTCAGCAACTTCACTGGTGACTCCAAGCTGAGTGGTGCAGCTGACACAACAGTAGAAAGGGATGCTATCCAGAGAGCCCTGGACAGGCTTGAAAAGTGGCCCCACGTGAACCAAATGAGGTTCAATAAGGACAGGTGCAAGGTGTGTTACACTTGGGTCAGGGCAGTTGCAGATAGGTGAACAGACTGGGGAAAGAACTCATTGTGAGCAGCCCTGCAAAGAACAGCCTGGGGGTCCTGATGGACAAAATGCTGAGTCTGAGGCAGTGTTTGCTCTTGCTACCTGGGAGGTCAATTGCATCCTGGGCTGCATTAAAAGAGGGGTGGCAGCAGAGTGAAGGAAGGCTTGTTCCCCTCTGCTCTGCCCTTGTTTGAGTACTTCTTGAGTACTGCATCCAGGCCTGGGACTTGGAGAAGAAGGGTGTGGGACTGTTAGAGCCAGTCTAGAGGGCCACAAAAATAACCAGAGATCTGGAATACCTTTCCTATGAAGAAAGGTTGAGAGAGCTGGGATTAGTAATTCTGGAAAATAGGGATTAGTAATTCTGGAAAATAGAAAGCTCTGGGGACACCTCGTTTCAGCCTTCCAGTTTTTGAAGGGAGCTTATGAGGAGCGGGACTAACTTTTTACATGGCCTAATAGTGATAGGACAAGGGGGAATTGCTTTAAACTTTGAGGGGAGATTTAGATTAGGTGTCATGAAGAAGTTCTTTACTCAGAGGGCAGTGAGGCCCTGGCACTTCTACCCAAAGAGCTGTGGGTGCCCCATTCTTGGAGGTGCCCAAGGCTGGGCTGGATGGGACCCTGGGCAGCCTGAGCTGGTAGAGGGTGATAGCCCACAGCAGGGGGTTGGAGCTGGGTGGCTTTAAGGTCCCTTCCAGCCTAAGTCATTCTTCTATGTGCGAGTAGCTGCCCTAGATTAGATTAGATCAAGGTTCATCTAGCCCGGTGTCCTCACTGGGGCTGTGGTCAAAGCAGCTCTCGAGAAAGCTGGTACAGTACTTGCTCAACTTCCTACAGTTTATGTTTCAGAAAGCTAATTGCTGGCTCTTTGCTCATTTTGGTCAGTGAGCTTCTATCTCACAGCAGCTAGCCAACAGATTAAGGCTGGGCTGAGCAGGTACGACAGGAAGGTTTGTGTGCATGCATAGAGAAGGAGCACAGAGAGGGGAAGCTGCAGGGCTTAGAACATGGTGAACATAGGGCACAAGCAGCTCAGTTTGAAGAAGGTGGGTGCTGCTGTATGCAGTAGGGAGCAGCATCTCCCTCGGACATGAGGTGGGCTTGAGGCTTGCTGTTGCTCTGGTGTCAGCAAATAGCTGTGGAAGCTACCAGCCAAGTATCTGTCACTGGTCCATATGTGGGATCAAGTGACACTTGTGCTATCAGCCAGTTCAGCTCACAAGCCCCTACCACAGGGTTGTTCTTTGGGCAAATGGCATAAACGCTGACGATGCTGCTTGAATAGACGTTTTCCTTTTTTTAGCTTGTTTTGGTAAAAAGCGAGGCAATTACAAGCATCCTAGGCATTGAAACAGCATTCCTATGGCTGCTATGTCAAGTGTTTATAACTGCAGAGCAGTTAGGATGTCCAGTGTGAAGACTGTCTGTGTGATCCTGCTTCTGTCCCGGGTGCATAGGCATGAAGGTACAATCTGTTCCTGTGCCATTATCCAGTAGTTTTACCTGTACAAGACCTGTCCCGTGCTCAACACATGAAGTGCATGGTGCCCTCTGCAAATAACACAGTGTAGTTATGAGCTTTGTGTGTGTGTGACAAGTAGTCGAATTAAGGCTTCATTGACCTGACGTGTCCTGCATTCCCCAGGCTGTATTTGATAACACAGTGTCTCTCTGATGTAGCTTGATAATCATTTACATAAACAAGTGTGAATAGATGCAGCATGGCTTGTCTGTGCTGGGAGGAAGCAGGTGGTGTGAACTCGGTAGGTGCTTTTCTGATGCTTCTGGGTGAATGCACTGCTGTACAGAAGCCAGACCCTTCCATGACTGGTATCTTCTACACTGGAAACTCTCTCTGGGAGTGATAGGGGACCTCAGGCCTGGTGTCCCAACCTCCCTCCTGCAGGACCAGGGGTGGAGGAGGAAGCTGCAGACACGACAGGCTGTGCAGTTAACTGGAGGGTGTCAACCAGCACCTGTCTGTCCCTGGGTGTTAGGAACTGCAGTGGTTCTGAGATGTTCATCCCTGAGGTGCCACAAAGGAAGGAGGTGTCTTGAAGGCAGAAGGAAAAGGATGTGACCTTCGGAAGCCTCGGATTTCTGCTCAGAAGTTCTTCCAGGTGCTGGGCAACAGCTGTGGCAATTCCAGACCTGTTGCTGTTTGGTTCTTGCCTCTCCTGTTGTTTCCTCTTCGTGTGGAATTGATGGGAGGGCTGTGCCCAGTGAGGGGATGCCGTGTAGGGCAGTCAGCATGGCAGGACCAACAAACCATGAGGGGAGGTCGTTGCTTCCCTGTGACATAAAAGACAGAAGGGCTGCAGGGGACTGGAGGGAGGATTTGTCCCTGCAGAGGACCTGTCCACGTCTGCAACTGACCACAGTCTTGATCCAAACTGTGTTATGCAGCTGTACTGAAAATGTAAAGGCTTCTCTTTCACACCAGAGGTGTTGCTTGCCCATGCCTCCTCTGTGGCCCTGCAAAATGAAGGGAAGGCAACCTATCTGCAAGCTGCTCGCTCCCCGCCTCAGGTGAGGACCAGCGCTTAGATCTCTGGAACCTGTGCTCTGCTTCTAGAAAGGAACTAGCAAGCAAAACCCAATTCTAGCCCAGAATAACAGCTTAAATTGTTATAGAAACTGTGCCAGCCTCCAAATCCCTTTGCCAAGCTGTGGGGATTACGGTTTCATTTTCCTGAGGGATTTCTTTCTTTTGTTCAGTGCCTTATTTTTGCATGAATACTCAGGCCCTGGCCCTGCAGAGGATTCACTAGATAGATCCACAACCTTAGCTGCAGCAAAACTAGCGGCAGGAACCTGCAGCTCAGAAGCTGTAATGTGTTCAGCTCCAAAATGAGGGTGGCTGCTCATGCTGAAGAGAGGTCTGTCTACTTGTGTGGAGTCATGCAGAAGCCAGCCTGTGTCCCTGGAAGCAGTGTCTGCCTTCTGGAGGGACATCTTGTCTGCAGCCAGAATGAGGCAGGATGGAGCATTCACACATCACTGATATACATATATATCCTGGAAAAGTACTGAAGTGGCCAGTATGCAGAACTCCATGAAACACATAGCGATGAAAGAGGGAGACCAGTGTACAGCTATCATTACAAGTTACCGAGATTTTACTTTTAAGGCGAAAGCCTTAAAAGTAAACTTGGCCTGTGTGCCAGGTTATTTTGTTGTTGTTTGTTTGATGTTGGCTCTGTCTCTCTTCTTTCTAAAGTGGGGCACTGGGAGAGGTTTATATTTCCTTACTGGGACGGTCGTGCAGAGCACATCGCTGGCAGAACTGCAACCTGTTCACTGTGGAAAGTATTCAAGCAAGTGTTTATTGCATGCTGCCACCAGAATGCTGCAGATATCCTGTGCCAGACGTGCAGAACAGACTGTGGTTAGGAACAGGGAAACTGCTCTTGTTTGTTTATTTTATCTCCAACACCACGATGCCTTGCAGCATTGGCAGGGCTGAGGTCCAAATCTCAACCCAGGGCAGTAGGCTTTTGCCCATGCTAATTCTGCTGGGGAAAAAAAGCAGCATCTGTATCTGCATAGACAGCTGAGCTGCGTCTGCTCCCCGACCCCGTAGGGAAATGCAGACTGTTTGACTCTATTTTTTTCCTCCTGCCTGCTTTAGCAGGTCTCATTTCTGTGTGCGTTTTGCTTGGTGTCTCTGCAGGTTCTTGCTTCATCCTGCATGTCGTGCTCCATACATCAGAGCCTTCCTCAAACACAGTGCTGTTGATCATCTGCTGTTTGCAGCACACATAAATGATGCGATATTTGCTTCTGTGGAGACTCCTGCATATTTGGAAAGCAGCTTTTGCTGCTTCTATGCTAAGCAGGGGCTTTTGGGGGTGTTCAGGGAAAGACTGGATGTTGTGTTGAGGGACATGGTTTAGTGGGAGCTATTGGGAATAGGTGAATGGTTGGACTGGATGATCTTTTAGGTCTTTTCCAACCTTGGTGATTCTATGATTTGCTGACCTGATGTGTGCAGTTATGAGAATCACAAGCAGGTTGTTGGCTGCATGCCTCATGGGGACTGATGCAAGGTTTTGGTCCAGATTTGAGACTGGCAGATGCTGTTTGAGACCAGAAGATGCTGTTCCTGTCTGGTATTGGAGATAACTCCTCCTTAATGTCATCTTGAAGAAAGGGCAACTGTAAAATACCCCTGTCTTTGGATACGTGCAGCATGTGCATTTCATCTATGAGACATTTAAAACACGGTGCGTTCGTTGTAGGCATTACGTGGGAGAAGCAAGAGAGCCTTACATTAGGAAGTGATTTGAATGTCTGGAAGTGCAAATGGTGCACGAGTTCAGTATGGTGAGAAATCGGAGTCTGTTTTCCCTTCAGAGAAGTTACAATTGTTAACCAGAAAAGCATGCTCTGTGTTTTTCCAAGAGTTGTTCTTATTTGCTAATAGGACTGATGCTGGGACATGGTGAGAAGGCTGTGGCCCTTCTTTATGCCATCTCTCTGAGTGTAGCCTTACTTCTTGCTGCCAGATCACTTGTGCCTAGCAGCAGACCTTCCTTCCCTGCCTTCTTTTCCCCCCTCAGTCTCAACTGAGATTTTGATAGCTTTACTATCTTGTAAATGTGTGCTCTTAAACTAAGGCTTCCTTTGCTTGGTATTCAGTCAGTTGCAGTTTTTTGAGCTTATGAGACTCTGGTTTCCTAACTCACCTTTTGTGATTCAAGGTTCATTCATTAGAAACAGCTGGCTTGCTGAGCTGAAGTGACTTGAGCAAGGCCTTCGATGTGGTCCCCCACCACATCCTCATCTCCAAATTGGAGGGATGTGGATTTGATGGGTGGACCACTTGATGGATAAGAAACTGGTTGAAAGGCTGCAGACAGAGGGTGGTCATCAATGGCTCCATGTCCAGGTGGAGGCCAGTAACGAGCAGCGTCCCCCAGGGGTCTGTCGTGGGACCAGTGCTCTTCAACATCTTTATCAATGACATTGATGTAGGAATCGAGTGCACCCTCAGCAAGTTCGCTGATGACACCAAGCTGAGCAGTGCAGTCAAAGGTTGCATTTCAACACGGTAGAAGGAAGGGATGCCATTCGGAGGGACCTCAAGAGGCTAGAAAGTTGGGCCTGGGTGAACCTGATGAGGTTCAACACGGCAAAGTGCAGAGTTTTGCACCTGGGCCTGAGGAATCCCAGGCATCCGTACAGGCTGGAAGGAGCGGTCCTTGAGAGCAGTCCTGTGGAGAAGGACCTGGGGGTCCTGATAGATGAAAAGCTTAACATGAGCCAGCAGTGTGCTCTTGTGGCTCAGAAAGCAAACGGTATCCTGGGCTCCATCAGAAGAGGGGTGGCCAGCAGGAACAGGGAGGTGGTGTCCCCCTCTACTCTGCTCTTGTGAGGCCCCATCTGGAGTACAGAGTCCAGGTCTGGAGTCCGCAATACAAGAAAGACAGGGAGCTGTTGGAGAGGGTTCAGAGGAGAGCCACTAGGATGATCAGAGGACTGGAGCACCTCCCCTATGAGGACAGGCTGAGGGAGCTGGGCTTGTTCAGCCCGGAGAAAAGATGGCTGTGGGGTGACCTCATTGCAGCCTTTCAATACCCAAAGGGAGCCTACAGAGGGGAGGGGAATCGACTCTTTGAAAGGGTTGATAACTGAAGGACAAGGGGAAATGGTTTTAAGTTGAGGGAGGGGAGATTTAGGCTGGATGTCAGGGGGAAGTTCTTTACAGAGAGAGTGGTGAGGTGCTGGAACAGCTGCCCGGAGAGGTTGTGGATGCCCCATCCCTAAAAGTGCTCAAGGCCAGGTTGGATGGGGCCCTGGGCAGCCTGGTTTAGCATTAAACGTGGAGGTTGGTGGCCCTGCCTGTGGCAGGGGGGTTGGAGATTCATGATCCTTGAGGTCCCTTCCGACCCTGGCCAGTCTGTGATTCTGTGACTTCAGCAGATATGTTCTGGTGCTCTCATCTGTTGCCAGTGTGGAATGTGGCTAGGCTTTGCTTGGAAGTGGGATTGAGGCGTTAATCATAATCAGAGATGATTCTGCTCTTCTCCTAGAACAAAAGCACTATCAGCCTCCGGGCAGCTGCTGTCACTGCAAGAAAGAACAGCTCATGTTGAGTGTGACTGATGTTGAAATAAACCACACCTTGGTTCTCAAGAGTGACCTTTGGCAAATTGCATCAAAATAAACAAGGTGTGCAATTTTAGTTATTTTAGGTTGAGTTTCCTTGGAGACAGGCTCTTAGGAACTTCTGTTGCCAGTTCTTGTGATGTTTGCTGCTGAGAAAACTGAGAAAATTTTTCTCAAAAAAAACCAACAAAAAACCTCATGAAATTTCACAGGACTGTGAGCTGTACAACACTTTGCCATGTCCTAATATGCTCTTTAAAGGGATGCTGAGAAGTTTCAAGACTGTGGGTCAGATATACTATATCACTGCGACTGCTTTTGCAAAGAGTTGTCTTGAACGCAGCTGAAACTTCTGTGGAGGATGGGAAATTCTGGCATAAATAGGTCCCATCAGTGACTTTTGCTTTTATGTAGGGGAATATCATGGTGCTGGAATACATCTCTGCCCTCTGGGTTGATCCTTGTCTGTTTTGGGACCGGGAGTGGCTCTAGTCAGCTGTTGTAAAATACAGCAGTCCAAAGGCTGAGCTGACTTACAGCAGGGTCAGGTCCGGGGCAGACCAAATTTTTAGGAGACAGCTGCTTCCCTGAAGTAAACCCTGTATATTTATTAAATGGCTTGCGACTTGGTGCAAGATAAAATCTGCCTTAACTTTTGTGCCTGGACTGAATTCTTGAGGCAGAAGATATTCAGCCCTTGCACAGAGGCTAAAGGGTTTGTTCTGCCTTTAAATTCTGTTAATCTTTAAATGAATGCTGTAAAAAGCTAAAGCAAACACTGTGACACCAGTTATTCAGCTCTCCTTACCGTCCCACTGGGGACAGTGATAGCCACCCACAGTACTGGGTTGCTGAGGGACGTGGGGATACCTCATGCATGCATCTGTGTTGTGCAGGTGGGATACTTGTGTGTGGTAGTCCTTGGGAAGAACAAAGTCCTGCAGATAGTTTAGTTTGTAAGGATAAAGCCACTGTGTTTTCATCAAGGAATTCCCCTGAAATAGTCTCTGCCTCTGCTTGCCCACAAGGAAATGGGTAATGGCTTAGTGAGAGCGGTGCTGTGGAAACCAGCCTGTTCATGCTTGGGAAAAGGGAAGGACTTATTTTTCAACAAGAGCTTGTTGTTTGGTGCCCAGGAGGAAGGTGTGCTCAGTGTGGCTGGGCTCCCTGCTGGGGCAGCATGCCTTCCCCTGCTCTGAGGTTCAGGGAGGTTTCAGCAGTGGGTGCACCTCCTGATGGATTGAGTGGCTCCAGTGCCTGGCTCATAGTGCAACGCCTGTGGCGTATTTCCAAACTCTTCAGAGGCTTTTCTTTAACGGTTCTGCCTTGAAATGGTCTGACAGTATTTCTCCTGAAGTGTCATGCTCTGTTTTGAAGATAAGACGTTTGGTAATGTGCATTCGGACAGAGCCGCTGGGACAAAATTGCTGTCCTGATCAGTGACCTCAAAGCAGGCTTAACATTTAAATTTTCTAGAGCTGCTTTTTCATCCTCAGTTACCTAACCTTCCTCTAAGCTGGAAAACATCCTAGAGTTTAAATCAACTCCAGCACGTGATTCTGGGAACAGTATGCATTGTAAATGAATTCGGCTTGAACTCAAGAAAATACTTTTTCCCTTTGAAAATTAGGAAGAAATCCTTCCAAATAGAAAGTCCATAAGTGGTGAGGCCACCAGCACCAGATTATGGAAATGAGGTTTTCCAGTTTGCAGTGGATCAGATCCTGCCCCCCAGGCTTTTAATTTGACTGGTTTTGTTTTCAGTGTCTATTGATACAACTTACTGAAATGCTGACATAGCTTTCCATAATATTTTTTTCACATAAATATTGTCTTCAGCGGGCTGTTTAGAACAACCATGGAAGCTTTAACTGTATTCTTTGGTTATTCATAGTAGCAGTAATATTTAATCTTTCCTGTTTTCTCTCCTCTCATCCCATATCAGGTTAGTTTAATGTATAAATGTTGTTGTGAATAACAGTGTCTCTTATGGCTGACTGCTCTCACATTCATTGTGCTTTCATTGCCAGTCCCGCAGTGTCGATAAGCAGCACGCTGTAATCAACTATGACAAGGAGAAAGATGAGCACTGGGTAAAGGATCTTGGGAGCTTAAATGGGGTAAGTAGCAAACCTCTGGGATGAGGGAGGCCAGCACACGGTGCAGAGTCTGTAAGCATTTTATATCCCTCTACTGCTAGGCCCTCTTGGGTTACTCTAGCCGTTGGCATAAATTAATCTAAATGTATATAATTATTTGCAAGGCCTGACACAGAGGTCATGCAGCAGCTCATCTTAGAAGAGGAAAGCTTTGATAAATTAATCTTTTTTTTTTTCTTTCTTCCCTTGCTGGTGCCCTTGCAGAACTCTCCAGCATTCACAAAACCATAGTGTCTTTGAATTTATTTCCTGCTCTTTTCTATCTCATTTTGGGCATGTTAACATTGAACTGGTGAAGCTGGAGCAGCTGTTCAGCATGAGCAGGATGACCTTTAGCAGTTCTGTTGTCAGTGTGTGGAGTGATTTATGGGATGATAAGCCATTTAGTTTCTTTGGGGAGAAACTATTTAAAACCAGCTCTTTTTGGTAATGAAGATTGGTATTTCACCTGTTTTGTGTTAAGACTGAGGAAAAATGCAAACCCAGAACAAGAGCAGAGCCTGCCTCAGTTTTAATCCTTGTTGTGACCCTGACTCAGTCTTGTTAGGCAGCTTGGTGAGGCTTTGCCCCCGAATTCTGTGATTATTTAACACATCGGGAGAATTAAAACTGTCCTCATATCGTGCATGCTTCTCTTTGGCTGCTGCTACACACCAGCAGAGCTATTCAGCTTGGGGAGCAAGCCTCAGCTAGATTCACAGGCCTGTGTTTGCAGTAGTAGTTTTA
The DNA here is from genome assembly GCF_026119805.1 of Tympanuchus pallidicinctus. Classification (NCBI taxonomy): domain Eukaryota; kingdom Metazoa; phylum Chordata; class Aves; order Galliformes; family Phasianidae; genus Tympanuchus; species Tympanuchus pallidicinctus. Next base: position 50,915,151 of record NW_026294747.1, read on the forward strand.
CTGCAGTCACTGTTTTCAGCTTAGAAACAGGAGCTCTCCACCATCACTGCCACAAAAACATGAGACAAACCCAGAAACTCGCACAGTAACTGTTGGTGAAGCAGACATCAACCTTTCTGCCTTCTCTGGCATCTGGCTGTAGCTAGAGTGAGTGATAATCCTTCTCAGCCTAATGGCTGAAGGCAGAGAGCCCTGCTGAAATGTCAGTATTTCTGCTAAGTGCTGTGGGCTCTGCCTGGATCCTTGCTTCAAAACCTCTGATTAAAGAATAGCTCAAAAATCCAGCTTGCAGAAAGGTGAGGTTCCTGTCACTGCTGCTCTTCTTTCTTCATAGGCTCATGAGTAAGAATTTACAGCATTTTGCTAACTTGCACTTACAAAGATGGATTGAAAGAAGTGAGCAATGCCTGTCTTCTCTGGCTGGTCCAACAGACTTCATTGGAGAAGGCTGTTGTGGCCAACTCTGTTTATTTTGTGTGAAGTAAATAGGTCCTTAGTTGGTAATTTTCATGTGGATGTTGCTTCCAGGGAGAAAGTCAAATTTCTTCTGCGGGACTTTGATTTTAATTCAATTTTCAGCATTTGCTTTTATTTTGCATTTATTTTCCACTTTTTCAACAATGCATTATATGACTTCAGGCAATATAGTTCATAATATTATCAGATCTTTTAAAATGTTGTTTTATTATGATGTTCAGGCAGCTGATTCTGCAGTCTGTGCCTTTTGATTTTTGAAGATAGCATTTCTGTCTGCAGTAAGCAGTTTATTGGGGTTATTTAAGTGCCCAGGTAACAATCAAAATGGATTTTCTGGCAGACTCTTCTTTTGCAGAAAATCCAGCAAGTAGTTATTTTTGTTCTACATATGTCTACTGTGGAATTTTCTTCCATGCAAATAGTCTTTTGACCAGCTTCACCGCTTTTATTCTGAAATTACAGACCTCTTCCCTAGCTTTTCTGGCAATTGCCAGGAAGCAAATTACCATTGCCTCCTGTGTTCCAGCTTCCTGCTCTAGAATTCATTTTTCCCTCTTGTTACTGCTTGGTTTTACAGTGTGTGTTTGAGTTGACCAAGGTGAGAAAGTAAAAGGAGAAATCTGTGCCTTGGTGATGAAAGTTTGTCAGTTCATTTTCTAGCACGATTTTGACTCTTCACAGCTTAGCTGATGTTGTAGTGAGGCTGCAGAGACCCGGCAGCAGGCGCCAGGTCTGTGAGGCCGGGTCACTGCCCTGCTGCAAGATCAGGTAACTTCTGGGGTCTGCAGCTGCTGAGTGCCTGAGCCCCACCAGCATGCTGGTGCTGTTTCACTAGAGTTCCTGAGTTATTTTTATATGGCTTGGGTTATTGCAAAAGCACACGGGCTGATCTGTGGAAGATATCTGAGTGCTTGATCTACTGTTCTGTAAGAATTATTCCTTAGGGGTTCCCCTCAGAGTGCAGGCAGCTGAGACATCTGAGGTGCTTGTTCTCAGCTGTGAAGCACATTTTTTGCACCTTACAAGGATAATTCAGTTTCTTCAGGCCTGAGCTAACTGTCTGTAGCGTAGAAAAAAAATGAGCAAGTGCATCTCATGGGTGAGAGGTCTTTTGTACTGATAAATGGTGTCTTGGACAGCATGGGCTTAGATACCACAGTGATTCCACTGAAATACCTGCTTCTCTGTGTGTTTCCATTTCCCTTTCCTATGTTATAGGCTTTGATAAATGACCAGGCCTTGGGGCTGGCACGAGTCTTGTTTGGTATTTGATGGAGAGCTCATTCTCAGCTCAGTAGTTGGAAAAGCTGTAGCAGCTTTTCTCCTATATTTACTGCCCTTGCTGGTTTGGAGAAGACCCAAGAGCACCCAAGGTTCCTGACTTCAGGCACCTCATTTACATATTTAGATCAGGAACTAAAGCTTCATTTGCAGTCGGTGAGAAGAATACCTGGCTTGAAACACACTTGGGGTGCTCAGACCTGCCCGTGGGAGCTCCATGCTGGTGGTCTGCAGGGCTGAGGTGCACCCTGAGCATGTGCAATGCCCTTAGCAGATGGGCATGTGCCCTGGGTCAAAAACCACACCTGTGCTTCCTCTCTGCAGACATTCGTCAATGACGTGAGGATTCCCGACCAGAAGTACATCACCCTGAAGCTGAATGATGTCATTCGCTTTGGTTATGATATCCTTCCTCTCTGAAGATGCGTTTTGTGCTGTTCATTGCATGGAGAGTTAAATGTGCTAATTGTGGCTAATGACTAAGGGTGTTTGTTTTGCCTCCTGCAGCCTTTGGATGGCTCATCAGCTTTTGTTTCTCCTCCTTGGACCTGATTCAGAACATATTAATCAGGATGCCCGCTGCCTCCGTTGGACTTTGAAGCAGGCATTGTGCTGACAGTAGTGTCTGAGGAGGTCTCTGTCAAAGGAAGGGTTGTTTGTTTGTTTTTCTTTTTCATTTGAGGTCTGTGAGTGGCATCTGTAGCTGATAAAAGCCTGGGAGCAGGCATGCTTCATATTGTAAAAAAAAAAAGAACTATTTGTAAAAAAACATTTTAAAATCATCATTCTTTGCTCCCATCTGCTTGCTTGCAGACAGTTTGCAGGTCTTTGGTGCATTTGTCTCAGGGAGCCTGTAGACAGACCCTTTGCTCTGTCAGTTGAAGGTTGCCTCTGCAAATTGCTGTGCCACAAAATGCAAGAACGAAACTCTCTTTAGCAATAGCAAATGTCATCTCTATTGGGGAAGGCCAGGCTGATGTTACTGCTTTGTTTACAGAGGCACAAGTTCTGATGGTGTCTGCTAAAATGCCTTCATCCCTTTCCTTTTTATCCTGATGTGGTTGTTTGACTGCTGTAGATCAACAGAAGACTGCTGCCTTTTTTTAGTGTTATTAAATCTTTTTTTTTTTTTTAGTTTCTTCTAACTGCCAGACATACCCACTCAAGATGGATTATGAGACAGCATCTTCTCCAGGTTTCTTGCTTGCTTTTGCAAGAAAAATTTGTTAAAACAGCTCAGACATTTCTGAGAACAGAGGAGGGTAGGGGGGAAAAAAAAAAAAAAAAAGGTTTCATTGGAAAACTCTTGTGCATCCTTGACCCCAAGGCCACATTCTTGTGTCTTTTGTTGTATCCATGATAAAGTATGTGTGCCTGGCTGTGCTTTAGCCCTTGAAATACTCCAGACCTTGCTAGAGCCCAGCAGAACCTGTAAGGGAAGGCTGAGCCTCTTCTGTGCTCTTGCCAGGCTACAGGTACCTCAGTTCTCAACTGCAACACTTGCAGCAGGGATGCTTAAACAGATTTATGTGCAATTCTGGATCTGGTGGGAACGAAGATTTTTATTTTTTTTTTTAAGACCTTGAGGTTATATTTTAGTGGCTGTGATACAGGTTTAAACTTTTTATAGAAAGTAATTCTGAGCATTAAGCAGCTGAGTTAAGTGCTTAGTCCTGCAGCCCTTACATGGCTATTCACGTGAAATGAATGATTGCATTTATGAATTGTAGAATTTATTACCCTCAAGTGGAAAGCTTTTGAGGATGTAGGTTTTAGACTTGGCTCTTTTTCAGCATGATTGCTGTAGCTATTAAAGTCTCTTCCTCTCCTTTGCTGCTGTGGTGCTGTGCTTTTTAGCAATGTTTTCTGTGTTGACCGTGTTCAGCGCAGTGGCAATGGCAGCATCTCCCATGGCCTCCCAAGTCAGCTGCACTCTATTGCATAAGAGCTGCCTCTTTTTCCATTTACAGCTGCACTCACAGACTGCATGAAGTCTCCATGCTCTGCCAGTATCTCTTGGTTTATTTTTAGTTTAACATTTTCCATCTTTCCGCTTTCATCCCTTTTGTGCTGTGCTGTCCTGATTGAGTTGTTTGTGATGCCATGGTCAGATGCTTCCTTTCTACTTTTTTTTTTTTTTTTTTTTTCTCCTTTTCACAGCGTAGCTGGGGATTTTTGCCTAGGTTCAGACATGTTGAATGCTTCCCTTCCATAGAGGTCACAGCAGCTCATGACCTGATTTACTTTTCAATCACTGCTGTTTCCTGAATGGAAGGCCTTGCCTTGTTTTGACTGTGCAAGTCTGCTCTGTCTTGGCCAGGGTGCTGTGGGGAGCTGGGAGCAAGCTGCAAGCTGAGCCAGGGCTCTGTTTGCTCCCTCATCCTGTACCAAGCTGCTTATGCTCCCCTGAGCTCCTTCACTGCTCCTCTTGCTTGCTACTCTCCAATTGGGTCCTGACAGAAAATACAGTTGCACCCTCTATTCCAAAATACACACATCAAAGACTGTCTTGCTATGCAAGTGAGGCAGCTTTCAGCACCTCTCGTTGTTATTTTATGCTGTTTTCTTTATGACTAAACACTAGATTTCTCTCTGCATCCGATTCCTTTGGTGTTTCCTTAACAAGGTCTGAACATTCAAACATGTATGTCCTGGAGCAAATTCAACACAAGGTCCCAGAAGAAGCGTTAAAGGTAAGGGTGTGTGGGTACAAAGGGTGTGTGGGTGCAGGTGTTGTTCCTTTTGGTGCTCTAGTAATGATCGTGCTGCCTGAAGTTTTAAAATACAGCGACAAAATGTTCCACGTTGTTATGCTGTCCTTGGATTGAGGCTTGCCAAAACCCTGCTTTGATGGCAGATGCATTTCCCAGTTATCTTGTCTCTGATCTCTCTTACTCTGCTGCTAACATTTAGATCAAGTTATGTATGACCTTGTGGCAGCCAACAGAAAGGCTACTAAAGCCATAGTGTGTTAAAGAATAGTCAGTGCATTAACTTCAGGGTGAAGCAGAGCAGAATTAGTTCTGCCCCGGGAGTGGAGAGCAGTTGCCTTTCCTTGAGCATGGTGACATTGACCAGCAGTGTAACACTTCCTCCAGCAGATTGGACTTTGCTTAATTTATTCCCATTATCTCATTTCTGCCTTCAAGCTCCACAGTCTTCCTTACTGACAGTCCTCTTAAGAGTAAAGTGTTCTTTAAACAAAAATTTCAGTATCAGGAATAAAATATACAAGCATCTCCTAATGTAAGGCAGAAAAGCAACCCTCAGAGGCAGGAAGGCTGCCTTTGTTGAGCTGAGTTCAGCTCCCAGAGCCAGGCATCATCTGTTGGCTAGCAGATGCTGTCGTCTTAGCCCTGGTTTCAGATTTAGGACTTAGAGAGGATCAGAAGTGTAACAGCCAGGACTGGGTAAATGAATCACTGACTTTACTCAGGGGGTAATCTGGATGGGTACACCCTCTTATTAATTTGCTTGTAATAAACCCACTTTTAATTAGCCCATTTACTAAGCCGCAAGTTAATATGGAGTCTGCTCTAAGGCAGGCTCATTGCTTTCCTCACTGGTGAGAGAGTTTGGAGAGAAATAATTAAAATATATCTTAATTGCCTTTACTGAAAAATTGAGATAATGCAGTTGGGGCATGGGAAGAACTAATACTGCTTTAAGAACAAAGGGGATTTCAGAATTTGAATTCTGGATGGAAAATGGTATGAGTTCTGATTGTTCTTAGTTTACTCTTTAAGTAATTAGCTACTTTGCAGGGCTACATTACGGTGACCTCACGGACTGTAACTGTCATTTATTGTCTTCCAGATGAGGTATCTGAAAGCCTCTCTGACACTTAGATGTGTTTCCCATTTGTCACAGAGTTTAGCCACAGCATTTGCCTTTGCATTGTCACATTTGTGGGCAAGGGAGGTTATCGTTGCCACAGGCTGCCATGCAGATTGCATGGGCACTCTGCAGCTATCCTTATGTCTCTGCAGCATGAGAAGTACACCAGCCAGCTTCAGATGAATTTCAAAAGCACGACCATGAAGAGGGTGGAGCAGCCCATGGAGCACAGTGTCTACGCTGAGTCCCCACAAACTAAGCTGGAGAAAGGAGAGAGGAAGCCAATTACAGGTAATTGCTCAGGAACCAGTTAGTCAAGATTCACAACAGTCAAAGTGCTGCTTGATCACAGCACTGGATTAGAATCAAGTGTGGTGTGAGTTAAACGGTGTAGAAGCTGGTACTAAAGGATCATCTGTCTAAACCTGTAAGTATTTCACATTCCCAGTTTTAGGAGAAAAAACGTAATTGGCATGGTGGTTCACACATGTTTTGTTGCTGTGAATGCTAGAGAGCCTGTGGGCTGAGCAGGTTTGGTGAGTTCCTTGGCACCTGTCTGGTCTATTTTTATTTTGTTAATCATGAGCTGGTGTTTGAACAGAGGTGGTGAGTCAAAGTGGAAGATTCATGGCTGCTGCAGCGTGGTACTGACAGGCAAGCGAAGTGGCAGCAAGGGATTTGTTGCAAAGAGTCTTGTATAGCCTTAAATTACTGTATTTCCTAACACCTCAATATGCGAGATTGAAACTGACTGCTGAACCTGGGAGGTGTTTGCTTTAGGTTCATTGTTACCTGGCTGCATCACGTCCATTGGAAAAATTTATTCCTTTGCACATTTCTCTACTCACTGCTATCTTCCTTTGAAGACCCTCTTTCATACCTGCATCTCCCTGTTCCCTCCCATGGTGGGCTAAGACATCCCCAGCAGTTTTTTCCCCTCTTCTGAGCTTCCTACCTCCTTTATGTACTGGTATGTCTTCTCCCTGTTTGGCTCAGTTGTCAGTTGGTGGTTTTCTCGATCTTGATGATACATGAAAAGAAGAAATATGGCTCTAAAGCATCCTGACAACTGATGACTGACAGAGGGGAGTCTTGCTTACCAGAATGGCAGTGACTGGGAGCTGTCTGTGTGCAGAATGGATCTGTTTGAGGAAGGGGCAGGGAGAGGAAGGTGATGGGCAAAGACAGGATCTTGGGAAAAGGTGATCTATTCATAGATATGGCAGCTTTCTAGAAATGTGTACAACTTTGGGTAAATCCGTTAAGGCCTGTTTTGATACCTAATTGGAGTGGGTTGGCTGACCTTAATCTCCTATGTATTGTCTTTGTGAAAGTCCCTTTAAGCTGACATCATATACTAAAACAGAGTAATATTTCTCGCTCGTCTGTTTGCCTGTGTTTTTGTTCCCTCCAGCTGTGCAGGGAAATGCACACACCTATGTGTTTGACTGCTATTCTCACACTGTAAAACCTTTGTATGTTGATTTAGATATGTTTGTGGGTTGCCCTCCCCCCACCCCGAGGGGGGAGCATTTGTGACTTTGCCTCACAAGCATGGGCTGAAAGGGATGAAGTCGGTGATTAGCTGTGACACTGTGGAGGGTGAAAGGAGGTGAACCTCGCTGGTGGAGAGCTCTCCAGCTGTGCTGTGAAGGATGCTGTGTTCTGGAAGATGTGGCTTCTCGCTGGTCTGTGAGGTCCAGGTAGAACCAGTTTGTGTTTGCTGCTGCTCTGTTGCGTGAATATTCTCCTTTTTATTCTTGCCACCTTCAAAAATACACACTGGCTGGTTTTTAACCTACATGCCATAAGTGGTTGATATTTTGGAAAATCTTCAAAGTCAGGCATGGAGTGACACTTCATCAGGGTGACCTATTTCTCATCTTGTGGCTCATGGGTATGTATTGTGTATTTGTCATTGGTAGTGAGTGCAGGTCCAAGGCCAAAAAAAAAAAAAGAAAAAAAAGGCTGTGAGCACTTTGTGAGGGCTAGTGATGAAGGATGCCACATGCAGTGGGGCTGACGGCAGATGTGAGAAGTCTGAGGTGCTGCTAACCTGCTGAAAGGTGGGGGAATCCAGGATGTTTTGTTGGAATTATTTTGCTAGTTGGACTGAAGCCTGTGAAGGAGGGGAAAGAGCCTGAGCATTAAATCAGCGCCTTGCTCTCCCATGAGCATTTCTGTCACGTGAGCAGAATGATCAGTGGGTTCCTTTTTCATCTGCGGTGTGACTAATTCACCTTGTCTACTGCTGTACACATGCACAGATTTTCTGTGGTGCTTGGAGGAGTGGCTGCAAGTTAAATGATTAGTGGAAAGAGGAACGTTGTGTTCCTAGGAGGAGAGGGCTTGCTTATGGCAGCAGAAAGAGGCTTTGGGGAGAGAGCTGTTTTGCTAAGCCCGTAGGTATTTAGGAATTTGCATTGACTAATTAAAGTAAGGTCTGGGTGACAAAAGCCTTTAGAAGGATCTCTTCTCAGGGCCTGGCTGGAAAAGAGGTAGAGGCAATGCAGGCTTTCAGGGAAGAGGTTTAACAAAACAATGTGAACAATTAGAGCTGCTTAGAAAGGGGAGGAGGTGTGGGGGTGAGGATAAAGAGATCCAGCAGAGGGAATTGGAAACAGCTCAGCCATTTATTCTTTATGCTGTTGAGCATTCAGCTTCTTGGTGTGTGTTGCCTGTAAGCAGGAAACCATCAGTCTTTGTGAGGTGTTTTTAAGGCAAGAAGCTTGATAGGGCCTGTGGTTGGATATTGCTGTGAGTTAGAAAAGCACCCACAGTTCAGCTAGTTAATACTAAAAATGGCCATCAGCTCTGGTGCTTAAAACCTGAGGTGATGAGGAGACCAAGTACAGCCTTCAGTTGTACCTAACACATGCATTCCCCATCTGTTGCTACCTGGGCCGAGGTGGGGGATGAGATAAGCCACTTTGTGGTCTGCTGTCAGCACAGGCTGATCTAAACTTACTGTAATTTTTTAAGCCCTCACAGGCTGATGGCACTAGATAATGCAGAGGCTGATGACTAACTTCTGAATAACTGCTGCAGGCCTGAGTTTCCAGGCATGGAGGCTGCCCACAGCTTCTGGCTGAGATGGGCATTGCCAGCTGCAGGAGCAGGAATTGAGACTCTCCCGAGATCCATGGAACAGTCTTCCTTGCTGGGTTAGTGGCACCTTTGCCAATCCTGTCCATGTCAATGCTGAAGTCTGCAGGGAGCAGTGGGAGTTGTGCCGGGTTGTGCAGTGTTTCCATGGTCCTTAGCTGCTTTCCCCATGAGATCATGGTTGTAGCTAGTTAGGCACACAGCTTCACCCTTGCCTCTAATGTAGGAGAGCAGTGGTGTATCTGCTTTTCATCTGTGCTAGTTTGGTGGTACCTGCAGCATGCTGAAGGCTTCATTGTGTAATTGGTACAAATAAATTTATGATTATCAGCCAGATTTGAAAGCCTGCGGGATTTTTGTGCGCTCACAGTAGGTACAAAAGTCCTGAATTTAGGTCTGCTGCACGCACGAAATAAGCACTGCAGTGAAGAGCCAAAGAGCTGTTTTGTGTTTGTTCCTGTTGTGTTTCAATTCTGTATTTTGAAGAGGAGGAAAAAAGCAGAGATGTCAGAAATTAGTTTTTAAAATATTTTAAAGCTAGATCATCTTTTTTTTTTTTTTCTCCTTTTTTCTCCCTGAGGCCCTTGCCTTAAGAAGCCCACTCTGCATCTTCCAGAGATGGATGTTTACCTTATTAATAATGAATCAAAAACAGCTTGACTTAGAGCAAGCTGGATTTCTCGTGCTGGTGTTCTGACTTGCTGCAGGCAGCTTCAAAGCTGCGTGTGCTTCTGTCAGCATTGAAATCTGCTGTTGCTGTCTGTCCCTCTAGAGACTGCTTGAAGCTTTGTGTGGACCCAGGCAGAGCGCAGCCCTCATTCTTGTCCTAGCCTGGCAGCCACTTTCAGAGGCCATCAGACTGGTACTGTAGGAGCTGTGCTCATCGTGGATGCTCTTCTGCCCATTTGCTGATGGAGAGCAGCATTAATGCAGACTTTCTGCTTTCCCTTTCATCACCTGAACTCTGTTTTTGGTCCTGCCCTTGTGTTGTTCTCTGTGATTCACTTCTCTCTAAGTACATCCTTTGCATTGAAGCAACTCATTCTCTGTTACTCTGGAGCCTTTTCAGATGATCGATAGTTTTGTATTAGTTTAGAGTTGTAAAAACATGTGGGCATCCATTCATTTTTCCTTCTGAGTGGCTGCTCCTAAGACTGAAATTCAGGAGCAGAATGTGTGCATGTCAGTGCTTTCCCTGTATTACGCTGTCACCCGTAGCTGTGTGTGTGCCTGGCTGAACGCTTGTGCTGACCTCAATTCAGTTATCTAAAAAGATGGTTTTCAGGCTGTCTGCCTGAATTGATGAGCCAAGGAATATATCTAAATGAATTGGCACCATCTGGCCAGCCTGGCACAGGATCGAGAAGAGGTGGTAACGAGCTGCCATCAATTGGAGGAAATCTCATATCATTAACATGACTGTTAGTTCTCATTGGCCTTCCTTGCTTCACTGCTAACTCGATCAAGCCCTGAGCCTCTGTGCATCTAAGAGCTCCCAGCTCACACCGAGATCCATCGGGCAGGCTGAGGCCATGTAGCAGTATGTGGGGCTCAGGACACAGGCAGATGTGCTGCTCTGGGTGCTGCTGGTCCAGGTTAAGGCTGCTACCCAAAACGCATCCCAGCTGGCAGTGGGTAGCCTGCAGCACCACTGCATATGTGGCTGCTACCTGGCCTGCACCTGTCACTGCCATCTGTTTAGCTGCCTTCCTGTGTCTCCTACCCATTCTGTACAGCTCCATGGTGGAGCAGGAGGAAGGCATCAGGGCACTTCTGCTGGAGGATAAGAAGGGGCTGTGGTCTCTGATATGAGCAGGGCAGCAAATTCATGGAGCTCTTCTCCAGTCATGAATATTTTCTTCTGGCTCAGAATCTCATCATGTATAGCAGAAGTTGAGAAAGAGGGTGTCTGCATCACTTAATAATGTTAATCAAAAAGCACATTAACATGAAGGCTTCATAGAAACATTAATTGCTCTTAAAATATTGAAACTGCCCTCCGGTAGCAAGGTACTGACTCCCTGGTTTCCCATCTGTGCTTTTTGCAGTCTTCAAAATGGAGTTTCAGTTTGTTGTGGTGGCTGGGAGAGGGGAGAAAGGGAAAATAACTGATCTGATGGGTTGCACTGAACACACTGCTACAGATTGTTGCTGGTGGGGCTTGGGAGCCTCATGTCGTGGCCCTCAGAGCAGTGTGTGCAGGGCGTGTTCTCAGTGGCTCCTGCCCTGCTGGAACCCTGTGTACTCTGCCCAGCCACAAGCATGCTGGGTTTGGCCTTGTGCTGGCTTTTGTCAGAAAGGGAATTTGGGGAATTTCCAAGCACCTATTAGGGCTTTTTAGGCTAGTGGAGGAAATTTGAGACAGTAGAAAAAGTGGCTTGTTACTCTGTAAATTCTTTTTTTTTTTTAATCATTTTTTGCTTTACATGCAATCCCAAAATTCCCTCAGCAGGAGGGTCTGACCAGAGTTGACCTAATTTCCTAGCTGCCTTCTCCCCTGCAGTAAAAGGCAGTAGTAACACCTGTGTCCCACAGATGTAAGGAGCAGCAACTGGGAAGGTTTGTCCTGGAGTATATAGTGGGCTGTCTTAGCTTCTGCCCGTGTGAAAACTAAGCATTTCCACTAGCAACTGGAAAGAAATCAGTATTGAACTGGTCACATTCGATCATACAAATCTGAGACAAGTGTCCTTTGTTTCTTGGGGGTTAAGCCCCTGGTGGAGATGGTGATCATCCATTGAAGAGTGTGCCTGAAAGCAGTGGGCACAACAGATCCCATGTGGATGTGGGATGTGGGTCTGCTCCATGGGTCTGAAGAGTGGTTGAGAGCTCTCTGTCAGCTTGCAGGACAGATCTTAGCCTAACAGAGCCCAAACCTGCCTTTTGGGTTCCTCTCCTCTCACAGGTTTCTGAATAGGTTGGTTGCTTTTTTCCCCTTCTTCCTGGAGTATTTTACCCATTTTCAGCTATGACACGCATTGCTTGGCAGTTGCAATTTATTCATGGTGAGAAATGCTTCCTGCTTTGAACTTTCAAGGGCTGCCTGCATAATGGGAACACAGTTTATCTTCTGCACATTCTAGGCAGAACAGAGAGTAATACTTCAACTCTTTTGATCCTTGGTGTGAAGGGAAGCAGTGCGTTCAGTTTTGAATTATGAAAATCTCTTGAAAAGGTCCTGTGGACTGGATCTGTACAGCAAAACTTTTGCCTGTGGTCTGATAAAGTACAAGCTTATACATTTCTGGAACTATCCTAGAAAAAAAAAAAAACCTTAGGCAGTGGCCATTGGGTCTGGGCAGCTTTATAAACAGCAACATAAAGTCGGGCTTCTTTTTTTTTTCCTTGACTCTTAATTCCCCTCCCCTCCTCATTTCCTTCATGCCACCAACTGCTGTCTCTGCTAGCCCTATTAAAGCAGGGAATGCAGAGTGGCAGGGTTGTGTGTGAGGCCTGCTTGGCACAGGCAGAAGGTGATTATAAAGCCACGAGCTGAGCAGCAGTTGGTGGTAGGAGCCCAACAGTTGCTTGGGCTGGTGGCTGGGCTTTGGCTTGTTCAGTAAAGTGAGTGCTGATGGAGAGAGTGAGCAAAACTGGGATGTTAATCTCAGTCCCCAACCTGTACTTGCATCTCTATCACCTCTAGTTGAAAGAAGAAAAGCTACTTCATTTGCCTCTCTGAAACTATTATAAATAACAATGACTATTACCACAGGTAAATTGAGCTGTATTCTTTTTTTACTGGAAACATGAACGGAGCAGCCTAAGGCAGTGCCGAAATACAGTGTTTCATGGTAGACAAAGGAAGAAGAGGTGAATCAGTTCTTTCCGGTACCTGTTGGTGCAAAGAACTGCTGATCTTCAGTGAGTGCTATTTGAGTAGAGACAGTGATTGAAGTCTGGCTCTTCTGGAAGAAATAACTCCGTGAGAAAAAAAATCTCTGTCCTGCAGTGACTGTGTGAGCCACTTGACTGACTTTATGCTTTTGAGAGCAAGAGTTTACTTCTGCTTTATGTATGTGTAAGGAGATGGTTTTACTGTTTTCCCTAAATTTGTAACTCTTCAAGAATTTCCTGCTGTGGGATGTGTGTCATTTAGAGTGGGAGGAGTGAATAGCTGGAGAAAATCCCTGGCCTGACAGCATCCTAGTCTGTGGTGGAGCAAAAAAGGGCATAGCTAAAATCTTCCTAATTAAGATCGGGATAAAAGACCGATTTTCACCTGAATTGCAAATAAGTTTGTGGTTGGTATTTTGTAGTCTGTCCTGCTAAAAATCTTCCACTTCCTGTGAATAATGAGTCTGGAGAGGGAGAAAAGCCAGTATTTGGGGATCACAGCTACTAAAGAGTGAAGGGAGGTGGAGTCAGCCTCTTCTGGCTGGAAGTGAAAAAGGAAAGGAATAAAGCTGAACACTCTCATTATTATGTATAATTTGCTGTTGTAATTGCTGCAGTGTAACAGGTACATGATCTTATCTGATCCTGTTATTTTTCCCCTTTTGGCATGTGCTTGACTTCTGTGAATACCTTCTTCCTAGAGACCAATAGTTATCGCACCCCTCTTTATGGGCAACCTTCCTGGTGGGGGGAGGATGATGCAAACAACGAGGACAGAAGGCAAGAAGAGCATTACTCAGGTAATTAAGGTGATTTTGTGAGGAAAAGAATGGGGGTGGAAGGTGACAAAATTTCTGTGCATTTCTTATCTTTCTTGTGTGAAGTCATCCTGCTTTAGGGCTTTAATTACCACTTTTTTTTTTTTTACTTCTTGTATTTGCACGTCTATGCATAGATTGCTGCTGATGAAACCAGGGTAAGGGAAAATTAAGTTGTTTCCACTACAGTAAGTGAAGGTTAAAAACAATTGTGGAGTAATTTAGTATGTATGAGAAAGGCATGCAAAAATCTTGAAATGCCACCAATCATATAGATTCTGCCAACATGTATGTGTGTATGTACACACTTGCATTTAACTCTTTGGGAACAATGGGAGTAAGGGTAAAGTGAATATGAGAAATGCTGGTCATTGGAAATCACTTATTTCAGTGAAGAGGCCAGAGTACAAAACAGAACTGCTGTTTTTTCTTTTAGGTACTTCAGATAATGTTTTTTTTTGTTTTTTTCCTTTTGTAGAAAGATCAAAAGAGATGACCCAGCATGAAGAGGAACTGAATGGAAATATTTCTTCCTATAGAGATTCCCAAGAACAGTCTGTGTTTGCCTTCCGGAGGGAGCCAAGTTACTTTGAGATCCCAACTAAAGAATTTCAGCAGCCATCAAAATCTCCAGAAACACAGGTTCACGAGATCCCAACAAAGGATATTGATGCCATAGTAGCCCCAGTTGTGCAGAGCCATGCCTCTTTCACCATCGAATTTGATGATGGAACCCCTGGTAAAATAAAGATCAAAGATCACGTAACTAAATTTTCGCTCAGGCAGAGAAGACCTTATATCAAGGAACCAGCTCACACAGAGGTGATGTCAGCGGAGAGCAAGGTGGCTGACTGGCTTGTCCAGAATGACCCAAGCTTGATTAGACGGCAGTCTCCAGGGGAAGATGTGTACAGCACCAAGAGTGACCTGCCAGTTCATGTGAAGACACTTAAAGGTGAGTGAATGTCTTGTTATGTGGACAGTGTTCTCTGTTGACTGTGCAAATGCAACATACTAAAGAGGGTAAGTGGCAGTGATTGAGAAAATGAGTTTGTTTTTAAGTGTTCGTAGTCATTTCCATGTGGTCCGGCAGGCTAGTGAACACAGGTATATAGTCAGTTTTCTTTTTTTGGCTTCTCCTGTCTGAAAGACTTTTCTTTTTAGCTGGAGATTCTGAGTGTGATGTATCTTGGAATTATCATGCAATTAGCAGAACCACGTGGTCTGATGACCGGAGGTCTTGACATAGAGATTGGTAATAGACCTGAGATATGCATGATCACCAGTGGAGGAAATTGTGTTTGTGAAAGGTTTCTTCTCTTAAACTAGAACTTCTCTGTTCAAAAATGCCAAGTTTTGTGGACCTAGATGCTGTTAAACTCTAACTACAAGGAATTCTTCGGAGATTTTCAAATGTAGTTTTGAACACAGTTCTTAGTGCAGATGATGGGAGTTGCATGACTCTCAGGTGGCTGTGAATGCATTTGTCGAGATCTGAGTTTGCTTGGATGCCTCTCTTGAGTTGTGCACAGAAAAGTGAAGAAAAGACCATGGTTTCCTGCATTCACACTGCCTTTGTATTCAGCTTTTCCAGCCTTGCCAAGTGCATTACTACAATCTGCAGACTTGGAATGTTGAAGCCGTGTTGAAAGTTACCAGACCTACCTGTGCTTGAGGTCGTTTTATAGAGAACAGTCATGTTTTCCCTCAAAGGAATATTTGTTCAGAGTTGGAGAAATGCTCTCTTTCAATATGGAGAGTTTTATCTATTGTGCTTCCAACTTATTGCTCTTGCGTATGGTTTTTTAGAAGCTCATATAGTTAAGAGGGTCTCAACTATCCAGATGTAATTTGGCATGACATGGGAATTGCACTGTTTTGATATCATTATTTGGGGGTGTCCAAGGAAAGACTGGATGTTGTGTTGAGGGACATGGTTTAGTGGGAGCTATTGGTAATAGGTGAACGGTTGGATTGGATGATCTTCTAGGTCTTTTCCAACCTTGGTGATTCTATAATTCTATGATTTTCTAATATAGGACAATATTGAGGTGGCCTGTCTGAGCTTTCAGCATTGTCTTGAGTGTTTGATGGAAAGTATGGGTTTTGTTTGTTTGTTGATTTGCTGAAGAATAGTCTGGCAGGGATTCAGATGTGCTTCTGTCACTCTACTTTCTCTCTTGGGAGAAACTAGAGAGTTAGGCAGCTCTTCTTAGGATTGTCCTGGGCAATGCATGAGAGGGTATCAGGCTGCCCACGCTTTAAAGTCCATAAGGCATGGAAAGAAGCTGAGGTAATTTAATGCATAATTTGCATTTCAAAAAATTAACTATTTGGACATTTGATTAAAAAATACAGTGTTGGTGGCCTCAGGAGTTTATCTACCTCTGCTTTGTCAGAGGACAGCCTGTCATTTATCTGCGATAGTTGTGTAGCATGTTCTTCTTGTGGGGCTAATTTTGAAGATGTCTTGGAGGCTACAGCTGGCTGCCTACCAGGTTTGCACCTTCTGAATCAGAGACAGACCCTGTTTGGTGTTCTTTAATAACATTTGTTCCATTTATTATCAATGTGATGTATGTAAAGCCTAGTATTGAGGATAGGGAGTTCAGGTCTGAGGGGATGTGCGTGGTATTCTGCTGAGGGGTCTGTAGACACTTTTTGTCTCTTACTTGCATCCTCACAGTTTTGCATTCAGCAGGGTGTTAGCCAAGACCCTTTAATTTAGGAGCTTTGCCATGCAAAGACAAGGCTTATCAACCTCAAGGCACAATGCAAAGTCTGCTGGCTTTCTTCAGGAAGGTGTTAGGAAACTCCTCAGAGGACTGACTCCTGGGTTGCATGGTTCCTGTATTAAATTCTAATCTTTCACAGTTAACTTGAGATAATAAATGGTCTTCATCCTGTGCCTGGAGAACTTGCAAAGTAGGTTTGAGCAGTTTTCCTTTCAAACACATGGTATTTTAGCCAGTATATCTTGCTGCATGTTACAGTCGAGAGCGCAGAGACCTCTTTCCCCATTCTCCCGATGACAGGTTCCCGGTCGTTGACTGAATCAAGTTGTGTGTCTTCACACCCGTTTCCTTCTCCAAAAAAAGGTTTGTGTTCGGTCTTTTTGTTTTGTTTTGTTTTAACATACTCTATGAAGGTCCTAAACTAAGGTGCTGAGGTGCAGAGCATCCCTGATACAAAAGGAAGCTTGTGAAGATGCTGGTCAGTAACATACGTAAAAAGAAGGATAAGCTTAAAGTAAGCTTAGAATGATTTAACGTTTGTGTGGCTGGTGATTGGATGGTGTGATCCCTTTTCTATTAGCTGTTGTTTTATTTCTCCTTGTAGAGAGGGGTAACGTGGCTGCTGGGAGGCACATTCGCTCATAACATGCTGACCTGGTGGCTTTGTCGTCACTGGGATTTGGTTCTGTGGGATGCAGTGCACAGGGTTTATTTACTGATTCTGCAGAGATTTCTGCTCTGTAACTTAAGAGTTCAAGATCACCTCATTTTGTTCTGCAGTAATGGTCAGAAACATGAAACAGCGTCATTGCTTTTACTTAAATGCCAGAAAGAAAAGAAACAACACATTATGTTTCTAAAATAATCTGCTTTACAAAATCAAAATCCCTTGTTACAATGAATTTTTGCAATATTTTGCAACAGTTTGATAGCCAACCAGTGAAAAGTTGATTGGGAGACAGCACCCTTCTCTCTTCTCTCTCTCTCTCTTTTTTTTTCCTCCCTGAAGAATACAAAGCCTGTAGCATAGTAGATGTCCTTGGGAGTTATTTATTCCTATAGGATTTCTTACCTTTTGACTGAAATCAGAAGGTAGTGACAGGGTCACAGAGTCTGAGAGCATGAAAGTCAAATACGCACCACTTGTTCCCAGGCAATCGGCACGAGGACGGGACGCAGAGCGACTCGGAAGACCCCGTGGCACCCAAGGCAGAGAAGGAGCCGACGACGGGTGGTGAGCGGGTGACAGAGCAAGCCAAGCTACAGCGCCAGATGAGGCGCGATCCCCACGAGATGCTGCACAACAAGCAGGCGTTTGTCATTGAGTTCTTTGAGGACACGCCAAGGAAGAAGCGCTCACAGTCCTTCACACACAGTGCTCACTCCTCTCAGAGCGACACCGATCCTGGGCTCAAGACCAAGGTTGAGAAACGCAAGAACGCGGTGCCAACGGAGAAGCAGGGCAGCGCGGTGCCACCATCTCACGCTGGGACGCAAGGGGGCAAAGCCACCAGCAGCTCCTCTGGGACCCAAAGGGCTAGCTCCTTCAAGAGGGAAAAGACAGAGGAGCGAATCAACTCTTCATCCTCCTCTGCCTCCAGAGCATCAGGCAGAGCTTATGGGAGCGTTGGGAGGAAATCTAAAATGGCTCAGGATTTTATGGCTGAGTACCTGAGGGAGACGGCTCAGACTGGGAAGGCAGGCTCTGAGAAACCAGCACCTCAGCCTGTGCCGGCAGCCCCACGTGTGGTCATATCTTCAGAGCCAGAGCCTGCCTCTGCTCCATCTCCAGAGCTAAAGGCTGCCCAGGGCAGGAGGAACGACGAGGAAGACAGTGTGAGTGAGACTGGCACGTACACCATTGAGACAGAGTCACAGGATAAAGAGGTGGAGGAAGCACGAAAAATGATTGATCAGGTAAATGTTGCTTTTCTGTGCTTGGTTTGTGAGCTGAGGGCTTATGCAGCTGTTGCTGATGGGTCCAGCTTTACTAGCAGTTGCCATGAAGGGCTGCTCCCTTTATTGCTTGGGTGCAGAGGGCCTTTATAAAGGGGTGAGAAATCATCTTGGCTGACCTGTGTTAAGGATTGATGTCAACGAACTTTGAAGCTAGTCTTTCAAAAAAAAAACAAAAACAAAAACAACAAAAAAAACCTCACTGGATACAAGAAAGTAAAGTAAGCCATCAGCAAGGAGCTGTCTTGCTTCCAAAAATGAGATTTGAATGCTAAACTGCAAGTGGGCTTGCCATATGTTTAGAGGGAAAGGCACCAGCAGTATTGAGATCAGACTGATCCTGCTGAGTGCTTGGCTGGGAGTAGCTCTGCTCCCAAGGACTCTTTCTTGGCCTTATATCAGCACTGTTGTGATTATGGGAGCTGCAGCCCATTGCTGCCGCTGCAATCTGTAGGCAGAGGAAAGGCAGGCCATGGGCTGATTGTCTTCATGGCTTGTGGTAGGTGATTATGCATTTAGCGTGGCTTCGTTAGGAAAACGTTCCTTCCTTGCAGGGCAAGTGGCAGCTAGTTGAAGTAGCAAAGGGTGTGGTCTAGGGTAGAGGCAATCCTACATGGATCTATACTTGTTTAGATTGTGCAAGGTGAATGATAGCCTTACAAAAAATAATGAGGGTGAGGCTTAATGAAACCCACCCAACTAAGCAACCCCAGGGCAAGCCAAAGTTTGGCTTCAGATTTAACTTTCATCTGCGGTCTATTATGAAAACAAAACTGGCAAGTTGCTGTGAAGAGTTAGTGAAGCGTGGGCAGAAGGATGGAGTGAGGTTTAAAGGGAGCCCTGAACCTGCGTTTAGAGCTTTGTGTGGTGTTCTGTGAGCCTAGATCTGGCCTCCCTCATTTGTTTATTATGCTTCTTCCTTATGTCTTGTTTGAAATGTGATTGAAAGTTTTTGAGGCAGGTTATTTCAGCCACAGGAAGGCTCTAGTCCTGACATGATGGTTAATTGCTCTGAAAAGGAAATACAAAGAAAATAACACAAAAATAGAATTATTTCTGGGTAGTAGCTTGGCAGGCTTGTTCCTTGGGCAGGCGAGCTGGCCGAACTCTGCTCATGACTGCCATGGACTTAATGTGGTGTAGATCTGCTGTTTGGGAAATATCTCATGCCAGACCTCTGTATTTTTGTCCAGGAAGAAAGATGATCAGGATTTTGATTTGCTGAGATTCTGGGGCGACCCACATACATACTTTTTTATTTTTTAAATGGAAGTGAGAATGGAGAATTTTAGTCTGCCCAAACCTGGATACCCTCAATGGTGGCATCTGCCTCTGAATCTATAGTCAGGAGAGAGGAACGAGCCTTTCTGAGGAATAGATCTTGTTTGCCCACATAGGAAAGCTGTTTATCTCCAAAGAGTCTGGCCACCCAGCTTAACTACCTGTCTTGGCAATACATTCATTCCCAGATCCCTTCATGGCTGTGTAAGGCTACTTTTTCTCACCCCAATCTCCACTACAGTCTATGAAAGACCCCGGAGATTTCCATTTTTTCCATTCTTTCCATTTTTTTTCCCCTGATTTTCCATGAATTAGATGGTAAATAGCTTTCCCTCATTCTAAATTTCTCAGGGCTGAAAAGGGGCTCTGTCAGTGAAAGCTACTACTGCTAAATGCAGCGCACCAAAACAATGTGGCAGGTGTGAGTGGGATTCTATGAATAAATGTATTTAAAGCTGCAAAGTAGAGAAGGGAGTAGTTTTCTCACTTTGTATGGAAGGATTGGCAAGTGTTTCTGGCCTTTTGGAATCATGGGTGGCGTGTGGAGAACGCTTTGTGGATTGGAATTTGGGCTAAGATTTCTTTATCTGTTTCAATCTTTCCTATGTAAACATTTTTTCAGGTTTTTGGTGTTCTTGAGTCGCCTGAATTTTCCAGAATATCATCAGCTTTTAGACCAGTAATAAAAGGTGAAAAAGACGACTCTGGTTCTCATCAGCATTTAGTCAGTGAAAATGGCACTTGTCAGAAGTCACCCTTGCTCCAGGCATTTGCCTCAAAAGCTGCGAGTGGGTCTCAGGCTGACATGCAGGTATGGGCAGTCTAGATGGATCTGTTGGCTTGGTGAATATTGATTTTTCTGGATGGATGGATGGAAAGGTGATGCATGAATCGGTTTCCATTTTGAGCAGACTGGGTGGTGTGTGTACGAGAGGAGAGATTGAGTGGCTGTGTTTTGCAGGCAGTCTTTCTGATGCCACATCCCCACCTTGTTGCAGATGTCTGCAGCATCTCAAGGAAGTCAGAAGTGGGTGTCAAGGTGGGCAAGTCTTGCTGACAGCTACTCTGACTCTGGATCTGTTTCAGGACAAGCTGACGGAGCTCCAGGTAAGTCTCATCCTGATGTTACATTTTGGAGGTGGCTGAATCTAAATCAGGATGATAAGAAAAACAGGAATTATGGCCTTCCGTGTGTCTGGCTGCGGTTTATTTTCTGTTTTATGTTGTGTTGATTGAGGGTGGGAAGGACAGAGTGAATCGTTCCCTGTGGACTGAAGATAGAAAGTGCTTTTCGTTTGCATTTCAGAGTCATCCAAGAAGTTCTTAGGTGTTATATTTGGCATGACTAAAAGGCACATGGGAAACAGAAAGGTTGTAAAGGCCTTGGGTGTTAACTAGCCCTGGGTGATTCTTTAAACTGCCTTACGATGCCAGAAAAAAAAAACCAACAGACTTTGCAAGTTGTCCTGGAGCCTAATTGCTGACTGGTTCTTTTTTGGGTGTGTTTCTCCCGTGTCTGGCTATGCTGAGAATTTTAGGTTGTTCTGGGGTTTGTCTAATGGCAGGTTTGAAATGTGGAGATAAGCATAGAATACTCAGAATGGAGAGAAAAAGGTAAACAAGAGGAGGTCAGGTTCTCATTGCAGTTAGGAAGACAGCCTGCAAACCCCCAGGTCCTGTTGATGTGTGAGAAAATGAGAACAGAGCTTTGCTGGCTTCTGTAAATGCTTTCACTTTTTGTTGCTGTTGGGAATATTTGTTGTTACCTTTGTCATCAACAGCTACAGATAGACTGAGTAAAGCTTAGAAGGAACCTTTATTTTGGATGTTACTGTCACTGTTTTCACCCCATGCGAGAACCAGAGCATTTGCAGTATTACCATAGCCATCTAACCAGTCATCCAGGTATTTAAAAGCAGGATAAGATAAGAAGTCCTGCCCAGCATCTGACCAGCATAGGAAAAATTAAGAGTCGTCTTTCTATGAAGTTCTTTTGTGCTGACAAGAGCACCTATGCTGGAGCAGTGAGCTCTTATTCAGAGTTTCTTCATTATTAGCATCTTTCTCCTGAGACTTTGCTGTGAGATATGATCATAGGAGAAACACCACCTATTTCGTCTTATGGTCTACATTGTGTGAAATGGCACTTAAAGCACTATTGGAGTGTTTTGGCTGATAGTGTTTCGTGTCATTCCTGTTTTCCTGATCTTATGGTAGGTCAGTGCCAGCATGCTCTTAGGATGGCCTTTAAACATTTGTGGTTGTACTGAGAGGTAGATGATGGGAAAATATCCAGACAGGATTTCAGACCGAGAGGGAAAGTATTGAGTAGTCTGATCCAGCAAGGAAGTATACCTTTACCTTGAGTATTTTTTAATTGATAAACTTGCAGGGACTGAGCAGAAGCCTGGCCCTATTGGTGTTCATTTTGTACAGCCTTAGTTCTGAGCTCAACTTGTGTGTGCTTTTGTGGCCTTGCACTTTGCAGGATCAAACTCTTAATTAAAGAAAAAAAAGAAACATGTTGTACAGCAGTTGACTTGTGTCCATTTAACTCCCTTCAGAAAATGGTGTAGCCCCAAAATCTGGGGAACCTGAAAATGCTGTGCCCTTGAGAACAAGGCGTCTTCTTCCCCAGCTTCCACCAAGCGATAAATCAGAGAGCCCCACACCCACAGTTTTGGTCTGCCAGGAGTCCTATTCTGAGGTTACGAAGAGAACCATTGTGAAGGATCACTGCGTGGAAGCCTACAGCGATCACAGCAGCCGCCTCTTCATTCAGGAAGACTTAGATCCAGATAGCCTCAGCGATGCCAGCAGATCTGATGATGGCTTCAGCTCAGAAAAAGGCAGAAAGTATAAAGAGAACAATAAAATGCTAGAGCAGATGGGGGAAGACACAAAATCAGAGAGCCGGCAGCCGGGAGCCCCCCGGGTTGCAAATGTGAGAGCTGTGAGTGAGACGGTTTCTACTTCGTTCTACATTGGTGACGACAGCAGCGATGTGGGGATTCCCTCCAAGCTCTCTCTGAGCGTGGCCCATGCTCGAGCTGACAGAGAGGGAAAGGAACAGGAATTTTCCTTCAAGTCTACTGGCACGCCTGTTCCTGGAAAGCCCTTGGGCAAAGATGTCAGCGCTTACATTAACACAGCAGGAAAAATGGTTATTTCCATTCATCAAGATCAGGAAAACATGGCAGGAAAGGAAATATCTTTTGTTAGGCAGGAAAGTTTTACCAAAGATAAATCAAGCAGTGCTGTTCCTCAAAACAAGCTTCCTCATATTTCAAGTCACCCTCTGCTCAAAGATTTAGAGGCTGTTCGGTCAAACCGCATGGACTTTGGACAGGACACTCATCTTCTTCTTAAGGACACTGAAACTGCCTTGGCGGCGCTGGAAGCCAAATTACTTGGTCAAAACCAAAAGCTGGAGCCCTCGGAAACTGCTGGTCAGCTGGAGGACTCCCTGTCCGGTGACTCAGACGTGGACACAGCCAGCACGGTCAGTTTGGTGAGCGGCAAAAACGTCCCCACAAGCGCCCCAAAACGCAAAGCAGTGGCGAGCTTGCAGAAGGAGAAATCTTCTTCCTCACCATCAATCCAGGACCAGTGCGGGCAGCCCAGTGCACGGGACAGGCTGACGGAGAAGCGGAAGGCCAACGTGCCAGAGGCTCCAAGGTCTGTGGAGGCCACCAAGCGCTTCCAAATGAAGCGGAGTGCTGGGACTCGGGGGTCACTTGACTTCACAGATGATGAGAGGAGCTCGAGTCTGCCTTACCTGCCAGTCCCTGATGCAGTGGTGTCTGACCACGAGCACTCGGTGCCCCGACCTGCTCCCAGAAGGAAGCCTTTTACTCAGGCTGCCAAGGAGGATCACAGCAAAGCAACGGCAAATGTGCAGAAGATCCAGCAAGTTCTCACCCGCTCCAACAGCTTATCCACCCCGCGGCCCACGAGGGCCTCAAAGCTGCGTCGTGCCCGGCTGGGAGATGCTTCAGACAACGAGTGTGTTGATGCTGAGAAAACAGCCTCCAACCCTGAAGCTGTTGCACCGGGCTCCAAGCAGTCCACAGAGACAAAAAAGCTGTCCCGGCTTGACATCCTCGCCATGCCGCGGAAGCGGGCAGGTTCATTTACGGTGCCCAGTGACTCTGAGACAGCACAGTCAAGGACGGGGTTTTCTGGCCGGAGTGTGGAGTCCTATCGGAAGGCGACTGTGTCGGAGATCCGAGCTGCAGCGAGGAAAACAGCAGCTGCTGCCTCTGCCAAGCAGCCGTTCAGCAGGACCCGCTCAAGCAGTGTCAAGTATTCCTCCACCTCCAGTAAGTGCCTTTTTGTATTGCCTTTCAGATTTATAGGCTGGACAGTGCAGCGTTTGCAATGCTTCCTGGGCAAAGGGCTTTGGAGTCAACAGAGCAGCTCTATACCCTGGGAGATGTTAATGGGTTGTTGTCCATGAGGGTATTGCAAACAGCGGTTTGGCTTTTTTTGTCCTTGACTTCATTTCTTGAGCAACCAGCTGCGGTCTAGCAGGAGGCTGTTAGCCTTCTGCTGTTGTTGAAAAAGATAGACTTTAATGCCTTTCCAAATCAGTTCTTTGACTTCCAAGATTTGAAATTTGCTGCAAGAATGCTTGTAATGTTGTTCATGACAGTTAATGTCCAAGGTAACAGGTTTGAATGCATCTGAAACAGCAAAACAGATAAATGTCTACGGGTTTTGAAGGTTGTTACCATGTTCTTCCTGTAAAGGCAAATGTGGAATGGGACACTTGACTTAGATTGCTCCAAGAGATTCCCTCTGCTGAGTTCTTTCATGCAGCTTTGCCATAGGTAAGAAAGATGCACAGTTGATAGCCACAGGAATGATGTTTGGGGCTCTCTTGCCCTTTAGCTGTGCACTCAGCAGCATTGTGAACAAACTGACAGTATCAACATTCGTCATATTTAAATCCGCCTTTAATTAAGAGGTGGGAGGGGACAGTGCAAACGACAGCTCTGGCATGGTAATTGGCAATTGGTAACTGTCCCAGATATTGCTTACACCTTTGGTCTAAGCCCTGCTCTGTGCCCAGACTCCTTGACCTACCATAAGTGTGATGATGTGCTCAGGTTTTTAGGAATGACTGGGGTGGGACAGGACAAACCCCACTGGTTGTGTTTCTTAGGCCTGCTGAAAGGAATGCTATTTTGAGCAGATCTGTGTTTTTATAAAGTTTCTTCAGAGTACAGGATGTGTTCTGTTCATTTTCTTTCATACACTTGAAATAAGCATCCTTCTTGCACTGCTTATTTTTATTGCATGCTAAAAATGTTATTTGCTGCTTGTTTTGATTTTGAATTGTTCTGGCACATCCAGCTTCCCTTTATTTTAATAATTTTTTTCTTATACATGTATATATGCATGTAAATCAGAACGTGAGTAAGCTAGTATGTACAGTCTCTCTCCTGCCTTTTCTGAAATGTTTCTACTGTTGACTTTGTGTTAATCAATAACAAACTCAAATCAAGATGACGTGGTCCAAGTTTTCCGAACAGGAGGTACTCTTCACATCTCCCTGCCTTTGGACCACATACTTCAAATCATTTGGAGAAAAATGATAAGAGCTGGCCGGTTTTTGTTTTTTAAATGAATTGGTTTTTGATTTCCGGAGCTTTGTAGCAGCATCCTAACACCTTGTGCACAGTTGCAGCAGATGACGCTAATCTTTCCTTTGAATTAGTTGCTCTTAAAATACTAACCTCCTAATTCCTTGATAGGATTGTGCACCTTGCACAAGCTCTAAGTAGGTGTCCTCGTGCTTTGTAGTGCTGTAGCGGGTGTGTGGTGCATGTTCCTGTCCTTATGTTACAGACACTGTGAATGAACGCCCAGAGCCCCGTTTCTGGGACAAAAACAAAAGGTTGCCCTGTTCTATCAAAAGGTTTTTGAGCATGACACGATAACCCTTGAAAATACCAAATTTCAGGCCTTGGGAGTGAGGAGGCAAATGTAGTTGATTGATTCAAGGGTTTCTTAAAGCATTTAGCTACCTGCTATGGTTTCCAGCTATCCCGGTGGGAGAAAGTTAATCTCACCCACTGAGGAGCAGAATGAAGTATCTGCTGTGGGGACAAGAGATGTCAGTAGGTTGTCAAGCAGTCCAAAGTAACTGTGTGAAAAGCACAGATAATGACTGAACAATCCAACTTACCAGTTCAGAAAGAGAAGGATTGGTTTCCCCCCCCTGCTCCTCTGTGTACCTGGTTTGTTTGCTCAAGGTAATTTGAATGGTACTAAGGGACTTGATTCTGATTTCCCTTGGTGTATAGAGTTGGTAAATCAGGCCGTTAGTGTTTGAAATCTCTGTTCAGTGACAGGTGACCTCTTGATTCTTGTTTTTTAATATATATAAAAGCGGAATACCTTTCTGCTGGTGGAATATGAGCTGATTTATTTTTTTGTATATACATATATTTTTAATCTCAAGCCAAGATCTTTAAATAGCTGAGATAACAATGTCTAGGAACATGTTTTTTCTCTCTATGTGGTAACAGTCTGTAGTTTCTATCTCCATCTTTTATGCCAAATTCATTGTTTTTGTTTGCATGATTAATGATGCTGGCTTCATTCACTTTCAAAGGTTTAGCATTACGATAATCTTTGTAACACAGTGAAGCTTTCAGGTGTTGCAATTTTAAATAACCTGTCTGGCTTTGTGTCTGGTTGGTCTTCATTCTCCAAGGGAAGACAGAAGGGAATGAAGCACTATCTGTGAGGAGTGCAGTGAGATGGGGAAAATCTGGGAGCCACATTTTTAAGCAAGGAGTTTACTGCTGAGCACCTCAATGTTTGCCATGCAGTGAGCACCTGGATCATCTCAGAACTGGCTGGGACAAGTGGGTGCTCTGCTTGGCTGCAGGGCTTGGAGCCAGTCTTGCCTGCCTGCCTATGTGGGCGCTTTTTGTAGGGTGTCATTAACAGGGATGGCAAGGCAGGAGACCAATGTGAGGTGCGGACAAATAGAACCACACATTGCATCTCTCCCTCACTCAAAAAAAAAAAAAAAAAAAAAAAAAAAAAAAAAAGCAAATCTTCTTTTGCTTGTTCTCAGAGTTGGTAAGGTGTCCACAGGCTTGAAAATGGGGCTCCTTCCAGATAATGATTTCTGTGGGATTGTGAGGAGTCTGAACTGTGTGCTGCTTACGTACAGAGCTTCTGTGCACGGAGAACCAAGGCTGTGATACTAATAAAATGCATTGGAGCTATTAGCAGTCATTCTGCTTTTGCACTCGAATTTTCCCTCTCCAAATTAGTATAGTGGATGGGAGCCATTCAAAGTGCTCAGCTTTGAATTAAGCTCTGAGAATGTGCTGTTTGACTTAAAACCTGCACAGAAGCTCTCCTGCCTTTGTGTTCCTGGGCTAGTGTTGTGTTACCTTTGTACCCTTTTGTAGTGATTCTTCACTTTCCTTGGTCTGAAACCAATTCATTTTTTATAAGCATCAAGGCGGAGACCGCAGGGTTCAGATTACACTTCTACTTCGGAGGAAGAATATGGCTCAAATCACAGCTCCCCTAAACACAAACGCTCCCATACTTCAACAGCCACACAGACGCCGAGGATACGTGGCTCTGGGCTGGGCAAGCAGAAACACAATGGCAGAGAGACAGATGACGACGAAGACTTTGATGACCATCCCGACCCCTACAACTTCATGGCACAGACAGCAGAGATAGCAGAAATAGCCAGGTGAGGAGGTGGGACGTCAGGCCACATGCTTTCTGTTGTCTGGGTTTGCGTTAGTGTTCAAAACTAGAAGTGGAGGTAGGAAGAGACACTCAGTCTGTTTGGTTTTTTTATATCTGGGCACTGATATGTCATCACAGAATAAAATCATAGAATCACTGGAATAGAAAGGGACCTGTAAGGTCCATTTAGTCCAACATCCCCTGCAGTGAACAGGGGACACCTACAGCTCAGTCAGGTGCTCAGATCCCTGTCCAGCCATACCTTGGGTGTCTCATCCACCAGCTCTCTGGGCAGTCTGTGCCAGTGCCTCACTGCACTTATTGTAAAACAACTTCTTCCTTATATCACGTCTGAATCTCCCCTCTTTTAGTTTGAAACCTCTTTCCTCTTTTCCTATCTTTCCTGTTGTCCTATCACAACAGACCCCACTATAGAGCCTGTCCTCTTCTTTCTTGCAGTCTCCCTTTAGATACTGAAAGGCTGCTCTCAGCTCTCCCCAGAGCCTGCTCTTCTCCAGGCTGCACAGCCCTGGTTCTCACCCTGCCCTCATAGGGGAGGTTTTCTACCCCTTAGGTCATTTTCATGGAGCTTTACAGCCTGTGCTTGGCAGTGCTCTTTGTGTGTTCTGCCTGGAAAATGCCAAGGTGCAAGGGAATCTTGGTTGTGTCTGAGTTTATTGCTTGTTTGAGCTGTGGACAGGTATCCTCTTTTAGCTTTGAGTCTGTCAAAACATGTATCTGTTATCTGCTTATCGCTGCTATCTGCTGGAAGGCTTCCGTGTGCATGGACCAGTTCATGTGAACTGCCCTAATTCTCTGCAGATGGATTAGCAGAGGCTGAGGATGTAAACTGTTGAAGCTGCTTTGCCTGAAGCCAGTGAGGGAGCAGTAAGCAGTCACTGCAAGGCAGAGACCTCTGTGGTTGGCACAATTGAATCCAGACAAGAAAATCTATCTGTATCTAAATGAGTTGTTGCTTAGCCTGATGTCTGTGCATACGGAGTCATTGTATCCTGGTGGTCCTGTGGTTGCCTGGAGGACATGGGCAGCAAAGCAAATATATGCTTTTTTTAAACAGTGGCGTTTGAGGTTTGACGTCTCTAATATGTGACTGCGTTGTGCCAACTTTCCAGAAATACTGGTCTTCCGTTGCGCTGCCATAGCTGAAATACTTTGCACAAAGGGAGCTGTCTTCTGTCTGCTCTGGGTCAGCATTTCCACATTAGATGTAGTGCATGCTGCATGGATCTCCAAAGGCTTTTCCTTTGCTGAACACTGCAGGCAGCCTGTTCCAAGCTGCCCTACCTGTGCCATAGTGCATGTGCAAAATGTGTCCTTCCCTCGTAGCAGCGTTCCTGACGCGGGCGGGCGCTCCGGGTTGCAGGAGCTATAAATAAGCAGTTGCATCAGACTTGTCTGGCTCAGCACACTGCAGAACTCGGTCACAGTCTGCCTCCTAATTGCCGTTCTGATTTCCGCTGCTGCTCCCAAATTAACTGGGAGGGGTTTAAAGGAGGCAGGGAGAGTTAAAAGGGAAAATGTCACTTGTTTACAGAAGGCGAATCACAGAGCGGATGCAATCAGTGACAGCTCTGTCCGAAACCAGCACAGACAGGGCACCTTAGGCAGAGATCAGACTCCTTTTTCTTACTTCAATTACACATTTTCATTCCAAGGAAATGTTTCCATAGGCTGACAGCTTTATTACATTGCTTGTTCTTTTTCCAATTAAAGGAGAAATCATCTCTCAGCTGAAGCTAGCTAGCTGGAAGACCATCTTTGTAACTACAGACTACTTTGCATCTGAGCATCTTTTTTTTTTTTTTCAGTCTGTGCTTGTAACAATCCAGAGTCTTAAAAACTGGTTTTGAGATCTGGAGCAGAGTGCTGCAGTCACTGAGTGCTCTCTGCACACTTGGCAAGGGACTTGAGGTTTCTGACAGTCACATCACTTTGAGGGTGCATAGCCCTACTAGTCCCTCATCCCTTGTGGAGATCCTGAGGCATGTTTTGAGTTTTAAACTACAGGGGAAAAGGAAATACACTGTGAGGATTTTACTATTTATGTGATAAAGAACAAAGGTTTTCTCTTTCCAGAAGAGTTCTAGCCATGTTGTAGAATGCTGTACTGGGATAATTTGCATAAGGCTGAAGGACTTACTGTTCTTTTGAATGATGGAGAAATGCTTTCATTATTTTTTTTTTTCCTGCTTTAACAGTTTAAGCATGGAAATAAGCCATTAATATAATGGTCACCAATGGCTTTGTTGGTTCTGCTTTCCTTCTGTAAGGGAGAACAAAACTAAGTAAAAGAAGTGACCCTATTCTATTAAAAAAAAGGAATGAGTGGGAAACAGTAATGTAGAACTTCTTCATGGATCATCTCCAACGCTTTTTGCTAATGTGTAGTCACTGAAGTTTGTTTTTCAAGTCTGTGTTGAAACTTGGATACAGGAGAGGATTTATTTTGTTACTCATGTATGCAGACAGTGTTCCTCAGTACTGTGCCAAGGCACCCAAAGCTCTGCAGAGGTTGTAAGTCATGCAAACTTTCTGTGGTTGCCAGTAAAAAAGTCTTTTGTGGCTGCTCTACTGATGTTTTATGAATATGAGGCTTGTATCATGGGTCCTAACTGCTGTGCTGCACGCTGTGCTTCAGGCTTAGCCAGACCTTGGTGAAGGATGTGGCCATCCTTGCTCGAGAGATTCACGATGTTGCTGGAGATGGGGACTCGCAGAGTTCGTCAGGGACAGGACCAAGCACCTCCCTCAGCTCTGTGCCCAACACTCCTGCTTCCACCATATCAGCAAGAGAAGAGGTAAGATCCTCTAGGGCAGAAATCTTGGCTTCTGAATGCACAGCAAGTTATGCAGGACCTGTGAACAGCCAGTGGGGTGAGCAAGGATGAAGGAGGTTAACGGAGGGGGGGCGGGATGGAGGCCACTTCATAATTTGACTCAATCGGTGCAGCTGCTCAGGGATTCAGCTCAAATTCATCTGTAAAGTCACCTAGAGGCTCCAGCTGCTAAAGTAAGATCGCCTTTGTTGCTTTATAAATCCCAATTCCCTCCTGTCTGTCACTAGTGTGGGTTTAAAAATCTTTTTTTTTTTTTTTTTAATTTGCTATTCAGGTGGTCCTCAATTGTCTGTTGTGAGATTAGAGGCCTGACTAAATACGATTCAAAGCAGAGGCCAAACTTGTTACCCTGCTAGGAGAGGAGTTGGGAGCCCTGTGACCCTGCTGAAGGTGCAACACAGAAGTTTGGGGAGATTCCTGTGGGATCACATGTGGAAGGCTGAGCTGTTAAACCCAACCAGCTGCAGCCTTCCCAGGGAGGGTTTTGTCCCCAGGTGTTGTTTAGCTTTGAGCCAGAGTACACAAACATTTCGCAATAAGTTCAGGCTCTGAGACAGTGTTTCATTGCTTTGTTTACATGCAAATGCCACACCCGCAAAACTGCCTTTTGTGTTGCCCTTTTTGAGCAGCCAAGGTGACAAATCTATCTTTCTTCTGATTTGCAAATGAAACCTTTTACTGTGGGTTGGCCATGACCAGCACCCACTTCCTTCCACAAAAGCAGCTTGCCTACATCTTTGCAGGGTGCCACTGAAGGGTGCGGCCCTCAGTCAACACACACAGAGGGTTGTTTCCTGCAGCTAGGTAGCAGTGATACCTGCAGAACTCAGGCTGAGGGTGCTTCTACTCTGTCTCAGCATCAGCAGCCCAGCATCTCACACAAAGAGCTGAATAATCGTGAATAGCTTGGGGTCCTGAACTGTGCTTTTCAGGGTCGTGTTCTGAATGGGAGTGATACAAACTAATGTGGCATTGAATAAATACGCATCACATCTTTGGAACTGGACTACAGTCAGTGGGCATCCTTCCAGATCTGCCTCTGAAAGGTTCTGATGAATTGGTGCTCAAATGATTACTTCAGCTTAATGTAGGGAAGGTAATAGGAAATCTCTGAAGATTGGAGTGTGTTGATGCTAAGCACTGTGAACAACTTCACATTGAATATTCTAGGGAAGGACACAGTGATGAGAAATTACTATACTGTTCTAGTAATATTAGCAATGTTGTACAAAACATCTGGTAATAGAAAATATGTGAATATTCAATGTTTACTGTGTCCTCACCCCTTACAGCTCTAGCTTTTACAGTGTTGTATGCCATTCTGCTAGCCCTTGATTTTCTACTACTAAATACTTGCACCAGCTCTAAGAAACTGGAGGAAAAATCAGAAACAAGTGCTGATACTGGAATAACTTCTGAGGGTTTGGGGTTTTTTTTACCAGCAGCTTCACTTTAGACCTGTGCGTGCTGTGACATTTCTCAGCCTCACACAAATTGCTTTTAGGATTGCTTTTATTACAGAGCTTGATTAAAAGTTAAATTGTGTGTGTTCTCTTAAAAGTTTAAGATGGAGCTTTAGATTTAAAACTTATTCTTCATATTTTGTCCCTTCAGGTCCAGTGTTTGCTTGAATGTTAGACAGGGAGGTTTTCAGTTTCCCCCCTGCATGTTTACGGTGGCTTTGTTTTCAGAGCTGTCAACTGTATAGTACACAGTAATCCAGATTCCAGTGATATTGAGCTGAATTTTGCTACAAATCAAGCAAACCCAAACTAAAATGTGTTCAGCAAGAGTGAAACCTTTGTTATTTTGCCTTCTGAAGCCTTAGGCTGTGTGTGAGTAGGTGTCACAAGACTCAGCTTTCTGCAGAGCTGAGCAGCCAAGCTGAAAGCTTAGCTGCTGCAAGGGTAGTCAAGTGGGTCAGCCCAAAGCAGCACCACTTCATGATAGAGTCCTGCACAATTGTGTTTTTTGAAGTTGATATTGGTTTAGGAGAAAACTGAAGATCCCATTTATGTTTATTATAAACTGTTGCTTAACTTGCTCGGTGTGACTGTTGCTATGATGGGAGGAAACACTTGCAGATGTGCAGTTGAAGTTGTGGATGCCCCCATCCCTGGAAGTGTTCAAAGGCAGGTTGGATGGGGTCCTGGGCAGCCTGAGCTGATGCCTGATTTTAGTGGTTGGCAGCACTGCCCATGACAAAGAGGTTAGAACTAGACAAACTCTGAGGTCCCTGTCAGCCCAAGCAGTTCTAAGATTCTGTGAGACAGAACAGAAAGCATGAGATCAGACCAGCTCCCATATAAAGACCCCTTAGTGGTGGTGAAGCTGGTACTGCTCCTACAGTGTTTTCACGTGCTTGTGCTGAGACCTGCCAGACTGGAGTATCTCATTCCCTTCTGATGCTGTTTCACTGCTGTAACCAACCTAACTCACTGCACTTCACAAAAAGATGCTTAAAAAAGGAAGCTTATTTTTAGCTAACCATTTTGGCTGTTGTATACCTACAGCATAACGTCTTATGCTTTCTGCCTGAGTATAACTCAAGTGCTACTGCACAGAGTTGGGGGAACCTGGGCCTTAGATGGTTTTCCTCATAAGCAGAGTGCTGTTGCCAACCAGAGAGCGTCCTGGGCTATGTGTCTAGTCCATTTTTGGTGCTCAGAGAGCTGCTGGGTTTCTCTCAATGCTGTCCACAAATTGGAGCTGCAAAACTGGTTAGGTGCCCAGGACCTCCGTGGGCTTCAGTGCATGCTGATGGGTTGGGCATTGAGTGCTGGTCCTTTGGAATGCGCTTTTGGGAATGTCACCCCAAGATAACAAGACGTGTTCTATGATACCTGCTGTCACAGTCATTCAGTAGCATTGATCTCTTTGTTTCTGTTTTAACACAGATTGCTCGTAGATCTTTTCGGCTGGCATATCCATCTCAGGTGCACTTTCCATCCCATTATTTTTGTGTTTCTGTCTCGTTGCTCTTGTTTTTCTCATCTTCTTTCAGAGTTTTTTGTCCGTCAGTCAACCAAACATGAGTAGCTGTCTTGCTGTTTCTGTTCTTCGTGTTGTCTGTATTATCAGTGGACTTGTGTTGCTTTTTCATCTCTACCATGTGTTACTGAATGGTTTCTGATTAAGTTTAGTGTCACTTTAATGTTGCATTGATATATTAAAACACAAGATGTGGGAAAACAGGGCCTTTTTCAATTTTAGCCTATATTCCTAAAAGGCAGAGGTGTTCTTTTCGACTGCTTGTTCAAGTCTTAAAAGCATAAAGTGGAACAGCCTACTGAGTTCCATAGAATGACTCCAATTGCTGGAAGTTTGCAGGATTGGGGTCTAGAATTGTGCTTAGGAACCCATACCTGTCTGAACAAGACTTGAATGACTCAGTGTTCCCCTGGGGCTTGCCTGAAAATCTGCGTAACCTGCAGTGAGTGGCTGTGTGCCTCCTTCCCTACTAATTTTAATGACTCATTACTCATTATTTCCAAGTTGGTGCAGCACATTCCAGAAGCAAGTCTGAACTACCAGAAAGTGCCTCCGGGATCAGTGGAACTGAAGAATTTTGACCAAAATATGAATGATAATAGAGAAGATGATCTATCCAAAAAAACAAGGACACGAAACCGTGAGGAGGCAAGCCAACTTTTTCTTTACTTTCTTACTTACTTATGACATTACTTGCAGTATGCATATATGCTCTTCTAAGCTGCGAAAGGCTGCTGACAAAAATGCACATCTTTATCAACAAAAGAGAGCTCTTGAGAGGTCATATTAAAAACAGAATAAAAGGAACAGAAAATCACTCTTAAAAGCTGATACTAACTGGAATTTTGCTTCACTAAGATGTGAGACTGGATCACTGATAAGGAGACATTTAGTGGTAGTGCCCATTTTGGCTCTTTCACTTTTTGTTAGAAAGGAAAACCACAAATGTCTAAACTTTGAAAGGCGCAACATCAGTGTTCTCATGTCATGAATACTCTTCCATAAGCAGTGATGGCACCTTATTTTTCTGCAGAGGGCATGCTGGCCAAGCTGCTCTTGGAACAGCTGTGCCAGAGTCAGGATATGCCTGGCCAAATGCCAGGATATGTGACCATGAGAGTGGCTTGAAATCTGATAAAATCACTTTAGAAGGTTTCATTCCCACTGCTTTTGGGAGTTCTTGGCTTGTGAGTGTTTTTTGTTTCATGTGTGTTTGTGTGTATGCGTACTTGGTTCCTTGCTTGTTTTGGGGGGAGAATCTTTATGTGAGACTTCTAAAGTCTCATAGAAAGCAGTTATGTGTCTTCAAACAGCTCTGTCTTCCTCTATTCTTCTAGATAAGTCTGAACTGTTAATCTTCCTGCCAAAGTGCTGTAACAAAGCTGTACATCATTTAATCTCTCTTGAGCCTTGAATATCATCCCTGTAGCTAAAGATGCTTCAGTGACGATCGTTTACTCTGAAAACTTCCAGGTTTTTTGATGTGTCAGTTCTGCTAAAATTGCTTTATCTGATTTTTCTCTTTTACTTTAGGTCATCTTTGACAACCTGATGCTGAACCCAGTGTCCCAGTTATCGCACACAATCCGTGAAAATACAGAAAACCTAGCTGAAAAAATGAAGTAAGCAACTTTTTGTCCTTGGCCTGAAATGCTGTCAGTCTGCTTGTGAAAGGTAACAAATTGTCATTTTTGAGAGACTTATTATCAAGGTGCAGGGAGTCGATGTGCGAAATGGATTGTATGGTGAAGGAAAGGTAATGTGATTATTTGCCATCTCTTTTTTTCAGATGTGTGGTCTTTGGAATTCTAGTGCTGAATTTGTAATGCCTCTTATTGCATTAACTTTGAAATGTTCCCTGAGGAAAGAAGGGGGGGGGGGGGGGAAATGTCTTCCTGTTGGTGGATTGTCTCCTCTTTTCTCTCAAGGGTCTCAGAAAGCCTGCAGATCGCCTGGACTTGTGCAACAACAAAGCTTCTTGTTGCTCCAGAAGCCATCAGTTACAGACAATCTGAAGTCCTTCCCTAAATCAGCTGAAAGGAGCTTTGTCCTGTCACTAATCCACTAATCTCCTTTGTTGCCACATCTTGTGATAATTAAGTCTTTTAAACAATCAGCTTTTGGATGGCAATTTTAAGACCCATTTCACATTTTTGTGCTGCAGGATTTTGTTTCAAAACTCAGAGAGGACCTGGGAGGAGATGGAGGCCAAAATTAACTCTGAAAACGAAGTGCCAATTCTGAAGACATCAAACAAGGTAGATGTGAACAAGTACACTCCTCAGGGCTTGTGTCCATGGAAGCTTTTTGAAAATGAAAAGAACAAGTCTGAAACCCATTTCTGAAATTGGTAGTACATTTGCATGTGTTCAATTGCTGTTTCTTGGTGGTGTTTTCAGTATGACGAGGTGAGTTCCTCCAGCTGTTCTGCTAATCACTTTCACCAAAATCTTCCCTTCTGCCTTAATTCATATTTGGATACCCAGTCCCTTAGCAGATGTTCAGGGTCATTAGATTCCATTTAAACATCTTCTAAAGCATCACCTGCCATGTGGTTCCCACAGCTTTAATTGCACGTTGGTGCTTGTCCTGTATTTTTTTTTCACCTGTTACAGTTCTGTAATAGGGAAATAAAAATGTGCCTCATCCATAGGGTGTTTGTGCTCTCATAACTTCTTACTCTTATTTATGGGGACTGCAAGCATGGATTTCAGTGCAATAATGGGTCTCAGCAAGCCTGACTAATGCCAAGTGTACATATAACTGTGTGCAGGACCTGTGTCTAAAGGGTCAGTGCTACACTAGTGTACACATGGCCAATTGCTTTGGTTGCAAACATCTTTGTATGCATGGTAGTGAAGGAGTGTGAACGAGCCTAAGCACAGTGTCCAGCTATGTGGACAGTTCATCTGGCTAACATTTCAAATCTACCAAACCACTGAGGCTATGAACTGGGTGGTGTAGTAGCACTTGAGGAAAATAAGGCAGAGCAGAGGTCCCATGCACTGACCAGATACACCTAAATACACATCACAGAATCGCCTAGACTAGAAAAAACATTCAAAATGACCATGTCCAACCATAATGCTATATTTGTCTTTTCTGTTGTATAAGCAGTGTTGGAACTGACTTTGAATATTCTTGATAGGAGAGGGCAGGAAGAGTTAGTGCTAGATTCTTAAATTAGTTGAATAAGTTTTTTTCCTTAACTCTCTTCTCATGCTTTTGTTTCTAGGAAATCAGTTCTATCCTGAAGGAGCTCAGGAGAGTTCAAAAACAGCTTGAAGGTTGGTCATTTGAAATGTGCTTTTTCTTTGTTAGTAAGTTTTACAGAATAAAACAGTGTGCTTTGATTTACCAGTGAAAGCTGGAAAGGGCTGCAAGTATAGTTTGCTCTGTGCTCTTTGAGTGGATATGGAACGAACAGTGTATTTATTTTGTGCTGCCAGTTTTTAGTTTTCCAAAATTGTTGACTTCTGAAATGTGGAAACTGTTGCTGTGGAAATGCTTTGTTTGTGGTAATTAGGATATTCACATGAGATGAACTGGCAAAGGTCTTCTGCTGGAAGAAATATTTAGCAGCTCTTTCTACCAGTAAGTTGTGTTCTGCTTTCTGACTGTGTAAGCATTCACACTGACTTAAATCTTGTACATAGAGCTCTGTACATAGAGGTGACAAGGTGATTTCAGTAGCTGCCTCTTAGATCATCTGGAAGCTTAATAAAGACATACAAAAACACAGAGAAGTAATTTCAGCCTCCTGCCATATGTGGTTTACTGGTGTAGTTTGTCTTTTCCAATTCAACCAGAAAGCTGAGTGTCCTTGTAACTTCAGTTTGGGAGAGGTTTTGCTTATTAAAGCTGCTTAGGCTGAGGAAGAAAACAACATAATTAAATGAACACAGGTACTGCCAGCAGTTCTCTGGCCTTCAAAATGAAGGGAAGCAAATTTCTGTTTGGAAACTGCTGAGTGCTGCTAATATGTTTGTCTCTTTTTTTTCCCCAGTGATAAATGCTATCATTGACCCTACTGGAAACTTGGATGTAGTTGCCAGTAACAAAGCATCTTCTGCTGCTAAACAATCAACAGCCACTAAAGTCAGGACTGCTAACGCTTCTGGATCCACACTGGAGACTTTGTCTCCAGCACAGATGAGAAACTACACACAGAAATCAAACTGTGGGTCTTCTAGCTTGCAAGATACAAATTTCATTCCAGATGGAGAGAAATACGTGATCTGATATTTTGTATTGCTATCATATTGTAATCTACTGTAGTATTGTGTGTGAGTGGTTTGTGGACAGTTTGTGTGGAGCAGTTGTTTAGATTGCTAATACATTGCACAAAAGAAAGGAATCTATGCTGTGAGGGTGAATGGCAAGTCTGCATATGCCTTTGAATCAAGACTAGCACTGTGGAGCAGCACATGTTCAGCATAGAGGCAAACTGATTTCTAACAATTTACTCACTCTTCCAGTGTTGTGCCATAAGCAAACAGGCTTTGCACACCCTCTGTTCAGTACTGCCCAGTGCTTTTGCATCAGCCTGTTCATAATGATTCAGTTGTAATGAGGCTCAATTTAAGAAACACTTTTTTGGGTACTAGATTTGTTTTGGTTTTGCTTTGCTGTTTTGTTTTAATTGTGTAAGCGAGCATTGCAGCTCTGTTGGAATCCAAGTGCAAATCCAGCAGAATGATGGTGCAATACAGTGGGTTTCTAGGAGAAACTCATTACAGTTCTCTAAGTAGTCCTTTTCAGCAGTCTTAAAAAGGCAACCATACTGAAGTTGTACATTTTTATGTTCTTTTTTCAGCCCCAAAACTAAAACAAGACATAATTTCTTTTTTTTTTTTCTTCCCTCTTGGTCAAGTGTAAGAGTTGTTAATTGTGTGAATGTAATGACTACTAATGCAGTTGCTGTTTTTGATGTTTCAGTCCCAAAATTATTTGTAGGTACGAAAAGTCAAATTATGGTTTAGCTTGCCAAATTTTTGATACAGTTCCTGTCTTTACAGGTTCAAAAGATTTGCTGTACAATCTTTCACAGTGAGCTACAAATGCTCCAGTCTGGGCCAAAGACTGAGATGGTTGTGATTTAGCTAATTGTTAAGAGAAACATCTGTTCCAGTGGCTCACGTAATAAACTTAATTGCATAGCTGCTGTGAACTAGTGTTCACTTGATGGCACTCAAAAAAGAATGGCAGCAATGTAGCTCCTCGTTTATGGTTAGTTCTGCTATGAACTTCTTACTCAGTGCAAAAGTGCTTGAAAACTACCATGTTGTGCTGTTCCTTAGGAACTACCTGCCAGTGTCAAGCACTTGGTACATTTGGGATTTTTGTCTGGATTTTGTCTTTTTTTTGTCTGTCTCCTAGACATTGATGAGTATTACGTGCAGTTGCACTAAGCAGTTTCCTGTTGAGAAAGCATTGCGTTTTGTATCCACCCTTTCAGTTACATACAAAACCCAAAGCAATTTTTCTTACTTTAAGAACAAAAGGTTTGTTTTTTGAGGGGACCTCTTCCAGGTGTGTTTGCTCCCAGTTTTCTCCATCCTGTAGTAATTCCTTTGTCATTCATTCCTGGTCCACAAGCAGTAATCAGGTAGAGAAATCCTTCCATATTCATGGAGGAAACATTTGCTGGGAAAGGTGAGCAGATGAGTTCCACTTTGCCCTCATACAGTGTGTAGTTTAACCAGTGAAAATGGAACCCCAAGCTTGACTGCTGCTTCTTGTGTGCTGACTTTATATTTTGGGGTGGTAGTGGATCCCTTAGTTAGCTTCAGTAGTTACCTGAGCTTTTCTGCTACAATGTCGTGAAAGTGGGAGCCAGCTACAATAATTTCAATAAGTAGGGATGCTCACAAAGAGTTTAATCTTACTAGCAAAGAGCATGAGGGCTTTCCTGGTGAAGCCATTGGGAAATTTAAGTCAATTTCAGCAGAAACAGAATCAGTCCTGTGATGGGAGGATGCCAGCAGGCCATTAGCTTCTCTTGTCTCTGCAAGATGCTGGCTGTCAAACAATAAGTTCAGATACCCTTCCAAGATCTCCAGCAGCTTATAAGGCTCATCTGCTTACGTGGAAATGCTCTTCCATGAAGAAATCTGCTGAATTTCACATAAATGAAAGCAGAATAAAAGAAAAGAGAGAAAAAAAATTGCCCTTCATGTTCTTCTGCCTGTAATTTACGCACTGTACCTTCTTCTGCCTGTAGTATACAGAATGTGTTCATTTGGTTGTTTATCTGATCTGTCTTTCCTTGAGATGCCTGACTGTGTCTGTGATGAATATCCTACGTGGTGGTGTTGTTCCTGACATATGACACGTGTGTTCAGGCCCTTCTTTGTTAGGGCTTAGTATGTCCAGGTGCTACCCCAGCTCATTAGGAGTTGAAGGACCTTCACAGATAAGGTGTTGCTGTTAGTTTCAGTTTTGCTATAGAAACACATGAATTACTCAGACATCTGAATTTTATTGTTCACTATGTTTCTGCATCTTCCTGGCTGTGCTCTGGTGGTTTTTGTTTCTTTGCAACACATCCTTGATGTGACTTCTGTTTACTTTCACTTGAAAATTACTTGATTCTTACTTCTTTGGTAAACACATCAGGAATGGATTTTCATCCTTGATTGCTTTGCTCTGAATTTGAGAGAGAGCCTGCAGCCACCTGACATCAACCCACCAAACATGGGACCTCTTCAAGTACGGGATGCAGCAGTCCATGTCTGCTTGCAATTTGGATGTGTTTGTGTAGGGCTGGGAGGAGATGCACAGCTTGACTTATTTGTGACTCAGCCAGAATACACAATGCTTGTGTGCTGACACAGCGTTCATGCTTGGATCTTTGCATTCAAAACACTCTTGTTGGTGATGAAGTGCAACTTGTCTTTCCTCATGTTCGCTGCTTCTGAAATACATACACTCCATTTGCACTTGTCTGCTCGGATAAGCCAAAGAGAGAGCCACACAGCCACAGCTCCTTCATCCTTTGGTCGTTCTTACAGTGTGCATGGCCATGAAAACACGCCTGTGTGTGACTGCAGTGCTACTCTCCAGGTGTATCCTGCTGCCCAGGCTCAGTGTGTAGGAAACCTGATGGCTTTGGCAGGCTGTGTGTGGAGTTTGGAGCGACCCTGACCCCACGGGCAGTTCTCATTACCATTTTGCTTTCGTGTGTTTTGTATTTGACTAAAGAAATGTAACAAAGGGTGGGAT
The DNA here is from genome assembly GCF_026119805.1 of Tympanuchus pallidicinctus. Taxonomy (NCBI): domain Eukaryota; kingdom Metazoa; phylum Chordata; class Aves; order Galliformes; family Phasianidae; genus Tympanuchus; species Tympanuchus pallidicinctus. The sequence goes on from NW_026294747.1 coordinate 50,955,282, forward strand.
TTTTCAAAGCCGCAGGGAAGCAAGTGCTCAGACCCTTTTGGGCTCCCAAGTGAATTTGGGTGCCTGATGTCAGGAGCACCTTTCAAAATCCCAATCCTCCGTTCTGCTATACTTGAAAACCATGTTCTCAGTTCAACGCTTTCAAATGTAAAAACCTGTTCTTTTGTTCTGATGGAATGAATGTAAATTTCTGCAAGAATGTGTGGGAGCTTTGCTAGGGAGGACCTTAACTACAGCCATGTCCTGTTGTGGTTGTGCTCCAGGAGGAAAGAAGTCTGCATCATCTTCAAGTATTTTAGTAAGGGTAAAACTAGTGGAATGTTTACATCCAGACTACTGGGAAGGAAAAAAGAAAAAAAAAAAAAAAGGTGAAAAAGTGTAAATAAGTGCAAGATTCTACTAGTTTTTGTTGTGTTGCAGATCACAGTAGCTATTTTTGAAGCTGGGTAAATGTGTATAACTCTTGCAAGGACCAGACAGAGCTACCTGTTCACGTCAATGTGCCCCGTGCTAAATCGTGCCTATTTCACTATCTGCTGTCGTTATGCTGCTGATTCTGCTCTTCTGAACTGTTCACTGGATCATTCCATTTGCATGCAGCACAAATGCAAGCTGAGCTGTCTGAGAGTAAAGCTGAAACACGTCGGTATAACTTGAACTGATCAATGACTTTCTCTTTCCCACACCCTCTTGAAATGCTGTGTACAATTTTGATTTCTTTATCCTACCCCTGTTTTGTTTTTTGCTTTTTTTTTTTTTTTTTTTTTTTGAATGGTAATTTATTTTTGTTTGGATTATAGGCAGTATCTGTACATTTTGTTCCAAGGTGATATTGTGGACGTCTTTAAGGAAAAAAAAAAATAAATTGTTATTTTATATAATTTTATCATAAAGTTGCTCTAATAAATCATTCTTTTATCATGTGACACTACAGCTCTGCATTTTGGTGTGGTTAATTTGCAGGAGGGGAGTGTTTGTTGGTACAAAATTTTTCAACTGCCTGTTTATATTGGTGTCAGTAAGTACAGGTTAGGGAAAGGATTGTGAGCAGCTGGGGGCTGACGGTGCACCTGGGTCCCTTCTGCTGACACCTGGCTGGCACAGATACATAGAGGCCTATGGTACGTGGGGCTCCTCTCACCTCTGCCCCCAGAGGTACAGGAGTGAAGTCTGCGTGTCCCATGGCTTGAGGGTGGTCTTACTGCTGAGCGTGGTTCAGTGATCATTAATGTCATTAGTTTTGGATTTAGTGCTATTTGATTGTGTTGCCATGATTAACAGTGGTGTTTTTAAAGGTTAAGCCCAGCCTAGGTATGTTCATGCCCCAGTACGAATGATTAAAAAATGGTGGCTTTACCCACTCTTGTGCCTTCAGTTTATACGTATTGGAGTTTATATCTGTGAAATTCTTCTCTGCAGCATCCCTGTCCTCCTTTCTTCCTGGAGTTCTCTCTGACCTTCGCATCCTTCCTGGCACTTCATGAACAATCTTTCCTCCTGCACAGCTTCAGCTGGCTGCAGCTTCACCCACCCTGCTTTGCAAACTAAAGCACAGGGCTGAGTTGCACACACTGTTGCCTCTCCACGGGCTTTCCCAGCAGTGCTGAGAGGTACTTGAGTTTAGATGCCATGCAAAGTAGCCTTTTGAAATCAGCAGTGGCAGCTGGGGGTGGGGTCTTACAGGGAGTGGTTTCTTCTGCCTGCTGGTGGGCTGTAAGAGCTGTAGCATGTCTTCCCCCAGGAAGTGCAACTGCTGTGAATTGGTGAGGCCACCGGGAGCTTTGCAAAACAAAGGGGAGGAATGTAATATTTGGAAAGCAAAGGTAGATCATAATAAAGTTTTTCCTAATATTTGTAGGTCATATTTCCTAGGTGCAGCTGGAGGGGCAGTGAAAGAAAAGTGATGAGACCGAGACTGAAAACCCCCCTCTGAAAGAGCAATCATAGAGCTACACTAGTTGGCGATCTTTTACATTGAAGTCAGCACTTCCTCCAACCAAAATACAGCTAACGAGCCCTGAACGTTGTATTGAAAAGAATTATTTCAGATATGGAACTTGGAGCAGCTTGCCCAGAGAGGTGGTGGATCCCCATCCCTGGGGGCAACCAAGGTCAGGTTGGACAGGGCTGTGAGCACCTGATGGAGCTGTGGGTGTCCCTTTTCATGGCAGGGGAGTTGAACCACACAGTCATTAAGGGTCTCTTCCAACTCCAACGATTCAATGGTTCTATGATATGTGGAGTGCTAAATGTTTCACTGTCTGAGGTTAATGATATTTACTGAATTATTCAAACAGTTGAAATTGAGAAAATCTTTATTTTCAAACAAAAAGCCATGTTTTTCTGTAGACTTTGGAATTTTCTGTAGGCTTGTCAGCTGAACCATTTCAGCGCTCTTGACCTGAAGTGACATTTTCATTCAGCTGATTTTACAGTCCTTTGGCACAGAGCATAAGCAGAGCGTTTTTCCTCTCAGGCATGAGGACCCGGGCTGTTCTGCTTCCATCCTTCTGTTTGGCTGCTGGTGCCCGGATCCAGCGGCTTTGTTCTCGTGCAAACCAGAGTGTGATTTTGTAGTGATCTCTGCAGTGGTAGCAGTGTTCCTCTCCATTAGTAGCTCTCTGAGATAGAGCACGTTAAGCTGGCAGCTTCTTCATAGCAAACCTCCCGCATACGCGTTTAAAGATCTTCCACCATGTACTTTAATACATGTTTCTAACAAACTGGAGACCAAGCGTGGTTTTTAGAAGGAGTCTGCTAACCAGAGTGTACATGGCTGTAAGGTGAGAGATGTATTTACGTTGTGTGTGGGAAGGTGGCAATTGACAGAAGGATCCTTGTCTGCGGAACAGAAGTGGAGATACGAAGCAAGTCACTTGTTTGCCAAGAACCTTGCTGGTCTTCTTTTTTTCCCCCCTCAGATAAAGCATTTTATACTGCTCCTCAAACCCACTTCCATCTTAAATCACAGCTACAGCTGTCAGCTGTAGGGAGCTCAGAATGTGTTGAGACACCACTCTCAGACATAGGGTTGGATTTGGGTGATGCTGCAGGCTTGGACTTGATGATGATCCTTGTGGGTCTCATCCAACTTGGAATATTCTGTGGTTCTGTGATCCAAAACTGAAGAGAGCAGTAAGCACTGGCTCGTCTGCAGAGGACAGCAGGGGAAACATGGGCACATTCCAGAAGCAGGTTGGACCCTTAGCATGGCTGCTTGCTGGAGTTACCACTTCCCTGAGGGCAGACAAAACCTGGCTCCAGCATAACGCTGACTTTAGCTTTCTGCTAACTTGAGCCTAAAAACATTGCAGCAGCCTTCACCTCGACCCAGCCCTGCTTTGATAGTGGGGTGGTCCTGCTGGTGGGTAATCTGTATAAAGCAGTAAATTCAGGAGAGAGCAGGATGGCGAGCAGGCTTCGTGTCTGCTCCACTACTTTCTTTTTGTATCCATTTTCCCCTATTTGAGTATAATTATATCAAGCAGGTGGAGATAAGCATTTAAAAACAGGGTATCAACATCTAGATGGCAATTTGGGACTTTTAACTGTTAGTATGCACCATGAAACTCGGAGGTTAAGGGGAACTAATCTGCAGCTGAAGGAGGAAGAAAGCAGAACCTGAAATGAATCTGCTGGTGTAAGTGTGTGCACCATCTCCTGTGTGCGTGGTTGGACATAACATCTGACTGCAGCAGGACAGCCACGCCGGAGGTCCTCCAGGATGGTGAGTACATGGAAGAGCTCTTGGGAGTGCTGGGGTGGCAAGGAGGGATGCACTTTTTGCATATGAGAACCTCCAATCATCTGCTTGGGAAGATAGTACTGAAAAAGCCTCACCCTTGTCTTTGAAATCCGAGAAAAGAATTGATGCTGATGGAGACAAGAAATAACAAAAAATATCTGGGGAGCTGGGAGAAATCAACCTAACACTAGAAACAGCAGTCGCCTGTGTATGCTGTGCAGGTTGTGGTGCAGACTTGTGTTCCTGCCTGTGGAGCAGCACTAAGCGGTGCTTGTATTTATTGTTCCTGAAATTGGCAGCTGGTAAAGCCCTGAAAGCTTAGAGGGAGCCATCGTTAATTACTGACCTGCTACGGTATTGTTCTTAAGCATCCTGCCTGTCTGCCGTGTTTTCTTTTGTGAAAATTAAACTTCAAGCGGTGCCCTCCCTCCCTGCTTCCCTCCTCCCCCCCATGGATTTAATACAGTTCTCACAAGTTCCTCCTAGCAGCTGGGAACACAGCCCAGCCAAAACCATCATGAAAAGGACTTCATTAAAACCAAATGGCAGATGACTTTATTATGGCACAAACAAGATCAGTTCACTCTCATATTTCGAGAGAAACGCTGCTTTTTTTGAAAGCCATTTTGTGGCTGTTGCTGAAAAAGAGAACTGAAACAGGTTGTTTCTCAAAGCTCGGTCCTTTTAAAGCCATCGCACCTGCAGCCCCGCCGGGCTTCCCCTGGCCTGGACTGAGGGGCTGCTGCCCTTGTTTTGCTGTTCTTCTTCTCCTTCAAAATCCCTTTGCCTCGTTTCCTACCAAACTCCTCGGTCTCTTCAGCCTTAATACCCCCTCATTTTTTTTCCCACTAAGTCTTCTGGCTCAGTATTCAACCCAGACTTGTGGTGTTGTCACAGCTTTCTGCATTTGGACTACAAGCTCTTTGGGGTAGGACAGCATATCTTTCTACTGGGCTTAAAACATGAAATGGGATTTCAAGGTCATGAGGACCAGACAGTCACCACATGACCCTCTGTGTGTGTTCCCCAAGTCAGTATTTCACACCCACCTTCCCCGTCTCCCAGGACATCCTCCATTCTTTTATTCACTCCCCGTCGTTCTTCTGAGTTGGCCCCACAAGAAGACTTTGGGGCTGTGCCCGTGCTGCGTCCAAGGTCATAGAATGGCTTGGGTTGGAAGGGACCTCAAGGATCATCAAGCTCCAGCCCCCTGCTGTAGGCAGGGCTGCCAACCTCCATATATAGTACTAGACCAGATGGATGGGACAAGCCTGGCAAGACAAAACTAGCTACAACTAGCTCAAGTATGACCACCCACACAGCTGTGGGTATCTGGTATCATCACAGCATGTTCATCTTCAGGCTACAAATGCCCAGTGGCTAAGGGATGGGAAGCTATAGTTTGGGGACCTGACAGGTGGTGGTATCATCTGGCATCACTTCCTGAGATTTACCATATCCCAGGATGTGCTGCTTGCTTCTCGGCACGATAAACGACAGCTGACTGACTCCAGTGGGTAAGTTCACCTCTGGTGTGTGTGCAGTGCTATCACGCAGGCATCATTCAAAGGCACATGTGAGGGGTTTGGACATTTGAGAAGGCAGAGCAGGCAGGTGGCTAACTACCCTGCCTTACTGCCTGCTTTGAGTTGGGACGTAGTTTGGGATTTGCTCCTGTGGTTGCCTCTTCTGGTGATAAGAGCAGGAGCAATCCTGCTTGCAAAGGAAGTTAACTAATTTCTTTGCCTCGTGATTATAGAGGGAAGGAGGAGTAGGGAAGGAGTTTCGATTTTACCCTATTTGGTTCATGTCCTATGAACAGAATCCCTTCTGAAAAAGACACCAGCATTGAAGACAACTCATGCGCATTAGGAAGAAAGAAGGAGTCTGTGAGCTGCCCATGGCAGGGAGTAGGACTAGATGGCCTTTCACAGAATCACAGAATGGCCCGGGTAGGAAGGGACCTCAAGGATCACGAAGCTCCAACCCCCTGCCACATGCAGGGCCACCAACCTCCCCGTTTAATACCAGACCAGGCTGCCCAGGGCCCCATCCAATCTGGCTTTGAACACCTCAAGGGATGAGGCATCCACAACCTCTCTGGGCAGCTGTTCCAGCACCTCACCACTCTCTGTAAAGAACTTCCCCCTGACATCCAACCTAAATCTGCCCTCCCTCAACTTAAAACCATTTCCCCTTGTCCTGCTAGGTCCGTTCCCACTCAAACGGTTCTATGATTCTGTAGTAAGTCACACACGCAATGACATTGGTGTCGTACAGCATCACCCAAGGTTTTTGCACTTAGCCATTAATGGTTGTCAAATGTGTTAGCCTACAGCAGGACAAAGGGTGTCAGAGGATAACCTGAAGAGGCAGCGATGCAGTTGTTTAGACATTAATTACTGCAGAGGTTTCTCTGTGTAGGCAGCACAGGGAAAGGCTGCAGGGGACTGTCTCTCTCTCCCCCTTTGGAATCTGTTAATGTCACTCAAGATCCATAACACAGAGAGAACATTGCACACATTTGTACTTTAATCTCAGAGCACTATATAAAGCAATGGCGGTGACCTGCTTTTTCAGTCTGTAACCGGCTTTCTACAAATGCTGCCATAAAGCTTTATTTTCTCCCTCGCATACATTTCTGTTTTTCAGATTGTAAAAAGAGCATTAAAAGCATCCCCGATGGTTAACGAGTCCTCCAACGTGAAATTAAGCGTGAACAATCAAAAAGATGTCAAAATGGTAATTATTGAGATGCACTACATTTGCTCACAAGAGTTGAGATGACGTTGACACTTCTGAAAAGACAGAGCAGATAAAGAAGAATGATTTTATTGGTTCTTGTGGTAATCTGTGTAGATTTTAATCCTACTTGTAAGCAAGTGATGACAAACCCCCCATTGATTTATCCAGTAGGATGATCAAACCTTGCCAAGCAGGAGTAATGTGGACCCCAATCCTGCAGCCCTCAGAACTGTGAGCCTTGCTTGTGCAGAAATAGCCTCACTTCCTTCATTAGCACAGATGCTAAATGAGAGCCAAGTGAGTAAAAGGTGTTGGTATTTCTTCTCCTGATGTAAATAAGCGCTGATTACACGCAGTTCCTCTGAACGTACTGTATTCCATTATAACACAAAGGAATTTGGTCTATATAACCTGCTGAAATTCATTCTAAGGCCTCACTTACCCCTTTTCACCCTACCTTGCAAAGCCTTGTGCTGTCTGATGCTGGGCAGACTGTCCTTCAGGTCTGACCATAAGAAGCTTCTGGAATCATTTGATTAATTCGGAATGCTTGTAGCACCTGGCATTACAGCATCAGAGTATGGTGATTTCAAAACACTCCTCTGGCCTGAGAAATGTCCTAAAACCTGTGCCTTCACTGTTCCCAGGGCGAAATTCACAACCATTAAAAAGTGGTAGGATTCTCTTTGCCGTCAATGAAAAGGAGAACAAGCAGGAAGGCAAAATTTTAAGTTGATAGTTGGTTTAAAAGCATTTTTTCTCTATCTAGGTCAAATCACTGCCTGAAATTGATGGCAGTGCTGTAGATCTTGAAAGAAGCATAGAAAATGAAAAGTAAGAGACTCTATGCACATAGAAACAGAAACAGATGCTTTCAGAGCAAATTGGCTTCCACTCAATTTTCATATGTGCCATTTCAGGAGTTCACATTTACAGCTAGAGCCTCTTGACTTCTCCTTCCCAGACTCACTTCTCCTGCCTGGAAGGGTCCAAACGCTCAGCTCTGAATTGCACATTGCCTTCCATGGGGTGGGGAATTCTCCCAGCTCCATTTTTTCCCCATGTCTTTGTGAATTTCCTCTTTGTGGTCCTACTGCACTTGATCTCACAGTTAGTTTTGTGCTGTGGATTTTCTTGCTTTGTTTTTTTTTTGATGGAGATACTGTTGAACACCCATTTGTCCCTCACTAAACTAAAAATAGCCAATGTCAAACTAATCTGAGGACCTGAGAGGAAAAGCTCATTTTTGACATGCTGGCACACGAAAAATTAAAAGATAACTAAACTCATGGTCCTTACTCAAACCAACCCCTATTTAGGTCATGGTCCTCATCTGAAGCAATACATCTAGGAATGCTGTCTGCCAGCAGCTGAAAGCACTGATGTTCAATGGTTTTAATTTACTCACCTGTGACAGGTAGTTATCCATTAGCTGCTGTATGGGTGACTAAGGTGGGTGCTTAATTCTTATCCTGTTTGGATTCTGTTCCAGTTTCAAATCTCTGGGGTAATTTTGATGCTTGGTTTTGTTGCCCTGATGGCTGTTTACTTCATGAGAGCAGAAAGCACAGTTGATCATAAGGGAGAAGAAACAGGTGTCAGTGTTTACCAGGAGATAAAGGATGAAGAACTCTATGAAGACCTCTGGAGAACCACAGTAACTGAGGAGAACACAAATAGATCCAACGATTCCTGCAGGTAAGCTAGGCCTAATGGCTTGTGGAGAAGTAATCAGCAGGGTGAGAAATAGCTACAACAGCATTATTTGGATGCAGGATCACTATTAGTATTCTTCTGATGGAGGGGTGGTAGGAATAGGAACACAGCTCTATTATGGTCATGTACCTGAAGGTTCAACATATCCCTAACCATCCTGCCTTTGCAGCAGAACGAGAGGCAACAGGGAGAGCAGCAAGTACTGCACATCGTGGCAGGTGCATGTTTTCCTGCTTGGGTCACAGCTGCTAACCTCAAACTATACAATTGCTGTTGCAGCTTTGAACTTGTGGAAAGCGTTCCTTATGACTTAGCTTTTGAGATAAATAGCACTGCAGCCAAACCCTTGTACCGTGCCTGGATGAACCTCCTTGATATAGCCCAGGAAGAAATCCATGTGGCTTCTTACTACTGGTCCCTTACTGGGAAAGACATCAGCGTTAATGACTCATCTTCAAAGCAGGTAGGCTGAAATCAGTGATTGAGGTTGTACATCTCGTGTCTATGGCAGACTGACTGTATGGCTTGCCTTAAGTCACTTAAAATGGGCTCCTATTGTACAGTTGTTCTCTTAGACACTCTGGCTCCTCTGCAGAGAGCAGATACCACAGTCCTGTTTGCTGCTGTGGGCAGAGCTGCTGCCTTCCTCCTGAGGTGTTTCCTTATCATCCTCAGGACCCTGGCCCCTTCTTCCCAGCTGGCCTGGTGGTGTAGGTTGACTCACATCCTGCACTTGAGAAGTGGCAGATGAGGGACTGAGCCCTGCCTCCTTTCAAGGGACAGCCCAGTCCAGCACTGTCTCTGTTACCTATATAATAAAATGCAACAAATAACACACAACGCATTGTGCAGGGTGAAGAAATTCTGAAGAGATTTGAGGAATTACTTGCAGAGAATGTCTCTCTGTACATTGCAGCAAGTATGCCAACTTTGGCTATGAATTCAACTGACCTTGAGCTTTTAGAGAGAAAAGGTAATTATCTCAGCGGTGTCCTCTGAACTTCAGTACTGCTAAAATGCACCTAAGATAAACTGGCTGCTGAGGCCTATGCCAGCAACGTGCTTCCATGGCTCTGAACTTGAAGCCATGCTGTTCATGGAATGTGTGCTGCATATTCACTGCTTCTCAATTTCTGTCTGTGCTGTTGTGCCCTCAAAGTTTTTTTTGGGGTTTTTTTTTTCATGTTTTCTATGTATGTTTTTTCAAGTTACTTTATGCCCAGCAATCTATGCTTGTGAGTTTTGGTTGCAAATGGCTGCAAACGTTAGAGATCCAGATTTGTTGCCTAGAGAAGAGCAGCAGAGCCATGAAGGGTCTGGAGCACAAATCTTATGGGATGTGGCTGAGGGGTGATGGGGTGGTTCAGTCTGGAGAAGAGGAGCTCAGGGGAGACCTTATCGTTCTCTACAGTGGCCTGAAAAATTGTGTTGAGGTGAGGGTCAGCCTCTTCTCTCAGGTAATCCCAATAGGATAAGAGGTAGTGGTCTTAAGTTGCAGCAGGGAAGGTTCAGGTTGGAGATCAGGGAAAATTTCTTCTCGGAGAGTGGTGATGCGCCTGACACAGGCTGCCAGGGGGTGGTGCAGTGGCTTGAACACCCTGGAGGTGTTCAAGAAAAGGGCAGATGTGGCACTGACGTGGTCTAGAGTGATAACAGGTATGGGCTGATGGTTGGGCTAGATGATCTTATTGGTCTTTCCAACCTTAATGATTTTGTGATTCCATGGCTGCACATTCTGGCTGTCAGAGAGACAATGCTGTATGCCACCTCTATCTAAGCTTGCTTCTTTCTTCCCCATCTTTAGGAGCTCATATCAAAAAAATTGACTTTGGACGTTTGACAGGAGGAGTATTGCACAGCAAGTTCTGGATCATAGACATGAAACACACATATATTGGTAGTGCAAATATGGACTGGAGGTCTTTATCTCAGGTAAGCTCTGCTGTTGCATATTCAAACGCTTGGCGGGGAAAATTAACGTCCAAGAACACAACAGAAAATCCTAACAATGTCAAATGTTGACTGAGAGGGACAAACAGCAAAGAACCCACTGCGGGAGGAGGAGGCTCTTTCTGGGGCTGTGACACAGTGTGCTGTCTTTGCAGGTGAAAGAGTTTGGTGCTGTGATATACAACTGCAGCTGCTTAGCCAAAGACCTCTGGAAGACATTTAAAACTTACTGGGATCTTGGACATGATGGTGCTACCATCCCATCTCCTTGGCCTCAAAACTATTCTACCCACATTAACAACTCTCGGCCTCTGGAAGTAGAATTTAATGGAACCTTGACAAAAGTCTATTTTTCTGTAAGTATGTTTTAAAATAACAAGACAGACTATAAGCTATGTTCAAGGTTTGACCAGAAAAGTGTTTTTAGTGCTCCTTAGCTGCTTCTGCTCTAGATGGATAATAATTAAGGATAGGGTGCAGGTCTCCTGTGGGCTCTCACTGTGTATCAGTGAGTATCTGACCCACTGGGGCACAGAAAGCACAAGGAATACTCTGCCTTAAATGCTTTATGGTGTTGCAATGAAAACTGAACAGACTCAAATGTGAATCCATCACAGTTTAACAAAAGAATGAAGTCACTGACCTGCATGTTTTCTTCTGACAGGCTTCTCCTCCTGCATTTTGTCCAGAAGGTCGCACCCATGACCTCTTTGCTATTATCAGTGTTATCAGTGCAGCACATAAATTTGTCTACATTTCTGTTATGGATTATTTCCCTACCAGCCGTTTTGTTCACCCAGAAAGGTATGATTTTAATCCTGACCTGGTTGGCTGCCAAACTTGGGCTATTTAAAGAGAAAATGTATGATTGTCTCCCCAGCACCAACTTGCAATGAAAATAATCCAACTTTTTTTGAGTAGAAAGAACTGAGGCTTTGCTCCACATTCGTGACTGCTTTGTAGACTGTGTAACTTGTGATGTACAGGAAGAATATTTTACCATATTACCCCTGTGCTTTTCTAGCAATTTGAAGCAGCCTCCTCTGCCCTTCAAACAGCAGGAAAACTTCAAAATGCCAGAGGGACAGTCGGGTGTAGCTCTATTAAAAATACAGTACACCAGCTCTTTGAATAGAGGAAGGAATGGGAACAGCAGAAATATATATGTATCAGACTTCTCAGAGAAAATAGTGCTTTGCCCCCTTCTTCTGCTCCTGTCTCTTTCTTTCTGTTCTTCACTTCTGAGGACTCTTGACCTCTTGCTCTACTGCCTGCTCAATACACCTGAATCATGCTGTAGAGCCCAGTTCTTAACTGTTCTTGCTCACCTCTGCAACAGTAGTTTAGGTAGTCCCCGCCAAAAGTTCTGAGCTTTTATTTTCCTTTTCTACTACCTCGTCTTGAACACCTAAGTTTGCTGGGAATGCTGGATGTGTGGAGGCAAAGCTCTCACAGAGGAGGTGCAGTGGTCTAAATTGTTTGGTGGACCACTGAGCTGCCCAAGGTCCCAGCAGAATTGTGCATACTTCCTACATCAGCTCTGATCTAAGTAACAGAAAGCTGTTGTGTCATGGGCCAGCCACAAAGATCCCAAATCCTCTTTGATATGCTTGAATTAGAACACATATGTGCAACAAAGGGCTTTGAGTATTACCTGCTTACAACATCTGCGGGCTTTCCAATCATCTAAATATTCTGACTGAGAAAGTAGCTCAAGCAAACTAATTACATACTAGGTGGCTTGTCAAGAATAGAGCAAGACCTAGCTTACCAGTTTGCCATAATTTTAACATGCATCACGTCCTCTGGAATGACTGTGGTCTGTGCCATTCAGCTGTGAAGCAGAGTGTTAACATGAAGTGTGAAGGTTAACAGGTAGAGATAATTCTGCTGTCCTGGAAATAAAACCTCTAAGGCCAGTTTTCTCCTGGAGGATATTTTTGTAAATCCAACAGCTGAGAGGATTTTCAGTTTCTGTGTTGTTGAACCTGTGGGTTTCTCATTTCCTGCTTTTAACTAAGATTAGGTTCACAGAAACTCTTTTTTTCCCTGTAGGAATGGAAGTGCTAATACTACTCATTCTTCATCTGAAGCCTTAAACCCACCATTTTTGATATCTAGGACCTGATCTGATGTGAATAGGAGTTTGAAAGTCTGAGGGGAAGCAGTGCTGAGCCTCCAGCTATCTCCACAGCAACCAGCTGCAGTGGGGTGAATTGAGGCTGATTAGTTCAGCTTTGGTCTTTCCAGCAGCTGAGGCAGGGAATAAAACTGCTGTCCTAATGCCTGAATGTTAATCAACTAGGAACCAATATGCCAAAAAAGAGGAAGCTGAATTAAAGCTGAAGGGAGCAAGAAGAGATCTTTACAGAAATCCTCTTCTCTCTACCCACCTGCTTTTCTCTAGATACTGGCCAGCCATTGACAATGCTCTGAGACGTGTGGCTTTCAACTACAGAGTACAAATTCGGCTTCTGGTCAGCTGCTGGACCCACACCGACCCATCCATGCTCCACTACCTGAGGTCCCTGCGTGCTCTCAACAACCCTCACACCCACATGAGCGTCAGTGTGGTATGATAAACGACAGTGACCATCTGAACGAGGACTTGGTGGTCTTCTTGCAATCCTTGTCTGTATAGACTATCTCAGGTGGCTCCAGTATCAGTTTTTTGGTAGTTGAGAGCTCTTCTACCTGCCTCTATATATCGAGGCATTTTTTTCTACAATAAATAATTACACACAGGCTGTAGACACAAGCACTGGAATGGAAAGCATGGAGTGAGGAGAGGGTTCAGGTTGGATATTAGGAAACGTTTATTTTCCAAAAGATTGGTGAGGCATTGGCATTGGAGGTGGGGGAGTCACTGTCCCTGGAGGTGTTCAGGAAAAGGGTAAATGTGGCACCAAGGGACGTGGTCAGTGGGCAGGTGAGGGAGGACTGGGGTTGGACAAGATGATCTTAGTGGTCTTTTCCAACCATAATGATTCTATGATATGGAAGCTTCCAGCACAGCACACTTACCAGGACAGAAAGAAATAGCAGAAATGAGGTTTTTACCAAGGGAAAACAAAACAAAACAAAACCCCGAAATCTAGATTTTAGTAAGATTTCACACAAAAAGTTTGGCATTATTGGTATCTGCAGTACTCCCTGTGCATGTGATCAGCCCATTTTAGCACAAAATAAGAGCGGCAATCAGTGGTAAATGCAGATCTATTAAACAGCTGCCTAAAACTGCATTTAATTGTCTGCCCTGTAATGATAATAGCTGTGTCACTAATGGAACATTGTGAAGCAAACGTTATCCTTATCTGATCTCAATTGCTTATCAAATTTTATGTATAGTGGAGATAGCATTTGTTAGTTTTCTTGGATAAGAGTAAAATCTCTTTTATGGGACATTTAATACCAGTGTGAGGATTACTCTCTTATTTCTCTAGCATTCTATTCTATGAAAGCAGAGGGAATCTGCACTGCCCTATTTCTCGTTTGATATTTCTATGTATGTTTTGATTTCTCTCCATCCAGAAACTCTTCATTGTTCCGGTTTTGAATCACACAAATATTCCTCATGGGAGAGTGAATCACAACAAATTTATGGTCACAGATAAAGCAGCCTATATTGGTGCGTATCCTGTGATTACGACAGCTCAAAGCATCTTCAGATCTGCAGGGCTGAGATTGGGATGGGGTGGGCTTCAACGTTAAAAAGAAGGTTGTTTTGCCATAGAAAGTTGATAAACATAACAAAATATTATGTCAGAATGTCAGCTTTGGGTATAGGAGTAGAGGTGGAAAAGCGAGACAATATAATGTATGTTAAGTTCAGGAGGAGATTATCTCATAAGACTGTGAACCATTAAGAACAGAGTATGCTGAGTCTGAGCGTGTAGCTTGTAGCAAGCACAGTGGGAACTTCACAAACGGTGTGCTCAGAATGATGCAGTGATAGCTAATGCTCTGGTATAGAACATCACTGTGCTTTAATAAAAGGGAATTGCTGGGAGGGTTTAATTCCATGCACTATTTGCTGAACAGAATTCTAGGAATGGAAATGAGAAAACTCTAGTGTCAGCTGTTGCTCTATTCCTGAAAATCAGGATGGTGTTATTTTCGTGCTCTTTCATCCAAATGCCTCGAAAATGGAATGCAGAAGGGCTCTGTCATTTCAGTCAGTCCATGCTCCGAGCAGTGAGGCCAGCAGACAGCCTGACCTTCTGACAGGCTGAGGACTTGCAGCTCCAATCACCTTTAATGGCCTTGCTTCTTATTGAGTTGTTTCTTGAAGATAGATGTGCAGATAAGTTGTTTTCATGCCTAAACACCCTCTGCAATTGACAGATTTTTCTGGCAAAGGCGAACACCAGAAGAAATGCTAAGTGCTAAAATGTGTATTTTTTACACAATGTTTGATTATTTTTTTTCTGGATGGTGGCGGTTTTGGAGAGAACCCCACACAATGCTTACAGGTGGATCTTGGCTTTGCCTGGTCTAAAAGCAGGCACTGCATGCGGAGCTCAAAACAGCTGCTGAGGATGTATTGCTCAGGGATCCAAATCCTCTCTTGTTTTCCTTTAACATATAAAGATCCATTTTGAAGCTCATTTTCTGCTAGGCCTTTGTTTCTGATGGAATACGAAGTGCTTGAGGCTACTTTATTGGTCCCATGCAGCCCCACAGATTAAAAAATTAGGTAGATTGAGGATTTTTTGTTTTTAAATGCAGAGCCCCGTATCACACACCAGCTTTTTCCTTCCACATATACAAATAATGGTCCTACGTTTATAATGAGCAGATAACACAGGGTAAGGAATCAGAAGCCTTAGGGCAGCAGTCAACACCGACTTTCTGAAACATGAGACATGCAATAAGAAAGAGCTGACCTTAATTTTTCGCTGCTTGTTGGCCCTCATGAGATTTGCAGTTGTACAGCACCTCAGCAAAGTGAGGCAATGTGTACTTAACAAGTACGGAGATCAAACAAATCACTGTTGGAATGTTTTCTAATTAGCCCCTTTTGCATTACATAGGGACTTCCAATTGGTCAGAAGATTACTTCACAAACACAGCCGGCGTGGGACTGATTATCAAGCAGAGCTCAACCAACCTGCAGAGAAGGCAACAGCCTGTCCAGGAACAATTAAAAAGCATTTTTGAGCGAGACTGGAATTCCAAATATTCAGTGAATGTGGAGGATGTGCAAGGTCAGAAAGACTGCAACTGGAGAGACAGACTCTGAAGTGAACAGGAGAATACATTTTTTAGGAAGAAATACGTAGCTGGATGTTGTTCCCTGTGCAAAAAGAGCAGCTTTCTGCTTTATGGCATTTATCAGAGAAATTTCATCCTGGTGGTGTCCACACTGCCTGACAACGTGGGAACTTCTAGTAATTGAGTTTCCCTTCCTACTCCTCACCCAGCGTGTGATGTTTCCTTTGCTGTGTACCATTAGCCCATCTCAGAGTTAATGAAATGCATACGGTGTTGTAGCACAGTCTGTCTTATATTAAAGAGAACATAGAGGGTATGATCAGATCTGAATACACTGGAGAAGTACATCACTATTGCTGTACTGTGCTTACTCAACCATAATGTTCCATTAACAGTGTTTGCTTACATGTGTTAAACATTTTTCAAATAAAGTCCTGGTCACTGTAAGATTTGAGCAATGCAAGTAATCACAACAGCAAGGTCAGATTTTTTTAAAGCATTTAGGTACTCGTGGCACAAGCAATGTATTTATAAATGCTGAATTTAATCAGGTTGGATGGGGCTCTGAGCACCTGATGGAGCTGTAGGTGTCCCTGTTCACTGCAGGGGGGTGGGACGAGGTGGCCCTTAATTCAAATGATTCTGTGACTGCTCTTCACCAGTTGTACTTCACAGCTTTATTATCCTGCACCAACAAATACATCTGGCCACGAAGTGTAGGAATACGTGCATGCAGGAACAACATCAGCTCAGATCTGACCCACTACAAGGAGCATACATGAACAGTCAGTGATTTTGAAAATCTTTCTGAGACTTTATGTGTTTCAGCCTAACTATTTTCGATAGAGGAGTGCACTCCTCTAGAGGGCACTCGAACCCATGTTTTCACTGCTTTTGAGAGGGTAATTTGCATGAACAGGAAAACTTCTTTCTCCTTTCCTTAAGAGCTCAAACCTGACAGTGCTGGATAAGTTGTGCAGTGGAGCAGTTTCTGGGTAAGATAAGAGAATGGAATGTTGGGATAAGGTTCAACTTACAAAGGAAAATGGATGCTTACTAGAATGACCTTTATTTTCTTGACTGCCATCACCTGTATTGTTTTTTTTCTCCACAGATGAAGGAGAACTTTGCAATTAAGACAATTAACTGGGTCTCAGTGGAACTTGAGTTTGGTTTCTTGGTATCTTCTCTTTGCTTGATCGCTATTAAAAAGGTAGAACATGGTGAAAATTACAACCTGGCTTTGAATCTCTCAGTATTTTCATTTTTCCACTTGCAAAATAGTTTTTATCTTTATCCTCCCATTGCTTGTCTTTCTAGTGATTGTGATTTCTTTAAGGTAAGGTCTTTTCCAAATGTAATTAATTAGTATTTTTAATTACCATTTACTAGTTTCAGATAGATTTCTCTATTTTGGAGGTCAACTAAACTCTGGCTGCAGGCAGTTCAGATATCTTTTTAATACTGATCTACTTGGGTCTAGAGTTTCCCAGTCATCTCATTTCTGAGAGTGCTTGGCTCAGTGAAATGCCTGTAAATGCCTAGCAGGCTCCGCATGTTTGGATAGGACTACTAAGTCACCTGAGTTCATGCATTATCCCAAAGCATTAGCATTATGTTTTTTCAATCCCCCCATCCAAAATTTGCGCTTTGCAGTTGTTCCAGATAAAGCATACCTGAGTTGTTTTCATCCAGGTATTGGGAAAGCCTTTCCTGTGTCAATTATACTACATTAGTGCATATCTAATTTTTTAATAGTATTTCCACATTCCCTGGAATATAGCTCTTCTGCAAGAGGCACTGACTCCCATATATCTGTTTCATTTCATTCAGTATTAACTTTAGCATTTGGAATGAGAGGTGATGGCTTGAAGTTGCTCCAGGGGAAGTTCAGGTGGGATATTAGAAAACATTTCTTCTTAGGAAGAACGGTGAGGCATTGGCACAGGCTGCCCGGGGAGGCGGTGGAGTCGCCGTCTCTGGAGGTGTTTAAGAAAAGGGCAGATGTGGCACTGAGGGACGTGGGCAGTGGGCATGGTGGGGATTGGGCGGTGCTTGGACTGGGTGATTTCAGTGGTCTTCACCAACCTCAATGATTCTAGGATTCTTTGACATCAGAGGTTCTACTTCAAAGATCACCAGGAAATAGTCAACCAAGACGTATTATTATATAGGAAAAGTTCTGCACCAGAAGGTGGTGGGCATAAAAGAGGCTCTGCAGGGCAGTGGGCCTGGCCCCGAGCTGCTGGAGTTCAAAAAATGTCTGGACAATGTTCTTAGACAGGATCTGATTTTAGGGTGGGCCTGAGTGGAGCCAGGGGTTGAACTCAATGAATTTTATGGGTCCCTTCCAACTCAAGATATTCTATCACTCTTTGCATTCATGTCTCAGCAATGTGGGATATCGCAGGGCTGGGGAGGCAAAGTATCTTTCTTTTTAAGGTGTTTACACCTTCCTTTGCGTGTGCAGTTGTACGGCTGTTTGGCTGGAGGCTGGATGCAGATGTTTAGCTGAACAGCCCACTATTCCAGGTGTTAAAAATGAAGTAGCATTAACCAAGGAAACCTAACACAGTTCAAAAACAAACAAACAAACAAACAAAAACCAACCCGATGTTCTCAGACCGGGTAGGTGGAGCCAGAACCACAGGAGCCTGTTGACTGAAGTATGTGTGTTTTGAAGATTTGTCTCTGTGTTCCTTGCACTCTTTTGGGTTCTGTCTTTAGCTATTCCTGTGGCCAGAGCCTTGGGTTACGCCTCATTAACCTGGTTGCTTTTTTTCCTAACTTCTGCTTTCCCTAAAGCTTACAGGAGCCCATTTGGAGGAAGGTTTTACTGCTGCTTTTTTCTCTCCTCTTCCTTCCTCATCTAGTGCATTCATCTTTTAAAAACAGAGTCGTGAGTCTTGCTCTGTGGTTATCACTATCATCTCAGAGCTCAGTTTTAACTGACCATCTCCTTTCTGCAAAGATGAAGAACACCTCAGGTCCCACATGGTTACACACCTAAGTACGTTTCCTTTATAACTTAATTTCTAAACAATTTGCTTTGTCTCTTTTCCCTGTTGTAAATAGAATACAGAGGAAAAAAATACAGGATGAGAAAAGCACCATAAAGAAGCATGACTGCACACTCAGAACTCAGAAATGCAATGGGTGAAAAGTCTCAGATTAGTTTGTATCCATCACCATCATATTTAGAAACCATGCTGCCATTAGGCAGTCATTTCAGCAGAGGGTGGGAGATGATCAAATCTTATGCAAATTTAGGCTGGCATTTCCAGCTGTAGTTTTGAGAGTGAGCCAAGTGGCACTGGCAGTAATTCAGGCTACTCGTGTTATTTTTCATGTAGTGAATTTATTGTGAATTAAGAATGTAGTGTTTTAATGATACATATGAAGGCCGTCATATATGCACTCTGGTTTTGGCTGTGCACTTGAGAGAAGCATTAATATAAACAAAGAGGTAAATAACTATATACATCTCCTTTCCCAGAAAATATCTGAAGCAATTCCACCAAAGCATGGCAGATCATTCTGTGCATTTAACTATTCAGTAGATATACACATAAAAATTTATTTATCCACATTTTTTATAATAGTTTTCACCATTATTTGGATACCTTAAAAATGTGAAATATATATATTTTTTGTCTTGAATTTATTTATTTGTTAATCTTTTAAGGCTAAATATGACCCACCACGATAATAAAAAAACATGAGAAGAGAGGAAGGGGTAAAGCCTCTGTTTGTCTACACTAGTATTTTGTTTTCATTTTGCTTTTTAAAATGATTGTGGAGTATGTGTTTATTTTAGCTGAAATAAAGAAAGATTTAGTAAGAAAGCAAAAATAAGTCAGAGAGATCCAAAATCTAAACAGGTAAATATAATTCTCATAGTACTAGTTTATACTCTGCTCTGCAAATAATATATCATCTAATCCTAACTGGTGTGTTTTTGAGAAGCATATTTAACAAGACATTTTGCTGTCATTGAGTCTTTCAAAGGTTTACTTTCATGGTTCAGGTATCTTTTCAGACCTTATTAGAACTATGAACTCCCCTGTACCTGTTCTTGCCTTTGGAGCAGATTTGGAAAGATCACTATTTTTATTACTACACAGTATAGCACATTCAAGTACAGGAAGGTTTAGATGTGGTAAATTCTCTTCAACAAACTGTTTCTGTAAATATCACCTGTAGGTTTTGTTTAATATTTGGTTACTGGCAAATTAGGATTGGTTTTTTTTCCTTTTCTTTTCTCCTGTATAGATTATTCTCTTTTCTCTGGGTGGTTGGCAGAAGGCAATCTTCATTTGGTTGCATCTCCAGGGATATTAGGTTGACCAGCTTTTTCTTGCTCCAACAAGATTAGTTCAGTCCTTGCTGAAGATGTAACGATAGTTTGAGAAACTGGAATATTAGATGAAGTCCCATCGATTTCTTGTTTTTCACTCTCTGCTATTTCTTTAGGTGATAAGCTTTCCTGTGCATCAAAAAATACATCAGGTTTATCTGAAGGGCTATCTTCATCTGATATTCCTCTCTCTTTATCACCTGTCTCTTCTTTGTCGACAATCTTAGCTTTTTTGGAAGGAGATGTGAAACCTAGTTTGGGAAATCTAAACCATCCAGTTTTTTCAGTTTGCTTAGAAGAATCACTAACTGATGTGTCAGCAGGTTTCATATCTTCTGGCCTTGTTTCTTCTGATTTTTTTACTTCTGTTTTTGAATCTGAGCTTGTTTCATCACCAGAAGATGAAAAGCCAATACTTGGAAGCCAAAATTTGAATCTTCCAGGAGACCTTTTGCTGTCAGCCTTTTCTTTTTCATCAGTTACATCCTTTTCTTCATCTTCTTGTGCTTTGGCTATATCCTCATCTTTAGAGAGAGGAGCTGCAGCTGTTTTCTCTGGTGCCTTATCAGGATGACTCTCTTCAGGTTTACTGGAAGGCTTTACTTCAGCAGCAAATGTTTTTAATGTTGGTAAACCTGTCATTCCGCTAGATTCTTCAGTCTCACTGTGTGGTCTGTCAGATAGTTTAAGTTCAGCAATGACAGTCCTCTGTGCACTTACTACAAAACTTTCATCAGAATGGTCAGATGTGTTCACTGATGATGCATTTTCCATTGAAGGGCTTTGCTGGACTAGCACTTCTAAGTTGCTATGTGATTCAGGCAACTTCGCCTTGAGCAATGAAAATCCCAAGGTAGCAGTTTTAACCTCTGATGAGAGAATCTCTGATTCCTTCAGTATCTGGGTAGAGTAAATTTCACACCTTTCAATAGAAACATGTTCAGGTTCTACTTTCTCTCTCACTTCTTGGCCTTCTACGTATGACCAATGAATGTCTTGCCCTGCATTTGAAAGGCAGGAATCTATGGTAGCAGTCATCTGTGCTGTTTTAATGTCAGGTTCAATCAGTGTTAGAATTTTGCTTTTTGCTTTTTGAATATCACCTTCCAGAGTCTCTGATATTTCTTCAGGGATAGTAGAGCTTGCTTGCAAGTGCACCACTTCGATGTCAGCACTAGTTCCTTTTGGATCTGTTACCACTTTTGACAATGAAACATCAGCTTCACTTGGGAGAACTCTGAAAGTGAATCTTGGTATTTTTAGTTTGGGAATTTTTATATTTACTTCTGGATCACCTTGTGATTTGTCCACTGTAATTCTAGCAGATGATTCTTTGTGATCTGTAGTTGGACTTGTTGGGCCAATGGATCCTTCTGATTTTTGTAACTGCGTTTCCACTCTGCCTGTTTCAGTTTTAGACACTGAAACAGCTCCTGACTTTGGCAAACTGATATCATCTTCAAAACCCTTCACTTCTGAATGTAATATTCCAAACCTTGGAATCTTAAACTTGTATGTTTTAATTTTACTTGTTTCTACTCTGTCTTCCACTTGCGCTTCCACATTTGCAGACATGTCCTTTTCAACACATTTCACTTGACATTCCATTTCAGGATCTACCCTCTCAATTTCAACATCCGTTTTCACTTCTGGAACATCTACCTTTACATCTTTCATCTTAGCTGCAACGTAAACAGCATCTTCTGATCCCTTTGCAGTAGCCCACTCACCTGTAGACCATTTTAATTCACTGTCTTTTCCTATAATTTTCATCTCACTTGTCCTTATCTTTACTGTTTTAATCACTGCCCCTTGATTTTGAAGGTCTAATTCTCCCTTTGCAAGACTTGCATCTGTTTCTTCCTGTGTTCTGTCCAGAGTAACTTCACCTGATAATGTTTTAAATTCTGCACTTGAAGTCTTTACTTCAGTGGAACTTTCTACTTTTGGAGTATCTCTGTCCTGTGATTTGACTTTCTGGTCTTGAAGAGTCAGGGTACCCGTAGGGAACTTACTTTGTGAACTGTTATCTTTGTCAATTATTGAAGCACTTATTTCCATTTTAGATAATTCCACGGAAGACACTGTGAATTCCGAACTGTGCATTTTTTGTCCGTCAGCACCACGCTTAACTATGTCTGCATAAGTTTCATGTTTTTGAATATTTACTCTACTGTCTTTGCTTTTTGCAGATAATGAAATATCTCCTTCTACCTTTGGCAAGCTAGTAACAGAACTCTCCGCAGAATCTCCTAATTTTGGAGTTTCTTCTTTTCCAATAGTAACTTCAGCTTCAGTTTGTACTTTGGCAGAAGGAATGCCTGCCTGAGGTTTTTCTAGACTTCTTTCAACATCTGTATCACCCTTCTTTTCCTTTAAAGACGTGCGGCCAAATGCAGGTATTCTGAATTTTGGCATTTTAAACCATCCCTGATGTTCTTCAGTCTGAGCTTCTTCAGCTTTCACTTCTTCTTCTGTTTTGATTTCTTTATCCTTTAGGCTGTCAGTATCTCCCCCTATCACTGCTTTAGACTCTGACTGGGGGCTTACATCTACCTTTGGAGCTTCAATGACAGCCGTCAGAACTTGGGGTGTTTTTGCCTTTGAAGCAGAAACCTCTAGCCCAGGATCTGACATATCAGATGTAAATGCTGATGCTGGCACTCTCCCAGCAATGTCAGCAACTTCTGCTGTCATTTTTAGCTGAGGTAGCTCAGCTTCTAATTTTGGAGAGCTGATCTCTGGATCTGGGCCTTTCCCTTTTGTCAGGGAGATTCCAAACTTTGGCTTCTGGAATTTGGGCATTTTAATCTGTACATCGTGACCTTCCAATTTCATCTTTCTTCCATCCGTAACTAATGATCCTTCTGTTGCTATTTTGGTGCTTCTCGGTTCAGTTGAAGCTTCTCCTTCAGGGAACTCAGTGCCTGTTTTTTTAATAGAATCTTTATCAGAACTCGATTTTAGGACAACCTGTTGAAAACTCTCCTCTGAGACAGTCAGAGCAGTATCAATCTTGGATGAGCTGACTCCCAAATCAGCTTGGATGGCTTCTGTTTTGGAAAGCTCCAAAGTGGGGATCTTAACTGCAGCTGTTTTTATGCTTATTTGTGCCCCTTCTTCTGTCTGTGTGGAATGACTTCTTTCTATATCAGGTATCTGTATTGAATCAACTCCATCTCTTTCTGTTTTAGTTACAGTATTTCCAGCTTCAATTTTTAATGAATGTCCCTGAGATTTGGGAATCTTGATCTTGGAAAGTGAAATTTTAGGCATTACAAACTGAGGCTTTTTAATTGGACTTTTTTGTTGATCTTTTCCAGCAAGTATTTCCACATCAAGGGCAGGCCTGAGTCCTTGATCATCAGCTACAGTTCCTTCCACTTCTGTGTCTGTTCCACCTGACGTTACAGCAACTTGACTGTCTTCTAAATTTGCTTCAGAATCTGCCTTAACAGTTGCTTCCTTCTTTGGTGACCAACTGAAGGATGGAAGTTTGAATTTTGGCATTTTGAAATGTCCTTCTTTCTCTTCTCCGTCTTCATTCCTGTGCTTTGTTTCCTCTTTAATTTTTAGTGTCATATCTGAATCTTGCATATCACTGTCTGTTTTTGAGATAGAAATCTCACCTGTTGGGAAGTGAGTATCAGCTTCTGATGCCTTCTTGTCAGCTTTGGTTATTCTCAATTTAGAGCTGGAAGATTCTTTTCCTTCAGTACATTCCACCTCCAAATTTGGTGCTTCCACAGCAATATCAGCTATTTCTATCGTAGCTTTTAGCTGGGGAACCTTGGCTTCTGATTTGGTTTGGCCGACCTCCTTTTCTGATCCTTTCCCTTTAGAATTTGTCATTCCAAACTTTGGCACTTGGAATTTTGACGTTTTTGTTTTCCCTTCAGGACCTTCAACTTTTATTTCTACACCACTCATGGCAATTTCACTAGATATTCTTCCAACACTTGCCTCAGGACTCTTCACCTCAAGTGAGGCTTCAGTTGTCATCTTAGTACCTGAGGAAGGAGTATCAGCAGCAGCTGATTTCTGGTTCAGGTCATCTTGTTCACAAGCAGTAAGGATGACCTCACCTGCAGGTATGCTAATGTCCATTTGTATTTTGGGTCCTTCAACTTCAGGTTTGGAAAATTCAGAAGTTGAAACTCTAACTTTTGGCATCTTTACACCCATTTCTGCCCTTTCTTCACTACTCCCTTTGTCAGATTTCTGTACTGAAGCATCTCCACATTTTTCTTGTTTGAGATCACAAACATCAGTTTCTAGTATGGGCAGAGAGCCCTGGACTTTTTGACCCTTCACTTTAGTAAGGGAGATCTTTGGCATGATAAATTGAGACTTCTTGGTTTTGCCTGTTTCACCATCTTTTTCTGTTGCTGTATTTAATTCCACATGAAGGTCTTGATTGTCGGGGGTAATTGGTGCTAATTTAGATTCTGTGTCTTCAGATAAAATAGTGCATTCTTCCAGGTGTCCTTCAGCTTCAGAAGGAGCAATAGCTTCTTTCTTTGGGGACCAATTAAATGACAGTAGTCTGAATTTTGACATTTTAGATTTGCTTTCTTTATCCTCAGTGTCCTTCTCACCAGAAATTAACTCCTGCTCTTTCCTGCACTCTGGACCATGAATATCCATTTCTAGCTTTGGCATGGTAACCTCTGGGGATGGAAGACTAACATCCAACTCTGAAGCACCCGTAACAAATTCAGGTGATGGCTTTGGCATTTTTAGGTCAAACTCAGAATCAGGAATCTGAGCTGGATTTTCAATATCAAACATTTCAGATGTCATCTGTTCCTTGGAAAATTGAGATTCGGATTTGGAACCAACATCAGTTGCTGGTGGTTTTCCTTTTGACCAAGAAAATCCAAACTTTGGTTTTCGGAACTTAGGTATTTTAACCGTATATTCTGAATCACCAACACACCGCTCAGCAGGTGGTGATTTTACTTTTTCTGGCTTCAAACTACCTTGCTCACAAGAACCCTCTAGTTTCATAATCTCAGATTCTGTAAATGAAACGTTCACATCAGCAGAAGATGAAATTTTTGATTCAGATTCTGCTACATTCACCTGATATTTGGTAAGAGTTATATCCCCTTTTGATAATGGGGAATCTTGATCAAATTTAGAAGAACTAATATCAACTTTGGAGAAACCCAAACTAGGAATTCTAAATTTACTGCTTTTAGAAGAGCTGTCTCCCTTAAAGTCACGAACAAGTTTACTTCCGACACTGCCAGAAATAACAGCAGGAGACTCTTCTGTTACTGAATAACAAATAGATTCTGACTCGGAACATTCACTACTAGACTTACTTTGAAGCTCATGCCTTGAACTTTTAGAAAGTGAAACTCTAGGCATACTGAATAAAGAACCTTTAGATTTGCCAGTAGAATCCTCCTTCACAGAGGATGAACTAGAGGTAACAGCAATGACAGGTGATGGTATCTCAGCAGCAGGAAGGGACAAGTCACGTGGAGGCTCCTTGAGGCTCACGTCCACGTCGGCAGCTACGGTGCCCTTGGCCTCTCTGCTGCTGGACCAGCCAAAGGAAGGCATGCCGAACTTGGGCATTTTGAACTTGCCGTCTTTTGCCTTGGTGGCCTCCTTCTCCGGGGCTTTTACCTCCCCCTCGAGGCTGAGAGCCGCCTCGGGCGCCTGCAGGTCGGCACCGGCCTTTGGAAGGGTGATGTCGACGGAGGGCAGGCTGATGTCCACCTTGGGAGCTTTGATGTCAGCTTTGGGCATTTTGAGGGAGGGCTTCTCCAGTTTCCAGCCAGCCCCTTCGGTTTTAGCACCGGCTTTGAGGTCCAGTGAGGGGCCTTCCCCTGAGACCGTCACAGCGCCGGAGGGCAGCTCGACCTCTGCGGCGGGCAGGCTGACCTCGCCTTCGGGCCCTTCCGCCTTGGGTACCGACACTCCGAATTTGGGCTTGTCGAACTTGGGCATCTTAAACTTGCCTTTGAGGCCCGCGGCTTCCAGCTCGGCTCCATCGAGCGAGCCTTCGGCAGAGGGCACTGTCAGGTCTACCTTGGGTGCCTGGAGGTCGAGGGAGCCCTCCACGGAGGGCAGCTTGATGTCGGGGCCCGAGATGCTGACGTCGACGGCGCCGGCCTTGACCTCTGCCTCGGGGAGGCTGGCGTCCGCTTTGGGCACGCTGACGTCCACCTCGACTTTGGGAGCCTTGACGGTCGGCTTGGAGAAGGCCACGCTGGGCACCTTGACTTTTGGCATGTGTAGTTTCATGCCGCCGCCCTCGGCTTTGCCGGCAGCCACGTCCAGGCTGCCTTCGGCATCGGGGCCCTGCAGGGCGAGCTCTCCCTCCGGGATTTCGCCCTGGGCTTTGGGCAGCGAGATCTCGGCCTTGGGCAGGCTGACCTGCACGTGGGGAGCTTTGACTTTGGGCAGCTTGACGCTGGGCATCTTGACGTCGGGCATTTTGAACCGGCCTTTCTCCGCGTCTGCGGCCGCCTCGATGGTCACCTCAGCGCCGGGCGCTTGGATCTCGGCCCCGGGCAGGGTCACGTCAACTTCGGCGGTTCCCGAGGGAGCCGTCACCTGGGGCTCCTTGAGGCTCACGTCCACATCGGCAGCTACGGTGCCCTTGGCCTCTCTGCTGCTGGACCAGCCAAAGGAAGGCATGCCGAACTTGGGCATTTTGAACTTGCCGTCTTTTGCCTTGGTGGCCTCCTTCTCCGGGGCTTTTACCTCCCCCTCGAGGCTGAGAGCCGCCTCGGGCGCCTGCAGGTCGGCACCGGCCTTTGGAAGGGTGATGTCGACGGAGGGCAGGCTGATGTCCACCTTGGGAGCTTTGATGTCAGCTTTGGGCATTTTGAGGGAGGGCTTCTCCAGTTTCCAGCCAGCCCCTTCGGTTTTAGCACCGGCTTTGAGGTCCAGTGAGGGGCCTTCCCCTGAGACCGTCACAGCGCCGGAGGGCAGCTCGACCTCTGCGGCGGGCAGGCTGACCTCGCCTTCGGGCCCTTCCGCCTTGGGTACCGACACTCCGAATTTGGGCTTGTCGAACTTGGGCATCTTAAACTTGCCTTTGAGGCCCGCGGCTTCCAGCTCGGCTCCATCGAGCGAGCCTTCGGCAGAGGGCACTGTCAGGTCTACCTTGGGTGCCTGGAGGTCGAGGGAGCCCTCCACGGAGGGCAGCTTGATGTCGGGGCCCGAGATGCTGACGTCGACGGCGCCGGCCTTGACCTCTGCCTCGGGGAGGCTGGCGTCCGCTTTGGGCACGCTGACGTCCACCTCGACTTTGGGAGCCTTGACGGTCGGCTTGGAGAAGGCCACGCTGGGCACCTTGACTTTTGGCATGTGTAGTTTCATGCCGCTGCCCTCGGCTTTGCCGGCAGCCACGTCCAGGCTGCCTTCGGCATCGGGGCCCTGCAGGGCGAGCTCTCCCTCCGGGATTTCGCCCTGGGCTTTGGGCAGCGAGATCTCGGCCTTGGGCAGGCTGACCTGCACGTGGGGAGCTTTGACTTTGGGCAGCTTGACGCTGGGCATCTTGACGTCGGGCATTTTGAACCGGCCTTTCTCCGCGTCTGCGGCCGCCTCGATGGTCACCTCAGTGCCGGGCGCTTGGATCTCGGCCCCGGGCAGGGTCACGTCAACTTCGGTGGTTCCCGAGGGAGCCGTCACCTGGGGCTCCTTGAGGCTCACGTCCACATCGGCAGCTACGGTGCCCTTGGCCTCTCTGCTGCTGGACCAGCCAAAGGAAGGCATGCCGAACTTGGGCATTTTGAACTTGCCGTCTTTTGCCTTGGTGGCCTCCTTCTCCGGGGCTTTTACCTCCCCCTCGAGGCTGAGAGCCGCCTCGGGCGCCTGCAGGTCGGCACCGGCCTTTGGAAGGGTGATGTCGACGGAGGGCAGGCTGATGTCCACCTTGGGAGCTTTGATGTCAGCTTTGGGCATTTTGAGGGAGGGCTTCTCCAGTTTCCAGCCAGCCCCTTCGGTTTTAGCACCGGCTTTGAGGTCCAGTGAGGGGCCTTCCCCTGAGACCGTCACAGCGCCGGAGGGCAGCTCGACCTCTGCGGCGGGCAGGCTGACCTCGCCTTCGGGCCCTTCCGCCTTGGGTACCGACACTCCGAATTTGGGCTTGTCGAACTTGGGCATCTTAAACTTGCCTTTGAGGCCCGCGGCTTCCAGCTCGGCTCCATCGAGCGAGCCTTCGGCAGAGGGCACTGTCAGGTCTACCTTGGGTGCCTGGAGGTCGAGGGAGCCCTCCACGGAGGGCAGCTTGATGTCGGGGCCCGAGATGCTGACGTCGACGGCGCCGGCCTTGACCTCTGCCTCGGGGAGGCTGGCATCCGCTTTGGGCATGCTGACGTCCACCTCGACTTTGGGAGCCTTGACGGTCGGCTTGGAGAAGGCCACGCTGGGCACCTTGACTTTTGGCATGTGTAGTTTCATGCCGCCGCCCTCGGCTTTGCCGGCAGCCACGTCCAGGCTGCCTTCGGCATCGGGGCCCTGCAGGGCGAGCTCTCCCTCCGGGATTTCGCCCTGGGCTTTGGGCAGCGAGATCTCGGCCTTGGGCAGGCTGACCTGCACGTGGGGAGCTTTGACTTTGGGCAGCTTGACGCTGGGCATCTTGACGTCGGGCATTTTGAACCGGCCTTTCTCCGCATCTGCGGCCGCCTCGATGGTCACCTCAGCGCCGGGCGCTTGGATCTCGGCCCCGGGCAGGGTCACGTCAACTTCGGCGGTTCCCGAGGGAGCCGTCACCTGGGGCTCCTTGAGGCTCACGTCCACATCGGCAGCTACGGTGCCCTTGGCCTCTCTGCTGCTGGACCAGCCAAAGGAAGGCATGCCGAACTTGGGCATTTTGAACTTGCCGTCTTTTGCCTTGGTGGCCTCCTTCTCCGGGGCTTTTACCTCCCCCTCGAGGCTGAGAGCCGCCTCGGGCGCCTGCAGGTCGGCACCGGCCTTTGGAAGGGTGATGTCGACGGAGGGCAGGCTGATGTCCACCTTGGGAGCTTTGATGTCAGCTTTGGGCATTTTGAGGGAGGGCTTCTCCAGTTTCCAGCCAGCCCCTTCGGTTTTAGCACCGGCTTTGAGGTCCAGTGAGGGGCCTTCCCCTGAGACCGTCACAGCGCCGGAGGGCAGCTCGACCTCTGCGGCGGGCAGGCTGACCTCGCCTTCGGGCCCTTCCGCCTTGGGTACCGACACTCCGAATTTGGGCTTGTCGAACTTGGGCATCTTAAACTTGCCTTTGAGGCCCGCGGCTTCCAGCTCGGCTCCATCGAGCGAGCCTTCGGCAGAGGGCACTGTCAGGTCTACCTTGGGTGCCTGGAGGTCGAGGGAGCCCTCCACGGAGGGCAGCTTGATGTCGGGGCCCGAGATGCTGACGTCGACGGCGCCGGCCTTGACCTCTGCCTCGGGGAGGCTGGCGTCCGCTTTGGGCACGCTGACGTCCACCTCGACTTTGGGAGCCTTGACGGTCGGCTTGGAGAAGGCCACGCTGGGCACCTTGACTTTTGGCATGTGTAGTTTCATGCCGCCGCCCTCGGCTTTGCCGGCAGCCACGTCCAGGCTGCCTTCGGCATCGGGGCCCTGCAGGGCGAGCTCTCCCTCCGGGATTTCGCCCTGGGCTTTGGGCAGCGAGATCTCGGCCTTGGGCAGGCTGACCTGCACGTGGGGAGCTTTGACTTTGGGCAGCTTGACGCTGGGCATCTTGACGTCGGGCATTTTGAACCGGCCTTTCTCCGCGTCTGCGGCCGCCTCGATGGTCACCTCAGCGCCGGGCGCTTGGATCTCGGCCCCGGGCAGGGTCACGTCAACTTCGGCGGTTCCCGAGGGAGCCGTCACCTGGGGCTCCTTGAGGCTCACGTCCACATCGGCAGCTACGGTGCCCTTGGCCTCTCTGCTGCTGGACCAGCCAAAGGAAGGCATGCCGAACTTGGGCATTTTGAACTTGCCGTCTTTTGCCTTGGTGGCCTCCTTCTCCGGGGCTTTTACCTCCCCCTCGAGGCTGAGAGCCGCCTCGGGCGCCTGCAGGTCGGCACCGGCCTTTGGAAGGGTGATGTCGACGGAGGGCAGGCTGATGTCCACCTTGGGAGCTTTGATGTCAGCTTTGGGCATTTTGAGGGAGGGCTTCTCCAGTTTCCAGCCAGCCCCTTCGGTTTTAGCACCGGCTTTGAGGTCCAGTGAGGGGCCTTCCCCTGAGACCGTCACAGCGCCGGAGGGCAGCTCGACCTCTGCGGCGGGCAGGCTGACCTCGCCTTCGGGCCCTTCCGCCTTGGGTACCGACACTCCGAATTTGGGCTTGTCGAACTTGGGCATCTTAAACTTGCCTTTGAGGCCCGCGGCTTCCAGCTCGGCTCCATCGAGCGAGCCTTCGGCAGAGGGCACTGTCAGGTCTACCTTGGGTGCCTGGAGGTCGAGGGAGCCCTCCACGGAGGGCAGCTTGATGTCGGGGCCCGAGATGCTGACGTCGACGGCGCCGGCCTTGACCTCTGCCTCGGGGAGGCTGGCGTCCGCTTTGGGCACGTTGACGTCCACCTCGACTTTGGGAGCCTTGACGGTCGGCTTGGAGAAGGCCACGCTGGGCACCTTGACTTTTGGCATGTGTAGTTTCATGCCGCCGCCCTCGGCTTTGCCGGCAGCCACGTCCAGGCTGCCTTCGGCATCGGGGCCCTGCAGGGCGAGCTCTCCCTCCGGGATTTCGCCCTGGGCTTTGGGCAGCGAGATCTCGGCCTTGGGCAGGCTGACCTGCACGTGGGGAGCTTTGACTTTGGGCAGCTTGACGCTGGGCATCTTGACGTCGGGCATTTTGAACCGGCCTTTCTCCGCGTCTGCGGCCGCCTCGATGGTCACCTCAGCGCCGGGCGCTTGGATCTCGGCCCCGGGCAGGGTCACGTCAACTTCGGCGGTTCCCGAGGGAGCCGTCACCTGGGGCTCCTTGAGGCTCACGTCCACATCGGCAGCTACGGTGCCCTTGGCCTCTCTGCTGCTGGACCAGCCAAAGGAAGGCATGCCGAACTTGGGCATTTTGAACTTGCCGTCTTTTGCCTTGGTGGCCTCCTTCTCCGGGGCTTTTACCTCCCCCTCGAGGCTGAGAGCCGCCTCGGGCGCCTGCAGGTCGGCACCGGCCTTTGGAAGGGTGATGTCGACGGAGGGCAGGCTGATGTCCACCTTGGGAGCTTTGATGTCAGCTTTGGGCATTTTGAGGGAGGGCTTCTCCAGTTTCCAGCCAGCCCCTTCGGTTTTAGCACCGGCTTTGAGGTCCAGTGAGGGGCCTTCCCCTGAGACCGTCACAGCGCCGGAGGGCAGCTCGACCTCTGCGGCGGGCAGGCTGACCTCGCCTTCGGGCCCTTCCGCCTTGGGTACCGACACTCCGAATTTGGGCTTGTCGAACTTGGGCATCTTAAACTTGCCTTTGAGGCCCGCGGCTTCCAGCTCGGCTCCATCGAGCGAGCCTTCGGCAGAGGGCACTGTCAGGTCTACCTTGGGTGCCTGGAGGTCGAGGGAGCCCTCCACGGAGGGCAGCTTGATGTCGGGGCCCGAGATGCTGACGTCGACGGCGCCGGCCTTGACCTCTGCCTCGGGGAGGCTGGCATCCGCTTTGGGCATGCTGACGTCCACCTCGACTTTGGGAGCCTTGACGGTCGGCTTGGAGAAGGCCACGCTGGGCACCTTGACTTTTGGCATGTGTAGTTTCATGCCGCCGCCCTCGGCTTTGCCGGCAGCCACGTCCAGGCTGCCTTCGGCATCGGGGCCCTGCAGGGCGAGCTCTCCCTCCGGGATTTCGCCCTGGGCTTTGGGCAGCGAGATCTCGGCCTTGGGCAGGCTGACCTGCACGTGGGGAGCTTTGACTTTGGGCAGCTTGACGCTGGGCATCTTGACGTCGGGCATTTTGAACCGGCCTTTCTCCGCATCTGCGGCCGCCTCGATGGTCACCTCAGCGCCGGGCGCTTGGATCTCGGCCCCGGGCAGGGTCACGTCAACTTCGGCGGTTCCCGAGGGAGCCGTCACCTGGGGCTCCTTGAGGCTCACGTCCACATCGGCAGCTACGGTGCCCTTGGCCTCTCTGCTGCTGGACCAGCCAAAGGAAGGCATGCCGAACTTGGGCATTTTGAACTTGCCGTCTTTTGCCTTGGTGGCCTCCTTCTCCGGGGCTTTTACCTCCCCCTCGAGGCTGAGAGCCGCCTCGGGCGCCTGCAGGTCGGCACCGGCCTTTGGAAGGGTGATGTCGACGGAGGGCAGGCTGATGTCCACCTTGGGAGCTTTGATGTCAGCTTTGGGCATTTTGAGGGAGGGCTTCTCCAGTTTCCAGCCAACCCCTTCGGTTTTAGCACCGGCTTTGAGGTCCAGTGAGGGGCCTTCCCCTGAGACCGTCACAGCGCCGGAGGGCAGCTCGACCTCTGCGGCGGGCAGGCTGACCTCGCCTTCGGGCCCTTCCGCCTTGGGTACCGACACTCCGAATTTGGGCTTGTCGAACTTGGGCATCTTAAACTTGCCTTTGAGGCCCGCGGCTTCCAGCTCGGCTCCATCGAGCGAGCCTTCGGCAGAGGGCACTGTCAGGTCTACCTTGGGTGCCTGGAGGTCGAGGGAGCCCTCCACGGAGGGCAGCTTGATGTCGGGGCCCGAGATGCTGACGTCGACGGCGCCGGCCTTGACCTCTGCCTCGGGGAGGCTGGCGTCCGCTTTGGGCACGTTGACGTCCACCTCGACTTTGGGAGCCTTGACGGTCGGCTTGGAGAAGGCCACGCTGGGCACCTTGACTTTTGGCATGTGTAGTTTCATGCCGCCGCCCTCGGCTTTGCCGGCAGCCACGTCCAGGCTGCCTTCGGCATCGGGGCCCTGCAGGGCGAGCTCTCCCTCCGGGATTTCGCCCTGGGCTTTGGGCAGCGAGATCTCGGCCTTGGGCAGGCTGACCTGCACGTGGGAAGCTTTGACTTTGGGCAGCTTGACGCTGGGCATCTTGACGTCGGGCATTTTGAACCGGCCTTTCTCCGCGTCTGCGGCCGCCTCGATGGTCACCTCAGCGCCGGGCGCTTGGATCTCGGCCCCGGGCAGGGTCACGTCAACTTCGGCGGTTCCCGAGGGAGTCGTCACCTGGGGCTCCTTGAGGCTCACGTCCACATCGGCAGCTACGGTGCCCTTGGCCTCTCTGCTGCTGGACCAGCCAAAGGAAGGCATGCCGAACTTGGGCATTTTGAACTTGCCGTCTTTTGCCTTGGTGGCCTCCTTCTCCGGGGCTTTTACCTCCCCCTCGAGGCTGAGAGCCGCCTCGGGCGCCTGCAGGTCGGCACCGGCCTTTGGAAGGGTGATGTCGACGGAGGGCAGGCTGATGTCCACCTTGGGAGCTTTGATGTCAGCTTTGGGCATTTTGAGGGAGGGCTTCTCCAGTTTCCAGCCAGCCCCTTCGGTTTTAGCACCGGCTTTGAGGTCCAGTGAGGGGCCTTCCCCTGAGACCGTCACAGCGCCGGAGGGCAGCTCGACCTCTGCGGCGGGCAGGCTGACCTCGCCTTCGGGCCCTTCCGCCTTGGGTACCGACACTCCGAATTTGGGCTTGTCGAACTTGGGCATCTTAAACTTGCCTTTGAGGCCCGCGGCTTCCAGCTCGGCTCCATCGAGCGAGCCTTCGGCAGAGGGCACTGTCAGGTCTACCTTGGGTGCCTGGAGGTCGAGGGAGCCCTCCACGGAGGGCAGCTTGATGTCGGGGCCCGAGATGCTGACGTCGACGGCGCCGGCCTTGACCTCTGCCTCGGGGAGGCTGGCGTCCGCTTTGGGCACGCTGACGTCCACCTCGACTTTGGGAGCCTTGACGGTCGGCTTGGAGAAGGCCACGCTGGGCACCTTGACTTTTGGCATGTGTAGTTTCATGCCGCCGCCCTCGGCTTTGCCGGCAGCCACGTCCAGGCTGCCTTCGGCATCGGGGCCCTGCAGGGCGAGCTCTCCCTCCGGGATTTCGCCCTGGGCTTTGGGCAGCGAGATCTCGGCCTTGGGCAGGCTGACCTGCACGTGGGGAGCTTTGACTTTGGGCAGCTTGACGCTGGGCATCTTGACGTCGGGCATTTTGAACCGGCCTTTCTCCGCGTCTGCGGCCGCCTCGATGGTCACCTCAGCGCCGGGCGCTTGGATCTCGGCCCCGGGCAGGGTCACGTCAACTTCGGCGGTTCCCGAGGGAGCCGTCACCTGGGGCTCCTTGAGGCTCACGTCCACATCGGCAGCTACGGTGCCCTTGGCCTCTCTGCTGCTGGACCAGCCAAAGGAAGGCATGCCGAACTTGGGCATTTTGAACTTGCCGTCTTTTGCCTTGGTGGCCTCCTTCTCCGGGGCTTTTACCTCCCCCTCGAGGCTGAGAGCCGCCTCGGGCGCCTGCAGGTCGGCACCGGCCTTTGGAAGGGTGATGTCGACGGAGGGCAGGCTGATGTCCACCTTGGGAGCTTTGATGTCAGCTTTGGGCATTTTGAGGGAGGGCTTCTCCAGTTTCCAGCCAGCCCCTTCGGTTTTAGCACCGGCTTTGAGGTCCAGTGAGGGGCCTTCCCCTGAGACCGTCACAGCGCCGGAGGGCAGCTCGACCTCTGCGGCGGGCAGGCTGACCTCGCCTTCGGGCCCTTCCGCCTTGGGTACCGACACTCCGAATTTGGGCTTGTCGAACTTGGGCATCTTAAACTTGCCTTTGAGGCCCGCGGCTTCCAGCTCGGCTCCATCGAGCGAGCCTTCGGCAGAGGGCACTGTCAGGTCTACCTTGGGTGCCTGGAGGTCGAGGGAGCCCTCCACGGAGGGCAGCTTGATGTCGGGGCCCGAGATGCTGACGTCGACGGCGCCGGCCTTGACCTCTGCCTCGGGGAGGCTGGCGTCCGCTTTGGGCATGCTGACGTCCACCTCGACTTTGGGAGCCTTGACGGTCGGCTTGGAGAAGGCCACGCTGGGCACCTTGACTTTTGGCATGTGTAGTTTCATGCCGCCGCCCTCGGCTTTGCCGGCAGCCACGTCCAGGCTGCCTTCGGCATCGGGGCCCTGCAGGGCGAGCTCTCCCTCCGGGATTTCGCCCTGGGCTTTGGGCAGCGAGATCTCGGCCTTGGGCAGGCTGACCTGCACGTGGGGAGCTTTGACTTTGGGCAGCTTGACGCTGGGCATCTTGACGTCTGGCATTTTGAACCGGCCTTTCTCCGCGTCTGCGGCCGCCTCGATGGTCACCTCAGCGCCGGGCGCTTGGATCTCGGCCCCGGGCAGGGTCACGTCAACTTCGGCGGTTCCCGAGGGAGCCGTCACCTGGGGCTCCTTGAGGCTCACGTCCACATCGGCAGCTACGGTGCCCTTGGCCTCTCTGCTGCTGGACCAGCCAAAGGAAGGCATGCCGAACTTGGGCATTTTGAACTTGCCGTCTTTTGCCTTGGTGGCCTCCTTCTCCGGGGCTTTTACCTCCCCCTCGAGGCTGAGAGCCGCCTCGGGCGCCTGCAGGTCTTCACCGGCCTTTGGAAGGGTGATGTCGACGGAGGGCAGGCTGATGTCCACCTTGGGAGCTTTGATGTCAGCTTTGGGCATTTTGAGGGAGGGCTTCTCCAGTTTCCAGCCAGCCCCTTCGGTTTTAGCACCGGCTTTGAGGTCCAGTGAGGGGCCTTCCCCTGAGACCGTCACAGCGCCGGAGGGCAGCTCGACCTCTGCGGCGGGCAGGCTGACCTCGCCTTCGGGCCCTTCCGCCTTGGGTACCGACACTCCGAATTTGGGCTTGTCGAACTTGGGCATCTTAAACTTGCCTTTGAGGCCCGCGGCTTCCAGCTCGGCTCCATCGAGCGAGCCTTCGGCAGAGGGCACTGTCAGGTCTACCTTGGGTGCCTGGAGGTCGAGGGAGCCCTCCACGGAGGGCAGCTTGATGTCGGGGCCCGAGATGCTGACGTCGACGGCGCCGGCCTTGACCTCTGCCTCGGGGAGGCTGGCGTCCGCTTTGGGCACGCTGACGTCCACCTCGACTTTGGGAGCCTTGACGGTCGGCTTGGAGAAGGCCACGCTGGGCACCTTGACTTTTGGCATGTGTAGTTTCATGCCGCCGCCCTCGGCTTTGCCGGCAGCCACGTCCAGGCTGCCTTCGGCATCGGGGCCCTGCAGGGCGAGCTCTCCCTCCGGGATTTCGCCCTGGGCTTTGGGCAGCGAGATCTCGGCCTTGGGCAGGCTGACCTGCACGTGGGGAGCTTTGACTTTGGGCAGCTTGACGCTGGGCATCTTGACGTCGGGCATTTTGAACCGGCCTTTCTCCGCGTCTGCGGCCGCCTCGATGGTCACCTCAGCGCCGGGCGCTTGGATCTCGGCCCCGGGCAGGGTCACGTCAACTTCGGCGGTTCCCGAGGGAGCCGTCACCTGGGGCTCCTTGAGGCTCACGTCCACATCGGCAGCTACGGTGCCCTTGGCCTCTCTGCTGCTGGACCAGCCAAAGGAAGGCATGCCGAACTTGGGCATTTTGAACTTGCCGTCTTTTGCCTTGGTGGCCTCCTTCTCCGGGGCTTTTACCTCCCCCTCGAGGCTGAGAGCCGCCTCGGGCGCCTGCAGGTCGGCACCGGCCTTTGGAAGGGTGATGTCGACGGAGGGCAGGCTGATGTCCACCTTGGGAGCTTTGATGTCAGCTTTGGGCATTTTGAGGGAGGGCTTCTCCAGTTTCCAGCCAGCCCCTTCGGTTTTAGCACCGGCTTTGAGGTCCAGTGAGGGGCCTTCCCCTGAGACCGTCACAGCGCCGGAGGGCAGCTCAACCTCTGCGGCGGGCAGGCTGACCTCGCCTTCGGGCCCTTCCGCCTTGGGTACCGACACTCCGAATTTGGGCTTGTCGAACTTGGGCATCTTAAACTTGCCTTTGAGGCCCGCGGCTTCCAGCTCGGCTCCATCGAGCGAGCCTTCGGCAGAGGGCACTGTCAGGTCTACCTTGGGTGCCTGGAGGTCGAGGGAGCCCTCCACGGAGGGCAGCTTGATGTCGGGGCCCGAGATGCTGACGTCGACGGCGCCGGCCTTGACCTCTGCCTCGGGGAGGCTGGCGTCCGCTTTGGGCACGCTGACGTCCACCTCGACTTTGGGAGCCTTGACGGTCGGCTTGGAGAAGGCCACGCTGGGCACCTTGACTTTTGGCATGTGTAGTTTCATGCCGCCGCCCTCGGCTTTGCCGGCAGCCACGTCCAGGCTGCCTTCGGCATCGGGGCCCTGCAGGGCGAGCTCTCCCTCCGGGATTTCGCCCTGGGCTTTGGGCAGCGAGATCTCGGCCTTGGGCAGGCTGACCTGCACGTGGGGAGCTTTGACTTTGGGCAGCTTGACGCTGGGCATCTTGACGTCGGGCATTTTGAACCGGCCTTTCTCCGCATCTGCGGCCGCCTCGATGGTCACCTCAGCGCCGGGCGCTTGGATCTCGGCCCCGGGCAGGGTCACGTCAACTTCGGCGGTTCCCGAGGGAGCCGTCACCTGGGGCTCCTTGAGGCTCACGTCCACATCGGCAGCTACGGTGCCCTTGGCCTCTCTGCTGCTGGACCAGCCAAAGGAAGGCATGCCGAACTTGGGCATTTTGAACTTGCCGTCTTTTGCCTTGGTGGCCTCCTTCTCCGGGGCTTTTACCTCCCCCTCGAGGCTGAGAGCCGCCTCGGGCGCCTGCAGGTCGGCACCGGCCTTTGGAAGGGTGATGTCGACGGAGGGCAGGCTGATGTCCACCTTGGGAGCTTTGATGTCAGCTTTGGGCATTTTGAGGGAGGGCTTCTCCAGTTTCCAGCCAGCCCCTTCGGTTTTAGCACCGGCTTTGAGGTCCAGTGAGGGGCCTTCCCCTGAGACCGTCACAGCGCCGGAGGGCAGCTCGACCTCTGCGGCGGGCAGGCTGACCTCGCCTTCGGGCCCTTCCGCCTTGGGTACCGACACTCCGAATTTGGGCTTGTCGAACTTGGGCATCTTAAACTTGCCTTTGAGGCCCGCGGCTTCCAGCTCGGCTCCATCGAGCGAGCCTTCGGCAGAGGGCACTGTCAGGTCTACCTTGGGTGCCTGGAGGTCGAGGGAGCCCTCCACGGAGGGCAGCTTGATGTCGGGGCCCGAGATGCTGACGTCGACGGCGCCGGCCTTGACCTCTGCCTCGGGGAGGCTGGCGTCCGCTTTGGGCACGCTGACGTCCACCTCGACTTTGGGAGCCTTGACGGTCGGCTTGGAGAAGGCCACGCTGGGCACCTTGACTTTTGGCATGTGTAGTTTCATGCCGCCGCCCTCGGCTTTGCCGGCAGCCACGTCCAGGCTGCCTTCGGCATCGGGGCCCTGCAGGGCGAGCTCTCCCTCCGGGATTTCGCCCTGGGCTTTGGGCAGCGAGATCTCGGCCTTGGGCAGGCTGACCTGCACGTGGGAAGCTTTGACTTTGGGCAGCTTGACGCTGGGCATCTTGACGTCGGGCATTTTGAACCGGCCTTTCTCCGCGTCTGCGGCCGCCTCGATGGTCACCTCAGCGCCGGGCGCTTGGATCTCGGCCCCGGGCAGGGTCACGTCAACTTCGGCGGTTCCCGAGGGAGCCGTCACCTGGGGCTCCTTGAGGCTCACGTCCACATCGGCAGCTACGGTGCCCTTGGCCTCTCTGCTGCTGGACCAGCCAAAGGAAGGCATGCCGAACTTGGGCATTTTGAACTTGCCGTCTTTTGCCTTGGTGGCCTCCTTCTCCGGGGCTTTTACCTCCCCCTCGAGGCTGAGAGCCGCCTCGGGCGCCTGCAGGTCGGCACCGGCCTTTGGAAGGGTGATGTCGACGGAGGGCAGGCTGATGTCCACCTTGGGAGCTTTGATGTCAGCTTTGGGCATTTTGAGGGAGGGCTTCTCCAGTTTCCAGCCAGCCCCTTCGGTTTTAGCACCGGCTTTGAGGTCCAGTGAGGGGCCTTCCCCTGAGACCGTCACAGCGCCGGAGGGCAGCTCGACCTCTGCGGCGGGCAGGCTGACCTCGCCTTCGGGCCCTTCCGCCTTGGGTACCGACACTCCGAATTTGGGCTTGTCGAACTTGGGCATCTTAAACTTGCCTTTGAGGCCCGCGGCTTCCAGCTCGGCTCCATCGAGCGAGCCTTCGGCAGAGGGCACTGTCAGGTCTACCTTGGGTGCCTGGAGGTCGAGGGAGCCCTCCACGGAGGGCAGCTTGATGTCGGGGCCCGAGATGCTGACGTCGACAGCGCCGGCCTTGACCTCTGCCTCGGGGAGGCTGGCGTCCGCTTTGGGCACGCTGACGTCCACCTCGACTTTGGGAGCCTTGACGGTCGGCTTGGAGAAGGCCACGCTGGGCACCTTGACTTTTGGCATGTGTAGTTTCATGCCGCCGCCCTCGGCTTTGCCGGCAGCCACGTCCAGGCTGCCTTCGGCATCGGGGCCCTGCAGGGCGAGCTCTCCCTCCGGGATTTCGCCCTGGGCTTTGGGCAGCGAGATCTCGGCCTTGGGCAGGCTGACCTGCACGTGGGGAGCTTTGACTTTGGGCAGCTTGACGCTGGGCATCTTGACGTCGGGCATTTTGAACCGGCCTTTCTCCGCGTCTGCGGCCGCCTCGATGGTCACCTCAGCGCCGGGCGCTTGGATCTCGGCCCCGGGCAGGGTCACGTCAACTTCGGCGGTTCCCGAGGGAGCCGTCACCTGGGGCTCCTTGAGGCTCACGTCCACATCGGCAGCTACGGTGCCCTTGGCCTCTCTGCTGCTGGACCAGCCAAAGGAAGGCATGCCGAACTTGGGCATTTTGAACTTGCCGTCTTTTGCCTTGGTGGCCTCCTTCTCCGGGGCTTTTACCTCCCCCTCGAGGCTGAGAGCCGCCTCGGGCGCCTGCAGGTCGGCACCGGCCTTTGGAAGGGTGATGTCGACGGAGGGCAGGCTGATGTCCACCTTGGGAGCTTTGATGTCAGCTTTGGGCATTTTGAGGGAGGGCTTCTCCAGTTTCCAGCCAGCCCCTTCGGTTTTAGCACCGGCTTTGAGGTCCAGTGAGGGGCCTTCCCCTGAGACCGTCACAGCGCCGGAGGGCAGCTCGACCTCTGCGGCGGGCAGGCTGACCTCGCCTTCGGGCCCTTCCGCCTTGGGTACCGACACTCCGAATTTGGGCTTGTCGAACTTGGGCATCTTAAACTTGCCTTTGAGGCCCGCGGCTTCCAGCTCGGCTCCATCGAGCGAGCCTTCGGCAGAGGGCACTGTCAGGTCTACCTTGGGTGCCTGGAGGTCGAGGGAGCCCTCCACGGAGGGCAGCTTGATGTCGGGGCCCGAGATGCTGACGTCGACGGCGCCGGCCTTGACCTCTGCCTCGGGGAGGCTGGCGTCCGCTTTGGGCACGCTGACGTCCACCTCGACTTTGGGAGCCTTGACGGTCGGCTTGGAGAAGGCCACGCTGGGCACCTTGACTTTTGGCATGTGTAGTTTCATGCCGCCGCCCTCGGCTTTGCCGGCAGCCACGTCCAGGCTGCCTTCGGCATCGGGGCCCTGCAGGGCGAGCTCTCCCTCCGGGATTTCGCCCTGGGCTTTGGGCAGCGAGATCTCGGCCTTGGGCAGGCTGACCTGCACGTGGGGAGCTTTGACTTTGGGCAGCTTGACGCTGGGCATCTTGACGTCGGGCATTTTGAACCGGCCTTTCTCCGCGTCTGCGGCCGCCTCGATGGTCACCTCAGCGCCGGGCGCTTGGATCTCGGCCCCGGGCAGGGTCACGTCAACTTCGGCGGTTCCCGAGGGAGCCGTCACCTGGGGCTCCTTGAGGCTCACGTCCACATCGGCAGCTACGGTGCCCTTGGCCTCTCTGCTGCTGGACCAGCCAAAGGAAGGCATGCCGAACTTGGGCATTTTGAACTTGCCGTCTTTTGCCTTGGTGGCCTCCTTCTCCGGGGCTTTTACCTCCCCCTCGAGGCTGAGAGCCGCCTCGGGCGCCTGCAGGTCGGCACCGGCCTTTGGAAGGGTGATGTCGACGGAGGGCAGGCTGATGTCCACCTTGGGAGCTTTGATGTCAGCTTTGGGCATTTTGAGGGAGGGCTTCTCCAGTTTCCAGCCAGCCCCTTCGGTTTTAGCACCGGCTTTGAGGTCCAGTGAGGGGCCTTCCCCTGAGACCGTCACAGCGCCGGAGGGCAGCTCGACCTCTGCGGCGGGCAGGCTGACCTCGCCTTCGGGCCCTTCCGCCTTGGGTACCGACACTCCGAATTTGGGCTTGTCGAACTTGGGCATCTTAAACTTGCCTTTGAGGCCCGCGGCTTCCAGCTCGGCTCCATCGAGCGAGCCTTCGGCAGAGGGCACTGTCAGGTCTACCTTGGGTGCCTGGAGGTCGAGGGAGCCCT
The DNA here is from genome assembly GCF_026119805.1 of Tympanuchus pallidicinctus. Classification (NCBI taxonomy): domain Eukaryota; kingdom Metazoa; phylum Chordata; class Aves; order Galliformes; family Phasianidae; genus Tympanuchus; species Tympanuchus pallidicinctus. The sequence continues at coordinate 50,996,245 of NW_026294747.1, forward strand.
CCACGGAGGGCAGCTTGATGTCGGGGCCCGAGATGCTGACGTCGACGGCGCCGGCCTTGACCTCTGCCTCGGGGAGGCTGGCGTCCGCTTTGGGCACGCTGACGTCCACCTCGACTTTGGGAGCCATTGCAGTCGTCATCTCACTTACTAGAATTTCAGGTTTGTGTGTTTCATCTTTTGTAGTTCCCCAGGTAAATGTAGGTAATTTAAACTTTGGTAATCTCTGTTTGCTTTCTTTTCCATCAACATCCTTTTCTCCTTTCTTTGCAATATTTTCTATCTTTGAACTTCTGTCACCTCTTTGTATGTTTCTTTGTTCTGTCCGATTCTTTTTTACTGTGTATTTGGATTCAACTTTGCTGTCTTCTATGTTAATGTCATCTACAGGTGATGTGGCCATTTCAGTTGGTGGTATTGTTATTTTCCATGTAGATTCTTCTTTTTCTGTAGCGGGTGTCTGAGCTTTGAAATCCATTTTCCCTCCTTTCTCAAATTCTTTCTCAGCTTTTGTTTCTGGTACTGAATCTTTAACATCTATTTCTGGTTTTGTTAATATCTTTTTAGTGTCTGTTTCTTTTCTTTTTGGCCCTGACATCCAAAATTTTGTTTTCTGAATTGTTGGTATCTGTTTGTCATCTTGTGCTTGTTTTTCTCTTTCTTCCAGTTTCTCGGGTGATTGTAATTCAATTCTAGCTCTACCTATTTCTAAACTTCTTTCCTCTATGTTTACTTCCACTGTGTGATCCATTACTTCTTCTTTAATTCCGTTTTCTCCTTCTGTTTTATCTTCTGTTCCTTTTTGCTTCTTTTTTGGGGATTTTGATGAGATTTTTGGTGTTTGTTTTGTTGGGGTTTCTTTCAGATCTGCTTCTAAACTTGGCTTTGATACCTTTCTTGTTATATCTTGCACTTCAGGTACAGTATATTTCAATGTTGATTCCTTTTCCTTTTTTATGCTTATTTCAACTTCAGGGCACTTTTTTGCATATGTAGGAATACCATTTTCCACATCTTTTAAGTCTTTTGTTGAAGTTTCATTTAATTCTTCTGTTTTCATTTCAGAAACAGGAGAAGCAGTATATTCAACAGTCAGTATTTCAGGACCTTCCAGGCTGATATCTTCTTTGTGTATTATTTGTTTTTCATATAACAATGTAGTATTTATTTCTTTTTTTTGCTTGTCTTGATGTTCTGTTTTGGATCTGTGCATTTTGAATCCAATACTAGGGAACTTCAGCTTCTTTTGGCTTCCTTTTTTTTGTTTGATATGAATTTCTTGTTGAGACTCTGTATCTGTGCTTGTAGGGGAAATATCTTGTATAGCAGGCTCATATGCATCTGATGTACTGTGAGATCTTCTGTGTCCCAGTATCTTTTTATTTTTAATTGACTGGAATTTTGGCCATGATAATCTATCTTTTTTAGGTCTTTTGCTTCTTCCAACCCTTTGGTTTACAATTAATGTTTCTCTGTCTTCTTCTGAAGTAGCTTTTCCTGAAACGTGCAGTGTTTCTTCAGGAATGCTTTCACTGAGTTCTTTATCCTGAAAGAACAAATGGTAGTTACTAAATCAAGTGTAAAATAATATGGAAACAACACAGAACAAAACAGCTAATATAAAGTATGTAGAAAATTGAGCTTTGTATTCACATTATCTACCTGTTACATTAAAAAAAATCCTAAAAATGGAGAAGATAATTAAATAGATTACTATTACTGTTAAGTAAATGGATTTCATGAATGTAATATGTAGATTTAAGAAGGTGTACCTTCTTTGCAAAATACTGTAGTAAATAGAATTTTCAATAATTGTCTATATTTATAATCTATATTTATAACAATGTCTGTAAAAATATTATTCATTTTTGTATGATATGAAGAGAAAATTTACAGGAAGAATTTTGAAGTGTTGCAGAGGCATCTGGATGAGGAGCTATGACATATGGTTTAGTGTAGCTTTTATGCCAACAGGTATTAATTTTATTAAGTTTAAACACATAGCTATGTCTTAAGAAGACAGGTGAATATATTTTCTATTCTGTATTTCCACACAGCATGTCACTATAGTGTTATCCAAACTTTGTAAATAAGACAAGTAATGACCTGACTTAATCGTTCCTTTTTGTACTGAGCTGTAGAGTGAAAATGTTCTAGCTCTTCTTTCCCAGCAATTTTTCTTTTCAGGCTGAATTGGACTCTGTATGGCTCTGAATACTGAAGAATCTTGAGTGCATCTTCATATTTGATATTATCAAAAAATATTGTAGCACTTAGAAGCTGATCACCTGCAAGAGGAATCAGATGGATGTTATTTTAATTAGTTTGTATCTTCTTGTGATTCTTCAAATTCTGTTGTGTTCTTGTTCACACGCAGAATAAAATAATCAATACCTACCATTCATTTAAAATTCAAAATAATGTTCACAGTCTAGAGTCAGAGAACAGCAAATCATCTAGTCAAACTGCTCTGTCTGGACAGGGTCTTGCTTGGAGCATGCTCAGCTACAACATGTTGCTCACGTCTGTCAGGTTGTGAACATTCGTAAGCATGGTGACCACAACTTCTGTGGGCAACCTGCTTTGGGTTCTGATCACCCTGACAGTAACGTTATTTTCTTACATTTTTCACTACTTAGAACTCGGAGTTTTGTTCTTAATTAAATCATGATTTATTGTAGTTTTGTTGCATAGTATTTTGCAAAAGAATCAAAGGCAAGTTCTTTGTGAATGGAATACGTTGATCTTTCATTTCAATTATGTGTATACTACTTTCTGCATATTCTTTTCACCATTAGAGTAAAAATAAGATTTTTTACAGTATATAAAACAATTCACATTTCATTACTCTTGAAGAAACCAATTTTAGAACTATTAATATGGAAAGGTTATATTATTAGCTGGTTTGGCATTTATTATTTCAATTATACAAAGAGATGACAGATCAGAAGGTATCCATAGGCAAACACAGCTACGTGTCTCATTATTCTAAGACTAAAAATATATCAGAAAATCAGACTGTACCTTCTCTCAGACTAAACACTTTTGAAGCAGGAGATTCCTTAAATACTTTTTTAATAAATATTCCTTCATTTCCTCCACCAGCCACGCTAAAACCACTAGCACCAGCTTCCACTTCTGTTTTCAAGGTCACTTCCATTGTTTCCTAGGTGTAGAAAAAGATGTGAATTTAAAAGTATTAATTTGTATTGAAGTGTTTGAGATCATAGAATTACTGTCCTCAAGTATATTTTCAGTAGCTCAGGAAAGTATATTTAAAGCAGAGAATGCACCTGTTTGGTGTGGGTGTCCTAAATTAAATTAAGCATATGCATTAGGCCACGCTGCATCGGAGCCACAGGCAAAATAGGTTATAATTTTAAAATGTGAAATATATGGAATTTCTTAGGGCTGAAAGATTGCATTTTCTGTGAAGATGCTAGGCACCTGAATTAGAATTAATCAGTCAGAATAAGAGCTACTGCTGCGCTTACTCAAATCAGAGAAGACTGAAGAGTGTTTAGAAGAATTACAGAAGGACTCCAAGCTAGGAATTAAATGCACAGACCTGTGCCAAATCTGAACAACTTGTTAAGTTCTCGTCCAAAATAAGTCTGAAGTGATTCTTTACCCATTTTTTCTTTCTGTTCACCCATCAACATCTGTGTGTTGTAACAAAATATTTTTTCAAACCACATTCATAAAACAGTTGAGTGCTTTTAGACTGACCTGTGGATGACTCTGTTTTGATTTGTCGGTACTATATTTTTTGTTTTCTTCTTGCAGCTGAAACACAGATTTCCATTATTTAGTGTTCAGAAGTTGTGCTGTCATAACATACAACAAAAGCCCAGCCTCAGTTATAAAGCCTGGTTTAGACATTGAGGCTGACTTTATTAGCAGCAGAGACAAAACAGGAACGTACAAGTATGATGTACACTGGTAGTGATTTAACTATATTATCCCCAGCTGTAGATTAGATGAAATGAAAGAAAGAAAGCCTCTGAAAGAAATGAATGCTGGAGACCAGCTGTATTAAGACATTGATAATTTTTCTCATACAACACCTTTCTCATGCTTTCATCTTTGTGAATAACATACATGTTTTCCATTTATTTGACTTTCAGCACCAATTTCAAAATGTTGCCTACTTAACATGACTGCAATAATTAAATCTTTACTCTTGAAAAATTAATCGATACAAGGTGATTTTGAAATATATACTAGATTCAAGCCAATTAAATATCTTAATTATAGAAAACGTTGCAATTTCTTGATGCTTTCTGTCCCATATTCCTTAAAGAACACAGACAATCGTATTTTTTGCTGAGAAACAAAAAGATGACCAACAACAAATCCAATACAACATCAGTGAACATGGCCTGGATTTTGGTGAGGGTAGGTAGGAAGACAATACAGCTGCAACTACATTATATACATGACACAGGAGTCTTGGCTAGCTATGGGAGCTAAAGCCTTCTGAATCAATTCAATAAAGCCATGCCTGGATAAAACCTCAGTATTCTTACCTTTAAGTATTCTTCTTCTACGGAATATTCATAAACTGGTGAGGATCCCTGTGGCCTTGGACGGATGTCTTCTACTGCCACTTCATTAACCTGTAGGAAAGAAATGAGGGGTGGGACAGACACATCCACCATTAAACGGTGACCCAATTTTTACGAGAGATTTTTTCATCTCCTTCTTTGTAAGCATCTTTCGTTAGTTATGTTTAATGAAGATAAAGCAGTAACTCTTTGGTCAGCAATATGAGGGATGCCCTGAAAATGATGCCTCTGATTTCATTACACTGGCTCACAACATCAGAGAAGATGTGTCATTGAATTCCTCCACGTGGAAAAAATGGCACCTATTGGTAGAAGAGCTGATAGAATTATTTTGATGTTCTTTATGAATTGTATGCATCTGTGGGCTGGACAGACTGAAAGTATTAACAGCTCAATTAGCAACAATTCAAAAAGGCCATCTTTATGCCATCTCTTGCTTCATTTGCAAGGTTAAACTCTGCATCATGTAACTTCAAACTATATTGCCCTCTATAAACAAGCAAACCATATAGGAGTCCCAGAAGGAACTTGGCTGACAAACTCTCAGCATACTTCCTTGTGGAGTCAGTCGATGGTGAACCATAGATAAAGCTTTAAAGAAATGAGCTTGCAATCAGCAGCCATAATTTGCTAGGTTTTGGGACAAAACAACCTAAAAAACTCACAGAATCTTCATCTTCTGCATCAGCATCAGCATCTCCCGGAGGCTCTGCCGGTCTCAGCTGTCGTCCAGAACCTGAAAGCAGCACACAGGTTGTTGGAGTTGATATGAGCTGTGCAAAGCAGACAGCAAAGAGCTGTCAAGCCAACCTCCAAGCGGCACACCTGGGAAATGCGCATGGCTGGCTGCAGAAAGGACTGCTTTTGTTCAAATTCCTTATCTCATCAGGCTGATCTTTCCAAAGTGGTTTTCAGAGAGTAAGCATCATGAATTTTTGATTGTCATACGGACTCTTTTCTCATGGGTTTTAAAAGTATCCAGGGCAGAGAGGGATGGGCTAAAAGAGACAGGCTGTTTGGAAGTAGGATTATTCTGAAATGCCTGAAGTTGTGCCACAAAGAATGAAACTAGAATGGATATATCATCATTTTTAGCGATTCAAGCTTACCCAGTAGCTGACAGTATGGCTGAGATGAACACTCCCTGATGTGCAAGATATTCTACATACATATAGAAATTATTGTCCTGATGATCATACCTCCTTTCTGTCTCCACGATGTGTTATTTTCAAGGCACTGGGCTGTCTCTCTCTCTCTCGGATCCAATTCTGCAACTGCCATTATCATACATAGTTTTGGCTTGCCTAAACACGTCCCCTGGCTTAAAAATATGCTTGAACAGCCACAAGCAACATCGCATGACTCTTTCATTGTCTAGTTTAAACAAAGAATTATTGGGCTGGAAAATAATATTTCTGACTGTGGATATTGCATCCTGTATGTGCAGACAAGCTAGCATGTCTCATATATGCATGCAATCACTCTACAAGTTGCTGAGCTCTTGTTAAAATGGCTTTGATTTTGATAGCTTATTTTCAGACTTTACTGATATTCTACTTTTTTTTTTTTTCCTTATCTTTTATGCGTATGAAAATTGCTTAGTGTTGGCAAGTTCATTAAGATCTTTGCCATGTAATCAGTGGTGGTCTACTTCATTAAGATGAATGGTGATATTGTGCTTCCAATGGATATGTTCCATGTCAGTCCGAGGCCAAGTTCATCATTTAAATCATCTTAACTATCTGTCCTATGACATTTTAGCTCCAAAGAACTAAGATCAACTTAGAAAACTGCTGAAAATGGTCTTCCTGCAGGTCACAATTCGGATTAAATACCAACAGAAATTGGTTTGATTTTTTCAAAAGCTCTGGTACATGCGGTTTTCAGAAGCTGAACAAAATTAGAAAATGAGCGTTCAAATGTGTATCTAGAAACCTGATTTTCGACATTTCTGTTTAAAGTTCTGGAATTCATTCATGAAATTCTTCACCACATCCACATTAATAAGTATCATACTGGGAGAAGACCTGCAGGACTGAGGTTTTACTGTCTAATTTGTTTAGCGCTTCTAAAGATTCAGGTGCCAACAGCAAATTTTATGGCTGTTACTAAAATTCCAAGAAATAGTAAGGACTTAGACTTGTGGCATTGCCATATTTTTCACTTGGGAAAATCCCACCCACAAGATTTGAAGTCCATTAGAATGATTTAACAGAATAGTGCTTGGGTTGCTAGAATGTTTGCTCTTCAGTGCAGCACTTTAAGGCTAATTCTGCATCAATCCCTGGTGGATGCCAATGATTTTACTACTGGAAAAGTGAAAGGAAAGAATTATCTGGAAGGATTCTTGGACTGGTTCACTGCTGTTTCTCTTGTTTTACTCTAGTGATGTTTTATTTGTTTAGAACTAGAGCAGTGCAACTGTGGGGTTCTCCTTTCTTGGGATTTGAATGGTCCTGCACAATTTGCACAGTTGATTTATCTCACCATCCAGTAGGGTATATCCTACAGGTTCTAGCAGAAGTAAAACTTTTAAAACCAGTTGCTTTAAACCAAGGATACTTAGAATGATTAGGCAGCCAATAACTTCAAAATCCTCCTGTTGCTAAGAGCAGGCTACTCATAACCCCAGGATAATTACATCACTTCCCACAGTGAAACTTGAACACTTACTTCCCATCAGGATTACATTTTAAAACAACAAATGACTCTGCCAAGTCTTATTCAGTGTGGATGTGGAAAGGTAGGCTCAGGCTAGATAATATCTCATCTGTGCCTAGATCAGGAGAGATGTTTCTGATTTTTCATCAGCTATTTAACAGGCAAAGCAGTGCTGTATGAGGCACATGGGTGGCTTCAGTTGCTTGGATGCTTGCTGACAGGTGCTTGTTTTCCTTGTCCTTACTAGGGATCAAGGCTTGACAAAATCTCAAATGTCATCAGAAACATCCTGAGCAAATCTGTGAGTTTTCACCCACCTTCTGATTTCCCCAGACTCTACCTATATAAATTCTCTCTCCTACCATAGTCAACCTATGTCAAGAAGGCTTGTACCCCTCATTCCCACTGTAGAGTAGAACCATGACTTGCTTCAGATTTTTTTTCCTTAAAAGCAAATCTGTAAAAGAGAGGAATTACAATGAATTCCATTTTCAGCAAAGCTTCCTTCTGAGTGTATAAGATTGTGCCAGTAAACTACGATTTATATGCATGTCATTCTCACGCCCCAAATAGTAGTGATGCCAACGTTTTATAGGTTTGAGGTTTTTTCTTTTTTTTAATAAATTCTGGACAATTAATGCTTTGTTCAGAATGTTTTCATAAACAAGATGGAATTTACATCAGTGACTGCTTCTAATAGCCAGTGAACTGATTTCAGAACAAAGGAATTTTTTGAAAGTAGGCAGTAGGAGTTATATAGAATGGGGCGTTTTCATATCATATGACTGAAAATTGTGTTTGCTTTTTAAAACACGTTTAAAAAAATAATTTATCTCTAATTTAGCAATCCAGCTGGGCTGTTTGGGCTAAAACTGCAAAAATGTAAAACCAGCTCTATTTTTTTTTTTTTTTTTGGTATGTGCATTCTGTGGGTAACAGTTTCCAAAATCTCATTTGAGATATCACAATCAATTTAAAGTATGACAGTGTCATCTAATTCAAGCAAAAGTGTGTGTTAATGTATTGTATAAACTAAAGAGGAACCCATCCTCAACTGGGACACCAGCATGTAGATTTATCGTAACCTGAATGCTTTAAGATCAGATTAACAGTATAACAGCAAATGATAATACCGGATGTGTTGTTAAAAAAAAGAAACTAAACTATTTTGCTGTTCATTCCATATCAAATTCTTACAGACTGTATTCTCTTCTCTGTTCTTCTTAAGGTTTCATAGTACTGTTATGTTTGCACATGAGTTTAGTGAATTGAAGTAGTCTACTCTTATTTTTAAGTATGCAACTTTTCTTTGCATCAAATCCTTTGGCATTAGATTTCCTGCCAAAAGTGGCTTTGTTTTATTTTATTTGTTTATTTTTGTGGGAGCAAACTAGAATGCCACTTTTGTCTTGTTTTCCCTGGGATTTTAACCCAGACTGGGGAAATCTGAGATCTGAGCAATCATTGCAGTGCACATACTTTTGACGAAGACTAAGCATTGCTCATTCTCAGGTAAGATCCTGATCCAGGAGAAGAGGTTTCATTCTGCTGTGTACTGACTGGCATGAATTATCCAACTTTGCTTCAACACTGGGTTTCTCTTAACAGACAGAACCTGAGCTGTGGTAAACATACAAGACATGTTTATGCTCTGCTCACTCATTTATTATTCTTTGTTAATATATGAAAGAGACAAAACTGTGCCTTTTCTCTACTAGGATTTGGTGTTGTTTAAGAAACTACCATTTCTTAGCTGCGGTAAAACACAAACCTTTCCATTTGTCCAGTGTTGATCTGGCTTTTATGGAAATAACAGCCTCGAGCCCACAGCCAGTTACAGGACTCATGCTTAGACACTGCTTACTCCTGTTTTCTAAATGGAATGCCTTTCTTGAAACAAACACTGTGCCCAAATCTTTAGTCCATGGCTCATTCTCCCCCTCTTTCAGGTATCACAATTGCTTGGATTCCTTCTCTTCCCTCAGAGCCCCACAGTCCCAACTGATTCACTTCTCATATTTGAAATAGAAAATATTTAGAATAATTAGAATATTTAAAATTCTAGCTCCCAGTTCAGAAAAGCACTTGATAACAGGAACACTATGCACATGCTTGGCATTTAACACAGCCTCTCAAGAGTACATTTTCTGATAGGTAAGTTCACCTGACTTGAGTTTGCTAAGAGAAAATCCTCGCTTTGAGGTAAGAAGTAAAAAGGCAGCATTCAAATATTTTACTTTTTCTTTGGTATCCTCGGTGTTTTCCTTACCCAATTCTATTTTTTATCTATCCCAATCCATGGTCTCAATTATTTTGATGGGTTATTTAATTAATGCATGTATCTTGCACTGGGTTCTTTGGATTTCCAAGAATATTCCAGGAGACTGAGGAGTGATGAATAAATGTAAATCAACCAACTAATTAGAATGTTATTTCAGCTAGGCAGCATCATCAAGTATTTAAACTCACGACTGAAAAATAGTCTAAAACTGGATTTTTTAAAAACCTTCACAAGGTTACATTGATTGCAAAAAATCTTTTCTATCTCGGCTACCATTTTCTGAATATGAAAATGAATTCTTGGCACTTAAAAAATGATATTCACTACTTTCCAAACTCAGCTGTACTACAGATCTCTGAACCCACAAGGAGAAATTTGTGTTCTCCTAGCTGCATCAACTGGCTTGATGAGCCATGATTTGCCAAATCCCCCTGCTAAATGAGATGTACGAGCACAAAAATACTCAGTATCAGCAGTGGCCTCAAATGTTTTACTATTTCTCTATGTTTCCCCCGGAGCTTTATTCTACAGCTCAAATTACACATGGAAGTGATGACCTCAAGCTACATTAAAGAAGACTAGAAGCCTTCAAGGGCTGTTGTTAAAAAGAAACCATGGCTGATTTGCTGTCCACAGACTGCTGTCAGCATCTGCCTTAACACCACAGCTTGGATTCAGCTGCAAATTTCCTTACATATATGTGCCAAAGATTAATGTGAGGACCAAAACAAACAACAACAACAAAAAACTACTCCAACAACAACAACAAAAAACACCCAAAACCCCAGCAACTAAGAATGTACAGGGGTATGCTAAGCATGAGGGCCTTGGCTATGGCTGTTCATTCCCACCACACACACCATCCCAGGCAATGTGGAACAGCCACAGCCTTCCAAGTGCTGTCTATGAGACAAACTATCCTGCAAGCAGTGCTTGGTGAAGGTAAGAATCTGAAAGGGACTGCAAGTAAACCATACACATGCACCATGCTCCTTAGGGAAGCTTTCTCAAGGCATTACCAGTAAACAGCTCCAACTATGCTGGGGAGAAGCATCAGCTAAAAATCGAGAGGTCCATTTTCTACAGAAACTTGCAAGCAAGTTTCAGAGAACTGGTTTCATTCCATTGTCCTGCGAGATCCCATGGGCTGAGTTACAGCAACTGCTGGGCAGAGCTGCGGGGCATGGCAGGACCGCAGCAGGAATGCTTTGCCTGTCACTCTATCCGGGCAGCACTGCTGGCAGTGGGGAGGTGCGGGTGCAATGTCACGCAGAGGGCTGCTTCTCCCACCCTCTGCCAGGAATGCTATGTTACTTCATTTGAACCACTGCCAATGAAAGAGCAGGGGCACCCAGTGCTCCACCTTGCTTAACTAACTTGTCAGCTCCCTAATGAACTATTGCCACAGCGGAAAAAACAGCCATTCTGCCTCAGAAAAAAAGTGATACAACGAGGAACAGCAACCCCTGTGTTGGGAGAGGGACCCTCCCCACCAAGCCCTGAAATTCTAGGATTCTGTGGGATGAAGGCCAAAGGTCTAGCCTGTGGAATGGCAATAATGATGATGCATGCAGCTGAAGGGGTTTAACAGGCCTTCCTATCTGCAGGATGCTATCAGAACCAGTTTGGTCTGTGTTTGAGCTCCACTCCCGCCTTTGTTTTGCATTTCGTTTGGTAAAACCCCCTGGCTGCACTCTGTCACTTAGCTGCATACTTGCACTGTGATGAATGTAACTGAGCCTTCGAGCTGAAAGCAGGGGCTTGCAGCAGCGCTAAAGGAGCAGCTACTCCCAAATAACCAACGTGTGAATAGTTTCCTTCCATTCAAGGCATGGACAAGATGTTTCAAATCAAAGCCTTGGTATGTTAAGCTGCCCTTGTCGGCAGTTAGAGTACTTCATTAGAAGCCTTCAAATCATCTCATCTCAAAATCTTCTGAAATCAGAAAATGCACCTATTACAATCATCAGCCTCCTCTCCCAGCCAGAGAGCTGTTTGTGAAGTTAGCTCCTATTTTCATCAGAGTACAAGCCTCTGCTCTGCAAATTAGAGCAGCATTCAGGGAACTAAAGTTTCTTACACCCCAAACTGGGCTGTATAGGATTTTGCAGAGCATTTTCTACAGGTTGATAAATATCAGGGAAGATGTGGAGGAGCACTGGCATCTAAGAACAGATATAAACACTACCATAAAAAGAGAAACTCACAGCCCCCAGATGAAAAGGGGAATGAATGGCTTTCCCATGAGTGTGTGTTTATTGATAAGCTCTGTCCACAGATTTAAAACTATTAAAAGCATGCCTGCTCAGTCTTCACAATGTGAGCAAAACCTTTCATGATAGCAATCAGAAAGGAGCTCTTTATTTTTACAGTCGTACATCTTTCCTCTGATCGTAAAGATAAACTTAATAGAATCCATAGGACATTACAGACCATCAGAACAAAAGCACCCTAACAGGGCTCTGCACAGACTCTCAGCTTGAGTCATATTTAAGCAAGAAAAGTACAGGGGATTTTTTTTTCCCTTTTTTTTCTTTTGCCAAACTGAAATTTCCCAGATCCTGGGTTAGTGGGTTTGATCCTGCTATCACCATTTCCCACTACTTGGGTGAAAATTACTGCAACATGATTTCAGTAGTTCTCGTGATCAATGAAAGCATTTAGCTGGATCCACACAATTCTTCTGGTGCTAGAATAAAATATTTAGTAAAACATTTGAATAGTCCAATATCTCACCTAATACTGAAAAAGAATATTTTACAGGAATGACAGAGTGTTTGAAAAGAAACTCCCTACTCAAGTTTGTTGTGAGAACAGTGCTAGAATGATGTCCAAAACAAACAGCAAAAGTGGGCAGTAGTGGCTGATACCCGAATTTTTCTCTCCTGATTTATCCTTTGTCTTGCTGGTTAAAATACAGCTGAAAATGACTGGGTGAAAAAGACAGCTGGAAAATGCTCTTAGCACCAACAAAACAACCAGGGATGTCTCTGATATTCCTCAGAAATAAACTCCTCCATCTATATAACAAACAAGCCTTATGAAAGTGAGCGCGAAGCTGCCCTCCTCCCATGGGCAGCACTCTTCTTGCTGTCCTCCCCACTAGATAGCTGTGGATTCAGCTCTTATCATGGCTTGCCTAGAAGCAGCGGCAGGTGGGTGCCTATTACAGATAAGGCCCATAAAGCTCACATGAATTCACTTTCCCACATTCCTTCTCTTCACTGATTCATCACCCCAAGAATCTAGGTTTTTCCCACAGCAGACTGCCTGCTACATTGCCAAAACACAGCCCTCCAGAATTAGAAACAATCAGACAAATATATTAAAAACCATCATTCTCCCTGTGTATTCTTGATTGACAGCCCTGGAAACTAAATTTCTCAGTCTTCAGAGAAAGTATTGCTTGAGAAGTAGCAGCCATAGCCCAAGGCTGTCTCTTAAAGTAGCCCGGTGGTGATCTAGAGATCACTAAGGTTGGAAAACATCATCAAGATCATCTATTCCAACCATCAACCACTAAACCATGCCCCTCAGGAAGTAGCAGGATAAGCTGACTACTGCCTGCTCTCTCATTAAAGAAGGATGCTAATTCTAGGTGCTTTTGATAGGATGCACGTTCTTCCCTTAAGAACATGTCTCAGAAGCTCTACTAACATGTAAAAAGCCCAAATCAATGCATACAGGCTTTCTATAAATGCCACTTACCGCTATCCAAGTTAGAAACAGATTTTTCAAAAGGGATCACTCCTCAAAACCACTTAAGAAACATCATAACCAGAATCAATATGTTGTAGAAAATAAAAGATTAGGTTGGATGTTAGGGAATGCTTGTTCTCCAAGACAGTGGTTGGTCAGGCACCGAAACAGGCTGCCCAGGGCGGTGGTTGAGTCACTGTCCATGGAGGTATTCAGGAACTGTTTAGGTGTCGCACTGAGGGACGTGGTTTAGTAGGGAAATACTGATGGTAGGTGAACGACTGGACTGGAAGATCTTAGAGGTCTTTTCCGACCTTGGTGATTCTGTGATTTTATGATTATATTTATATATTGTGTGTTTACACAGTTTAACCTAAAGATTCTTGCTGTCTTGGAAAACTTTTATTTCTCTCGACTGCACTGATAAAATTCAGTCAAAATTAAGTACCCAGATTTAGCAGTATTAATGGAGTGATGTTACTGTGCATGTCTCTCTGGTATGCTGGGTATAGCCCCTCTCAAAACAGGAATGCAGGAAAAAACCCTGTAGCTTTTTCACAACCTTTTATGGGGTCTTTTATATAAATAACAGCCCTTGGAAGCAGGTTTTCTGTTTGAGAAAGAGTTCCCTGGGCAACTTGTTTGGACATAAATCACGACAGAAGAAAATATCTTCTAAGCTTTTAAGTTCCTTAATGTATATGTAATACCAGAGATATGGGGAAAAGGTGACAGAAAATACTTGTGGGAAAATATTTTACATCAAAGATAAAGTTAGCTGTTCCCTCACTTTGTTAAGATAAAAATATTTTCTGTCAATAAACAGTGATGCTAGCAAGGCAGTATTTGGCACCGCCCAATGTCTCTTGTTTTTATGTAGTGTACAGAAGTCTCCCTAAAAACTAAGAATTTCTGGAAACAAACTGAGAGTTCACAAAAGCACAAAAGCTCATTTTCAGGTAAATTCATGTACTGAGTCAATTAATAAATTTATTAATATGGCACTATTCACATCAATGTAGTTCAAATGCGAACTACAGACTGAGTTTTCAGCCCCTAAACAGTCAGTTTTCAAAATGATTCAGCAGGTGACCTGCCAATTCTTCCTAAAAACACAGCCTCTTTGTTTTGGTTACTTGGTGCTCACCTCTGCTTTGGAAGGCTTTCCCTAGCAGAAGTACACCAGAATTTCCTTTTGCCTCAGCATATTCTAAACTTCGATTTGATAGCGGTTTCTCATTTACAAATTCAATTTGTGAACTTAATCAGTACTCTTTGAAATTAGAATTAAAAAGTTGAGGCTGAAAAGCACTGGATTTATGTATTAAGTTATAGAAGGAGAATTATTTGAATAACCTCATTTTCCCCCTCCACACCACTGTGGAGAGGGGACAGCCACTGAGGCACTCAAAAATAAAAAGCAGCATGCTTGCCTAACAGATTAGATGAAAGCATAATTTAGTTAAGGAAGTAGATTCCAGTTTTATGTTTCATGGAGGCTAGTATAAACAACTAGGGGAAAAAAAAAAGCAGTTTTTAAAGACTCATTACTACAATCTTGGATTTCTTTATTATTAAAGGCTGAAATAATGAGAAATTAACTGTGCTGAGTTTCACCCATGTAGTAACTGGGGGAATAATTGAGATGGGTGGAGTTGTTTGAAAGCACCAAGAAAACCATTTTTTGGGTTTGATTATCAACCCTCGGGCTGAATCATAACAGTTGTAAACATTCAGAGCCCTTCTTGTCATAAGAAAATAATGCTGTTTTATGGAAATGAGTAACTTTCTTTATCATAATGGTCTGTTCACACATAGGGTAAATATTTTTTCAATTCATTTAAAACAGGATGTGCTCCTTTTGAAGGCACATTGTAATATTTTTCTTTATGAACAGCTGTTCTAGATTGAGGCTAACATATAAGAGAGTATAAACAGAGTATAAACCACGTAAAGCTCACAGTGAAGCCTGAAAAGGAAGATGATTCCTACCTTGAAATCATAAGCTGGAATAATTTTCAATTTACTGTCAAAAAGCAAAAGCTTCATCATTATCTTACTGTAGTTTTTTTGAATTCTGTGTTCCCAAGGTTCTCTGTGAAGGTAGATGTCAACAACATTTCAGCAATGACTGAACAATTTGCTTTATATAGTACTGTTTGGGGTTGGATTTGACAGAATTCTGCAACTACTCTGAGAGCAGAATTTGTTTTTTCTTTATTACAAGTAATTGGAGCACTACTTCAGAATCATAGAATCACCTGAGTTGAAAGGGATCCTTAAAGACCATCCAGCCCAACTCCCCTACACTGAACAGGGACACTGACAGCTTCAATGGGTGCTCAGAGCCCTGTTCAGCCTCACCTTTAGTGTCTCCAGGGATGGGGCATCCATCACCTCTCTAGGCAACCTGTGCCAGTGCCTCAACACCCTTTGAACGTTCCTATGGGAAACGTCTGTCCCTTTTTGACAAAGGGAAAAAAGGAAACAGAAAAATGGCTAGGCTGATCTTTGAAGAGGACAAGCAACCAGTGCGTACCTGCTTTGAAAGAAATTCTTTGGCATCTCTCAGTGCATGGTTTGATACCCTTGGGCATGGATGGGAAATCAACAAATACAACCCATCCATTGCCTACACTCAGTCCTACTTCAGGAGCTGCTATCTGAACAATAAGTCCTTTTACACTTATGTGCTAGACAAATCCGATACGGTAAGATTATCTCAAAAGATTTTGAAAAGACACCAGTGCTCAGAACTCAGGGCCATTGTGCTAAGCTAAGCACAGTGAGCAGGGCCAGGGTGAAAATGTAAGGTCAGCTGGGACATGTTCTTCCACTGATTGATTCAGTTAGGTAAAAGAGTTCTTTGGTTTTTGGAACACAGCTTGCCAACACTTGGTGCTACATCTTGTTCCTGATCCCTGGATGTCAAAGGCCCATTTTAAGAGTGCCGTGCAAAGCACACGTTGCTGAGGGCTTATCTGCTGCAGCTGGAACCACCAGTCCATTTAAGAACTTCTGGACTGGTATTAGCATCATATAGGGATATAAAGGCTCTGGGACAGTTGTTACTCATTGTTTGGACACATGTGGATAGTACTCATATCTTATTCTGCATACAGCTTAGTGGAGAAGGTCACAAACACTTCTACAGCTAAATGCCTGAAGAGAGAGGTCTGAAAAAGTATCCAAACGGTTTCTAGGGAAGTATAAGCCCTCCTTTCTGAACAATGCCAGCCCAGGGAGACTGGAAAACACATTTCTTGTGCATGTGTTTTGCATTAAATACAGCTGTCAAAAACAAGGAGGGCTCACGTTCCTGAAAAGGTGCAGCGAAGACGAACAGTTGGAATAAAGCATTAACAGGAATGTGCCTGCCCTGCCTAGGCAATAATCAGCACTTCCACAGACCCTCTGAAGCAACCTTTAAACGAGCTGGCTCACGGACTGGTAGCTGTCTAGCTGTGGGATTTCAGCGAATGCTGCACAAACCCAGCCAGCTCCTCAGAGATGCCAGTGCTTGCTGCACAAGCCACTCCTCTCGTCCCCAGAGCCAGATAGACAGTGGCTCTGCACAAACCGCACCTTCCCAGTGCTGCATCAACACATCCGGAGAGAGACTATCTTTAACCAAGCCTCCCCGTCCCTGCCATGCTGCAGATAATGCTTTCCAACTGTGTTGGCAATGAATTGAATCCATCTACTGCAATCTGATAATGCTTACCTCTCATCATTTTGCTGCGGTAAAATTATGGAGTTGAAACAGCAAAGGCAAAGTGCCTTTTTGTTTGCTTGATGATGATTTTCCTCTTATTCGATAGATCCAGGGTGAGATATTGTCCTCTGACCTAAGTATACATGATGAAGGAGTTCAGACTGACTTACAGCAGTGCAATAGCAGAATTCAGTTTACGATCTTCAAATGACAACATCAATCCACTGATTTGATCATTTCACTATAATATACTCTTTGTATTTTTTATAAAGCTCACATTCTACAATAGTAGTGTAACTGGGATTCAGTTGTGTGGCAACAGTGTACCACATAAATTAAGCTAACTCTGGGTAATATCACAAAAAAAAATGTGTTTATATCTTCATGCCAGTTTCTGACTAATGCTTTTGTTTGTTGCTATAGCAAACCACGCATGAATCTGATAGCCAAAAGCAAGTTTATGACTAACCTTAGCTCTCTGGGGATTGAAAATATGGAATAAAAACAAAATCCTCGCAACACAATGCGAGCAGAACATGATAGGAAACACCTTTTTTGGCACAAGCTACTATGAACATTAAAAGTGAAGAACATCAAGAATGGAAAACATTAGGAAATGGGAACTGTGGGAATAACCGGCTTTAACCCTCAGCAACTCAAACACAACTTTGATTTCACATTACAGACTTGTCAGTGTAGCACTGGAGTACACTGCAGGAAGTCCTGGCTGGATGTTAAGGGATGGATTTAAGCCTATGAAGTCTGGAGAAGCTTTGGATCACACTATAAAACATTCAGATCACTTTACTGAAGATAATTTTTACACTTTATCTTGACATCTAAGACAGTGGTATTCACTTAATTAATTTCTAGTACGAGTTATACCTCGGGAGTTTCCAAGAGCCTGTCCCAAGAGTGACACCTCATTGCACTGTACAAATACACAGTGAAAGAACACTGCTATCCCAATGAGCTTTTTCATCAAACTAGTGGGAAGAGCCAAAGGAGAGGACAGTGGACAGAGCATTGTGGAAAACAAAGATGAGAGGCAACGTGACTGTGCTACTACCAAACTAAGGATGAACGCAGGTGTCTTGCACCCCAGTTCACTTGCCTGATTCAGGTTGCCAAGCATGTTACTATGAGAAGAAAAATGCATGTCTACCCTGCACAGGAGAAAAGATCAGTGCAGTTAAAGTGATTCCTAATCTAGAATAGTTTACAGCAAATCTACATTACGCCAGGCAAAATTTGTATCTTTGCTCTGCATCTTCGCAAAATCTGTATCATTGCTCTGTAATTCTTAATAATTTCTCTCCTTCATGGGTGAAAAAAATAAATAAGACTATTGCTGCATAATGAACAGACACAGAAAAGATCGGTGTTTTCTGTTAATTACTCTGGCCCTACACTGCACACTGCATCTTTATTCACAGATTCTACTTTGAATAAAGACAGAATTATCACAATTCATGGCAAGTTCTCCCATCGTCTCTCCCAACACTTAATAGAGAAATGTGTGATTGTATACAGCTCTATGGAGAGGACAGTCTGACCAAGCTGTAGTGTTCCAGGCATTTTCAAAGGGATATTCACAAAAGCTATTCTGACCCATCAGTAGCTAAATGGATAGGAAAATGTCACAGCTGGAAGTCTACAAAACTCTGTAGGACTCAGATGATATCTGCTGGTCGTTTAGTATCACAGGATCAAATCATGAAGCACTCAGATTTCATTCTGTGCATACTCAAGGAAAACATCCATTGGCTTCAAAGAAACTATAGCATGCTCATCTTGTAAGATCATAAGCACAGATGAGAGGCTGCAAATCTGACTCATGCCGTGAATGACCTTTCCATCTGTAGTAACAGAAGGCATTGGTTACTAGTACCTATGGTAGGTATTTACACTGGTGCAGTGCTAAACAGTGCTACACCCTTCACTTTGGGCTCTCCAACAGCCCAGCTCTGGGGTACTGATCACCTAGCCAGCACTGTCTGATATAATGCACATACACATGCTGCAGCATCTAGTCATGGCCACCAAGACAGTCCCTGCACTTGCCCAGAGCACCTCAAGAAGGCGACCAGCTCTGCCTGCCTCACAGAAAGTGAGGTAGCAAAGCAAAAAAGTGACTTGCACAAAGTCACAAAGCAGGTTGGCAGCAAAGCCAGCAATAAATACAACCCAGATGTCCTGGATCCTACCTCCTCCCTGCACCACGCTGCATTCTCTGAGCTCAATGTTGAAAGGAAATGTTTTACATTTACTCATCCCTCCTCTTCCTTTGTCAATAGAAATAAAAGCAGGCATCTGACTGCCTAAGTTTTGAATACTCTAATGGTTTCCAATGCTTGTGATGAAGTCAGCCAACATTTCTATTGAATCCAGCCCTGATGGACAACGAAAACTGATTTCTCTGCCAACTTGCCTATCAGTGCAAAACTTGCCTAAGCACATATTATATAGATATGTATTGCATATACACATATTTGCAAAGAACTGCTAATTGCAAAAACACTGTAGTTGCAACTCAGCCAGCAAACACTTATCTACTATTTAAAAAAGAAGCAGCATCGTTATTTTTATAAGTACAAGTTTAGATGTAGGCTATGTACCTTTGTATTCTGTTGAAAGGTAGAGAATTTGACAGGACAATTCTTGGACTGAATGTTCTGGGTTCTGCTTAAAGATTGGTGGCTCATTAGTATTAATTTTCCATCTGTTTATTTTTTGAACAAAGTATACAACTGTTTAATATCAGGTCGCTGAACTACTTGTGGAGTCTGTGCAGAGGGCCAGTTCCATGTACTTTCTAAAACCAACGTAATCTAATTTCATGAGAACAAGTCGTGCCCTTCCAGCAGAATATCATGACCTCTTTCAGCCCAAGGTGAGTTCAGGTCTCTGAGTAGTTAAAAGCACACTATTTTTCATCCTCAAGGCAAAAGCCACTCTGTTTTTCCTGCCTGTATTTATAAAAGTCTGTCAGAGAGCGGTAAGTGTTGTGTTGCGTTGCCACAACTCTGCTGCCGGTGAGCTGCTGTGGCTACTGGAGGGGACCTCAAAGGAGCTGGACAGACGTCATGAGGAAATGCAGTGTTACATGTTGTGTCTGTCTTTCCTCCAAACACTCACGGGGCACGACTTGATAGTGGGAAGAAAAACTTCAGCAGCTGCAGTCTACCTAAGACATTAAGCTTCTTTTTGCAAGACTCCCTTTATTTCAGAAAACAAATGCACATTTTTGAAGCAAGATTTTGCATTCAGGTGTGCTGTACCAAGCTCACAGCATTCACGTGGCCATTCAGTGTGCCTGCACCACAAGCACTTTGCATGCACCCACTTGCTGGATTACAGCATCCTCAGCTTTGCTCCAACCAGCAGGGATTTATTATGACTGCAAATTTCTCGGATCTTCTAGACAATGAGACAAACCAAAACACAGCCCAAAAAAGCCTCTTTCCTTTCCCTGTAAATCTATTTCCTCATTCCTGCCACCCCTGTTTTGCTTGATTGGCTGGACACAAAGCTTGTAAGTCCTCTGAGACACATCCAGTAGGTGGCTATTTTTCACTTATTGTGGTGGGAACATTAACCTGCCATCAGCCTGCAGCAGCAATAAATGACAAGAATAAATCTCAAGAAACATAACTGGGTTGTGGCTTTTTTGTAAAACAATAGTCATTCTGACAGATTTGACTCTGCCTTCCTCCCAGAGGTGTTTGCTTCTGCAAACCCTCTTCAGAGCACAAAAGCGTCACTCCTCTCCAATGCACGTGCAGGCAGGTTAAGGACATTGCTACTTGCTGCAATTGGTCAGTGCCAGCTTGGCCGGTCCCAGCTCCCTCTGCCTGAGCGTGCAGGCCCTGGCTGTCCATGCCTGTATTTTTCAGGTGTGTCAGAGAGCTAAAAGCTTACCACAGTCCATCTCTGTCTCCTCACAAGAACAGAGCTAGCGAGTAGTTAGCACGTCTGTTTGTGCTGCTCCTGTTTGGGATTAGAGGATGATGGTTTTCCTTCCTTCTCCATCCCTTATCAGGTATTTAAAAAAAGAAGGATTTGTGGGAAGGAGAAAATGCTAATTGTCATGGGGTTTTTTTGTTTGTTTGTTTTTGGGTTTTTTTGTATCTCTTCTTTATTCTCTTTGCTCTGGTGCAAGGGGAAGCCCCTTGGGCTCATGAAGCTGTATCTATGTGTGCCGTCCTGCACTGCAGCACAAAGGTCTGCAGGCACTGGTACTGGCTGTGGCAGAGGAGCACACAGTGGGCTCCCCTGTTCCCAAATATATCTTTTTGCTGCAGTTTAAAGCATACAGTGTTGGTAAAGCATAAGCCTATACATTATAATTATGTAATTTATACCCTGTGTTGAGCTTTCCTGGCATAATCCAGTACAGTTATCCAAAAGCTTTTCTTTAATCTCTAAGGAGGTATAACTACAAAAAGAAATATTTTTTTTTCCTGCTATCTCTACTCAACCTATTCCATTCACAGATTTCGGTGAGACTGACTGAAAGGGTTGCTAAATCCACTGAGGACAGAGAATCCAAATATTGACTTAGATCACTGATTTCTGTGCTATTACTAAATGTGTTCCCCTCATGATAGATCTGTGTGGTTCTGCTTCCATGCAGCTCTGTATATCACAGAATAACTGAAATGTCCTCTTGTAAATACCGGTGTGTGAAATACTTTTCTCAAGTCTGTTTTACATCAAAGTTGATAATTTTCTAGACCAACACTTTCCCCAGAAGTAGTGAGTAATAGCCAGACCTATGAACACATTGCCTTTCACAACACCACCAGCACTCTGGCCATAGCAAGCATGACAAATTAGTTATCCTCATAACTGTGCACAATATTTGCATTGTAGTCATCCATCACCATGAGTACAAACCCTACATGTAGTCATTCTCACGAAGAAATGCCCACTTTGCCTCCAAAATGGGCTCTGAGTGACTGAGTTCACTTTAATTCAACACTGAGTTGTCCAAGCTATTTGTTGCACAAGTCATCTTTTTTCCCACAGTCAAGCCCATCATGTGAAAAAAGCCAACCTTGAGGAGGGTGAGGACACAGTTCGTATAAAAATCAATGCAACCTTTCACTAGAACATAAATCAGACACATTCTGGCATATATGAAAATATTTGGGAAATGTTTAATGACATTTTTGCATTCTTGTAAATTTTCTGCTTTGGGCTGATTTTAGAAATGGTAACAGGGAGAGCTCAGGTCACACCAAGGAATATCACCAATAGAAACCAGTAGCTTTCTCACATTAGTTTCACAGATCTCCAGCTCGTAAGCCTTCTGATAAACACACAGACATTTCAAGCAAACAAAAAGCCCGCAGCTTTTTGGATACTTATCTGACCTGAGGGTGAGCTGTTAACCTCTTTGAGGCTCACCAAAAGCAGTTTTCTAACTAATTCTCAACATTATGTCTAATACCTCTTAGGCATTTTGTCCCCTTCAGAATATAATGCCGACACTGGTTAAAGTAGTTCTTGCTATGTAGCAAGAACATCTTGGAATTCCTTTGAGCTTCTTTTTCGAGCTAAAATTCCCACTTTTCAGTTCATTGTCCCAAAAAATTCTGTCAAAGCTGGATCTTTGGATTACAATGAGAACAACGTGAGGCAAGGAAAAGAAAAGTTCAGGCATGTACTTATTTTGAGGGAAAACGAGAGTTAAGACTGGCTGAGAGTCAAAAGTCTGGGTGCTGTGGCAAACCACACAGCAAGCAAATGAAGAAGAGACCTGTGGAAAGTGGAATGGCATTAACTTTCTAGTGCTGGAGTGTGAGGATACTTAGGAAAAACAGGGATAATTAGACTGGGGAAGTGTGGGAGCTGCTAGGACTCACTGCATGGTGAAGATTTTCTGTCAGTATGCAGAAATGAGAAGAAATGCATGCAGCTTGAACCTTTGCTTTTAGATGCTGGGAGGCTGAGATACAAACATACCACTAATCGAGGGGGGGATTGTCGAGAGGTCAATGGACAGGTAGAAAGATATTTAAAATCCAATGGCAGCAGGGATAACAACTGCTCCCCGACTCTGCAAATATCAGACACAGTCACTACTATCAAAACCAAATGGTGTTTGTTCTCTTAGCTACGGAGGAGAAATAACATTCGTCCAGCAGTGAAGTTACTGTGACTTTGGAGTCTCAAGCATTTATCAGTGGGCTTGGAAATAATATAAACCTTATCTCCTCCTTTAAATTAAAAACAAAACAAAAAAACCAGATAACTTTGCCCCCTGAAGACACTACTATCCTTATTGGGCAGATGGAGTGGACAGGCTACGTGCCTGTTCTTCTTCAGGCACTTGCATCCTTGCTTAGTGGAATTTCACAGGGGCTGTTCCTGCAACCTGGGACTCGCTCCCTGAGGAGCTGCAGTCCCTGGGACGTGGGAGCAGATGCACCCTCCAGTGGTTAGCTTGGCTTATTATGTGCAGTAGGAACCTTAATGTATTTTGCTTCACCCTCTCTAAACGCATTTGGCCAGATTTGGATGGCAAACTCATGGCCCTTCCTTCTCTGACAGCAAACTATAGACCTATGCTCTGCAGTAGGGCAGCACTTCCTTCCAGATATTCAGTTAGCTACCTGTAGCCTCCTCACAGAATACAAAAATGTTGTTAAGGAGTGTTTAGCACACAAAAGGTCCTCCCCTAGCATGCAGTTTTATTTCTCCAGTATAAAACAATGTATTTCAGCCTCTACTTTAACATCCTGAGCACAAGGCATTAGTGAACACACAGATTTAGTGAGTTGCCATTGCTGCAGGTCATCTGAGGGATCCTTCCTTGCCACAGGAGTGTTATGCTATCTACCACCTGCATGGAGACGGCAGCATGGTCCCAGCAGGGTCTAACCTCCACTCAGCACTGCTCTTCTGCTCAGTGTTGGAGGGAAATGCCTGCCAGGCAGATTGGTAGTTACAGCTAAGGGAAGCAGGAAAGGCAGCAGCTGTCAGGTGATGCTATCCGGAAAATAATTTTTACTCAGAATATAAACCAGTAGCTTTCATACTTTTGGAATGCATGGGCTGGTATTCTGGGGTATTTAGAGCTCCTAATTAGAGGAATCCTAGAAAAAAAATTACTTCTGCCCCTTGGTTATTCTACTTGCATAGATTGGCTTCTTTGCCCTAGTAGAAGGCTCAAGGTAAGGTAAAACCAAGTCTCTGTGCATTTTCAGAGGTTGAAACCAAGGCAATATACATTCATATGGCTTCACAGAAAGCACAATAACTCCACACGATCCCAACACCATACATCCTACCCCTTCCACTGACAATTATACCAATATGGAAAGTGTCAGTGAAGTTCCCAGTGTTGTTCCCTGAAGAAGAGTGGCTCCAGCCCAGCCTCCCTGAACTGAGCACAGGGCACTGGACCCACCAAAGTCAGCAGAAGGTTAACTCAGAGCACAGTGATTCCCTGTACTATGGATTACAGACAGTTGGATTTTGTTTCAGTGATGAGCTTCAAGTACAGCCAAAAGTGAAAAGAGGCACGTTGACCTCATAGCTGTGAATGCAGATTGAGCGTCCAAGACAATTAAAAGCATAAAGCACACACCATCTCTAAATCCCTGGCAAATCAGTGCTAGAAGTTACCGCTGCCGCGTCTGCCTGCGAAGACTTTAACACCCTCTTCATAGAGGTTGGAAGGCAGCCATCCCCAATGAATTACTTACAGGCTCTGACTAGAGGCAGGCTGGCTTCAGCTGGAGATTTACACAAGCCTCGTAATCTAATAGTAGAGTTTACTTTATGAGAGTGCCACACCAAAGATAGTAAAATGCAATTTTCACTAACAAATCTACATGCTTCCATGAAAAAGCTCCAGCCATCACAGAACATGTCAGCGCTGCTCAGGGCCTCACGCAGATTTATAGTTTCCAGTTTATGGTTGAAGAGTTATTGTTAACTCCATTGTTATAGAGTTATGGCAATTAAAAGCTCCAGTCACACTTATCATTTTAACCATAACTAATAAAACCTAATAAATTCTGAGACGTGATGTGTTTTCCTGCAATGCTAAACATCTGCAACCATTTCACACTGGACTTTTGAACTGCTAAGCTAGATTTTGGGAATAAATTGGCTGTCGTAAGCTTCTTTTCCTTTAATTTGCTTGGACCTGCACAATTCCTCACAGTTTTTCTTTACTGTAGTAAGATGCAGAGCAAAGCAATGCTTAGAAGTTTTCCCTTGTGTATGCAACAGGTGATTGTAAGCAAAGTCCTCTATCTGTTTAATTAAAGAGTCACCTTTCAACTTTTTGCATTTCTTGTTTTATAAGAACACTGTTTTTGTTGTAGAAGGATAAAATTCTAGGGCTTTCCTATGAGTAATGGCTTTTCTCTTTTCTCTCAAAACTTTAAGAACATTTTCCAGCTTTTCTAGAGGTGGCCACTGACAAAATTCAGAGCATCTGAAGTCATGTGTTCGGAAACAAGGTGCAGAATGAGGCAAAGGACCTAGACAGGTGGACAGAAAATTGTTACCCAGCATATTTACTAGCATTTTGTCACCTGGCCTCCTCAGCCTTGCAATGAAGACATTTGGGATTCCACTTCTATAGACAGCATCACTTATCTCCGTTATTTAATTCTTCAAGGTTGGTCTTAAGACTCAAATACCATTAACATACAGAGATTCTAGTTCCAGGTCAGTCTGTTATCATAATATCTCTCTATATTGCAAATGGTATTTCTTGAGACATAATACCCAGACAGATAAATTCCTCTTGCAGAAGCACTGATATTATAAACATCTGAATATATATACATATATATATACATATGGGGAAAGCACACAAAAACCCCTCATATTCATCAGAAAACAAAATTAGAGTTTGCACCTTGCAACAACTGGAACAATTGGGAATAAAGCTCTGTGTACTACAGAAAGAGTTTTGCTATGTTTGAGATCACACCATGGGTTAAGTGTACAGGGAGAAGAAGTCAGAAAAACAACGCGCGTGATCTGGAATAGAGATTACTGAATGGAGGGGTGTGTGTGGCACTGAGAACCAACATCCCTCGGAAGACTTTGGGAGGCTGAGCACAGAAACTAGAAACTCCTGCAGTACTAAAGGAGCTCAGAAACTTCAGGCAGGCTGAACACATTTCATCCCTGACCGTATATCTTCCCATCCACAAGAAAGAAGCAAAACTATGTGCCAGGTGGGATGCACCTCAGCTGGAGCGCTCACTGTGCCTTCCCCCAGTGGCAATACTTAACCCACAGAGGCTGCAGGTTTCACTTAACCAGCAGCTGGGAACACTATGATTTTATACTTAGAACGCTCAATTTCTGCATGAAAGAACACCAAACGCACACGCCCACATCTCCTCGCAGTACTGAAAGCCCATTGTCTGCTACAAACTTGTGCATCAAAGATAAAAAAGAAAGAGAGTTTTGTTAGGGAAAAAAAAAAAAAAACAACAAAAAACTTACCAAAAATAACTGAAGTTCTCTAAAGTTGCCCTGAAGTTGAAATAGCCCAGAACACCAGTGCAGAGCCTGCCTTAAACTCTCTCTCTTTCTCACTCCCCTCTCTCTCCAGCAATTGGAAGGAGGGCTGTTCTGAAATTCAGCAAACAATTTTCCTTCTATGTCAACCGGGGCGTTCCTCCACGGGCAGAAAGGGGATGGCTAAGCCTGGGTGAGGCTTGTTGCTCTCCCCAAGCCAAAGAGCTCTGTCGCAGATTACACAGGCTGTGAAATCCAATCCCTTTCTCTACTAAAGCAACAGCTGTACTGCTTCAGCTGGGGCAGGAGCGGCGCGCAGACCCAGGGCTTGCTCCCGAGTGAGTTTTCCATGGTGGGGGTAAGCTCTGTGGGTTCTCCCTGCTTGGTGCCTACAGCTGCAGGAGCGAGCACTCGCAGGGTGGAGGTACGGGGCAATTTCCTCGTGACCAAGAGTATATGGGATGTGGGCGCTGGTGCAAAACAAACATCTCTTTTCCTGAAATTCATTCCCAGCCTTGCTTCAGGACATAAGTGGGTAATTAACATTATATGTATTAGTAAACTCTCATGCAAGCATGCACACAGGCAGGATACAGTCTGTCACAAACAGCACAGTACGAATGGGTTTCAAGGCTGCTCCTCTGTCCTCTTCACATTATTTTTTTTCTTCTTCTTCTTTTTTTTTTTTTTCCCCAGCAGTTTAATTCTTTTCCCAAAAGCCTGAACTGAGAGCTGACAGACCTTGCACCACATTCAGTGCTACCATGATTCACAGCTTGGGGTGCCAGCACACTTTGCAACACCATCACACACACAAAGCCACTCAGCACAAACAGAAACTGCTTTACTCAAACTCCCAGCTCTCCTCTCACCTGTTGCTATTTCCCCACCCCCAACAAGGGCAAGGAATTCATAACACAGCTGATTTCTCCCTCCCCATCTGAGGAATTCTTCCCTCTTCAGATTACACTTCCCTGAAGTTTTGAAAAATCACAGCAAGAGGTCTTAGTTGAGGTTTCCTTGTTTTGCAGAAGTGTTTGCCTGTTTGTTTGCATGCTGTCAGACAGATGAGAGGTGAAGGGGTGCGAAACACAAATAATACATAATCAGCCCTGGCTGCTTTGCCAGCACACTGAAGCAGGATATGAACAGGTAAAATCCTATACCAGCTAAAGAAACTTGTGTTTGCTGATGGGCTGCTTTCATCTTTTGGCAGATATGCTGTGGATTTTTGTGCTGTTGCCTGTGAATAGATTTCAGGATCTCAAGTTCTGTAGGTGCTATATTTTCAGACCCAGCTTTAGAAGGGGTGCACCCCATTTCTTCAGTGGGCACACTGAAATTGGTCAGTGAAAGTCAAGGGTATTGCTCAGCTTCCTATCACAAGAGGATGCTTAACATGGGCATTTTGTACAACTGGGTCTTAACAGAGCTACAGCGTTTATATTATAGCCAATTCTGGAAAGAATTTTGTTAATTAATACAGACTATTATATATTAGTTATTTAAGATTACATATATAGGAAAATCAGTATTACATATAATTTTCTTTAATACACAATTTCTCTGCGTTTGAAGTAGACAGTGTTTCATATTATTATACTAATATATAATGTATATAATAATTATATGATTAGTTATGATATAGGATACAAATATATATAGTCTATATAATCTTATACAATTAATCTAAATGTCACGTGAGGCACAACCCAGCTCATATGCAAGCAGTATTTTCGCGTGTGACATCCACATTCATGAAACAGAATAACTCAGTGGGCTGCAGGCAGTGTAGAGAGGCCTGGCAATGAAGGAGGGAAGAGAGGTGAGTGTGGCAGTGCAGGAGACCCAAGGTTCCTCGCTGTATCAGGCATCAAGCAAGACCTCCTGCAGCTGCTCCTGGGATGGAGCCTCCTGAGCTTCAAGACCTCTAGAATTCAGCTCGTTTTTTGGCTTGTTTTTCTAATATCCCCATTTCTACGCTCAGTCATAGAATCGCGGTATCATTAAGGTTGGAAAAGATCTCTCTAAGATCACTCAGTCCAACCATCTCCCCATCTCCACCACGCCCACTGACCACATCCCTCAGTGCCACATCTACACGTTTCATGAGCACCTCCCAGGGTGATGACTCTACCACCTTCCTGGGTGATTACAGTCCATGGAATTATACTAACATTCAAACTTTCTGAACCATCTTTCAACATAATCCTGACAAACAACATACATTTTTAGAAACAGACATGCAAATAAGGAGCCCAGCCTGACACGGTGGTTCGAGGCAGAGACAGTTTGTTTGGATGCAGAAATTTGGCACCCACCTCCAAAACCAGAAGCAGCACTTCAGCAGGCTGCAGACCCGTCAGAATTCAGAAGCACTGTGTTCCATCCCCAATGTGTGCTTTGTTTAAACTCATTGCTGAATATAATATATACCTGACAGCTGCCTTTCAATTTCTGAAGGGGAGCTAAAGGAAAGAAGAGGACAGATTCTTTATCACGGTCTATGGTGATAGAACAAGGGGAAATAAAGAGCTTAAAGAGGGTAGGTTTAATTTGGATATAAAGAAATGTCTCTTACAGTGAGGGTGTTGAGGTACTGCCACAGATTGCCCAGAGGTGGTGGATGCCCATCCCTGGAGACTTTCAAAGTGATGCTGGATCAGGCCTCAGGCAATCTGATCTTGTTGTGCATGTCCTTGTTCATTGCAGGGGAGTTGGACTAGATGACCTTTAAGGATCCCTTCCAACTCTGAGGATTCTGTGATTCTATATTGATGGGTGTTCCTTCAATCTTTCCACTATTTTTAAAGCCCGCATGAGACAAATGCATGGCTAAGTTGACAGAAGCCAACTGTTTTTTCCATAAACGTGGAAGAAATTTTTATGTACTTTTTTTTTTAAGGCATCTACATTCATTGTCCCTGGCTTTTTTCCAGTTTCAGCTCAGGACTGAATGCGTAAGCACTGACATCTGAGCGGTGCCGTGTTGCTATAACTCTACAGAATGAAACTCCTATAGTAGAGATTTATCCCCACATAACTCGAAGCCTAAAATCTTTTCTCTTGCCAATCAGTAGAAGATCCATATGGTGGAGTTTCAAGACTATGTAAGTGTTTTATCTTTATCGACTAATGTGGATACACTATGCTCACTTGATTTATCTGTAAAAAAGCAACAGAGTAGCACAATCTTTATCAAACTTGCCTTCTGAGCTACTAAAAACATTATACCAAGCTGATCATTTTCAGTTCTCCAAACGATCCTACCACAATAGAACCAACTAATTCACCAGGCATACTCCAGGTATCTCTTCTTATTTACTCTTTGTGACAGATATCTAAATATTAAGAGAAACTCTAAATTATGCTGAGGCAATACTGAAAGATCTTTTCTGCTCTGTTGCCTTGCCGGGGAGTACAATTAATACAATTATATCTTGCATTTCTCTGTTCCACCTCTAGCCCTGTTTTACAGCTCCCTGTATTACAAATTTGTTTTCTTTCCTTGGTTCAAAGGTGAGAATACACAATGGAATGATATAAGCTTGCTTTTATTATTGTTATTCACACCCTGACTTGTGAATGGATTGATAATAAGCCTGCACATAAGGGCGTGATGCATTATTAGTAATTGAGAAAGGAGAGGAAAAACAATGAGAATTTTCTTCTTTGTCCTTTGTTCTAAAGAAACGGAGACAGGATGTTCACAGAGACTACAATAAAGCATGCTCTGAAACACAAATTCATGCACTTTTTCATGGAGGATGTAAGGATGATCATTTCCATTCTTCTTCCTCTTTAGCAATTTTGACCATCAAGAAATTTGGGAGAAAAATCGGAGGTCATCAACTTCCTCAAGGGTAGCAGAGACCAGCTACATGAAATGGACTCGTTAACTCAGAAATGATTTAAAAATTTGTGGACCTCATCTTTGAAGGGAAATAGGCTGCAAAGAGGAGAAACTGGAGAAGTAAAAAAAAGGAAGGTAAAACCAAGATCAGTGTGAACAGAAGGTGTAGAAAAGGTGGATGTCAGACAAGCCATGAAAGGAATGAATAGATGTCTGTGGATTGGGCCACCAGCAATCAGATCAGCCCAGAAGAAGATAAATATCACTGTAGTCACTGACTTGTAGACATCTTTGTCACCCATGATTCTACATGTTATTAAGACAAGAGAGTTTATGTATTTTATAATCTTGAGGTTTGAAGGAAAAGGATACATTAGCCAGCCACACAGATTTCCTCTGAATTTCTTCTCTTTTGCAGTACATCACCCATCAATTTGATTGATTTTCTTTAAAACTTTTTTGCATAAATCTCATCCATCTACAGGTAGGCATATAACCTAAATAACCTATATAACCATAAACAGAGAGAGAGCCAGGTATGGAAATGAGATTTCATCACTGCTCCCTTTAAGAAGCCTTGGTGTTGAACTCAAAGACCTCATTCTAGAGCTAGGCAATACAAATTCCCCCCCTCCAAAAAAAAATGAATGGGTGTAATTCACATGTCTTGTAACTTAACTGGAATCTGTCTTTGGAACAGGTTAGTCTTGTGCTTTTTATAATCTTTTCATCTGAGAATTCACCCAAAAGAAGCTCCACTGTCTACCTGCTCTTGGTGGGCTCTACCAGCACTGTGTGTTGCACTGACAGCAGGTTGGAAATGCAAGTATTTCGTGTAGTGACAGGTTTCTCCTCTGTTAAGAAAAACACACGTCAACTCCACAGTATCTGGGGTGGAGAAACTGAATTTGGGCTAAAGGAAAACAAATCCAGGGAAGAATTGTGCATTTTCAGAAAGTCATATGTTTTCTTCTGGGATTCCTAAATGTATATTTTTTAATTGAGTGTTAATATTCTTGCTGATGAGGAGAGAAAAAAATTAAGGAAGCAAAAAATGCTGATCTGCAAGTGTAAATAAAAAACTTTGCCAATAACAGAGAAAGCATTGTTTAGAAATGAAACATGAGACAATTCCAAGACCAATCATTTCATGAATAGGAGAAAATGAAAAAGGAGTAGAAAAGGGAAACCAATTCACTCTAGAAAGCTTCTTTTACTTTGTCCTGGGGCATATGCTCCATCTCCCTTTGTCCTCCAAATGCAGTTTCACCAGCCCTGACAGTGCTGGCATTGACCTCCTACAGACAAAATGGCTTGGACAGAATTAACCATAAAAAAGGAGCCAGCCAGACCAAGGGCCAATGCAGCCATAGATCTGGGGGAAAACTGCTATAATTAGCAAGGCCTGTGCAGGAATTGAAGAAAACCGTAATTCTTGTGCACTTGCTGCCTTCCTGCCCCACCAGCTGTGGATTTGTGCATATGAAGCTGAGGAGAGTCTGGCTGATGGTCCACCTAAAAGCCAGTGTCGTCCTCCTCTTGCATTGGAGACCTGCCTCCAGACTGTGTTGCAAAGGGCTTTAATTAAAAGTTAATATTTATATTGTGTTCTCTCCAACCAGCTCTATTCATTTTCTCTGCTGTGTTTAATTCCCTTCTCAACCACAGTTCAGAGCTGGCTGATCCTGGACATTTATTATTTTAATATTTTAGAACCTGCAATATTGGACAGAAGGCAGAACTAAGAGTGCCCTTGAAAAGTGAAAATTAGCGTCAAACAGCTGACAAGAGAAGAACAAAAGTTCAAGCTGGAGAGAAGGGTGTTATTGCCCATGAATAAACCGATCGTGCCAGGTGGCAATGCTCAAGTATCTGAGAAAGGAATGATTTAAACCAACTTATTTGTTTTCTCTGATGTCATTAGTCTGCCTTAAATCCTTCTCTTTTATTACCAGCTCAGATTGGTCATTTTTCTTCAGTTTGGACATCCATAAAGGAAAAATGTCCTAGAACCTGCCAAACCGTAAATACAACGTTAACAAGTTCTGTATTTTTCAGTGACTGTATACTGAGTTGGATATTTCTGAAGAGAAATGCACCATAAAAATTTTTGTGGGACATTTGTTGTAGTTGAGCAAGACGCATTTTTTCTATCAAATTTGAAGTTACAAGGATGTATCCCTGATGTTTTTAGATCTTATATAAAGAGCAGACACTGATAAAAGTAAACATTCCATGCAATAGTTCAGACCCCACTGGAAAAGAGAAATTTTCAGTTATTGTAAAAAAAAAAAAAAATAATCATAAATGGTTTGTTTCGCTATGGTGTTCTTGGCTCATTTCCTTTCTATCACTCCATAGAGTGGGGGCTTGTATGGACAGGGCTTATGACAAAGGTGATTCTTCTGAGTGAATCTGTGGACATGAGCTGGTCCTTGGGAAGCCCAGGCGAGCAGGAAAATCTAACTGCAAATAACCCAGCCCCAGCTTCCTTCTTCCTTATCACATAAACTGTCCACCTCCAGGCTGTGAATGTTTGCCCTGTTCTGTCCTTCCCTCGCTGGGACTCAATGAGGGTGTTCTGTGGAAAACCAGGGTCACTGCTGCCATTGTGCTCTGGCTTGGTGCGTGTTGTTGGCTGCCACAGGGAAGGGACTCTGGGTGACATGGGAGACACTGTTTGCTGTTGGAGATCAGCAGCGTGTTGGGATTGATTTATTGATGGAGTGAGCTGCTTGGTCGGTATCAAGTATCCATTAAGTCAAGCGATGGGACAGATCCAAGTGTTGGAGGACTTTGTTTTAAATGAACCATTCACCACAGAGTGACAGAATTATTTCATGGGGGGAAAAGCAAGAACAAGATCAGATAACTTGTAAATTTATCTGACATTGGCACCTCAGCTTTTTCAGCTGGAGCAGCTTGCAAGTGCCCCAGAAGGACATTGACTTCCTCTTTGCATCTCGGTGCTTTGTAGATCTGGGCTTCTTTGCTCCATGTTTGCTGTTGTGAAGCTATTGGAAAGGTCCCATCTGAAAGGCACCCTCCTCCTGGAGCTGTATGCTACACAAAGCAGCCCTGGTGTCCATGGTGTACATGCTGCAAAAGTCTTTTCCCCTCACTGCAGTGTTGCCTTTGAGTTCAGCTGCAGATGACCCAAATGACTGAATGAACCCTTATGCACCACAATTATTTCCCCCTAATTTAATAATAATGATGATGGTAAACAAAGTTACTGTTCAGTCTTGCACAAAACATGGGGCCATGCTGGTTCCGGCTGCATTTGTCCATAAATCGGAATCACCAAAATGAGAGCAAATAACTCTTATTGTTTTAAGAGGAGATATTACATATATGGTGGAGTTTGAGCAACAGAAGTGCCCTCAGTTTCTGGTGCAAACTCAGCAAACAGGGGATGAAAAGGAAGATGGCAGAGCCCCAGATGCCCTGGGGGCTGGAAGCAAAGCCTTTCTGTGGGAGCCCAGCAAACCGGGAGCCAGCAGAGGTGAGCCGGGCTCTTCTGTCAGCTGCTAGCTCACATGAGTGTTTGTTTTCTGGTATATCTGCTCATGCAATGCTCCCTGCTCACAGGCTCTGGGGCTCTCTCCAAGTCCCACAGGCAGCTGCAACACAGGCCTCGGTTTGTGCATGGGGTGGTCAGGAGTCAGCACATGTGACAGTGGCTCTGTTCCCACTTCATGCTAAATAAGCACATTTAGCTTATGTTAGCTGAGTATGGAGTGGTTTGGTTAAGCAGTGTTCACCCTATAGATTTCCAAATTCAAAATCCTGGTTTCAGGAAAATATGCCTTTTCCAAATATTGAACAAATTCAGCAGAAAAAGCTGTATGTTAAGGAAATAGAAAGGCAAAACTGTGATAAGAACAAGTTCTGTGCTTAAGCCTCATTTCTTAGTACTTGATGAAGATATTTGATGCAGAGATTGAAGCATGCCACCCTTCAAGTAGCATCCACACAAGATAAGGATGAATGAGCCAGCATCAGCACAGGGCAAGCAGCAAGGCTCAATCCTCAAGGCTGCGTCTGTGCAGAGCCCTGCAGCCACTGCAGTGAGCACAGCAGGAGCAGGCTCAGCCCCTAATGCCACGCAGTAGATTTCAATGGAATTGCCTTGATTATTTGAATTCAGTAAAAGTTTACTCAGACATTTATTTACAGCAATAGAAGGGCACAGCTTGCCTGATGATAAACTGCTGCCTGAAGCCCATTTCCATCTATAATTGTTAGCACAGCTGATGGTTGTCCCTTGGTTCAAAGAATCACCCATTATTATGGATTCTGCTTCATGACTCAGCTTCTGAGAGATATTTAGGGTGGCAGAGGGGACAAATTGCCAGGCTGGCATCTCCTTCTACTGGCTGGGTGGGAGCAGGACGTGGCTCTGCATGATGGGCATTTATCTATCCTGACAGAGAAAGCACATTCGTGCTCTGCGAGCTGTCTGAAGGGATTACACTGACTGAGGCCATAATCGTGTGCTCTGATATTGTTGATGTATTATAAATGGTCCATTATTCATCCACATGAGGAAAGCCAGAGGAATGGAAAATTAAAATGTGAAGCTAGCAAGCACAAAAACCGAGCAAGTGATTCATGCAGTGTGGAAAATGGGCCTCACTGGGTGTAGGTCAGTGGTGCTGTTAAGTACAGCACCGGGGGCTAATAATTCAGCTCATTCATGATAACATTTGTCTCCCTCTCAGCCCTGAAAACAGCACAAAAAGCCTCTATGGGCCTTAGTCCTCCCAGTGGAGAGGGTGGAGAAGGTTTTGTCCAGCAGGTACAAACAACAGAACAACAGTGATGACCCAGATTCGCTCTGACAGTCTTATGTCCCCTCCTCCTTTCACTTCAGGCTGTGCTGAGGCTGTGCTGAGGCTGCAGACTCTCCTTCCTGAGCATCCTCCCTCCTTTCTGGGAAGGCCCTCTCATTCCCCTGCTGAACAGCAGGGAAAAGCAAATGAAATGTGATTTAAATTTGGATACAAAATTGTCACCCAAAATGAAATGGCTATTTTTATCTCTGGACAAAACATTGACTTTCCTCTTCCAGAGCTTAAACTTTATTCCTACTGTAAAGATCTTTTAGAAAGAAGTGAAGAACACTTTCCCACTTCCATTTCCAAGCTGATCAGGTGCCACAGAAAACCAGAAGCCCTTGGAGGTAATGGAAAGTCCTCAGAAAACTGCCTGAAACTTCAAAACTGCAAAGAAACGAAGGAGTGAGATATTCCAAATGACCTATTACTCAGTTTTATTATAGATCACATGTGGCTTCTGTGAAAATCTAGCTGCATCTCACAAGCTCTGAGACCTTCGAGAAGATGCCGTATGTATACACGCTGTAATTAAGTTATTAGAAACTCATGAAGCAATTTCTAACATGAGTCATGCTATCCAGGAAGAGATGAGACAGGGCAGCCAATTCACTGCTAAACAGAAGCACGAATCTAGTGCAAAATCAGCATATCCAGGCAACTGTGGATATTGCAAACGAGTTTGAACAGTGTTTTATTTACAGTCTCAGTATGCCTAAATCTCAGAGAAAACTGCAAATCTAACTCCCCACACTGATCTGAAGAAAGGAGGTGCTTATTTTCACCCCATAGCACCCGCTGACTTTCCAGTTAACTTGGAGAGAGTGGGGCCAAGGGCTGTATGATGGAGGAACACGAGCGTAGCTGGAGAGGTCCTGGGTAACTGCAAGGGAGATCTTAAAGACAGCTTTGAAGAGGGATCAGGTTCAGGTACAGCGTTAATCTTTCATTTTCTTCGTTTACACTTTTTTAATCTGAGGGAGCTTTTCACTTTTAATAGTGGAACAAGTTACAACAGAGCAGCACTGCAGAACAGCCCTTGGGGTGCCTACAAACCAGAACAAGTTTGGGAATCGGCAACACAAGGCCCACTGTCATTACACAGTGGTAACAAAGTAAAGGTCATCCTGCCAGAAGTTACTTACAGCCTTGATAGCCAAGCAATCCTAAATTTTAAGAAACAAATATTTTATGAAAATCAAACAGAATAGGAGAGTGGTGTTGGAGAAGGCACTCCTGACAAAACCAACATGAGACACACAGCAGCCTGAAGCAGTCCTTCCTTCCCAGCTGCTACTGTAACATTTATTTACCTACCTATATTAATTCAGAGGGCAGGTTTTTTTGTTTGCTTGTTTGTTTGTTGTTGTTTTTTCCCCTAATTAATAATTACCAGCTTCTGGTCAGAGCATGTCTCTTTACTGAGCTCCCATCTCCTGGGGAGATGCTATCAAGTCAGCCCCTGCTTGGCACTTGCAGGTTACAGGGACAGAGAGGAGAATGGACAAAAGCCATGGTAGGCATTCCTGCAGTATCTCTAGAGGAAATGGGCTTATAGGTTGGACGGAGGCGAGCCTTGGTGAAGAACAAATATTCACCTGGGCTGAAAACGAAGCATAAAGGAAACCTCCTGAGCCCTTACGAGACATCAGCAGTGCAGAGAAGATGGAATTTATTGTGTGGGGCAATGAGGAAAGAAGTTTAGCTAAGATTCGCCCCTCGCACTGTTTCTGCTCATCACAACTGTATTTTCATCAATTGTTTAGCACACAAATTTAGAGAGGAGAGCCTGGAAGAAAGTTGTGACCATGTATTAATAGTAAGTGTAGACACTGGACTGTAAGATCTCGCAATAACCAAAGAACAGAATTCTAATTTTAGGCACTAAGTGATCACAGAACAATTAAGGCAGACCATAGTGCAGAGGAGCCACAGCAGGAGATACCAAAACTATTGTTACTTCCTTAGAAAGCATGGAAATCTCTGGCTGCTCACAAAAGCTGCTCAGCAAATAATTTTCTATTATGGGAGCTTTAAACCTTCAAGTGGCACTTTGCCAATAGAAAGAAAGGTGCTACACATCAAAAATATTGTTAATTTTGACTGCACCTGTTGACCTTGACCCTCCGGCAGGTGGACTATGTCATACATTTTATAATGTGTAAATACTGTGCAACTCCACGTAGAAGAGACTGCAGGACTTTCCAAAGCAGAATTCACTGAAAGTCTATCCCTTCTCCTGTACCTACAGCCCCACACATCTGACATGGCAGATGAAAGCTGATTTCAAACCCTCCGCTAGGGATCCCACAGCCTTTATATTCTTTTATCTTTGACTTGAATCAGCATTTTAATTTGAGAGGAGGGATATCTATCAGATTTAGGTGCACTCATGAATGTGTACACCTCTGCACATCTCATCAGAGGTTGCAAGCAAAGAAGGATGGAGCACAGCTGGCAGAGATAAGGCTGTATTGTAGGCTTATGCACCAAGTCAGCTTTCCCATAACCCGTGGCTGAGTGAGCTGTGTGTGCTCTAAGACTGGAGAGGGACAGACTGTGTGTGTTTACTGAGAGCCAGTATGAGCAAGTTAAAAAGTTTAGGACTTTTCTGTGGTCCTCTGAAGTACCCACATAAGATACAGCAGCAATAGTTACTAAAGAATTGACACCCTCAAGCCAAAATGGCTTTTATTCTGAAAAAAAAAACCCTACTTAAATCCAATCTGCTGCTGTGTAATGTATATGCCAAAGGGAGAAAATATGGTGTAAAATAAGGTCTCAGCAAGCTGAGATCCAGCTTACATATTTGGCCTGTTTAATCCAAAGATGAAAATAATTACACAAAGTCAGTCTAAGCAGTCCCAGAAGGATCTGAACATATGAAATATAGTCATCATGAGGAGCGGAAGGAAGGGAGAGCTGCACCAGTTTCAGTTCCCCTTGGCTTCCTTAGACTCATGTGTGAATTTGGCCCAGAAAACTGTCTGGCATCGGGGATGGTGATCATTCATCCCTCCTATTTGCACAAGAATGTGGGAAGGGCTTAGAAAAAGCTCCTCTTCTCCCATCTGGGGCCCTGGGTGGGTGCCAGTTAAGTCCAATGATTCATAGCTGCTTCAAGAAGCTCCTTGCCACTCTCTATTTTGCAGAGAAAGCAAACATACATGCTACAGCAGCACGTAGGTTGCTCCATCAGGACGGGGGGATCCTCTTTGCTCATGTTCATCACGAGAGCAGTGCCAGGAGGAGGAAAATTAACCCAGCATATCACCTTAGCACACACCCAGCCAAGTCCTCAAGCCCCAGCAGATGGAGAAAAGAGAGAGGCGCAGCATGCAGGTGGAAGCTCTGGTTGTGCTGCATGCCCAGAGAAGCAAGAAGCTGCATGTGTGAGGGAGCCCCTGTGAGACCTGGCTGGCGGCCGGGCTGGGGAATGTCAGGGCCTACCTGGAAGCAGCGGGCAGCTCTGTCTCAGTCCCCAGTCCAACAGCTGTCCCTGTGTGATGAATGAGGTGCTTTGGGTCATTCACAGACCCGGGGTGGGGCGGTTGCAGCTCCGAACCCCGCCTTGCATCATGTGTGCAGCTCGGTCTGAGTGCTGCCCAAAGCCACCGCCCTTTGCCCACGTTTTTGTCAGCCCTCCTGAGTGAGCTCCTCCGCATGCGGAGCTCCCGCCAGCCCACCTCGCCTTTCAACGTGAGCCAGCACTTCATTTGTTGTTTTTCTTCTCTTTGAAACATTCTTCTTGTCTCTCTGGCTTATTTCATTAGCTCCAATGCTCAGCTTCTCGAGCTTCCCTTGTTCTTAGGTGCTGCCCAAGCGATAGCCGGTCAGATGTAGGGAGATCTTAAAGTCTACGCAGTGTGTATTGCTATGCTGGGAAAAGGAGGTGAAAATGCACCTGCAGACACAGCCATGCTGTGTGACAGATTCATCCAGCCGGTGGGATTAGAGTGGCAGAGAAGATGCAGTGGTTTGGGTTTATGACCATAGCAGGGCTGGTGCCTTGGTTTCTGCACTGCCCTGCAGCCCATCTTCACTCTTAGTGCTTGCAGAGCAAGCTGAATGAAGGTAATACCTGGACAACACCTGCAGCTGCAGGACACAAAGGAAGGGTGATGCTGAAGGCTCGGTCTGCAAGGGGGCAGCTCCAAGGAGTCACCTCTGAGGGGTCTCTGGCATCCAGGAAGGATGGGGAGCCTGAGAAAAGGGCAGCTGGGGCATGGGGGAAACTTCTCTGGGACTGTTTGGGATGGGAGGAAGAAGATGGAAAGGTTGGGCACAGCCAAGACAATCAGAAAGGAGAGTGTCCTCTGGTATTTGGAGCTGCCAGATGGGTCCTCAAGGTGTGTTTTTGCGGTTTGTCTGATCTGAACTAGTCTCATATTTCCGTGACTTGTTTATCTGTACCTACCAGGATGCAGTCTGTCCAGGGGTTAAAACTGCAGTTTTCAAGGATGTGGCAAGCTGTTGTAATCTGTGTCTATTACATAACCCAGCAAATATTCTGCTAAAGTTCAGTCAAATCAAGGATTGATGAGGGCGAGGTGCAAATTATCCTTTACAACTTTTTCCCTTTTGGAAATCAGGATAGTGACCTGCAAATCACAGCTTTTACTCTGCTTGCCTGTTGCAGCAGCCAGGCAAAGCACTGCTGTCCCCTCACATCCATCATGTCTTGCTTACCAAGGAAAAGGTTAGCACTTCTTTCCATTTCACTCCCATTGTGAGACAGGGCAGAGATCAGAGCGTAAGAGAAAAGCATGGCAGAATTTGAGTGTACAAAGGAGGTAAATTATCTTTAGACTGAGTTGTATGTAGTCCAACTGTTATTTGTGCTGTTTTACTAAGGTCACTCTGTTTTAACAGCGAACACAAAGGGAGGGAGAGAAGAACAGAAGTCTTGTTATTTAACTTTTCCTTGAGACAACTTGTAGGCTGCTTGAGATATAATTTCATGATTTTTCATGGCAAAGATTTTCTAGGATGTTTTTTTCCTCCTCCCTTTAATGCTACTGCTGCCTTTCTGGTGATGTGGGACCTATGTAGCACTCCAAGTCTCATATTTTCTCCTGCTCCTCCTCATCTTTGTAGGGACTGGAGCCCAGCCCTGCTTCTCTCTTCTCATTAGGATTCCTGGCCATTCTCTCTAATACAGCGAGCAGCTGCTGGAGGCTCAGAAATTGACCTTTGATCCATATTTTAGAAAAGCTTGGGTTCCAGCTCCTTCTCACTTAGCTGCTGAGACTCATCTTTCCACCTTTTTCCATGCCTTCTGTTTTAATCCTTTTTATTTTTCTAATAATTGCTTCAAATCCCACTCACAAAAGCTTTTTGTGGCCCAGCTACATCTTCCAGTTACACTAGTGTGAATCTAGAGTAAATCTGCTGGTGTAATCAGGATTGAAAGATAGGAGATGACTATGGATTCCATCAGCTGGAGCCAAAACCAATGCCACCATCATCAGCATCTTTCTTGCTGTTGTTCCTAATATCAAAGAGAGAATGTTGCCTGGGAATGGTGATACTAATCATCAGACTTGGAGTTAAGTTGCATAACATCCTTTCTATAACCATCTCCAGATGCTTTAAAGACAGTAATTAAATATAGGAGACCAGTAAGGATGAGGGCTTTCATTTTCAGGGTGAGGCACTGAGAAGACAGCAATATTGTCAAAGGCACATATCAAGGGTCCAACCTTTGTGGTGAAATCCCCTGTTGATTGTATAAACTCAGTCAGTGACATGAGTCAGCAGGAGAGTCCCCGTCTCTCGACCCTGTGCTGCCAGAACACTGATCCCATTGAGAAAATGGGTGCCATAGAAGAGTCCCCTGTATAGCTCAGATGTGTTGAATTTGGGGTCAGTGAAAGGATCCCTTCTTGTATTTACATTAAATAGTGGCAGAGGACACCTTTACAGCATGAAAACTATGCTCTCAACTGTGAATTTCTGAGGCAAACCATCCCATGTAGTAGCACTGGCTTTCATGGGGGGGGCTATTATTTTTCCTTTACCATTGAGTGGCAGCAATTGCATTCCCCCAGGACTCTGAGATTAGTTTCACCCTTTTCCAACTGGTGCTGAGTCTCAGTGGGAGTTGCTGGTACTCCAGACAACTGTGATCACTGCTTCAGTATGGCCACCCCATGAAACCAAGAGAGTAGGGAACCTGTTCCGTATTTACACACATTCTCAGGGCCTCTCCTGAGCAAAGTGTGATCCTGCATTAGCTGCTTCATGCTGCATGTTGTGAACTTTAAAAAAAGTAGAGAGTTTGGAAAAATTCCCAGATTATGCAGTGCAGCTGCCTTCTGTGCCCTCAGAAAATAGTGAAGGATATAAGGCTGCTCTATTTTTTTCTTTTGGTGCATAGCTGCTTCCTCATGAGCTAATCCACCAGTCTGTCCCACCTGTGCACTTCCTTATTGAAATTCTATGTTGAGCTGAGATTGAAAGCTTTGTGTTGGTAAAGGAAAAATGAAGCAGTTTTGTCCTTGTCTTTTATGTATTCTATAAATGCAGCACTGAGTGCAGATTGTGTGTGTGCTATGATTTACAATGTATTTACCAGCATAAATTTCATCCAGGGTAATTTAATCAACTGGGCACATTTTTTTTTCCCGCCTGCTCTGACTGAGGAACTCACACTGATAGAAATCTGATGGTACAGTTGTACCAAGGAGAATCCTGCAAGCACAGCCAGGGCTAATTACACTAACCTCAGACCTGGCTGCTATCCATACGGCTAGGCTTTGTGCAGGCACCAGGGCTGGCAAGGCTCATAGAGAAACAAACTAATGGAGAAACGAAAGTCTACACTTGTGCAGCCCCTATGGCCCCAAAAGATACTTTGGAATGGAATGGAGATGTTATGCCAGTAAGTTTTGGTGCGTAGATATTACCATTTAATAAGTTCATGGGGTTAAGCCTAGAAAAAATCAGGATCTTGAAGGCATTTTAAAAGTCATCTGTATCTTGTAATGAAGTAAAATTATGTAATTGCCTGTGCTGACAAAGACAGAGATGTAACCTGGAGAGATAGCTATTCCTTCAGTGTTTAATAGATTGGTGGCATTCATTCTCCGGAATGAATGGGATCCTTCATGGGCTGACCAGGATGGAGGAAGCTCCCTTGTGTGTGGGAACAGCTTCAGGTGCCTTTTCTTTGGCAGCAGTATTGACAGATATGTCTTCCCCTGCCTCTCCTCAGCACCACCTTGTTCTCAAAGGTGTACTCTACATTGGAGCAGGGTGGCAATAACCCTTCAGCAACCTCACTGTCAACCAAAAATCCATGGGGCTGTCCCATTGCTAAGCATGACAGCCCCAAAGCATTTCAGGGATCCAGGCTAGCAGAGATGACTGTGCTGGAGATGGGATAGTGGTGAGGGCAAGGCGACACAGGATCCAGGCATCTTTGGCAGCCACTCCTCTTTGTAGAAAAGCCCAGCCAGGCTATTTATTTGATTGCTTGTCTTGGCAGTGAGTACTCATGTTGAACTGAGAATGTCCTTTGTCTCTGATAGTGGCAGCCCTCACCAGAGTGAACAGCAAGAGACAGTGAGGGCTCTCCTTGGCTTTTCTTCATGTTCCTCCACCTCTTGCACAGTACCAGGGTCCTACAAAAGACACCACTGCCAGTTCCTCTTCCTTGAAGTTTTGAAATGCAGCGGTCAAGAACAATCACATTTTTCACTTGGTTTTGGTTTGCGTCTAGGGTATGTCTGCTCCTCTTATGAATCAGAAGCAGTGGCAAACACAGTGTGCTGTTCTTCTATTGGGTACATACCATCCCTGTTTCTTTCAGTTAGATGGAGAATAGCAGTTCAGCTTGTTTTGTTGACGGACAAAGAAAGCCTTGTTCTCTGTCATGCTGATGTTTCTTTTCCACTTGTCACTGGTATGTCACCAAAATGGCTGGTGCGCACCCATTGGAATTAGAAGTGTGAACTTAATAACCAAAAATAAAAACTCATGAGATGGCTCTAGGGAGGGAGAACAGAAAGAAGCCAGAGGTATGCAATTTACTGAGCCTGATTCACTGCGCTGGCAGGGAGCTCTCTGCCAGAGCCAAGTGAATCAGACTTCCTTTCAGTCTCCGCT
This sequence comes from Tympanuchus pallidicinctus, assembly GCF_026119805.1. Taxonomy (NCBI): domain Eukaryota; kingdom Metazoa; phylum Chordata; class Aves; order Galliformes; family Phasianidae; genus Tympanuchus; species Tympanuchus pallidicinctus. The sequence continues at coordinate 51,039,464 of NW_026294747.1, forward strand.
GGCATCGCAGTTATTTTGGTGTCACCATGCGTAGAAGGAGCATATATTTGGGAAGCATGTTTGGACAGACAGTGAGTATAGACACTCAGACGTGTGCACTGAAACTGAAGTAGCTTGTGTCATTTTAACATTATGCTCACTGAAAGGAGTTAAAAATAGGGAAAATGAAATATGATAGCTTGTCAGGTCAGAGCCTCTCCTGAGAGCCAGGGATGTTGCTCCTTGCCTGCACTGGGAGCCTGGCTCCTGCAGGTTTTGTTTATCTGTCTTGTAATAGGGATGGGAGAAATGCTGCTGCAGCACGTAGACAAACATCTTCTGAAAATATTTCTAAGGAAAAAAATGCAGCTTTCTTTTAGATCCTCTTAATTTCTGGGCCGTATTCAGCAGCTCTGAGGACATGCCCAGCCCTCGCCACATCTGCTACAGAGAGTAGCAGAGAAGAAGAGTTATATTAGAGCTGCTAGTGTTTTTTGAATGTCGTAGAATCATAGAACCACCAAGGTTGGAAAAGACCTCCAAGATCTTTCAGTCCAACCATTCACCTACCTCCATGTCCCTTAGTACAACATCTAAACGTTTCTTCAACACCTCCAAGGACATTGATTCAATCAGCTGGCATTGGAGTCCTGCCCATGGATTTTTACAGCTCTGGCCCATCTTATGAATCCATTCATGAGCTGTTCTCACACAATGCAAAGATAAATCTAGCACTTGAGAAGAAACAATTGTGGTCCAAATGCTCATTCAACAAAAACCTAAAATGAGTGTCTCGTTTTGACCCTGTGATCACGTGGCCACTGGGGGACCATAAGGAGGCCATCATAGAATCATAGAATCATTAATGTTAGAAAAGACCACTAAGATCATCCTAACTTGCTCAAGTGTCTCACTGAGCTGAGCATTTTAATGGCTGCCATTAATTTCTGAGGATTTAGTCCAAGCCCCACAGAAGATAAGGAATAAATGTTGAAAACATTTATGCTATGAAGATCTTTATATTTTCAAATTTGGCCAAATGCCACTGTTTGCTGATGGATACGTTCTATTTTCCTGCTTATTTATTATTCTCACTGAAAAATTATCCGTGGCAAACACTGTCTTGGTATTGATCAACAGCTGCAAAATGCTCCCGGCATCCTCCAGACATCAGGCCTGAGTGCAGGCTTGTGCTTGCCTGACTAATAAGGAAAACTGACAAAGTTTTGTTTATCTGTTTCTCACCTCTATCATCATCAGCTAATGCAAGGGCAGATGAGCATAGCCAACAGAGATAGCAACTTACGAAATGAGCCTATTTTTAACAGGTTTTACTTCCATGCTGCAGAGGAAACAAGGGAATTAATATTCCCTTCTTGATGTGGGATTCACCGTGTGGTTTTCCCCACCCTTGCTCGGATGGTCTCGCCTGATTGCAATGCTAACATCCCTTCTCTCTTTCTCTGGTGCTTGGCAGGCTTTCCCAAACACATCACATGCTGTGGGCAGCCAGCCAGCCTACCTGTCTGAGAAAAACAGACCTGAGTCTCCCTGCCCCACCCTGACCTCTCGGGATGATAACCCGCTGGCAAGAAACATCAGCAGTAACTGTTTGGAAAACAGATGCCTGACAACTTCTGCATGCAACTGGCAATCCCTGCTGCCCCTCATCCCAACATGGCCCTCAGTGGTCACCAAGATGCTCCCCTTGCCCGTGACCCACAGCAGCATCCTTTCACACTGCTGGAAAACTGGTTCTGGAGGGATCCAACCCATGGGAGTGTGCTGCTATGCTGCTTCCTGAGCAACAAATACTCAAAGCTTTTTGCTAACTGATGGGGAAAGCCTGCAGGGTGGCAATGTGGAGCGCCTTGCTAGCTTTACACTTCTGTTACTCTTAGGTAGCACCTAGAAATCCCAAAAACACATATCTGATGTGGAATATAGTAAAAGCCATGAAACAACCTTGTTTGCTAAATAGGTAAATCTCCACAGGCAGGGAAGCAACAGGAAAATGATACTGCTGAAAAAGTTACATCTACAAAAGCAAATATTTCCCCAAAACTTACATTGTGTATATTTTGAAAAGATCAGATGGAATTACTGTCTGGGTGTAGCCCTAAATTATTTGCTATAATCTCTCTACACCAATTCAGTTACCTAAGCCAAGCACCAGGTAAGCAGCACAAAGTTGGAACATATCTTTTCAATGGTTGGAGAGAGCGATGACTTACTCTTTGAGTTGGTTACATGATTTCAACAAAGCAATTCAAGCAACTTTGTCTGCTGGGAGCCTAACAAGCAATCTCTGATTTTCCATTGCTGTGGAAAATATAATCCTCAATTATTTACAAAAGAAACCTGAAATAATCAGATGTAGTTAAAAAAAATATACTCTCCACTTTCAGTCTATCAGAATGTTTACAGATTTTTTTTTTTGTAGATTACAACCAGAATAAATAGCAAAGAAATTTATTGCAGAATGTAGATAAACATAGATTTTGTATGTTTTAGGAAAAGAAGATCCTGTAGGAAGTTCAGATTCTTAGCATTTTTGTAGCTACAACCTTAAGTCTACTAGTTGCTTATTTTAAAACACACTAATCCGTGCATAAATTAAAGAGCAGATTTGTGATTTACTGATATGCTTCTGCCAGCTAAAAACTGCTTTTCATTACTCTTTTGACTCATTCTTGCAATCGTCACTGTTCTGTTTCAGCAATATTTTGTATTCAAATAAGTATATTTACCCCTTTAAAAAATAGGTTACATTTCTAATTTCCTTCTGCTGTGCAGCAGGGAAGCACAAGGAAAAAAAGCCCTTCTTCCAGAGCGCTGGATTGTTCAGCCAACAGATTGAATACAGAGCATAGGACACGTTGGATTTGCAAACATACACTATGCAGTGTATGTTTGCTAGCTACTGTAAATGCCAGGTAGATTGTATCATGCACCATACCCTGCCACTCATTTCCGAATCGCTATGAGAAATGAAGGGCAAGCATGTGAATTCAGGCATGCAAGCTGAAGCAGTTAATTTATACACAATTGAATTTAATTTGTATACAGAGTCAAAGGCTTCCTCAAGCTCAGCTTCAACATAATGCAGACATTGAGGAAAGTTTAGAGGAGGCTTTTCTTAACACTATTTTTTCTTATCTGATTCATGCAGCATCAGAAAAAGCCACACCCTAGAAGCTGCAGGGTTTGCCTCGGCAGTTGATTCGCAGCTAGCAGAGCACAGAAAAGCAGAAGCAGAATACAGAAAAGTATAGAAAATGTAAGCCCACCACTGGCTGGAGATCCTGGCCAGTTAGGAAGAACTAGATGAAAGCAGTCACACATCTTGGTAGATTATGGAGGTACAGCAATAACAAGAGAGGAAAACTTTGTCTTTGCAGAGGATCCCAGTGCAGAATCAGTCCCAGTCCAGAAGAGGAGATGGAGACTTTGTGACTCTGTGCTGCAGGAGAAGTGCAGCTAGACTGAAACTAAATGCTAGCACAGTCCTTCTACTCCCGGTGAAAATACATCCACGGATGCCAACCAGATTATTCCGGGCTGCCCTGCATTGCATTATGCCTGGCTGATCACTGCTTGCAGAGCCAGAGCTTCAGGTCATTGCAGAGAGAGAAAAGGAGTGATGTGGATGTTCCAAGCAGAGCCCAAAGGCACTCAGGGAGATTGATGGAGGATACCCGGGCTGTCCGATTGGCTGCTGCTCTCCCCGAGCTCCTGTTGAGAGGGCAAACTGAGAGTGAGCACGGCAGCCTCCGAGATGGAGAGAGCCAGGGAGCCCCTGGGGGACGGGGCTGAGCAGGGTGAGATTCTGCATGCTTCCCTGGGAGGTGGGGAAGGACCTGATCCAAAGCCTTCACTGCCTGCAGAAGCGATCCCATTCATCTGCTAATGGTTAAAAATCAGGCAGTTAATGCCTGGTCTCCCAGCAAAGGAATGGGACACCCAGCCTGAGAATGAGCTTCGGTTCATGGTCAGCTAATTAGAAACAGGGATGGAAAAGAGCAAGATATAAATTACATCAAGACCTTAACGTCGTCCTTGTTAAAATGCTCATACATTAATGCAAATGCACATCAGGCAAAGAAATCCCTAAACCCCTCTGTGCTTTTCAATACTGAATTTTACAAAACTTGGAAATGTGTTGCCCATTCCACATGTCTGAAGCCAGAAACAGCTGCTATTGCAAGAATGGATGCTAGCTCCGATCCAGCGCCCACTGAGATCACTGGGACCAATTTCTCTGATACCAGTCAGACCTGAGGACAAAATGTTGGATATTAGGGATATTAGGGATATTAGGAATAATTGCTTCTCAGGAAGAGTGGCAATGCATTGGCACAGGCTGCCCAGGGAAGTGGTGGAGACACAGTCCCTGGAGGTGTTTAAGAATCATAGCAATGTGGCACTGAGGGACATGGTGGGAATGGATCAATGATTGGAGTAGATCATCTTAGAGGTCTTTCCAATCTTTATGGTTCCATGGAAGCAACCAGCGTGAGCCAATGGGTGACTACTGCTAAAGGCAGGGAATGTACCTCTTTTGTCTCCCCTGATTTGTTTTGACTGCTGCAACTATACTGGTAAGGAAGATGAGTCAGGATGGAGCTCCTGAGCTTGCAGCTGGAGGTAGATGGCTCCAGTAAGTGATGCCCCTGTGACTGGCATTTCATGCCCACGAAAGCACACATAGCTGCACTGCTTCTGGCACCCAGGTTAGCTCATACCCAGCCCTCACGTACCACAGCCTTAATGGGCATAACCCCCAAAAAACAAGTTAGCTGGCCCCAGCCAGGACTATGGGGATTCAGTGTCTCTAAGAGCACTGGTGTGCTAATTCCTACCAGAACTGGGATACATGGGCTTCCGAGGTTAGGGTTCAACTCCTGTGACTTAAGATGTTTACAGAATAAATGCCTGTACCCCATGTCCCATTGTAGTCACCAAACCATATGCTGATGCTAAGAGACTGCTCTTGACTTCAGTATCTTTGCAGACCATGCAGCCTACAGTCTTGACTCCAAGGCTGTAGACCCTTGACTCTTTGGCCTCCCCTAAAGGCCCCAGTGCCAAGCTAGATGTAGAGACCTATGTTCAGTCAGGTGAGAGGAATTCCACCCCAGCTGTTTGTGGGACTGTAGATTGCTTATGAGGATGTGAGCAGCTGCAGAGGATCAAGAGATGGGACTGAAGTTTGTGTTAAATACACCAGCACATCTTAACCAGCTGTTGCCATGCTGGACCAGTTGCTATGAACACTGCAGCTTCTGCTGTAGGAAGGGACAGTGAGATCACAACCACTGTACTTGTGTGAGTCCCTCACACCCACCTGGAGCTCAGAGGGCTTAGGAAGCGGATATTCGTCGCCTCAGCATAGCTTATCGAGGCACCACTTGGATTGAAGCAGTAGTAACAGTTGATAAATACTTTTTTAGAGTGCTATATTTGTAAGCTTTATATTCTGCTATCTATGCCTCATGACATAAACCCATGGATGACAGAGGTTATCCAAAGCCCCACTGCTTGTCGCTGATCAAGTGAGGGGGAGGTGAATCAGAATATAGAGAGAGGTGACTCAGGGATTTTTTCTTGTGCACATAGGATGTGGTTTCTCTGTATTTACAAAACCAGCTAAGCAGGAGAACGGTGTGGCATCTGACAAATGAATTTTTCTTAGTGCAGCTTAGGCATGAAAAATCATTTATTGTTTCTACTGTTGACAGCCTTTTACAAGTTATGTTTTTTAATATAGTAAAATATTTAGTGAAGATGACAACAGTTCCAGTAAAAATGCATGTGCAAGCCCATGCATTCTCACAACACAGCTCAGCTGGAAGATTACCCCTATTTACTCATTTCAGCCTTGAAACTTCACCTACAAAGCCAAAATGCTTCTTGGAGCAGATTTTTTTCTTTTTTTTGTTAGCTTGATTTTTGTAATAACATCCATGAATTCCTGTAGAACACAGAAAATTTGGAGTGGAAGAAATGTCACAATATTTCACCATCCAGCCCAGGAAGCAGCAAGGCAGGACCTGAAAGAGATCCATAGTTGAGAACTAGATTCAAATGAAGTTTTGGAGCTTGAAGCTTGATGTGTGCAGAAATTAATCCAGCATTGTGCTGCTTAACACTCCAACTCTCTACTTGTCTGTTGTCTGCTGCTGAGCATCAATACACTCTGGAGGTACTTCATTTTTGTTACCCAAGAGATTGGCACAGCTGTGGACAAGCTCAGTCTTTCTGGACTCTAGAGTCTCCTCAGCTCCTGGATCTCTGCTAGATCTCCAGAGAAGTTTGGTGCCCTTGAAGCATGTGTAATCCATGCTGGCAGGTTTGGATTTCTCACAGAGTAGTGGTTTAGGGTGTTGCCTGCTTCTAGAATAGCACTCTAGTGTTCGGAGGCTCTCCTGGAACGTGGATGATCTGGGTCCAACTCTCTCTGTTTTGCAAGGGTTTGGATCCATATCTTCCTTATCTCAGAAGAACCTGAGACATGAGCACTAGGTCTGATAAACACTGTCTCTCTGAGGCCATTGTGTCATTGTGTACAATTCTTGCTGAATTAACTCCTTCAGACAGTCTGCCTTTCCTTTGTAAAACCCAAATGTCTCAGGCTCTGAAAATGTGCTCCCTCCACAGTTCATTACATCCAGCCAGGTAGAGAGGCCGTTGGGTCTGGCAGCTGAGGCTGATGGCCTCTGGGCAAGCATGTCATGGAAACACAACAGATGACAGAAGAATGGGAGAAGCAATACCAGTGTGCTAGCGCTCCCCCTGAGGGGTTCTGAAGGAGAATGAGATTAAAAAAAGACAATAACAGACCTTTCTCATGACATTTTGTGTCCAGAATTGTTGTACCAGGGGAAGAGCAGCCTCCGGTGTAAGTGCCCCGTGGACTGTGGTTGGGAAAACTGCCTGTCCTGTGGCCTTTTTCCATCTGCTGCACAGTGTCCCTTTGCTTCAGGCCATGACTTTGATCCACCAGCACAGGCAGAGTTGGCTGTGTTATGATGGAGCTGTGAGGCCCAACCAGGCCACCAAGAGAGTGATGCTGTTGTGAGGATACATCATTGTATGTCAGAAGGAGGTCAATGGTATAATAGTTTTGGACCCTTTGCTTCTCACAGAGTCTATAAAGTCCCTAAAGTGAGGTACTGGGGGGGGTTCCTTTGCTTCACAGTCATGCTGTGTTCACGTCATCACTTTTTGACAATGAACAATTGCCAGGAAGAGTAAAATTTCATCAGAAAATCTCTGATGAACGCTTTGAGACCTCACCAAGAACTGTAGCCAGTGCCATCAAATCAGAGCGATGCATTTGTTTCACAAAAACAGGGTCGAATATCCCACTTGTTTTATTTTTTTGTTCCTCTCTTTCTTCTTTTTTTTTTTTTAATTAATAAAAATATTATAAATTTAAATGTTTTCTTAATTAGATATTATCAATATTGCATATTTTGCAAGGGCTATTCCACAAGCAATGCCTCCTATTTTATTATCTTGATCCACAACATCAGGTGGTATGGCAGTATAGGTCGAACCTTCCCACCAACATCCCTCTACATTTTGCTGACAGATGGCAGCAGAGGGGCAGTCTGACAAAATGGCATCTGACACAGAAGTGTGTATGAAGCAAAGGTGTGTCATTGAATCCCTTTGCGTGGAAAAGAGGGCACCTATTGACATTCCTTGATGATTGCTGAACATTCATGGAGATGAAATAGTGGATGTGAGCACAGTGAGGTGGTGGGTGGTGCATTTCAGCACTGGTGACAGTGAGTCACCTCCGCTGGTGCAGATTTTTATGAGCACAGCATGTAGGTTCTTGTTCATTGCTGGCGAAAATGCATGCCTAATGGTGGTGACTACGTTGAAAAATGGTGTTCTGTGGCTGAGAATTTGCTCTATCACACATATATTGTAATTGTGCTCTTTTGTATCTGCCATAATTTCCATGGAAATAAATAGGAAGCATTACTTTCGGTGCAATAACGTGTTTGTGACCCAAGACAATTCCTCTTCACTCAGCACAGTCCAGGCAAACCAAAAGCTCAAACATCCATGACCTAGTTCAAGTCATGGGTAGGGCACTCCTAGCATGATTTAATAACCTCACCGAGGGCACCACATCTCTCAGCATGGCTCAAGGAGGGCAGCCGTCACAGGAATCAAAGATAGGGCAAGAGCAGAGCATGGCCCAGCTGGAATAGCTTCATCTGCCTGATACCCTCCTGCAGCTGATCAATGGGCAGCTGCACATGAAGCTACAGTTTTGCCAAAAATAGAAGTACTAGCAAAGGGTTTGGGCTGGAAATCTACTTCTTGGAGGTATCCTGAGCAATTTTTTTTTCAAGTTTTGCCTGGGTCAGCCCTCACTGCATCTCAACACAAATGTGTTTGAATGACTTTGGTCACTGATAGTATATACAGGGAAAGGAACTCCAGCTGTCCTCTTTCATGGCAACTCTCATACCACTGAAAGGTTAGCGGGGTCAAATACCTCCCTGATCCTCTAAGATGTGGAGAAAACATGGTGAACACAGTTAGTCCTTTGAAACACACAGCTGGAGGAAGGCTGGTTGGCCATGGCATCTGTTCTTAGTGGGGCGGGCTGGCCGTGTGAGACTTGCAGTGCCTTCTCTAGCACTCCAGCTGCTCTCCAATGGCATGTTTCTTAAGTGGGAGAAGTTCCTTCATTTCCATGGGACCGGATGTCACTGTCACTCTGCACTGTAACTCCCCAAGTTGCACAACTGTCTGACAGCCTCTATTCCAACATTCCTCCCTGCATTTGCACTCTAGAAGCCAAATATCTTTTTTCTTCTTAAAGCTCTGATTCCTCTCTCCTCCTTCACTTCTTCCTTGTTTTCATGGTGAGAGTCCTTAGCAGTGCTTTTAAATGACTATTTAGTGGTCAGATGGGGCTGCCACTGCACATGCAAATACTGAAAATGGCTGGTGTGAGGTTCTTTTCACCAACATCTATTGGGGCCAGCAGGTAGCTCTGTTGTCCTGGGAAACGTTGACACTGCCATGCCCAGCAGAAGATCCAGCAAGTCCTGTTCCAGCCTTCTCTCATCAGTGACCTCCTGAAGTGCATCTATTCATATTTGCTAGGTCTATTTTACTTGGATTCATGGTCTGGCCAGCTCAGTTATTTGAGATGTTGTAAGAAGGCTTGCTGCAACCTCTCCTGATTTACCTGTTGTCTTATTCGTCCCATCTGTGCCTCTCTGCATTTTCCAGGATTTTTTAAATTAACTTTCTAGCCTATAAAGTGTTTTAATCTGTGTCATGGACAAATTCCAGCAACTCTTCCCACCTGACATTTGTGATTTTGGATCTGCTGAGTTATACAGTCTTCTCTGCTGGTAACATCCAGATAGCCACTTCCCCAGGGTAAAAATCTGCTTAGGGAGCTGCTTTGATCTCTTTTATTGGCACAAATGCCATGTGAAAGTAAGGCAACAAAGTTCTCTGGAGCCAAATGAGTGTCATTCATTTCTGTCATCCTGTAGTATTGCTGCTTTAAGCAATATTGCAAGAACAGAACAGATAATTCAGAAGCAAGTTTAGAAGTTGCCTGAAACTGTTCCTACAGTACCTCCAGGCATGCAAAGCTTGTAATTGTGCATGGAAAAATTAGAGACAAAATATTAAAACATTATGTCTGAAAATAAAATAAAAAAAGATCAGCTCAATTTCCTCCTTCCTGCTCCATCCCTTCTTTTTAAATATGTCTGTCATTTGCTCATCTGCTGGAGCTGTGCATATGCAGAATCCAAAATTCTAGTACTCTGAATGCATTTTACAGGAGTTTTCTGTTGTCTGTTTTGGTCTCTTGATAAGCCTCCAGACAGAGATCAAAGCTTAGGCAGAAAAGATTTCACTGCCCTAAAGCATGGAGACAACCTGGGCCAGCTTAGTCCTTTGGACCATCATCAAACTATAGTAACACAGAAGTGCAGTACAGATATTCCTCATAAAACACGTATGAATTCAGCCCTCTTTTTGATCCAGTCAGATGTAAGTGTTTTATCCAGAAGGACTCTCTTTGCTTGTGTTCTAGGAATAAAAACTTTGCAAGGTTCTTTAAAATGTATCTGGATGTTTCTGAGTAAAATCTATCACCCCCAAGTATACCAAACCTTTATAAGAATTTATTTGACACTGACTCGTCCGCTTACGAGCACAACTCATTTTTCTCCTTCTGTCTCAGGTGCTTCAGTCCCAGAAAATCAATAACAGAAATTTCTTCCCTTCTACATGGAGACATTTTACACTGTTATTTTCCTTGGGCTATGAAGATGTGCTGTGAGCTTGGGGAAATGTCCGTGGCCATCAAAATCCTGTCAGTTTTCTCTACATCTATTTTCCAGTCTCTTCCCAGTTGAAGACAAAATATCAGTGCAGAAAGATCTCTGCTCTGAGAGTGGTCAGATCAATGCTGTCCACTAACTGGGATCTAACATGCCTGGGAAAATGCTTTGCCTGGTGGGTGCCTTCTCTTTTTGTGCAAAGCCAGAGCTGCAGGGCTCACTGCTTGGAGGATGCCTGCTTTGTGAAACTCACTGTGACTCTTTTCTGTGAACTCATCTCCCACATGTGAAAAACCTTTTAATCTCAGGGTCTCATGTGTTGTCCCGTTGCTGAAAACTGTCCAGCCCATCTCTGCTAACAGATCTTCTCTGTCAACTGCAGGTGGATTTGTAATGCTTGCCATGCTGTTAGCCTTTGTGGCAGCTGCACTCTCTTTCTCTCATCTCATCCATACCAAGATCATTCCCTTGATCTCCTAAGGTTGGCTTTGTGCAAAAAAAAAAAAAAAACCCCAAAAAAAACAACAACAAAAAAACCCAACCTTTTACAGAAATGGTTTCATTAAAAGTGGTTGATAATCCTGGCCATCTCCCTTCCCCATCACAGAGATGCCCAAGGGGTCCACTTAGGAGGTGACAGTGCATTAAGACCCTTTGGAGTGTCAGCAGATACCCTTGCTCTCACCCTGGCTTGGTGAGTGCAGATTTCATGCAGCTGTGATAACTCCCCTGTGACCAGGCAGGGAAAGCTGATGGCTTTGAATTGTCCTGCATTTGCATTTTATGCTCAGCCCTTGCCTTATGTGAGGTAAGAAGCACTTAGATGAAAAGTGTCCTAACAAGCAAAATGGTGGTGAAAATTCCTATTTGATTTGGGCTGACACCAAATCCAAGCTGGGATGGGATCTCCAGCTGGGCTGGGAGCTTTGCCTATTGCTCCACATGCCAGCACCTGATGAGTGGCACAGGCTGGGAGCTGCTCGTGATTTCCATGCCTCACCTCTGGAAGAGGATCTGACGGCTCTCCAGATGATGCTGCTTCACAAACAAAAGCATTTGCTTGGTTCCTTTATCATTTCCTGAGCAGGCGCATTCATCTGCGTCCCACTTGTGGCTGCCTGCCAGAGCCTGGATCTATGCAGGAAATCTGCCTTGAACAACACATGAAAGCTGCCAAGAAATGCACTGCTGTCCCCACAGGCACCAGCAGACAACATTATAATTACTTATCCTATGGAGATGAACTTGCATGTAATGTTTCTTCTCCAAAAACCCCAGCACTTTCTTACTGCACAGTAGCTCTGTGAGAAGAGGGACAGTGCATGAGACTGTTATCAGACCCAGATAGCAGAGATGTGCTGTGGGATCATTTCAGTGTTGCAACCCTTGTTGTGCCCATGCTGTCCGATCCTGCTTGGATGGAGAGTGGTTGTGGCCACAGGATTTTTGCCCCTCTTGGTCACAAGGAGGGAGACACACAGAAAAGGCAATCCTGCCACCCAGCAGCATTTAACCTGATCCTCAGGAAGGTGGGAACCTTTCAGCAGGGCTGCTGGTGTTTATTTATCTCCTATTTGCTGTACCTCTGCGAAAGGAAAGTATGAGAGTGACTCAGCCACCGCAGCAAAGGATTTATGGCTCCAGGAGCAGCCGTGCTGCCAACGCACACAGATACAGCATCCGCTGCGGCCACTGCTCATCACTGCACTGAGAGCCTGGGGCTGCAGGCACAAGATGGACAGGAAGGCTCACGGAGATGGCTGCTCTCCTCCTTGGTTGGCTCAATGCTGTCTTCTGGAGAAAAGAGAAAAAAATAAGATGTGATGCTCTTGTGTTGATCTCCCTGGGAAAACATTCTGTCTGTATGTGCAAAGTGGTGATTCCAAACACAATAGCAGTCACGTAACTGAAATATGTGGCTGGAGGAGGGAGAGGAGAAGTAATTCCTGTACACTAGAAGGTAACAAAGGACTTTCTGTCTCCCTAAGAACTTATACTCTTCTAATCTGTGAGAAGTGAGGGTGTCTTTGCCCTATGCTCAGCATAGCACTATGCCTGGCAGGGATTGCCAAGCCTTTTGGGCAGATGCTGTGTGCCTGAACAGAGGTCTCTCCAGCAGCCAGCAAGAGGCTGCTGGCCACCGACACTTTGCCCTTCTGCTTTCCATCTGCAGCATCCTATTAAGCACATTGGTTTCTTCGCATTGATCATCACTGGCTGACATTGCCACAAGGATATTACCATCCAGCATAGGACATACACGAGAACTTGTCCCTCTGTGAGACCAGTATCCTTTTCAGGATTGCAAGGAGATGCAAATACCCAGCTGGGATCCACTCCCCCCCCACCCCCCCCCCGCCCCCCCCCAGCCCCCCCCAGCCCCCCCCAGCTGGGATCTATTACCCAGGACACTTTTTTGAAGGCACCTGTAGACACAGTGTCTTTCGCAGAACTCCTCAGATCTTTTCTTTACAAGTGCCAAGGTTTGGTGAATGAATGGATTCAAATCCCTGCTTGCTGACTAGTTAGTTCAATAGAGGCTGCTGGCATTACTCCTGTTGAAAAGTGGTCTGCTGTGCAGCGAAGAACTTCACCTCTGGTCAAGCCAGGACACCAGAGCAAAAATGGCTATTGGCACCTATGCAGGTGGGTGCCAAACCTTTTTGTGTATTTTACATTAATTATTCAGCAGAGAAAATAAGGAAATGGATTTCTGGAGCAGGGTGCCCCTTCTTGTGGGTGAGCAATTTGTCTGCTAAATCATCCAAGTCATTGCTTTCCCTGTGCTTTCCCAGATGCTCTGGGATCTCCTTGCATTTTAGAATGAGAAGAAAAACTGAAAGTTGACAGTGTTCTGCAAGAGGCAACCTGCAAAATATTTCACTGGAGATATCAGATTGCCAACATCATTACATTGCCTGTCAGTGAGCTACAGGACTCTGTCCTGGCTTCAGCTTGATGACTTTTGAGCTATTCTGTGATGCAAAACAAATTAGTGAAATGCTTCTTTTTCTAAGCTGCCCCACCCTCATAGAAAATGAAGTGATAACGTGGCTGTTTTCCACTCTGCCTGACTGCACAGTTTCATTTTGAACCCTGAGCAGCCAAAGCACAAAGAGATTTCACCAGGGGATGTTCAAATTGGATATGTGAAAAAATTCCTTCTCTGAAAGTGTGCTAATTCATCAGAACAGGCTGCCCAGGGAGGTGGGGGAGTCACTGTCCCTGGAGGTGTTCAAGAACCGTGGACATGTGGCACTGAGGGGCACGGTTAGTGGGCATGGTGGGAATGGGTTGGGATTGGACTGGATGATCTTAGTGGTCCTCTCCAACCTTAAGGGTTCTGTGATTCTGTGTTTCAGTACGAGAGGTGGGCAAAACCAATAACATGGGCACTACTTAACAGCAAGTGCATAGGGGTTTTCTGAGAGAGGCTGTGGCATTTCTCCACTGCTTTAGGCTCTTCAGTGACGACTGCTGTCCTTAGGAATCCTGAAAGTTACCTCACAGTTATCACCAAGTCAGTACGTGGATGTGGAGACAAGGAAACAGGACATGGGATGTCCTGGACCAGGAAGGTGGAGAAAAGGAGGAATCGTAGGGGTGAAGCTGTAGTTCAAGGAGGCAAACGTGCAGCCAATGGGAGGGGTCTGGGACTGGCTGCTAAGAGGGAACGCTGCTTGGAAAATAACATAATTTGGCTTTTTGTTTTGTTTTGTTTATTTTAAAGAAAAATGCAGTGCCTTCTGTGGGACGCTCTGTCCGACCTTGCTCTGAACCTGGGTGTGTGACATCCATGGAGCAGCTTGCTGTAGGTACTGTCAGCAGCAGACATTCCCACTACAGACAGAAGGGCTGCGTTAGGAGTAGGGCTGGGTCAAGACCCTGCATCTCTGTACCACATCCACTCAACTCCTGCACTTTCCAGCCTGTGCCCGGCTGCCATCCAGCTGTGTGGTTACCTCCTCACGCTGCATCCCCGGCCTCATGACTCAGCACGCCCAATATAAGCATCAGATGACAACAGAGTCATCTGATTCACAGGAGCCTCTCTTGCAACAGCTCATTATAGAGCCAGCAAAGTGACTGCAAGCCAGGCAGTGGAAAGCAGATTGGAGAGCTTATGAAAGCAGATTTTCAGAAGATTTTCCTAGGCATGCTATGGAACCACCCACTTCCAGCTGATAAGGAATACCATCATGCCTTCCTTTCTGTTTGTATTCTCCTGGTTTCCATTCCCTGAGCCAGGCAGCTCAAGAAGCCAAACTGCAGCTACCAGAGCCACCAAAGCAATGGCCTGCTGGTGGTGTTTAAAGCCAATGTAAAAAGAAATCTGGCTGAGAGCTGGGCACTGGAAGTCATTTCTTCCACCAGCACAGAGTAAGAGCAAGGAGAGCTCCCAGAATTTACAGGTCTGTGTGCCACACCTCAGCCTCTCTGCTCATCCTTTCACAAATCAGTTGGTGGACTGGAGCTCTATAGGATGTAAATTCTTCACACAAAGTCTCTCTCTATATCCTACACAGGGAGAGCAAGGCACCTAACATTTTTTTTTTTTCTTAAAATACACTGCTGTGCTTTGCAGTTCACTCATAAATGTTAGATATGGTCAGTGTCACAGTAAGGGTTGTGACTAATCCAGGCTAAAATAAATTCCTTGAATTACAACAGCTAAAACTGCTATCATGGCTATATCCCAAGCACTAAGTCTGTGTTATATGACTGCAAAGCCCCTCCTTGGTGTCACCTGCCTCTAAGCTCAATTAATAAAGGAAAAGGAGAATCCCTCCACACATGCATTTCTTTCTCCATTCATGCATGACTGCTTGTGCCCTGAAAACAAGAAGTTATAGGCACTGAGCTCTAGCTGCTGCTTGGAGAGCATGTAGGAGACACATGCCCAAACCCACATGATGCTGGCCGCCTCCCTTGGTGGAGTGTGTGATTCCTAGGCTCTATCTGCCCAACTCGCCCTCTCTGCATAGTCAACAGCAGGTTGCCACCTCTCAGAAAAAGCATTAATCCTGGACTGTATGCTAATCCATGGATGTTATTCATAGCCTCTCACCATTTTCATGCAAACACATCATGGGAGATGTGACAGTCAGAAGCTGTCAGCTTTGTCTATGTATGACAGTTGTTTTAATTAAAAAAATAATAATCATCATCCTGCAAATACTGGGCCCAGTTTCTACAAGTCATTGCTTCAGGATCAGACTTTCTGGAATTCCGTGAGCTGCTTCAGGATCAAAGCAGCCAACTGAAGGCATGGTGCTGTTATCAGGATGTCTTCAGTTGTGTTATTTTCCCCATGGGGAGAAGTAATTAGGAGTGGAGTTTGTGTCTGAAGGCAGCATATTCTACAGAAATGTCACTTATTACTGCATTGCATTTCATCTGCAGAGGGAAAGTGATGTGAAAATGCCTGGAAGAGCAGAAATGTGCTAATATGAATCTCATTCTACTGCACCTAGGAGAACTTCATGCAGACAAGGATTTGATAAAAGAGAGTCAATGCTGAATAAAAATTCCCAATTAGGGCCCTCTCAAAAGCAGCACTTACACAGCGAGATGTGTTAGCTCTCGCTGCTTTTAGAGAAGCCTGTGCTACTGTGTGCTTGCTTGACTTTTTTATAATGTCTGCACATCTCCAATCCTAAACTCTCTGATTTCTTCCAGCTGCCTGCAGATTGCTTGAAACATCTGGATGGCCCTAAGCAGCTGGGTGGCCCAGAACAGCTAGATGGCCAAAAGCACTGAGTGTAGTATTGGGCAGTTGGGTAAAGGTACTGCAAAATCATTGCTGCAGAAGAAAGCACTGGAAATTCCAGTCCTAAGATGAAGAAATGTCACCCATGATCAGTGAGTTACCATCGCTTCTAATAAAAATGGCCATTGCTCTGGGGGTCAGTGCTCCTAGGGAGCTGGAGGTGTGAATGACAGACCCTCAAAGGACAGAATAGTCTCGGTCCCTGTCTGACAGGAAGCAATGCTGCTGCCATTGCCCTTTTCTTGTGCATCTGCTCCCACTGGTGTCATGAACTGGGACCTGCTCTAGGGCTTCATTGCACCCCTCCTGTTCTGCTGAGTTCTGGGGAGGGGGAAGGGAGAAGAATAAGACAGGCTGGAGCCTCTTCTGCCCCAAAGATGTCCTAGGACACCTTCATGTACCTTCCTGCATAAGGCGCACACACAGAAACACATGTACACTCTGCCTTTGAGCACTCACAGTTTTAGTGTGCAGAAAGGAGAAGCTCAGGAGTGGGAGCAGGCTGACCAAAATGCTCATCCATAGCTCAGGACATAGACCTCCATCTCTGGATATGAGGCCAAACAGGAGGCAGCAGCATCGAGCCAAAAGGCTCTGTGTGAAGAAATGGGTTTTTAGCAACAACTTTGGTTGCACTCCCCATCAGCTGACATGCTGCAGGCATCTCACCTTCCGTTCAGCAAAGCCACATCATCCACTCTGAATTATTTCTGATTTTACCCAGTGCAAAGCAGATTATTCTGTTGGCCCATTTACACCTGACCTATGAGTGCCATATATCCTGCTGTGAGAGTGACATCAGTGATTAACCAGGTATTCCTCTGATGGGAAATTACTCATTTTCACTTGGCCTGGGTATAAGGGCACAGTCACACACATAACAGGGAAGGTTACCCTGAGGATGCTCTCCTCTCTCCATTTCCACCTGCCCTACAGGACTGCTCTCCTCTGAGTAATGGAGATGCTGCCGCATGGTGATAGCATCAGCAAGAGGTGCCAAGCAAGCCCATCGAGCAACACTGGAAGTCTTCACAAAGGATGTCAGCCTGCTGTGGGCATTCAGGTCTTTGTGTCACTTGAATGGACCCCAACAGAGGATTTGGGGTCCATGGTGCCATTTCCCCTGTGGGCAAGGAATAACAACTCATCCTCCTTCCCAAGGAGATGAAGGTGTTTGAAGCAGGTCACCATGCTCTTCATACCGGGTATTCATTTTTGTTAGAGCCCCCTGGCTTACCAGCAGATGTGTTTTGAAGTTTCTAAAACAGCTGGGTGGGAAGCCACGGGCTGCCAGTATTGCTGCTGCATGAATCCCTTTTCCAGACCTTTGTTTGTTTTCTTTAATGCGTCTTTGCTACTGGTACAGCATAGTGCCAACAAAAGCCTCCAGAAATTTCAGTGCGGGAATATGACCCTACAGTAGTTTGCAGGAAAAGTGAACATTTTTCATTTGGCATTGGAACTTAAAACCTACTCATGATTGACCACAGTGCTTAATTGACAGGGCCCCACAGCCCCCTGTACCATTCCCATATCCTTCCTGGGCACATGGTAATGACAAGACAGACGTTGGAGGCTGTTCGCTCTTCATTTGATTCATGAAGCAAGCAGTTCAGCTTTGAGCAAAAGGTGTTGTTGTTCTCCTACACTTCTGCGGATTCAGGATCCAGAACATTTTTTATCAGCAGTTTAGTATCAGCACAGAGCACTTATCACACTGGTCAGTGTGGTTAGTGCTGGTAACATGCAGCTAAGATGGGAGGCTTTGCAGTCCAAAACACAGTTTGTGAAGTACAAAAGGGGAAAAAAATCTCAGAAGATATCATTTGTGTAATTATGTTCATAAAAATGTAAGTCATTTCTGTACAGTGCACACAAATAGTTTGCAGTCTGTCTTGAACTCTGTGATTTCTAAACAGAATATGATTAATGTTCAAAATAATCCAATAGATGAATTCTGCCTTTTGGATTGTTTTACCAGGTCAAAGGCCATTATTGCAGTAATTGAATAATCCCACAGACCTTTGCTCCAGACATTCACTATGGAAACTAAGCAATGAGGACAGGCTATTCTATTTTCCAATCATCCAGACAGCATTTTAATGGAAGAGAAAAGTCTGATGCAGTTAAAAGCCCTTCTAAAAGCAGATTATGGTGAAAAAATAGATGCTCAGATGAGATGTAGGCTGGTGATTCACTTCAGAGTACCGTAAATGTTAAAGATTCTGATAACCGCTTTGGCAGGAATGCAGAGACATAGAAATGTTTGTTTTTTTTTTTTTTCCCTTAGTTCTCTACTCTGAGAGACAAGGGGGAGGGGTGTTTTATTTCCACCAGACCAGTGAAAAGCACAGATTTTTAAAGCAGAAATCAGAGGACTGCTCTGAGAATGCTTTGAGACTATCGGGGTGAAAATATTCTGCTGTTAGAAGCTTTGAACGGCCTGTTTAGACAACAATGAACATGGTGTTTATTAGTGGTCGGATAGGATCATCTAATGACCCAGCTGAAACCATGACATCCCATGACAAGTATACAAGTCATGCAGTGAGGTACAGCCTTACCTCTAAATAGACCTGTAAACAATCACTGTCTATCTCTCCTCTTTACATCCTTGCAATTACATCAGCTCCAATCGAGATGCTCTCAACTTTCCTCAACTTTGAATGGAGACAAACCATAGGAAAATATTACTGGTATTCTTATTTTATAGGAGAATGGAACAAGAAAAAGATAAGCTACTTGTCTAGAGGCACAGGAGTAATCTGTGGAAAAGACGGCACTGACTCCAGCTACAATATATTAGTGGTGTAGGCTATAAGAAAATATCTTAGCTCATTTCAAGATGAGACAGAGCTTGCCAGAAACACTCAGTGTTGCTGATGGTGGGTCTCCAGCCTTTCTCCAACCTCTGGAGATTTTCCTAGCATCCCAGTGAGTTCACATTCACAGCAATCCTTTCACAGCTGCCAGGAAAGATTCTGTAGATCTAGAGAGATCCAGGGAAAGCAATCACAAATGGAAATGCAGACATGGCCATGCCAATGCAGCACTCCTCAGGTGAGTAACTGAGCCAGCCAGACTTGGATGATGTTGCTAAAAACATAATGAGATTTGCTTGCAGAATTTAACCTTTAGAAGTCCAGCAGCTGCCCCACAGATCCTGTGAGAGGCTAAGCCTTCAGTTTTGAAACACTGCAGATTCATTTTTTTATGCGTCTTCAATAACCTAAAAAAAGCTAGGTCTGCTGAATAGGTACTGCTGCATTACCGGGAGGGAGCCATTTAAGATCTGGCACAGTGAAGACAAAATGTTTAAAAGACAAACGTATCAGTCTTTAATGAGGTTATATGAGGACTGAGTGGCTATCTCATTATTGAGTAATCCTTAATGCAATGTGGACTGAATCTATAATTAAAGCAGCTTCCACCTTTATCTGGCGTGCTAAATCCTGATTTCTCCTAGTTCTTTCAAAACTTGTCTTCATTTTAAAGTGCACATGATGTATGCATGAGCCTTGAAAGTATTCATCCCTATTAGCCTAGCAGCACCACGAAGGGCTCACTTGGAGATGTACAAAAAAATAAAGAGAGGCTCAGATCTAACACCATGTTTCCCACCAACTTGGTTTCAACTAAATAAATTGGGTTTTGACAGAATGAAGTACCTTTATGAACTGTTGCCCACAGTACCTTGACACAGTACATGATCATGTTCCTTCCCTACGGAGAAAATCTTGTTTGCACCTTCTTTAAAAACTTCTCTTTCAGCCTTGGGGTCTTCAGGTCTCCAATGAATCTCCTTGCCTTCTCCCCAGTCACAACTCTCCCAGATACACCATTGTGAAATACTCCAGCAGCACCTGTTGCTGACAAAAGCAACTCAAGTCAAAAATAATTACCTTTATTTCTGTAAATTACAACTGGGAAATGCTTACTCAGGCTTAATGGCTGCCAAGATACCGCAGAGATAAGAAAAAAGAAAGAAAGAATCTTATAGGTCCTAGAGGGCAAATTCTCACAGAGCAAAATCAGCAAGAATCAAGTTATGCCAGTTGGAGCCTTCCGCCTTTCTTTCTTGGGCAAACACGCAACTGTTCTCAAGGCACAATAAAGAATAGTATCAGTTTCCTCGTAGTGCAAGCATGGACTGACTATTTGGGAACTTCCTTCAGTTCCTAACTGTATGCCAGGTTCCGTGTGCGATCTTTAGCATGTCCCATGGACTCCATTTCTACTCAAATATTCAGGTTCCCTATTTCCAGTGAGTTGAGGTCCTCTGCAGCGGCAGCCTTCCCTTTCTCCTGATGACCCTCCTGCTGATTTAGAAGTGGCAGAGCCTATCTCCTCTGCAGCATCCACCAACAGAGAGCTCCAGTTTCGATTTGGGCCTCCAGTTCACATTCATCATCACAGAACAGTTGTCATAACGCACAGATGGTGGCAAAGTTTTCATGTCTAAGCAAGAAATGCACAGAGCACTTTATCTCCTCACAGCAGATAACCTAAATAAAGCCTTCGTTTTCCTCCAGTTATTGAGCCAGAAGTGTGCGCCAGGCGTAGTTTCCACAAAACAGTAATTAATCTAATCACAGTAGCCATAGAGCAGAGCCATGTTGATAGCTGGCTCAGTGCAAAGAGATAAACATGTCAAGAGTTTCTGCTGAAGCAGGAATGACGTTTGGGCTGTGACTGTGGGAACCACGTTGCCATCATCAGGGATGCAGAAGAACTGGTGTGGTCTCCCAGCACCACTTGTGTGCAGAATGAGGGGCTTCTGAAGGCAGGCGAGCAGAGGCCGGCTTTCTAAACACACCAACTCAGTTACAAATAGCTCCCAAGTGCTACAACCAAGTTTGGCAGAACTCTTTGTGCTGTGCCTTCTACTCAATTTTGTTAGGAGACATTCAACAGGAGGGATGGGTTCAGCCCTAGGATTTGGGTGAGATGTAATATAAGCCATGGTCTTGTCAAAGCAAGATCTGAGTGTTGTCATCCTCCTCTTGTCCACTGTTTCCATTTTCCACAAGCATCCTGGACTTGCAGGTTGGAGAGATACCTTAGTATGGTCTGGCAGCAAGGATGACATGCTGCTGGGTGATGGATGGATGGTGTCTTTTTGAGAAGGGAGTTCCATGATCTATAGCCTATTGACCCCAGTCCTCATCCCTGCTCTTCAAAGGCTTGGGAGGAGGCTGAGCAGTAGGAGGTCTGAAAGGACAGCAGGGAATTTGGTGAATATGCTCAAGCAATGAAACAAAAGTTGAATCAAGCACTTCAAGTACACAGTCAAATTTTCATAGAATCAGTCGTACAATCATTAAGATCATTAAGGTTGGAAAAGACCTTTAAGTTCATTTAGTCCAACCATTACCCCTTTTTGTTATGCCCACTGACCACGTCCCACAGTGCCACATCTCCATGGTTCTTGAACGCCTACAGGGACGGTGGCTCCACCACTTCTCTAGACAGCCAGTTCCTCTAACATGTAAAGCCACTAAATGTAAACAGACCTATCCACAGAGATATTTTTGTACCTTACTTTTACTGAAATTAATGGGAATTATGTATTAAGCACCTAAATGCTCTTCTGGCTCTAACCCTAGTTCTCTAATGCGTCCAGTGCCCATTAAGAAGACAAACTCATTAAATGTCACGTAGCCTCTGAAACAAAGACAACTGATGTGTTGGTAAATTGAAAAAGCAATTTATTCCATCTTCAGTTAGAGAACTATGTCCTGCATCTGACAGTGGTTGCATTATATTAATGTTTTTCTGTTTTTGGACTTCACACTCCTGGAGAATTTGAGCCACATATAAATCTACCTGGTTTACATTTAATATTTTTTATTCAGTTGAACAGCTACTGGAAGTCAGAATTTTAGGAGAGAGCTTTCAAATTAATGCAAAACTTGAATTATTATTTTTCTGCAAACCAGTGGGAAGGAGTAAAGTTCCTCTTGAATGGCAGCCAATAGACACTTAAGTTAAAGTGGAATCAAGACTTTTGCCAGTTTTGAAAAAGTCAACATATCCATCTGAGTTATGAATTAGAGATGCAGAGCTTTGACCAAAAATATGGACAAAAACTATATCTTGGAACTTCCCTTTTGATGCAGAAGACTGAGCTCTCTTTCTCCTACTTTTATGTGTTCATCAACGCAGTGTTGAAAAGCACCTCTGCTTAAGCAACTTAGATACTCAATGGAATGCTAACAGTTCCTGAATCCCTTGATACCCTTCTTTAATTTAGGCTTTCCTTTGTTGGCTTGCTTACATTAAAACTCCAGTTTAAAATAAAGGGCAATTTTGGTCTGTACTAAAAGAACTTGGGATCTTCTCCCTCTTTGGGATATGTTGTGTATATTGTGTCAAGTCAGGCAAAAATTAAATTTAAGTGGCAGCTTTAATTATAATTTAATCATAGTGCACATACAAATATCATATACAATTTGATTGCAATTTCATTATAATAACCATCACCAGCCCTATAGGTAACATTTACCATGAGTAGTCTTCAAAGCATTTGGACAAAGAGAATAAACATATAATTAGCACTGTTTTACAAATAGAGAAACTGAGGCAAGAGCTGACTTGTCCAAAACACAGAAGGTTAACAGTAGGTATCACATCTGTCCTCTGAGTGAGACCCAGGGACATCTGAATGCTCTGGCATCCTTCTGGCAGGATAAGCTAAGCTGTTTGCTTGGGATCTGCAGCTTTATTTTCCAAGCCTTCTTCTGATGTCCCAGACATCATCCACAAAAGAAAAAATAAACTAAAAAATGAGGCAGCGCGTGCTAATTATTCTTGTGGCATAACTTTCTACCTTCACCAATTAGTCACACAAGACATAGTCATGGAAGCAGTATGCAGCTGGAGTTATCACTTCATCTGTTAAAAAATACCTTTGCAGTGACTAATCCTGTTTAGACCTCTTGAGGCTTCACTGGTACAAAGCCCTGTCCCACTTGCAAGCATTTTGCTACTGGTCTTCTCAGGCTGTTTCAGATACAGATGCTGCTTCTCCATACAGGTACACCAAGGGTTGACGGTATTTTTTTTTTGGCAGAGCACCGTAGTAAATAGATAAGTAGATCTGTATTGCTGCAAAAAATGTATGGGCAAAGAATGAATCCTTGCTTAATTTGCTACTAATTAGACTGCACGCATCTTTAGATCTTATGGAAGCAGAAACTAATACACTAGCAGCAACTAGCTTAGTTATTAGCAGTAACTAATTCATACTAAGATCCTAACGCTGTAAAAAGAGGTGTTTATTAAACAAATAAGGCTCTAAAAAGGCAGAAGAATCTGACCATGGCAGTAACTGATCTTCCTGACTTGTGAGTTGTTATGACAATTTCTGTCATCATCATACCGACAAAAGATTGAATTAGGACTCTTTTTCATTACTTTTTAACAAATTCTCTTTTTTTTTCTTTTTGTTTTTCCTCTGCACTGATGAAATGATAGCAAACTCTCCAGGAAAGAAAAGATAAAAATGTAGTACAAATAAATTGGAAAAAGAATGGCAAAAGTATGAAATAATGTCTGAATGAATTGTGCATACACTGCTGTGAGAGGTGAATTCATACAAGAAAGTTGGCATATTTTTAAAATTTCCTGCCCAGATTCTGTCAGCAGAACTCACATATGGCTTTTGAACCTGCAACAACCCTCGTGTGTCCAAGCCAGTGGGTTTTGTTCATTCAGTAATCCCTCCTGCTCTGAATGGCCTTCCTGGTCCCAGTGCACTGGGGTAGGTGGATGCAGGCAGTCATTGCAGGCAGTGTGTGGAACGTGACCCAGGCCCTCAAAGTGGGAGATGGCACAAAGCTGGGTCAGGTGAAGGAGATAGGTGGGGAACGCAGGCAGGAACTTGAGCATGGGTATGTATATGGGGGAGTGTGCTAAAGGGAAAACACAGCCTAGAGATAAGAGAATCCAGAGAAAGGGGTAAAAAGAAATGTCAGGGAGCAGGAGTGTTCAAGAGCAGAGAGAACAGAAAATCCCCATTATAAGATTAAGTAGTTAAGCAAGTGTAAACATTGCATCCCATTATTGCTGGCTTGCTTTCATTGTAGCAATTACGGACTCCTGAATTTATTAAGCACACACAGACATACAAAAGAACAGCCTATAAAGACCACGCCAGCTTACCATCATGGGGTGATTCTCACTAGCAGTCATCCATGGGTTAATGGGCTCTGGGATACAACTTTATTATATGCCCTTGGACCAAGTGAGCTGGAAGCAGCGTTGGCCCACTCCCATCATTGCTGTTGGGTGCTGCTTTCACCCCAGGCCTTCTGGACTGAGCACAGCAAAGGGAAGAGAACAAATAATGCATGAAACAAAGAGAACACATAAAGGTATTAGGAGCAATACAACCTGCTGTTTTAGGAGCTCTTTAGGGCTTAGCCAAGCTAGTTACATGAATGGTGTTGGCAGCTTGCCCTCCCTGCACCAATCAGAGGCTCAGGAGCCTCCAGGCAGAGAGAAACAACAACAAAACACTCTCAGCATTTCCCAGGTGCAACTTGCAGGGTCAGGACAAGAGGTCAGAAACCCCTTGCTGTTGCTCTCAACTCTGCCCACCCCGAGGCCATTCAGTGAATCACCTGAAGGAGACTAAACCTATGTAAATGCTTCAACTCCCTGGTTTGGGTGGTGAAAGGGATCACTGATCTGAACCAGTTGGGGATGTCTGAGCCCAGATTGTTTTGAGCTGAGAAGAAAAAAGTGCCATGGCAAACTGGAATGTGCCAGGGTGATGTGGAGGGAGCTGAGCAGCCTAAGAGGTGAAAGCTGCTTCAGAAAACTGATGCTCCTGCAGATGTTACACCACCTGTCTTTGTTATTCTTCATCCATTCCTGACATCTAGGTTCCAAGATGCCTTTGTGCTATTGCTAGCTAGTGGGAAGTCTGTATATCTCACTCTGATGTGATTAATTCCAGGCAAATACACTTGTTAGCTTTCACTGCTCACCCTCCTCATGTTCTCACATAAAAATGACTCAAAAGAAAAAAAAAGTATTTCCTGGAACAGCCCTTGACAGACTGTTTACCATCTAAAATTGATCACCCATCACAGACTCTTTCTCTGCCATAACCACTCAATATTTCAGGGCCAGGCCAAGTGCTCACATTAAGCAGGGAAGATTTGTACGCTGTGTTTCCAAGACAGAGGAGTCCTTTGAGAGGTTAAATGCTGGAGCCTGCAGCGCTCCCTGAATTGGCTGGAGGCTGACACACTGCAGGTAGGAGGGGAAGGCATGGGGACTGTATGCTCAGAGCTGAGATCTGGTGGAAATGGGAGCAACTGACCTACTGCTGAAGGTGATAGGAGCAATTTCTTGTGGTTTAAGTGTGGATAAAAACAAAAAGTGGGTCACAGTTTTCTTTGTTGTTTTTTTTTTCCTCTCCTTTTCCTCCCCCCCCACCCATTCCAGTTCTGTTATTGTCAGATAGGAGAGGTCAGGATGGAAAAGCAAAGAGGAAAGAGAGACAGCTACACAGAACCCAATTGAGTGAACAAAAAAGAACATGGAAATACCAATGCATTTTTCATTTTACATCAAAACAAAAAAAAAAGTTTTGCTTAAAATTACGAGTTTTGAACACGTAGATAAACAACCACAGCTCTCTTGCTATTTAAGAAGTCATCTCTTATTTCCAGAACATGCTCACTGACAATATTTCATCTCCCACTCTTATCCAAATCTGCCACCCAGGTTCCAGTAACACAGAAGGTCTATGGGGGTCGAAGGAGCCGAAGTGAGGTTGATGGGGTGATACGGGATATTTGGAAATCCAAAGTCGTGCCTCAGCCTGAGGCAAGGATGCATGGCTGGCAGGCGTGATGCTGCCTTCGTGCTGGGGAGCTGTGCTGAGTTAGTCTGGGGCTGCCACACAATCATGTTATTTCTGTAGAGTCATTAAAACATGGGTGAGCAGCAGGAGTTTCACATCAACCCATTTCTGGGTGGGCTGGTGACATCCTTTGTTTCAAGCAGCATTAATTATCCATGGCTGGCTGTGAGAGAGTGGCATAAAAGCCAGCTTGGGGAGGGAGGGCCTGATTCTGAGGAGGGGATTTGGGGCATTCTGTGCAGTGAGGTGTGAGTGTGAGCAGCAGGCAGCCCAGGGACACACGCAGTCCTTGCCCAGGCCTCCTTCTTCATTGCAGCAGCGTGGTGCGGCTCTGAGCCTGAGTCCTGCAAAACCACTAGTTTGGCCTCTTGTCATTTGGATGGATCCTCTCTGGGTCTTGCAGAGCTGGACAGTGCTTGGGTTCCTCATGTTTCTGCTCTTCAGCAATATACTGGGAACTGTGGAGCATCTACCCTGAGGATAAATCCATCAAAACCTTGGGGTGCTGCCCAAGGGAGGCTGTGGAAGTCCCACCCATTGCTGCTGAATTAACACCATTCAGACCTCGTGTAACTATGACATTGTTTTCAGAGAAAAGCCAGTATAATGGAAGACATTTCCTAGTAAGGACAAACTCCTACTGCTACCCCTATCTGCCCTGTCCTGAGGACTGTTTTGTTCCAGTGGTACAAACAATACAAATATTTTCACAGTGGGGCTAGCAGATTCCTCCCAAGATCCATATGGATTCATTGTAGAAGTGGAGGCAGTCATCCCTGGTTGCCACCTCATGGGATGGTGAAATGAGCCCTTTGCCAGAGACCCTGTGCAAGTCCATCAGTAATTTACATCCCCCCTTACACTGTGAATTCAGCACAGCTGTCTGATCCAGATTCTGTAGCACCTACCCTTGGTTTTTCAGTGGTTCTCATAGAACAGCCAGGCCATGCTGAGCACCAGTCTAGTCACCCCAGTTCTCATCACCCCTTAACCAGCATACATCCAGGCAGATTAACCCACCTCTGCCTTTGTCCCTCACCCACCCTATGCTTCCCCACACAAACAGCTTCCAAGCAGCTGACTTTAGCATAATGCAGTGATCCAAACACAAGTAGGCACAGCAGGATTTACTGGAAAAAGTCATCTCTCACAATTCATTATTTATAAGTCCTTCATGGTTAAAAATGAAGCCATTAGAATGGCAAAAGCTCAGGCTAGAACAGTGTCAGCTTACTCAGAAACACATGGGCACAACTACTCCCAATGTGAGTATGAGTATCCCAATGTGAGGTGTAAAGGGAAAGATTAAGCAAGAAAACAAGATCAGCGTAAGACTGAAGGTGCTGATTCCAATCTTGTGGGAAGGCAAATGTCTGTTGCGCAGAAGAAGGCACCACAATGTGTGTGGGTGGCACAGGGGCTGTCTGCTGGGGCCAGCTTGTCTGCAGAGACCTGGCTGGGGATGTGGCTGTGTCCACACCCTGGTGTCCCCTGCAGCCCTCAGCCCCAGCAGTATGCTCTGCAACCCTCCATCCCTCCACCTGTTATTTATGGAGGCGTGCAAAATCCTAATGCTCGTTCCTGCAGCTGCTGCTGTGTCTTCAGAGTGCTCTTCCCACCTATGGAGCCATTGTTCATAGATGCCAAGTGCAGCAAGTATTCAGTCATCACTATTGGTATTACAAAAAGCACATAGGGTGGAAGGCCTGCACCTGCAGCCCTCATATCTCTAGGCACACTGAGGACCACCTGTATGTCTTCATACTAACTGTGCTCTTCAGACTTCATGCTCAGGTCAGTTCAGTGCAGTGCAATGGAGGTCTGGGTATGGCAGCTGCTGGTGGAAAGCTGGAGGGGGACTTATGTTTCCCCAGAAAATACTGCCTGAGCAAGAGCACAAAGAAAAACATGCCTACCAAAGCACCTCCAAATGGTCATTGCCCCATTGCCTCTATGCCATCTTCTGCACTAAGGTGGATCGAGGTATCTGTGTCCAAAAACCCACCCTGTGCTGACCATTCAGGGACTGTTTGTTAGAGTTTTCTTCTCCCAGATAGACCTTTTTCCTGCAGCACCACCACCAAGATTGTGCGGGCAAACAGCTGCTCACAAGCAAGAAATTACTCTTATTGTAGATGGGTGGATGCTCCTCTACCCCACTTAGTCCAGGGTCTCAGTTCCCAGTGGAGCAGGGCTTTCAGCCAGCATTCATTTCATTTAGATGAGGCTGTGAAAGTCACAGGGGATACTTAAAAATAAACCTCCCAAGACTTCTTCATGCATGGCTGCTCCAAGCACCAGCAACTCACAGGCGCAGGACGCTATCTCCCATCCTCCCTGTCAGTGAGATGGAGACAAGATGCTGAGACCTGCTGGGAGAGCCAGAGGAGGTATGGGAATTCAGAGGGAGGGGAGGAATTGTTGTTTTTCGCTTTCTCTCCCCGTCTCCAGCATTTAATCTCAGTGAATGAGGAGAGACAGCCCAGGAGAGCAGAAAGGAGGAATAAAGGAGGAGGCCTCTTTTTCTTCTCAGAGATCACAAGAGTTCATGTCTGTAGGGCAGTTATCAGATGGCTGGCTGCCATACCAAGGCTCTAGCAGGCAGGCAGGTTTATCTATCATTGGCTGCAACGGCTCCACGCAAGATGTAGCAAGAACAGTTTTTCAGCATCCTTCAAAAATATTTGTAGTGATGCTCTCCAGAGCCATTCTTCTGATATTCCTTGCTTTGACCCCTTCCTTACCCAGGAGCTGACTGAACAGCTTCATGTACAGCTGAAGGCCAAAAGCCAGAAGTTTCCAAACGAGGAGAGGAGAAAAATTAAGCAGAGGGGAAAAAAAATTAAAAGGACGCTGGTAGCTGTTTGCCAGTGCAGCAAAATAAGGAATCTTTCTACAGCATGGCATCCTTATGCCTTCCTAAATAATAGTACTGTGAGTCCTTTGCGTATTTCTCATAGCCAGCTTCACAGCTTAGGCTGTGGGGTCAGATTTTATCTCCACCACTTTCAGTTCAGATCAGAGGCTATTTCAGTTATCCTTGCTAGAAACACTTTGCTTGGTGAGCCTTTACTCTTCTCCACTGGATTCACCCAGAATAAAATCAGAACTGAGAAATACGCAAGGTCCCAGCACTGCACAAAGACTGTTTTTGCTTTTTGGTTAATTAAAGAAGTTCCCCTTCCTTTGCACAGAGCAACAGGCTAACAATGCTTAGAAAGGCTTAGAAAAACCAAAAAGACTAGAGAGCACAAAGTGCAAAATTAATGCATTTCAGAGAACATTCTCATTACCCTACATAAGAAACCATCTGAGCACTAGCCCCTAGCTCCCCTCTCTGTTCCCAGTCACTGTTGCCCTCTGTGTTAAGGAAAAACAAGAGGTTTTCAAGTATCTCTATCTTCCCCATTTCCACAGCATCTGAGCTTACTTAGTCCCTTCCAGCCAGGCCCAGAGGAAATCCCACCCTTGCCAGAACCAGGCTCATCAGGTGTCACTGGCCACAGATGCCAGGAGCAGCTTCTTAACAAGGATTTCAGCAGCAGCTTGCTGACTGGGTAACACCACTTGCGAGCTGCAGGTAAGCCTGGGAAGAAGCTCTGAGACCAGGGTTGTGTCCAGGCCATGCCACAGCTCTATGGCTCTACACCATCACAGCCCATGTTGCTCAGAGCACTAGACCTGTATGAGCTCCACAGAGCTCTTCCAGAGCCCTTCTGACCATGTAACCAACTTTCCATCCTGGAGAACTGGCCTAATGAATGAGGTTCTGAATGCTGGCATAGCTGGTGAGACACATCACATTTTATTTACACAGGCACTCACACAACACGGAATCCATTCAGCCCACCTTTGCACTGGTGCAAATTGGGAATGACAACTGCAGTTCAGTGAGATTAAGTCTTTGATGAGTAGCAGATTTGTTGTCCCACTGCTGTGACACTGCTGCTGAAGTATAACCTCAGTCCATTGTTTCTGGAGAACAAACACTTTTATCAGACTTCAGACCTTGAGTCTCCCAGTGCCTGGTCATCAGGGTCAGGAGACTGTTTTATGCTGCCAGACCTCTGACAACATTTTAAGGGCCCATCTGCAGCTATTAATATTCATAATTTTTAATATTTTCATACTCTTATCTGTGTGCTTTAATCTGCCTGGCTCTAATATTACTAACCCTGAAAATATCCCAACAGTGTCTACACGGCTGCCTCACGGTTGCATGTTGGATGTAGGGGACAGACATGTTTTCTGGGTTCCTGTCACATCCATTTGGTATAACTCTAGGGTCAGTCTCATGACTCAGATTCTTTGCAAATTGTGCAGTCAGATTGTTTTGAAATAAACGTTCCTTGTTAAAAGCTTGTTAATCAGTCATGAGATACCAGCAAATGTGGCAAACATTTTCTTGTTTGCGAATCTTCTCCCAAAGTTGGATAATTAGCTAATTTTCTATAACTCTAAACAATTTCTAGTGTTTGAGGATCATTCTGTTCTCCCAGCAAATCCCCAAGCCAAACAATGTTGGAGTTATAGCCCAAAGCGGTGTGTGGTTTCAATTGCATTTCTACTTTTTAAACTTCCAAAAATATACATTTATGGAGCTCATAGGAAAGCAGAGCCAATAACTGCGCATTCATGATCTCCTCTGAACTCTTTTGAGCTGTACTTAGAACTGGTTTATCAAAAAATGCATTACTGAACAATAAGAAAAGTCGTGGTGGGTTTGGTTTTAGCCAGGAGACACAGTTCTATCCACAGTATTGGTTCAGACATCTGTGTATGATCCTCATTAAACACAAGAGTGGGAGAGTGGCAGGTCCTATTTGTTACAGCAAACACTGAGAGCAAGCTCGTATCTTATGCCATAGAAGCCTCATCTATCTATCTCCACCTAATCCCAAGTAGGCTAGTCTTTATGGATGATATGTTTTGCCCCTGTGTTACCACAGAAAATATTGGATTGTATTTGACCCTGATCTTGTTGGGTTCTTGGTACAAAGGGAATGGCAGTATATGGGAAGGATGTGAGAAATGGTGATTAGAGGGTGTCATGAAAGAAGGTTTTACAGTCACAAATGGTGTGGAGAAGGTGGCTGAGGAACAATTGCACATTAGTTGTTATACATGAGAATTGAAGGCTGCTCAGAGAAAGAAGCAAGTAGCAGATTTATTTTAAAATAAACAAGGGGAAGTACTTGTTCTCACAATGCATAGCTGAATTGTGACTCATCACTGCAGGATGTTGTGGAGGCCAAAAGCCTACACAGGTTTAGACAAACTCGAGGAAAAGAAGTCCACAGAGAGCTATTAAATAGGATAGCTCAGGTGCTACCTATAGTTCACAGTCCCTAAAGCACTGGTCGCTGGGAATTAGGCTGAGATGGCATAAGCAGGAAATAGGCAACGGAATACCTGCACTGTTTCCTACCTCTTCACCCAGTAATCTGCTTCTTTTTGGTGTCAGAGAGAAGACTTTGCTAGATGGACTTTCTGCCAGTGTGTATTTATGCTTTGCAACACAAGTTTATTTGTGAAACAAATTGTGGTCAAATTGATGACACGTCAACTGGAAGATTGCCAGGAGTGGGTCTGCTGTGTGTGTGGGATGTGCACAGCATGCCTCTGGAGCTGGATAAATCGATGGTCAATTACGCATCTGAGTGTGGGAGGGTCATTATTCATTTGCTTTGCTTCCAGGCTGTGTGATAGACTCCTGTGAGCAAGTCACATCTGCAGCAGACTGGGCAGAGCACTCACCAGTCTCTCATCATGATTTTGGATGGCCTGGTTTTCCTACAGCATCTCTGCTGGTGGGTGCTCTGAAACCCTTCCGTCAGGGATTAAAATGATTAGACCACAAACTGGCTAGGAGGTTCTTGTTCCCATCTACCACTCAGCCTCTCAGGAAGATTGCTGCAGATTACATCTTTGCGTGTATTTAACCTACCTAATTCCCTATAGGGTTTTTCCATCTAAAGATGGATCTGCCTGCATAAGAGGAAAGATTAGTAACTGACTTGAGAAACAGAGATTTTGAAATTGCTGCTTTTAATGTCCTAAAGCAACTGCATATTACTGTATCCAACGCCCCACTGTAAGTTGTAAATACGTAACACCAGGAAATGGCTCTCTGGCTATCTATGTCTATCTAAAGAATATCATAATCAGAAAGGAGAACAAGTCTGTAACATTGCACAAGACGCTGCACAAACACACATCCCTACTGAGCAGATGGATGCTCAGCTATGGCAAAGTATTTTATTTCTGAGTTTCAGGTAGAGTGTGATGTAGAGATCTAAATGTAAAGATGTGAGCAGGTAAATCCTAGGAGCCAAGCTTGGAAAAATGAACAAATACCACAGTGAGGTGACTCTTCTCTCTCAGAATAATTCTTTGTGATTATATTGGTGATCTGTAGTAAAACATTTTCTCCACAGTCTTTGTTTTGACTCATTAAGATTTGCTGAACCATCCAGTTTTGAAAACAAGGAAAATTCATGTTTTTTCCTGTGGTTTATGCTCTCCTGGCCTTATGTGCAGAGAAAGGATGTGCCCATGTTTGATCTGGCTTGGTTCTGAAGTGGATTCTCTGAGAGTTTTACAGATACTGAATCTGGTTGTGTTCTCCTCCTACAGCTTTAAAAAGTTACTGGATCGGTCAGATGAAAGCAGCTGTACAAATTAGCTATCAGCTGCTAAATGTTTGTCAGCCTGGTAAGTGCCAAGATCAACCGAATCAACAGTTTGGTGTTTTGTTCCTTCTGCTAAATTAACAACAACAAAAAAGAATCTCTCTGCTTGTAAAGAAAGCAACCAGAATTCATCTTCTCACTACCAGCATTGCTCTGCAGTTAAGGAGACCTCACTAGCATTTTATTTGCCAGTGCTTTGTTGTGGAATTACACCTTATCTCCCTACAGTATTTGAGAAGGTGATTTGTTGTGCAGTATTTTAGTGAGATGGAACAAATTGCAGGGAATGGAGTTTGGGTGACTGAGAACTTTGGCTGACACTGAGTGCCACTGGATCCACACCGAATCCCTGAGGTTTTAACTAAGGGACCTTTCTGCTTTCTTATTCAATTTCCCTGCTTTAAACTGTATGGAATTAACTGTCCTTGGACAACAGTGGGATGAGGTGCAGAAATTCCAGCAGCATTGTGTTTTCCTTGCCCTGCCAGAGCTGACCCTTGAAAGCAATCATGAATTTGATGTCTCTCGAGGCATTATGAAGTGTCCCGAGTCCCAGCCATTCCCTTTAAGTCCTTTAAGACAAGAAAATCATTAAAGAAAATCTCTGTGACAACAACAAATAGAAGCAAAATATTTTCTTCAGCAATTCCTATTCAAAAAGGAACCCCACTCCCTTTCAGTCATAAACTGAGGACCACAGCAGAAGACCTGGGTCTTGTAGAACCAATCAAGGAGACTGGGCTTGTCCTGCCTAGGCACTGCTGTGTGCTCCACATACTGCCTCTGACAGCTGGTCACCATGGCAAGGGCACCAGCACATCCACCAGCTTTTAGTAGAAGGGCCATCCAGAGGGAGATGAAAAAATGAAACTAGTTATTCCACAACTCAAAGGATGTTTGAGTTTAAGACGAATGACTTAGGCCACTCAGGAGACACATTTATGGAGTAAAAGGATGGGGAGTCATGAGCTGCTCCTACATCCCTCTTACAACATGTAAACTCCAGAGCCTGCTGAGCACATAAAAACCACAGAAAAGAGTTTCATTGACTGGAACATCAGATGTTGGCATGCGAGAGCTGTGCAGTGCCTGCAGAGATGCCCTCTTTTGCCACCTTTCATTGTACCCAACTGTCCCATGACAGCTCCGCACTGTGGGATGTGCACGATATTTCATCCTATGAAATCTTCATGCTTCTCTCCTTAAGCTGCAGCAAGACCCTGTTAGACTGAGTCTGTGTGGCTGTCCTTTCTCCATGGAAAATGAAGGTACTTTTTTGTTTGTTTGTTTGTTTTTAAAATATGGATATTTTCTCCAAGTTCACAGAAAGTATAATTTGTTCTGCTCAGCCACACAAAATTTCACCAACGTGAACTAGCTTCATTGCTTATCCAATTGCATAATTGTTTCGACTACAGAAAGCTAAATAAAGCGTTTCCAGAGATTTTGTTGTTGTTTTTTGAATAGGTTTGAAGCATTAGAATTTAACTCAGCCTTTAAAAAAAAAAAAAAGCTTTATACTTTGGAAGATGTTAACTTTGGCTCCTCAAAGGGATTAGCTGTAATACTAAACACATGCTATCATAACTCAGGAAAACAGAGACACACAGACTCTTTTTTTCAGTGATTTTGGACATTGTCTCCCCGTGTAACTTTATACATAAATAACAATTCTTTCTCCCTCACCCCACCCATGTATTTTTAATATTGTCTCTGGAAAGGCTTTTCTTAAACACTTTAAGGAAGTTTCTTCCCTTCCAAAGATTTTTTTACTGCCTCTCTCCTTATTCAAGAACTTGGGTGGCCTCTTTTCTGATAAAAGGGTGTCAGCCCTGTGAACCTTGGGCTTTCAGCTCTTTCCCAAAGCATCTGTCCTGGCTTATGTTTGCACACGTGGTGAACGGAGCAGGTGCTCCAGGAGAGAATGTCATGCCAGCAATGTTCCTGTAGCTGCAGTGAGCAGAGATGTAGAACTACCTTGGCAGCAACATTCACGAGCACTTTTGATTCAGACTGCTGCATTTTGGGAACCTGCAGCTTTAAGAAGGTTGTGGAGCCTGGATAGCCCTGACGCTACCCCAGCAACCTCTGTGCCCACTGTAGAAGGGCAGGAATTCTACCATGGATCACAGTACCTCCCAGTTGTACTGACCTGTTCCTGATCAAAAATTCTGAGAGAGGGTTTAGCAGATAGGATAGGTACGGGTCTGGAGCACGTAATATACAGAGATGGACTGGGGATGCTAGGCTTGTACAGCCTTAAAGTGAGAAGGCTGAGTGGATTTTACCAGTGTCTTCAAGTATCGTATAGGAGGGTATTGGAAGACACAGCCAGACTCTTCTTGGAGGTGTACAGCAATGGAACAAAAAGCAACAGACACAAGTAGGTGAGCGAGAAACTCTGGTCATATGTCAGGGAAAAAGAAATTACTATGAGGATATGCAAGCACTGGCCAAGCAGGTTGCCCAGAGGATGGGAAACTGCCATTCTGAGAAACAGTAAAAATCTAGTAAAAACCTAGAAGAGGCCATGAGCAAGTCATTCAGCTGGTCCTGCTGTGAGTGGAGAGCTGGATTAGATGACAGTTAAAGGTGCCTTCCAAACAGAATTTATCAACGTTTCTCTGATTTCTCATGTACTGTTCCTTTCTCTTCTGTCTTCTACGCTGATACATTTGAATCACAGCACTGAGTCCCTCTACTCCAACCCCTCCTTATACAAGGACAACCAGAGCAAGGTGTCCAGGCCTAGTCCAGGTGGAGGCTTTAGAAGAACATCAAGGATGAAAGTCCGCAGCATCTCTGGGCATCCTGCGCCAGTGCTGCATCACCTGCATAGCACAGAATTGCTTCCTGTTGTTCAGATGGAACCTCCTGTATTCCAGTTTGTGCCCACTGCCTCTCATCCTGCCACTGGGCATCACTGAAAAAAGCCTTGCTCTCTTCTCTTTGCACTTTTTTCAGGTATTTATGGACATTGATGAGATCCTCTCAGCCTCCTCTTTTTCAGGCTGAACAGACTCAGCCTCTCCTCGCAGAAGAGGTACTCCAGTCTTTCAACCATCATGGTGACTCTCTGCTGGACTCTTTCCAATATGCCCAGCTTTCTCTTGTACTGAGGAATCTGGAACTGTACACAGCACTCCAGGTGCAGCCTCACCAGTGCTGAATTAAGCAGAAAGATCACCTCTCTTGACCTGCTGGTGATATGTTGCCTAATGAAGCCAAGAATACCATTAGCCTTCTTAGTGGCAAGGGCACATTGCTGACTCATATTCACAATCTGTGCTTGATCATTTTCTCTGAAACCTGATTGAAAAACAATTTTGACTGGCCCAGATTTGAGGATTGACTGAATAACTATTTCAGGATCAAGAAAAAGTGGTCTTTCTTTCACTTTCACAAATGTCTCATTTATAAGTCATAGCCTGCTTGTTTCATTTGCCTTGCAGACCCTAAGACCTTCTACTTTGATTCTACATTAGCAAAATAATATCTGAGTGTGGGTATTGCATAGGTTGATGAGAGAAAAGGAGACCATGCCTCACACTAGTAGAGGGTGACTGGAGGAATTTCATTAACCTTGCCTTCAGAGACTTCTTTCTATGGTAGTATAGTTCTTCCTTCCAATTACTCCAGCACACTGGCAAATATAAAGATAGGGATTTTGAATTACTCTTCATTTCTACTGACTTAGCAAAAACAGGGCTCAAATCCAGCAGGATATCAAAAGCACTGGAACATAGACCTGAGGAGGAGCCTTTGTCTAACAGAATTTAAAGAGGATAAACATGAATTGACCATATTGCAGCCAGCCAAACTGGGAATGCCAGGTCCTTTCTGAAAAGAAACTATACGAGATTCACTCACCTTTCTGCTTTCATTGGTGTGAAGTAGCTGAATGTTCCTTTCTGCACAAACACTTCCACTGAAGTCAATAGGGCTATATAAAAAAAGCATGAATTAGCCTCATGCTTGCCAAGTGCTTTGACATCTTTGGAAAACCGATCTGTATAAGTTTTAACCATTATTTATTAACATGGGTATTGATTGTTTTTTTTTCAATGTCACTCTTCAACTGCTATGGTATTGCAACGTATAATTGCAAATAAGTCAGAAATGGTCTCTGTTTGCCAGTCCAAGCATATATTCACACATATTAGACCAACAGTATATACATGCTAGGGGCCACCCTGCTGGATGAAGCTCTTCAGAAAAGGACCTAGGAGTCCCAGTGGACACCAAGTTGAATCTGAGTCAGCAATGTGCTCTTGCCACTAAGAAGGCTAATGGTATTCTTGGCTGCATTAGGCAAAATATCACCAGCAGGTCAAGAGAGGTAATCCTTCTGCATTACTTGGGAATAGTGAGGCTGCATCTGGAGTTCTGTGGCCAGTTCTGGGCCCCTCAGTATAAGGGAGAGCTGGGCATAATGCAGAGTCCAACAGGTGGCCACTGAGATGCTGAAGGGCCCAGTGTGCCTCTGCTGTGAGGCTGAGTGAGACTGTTCAGCCTGGAAAAGAAGGTCAGTGGGGACCTTATCAATGTCTACAAATACAGACACAGTCTCCTCAGTGTTTTCTTGTATCTAGGTTGTAAGATGTGCATGGCAAGTGCTGCATCTGTAGATCTGCAGGCCCAGAGCATATCAGTTGAAAGTCAGAGAAGTGTTAAGATCGGGAAGTGGAGAATCTTTAATGTTTAGATCCTCTGGATCTTATCTGCTGAAGGAGGATTTTCAGAGCCACAGCTGCCCATTTAAATGCTATAACCCACACAAACGTCACTGATATATTTCCTTATGAAGTCTTCGATGGCAGACAGCATCTCCTTTGTGGGTGAAACGGTATCTTCTGACAAAACCAGTCCAAATCCTTGCCAACTAAGTGCTATCTATTTGTTCTCTCTATCTTCATCTCTTCAGTTGGGGTTTGCTAAGTAACATTTTTGTACTTGTGGTTCTACCTCTGCTGCCAAAAAGTGAGTGGTTTGAACCAATCCTTGTACTTAAAATCCTGCTGAGGCACATCTCATAGGAAAAAGCAGGTTAGTCCACATATAATGTCATGGCTGAAAGTGAAGAGACCCAGAAAACATTATTCAGGTTGTGAATGGGAATAACAATGATTTATGTGTATCCTCTGATCTGATCTGATTGCTCAGTGCAGAGTCTGCACCTCCAGAGTCCGCACCAATGCAGGGAACTGCTCATGCAGAGCTCTTGGGCCATCAGGGCCTTGGTCAAGTACATCTCTGGAGCACAGATGTCAGCTGCGAAATCACTGAAACTGTCTTGTAAACAACCTGGAGGGTAATTAATGACCCCATTATAAAGACACAGATATTGAAACAATTCAAGACGAACTTCTGGCAGACTTCTCTGGCAGAGTGGATCTGAAATAGCAGAGAGAATCTCATCGGATCTGGATCTGTTTCCTGCACACAATATTTGCATCCATCAGCTCCTGAGGATCTATACAGATTACTTCTGACCCAAAAAGATAGCTGGCTTGGAGCTTACCACTTATTTACTTGTCCTTCTCCAAAGGTATTAAAATTTTTTGCATCTTATGTGGAGCATGATCCTTAAACTACACTTATCTCTTCCACGGGCAAAACTTGGACACTGACCTACAAACGGGCACTTGTACAGACTTCAGCTAACAGGCTGCAGGGATCTGCACCATGTTCACATCACTGCTGGATCAGGTCTTAGACTTGGTTTCTTTGGACAAGTGTATAATGGCAGACTATTCATTAATGTTCTCAAGAATACAGGAAGAGAAGGATGGTATTCAATCAGTAGTTACATTCATGGCTTTCTCAATCTGTACTTTGAAGCCTGAGTCCAGAAGAAGACCCATTAAAGGAACGTGCACCTTTCAGTCTTTTCATTGTGGGTACTTATGATCTTGCTATGCAGTTTGCATTGCACTGTTGGTCCCAAACCGTTTGCTATCACATAAAAATAACTGTAAAAAATAAAATAAAATAAAAGGGAAAACGAAGCCTTATTTGTCTACATGAGGAAGTGACACACATCCTCTTCCTTTCTCAGGCACGGAAACAGTCTGAGTTTGCTTGAGTCACAGCTGCGTGAAGATGATTATGAGCTCTGGACTTGCTAAACTAGGACACAGAGAGATGCTTTGTCAAAAATAGCGAGCAGAGCTGAATCAACCACCACTGTCAATTTGGCCCCAGGAAGATACACATCAGCCTGTCACTTCATTCTGCATAAGCCCATTTTTAAACAAATATACACAGAAGTCACTGCAGCCAGAGCAACATTTTTAAACAAACTGTTCCTCAGCATTGTTTTTATAGGTTGATGTAAGTACGTAAGTATTTAAATATGCATATTTACATTTATGCATCTAATTCTGTGTGTGTACGGGTAGATTTGTGTACGTACAATACTGAATGAACAGTGTTGATGCCATGCAAAGCACAGAGCTCTTTGAACATGCTCAGTGGTTTAAAGCATTGCCCGCCAACTTGCACTTCAACGTGTGGCAGTTCAGCCACCAGCCTGGCAGCAGGTTAACCTGACAGAAAAAACATCTAGCACAGTTTTCAGCAGTGCTAGAGCTGATTGGGCTGATGGGAAGCCTGGTGAGTACCAGAGCTGGCTGCAGGAATAAAAAGGACTGGAGGAAGGGACACTGATCTTTCAGCACCTTTTCATGAAATCACTTCAGTGAATTCACAGCCATAGTTTTCTCCTAAATAAAGCTTATGATTGTAGAAAGAGCCTCGGGAAAAGAATCCTCCTTGTGTTGGCCTTGCTAAATATCCCTCCTAGTGCATGCACTAGGATTTACAACTGCTTAACAAAACAGATCATAGGGCTGATTAAAGTGAACCCATGGAATTCAAGACGCATGAGTTTTCACAGTTCAGCCACATCTGTTAGTTTTAACTTCTTGTCTTTTCTCTTCCACTTTTGCAACGTGAATACAGCAGCATGATATGGCCCTGAAGATTAGTGGTTCTTTGAGCTGTTTCTGTTGTTTGCAGGCTACTTGTAATGGGAGGGTTTCTGTGGACAGCAGTGGAACAGCTCAAAAAGAGCATTAACATACTTCAAAGTGGTATTATGTAGCTATGACATCTAGAACAGCTTGGACATTTCCCTTCGTGCCTCTTGCATGTCAAAAAATAAGAACACAATCTCCCTAAGGCAAAATATTGTAATATTTCTTACTTAACACTATGTATATATGAAAAATGCCTCTCAAAATTACTCAAATAATGGGAGAATAAGCATTAAGCATTCATCAAACATATGCTTTCCTCAAGATGAGTATTTTACGACTTTACGTGTACTCAGTGAATCACTTAATCTGATTATTTAAGTTGCTCCATATGCCTCTTTTATTGCTATGAATCCTCTTCAGAAATATAAAATTCTGGATGCATTCATTCAAAAGCTCAGGCTGCAAGTCTGTAAAATGGCTCAACTCATTTTTATATTATGGAAAAACTGTTATTAATTGGAAAAAGCTGTTGGATCAATTGGAACAACCAAAGCATAGCACAAATTTTATCACACCATACAATCATTTCATATATGAAATTAGGGTAAACTGGTATTTAAGAAAATAGAAGAATCTTTTAGTATGGTCTTCACAAATCTACTTCCTTAATTTATCTACTAGAAAATTGTGCTAAAATGGTAGAAAAACTGAGCAAATTAAGGAATAATTGTTAAAGAAACAAGCAAACAGGTTTATTCCACTGTACCAGCAGCTGAGGCCTTAGGGAAGAGCTCTGTCAGCACAAAATATACCTGGCATAGGCAATTGGGATGAGCTAACCAGCTGTGGTAACTTATGTTTATTGGAAAGGGTGTGGGTCAACACCAGAAGCTATTAAGCTGCCACAAGTCTGATCACAGTCTTGCATGTGTTCTTTCTATCTTATAGGGCTACAGAGGTGGTGAATGGTCTAAAAGGGAAGATGGGAATTGGACTGTGCATAGCCAGGAGCTGAACTTGACAATCTTTATGCGTCCCTTCCAACCCAACATATTCTACAATTCTATCTGCTTCACCTGAGAAGCAAAACACACTTGTTAACTTAGCAGCAAATGTGTATGGGGTGAGCAAGAAGGGCTCAGCTGATAGGATTTTACTCCTTATAGAATGGAGGTTTCCTTCCTCATGGGAGAGATTTAAGAAATTTGGTGCTTTGCGGTGTGATCCACTGATGGCTGGAAATGCCTGAAGTTGCAATTGCAGCTACCAGTTACACCTTGTGTGGTTTTATTCATAGTGATTCTAGAGACTTCCAGCTGCTAGGAAGCCAACTGCCATTTCATGAAGAAAATTTCGGAAAATCACATCCCCAAGATTTTCCTCATGCAAGATGTATGCTCCAAAAGAGACACTCAGTTTTCTTGCTGAGACTTGTTTGAGCGCCAGGAACTTTGGGGTGCAGTCAGCAAAACTGTCTTTAGAAAGTATGGTTCTAAAATTCAGACTCCATACTGTACAGAAGCACAGAAATGGAAAGGGGTAAAATGGTACAGCCAATCTGCATTTCAGTATGCACGTCAGTTCTGCTAGATTTAATTGTTTCAAGACTCTATCCATGCTATAGATTAGACATTTGAAATTGGTAATTTGGTCTGGCTGGTTGAATATTGAAATTGTTTCAGTAAATGAAGCCAAACTAGCTAAGGCATTGCAGATTTTCATTTATTTATTTGTTTGTTTGTTGACATGCAGCATAAGAAATGAGTAAAAATAGCAACAAAACCGAGATGGGACAGACAATTCTTACTTAGAGTGCTGTGATCTGCAGACTGCTGTCAAGGCTGTCTGGGGGATGAGGTGTAAATCATGCATTTTATCCCTTGGCTGAACCACCAACCCATGGGTAGCTAAGATTCAGTAGGAGAACAAGTAACAGGCAATCATATTTTTTCCTCCTGCTCATTGGTGAGAACGGGAAGATCTTCAGCTGTACCACCCACAGTGCAGCAGTGCAAGGGATACAGCACATACCTGAGGTCTGTAGCATCCTCGCACATGGCTTGGTAGAAACTGGGGCAGATGCAGCCCTGTGCACAAGGGGTGATCAACCAGCAGCCACATGCTGTTCCAAGCAGATGAAGTCCAGCTCCCCTCCAGGCCTGTGGCTCATGTTCTACTGCATTATCCAGATTCCCAGCATGGAGACGAATCAACAAGGCTGTCCAGCTACCACACCAAACCTTGGTCTCCCTATTAGTAGGAACACTGGGTCTGAAGATTGTTTTCAACATGTAGAACCCCTTCAGATGCTTTTGCCCGTGTTACAGGTGCTGCTTTTCTGCTTTTCTCTTGCCACTTCATTAACAGCCTTTTAAATAATCTTGAAATAAGAATTTTTAGCCCCATTAGGGGACTATGGAGAGCAGGGTAGCACAACATCCCATTATACCAACCTGAGAAAATTACACTGCAGTCCTTCATGAGGCTTCTGCCTAAAAAATGGCAGCCTGAATGCTACCAGGGCTTGGAAGAGTCCCTAGCAGCACCTACTCTCCTGGTACATCGAGCCCAATGTGCTGACCACACGCATTTGCCATCTGGTGTCAGTGACTTCTGAGTATCCAGTATTTGGAACATTCTGCAGGAAGGTACTTTGTACTGTTACAATCCTTTGTAAACATGCTGTCAAACGCTTTCATGGCCCTTATTTATTCGGTGGAGACTGCAGTAATGGGCATTAAATTTAGCTTTATATTTTTATATTGAAAGACTTTGTGTAGAAATGCAAAATTAATGCATTACAATTAAAAAAGGACAAGATCTGAAATACTGAATTTACCCCTCTGTATTACTTCGAGCATTTCTTTATTCAGTGTATTTTTGCTTGCCATGAATTGATTGAAACCTTGGTTCCATTATTTCAAAAGAGAGATCTCAGGCTTTTCTCAGGTGGTAGCTGATGGCCCAATCTCACCTGTAGGGAGAATCACATCCTGGTGTTAGCTATAAGTTCAAAACTGTGAGGCTTCAGAAGCTTTTAAGTCACCTTATTCGGCAAGTTCCTGCTCATAAACAGGATATGCAACATGAATAGCTGGTGAGTAGAAAGCAGATGGTGAATATTTAGAGGTCTTGTACATGGTTAAGTATTTTATAAAAGTTAGTAGCTCAGTATATTTGTTTTTAAGTACAGTTTTAGTCAGCAAAATGACTTTCCCTGGCATGTTCATATCCATATAACTCATGTATTTCCCTGACCTGTAGATATCAAAATAAACATATCTGTCTGCAAGCTAGTAATAAATCAATGCTCTTTTATAAAATATCCCAAAATGGAAAATTAATATCAAGTGTGGCCATCCTTCTCAAGCAAGAGTTTTTTCAGAAACAAGTTATTGGTGTGCCTATGCATTCAAAGCTTACACTTTGCTGTATTATTGATTTATACGAACTGCAGGCTTTGATGTTTGTGGAATTTAACATTGGACTTTTGCTACAACTGTTTTCTTTAACGTAAAATGTCTGTGGCATAATTCTCATTGCTAATTGCAACCTTATGATGGAGCTCTGTGAAGCACTGCTTACCTCATTCACAGTAGTATAAGAAGCCCAGGACTGCTGCTAATGCATGCTAAGCCTTTTCAGTCTTGTTTTCTTTTCTTTTCTTCCTTTTAACCATAATAGAGATTATCACAACCTTAAGTAGTTGGGCATGTGGGGAGAGTTTGAACCTAGATCCAGACTTCAAGACCCAGGCCAGACCCAGCTGTGGCAGCAGAGGTTCCCTAATTTTCTGGCTGAATTGTTTAGCTCTCAGAATTGAGCCCTCAGCAGTGAGGCAAATAATCCATTAAACAAAACCTGTGCTGCCCTCTTGCAGCTTTGGCTGTGATAGCACTGGTAGCACAAGAGCAATACTCCTATACCTCGTGGTTCACCTGAAGCTCACTTGGGGAATGTAGAGCCGAGGTCCTTGTAATCTCTTGCATCTTCTTCAGAGATGCTAATAATAGAATTCAGTATTCTTTCAAATGTTACTTGCATTAAGCATTCAAGTTTTTTAAACTGTTCTTGTGCTAATGGTATGTTTGATTTTATTTTATTTTTCTAGAGGTTTGTTAACGCTGAAGCACAGCAGTGCTAATGGAATACCTGACCTTTCAGCATCTTCGCTGAACAGCACTAATTAAATTTCCTGGCAAGCTAATTAATACACGGGTAAGGCACAAGTCAGGTACCTTTAGCAGCTTAACTCTTAGCCAAGAGGATGAAGTCCTCCTGCCTGCCCTGCACTGACATCTCACTAACAATAATGGATTTGGGACCTAATCAGGCATTAAAACAGAGGATTAGTGAGCTGCAAACTGCAGGGCTCAATTTGCAGTGCATGCAGGGCACTGGTAGAAGTTACAAGGCATGCTTTCAACAAATGAGTATCTAGATATCTAACAAAACTATGTGAGCAGTAAAGCCTGTTGGATTTATGGAGCTGCTCAATGATGATTTTAGATCATCAGCAGAAAAGAGACACAGAGCAGGAGCTTAACATGAAATTATAGTAGAGCAAGGAGCAGTGAATGTTAAGCATGGGTACTACAACTGCCTGAAAGAAGGTTGCAGTGGGTCTGTTTTCTCAGATCACAGGTGATAAGATGTGAGAAAATGGCCTCAAATTGCTCTAGGGAAGGTTTAGAATTGACAGCAGGAAGAATTCCTTCATGGGAAGAGTGGTGGGAAAAGCTGTCCAGGGAAGTGAAGGATTTGCCATCCCTGGAAGTATGTAAGAGATGTGTGGATGTGACACTTACGGACAAAGTTTAGTGGTGGATTTGTGGTGGTTGAATTTGGTAATCTTAAGGGTCTTTTCTGACCTAGATGATCCTGTGATGACAGTGTTAGTTGTGTGGTTATGAGGCAAAGCCATCCATAGTGGGTGGGCCATTCATAGCATTTTGTAAGGTTTTATGATGGTTGTAGTGCAGTGGGACTTCAAGAAGGTCACTTTTATTCTC
This sequence comes from Tympanuchus pallidicinctus, assembly GCF_026119805.1. Taxonomy (NCBI): domain Eukaryota; kingdom Metazoa; phylum Chordata; class Aves; order Galliformes; family Phasianidae; genus Tympanuchus; species Tympanuchus pallidicinctus. The sequence goes on from NW_026294747.1 coordinate 51,084,114, forward strand.
CTGAAATCTATGGACTATTGCTTGCCAGTGGTCTCATAACAGCAACTGCCACACAGTTACCATTATACAGCAGCCTCCTGTTTCTGCCATTAGATTTCTGCTACACAAGAGACTGGCACACAGATTAACAAGCACTACCACTTCCTTAGTGCCCCAAGATGCAACTCTCTAAGGAGGCTCAAGGAAGAAGGGCTGAGAGATGGATAGTGGAAAAAAATGAGATCTGATAAAAAGAAAAGAGGGGTTCAGCAGGTGGGATTGACAACAGAAGGGAAAGCAGCTTAAGACAGGAAAGGATTTCCATCTAGAAGTGTTAGTGGGTGATGGAGTGGTAGAAGAGGGTTGAAGGCTTCGTATATGGCACAATAACCACCGCAGGATATTGCAGGAACTCCGAATGGTTTGAGTCTTCTTTTGACACGTGTGTTAGGTAGGTAACATCCTGGAGGTTCATAAAGTAGTGCAGCCCACATCTAGGTTTGGAAGATGGTGTATCCATGAGCTTCCAGAATATAATTGCATTTTACTGCCTTTCCCAAGAAGACATTTAGTTTGAGCTCTTCAAAATCACTCTAAAAAGCCACAGGAGCATCTACAAGGTTTGATTCAAAATGACACTGCCAGGCTGGACAAAACTGCTAAACACAGCCATTAAAGCCAGGGCACATACATCTCTTGCATGTCTAGTGTCTTTGGGAGGTGTATTACTGTTCATCTTTTATGCCCAGAGTACCTTTCTACACTAAGTGACTTTTCTGCTGTCAGCACATAAAGCAGGTGGTCCAATACCTCCAACACAGTGTGTAGAGGGAATGAATTACTTCCCTTACTCGGAAGGAGTATCAGTGTATTGCTACATGCATGCAAGAGACAATAAGGGAGAGCTGCCACCTGCTGTTGAAAACATTCTGGTTGATCTTTTAGCACAGATACTGGAGTTGCTGTAGGTGCCTCATTAATGCCAGCTCGTTCCATCCCACAAAGCAATATTTTGCAGGGGTTGCAGGAAACCCAGGCCCATCTGGCACTGGGGAGAAGTAAAATTTGCCCTGAAGTGTTGCTGTTCTTGTTACTCAATCAGGAAAAAGCCAAAGCATTTTACTTATGTTTTGAAGTGGTGCAAAGCTGGAAGGTATGGTAATGTCACTGTTTCTCTAGGAAGGAGTTCAGTGGAGTTATGAACTGTACTTCCAAATGAAGCTACAGCTGATTGATTAAAACAGTGCTTAGAACTCATCTCTGTGAAATAGCTATTTTTCAGAGATTCTATTGAGGTTCTTTGTTTCTGCAATTTTTTTTTTTTTTTTCTAAAGAGCAAAATGAGGGAAAGAAAAAGTACATATACTGTAGAATTATTCTAAACTCAAATTTCCAGTAGGAATTGTGGCAGCAGAAGCTGCAGCTGAGTATTCAGTTAACTCAGCCATTCGTAGTGGTGAAGTTTTGAATAGTGAGGTTCTGATTTACTTGCTGTATATGTTGAAAAGTGTAAATATAAGCTTACAGTCCATGTTTGAAGCATTTAGCATACTGGCAGTTTATATAAAGACTGTTGGTTTGTTTGATTTTTGGAGGAGGTATGGGGTAAATCCCAAGGACTGTAGTATGTCAGACAAAATCACGAGCCTTAACCACCAAACACAACGTGAATTTTAACACCAGTTCAGCTCAGTTGGGCTGATACTAATTCAGATGGATTGAATAGAATCGACTTTGTAGGCGGCCATGCTTCAGATTTTAATCTCTGCCCAAAACAAACCTGAGATTTTTTTTTTTTGGAGAGGGGGTGGGGGGGGGTGAGTTCATGTGTTTCGGCTGCCTTTGCTGGTGAGCAGAGGCTGGGTTAGGTTGTCCAGCAGATGGTGCAGCTGGCTATATCCCAAAGCACTGCAGGTTTCTGGGACTTGGGGCAGCTTCTGATGCTCAACTGCTCTTCCACTGGGCTGTTCATGTAACTACAGGCAGCTTGAGCTTGGCAAGGCAGAGGCAGGTTTGCAAAACCCATGAGTCCCTTCCCCTCCAGGTGCAAAGTGTGGTACAAAGGGAGCATCACTGTCTTCACACAGTCTGCCTGCTGCCTTTTGCCGTGAGAAGACAAAAGTGGATATATAAAGCTGTGCTAAACAATCTCAGCAGCTGGGGGAAAGAAAAAAAAAGAAGAGCTGAGCTCCCCTAAAAACTTAAGAGATCTGGAACCACTGAGGCCTGTAAAGCACAAACTTACTGCAGTAGGATAACGATGCTATCCTAACAAGTATCAGATGCTTTGAGTCTGAATCACTTGCTGAGCCAGTCAGATTTCCTCAGGCTGCCACAGGATGGCCACGGAGGGTAAGAAATGGCTCCAAAGCAGAAAGAAAATAAAGAAAAAAAAGTCTTTGAGACCTGCCAGTAAAGTTCTTTTGGCTTTGAGTCTGGGCATCGCTCCCAAACTCAGCCTCTCACTCTCAGATAAAGCGCTACAGCCTGAAATGAGAGTCAGATGTGTAGGAGGGGAGCGTGCATATCTGTGCCTGTGCTGAAAAACACACGCACTGTAATGCCTAGAAAATGCTTTTTATTTTGGGCCTTGCTCCAGAAAACCTTTTTCCTTGCTTTTACAAATCCCCTGTTGCTTGGGATTGCCCAGATTTTAAACCCAGCCGAGTGGACAGAGAGTGCCAACACCCTGAGGGATTTTCTCTGTGTTCTCCCCCCTGGAAAAACCTCCATCCCCCTGCCAATGCTCTTCAAGATATGGGCAAGAAGGGATGGTCCCCTCAGGCTGTGGGGTAGGATGGCCACAGCCACTTGACCCACAGCTTCCAGCTTTATCTGACACAATGGGCAGGTGGAGTCCCAACTACACAAGTGCCTGACAGGGCAAAATGGGGAGGGAGGTGAGGGGAGAAAAGATCCCGACAGTCTGCACTTGGGTTATTCCTATCATTTTATCATGGGTTCATATTCCTTTGTGAGGGTGAAGGTTTTGCTTTGTTTGTGTTTCTCCCTAAGTTAAAATCTTGGAATTTTGTGATTATGTGGGCATTTTAGCTTGAAAACAAACACAAATCACCACCATCAATCTGTATGTTCTTAGCTGGCCAGCTTGGAGGAAGAAACTAGAAACATAAACTTTTCTTCTTCATGCCAATCTACCTCATGGCCCTTTCTAGGAGGTGAGAGCTGACTCCTGGCTGCAGGACAGCTGGTGGTCCCAACCCAGGGTGATGAAGGGGGAGGCGATGGCAATAGCAAAGGACCAGGAACACTGTGAGTGAAGAACTTGTTAATCCAGAGAAATGAGAAGGAGCCATTTTTGGGCTGGATGGGACCTTAGAAATTGCCCGGTTCCAAGCCCTGCCATGAGCTCCACCAGCTCAGGCTGCCCATGGCCCCATCCAACCCAGTCCTGGGCACATCCAGGGTACCTGCAGCTCACTGGGCAGCCTGTGCCAGGGCCTCAGAGCTCTCTGGGTGAAACATTTCTTCCTTATATTACAATAAGGAGTAATGGGGATTTCTCAAGGCAACTGTGCTTGGGATGGCTGCAGGGAGCTGAGGAAGGAGGAGAGCTCAGAGTGGACATGGAGGATAGTTTGGACAGGAAGGAGGAAGTTGGGCAGGTCCCTGCCAGCCAGCTCAGCCCCTCACGTAACCCTGGATCTCCAGTGTTACATTGCCCCATAGCCTGGTCCATTTGCATCTGGGGCTGGTCATTTGTGCCTTGTGTTGGGGTAAACTTGGGAAAAACCTCTGTTATTTTTCCATCTGAGGACCATCTAACATCTAATAGTGACTGCATCTCTTCACTGCAGCTTAGCAATGGAAGGGTGCTGGAGGAGATGCGATCTACCCACAGCAATAAATGCAGCATTGTGTGCGTAACTCACAGATGTTAAATCAATCTTCTTAAATCAGCCTTAATTGCTTAAATAGTTGGAGTGCTGTTGCTTTTCACAGAACTGAGCTGCTGGTGCCTGTGGTGCCGCAGGTCACATTTGCCTCTTGGGTAATCTTTGGGACCTGGAAAGCCCACGCAGACAAAAAGAGCTCTGTTTGCAGCCAGCACCAGCTGGGTGGCAGAACTACAGGGCTGGGTAGTGCCTAGGAGGTGTTCTTTGTGACTCCTGCACCCACTCCAGCACTCCCTGAACATCCAGCAAATTCTGTTTAACACTTCCTGAAATATTGCTGCTACCATAATGCTTTTTTTGTGCTATCAAAAATTTACTCCAAACTGCTGTGCAGGGCTGGAATGTGCTTTTTTTTAACCTGAGCATTCTTTCTGCTGCCTTATCGGCTTGCGGTGGTCATTCCTACGCAGCCCTAATCACAGAAGTATTTATTTGCTATTTTTTTTCCTTGCAGGCCAACAGCTTGCACAGGACTGAGACTGAACAACACACGCCTGCCAATGCTGCAGGAGAGGCTGAAGGATGTCCTGCTGTGATTTAGGGGACACTTAAGAGGTAACATGAAGAATTTGGTCGTGTTTTAGAAACGTTCAGAGTTCCAATGCAATCGAACTTAACTGCTGGTTTTGTTTTGTTTTGTTTCTCAGCACAGATTTCACCAAATGATGCCTGAGCGGGGGTGGTTTTCCAAGCACGATGCAGAACCTGTTGCAGTCGGGAAGTCGCAGTAGCACAGACGCGTCGCGCCGGGTGCGTGTGACAGAGCTGGAGGTGGGCGGAATGTCTGGCGGTGAGAATGGCTGGAACTCAAACGCAGGGACTGATAATGAAGGAATTACTCACCTCGAGGTATCGCAGCAGAGCCTCCCGGTACTGAAGAGCGACAGGCGGAGCTGTGAGGGGTCTGGTGAGAGCTGCTGTACCTCAGCGCCCAGCGGTTCCTGGGGGGAGTTTGAGGGCTTCAAGGAACCCTTGGGCAAATGGCATCCCAGAGCTGATATTTTGCTGAAGTCAAAAAACACTTCTGATGGTGGTACAGGCGTGAGCAGAGGACACTGCAGTGCTGCTGCCGGTCACTTCTGTTCCGAGCCATCTCTACTCAGTGAGGCTTCCAGCTCTCTGAATGAGGTAAGTGTTCACAGTAAGCCAAAGACCAGAAGTGTTTGTGTTACTGCTTCCTGCATCTTAAGATTTGTATCTGAATGTCTTCTCTGTAGAGAATAACTCTGTCCAGGGAGAGAAACTGTCAGTTTTAGTTAACTTGAGTGGAACAAAATGCAACTTCTTTCCAATGTTTGACAAATACTTCAGTTGTCCTGCTGGAGAGCTTTGAAGAACATAACGCACTGCTTTTCTTCTGGGCACCAGGAATGGATTATAGCCCTTCAGAAACAATGGGCCCTGAAGCACGTGAGAGTTAAAAGCCAGGCGAAATGAGCGTAGGAAGCAAAGAGCTGGGAAGGCAGGTAACAAAAATAGAGTGGGCAAGTTGCCTGCAAGCTTCTTGAAATAAACCAACATAAAATTGAGTTAGAGACTGACAAAAACATTAGCTTCTGCTGTGGAGTATGCTGCCTGAATAACCCAGCAGTCTTTCTGGCATTTTGGACTGATCTGTAGAAGTTAATATGATACAAGCAAATGAATAGCAAGTAATTTAATACCATTCCCCTCCTATCATGGGATACAATGTTGGAACTAAAATCTGAATGCTTAATAAGCTGTTTGTTCAGCATAAGGGTTCTACCTTGCTGAAATTGGTGTGTTTTCATGTTTACCAGGCACAGGTAAGCACACTAACAAAAGAAAAATGAAATGAAATACTAACAAAATAGCAAGACTTCATTATTACTACTTTTATGAATTAAATCATGAGAAAAAGGACATCAGTCAACTCAGGCTTTCACTGAGCTAATAGCACTTCATAGCTCACAGCTAATAGTTGTAAGATCAGCTTTTATATGGAGGGAACAGAGTTTTGTGGAGCCAGGCTTCCCTGTCTGTTTGGAGCTTTGCCTTTTGCAGAGGCTTTGCTCAGGAAAGCTCAGTGCTGAGCATGGGGTGAGCTGTCTAACATTGGTAGAACAGAGATCACAACATAACCAGCGATGAGTTGCTGGTATGCATAAACCAAAGTTAAATTCTAGGGTTGGAATTTCAGACATGCAGTCTTATGCTGAAAAAGCAGAGTATGTGATGACCAGGGCAGAAATATAACAGATTGTATGGCTTCTTTCTTAGAAGTTGTACACATTAATCTAATTGTAGCCTTTGCTTTATTATTTTTTTTTTGTGTTTATTAAAGTCAGAAGGAAATATCCAACATGAGCTGAAACTTTAGGCAGAGCTAACATACTTAAGGTGTCCTTTTCTTAGGATAGAGAAGCAGCTGCATTGCTGCTGGAGATTTCTCTGGGAGTAGAACACACATGTAGTTTGTCGTTCATTCCTGTGCTTTTTATATTGTTTGTTTGAGATCATAAACTCCTCAGGTTGGGATGCAGCCCTTCTGTATGGTCAATAGAAGAAGGTTGGAAGGGATCTAGAGATCATCTGAGGTCAGAGGTCTGACCTCCATTATCTATTGCATCAGTTAATTAAATTATAACAGTCAGGAGCAGAGTCCCCCACTTAAAAATGAAAACAATCACCGTTTCCTTGCAGCAGCAGGATGCTCTGCCTACAGTCATAGGACCACCAAGGTCGGAAAAAATCTCTGAGATCATCCAGTCCAACCATCCACCTACCACCAATATTCCCCACTAAACCATGACCCTCCCTACAGCATCTAAATGTTTCTTTCACTTGGCAACTTGGCGACTTCACTACCTCCCTGGGCAGCCCATTCCAATGCCTGGCCACTCTTTCAGAGAAGAAATATTTCCTGATGTCCAACCCTTGGTGCAACTTGAGGCCATTCCCTCTCATTCTATTGCTAGTTATATGGGAGAAAAGGCTGAACCCCAGGACTCAGAGAATTTTTCTTGTGTTCTTTAAATTCAGGCCATTGTAAGAGGAATGATTGTTCTTGCTTAAGAAAGTGCTCTGAGATAATATAGAGGATTTTTTCAGAGAGCAGATTTGAAATTTTCGCATTTGTATTTTTATCATCAGTACAAAGCTGCAAGTTAAACGAAAATTACCTGCATTTTGTGTTAAAACACGCTGAAATAGACAGTAATAAAAACAAAATTAATGCCAGAAAAGATCTTGTGGTTTTCCTGTACATTGAGCTCTTCATCTGGCTTGATAAGCTGTACTCCAGTGGCTTGTGTGCAACATCACAGGCTGCAGGAAGAAATGACAAACAAGGCAGATCTCTGCTTTCCTTTGTTAGTTCTTCTGCAATTGTTCTGTCATGGAATTCTGCTTTTCAAACGCTTTTCTCCTCCACATAGTATAAGTTAACTAAAGCAATTTACAAATCAGTTTAAAGTTTTGTGATATTTTGGGAGAGTTTTGGATGGTTTTATCCAGGAGTTTTTGAGAGTCTCTGCAGTCACCCATGAAGAAAGGCAGTTCAGTAAGGGCTGAATTTCAGGGATGGCAGTGTGGGCTACGCTGCACTTCTGGGAGCATGCTCAGAAACACAGAATCCTCTGCCAGCTCTGCTGGCTGCGCACGCCCTCAGGACTTCCACTATTCACTGCATTTGTCTGAGTTCAGTATAATGAAACTGCAAATATCTCAATTTATTTCAGTCATTTGAATTGCGATTAAACTAACCTGTCAAAGTATCCACACTTACGTTTTTCAGATCAGGTTGTTGATTGCCAGGCAGGAAAAACAAGCTGGCTGGGTTCACTCTCCGGTTTTCACACAGCATCTCTGCTCCTGGACTGCAGTCACGCTGCAGATTAAGTACTGCAATTAAGTACCTTGATTTAGAAAACTTGACTAACTCCTTATTTGAAGAAATAAAGCTTCTGGATGAGATGGCACAACAACATCCCCTTAGGATAGGATGTCAGTTACGCACGTTTTCCCTTCCTGCTCCTTGGATAACCCTGTTACTTCCACTTGTCCTGTTTACATGAGGTTAGATTACTCACGGCCGTGTCTGTCCTGCAAACCTCCTTATCACTGCTGGAAGAGGAATGAGTTTATAAATCAGACCAAACTTCTTAATGTAAGCTGAAAAATGTTTGGTGCAAATGCAAGCATCCAGATACACAGTGACCTCAGCTTTTATGTGGACTTGTGCAGTGCAAGTATTTATAGGTAACTACAAGTTATGTTACACTTGGTTGCATCAGATGTGGTAAAAATATTGTTAATGCAAAGCAAAATAAGCTTTGAGTTGATGTGTGAGCATGTGTTGTTTTTGGCCTGGACTGAATTTCTTGAGGAGGAGACTTGACTACTAGTAGGCAAAGCAGTCTGTAATGTAGCATGTAGCAGTTGTGACATTACAGAGGAAGGTTCATCAGAAACTCTCGGATTTTTCCTTTTTCTCCTCTAATCATAAGTAAATACTCAAAGCATTGAACTATGGGCTCAGTCCCCCTGTGTTATTAATATTAATTCAGATTTTAAATGCAGTTAATAATACAATCGGTGGAAACATTGTTCTGTCATGAGCTGTGAAGTTGCCAATCTGTAGCATGTGAAATGAAACTCTCTTTTTTTCTAGGCAGACCACTGCTATGAGGGTATATTTAAGTCTGGCTTTCCAGAAGTCCTTGTATCGCAGTCCAGCGAGAGCATAAGAAGCCTGGATCAAGTAGTTGATGTGAATAATGAAGATGTTGGGATTCCTGAACTTACAAATAATCAACTTTGGTAATGAGTTTAGTCATAATAATAATAATAAAAAAAGTTCCTCAGTAATCAAACAATTATGTTGTTTATAATTTAAATATTTGTGGTATTGGTAACAAACTTAAGAACCATTTTAATCACTGTGCTCCTTCAGTGTGTAGATCTTACCAATTCCGTATTGTGTTGGTCAAGGAAATGGATTATGTTTTAGCCATGGGAAAGCAAGCTAGAGAATATATCAGAAGTACAAATTTCTGCTCAGTTTTTCCTGTTGTCGGTGCTCCTTCTTATGACTCAGCTTCTGGAATGCCAGAGCAGCCAGCAGGCAGCCTGTTCTTCCTGTTTGCTTGTCCTTTCTTTACAACACATCTGACTCAATTCTCCATCATCTGAAGCAGAAGCTCTGCTGCTCCTTCTGCTGACAACCCACGCCTGTTTTCCCTCCCCGCTTTTCCCAGGTGGTGACCACTTTTCACATTAAAGCAGATTTTCTTCAGAAGCTGTGGCGCATCCAACTTCTTTCCTGGGGTTGTGTTAATGCAGTTAGTATCACTGAACTTACTCTCAGGACAGCTGGAATGGTCTCTGTTTCGTAGTATGTATGTGTCCAGATCAGGTACCAGCAAGTTAAATAGCAGCAAGTTGCAGCAGTGAAGTATGATTGACATGGAAGAGAGAGGTCTGAGGGACGGATCATGAAAAGTAGAAAATTAATAGGGCTGAACTCTGTACCCACCTTACAGAAGCAATTGATTAGTATGAACTGTGGGCATGTAACAAACTCTGACGTGCTTCTAATGCACTTCTCTGAGAAGCCTCAACATACAGTTATGTTGGCTGTTTCCATTGATTATCATGGAAATTTATTAGTGTGTTGGGTTGATACTTTGAACGAATGTGGAAATAGCTTTAAGATAAAGGTAGGCTAGTACACAACTGTATGTACAGAAAGAATTACATATGTCTTCTGGAAACTTTGTATGCCATCTAACCTCAACTTGTGTTTTCTTTCCTAGCATCGATTCTGGAAACATATGGAGAACTCTTAGAGACTTAGATAATACCTCCAGATTAAGACATCCCTGGAGTAAATCTCATTGCCAAGAAAACCTCCTGAGTGTCCTTGGAATAGATACAAATCGAATGGTAATTGAACAAAGGTCTGCCAGTATGCCAGTATAAACTTTCGGTTGCAGGTTGGATTTTATGTAAGCTATACATGCAAACACACGAGGAACGAGATCTGGATGAGTCATAAGTTTCTTAAAGAGAGCCTTTTCAAATGATGGTCTCACGTTTTCTCATCACTGTGTGTCAGTAAGAATGAAATTGTGTGGGGATCAAATTTTGATCACCTTTACGCTGAGGTCTCAGCTCTGTGGCACCCTGTTGCATTAGATAGTATGTTCAGCTTCAGGCATGAATGTAGAAATAGCTTTCAGATGTGTGTGTACTGGATGGCTTTCTTTTTTTCCTCAGAGCATGAAAAAGATGTCGGTCTCTAATATCTTTCTGTTAAGTGAAAATTGGATTTGAATCAGTGAGGCTGCTAAAGTAATCGCTGGGTGCTTTTATTGCATATGAACTGGAAGTGTGTTTCACTTCCCTCTTCCTCAGAAGATTCCATCTGTTTGTGCAAGACTTGAGAGGAATATGTTTTAAATTGAAACGAGAACAAACTATCAATATTGAAAATCTCAAATGTCTCTGATTAATCTCTTGTTTTGGGAAGATAAAGGCATGGGGGATGGTTCAGTGTTCAACCTGGTTATTTAGATGGCATGAATCAGTTGTTTGTGCTTCTCAGAGTAACTATTCCAGTTGATGATTTCATTCCATGATGCAGTGCTGTGTGCAATTCCGAATTGCAGGAGCTGTCATCTAGCAGGAGGAAATGGGAGACATTTCTCCAACATCTAACTTCCCCTTCTGTCCTTTTCTCACCCACAGAGACGTTTGCATTGCGTTGCTTTTAACAATACTGACTTCTCAGATATTTTCCAGTTTAAGCCAGGGCTGATTTTATTCAGAAATAGTTTAATTTTGAAATTGCAATTTTTAAATTTCAAGTCGTGATTTGGTTCGCATGTATGGGTATCTTTTTTGCCAATGAATTGTTTCAGTGCCAGGGAAACATGACAGATACAGCTTCGGAAAGTAGAATTTGATGTTGTTGTTTGAGAGGAAACTTCTCTTCAGATTAAGATCAGATAGTCATTAGTAAAGAAAATGTAAATTTGCTTTCTTAGGACTTTCTGGAGAGCCAGAATGACATTACTGAGGAATCAAATGCTAAAGATAATGAAGACTTCAGATTTGACGGATTCAGTATTAATAACTGCAAAGCACTGATCCAGACCAAGGTAAGAACTGCTCTAAACATAAGTACTGGAGGGAAACATACAGCATATTTTACGTGTTCATCTGTGCTGCAGTCAGCTGTTAGAGCATATGTGCTGGCTTAACAGCTTGGTCCTGATAGGACTGTATGTATGTACTGTTGTATTTCACCCACCAAAACCCATTTGACTGCTTCAGAAAAGGTAAAACACGACATTCCAAATGCAAAACAATACAATGTGGAGGATGCTGAGACGCAAGGTTATTTGCTAAGCAACTTGGTCTGCTGGTCAAACTATTTACTGGGTGGGAGGGAGCAACAATACCTAAGATACTGTCAGGGTGTATGTCAGAAAATGACAGAAGAAAATAATTGTGTTAAAGGATAGATGTGATGAACAGAGAGATGCTTGTGGCTTGCTCCTAAGGTGCATTGTAAGGGAGACACAAGGAACAAGGTTCATTATAAAGAAATTGCATTTCAGCTTGCGTTTCACATATTCAGAAAGAGTCAGATTTGGTTTCTCCACTATAGGAGAAAACAGGAACTATCTAAAGAGGAACGTAGAACTGATATTAACAATTGCAGGGATATTTTTGTTTTGTTACAGAACGTACAGAGAAACAAAAGTGGGAATTGTTATCTGTGCATTTGCCTTCAGTCAAGCAGGCATTTATAAAATCAGTTTCCTTCATGTAATGCAACCTGGAGGACAATTCTGTCATTCTGCATTGCTTTAAAAAAAATCAAATGAATCAGTTGCATTCTGTTTTCACCAAAGTGTTTGGGATTAGCATTCGAACCTAAAATCCCATCTTCAACAGAGAATTAACTTAAGCAATTACTGTTGCTGTGGGATTATGCACTTTGAGGCACATTTTCATTGCAGTGTTTTATTCCATTTTACTGTACTGGATGCTGTATGATGTATGTTCTGTACTTAGGAGATAGGTTGTAGGATTCAGAAAGGAAATCAGAAGAGACCTTTGAGTGTATTCCTTCCTAATTCAGTTCTGCAGAGACATATGCTTGGAATTTTGTTAAATACAGAGGGAGAACTTATGAAAAGAAGTGGCTCAAGGTGAATTCAGGAAGAGTAAAAGTAGAAAGATTCATAATACAGCGTTAAGGTAAACAGACAAATTATTCTGGAGTGGCTTCTGAAGGGAAAGAACAAGAATTGCTGCATGGTGTCTCACTGAGGCTTATTAGAAAACATAAGTTGGTCACCCTAATTTGGAAGCAAGTGAATTCATACAGTGAGATCTTTTCCATTTACTTTCCTAGTTGTGTCCTTTTTAAAAATGTGTTTGTTTTTTTTTTTCTCCCTTATGCTGATTTTATGAAGTCTGTCTTAAAATCAGATTGAAATATGCTACGTGATTAAGTTAATGTAGCATAGAAAATATTAACTTGCTTTTAATTTTTCACTCAGCTTTCTGTATCGCAAGATTCCCGACAGGATCAGCTCTTCACCTGTAACCTCTTTCTGAAAACCACATCATCAAATGGGAACATGCAGTATATAACAATCCCAAGGAAGAAGCACATTTTCAGTACACTCAACCTAAACGTGAAATTTTTCAACAGCGATGTTTGTTGAACCAAATGCACTTGTTAATTGTTTTCCTTCTTTTTGAACTGAATGCATTTTCTTACTGGCTTTGTACTGGTGACTGCAGATGATCGTTAGGAAAGTTACTGTTACTGTACAGGAGATACCTAAAGCTACATTATTAGAAGGAATTTATCTCATGTAGTTATGAAGTCAAGGGTGTAATTTTGTCCTGAGAAGTTTTGCTGCTGATTCATCTTTCTTACAGTAAATCCAGCTGCAATCATACTTCAAAAATCCTCTGGACTGTTCTTTGGAATTACTGACCTTTCAAGCCTCTGAAAAACCTGGTTTCCATGCCAAAACCTGAACACACCTCAAGTGTGTTGTGAAGTGACACCATCTCTTCTGTTTGGTCCAATCTGAATCTGCTGAGATCTGCTGCTTTGCCACTGCGTAGCACGATGAAGTGAGCCTTCTGCAGCCTGTGGCTTTCATTGGGGTTGAGGAAGGTAGAGCTTCTGTGTGTTGTGAGAGCCTGCTGTGGTAATACAGGTAGTCAGTGGAACGATTGGATTGAAAATGTTTTGTCCTGGCGTTGGTTGCTAACTGAAATAAATTGCATCTCTGAAGCTGATTGTGTCAGGATTCATTCAGCAGACTTACACACATAGGCCTGCTTGGCACAGCTTAACAGCAGGATTTGTACCACACAGTGCTGTAAACCACGGCCCTAAACCTGTTGAAGCTTGCTGTTCTAGCCACTCTCAATATGGGAACTTTGTACAACTTTTATTTTTAAAGAAGTTGTTAACTCATGCAAGCTCATCCTAAAGAAAATACTGAAGCACTGCAACACGGAGCAAACTGATATTCCTGAACTAAGTTGGTTCATTAATGATGTGTCTTCTCTACTCTTGGAATTAAGAATACCACACAACTCCGCCAGACTCAGATTCTTCATGCAGCAAACTGTTCAGCAGGGCAATTGCAGTTGCTCTATCTTAGTAATGCATATGATACCTCAATGCTACTAGCATGAAACAAACTGTACGGTGGTCCTCTTAAACAGTTAACAGAGCCTTTGGAAAAGTGCTGTTTGAAAGCAGGCAGCTCAGCAGTTTCCCACCCTCTCAGGAGTTCTGCAGGGCTGGGCTGAGGACTCCAACTGCATTCAGTAGCAGGGTGAACTTCTGCACCTAGCACTGGATTCAAAATCAGCTTGAATTTCCCCTGTCAGTCTTTCAGAAACATAAAGGTGCCGTCAGTAGTCTGTAGTAACAAACTCAGTAAATGCTAGCAAATTGCCAATAAGTTAAGAATAGAAATTTGAGGTTGGTATTGAAAACAATTATAAGAATAAAATCTCATTTTTATTATTTCAGGGAAGCACAGCCCTAAAGAGGGTCCTTGAGAGGGCATTTTTTAGTGTGTTACTGTTATCTTTTTGCAGGTTTTGCTTTCACTGACATTAGATCAATGTATCAAAGAATTTTTGCACCATTCCCCCAGGGGAAGAGTGAATACATAAACCTCAGTCACAGAAGCAGTCTTGCAGCCCTGTCTAAGGGACAGGGAAAGGGAAATTTCAGCCCTGTGTAATACAATTCAGCATGGAAAAAACTGCTGGCCTTCCAAAGATGATGGTCTCTGTGTTTCAGCTCTTCTTTCTTTTTTTTTGTGGACAGATGCTCTGGGCTACCTGAGTGCTGCAGCACATGGTAGGTGAGAGAAGATCTGTGACTCCTGTCTTCAGTCTGAGCTCATTTATTCAAAGAAAAGGACTCACAGATAGGAAATTGTAAAGCAATTCAATTCAGCATCAAGTCTGTGGAGTCCCAGCTGCCTGCCTCAGAACTAGGACACGAGCTGTTTGGGGGATACTCACACAGAAAGGGAGACAGGCCTCTCCAAACTTGTTAGTAGATCATTTTCAGCTGTAGAGCAGCCTTGCCTTCTATTCTTATCTTTGGAAACAAGGGGTGACGGAAAACCCTATGATGCGCTTTGCACAAATACTCTCTGTTCATTTCCTTTTGTCATTTCCTTGTTGCCTTCCTGGGCACGAAGCCAAGCCTGCTAACAATCACCACTCACCAACTCCTGAAATACACAATTGTATGAAGTCGGAGCAGGTGTTCGTTCTGTGAAAATGATACAGGGAGGAGAAGCTTCAAAACTTAGCGTGTTTTAAGCTACGAATTTCATCACTTCCAATCTTACTTTTGAGCTCCCAGCTGTGAAATACTCTAGTTTTGATAAACTTGTCGCTCTACTCTGCGTTTGTGAAAGGTAAATACCACAGAGCTTGGCGTTTGCTCATGGTTTTGAAAAGATGAAAACTAAAGCAAGGTGAGAGTTTTACATTGCAGAGCTGGACAGAAATGCATTTTTCCTCCTGTTTGAAACTAGAGGGAAAATATATCCATAGAACAAAGTTCTACAAAGTTCAAATCAGAGATGTGGTTACAAAAATGGTTCCTCTATAGGAGGAACGTTGTCTACAGTTTTGAGTAAAATAGAACAAAAAAAAACCCCCAAACAATCCCATCGTGAAAGACTGAAAACATTTCAATGATATTCTGTTCAAAGCTGCAATCTCTTAGGGACCCTTATTCCAACAATCAATCCTTAGAGTTGAACAGAGCAGAGAGGCACGGTTTGGGGAGGTTCTGTCTTTGAAGCATCACATTCCTACTGCTAGAGCTTATTTTTAGAAGTCCAAATTAAAATACATATAATTTGATAACATAAACAGCAATCCAGACCCCAGTATGAGCACACCTGTGAGTATACACTCTAAGTATTCCTCAGTATACTGTAGACCCTCTATTTCTTAGGTATATGAATTTTAAAAAAGCTTTAGATGCTGGCGTTGATCCCTATAGATTTGTCTCCACATGAGGGGTGCTCCTGTCTACAGGCAAGAGGCCCTGCTCTAACTCACTCCAAAGTGCTGTAGTCAGAGGTGAACACAGATTACAGCACTTATAAGATACAGCATTTATAGACTGACCTTAAGAGTGAACTTGGGAGTAGCCCACCAATACTTATTCCTAGTCCAGTTAAAACAGCAGAGAAAATCTAACTAAAAACAAGCTGCATTCAAATTAAATGTTAAATCCACAAAGCCACTTAGATTTGAGTTTACCTTCATTGAGTGAAGGGGAAAAAAAAAAGCAAAAAACCCCACAACCATCCAGCTCACCTTAAGTGCCAAAGCACAGCCAGTCTAGAACAGTTCTATCTGGGTTCTAATGAGGGAAAAATGTATGGAATGAAGGTTACAGATTTTTCTTTTTCTTTTTTCACTAAAGGCAAGATAATGATGAATACTAGGATATTAGATAAATACCTGAAAGCCAAACAACTGCCCACTTCCACGAATGCTTGATTTAATAATACGTACCTCACTGATGCATCTTAATAGCTTAACTCTCCTAATACTGGTTTTTAATAACTCAAAATTGGTTTGGGAACTAATTATAATTCATTTTCCTCGCAGAACTCATGCATAGGTTACCTTCTTGTGTGTACTTCCCTGTTGTGTGAGCTGGAAATTACTCTTGCTCCATCTCCCAGTACACAGAACATTGATCCAACCAGAGCGTTCCAAGTGCTGCCTACACCTCCCCTGCCAGCCATGCTATACCAGCACTGTGCATCATGTTGAAGCTAGAGCCTTCAGAGTGGCTAAAACTGAGGTAAGCAAATAGAGAAACCTCTCACTACATTTGAAGTCTCAGCATGATCTGATTCCCTCATTTTCTTAATATGCTGCACTACTGTATCTTCACGAAGGCAGCTTTCCTATTAGTGAGTTCCAGGACCCATCACGTGAGCGGCTCTGTGCTGCTGCAATGCCCTCACAGCCAAAAGCACGTTTCTGGGGAGTCACCTCCAGACTCACATTGATCAGGCTGTGCTCAGCAGCCTCTGTGGCAACAGGCAGGAGGAGTGCCTCACATACAAGCTGCAGTCAGTAGCTCTACCATTAAGATGAGGGATTCCCACTCTTCTGCAGTGAACTTCATTTTAGTGGTTGACAACAGGAAGAGAGCAGAGAACTTTAAACTTGAAGCCATCAGTGTAATCTCCAGTAGGGACCTATGGAAAAACATCACATCTTTGAAAGGAGAGAGATGACTGAAGAGTGGCAAAGGTCATTTGTTTATGAAAGAAATACTGAAGACTTCGAAATATAAATGGTTAAACTGCAAAACTGTGGCTTTTATTTCCAAACATACAATAAATAGGTCCACCACAACTAGCCTCTAACTTCATTTTACATGGAAGGATTTTAAAATTAGTTTGTGCATATTTAAAAAAAAATAATAAAACTTCCCTTTGCACATAATTCCATACATAACCCAACTGCATTACATACCAGCTTACGGTCTTGGCACTGTGATGCAAGCAACCAATTGGAAATGGAGCTTTGTGGCAAGAGATTGAACAGAAATCACATTTTGTACTGTTGATGAAACGTACCAACAATTTAATCTATGTCTGAAGTGTACAAAAAACTTTTAGCATGTAAATGCTGAAAAGCAAGTCTCCTTGTGGGGGCTGCAAGGTAAGTGGATTTATTAACTGTTTGCTATTTGCTACATGATATAATTTTCATACCAAAATACCTTTACTGCATAGTAACATTCCATATTTTCAAATGCAAGAAGAAATTAAATGCAGTCTTTTTGCTCTATTCCTCGTCGCTGAATTTAAAGACATTTTTAACCATAACTCTGCTTCATCACAGTGCAGAAGGCCCTTAATATTTCAAGGATTTATTCAGGCATATCTTTAATACAAAAGTAGAGGCTGAGGAAAAGCCAGAGTAGTCTATACACAATGCACAATCTGTGTACATTCTGAAGCTGTACCTCTTCAAGAACTACTTATACACTCTTCAAACAAATCCCTTTATCCAGCAATTCAAAATACTTTAGATCAGAAGTTTTATATTAGAATCAATACATTATATGCATATAAATACATTTATACCCTTCGGTTGCTGAACAACCCAGATGGCTGTGAGGATGTGACCTGAACTGGTTCTCCACTGGTCTGGGATACCAAACTGTATTGGCAGCTCACTGTTAACACAGTCACAGTAAGAAATGGAGATCTTTGCACAAGGTAGGTGTGCTACAGCATCAGTTAAGACTAGAAATAGTAGGTGACATCCTGGCACCTTCAGCAGGGCCAGGGCTCCAACTTTTGAGATGCAACACCTGGGCAGTGTTTTCTTTCTCTGCATATGCCCCGTTCATTTAGAGTCCCAGCAGAACAAAAACAAAACGAACAAAAAATAAAACCAAAGCAAAGCTTTTACCACTACAAATTTTCTTATGAGACAGGTGCTGCAGCTTTCAAGAGCAAAGTAGAATTCTGTCATTAAAAAAACAAAACAAAACTCTCCCCCCCCCAAAAAAAAAAAAACCAAAAAAACAAAAAACCAACCACTAGTGTGCAAGTGTGTACTTCAGAAGACAACAGCAAGGATCAAATACAGACCTCAGTTCAATCTGAAACACGGTAGCCAAACTGCTTGACAGAGAAATAGCTCTCACTGCAAATCTCATCTTCAGTTAACGAGTGCGCTTATATATACTGGTAGACACACCTGCCACACGCACACAAACCCCTCCTTCCCCCATCCTTCAGTACAATCTGCAGCATAATCATCATTAGCAACCACCAGAACGCTTTGGAAGCACGCAGGCAGCCCCTGAGCTCCCACAGCACCGCTTCCTCGTGAGCGTTTCAGGAGCATTCAGAACTGCACCGGTGCAGCGAGAAGCGTTCTCAACTTTGTCTCTCAAAGGATACAGCAACGCTGACTCTTTGAGTATCCTCCAAAGGTGCTAGAAGCTTTAAGTTTGAAGCGTTTCTTTCTACAATGCCAGGCATACAAACGTGGATCTCTTTTAAATAATATTGCACATAAAAATCATCTTAAACTTCGTAGTGAAAGCAAGGTTGGAGGACAGTGTTTCCCAAAACAGATTAAAAAGCTACCTGTACATATTAAGTTTTAATTTAAAGAACGCCAAGATTATTCAAAATCTAAGCACATAATACTGACAGAAAAATGTTAAATTGCACAATCTACATATAAATTACATTTGTAAATACTTAAAAGTTTTTAAACATCGAATACCCTTGATTTCACCAATCAGCTGGGTCACTGGCAGAGGATCAGCTCGATGAGTTAGAAGTACTTTCCCCCAGAAAAAAAACAGAAACAAAAAGATCTGCAGTCTTAGACGAAGCACTGGAAAGAGTTAAAGCATTTCAGCTCAGAGGTAGTGCTAAACACATCCAACTAGAAGTCCATTATATCTGAACTATGATGAAATAACGTAGTAAAATGTAGAAAGACTATAAAATTTACAAAAATAAATAGTTCTGAATGCTTTAGAAAATGCAAGAGACTTTGTTGACAAGTGTCTTGATCTGCTTTTCCGACCAAAAGAAAGCAAAGCGTTGTCTCATTTTTAAAATATACCCATCTCTAGTAATGTGTCTGCATCCATTCAATCCAACTACGCAACTCGACGTATGCTGACGTGGCATAGACTCTGATATTAAAAATAAAGTGGAGGCTTTGTAAAAGATCATCTCATATGAAATTTGTTTTGCATGTAAATTCTTCTGACAAATTAAAAATTGCACATAAAAAAGTTTATTGAAAGAGGCATGAGGGGTGAGAAGGGTATGTGCCTAATGTTCCACATGTACCCTGGAGGGAAAAAAAGATGATTGCACAGTTCTGATAAATAAATATTTCTTAAAAAAAAAAGAAAAAAAAAAGAAAAAAGGACCACCACCTTCCAGGTTTAAAAGTTTTGGAATTATTTAGGAAACCTCACTACAGACAAGTTATTTTTAGCTGTGTTTTAAATAATTCTTTACAACGTTTCCAGTGGCTTTTATCCTGAAACCAAATGAAAGCGGCAGTCAAAAAGTATCTTTGGGTAAAACAAATATCAGGACCCAACCAGAATCTCCATGATGTGGTCCAACTCACTCAGATCTGTTCTACATATTTGAATGTTGTTTGCCGAAGAAGAATTACAAGTTGGAAAGCTCTTCAACGGTTCTTCTGTAGCAAGAGGTGGTGGCCTGGGCGGCATCAGCGGGGGGCAACAGAAGTCTGAATCGTACATTGAAGTATCGATATCTTCAAAAATGTCATCTATTGCCAGATCCTTCAAGTAGCTGGTTGAATTGGAAATCTCAAAGGAACCAAACACGCATTCGGCTCCTTTCAAATCCTGTCTGTCGTCTTCTAGCTTTAGACCGGGATTTTCTGGAAACTTTGGCTGCTCATCTCCAGCAGGAACCAGACAAGTAGGTGGGCTTATATCTTCTACAAAGTCTAAATCCTTCAGAATAGACGAAATAGCAGACGACATATCATCATCTGAAACTATCAGCAGGCTATTTTCAATCGGGTCCTCCGCAGACCTCAAGTCACAACAGTTAGACTCTTGCTGACTAATACCTGAAGGCAGCTGTAGGGAAATCCCAGATGACTCCATCCCTGTGTAGCTGGGAGAACTAGGAGTAATGCCAGTGCAGACAGTAATTGCCTGCTGATTACTCTCTTGTCTCATTTCCTCTTGAATTTGCCGCACTGTGTTGGCTATGAGGACAGAGCGGTGCAAGTTCGGTTCCACCAGCATTTTGTAAGTCTGTAGCTTGGTGAGGCACATGTTAAGCACCAGCTGCCTCTTAACTGGATATGGCAGATTTCGACTGGAATCGAAGGCACTAGAGAGACCAGCCATGTTCTCCTCATAGTCACTCAGTTTGCGTTTTAGGCCTCTCCCCAACATGAACCTGAAAGAGAAGAACTCTGAATTAACCTTGGCCAACACGGTCACTTCTGTAAGATCTCAACAGGCACCTTCAGAAGTCCACAGCAACTGGCTGACTTAAAATTCTAATGCTGTAGAACACTGAAAGACAGTACAAAATCCCATACAAGAGAATTTAATTCAGAAGATGCACCTTCCACCTGCACTGTTTCACAACATTTTTTCAAAGGAGAAAACACTAGAAATAGAGTAACTGCTGTCCAAAAAAGCAGCTTAAGAACTTCCAATTCCCATTTTTAATGTTTACTTTCAACTCTACTATGAGAATAAGAACTTTATAGGTTATCTGTGTTTTTTAACCTCTGTCATTAAAATTACACAGCATATGAGATTCATTAATGAAGTTTAAAGTCTTACATCCATATGAAAGGAAATAGTTGCTTAGCAGTTTAACTAAGGGACGAGAGGAAATCTGGCAGTGTCTCAGAGCTCAAAGAATCATTACCAGTACCAGCGACCACCAGTTCACAACTTGCTAGTAACCTAACTCTATGGATATCCAGCAGGAGTCTTTCACACAGAAGTTCAGTAGTGAACAGTAAACACTGGTAAATACTGATTACACACATCTTGATGTGCTCGAGGAATACAGGGACCTCACTCCCAAACAATTTAAAAAATTAAGCAATTGTACATTAGACACTCAGTGGCAGATCAAGGGCAGATCCTGAACGTACAAAGATCCAGACACTGCACAGGGCCTCCCAGCTTCCTTTTCATGTGAGCACTGGGCACTGCCAGCAGCAGCTCAGCTGATGGCCGCAGCTGCCAGCTGCTAGACTTTTGGGAACAAGGAGATGGCAGCAGGATAAAGCCTCTTTTACTTCTGGGATTTCTCCAGATTTGCAGGAAGCAACGCAGGGCTCCATGGCTACGTTCACGTGCCTGGACAAGGCTGCTGGAGAACTCAGCTCCTCTGGAGGAACAGAAAATGAGCAGGCATTCTTCTCAGTTAGAAATGCATGAAAAACAGACAGCAAGTAGAGCAGTTTATGTTTTCAACTTCTAAATCATACCCACAGTTTCTGGGACACACCTACATAAGTTAAGCCTGTTGTAAGAATGTGTTTTTGCTTAATGGGTAAGTAGCTTGAAAAATAAACACAATTAGCTATCCCTTTTGCTATTAAAATAAAAGATTAAGTGAATCTTTCATTTCTCACAATTCTACCAAAGCTGCAATTTTTCTAAGCTTCAAATATAAGTTTAAACTTTGTAAGCTTAAGAATGTGTTCTACTCTGATTTTTTTCTGCCAAACTACCAGAGCAGCAGCTGAACCTCTTGATAAAAATGAGGTGTCTGAATGCTGCGTGCCTCCTCATGTGCCCACACTGCCCCCAGCCCTGCACCCCATCTGAAGCAAACAGAGCCAGGCAGTACTGAGCACTCGGCTACAACAAAATCAGCACCAATCCACGTACAAAGTTCAAGTGCCAATATTAAAAGGGGATGTGCACGTACACGATAGGCACTGCCTGTGAAACTATCAGCAATACTGCCTGCAACTGGTAACATCGCACACAAACCAGGGGAAACTACAAGTTACACAGGCCCTTACAATAAAGTTGTTGCTAGATATGCCAGTGCGTGGCATACTGTGAAGAAACAGTATCAGTGACAAATCACACGGAAATCACTAACTCTCCATCTTAAATAGCATTTAAGGTTGTGCAACCTAAGGCATGCCCACATACCCTTCCTGTAAGGAACAAAAGTACACATCAAACCAGCTCTGTGTCTGCTAAGCACCATCAGTTCCCACACACCACATACTAGCTGTGTTGGATTTTTCCCCCCCATTCTCTACTCAAGCAGACCAAAATTCCTATTCCCAAAGGAACAAAATACAAAGCACACACGGAACAGCAATTCTGATGGTTCATACATTCAGAATGCTTGGTTTTGCCACTTTACAGCTGTTAGCAATCTTAACCTCTGACATCTCAAACGTGCTAGTGTTTCAATTCTGTAAGCAAGCTTAAAGAGCATGCAAACGTGCACGAGGACACATCATTTCACAGAACAACTCAAACCCAAATGTTTAACATTTCAAGTCATACAGTAGGCTAGACTAAGTATTTTATGCTCCCATAGGAGACACCCTCCTTTCCTCTCATAAAGAAGTGTCCTACAGTATTCCTGACATACGTAACAAAGCTCGGGTCTGACAGTACTTGGAACTGTAAGAACTAAGTGCAAGAAACAATTTCAAGTGCTTCTATTTTACAGACTCCTCATTCTCCACATGTTGCAAAAGCCTTTTGTGTGTGTGGGGGGGAGTTTTCTGATTATTATGATTTAAACATACTCCTATCTTACATTTCATTAATTCTGCCTGATCATTTTGATTTTTGCCTAATTGCAAGGCTGCTCAAGTCTCTGGCAAATAAAAAACAGTGCCACCAGTACAGCGGATTTAGAAGTGACCAGTGGCATGGTTGCTACAGGAGACATGAAATTTCTTGTCAAACATACTCAGCTGCTGACCTACAAAAGATACAGAGTCCCTTTGTTACCAGCTAATCCACATTTTATCAGGTCTTTTGCTTTACTTTTGAGCATAAGAATTTCTGACAGGGTCATATTCTTAACAAACTGCTCTGTACTCACATGCAATTTGTCCTCTTGCAGCACTGCCCAAACCAAAAATCACAACCAACACCCTTTTATGATAGCACTGTAAGCCACTCTTTCCCTCAACATTAAGAAAAAGTTCAAAGATCCAACTTTTATAATCTTTTGTTATGGGGAAAAAAAACACAAAAGCATAATAAGGAATGTAGCATCTCAACAAGTTTTCTGGTGTTTTCTCATCCTCTCTCATTACAGTAATGCAAACAGAGTCACAGCCCATTTAGGACTAAACACTCTTTAATTGAAGTTATTTTGTGGAAAAAAAAAACCAACAGAGTGAATTTAATGTTTAGGAGTGCCAAACTCTCCATCTATGGCACGCATAGAAATTCTGCCCCTGCCAGCAGGCTCCTCAGTTACTTTCAGTTCCACAGAGTCCATTTAATAGAAACTCCTCCCTGCTAAGAAGAGCAGAAGCCTCCATGCTCTGTAACCCTACACTGTACCCAAGTTGGAAAAAAACTTGGAGGGAAGAGGCACGTTATGGGTTGGCAGATCTGCAGAGAACAGCAAACACACAGGCCTGCTCAGAGCTTGCAGTTACTCAGAAGAAACATTCCAGGCTACCAAGAAAAATTCACATTGCAACGTGTCGCAGACAATGCAGGACTCGTGCCACCATTTCAGATGAAAAACACAGCTCCATCTGTCACGGGGTCTGAGAGTGCAGTGCAGCTGCCACTGACACATGGTTAGGAAGTGCAGCTGGAAACAGCCACAAAGAACACAGCACGTGAAAACTCTCCATTACTTCTATTTAAGCAAACTACCACTACATTTCTTCTTCCTCACCTCCCCACAACATTTTAAGAGAGAGGTGAGCAACAGGTAGAATGTGGAACTGCCCGGAACTTTCATTTTTAGACAAGAGAAGAAAAGTTTCAAAAAATAAGTACATAAAAGCTGGCTGGCAAGTCAAAATTGCATGAACACAAACTTGACATGCAGAAAAGCAGCACTGCAGTTAACTACACAAGAATTACTGTTACCACTAAGTAGGTTTAAATGCCTAGATCACCAATAGAGTGCTTGGCCCGCACCATGCAGGAGGTCCAAATTATTTCCTCTCACCAGTCCCTTCTGGCTTCTCTTCTGAGGTTATCTTTAAATTCAAACTTGCTTAATTCTTCACATGCAGTGTTAAGTTTTTCAGCCTTAATCTGTCTCTGGTGATAAATGACTGTTTCTTGTGAGAGCAATATTAGATTTGAACAGATGTAAGCACCTCCTAAGTGAAAGCTGCCTGCCTAGTTTCCAGTAGGACAACTGTACTACCTTGAATTCACATCAATATTAGAGACTCCTCACTATTTATAATACAGGTAATTCTCTTTAAAAGTCTCCTTAGGCACATAACCATCCAAAACACCAAACGTAGAGCCAGCCTGACTGCAGACTTCTGATAGCAACTGACTAAAGCTGGCTGATAACCTGATTTCCTGCCCTCCTTCCACAGGCACACGCCACAAGCATGCATCCATCTGCAGGAAACACAAAGGACGACAAACATCCCCACAGCCAATGGAAATCTCCCAGAACTATCCAACGTACGCTGCATGCTGGTTCTAATGATACCTTTCCCCTACCACACATGTGTTTGAGCACAGGCAACACAACTTCATTAAGTTTTAATTAAGTGGTGGGTGGAGTCTTGGCTAGTATTGCATCTATCAGAAGCTGCAAAGGAAAAAGGTACGACTGAAGGTAGAGTTAAAAGTGTAAATCCTTTCCCTCCATCTGGACTTAACACTGATCA
Organism: Tympanuchus pallidicinctus; assembly: GCF_026119805.1. Taxonomy (NCBI): domain Eukaryota; kingdom Metazoa; phylum Chordata; class Aves; order Galliformes; family Phasianidae; genus Tympanuchus; species Tympanuchus pallidicinctus. The sequence continues at coordinate 51,108,944 of NW_026294747.1, forward strand.
CTTCAACACGACTTACATAACACAGTAAGCTGTCAACAGACCTCACAGGGCAGCCTATCTGAGCTGCTGGAGATCCCCACACAGCCACATCCCGGCTGCGACTGAAAATTAAGGGGAAGTAGGGGCAGGAGGATTAAATGCCTGAAAAGACTGGAGAGTAAGAAAGTAACCCAGACGAGAATACACTGTAAAACACACAAAGATGTATTTAAGTCCCCTCCTCCCCGCCCTGCCCCGTTTTAGCCAAGATGAGTAACTGCTAGAGGTGGCTAAAAATGTACATATAGGGAGGAGTGCAGTCCTACCAGCTTACTCCCATACCTAAAGTCCTATGTAACAGTCTCTTTACAGGAGTTAGAGATGGTCAGAACAGAGCTGCTCAAAGAAGGGAGAACTGAGGTCAACGTTGGGTCACGAAATCCTGATCTATTAACACCAAAGTCTTTCCTGCTACTTCTCCGCTAACCAGAACACAGACCCAAGACATGCCACTGTTCAGACTTAAAAAAAACAACCAAACAAATAACAAAAATAGAACACTCCACACATGGATGCACCTAGCATCTTTTCCTGCATTCAGAAAATAAAAATAGGCTGAAAAGTATTCATTAATTAAGAACAGGAAAGAAGTGAGAGGAAGACTGAGCTAAGCACAGAATTACTTTGTGGAATTCATAACCTTCCCACTGTCCCTTCAGTATTTGTGGAAACGGAACAAATATCTACCATACAGTAATATTTTAGGGACTGAAATTATGTTTACGAAGCACTTATGAGCAAGTTTTACTTCTATTTAGAATTTAGATGAAGGCAACCTCCCATCTATTTATATTATGTCTAATACTAATTCCTACATTTGGAGGACATCTTCCTAAGTTCCCTACTCCCTTCTTTGGTGCTGATAAGAGCTTTGCTTTAAAAGCTACACCACACTAAGTTTCAGGGCACAACATCTCACTCTGGACAAGACGACCCTCAACTGTGAAGTACATTTTCCACAAGGTACAAACATGCAGCTCTGGGCAATTTACAACTGTAAACAAAACACATTCTTAGCAACTGCTATCTATCACTACAGGCTGATAATATAGATGTACTCAGGCATTACTACTGTTAAGCAAATACAATTCTTCATACTTAGGGAAAACCCAACAACTAAACAAAAGAGCCACCAGCATTACTCTCCTCTTCCCTTGTGACTGTAGCTCCACACACACAAGCAAAGCTCACAGGTGTGTATTTTTAACGAGGAAGCATCTAGCAGATATTTTTCAGGAGCGTGGAGTGTGGGTTTTTTTTGTTTGGCTGGCTTTTCAGGTTCTTTTTTAAGCAGGAAGACAGGAATCATTTAAACTGGAGATCAATAGTAGATGGTAAGAGCTAACACCTGATCAAGAGTTACTAAATCAACGAACTCCCATAATAAAACCAGAACATAATTGAGAACACACGAAACCAAACAAGAGACAAACAACCACGGTTCCACCTAAGGAAAAAGGACTGGAGAGGCAAATGATCCTTAGAACTTTCAAAGTGAGGACAAACCAGTAATCAAGTGAATAATTATCAATCCTCTTTTCTTACATGATCTTTAACTTCAAACAGAGATACTGAATGTATTCACCTACTCAATACTGACATATTCTGGGGTTACAGTGATCTAGATGTAGATCACAAAACAAACAAAATTTACAGCTTATTACCTGTGTCAAATCTGGACACCTAAACAAAGCCTAAAGCACTTCACTTTATACTATATCATCACAGAATCATAAAATCACAGAATGGCCTGGGTTGAAAAAGACCACAATGATCATCTAATTGCAACCCCCCTGCTATGTGCAGGGTCACTAACCACCAGACCAGGCTGCCCAGAGCCACATCCAGCCTGGCCTTGAAATATATATACCGCAATTTTTAACGTTATTATTCAGTTTACCATTCTAGCCCACAAAAATAACACCTACAGCTGATTATGAGAACATAGAATATGCTCAGAAGATTTAAAAATATACAAGCAGATACCCTTAGAAAAGAGAGAGGAGTCCAGGCAGGAAGATTCCGGATTTTGCATAAAGTGTGGTCATCCAAAGAGCCTCCAGCTACTCAGGGGTCCAGGCCATCCACAGAGGTAGGATGATGTGACTTAAAGGGAAAAACATGAAAAAAAAATAAAATTAATTGATATGATATTTTTAAACAGGAAAGATTAAGCTTGCAAATCAATAGAGCTATTCGAACGACTGTGCTAAATCCTACTAAAGCAGTGAAACTGGAATACGAAAAAACAAGAGTTCATCAATGCACTGCAGTACGAGGACCTGGTAGTTCCACCTACAAAGACATGAAACGTGAAAATTACGTATTCTTCCCCAAAATGACAGAAGAGCACTGATCCTCCACATGTTGGGCTTTTGGGTAAGAACATGCACTGGTACTTCTTCAGGTTACTGAATGCTGACTTCCAATTGCAGTAATATCAGAAATCACACATCAGGAGAATTGTGAAGTACATTTCAGAATTAACTCCTAACTTTTAGAGGCTGCAAAACGAGATCAGTTTTTATGGAATGCCCTGATTCCTCTCATTTTCAGCACAAGTGGAACCACTGCAAGTAGATAACAGGCAGGATGCCCCAGGACTGCATGTAATCAGCACAGCATCATTTTCATCAGAACTCTGATAAAGCAACATCTGCAGTGTGCCAACAGACCACACGGATTAAATTGTGGATTAGACCAAAGACTGGAAACACAGGGGGACATGAAAAGGCTGAAGTGACAATGATCTGAGGAAGAGGCTGGGACGTGCAGATGGAATTGTATGATCCGTGTTCTTGTGGTCTCAGCTGCACCTGGAGAACCCAAGTTCCTTAGTTGCAAGATGTAATGCCCTTATGAAGGCTGGCAGCCTACCCTCTGCATTATACTTAATGTGCTTGTGTGTATGCACACATACGTACAGATGCCCACCCACAGCATTCTAACCATTTCACAGTTACCAAAAGATCCAAGATCAGTTTTATCCTGATGATCATTGGGGACTGTATTTAAAGAACAACAGTTCATATGCTACTTAACTCTGCTTAAAATAATACGCAGTGAAAGCTGGTATCGTATTTAGCCAGACAGAACAGTAAATGAATACATGTGATTTTAGACAGCAACTCCCAGCCTAATCCTATCAAAAGGCTCTTCCATTCACAGGTTCTTGGAACTGAAAAGGTGCAGTGAAACAGCACAGAGGTGCTCATGGCTGATAATGCTCCATGTAACCTCAGTAATAGGTACAGCAATACTGCCCTCCCACTTCTAGAAGCTGACTTCCTTATGAAGGAACGTTTGGGCCGGAAGGGACCATTAAGATCATGCAGTTCCAACCCCCACTATGGGCAGAGACACCTCCCTCTAGAGCAGGTTGCTCACAGCCCCATCCAGCCTGGCCTTGAATGCTTCCAGGGATGGGGCATCCACAGCCTCTCTTGGCAACCTGTGCCAGCAAATCATGAGAAGACCAATGTTATAAGTAACCAAAAAAATGAGACAAATAACTCATAGTCCTTTTCTTGTTTCGCTGCAAGCACAGCAGCTTAAAAGGTCAACGTGGTGATCTTCTGAGGTGTAGCTGCTAAGTCATGAGGGGGGGGGAAACATTCACTGGCCGCATTTTCTACACACTAAAGATGAAAGGACAAACGTTTCAGAGTGCTAATTCTTTTCAGTATTAAATACTCCTCTAAAAAAAACCCTAACAAATAAGCCGCAGCAATTAAAAGTTTTGGATTCGGGATAAGAAAGGCCCAGAGTTCTGCCCACTGTATTTCAGAAGCCCAACCTTTTGCTGGAAGGAGCTGGAGTCCAAGGAGTTATGAAACTTAACTCTTTTATTCCGCACTTTAACAAATCCCTTTAGCATCAACCGTTGAGGTTACAGCGTTTCCCCTGCACGATCTCACGGAGCGGCAGCGCAGAGGGAAGGTTGGCGGGCTCAGATCTTACAACCCACGTAGCGAACGAGCGGTACGCAGCGCACACAGAAGCCGCACGGCAGGCACTCCTCGCCGGGCGCAGAGCGCTGAGGGCGCCGCACGGCCCGGGCCCCGCCACCATTCGGCCTTTGTGGCAGCAGGCGGGAGCCGCGCCGTTACTTCCTGCACCTCCCCCCGGCCGTAACCGGAGCCGCCCCCGGGCTCCCCGAGCTGCGAAAAGTTGCACTCCTCCCCCTTCCTGCCGCCGGCGGACCTCGAGCGGCTAATTATAACTGCGCGGCCAACTTCCAGCCCCGGGCCCGGCGGCGGCCCGCTCCGACCCCTCGCCCCGCGCCCGCCCGGCTTCCCTCCGGGCCCGCCGCGCCCCGCCGCCCGTTCCTCGCGCTCCCCTCGTGGGGCTAAGACCGAGCGCCCCAGCCCCCCGCCCCCCCCCCGCGCGGCCGTTACGCCCCCTCACGGCGCCTCCCCCAGCCCCTCGGGCCGCCGCCCGGCCTGGCCCTACCCTGCGCCTCACCTGGCAGCGGAGCGGCCGTCCCCGTTCCGTCGCCGCCTGCTTGCCTGCCTGCCTGCCTGCCTGCCTGCCTGCCTGCCTGCTTGCTTGCCTGCCGTGCCCTCCCGCGCCTACCGGCCGGGCTCCCTTCGGCGGGGCTGGGACTCCGACCGGGAGGAGGCACCACCCCCGCCGGGCCCCGGCAGCCTCCGCTCCGCCCTTCCCTCCGCCCGCGGCACCCACAGCGGTGGCGGCGGGGAGGGGTATGTGCGTGTGTGTGTGTGTGTGTGTGTGTGTTGGGGGGGGGGGAGGAGTGGAACGCCGCGCGCACGGCGCCCGCCAGCTGGCCGCGTCCCTATTGGCCAGCGACCGTCACAACCTGCCCAGCAACCATTTTCTCACTGGTCCGCGAGCCCGGGGGGGTTGGGCTCCGGCTGGCCCCGCGGCGCCGCCCAATGAGACAGCCGGAAGAGCTGAAGTGGGCGGGGCTCTCCGCAGGCTTCGCCCAATCGCGAGGCGGGCGCCACTGAGTCCCCCCCACCCACCCGTCTCCCGGCACGGCGCTCCGGGTGCCGCGGGCGGAGGGCGGGGGGCAGGCAGGCACGGGGCGGCACGCGGCACGGCTGCACGCCTCGCTACCCGCGGGGAGCACCCGGCTCCGCCCGCAGCGCTAGGACCCGGCCGGAGCAGCAACGCGCCGCCAGGCTTCGCGCGGAACCCGCATCTCTGCCCTCCTTTTATTGCTGTTATTAAACCTAAATAAAGTGAAATTAAAGTCGCTGACCGAAATCGCCCTGTTTAAAGGAGGGGCTCCCACAACTGCGTCCTGCCGTGCGGGCGCACGCGCCTCGGCCCGCTGATAACGCCGCGTCAAACGCTCCGAAAAGCGTTTTCACTTCAATTTCTTTCTCCCTTTACAGATGAGAGCTTTTTGGCCGCGCTCGCAGCCGTTTCCTATTTGCTCTCCGTGAGCGTTTGGGTAATCAAGTGACAGCGGCACGATGCTTGTGCAAGGCCGATTTCAACACCTGACTTCCACGTAGTGATCGGTCGGAGCCGTCGTCAGCCCCAGCAGGGCCACCTGAAACCCCAACGGCCCGGCCTAGGCCAACCCCACAGGGCCGCGGGCCTTCTTCCATCCCCCACCCCCATTCACGACCTAACGCTGACAGAAGCCCATATTTTCTCTAGGGATAGCGCGTCTTCCAAGTCCTCCGCGCTCTCCCATTTTGCTTGAAATCCAAAGGCAAACAGAAGACTTAAGAACATGAATTTTTTATGATTCAAACATGGCCTTTCAGTCTGACTCCTCTCCCAGCACACGGCAGGACACCGATCTCACAAGCAGCGTTGTGGCTTTCACACTCAATTCTGCAGGAGGCAGAAAAACCACACCCCAAACCCGGGCTCTGTATGTAACCGGCTGAAAGGAGCGCTGGGCTCTGCTCCCCCACTTGCCTTAGCGCTAGGCTGCTAGTTGGTAACAGCCCCAGAAGGCAGGAACTGATGCAGACTGCTTTCCTATGGATTTACGTCTGTGATTAATTGACTCTGCATCTAATGCTCTAATTGAAGCTGGTCTTCTGCCTGGAAATTGAAAAATGTCTCTATTTTATCCCAGTTACTAGACTCAGCACAATAGTTTTCTTCTGGTCTTTCACCCGCACACTTCTCCATGTGGCAACAAGACCTGGTTGCAATTAATGAGCTAATTGAAGCGGAATTGCACAACAATCACGATGTGCCACACTTCCATGGCAAAGTGAGGAAGAAGAGTGCACCAAGCCTCATGAGTTTCACCATCTACTTCTGTTGGTTACGCCTCTATGAGCTACTGATTAACCATATATTTAATGCCAGTCCAAAAAAAAATCAAAAAAAAAAAAAAAAAAAAAAAATCCCAGAACGGTAGAAAGTTGTGCTTGAAAACACACATTACACATTACTGAAGATTTTAAGTAAACCATGATTCTGTTTTGCCACAAAGAACAGCTAGAAGTGCCTTCTCCCTTTCAAGCAAAGCAGAGGCACGGAAGCAAACATTTCTCAGCACAAAAGTGAATTTGCTCTAAGTGCTGTTTTTCTCCTGTGAGTATTAAACTCTTTTGGTATCTTTCTTAGTCTTGTTTTGGAAGCTTGCACAGTCAGAGACTGAAATTACATTTTCTTGATCTCCAAAATTTGTCTGTGAGGGGCACATGAGAATTGCAATACACTGCTCCTTTGCTGTAACACTTACTCCTGCAGTACTTACTTGCTACTTCCCACATGGTGCTCCTAGGGGACTTCCAAGTACAGCCCACATGTTCTTACAATTTCTTTTTAATTCTGTTTTTGCAAGAAGTCATGTAATCACCTGTATCTTCAATTATTCCTCCCTAAAAAGATGACAGCTGGAATTACTGCCTGTTTCCCCTGCAGTGGAAAGCTGCCCCAAGCTATATATTTTCCCGTTGACAAGTCGGTCGTGCATCAACATTTACCACAGTAATTTTTCAGGTCATAAAGCACTCATTTTTAGCAGAATCTTAGTTAAGCAAAGGAATAATTGTATTTAAAAAAAAAAAAAAAAAGAAAAAAAAAAGAAAAAAAAAAAGCTACAATTCAGACAAAATATTCCTTATTTTCCACTGACTATATAAAGAAGTCAAGCCACTACATGCAACTGAATTATATCTTCCTTGGTAACTTGAACTATCCAGTGATTTCAGCTCTTTGTGGAACTTCCTTGAAAAAAAATAGCAAAAAAAAAAAAAAAAAAAATTAACTGTCAGTTTTGTAAGAGACACCTAAAGGAGCTGGAATAAACCCTTATAGTTTAATTTTTTAAGATGTATATTTCATTGCTATGGAGTATTAGAGACAAGTTGGTGTTTTGGTACTTTTAGTATTAGTCACGTTTCCTATACTGTGAAATCACACTCATTTAGGAATTGATGAGCAACCAAAATTTGTCATGATCAATCATGGTTTTTTTGCATAAGGGACTATACATTGCAGGCCTGAGACATAAGCATACTTTCACTCTGAACGCAACTCACTTTTGAAAGTGTCAGCATAAGACAGGATGTTTTTTTTCACACTGCCTTTTGACCAAGTTTGTTTGGTTACATGGGAACATACATCCGCAGTCACATCAATATCCCGAGACATGAGACATCCATAATGGACTGATAATTACAGTATAAAACTGTACTATCAAGCAGTTTACAGTAATGCTTTTTGAAATGCCTGCTAAACCAGTCTAGACCTGAGACTTCAAGAAATGACCAAAGGACAGCCTCCAGCACAAGTGAGTGCAGACTGTCTGCACCCCTAACCTGCTAGAGGATGAAAGCCACAGGTGTTGCTGTACCTTTCAGACAATCTGCAATGGCAGTTTTCATCCAAATAAACAATCCCCTCCTTGTTTACCAGATCTGTCCTTTATGCAAACATGACTACGTTCAGAGAGCTATGCAAAATTTCTTCCTAAATCAATTCACAGAGCTGTGGAAGAGAAAGGGGTTAAGAAATAAAAATAGCAAAGTGGTACGTAAGCCACCTCAGCCTCAATTCTCACACATTTTGCCAAACGCCCTGACTCCAGAAGCTCCACATATCCCGGTTTTTTTGAAAGAGAGGAGAAACAAAACTACACATGAAGAGACAGAGGGGACAGATATTGAGTGTTCTGAGAAGGAAGCAGATGTGTGTTAGCTAGAAAGTACTTTCCTTTATGCAAGTCTAAAGCAGAGTTATGTCATTCAGACACACAGCTTACTGTGAGACAGCACAGACTGTCATGCAAGTTTTGTGGCCCTTTTCCCTAGGGAGACATAAAAGAAAGAGGCCACAAGAAATGGTAGGAGAACCTTAGAGAAGCCTTAACAGAGGTTCAATTAATTTCCATCTCCACGTAGAAATTAAGAAAATTGCCATCAGCAAATATCACATTCCTCATTTGGAATAAGAATTCACAAAAAAGAAAGCAATTTAAAGTTCACCAACTTACAGGCACTCTATCATCCTTGCTCTCTTTCTTTATCAGGCAGGAATACAGAGCAAAATATTTTATTAACCTTTAGTGAAGCATATTTAACTATGACCTATTTGCACTAACAAAGAAATGACAATAAGAGCACGAAAATAAAATTAGCTTTTTTTTTTTTTTTTTTATAAAAGTGAAGCTACAGAATGAGCAGCAGTTAGTCTGAGGCATGCCAAAACGCAATAGGCTGACTGTAGACTGACTTGCAAAGTCAGAGCAGCTCTATGTACACATCTGCAGAGTGACTGTGCAAGTTTCAGCAACACAAATTCTTTGACCTGCTCAACGCTTGAGCCAAGACATCAGACATGTAAGAGCACATAAGATTTGGCATAAGTCTTAAGAACATAATAAAGCAGAATACATATTTCTCTTTAAAATAGTTAACGACATAACCACATACTTACCTAATACCATTCCTGTTAAGCCAAGCAGTCCCTACAAATTACTCTTCGCTGTGTATGGCCTCCCCAGCAAAGGAATGCAGCTGACTACGTGTTTGGTGCAATCATTCATTTCTGTGTGCATTTGACACACACAGTGTAAAAGCCATGAATGCTCACACTAACTCCCACCTCATACACAAAGACTGAAGCATACTGAAGAGGAAAGGGGAAAAGATCCAAATATCTAAACTTGTAATTTTTTATTTAACAAAAAAATGGAAGGGGAAAAGGAACAGTGGGGTAAACCCACAGTTGTTCAACACTTGCAGCTTTGAACCAACACAGTTCAGAGCAGTTTGGGGGAAGTTTCCAGAGGCACGGAAGGCATTTATTTGTTCAACTCATCACTCCTGTTTCATTTGTAAAACTGTGAAGCAGTATGACTATTTTATTCTAAGGCATCTGCTGTCTATCCATACAGAAAAGCATCAAGCATGTTTTCTTGAGGATTCATCATTTTAGAAGTAATTTCTTATACTGTAACACTGACAAATAAAACAGACTGTTCTTTCCCTGGGAGATATGACAGCCTACATCATTATTTGTATCCTCCTTGGACTATGATATTATACTACCACACCTTTCAGTTATCAGTGATGTCTCTCTTGTTTAAGATGCCCAGTAGTACTTTGTGTTTCTTAGGTCCAGCTGTATTACACAGATTGAAATTGCCAAGTGTCTGTATGGTATTTCATATTTAATACAGCTATTAATGAAGATTTAATTGAGGAAGCAATGTTTGACTATTATGGCAAGTAAAGATTAATATAATTTCCACTATCAAGTCTGAATAATTTAGCAAGTGATGTCATTTTTTCCCCAAACCAGATGCTTCTGAATCACTTGTTGAAAACCTAAGCCCAGCAGTGTATTTTTGCAGAGGTGACACCAGAATACCCTTAACATCCTCCTGCCCTCACTCTCTCTGCTTTGGGGACGCTTGAGAATTTGAAAAAGGCAGTATGCAGTAAGAAAGGATAGGCTGCCAGGTACAGAAATGCACTCTCTTCAAGTTCAGTGACTTGCTGGATTCAAATCTACAGAAAACGACTAAGAAAGTGGTGTATGTCTTCTTCTTGGCTAAAACATTCCAGAAACAAATCAAACGATCTTCTCTCCCTTGCCTGCCTCGCTGCTCGGTCAGGCCTCTTGCCACATTTTATCTTTACCAAAAAAATCATACAGTGTATGTTCTTTATGCATCCTTCCCTTCACTTCTTCCCTTCCCCCCCCAAAAAAAAAGTCTCGTAACAATATGCTTAATTACATACACTCACATGAATGTGAGTATTTGAAGAAAAGAACACCATCCCATGTTATATTATCTTTTGTTATTAAAAATAAAAAAAAAAGCAAGAGGAAACTCATGTAAGAGTGGAGCACACTAATCATGACAAGAGATGGAGACATACCAGTTGAGATTTAAAGGCCGCTAGTAACACTTTTTGTAGTAATTAGTGCAAGATAGTTAACCCATATAAACAAATATTTGATGGTAGATTTCAGTGACAAACAATTCACTTGATGACATTTACATATAAATACACATAAATAAAATCCTACGTAATTTAGGTTTGTAGTTAAGGAAAAATACGGTCTGAAATGAATTAAATGTTATTGTCTCTAGTTGGATCAGAGCTCTTCCTCTAACAACAACCAAGTATATGGGGTATAAAAAGCATAATAGTACAATTCTCAATTTAGTAAAGTACTACTCTATAAAACGGAATCATGAAAACAGCTCTTACATTTTAATGTAAAGTATAAAATTGTATATTTACATTTACATACACTTTACTGAACTACATCGGGTAGCTCACAGTAAAAAAAAAAAAGACATCCCTTTTTGAAAACCTTTCAAAAAATACATCAACTGCAGATATGATCAAAAGTTGCTAAGTTAGCAGCTGACACAACATCTGTAGTAAAAATATATTTTAGGAAAATACCTGGAAAATTCTAAACACCAATAAACACTTTAAAACTATCTTTAAAGTAAAAAAATGTAGCAAGAACCAGAAGAAGCTAGCTAGAATAATGGGAGCTATTGCATACTGCTCTTTAAGAGCCATGTAGCGACTTAGAACAGAAGCAGCAAATAGTATAGGAGTTATGTGGTGTAGCAGAGTGGAAACTGGAGGAAAATGGGAAGCCAGTTATCCAACTTCTCACTGTTTGTTACCATTTTCAGTGGGAGAACGATAAAAAAAAAAAAAAAGAAGGATGAGAGAATCCTTCTCACTAAGCATATCCTCTGTCAAAGGCTAGAACAAATTTGTAGAAGTAACCCAAATTTGAAAGCCTTGGACCACATACTTAAAAACATTTACCGTATGTACTTACAGTTCAGTGGACAAGAGATTGGATCATTACACTACAAGTTGCAGGTTAACTTCAGGAGTTAACACTATTTTGCAATATGAAGTGCTTTTTTAATATATATATATCTATATAATATATAGATATTTGTAAAATACATGTGCAGATTTGATAGAACAACCTGTGGAAATAGCTTTCTTGAGTCTTTTTCTTCCATTAACAGATCTTTATCTCCTACACAAGGAGTTTCAGGATTCAACAAGGATTTCTACAATATGATCAAGCTCGTTAAGATCAGATTTACAATTAGAGCTAGAAGTTGTAGTTGTTGGAGAGGGAAATGGTTCTAGCCCATCACAGTGTCCCATTTTTGTGTTGCTCATCATGCCTGTTAACATAGTATCAAGATCATAGTAAGAATTGTCAACTTCTGAAAACAGGTCTTCAACTGAATTAGGACTTTTGTTCTCCAGCGTCTCAAATATTTGATCTAGTGATTTTTGAAAATTTCCTTTATTTTCTTGTGAATTCTCCATTTCCCACACATTACTTTGCAGGTTTCTTAGAGCTTGCACTGAAGAAGCTGTTGACATAGTTTCTGAACTATCATGTGCCTGGTCACCCTCAAAGTCTTTACTGAAAGTACTGTAACCTGGAACATGCTTTCCCTCAGCTTGCTCCCTAGATGAGCGACAGAGGATATCTGTTGAAACAAGACGATCCACGGATGCCTGGCCTGTATTCTGCATATTTATCATCTGCCAAGTCCCATCTTGGGTCATTTCCTCTTGGATCTGGCGTACCGTGTTGGCTATAAGCACCGAACGACAAAGGTTAGGTTCGACCAGCATGTGACACAGCTGAAGTTTAACCAAGGACATATCTAACAGTGACTGTCGCTGAAGATTATATGAAGGAATAGCCTTAATACCAGCCAGAGTTCCTTCAATATCTTCTTCGCCATCAAAACATTTTCTTTTTAGTCCTCGCATAAACATTGTGTCCTGTTAAAAAAAAATAAAATAAAATATTGTACAACATAAACGCTCAACAGACAGAAAAACAAAAGACTAAAAATGTAAACCAAAACAGAAAAACTAAACAGCAAATTCTTGGAAGATAAAAACATCAGAATTATCATACCAGGTTATAGAATGGCCATTGTGGTACAACAGGGGTCAGGAACACATGGACAGGGTCCCAAAGACGACACTCAGGAACCAGGAGTGAGCAGGTCCATGAGTCATGGCTTCGCAGAGAGGCACCCGAGAGAGGCACGGGCTCCCAGCTCCTGGTTCCCATTAAATGCCAAACTTGATGGAAGTCAGGAGCCGCTGCTTCGCACAGAGGCGACCATCTCAACAGCTGTATTTCACCTACTGGAGAGGCAGTTTCTCCTCGCTCCTCCTGAGTTTCTACTGGCATGCTTAACCTCTAATTTTGGAAATAAAAATACAACCTAGCACACCATCTTTTAAATATATGACCCCTGTGGAAAACCAATATGCCTAATGTAGTAACAAAAAGAAGAAAGATATATCTCACAGACAGTGTACTGGAAAAGGTTTAGTCACTTGGGGTGTAACACATTCAGTTCATATAACTCAAGCATTCCTTCATGTGCCCTCACTCAAGTGAGTAAATGAACAGCTCAGTTACAATATCAATTGTGCAATTCCAATAAGGACAGACTCATCTCTGTATGGGCTTCTGTACTTCTTTCCCAGCTGACTATTAAAAAGCAAAACTTGCATTCTTACTTTATGTTCACTAGCTAAAATAACTGGAGCACATGCAGGCTTCTGATTATTTCCACCTAAAAAAATCACCTGTAGAATTAATCCAGGTATGAATTTCAAGCAGCAGCTTCCAGATTGTCATCTGAACCGTGCTGGCTTTTATAGCAGGCTCCATGCAAGTGAAGCACTACGGCTGACCTCTTTAAATACAAAGTAACTGTTTGTAAATGCAATAGACGTCACTTCACATAGTCTTACAAAAGTTGGGATGCAAAAGAAAGCCGGCACCTAATCTTCACATTTATGCACCTTCATTATGTCCCTTTCAAGTCTTCTGTCCTCAGAATTCTTTACATAACATTTTGGGAATTTTATACACAGTGATTCAAATAGAATAACATTTTTCAGCTCAAAGCTGGTAAGACCAAACTGCTATTGCTGCTGTGTGATTTATTCTGCTTCTCTTGGTAAAGCCTAATCTCTACCTTGATTTCTGGTAGCTACAGAACGGGCTACATGTTCTCAGAGAGATCTCTTTCAGCTTTTTCAGTCTCAGTAAAAATGCACCCAAGTGAGATGGAACATATGAACTCTGCCTTAAGGTCTTACTTAATGAACTTCTAAAAAGCTATATACGGACTACCAGTATATTAAATGCTTTTGAAGTCTCATTCTAAAGTTTTCTCCTGTAACTCAACGTATCTGTATTATTTCCAATCAAAAAACAAAACAAAACAAAAACCAACCCAAGTTCCTACTTGATAGTGCCTTTCCCAGACCGTTAGGCATTAAAACTTTGTATCTGGTTATATCCTGTATTATTTTTTATGTAATGTTGTATTTACAATGTTTACACATACACACCCTAAGTGAAACAACCTCTAGGAAACACCTTTTGTGCCTAATGATCACACAGGGTTGGTTATGTCATCAGACTTTACATGTTCCACAGAGTTTCAAATTTCTTTTTATTTCAACTTCTTTTCTTGTAAAAGAATAATAAAACTGTAATCGAATGTTAAGCTGATTTTTAACCATCTACTGTTTGACAATTAAATACCTTCTAAGGCACACCTACGGAATAACTGAATGTAGTGTAGAACTTGGAAACATCAGTACATCACACATGCAAGCTGGTAGAAGACCAACAAAAAACCAACAAAATTTATTCTTAAGCATTTCACACAATTCACTGGAATTTTCAATCACTTTTCCCATTATAATATTTACTTCTAATAGGTATCTTACAGCATAAAAAAAAAAGCAGTTCTTCATCACCTTGTTTCTGAATCTGCTCAAAACTAGGAGATTTCTATTTCATGTAAGGAGAAAAAGCTACATACCAGTAATTGTGCTTGATGTAGTCCTTCCTCTTCTCCCATGCTACTGAGCAAGAGTCCATACAGTAACAGTTAGGGCAGCACCTACCAAGTACCAGGAAGCAAGGCATCAGGCAAGTACAGGAGATGCACAGCAAAACCATTTCCCACTTCAAAAACATACACAGCTCTACTTTTTCAATTGCTTCAGCATCTCTATCCTCAGCACTCCTGTGACACTATAAAACCCGATTTACAACTGAAACACAAAGGTGATTTGCTGAACAATATGCACAGAATCTGTGACAGGAGAAGGAAACTGCCAATTTAAGTCCAAGTCCTGGGCTATTACACTGACCTTTGGACCAGCCTCCCCCTTATCCCTGTGCCTTTGCCATTTAAAGCAAACAAAATCTTTAGCCATCATCTGAAGAGCATAAACGTGTAGCAAGGCATAGTGAAAGCAAGTATATCACAAAGGTGTGCAGTTTTCGCCTCTGTCGTATAGAACCACACATCTCCATAGCATCTACAGGAAAGGAGTGTGCACGCACAAGTGTAAAACTGAAAGAGCAAAGGTGGGGAGGATTTTCCTTTAGCAGCAGCACAGAAACCTCATGACTAAGATTTTCTTCACAAGATGACAAAAATGAAAGTAATGACAGAAATTGTTTTAGCTAGGAAGGCTGAGTTTTCAAAACACATTCGAAGCAAAACAAAATTGAATATACCAAACACAGCTATCAAATACATGCAACAATTCCTTTAACAACTAAAGCAAAAAAAAAAAAAAAAAAAAAAAGCCATTTTAATGGGCTGCAAATGCCTTATAGGAAAAAAACATGAATACAATTCTGCTACTGTTCTAGACATGTCTGACTGTACAAGTCAGTTCAGAGTCTGCAACTGAAGTTGACCTAGAAAATAAGTAAGTTAACTGGATGCATATGTACACCTTTGTTTTCTGCTGTGGCTGGTAATTAAAATTGTTGAAAAAGCACTTGTTTTTGAAACTGGGGAGAAGGGAAGAGATAGTTGACAAAGGTCTTTCTTTTCATTTTATTTATTTATTTTGGGGGGGGGGGGGGGGGGCAGAAAGCCATTTGTTTTTCTCCAGAGGCTGCATATTAAAATACTGCATTAAAAAAGCCACCTCAAATCTTTTGACACAACCCCAAAATATTACTAAAGTAACTAAAGCACTGTCACATCACAAAAACTATCTCAGCCAACTCATTCTCTCACAGACTGAGCTAACAGCAGGTTCGAGAGGGGGCGGTGAGGCACCTGAACTACAGCTCCAGTGAGACATCACAGCACCTAGTCAGTATTCCTCATTTCTATCAATCACCTCATAATGCTACAGAAATTCCGAAGCTTTTGCTCCCTGGATATATCCTCAGCCCGTTCTGTAAATGAAATGCAGGCTCTCCACACAGCAACCCATTTGAATCTCTGAACAGATGCCTTGGGTAAGCGACAAGGACAAAGCTTTTTCCATACAAAATAAATAAAAATGCAACTGCAGGTAGAGATGATACAGTCACGAGAATAATAAATGAAAAGATTTTCTAGTGCTATTTTGAATATTAGACAGTTTTAGAGGAAGAGAATATGGCCGTTTGCCTCCTGGAATGATATGGGAGAGGTCCCTTGATGAGAACACCTGGAGAAAAACCGCTGTCACATCCACAAATGAAAGAACACAGGGGATGTTGGCAGATCAGTCCAGCCTATGACTTTAGCACACTAAAGAAGGACAGAGTTTTCCCATGCAATGTGTTAGTGCGTAAGACCTGCTACATGTGATTCTAGGTTCTTGCCTACAGCAATAAACAAACCACACAGACCTCTGTTAGCATAAATGCACTGAAAAATTTGTCCATCATAGCAACTATTTCTTCAGATTCTCTTCCCTGTCCAGTCAGCGTGCCTCAGAACCTAAGTTCTTAGTAAATTTTTAACCTTAATAGCCACAATCAAATTCAATTAAAACCTTGCAAATAAAAAGCCACCCCCTGACTTTTTTGCACCGTCTCCAACAAGTACTCATCTCAGGAGAATGCTAACCTTAAAATCGAATTAATTAAAATGCTAAGTATGCTTCTCAATTGATTTACATATTAATGTACTCAAAAAGGTATCAGCTGTTACATAAAACCTCCTGGTACATGCCCACAGGATCGCTGCTGCTCTGGATGCAAGGTGTTCCAAGTCCCCCCACTACTTTCAGGCAGGATTTGCTTCTGTTCAATCAGCAATATCTGGACTGGCTGTATCCTATCATCTCCCTTCTGCTGCTGCTACCTCACAAGCCCAAACCTACTGTGCCAAAACCTTAACTGTTGTTTGAAACAGCTGTAGGAAAGAAGTTGTCAAGGAGACAATGGCTATTTGTAGGATAACTAAGCATGAAAAAAGGGGGAGCTGCGTGGCTTTTTGTTTGTTGGAATAGTAGTGCAGGAAGCACAGTGCTATGTCATTCACAAAAAATGTTGCTTTTGAGTTTGTGACAAACTCCCAGCCTGCTTTACAAATAAGGTGCTTGAAACCTGATCCAATTCTTGCTGGAGCATCAGCTTACACATTCCAGAACCACATTCAGATGGAGGTGGTAACACCCCGCAAAAGACATACCGGCTGCTTCAGAACAAGGCTGCTTCAGAACAAGGCGTTTTCTAACAGTGGAGCTAACAGAGAAGAAAGAGATTTTGGCATCGTTCACTTTTAGGAGGAAGCAGACATAACACGCATAAACCTGAAGCTGGAAAGGCAGCGACTCCCTTTCGGGCACGGTGTGCCCGGATCCAGGGTGGGCTCCTAGGACGGGGGACACCCCGACGGGCCCGAGACAAAGGCAGGAGGGAGGCGTCGGGGCCGGGTGCCCCTAGGGCAGCACGCGAGGGCCGCGGGAAGGGAGCCAGGGCAGCGGGGACGGGAAGGCGGCGGCGGAGGCGTGCCCGGGGCGGGGAGCGAGCACGGGCGCACGCAGGCAAGGGAGGGAGCGCGGCGGGGGCCGAGGCGGGGCCGAGCATCGGTGCGTGCGCTCGGGGGGAGCCAGGGGAGGGCCCGAGGAACCGCACGACGGCGGGAGGGCGGCGTAGGAAGGAAAAGGGCCGGGGAGGAGGCGGCCCCGACGGGGAAGGCCCTCGGGAGCTCTCGCCCGCCTCCCGAGGAACCGCGTGCGCGGCGGCCAACGGGCGGCCGTTTCTCGGCGTCCCGCGCTCCCGGCGAACCGCCCGCCGCCATTTTGGATTCGCTCCCTCCTCCGCGGGCTCCGCCAGCTCCGATTTCCCCCCCGCGTAAAGTCCCGGGAAACAGAGAGCAGGCGGTGCCGCGACCCGCACCCCGCTCGGCTTTCTCCACTCACCACTCTACCGCCGTCGCCTCCCAGCGCAGGAGCCCGGCTCCCGCCTCGGCGCTCACTCCGCGCTTGAGGGAAGGGGCGTGGCCAACCGTAGCGCCCGGCCCCGCCTCCCTCACCCGCCATCTTATTGTCAAAGCCCACAAAGGATCTCGCTCCCCGCCCTGCCGCTGGGGGCGGGGCTTCGGCATCGGGCCACGCCCACAAGGCAGCCGCAGGTCCCTATTGGCTACCGCCGAATCGCGCAGACGGCGCTCGCCTTTCCGATTGGTCGCGCCGTCTCCGCGGCACCCAGCCGGTCCCGCCCCTCAGGCGCCGCGCACGGGAGACTGCACAGTTGCCGTAGCGCCGGGCCCTTCCCCTCGCCTGTGAGAGGCTGGGAGGCGGGGGCTGAGGCGGAGCCCCCATTTCAAACGGCAGCCGAAGCCCCGCGGCGCGGCTGGGCTCCCGGCCACGGGCTCCGGCGGGAACAGGTTGGGACCTGGCCCGGCGGCAGCCCGCGGGGCCCTCACTCTGGGAGGAGCTCCATCCCCGGGCTGCGCCGCCCCCGCCGGGCCGAGCCGCTGCGCGCCGCGCCGCGCCGCCGCTTCCCTCAGGGCCGAGAGTCCGCGACGCCTCCCGCCCCCGCAGCCCGCGGGGTGCCAGGCCTCGTGACTCCATTAGCAAGGCCTGTGGCATTTCCTGTCTGAGCGTCGCAGGCGGAGGACAGGCAGGCCGCTTCCCTCGGGCGGGGAAGGGATGGAGCCCGGTGCCCCGGCAGCTCCGACCTTCGTCTGGAGCGAACGGCCCGACGCTTTGGACGTCTCTCGCGCTGGCTGGGTGCTGCGGCACATCTGCAAGCGTTTAGCTGGCCCCAGCGTTCGGCCCTGTCAGCAGCCAGGAGGGGGGAGTGAGTTCGTTCCGGCTCCAGCTGCTTGGCACCGGCGACTGCGGCCGAAGGTTGGGCGACAAAAAGCTCTGAGGCCCCGGGGAGAGAGGAGAAATGGGGAGAAAGAGAAGGCTTGGCAGCAGGGGGAAGCAGAAAGTGGGCCTGGGAGTGAGTCGGTAGGGAGGGCTGTGAAACAGCGGAGAGCTGCAACTCGGTAGGAGAAAGCAGGAGAAAATAGTGCTTGTACAAGCAATTTCACTCCTGGGATGAGATATTTTAGAAAGTGCATTATCTCCTCATGTTTTTTATGGTTTCTCAGTCGGCACATAATGACATCACGATGCAAATGCACATGTAAAGACTTTGAAAGAACAATACAGAAAAGAGGAGATGCTCTCCATCTCAACACTGATTTTTTCTAGATCAGCTGCGATGAATTCAGTACGTAATCTCAGATAAAGTCCTGCACAAACCCTCAAGCATTTCTGTTGTTCCCTGCAGGGTCTCTGCCATAGAAAAGTGTGGTGGTACTGCTTGGAATGGTGATAGCATCACCTCCATATCCCCTCTTATCTTTTTTCCTCTTTTAGCTACAATGAAAGGATCTCAGTTTTTCCCCAAATAAATTCTCCAGTGAAACAAAGGAAAAACCAATGAAATAAGAGGATAGCTGATAGATTAAAAGGTCTGTGTTGTTTGAAAAGGAGAACTATGGAAAGGTTCTCAGTGCTTTCTTTGAAAAGCTGAGAAAACTTCTGCACCTTAGTTAAGATATGACAAGATTTGATTACTCTCAGGAGAAAACAACTCTTGCATCTCACATATGTGAAACATAACTTGACAAGTCAGAAGGGAAATATCTGGACAAACCGATGCAAAACAATACAGACCGAAGTATTTACTAGAAAGCAGACAATCTCTGATAGTACTAAGATAGTATTATAAAGAAAATAATTGAATTGTAACCACAGTGTGATAAAGATATCAGTTTTTAGCAACATGCTGATGTTCTCTATCCACCTACTGGTTTGAATAAACGAAATGTTAATGCCAGAGTTAAAAAGAGCAAGTGATAAATGCTAGTTGAGAAAGCTGTGTCAGCACATGAAACCTTAGTAAGTAAGGTAGTCTGCAAGCAAAAGCAGAACTGGTGCATAGCAGTCAGAGACAAAGCACAGAGCAAAACTGGGAATAAATGTCTTCTGAACAATCTGATCAAGAAGCTGAAATGAAGACAGGAACTGCTTTGAAATGGCAGGTGACAAAAAGCAAAAGGTATTCAGAGCTGCTGGAGTAATGTGAGAGCTTACACCTGGTGAGACACTGGTGAACTGCTTGCTGATGTAATGACTACCATGTATGACAGGAGAAAATGATGCAAACCAGCTCAGCACATCTCTCATAGGAAAGTGGATCAGCGCTGGCAGAAACTTCAGAATGGTAGACCTGAGGAAATTTAGAAGCCCTGGCAGCCCTCTGAAAGTGTAACCACATAGTGGGCTTCACTGTGGCCTCGCTGAGCTGGACCATGATACAGGTTCATCTTTAGGATGCCGCCCTGACCCCCATTCCTCGGCTTGGCACACAGATGCAGGACAGACCCGGCTTCAGTCCGCATGAGCCACACGTGCACACCGGCTGTGCCCATGCCATTGCTCAGCGGCTGCTGGAGCCTTGCTGGCAGCCGGCCCTGGCTGTCCCCAGCCCTCTGCTCCAGCAGACGGCCAGCTCTCCCAGGGCCTCCTTCCCTGGCACTGCCTGGTACCGGCTGCGTGAGCTGCGTGCCGTGCTGCTCTGCAGGCAGCCGCTAACCCTCCCAGCCCCCTTCCGTGTTGGGCTGCGCTTTATGCCTTCGGAGCTTTGCTGCTCCTTTCGCAGAGCCCCTGCTGGGCTGGCCAGACTTTCACACATCAGCGGTGACGGGAAGGCTGCTGTAGAGTTGGACAGTGTTTATAAAACCGCAGGAATTAATAGGAACTCAATGGCTGAGAGCAGGGCTGAAACTGTGTTTTTAAAGACCAAAAAAAAAAAAAGAAAAAAAGAAAAAAAAAAAGAAAAAAGTGTAATTTCCAGTTTATTTGTACGGCCTTGAGCTTTGCAAAGGATCTCAGACCGTGACATTTCCACATTGCAAATGATTCTAAAAAATCTGGTTTTTTTTTATAGTTTTAAAGGGTCAGTGCTGTTACTACTTATGTAGGTGAACCTGCCTTAGCAGGGGTTGGACTAAATGATCTCCTTCCCTTCTAACCCCTGCAATTCTGTGACTGTGAACAAGAGACAGAAATCCATGCAGAATGAAGTTCCTCACTTCTGTTGGGTCACCGTGCTGGTATGATTTCCAGCCCACAGAAAGGTCTTTCCAAGAGAGTGTTTCATCTGCACTGACAGGCACTGTCTCTGTCTGAGTGTTTGTATGGGGCTTACTTCCGTGTTTCTCAACCAGTGGGTTGCATGCCTGCAGATAAAGAGGTTAGGAAAGTCAGTCATGAGGTTGCTTAAGCTTTGAAGCAAATAGTTTAAGAGAGATAGGAGTGAGCCCTGTCCCGGGCCCAAAACTGTGACGACAATGAAGCATTTTCCACTACCCTGCTGTGTGGCTGCAGCATTTTCTGTCTCTCCTTCTAGGGCCCTGGGGGCCAGCAAGCTGGGTGAGGAGAGCTGGAAAATGTGTGCTTGCACTGCCGGTGCTGGGTGCCAAGCAGACATGAGTCAGCCTTGAGCTGGAAGCTGTGCAGCTGTCGTCAGTGCAGCGCTGCTGCTGAGCCCTGTCGGGAGGCAAGGTGTGTGCATCCAGCTCTGTGCTGCACCAGCATGACCCTGTGCGGTTGGGGAAGAGTTTGGGCTGTGATTCAAAACTGGGACAAAGCTTGCTTGCCTCTGCCTGCCAAAGACAACGTGGACGTGCTCTGAGTCTGTGTTGTTTCATTAATAAATGTTTGATTAAAGCTTGTAAGTTACGTGTGTCTTTCTTTAATTTGGCTCAGGAGTAGGGCAGGAGGCCCGCCTGTAATGTACAGTTTCCTTTAAGCCCAACCTGGCAAATTCTGACTACCTTTGAAATAAGCAGCGTTGTGAAACAGTCCTGAGTGCTTCTGCAGACAAGTACATTCCTGCAGCAGAGCGGAGCCTAGAACTCTGGGAGCAGATGGAAGAAAGGCTAAGGAAGATAATTAAATGTGGCTGTTCCCCAAGAAGTAAGCCTGTTGTAGCAGCTCAGCTGAGCCCTGTAAGCCAGATACAGGCTACAGCCGCACTTTGTGCAGTCTGCAGTCACAGCACACCTCATTTGGTACACTCATAAAATCGTCTCAATTGGAAGGAACCTTTAAAGGCGGTCTGATCCAACTCCCCTGCAATAACAGGGACACCTACAGCTCAATCAGGTGTTCAGAGCCCTGTCCAACCTGACCTCAAATGTCTAAAGTGTCTGTTTCCTTCCTTCTTATAGACTTCCTTTAGATACTGAAAGGCTGAGAAGGTCTAAGAGAAAGTGTTTTCATGTTACTGTTGTGTGTTACTGTGTGGAACACAAAATGTGGCCAGAAGTTCTCCTCAGCCTTCAGTAAAGTCTTTGTCACTGCCCTGAGCCTAGAGAGCTGTTACCTCTGTCTGTAGTAGGGGGGTGAACAAGGAATGGGGGCATCCAGTGTCTGTGGAACAAACATGAAGTTTGGAGTGAGTGAGTGAGGAGGAAGAGGAGAATATATCTGAACTGTGCATTGATGGGCTAAATGTAACTTAATGTCGGGTGATAGTGACCCTGGCATCAAGTGTTTGTGGTTTAGAAAATGAACATAGCAGTCAAAGCACTCATCGCATCAACTATTACATGCACCAGCCAATAGGTACTTCACCAGGGCAGCTTTGGCTGTGTTGGCTCAGCTTTTGAACAACTGAGGAGCTGTAGCAGACAGGTGATGGGAGGGAGGGTGTGTGGCTGTCAGCATGAGCTGTGGGCGAAGCAAATCCATTCCTAGGTAGAAATTTGTCTGCCTCAGGCCACCAGCCTCAGGCCTTAGGTTCTAATCTGTCTACAAGAAGGCCAGGAGCATTAGGGCTGACATGAGCTAAGAAATGAGCAGAGAATGAGATAAAAAGAACTTTAGCAGGCTCTGTTAGGATAGAACAAAGGGAAATGATTTCAAACTGAAAGAGGGCAGATTTAGACTGGGTATAAGGAAAAGGTTTTTTATTACTGTAAGAGTGCTGAGGCACTGGCATGGGTTGCTCATAGAGGTGGTGTATGGCCTGTCCCAGAAGCTACTCAAAGTCAGGCTGGATGGGGCTTAGGTGTCTCTGTTCAGTGCAGAGGAGCCAGATTAGATGGCCTTTTAAGGTCCCTTCCAACTCAAATCATTCTGATTCTCTGATCTAAGAAACCCTATGTGCTAAAACCTCCACGACTGTTATCAGCTAATAGCTCTCTGGAACTGATAACAAATTGTTAAGAAGATGTATTAATATGTTCTGACTGCAGGAAATGAAATATAGAGGAAACAGGAGAAAGAAAAACTGTTAGGCTTGTACTAATCCACAGACTGTTAGCCTGCCTTTCTAACATGGTCATATTGGAGTTGAGAGCTCTTCACAGAAAACCGTAGAAGTTAGTAGCCATAAGTTTCCTCTGCTGATCAAAAAGACGAGAAAGATGGAGTGCCTTCATATTGCATTACTTGTCGCTGGTCCTCAGCCACCAAGACGTCACAAAATAAAAATAAGTGTCTTCATCAAGATTTGCATCTGTCAGCTGGTTCAGAGGAAGTGATTTCAGCAGTGGGTGGTATGCAAAACTACACAAGCTGAAGGAACTACAGACTGAGATGTTCCAGCCATAAAACACAAGTAATGCATATTGTATGCAGGGGACAGCAATACTACGTGCTGCATGTTGGTGGTAGAATATTTGCACTAGGAACAAAACACAGATGATAAAAGTTTTCAAAAAAAGAGACTTTTAAGGTGATATCTAGCAAGGTAGCACTACTGTGATAGAAATCTTCATGGCAAAGCTCAGTGCTTTGTATCAAACAGCAGAAGTCTCCAAGTTACGCAGTAGCAGTCAGCAAAAATGGATTTTAAAGTGCTGAATGCTGTTTGGGGTTTTATTTTAAGGCTTTTGAGCCCCCTTCTGGATTATCATGGCAGTTCTGCTCCATGTCTTTGAGGGGCAAGATTGTTTTGTTGTTGCAAACAGCAAGTAGGTGTGCTCCTCTCATAACTGGAGCAGCACACCTATTTGCTTTGTAACAGGGGTTTTATTTTAAACATGCATTTTGGAAATTTGAATTACATGTTGTCTGGTGCTGCCTAAAATATGTTCCATATCTAAGCATAAATACCGTGGGGTATGACTGTTGCTATAGTAACTAAGCATCTACAATTAAATAGCACCCCAAGCTCATAAAACATGTGCAGCCTGTCACTACACAAGGTATTGCTGTCTTTGCAGCAGGCTAAGTACCGTATTTTCTTCTTGGAGTTAGTCTGATACTGATGATGTGTTTGTACGGTGCATATGAAGATCTTTTCTTCTTCACTAGCTCTACCTTCCTTTGAAAACTGCAGCTACTGTAGGAACAAAATAGCCTGAAGCAGTTGCAAGCTGAAGAAGTTAATGAATAATTCCTTTTTCAGATATCCTTGAACATACGTTAGAGGATGGCTTTCAGATCCTTCAGGTCAGATTTGAGGCTTGCACCTTTGCAGTTCTGCATCTTTTGATATGGCAGCATTATTCTCTTGGAATCAGCCTTTTGGGAGGCGTTGTGCTCTTGTGAGAATTCGTGTCCCTGAAAATTACAATGACAACAGGAAACCAATTTCTGCAGTACTGGCAAACTGGAGAGTTATAATTGAAGAGCATGGGTAGAACTAACAGAACTTTTTAGAATATTTAGCTCAGTTTGCCTTGTAGTTTTGTGGCACTGGGCATAGTTCTGCTAGATGGGACCCCAATAACAACCATTAACAGCAGTTATAGTCTGACATTTTCCAAAACAGACATAGATTTTCCTCTGGCCAACCGCTACTAAGGAGAGTAGAACTCTTGAGGTAAGAGAGCTGTGGATAAGCTGGTACAGAAGTAGTGCTTTATCTGCAAGTTAAATTGACCCTTCCCTGACTGGCAGAGTAAATGAAGGCTGTGATACATGCTCAGATTGTTTCCCAGTTTTGCTTTATAGTCTGAATTGATAGGTTAAACTGTAAAACATTCTGTATCCACAAATTATTGCCAGTGTTGATTTGATGGTGGCTTATCTGAATTACAGTTTGTAAGAAAAAATACATCTTAAATTAAATACGAAGATAACAATTATAATTTAGAAAGGGTATCCAAAGATGAACATAAAATGTACACGATCTCATGAACTAGGGCATGGAAAGTCATATTTAAAATGTAGTTTTTTAGCTTTTTTTTTTTCTTTCCTAAGAGAATGCTTGTGAATGCCTGTCTGACTTATCTGGTTAAAGGGTTAACTTAATTAGAGGCAGGAGCATGAACACAGATAAGAGGCTGTGAGTGAGTCTCTTTCTCTGCTCTGGGTCCTGTGCCTTGATGGGAATGACAGCTCTGACTTCTGTAGCAATAAAGGAACGTTAACTCACGTCTCCTGCTGCTCTATCAGTAGCCAGTGACAGCCTAGCAATCATTTCAAAATGTCTTAGGTTAACAGAGTAATACATGTTTAATTGGCCTTACTTAATGTGACTAACAAACAGCTCCGAGTGCCAGTCGATGTGCAATAAAGGCACAGGAGCTGCGCGGAGCAGCAGTGCAGGGCAATGCACAGCAGTGCGGTAGGCACAGAGACACAGGAGCTCCTGAGGCTTTGCTCACAGCATGCTGTGTGTGCAGGTACTGCAGCAGCTGGCTCAGCTGGGTGCAGATTTCCCTCTGTCCTTAACATCCTCTCCATGGGCAGAGCCTGGCAAGCCTTATCACCCTCTGTTTTTTATTGTTTGACACAAGGAAGTTGGCTCTGTTCTTTTCTTTGCATGATATTTCTTGTTTTCACTTCTGTTTTCTGCTTCTCCTTTTTCTTTCTGTACATAGCCACCATTTGAATATGGATTTGTGTTTCTGCCATAGCTGGGTGAGCACCATGACCCTTTCTTTTTTTCTTTCACTCTGAAGTTCACCACGGCCAGCAGGGCAAATAGGTGAGAGCGTGGTGCCCTCTGGTGCCTGCAGTGAGCTCCTGGAGAAACAGCAGCTGGTGCGTCGAAAGGATGTGGGTTTGAATGCAACAAACCTGGCCGGAATAATAAAAAACGGAACTATAGAAAAGAGAATTAAATCTCGGTGTCATTTCTGAAATCAGAAGCTCCTGCTGCGTGGTTCGTAGTAGAGCAGTAGGCTCATGATCTGGAGTTGACTGATGTGTTGATTGTTGGAGTACGTTGGGTATAGAAGCTTCATGTTAGCCAGTTTGACCCATGATGATGAAACAATGACAAGTCAGGATTATACATTAACATGGCTTTATGTTACAATGGATACGTCCAAGCTATATTTCTACATCAAAAAGTTGTCCTCCAAATCCAGGTGGTTTAAAATTGATATGAAATGGAAAGCCAGGCCAGAAAAAAACCCCTTCAGATTTGCATTCAATTCATGGTAGGAATGCTGATTTCATACATTTGATTTAACTTTGTGTTGATTTATTTTTAATGGTTTTTGGTATCTCCAGAGAAAACAATGCTTTTATGGGATTTTTGCTTGTACGGTGTCAATTCTCGGCTTGGAATTTGACTAAGAGGTTCTAGTATCTGAAACTGAAAGGCAAGAAAACAAAGAGACAAAGATTTACTACAGTTTCTAGCTTTTAGTGAAGGAGGAGTATTTCTGGCTGGAAGAGTGAGTGACTTGTCCCCCAGTGAAGCAGACAGGGCCCACAGCTCTCCTCAGAGCAGGTGGTGATGTAAGATCACACATCTTCTGCTTTTCTGGAGCACTGAAGTTAACCTGCTGCCCCTTCCTACCCCTCGAATCTTTTCCATTGTTGCATTATAACCTTTCCGTATCTCCTTTACAGTTCAAAACAAAGAAAGTTCCCCCATCCCTTTTTTTTTTTTTTTTTCCTGACAGGAACTTTAGGTTCATTCTTGGCTGAGCTCTGATCTTCTGCCTTTTGTTGAGAGGCCATTTCCACAGTAAGTCAAGAAAGCAAGAAGTAAGTAATATCCCTGAGATTCTGTTTTAATGTAAAGCATATTTTTCTTCCTTTTTGCACACAGCAATATGCATCCAGTCTGAGTTCAGCTTGAGAAGTATGTTTCTTATCTTTGGGACGCGGCTATTACTACAAGTAATGAAGTTAAAGCACATCATTCCATCAAGAGCTATGGACTATGAGTTTTCGTAAGCTTTACTTTGTTTCAGAAAGATATGAAGAAAATAATTAGAGGTAGACAGGAACCATGCATGCAGCTAGATGGAAAATTACAGGATTTTTTTAATACCTTATCAAATGTCTTGTATATAACATATTGTGTAGTCACTGGTAAGTGGAAAGCATACAGTAATAAAACCTACCTGTAGTGGGTAGTGTCATCCCAGTTCTGTCCTCACTATATTTAAGAAAACCAAAAATAGCAGCCCTTATTCAACCAAATGAGTGCTGTTGCCTCAAGCACATTGTTGGTAGATTGTCAGAGACACATATCAGAAATCTGTTAGGAAAGTGCTCCCCAACCTACAAAAACTTTTCTAGGAAGGAAGGAGCTTGAGAGAGGCAGAGTCCACATGGATAGATCTTAAAGCACTGAGGATTTTAAAGATTATTGCCAGCAATCTGCCATATACAGAAGGTGAAACAGCAAGTGCAGTTAGCATTACTGATGGAGAGATGCTACAAGCCTTTTGAGTGCTTGGCCTTGAGTGTTTTCAGTCTGGACAACAGCTCTATGGATCTGTGCTACTAACTTTCTCTTACCTTCAGGAGACAACCAAACTCTAAACTCCAAAGCATCCTGTTAAGGAGCAATCCCTGTGAAATCCCCAAGGGCCTAGTAACCATGTCCCTAGCAGGGAGGTTAAAGTTAAATGGAAGTCCTCTCTTCTTTTTTCTTTCTTTTATTATTCTTCCCTGAAGCCTACGAATAAACAGAAGCAATTACAGAGCTTCAAAGCTGCCTCTGAAAGTGCTGACTCAGTAGAATTTGTGTTTCAGTCGCTTATAATCACCTCCGCACAGCTCACTGCCCCTCTGCAGTGAGCACTGACTGCGCATACAGCACGCACCTGATCACTCTTTCTAGTATCTCATGCAAGGGGCTGTGTTTTAAGCAGGCAGACAATGCTCAGGGGAAGAAGAGTTCCATTTTACAGAAGGAGAACTGTGATTCAGACTGAAGAATTTGTAAGCAACAGATTTGAATACTTAGGAATTTGCATACTTGTTCAGAACATCTGTGACTTCAGGTTTACAAGGCTTTTCAGGACTTTGTATATCACGCAGCATCCTTTTCCCACACTTCTCTTTAATTCGTCACCTCCCTCAAGAAAGCATTTCAAGACAGACCTTTGATCAAGCAGGGGATGCTTTGTGCTCATAGGTTGTGATGTACGTGCCCCACTACAGACTGAGGCTGCCAAACAGGATGGATTGTCTAATGGTGTACTGAGAAGGCATATTCTGCGGTTGCTCGTGCAGACAATATACATATGATGTTCTGTGAAATTCTTACCACATAACTTATTGCCCCTCCTCAGCAGACTTTCTATCTGCCTACAAGGCTGTTTTTTGTTGTTTTTTTTTTCTTTTTTCTTTTTTTTTCCTTTATTATCTCTGAGCATTTCTTACAGGATGGAGTAAGAGGGTGAGACCTTAGAATTTATCAGTGATCTGAAATACAGAGATGAGAAGTGAGTTTAGATTCCTTTCTTACTAATGGCTCTTGAGAACAGCAACTAACATCAATTACCAGGACATCAGCATTAGCCTAATTTGGGATAGCAGATTTCCCTTTGTTATTCACATTCCTTTCACTTGAGAACTGCCTGTCGGGAGGTCTTACTGCATCCCTGGTGCAAACAGAATACAAGAAGCGCCCTCTCCTGTGCAAAGCTTAATTGTGCAGGGAATGAGAAGGAACTCAGCGGTGTGTTAAGAGAATAAAAGAGACGGAGAGTCAGGCATGTATGATACCCTCATCTCTAGACACAACTTGCAGAAGCTGTCCTGGGAGATGCTGCTGCCCATACACTTCCTCTGCACACCAAAGAGGTTCCAAATGTGACTGCATTTCTCTGATACAATCCCCCTACCCTTATTTGTTCCATGAAAATAAGATAGGCAACTTTGCCTTATCTTTCTCTAGAGGACATTTCCTAGAAGACCTATCCCACAGCATGACTTGTAGGAAGGCAATTCGATCTGGATGTGAAAATGTAAGATTGTGAACAGCCTTGAAACCTTGGTTCTAAGTTTTGTCACTCACTACTGAACAGAACTTTGATACTGAGTTAAAAGTGATAGCAGGGACTGAATGAGAGCAGCTGCAGGTCCACCAGCTGCAGACAAAACTTTGTCATGCTTAGAGTCTGACTTTATTTATATCTGTATTTGCCTGTTTTACAGAGGAAGAAATTGTACTTGTGAAGCAAAATTTAATACTGAGATCACTTAATTTCTTAGAGAGTAATGGAGAATTCTGAGTTATTGCCAGTGAAGATGTAATGCAGCATTTGTAGAATTGATGAACAAACAAAAAGATATATTATCTGCAAAAACTAGTTTGTCCACCTCTAGTTGATATCCAGAAATTATTCACTTCATGCTTCACATCCATGCTTAAAACAAGCAGCAATCCACTTATATCCCATGTACACTAGGAATGTCTGAGAGACGCAGAAATAAAATCATCTTTTATTATCTTGGATGACAGCAATAGGAGGTGAAGGAAAGGCATGGAGCTGTGTCAGGGAGGGTCAGCTGGGGGCTAGGGAAAGGCTGTGCCCCAGAGGGCAGTGGGCATGGAACAGGCTGCCCAGGGCAGGGGCACAACCCTGAGTGCTGGAGCTCAGGGAGCTCTGGGACACCTAACCTTAATCCACGCAATCAGTTGACCTTTCAGATCTGTTCTGACCTAAGTAATGTTCTTTGGTAGGTCTCCAGCTAGTATCTCAGCATTGAGATCCTTCCTTTCCTTTATGATATACCGTGTAACAAAACAGTGAGCTCATATGCTTCAATTTATGGCGTGGGAGCACTCAGTGTATCTGATGGGCTGCTCTGACAATGTGGAAATAGCATTCCTTGGTGTCTTCACCTGGCCCCTGTAATCCCTTCAGTATACTGTCACAGGATAAATTAGATTGGAAAGGATCTCTGGGGATTGTGCAGGTCATCTTCAAAGTTAGATCAAGTTGCAGAAGGGTTTATTTCAGAGTGTATCAGAACAATGATTCTCCAAGGACTTATATTAAGGGAAGATTCACAATGATACAGTAACTTGGAAAGGCAAGCAATTTAGACAAGGCAAAAGGATTGCTGATGTTGTGTCAGATCCTGCTAATCCCTGTCCCCTGCATCGATGGCACCGGATTCCAATATTGTTTGATTTAAATACACTTACTTTTTCTCACATGAAAAGTATTAAAGAGATTTCTAAAGTCATCAGGTTGAATGTCCCATTTGCGACCATTTCAATCAGCTCAGAAGTCTGAAGTTTGTCTCTTTGGTTTCTTCCAAATTCACTGCCATTGTTCACCGAAGTTTTACATGTAGACTATGAAAATCCTGAGGCTGAGGCAGTTTGCATACGTGTCTTCAGAGATTAATCAGCAACCCCCTGACTGACTGGGGCTGTTCTGAGTAACGCCTGCTGCTGATTTTCTTAGCAATGGGAAGTTTGATTTTCAGCAAAGTTACAGATATTCAGCATTCTCCTTTTTACCTCAGAGTGTTTGAGCTCACGTGAACATAGAAAATTACAATTTGTGAATTAACATCACAACACAACTTCACGTTTTTCCAAGAAACAATCTTCTACTACATTCAGAATTGTGCGAACTCCCTTTGGGAGAGAAGACAAACTTTTCATAGGAAGATGTCAGAGGATTCATTAAATAATACAAAAATTAAATATGTCATAAATACAATAGCTTGAGGAAATGCCATTTTGGGCACAACACTTCTTCCCCAAAGTATGTAAGAATGAAGCATAACATGCAGAAATATCTAGCACAATTTTAAAATATTAACAAATACTTAAAGTAGCCTTGACTAACGTTAGTTCAATTCAGAAATGTGGATATTAATGCCAATTTTAAGCTATTATTGAAATACAACATTGCAGATAAAGCAGAATGGCACTATGGAACACTTTAGAAACTTGTACTGAAATAAACATGCAATTGGTTCAGTACTTTGTGATGTTTTATTTTGTTGCATAAAAATACGAGAAGGTTTTTATATAAGTCTTGCCAGGTGGTATGGTTAGATGCTTCTTATTTTGTGATTTCTAGTTTGAAGGTACAGGATACTGCCATCAGTAGGTTATACACAACAAAAATGGAGGCAGAAACAATGAAATCTGCCCAGCACAGTCTCACTGTTCACCACCAGTGTGTCTCATCCACGAGGAGAGGGGACTGTGTTCTCCATGCTGCCATCCATCCATCCTTGGCAGGAAGGCTTCCTTGGCAAAAAGGCCAAGGATCTCTTGTATAGATCCTGCACACTGAAATCCAGATTGATACAGAGAGAGAAGCATTATCGTAGTCAGAAATGAAACACAAGTTCAACAAATATTTGGAGATGGCATAAAAACAGTCCCTGATTCCACCTGAAAATGTCTGCAATTTCTAAACATTTCAGCGCATTCCAGAGTTAACACCAACAAAACAAGGAAAATCTACCAACTGTAAAATATCAAGCAGTAGAAGGGTACATTTTTTAAGCATTTCAAGACTGTTTGGTGCCATTTCCTGACAAATACTGTAGAAGTACTGTTTGTACACGTTACCAGGACACTGCTTTGCCCTTTATTCGGTACATGCAAGGTAGATTAAACTGCATACTGAAGCATTAGGAACATTTTCAAGGCTCATGAAAGACTTCCTCATTTTTTATATTTTCCACTGGTTAACCACAAACTTTAACAACAGGATACATGCATGAGAATCTGAACGTGTACCTCCTGAAGAGCTAGTGATTTCAACCAGAAGAATGGGCCTCACGTTGATCTCCCAGGTTGGGTGTTTCTTTTTGTTCAGCTCAGAAGAAGAAACTGATTCTCAGTTTGTAAGAGTGCAAAAAATAAGCTTTTAAGACTTCAGTTTGAGTGAAAGTCTATTTCAAAGTTTATTCCACATGTTCTTCACCAAGCAAGGTTTTCACTAATGGTACTGATGGGCAAACCTCATAGAAGGAGAGAAACAGAAATAAGAAGTAACATTCCTGTAATGTTTTCAAGGAGCTGCTGGCCCATGTATAGCAAAAAAAAACAAACCCACAACCCTTCCTTTGGACATCAGCATGTAAATATTTGTGTGCTGCGCTGAGCAGTCTGCAGCTCACATTGAGAACTTCTTTGCTGTCAGCAGCCAGCTGTAGCTGCAAACTGCTAGCTACCACCTTCTGGGTCTTTGCTATTATGACTGCATATGGTCTCCAGCACCTGTGATGAACTTGCTATCTCTTTGTTTTCTTCCCCTAATACTCCTTCTTGTGATTCTTTCTGCATTTTCAATTTGCTACTGTCAGTCTTATGATTAATGGATGAGTTGAGCCTGGATGAGTTTGATTTCCACCTTCTCAGGCTTCTGTAGAAATCTTTCCTGACATTTTCACTAGTCAGCACGTAGATGATTGGGTCAGCAATGCCATTTGCAGTTGATAAACACAGAAACACTGTAAAAACTGAATATATACTTTTTTCAAATGGACACGAGCAATCCTGATGAAACATAAAGTATATGGCTCTTATTAGGAGTACCACATGGTAGGGAGCAAAGCACATCAGGAAAATGACAATGATGGCAATTGCCAGGTACTTCACTTTGGCTTTCTGGTGACAAGTCACACTGTCACTTATTTTTGTTCTTTGGAAGATTTTGTAGTTGGTGAAAATGAGAATTGTGAAAGGTATGACAAATCCAAATAGGAATCTGGCAAAGCTGAAAGAAGCCAGTGTTTTGTCAAGGGGTAAGGTCTCGAAGCAGTTATTGTTATGTATACTATTCATGTTAAATATCGGACTGTGGATTACTGCAACCACAGCAACAAGAAAACATACTATTAAGATTGCCTTTTTGCGTCCTCTTCTGCCTCTTGATTCCAGAGCATACACCAGTGCCACATAACGATCCAGAGAAATACAGCACAAAAGCAGAATGCTGATGTATATGTTGCAGAAAAATATGAATCCTGTTAATTTGCAAACCTGTTCACCCATAGTCCACCGGTGATCGTGTTGCACGTAGATAATCCAGAGAGGCAAGGTACTTAAATACATCAGATCACACAATGACAAGCTGAAAATGTAGATGGCAATTGCATTATTCCTTCGGATTTGTACAAGTGCGAGCAGGGAAGTTAAGCAATTTGCTGGAAGACCAATGGCAAAAACAATGCTGTAAACAGCAATTAGAAGTGTCTTGCTGTCTCCGTAGGGAATGCTCGGACAAATAGTGGAGTTATCCTTTCCAATTGTGGTACAAGCTGCATGATCCCCCATGATTACGTTTTTTCCCCAGCTGGTGTTTTCTGTGAATCAGAAGACAAGATGGAAAGTTAGTATTTCCATCAGTTCAAAGAGCGTCAGTAAAGGCTGCAGTCCCACAGATGCAAGGACATGGCGGGGTGCTTGTCTTAATCCACTAAGACAGGGGAGTTTTCCAAGACCTGTTGGTCTCCTCCCCAGGGAGCCAGGTTGCAGTTAGTTCCAGGAAAAAGGATCTTTATTCACAAGGAATTTATGGACTATACCATGCCTATCCACTAAGATGGGGACTGACCCCAACCGATGCCTAATAAATAGGACAGAGCTGCTGATCAGTTACTAAAATCACTTTGCAGAGGAAATTAAGGGCATTAATCTTATTTTTTTTTTTCTTCCCAAACTCAATAGTAAAAAATGCAAAGTATAGAGATTTCAGAGATGGGTTTGTAGAAGAACTTAATATTTCTGATCAGGTGGGGGAACATCCAAACTGGGTGGAGGCATTTTTGTGTCAAAAACTGCCCGGCATACAGGAAGCAGAGTCTGGCTGCTGGTGTGTACTCACATATAATTCACACCTCTCTCCTCTTGATGAATAGCTGCAGATGAAGAACACAAACTTGTAGTGCTATACAACATTCACCATCGTAATTCGACAGAACTGCCTACCACACCTATTTGATAGTTCTCGGAAAAAAAAGACAGGAAATAAGGGTAGTTAAAGGAAGTAAACAAGGGAAGAACGTTTACACTTTTAAGAAATGGAGGTGAAGAAAATTAATGTTCCTTTAGCAGGAGTGGCCAATAAGAACACCACTTTTCCAAGGCAACCATGCATGAGAGAAGACCTGGCAGCTGATTAATGTAGAGCTAGGAGAAACATTTCTTGCAAAGTCACATGATGATTTCCACAATAAAATGTCCAGTCGATTGAAGAGAGAAACATGGAATATGCCCCAATGGAATTGAGTTGTTTTAAAAATTGTACTTAATTGTATTTATGAGTTGAAAGTTTCCATTGCATAATATACTTCATAAAAACAGATCTTGTCTGGGCTAATCCTTTGGACATTCACTAATGGGGTGGACACCTACTCCAGTCAGGTAACTGCCAAGAGCAGATGTGTTGATAGAAGTTGAGTCCCATCACCCTGAGGATGGGCATGTGCCTTCCTGATCCACTCTGCATGAGACATTTTTCAACCTGTGTTCATACACGGAAGAAGGTACCTTTCGTCAGCCTATGAGCAGTTATTTGTTGTTTGCTTGGTCCAATTTCAAGCAGACCTAAGGGAAGCAGTCTGCTCCCAGTTCAGTGAGGACCTAGATTGTCTCATGCATCTCTGGCAGGGTGGACAAGCTGGTGGGGTCTTTCTTTCCCCTCCCTGGGATGCCATAAGCAGCTCTACTCTGAATGCCTAACAGAATGCCTACCATTCAAGTCTGAGGGGCATTCAAGTTCCCTGACTTAGTTTAGTTACTGTAGGATGAGTATGGTATGAGAAAACCAATGCAGGCTGCAATAGGCTGTGCAGTACTCACAGCTGTGAGATGCTAGCCATAGCCATCAGCACCAGGAGAGATTCTCCTGGTCCATGACAAGAGGTGCTCATTTGCTACAAGTACCCAAACACAGTCAGAGCCCACTCAATGACAGCAGCTTCTGACTGAAGACTTATTCCCAATCCTGGCAAGAAGGCAGATAGGGCAGAGGCAATGGTACCTTCCATTCCCAGTACTGGTGGCAGAGAAAACTGTTTCTCAGGGTGACACTTGGAATAGAGCCTCTGTATACAGAGAAACTGAGAAAGCACTGCTGTTGTGGAAGAAGTATATCAGAGTGTGTGGCCATGCTCTGTGACTACCTTCCACTTCCTCTTATGGCAAACCACGCTCTGCTTGCTTGCTGACATGTTGATGAAGTTAGCAAGTGGTTGCCTCACTAAGTTGGGCCAAAGTATCCTGTTGCTGCCAAGTGATGGAGGGCCACATCTCTCCTTGTCTGAGAGATGGGTCATCTGGTACCCAATGGACATGCTCAGGTCCTCTCAAGGAGGATTTGAAGTTGCCCTTAGCTTCAAATGCTCCAGCTTAAGGATGACTGAAGAAGAGGATCCTCACTGCTATGTGTGGGAAAGACGGCATAGTACTCAGCAGGGCTGTTGCAGAGTTTTTAAATTTATTTCCCTTTTTTGCTAGCAGTGGAAGTGTTCTCATAGCTAGTATCATAGCTAGTATCAATATAGAAAATCAGTAGTTGTAAGAGATGGTAGTGACATTAGGTTTTTCTGCCTCTATCACCCTTGGCCAATGAGGCCACAAACCTTACCCAGGCCACAAACCAAACAATTGCATAGAGGGATAAAAATATGTTTTGTCTTCTGGGTCAGCAGAGATTTCTGTGCCAGATCTCACCTGGCATGTGACGTACAAGAGCTTGTCCTCTGCTTGTGTCCAACCAGTATGAGAACTCCAGGAACCCATGTAACGCAAAGGCTCCTTACAGACCTTCACTTCCAAAGTGAAGCACAGAAGATGAATGAAACTGATTCGTAATGGAAATAGCAACAGTCAAGTTGGGAATGTGGCACTGCTGCATGCTGTCTCAGCTACAGACCAACAGTCCAACCTAAGAGCGTTGCACACAAAACCTTTCAGAGAGGTTGAAAGTGTATTCTCCTCCCCTTCCCTCAGGCTTCACATGTGTCTCTTGGCCCTCTGCTTGTGTTCATTCACTCTCCTCGCACTTCCTACACCTGTTCATTACTGGTTGTGCAAAGGCCTGCTTCCCCCAGAGGTAACTGCCTTGCAGCAGCAATGGTGCAGAGCAGAAAGTGGCAGGCTTACTCCATAGACACATGGTTCCCAAAGGAGGCTTATTCTGTACACACAACTCCTATTATTTCTTTCTCTTGCCTCCTTCCTTAGCCTCCTCTCTTCCTACTCTGCTCCTCCCATTCTTCAAGTCCAGCACTCCAGGGTTCTTAGGTCTCTGGCCTCTTCCTGCATCCCTCATATGTATATATATACACACATTTATATGTATGTATGCCAGAAGAGGTCCAAGTTGGATATTAGGAAAAATTTCTTCTCAGAAAGAGTGGTTGGGCGCTGGCACTGGGTGCCCAGGGAGGTGGTGGAAATACCATCTTTGGAGGTGTTCAAGAACCATGGAGATCACAGAATCATAAAATGGCTTGGAGTTGGAAGGGACCCAGAGGATCATCAAGTTCCAAAGCCCCTGCTACAGGCAGGGCCACCAACCTTCAGATCTGGTACTAGCCCAGGTAATACTGAGGGACATGGTTTAGTGGGCAATACTTATGACTGATGGATGCTTGGACTAAATGATCTTAGAGGTTTTTCCAACCTTAATGATTCTATAATTCTGTGAAAAATATCATTACTGTCATTATATGCATACATATATTAAATTATCATGGTTGTTATTTCACTCTTCCTGTTCCATCTTAGTAAATAGACTGTATCTCAACCCACGGGTTTTACTTCTCTTTTTTTCCTCTGATTCTCTCCTCCATCCCATGGGCAGGGGGGCACGAGGAAAAAACTATGTTGCATTCAGCTGTATGCCAGCTTAAACCACAGCACTGCTGCTTACTCTTTGCATGGCAGTTTGCCGCAGGAAGGCCTGTGGGTGCTACTTGGGGCAGGAAGAGGCATGAAGTCTGGTCCCAACACCTCCCTTCCGCATCAGCCAGACAGCAATGGGAGGCAAGGCTCTGCCTCCAGACCACATCTCTTTCCTGTGTCTGGCACCTGCAAGTGAGCCTCAGAAAGGAGTTCTGTGTGACTTTTTAAAGTTGCCTGCATCAGGCACGCTTTTCCTTTCTTGGTTTGTCAACATATTGGGTTGAGGAGATTGACACTCTCACCAGCCAGCTGCCAGCCACCAGGTCTTGATGAACAAAGAGCACAAATCTATGCTTACAGAGAAAAAGCATGCGATTGGTGTTTCTGGCCAACGCCTGGGCTGTCAATGATGAAGCCTAGATCCTTCCCAGCAGCAGTGCTTCTTACTGTAGCCCCAGGCCAGGAGGCAGGAGGGGAAGGAGGCCATTTGCTCCCCTTCCTCCCTTCCTCCTGTCTCTCAGCTCCACCTGGAGCAGCCTTCCAGCCCTGAGTGATGCATCCAGCTCAGTGCTGAGTCTAGCAATGCTGCTCTGCTCTTTAAGTCTGGGGAGGGGCTTCCTTCTCAAGCTAAAGATCAGAAAGCAGCACTTGGCAGGCAGTTAATGAATATTCTCCTTGTAATGTTGACTCTTATCTGCCTTGTAGCTTTCAGCTGTGCCGATCCTGTCCAAAGCAGTTGTCTTCACCTTTCTGCAACAGCAATAATTCTGCTAGGGCTCACCATCCACCAAAACGTGTTACACTGGATCATGGTT
Organism: Tympanuchus pallidicinctus; assembly: GCF_026119805.1. NCBI lineage: Eukaryota > Metazoa > Chordata > Aves > Galliformes > Phasianidae > Tympanuchus > Tympanuchus pallidicinctus. Next base: position 51,146,587 of record NW_026294747.1, read on the forward strand.
GTGTTTTGCTTCAACAGCTCAACATATATTTAGCAGCACGCTGGGGCTTCTTGCTCACAGAGAGTCAAGAGCAAGACTCAAACCGCAGTCAGCACATGTATGTTTCTCACCTTCCTTTAAGATTTGTAAAACATCTCATCTTCCTGGTTTGTTGAAGGAACAGAGACAACATCTCTGACTTGCAAAGCATCTGAGCACAAATCACAGTAAAATAGGATAAAGCACTACAGATGACTTGCTATGCTCCTGCCCTGTATTTGCCCTCTTTCTTGGATGTCTGCGCTTGGATAAGTTATACATTATATATAGGTTATATATATATTAGAGCAGGTAGATCTCCAGTAGAATTTCACACCTGCTAAGCAAATGGATCATTACATTTCTTACTCCTAAAATGTAGTGCCTACCTGCTCTAATGTATTGAGATCTTACATAGAGGAAATCCTAGAAGGCAGATGGAGATGCTCAAGTAAAAAGAGTGTGGACAAATAAGGCAAACTGGATGTGAAATCCCACTTTCTTGAGGTGTGGTGAGAAAGCAGCAGATGTATCTTGCTGCATGCCCACTCAATGGGACAACAAAACCGTATTAGATGCTGCCTACTCTTCTTTCACTCTGTCTTTGATCCACTGCACCTTGCATTTCTCCTGGCTGGCAGCCCAGGTGTATCAGAGGGAATGGAAAGAAAAGGTTCTCAGAGTTTCCTAAACAGCGGCAGATTTGAGTTCAAACACCAAATTGATTAAATTCAATCTAGGAATCAGATCTCCTGTCTTGTGGACAAGGACGGCAGCACTGTTGTGCAGGAGATGGACACCTGTGTGGTGGTGATCTGTCCTCTTCCCTACCGAGCATGAGGGAACATTAAAGTCTCCTACAGAGATGCCCCACACAGCTCATGGGAGATGAGGCTGTGAATCTGGGATGCTGTGAGGATGTGGTTTCACATCACAGCCACACTAGAGTAACAGCTTGGCTCTCATTGTTTTATTTTCTGCCTTGTCCCTGACCAGTACATCGCCTGACCCTGCAGTGAATACGTGCATAGTGGTAAGCTAGCAAAAAATGTGTCCCCTTTCTTATCTGGGTCAACTGACCACTGGTTTATCTTTCTGAATTGGTTGACCAAAGTCACAGCAGCAGTAAGGCTGGCGTGAGGGATTGGTAGTTGCAAGTGGTCAGAAGCAGAGCAGACAGAGCCAGAGGAGGTGTGTAGAGAGAAGCTTAATCTGGACGTGAACTACACCCTCCACCAACCACCAGAGATGCTCCTGGTTGTCTTATTGCTTTAGCAGATTTAAAGAGCCTCGCTGGATTCTGGCCCTGTATGAAACAGAAAAGGAACTTGGGAAGTGTGGAGACTTGGCCAGCTTCATTAAGGGCTGCTGCTGCATATCCAGGCTAGTTTTGTCAATATCTGATCTTCCCTCAAGAGTCTGAACTGTTTTTGCTAACACTGAGGTGTAAAGAGGGAAGTGAAAACAAGGGAGAAAGCAAAAGGCTTTCTTTTGCAGTTGTCTGATGTTTATTAGCTATTCATGTAAAGCTGTTTTGATTCCTAACAGAGAAGTTGGATAAAAATAACCACTATTAGGAAAAGAGAAAATTTCAGATAGAAGAGGAGGAAGTAGAAAAAAGCACAACAGTTGAGTAAAGCAGTGGTGTAAAGGCTCTGGATTAATTCACCTTAGGTACAGAAAGACAGAAGAGAAAAAAAGAGACAGTGAAATCTGTAGAGAGTACAGGTACCTCAGCTGAGCATAGTATTTATCTGTTTTTCTCTTTCTAATCATTTTCTAATCCATTATGTCAAGGATTATGGTCAGAGCTGAGAATTTTGAAAGGCTTATGTGGACATTAAGAACATAACCTTACATAAGGTAATATCTCTGTTAACTAATGCTGGTTAAAATAAGCTGTAGAGCATTTGTAGACTACTGCCACTGAAAATAGCCTCAGAGAGGAAGCAGCAGGACGTTGGGATTAGTTATACAGCCTTGGCATGTAACTTCATACTGCAGATACAAGCAGTCTTGAAAAAAAAAAAAGATATTTGTAAGAGAGAAGATATTCATCATCTGCTATTCAAAAGGACTAACTGCTCCTTTCTAGCGAGAGGAAGATGTTTACTTCATATACACTGTTCTTAGATGTGAACTCTCAGCAACTAGGTGTTTTAAATATGTATGTGGAGGCATTTACATATACTCACATATCTACTTCCTTACGTGTACTATTTTGCCAAAATAAACTGTTGTGGAGCCAATGAAGTGAAACGGTCCCATAATTCAAGTGGATGAAGGACCTGGCTTGGAATTGTGATCCTTCCATAAGCAGGGCATCCTGGGCTTGTGTTACATTGCCTGGTGAGGGACCGTAGATGAAAAAACAATGTCAGGCAGATAGACATGCAAATGAAAGCTCCAGCTACAGGGTTTAAAACCACTTCATTCAAGGCAGTAGGTAAAACCATGTGCACTTCATATGAGGTGATGGGTGACTGGGTTGATAGGGGAAGCTGAAAAACAGACCTTCACTTCCCCCATACCGGTTGAGTTTTCTTCCCAGTCTTAAATATGAGGTCATGAGTAATGATTTTGGGAACTTCATAACCAGTGACTGAGAAAAGTCCTCTTTGAGAGCATCAGAGAATGGCTATTGCAGGACAGATTTACTCTACAACACCTATTAGATTATCTAGAAAATGTACCACAGGCAGAGGAGTTCTGTTTGGAGAGCCATCAGAACCCCAGAAATGCTGCCATAAATTTGAGGATGAACTACAAAGCCAGTCAGGTCAAAAGGTTGAAGGAAGTTTCAAGGTTGTGGAGCAGATGTAGTGAAAGTGAACAACTGAGAACAACCCCAAAACTGCAAGTTTTGTACTTCTGATTCACACCTTCCTCCAATAAGAAACCAGCAGGCATTTGTGCCTGATTTCTCTATGAAGCTAGAACAGATCTAACACATAGCCTTGGTGGCAGAGGCTATTCAAATAAGGCTTCCCTTACTTGAGAGGCTCATGTAAAAATTGAACAGGTAACACCTCCTTGCTACTTCATGCTGAAATTATCAAATCTTGGAATAATTGAGAGGGGATTCCCATGTGCAGCTTATTTAGAACCCCCTCAAGAGCTCCTGGATGCTCAGAGCAGCAAGGTGCCTTCAAGACACTGAGGTCTTACACAAAGATGAATACTGCTCTGGGTTCTCAAAAAAACAGGCTGGTATACCAAGGAGTTGGCACTGATGGTGTTGTGGCCATGCGAGGCTGTTGTGACTGCTACAGGCTGCCTTCAATCCTCATGCTTAAGCTTTCTATTGTGCTGCTCTGCTTTGAGGCCCAGATGGTTCATGAGGTCCATTTTCCAAACCTCAGCACAATAATCTTTGCTCTCTCCTCCTAGCTTTTCAATGCTCTTTGCTTACATACTGGGCCTCTTTCCCATTTCTTGGGTGGGTATCCAAGAGGTGATGCAAGAATGATGACAAGTATCCCACCCGCACTGTCACCTTCTTATCTTAGGATCTCAGTACTTATAGACACCTTCCTCTTTCTTCTGAGCCTCAGTTATCTAGGCTTGAATGCAGAAGACTCCTGCCAGCACCTCCATTGCCATGCCTATGGCTTGTGGTAGCCTGTAGCTGGCACCCATCTTCTGTGCTGTTGGCCTCTCAACACTGAGCCCTGGCCAGGCTCTGTTCTCCATTGCAGATCAGGTCAGATCCTGCCAGCCTGTCATCACCTGGGTCTGTTTTTCTTTAAATATGATCTGTGCATTGCCACGGTTTGCACTTGCCTTTCACCAACTTGCTGTTGCTTTCCACACCTCTGTCCCATGTTAATCAGTGATTTGTAATCCACTGCTGACCCAGGAGTCAAGCTGGTAACTTGTACCTCCTCTGTCATTCAAGCTCCCAGGGAAGCCAGAGGATGCTGACTGGCCACTGCCAGCAGGCAGTGATACATGCAGGGAATACTAATTCACAACCAAAGACATCTCCTGCTCAAACTCATAAATGCACAAGCTTCCCCTCTTTCTGCACTGACATCTCCATTGTCATAGGTTGTCCCTGTATCCCATAAATGTCTGTCCCTTTCATCTCTCTGAAATTCTCCACTCTGATCACAGCAAGGTAGTGCTAAAAAGAATGAGTAGGTAGTATGACTGATCTCTGTAGGAGAACACATAGACTGTTCAGCTTACAACCTCATGATGCTGTGGGGGATTTAGTGATCTTGGCCCTGCTCTTGTGGGTCTGCACAGGAACCACTTGTGCTGCTGGTAAAAGAGGCTAAAGGGGAAAACTAGATTAAAAAGAGCCCAGAATAATTTTGTGACCTCCCAGATCTGGGGACACTGACAAATTGCTTGTCTCTGGGAATTCTAGCTAGTTTCTGCTCAAAAGTTTTTTACTTAAGCTGAAGCGAATGTGTCTCAGCAGGTGGGATTTGCAAAGCTACATGAAAACCACAGTGCTTTCTATTCTTGAAACAATGCTATTTTTAACAGAAGACTTAAAAATGGTACTCAGAGCTCAGTCACCAATATTTCCTCCTTTTCCATTTACCCTGAAACTCATTTTCTTTGTTCCTTCTTGTTCTATGGTTCACTCTCAACTAGTTGGAGAACTGCTGATTTCCCTTTTTTGCCAAATGGGTCGTCTCCTGTACAGCTTGCTCATCTACCAGTCGCAGGGTTTTCCTCTTAAGACTTTAGTTATAGCACCAAAACTGTCACACTCAAAAATTTCTCACTGCATCCGTGTGCATCTTTGACGTGTTCGTGAGCTCATTCTTCTCTCTACTAAATTTTCTACTGTGTTTTGTCCATATCCTCAGCTGCCACCTCTTCCAACCATTTGTACATCTTGTTAATGGCTAAACCCTCGAGCATCTCATCTGAGGGCTGAGACCCATAGACTTTACACTAGAATGCATGTGAAAACACTGGCTACTAAATATTCCCCACAGTGTCCTTTTTTATGGATAGGGAAATCATGCATTTTTTCCAATAAATCATGTTCTGAATTTCCCACTTCTCTTCATCCTCGTCACTGCAGTAAGACCCTACTGGCCTATGCAATAATATAACTCACTTCACTTTCCACATATGAGACTCAATACCGAATGCTCTGCGTTTATAGACTTCAGGTCCACTGCGTGATATTTGGTTCCTGGACAATATTTTTGCCATATTCTCTGCTCCACCGAAAGACATCAACAATGGCTGAACCTTAGGTGTGTCTGATAACGCGTATCTGCACTGCATACCCTGCTATAAAAATGGTCATAATTCATGAAATTGGATAAGATTCTATCAAACCTGGTGTGCTTCATAGAAGGCATCTGTAAAGATGACAGTATTTCTGCCAAAATGATGAGATCCTTGACTACTTCCTCCTCCAATGCTTTGATATATTTCCAGCACAGGAGACATTGTGAAGAAAAATAATGTCCCTTATGTACACAATCCCCAAAGTTGATTTAAAGCAGTGATTTTTCATATAGTGAGGCACATTCATGGAGGAGGCAGTAACATGTGATAGAGGGACATGAGCAGGTGTCCAATCTGCTAAACCCAACCACAGGAACCTTAGAGACAGTGGCAATGTGGAGATATTCAGATGCTTTTGGATAGGCAACCAAGTCTGCACAGGGAAGGAAAAGGGCTTAAGTCAGGTGGGAATGGAACAACAACATGTATTGGTTTCAGCACAGAACTGCTCATTGCTTTAGCTAACTACACCCCGTAACACATTGAAAACACAGAGTATCAAGAGAAGGCAAACAAAACTGGAGCTTGTCTGAGCTCAGGCAGTCATGAACATCAGCCACAGAAATTTGTCCTCGTGCTGCTGCAATTGTCACTCCAGCCATGCTGTGCTGCACTGGCACCACAACTGCTAACATGATCCCCACAAATCATGGCTGAGTTTCGCCACTGCAGCCAGAGAGAGCTGAAACACTGCCCAATGCTACCTGTGTGCTCATGATGAGGCTCTAAATTCAGCATCCCCCTGAGAGGTGTGGAAAATGCAGAACATGAAAGAGTCATCTGCAGTTTCAGGCAGAAACCTCCAAAGAAGAGGTGCTCAATTCATACTCTATTTGTTTAAATGTAGTGTCATTTGCACAGACTATGGAAAAGTCCTCAGTAGAAAACAAGCCTTGCCTATTAGCTGTGAAAGAGCAGGAAAAGGGTCTTTTTTTTTCTTCAGATGAAGTTATTGGAAGCTGAGGAACTGCTTGTGTGGATGTGGTGTCTGGTCTAAATAGGATCACAGGAAAAATAGGTTAAAACTGAGTCTACATGCACATTGGTCTTTGGCAGAGTATCAAGCTTTACATCAAAATTTCCATGAGAGCCAGTATCCATAACTTGCGGTGTTTTCTCTTGCAACATAAAGGAAAAGAACACCTGGGGAGAGTTACCAGAGAGATGAAAAGAAAGCAAGAAGATCCTATGAGAAACTAAATCTGAGAAACAAACTTCAGTTTGATCTAGCATGGGTCTTTTAGGATGCTTACCCTTTGCTAAATGCAATTTGGCATAGGAAAGATCCACCCTGACTTCAGAATCTCTCAGAGCAAAACTAAGTTCCCTTCAAGTCTTAGAGGGAGGAGCTCAAACTGATTCATTTTGCCCACATGCCAACGTGGTGCCAACTGTTACCAACCTGTGACTCAATCACAAAGTTTGTGGTCTCCTTAATGCTGCAGCTTCACTAAATGCAACAGCAGAGCAGCTTTCATTTCAAAGCAAGAGAACAACACTGAGCTTGATCAGCATTTTTAATGCCTCCGAAAAACAAGGCAAATCTCAAAATATTTATTGGAAAAAGAATTATCTCAACTTAGTCTTGATATTCCTCTATGCCAGTGATTAGCAGAACTGTGTGAATAGGAGATGGAGAAAAGAAAGGAAGTTTGTATACCTGATCAGTCACTATACATCAGCACGATAAACACGATAAACACGATAAAATGCCTGTCTCGCTTTTCTGTCTGTGAAAGAATGAGTGGAAGGTCTGGGTGTGAATTCTCATTATGGTCTACCAAAAGAAGCCCAGCAATGACGATGGTGCTATTGGCATTTCTAAAGTAATTCAGAATGTATGCCTCATGCACTGCAGTGACCAAATCAAATCCCAGCAGCCTGGATCCTACCACAATATTTCAGTCTTACTTATCACTTATTTCTGATTGGAACTAATTCTTTTTGTACGAAAGGACTGTGTTTTGTTTAGGAAAGGAAATCTGTAAAGATAACAGGTAGCAAAGACTCCATAACTGCAGTGAACTCTAATACAAAAACCCAACAGCGCTTTATCATAGCAATCACATGGAGTTTTAGGCTGTGAAACATCAATGAAGTCTACATCTCTGAAACACAAATGCACAGTACGGAGAAGCAGCAACAAAGCAAAGAAAGCAAAACGCTGCTGAGCAGAAACCTTGTCACAGTGCCAGCAATCACTTACTTCTTTTCTGTTCCTGGCTTTCACAGAGAAGATGGTAAGGCGCTCTGACCCGAGCCGTACTCACAGGCTGCTCTGTAGGGACTTCAGGAAGTTGCCTATGATACTGCGTAGTCATAAGAGTCATGGGCTTAAAGAAAGTACAGTGCTGACGACTTCATCAGGGTGCAAGTGTCACTTGTAGCTAGGTGCATGGTTACAGATGGGAGAGTGAGTGGAATCCCCTAGCCTTTAGAGTCTTGGTTCTGTCATTACTTGAGGTCGTTGTAAAGAGGCATCTACAGTAACTGCATTGGGAAGTTCTGCTCCTGAAAATATCCTGAAAGACAAGAGGTAGAAGAATATATTTACTACTTACTGTAAGTAGAGGACACTCAGAAAGGGGAAAATACAAAAGGTCAGGACAGAAAAATGTGGCATTGGTGGGAAGTTAGAGGAATAAATAGCATGGTGCTTGTGGGTCTGTGTCAGCACAGCCCCCGGACTGAGGGCTGTGACATTTCTACTGATCAGAGCACACAGATTATGGGAGTTTCTACAACACTGCTGCAAATTCAGAGGTTTCAAAAAGTCCTCTGAAGCAGTCTGTTCCATTGGATGTCCTCTGCATTGCCTTCAGACACCAAGCAGTGCCCACACACACTGCTGCCCTTCCACCATGGGCTCTTGCATGCACAAGGTCTGCTTTGCATGGCTGCTGCTTTTTACCAGCTAGCAGCTCAGAAACCACAGCTGCATTTTAGCAGGGAGTCTGTGAGAAGGGCACAACTTCCTGCCCTGCTGTGACGAATGAGGCAGCACAGCCTTCTTTGGAGGTGTTTGGGCTGTTGCTCTTTGGCTCCAACCTCCATTTAATACATCCTTCTTGTTATGTCAGGTATCCTTGGGCTCTGCTGGGAACGTGTGGCTGTGTCATGAAGAGCTGATGGCTAATGAAGGAAGCAGAGACCGACTCATGCAGTTAGGAGAGAAGCTAGGAGAAAAGAAACAAATTTTACACAAAACAAACATTAATTCCTTAACAAAGGAATTAATTTCTTTCAAATTCAGCCATTTGTATGGTGGTGGGAAAATGTAGGTTTAGCTCTTGTAACTGCTAGGCTTCATTTGTGACCAGGAACATCATTCCTTGGTGTATACCCATCATGCCATGGACACTACAATGTTGGGCTCTCAGGCTCTGGTAGAGAAACAGGCTAACTGCAATAGGCTCTCATTTCTTATATGTATGGTGGAGATATAACACATATCCTGGGTGTCACAAGTCCATTCAGCTGTATACATACGAAAAAAGTTAGGTATTTAATTGGATGAGAAGCCCAACAGAAGAGGGTGGTGATATGAAGAAAAAGCTATTCTGTTTGCAGTGATGCTAGAATGGATTATGCCACCAGATGCTTACTGACTCCCACTGACATAGATGTGAGGATATCCAAATAAAAACACATACACATTTGCCAGCAAGATATTTTGGTGACACAATGAAAGTTGTGTGGTTCTCCATAGAGAAATGGAAGACAACACCTCTCTGTGCTCTTAAATATTCCATATGGACTTAAAAAACATTACTACTTAGAATCACTGCTTCATGTATGGCCCAAATCAACATTACCCACAATTATTGCCCTAGCAAGTTGAGGTCAGATGTCAAGATTTCACGTTCAAGATACTTTCAAAAGCTTTTGACACGATCTGCAGTGACTGGAGATGAGAACAGAGACATGGGTGGCAAAAACAAACCAAACATTTCAAGTAAGTTTAGTCTGTGTTCCACAGAGATAACACAAGCAGTACAGCAATATAAATTTTGGCCTCAGATGTATTGTACTGCTGTCGTGTTCAGGCAGAATAAAGATCTGATAAAGAACCATTTATAGCAGAAAGCAGAAACCCTCTGGCCTCCATCTAAATTCAACTGAAGTAAATGGAAACATTTCTTTGCACTTTGGTGAGTTTAGATAGGTCACTTTGAGCTTATTTCTTTCTGTCTTTTAATTCCTGGGTGCTATTAAGACAGGCACTATGTTTACACAGGTTGAACTTCATATAAGGTGTCTTCATATCATCTTCCTACTGGTGCACCAAGGCTATCCAAAGTATAGGAAAAGAGTCCAGCCTTTGTTAGCTCACTGCTGCGTAGCACAGAACTTTCTTGAGAGTTTTGCAGTACTACATTAGAGAAAACGATTGTGCATCGTTGATCAGAAAACAGAAATAGCTACGTGAGACTGGTGGGGTTCAGTGTCTTTGAAGGACTTTCAGGCTGAGTTATTCTCTCCCCATTTTCATTCAGAAACTCCTGAGTAGTTTCTGGTAGAATATTTGACATTTCTCTGTTCCACTGCAGATGAAAATGTGCATTGTTATTGTTATCTTCCCCTCATCGTGACCTAAATTAAAAATAGCAAGAACCTACGAATGAAGAAGACCTCAGATTCCCTCTCTGTTCTACCTCCCCATGAACCACTCCAGGATAGCAATGGCTAAAGTGAGGCTCAGAAGCACAGAGAGCTGCTGAGCTCTGTGTCTCTCTGACCAAGCACAAGGTGGAGATGTCTCAGTGAACAAGTCTCCCTGCACAGATATGACACACCTATTGTACCTAATGAAGAGCCTCAGCAGCTCCAGATCTGAACGCAGTTTGGACGTGACAATGGCTGTGATGCCACTGGGCATCACAACCTGTGACAGGAACAAAACCCAGGAATGCAAGCTTTTTTTGCACCTGATATCAAGATTGATCACACGTAAGATCCCTCAAGCAAGATACTGTGGGATGGGCAGGGCAGCTCCACTCCACCTTGCCAATCAGGCTAGATAAGTGGCAAAAGAAGTGGTGTGCCTTTCTGGTTTCTTAGGCACATGCACACAGAAACCCTCCCTTAGTGCTGATGGATATGAAACACAGAAGTGTCAGCTGCTGAGATTTCTAATGCACTGATTTTTTTTTCTAAGCGTGATGTGCGCAGTGCTGCCATAAGGTGGGATGACATTGATGAATTGCTTTTGCTTTGTCAATCTGCATAAATGCCTGCATCCCACACCTGTGCTTTAAAGCTCCACTGATTTTGACTCACCTACTTCTGTAAATTGTAGAAATCTGCCCTTCCTCAGCCTGCACTGATGTGGCAATGTATGCCTGGGGGTGGAAATCTGTAAGTCCTGTGCCTGATCATGACCTCCTCAAGCAAAAGTCTCACCCTGAACAGCAAAGCCCTGTTTGGTTTGGCAGTCCTATGTCTGCAGGCGCTGGAATTAATGTATGCCATGGCAAAACTCCCTGGCAGTGTGCAGTTAATTGCCACGCAATGCGTTTTGGAGACCTTTAGCTTTACTTTTGGCTTTACTTACTTTTCCAGGGAAATAAGAGGTTTGCCTTTCGTACAGTCAGAGTAAAGAGGTCTCTGTGTGTCCGTGGGGTCCTCAGGAGGAGATAATATGCACTACTACCTTACAGTAGGTAGTACAGTAGGTACAGCAGCCTCACAAGGAGACACTACTGCAGCCTAAGCTGAAGTCAGTGAATGTGGTGCAGCAAGAATGGGTTTGGCTGCACATTCCCAGACCTTACAACCCACCCACGTCATTATTTCCTATGGTTTGAAGTGCCACTAAAAAAAGAAAAAAGAAGGCAGCTGAAAACTATAAATAGATGTAGATAGCAGGTGGGGACTGCAGCCCGAACTGCTGAGCTGCTGCATGATGTTGGTGCTGCTGCTGTGCTTGCAGATGGGCTGGAGCCCTCTGACAGATACGTTTGGGTTGTTTTTTTCTTGTTGTTTTGATTAAACACCTTCTTATTCTAAGAAATGATAACACCCCTAGGGTGAAAAAGGTTACTGTTGTCTGTGTTGTGCTGCAAAAGTGGCTCAAAGCATAGGCATTTCTGATGTTTTTTTACAAAGTCAGAGAAGCAGCATCTGAATTCTGCTCAGCCCTGGCAGACAGAGGGAAGAATCAATTGAATGTCTATGACACGGTCTGATCTGAGCAACCAAGTTTATCCTGTGGTGTAAATATAGAGAAATTCAAGCTGCTTTTGCACCTTCTGTACACGGTGTTGTAATTTCAAATCTGTGTTCCTCTTTTTTTGTGTGTGTTTGTTTTGTTTCTCCTTGGAAGGCATCTAAGAAAGAGTCAAATGATGAACCTGCAGTATGTGAGTACCACTCAAGGGAATGGTTTATGAGGAGGCTGGACGTTTTCATGTGGCTACCCAAAGCTCCTCTGTGGTCCTTTTATATTTATCTGCTATATCTTAGGTTATAGAAAAGCTATATTTCAACCATGAAATCGGTATCATCAAACTTGTCTACTGGTTTGAAAACTCCAGGGAGGTGAACAGCCCAAGGACACGCAGAAGGGATCTGGGATCAGCGACTCAAAGACCTCAGCTGTATATTCCAGTGGATTTTCCCTCCTGTTGCTGATTTGCAGCAAGGCTTGGCAAATTATAGACACTTGATCACCTCTTCCTTGTGTGATCAGGGAGCCTCCCTGCAGGCTATATGGCAAAGACCCCATCAGACCAGCTCAGAGGGCTGTTCTGTGGACTCTGAGGGTGAGTGGCTTTTAGGAAGCTTGTCAGGGAAATTGCTCCTGAGCTGACCTGCACTCGCAGGCTCCCCTGGCACAGATGTGTTGGGACTTCACTGCTGAGGGGCACCTTGGAGAAATGCAGCAGGCATTTTGCAGGGCAGAGATAATACTGAAAATTGTAACCTACAAATGGTTTGATTTACCAATTAGCATATGCAAGAGCTGGAGTGTAAGTGTCACAGGAAAAGAATGGAGGAGAAGTGGGAGGAAAAGAGCATGGGGACAACAGATCTGCGGATTTCATTGGGCATGGGGCTTCCTGTCCTGGATTTTCTCCTGAGCATGATGCATTGTGAACCTCTCTGATCACATATGAACGCTGAGGATGCAAGTGCTTTGCTTGAAAGGAAATGTTCTTATTTATTTACCAAGAAGGGCAATTTGCATCATCTCGGTGTTCCACTACACTAGGAACTCCCTTGTGCATCTATATAGTTGGAAATACCATGGGTGTGCTACAAAAATACCATGGGTGTGCTAAAGCAAACAATTCCCTGAGCTGAAAATCCGAACTTCAGCAGCTCCATGTAGTGGAGAAGTGGTTGCAGAGCAGGCACATGGAGTTGTTCCCCTTGTGTTCCATTTCTCAGACTTTCTCAACAGCTCCTTTTGCACGAAGACCTCAGATGTCTCTGTGACTTTCCTGCAAGGCAATCCCTCCAATAATGTCAGCCTTAGGAGGCAACAGGAGACATATCTCTGCCAGCAGCATGTAGCTCCATAAGAACACCATGGGGAACCTGCCATGGGAGAAACCCTTGCATGTACAGAGTCCATACAGGGAGCTGGCAGCAATGAACAGATATATATGAAGCATGGATGTGGCTGAGGAGGGCTCAGCCATCCCAGAAGCCTGGTGTATGCAAGAAGAAAGTGTCAGAGCACTTGTCACAGCACAGTGTCTTGAATCATAGGATCACAGAATCGTTTGAGTTGGAAGGGACCATTAAAGGGCATCATGTCCAACCTCTCTGCAATGAATAGAGACACCCACAGCTCCATCAGGTGCTCAGAGCCTCATCCATCCTTACCTTGTGGGATGGGTAGATGGGAGAGGCCCCTTCCAGCTGCTGCTGCTGAGCTATTACAAGCAATTTACTGCTCTGAAGAAAGAAAAGAGCCTGACTAAGCCAGAAAAGTCCCAGATAGTGTCAGAAATAACAAGTATGGACTGCCTTGAGATTTCTAGGTACGCATACACACTGAGGAAAAAAAATCAAAGCTTTTCCATTCCTTTCCAAACAGCTTTTCAGTTCCTTTTAATATCATAAAGATAGAACAGAAAAATTCACTGGAAATCACCCTTAAAAATGCTGACTTTTCTACTTTTATTTTTGTTGTTACTTTTTTTTTTTAGTATAAATAATTCTTCTCTTAGATTCAACTTCCTGAAGACACTTAGGCTTGTGTTCAGCAGTTTCCATTCACTTAAACAATTAATTTATAGCCTTACCTTCCTAACATGATTTCCACAGCCTACTTGGTGCTGGGATCTTATTTCTTTGAAATAAGCAACCATGTTACGTGGAAAGACTCTTTAAGATTGCAAAGCATCCATTCCATCACCTTTTCTCCTGAGGTTCTATGTAAGAACTATCTAGCTATCTAAGGTTCTCCTAAGTCAGTCACTTTGCAAATAGCGAATATAAGGAACAATAAATGATAAATACTATACTATAAATAGTAAAATAGTAAATACCAAATAATGGTGTAACTTCACATTATGCTGGGATGGTACAGGTGTATTTTAATGCATGGTGCTGGAAAAGAGGAAATCTGGCTGCCCTACAACCTGCAATGCACAGAAGTGACATCTGAGTTTGCTTTCTTAGAGTGAGCTTGCAAAGTGGAAGCAAAGCTCTTTGCTCTCCAGGCACAAGATGCTTTTGCATTAAGCTTCTGTGCAGCCTCAATGTGTGGAGAAATGCAAATATCTGATAATTTTCCATCAGCTCTGGTACAGTATGTGACCAGAAAATGAGAAGGAAACAGATACAACTCAGTGCTGAACTGATCTTGTGGGCTCTTTTCACTGGTCTCATCTTTGCATCAGCTGTGTTAACTGCTTACACTGAAGATATTTTGAGACGAAGTGGCAAAAACCCACTGTATGAAACTCAGATTATTGCTGCATATTAAAAAATATAGAGATATCTACCTTTAACAAGCATGCAGGGAACTCACAAAATTCTGCAGGAATCAATAGCAGGGCTCCAGCTGACTTGGCTGGGGGAAGTCAGTCACAGCGTGCTGCCAGTGTTGCTCAGATCCCAGCAAATAGAATCTCTTGTAAGAGAAAGGCAGCTTGCACTCCAGCTGCAGAAATGGATCAAAATAACTCGTATCAGGCTTCCAAGTGCCAGGTACCAAAGAAAACAGTAATACAAGCATACCCACCAAAGTCTGATTTTCTTTTTGCTACAGAGGACCCCTCATGCCTCATTACCTCAGGTCACAGAATCACAGAATTGTAGGGGATGGAAGGGACTTCTGGGGATCATCCGCTAAATCAGGTTCCCTACAGTAAGTTGCACAGGAAAGTGTCCAGGTATGTTCTGAATATCTCCAGAGGAGATTCCATGACCTTGTTCCAGTGCTCTGTCACCCACAGAGTAAGGAATTTCACACAGAGGGTGGTGAAGAACTGGAACAGGTTGCCCAAGGAGGCTGTGGATGCCCCATGCCTGGAGGCATGCAAAGCCAGGCTGGATGTGGCTCTGGGCAGCCTGGTCTGCTGGTTGGCGACCCTGCACACAGCAGGGGGGTTGAAACTAGATGATCATTGAGGTCTTTTCAACCCAGGCCATTCTATGATTCTATGATTCTATGAATTTCTTTCTCGAGTTCCCATGTTCCAGTTTATGCCTGTTGCCCCTTGTCCAATTCCTAGGCACCACCAAAAGAGCCTGACCCCATCCACCTGGCTTCTGTCCCTTAGATATTTATATTTATAATGATAAGAAGTTTTCAGGTGCCCTGAAGAAATCTGACTTTGCATGACTGCAGCCAGGCAGTACCTTTCCTCAAATCTTCTTTAAAGACCAAAGAAACCAGCAGATGCAGCAGAAGCATTAGCCACCAGCCTCCAGTTTCCCCACCATGTGTGATTTCTGTTATCAACCTTTCACTTTATGTGTAAGCTGATATTTGTGGTCTCAGCCTGCTTCCTGGCAGACTTAGTGAGACATACACCTATCCTTGTGGTTTCCAGTATTATTTGTAGTGTTGCAGTTCATGCCCTGCTGTATGGATCTGATGCCCCTTGCTATGGGCTATGTGTAAAACTAACATAGAGGGACACCAGGATGCTGCAGGCTTCAGTTTAACATAGCACCTAAATGTTAGTGGGCACAACTCCAGGAGGAAGGGTAATCTGACATCAGTCTGTCTTGTTCCAAAGGAGAAGGCTTTGCTCTTTAAAAAATAAACAACAGGACAATTTTCTGCCATTTCAGTGAGAAGAATTGGCCCAAGCAAGGGTCTGACTAATGCCAGAGATGGCATAAAGACTGTGGCAGAAATCTGCTCTTCTGGCTCAGCTGCCTCCAGCTTAGGTCAGGCTGAATCATGTGCTTAAAATATTTTGTGACTTTGTGACTAATCGCAATGCCATTAGATCTGAGCCACTTTAGCAAGTAGACCTCTGTGAGAACAGAGTGGGATCCCTAGTGGCTATTGCTGTTAGCACCTGGTAGTGCAGTTTCAAAAAGTCTGCTTTCTTGATTTGCTGCTTGATGGAATGGCAGCCTGGGGTGCTTCTGCTAATTTTGTTACTTTGAAATTTTAATGCATAGGATCATAGGATCATTTGAGTTGGGAGGAACCCTTAAAGGCCATCTGGTCCAACCCCCCTGCAATGAGCAGGGACACCCACAGCTCCATCAGGTGCTCAGAGCCACATCCAGCCGGACCTTGGCTGTCTCCAGGGATGGAGCATCCACCACCTCTCTGGGCAATATGTGCCAGTGCCTCACCACCTCTATTGTATAGTGGATACCTGACCTAGAATTTTTCCTCCCACTAGAGCAGGTTGCTTTGAATGCCTCCAGGAAGGGAGCATCCACATCCACACACATTATGTCACGATGATCTAAAATTTTTGCACTTACGCCTACCAAAAATATTTCTTCCCATGACACCTTCTTTTACCTCCCTGTTAGAGAGAGGCCTTAATAGAAACATCAGTGGACAACAAAACATTAAATAATCATTGACTTACGCCAAAATCCTTTTGAAAAATACTAGCAGCTTGGTGGTATTTACTCTTCAAAGTCTAATCCATTAGTTCAGAGTGAAGAGAAGCAACCTATTGTAGCTAAGAAACTTACTGAGCTCAATCACAAAATTACTTGAAAGGCAGCATGCATTATAAGGTGAATTACTTCTTAATCCAATAAGTAATTTATAATAGCCTAAAATGAAAAATCAGATTCAATCTGCTGTTGGCCTTTTTTGGTAACCACCAGTTTACAAATAGCCCCTACTTCCAAAAGACTATTCCGTGTCTGATGCTAAATTTCAGTTCACTTTATTTTGGCATATCTGGGAGGAGTTTGTTTATTGTAAAACTGCAGGGAATTTCCAGATGGAAAGGAGGAGTCAGTACTTACAAAGCTGAACTCTGAGCTTTTCTGCCTAGCCTTGTTTTTTTCTGAGAAGAAAAAAAAAGGAAAACAACAGTTCCCTTCTACTGGTGCTTTTCATCTGGCTGTGTAGGTGGTATGTTCACGTAATAGTCTGATGGAGATTAAAGGAAGTGAGAGTGCTACATATCTTTTATCAGCAGGGGGAATCCCAGCTCCTTAAAGAGCATGTGCAACTAGACGTGAGTAGCATCATTACAGGGTTCAAAAGATAAAACCAGCCCAAACAACCTCCTTCTCCCCAGACTTTCTCTAGAACTCCAGCAGGCATAAAACTGGGGCAGGTCCTTGACTGGGGATGTTGATGCTGGCTTTGGAGTGTGGTCTCTGTGCCTCACAAGCTGCTTGCTTCGCTCCGTTGCTCTTTGTTGAGTTCAAAGACATCCTGCTGGGTTGAAGCATCTCTCACAGAGAACTGCATGGCATCACTTTGGAGACATAAAGAATGAAGACCACCAGTCCATGGTGCATCTGGCCACTTCCCGTGGTGTTTTGTCCCAGTTATCAAAGACTGTCCCTGAGAAGGGCCTCCTTTATTATAGTCAGTGTGTCTGGATTCCGCAGAAGAGTCTGACTCCACACCATTCATATGTAAGGAGTACATCTGTCTCATACCAAAGGAACACATCTATTTCAGCCTTCTCACCTAATGTAAAGAAGTTTTTACTTCCTGGTATTTTCTTCACAAGTGAACTCCAGGTACAACCCTTAGAATGCTTTCTCAGTAGAAACACAGACAGCTAACATGGACCCACCTTTTGCAGAGCCCACATCTAAATCACATAATTTCCTTAGAAATCATGCTTTTTGGGGGTTTGGACTCAATGATCTCTACAGGTCCCTTCCAACCCCTACAATTCTGTGATCCTTTTCAACATCTGAGATTCAGGAAATGAGAAACCTTCAGCTAAACCCCCGATTGTCATCTTTTTCTTCAGCATGTAGCTATCCTACCACTGTAGTTCTTGTCCTCCCATCCAGTGGGGAGTATCCAATTGTGCCTTCTGGTTCCTATGAGGTTTTGGGTTGTTCTGGAAAAGGTGTGGTGAAGGGATAGGGGAGTGTAAGAAGGTGAGGTTTGTGACTCTCCCATCCAAAGCGAGGCCAAATGTATGGAAAATGTATTTATAAATCAGAATGAAAGTGGCTGGGGAACTGACCCAGCAAGTGGGGAACTCAGCGCTCAGCTGGAAGTCCCAGACGTGGTGCTGGGGCTATTTTTGTCCCCTGGTGTGCCAGATCTAACAGAGAACGAGTCCTGGCAGTGGGGCCCAAAGCACAACTGCTGCCCGCACACCCACCAAAGGCTAACGGCCATGCTGGACTGTTAGCAAAGGATGCAAGAAACAAGTCTTTTTTGTGTGTGCAAATATTTGTGCAATCAGCCTGCACACACACACAGTCACAGAGGGCTGAGCGGTGATTTAGCAGTGATGAACAAGGACTAAAGCAAATAAAAGGCTGAAGAGCAGGGCAAGCCCTGAGCCTCGCACGGGTGGCTGTTTGCTCCGGCCTCTGAGCTGCAGGTAGCTCATGGATTCCCTTCTTCAGATTGTTCTGAAGGATGCACGGAAGAACTGTGGAGATGTGGCACTGAGGGATGTGGTCAGTGGGCAGGTGGGGTGGGCTGGGATTGCACGAAACAATCTTAAACATCTTTTCCAACCTTAATGATTCTATGAAATTTCTCACTTCTTCAGCCCTCATAGCACTTATGGGAAACCTTCAGTGTTTTACAGGATACTGGGTTGTTCCATGGAACAGCACACATTGCTTTTGAAAACAGATTCCACCACTTTTAGTCGAGTGTCATAAAGGTTGGAATCAGTTTGGTAAATGAATAGTTTGGTTCTTCAATGCATTCCCGTTCTTAGCTCACAGGTATGTGCATCTGTCACTTCTGTTTGCCTGTACTTGCACAGTTCATTCTCTTTACACTTTTGGAGTATTGATACATTATGAGCATTTCTTCCTTCTTTCCTCCTCTTCTTCTTTTTTTTATTAATGTCACTATTAATTTTACTGCATCCTCCTAATGATATCCCTGCAAAAGCTTTAACTTTCTTCATAGACATTAAAATATAATCTTTCTTTGCTCCATTCTGTTTCCAGATAGTTTTAATTTCACTGGCTCATTTCTTACATTCAGTTGCTTCTATTTTATATTGTTTGGCTCATTTCTCCCTTCTACATATGATAGATTGTTTTTCTATTGCATATCGATTCCTTCACCTCCTTGCTGAACCAGGATGAAATTTTCAGCATGTTCTATGTGCACTGCTGACTTGGAAATCCTGATTTTTTGACCACGTGATAAACTCTTCGTCAAAGGATTCAACTTGCATTCATATTTTTCTGCCCACATTTTTTTCTGGTAGTGAATCTGGATAATAACTTTCCTTGAGTTGGAGAACTTAACTTCTTAACCTTGAGTGATTAGAGCATCCAGTGCAGCAAACAGTCAGGTCACAATCACGGTGGCTGATATTTGGAGGGCATCAAACTTTCCATCCAGCAATTAAGGTCATGATAATGAATGATCTCACCAGGGACTTAGTACCTGCTCTGTTAGAAATTTCACCTGTATCACCTAAATGCTGTTTTTCTATTGGCTGCATGCATCTTTGGTATACATCCCACTCTATGCATACAGGATTTGTATTTCCACAAACTGGACAAGAATTCAATGAATTATGGGTTTAAGGAATAATTCTTCTTGATCTTCTTCCCTTGCCTGACATCTGTAGCAGATTTTTCTCTAGATATTCTTCCTCTTCTACACAACTTCTTATAAACCTGACTTAGCAGCAACTCACAAGCTGATAGTTATGATATAGAAAACCACTACTCTCTCTGCCCTTCCTTATGAACAATTTTATTACTAAAATTGGGGAAGTCACTTCACCACCTCTCAAAGGCATCAATTGCATCAAATGCTTTCACAAGTAATGGAACTTCTTATTTGTCTCAGCATGTATCAGCTTTCTAGCATTGATATAAATGAGTAAAAGTTCTCCTTTTTGTTCTCACTTGGTCCAGCTGAGTTGCTGTCTGCATGCAAAGTTGTGTGACAGCCACCTTCTCAGTCACTGTCTCTAGTGCAGCTCTGTATTTGCTCTGCTGAAAACAGGTAGGTATGTGACAGCCATTTCTTTTTCTACTCCTGATGTAACTCTTCTTCCTAAAGAATAAAAGACAAGCAAAACAGAACCAGATTGCCTCATACCTAATGTGCTGGCTACCTACTGCTTATTCCCAAGTCATTCTGCTTTGCCTTCATGTATCAAGCCAGCACTCAAAATCACCACCTCTTTTTTTTGTTCATGCTGTTATTTCCTATCAGTTCCAGGTGTGAGAACAAAAAAGATCTGAATGCTCGTGTGAGAATAGCTAGTTTTAGGAATTTTCAGGATTAATTTTGCTGATCTGTAGGCATTCACATGAATACCTACAAGTAGACTGACTCTAAAATGCTCATGAGTCACATCGCTGTTACAGTAATAAAAAAATTAAGTGTCAGCTATAATATCTGGGTCAAGGGAAGGTGCTTGTGAGACAAGCTGTGGTTTTGAGAGTGCCTTACAAGAAGGTAAGAGGAAAGGGAGGGCACACCACTAACAGTGATTGAACATGGAATTGAGAAAGGGAGAAATACAATAAGCCAACAAGCATCCCGCTGTGGTGGCCAACAGCGTAGCTCTGGATGCCAAGTCCTGGCTCTCATTTTGTTACAGGATGGTCAAGAGAAGTCAGGACTTGACCAGATTGAGAGACTGACCTGTCTGTTGGTTGCAGAGGACAGTACAGGATGGAAGAATGTAAAAATTGTGAATACAGTCATCATCTGCATGAAGGCAAAAGGCTACCCAGGCAAGTGGCTGCTGCAATCCCATGACTCACAGCAGGGACACTGCATTGGATGGAATTAGAGGGAGGTATCTGGGAGCAGTAGGAACTTAAAGACTGAGAAGTCATTGCTGCATCTCTTCTAAGAAGTCAGGGTAAGACTTGAAGGTATTACAATCAGACAAGGTGCAAAAAGACAAGACAGGAAAAGTGGAGGAGGCAAAGGGACTTCTTTAGTGATGGTATTTTGGGTAGGCAGTCCAAAAGGAGAAGAGGAATAGTAAAGGTTGGTGGAGATAAAGAAGGTGTAAATAGGAGATTTTACTGTGAGAATAATTAGAAGAGTCCCAGAGTTTGGCAAGCGGTTGGAGAAGTTTATGGATATGAAAACTCCACAACCTAGGGAGTTCAACATCACAAAGTTGCACATCCTTAGACGAACTTCACACAAACTGCTGCCCATGTGTGCCAGCTGTTCAGCCTAGGGATCTCATATTTTGGAACTAAGCAGGGACCTGGATGTTGTACTAAAGAAGGACCTTTTCAAGACAAAGGTTTGGAACAGGTTGCCCAGTGAGGTAGTGGATGCCTCAGCCCTAGAGACATCCAAGGTCAAGCTGGATGGGGCTCTGAGCACCTGATGGAGCTGTAGATGTCCCTGCTCACTGCAGGGGGTTGGACTGGATGGCCTTCAAAGTCGCTTCCAACTCAAACAATTCTGCGATTACACGATTCCGTAAGACAGTGTATATCTACTTTTCTCAACAGCAAGGAGCATTGTGTAGATGGCTCCTACAAGAAACACAAAACTCTTTGCACCCACTCTCCCTTGAATCCTCCACAGCCTGAAGTGAGGAAGGAGAGCATTAGTGATGGCCAACAGAGCTGCGGGGGCTTTCCCTCCACCACTTGGTTTGGTGGCACCCTGTGGCCTTCCCAATGACTCAGAAAATTTCCTGTGCTGAAAGTCCTGTCTTTGCAGACCTCAAAATTTGAACCACACAAGGAGAGTTTCAAAATGAAAATGAAGCTTTCTAGCTTTTTTCTGCCTGACTGGGAAATAGAGTAAGTCACTGGGAAAGCACGTGTCAAAGGGGAACCCATCATCGGTCTGTGTCAGCCCCTCTGTTCTCAGGCATGGCCCCCTGACTTATTGGAGAGACTGCACCAGTCTGGCCTGCCAGGGTCAGCAGGTCCGAAAAGGGCACACAGCCCTGTTTGTGACAGAAAAGACAATTTTTACTTCTTAACCTGGAATGGCAGATAACCATGGCAGCCCTTCTTAGGGCAGACGCCTGTGCTCCCCTTGGTTTCCATGGCTGAGAAGTGCAGCCGAGCCCATGAGGCCCCAGGGAAGAAGGAATCACACTGGGCCAGAAGAAGCTCAACAGAGCTCCCTGCTGCTGATAGCAAGCTGCTTTTAATTTTCTACTTGTCTATTTAATGAAGAGGCCCTGGAGCTGCAGTGAGGAGCCTGTGCATGCTCCGTGTGCGAGCACCAAGGCGGTGCTCATTTACATTTCGCCCACATTGTACTCGATAAGCATCTCCAAATGCTTGTTACTTGTGCAGAGCTATTCTTGCTCCTGCATGGCTGAAGGGAGCTCGTGCCTCCTCAAGCAGAGGACTCAGAGGTGGCACAGAAAGGCCGTCACAGTCTGCTGATCAGATGGGAACCTTTCAAATCACGCACGCTCAGGGAGAGCTGCTTCTTCTTTCTTTCTTTTTCTTTTTTAGTTATTATTTTTGTTTTTAGGCCATTCTTTGTAAAGCTGTTCGAGTTACTCAAGGGTAGAGAAAATTCTCAAAGAGTTTGAGAGAGGCAAATTCAGACATGTCTGGGCTTTGCAGGCTGTACCTCAAACCTCTTATTTGCATGGAAGGAATTTAGTTGCTTCCATGTTGGAAAAAAACCAATGTGACTAAGATATAGTGCTTCTGAATAGCAAAGAAACCTAGTTTGTGCCCCACTGAGTGCTAAAAGCAAGATTCAGCTCACAATAAGTGGTTTTGAAGTATCTTCTACTTGAAAGATCAATTAGATCATTTATCATCTAGCTGATAGATGACTTTTGCTATGAACGTCTCAAACCAAAGGAATTTAGGACCGTACATAATGGTCCTGCAGATAGAATGTCATCCTGAAGATATGTCCTTTGACAAATCTCCTGCTATGCCATGTCCAGAAGAAACCATCTCTGTAGGACAGGAGGAAAACTGTCCCACCCACCATTGGCCAAGGGAGTGGGGAAATGAGAACTCACAAGAGATGATGGTTCAGGTTCTGCAGAGCACACGGTCCCTATTGAGCACTGTGGACATTTCATAACATGGTTTGAGTGCTACTGCCATAACAGGAATAACAAGGAATTCCTCTATGAAATTGGCTATGAAAAGCAGAGAACCACTTGGTTTTTAGAGTCTAACCTGTCCTGCTGGTTGAAACAACGTAAGCATGAGGCTTCAATCTTTGCCCTTTCTCCACTCCCCAGAGTTGTAGATCCCCTCAGTCTTGGAAACTGCCCCATTCTGTCAAGGAAGATGTCTGAG
Organism: Tympanuchus pallidicinctus; assembly: GCF_026119805.1. Classification (NCBI taxonomy): domain Eukaryota; kingdom Metazoa; phylum Chordata; class Aves; order Galliformes; family Phasianidae; genus Tympanuchus; species Tympanuchus pallidicinctus. The sequence continues at coordinate 51,169,708 of NW_026294747.1, forward strand.
ACAGGGGTCACTTGTGAGTATTACACCTTGACACAGAGAAAGGTTTCACATATCTCCATGGTTATCATCTGAGCTAATGAGAAGAAAAAGTTGTGACAAGCACTGCCAGCATTTAGACTTGGAAGACATTTGATGCTCTCCTCTGATGCATTGAAAATGGTCATAGCTTGGGCTCTTCATACCTTTCATTAACATTTTGGTGACTACTGAAATATAATGAATGCAAACTTAATGGGAGAAAAAAAAATGTAAAAAACAGCAAAGTTGTGAATGACTGTAGGAGGCCACTTTAAGCTGCCATTAAAAAGCTTTTGGACAGATGTTCAGCACTCCCTGGAGAGCAGTGCTCCATCTGAGCAATTGGCACTGCTTGTACCAGTGTGGGCTGGTATGGACTCCATCTCAAAGACTGGAAACTGCTTCCATGGCCCATGGACAAGCTTAACATCACAATCATGCATAATCTTCCTATGATTTGTCCTAGGAATTTTGATACAGAGCTGGTAGGTGCTGTCATCCCACTTAAGATTTTGTAGAGACTTTTTTTTTCCCTACTCAACCAATATATTTTCCCCAAACCAGCGGCACTGCCAATGTGAAAAAAATTAAGAATCCTGAATCCTAAAAGCAAACCAGCTTTTCAGGGTGCTTCCTAAGTAAAACATCTCTCAGCAGTGACATTTAAGAGACTGTGGCTCAGCTACTTTGCAGTGTCATGAAAATTTCATGCTCACTTGGCAAGGAAGTTGGTGAGTCAGGCGGATGAGCTCTTGTGCTGTCTCCCTGACCTGGATAGCAGCATGCACGGCTTCAGATTACTGTTATGGGTGTTCAGCTCAGAGAGACAGAGTATGAAGTGCTTTTAGACCTTCAGCATCTGAGGAGACTGAGTTTGAGATATGCAACTGCACCTTTAAGGACTTTTGCTAATTCCATCCCTGGTGCCCCTAAAATACACCACTTTTACAGCTGAATTCTTGGCTTCCAAATGCAAAGGTTTAAGTCAACACAGAGCATTCATTCAGGAGTTACTGTTTTGCACTGGCAGGGACTTGCTATTTTTTCCCAGCCAGCAGCCCTGTCCCACAGCTGTGTGATCATTTCCACTTCTCTGCTCAGCTGCTGCCAGCCCAGGGATGCTCAGCCTTGCACTGGAGGCCCCATTCCACCTCTCACCAGACGATGTCATGCTAAGCCTGCAGATGCCCCACAGCCCAAGCCGCAAGCATTGCAGCACAGGCTGCCTTTTGCTTGTTGCACTCCTGGTTTGACAGGATCTCCTTTTTATACCGATCAGGCAATCCAGAAGATACCATTAAGGCTTTAAAGTTTAATGAGCTCTAATAAAATCTCTTCCTGCAATATGCAACCTAAGCAAAGGCTGTGCTGCAGGAAAGCTGTACTTCTGGTAGCATGCATATACTTTTACATCTTTGTGTTAACTATATATTCCCAATCAGTTGGATAGCATTTCTACAGCTTAGTGATATGCTCTTACTGTGGAATAACTCCATAAATGCAGGTAGGTATCTTAACTGTTGCTTTGAGAATAACTCTACATAGGGGTACCTGCCTGCATTTCTGACAGGTTTCTATAGGCAAAGCAGCCCAAATCTTGGCTTGGGTGGGTTGATTTTGCCTAAATCTGAGTGATGACTTCCTGTAAACAAATAGGAAGTCTGGCTTCTCTTCTGATGTGCCTAAGATGTAATCATCCAAATTTATAGGGCCCATGAAGATCTACAGATGGCTGGATCACATAAGCATTTTCGAACTCATCAATAATTTACACCACACACAGATGACACTGGTTTCCACCTTCTTCCAGCTTGGAAAACTAGACTGAACCTCCACATGATGGTTCTCAGTTCACAGATTATCTCAGTGCTCTTCTACAACCTTAATGATTCTGTGATTTCTATGGTTCCCATGTCCTGAAAAAATGAGCGCACATCCAACTGATAGATTGTCTGGAGTTTGGTCTCAAAGTCTCCTGCAGAAGCTGTACCATGTTGTATAAATAGTTAAACATTCACTGGACCATAGAGAAAAAGTGAAAGATGGACTCTCCAGCCCCAAAGCCAGGACACCCATGTGTGCGATGTGGGAAAGCCTGGTTATGGGTTCCTGCTCCAGTGAACAGCTAACTAGCAGCACAAACTGGACCAGCTCCAACAGGAGAGGCTGAGAGCCCCCTTCTCAGCTCTTGCAGAACCTGCTTGTTTGGGCATGTCCCTGAAACAGGAGAGAAAGGACACCAAGGGCCACCTGCAAAGTCTGCAAGCATCTTAACTGCTGACACAAGAGCTGAGATGTCCACGGGGAAAGACTAGAACTACCTCACATGAAGCCTGAAACATGAGCTGGGTCAGAAGGCACCATCCAGTCCCATGCCTGCCTCCAACCTTGGCCTCTGGGATATTTTTTTCTGTAGTCTTAGATTGGGTCTGACCTATTTGGTGAAAGGACAGGGGAAAAGAAAAAGCCTCTGAATAGTTAACTTCCATGCTCCATCAAAGAATCTCTTAATTCCTCACTCTACTTAATTCCGCACTAATTTTAAAGTGGAGTCAAGGGGTAGAAAGAGAGTCAGTACAGTTTATTAGTGCCTCCAGTTTATTTGGACAGAAAAAAAAGCATCCAGACCTTGGCTGGTCTGAAATAGAAATCTAAAGGCTAAGCTTGGGAGCTGCTATTTGAGACTTGAAAAATAGTGGGAGTCTCTGAATTTGTCTAGGTCAGAGCTATTGAAAAGTATTTCTATGTAGACCTTTCCCAAAAAGTATCCTCAGATCACCTCAGCTATAGTGAGACCCAGCTGATGCAAGAGGAACTGCACAGATGGTAAAACAGTAATGGAGAGAATGCCAAAATTTTGATGAAGGCTTCTCATTAGGAACATTTTTAAGGACCTTTAGACATGTTTGCAGATCCCCTGACTTCATGTCAAGCTCTGTGCTTAACACATTAAAAGGCAGAATGACTTAGCTTTGGAAACCCTAGAGACTTCAGGGAGAAGTTGTTTGACCTCCTTGTGTCTCAATCCATCCAGAAAACGAGAGCAAAAAATAAACAGCACCTCATTAAAAAAGAAATAGATAGTGTGACTGACCTGAGTTTGCCTTGGTAAATAAATTACGAAGCCATAAAACTGCTTGAGGAGATGCTTTGTTCATCTGAAACAACACCCACTCGAGACACTCTCTAAACACATCATGCTGGGGGTGACACGGAGTAATCGCAAAGGAGCTGTTATCATTACCTGCCTGTCAAGCTCCCATACATTCTCCCTGAGCTTGTATCTGAGCTAAGGAGAAAGTACAAACCAATGACAAGAGGTCCTGATAAACACCAAAAGAGAAGGATTTACCCATGACTGTTCCCAGCTGGTCTTGCCACACGAGAGTGGCCCAAACTCAAATTTATTCCCGCCTTCTTTTCCAGGCTCACGATGACCATTCTGATGTTGCTACCAATGCTGCTTACTGGGATGACCCTCATTTCATTGGAAGTAGTTTTTTTCTGTGGGGACCTAGCAAGAGTAAACTACAAAACAGGCAGAAACTGCTGGGTGAAGTGTCAGAGGGGTGATCTGGGACCCTGAAGATTAAAACAACTGGACAACCAAACAATTCTGGTGCTAGTATGTGTTGATTTAAAAATGGAGATGACAGGCTCTGAGAAGAAGGCACTGCCTTACTTCCTGCACCAGGTCTGACAATGGAGAAGTCCCATGCCTGCAAAAGCAAAATTTGCCTCTAGAAAGGGAGTCCAGGGAAAGTTAAAAGTCTTTCTAGTACTTATGAGTAATATCCTGTCTCCTGAGAAAAATGGGAAAGCCTTTCTCTGGATTCCCACAAAGCCAAGATTTCATCAGAGGTCTTTGCAGTAGACCTGCTACATGCGCTCGGTTATTTTATCCCTAAACAGTTCCATGGGATGTCACATAAGAGACCTGCTTGGAATTGGCATCATTTTATAGTAGATAACAGATGGTGATATGTACAAATATAACAGGATTCCAAGTAGGGAAAAGATCCACACATCACGTGGCCAGATGCAGCATAATTCCCTACCACCACACCCGCTTCAGCAGACTGAATGCACAGAATCCAGTCAAACCAAGAAAACATTCTGCCCCTATCCCCATCCTGGTTGGAACTGAAACCCTCACCCCTCCATAGCCTCTGTCTTTGGGAACATGACTGCAGTGGGTCACACTAAAGCCTTACTGTGGTCTAGATACAAGCTGTATTAATGTGTCCCCACGCTTTACCCCATGGATAGGTTAGGGTAGAAACAGAGTTTCCTCCTGAATGTAAAGAGAAACCTCCTCGACAGACCATGGTCTCTTTGAAGAGAAAATGCAAACTTGCTTTTGAGTAGTTGCAGAATCAGTGCTTAACTAACACAGAACTGGTAAAGAAGAGTAGAGTTTCTTGGCATGGCCTCTCTACGCTGCCTTTAAATTCTTGTTTAATTAAAAAGAAGCAAGGAAAAATGCCCAAACCACAACAAGCACCACTTTTTATTTCTCCCCTAGTGCTTAACAAAGTCCTAAGGATTAGGGAACTGTAAAGACAAGACCATTTAGCACAGCACACCAGAGCTTATGGGCTGCATCCAGCCCACTGCTGATACTGAGCAAAGACAACCACAGCATACAGCTGCAAGAGAGCTTTAAATAACTCAGGTCACTTACTCTTCACGACTGCAAGGCTTTTGTACCACCAATGGAGAAAAACAACTGTGGTCTTAAATTAGGCACCCAAACGCTCCTGTTTTTTGAGCAGGAGGTGTGATTTTATGGGTCAAGTCAGCTCTTCTCCCTCCTGCTTAGCTGAGTGAAAGCTCCATTGCCATCAAACATCATGAGATGAGGACAGAATTTTGCCTTCGTTATAAAATAGCTCAGCAAAGCAGTGAAGTGGTATCTTCACTAGGCAGGATCATTCAAGGGGAATCACGCTATTTAATCTTACTATTTAGCATTGCATAACGTGGTTTGTCTCGTGGAGGAGATTTGTTGAGAGAAGTATGTTAAGAAAAGCGCAGCACACCAAAGAGAGAGGATCGCTTCCATCTCCGTGGTATAAATAAATACCCTAATCCTTCCAGCTCAGAGGAAGGCACTGGTTACTCAAGATGAGATGCAGCTCTGTGCTGGCCTCCTGTCCTGGCAGCCCTTCTGAGGCTAGACCCAACAGGGTTTCTTGATGCTATCAGTGGCAGCATATCTGCAAATGCCTTGGGGCCACAGACTTCGTTGGCCAAGCCACCCTTGGAGTTACCCCGACATGCACTATTCTGAGCAATCTGGATGACTTTATGGGCAGATTCCCTCAGGCTTATACATGCTCAGCTCTGATTACCTAATGGGACATCTCAGAGTGCAAGAGGCTATTCTGTGCAAGTGGGAGCTCAGCACTGGCTGTGACTGGGGAACATTGCATCCAGTTAAGCTCTGCACACTCCAGTGCTGTAGTTAATGCAGTTAAAGTCAATGGGCTGTGTTAATTTACCTCAGCTGAAGTGCTCAGTGCCTGCATTTCACATGGCTTTCCAGGGTTTTCTTTAAACTCCATTAATTCTAACGTTTAATTGCAAACAAACCGGCTGATGGATCAGTTAAAGAAAAATCAACTGTGAAGGGTCAAGGATTTAACCTGTCCTATCTCTGTTACTCCCACACAGATCTCTCAGACCAGTTATTTGCATATGTTAAAATCTAATTTGAGTTGTTCATCACATAGAACTAGGTAAGCTTTTTTTTTTATATAATGAGAGATGTAACTTCAGGGCACTATTAAATTCTAATTAAAAATCAGTAGAAAGCACCCCTCTCTTAGTATTTGCGCCTGCAGCAACACTTCCACTGTGGTATCAAAAGCTCAGTTCATTACTTCTTAATTAATTTTGCCTTGAGAAGCTCTAAGTTCTCAGAGGGCCTGTAGGATTTTCAGAGCGTTGCCTACATAGCATCGGCTTGTAGGCAGCAACCACAGGCAAATGACATTGAGATCAGGAATCCTTCCCCATGTAATCCAATTTGGTACACTGGCTGCAGCCTTTGGGAAGCTTTAAGACCCTTGAAGGCCACCGCACAGAGAATATCCTGCCTGGAGTTCCTGATCTGGTAGGGATTTTCCCACCTCCCTGTTCCCAGTGTACATATTTTGCAGTGGAAATGGTTGATATTATGGGTTATTTGGCTTTTTTTTTTTTTTTTTTTTTGGGGGGGGGGGGGGAAGAAGATCCTGATGAATAAGAAACCAGACTGGTCTCTGACCCCCCAGAAAATCTTATTTTAAAATCCCTAAGCTGTCCAAGGTTTCTTTTGCTCTGCCAGGCTCTGTGTAGCTCCTGAAGATTTGCACGTTCATGCTCAAGATAAGAATCCTACAGTCGTGATCACCCATTACAAATGATTCATTTCCTTTCTTGGCCTGGTTGTGTGTGCACGTGTGCGAGGTGGTGAACCAGGGGCTGACCACTGCCCTGGAACAAAGAGAGGAAAAGAGGGGAAAGGGGTGGAGGAGAATAATCTACCCAGCCTCTCAGGGGAATAATTCTTACTGATCTAGGGCTTTTCACCTGAATGAGTTCTGCAATGAGCAGAGCATTAAGGGGCCCCAGGTGGCATGAACATCCATGCTCTACACAAAGTTCACAAGATGGGTTTGATGAGAGAGCATGAACTTGCCAGTATCCTTCTGAGCTGAGGCTAGAGCTTCTTTTCAAGCTAGGAGAGGCTTGAATTGTATAAACCTTTATTAGAAGCTGTTTTATTGTGCCTGGGATTTCACAGCCATTACTAGCAGGAGCTACTGCTCCAAAGCAGAGCATGAAGAGCCCATAGGTCATATAGTAAACGAATGTGAGCAGGCACTGTAGGAGGGGAAGGTGCCATACTCTTGTTAAGTATGAATAGGTTGACTTACTGCTTTGTGCCTTCCTGGATTGACTGCTTCCCCTCTGCACTCAGTGCTGATGAAAGGAGAAATGTCTGCTCAGGTAGTCTTGCGAGTATTTGCCAGAATGCCGGATGCGAGGTGAGCAAGGCTGCAGGCCAGTTTTAGCAGGAATCCCCTATATATTGGAACTTGCTTCTCTTTTCCTATCGAGAAGATCTGTCTGCAGGGCTCTAGTTGCAAACTGCGAGAGCTCCTGGCAGGGAAAGCAAGTCACTTGTGAAGGACTTCCTATGGGAAATGCTTACATCCAGTGAGCTTTAACATATTGGAAAATGTACAAAAAGGAAAAATTCCTACATTAGACAGAAGATGGCCTAGATAAGATAAGCAATCTTATCAGGCTCTGAAAGTCTAACTACTTACTTACTTACACCACCCCGCACAGAGTATCCTTCCAGCCCACACCTCCCAACGTATATCAACTATCAAGAAGCCTGATCGGTGTGGTGGTCCTTCTCCATCCATCACACACTCACTCCCTCCTCTAGCATCCTGGCAACACCACCTGCAGCTGGCATCAGGCAGAGCGTGGCCCTCGGAGTACGTGCCTCTGACCACCTTGCCTTGAAGCATTTTCAAAGCCACGCACTTCTATGCTCTGGGATTGCCAGTGAGTTTAGGAATTCATTTGTCATTACTTGCAAAATAAATGGAGCCTGATAAGAATCTACATTCTGTTTCCATAAAAACCTATAGGTGCTGGATCTGGTGTCTAAATAGTTTCTCACAAGAACGCACAAGTCACTCATTCTTCTCCATAAAAGCCGGAAAGCACTGCCTGGATCAGCTGTTGTAGTTAATGGTTGGGAGGGAGGCCTTTGCGCTCTCATTATCAGCAGTCACCATGAAATGTTGGACAGGGAGGGCTCAGCAGCACAGCAGGAAAAGGGTTTCGTATCTGGAAATAATCTTGCAGAAGTCTCTCCTAAGGCTGAAATTCTTGGCAGGAGCCTTTCATCCAAATCCCCTGGGACAGCAAGGCAGCGGGCTCTTGTCCTTTAGTAAAACTTGGCAGCTTTCATGTTTTTGAAAAGCAAATTCAAATCTTTAAAAAGAATCCCAATGGCAGGTACTGTACCAATATAAAATGATACAAAAAAATCTAGCCTTTTTTTTTTTTTTTTTTTTTTTTTTTTTTCTCCTTTTTATGATGAACATAAACCAACATATTCCACAAGTGACATTTGGCACAGATCTCACTCACACCTCCTGAGAGGTCAGGCCTTCAGGTGCTCAGTAGTTGCTGAAGCCACTGTGATTTATGTGGTCACTGAAACACTTTTTTTTTTTTTCCAAATTAAGCCTACTTCAAAGGCTGGCGATTAGGGGCATGTAACTCACAATCAGATTTTCTGAAGAACTTGGTCTAAATCACAGTACTGAAAACTTCATCCTTGAAATTGGCCCCAGTTTTTGGAGGGGACTCATAATGGCATTCACATCTATGCCTCCAGACCTGGGCTTCACATGACAATGCAGGCATAAGCTAGAACTCATTACCTCCAGTTGCCTTTTAGTTTTCTATTATTATCTGTATTTTTTCCATTATAAAAGCATCAGACACAGGGAGGGCTGAGTGGGAGAGACTTTTGTGCTTCAAATAGGGCTTCACAAAAGGGCTAAATACAAAACCCACAGAACATCCAAGATAGCATTGTCATCTGTAATATTAGTAGCGTGCCCAAAATGGAAAGCATACTTAGTTTGAAACCCTCTTGCTGCTGTTTTGTTTGCTCCTCGTTAAGAGTTAATAAATGGAACTGTTTGGGTTAATTTGGTCGTGTGTACTACGAGTTGCTAAGTAACGTGGCTCCACTCTGCCTGAAGTCTGTGTAGCGAGACAACCAAGAGAGGCATTAAAGTGCTATAAAATAAATGGGATGGATCACGTTAGAATGAACCAGCCCCTGCCTTGGCATGTGGAGTGTGATTTTTTTTTTTTTTCTCTCTCTCTCTCTTTGTCTGAGATAGAGGAAAAACTGAAGATACAGAGCCTACCTGGTGCTCAAAGGGCAAAGGAGAGGTTGTGCTTTTGGCAGGAACGAGGCTGGACAGAGCTGCCCAGGAGGTGATGCCTTCAGGTTGGACCCAATTTCAGGAGCAGGGCTTGGAGAAGAGAAAAAGCTGTATTGAGTGGTGATAAAGCAAAATGCTCAGAGCAGAAAGCTGTCTGCCTTTGAGAGTTGGGGAAAAGGCAGTGATTTTATCGCAGATTTCAGACAAATGGACTCCTCTTCAAACCGGTGCCTAAAACTGTCATATGAATGTAAATTGAGAATTACTTTCTGCAGACAAGTACAAAAAGAGGTACAGTTTGTAAGGTCTGATTTCATACTGAAAGCAACAAGTAGACAACGAGATACTTTTAATAGTAATAGAGACAAAGCACGTTGCCAGACTGGGAATTACTGAGGAACATGCTGAAAATTTTATCAGATCTGCTTTGTTCTAGCTCGCAAGCATTGTTTGGCTTTTGAAGAAACCCTAATTTGGATATGAGGGATTTCAGTCTTTCAAAGGAGTGTTCTCAGCAGCATAGTCAGTCTCTGTTTCAGCCTCCTCCAAGGGCAGGCTGTTAGAGAAAGGGGATTTTCTCTGTGGGTAAGGATACTGAAGGAAGTATTACAGCCACGTTCTTAGACATCTCTGTTACAGACTGTAGGTGCAGTCTAATTAAAGCAAATGTCATGGAAAAAAAGTCTTATATTTATCCATTTGTATTGCGAGCCACAACTTCCAGGGCATGTCAGCTTTGGGAATGCTTACTTTGGTGTGAAGAGTAGTGGTTTCAGTGTACAATTTTTCAAGTGTCAAATTTTCTCTTGAATTCAGTGACCAAAACTAGTGGAAATGATGCTGCAAATCAAGTAGGCCTTAGGGGAGAGAGGAGAGGGAAAAAAAAAAAATATCAAAAATGAAATCTCTGAACACTGATCAGCCAATGGCAGATGTTAGGGGAAAACACGAACAGTGCCAGTCTCAAACTTCCAGAGCTTCCCAGATTTCTCAAAGCAGAAGCATTACTTGTCAATGTAGGGGGAAAGACAAAAACAAAAAACCAGCTTTTCGGTCTTGATGAAGTGTGGGCTGGGTTTAGCACTTGATGGATCTCTTTCTAGGACATACCAAAAGCCATTTCTGTCCAGCAGCCAGCCTCCCATCCTCCAAGTGCCTGCAGACAAGCAGAGAGTGCTCCCAGCACTGTCTGAGGTCACAGTTAGAAGCACCAGGCTGGTCATTGCCAAGATCCTACCAAGAATGTCCTAAAGGATAGGCAGAGCTCATTTATGGCTTCTTCAATCAACAGGAGGGCAGGGTGCATTTCATATGGCTTACGTGTAGAACACATATAGATCATGCACACACAGCCTACTTTCTTTTGCCTGCAGTGCCTGACATAACACTGTCTGACAATGAATCATGCAGATTCAAAGAGTTCACAGTGTGCCACAGATTTAAACATGTAAGTGCCATTTCCTATTGTCCCCAGTCCAAGGAGTTGGTGGAACATCATGTTAAAATAATAGGGCTGCTATTAATAAAGCCATTAGAGTCTGTATTTAGCACTGCTACATGACAAAACACATCAGAGAGGCAGAGGTTCCCATCTGCTGATACAGTATTGAACAAAAAGCTGAATCCAGCCTTCTAACATGCTTCTCAGTTTCACTGGAGGCCCTGTAGAGATCTTGAGACAAATAAGAGCAGAACAATACTGAATCACTTCTTACCAATGCTGTCCTGTGCATTCCTGCTGATGGAAGGTAGTCTAACTTTCTGGCAGTATTTCAGCAGGTCACCTTATTTGTATTAAGCTGTGCCAAATGAATACTCTCCCCAGAAAGAGCATGGAGAACTTCTTCAAACCTCAAGAAGAAGGGAGATGGGGGACACCTACTTCAAACAGGAATATCTTGCAAAAGCAGCAATCCCAGCAGGTTGAGACAGTGTCAGAGCATGGACAGAGACCTGCTATCTCGACAGGAGCTGAAGGTGTGAGTGACAAAATGCAGCACAGCTGAAGGGTCATTTGAACTTCAGTAGTCAACTAAAGGTGTCAGGTGGATTATAGATATTCCATACTGCACATTGTAGAAGTCTATTATAATTGATTATATCTGACTGGAAGGGATGCTTGGTACCACAGATCATGTTTGCAAGGCTGGGCTTCACCTGAGGAAATGTAGAAGCTGCCTAATGAGAACTTCCCCTTCAGGGAAACCCATCTCTTCCCTAGCATTGACGTTCTTCCACATTCCTGCCCACCTTCCACCCAAACACTGCTTTTTGGTCATAGAACCCTAGTATTGTAGAATCATTAAGCTTGGAAAAGGCCACTATGTTCATTTAGTCCAACCATCATTATGATGCTTTCTAAACTACATTCTTCAACACCCAGCCCTACTCCCTAGAATGCTGACTCAGGAATACTAATATCAGATCTCTGAAACCAGCATTTCAAAATTAGTTCTTTCCCTCCCCATCCATGTGAGAAAAAGCCAGCAGCTTCTATACTCCTCTAATTATTTGCTTACCAAAAATATAGCTATAATACTATAACACAATGGAAAGCACAGCAATGACAGCACAGTAGCAAAGTCCTAGGCTGCAGCAAGTGAGGATATGCTCAAATACAGTGGACATAAAAACAATAGAAAGAATCTGTTTACCTTTGTAAGGTCTCAAGTACACAGAAATCTCCAACAAGATACCCTTACCTCAACTGCCAACCCTTAAATGAGCTCTGGGAAGGGGTGGATCCTTGCTTCATCCCTTCCATTTACTCTGGTGCATTGCTTGCACCTGAGCTTCCCTGGGTGAATCCTGCTTTCCCATCAGGTGCTCAGTCACTGGCTCAAGCCATGACTTTGCATTTCTGCTATAGTAGGCAATCTGCAATCATTGTCGGTCTGACTGTCTGCTCTGTCCTCATCTTGCCATCCTATTACAGGTGCTCATAGAATCACAGAATGTCTTAGATTGGAAGAGACCTTAAATCCCACCTGTCTCCAACACCCTGCCACGTGCTGGTTGCCCCCACCAGATTAGGCTGCCCGCTGCTGTGCTGCAGATAGGTCACATAGGCACAAGCCTATTTAATTAGGGATTGAACAATATAGTAAGAGGCATGTGGGCCTCTCAGGGGCCCATCTGAATTTCAGTTCATTGAGAAAGAAGCTTCTGAGAAAACAAGAGAGAATTGAATGGGGCTGTACTCTACATGTACATGCTACATGGCAGTTAGGTTGATATGGCAACAAAGGTTCTAAAAATGATGAAACGCAAATGATATTCCCAGCTATATAAATAGCTGTGTCAAGTTGTTATGGAAACTGTCAAGTAAACTGGGTTAAGGAGGGCTACTTTCTCTGCTCTCTCTAGCCAAGGATCTCTGAAATAGTTTGTACCAACACTCTTCATGGACAAGGACCTATGAAAACCAACGAAGCGCTGATCAAAGAGGCCCGAAACATGAAGTGGGACCACAGTGCAGCCTCTGTGTGCTTGGGAGAGTAGGACTCAAGGTCGGGTCAGACAGGGCTCTGAGTACCTGATGGAGATGTAGTTCTTGCTGTTCTTTGCAGGAGAGTCAGTCTGGATGGCCTTTATAGGTCTCTTCCAACTCAAACGGTCCTATGATTCTGTGACTTCACGAGAAATGCTGTACTACAAGAAAAGCTCCATTCCCTATGGCACACTGGTGGACGTTGTAACATGGTCTCACAAGAGTCCCCTTCTCAGGGCATGGTGATCTGGGGAGACACTGCCATCGTTCAAGGCACATCTAGGTAGATTTTATTTTTCTGAAGGTATAGAGCAAACACTCAGTGGGTGAATGCCAGATGGAGTGGCAGTTGCAGGTGTGAAGCTCTTAGGGCAGACAGGTGGAAGAAGTTTCTATCATGCCTCGAAGTAATTCTACCAGCTTTGAAACCAATGTGCCAGCTGTGGGTTGAAGAGAGATTCAGGTGCCTTTGATGGGAATATGAAAAAAAAGAAATCAAAGCAAAAATGTTGAATTGCACCTTAGGCACAAATCTTTTGTCTTAAAAGTATAGCAAGAACAGATAGACCCAAAACATTGAAAACTTCTTGGAATTATCATTCTGTTTTTCAGCAGAGAAGTTACTTTGACGTCCTGTTTTCAACCCAACCCCTTTTGTGAAGTCCACAAAGGCACCACTTAAATTAACTTCTTCTTGTGAGATGCCCACTGTGTTGTATTGTCAGACGGAAGATTCTGAGATAATGCACTTGTTCTTGATTAGGAATTTTCCAGCAATGAAATGCAACTTGATCTCTTTGAAAGATACCAGGCAGGTAATTTAACCACTCACTCTATTAACACTGTCCTGTTATTGTCACTGTGTCTGTCTTAGAACATAATTCAGGCAATGTAACTGTTGATGGGATGCATATCCTTCTTATCTTTGTTTCCACCAATGCATTTATCTGGCACCTATCCTTCTCAACATGATGTAGATTGGAGTCAGAGGGAATGAGACTGTTGAAAGACTTTCCTTTCATATTTCTGAAGATACGATAGCAAAGAGAATTTTAACAGGCTATTACTGTGCTGAGATACAGTGGGTATTCGATCCTTATAAAACCTCTCTGTCATAGATTTGATTCACCTTTCTTGGGCTTTAGTGAACAGGATGTTAAGACACGGTGATTTTTCTCTGGAGCTGCGTGGAAAAAAAAAACCCATAAAATTCACAAATCTGTAGGAAAGAAAGGAAAAACACAGCGAGTTGGCTTAGTGTCACAAAAGGGCAGTAAAAAGGATGGGAAAAGTTCCCCTTTTTGCCTTTATCCCTTCAGTGAAGAAAAACGGCTGTTTGCTTTGCAAAAGAATGGTGTGTGTGCACAATGGGGAAAGGCTGCGACCCAAAGGTCAAACGGTAAAAACTGTGCTCTGCAAATCATTTTTGAAAGCTGAATGAGTTGTGCTGTGCTCATGCTGGGATGCAGCTCCTGTGGAAGATCTGACCCTGCAGCAGGACAGGAGGACAGTGCTGCTGGGTGGGTCGGCAGGGAGAGGGCTCCTCTTGCTTCTCCTGCTTGTGAAGTGAAATGTTCTGAGATTGCTTAGTCTGTAGGAAGCTCATAGGAGACTTGATCACCCTCTACAACCCCCTGAAAGGAGGTTGTAACGAGTTGGGGTTGGCCTCTTCTTGTAGGTAACAGTGATAGGATGAGGGGCAATAGCCTGAAGTTGCACCAGGGGAGTTGCAGGTTGCACATTAGGAAACGTTTATTCTCAGAAGGAGTGGTTATGCACTGGCACAGGCTGCCCAGGGAAGTGGTGGAGTCACCATTCCTGGAGATGTTCAAGAACTGTGAGCACTGAGGAACATGCTCAGTGGGCGTTGTGGGGATGGATTGAGGTTGGATCTTTTCCAACCTTACTGACTGTGATTTTATGGTACTGTCAGTGTCGTGCTCCATCATCACGTAACAGTCAGGGGCGAGGATGACACTGGTGTGGTGCAGATGAGGAGTGCAGGCATGTATGTTGATCCCTCTGCATGCCAGTTCTCCATCTGCCATTGCAGTCATCAAGTCCTCAGGTGATGGGCTGTTTCTCCTTGCAGTGTGTTTCTGGTAGAGATTTGAGGCCAGTGCTGCGTAAATTAGGGGTAAGTAATAAAGAGAAAAGTGATAAGGAAGAAGATCAGGTGCTACATAGATGGGCAGCAGTAAAAAAAGACCGGAGATAGATTAGTAATGCAAATATTTCTGCTGAGGGGTAAATGCTTCAGAAGGAAGAAGTAGAAGATAAAACAGAAAATGAATCAAGCACACAACTGGGAGAATGCAAGGCTCCTGGTGAATGGCTCCCAGCCAAGAGAATGTGCAGGCAGAGAAAGGAAGGGAGCAGTGCAAGGTGTTTTGAGGTGGCTTTTATGAGATAGAATTAGTGACCTAAGGAAACCCAGAGAGGAAATATCATTCTTTGCATTGCTTGCCCTCCTCAGGGAGCTACAGCCCTGACAGAGAGTAGTGAAATTAACTATGTGCCATGCCTGGGAGGCTCACATCTCCCCAGCATGGATTCCAGAGGCAGGTTGCTGTCCCCTGTCTCCTGTGTCCATAGGGAACTGACAGATAAGATCTGGATGGTCTTATGCCCCTGAGATGTAATGAACCAGGACTGACTGCATGATGTTTTAAACAGGGGAAATGCTCTCAGAAATAAGCTGTTCTCACTGTTGGAAGTACCTGTAGGATTGTGTCCAAATGATGGACTCTCATAAGCTCTGTATAACAAGGTTACAAGTTTCTATTCTGAAGGAGTCTCACAATACTGGAGTCCATCAAAACTGGAAGTCTTAGCATTCATGACACATCTCCAAGTGGAGACAAGTGCAAAGCAGAAGAAGAGTTGAACCAAACAGCCCCACTTTTCCTGTCATTTTTCAGATCATTTTAGGAGAGACCGCAGTGGAAGGGGCACTTGGTGACAAATCCTTAGAAGTCACTTAGTTCTAAAGAATTCCAGAGGAAAAGAAACAAACAAAACTCCCTCTGCTTCTCAAGGTGCTTTGCAGTGATTTTCCAGCCCTTTTCCAATTGCTTCACAACACGTGGGCTGAGCAGTGATTGGAAGCTCGCACATTTTAACGCCAAGTTTTAGAAAGATCTTTCTCAATGTCTACTCCACCTTTGTTTCCTCTTTTCTTTGTGGTTTGGGTCCACCCAGACTCAGAAGCCAAAGAAAAGTGGATGGACTGACTTACTAGACTTTGCACTTAACAGCTTCAAACGTTTTCCATTCATTCCAACCCTCCTTGGAGGTATTTGTAACATTTTTGCTACTTTTTTTCCACAGCCTTGCATGTATATACATTACACCAGATTTCCCCTATCAGATAGGGTAATAACCAGCATTAAAAGAGTGTGCTCATTCACGTCTTCTGGGTGATGTAGGACAGAAAAGTAGCCCTCAGCTCAGCTCCCTTCAGCTCTGCAGCTTCTCACACTGCCCATGACAACACCTCTCTTCCCAACAACAAGACCCAACCTAGTAAAACATCTATTTGACAGCTTGTTGTATCTTAATGCCAGGTTCTTCCATTGTTTCTCCTTGAGATCAGGATGCACGTCCAAACTTTCTGCTGCTTTTATTCCCACTCAGTGCATCTCAGTTTAGATTTTTACTTCTGAACCGAAGCTGTTATTGGGTATGTTCTCAAGCATACTTTGTGGTCCTCACAGGGAATGTGGTCTGAGCTCTTATAAGGCTAGAGAAAGTTGGCTCTAGAGGACAGATCCACAATGACTCCTGTTTTCTTGCCTGGTGGGAGCTAAAAATTCCTTGTAAAATCCTCCTGGGAGATACAATACCTTTCAAGATTCTCCTCCCTTTCTTTCTTCTTCCCAACAGTGGAAATGCTTTACATACTTTGCAGATGTGTAAGGCTGTTACGTAAAACATCACATGAAGGCAAGGACTCTTGCAAATAATAAAACTGCAGGCTAGTTGAAACCAGCCCCCTTTTTTCATTTTCCTTAACGAAATGTAAATCTACACCCACACAAACTATGCACGCTCGGAGCAAAACAGTATTCCACATTCTGCAGCAGGGAGGGAGCCATCTTCCTGGAGGGGCAGCTGCCTGGCCACGCTCGTTCTCCACTGGGCTTGTGCTTGGTTTCCACATGAGATCTGATCAACGTGTTCATTGATCCAGGTGCAAGTGGGGACACTGAGATGAGGAAGAGGGCTGGTGGTTCATAATCCATGGGGCAGGTTTCCTGG
Organism: Tympanuchus pallidicinctus; assembly: GCF_026119805.1. Lineage (NCBI taxonomy): Eukaryota > Metazoa > Chordata > Aves > Galliformes > Phasianidae > Tympanuchus > Tympanuchus pallidicinctus. The sequence goes on from NW_026294747.1 coordinate 51,186,448, forward strand.
AGCATCTGCCCACCCCTGTGGGTTTTGCAGGATATGAGATGGAAAGCACTCAGCCTGTTTTCCTTCAGGCACTCTTCCACATGTCCAGGCGAACTTCCTGCTGGATGCACTGCTGCTGGCCTGGGCACGAGTACAAGGAATAGGAGAGGGACCTCTGTCCAGCTGATATGCAGGCTGCCCATTTCCATTTAACAGCATGGACTTTCTGACCTCTTCCCTCCTGGTTCTCAGTGGAGGTAGAATCAGAGAATAATTTGAGTTGGAAGGAACCCTTAAAAGTCATTTAGATCAACTGCCCTTCAAAGAATGGGGACATCTACAACTCAATCAGGTGCTCAAAGCCTCATCCAGCCTCACCTTGGGTGTTTCCAAGGATGGGGGTTGTCCCACTGTCACACCAGCTTGCTTTCACACTGCCCCTGGCTCTGGTTTAACTATGGAATAATGACAACAACTCTACCACCTCTCTAACATCCAAAACAAGAAAGGACCTGGCAATGCAGGAGGAAGACATCAGTGGGCATCTCCAAACGACTGTGGAAGAAATAACTGAGTCACAGGGCAACCTGCATCATTAGACATTTTTTAGTATGATATCCTAAGAAACATGACTAGCTTCAAATTAATTGCATATTATTCAATTAAAAATAAGAAGAAACAAAACCTTATTTAATTTATTTCTGTCACCAATCTATGTAATCTCCAGTATAACTAATCTGATGGTCTGCCTTCACATGAATAAAGAATTTTTCCTCAGGCCACTTATTCCCGTCATCACCGGGGGATGGGGAAATCTCAGATCCATTAACAAAGGAGAAGTCCAAGGATGCTGCTCTGCAGATGGGACAGGACAATTCCCTGTTGCTATTAAAGTGCCCTAACTTGAAAGGGCACATTTTGGCTTGCAGAGGGATTTTCTAAGAGCAATGACTTCCTTTTCTTAGATATTTATAAAAAAGTGTTTCCCATCCTCTTCCCAGAGGTGTTTTATGTGCAGTTTTTCCGTCATTCTCTGCTAAGGAACTGTAACATGGACAAAAACACCTTGTGAAGAATTCCTTCCTCCGAGCATCAATGCCCTGACAAGCTTTGCCTGCTGTAAACCCCTGCCCAGAACATGGGCCATCCTGCAGCAGAGACTTGTTGGGCCAAAAGAGTGATCCTAAACCTTCAGGATGCTGAAGTGGAGCTGCAGCACTGATAGAGTCCCTGACAACGGCAGCCTTTGCGGGGATCTGTGCTCTCTCCTCCCTTCCTTAGCCTTATATAATGTTACTGCTCAGCTGCAGCTCATGTGACACCGCGTCCTTTGTGCGATTGTATGGCTTTTGCACATCAGCCAAAATGCAATGCTAAACCAATCGGGATAATAAGCGTCCGGCTGTTAGCATGTGGTTTCCAAAAGGGAGGTTGTGTAATATTTCATTTGTTGCTTAGAGAGCCAGGGAAAGGCTCTGCCCAACAGGGCGGTGGGCATGGAACGGGTTGCCCAGGGCAGTGGGCACAGCCCCGAGCTGCTGGAGCTCAGGTACTGTTGGGGAACTGCTCTCAGTCATATGGTCTGATTTTTGGGTGGTCCTGTGTGGGCCAGGAGTTGGGCTCAATGATCCTTATGGGTCCATTCCAGCTTGGGATATTCTATGCTTCCTGTTGCATTTTTAGCACAAGTCCACAAGGGCCATAGAAGGAGCAGTTTTTTTTATCTCCGACCCAAAAATAAAACAGAAATGAGGCAGAACAAAAAAATAAATAAAGAAATAACTGAGATGAGGAGGGATTGCTTGTGAGGCCAAGTTCTGAGCCTGAGAAGTGAGGTTAGAGCACACAATCAGAAATTTGGGGAGCAGATGACAAACTGACCAATAGTCCTTTGAATCAATGTCCTGCTCCCAGCCAGCTCCCAGGCACCCAAAGAGCTGCGCAAATATAGATAATGTAACACGGCATCCTGCTGGGAAGCTCACTAATTGTTTGGGGATCAGTGGGGATGAAATGCTGCGAGATGGATTTGGGGCTGGGGAGACCACCAGCGAAAGCACTGCAGCTGTGGGGCTGTGGCTGCCATTGCCCAGTGTGTGGGATTTGGCTGCTGTTGGGTGGGCACCTGGGCCTGCCTGGGTGTGTGCTGCATGGCCAAGGGGAGGCACAAATACACCACGGGGGCTTGGGGTGACTGCACGATGCAGTCATCTGACTGCTATACTGTTGGCCTAAAGCATATGATACTGGTTATCTTCTCTGAATTAAGCCAAATACTGAAAATTAAACATTTTTCTGTACAGCCTAGAAAAACATGTTCCTGACTGGCTATGGCTTGGCACCTACTTTTGTCTCCTAGTTTTCCCAGTGGGAAATGTACATTGCCAGTAAGCCAGCATGACATATCAAATTCTGCTCCCTGAATACAGCATATTAAAATGCAATTTTTACTTCCATAATTATATTGAATTATACAGTCAGTTACAATTTTGACAGTAACACTGAACAGAACACATTTCATATGCTAAGTAAAACAGGTTTTTTTTTGCTAATTTGCTGGAAAAAAGCGTTCTAGTATATCACAGAATCACAGAATCATAGGGGTTGGAAGGGACCTCCAGAGATCATCGAATCCAACCCCCCCCTATCCAGGATATAACGTTTCTGGGAGTGAAAAGAACCTCAGCAGCAGGTATGTGGTCTGTGATCTTTGCTTTGGGTACTGGTGGTAATCACACACACTTCTCCAGATGAAGTGACAGATGCTTCACATGGTATTATTAAACCACCCCACTTCATGTAACACATTGACAAACTTCAAGAATTTACACATAACTCTGTGAAAATATTAGCTTACCTAGCTTTCAACAGCAAAGTGCAGTACAGTAGATCAAAGAAGTGACCCTACTTTGTACAAGAAGCACTGGTGCATTCCTACATGGCCAATGGCATGCAGGGGGTATCACACATGCAGCAGTGCTCAGAGGGCACTGAAGCCCCATGTCCCCTCTATCCATGCTTAGCAGAGGAGCCCAGAAGCTCCCAGTCCACAGCCCATCTGCAGCTCTAAATTCATTTTGGCACGTGTCAGGCCAGCGATGCACAATAAGAGATAACTAGTGATTAAATTGCAACCTTTTATCTTGGAAAATGACGGTTACTTCCTCGTAGGCTACCTATAATGGGTGTTCAGGACAATGTGAACAAATGTATTTGCTTCGATCCCCAACAAAGCTCTGCAGAATCAGCTTCCCTCTCCTGAGGCGGCTCCTTTCTGCAGCCCTCAGGATGCTCCCAGTGGAAGATTTGCAGTAGATGGATGTGCACCCGACTATCTGCTCGAACGGGGCTGTGCAGCAGCAGAGGGCAGCAGCTCAACACGATGCTTCCTCCACCACAGGCAACTACTTCTCATCTCCCGTCAGCTTTTCCTACCGCTTTTTGCAGACACTAGGTAACTATGTGTGCTATCAGTGTCAAAAGACACCATTTTAAAGTAATCCAAATGTCCTCCGTGGGGAAGGAAGAGTGCTTGCCTGTACCCCCAGCCCCTTGGGAGGCATCTACGGGTGGTGGGGTGCATACAGCAGTGGGTGGCTCAGTGCTTCCCCATCAGCTCAGGAGGTGGCACCTGAGTCTTAGGGCACTGTGTGGGCTGTGTAGGGTGCAGTGAGCACCCTGGGAATGAAGTGGGTTGCTGGGCTCTCCTTTTGTGATGAGTTTGGACCTCACAGGAGAGCTCTGAATAATGCAAAGTAGGCTTTCAGCAAAACCTACATACTGGCCGTAAGACCTCAGCCAATGCTGGCTTCTGCAGTGACTTGGGTGTCAGTCTTTGGAAACAAAGCCAGTTCCTATGCTATTCAAGTTCTGATCTAGCACAGAGCACCCAGACCTTGCCTCAGCAGTATTAAAAAAAACACAGTATTCTTTCTTGTGGATACTACAGTGACCTTAATGCCAGAGGTACTTCAGACAGAGCCTCACCTAGAAAAACAGGCAGAGGCACAAAAATATGATTCCCTCTATCAGTACAGAAAGCCTCTTCAGAGGCTTCAGAAACCCCAGCAAAGAGAGGGGAAATAAATCATGGAAACCTCTAACGAACCCCACCCTGAACATACCAGCATGCCAATAAAGCCAAGGCACATGCAGCAACATGGCAGGCGGGCGCTCACCACCACATTTTACACAATCCAGTGCAGGTATGCGAATTATTGCCTAGTGCCCTCCTTCCTCTCCGAGACATTCACAGAGCTGCACAAACATGTTGAGGGAGCTGCGGGTTATATCTTTACCTGCTTTGGCAAGCTCTGCTCAGCCACGTGCTGGGTGAAAGCTTTGCCCCACAGCAGGTCCTGAGAGCTGCAGCCCTGGGATGTGCATGCTGGCATGTGGACTTGTTTCCCAGTGTAGCTCTGCAAGCTGCGGCTCTCCTCAAGACAAGGGGGAATGGCTTTGAGCTAAAAGACGGAAATGTATCGGTTAGATGTTAGGAAGAAATCCTTCACTCAGAGGGTGGTGAGGCCCTGGCACTGCTGCTCAGAGAGCTGTGGTGCCCCATTCCTGGAGGTGCCCAAGGCCAGGCTGGATGGGGCCCTAGGCAGCCTGAGCTGGTGGAAGGGAATCAGCCCACTGCATAGGGTTGGAGCTCAGTGATCCCTTCCAATTCAAACTGTCCTGTGATTCTATCATTCTATGGAGAGCCTACAAACATCTTCACTTTGACGCCGTTTGGTGCTCTGCAGTTCAGACACTTTGCATCCAGATTTTCCATCTTCGGCCACTTGTACTATGTACAGAAATGCAGCATTTATTTTTAACCCAAAGGGAGTCACCCAGGATAGAGTTTCACATAGGGACCTCAGAGCATTCAGGCTGTGTCAGATTTTTTAAAATGTTAGCACATTATAAATCAATACATTCCCAGTCTGCTTTCCTCACCTCTACTAAAAGAAAAGATCCAGCCAGTGCCATGAGGTTCCAGACAGAGTTTAAATACCATCAGGATTTGTTAAAATATGTTTTTTTGCAATGTCTGAAAAAAAAAGAAGTAAATGGGTTCCCATCAACTTGATTGTCTCTAGGGGGTTCTTTCTGCTGCCCGGTCTGCAAACACAGACAGTACATCCTTGTGCACTTTGTGTCCAGAGACCACTAAACTGGCAAGGACAAGACGTAGCTCTAAACACTGAACCCTAAACCCAGTGAAAGCAAGTTTTAGGGTGATCCCAAGCTATTTTTTCCTTTGCAGGAGAACATCATTACTCCTCTCTGCCTCAGAGGACTACTGAAGTTAAGCAACATGACAGAGGGTATGCAGCCACTCGGTGGCAGGGACAGACAGATTTCCTGTCTGTCACACTGGAAATGCTGATGTACACAGAAATGTCTCTGAACAGGTCGCTGCTCACAGTTGAGGAGTATTTCAGAACCTGATGTACCAGGCTGAGAGAAGCAGGGCCATATCCCAGCCAGTGGCTGAAAGGGCTGTGAAAGGACACTCAGATAGCACCATAGTAACAGTGAAGGTCATTAGCAGAATTCTGATGTTTACCTCTCAGCCCTTCAGCTATTGTCAAAGCCAGCTCCTGAGGACTGCATCTGCCTGTGGCATAGGCTGCACAATGCAATCCAGGTTGCCAACGCTGTGGTGATGGCTTCAAGGACAGTCTTGGGAGAGAAAACCAGCAGACCCAGCTGCCACCAGTGCTTATCAGAGCTGGAGAAGGCACTGATCATAAGGATTTAAAGAGGAGGATTTGGAATTAACCGTCTGTTAATAATCCCCAGGCATTACCTGTTGCTTGCTCTGTAGATGGCAGCACAAGGAAGCCAACCAACGTGGGGAAGGCAGGGCAAGGCGAGAGCATGGATCTGTCATTAACAGGGTCAGCCTAGGGAGTTATTTCACCTGGGACTTGAACCACTTTCAATTTTTAACAGCAGTGGGTTAGGAAAACAAGAAAGAAGCCACAGCTGCAAACAAGTAGTAAAATTAACTTGAAAAGCAAGCAAGGTCCCATGTCATGCAGAGATAGCTTTGAGCTCACAAAACCCCCAATGGTTACCACATAACTTCAGATCAAGAAAGCCACCTGAATGGATTTGCTAAGAGCCTACTTTCTTTTGGGCACAAACCTGACCTTTAAGCTGTGTTTGAATAGCAAATAGGGACTTGTTGTCTCAATCCCCAAATGTCTCTGCAAAAAAGGCTGGTGTGGCAAAATTTATCAAAACACAACATGTTCAGAGGAGCTTGGAATTTCCATTTGAAAAATGTGGGTAGCTAATAGTCTCCAATCACCTCCACCGTGTATCTATCCTGCAATCTTTTGTTTGCATTGTGATAAAGCTCAGCTTTGCAATTTACAAGCAAAATATGCCCTCCTGAAGGGCTTTGTTTTCCCTTCCATGGGGCGTGTTGGAGAAGGAGCCTGGAGGGACCTTCATCTGGTGAACTCCCAGGGCTGCTATTTCTGAGCATCGATTTCCTACTTGGGATGTAGATCTTGACCTCTGTGCCCCAAGCCGACCGGTTTGCATAAACAAAACAGCATCGCAAAGAAGTCAAAGCCGGATGTACCTACAGCAAATAAATCTCTTCCTCTCTGACAAACACAGAATGAATTGACCTCTTGCACGTCATGTCTGCTTGTCTGACCAAAACTGTCAGTCACAGCCTTCCCTCTGGAAGCCATGGCTGAGACAAGGGATGAAAGGGACGTAAGTGGCATCAGTAAAACCAAAGCAAAGAATGATAGGATTTCCTTTACCACCTCCATTACTTGATTCCTACAAGTTTTCCAATCACTGCTGGTGAGATCCCGGCCGGTGTCTGTGTGCATTTGATTCATCTGAAGCGAATGAACAAACACCGCCTGTCGCTCCCTCTGTGTGACCCAGCCTCATTTTTGCATTCGTTTTTCTGGAAGTAGTCCAGCAAACAAGTTCTCCAGCAAGAACATATGGGTCGGAATGAATTTTAAAGCAAACATCTGTGATCTCTGCAAACAGGAAATCCACCACACTTACGGGCTGGAAACATTTCTAGCTGAAAACTGGGTTCTCTCTATGCTTGGGCCATGAGATCTTTGGAAGACACCCTGTACTCCCCACACCCAATCAAGCCCTTGCAGTTCTCCTCAAATTTCAGATGGTGAATCCTAGAAGCACAACGTGAGGAGACATACCACAAATTACGACAGGAATTACTGTATCATGAGTCATGGGAAATTAATCTGTGAGTGCTGGACATTGCTCCTGGGTAATTTGGTGATGTCTGGGATATGGGGGATGCAAGCTTCCCCTATGGGGCACCAAGCTTCCTCTCTGGCCTCACAGATGGGATTCTCCCCATGGGCAGCAGGGTCTTGTGCCTTCGTCCCCATACAGAGGAGCACAGTCACGAGTCCCATGCTAACTCTGTGAGCAGCAATGCAGCTGCATTCATTCCGTGGACTACTTAGCACAAGTTATTTGCTCAGCTTTGCAATGAAACACACTACAAAAGGTTGCAGACAATACCCACCCAGGAGGATTTTTAGCCCCACTCACACAGAGACGTATCCTCTGGTCTACACCAGCTGACCTATTGGACGTGCATGTATTTATGGTACCTAAACTCTGGCCCAGTAATCTCAGTAAGCTATGTATATAAAGATGGATCGTAAAGCAGTTAGGGAGGCTGAAGGGCCAATAGACAGGGCAACCCATATTGAGAGGCATGCATTAATCATGAAATGGAAGTGTAGGGAGAGAGAGAATTTCCACATCGCACTGAATACAAGTGCTGCCCTTTAGATGGCAGTGGGATCAACTCCTGACCTTCCAGGAACTGGGGAGATATGGAATTACCGGATAACCTCCTCCCCATGGATGTACCATGGGACTAACAATCCCTTGCCAAAGCCTCCTTTCAGCCTGGAATGGGGAAACTGAGGCAGTGGCTGTTACCACAGAGAGGAGTATGGTGATATGGTCCTGCTTAGGGCCCTTCTCCACCCCTTTGGTTCTGGGCTGAGGCACGAGGTGCAGAGATGTGGGACCAGGCTCCTGGGCATATGCTGAGCTCAGTTCTCATGTCTGGGCTGACCGATTATACTGGTGTAAATCAGGCTAATTTGGGCAGTTTGTGTGGGAATATTGCCTGGAATGCACATCTGTATCTTTTTTTTTTTTTGAAGCCTTGTCAGATTCCTGGCTTGTGAAGAAATGGCATGTCAGGCAGGAAAGCTTGGCAACCTTTGGCCAAAACAGAGAGAGTCAGCTGCATTGAGAGATACTGAATTACCTTTGTTTTTTTGAGAGGAGCTCAGCCTGGAAACAGGGGCCCTTTTCTCAGAGCTCAGAAATTAAGCTGGGAACTCCTGGCTGAAGCTCCTCAGCTCTCATCTGGAATCACCTAGATGGGTGCCTCTGGATGTGCCTTTCCATGTAGAAAGGAACTGGTCGTTCCAGTTGCTTTACCTCCAAAAAATGCTATTTACACAATTATTTCCACTCTTCCCTTTCTCCTCATGCTTCAAGAGCTAAAACCTTTCCTTTGGGAATGTGGGTAAATGAAAACAGGGCTGCAGTTCTGGGATGCCCAACTTATTTCTCCAGGACATTTGAAGGAGAAGGGGACATGTTGGGGCTGATGGGGAGCAGAGCCAGGTGCTGTGTGCAGTGGCCATGGGCCATGGAATGCTCTCAGAACGGTCCTAGTGCATCCCTAGAGCTAAATTCTGGTCTCACAGCTGTCCTCCAGCCCTGCTATTACTTGCTGGAATGGGGGGGGGGGGGGGGGGCGGGGGGGAGAGGAGAGCGGTTGCAGGGAAGAGGAGGATGAAGGCAAAAACCTGAAGGAATGATGAAGGCTCCACCCTCATTCCAGCTCAACTGTGTCATCATCCTTCCATTTTTATGGATCTTGAACATAAAAACTTCTTCCACCATAATGGAGGCTTCTGATGTGATACAGAAATAGTCCCATTACTTCAGTGCAGTGCTCCCAAGAAAACTTCCTCTGGCAGTCGTGAGCACTGCTTCAGGTGGCAAGGAAATGTTTCATTTATTTGCTCATTAATTTGGATGTTGTTCTGCTGCCCTAGAGGAAAAATCCCTGTACGAGCCTCAGCTTTATGTTGCCAGAAGTGCTTGCAGTGCACACCCTTGGGCACCCCATATTTTTCTACACAATGTGTTTGTGGGAAGGGAAGTGGTGTTAGTCCCTGAAGAACCCCAAAAGGACTTGGACAAAAATTAAAGGGAGGTGAGGACCAGGACTGTGTGACTTTCCCAACAGTGGCACAGGTAAGGACGTGGATCTGGGAGCCTGGAGGTCCCTGCAGATGTCAGACCCCAAGGACAGCAAGCTGGCATGCAGGCTGAGTGCTCGCCCTGTATCTGAGGATGCAGCTCAGTTGTATCATATCAGGCCAGGCTAGAAATCACATTTTCTTGCTGAGTTCCCAAGATAAAGCTGCATATAATATCTCAGTAATTTTCCATCCGTCCATTCAGTCTCATACACTCAGCATTTACTATCAACTTTACTGTCTCTTCCAATGCAAACAGCCCCACAGCGCAGCACTTATCTCCACCTCCTTATCTCCAGGCTTCCAGGCTGGGGGAGCCCTCTGGAAAAAGTGAGATTTTTCTCAAAGAGCAACATGATTTCAGGCAGTTCATTCCAGATAGTCCCTACTGCTTCTTTCTCTTGTAGTGGGGAGGCATGCACATTGGGATCCCATTATTCAAGTGTAATACTTACACAGCTGGGAAAAAAAGCATGTTGGAAGGGTGGGAGATTCGCATGACTCCAGCCAGCAGAAACTAGGGAGAAAATGTGTCATTCTTTGCATTGGTCGGTGTTTATTCTGAGTGGGACTTTCTGATAAGGCTTTTGCTGATCAGATGCTGTTTCCCTGACTGTGCTATGCACTCCCAACAGCCAGGACATGAGAGAACACCTTGCATTTTTTTCCAGATAAAATGAGACACCAGAGCACATGGGGCTAGGAAATATTGCTGGAAGACATGTGGAAGTGGAGCAGAGCCTCTTTTGGCCATGGCTGTGGCATTGAGGGCTTGGGAAGGATGCAAGGCACTGCTTGGAGGAGGTTCTCTGGGCATGATGCTCACAGTGCACAGCCTGTGGGCTCTACGTGCTGGAGATTGTATCAAGCACTCCATCCACTGAGTGGATTCCACTTTTTCTTTAAAAAGTCATCACAGCTATTTGGAGAAGCTGAAAGAAGCCTTGACTTGAAAAAGGAAGTGTGGATTGAAATCCTAAATGCCTTCAATGCACTAAGTCCACATGTGAAGCCTGATTTAAACTGAGATATGTGTTGCCTAACTCAGATGCTTGTAGGGACAGTTACATTAACCTCTTTGGCACCAGACAGAAGATCACATCCCACCAATACCAGTGCTAAATAACAAAATACACACCAGTAGAAACATTGACACGCAACTGGCATGATCTCTGTTTTCAGTCTGGGCTGTGCCAAGATACTCTTTCTTTACAAAGATTTGATCCAGCTCAATTTAGCAAAAATAAATAAATATATCAATTCCCCGAGTCTGAATCCCAGCCCTTGGCATGTTGCAGACTGGCAGGCACGCTTCTCTAAGCAGGACATGTCTTGTTCATTGGAAAAGCTTAAAAACCAACACCTCAGGCTGCATTACTGCAGGAACTTTTCAGCACAAGAGAGCAGTTTCCTGAAGCACACGGAGAAAAGGGTGCGGGAAGGCATGGAGCTTTTCTTCAGTTGTACTCTGGTGGAGCAGTCTCCCGCAGAATCCAGGTTACTTGCTCACAGGCTAAACTTGTGTTGCGCCGCTCTTGTTCTTACGGGCATGCAACATTGTGACACAGCACTGAGGAAGTGAGCCACTCGGTACCCTGCTGGGAAGGATGATTTGACCAGCTCTTTTTTTTTTGGAAAGAATCATAGAAAAGAATAATAGAATCACAGAATGGTTGGGTTGCAAGGGGACTGAAAGCCCATCCAGTCCCAAACCAACCCTTTCTGTAGGCTGGTTACCCCCACCAGATCAGACTGTCCAGGGCCTCATCCAACCTGGCTTTGAGCACCTCCAGAGATGGAACATCCAGAAAGACAGACAATTCAGCAGAGTCTGAAGGCTGAGAACATCCCCACGGTCTGCAGAGCGGTGGGACCTCAAGCATCAGATCCTGCGGAAGCAGAGCTGCCACAATACATGCTGAGAGGTGCTATATAAATATGCCATTTCCAGTGATTCACTCTTCCCACAGATTCTAGTCTGTGCCATGTTTCTATTAGTGTTATAAGCAATTTGTGGGTGAGATGGTGTTTTACCAAGGACAGTATCTGTGATTCAACACTTTCTTCCATCCTGGCAGTTGTAGAGCTTGCGGAAGAGACTTTGGGATATGAGACACAACTTACAGTTCCTCCATATGCTGGATGGAGTGACTGCTGAATTCTCACTTTCCCGACCCAAACCTTTTTGCTTATTTGTATCATGGCTGTGCCTAAATGCTCCACAAAGCTCAGGTGGTGCACACACAAATATTCCCCATATCTTGCCCTGCAGGAGCAGGAACTGGCTGAATGCATGTTTGAAAACTCCTCTTCCTATCATACCCCCTCTCTGCCCTCCCTCCCCACTTTTTTGATGTGGAAATGTCCCCACTGCTTGTCCTTCACTCCCAAAGCAGAACTATTGATACTGCCTGAAATGAAGCTGTTGCTCTGAACAAGTATGGACAGATAGAGATTGCCATAGCAACAGAAGTTATGTGTGAAAACCTTGGGAACTGTTCCTCCTCCCCCATCCATTCAGGCTCCTTTTCAGATTTCTTTTTTTCCTTTTTTTTTTTTTTCTTTTAAGGTACTTTCATTCCTGCTGCCGAGCACCTGGGGAGGTTCTTTGAGAACAGCCCATCAGGTTACAACAGCATGCCACCGGTTTCTGGGTCCAAGCCATCTTTATGGAGCACTGCATTGGAAAAATGTATCCTGCTGGGTCCAGGGAAGATCTTAATAAGGTGAACTGAAAGAGAGCAGATAGAGGGAGGGTGGCTTCCTGCATATAGGACCTCAAGGGCATATTCCAAATTTGGTCCTGATCAAATCTGTACTGAACTATTTACTTTTCGAGGTGCTCAGTCAACAGATTTGCATCAGAACAAATTACAACCATTTAACATCAAGCTGCTAATGGTTGGAACCACACAAAATAATGCAGGTTATTAACCCCATAATAAGGAGCTCATTAAAATGTGAATTACCGATTAGGTTACCAAGGAGAAACACAAGCAACAGAAAAACCACTGACAGTTTGCCAACTGCTATGCGTAACCCCCAGTGAAGACCAGTGGCCAAGGAGAAGGTCCCAGCTGGTGCAAACAGGCAGAACTGCCAAGGGCTGCAACACAGGCCAACTGTCTTAAACTGGGGAAGGACTGAGTTCAGATGTCTCATGGACTCATCCTGACCTCGAGGAGGAGCATATTATGGCGGAGGAGCTGGGAGGTTCATTGGTTCTGAGTGATGCAGAAACCATTGCTGCCATTCATGCTGTGAGACATTTACTTTCACTTGGGTATCAATGCTGCCCTTGGTCAAAAGGATATATTAAATGTATTAAATGCTCCCTGAACACTATGTTCGGCCCTAAACTTACCAAAAGCTCTTCATGCAGTAGGCTCTGGCCAGAGGGATATTGAATGGGATGGCTAACTGCAGCATGACCTTGCATGCTGGCATCCCCAGTCTGCTTTGGAGAAGAGTTTTACTGTTCAGGCCTGTGTTCTGCATTTTACTATTTCATACAGCTCAGGGGTTTTAACTTATTCTCTTCAGGTACTATCAATTTTATGTGTAGGGAACTGGCATCCTCCCAGATCTTGCTTTGCTTTGTATATATGTGTAAAAATATATTTTCTCCAACATACTCAAAATGGCATGCAGAGAGGAGACATCTAAGCTTTATTTTTTCCTGCTTAAAAGTGGCAGAGAAACATGCTCATGTTGAGATCACCACTTCCCAAATGGCTTCCTTCTTGTTTTCCCCACTCACGCTTCAGTCAATGTCAGATATCTCAGGAGAATATGAAAACAGCAAGCGCCTGGCAGGCGAGCTGAGTGTGTATAAAGATTGAGACAGAAACGTGTATCAGTTGCTCTGTTTCCAACAAAAATTTAACTCAGAAATCCCAAACTTTTTTTGAGAAGAAAGAAGATGGCTAAAAGAGAGAGTATAAGAAGTGTTGCACTCTTTCATCTCCCTCATACCTATATCCTCATTCTGAAGGCTGTAGTTGGCCACCCCAGAGTAGCAAGCACTTCTCAGATGGAAGAAGAAAGAAGGAAGATGGGAAGATGCCCCAGAGAAAGCTAGATGGTGCCTGGGTGCATGAGGAGGGGGCTGGGAGGACAACAGATGCGAAAAATCCCTTTTGTTGCCCAGCTAAAGCATCTCAGTCTCACACAACAGGGACCCCACCACCCCAGGACATTCACTGCAGTCAACAAAATGACTGATGTTTCTGGAGGAGGTCCATCTGGTCAGGGACAAACCTCTTCTCAGGAAGAGTAGTGATGCAGTGGCACAGGATGCCAAGGGAGGTGGTGGAGTCACTGTCCCTGGAGGCATCCAAGAACCATGTGGATGTAGAACTGAAGGACATGGTTAATGTGTATGGTGAGGGTGGGTTGGGGTTGGACTAGATGATCCTAGTGATCTTTTCTAACTTTAATGATTCTATGATTCTATGATATATCCCATCCTGAACTGCTGCAAGTTTATACCATGCTGCCTAGCACCAAGAGGAGTTCAGCTGTGCTGCTCCCACAACTGGTACACACTGCTGGGATTTGGAAGCTTGGGTTCTACCTCTGCTTGGAGCAGCTTGCAATCCCCATTGGGAGCCCTGCTCACGATGGCCATGGCTTTCATTCATGGTATCCAGCAGCTGTCCCAAATACACTTTACAAAAATGAACCCAAGGTGGGAGAGGACACACTAGAGTTTGGTAGCTGCCCCATCCCAAGTGTGCCTGACAAACCCTTACAATGTCCTGTGTGCAACATCAGGGTAAGTAGAGATCACGTGAGGGGTCGCCAGTGACTGGTGGCTTCAGGTGAGTACTAAGCTTGGCTGATGCAGTAATTTACATTAGGACAGGAGAACATTGTGTGTGTACTTCTTTTTTATATAGTTAGACTGGCACTTCGGGGGAAGGAATTATGTGAGCTTATCAGTAATATCCTCACGCAATCCAAGGTGAACACTTGGAAGTCATTTAATAGACAGAGCTTCTTTGAACAGGCAGCAAATCAGGATAATCTCATTCAGCAAAATCACAAAGAACAGCAAAAGCATTAAATCAGTCGAGTCATGTGTTTACAGTGAATAATTTAAACAGCAGCATTGTTGAGGCCAGAAAGATTTGTTTCAACACTTTGAATTTAGCTCTGTTTTCAGAACCACATAAAAATGGTAAATTATGATCTTCTATTCCACTGGTCTGAATGAAAATTAGTCTCTCCCACTGTGACTTCGCAAAGGATTTGCATCAGAGATTGAGTAGGGGCAGGTCCCGTTCTCTTTCATCCTCCTCAAGATGCTGACTTTTACCTGTATGTTTTAAAGATGACAGAAACTTAGATAAAACAGGCAACTTTACTAGCATTGCTCAGGAATGAATTAAAGAGATGTGAAGTATATATTAAACTAGAACTGTGCTGTAATCTCAGCTGGTATAGACTGACATATTTCCTAAGGTATAATGGACCGATGCCAATTTGCATCAGCTGATTACAGCAGAAGATATTGAAAACAATTGGAAAAACTCATCTGATATTTAAAAGCAGCAGATGGGAGCAGAAGAGACTCTGTGAAGACATTTGTATATTCTACTATAATGTGGAAAGAGGTGTATTAATGTGTATTAATCTGAATCTGTATTCTGTTGAATGTCATTTCAATTTAAATCTCTTCATGCGTATCTCTTCATGTTTTAATATTCCTTGTCACGGCTTTTGTGACACGAGGGGAAAGTGAATGGTACATGGCTGCATGTGCCTGGGGAGTCAAGTAGTGAATGTGCTCAGCACGCCTATGCTCAGCAAAGCAACCTCAGCAGGACTTGAGGACAACACAGAGAACTTTGCTCAGCCAGGGTTTGCCTTGCCCTTGGTTTATATGAGAGTTCAACCTGCACATTTGTCAATGATCCACTACACAACCCGTGCTGTTTGTAGAATACACACTACGAGAAGATGACACAAATATGGGAAAAGCATCTGTTTTCTCACTCTCCTTGGCAGCAGGTTTAAGAGCACAGTGCATGTTTTGTAGTGATTCAGCATTTGAATATTTAAAAAAAATCAGTATTTCCAACTCTGTTCCCCTTATGTCCTTTTATTCTTTAAAGAAGTTGCAGTAATGAGAGCCTCGCCGTAAAGACCAGAGTAATCTACAAATGCAGTGTAAAATTGTGAATTTTGATATAAAATTTGAGCTTGTTATTGCTGCAGAGTTTCGAAAGAGGAAAAAGTCAGTCTCAGTGAAAAACTTAGAGCATAATGTTAAGAGGTATTTTATCAATGGAAATACAGCTGAAGAAGCTCAGAATTTGTCATGGCTTCCCAACCTGACTGAAAACCTCATGCTTTATCAATACACCCAACAATTCTACCCAGTGAGCTCATCACAGAACTGATCCGAACCCCATGGGCCTCAGTGTGCTCTGTCTTAGGTCACCTATGACTGCTAAGAACTGGAGAGGGAAGCAACATGTATCAGATACAAGTGAAAGTGGCAAATCAGCATTGCCAAGAACCCCTGGTTTAAAGTCACTTCAACCTTCTTTTCCATCCCATTTACTAAAACAAATGTTTGCTGGTACAGGTAAGCAAACACTGAAATCACAAAGTTTTAAATTTTTCCTCTCTTTATCTTGCAGGAAGCAATGGGGGAGAATTACTCTCAGAAATATCTGTAACTTAGACCCTGCAGAAGGCTCAGTACAAGGACATAGGATGTACTTCAAGCTTCTGTGTATGGACTTGCAAGCTATTTATGGCCCTATGGGGATGGCCTGAGTGGAAGGACTTAGATCCCTATCAGGCTATTTCCTTGTAAATGTATGAGCACCAGAACAGCTGATAGATGCCCTGAACCTGATGGGTGCAGGAGCAGTTATGTGTGAACCCTTCTGCTCCCTGGTGGAGTTCCTTCCCTATCAAACTGTCACATTGTGAAAAGCTCTTCTCCAAGAAGGGTTAATTTCCCGCCAGCACAATTGCTCTGCAGAGTTGTCTCTCCGATGGCAGTGGAGCTGAATATAGATTAAGTTCCTGACTTTCAGGCATCTGGTATTGTATGAGATGACTTCTGGCCTGGATGTGGCACTAAGTATCCTCGGATGCTTTGGAGAACAACCCAAAGAAAGCTAACAAGGCAGCAGAGCCTTCTCACCACCACCAGCACTGACTCAGTCCCATGGCATAAGAACACTATATTCTTAGCCTCAGATAAGAGGCTGAGAATTGTCATAAAATTGTCAAACAGAAAACCATATGCTTTATGTACAACAAAATGATTGTTTTATACCATTATGTTTTTATTTCCTCAGGAAAACTAGGACAATTAAAGGCAGGAAGGAAGATCATAAATTTGAAAGATGACAAGGGGATAACCGCTCACCTGAATAGGAAGTTGCAAATAGTCTATCACTGACTCTGGGCTCCTCAGTTCAAGAAGGACAGAGAACTTCTAGAGAGTCCAGAGGAGGGCTGCAGAGATGACTGAGCCCTGGAGCATCTCCCTTATGAGGAAAGGCTGAGAACCTTGGGGCTGTTGAGCCTGGAGAAGAGAAAACTTAGAGGGGATTTCATCAGTGCTTAGAAATATCTGCAGGGCAGGAGTCAAGTGGATGGGGCCAAATTCTTCTCATTGGTGCCCAGTGACAGGACAAGGGGCAATGGGCACAAATTAGAACACAGGAAGTTCCATATGAGTGTGAGGAACTTCTTTAAGGGTTACAAAGCAGTGGAACAGGCTGCCAGGAGAGGTGGTGGAGTCCCCTTCTCTGCAGATATCAAAACCTTGCTGAATGCTTTCCTGTGCAACCTACTGTTGGGAACTGCTTTAGCAGAGGGCTGGGCTGTGGAATGTCCAGAGGTCCCTTCCAACCCTAACAATTCTGTGGTTCTGTGAGTCTGTGACTCACCATGATTAAGAAAATGGCATACCTTACACTTTTCCTCTTGCTTGCAAAACATGGAACAGATATTGGGCAATGGATGAAAATGGACTTCTATTGCAGTTAATACCCAAACTGATCAAATATCTACATTAGTTTTACACATACATGTTACCCATTCATGGCATAAGTATCTGGTGAATAACAACTAGTTCTGGGAGCCATTCCATGAAGACAAACAATTGGTCTTCAGCCTTTCAACTACAATAAACTCTCCATCATAAGACCTAGCCCCCTTGTAAATCATTCATACTCTAACTCCTTGCCCACGCATATGTACATATGCCTCTATAAATCACAGAGATAGTCCCATGTAATAACTAGTTGGCCATGCTATATAACACATGTTCTCTATAGTCATCTTGCTCTGTACAAGAGAATATAATGGAACAGATGTCAAGTTGAAATTAATATGAGTACCTTAGAACTCAAGACTTCAAGGCTAGAACAGGGGACTGACCTTAGATTACATGTCTCACCATCACTGCCACAAGTTTCCACTTCCTCTCATTTAATGAAATTGAACTACAGTGAGATTTGAAGATTAGACAACATAACATTTCCTTTGAAAATATAATATTCATTTTTGGTTCTTGATTAACAGTTCCAAATCCAACAATTGTTCACATATCTGTTTATTCCCTTCACGATTGTTTCTCTGAAACAATGCTTATGTAAGACCACATTGTCCAGTCAGATTAGCAATCCTGGAGCCTTGGGATGCCCCTTAAAAGCTGTTTTCTACTGCTCACAGTTGCTATGCGTGCATGGCCTTTCCTTATTAACCATGCTCACAGCCAGTGTGAGTTAGATGGTGCCTTTCTGTGGCTTCTGTGCAGTAAAAACATACTTCTGAATCTGGTACAGTAACCAGAGATGAGCAGATCCCAAATATTTTGATAGACAAAGCCCTATAAAACATCAAGTTAGAAACTTGGCAGCCCACAGACACCCATGACTTCAGCAGCTGCTTCAACCTGTAGCAAAGCAGCAATCCAGCAAGCCATGAGTCAAGTGGTGGGAGTGAATTTCTCATTCCCTTCCTTCAGAACTTCCGTTAGCATTGCTACGGCTGCTGTTACGGGCACTCAAATGATTCTGTATGATCATAATGTGCTGTCACCCTCCCAGATATGTAGGTGGATTTCATATCACCTAGATTACATGCAGTGAAAGCCTTTCTACCAAGAAAAATTGCCAGGAATTCCTCAGTCTGCTGTGAGTAATGCAGCCTGAGCAGAGAGGTGAAAGCTGCTACTTCTGATCAAGATCAGATAAGAGTAAGATGTGTCTCTACTGGGCGCAAATCCAAGAGCAGTGGGCCTCCTGCAGACAAGTCCTGCCATAGACTTCTGGAAGCCTCACACAGATACAGACTCAGAGATGATGCGTGCTGAAGTGAAGAAGAATGTGGCAGGTTGAGGAGCTGGACCTTGCCCTTTTCAGGGTTTCTGAATCAAAACCTGCATTATGAATCCCAACTGAAACTTGGTGGGCAGTCAACACAGAAAAATGGAGACAGTGGTGGGATGTGTGGCCCATCTATTTTGTAAAGTGACCAGTGAAATTCCCAATAGGTTGTCTCATCTTTTCCCAGAGAGGATGTGGCTGTCCACAAGCAGAGACACTGAAAGATGGTGGACAAAGCTCAGGTTCAAATGTAGGATTAATCTGTCTGTTGAGAGTCTGGTTGAGACTGTGATCAAATTGGATCCAGTCCTTGATGTATGGAAGCAGAGGGTAGCTTTTTTCTCTATTTCCTAAATTTGAGAAGCAGGGTACTGCCTCAGGAGTATCTGGAAGAGGGTGAGATTTGTGTGTCCTTTGCCCCAGGTTGATTAGTCTCCAAGAAAAGAGAATAAGCAAAATTCTTGCCAAGGACATTTACAATCCTTGGGATGGGGACTTGACTTCTCCATGTGACAGTTCATGTCCTTTGCTTTGCCTACCACAGAATTGCCATGCTTTGTCTTTGGCTGCCCAGACCTAGAGTGATTTAACCCCATGCTGCTGGGATTTCCCACCTCTTTCTTTGGCTACTTTCCTTGCACTCACTGTGTCATTTTTCATCAGTATGTTGATTTTGATCCATTTTCATCTCTACTGGCCCAAGGAACATTGTTTAAAGTGGTCTGTAAGTATGCTGACCACTTCATGCGGGTGGAGACCAAGGCTGTTTGTTCATACAGAGACTTTGTAGACTATTTTTCTGGACATTGGAGACTCTTTTGAGCCAGTTCTACTAGATGCTTTGACATCAGATCACCACTGTCTTTCCCAGTTTGAGCATGGCCCTGTCTGTGTGTAGTTGCACCATTGTTAACTGATGAACCTTGGTTCTCCCTCCTACTCAGCAGCATTCTTCCATGGGAAGGTTTGTCTCTATATCAGACCATACCTTGCTGTCTCCTTTTTTTTCCAGGCAATGTATGTCTCTAATTCCTTTGATCTTTACAGTAAATAGGTCATTGTTTCCACCCTTGTCTATACCAGTTAATCTATAACATCACCGGTTCTCCTGTACTCTTTTTAGTAGGCCCTGCCCCAACTGGTATTCTATTAGCACTTCAAAAGTGGATGGATCTGTTTTTTTTTTTAAACGAATTGCCAGTTGTTGTTTTCCATGAACATTTGCATCCAGAGGCCTTTTCTAAATTACTGCTCTCCACAGCCTCTGACTTACTGTTTTGACCTCTCTTCAATGACAGTTGTTGTCCTATGGTTGTTTCTGTGCTCATCTCTTGCTATTCCCACTATGTCCCTATCTTCATTTATAGAAATCCCTTTAGGATGATGCTTCTAAAAAATGATTTGCAACTCACACTCCAGCTGGGTGTTATCTTTGAATTTGATTGACATATTTTTCTGCCCCTTCCTCAGTGCTACTGCAGATGAATACAATGTCCAACACAGCAGGAGTCCCCGAGGAGCACTGTGGGAATATTTACAAGCATACACAACTTTCTATTGCAGGGGCAGATTTTTATCTCTTTTGGTACTGTTCTCTGTATCCACCCTTCATCATTCTTGTTCTGCATTGGGCCCAGTCCAACCACTGTTGAAGTCAACTGTGTCTGCACGGGATCCTTTAGGGACGAATCAGGATCTACAGGAACAGTATGTCTGAAGAAATTAAATGAAATAACCTCCTGAAATCAAGGAACTGTCATCAGGAGAGGTCTCTGCACAAGCAGTTGTCTTGTCAACGAGTGAAGGGGCAAATTTACTGAATGACTTAGGGGAATGCAGCTCCCTGCTCTTCCCACCAGCGTGCTGCACTATGGAGAAGCAGCTTCTTACACTTCACTCCCCTCACCCAACGCACACACCCTGTGGTTTTCCTCCTCCCATCAACAACGTGGGTATAATCCGGCTGTGCAGTCTATCGCTCAGATGCAACTGCTTTTCTTAGGGTGATCTATCTTTGTGTGTGGTACCTCTGTTTCCCTCTTCCTGTATAACATCTACTCATAATTTCTGATTATTGGAGACTGAGTTTCCCCTGAAAATGATGTAAAGTGAATTGATCCGCAGTTCCCTTTTAGGAAGAGGAGTATAATGTTTTCCCTCTGCCAATCATCAGTGGCTTCCTTGGTTCTTCAGGAGCAGCTGAATATAATGGATAATGGGCCTAAGAGTTTTTCAGCTAATTCCTATAATACCCTTGGGTATGTACCATCTGGCCCTGTGTGCTGATTTGAATGCACTCCTCCCTTAATATTTATCACTGTATTTTAATGATTTTGGTAACTGAGTTCTCAATCTCCTGGCTTTCATTTGATTGTTCATTACACGCACTCATTTCAGAGGAAAACTGATATAGGTGATGAATGTTTCAGCCAAATCCTGCTCACTGTATTCGTGGCAGAAATGAAATCACTTTTAAAATTCCCATTTCATGAAGAGGCATGGACTCTCAGAAGCCTGAGCTGCAGCTGTTCCCTTGTACTCTATCCTAGGATGGCTGTATCTGCAGAACATTTTCTGCTCCCTGAAAGGTCTTATGAAAGACAGTTTTCTCTATGACCCTACACACAAGCCTTATCTTCCCTTAATACTGGTAGGGAATTTTCCCTTATTCTAATACATCCTATTTTTTCTGTAAGTGTATTTTTATGACCCTGCCTGCATCTTTCAGATACTTGTAGACTCATGTCTGTTATTTTCTTATCTCTTCTCCAGCTTATATCTAAGCATAACTTAATCTTCATAAATCAAACCCACACCGAGTGATCTGATCATGTCACTACTCTTCGAGGTCTCTGATTTTACAGTGTTTGGCAGTGGGATGGCAAGATATTAGCAGCAACATTCCGACTGTATCTAAGCCAGGTTGGTTTGTGTAATGCCCACTGAGAATGGCACGAGCTTTTTGCAATTCACGTAGGCTGCCAAAAAGTTACATGTAAATTGTCCCCCTGTATCACTCCTGAGCCTTTCTGTATATGGCTGCTTCTGAGTGTCCTTCGGGGCTATTTTTTCCTGAATGTCAGTAGCCTATATTATTTCGGTTTTATTGTGTTATTTCCTGGCCACATTGCTAATCACTGTAGGCGCCACAGGATAATTTCTCTGTTCAATAACATTAAAAACTCCCAGCTTAGCTTCATCACTCTCTTGCTTTACTGTGTATTTCCCCTGCTTGCTTGTTTGTGAATTACTTTCACTTTTTTTCCCAATCTTTTCTTGTTCTTCCTCTATGCTCTTCTTGGAATATTTTTGCTTTAAAAAGGCATCTGTAGGTTTCCCCCCCCCTTTTTTTTATTCCTTGAGAAAACACATCCTTTCTTCTACTTTCTGCATATGCCTGTTATATGTTATATGCCTGTTATATGCCGGTTTATGCTGGGCTACATCTAATACGTATTCTCAAAATAACTCCTGGTGCTGATGCGTTGGCCCACATGCTGAAAGATGCAGTAAGAGGTAAATAAAACTCCTTAGCTGAAACAGAAAGCAGGCAGCACATGTTTGTGCTGGATGGGAATAATTCCCTGTACAATCTGCAGAAGTCCTGGCAAACAGGGGACTGATCCTAAGCCCTTTGCGTGACACTGCCACGGGGACCCTCGGGAGCCTCAAATGGACTTCAGGCCTCTTGAGAGGCTGCTTGGATAGCATACAAGTCCAGTAATTGCCTTCTGTTCACCCTGGCTCCTAAAACTGCCATGCCATGGACTCCAGTATTCAGCTCCCTTGGCACCTTCTGCAATGTGGTGCTGAGGTACGGGTTAACCTAGACATGCTGAGATGCTGCAGAGGCAGAGCACAAAGGGACATTGGGTAGCTGCCCTGAGCCTTCAGGCTCCAGGAAAGAGCTGACCACTCCTTTTTCTGCAGAAAAATTAAAGATTTTCAGACAAATAACAAAGGACTTCATTAAAGCTTCTGCTTGCAGGAGAACATGTAGATTTCCGTGATATTGCATGCCACTACAGGAGGAGGGATTAACAGTATTACAGGACAGATTTACAAACCCTGGAGAGAATAAGTATCGAACGGAAATCTTTGGCAATCCCATTCCCTTCCTCTTCTGGGTCGCACCCTGACTTCTGGTAACACTTAGAACAAACCACTACCTCTTGCTTTTTTTAGTGTATTCTCTACTTTGCCCTGAACCCAAAGGAAACATCAAAGCTCTAGCTCTTGCACTTGCAAGTAAAAATAGCTCTCGAGCCAATATGTGTAAGGCCCTCAAATGATATCTCTGAAATAGTTCATCCTAAGCCCATGAGAGGGGGAATGGTGTTGTTTGTTAAAGGAATGCGTGCTGTGCTGATAGTGGGCAGCACTGACATGTGAAGAGCAATGAGTGATACTGCAAAACGAAAGGAAGGTGAGAAAAGCAGCATGAAGAATGCATTGCACTGTGTTGTGAAAGAGGAGTAAAATATACTTAAGATAAAAGCCAGTTTCAGGCTGCCTGTATTATTTCTTCCATTCTGATCCATCTCTTTCCTTCTTAGAAATTCAGATTTGAAAGTGTCTGTCTTGGTACTTGTGTGTACCATACATCTTGGTTCATCTGAGGTTCATGAGAACATGGCTTTCTATCTCTCAGTGTAGTTTTGCAATTTCTTTTACCATCCAAGATTCATTTATTCCCTGTGACTATGAAAGTGTCAATCACAACCCTTCTAGTGTGCTTGTATCAGTCTTTTGTATCTACTATTTTGTATTTCTCTTTCCATTTTCTAGAAAATAGGTAAATGCTGCTTTGCAGTCATTATTACTTCATGCACTTATGTCTGCAGTTCCCCGCTGATCCCCAAAAACATGGACAGAGGCAGCTCAAGCCACTGCAATAGCACTGCCAGATGGGGTTGTTGGAAGAGATCAGTGTAAGTCCTATCTCCCTAAGATCTGATGTTTTCCAGCAAATCATTCTCAAATGCAAACTTTCACATTAGTTTCTCTCAAATACCATCTATGGGTACCACAGACTTGCCCATCACAACAGGCAATTTGAGAAATCTTTCTTGTGAAGGGGGCTTCCTATTAGCAGATGGCACTCATAAGAGGTTGGAAAGAATATTTGTTATTAAGCACAGGCACACATCACTCAAACTCTGCTGCATAGAGAAAACTACTGATGTGAGCATATCCTTACAGCTCACCTGTGAAGAACATGAACATGGACACACGTAGCAGATGAAGCTTTCAAAACAAAGCCTGCACTCACAGAATCACAGTTGGAAAAGGCCTCTAAAACCATCTTGTCCAACCATTCACCTACCACCAGTGTTGCCCTAGCCTTGTTAGCTGAGCGCAGAGAACAGGGGAATGGGCAAAAATGACCAAATATAAAGGGACAAATGCTGGAGGATGTGAAAAAGAGTCTTGTGCCTTGCAGCCCTCAAAGCTTCTCTATTAACACAAGGGCTTGCTGCATTTACTTAGCAGGATGAACAAAATAAAAAGAGTTTGTTGATGTTGGATGCTGAGGCAGTGCTTAAGACATCCCTGACTCACAGCTCACAAGCTAGGACTCGTCTTGCAAGTTCAGCCCGTGTTCAGATAGGATCAGGGACTGTCTCTGGGCTGGATTGCAAAAGAAGCAGACTCTTGCCAAATATGCTCTGCCCACAGCACCGTCCAAACCCGTCAGATGATATTTCTTCTAATTTTACTAATGTATGCTTGGCCCCGATTCCGTGCTACCTGAGGCTACAGCCGTAACAAAAACATGGCACACATGTCGTGGGTGGAAGCATGCAGCTGGTGGGAGTTGAGGCACGTGAAAACGAACAACACAGCCCTTTCTTAATTGCAGCACAGAAATTAAGAAATAATATTCTTCTGATTCCCTGCCTTCTCCCTCTCTGTGGCACAGCTTTACCCACAGCCTTGCCAGAGAAGATGACAACAACTTTTCTCTATACGTAGGTTGCTCCATATCCTGAGCAATGCATTAATTTTCAGAAGTGGGCCTGTGTGCCACACACATAACCTGTGTTTGGGTGTGTCTCCATGCTAGGACCATCCCACACTCTCAGCTCGTTGGTGGGGAGTTGGTGTTCTGGTCCCTACCTGAGGATGTAGCCATCAGGCCATTGTCCTGCCACCGTCCTACAAGACATTGTCACAAGATGGTATGAAAAAGCCCTTGGGACACACTCATCTCCTAGCCATGCGCTTCTGCTCAGGTAGCCAGGGGGCATGGAGAACCTACTGGCTTTAACCCAGCAGGCAGGTCCTCAGGTTGTTCCTGGCCAGGTGTGCTGCCCCAGTGAGAAGTTTGTTGTGGGGCAGCATCCCTCCAGCTATCCATGCTGAGCCCCTCTTGAAAGGGAAGGGGCAGAGAGGAGCCTTTTGATTCAGCTTTTATTTCTGCTCTTGGGAACTAAAGTCAATAATTAGATGGATACTGCAACAAAGGACCAGAACACCTCAAGGTACAAACGTGCCCACAACCAAAATCAGTCAGATATCACAGCTCCTGGATCTCTGCAGTGACTTTCCACCATCACATAGCCCCATAGTAACTTATGGGCCACATTATTCTCTGATGGCTTTTCACACTGAAATAGCTCACAAAAAGTATCAGCGTAGGTTATAGAAAACCATGGAAAGTACACTGCAGACAGTACAAGCATTTTCAGTCTAAAAATTTACATTCATCACAGAGCACAATCTATTCTTGTTGGGTTTCAACAGCAGTGCTTTGATAACTGGTGGCTTTTCTGCTGGCTGATGTTCAACAATTCCACCTGCTGATGCCCCCTCTGCAAGTAAAGATGATGCAAGAAACAGAAAATCATCGCTTCCTTCTTGCACTTCTCCTTCTGACTGATTTCCCACAGTTGGTATTTGTTAATGACTACCTTACTTCACTGGTCTGTGCTGTGGTTTGTCTCAATGCCTTAAAAGCATTGCCCAAGCAATGCACTGTCATATCTGAAAGTTCCTTTTCCTCACTCTCTCCAGAGGAACCTCCACCCCTCTCCAGGCAGAACACACGAGATGCTAAGGCTTGAAATTTACGGCGCCTGATTTAAAAGCCAGGACATCTCCTGGTCTCCAGGGAAGGGAAATGACCCTTGGCTTATTATGCAGTCACTCCTTTTTGGAGAAGGAAGTGCTAATAAGAGCTCACTTATAGCACAACAGCTAAGGACAAATTAAGGCCAAAAAGCAGGAGCGTAATTGATGTGAGTGGGAATACAGCAAAGCCAAGGAAAACACGTGAGAAGTTTCCCTTGTGAGCAGTGCTCTGCAAGTGATAGAAATCAGCAGTCATGCTCATGTCTGAGGCTGGAGCTACTGATCACCAAGAGCCACCCGTGGGAGCTGCTTTTTCTCCTAAAGCAGCACTGGAAGAATTCAAAAAATCCACATGGACACCAGTGGGAGTTAAGGGTGGAGAGAGAGCACACTGCACACCCCATAGATATGTGAGTGCTGCAGCCATCTGAGGACAGCGCTGGGACTTGGTCACACTCACCCAGGATGCCGAGGGGAAATCCAAGGTGGGATTTCAAAGCACAGCATCCTCGGGCATGTGCTCATCCTACCCTATTCCCCCTGCTCCCCCCTCTCTTAGAGGGCTCAGATTCATCTCTCAGCAGAGAGATCTCTTCACCTGTCATTAAGGTGAAATGGATCCGCACCCTGAAACAAAATGCCATGTGTGCTGGGCTGGTGCCATCGGTGGCACAAAGGTATGCATCCAAATGGTGATGGCCCATCCTGCCCCAGGGGCCACCAAGCACACAGAACCATGCACACCCAATGCACAGTGCTGCTGGAATTCAGAAGGAGCCTTTCAGTTGACTTACCTGTCTTGGTGGGTTTCAGATTTCATGCAAGTGTTGGGTCCGGTGACTTTGTTAGGCAAAGAATCTCAGCCCTCTCAAAACAGTGGGGTGTCAGATAAAAGAGGGTTGGGATGGACTAATCCTGCTGTTGTCTGATGTCCATAAGTGGCAGAGAAGGGTTTGGTGAGCTGTGCCTTGGTGACATTAGTAGTCAAACTGCAACCCATTGCTGCAGAGGCAGGCAAGGAGAACCCATCTTCATGCTCTCTGAACAGAGACAAAAGCAGTTTTGGACCTCAAACCCAGAAACTGCCTTGACCCGTTGATAAGGGTCAAGAGGCAAAGGGGATGTGACAAAACTGCTTTGTACAATTGTTGCACCACTCTTGTTGCACTTCCACTTAATTCATTGCTCAAGCATGGCACACAGCTCTCTGGCCAGAATTTGCCACTGTTATGTTGAAATTCAGAGTGATAGTGTACAAAATCATAGAATATCCCATGTTGGAGGCAACCCATAAGGATTATCAAGTCCAACTCCTGGCACTATGCAGGACCATCCAAAAATCTTCATTTAATTGTTAACAGTGTTCATACAATGCCTAAAGTGAGAAAAGCAATTTCTTAATGGAAGATTTGATGCACACAGAAAATTGTGCACACCCTTTGAATGCTATTGATAACTTTTTAGAAAGTCATTTATCAGGTAATAAATCTAGGACTCCTGGGCAACCAAGTCTTTTGTGTTCCTCATTTATAAGTCCTTTTCTTGCTACTATATACTATAAAGCTTCAGAAGGGGATTTGCTCTCATGTATTTATGTAAACATACATTCCCACCAGGTCTTTCTGAGACAATGATGCCTTCATTCAGTGTCTTTGTCTTAAAAGTGAGGGAACAGCTGCATTCTCCCCAGGAAGCACTTCATCCTTTCTGATAGAGATCATAGAATCATAGAATTACAATATGATTAAGGCTGGATAGACCACTAAGATCACCCCGACCAACCATCAGTCCATGCCTGTGACCTCTTTAGACCATGTCACTCAGTGTCACACCTACCCTCTTCTTGAAAAGCTCTAGGGATGATGTCTCAGCCAGCTTTCTGGACATCCCTGGATGTTTCCTCTTGGCCCTCCATTGCTGGTAAAGACCCCTACTTGCCTTCCAAGGGGCACCCACCATGAAGGGACAGATTGTTCAAAATGAGTCTGTGAGACAGAGCTGCTGAAACAAAATCTTCCATCCCTGCAACCTCATTTAGTGAGCACACACAAGAGCATCCTGCAGCTTGGCTGCCCACATTGGAGCTCTGTCCTGGGGAAATGACACCTTGGCACTTCCAGTAAATGCTGCTTCTGGGAACTGCCAGCTGAATCACCCAGCACTCTGCAGGCAGCCACATGCTTCCTGCTCTTCGTTGCAAGAGCAACCAATCTGTGCACATGTGAGGTGCATAGGCAGGGCCAACCAGGGGGTATCAGCCAGACAGAAGAGTATTTTCATGATAACTTCAGTCTGGGGATCTGCTGCTGTCATACTGTGAAATGGAAACATCCTGAGTCCTCAGAGGAAGATAGTAAATGTACCAAAAACACTCACTTAGAATGCATCTTTGGAAGAATAAATTCCTTCCTGACTCGTCTAGGAGACATGAGGTTGTATTACTGTCATATTCTTCTGACAGAGTAACTGCACTGATGCCCACACTGAGGACCGTGGCAACTGGCCATTTTAGGCATGATGTCCAGGCAAAGGAAGAACAGCCCTTGGATTCAGAGAGCAGCACACCCACCACACCACACAGTTCTCGTCCAGGTGGAATCATCTATCCGCAGCAATTAAGTCACTTCTCAACCTGCTGCCTGAGAAGCAAAAGGCATCCTGATCCTCTCACCCTGATCCTCTCTGCACAAAGCTCATTTTCCAGCAGCAGCCTTACTCCGCTGATCCTCCTTTACACAACTCATTGTCTATATCCTTTCGCTGCCCTGGCACAATCATACCTGCAACAGATGCACAATTGCTTTCCTGTTTCCACTTTATATTCCTCTGGGAAGGAATTGGACTTTCCTGGTCATGAAACTGCAGGGAGAGCAGTCACCCATCTCATAGGCAGACCTGGTGTTTGCTTGGGAAGGAGAACTTGCATCTGTGCCAGGCTTTCCAGATAGCATTTGTCAGAGCACTTTCATATTAAGCAAACAAAAATGCAAAGAGCAAGCTGTACACCCCTACACTTTGTTAACCACATTCATCTGCACATGTTCCCCAGTAAAATTTCCAAACGTGGTCAAGGCACTTAACTCATTATCATCACAGAGTTCCCCCAGACTGAAATTTGTCCAGATAGATGTCAAAGTCTAAGTAGTATGGATCACCAAAACCCAGTGCTGCAGCACAGCTGCTTTGGATGAGAACACAGCAGCTCTCCCAAGCCAGGAGTTACACAACCGCTCCTCAGAAAGAAAGAAATCCACAAAATTCTTCTCCATTTGAAACTGCAGCAGAAAATTAAGTATATTAAAATGGTGCTTGGCCAATAACACTCAAGCTCCAGCACCTGGGATCATGGTGGCTAAAGGGATCACAAGCTACCAGGAAATTAAAGTAGTTTTCTATCTGCGAGGAGGGACACCAGCAGTGCTGTGGCTCTGCCAGCACTGAGTTAATCCTAGGCTGACCCAGGCTGACAGCACGTCCCACAACATCTGGGTTCTCTTTGGACATCTCCTCCAAGTTGCAGCTTGTTCCAAGCCTGCTGAGTTCACGCGACTTGAAAACATGCAGCTGGCTACAAGCAAGCAGCTTCAAAGGTGAGAAGCTCACTCCCTACTTGCCTGCAGTTACCCAGGCATCTGTGCAGAGCAGAGTGCTTCAGCCTGCACGCAGCCTAGCAGTCCCACCGCAGGTGGCAATGCATGGGGACAGACACATCCTACATACATCCCTGTCCTCTGGCAAGCTGCAGCAGGAGCAGCTGGCAGGGGGGGATTCGCCCTCCATTACACTAGCTGGCAGAGGGCAGGGTGAGTCACAGTGGAGACTATGTGCCTCCATCAGTTGGAAGAGAGTACAGCCTGCCCTCTCTGCAGCCCCTGGCCAAGCTGGAGGCATTACCTCCAGAGGAATGCTCCTCATCTCTCATGCCAGCTTCCCCCCAAGTGGGATGCTTAAAGTTGCAGTGCCCTTTGCAACCCACAGGACACCAGAAGAGCAACCACACATTTGAAAATCAGAGTGGTTCTACAGCAGCTTTGGGGACCATGGGTGCTGAAGCCCCCGATGGGACTCAAGGCTGTGAGGCCATGGCAGCTGTGTGGCCAAGCCGTGTCTCTGCTGGCAGTGACCCACATGAATTACAGGTGTTTCCTCAATGACGTGGCCACTGGGGCTGAGCTGAATTTTTGAAGAAGAAAGCAAAGCCTTGGGTTAGTGTTGTTGTGCACGTGGAGGGTGTGCCGCGGAGCCAGAGTGTCTGGGACAGCCACGGTCAGAGGAAGCTGCTGCGGCCACTCGCAGAGGAGGAAGTCTGTGTCCCAAGGATGGAGGCAGGGCAAGCAATGAGCTTTTGCGGGGGGAGCTGGAGAAGGGGGAGTCCAGCCTGGATGTGTCAGAGGAGACATGGCTGGAGGAGGTGGGGAAGTGCTGCTGAGTAGAGCCAGGAAGCAGGGACTGAGACTAGTGAGTGAACAAAGAGAGAGAGACGGTGACACCAGGGACCAAGAGCCATTGTGCAATGCTGCCATAAGGCCCAGGCTGAGATACGTGTAAGCTGGGAGGCATTCTGGAGCAGCCAAGGTGAATAAAAAACAGAATGTTGCCTTCAGGTATCTGCAGAAAGCACATGATCTGTCATACATTGTACACCCGTAGCTTCATTTCACCATTGTTTTTGTTTTGCTCCGTTAAAACCCCTAATCTTTACCTGGCACCATTTAAATCTGTTGAAAGGGAGCAGGCAAGGGGCATCTGTTATCTGCTGGAAAATCCCCACGTACCTGTGCACAAGCAGAGAGCAGACCCAAGTAATGCAGTCAGGAACAGGCCTGGAACCTCCAGCAGAAGCGGGGCATATGCCGTGGGCATGTCTTCTGATGCATGGAGAAACCAAGCCAGAAAATATCAGCGCACAGCCCCCAGCATGGAGAAAGGCTAGGGCAGGATTTCTCAGAGATGGGCAGGAGGAGAGGTGTTCTGCGTTGCAGCCAGGCAGCAGAACTCCCCAAAAGAGAGTCAGTGATATTTTCCAGCTATGGGTTTAACTTAGTTCTGCCAAACCAGATCCCGGTTCTTCCTGCCCCGCTCAGCTCAGGACTAAAACTCGTGACTGTTGTTGGATGCTAACGCCTGTATTCCTTGGAATGTACCCTAGAGACGTCCCAAGGAGAGATTGAGCAAACTCCTTACCCAAGGACAGAGAAACTTTTAGCACAGCCTACAGCAAAGCTGGCAGCATCCACGGGCCTTGCTTTCCTGCTGTGGCATCCCCTCCTTTACTCTGGTACTCACCACCACAGGGCCCTATGCAATTCACCTCGTGAGTGATGGGAGACGGCTGATCCCAAGGCTTAGGAACAAGAAGGCAGATCTGCAGTAGCTTTGAATTTGGCTTGAACTGACAAGAGATCAGCAAAGAAATGTGTTATGTTAAGATGAGCACCTTGTTGCTGTGGTTCATAAATTTTGGGCTGTGGACTGAGCTCCTTGTGTTGTACCCAGAGGACTGAAAGCAAGTAGTTCCCAGAACAGCCACAAAGGCAGAGCCAAGCTGCCCAGGCCTTTGTGTCTTATGCCTGGAGACTGAGGAACCCAATAAAACATGAGGTGTGGCTGTGAGTGGGCCATCACAACTGCTTCTGCAGGCATGCTTTGTGCCTGCTGTGGTTGAGATCGTTTTGCAATTCTTCCCTGCGAGCTAATGGGGTTTCTTTCTCCTTAGAATGGAAACAAGCATTCACAGAACTTCTACAAGTGTAGGATATCTGACAGTCCCCTTCTGCCAAATGTTCATTGCAAGTGGCCAAAATTATTAAAAGTTTATCTAGAGGGAGAATACATACATTGTTTTTCCTAAGAGTCTCTGCAATATCTTGTCTGTATACTGGCATTCTGAGGGGGGAGATTCCTGATGATATGAAAATAGAGCCATGCATTGGGGTAGTCTCAACAGCACGGAGCTGGCCACAGTGAGCGTCCAAAAATGGCTTCCTACAAACAAGATCTCAATTCAACATTTCTGCACTTGATTATCAAAATTTCTGGGTATCTTCTTGATTTTCAGATGTGACTTGGAGCATGTTTATATTAATTATGAGTACCAAGACCTTTGCAGGTTCTGCTGATTTGGATGGAAAAGCGAAGTAGACCCTGTCTTGTCTCACGATTCAGCCTCATAATTGGCGTGTTCAATTCTGATGGCAAAAACACCATGGCAGTAGAGATGCGGGAGCATTGAGCCTCTGCTCAAATTCCCAACCTGTTCTCCATTGTCTGAGCAGTAAACCTGGACCTGTCACAAAATAAAAACTGTATCAGCTTTCTTAACAGAGGAAATTTATAGAACACAACGTAATTACTCTGCAACACATATTCCTTCAGTTAGAGAGAGCAAAGTCTGCCACTAGAACTTCCCGTTCAGGATCAAATGTTTGTCACAGAAAGAAATATTGGCAAATACATATGTACATATACACATGTACGTATACATATGCATGCTCAAAGACACATACACATTTTCTCACTGCCTGAGCCTTCTGTTAGTGCTGAGTGCAGGTGTTTGCCTGCTAAAAATAGTCTTTGCATGATGTTCAAGCAACAGTTCTTATCAGCCCTGCCTGCCTGTGGCTGCAACCCCCTGGAAGTACCAAGTCTTCATGATCTGCCTGCATAGCTAGAAATAGAGACAGAATTAAGAAAACTCAATCTGGCCAGGATGGTTTTAGGCACATTTTTCCGACTTTTCCATCTGACATCAGCTTTCTACGAGGCATAGAGGGAAAATCTCAGTGAGAATTTGGTGAAGGATGAGGAATGCACTGATTGCAGAGATCCAAAGGGAAAATAAAGGTGTGTCTCGTGTTTCATCTTTAAGCAAGAGATAAGAGGGTGGCCATGCAAGACCTCAAATAGAGACACCACTATCAAAACCTGAACCATGTTTTCTCTTTCAGCAGCCTTTGTTCATGGAATCTGCAAGGTCTGGAAATCATAGCAATGCTGAATATGTATGAGGAGGGGATGTTTGTATTTGTAGAATCAATGGAAGGGACAAACAGTTAATTACATACAGGTGCTGGGTCTCTAGTGCTTTAAAGTTAATGACTGAATTTGGGAGGGTGTAAGAGAGAGATGTGGAAACGAACAGAAAGCTGTCCAAAGAGCTTGTTCTGTTTCCCTCAAGGAAGACCAAGTGGTCACTTGGTGAGGAAACACATTCTCAGCATAAAGGTGCATTCATGTATGATGTGAAACATCGAACCGTGCGCAGGTCTGAACAAAAGACAGACTGAGCTGTAGGGGGATGCAAAGAAACCAGCTCATCCATTTCTGGGCTTGACCCCACTGCAACAAACTTGGTTTGGCCTTCACAACCATTACCAGTTGTGTTTTGCTGGTGAGAGTGCTTACCCACTGAAACAAACCGGCAAAGGTGTTGGTAGCATTTGCCTCTTCAACTAGAAGCTTTGCTGAAGCCTCAACGTGAGTTACAGGGCTCAGCTGAGGGGTCACTGGATGAAATACCATGACCTGTAACATGCAGAAGGTCAGCCTAGGTGACCTAATTGTCCCCTTTAGCCTTAAGCTCTATGAATACTCCAGCAAGACCAACTGCCTTAATCCCTTACCAAAGAGGTGGGGGGATACTTATCTTCTCTCGTAAGACTTTCCATCTCCATTACGGTGCACACTCTTAAGCAGCTCACGTTCACCCATATGGTCAAGCACATACTTTGCATTTGTCTTCTGCTCCAGTGTTAATGATCCTACCAGATGCACTCACATATGACTGCAGGAAATTCACCCAGCATGTGCAGTCATTTCGGAATAGTGCATCATGTAAGAGATACCAGCTTTTGCGGGGTGAGCAGGGGGAGCTTACATTGACTCATTCCAGCAAATTTCAGAGAATGAAAGACAAAAAGGTGAATTCTCTTCCTTCTGGCAAAGTTTTTTGCCACCTACACAAGTGTCTATTCAAACAAAGGATTTTCTTCCTCCTCAGATGTCCTCAGACACTGAATTTGTAATATCTGATAACACACATTTCCATAGCAACAAACAGTGATGACCCAAACATAGGATTATGTGACTTCACTCAGAGTCGAGCAGAATATTAACAAGGATACTGATAGCTAATACTTTCCACTTCTGTGGCACCTCCCTGCAGAGGATTTCAGAGAGCTTCATGCACATCAGTTCCAATTTGCAGATGGACAGGCGAGGAAGAGAAGAAAAATCTATTCAGAGATCAAGGAAAGTGGCTGGGCACAGAGCGCTCGAAAGAAAGGAAGGAGAGGAATGGCCAAATCTGGGTCTTCTGTACTGCAAGCATCACACTGAGCTGATAACATCCTGCTTTTCTCCATCCATGACAGCTGTTCCCTTTGGGATAACATCTCCACCTGGCTGTTTCCTATCCAGTCTCCATATACTCTTAATTCAGAACAAATATAGAGGGTCTTTTGGGGGTAATTTGCTATTTGTAGGCCCAAGTGCCTTCTGCTAGCATGAACTGAGCCTGCCTTGCTCCTCCCTAACTACCCAGAGGCTGCTGAACCCGTTGCAACCAGGCCCAAAGTTATGGAGATTTCATTCACTCAGAGTGATTTATGTCAGGCGATATGAAGGCAGAGCCCATTTGCAAATACAAGGTGCTTGGCCTGAAATACATGAAATGCAAATCCAGGATATCAAACCTCAGTGAAGGGATGGTAAGAAAGCAACTAGATGAGCAAGAACCATGCAACGCTCTGCTGGAGTCGAGGGAGAGGGGAGAAACCCCAGTGTCTGCACTTCCATGTGTCCGCTTGGGAAACAACATATAACTCACAGACGGCAAGTTGAAAAGACTGTTGCATCTTCAGAAACTCAAGGAGTCTTTTAATTTCAAAAGGAATTTAATGCAAATGATAAAAGGAAACACATCCCTATCTCTCCTCCCTCAGATAATTGGGTGTAAATACCAGCTTCTTTTCATGCATCAAACCTTTTATCTGTAATTAGAATTGGCTTCATCCAGAGCTGTTGGTATCCCATGTAAGGAGAGTTCTGATGGTGTAATAAAATGCCACGTGATTATTTATTTATTGTTATAATACATGTCAGAACACTTTCCAGAGATTTGTCTGGTTTTAGAAATGAAGCTCTGGAAGGCTCCCCTAAACTGAAGCCCAAGAACAGATCCTTTTGCATGTCTCTGCAGTACTGTGATATCGTGGTTGTCTGATCCCTGCGTTAGAAGAAATGAGGAATTTATTCAGTGAAGTATTTGGTTATGTGCTTATTTCCAAGTATTCTAGGAAGTATCCTTATAAACCAGAAGCCAACCAAATGCTCAATCCACACTGAAATTACTTGATAATTCTAGTTTGCTAGGCATTTCAGAATACCAGTAAATGCTTCAAAAAGCAGATAAAATCAAACTTTCTTTCAACCCCAATAATACATTTTACATGAGACTTGAAGACTTCTCTCACAGGAAAGCAAAAGAATACTCTGGGGGAAAGGGGCCAGGGTCACAGACAGGGTGGCAGTTCGTTGGCCAAGGAAGCACGGACTGGATGCTACCTTTGGCACAGCGTGTAGCACATGCAATCCCACTAAGTGCATGGGAATCCCCTTTTGCTGCACTGGGACAGCCTTGTGAATTTCCTGTGATCCTTCCCTCCCTCTGCATGGGTGCCCTGAGTGCCCACC
The DNA here is from genome assembly GCF_026119805.1 of Tympanuchus pallidicinctus. Lineage (NCBI taxonomy): Eukaryota > Metazoa > Chordata > Aves > Galliformes > Phasianidae > Tympanuchus > Tympanuchus pallidicinctus. The sequence continues at coordinate 51,221,858 of NW_026294747.1, forward strand.
TGCAGACTGCTGGTGGAACAACACCTGGCTTTTAGGGTCCCTCTCAGAAGCTTGTAGCTTGCAGGAGAACCCCAGAAAGCCATGCAATGTGACCTCCACTCTGAAACAAATTAATGGCTTCTTATATTAGCAATACTGAGCCTGATAGAATGGGAAGATGGTTTCTTTTCACACCTAGACCTGTGTCACATGTGACTTGAGCACTGGAGAAAAATGTCTGCATCTTCTCTGTGGAAATAAACTTCCCATTACCTTTTTTCTTTTCTCCTTCCCATTTGAGATGATAATTATGTTGATTAATAATAATTAATTATTATTAATTACAATATAAAATTTTTAATTAAATTATTATTATTATTATTATATTATTATATTTATATTTATATTATATATTATATTTATATTTATAATATTATTATTATTATTATTAATAATAATAATAATAATAATAATAATAATAGTACTATTTAAATCTTAGGTTACTCTCAAGGCCTTTCAGAGGGTACTAATAATATTCTGTGACAAAAAGCCTGACTGGAGATAGGGTGGAATTTCTGAGCAGCAGGCTTCACTGGGGATTTGAGGCAATCCCATATCCAGTTGCTATCCTGGTTCAGAAAACACTGTCTATGTGCAACAAAAAAAGGTGCAGCGTAAAGTAGCCAAGTGTTAACGTTATAAGCAAGCTCATAAATTAACATCTACTATGAAAGAAAATATGTGTACATTGCTGTGCACAGTTATTGCACATCCATACTGGAGAACAGCTGCAAAATCCCTGTGCAGCTACTGGAGCCACAGTCTGCGCTATTAAACTCAAAGAGATTTTAGCTACAGCTTACACACTCCTTAGGACTTAAACTGGACTTTGGGAAAACCAAACAACCAAACAACCAACCAGCACTGCCACCAACAAAAAAACAGTCAACAACAACAACAACAACAGAAAAAACAGCCTTATTTTGCACTTTGTGCATGTGACTTACGCAGTCAGCATGTCAGAAGGGAATATGTTTTGTGGCTCATTCTAAAGAACAGACATTTGTCCTCACAAGATGTCACATCTTGAAAGAATTTGTAGAACATTCTGATGATGATGGAGAGCAAATTTCTTTTTATCCCTGTGGCTGGGACAAAGTGGACACACAGTGCAGTGGCCAACAGAGATCACGCCACTCTTATACCTGGACACTAAGACGTCAGCAAACCTTCAAGAGAATTCAGGGTACAGAAACATCTTGTGCAGCAAGTTTCCTATTCCCCATCACACTCTTCCCATTAACACTAACTTTAAAGAAAAAAAAAGAAAGAAATTATTTTATATCAGTCAATGAAGAATAATAGAGCAAAACTTGAGGGACAAATAGCATCTTCTAAACAAATTAAATCCAGCAGTTGGAAGCCAGTGTCCAAGAGATGGAACTCAATATCCAAGAAATGGAAGGCAAAAGCAAGCTGTTGTGCAATCTAGACTGAAGTCTGAAGGAATCATCATGCCCTGAACTGTTTGCAAAATGTTTGTGAAATCCCCTACCATTAATGGTTCTGCTACAAACAGGGGACCAGATACCCAAGCATTTCTTGGTGTACTCTGATAAATTCAGATTTGTGGGCCAAAGAAGCCTTCTTGTTTGCTAGAATGAAGTTGGCCACATCCCTTTAGATTTCACTCACAGTGTTAGGACCCTGTTGGCAGCAAGACTCATTGCTTCCTTCAAATAAAAAGCAGGATATGACAGACTAAATTGTGCCTTGAATTCTGTGGATAGGATGATTCAAAGACTGGGATTCTTCAAGGGGGGAAATGAAACCAGGCTGTTTGCCTGCCAGGAGAAAGAAGTTCTCTGTAATAAGGAAGCTGATGCAATTAGCCCTTGCTGTGAGGGAGCCTGGGTATCCTGCATTTGGCACGGCAGTGGCAGCCAGACACTTCTCAGAGTCATCACTGACATTTATGCAGTTACACTGGTGAAGAAATGCTGCTGGGGAAGTGAGTATGATGCTTCCTGCAGGCAAGTATACATAGACCAGTGCTTCATGCTAGTGTGTCTAGATGTCTCACTGCACATGCATCACTAGATCAGGGTGAATGTTACACACAGACACACAAGAGTTGTAATACCATGGGTCTGTGTGAAGGGAGGACCAGATCCTCTGATGCTTCCTTCCCCACACTGTCACAGCAGCATCATGCATGTGCACTGCTTCTTCCCTTTCTTACAGAGCACAACCACTTCCACCTCTAGGCAGCACTCCTCAAGGGCTCAGCTTCAGCCTGGCTGCCATGCACCAGGCTTCATTTCCACAGCTTACATTGGGTAGTATATTTCATGTTCTTTGTGAGATGGAAGAGAAAGTAATTTTGGAAACCTCAGATCATTTAGACCTACTGAAAATAAAGTGATGTCTTCACAAGCCATCTAAACCCTTAAAGGAAACTTGTAAGAAGGAGAGCACAAAAGCAGGATGAGATTGGAATGAAAAAAAAAAAAGGTGTTTCCAAACAAAATGTTAAAAGAAGGAAGATCTCAAAATGTTGAAGTCCTTTTTGGCCTTTTCATTGCCTTCCTCAATTACTTACATCTCCCCGCTCTTCCTTCGCCTGTACAGAACATATTTGTCTTCTGCTTGGTCAAAACTTCTGGCATATTCCACCTACCTTCATCATTAGCAACTACATCTCCACAGTCCCATGTTTGAATGAACTGGTTTGCATGGGAACTCCATCTGGCCCCAGCACAAGCCAGCAGGAGGCTAGGTGTGTTTTTCTTTCCTAGAGTTATTTCTGTCAAATCCTGCTGGGAGTAGGGCCCAAAGGAAGGCTCAAACATGGGCTGAGCTGTGACATCGCTATTGCTCAGTGTGAGGCTTGTCCCCAAGGTAACTCACACTGGATACGTTTGTTTGCCATAAAAGTAAACACTGCTATAGTAACCTGCCCTGTGCAGAATGGCCCATGCCAGCAAATCTCATCATTTGCTGTATTCACAATAAGTAACTGCAGGGCAGATGCACCCAAGATGCCTTTGAATGACTCAGTTTGGAGCAGCACATTGCTCTGTGCATGCTGTTTTTCAAAGCTCATCCCACCGTCTCTGTACTTTGGGCCAAATATCCTCAGCTGCTCTTCTGCAGCTCCTCATCTGGATGGTTTCTTTCTCCTTGACTTTTCAATTATTACCCAACCCAGTCCACAGTGACTCCATCACCTCCATGGGCAGCCTGATCAATGCCCAACCATTCTTTCTGAGAAAAGATTTTTCCTAATTTACAACCTATAGTTCTGGACCCACCCTACCCAGAAGTATCCTTGGCAGGCACCCTCTTCTGTCCCAAGCACTGGTATGGGCACCGCGCTGTCCTGTCTATGCTGCTCTTCCTGTCATCATTCTCGCAGTTTAGGAAGTTTCTGACATTTTCTCTCCAGCTGATCTTTATTTCTGTAAATTCCTTCAGCAAAACAATTGAGATCTTTCAGACTTTATCCTCCTTGTTTCAGGATCACCTTTGCTTTCTTTTAGGCATCTCTAAAAAAGCAGCTAAGCCCTGGAGAAAGGTGTAGGCTCTGGGAATGTACTCAACAGTAGGCACTTGCCTTTACTTCGACTTATCATTGTACAGAGCCAAGGTCAATATAGCTTTGAAGTCATTCCTCCACACATGTCCACAAATCCAGTCCTCAGCCACTCAAATTAGAAGCCCAGGAGAGACATCCAATTCCTTCCCTAATTTGTCCACACAAAATAATATCATTTCACCTCATAAATAAAATGTTAGTAGTTTTCCTCTGATTTTTTCTTTTTAAATCTGTGACTATCTGTGATTTTCCTCACATCAGGCAGAGTAAACAAATGTATTCAGCCCTATTTGCTTGAGAAGACTTACGTCCCAATCAGTGCCACATGAAATCATGTTTATACCTGCACAGAAGTTGCTCAAGAACAGTACGTCCTTGTGAAACTATTGCCTGTCCCCTCCCTCTCTCCCCCCACCTCACGATGGCCAAGGCCTGGGAGAGCTGAAGCTGTTTGGCCACAGAGCTGGAACAACATGAGTGCCGCATGCCTGGATGCCGCAGATCTGTTTGTTTAGTGGCTCTTTGCCCTCTTCTCATTCCTCTTCCTTCCAATTGTTCTTTGCCTCCTCTCACATTTTCTCGGTCCTGGATTGCAATGGACACACATGCACGCTCCTCTGGGAAGCTCTGAGGAGCAGAACGTGTCCCTTTGGTGAGGGCAGGAGCAGTAAGAGGGACAAGAGTGGTTTGAAGGCCAGGCTCCTCTCCCATCCACCCCCACTCAGCAGGGCAGCTAAGCTGGTGGCAGATGTCAATTTCCTCCTGGCACTGGTCTCTGGTGAATTATGACAGAATCCCAGAAACACAGAATGGTTGAGGTGGGAAGGGACCTCTGGAGATTATCCGGTCCTGTTCAAGCAGGTCCACCTAGAGCAGGCTGCCCAGAAGCACATCCAGTTGGTTTTTAACTATCTCAAGCAAAGGAGACTGCACAACCTTTCTGCACAACCTGTGCCAGTGCTCAGTAGAAGGAGCCAAGGCCAAGGAGAGAATGAGTAAATTGCTGGAGACACAGCTTCTGCCTTTGGTGGGAAACATCAGTGTCCCTGGGCTCTGACAGAGTGGCACAAGCAGAGAAGCTAGATCCAGGGCTCTGCCTGCAATGGAGGATTGAGGGCAGCACAGACCTTTTTGCATCACAATTTCTCCCTTCCTGAAGTCTCTTAAATTGTCCTCTTCCAAAGTGCACACTACCAAAGACCATTTGCTGCACCTGAATCATGACATACAGCGCTTGAAAAGTGCCCAAAAGGCAGAGATGGACCCAACAGTGCTGCAAACAAATACAGAAGTTCTTTAACCACACACTCTAAAGCATGGCTTTGTGCATCCTTTGTACAAAAATGGGAAGGAAACTGTGATTTTGGGTAGGTCTGTTAGTTTTGGCAAGGAGTGTGAAGTTTCCTCTCCTGTCCCCTGCCCTCAGTTTCTGCCTTGTTTGTCTGCTTGTCTATTGTGATCAGACATCACGCAGGGGTTTGTAGAAAGGGTTGGAGAAAACACTGAGTGCAATACAAAATTCTGTCCAAGCCATGCGTGTCTGTATACCGAACTACAACAGCCTGAAGGAGGACCACAGCTGGATCCAGTTTAAGAGCTCAGAATGTCACTGACCACTAACAATGGCTGGAAAGAGCTGAAGACAGCTGTGACTGCCTAAAATTGGAGAAATGTTACTTCTCTCTCTTATTCTCTTTATTAGGAAAGTCAGCAGCTTCACTGATTTTTAAATTTTTGTTTTTTTCTCCTAATCTGAATTCTGGTGATTCAAGGGGGACATCAAGCAGCACAATTTCTCTTTTTTATCAAAGGGGTTGCTGGATGACTATTTTGCAACAAATATTTTCAGAGCAGAGGTGTCACAAGTCAGGACTTCTTCATAGCACCATGATATTCATCCCTGCACACAGAAGAGCTAGATGGAGCCAAGCTGTATTCTCAGTGTGGCCAGTAGGCCCCCATGATGAATCCATGGCTAGAGACACTTCACTCAAGTGAGGCAGGTGATCAAACACTAAAGAGTAAATTGAAAATGAAGGGAATCCTTTCATTATTGTTTACAAGAGAGCACTGATGATAATCACTTCCTCTGTTCACTTCATGACAGAGAATGAACATCGAGGCCAATGTGAGTGGGAGGATGTCACCTTCACCAGGACAACCGATGGGGACAGCATGACCTGACATGGAATTCTTTAAGCTGAACTCACTTCAGTCCAGTTGCTGAACCCTCCCTGTGGTTGGTGGACCAGGTTGCAAAACTCGGAGTTATCACACTACGAGTAGTTGACTTGATCTCATATAATACACCTGCATAAGTATGGCAGGCAGGCAGGCTGTGCTGCATCTGTTAGAGAGACTTGGGTTGAACCAGAAAGCTGTTTGTCAGAGTAATGGTTATGATCATTATGACCATAAAATCACTGCACATGTCCCCTTTTACTGAATTTAGCACTGAATCAGAAAATCATAGCTTGAGATAAGGCAAGAAAGGTCTTTCTGATCATTTGCACAAGTTGTGGAATTTGACTTCACCATTCCTCTGCTGCTCTCATAATTTCTTGACACAAAGAATGCCTTTCAAAAATTATCTGACCTTGATTTACAGAATACAAGTGTTAGATTGTCAGTCACATCCGTTGGCAAGTCCCTACAATGGTACATTGCCTTTTCTGATAAAGAGAAAAGTTGTACCTGGCTTACAAGGAGGACTTGTCTACATAGAGCTGCAGGTTATCAGGTATGTCTTTTACTGTCTATCATTTAATGTTTAAATATTGGGCTAGGCAAAGAAATTTCAATGGAAGTTAGAGTAATTGGTTCTATTAGAATCTGAAAGAGTTGTGAAATCCAGTAGAAAAGTTATAGGCAGTTTTGAAAGAATCTATTCTACGGTTGGCTTTTTTTTTTGAGAGTGAATTGCTTTATTCATTGCACTGTTCACCACAGAACAATTTTTCATTTTGATATTCTGTTACAACATGGATCACGCTGTAAGAAAATGTTCATGTCATACACTGGAAAATGGAAACACTGAAAAATCAAAATGAATCAGATCAGCAGAACGAATTTAAATCAAGCAACTGTAGCTCATCTTTGTTTGTTTGCTTGTTCCAAATTTTTCCCTTATCATAGTTTGAAAATTTGGGTTTTCAACCTCATGGAGAACAAAGGTAACCCTGGAATACTTTCTGAAACATAACATAAGCTGTAGGTAGGACCTTCTAAGATTTCTTTTGCTGATTCAGCTTCGTTACCTGGAGGCACAGTGATACTGTACCAGGCATGGACAATCCACACTGGGGTGCTCTGTCAATGCAGCCATTCCAGCAGAGCCTCTGCAGGAGTAAATTGCCCTCTGCCACCTGGTCCTGGTTAGCTTCGTATCTCTATACTGGCTCAAAAATATGCATCAATCCAAAATCAAACTTGAGCTTTGGAGTTTACTTGGCTTGTGAAATTTGGTGCTGTCCATTTTCATTCTATTCAGTTTTTGTACGCATGTATATGTCTATATATGAGCATTCGCTATACACATACACATACAACATCACAGACTGAACACAGGCCTTTTCTAATGTTTTCCAGGTGGTTTTCAGGCCCAACAGTTGAGGTTTATTCTGTCTAAAGTACTGAGCAGATAAATATTGCCGTTTCAAAAATAAACTTCCTCAAAATTGTCCTTTCTGCTCTGAAAGACCGTCTTGTTCTTTAGGTGATTTATGAAATCAATCTGTAACTGCGTATTGTTCAGAGTGTTCAGCAAACAAGACACGAGTGTTTGAAATACTTCAAGGCAGGAAGACATACAAAACATTTAAAAAGTCTCTTCTAGCACAAACACTCGAAACTCAGTGTCTTCTTTGCCGTCAATGCATCTCATGTTGTCATTACCTCTGCACATGAGCAGAAATGAACATTGGCGTACGCAAGGCATTTGAGGAGCTGAGACCAAAAGCAATTTGAGTACTTCCTCCACTCTTGTAACTGATGGGCCAAGCTTGTTACATGTTTACTTGATGCCCAGCCAAAATATCTGCCAGATCTTTCTTGATTTCCCTCACTAAGGCTGACAATGTGGGGACTCCATCCAGTTAAAACGTGTGATTAATATTTGGAAACTGATGCCCCACAACTGTGGAAACCACCATTTGGTGGCAGGGTTGGGCCAACTCCAGTTAGACCTTGGGGGTTCCCATGGATCTGTGCCCAAGGAAAGCACCCTGACAGCATTTCTGTTTCAAGGAGCTGGGGCTGGAAACTCTCCAGAGAGAAGAGCAGAAGAAATCAGCAGTAAAAATCATGAGGCTTGAGAGTATCATGGGAGTCCTGAAGGCAAAAATCTGTGTGGGGATGGGCAAGAGTATAGAGCAAATGTATTCTCCTGCAAGACCAGCCAAGCAGGGAGATATGAGCCAGATTGGGAGGAGAAAGAAGAGAGTGAGAAGTAAAAGGAAGAGCTGGTAACCAGGAGAGGAAATCTCACACAAAAGTTGAATGCGGATCATGGAGCTGAGCACTGAGGCCAAGATGTGGGTTGAGGCCAGGCAGGAAAAGGGATGCAGGAAGGTGGTGGTAGACTCAACCAGTTGAGAACGCAGCAGCCCAGGGAGCTGTGATTGATGGGTGACATGGGAGTGTTGTATTTCAACAAGAGGTCCCCTTGGTCACCTTGAAAATAGGGAATGGAGAAGAGATGGGTCAAGGGTCTCATAAAAAGTCTTACATGAGATAGGCATAAAGCAGTGAAAAGAAATAAAAATCCATATTTATTCTAAATGAGATGTAGCTGCTCAGAAAGACAGCAGACAACTCTGCTGAGGACAAAGAGTCTTTGGGACCATGCTCCCCTCACACTTGCTGTGCACGATACTTGCTATGCCCATGGCATGGGATTCCCGTAAAAAGCAGGAAGCACCTCAGGAGCAAGTTGCAGCAGAAGCAAAGTATTTGATATGAGCCAGTGCCAGCACCTTGCCATGTATGTCGTGTGCACACCCCGTGCACGCCTGCCATTCCCCTGCCACTCCTGATGAAGCAATTCTCACTGCTGGGCTGTCCTGCTGGGCATCACAAAATTTCCTGGGGAGACAACGGGTGGGCACCTAACTGGGGAGCTGGAGAATCCTCCTGGCTAAATTAGTGCCATCTACTCCATGGGTTGACTTGAAGAGGTTCTGCACAACCAAGTAGGGGTGCTCCTGTGCTCATGATGTGCTTTTTCATGCACAGCCTGACCACTTTCAACAGTCTGATTTCCTTATGGTTCCCACATGTGCAGGCATAGAATCAAGGGAAAAATTGGGCTGGGAGGCACCTCTGGAGGCCACTCAGTCCAACATCACGTACAGATCTATTCAGATCAGTTTGCTCAGGGACTTTTGCAGTCCAATCTTGAATACCTCCAAGGACTGGAAATCCCACAGGCTCTTTGGGCAACTTGTTCTGTATAATCACCCTCATACTAAAAATATTTTGTTTTATATCTAACTGGAATTTTCCATGTTCCAACTTGAGACATTGGAGGTCAAATACCTGCTTGCTTCATTTGTTTATGAGTTTGTCTAATCCTCATTGGCCCTGCTGACACTCTCTGCCTCCACAGCCTCCTAAAACAGCAACCTCCTCCCACTGCCAGCTGTGCAGGCAAGGTCCTGCCTCACAGGTTAATGCTGGTGGTCTAGGACAAGGACAGCCTTGGGGAGTGGTGGCAGGGAGATGGGCAAAACATATTCTTTCTTTATACAACTTCATGCTCCATTAAAACCCATTTTTCCGTAATAACCTATTTTCCAGGTCTGGGCCCCAAGTATTTGATTTGCCTGCAGAATACTATAAAGCTTATTAATTTCACTAGTGACTGATTTCCATAAATTTGTTCAGCCAGCACTACAATAGCTCTTTCTGGCCAAGACTTAATGAGTTGCACACCTCGCATTATATATCTCATATGTATATATATTATATATCTATATGCACACGTACACACACACACATTCATCATCGTGATACATCCTTTCGTGTCAGGTATGTGAGTTATTTTGTTTTTAAGAAACAGAGTTCCCTCCCTGTGCCAGGACTGAGGAGACCTGTATTCCTGGCTCTCTTTGGGATCCCATGTGATCCGACCAAGTCGTTTCATGTCTCTGTGCCTGTACCTCCTGTCCAGGAGGCAGAAGCAGAAGCAGCAGCAGCATGGCTTGCTTTCGTTGTAGCCCAGAGATGCCAAGTGGGAAGCAGGAGGATGTGTCACTGTTAGCAGAACAATGGCAGTTCTGACATTTGTAACGCCATGGTGATGTCAATATCCAACACAGTAGGGCTTTGTTAGAGATCCTGATTAATCGGTGATTAATATCACTGTCATTTCCTGCAAGCTTAGAATAACCTGTGCTCTGTTCTTATTTTAAGAGAAGGGAAAAAAAAAAGGGGAAAAAGGTCATACTTGAATGTGCTGGTAGGTGCACTTTAATGGTATCTATAAACAAAGACAGGAGACTCATTTGTGAAAAAGCAGGGGTTCCCAAACTGTGCTTATTCCTGTGACATTTACGCTGCTCAGGTTCGTGTACTTCACACTGTGCTCCGGTGACCCTCCCCGGTTCTCAAGTGGCGCTTGTGTAAAGTGTCAAACCGGCTGAGTTTAGGGATGACAGTGACACACCACAGCTATTTTCATCTTTCTCTTGTGAACATGCCGTGCCCCTCAGCCTAGCAAAATCCTTCCCTGGGCCACAGAGCGCGTGGGAGATCTATGTTGTGTCACAGTATCTGTCACTGATTAAGTTATTTCAACAAGAACACCTTTTTGAAGGACATATGGCTTATAGTGGAAAAACAAATTATTAAACATGATGGTTGCAATGCTTCTGTTTCTCTGGAACATCTGAAGCTAGCTTTATCATCAAAGCTAACAAGTCTCATAATTACACCCAAGCCGCTGGCCATGGTACATCTCCAGCGCCTCTTCTGCCCTCATTGTGTGGCCCAGACAGAGGAATTTTGCCCTCAAATTCTTGTTGTGCACACATATAACACATATTTTCTAAGTTAACAAAGCCTTGTTGTGTACCATTGCACTGCAATGGATTTGATCTCTAGGATTTAACTACAAAGGCCCATTTAGATGCAACATAGACCCCAAAGGACAAATTCTACACTTTCATCAAGGCAAAACACTGAAACTATTTAATTACAACAAAATATGGGCAAGGATGCTAGCAACATTTCTTCAGAAGAGGTCCAGACAGATAGACACATTCATTTCAATCAAAGAGCTAAGAAAAAAATCCAGACCAGTATCCACAATAATCAAATGGATGAAAGAGCTGGGGGGCAAATTTCATTCATACCTAAGGTCTGTAAATTAAGTCGTATATGAAGATGTATGTTTCTAAGAGGACACTTAAGCAAAGATAAGCAGTTAAGTACTCACAGCTTTGCTTGTGTCAATGTTATCAGTAGACATTCTTTTTCCACAACACTTTGAGTGATTTTTTAATGTACAGATAATGCATTCTCTAAATGGAGCCTATGTACATGCACTGTGAGTGACTATACCACTAATAATGAAATTTTGTGCACTTAAATTAAAAGGCCATCCTTTGCAGGACTCTTCTCTCTGCTTCTGTTCTATGAAGCCCCTTTAAACACATTAAATAGAGTAGTTCAGCAACGGCTTTCTCCACCACATTTGCACTAGACTGCCCTGGCTGCTGAGAAGGTGGCAACTCTCTTTTAGTAGCAGAGAAGCAAGATTTCTGCCAGAACAGTTGCAGTTCTTAAAAAGGGCAATTCTATAAAGGAAAAAAAAAAAAAAATCAATTTTAAACAGACGCGAATTTCCTGTCCCCATTAAAATAACTACATCTTTCTGGGTTCTCCAAGACAGCAAGGTCTTCAGGGCGGGAAATTCTCATGTCCTGGTTGCTTGCCGTTTTCTTCATGAAAACTAACTGTCAGATGTGACCAAAGTTAAACTCTCTGTTTTCACTCCTACTCCATTCTTTTTCCATGTTCCTCATTGGCAAAGTCTCCATCTCTTCAGCCTTAATGATATCTACTTACGTTTCCTTTCCCATTTCACTTAAGGTCCCAACTCCGCTGCTTTCTTTTGGGTAAATTCATCCTTCAAGCCCATCCTGCCCCAGCTTTCCCTGAACCACAGCAAATTCCCAAAACCAAAGTGAAAAAATATTACCACCTCCTCCCTGCCACCTTTCCTGCCTCCTCCATTCAAAAAGTAATGTGGAACTGGTTGGGAGCAGGCGGAGAAGCCAGGGAGAGGACAGGAACAACACTTGTGGGGTTTGATGGCAGTGGAACTGGGATGTATTTAGCCATAAGAGGTTGCCTGCAGTTGTGAAATCCAGTAGAAAAGTTATAGGTGGAAGTGGGGAACTCCATCACTTGCTAGTGCACAGCTGCATCAGGGTGCACAACATGTAACAGAGACGTGGTCTGACAGTCCTCTTTAGCATGCACCTCCTGTTCCAAGTATTAAATCTCACTTGCAAGGGATCTGAACTCCTCTTCGCCCATCTCAGCAGTGTCTTCTATGTGCAAGCACTGTTTATATTCTGCTTTTTTTCTCTGATGCTATCTGAACACTTATTGCAAAATGGAGCAATACATATCAAATAATGTCAGATATTCCCCTGACTAAACCTACAATAGATTATTTTTTTTTAATTTAATCATATCTCTTCTAGCATCTCAAGACTCAAGCATGATCTGCAGCAAACCCTTGATGTATATTGAGAGGGATAGGTGGTAGTCCAAAGTGTAGAAAAAAGGAAATGCATTCTGCAATGATAGGAAATTGAAAAGTGGGAGTAATGATGGCACTTACCACTGTCCCTCAGGGAGATTATGGAGTAAGGTACAGACTGCAGAATGCACAGGCACCAAACAACCATCCAGCTTTTTAAAATAAGCACACAGTAGACAGGTTTGTGCAATATCCACAAATAAAGCAGAGCAAATGGCAAGTCATTGCCCTATGGTAGCATGTCAGACTGCAGAACCTGAATTTGAGGGGGTTATTCCCTTAGGGTAGAAATTTGTAGATATTGCCAAATACTAATTTTAAAATTGTCTGTTTTACAGTGCTTAGGAAAAGTAAGAAATCTTATTTTCAGCCTTAAGCAATGCAGCAAATTCAGACCAATGGAGTTAAATTGGCAATGCTTGCAATCCTAGATTTATATGTCAGTGCTTTATCAGATTTCCAGAGACATATAATGTCTCTTTCTGCTGCCAGTAAAACCAGATGCAGAAGTATCTTTGTGTGTTTATTTAGCACAAGGCTGTTAATGCCTGGGAGTAGCATACACCGGGGTGTGGCTTCCATGTCTTGCACACAGGAATCAGTGCTCAGAGACCAGAATTAAAACAGAGCAAAGCAGGAGTGCAGCAGGCTGACCTTGGAGCCAGCAGAGTAGGAGTAGAGCTAATGAAAACCTAGATGTGACAGCAAGGGCAGGGATCATTTCTACCCCTGGAAATTCAAAAGTGATTGGTATTATGTGCAGCTCCAGCCTTGCTGAGGGCTGAAGCTGGGGTTAGAGCCATGGTATATCACTGTAAAGGTGAGAACGAGAGGGTCTGTGCTCCAGAGAAGGCCCAAGAACAGCTGGCCCATTAAAGACAATTCTGGATAAACTGGAAAAACCAAAGCTTCTTTGTGCAAAAATGCCCATGTCCAGTAAGTCAACATTCATAATCAACTTGAAGCCAAGTTGAAATCAAAAAGGCCCACTCTGCCTCTGAGGAAGCAGCAGCAAATAAATGGGAAGGGAGGGAAGGGTGCGTTCCATCCACATGGTTCCTTGGCAAGCCCCAGCAGCGTTTGATTAACCAGGAGCAAGATTTATGTGCTATAAAGTGCTTTGGGGAAGTTGCTGATGCCAAAGTTCTGCACCTGGGTTTTGAAAGCATCTCTAAAGGGATGAGAATACACAGGAAAAGAAATCCCCCCTAAAACCAAACAATGACTACTGCTTTTTGGCAGAAGGATGGGAGAGTGCAATTTCACCTGGGAGGGAGATTTGCAAAAAAAGCAAATGTCCCTGTCCCACAGAAAATGGTTGTGAATTAGCATTTCATGACTATGCACCTCTGGGGAGATGTGTCCCTTCACTCCTGATTAGTTTGGATTCTTCCATACAAGGAAGATTAAAGAAATATCCCATTAAATCATTTCAAGATTGTTATTGTGCTTTCTTTCTTTTTTTTTTTTTTTTTTTTTTTTGAGTCTTAAATTATTCTGCTCAGTATAATCCCATGGAAACTTGCTTCAGGAGACAAAGGAGCTCAGTGTCTCTTAATGGTTAGCGGAGTCACATTCTTGTGCGACATCTGCCTCTAATATGATTGCTTGAAAATGAGCACACCAGCGGGACTAAAATGTAACCAGGAATGTTATCAGCCTCTCAGCAGACTTGAAAATTAATTTTCACCACGTATTGTTTGAAATTGCATTGTGCTGAGCGTTGAAATTGGCCTGTGTTACAAATAATTATGCTGCACTGATGATGTTTTCAGTCCCTTCTAGAAGCCATCAGCAGTCTTCAAAATCTGGGCGTTGTGCAGCCTTTGTCTGGAAAGCCTCCAGTCTACACAACTTCTGCTCTAACCAAAAGGAAGCTATTCAAGGGGATGTGTTAGCACCATTTCAAGGGTGGTGAGGTCCTGGCACTGCTGCCCAGAGAGCTGTGGGTGCTCCATCCCTGGGGTGCCTGAGGCCAGGCTGGATGGGGCCCTGGGCAGCCTGAGCTGGTGGGGATAGCCAGCCCATGGCAGGGGTTGGGACTGGGTGCGCTTTAAGTTCCCTTCCAGCCTAAGCCTTTCTATGATTCTATGCATTCCTATCCAGAGAATTTTCCTTCAGCAATGTGATGCTATCAGCCACCAATTAATGTCACATTTGGTCAAAATCTTCATTCAATATGATTTATGTTTCATGAGTTCCATGGCCCCCACTCAAGAAGAGTGTGGTGACATCAGACCATAGATGAGGGGATGAAAAAGGATAAGAGAGACATGTCTATACCTCAGTGAATGGTAGAGAACCACAGAATGAAAAGAACTTTGATGAGGAAAGCTGAGACAACCTGGATGCCCTGGCTCACCTCATCTTCCATCACTAAGACTAAGACTTGAACAGCTTCTGGAAGCCAGTGGCCTTGCACAGAAAAAGGGAAGGGATGGTGATCATAATTTAATAGAAAAGGTGCAGAACACGTGGCTCACAGAAGCAGGACAGGGGTCACAGCACAGTCCTCACATACTCTGGGAGTGAGGCCAGTGACCATTGAGTGGCGGAGTGCTGGGAGAGGAAGAGAGACTGGGGTGTGAAAAGATGACCTGAAAGGAATTAAGACCGTTCGTGATGGAAAGCAATAATTTTTCAAAATTATTTGGGGTCTCACTTCTGATCCTCAGTCTGCAATGTTTGAGGCAGCCCTGCACCAGGACAACAAAGCATGAATGACAGCTAGCAAGGTGTTGATGTTTTGGCCATTTTGTGGCAAGGCACTGCCATTACTTACTACTGACCCCTGGACAGAGACAGGCTTACCCTATGAGCAGTGCCCACTGCACCTCCCCCCACTCTGTTCATGCCAAGCCATTCAGCTGCACAAAGTACAAGGACAAAGGACAAAGTGTGCATTCGGTCTCTGAAATAAGAACTGTATCTCAGGGGCTCCTAATGAACTAGACCACTAGACTGGCTGGTCTCCTAGTACACCTAAGTACTTATCCTGTGAGACAGGAGATCCCTGAACGAATACCAGGAAGTAAGCAGTTTTGTCTGACCTTGTAAGACATCAAGAGCCATGTAGCTAACTCCCACTTGACTCTTCCAATTCATCAGCATAGTCAAAATCTAGAGAATGTCTAAGGAAAAGAGAAGCTATAATTATGACTGCAAGCTGAAGAGATCGTCAATTCATGCTGACAAAGTCAGCGTGAGAATATGACTGGTCTGCAAACCCCTGCAGTGCTTCCCTTGTTTCTGGGTGTTCAGGCTCCCAGGGACTCGATGTTCGTGTGAACAATGAGTACACAAATTCTTCAAATGCCAGGCACTTCCTGGCACTTACATGTACTGGATGACTTGTACTCGCTGCTCCCTGTGCAGACCTCCCTGCTTGATGATGCTTATGCCTTTGGCAGTGCTGGCAGCCATCTCCAGCCTATTATCTGAAGGCATCGTGGTCATCTCACCTGTCATCTGGAAGATTAACCCAGAAAAGTGGGTCACCAATGAATCTCTTGAGGTGCTGTAGGTAAACCTCAGGAGCATTCTGACAGATAATAAGTCCATTACATTTTGAATGCAAAATAGGTAAATGTACATGCAGAAATACTATTTATATTCATATCTAATCAGCTGCTAAGTGAGAGTGATCCAGTCCCAACACTGCCCTAGAACCATGAAGTATGTGTGGTTAAATATGCTTTAATAGGATATGGCAGATCTGGAGAAGAGATGTTTCTGGTGTGATTTGGTGAGGCCCAAAAGTTTGCCAGTAATGCAGTCTGGTCCCATGATACTCCTGTCAACGTTAGCCTTTTATAGATTTGTATCTACATCCATACACTTCCTTACAAATAAATATATAAATTAATCTCCTAATTGGTCTGTAAATTAGATGTTGGATCTATCTAAAAAATTAGGCAGTGAAGTGCAGGGATTTTATCTGGAAACTTATTTGTGGAATGCTAACATTTAATCTAAGTAAGTTCCCTTCTTGTTTTTCTCAAATTGTATCTTCCACTCGGGGCACATTGTAGTGGTACTGCTGATTGCAGTGGAGGTCTAACAGCACAGATCAGCTGAGGATCCAACCCATGCAAAACAATATGAACATCAACCCCTCTCTGTTTTTTTTTTTGCTTCTGTGTGAACACTGGTGTGATTCCTCCCTCTGAGAAGTGGCAAAGCCATCTTCCTGGGTACCAGCTGGGGTGGTATAAGTAAGGCTGCACTGTGTGCTCCCTTGATGGTAATGCATGAAACTTTCATAAGAATGGGTTTAAATTGTGCTGGAGTATTTGATTTCTTGAAACTCAAATCAGACCTCTATGCATGCAGAATATGGAGGCTATAAATTCCTGTAGCGTTTTATAAGCTATTCTTAGTAGCAAATATCATGTGCTAACTTTATTGGAATTGGTACTTGCACCTAAAGAAAACAAATGAACTGCTGCTGAATTAATTTGCAGCTCATCCAGAAACTTTTTTGCACTTTGTCTGGAAAGCTTCCAGGCAATGGAGCAGCTGGCATGCAAAAAGTGGGTGGCTTCCTAGAAAAGGGGGTTGGTGGTTATTTTTTTTCTTCTTCATAATTTGTTTACAAAAATATCTACCTATGGTCAGACTTAGCTCTGCCAACCTGCTTGGAGTAACCCATTTTAAAGGGAACATGTTGAGTCAGACTAGTCTTTGTCTGTCGCCGGTGGATGAGTCTCCAAAGAGAAGCGGGACTTCCTTCTCAGTACAGTCCATTAGGGTGTGATACTCTCCTGGAGGAGGCTGCTTCTCTCCTCTTTGCCACAAACAGGACCTAAGCAACTCCCTTATCTAAGCACTTACATTTTTCGTGGTCTCTGGAAGACCAGGAAGGGAGTGTTGCCCATGGCTGAAGGCCAAGTTGGACTCAACGTATCCCTCTATAGTGGGTTAGCAAGCTACAAGCATCTGCTGTGTTTGGGATCATTTCTGAGATAAATGGGCAGAATGTTCCTGGTGATAGTGAGAAGAACATGTGAAGACATGAGAGAAACAAGAAAAGGGTTTTCTAAAACAATCCCTCCCCCAAAAAACCAGCTGTTCCTACTATACTAGTTTGTTTCCTTCCTCTAGCCCAGGCCAGGCCCCCCACCATGCATGTTGCCCCTGAGCCCTTCTTCTTCCACAGCCCTGAGCTGCTGCTGCTCTGATGCTCTAACAGCACTGCTAATAAGGATGATGACTGCAGCGCTGTAAGAGTGTATCTGATGCTTTCCCTGGTGATGTAACTTCTCTTGATATGGAGATACCACTCAAAACCCTTTAGCTATACTTTTTATTACACTTCATTTTCTTTCATCTTTCTTTTTTTTTTTTCTTTTCTTTTCTTTAAATAAACTTCTGATTCTGGCATAAAACAAATGAAACATATAGACAAGTTTGTACAAGCCATTAAAATTTTGGAGGCAGAAACTAGTGTCCTATCAATGACATTTCTTTTGAGGAAGTTAGGAAGCCAATGGGAAATAAACTGTTCTAACTTTTCAAACAACAACAACGAAAAGTTTGAAGTGATTTCCTAGAAAAGAAAACAATTAAAAGCCAAATCATGACAGTAAGTACAATATAAATCCTTCATCAGCAATAAAAATCAATCAAAAATATCTAGAAAAGCCCGGGAGGCTAAACAGAGCTGTGCAGGGACGAAGATGACACATGAAGGAAGGTACACTTGCCGTGCGTCATCTTCTCACGGTACTGAGGTGTACTGAGGCTGCCCAGAAACAAGCTGATCTGAACTGCAGTCTCAGCTGCAATGGCACAGAGTTGGAGCAGCTCTGCTAACTTCAGCCAAGGATGTTCCTCCAAAATTTGTCATGCTTTGGGATGGTGAGAGCTTGGTGTGTTATTTATGATGACGCAACCAAGTGGTGAGTGTTGATATGGTGTACAACTCTATATGAAATACAGAAATGGATCACCGATGGAAGTTAATGGGTTGATGGTTGGCCTAGATGATCTTGGTGGCCTTTTCCAACCTTTATGATTCTATGAGGTGTGACACAGAGCACAGTTCCTTCCCACTCTGTGCTGAAGTGGTGACTGGTGCTAGCGGTGTGACTCCATGTTGTCCTGGGATGAAGCAGAGTTAGCCCAGCACCACAGCTTGTGTGAGACAGCCACTTAGAAATCCTTTGAAGAGGTGTGTTTCCCCAAGGCCTCCCCACAGACATGCCAGGGCTCCAGATGATTGCTCCTTCCACTTGGCTCCGTGGCTAGTGCTAGAAGAGGCACTCCAGACTGCATGGGCAGGCTGAAGGGACGCACAGGACCCCCATGGAAAGGGCTGTAGAAGAGGGCTGCACCTGGGTCTGCTCTTTCCCTGTCAGGCAGATAGTGGAGGCTGGTGGAGGAACCCACTAGGCTAGAGCAAAGCAGCCCTGTGTTCAACCCCCACATCCCTGTGGAGTGGGGACAGTTAACAGCTTTGAACAGCGCTGTTCACAAGATTCCATTTTTCACTTGTTCCTCCACCAGCAGGAGTCAGGCCTAGGGATGCTGGTGTATTCCTGGTCCCTGCCAGCACCATGGTGCCCCTTCCTGGCACTCAGAAAGCCCGTCCTTGCCAGTGCCAAGAGCGAATACCAGAGGCATGAATCCTGCCCTAACATCTCCGTGTTTGCAGAGCTTAATTAAAATGATAAAACAGCTGCAAGGCCAGGCAGGCCCACTGGCATGCGGCTGGCGGCAGCGACGGGGCCATGGGATCAGCTGGCTTCTCACCACTGATGGGGATCCTGTGTGAAGCAGAGAGGGCTTCGACTGGTACTCAGGTCCCCAGAATGCCCAGATCTTGGGTAAACAACTACAGCAAGTTTCTCCACATGTCTATACATGGCTGTTTGCTAAGGCACATGCACACCTCCTGAGGAGATCCACTGAGGTCTGCACTCAGGGACTCCACTGATGTTTTCTTTTCACTCGAGGGGTGGCCAGCAGTTGATGTTGCAGGTTCAGGCCGTTGTTGTGGAGGCATTTGAGACAGAAGTTACCTTCCAGGGAAAACGGAAGTGGCAAAGCCCCTCCTTGCTCAGCCTGAGGGACTGAGGAAGTTAATTTGTTCAAGTAGAGAGATTAGGAAGAGTGAGATGCAAGTCTTTTGCTCCTGCATTGTTTGCCCTCCATCTCATAACAGATAGCCACCTCCAGCTGACATGGTCTTTGAGGGATTCAATCAATTTCCCCTTGGTTTAGAAAAGACTCAAGATCCGCTGCTTCCTTTCAACTGAACCCACCTGCTAACTACACAGAAGTCCTACCTGACACACTCCTATCCCCGGGAGAGAACCATTTTCCACCCATAGCCTCCTGAGCCAGGAACTCCTCTGGAGTTTGATAACCCTCTTAAATTTCCAGCTGGCTGCATGCACAAATACATTGTCAATTTGTGTCCGGACCCATTGGTGTGCCTAAACCTTGTCTATCTTTCCAACATCTAGGCAGTTATTTTAATGCCAGAAGGACCACTAAAGCCTGAGACACTTTTTTTTTCTGTTTTCTGGATCTCTATGGCTATTAGAATGCCCTCAGCTATTCTCAGTGCTCTTCCTCTTCAGGGACATAGCTGAGCTGTTCAAGGACAAATATTCCAATTATAGATAAAACAGAGAGCTCTTGGAGGCAGGTGTTACATTCTAGCTTATAGCTCCACTGTTTTCAGAGCCTCTTTCAAGGTTTCTAGGCAGCAGATGTAATCCTCTCCTCTTCGCTTTCTGTCTGCATGTCTCACAGTGCCCTGTGAGCACGGAGTATGGTCGCCTCCTGGTAAAATGGGAAACATAGAACACGAGAAACCTCTGCAACGTGAGAATGGGAATGGAGGTATGACACGTTCACAGGACGTCATGAGTGTGCCCCCAAAATCGGGCACTGGTTGAACTAAGAATAGCATTACAAAACTATTACAAAGTTGGGGAGAGAAGCAGGGGTTTTTTCTTCACCCCTCTGCTTTTAAAGGCTGTGGTCTTGTGCCCATGGGACAGCTCTGGCCTATGAGTGGCAGATCAGGGGTATCCATGATCTCAGCATCCCAACATGCACTGCAGAATGAGAAACACACACTCATCACCAGGAGATCAGTGGCACGTATGTAATGTTACACTCAGCACACTAAAACTGATCTCTTTTACTGAGCTGTGTAGTACCCAGCTTGGATAATTCTGATGCTAAACACAGAAAACTTGTCTTGAAGACAGGATACTGAAGTGCAAAGGGTGGGATATTTTCTTGAAAGATTGTCTCCTACCCAAGAGAATGCACAACAATATTAACAAGGTAGTACCTCCAGAAACAGCAGCTATTTAAGTTATCTTTGTTCATGTTTCAATTTATGCTGACTTCTGATGCCCAGTTACCTAGCTTTCAAACCATCATGCCAACACAGTAGGATCTACCTTTAGCAATGTCACAATGAATCTCTTCTCCTATGCAGGTAAACCATCATTTCTTGATGGAAGAAGAGAAGAAATGAAAATGGGATCAAAAACTGCCAACCTGTTTTCTTGGAGCAGAGAACTCTGAGAATTGTTGACTCTAAAATAACTATTCCTGTAAATAGATACCAAGTACAAGCCTCCAACATCTGTTTTTTGTGTAACTTTTTCCATGGCTGGGGATAAGAGAACATCTGAACTGAGTGGCCAAAGATAGGGAATGAGGCATCAAGAGGGCCAGCACTAATTTTGCTGCTATGACCCTGGGCAAATTACCTCTCTGGCCCTGTTTATGACACCACACACTTTGTCTTGCCTGTCCAGACTCCAACTGCTTTGGGACAGACACCATCTCTCAAAATGTGTTAGTAATTCTCCTTGGAGGGCACTGGAGAACAAAGTAAGTGCTTAGTATAACATCAAAATATTTAGTAAATAATAGGCAATTGTGAGTCACTGCCCTGTAACTCCATGTCTGGCTCTTGTTAAGTATTTTTATACACAGCTATGAGGTGCAAGTACTTACACCTCATCTTCAAAAGAAGGAACCTAAGACTCTTGACTCATACGGAGTTAAAAACACTTTGCCTGAAACAGGCAGATGTCCTGTTCAGCTTCCTCTGCAGCAGTGCCCCACAAGGATGGGGAACATGAAGAGAACAGCTGGCAGCCATCATTGACTTCAGCTGTCCCATTATATAGTGGCAGTCATAAGTCATTTATGTCTCAGTATCTCAAGCTTTTGAATGACTTCTGAACACAGCTTCAATTCTTGGCACTGAAGATTTTAGTGGTCTCTTGGCATTAAAAAGTATTTATCTTGTTGTGTTTGTTTTGCCTCTGTTATTCACTGGTCTCTGAGCTGGACTTTGTCTTCTTTACAATCTTTTAAAAAGGTTTGTTGAAGAACAGCTATGAATCAGCTTTGGTCTGCAGGGCACTTGGAAAGCACCCAGCATGAGGACAGCTTTGTCTGTGAATGCCTCATAAGAGATGTGCCCAATTACTCTTTTCTTTCTTCGTGTGTTTCTAAACTTTTCTTCATTCATTCAATTTCCTGCTGCTTTCTCCTTAGTTTTTTACAGGATAATCTGGTTCTGCAATACCACAGAAGACTTTTGGCTGATACAGTGACACCAGGCTCGGCGCTCCTGCCCCACACAAAGAAGAGTTCATTTTGCTGAGGGTTGCCCCTCTCTTCCCAGACCTTCTATCCCGACACCTTTGGCTGCTGGATGAAGCTGTTGTCAGTTCAGTGAAAATTCTTGTGCAGTCCTGACAAATGTACAGTACAAGAAGTTGGATCTGGAAAGACCGTGAATGTGCAACTCAGCTGTGAGTTTGAGGTGGCCAAGTGTTGTTTTCATACTCGGTGATGTTGGCTGTTCTCTTTTTCCAGTGGCTGGCTTAGAAGTGCAACTCAAATTGCTGTCAGGTGAGATGGCAGGAGGTGATGTAGAGAAGTGAGGTTGGTTTGCTTTGGTAAACACAGTGATCTGGTGAGATAGCAGCGGTGGCCAGATCAGCCATATTGCTAATGAGATTCAGGGGATCCTTTGTGGAGATGAGATGAGGAACTATTATGTTTATTCTCTCATCAAAAAGACCTTAATGTACTCCATGAATAAGAGGGCAGTCTGAAGTATTTCCCTGCAACACTTTTGCCTGAGCACTTAAATCATCCCTAAGCTTTCTGTGCCCTCCGCTAGGGGCTGCGCTGAAATGAGGATGTTCATGCAGCCAGTGTGGGGGATTAGTCAGTCCTGCTTCTTGAAATTGCACATAAACATACAGTGCACAGAAATCACATGATGAGAGCAATATTCTGAAGGGAGCTGGATCCAGCAGAAAGCAAGCTGTTCCCAGATCAGATCCATTTTTTGCCCTCCAGATATCAGTGCCACTGGGATTTTGAACCAGACCAGCTTCTAAAGGCAAGTTTAAAAGAGAGGAAAAGATTCCCTTGTTGACATGTCACAGCCTTTGCAGACAAAACCAGAGCTGCAGGACCACCAGGTACATTTTGTTATGTCAGAAATGATAGAGCTGCTCATCCTCGTTCCCAGTGCATTCCTGCTCCCACTTCTCCTTAAAAGGCATCACCCACCTGGCCCAGCCATGAACATGAACTGAGCAGCCTCTCACTCACCCTTGCATAGCAACTGTGGGGTAGTGACAGATTTTAAGGGAATTGGAGGTTATCTGATACACAGTTGAGCAGCCATGTTCAAGGCTATAATTGAGCCTTGCTCTTTCTTTTCTTTGCCACAAGCCCACCTGCTGACTGCAGCTCTTTCCATCAGGTTGTCCTCTTAAAAAAAAA
Source organism: Tympanuchus pallidicinctus (assembly GCF_026119805.1). NCBI lineage: Eukaryota > Metazoa > Chordata > Aves > Galliformes > Phasianidae > Tympanuchus > Tympanuchus pallidicinctus. The sequence goes on from NW_026294747.1 coordinate 51,244,990, forward strand.
AAAAAAAAAAAAAAAAAAAGGAAAAGAAAAGAAAAAAAAAAAAGAGGATTAATCTGGCAGTGAAGTTCAAATTACACAGGAGTTATTTGACAGAATAATATCTGTGCACTGAGCTAAAGAGCCAGCCTGGGAGTAAAAATCACACAGGGCTGTTTCCTCGCATTTAAACACTAGAGGCTGGACTCAGCTGGTGACATGGTGTAACAGATGACACAGAGGGCAGATTTGTATTTTTTATTCTCATTTTCAAGGGGCTCTGTCATGCAGTGATGTATGCTCCAGGCTAATGTCAATTTATCTTAAACTGCTCCCTTTGGGTGGATTTAAGGGCTAAAATCTTGCTTGTTATTCCAGCTGTAGGCAAACTGCATTGCGCTGTGCCTGAAATTGAAAAATAAAATCACACTGGTGCAAGTAAATGACACTGGAGTCACTGATGTAAATTATTTGCAGCTTGGGAAGTACATAAGGATGAAAGCATACATCATTTATTAGCAGTTCAGTATGGTGGTGAAGTCCTGAAGGAGTGTCATTGGCTGTGTCTTAAAGCTATGCTTGGTTGTACTGCTTAAATTATTCTTTCTATGGAGATAAAGCATTGCTTTATTTTCTCCATTTCCTGGTTTTCTGACCTTAGCATATCTTCATATTTTGCACTTTTGTAGCAGTACTCATGGGTTTAGGAATGTCTGCGAATTTAGCATGAAGGCACTTTTTGAGACAGAAGCCAACTCAGAGGTGAGGAAACCAGCTTTATTTATCAGCCTACAGGCTACAGGTGAGGAAAAGGACCTGGGGTCGATAGCAGGGAGGGAGCAGTTGATTGGATGAAGTTGAGAATCCCAACAAAGTCCTGGAGGATCCAATCCAGCATGCTTTGCCTAATTGCTAACTGGTCTGCTGGCCTCCTGCATGAGATCCTCAGCTCTAGAATCAGCACCAAAGGAATCCCTTTGCAGGAGAAAGGATCATGGAAGTATGGCCTGGGAGTCATAATTACTGTTTTATTGCCAGTTCTGGCAAACTCTGATGTCAGAGCAGCACAACCAAGGGAAAATCCCCGTTGGCAGACTTTGTCTTGTGTCACAGTCTGGGTTTGGTCATCATGCTGCCACTTTGTGACTCAGTTCCCATCTGCAGAACCCCAGTAACAGAGTTCCTTCTCCCAGGCTAGATCTGAGCATCTCTGTTAATGCTCACAGGGGGAAATAAGCCTGCAATAATCGTGTTCCAGATGCTTCCCAGGCTAGTGCTTTTAGAAGCTTTTCCATGGCATTACCAACAAATCACAGACAAAAAGACGATGCCAGAAAAAAAGAGAATTAAAGTTTCAGGAGAAAAAACAATGGGAAGACGACATTCGATCTCCTAATTGAGGCAAAGAGGTGGAAATGAAGAGATGGTAAATGATGGTGTGGGATTGATGGGGAGGTGAAAATAGGGGCACTTTAATCACACGGTGAATTATACAGATTTGCTATTCTTTGAAAAAGGAAGTCTCTGGGATGTTCTTCAAGTGTGCACAATTTAAGTTAAATACCTGAACTGGTTTGGTTTTTCTTGTAGCCAGAGCACTGGGCTTCTAGATAAAATGTGTTTTGATCCGTGTATCATGTTCCCCTGCTGTCATTGCAGCCATTGCAGTTTGTGACAGTTTCTACTTTGCTACAGAACATGACTGCTTTGTGGTCTATGATAAATTCAGTCTTAATTGAATTTTACTGAGAGGTTTTTGGACTCATTGGAAGGTTGTTCTTACTTCAAACTTTTCATAAAGCATCCAAGCTGCATCTCAGGGAGTTTTAGAAAGAAAACATATAGAATTGTACCAAATCTGATTTATCTTTTTTGCTTAAAATGTGCTTTGTCCCCTAAACTTCAGGGAAAAATCTTGAATATTTCAAAGGACAGCATCTCTCAAAAAATCCCTCCTTTTTTTGGCAGAAACTTGGTTTCATTTTTGTTTCTTTGGAATCATGGCATGCTTTTGTTTTATTCTTCAGTTTCCCCTTTCAAGTCTAGTTATTCAAAGTCACAGATGACAGCACTCATCACCTTCTTTCTTTTCTGCCTTAGCACTGATGTCTAGTGAAAGCTAAGCTCAGTCTTTTGCTTCTTCCTAGAGAGCATGGGATAAATCGCCAGCTGGGTCTCTCTCTGCCCACTGTAAAATGAGCACAGAGGACTAGAGAGAGTAAGTAGATAACTCTCAGATGGCTGAAATTGCATCAGAGATTTGCACCCATAGCGACCAGAAGAAAAACGAGTCAGGTGAACAGAGGATTGTAAGAAAGGAAAAAAGAAAGCACAGCCTTGGCTATCATAAAATCGACGTGACATTGACAGGTGAGGAACAAAGCGACTTGAAGTAATGAGTAAAAGGGAAAAAATAAAGAAGAAAACAATGTTTAAAACATTTAAATTTCAGTACTATATTCGACATGGTTGGGTTTTGTTACAGTACAAATTCAGTATTTCTCATGCATCTATCTTCATCATATCGAGGTTCATTTTTACTTCTATCACTCTACAAATGTTCTGTCATTCTACAAGTGTCCGACATTTGTTGCCAAAGAAATACAACACCTGTACCCAGCAGAACAGTTTCTGTTAGCACAAATGTCTTCCTTGCCTTTTTCTGCGTCTGTTTTCCAGCTTCAGCTGTTACCGCCTGCCTTCACACACTCCGAGGCCAGATGGCTGGAGGGAAGGCATTCAGCCACCAGTCGGAGGGCACTACAGGGCTTCCCCATCAATCCAGAGAAAGACAATCAGTTTTTCCCTTTCTGGTATCCTTCACACTGCTGTGTGATGGAGGCTCAAGGGTAACCGACAGCTAATCCTTGGAGAGCTGGCAGCTCTGGGCAGTAGTCGTGGCTGGAGAGGTTACTTCTTTCTTTTGGGTAGCCCCTTGGGATAGTCCAGACGTGCTCCATCATGTCTGGTGGGGCCCATCAGGTGAACAAATAGCCCTTCAAAAGGAGCCCTCGTCCTCCAAGGTAACTTTAATAGGTTTTCACTGTTATGTTAGTTCCCAGTGGTGGGTTTCCCTATGGTTGCTGTAGATCGTCAGGGAGTTGCACCATCTGAAAGAGTACTGTACCAAGGGTTCAACATGTTGACCCATCTGCAAGCCTGCAAGACTAAGAAATCAGACTCATAGGTACATGTGGCAAATGTGAGATGGACGTGATTTAACAGTGTGCCAAAAAAAAGGAAAACCTCCTGTCAGCATTATGATTTGCCATCTTTCATAATGCAATGAATCTGGAAACTGGAAGATAAATAAGGAACTTGGAAACCTAATAGCTTTTAAAGGAGGCAGTATAGCTGCAGTCAAACAAATGTGGCCCAGTTTTGATGTTTTAACGTATTTTGTCATTTTTCTGGAAGAAAAAGGAGAAAGCAATGAAAATTAGGTTTTGTTTTCTGTTTGTCCCAGCTCAGAGGTATCTGCAGGAGATTGAGTACATTGGGGTAGCCCTTGAATAAATGTATGTTGAGAAGCTATCTCTGTGCCATATAACCAGCACCCAAGGCGGACAAAAGCTGGGCAGAGATTAAGAAAAGCATCCAGTTTAGAGTCAGACAGTATAAAGAAATGAAAATAAAATCCAAGTCTAAATGCACTTGATCAATTTGCCTCTTCTCTCACATTCACAAGTGCTATAAGCTTGTCTGCCAGAAGGATCTTTATCTACTTCTCTTTGAAATGGATAGAAAACCAAATGGACCCCTGCAAAGGATCTTATGCCATCTCTGCTGGCTTGGTAATTTCTTCTGACATACCATCAAAAGCATCTCATGACTTATAGGACTTGGTGCTAGCAGTCAGTGTTGCCATGACTCTTCATTTTGCAAACCTTTCTTCTTTTCCCAAAGTCAAATATGGAAAAGCTGTGACAGCAGCATGAGCAAAAGGATATTGGAAATAATCCTCTTCATTCAGCCCGCATGCAAGATTTAGTGGTGCAGTAGCATTGCAAGGATGATTTCCATGCATCTGATAACACTGTGACACCCTATAATAAAACGTATACCTTCTGTTTCATTTTATCCATTTAAGCCCTTTGAGCAACCAGCAGTTGTTGAGTTCCCCACTGCTGCTATTAATAGCAGGGGCAGACCATGTCTGCCTACTTAGATTTATTACATTTTAACTAATCTTGATTGAAGTCTTCCTATGTATAGGCTCCTATGTATAGAGTGGTCAGTCACCACGGTTACACACACATGCACACGTACACACAATTTTTTATGAAGTTAGCTCAGTAGATCTGAAATAAAATTATTTAACATGAAGAAAACATATATACTGATTCCTTATGAAACCTGGAGAACTAAATACAAGAATGATGTCTTTCACCACTGATGAAACTTGGAATTTCACACACACACAGAAGTCCCTCTGAAATCCACGGGGAGATTCCCTTGAATACAGAAACTTGTTCAAACCCACACATCTTGTCTTCACTGAGCAGCCATTCTGCATAAGAGTTCACGTGCAGGAAGGCATAGAATTTCTCCCTCGTATCGGTATGTTTTAGCTGAATATTTTCAGTAATAGACTTTGTGTTGAGGGACCTGTCAGTGGTGTAAAAATCCACCTGGGGAAAATTCATGATGCAGTTGCTCAGTACAGGCTCTCACATGTCCCATGTACTCATCACACAGGGGTGATATAAGGGGCAATGCTGTCTTTGTGGCTGAGAAAAGAGGGTTTAGAGGTTGCCATGTGCCTGTGTCCCTGCTGCTTCCCCTAAGAATGCGTGAGAACTGGGTGAGCAGCTGAAGCAGGACTTCTGAAAAGCCACAGAGCGCTTTGCTTCCAATGCAAAGAATAGACTCGTCATTCCAGGAAGAAGGGATGCCATTCTTGAATTCAACCCACCATGAGTGGTTCTAGGGAGTGAATTTGATTGTAGATGATCTATCAGTACACCCAAACTGCAGACAGCACTCCAGAGAAGCTGTGCAACCTCAGGAGCCTTTCCTTAGCAGAAAAGGCTGTAACCATTAATAATCCTAAAACTATGGTTTCTTGAAGCTAATTTACCTTGTATGTGCACTAAAACTGTTGCTAGGAATAGGTGAGATGCTGCAGAGAGCAGGGAGGCAGTGCTCCCACCAATACAGATACCCCAGAGACACTTCCTATCCCCTAGGCCATGGAAAACTCAATCCAGTAAGGTTTCTGGCTGCAGGGCTTTAAGGTTTCCCAAGCAAAAATTCTCATTTAGCAGCATCATGAAGTGCCCAAGTACAGATGGGCCTCAGCTGCCATCTGAGACACTCTTGCATGAGAGTACACATGAGCTGCAGATCCCTTATTTCTGGAAACTCTGGGAAGAAACCTGGCTATGTCCATAACCCTGCATTCGAGGAGGGGCAGAGAGAGACTTATAAGAACTATTTTCTTACCTGTTCAGCAAAAATCCCAGGCAGAACGATAGCCAGGGAGGGGCAGTTTGAAGTTTGGTAAGGGGATATGGCTCAGCAAGGACAATTCCACTTCTTAATACCTCCTCCTACTATCTGGGCTCAGGACAGAGAAGACAATTTGTTTCTTCTTCCTTCCTTCCTCCCTCTTGAGAACAAAGTAAAAAGGAGGTGATGGAGACAGCACCAGGTTTGGAAAGGTGACACAGATACTGCTTGGACACTTGCATGGGTGTTTTACGGAGAGCGGCTGGCTGGTTCAGTGATTTCGATCAGGAGTAGCACAGTGATTGGCGTGTGACAATGGCCACATGCAGCTAAAAGACATCTGCAAACCCACTTGAATCGTAAACACATCAGCTGCAAGGGATTTGCATCTAAAGTCTTTCTTGGCACAAGCAAGGAAACTAAACTGACTGCTCCCTGTCTGCTTCTGCTACAAGGCATAATGCTGGAGATCAACAAATCATCACCATCAAGGAAATCTAAAAAATTCTGTGAGTAATTTCATAGAAAGATGTCCTCTGAGCCCACACAGGGCAGAAGCTGAAACTGGAGATACAACACAGGGGAGTGCTAACCATCACCAGCACTGTAGCTGGGAAATTTCAGGTCTTTTTCTGCCTCAAACACCAATTGCAAAACTCTGCATCTTATCAGTTCTTCAAAACAGAGTCCAGATTTCCTCTGTAAATCATTTTTATTTGCTGCCATAGCTTTGTAAGTGTTAACGAATTATTCACAAGATATCATTGCAGTCACCAGCACTTTGATAAATATGTATATATCCCTGTGAAAAAAATAACTGAGCAGCAAACAGAAGCGTGGAGATTAAAATGCAGTTTTAAGAATATGGAGGCACAATGGTAGGAAGGAAGAAAGCCTGGCTGAGAGAAGGAGACAAATCCTCAGCAATGCTTTGGATTGTCCTGTGGCCAGGGAGGTGGTGGAGTCATTGTCCCTGCAGGTGTTCAGGAACTGTGGAGATGTGGCAGTGAAGGATATGATCAGTGGGCAATACTGATTGTAGGTGGATGGTCGGACTAGATGATCTTAGTGGTCTTTTCCAACCTTAATGATTCTATGATTTTGGACATCCAGGAAATCCTCCCTAATTCTTCAAGTGTGGATTTTCCTGAAACAACCCTCTCATCCCAGCAGCCTGACTCCAGGAGGTTGCACGGGAGGTGAGAGCCCAGATACAGTGGTAGTAAGGACACGGTAGCTCTCCCATCCCCCAGAATGGGCTGCACAAGATTGAGACCCCCTGGGACTTGTCATTGGCCTTGATCCTAGAAGTGAGGGCAAAAATCTTCCATGCAGATGCACTCCTGGACAATTCTCCTGCAAACACAGGAGAAGAGAGGTGATGTAATCTGGAAAAAAGTGAATCCACAGCTGGCAGGAGGGTTTGCTCAAGCCATGCTTCTGCCACAGCCAAAATAATTAATTGAAAAAAATATGTCATTTAAAAGAATCATAGAATCATTAAAGTTGCCCTCTCATATATTCCAACTCCATCCCACCCCCACCATGCCCACTGACCACATAACTCAGTGCCACATCTCTATGGTTCTTGAGCACCTCCAAGGACAGTGTCTCGCCCATCTCCCTAGGCAGCCCATTCTAATGCATCACCACTCTTTCTGAGAAGCAATGCTTCTTAATATCCAACCTGAACCTCTCCTGGTGCAACTTAAAGCCATTCCTTCTCATCCTATTGCTCTTATCTGGGTGAAGAGGCTGATCCCCACCTCACCACAACCTCCTTCCAGGGAATTGTAGACAGCGGTATGGTTTCTCCTGAGCCTCCTCTTCTCTAGACTGAATAATCTCAGTTCCCTCATCTGCCCCCCATCAGACACATGCTCCAGACCCTTCACAGTTTTGTTGTCCTTCTCTGGGCATGCTCCAGGGCCTTGATGTTTCTCTTGTAGTGACGATCCCAAAACTGAACACAGTATTTGAGTTGTTACCAAATGATGGTTTTAGCAGCATATATCCATTCGTTAATAACGGAGCAGAACTCTCCACTCTCTGCTGGCCACCAGTGCTCACATAATTACAAGCAATTGTTTACTGCATTTTGCTTTCCCCAGCAAGAAGCCAACTGGGAGCTGCTTCTTGGAAAAAGCCAATCTGAGTGGAAGCAATGACCCTCTCACTAAAATCTCTGCTGGGAGGAAGGAGCGCTGCCATCGCCCACCTGCTTCCCTCCTGGGAACCATTTTGGGAGAAGCCTTCATCACAAAGCTGCAGCCTGGGCTCGTTCCTTTCAAACGTCACTCCTCTCCCCGGGCTTTGCAGCAGGATCGGGTGGGCTCAGCTGAGCCTGGAATTTATTTAAAATATGCTGTGCATTCCTGTCTTGAGCCTTCTCACTCTGTTCCCAGAGAGGAGAGGGCTCTGTGAGGCTGCTGTGGTCAAGGCAGCCATGAAGCAGCTCCACGGGCATGATTGATGGGTGCCCTGGTGGTGGGAGAGCTGAAAATAATCCCAACAAATGTTTCCCAGTAGCACCTGGCAGCCAACCAGAGGAGAGCACAAGCATTTCCTAAATACTGAAAAAATGACTGTCACCGCAGATGCCTCACTAAATATAGCCTTAGTGAGGTGGCAGCCTCTGAGAGGCTGCAGAGGGGCAGCTACCCACAACATACGTACTGCACCGCTCCCATGGAGCCCTGGCAATCATCCCCAGGCTGTAGGATCTCCAAGACTTTGCTGCACAGACCTGCAAGTGTCTCTCAAGGAGTAGGAGCCAGTAAGATATTACAAATTGAAAACACAGAGCTATCCAAACAGAACAGATTCTTTCCATCCATATGGGTGTGGTTTTGGATGTCCCTCCATCGCTGGAACACCCTGGGATGGAGTTTGCCCCATTTGGGACCATGAGGTGCACGGTTCTCTCGGATGCAACCCGGTGTCAATGCAGAGGAACATAGTATTTAATTTTTAAAGGAGATAGGGGTGTTCTTTGCAGACAGCCCCTCTCCTCTTTGCCCAAGGTCTCACCCTCAGGATTAGTTTTCCAGCAGAGCCTCGTGGTTCCTCTGGTGACAGCACCGCAAAGCATCCATTCTAAGAGTAGTGCTGTATTGAGTTACGCTGCCACTGTTTGCTTTAGCAGCTTGCTGGGCCACCATATGCATGCAGATGTGCAGTTTTGATGCTGATACATGAGTATCATTTTCCCAAGGTGGTTTTTATAGGGCTTGTGTCACTCCTGAAATAAGGACTCCAGTACAAGCGCCTATCAAAGTGTCTTATGTTTTTGAGATGCAGATGTATGCAGCCAAAATATTAAGTGAGGTACATAAATTTGCTCTTCTAATTATCCTGTTCAGATTTCCCTGTTTACAGAGGTAGCATTTGCTCTTCAGCCTGCTAACGACTGTCTGCACGAAGTGTGCAAGATCAGCCCTTGTAGGGAATGCAGTAGCAGTGTTTCAGCAGATGCAGCAGCTGTGCTTCATCCTGATGCATGGAAAGATTCACAGCTAAGATAAAACACCTTAATTCATTAAAATAACTTTTTCTGATCTGCTACTGCACAAAGTTATGGGAATGTCTCTTCAGTGACGAATAGGAACTACCTTGCTAGATACTAAGACAGTTTCTAGCAAATTTCTCTGCTTGCTGGAGATCGGCTAAGCAGAACTTTCCAGTCTTGGTGCTGCAGCCCAGGTGATGACCACGGTGTAGCCCCATAGCATTTATGTGTTAGTCAAAGTTACACTAGCATTAGATTCCACTGCTGGAGGATTTTCTTGTGCAGCAATCTTTCATTGACTTCATGATATCTGCCAAAACTTGAACTTCATATCGGATTCCAGCTTCATTTCAGCCATGTAGAAAGAGCATCCAAGTTGGAGATTTGTTTTTGTGGAAGATTTTATTTTGTGAATCTGCCCTTTGATTGTGAGTTGTAAGAAGCTGAAAGCAACATTTTCCCAGCTCTTACTCATGAACAGTCAAGAAAATCACAGAATGGTTTGAGTTGGAAGGGGCCTTTAACATCACCTAGTTCCATCTCCCTGCTATAGGCAGGAACACCTCCCACTAGAGAAGGTTGCTCACAGCCCCATCCAGCCTGGCCTTGAACGATTTCAGGGAGGGGGCACCCACAGCCTCTCTGGGCAACCTGTTCCAGTGTCTCACCACCCTCAGAGTAAAGAATTTCTTCCTAGTATCTAGTCTAAATCTGCCCTCTTCCAGTTTAAAGCCATTTCCCCTCATCCTGTTGATACATGCCCTTATAAAATGTAGAATAAAAACTCAGCCTGTGATGTTACTGTAAACCCTGGGCTGCCCTCTGTCTTTTTTGTACAGTACCTGCTGCAGCAAGCCCAGGGGTCCTACAGACTTCCCATCAGACAGGCAGGTAACAAAGGGAGGCAGCTGCAGACTTTCATTTCAAATCCATTGCACTGCAAACTTGCAGATGGGAAATTTGGAAATTGCTTTCCAGAGCTGCCATCTTCTAGATGCAGCTCCCCATGGACTGCTCTAACTGCTCTCTGGAGGCTCTTGCTTGTCCTTTTTCTTAATGAGTCAGGTCTCAGCCCATCAGGATGAGTGATTGAGTTCTGAACTCAGGAGCGCAGGGTTTCAGGAGTGCAGGTGTGCTCTCCAACAGGAGCTGTCATAGGAACGGTTCCTACAGCAGAGTAGGTAAACAAACGGATATAGAACAGAATCCTCCGTGGGACAGCTGGCGAGAAAAGCTGTAAGGGCAGAAGTGTCATTTAAACAAAAATATCTGATTTGGGATCTCCTGTATGGGACAAAAGTCCTTACAGTTACCAGTGTTTATCCACACCAGAATCAATGGTTTTTGCCTGCAAGGTTTCTTTCACAATGCAAGGAGCATGTATGTGTTTTGATGCAATACTTTAGAAGAAAAGAGTTGCACAGCTTCATCAGTGCTGCATGCATTTCTTGGTTTCCTTTTTTGATGTGTGCTTCCCTCCAGCCTGGCTGTCTGTGTCCACCTGTCGCCCCTGCTCTTATGTTTCAATTGTAAGTGCTGTGGGAGAGGAAGGGTTATCTTCACAGGGAGCACTTGTGCAGGGCCCAAGCTGCTGGCCTTAGTGCTGTGATGTAACGCGCAATGGGCTCTTATGGTGCTGGTTATCTGGTGCTCAGCTAGGCATCCATCCCTGGGGCACAGCGTGGTGTCCCTGTGTAGGATCACAGAGTGCTGGCACCATGTGGCAACAGAGGGATGTGGTGTCTGAGGTCAGCAAATCCCTGTTCAGTGGGCAGTGGAGGAGTTTCGGGGGCAAAGCATCCAACTGAGACATGATTGATGAAATTCAGTCCCACTCCCAGCACACTGTAGGGTAAGTTACCCACTCAGGAGCTCATTCCCACCCTCCCATTTGTGTCTTCTCATCCTTCATCTCACCTCTTTCAGTGTCCACCCTGCAAAGTTTGGATTTGTTTCACGTTTATGGGACGCAGTGGAGCAATGGGGAGAGGAAAGAGTGCTTCAGCCCACTTTCCTGGTTCCTCACTGTGTCAGTGCTGTGAAGATGCATTCAAGTAGTTTTGGAAGACCAAAAGCTCTGGACCTACCCTTCCTGAAGCTCCACAGCAGGATGATGGCTCTGGACAGATTTTAGAGGCAAGTAAAATCAGTTTATTGGAGACTCCCTAAATCCTTACTTTCATCTCCTTTAGGAAGGCCCACTGAGTATCTTCCAGTCCATTCAGGTATTAGCAGAGTGAAGAGGCACCTTAGGAGCCATTAGGACTTTAATATTCATACAGTTTCCTAATTGTTCACTTCCCAGAGACTTTTCTTACTGCCAGGAGACGATAATGTTTCTCGCCTGGAGCTAGATTCCTCCAGCTCCCTGACTAATTTTCCTACAAACTTTGCAGCAAAAGCAGTTGGCTGGTAAACCTACTCAACACCTGAATGGCACCTGGGGTGAAATTCATCTCCCTAACTCCAGACACCTCCATCTATCTGGTTGCCATTTAGCATGCTGCTGCTGTCTCTTTTGTGTCAGTGGCTTCAAACAGAATTAATCTCATGGAAAAATAGATGCCTAAAGCCAATTGGATGCATCCTTCTATAAAATGCACTACATGTCTGTGAGGCTGTAACACAGCAGCCATGTGAAAGTCTAAAGCATGGTGAGATGAATCCTACTCTTGTGCTCCATTGTTCTCCAGTCTTTAGAAGTGGTTAAAAAGAAGAATGGCACTATGAAAAATCTGCTTCAGAAAATCATCTAAAAACCTTGACTTCTAACTGTTCCAAATGAATAGTTGCTATTAGCAGGATTTTGGCACACACCAAAAGGCAGCCACCTGGTGAACTTCCCAGCTGAATAAGGAGATGCTAAACAGTAGGGAGATTTGAAAGGAGCATTGCGATTCTTTCTAGGTCTAGGTAATACGTGTGGTTGTTCAATGAACTGGAGATTGTGAGTCCATAGATACACACGCATGCACGCAACTGGTTTGCAAACTATCAATTACTGCAGTTTGAAAAAGCTCAGTATCTGCTGATACACCCAGCTGAAGAGGAAAAAAAGAGTAATAACAGCAAAGAGCTGGCAAAGGAACTATCCAGAGGTAATAAGTGAAGCTTTTAAGCTCAGTTTGAAGGCTAGCTGCAACTTGCTGCACAGGAAAAAACAGAAGACAAAAGCACTATTATGCTTTCTTAAAAATGTAAGAGTACAGCACACACATTCCCTGACAAGGTCATTAAACATCAGTTCAGAGACCCGTGGCAGCAGATGCCCAGGACCTGGTACAATGGATGTTTACTCTTTGATTCAGCGAGATGCTGGTATGCACTGGGGCTGCTGTCACCTGAGAGCACTGATTTTGGTCCTGTGCAGATTGTTATTGCTTGGTTTTGTTGGTGCACAGAAGTGTGGCTAAACTCACCCCTTCAGATACCTAATTTCTTTGGAATGACAGGCATGTCCTGACTAAAAATTAATTCTGCCAGGTGATACAACTTGTTTGAATTTGCAGGAATTTGCCATTTGGAAAAAGGAAAAAAGAAAAACGTTTAATTAGAGATGGAACTAAAGCAGATAATTTGATCTCCCAATGGAAAAAAAGAATTACAGGTTGAAATTGAAGATTATACACTCTGGGTGAAGAATGCTCCCTTTTTCAGGTATGCTTTGATGAGGCTTCTTCCTCTGCCTAGCAATGCAGTGCACATTTCTCTTGAAGTAACAGCAACACTACCTTGATCTCATCGTTGTCCTCCTGCCTCTGTCCATGATGACCCAGTCGTGGTGGGGACTCACTGAGGGAGACAAGCGGTGCTGTTAGGCTCTTTGCGCCTTATCCGTCAGATAGGAAATACAAGCCTGGCTGCTGCTGACAAGTTTTGGAGAGCAGCCCTGTGTCTCCAAGGCTTTCCACGCCAGGAAGTAGAGCACAGACACCCTGTCCTCTTCTCTGGAGCAGAGCATTCTTTTTCACCCTCACTGCCTTATCCCACCAAGATCCCATGGCACAGCCCTGGCAGCAGGGAGCTGGGGTCTAGGTGGGTATGGTGTCACTGTGCTCCTGACTGGCCAAAACACGGACACAAGAGTGCTGCCCAGGGCTCTGCTGTGCCCCAGAGCAGCCCTGCAAGAGCTACCAACTTTACTGTGTCCCCTGAGCCACCATAGCCCCTGCTCAGATGCTGCCTTGCAAATAGAACAATAAAATAATTGAATCAAAGAATCATTAAGGTTGGAAAAGACCACTAACTTCATCTAGTCCAACTGCCAACCCATCCCCATCATGTCCCTAAAGGTTTTGATCTCACATCTTCAAGAAAACAGGGCAAATTTCCCACCACCTCCAGCAGCTCAGGTTCTTCACAGCACCAGGGATGTGCCCCAGCCATGATGGCTTCTGGGCTTCCTCCTCCTGAGGGATGTGCACCAGGGCCAGGTGGGACATGCTTTGGGATTGCTGATTGCTGCAGGGCTCATGTTGGAGTGTTCCAAAGGTAGACAGATTGAGAATCTGTCTACCTGCAGCTACAAGCAGATGGTCTAGACCACTGAAACCACACTTTCTGGAAGTAGTCTTCCCAGAGGGAGTCACTTCCTGACAGAGATCTTTGTTTTTTATCAGGAGGAGTGTAATCTGAAAAAGGCTAATTATTTACTGGAGGATTGGATTATTATTGAAAAAAAAAAAAAAATCTTTTCCCTTTTCTTATTAGTGTCCTTCCAGTTTATTATTCACTTATGGCTTTTTTACAAGTTGTCTTTCAGGTGAGGCGCAGAGAAGTGGTGTTACATTCCATGCATGTAGAGGCTTAGCTGCAGTTTCATTGTGTATTCAACCCTATAATTAAGACTAAGGTGGAAGACTTTATGCCTTTAAAGCAAAGAAATTCTAGGTTTCTTGGCAAAACATTTGGCTGAGTACATAGAGAGCACCTTAAGTACTTAAATGGTCTCTACGTGAGGAAACCTGATGCCAGAAATGATGTACCTTAAAGGCAGGCTGTTAGGAAAAAGCAAATAAACCAGAGCTAAATCACTTGATGTCTCAAGGTGCACTCTTCCTGTGCATTATTTTTTTTCTTGGAAGATGCTCTGTGAGAGGGATTGTATTCTCAAAAATGTTTCGTTGCTGGCACTCGATCGTTATTAATGTGAGCCTCATAAGGAGTGGGAGTCAGCAAAAACCACCCGGCTGGCTTTCAATAAATGATGAGCAGCTCAGCCGTTCATTTAAGCAGATCAATACAGCTCTGCTGCAGAGGGGAAAATGCAGCGGGAGGAAGGTGGAGTCGTTCTTAGGGCTGGGAGAACATCTTCAGAGAGTGGGTCAGCAGAATCTCCCCATGGTCCATGGGGAACACAGATTGGCTGTGCTTTATTTTTTGTCCTGTGCTGGAGCTGGGAATGGCAAATACAATGTGTTCAAACACCGGCAAGGCACAACATGGGTCAACAGTGTTAATGGCCACCACAGAGGTAATAGAAAGCAAAAAGAGTATTAATGCTAGCAATAATGATATATTGTTCAGGCAGCTCTTTTTCCACCTGTCAATCTCAAAACACTCCAAAAGGGGATCAATAACACTTTATATAGATGAAGAACTGTGGCACGGAGCCGTGACCTTGTCACCGCCATCCAGCTGGCTGGCAGTGGAGCCAGCAGCAGAATTAAATTCACAACATGTGTTTTAATCAGCCTAAAATAAACTCGGCTTTGCCGTTTTGGCTTTTCACAACGCCATTCTAAATTCTGGCAAAGGAAGGCACATCTATCCTCCACTCACCTCCCCAGGGTTTGGGGCCTATCGCATGTAAATGCAACAGCAGAACGAGAGCAATAAAGATTTCTATCGATGGGGGACCTCCCACTGCACAAGGAGCGTATTTAGTTTGACCTTCAGAAGTAAGCAATTTGCCAAATGTCAGCCCAAGCTTTTTAGGGGTATCTGTGTTTCTTTCAAGGTGATGGTCTGTGTATCAGATGAGCCAGGATCCTTTGGGATGTGAAAATTACAACAGCGTCTTTTTTTTTTCTTTTTTTTTTCTTTTTTTTTTTTGTTATTAGGCATGAGAGT
Source organism: Tympanuchus pallidicinctus (assembly GCF_026119805.1). Taxonomy (NCBI): domain Eukaryota; kingdom Metazoa; phylum Chordata; class Aves; order Galliformes; family Phasianidae; genus Tympanuchus; species Tympanuchus pallidicinctus. The sequence continues at coordinate 51,259,997 of NW_026294747.1, forward strand.
AAATAAGCATAAGCCCTACATGGAGCATCTTGTTGGGGCATACACTGTATGTGCTCCAGGGCGCAAATATTTTACACACCCTCCCCTTTGATTTTTTTTAATGGAATATGCAAATTGTGCATGTTTCAGCTGGGATCGTCTGCCTTTGATCTGACTGCACTCCAACCTGGAATTTCTCGCAGTGGGGAGACTGAATTCAGGCATGCAGCAAAAGGGAATTTCACCCTGCACTTTCCCTAAACCCACTGGAGGCCCAGCAACCTCCCTGCAAGGGCTTTGGCTGATGGCAGAAGCTTTGGAATAAAGTCTCTAGAAAGGAGGAGTTGGAGAGTGCCTGCCTGGGGCGTGCAGAGTACAGGCAGGCAAGGATTCACCTATGATGGCATTGATTAGTGAAAGAAAGTAAAGATTTCCCTGAACCATGGTGCCCATTCTCAATGTTGGAGGGCCAATAGCCACGATGGATGCACTCTTGAATGCGGCAGGATCCCCAGCCTTGCCCAGCACCCCTTGGCTATACAGGGCTTCACAAATCAACCTGAGTACAAACTGGCCATGGGGAGCACCTTTGGAGTCCCTTGGCCATCCCGCTAAGGACAGGAGATGCTCCATCCCCAAGTGGAAAATGGTCTTAAAGAAATAAATGCCACGCAGGGAAGGTGGCAATAAGAACCACCAGCAGCCAGGAGGCTGGGGCACGGTACAGGAAGAGGTCAGCTGGAACAACAAGCAGTGCCTAGGCTACGCTGCCAAAACAGCTCACGCCGGGGCTTGAATTACTGCCTTTGTGCAAGCAGCAAGCGTGGCTGCCACGCTCAGCTCCCTGTTTTTGATGAAGCAGATAGGGGCGAGAGGAGGATGGGGAGAAAAGGCAGCATAGGTGATATGCTTGGGTTTGCAGCATGGAACAGGCTCCTGTTCGCACTGCAGCCCCTGGCTATAGTGACAGCAAAAGCTGTGCACGGAGGACCTGAGGAGGTTTTTGGCAAACGAGGAAATGAGCTGTCTGTCAAGCATGTATCGATGGGCAGGGAACCCAGCCCGTGTGCCAGGCAGTGCTGCAGCAAACCAGGCACGGTCAGGAGTTGGCATATTCAGAGAACTATCTGAGCTTCCTGGAGAAAATCATACTAGTGCTGAGGAAAACAGCGTGCCCTTGATGAATTTGGAAAATATTCCCGTTTGTTTCTGCTTCTGTCTAGGGCAGAGGGCAGCAAAATGAATCATCCCAGCCACACAAAGAGCTCATAAATGCCTGTCGGTTTGTCCTTTTCTGTTTGTGTGCTTCTGCATCTCCAGGAGCTCAAGCAGAAGGAAAGGAAGAACGAGGACTGACCCTCGGCCCTTTGATCAGTGAAGAAGTTGCTTGCCTCCAGGGATGAACGTGGTCCATCCACCACTGATGAAATCAGATGTACATGGAGCCCTGGCCTGAAGCAGAGCCTGTTGTGCTCCCGGGTTCCTCTCCCTGCACATTCACCTCTGAGGCGAGCCCAGGACACTGCCAGGGGTCAGCTGGGGGGGAGCCAAGCGTTCGGCCGGCAGATTCACAGAGCTTATCAATGGGCTCTTGTTCAGCTCGGGATTCCTGAGCTCCTGAGTCACATCTTTGCAGGTAACTATAAATCACCCTGCAAAGCCTTCTGCAGAGCCCGGGTTTTGCAATACTTGGCCCTTTGCAATTTTGCCTCTTCTGCAAATAACAGGAGTGCCCATTTTTGCTCTGCCTGGACCAGGCTTTCAGTTTACAGGCTGTCAGTTCACAAGGGATTTTTTCAGTCCCCACTGAACTGCTTCTTTTTTACCAAAATTATGCTACCCTATTAAAATCAGCTGGAAATACATTAAGTTCCTCTACACTCTTGTTTTTAAATATGAAGAATAGTTGCTGCTGTGCTGGAAAATTAGCAGAAAGCATCCCCAGATGTGGGGCACAGGGTAGCCTGAGCTGATGGCTTAGGAATGTTGTGCCTATGGTGGATGGTCCCAACTGTTGGCTCTGCCATGCAATGGCAGAGTATTCCTACTCCCTTAGCTCTGAGCTAATTAACAGTATCACAGGATGGTTCTGTTTAGAAGGGCCCTCTGGGTCCATCTGGTCCAACCCCTGCTCACCAAGAGCAGGGTGCCCAGGACCATGCTCTGATGACTTTGAAAGGTCCTCCAGGAGGGATTCAACAACCTCTCTGAGCAATTTGCACCACTGCTCAGCCACTCACACAGCACAGCACTGCTTCCTGATGATAAAGAAGAACCTCCTGTGCTCCAGTTGTGCCCATTGACTCTAGTTCTGGCACCGGGCATCAGTGGAAAGAGCCTGGCTCTGTCCTTTTTGCATCCTTTCTTCAGGTATTTATAGATACTGTTAAGATTTCCCTTGAGTCTTAGGATTGAAACAAGTGCACTGCAAACTTTAACATTTACCAGCTCATTTTTGGCACAGGATCATTCCCTTTTTAGGAAATTGCTAGAATTATGGAAACTCCCCTCATGCACACATTACTGTACTAAGCCATCAGCATTGCTGTGAAGTCTTTGTCTCCTGTCCGATCAGCTCTGCCCACAAAATCAGCAGCCAAAGCCGCTCAGGGTTGGATTTTTGCCTTTTCCATTTTTTGGGCTCACTCTCCTCTCCCTGGTGCCTTTCCCTCTCTCCGAGCTCGCTTAATAATGCATGACAAGGAGCACGGCTGCTGGCTCTGCCACCCAGGCTGTAAGGCAGCTTCTCCATGGGCCAGGCTCAGGTTTCTGCCGCTCGGGAATTCGACAGATGGGAGCACTGGGATTCTTTCCATGGCCCCCTGCCTCCTCGGGCTCTCAGGATAGCAGAAGATTATCGGGGGCACATCCCAGCGCAGCCACCAGCATGGGAGAGCAGGACCTGTGGAGAGGGTGGGGGGATGGTGGTAGAAGTCAGTATTTTGATGAAACTATTGGTGATGAGAAGATGGGAAGGCACGGCATTTGTAACAGGATCGGTTTTTTGCTGCTTCAAACTGATTTCATTTTCACTCATATTACAGAGAAACAGAGCAGTTTCTCATGAAGTATCCTCTGTCCTCTCCAGTGCTATTAAGGGAAATGCAGCAAGCATTGTGAGAAGTGTGGTCCTCTCACCCCATGTGATGCTGGTGTTTCCTCTCCTTTTTTCTGCATGGAGCTAGAAGCACTGTGCTTTGAGGGCATCAGGAGATGCCCAAACACCGGGGCCATCCAGACTTCCGCAATCCAATGGGGACAGGGGAGGTTTAGGTTAGATATTAGGAGAAAGTTTTTCACACAGAGGGTGGTGGAGCACTGGAACAGGTTGCCCAGAGAAGTTGTGGATGCCCCATCCCTGGAGGCATTCAAGGCCAGGCTGGATGTGGCTCTGGTTGGCGACCCTGCACATAGCAGGGGTTTGAAACTAGATGATCATTGTGGTCCTTTTCAACCCAGGCCATTCCATGATTGTATGATTCTATGACAGAGGTGTGGGGACGGAGCACCCTCCTCTTGTGCAGCGGGGCCCATGTGCAAACACACAAGCACTTTTTGGAAAAACTGAACGGTGTTCACAGAGGGATGCTTGGGCAGACTGCTGTGCTTGGCTTTCTGTTCCACCGCACTGGGCTTTCTACTTTCCTCTCTGGAAGGGACCGGGACATCTGGCCCTTTTCTGATCCTCAGGAGCACTTTGCTTGCAGGTCAGTCCCATGAGTCTCAGAAGCCCAGAGGTGCTCACATGGAGCAGCAGAAAAGCAAAGAGAATTTTGTAAATTGGTCTTATAGGTAAAGGGAAAGTAAGCCAGATGTGTTAGGTGTATGTCTGACTTCTCTTTGCTGCTGTCTGGGAGAGCTGACTTCTTCAGATGACAGAAGATGCACTGAAATCCACACTCAGCCCCCAGCCCTGGGGCTATCATATCTCTCATTCAGCAATGTTGTGGTGTGGGGCCAGGCACCCACAGGGGACAGAGGGACACAGGGTCCTGGGCAGCCCAACCACGTGAGCATCTTGTAGGGCGCACTAAGCCTCATGCTTTCAGGAGCTGGAGCTGTCAGTGGGAGTGTGTGGTAAGTGATGTTCTCTGAGTTTGGCCCCAATAAAGAAGCCTGGGCTTCTTTACTCCCAGGATTTATCTTTTATTCTAAAAAAAAAGAGCATGTCTCTTCCAGATTTCACTCCGGATCAAACAGGTGCTTGTTTCAGCAAAAGCCATCTGTAGCAAAAGCATTCATGTTTCATAATTGTACAGTATGAAGCCTCGCAGAAGCCAAAGCTGGTTACATTTTGCAGTTACGGTGGAGCAGGTTGGGTGAGTCTTGTAAAAAATGGCATTATTGTCAGAAGTGATTGCCTAGAACATGAAAATGTAGGTGTCGTGAAGTTTTGGGGACAGCTCTCATGTCTCCCAAGTTGCTTTCTACGCAGAAAACACAAAATAGGAACCCACTAGTTAATAACACACTGTATCATAAGGGCCATGGCCACAGGACCAAGCTCTGTGCAGGAGTGGTGCAGTGCAGCTGAGCAGTGGGCAGGTGCTGTATGTGACTTCACCCTTCGGTGAGGCTGCTCTGCAGGCTGTGTCAGTGCCAGATGACGAGGTGCAGAGATGGAAGCCAGCATTTGCTCCCTGTCTCAGTTTGCCTGCTCCACGAGAATAGTGAAGGAGACATACTTTGTCCCTGCTTGGCTAATGCAATCCAGGCAAGAGACAAGGGGACTTAGCTCACACAAAAAAATGCCATTAGGCTTGCCTTTAAACCTTGCCTTCAGGCTTTCCAGCTTAAAAATAACACCCACCGTTGGCCATTTATGTTTAGCTTGCTGGGGACTTTCTTTCCTGCAGGAATGTGAGGATTAGATGCTCTTCTCCGCTTGTGTGGTGACTCCACCAATGCCCTGCGAAGCGATCATGTTCTCCTTTCCTAAAGCCCGGATTGGATTGGCAGCAGTGGTGCAACAGCAGATGCATGAATGGGATTCCAGTGTGCTGCGTCCCGTCCGGGCGAGAAGGAGGGCACTGCTCTGCAGGGCGAGCCTCACAGGAGCTGAGCAGGACCTTTGAGCCAAGCGAGGACTCCAAGAAAACATGGGTGGCATCCAGCTCTGCTTCACAGGCAGCAAAACACGCTGACTGCAGCACTGTGATTTCTGAAGGTCGGATCCAGCTGCCAGGCTGGAAGGTTTCAGTGGAGTAAAGTGGCTGTGAGTGACAGCACGAAGCAGCCAGCAAGTGGCACGAGTGGCAGAACGAGGTCTTAGATCCCCTTGCTAAGTACCTTGGCCATTGTAAGCAACTTTTGGTCTCTCTGGTGTGCAGCTCAGGGTCTGGAGAAGTGTCATTGCCCAGGATATTTCAAAGCATTTCCCGAGCTCATTGTTACACTATTTCTAAACTACTTCTTTTTTTAGAATTAAGCAGATTTTTGGCCAAGTAAAAATTCAAGGATGATGGGGAGGATAGAAATAAATCATAGAATCATTAAGGTTGGAAAAGACCCCTCAGATCATATAGTCCAACCACCAAACTGAAAGTCTCATTGTAAGAGGCCTGGAATTAACACCCACAAACAGTTGATAAGTCTGAGAGCTGTCTTACTGCTGAGAGTAAACCTGAGCTGTAATATTTGCACTGCAGCATAATTTTGGACAGGCAGAAAGGCTCAAGTCTTCATATCTCAGGGAATGGATGTGTGGTGGAGCACTGCCTCAGAGCAAGCCTGCTACACCTGGAGGCTGCCTTACAGATGCTGGGAGACAAGTCTTGTTCAGAAGGAATTTTCTTAACAGACAGTGACGTTGAACGGAATGCTGGCTGCTGGCTGGGTGCTGCTGTGTGTTTGACCCCTGTCCTGCTGCGGGAGAATTCAGCCAGACAGCCAGACAAAGGGATGCAGCCACAGGCACTGCCAGCCCCTGGTCTGTGTGCTTCAGGATGTGATTCAGAGGCACTGGGCTTCCCCAGAGCTGGGGAAGTGGCTCCAGCCCAGATAATGCAACGCCTCCCATCCATCACAACACCTCGGGATGTCTGAGCACTGTGCTGGCCTGCCAGAGGCTGCAGAGATGACCATGACTTTCCTCCTCAGAGAATCTCCAGCTTTCCCATTGCATTTGGGTCTCATTGAGATAGGTGGTTTCCTCCAAAGCTGCTTCAGCCTGCTATGATCTTTAGAGCAATTTGTTAAGTGTAGGGCATAGCACAGCACATAGGGAGCAGTGGTCCTTAAAATATGCTTGTCAGAGAAGGAACACTGGCAAAGGTGAATATGAGATAAGAACATTCAGCTCAGATGTGAAATACCTGATGGAAAAAGTGCTTGGTGGTGAAATAGAAGTTTGCGAATGCTCTTGTGATGGCTGGTTTAAGAGGCTGAACACTGGTCTAGTTGTAAAAATGCAGAGCATCTAGAGATACACTGGGATGCTGAAAGAGCAAAGTGGGTGATTATTCATGCTACCAACCTAGTAAAAATTTGAACTAAAGTAGCAGAGGAAAAGAGAGTCCAAAAAAGAAATGTAGGAACTGACCTGCAGATCCTTATTGTCTTGTATGGGCAAAAGTATTTTTTTGTGAAAATGGGAACCTGCAGCCAAGTGGGAGCGTGTGATGGAGAAGAAATTGTTGGTTGTCATCACTAGTGATAATATATTAGCACTGCATGTCCTGATGAGGGCTCTCTGCAGTCAGTTAAACATGGCTGCATGTCTTAGCTGCAGTGCCTTCATTTTAGAGAGCACCTGATTACATCTAGACCCACTGCATCTTCAGTCATGGCATGTTATCACTGCTATTCACCTGGCACTAGAGCTGCCCATCTGCTGGGCAGTGGGAAGGATCAGCAGACGTGGGAGCTGATTCTCTTGTGAAGCAGAAATCAGTACCAGTTCTGAAGTGTGTCATTCGTGGGTTCCACAGGATCACAGAATTGTAGGGGTTGGAAGGGACCTCTGTGCTGGCCAAATGACACACAGTATTTTCCTTCCTTCTGAGCTCCCAGCCCACAGCCACACTGTAGCTCCCAAGGTGCAAAATGCCAGGTGTGTTCTACCACAGCCCCTGACCGAAACCTGGGGCGAAAGGAGGGAACTCACCCAGCAGGCCTTCAAAGGAACATGAAAGAGATTTTGTCCATCCATTGCACCTCAGGACCACTACAGAGGAATTGACCAGGGCAATTCCTCTACTGCTGGTGGGGAGGACATGGATTGCCCTTTGTGTCAGAATCCAGCCTTATAGCATGACCTCCTGGTGATCCCATTTGGTTTATGCAAATTATTACTTAATTGGATGAAAAAGAACCATCGTTTTCTGGTGACCTCTCTGAGCAGCAGCTACATTCCCAGCCAGCAGTGCCTATTACATCTCTGGGAGCCGTTGGGCTGGCACTGTTCAGGCAGGCCGAGAAGTGTTTGGAGAAGTGAGCTGGCTCTCTCAGAGTAAATGAGCCCTCTGAGATAGCTGGAAAGCCCTTTTTTGTGGGCTTTGCTAAATACCGTGGTCGAACGGGCCGTTATGTGCTCCTTGGTGCTGACTGTACATGCTGCATGCACACCCTGGCATGACGTTATGCTGTTTGTCCAGATTCTAGGGTTAAGCACTAAAATTAAATGAGCACAGGCACACTGAGCTTGAGAAAACAAGAGGTTCGAAAACCACTGTCAGCTTCACACCAAAGCACGCAGGCATGAGCCTTGCTTTTGTTGCACCCTTTTTCCATTGGTGTAGCCCCCTGGAAGTATAAACAGAGTAAGAATCATACAGTGTCCATATAGTAGGACTTGGGTCAGCACACAACATAAATGGGGCGGTCTGAAACAGAGCAGGCTTCCTGGAGAGGTGGCTGGTGCTCCATAACTGCCAGTATCCGAGGACATTTGGATTATGCCCTCAAACACGTTTAACTTTTGGTTAGCCCCAAAGCAGGCAGGCAGTTGGACTCAATGATTGTAGAAGGCCCCTTCCAACTGAACTATAACCAGTTTCCTATGGAAATCTCCCAGCTCGAGTCCTAGAGCCAGCCCCTCACAGGGGATGAGGGCACACGGCGATGTTTGTTTCCCCAGGGCAGCAGCGCTCGCGGTGTGGTTTGCTGCTGCTTGTCCGTGCATTCCTTCCAGGGATAAGAGTATTGTCTCAAGGAGCGGCTGGCAAGATCAGGAAACTTGTTGGGTCATGCCGTGATCGCAGCCAGAGCTCTTATCTGCCTTTATCATGTAGAGCTACAGCACAGCTTCCCCACCACAGCTGTACCCCAAGACCAAGCAGCAGCAGCAGCTTCCTCAGTGCTCCCAAATGGCTGGGATCAGATGCAGCTCTCCTCCAAAGAGTTTTCTTCAATGTGGGGGAGCTGTGAAATGTGCATCCTGTGCCCCGTGCCTCTGTGCTGCCCAAGTCTGTTAATCTGGTGACCCCAAAATACAGTGGTAAGAAAGAGGTGGCAAACCTTGGAAGGCTTCAGGTTGAGTCTGGGCACGTGAACCCTGGGCTGTTTCTGCCACAAAAGCAGTGTTCTCCTCCTCACTTCAGTTCCTGGGGTTGATTTGGCTGATAGCATTTTTGCCAATTTCCCCCAAATGTAAGAACTTAGATAGAACTTAGAGAGAGCTTTTCCATTATGCAGAGGTGCTGTGATTTATTGCAGAATAACGTACAGATGGGTGGAGGAATGGGCGTAGTGAGGGGGATCACAGTGTGCTGGGACAAGGGAGTGTAGAGCCAGGACAGAAAAACAAAGACAAGGTGTACACTTCAACACAGCTGATGTTGACTTTGGGGAGGTATTTAGGCTGCAGGATTTAAACCCATGCAACCAAAATATGTCAGAGAAAGGGACAAAGGCAATCATGGGAAAGACAGCACAACAGTTGGAAAAAGCCATTAGCACCATCCAGTCCAACCCCAGCCCACCCCCACAATGTCCACTGACCACATCCTTCAGTGCCACATCCACGTGCTTCTCAGACACCTCCAGGGATGGTGACTCCCCCTCCTCCCCGGGCAGCCTGTACCACTGCATTCCCACTCTTTTCGCCAGTGCAAGGAGCATTAGCAGCCAAGCAACATCTCACTGGCTTGACCCATTTGTGGAGCAGTGCCAGCAGCTACAGGCCCTTCTTGTATATGGTTTTACACATCAGAGTGCATCTCACCCCTATGGAAACACTCTGTTTGTTCTTGGATTCAGAGGGAGGCAAGCCAGGGGCTGGAAGGGCTAAGACTGAATATATTTGCACATTCCCTGCCTATGTGGGATTGAACCCATGTCAGCCCAGTGATGGATGCACTGCTGAGCTTGTGTATCTGATCACTGCAATCATTAACCAAATTGTTTGAGGGTCAAGGGCCAGGGAGGCAAACACCATTTCTGCTCCCAGTTTTACAAAGTTTCTTTGTCACATGTCTGCAAGCATCAGTCAGTTGTGCAGAGGTGGTGACCAAAGAGCCCTGCCAGCACAAGCAAGCTGGGAGATGCAGTGAACGAATGACAAGCATGGGGATGTGGAGAAAAAGAAATGTGTGAATGTGGACCATTTCCCATGCTGATATCTCAGAGTTAAAAAATAATCAGCTGCAAGCTGGGATGCTTCTGCTCATCATAGAGGGCAAACTGCAGTGGAAAGAAAGGGATGTGTTCCATCCTCTGCCTATCACTGAGGGCCTGCAACAAGGCTGCTGAATCAGGTTTAATGCACCACTGATGTCTCTAAGAGGGGATTTAGGGACTTAAAATTTGCCAGGGGGCATTGACACACACTTTGTGAACACAATTTGGGAATGGCTTTAAAGTAAAAGAGAGGAAAAGAGGGGTTAGGTGTCATGAAGAAATTCTTCACTCAGAGGGCAGTGAGGCCCTGGCACTGCTGCCCAGAGAGCCGTGGGTGCCCCATCCCTGGAGGTGCTCAAGGCCATGGATGGGGCTCTGGGCAGCCTGAGCTGGTGGGGTAACCAGCCCACGGCAGGGGTTGGAGCTGGGTGGGCTTTAAGGTCTCTTCCAACCCAAACCATTCTGTGATTCTCCTCCAACTGCAGCAGATGCATCTCAGATGGGGAGTAAAAGCTCCAGGATGAAATTCACAAGTACTGATGTACACTGCTCAGCAGCTTTTGAAAGATGCTGAAAGAAGGGTAGAGGGAAAATGTGTGACAGAAGTACAGTCATTTCAATGACCAAAAATACTTCTGCTCATTCTTTAGTGTCACTAGAAGACATTTTTAACATAGCTTATTTAGACAGCTGCTTGCAAATATTCAGGTTGAGCCCTTTCCTGTTGGAAAATGGACATGAAAATGTGCAAAGAAAGAAAGAAAGAAAGAAAGAAAGAAAGAAACAAGCTCTCTATGGGAACATAAAGCTTTCAGCCAGAAACCACTTTGCAGAGGTTACACTGGCATTTTCCTGCCAAGGACAAGATATTCTCTTGGCCTTTTCCAACAGCCTCTATTTTTTTTTTCCAAAATAACTTTTCATTAATTTTTAATGCATATTCTATTACAAAGAGCAGCACAGTTTAGAACAGACTGGAATGAGGAGCATTGATTTTACTGATGAAGGATATTCTTTTGACTTCTAACCTTCCAAGTGTCCCTTTGGAAGGAGATGCCAAACTTTTAAAAATTTCTTTAGAAACAATACTTCAAAATCTGAGCAGTTTCAGAATCCCATAAGCCCCCCCATCCAAGGGAAGTTCGCATCCTGTGCAGCTTTCCTCATTTCTCCTGAAGGCCTATGAAACGCCTCACCACCAGCACTGTGCCAGGTGGCAGGGCAAGGGAGCTGGTGGGCATCTACTCATATGCTATGGGGAATGAGAAAAAAGCATTGAACAACTCCAGCCATGGAGTCAAAAATCAGCAGAGTGCAATGGCCCTGTTAGTAACGCTGGCTGCAGGGATGCTGCAGCACAGTAAGGACTATTTTGGCCCCAAAATGCCTCACCACAGGCTGCCCAGCACAGGAACATGGGGCAGGAGGCTCTCGGAGAGGCCAGTGCAGGTGTGCAGCAGTGATCAGATTGTAAGGGACCCAAACTCCTGAGCTGTGGAGCACACGCCAAGCAGGTTCTCTCAACCTGCACCACCAAGATTTGAGGGCTTCTGTGGATGCTGTGGGTGCTTTTGGAAAGCAGCACTGCATGGTCGTGTCTCATGCCAGGGGCTGTTCCACAGCAGATGAGCTCATGATTGGACACGGTCTGTGGTCAAAGGTAGATTGGGCATCTCTCCTTGTGGCTGTTTTCAGCCAAAAGCATGACTCAGGTGCAAGGAGCAAGTTTGGAAGCAACCCAACAGGTGCTCTCAGAAATCTTGTTGATTCTCCAGCAGGTATCTCATCGGGGTGCAGCCCAGAGAAAGAAGCTATGCTACAGAATGGCCCCATACTATTGATATTTTGTACATTTTCCTTCCTTTCAGGCAAGACCCTGCACAAAGAACCCTTTGGGTTGGTTTACTTGATAGATTTACAACTGGATGCTGCCCCAATCTCATTGCAGATGTGTCCCAGGCTCCAGACACTCTGCACTCAACTCCCTGTTTGGGAAACTACCTTGAGATCACCTGGGCAATTTGGCATCTAAATGTTTCAAAATGAGAGCTGACTCAGAGTTGTGCAAAGGCTGCTGCAATGAACTTGGTCTGTAAGACAACCACACACATCATCTCCGACACAGAAGCTGATTAATGCCATGTAGGCCATTACTGGAGCCTTTGCTGAATCACTGCACTTTCTGGCTGGGATGGCTCGTTTTTATTAATTATTAATCCTAAGGAAGACAAGTTTCTCCCATTTGTAAGCTGTGGACTGCTCTGTGTTATTCACTTAGCCTTGAAGGAGAAGGCTGCGTCACTTGGTCTCCTGTCCAGATCCAGAGTAACAAATACCAAATATTCCTTCTTCTGAGGACTGAATGATTTACAGAAGGGCAGTAGAAAGATGTGGATAGGTGAACAAAATGGTAAACTGCTCATCTCTGTGGTCAGCCAGCTGTGGGAAAGTGATTCTTAAATTATCAGTTGCAGAACTGTACACAGGGCAAGAAAACATTCAGTTCCAGCTGAGCTAATAATTCCCAACAAGGAATTTGCTTGGTGAAAGTGAGCAAGGTCTCCATGAGTGGCTTGTGAATTCCTTGGAATTACTGACTATGGTTCTTTGGTTTTTTGGTCTATGGTTTCTCTTAGCAGGTTCTTAATGAGGAGTTTTTCAAGGGTGGGAAGGTTCGTCTTGAGATTGGAATGTCAGGTGAATTTTGATGGGAAATGCAGCATGTGGCACTTGCTTCTGTCCCCTGACAAGCAGAATAAGCCTCCTCATTTAGAGAGTACTTTCTGGAACAGAATGAATAATTCAGGAAGGATCAGTAATTGTGCCCAGGGGATAGAAATGGGGTAGAAACTGAGTTTCTTGGAGCCCATGCAAAAGAATAAAATGAGAGAAAAATAAGGATATAAATAAAGCAGTGGGCATAACTTCTCAGATATTTCTGCATATTTGTATAGAGTCACTGTCAAGTGCCAAAGCTGACAAGCAATGAGTTTCATCTAATTCACAGTCTTCTGGCAAAATACAACCATTGCTCAAGTGAGGATTTGGTTCTTACTTCTGGCTCCAGGACATTGGCACGTCGTTAGTCTAGGACACTGATGTGTTATTCCACAAGCAGATGAGCATGGCATTGCTCTAGGACATTGGCGTGTCCCCACTACTGCTGACAACCATTCTCAAGTCCAAGGAAACATGGAGTTGTGCCATTGGATTCCTCGGAGATAAAGGAAAAAGCAAACCTAACAAGCACAATAGGCTCTTGTTTGAACACCATAAAGAGAACAGAGCCCACCAGGCAAATTTCAAGTAAAGATGGGTCTGAGCAGTATTCCACACGCTTTGGAATCAAAAAGCATTGCCAGTATGCAGCATGAATATTCCAGATTTCACATGGTGTCCCATTTTTCCACCAACATTTGGGTGCTGTGGGTGTTTTTCTCCCTCTCTAAGGACATTTAAAAGTCTCTGTGCTAATGACCTGAGCCTCCATTCAAGTCAGCACGCTCCTTCAGCATGACACAGTCCGAGTATCCCTGAAGGCCCCTTAGAGCACTACCATCAGCCACGTCCCAGCTGGTTGGGATGCTGGTTGGGATGCCAACCCCTCTGTCTGGGGAGGACTGGGTGCTGAAGTGTTTCTCTGCCCTCATGCTGTGCTTTCATCACCTTTATCACGTCATGCCATCTCTGAGCAGGACTCAGATATTTTGTCAGGCTTCATGTCAATAGGAGGCTGTTTGCCCATCTTCTAAATGGTTTCTGATGCTGAGTGCCCAGCAGCAGGATGTAAGAAACACAGCAGCAATGCAAGGATGGGGAGGACAGTGCACCTCGGAGACAGTCTCTTAAGAAGGTGATTCTCTACTTAATTTCAGTAATGAGGACTGAGACACCACTTGATTATGCCATATACATTGTACCAATAGGATCTTAAACATTTACAAAGGCATAAGTGGTCTGAGTCTTTGGGCCAAGTCTACATGAACCAGAGGGAAAGCATAAATCTGAACAATGGCGGCATCTGATTATCTGGGCAAAAAGAAGCAGCTTCTTGTCTCCCTGTCTGCAATGCAATTTGAGCCCTAGTAAAAAGTTACTGAGCTCGAGTAATTGAGATGAGTGATCCAATATCTGGGCTAATCCAGATTTAGTAATTCCTTCTGGCCACAAAAGCTATGACACTCCTGGTTCTCACAGTCTGCCAGTGGGAAAGGGCTGAATTTGGTAAACTCAGACAAGAATGTGGCATGCTATATTTATACGAATCAGCAGAGTTTGCCTTGTAGGGAGCAGCCCTGTCCTGTGGGGCATTATTCACTCACTGAGGGGCAGCAGCAGGTCTGAGACAGGCTGGAAGCCATTGCACAGCCATCCAGGGCAGCACCACATCACTATGACCTGCTCTGATGACGCTCTGCTTCATCCCACTTTCAAGTAAATGCAGCTTTCTGAATGCCCACAGACGCGTGAGCTTTACCAGTCAATCTCACTGAGCTTGGGCACTCTCTTCTCACAGGGCTTGTGGCCCAAAACAGTTCGCTATGAAAAGATCCTGAGCACAGCCTCCAGCTGTGGGAGAACAGCTCTATTACTGTGGCAGTGGGGATAAGGAGCAGCCCCCACACTGCAGCTGATGAGTGAAATGTTTTCTGGTCCTTTCAAAGCCTTGAAGTTTTTTTCTTCTCTTCTTAGCCCAGATTAGAAGTAGTGCAACTTAAAAACAATTAATGTCCCCCTTGGAACAACAATGAAAACCACAGTGATTTTTCCTTCTATTTTTAAGCCTTGCTTCACCACAATAGCTCCAATATTTCACTCCTGACTCAAAGGCGAAAGCAGAGTGAGCAGGATATGCTGAAGGGTATCTCTCTTGCCACACCATTTGTGTTATTCCTCAGTTCCTCTCAGCTGGGTTGATCTTGGCAGCAGATCACAGCATCGGTGCAGCGCAGTGTAAACTGCAGCCATTGTTGCTCCATCTCGCGCTCCTCGTCTCTGCAACAACATTTCCCCAAACGCCTCCCAGTGAATTGTTGCTGTGTCCCTTCCCATTTCCCACCCCCCCCCCAGATCCATTAGGCCGCTGCAGTGAAGCTATTCATTGAGCCTCCTCAGAGGCACCAAAATACAGCGGTTTCCCGTTGTTGGCTGATATTGCACAGAGAGTTCTGACAAATGGTCCTGGTGACAGCGGTGAGTGACCGTGCTGTGAGGCAGCTGAGTGCTGTGTGTCACATGCACCGAGGAGGCAGAAAGGGCTGGTGGGGAAACGGGGTGATCAGAACGGCTTCAAGCTGCCTGTCCCCCTCTTGTCACCCAGAGGGCACAACGGCAGGGCTGGTTGAGGCACAGGGAGGCAAGGCCATCACTTGTGCTGTCTGATGAGTGTCCATTACTCATCCCTGTCCAGGGAGGGTTTTGCTATCAGTACTGTTTTAGAGATGGAGCTAGGAGAAGCCTGTTTTCTCCATCAGGGATTATTCACTGGCATCAGATGCTTTCTGCTGAAGCTTTTGCTTAGAGATTGGTGGCGGACAAAGCCCTGCTATCCATGAATACAATGCATAGATGTGTACATAGGCTGACTCCTTCAACAACACAGAGCACCTCAGTGAGCTCACTTCCCATGGGCAGCTGCCACTTGGTCCAGCAGGGCAAGGCTTGGCCATGTGCTGGCACAGACTCACCTGGGCCAGGCTGTGGGCAGAGCTGTGCCCACAGAGGTCCCCTTAACCATGCACTACCCATGCTCATAGAATCACAGAACATCCCAAGTTGGGAGGAACTTGTAACGATCATAGAATCTTTAGAGTTGGGAGGGACCTTTAAAAGTCCCCTATTCCAGCTCTCCTGCACTGAACAGGGACATGCACAGCTAGGTCAGGCTGCTCAGGGCCTGATCTAGTCTTGCCTTGAAAGTCTTCAGAGATGAGGCATCCACCACTTCTCTGTGCAACCTGTGCCAGTACCTCACCATCCTCACTGTAAAAGACTTTGCTTATATCCAACCTCTATCTCTATCTCTTTAAGGTTGAAGCCATTTTCCCTTGTTCGGTCACAACAGACCCTACTAAAGAGTCCCCCCTTCTTTCCTGTAGCTCCCCTTGAGATATTAAAAGGCCACTGTCAGGTCACCTTGCAGCCTTTTCCAGGCTGAACAATCTCAGCTCTTTCAATCTGTCCTCATAGAAGTGTTCCATCCCTTGGGTCATTTTTGTGGCCCTCCTCTGGATGCGCTCCACCAGGTATACATCTCTCCTGTACTGAGGACTTCAAATCTGGACACAGTACTCCAGGTGAGGCCTCAGCAGCACAGAGCAGAGGTGCAGGATCACCTCCCTTGCTCTCCTGGCCACACTTCTTTTGATGCAGCCTAGGATACAGCTGGCTTTCTGGGCTGCGAGGACACAGTGCTGGCTCGTACCCAGCTTCCCATCCACCAGAACCCCTAGGTCTTCTTTGGCACATCTACACTCTGACCTTCCCTCCCCCAGCTTTTATTGGTAGTGATAGTTGTCTCAATCCAGGTGCAAGACCTTCCATTAGGATTTGTTGAACCTCATGTTGTTCACCTGGGCCCAGTGCTCAGCCTGTTTAGGACCCTCTGAATAGAATCCCACCCTTCTGTTGTACTGACTGCACCCCACGGCTCGGTGGCAAATTTGCTGAGGGTGCACTCAACCCCACTGCTGATGTCATTAATGAAGATAGTAAAGAGTATCAGTCCCAGCACTGACCCCTGTGGGACACCACTTGTCACTGATCTCCATCCAGACACTGAGCTGCTGACCACCACTCTGCACTCACTCCTGCAGCCAATTCTTCATCCATTGAGCAGTCCACCCATCAAACCCATATCTTTCCAATTTGGAGAGAAGGATGTGGTGGGGTGCCGTGTCAAAGGCCTTACTGAAGTCCAGACAGATGACATCAGTGGCTCTTCCCTCGTCCATTGTTGCAGTGACACTATGTGTGCGAGGAGCTGCAGGTTACCATGAGGCATCCCCTCAGCCTCCTCTGCTCTGGCCCCAATAAACCAGGGGTCCTCAGCTGCTCCTCACATGTCTTGTCCTCCAGCCCCTTCCCCATCTTTGTTGCCTCCCTCTGGACACTTTCTAGTAGTTTTATGTCCTTCTGATATCGTGCTGCTCAGCCAGCCCAGGCCCTGCTGGCAGCAGTGGATGCTGCCCAAGATGGGCTGGGAGCAGTGATAAAAGAGACGTCTGTAAGAGTTCTCCGCTGACTTCACTGAAATGGGATCGAGCCTTCTGTCACTTGGCAACTTGCTTTATCAGCGTGAACTTGTATCTCTCTCTGGTGCTGTTTTTCCAAGGGCTATTCATGGTTCAAAGCTGTAGACAATGCCATTCCTTTCTTCACTCACCGCCACCTAGTTATCTCTGGCAGAGCGTGACTCAGGAGAGAGGCAATTTGAGAGGAAATACAGTGGTGATGGAAAGAGTGTGGAAGATACAACAAGGACTCGACTTTCTTGCTTATATCTCAGTCAAGATTACATTTCCTGACTGCATCCCAAACTCATTCAGGTTGTTCTAAAAATTACAAAAGGAACAAAAAAAAAAAAAATCATTTATGCACTTTGCAGAAAATCCTGAATGATTCTGGTGACTTCCAGAGCATGGAAGAAGGAAACAAGCTCAGTGTTTGGCCCTTGGCTAAACCATGAAACACAGGAGAAGTTATAGAATGGCTTAGGAATGGAATGGCTTTGGAATGGACTTTAAAGATTAGCTGCTTCCAACTCCCTGCCGTGGGCTGGTTGTCATCCCCCAGTTCAGGCTTCCCAGGTTCCCATCCATGGTGTTGGGCACCTCCAGGAATGGGGCACCCACAGCTCTTTGGGCAGCAGTGCCAGGGCCTCGCTACCCTCTGAGTAAAGAATTTCTTCCTAACATCTGACCTAAATCTCACCTCTTTATTTTAGAGTCATCTCCCCTTGTCCTACCATTCTCAGACCATGTACATCACTCCCTGTCCAGCAGCGTGGAAGAAAGAATTGCTACATCCCAAATAGACACCCACATGGGAACACTTCTGTCAGCATTCCAGCTCACAACCACAAACATCTTAATCTCTGCAAACATTCAATGTCAATAAAATTCAGCAGATAGACAAATATTAAAATGGGAAATACTATAAGATAGTGACAGGATGCTCTTAATTAGGAGAAGTAGAGGGGGAGGGCTGTGCTCCTCCTCCCTGAAAGTCTGCCAGGTCAGTTCATCTTCACTGCAAGAAGGTTTGGTCATGGTGGGCTCACCTTTCCTAACTTTATTTAAGTTCCTACCATGGAAAGAAGTGGAACAAGTGCACACAAACACATGACATTTTTAAAGGGAAGGATTTTGCAATTTCAGCAAAACTTCTGAAAGGCCAAATTTTGCCTTCCATAGGTAAATCTGATCACCCAACTGACCTGATTTTCTGAAAAATGTACGCTTGTAATGAATAAGTGAAAGAGAGTAATGAAGAAAAAGCAGAACAGAAAGAAAACATCGTGAAAGTGGTGAAAACAGTGTCCTTAAGAATCAAAAATACACCAAAAAGTAATCAGATTTTTCCCTACTCACCTGAGCATCAGTTCAGGCTGGAAGGTGCCTAACTCCAGGGGGTGGGTTCCCTGGAGCAGAGACTGAAACTTTCCATCTACTTTGATCAAACCCAGCTCTATCGCAATGCATTTTCCTGTGTTAATTACCAGGAATAAACAGCTACAGTTTAAATAAGCACTGCAGGGCCTCTGGTAGAAGAAAAAAGAAAAAAAAAAAAGAAACCTGACAGCAAACATTAGCAACAGATTTTTAACAGGTGGAGAAATTACTGTATGTATCTAAGAAAGAAACAAAGCAGGTCCTCCTAAGTCACCAGTGCTGACTTAAACACAAGATTTTAGATACAGTGTGAGCAGCAAATGGGCTCTAATTGATGAACGCTTGTAACCAAGCAGCAGCTTTCATCTGCAGCATCACGTGCAGTATGCATGCTGTGCTGGGACTGGGACCTGCTGCTGAACCTGGGGATGGAGATGGGTGGGAGCTCTTATCTCCTTAATGAACCACATGGCAGAAGCACCCTGGAGGAAGGAGGGAAACCAAACACAGATCCACACTTTAGAGTGTCTGTATGAAATATGGAAGACAGGTGCACAAGGACTCCAGGTTTGTTCCATCTTGCCCAGAGAACCAGGCCAACATGGTCTAGAGGCAGCTTTGTAGCAGTCAACCTGTGATGAGAAAGTGGCTTTGTCAAACCGCCTCCAAGAGATGTCATCTGCCCTGAAGCAAGAAAGCTGAGGGCGCTTCCAGCTCCTGTCTTTGTGTGGCACATCATCATCCTTGTCACCCTTCATCTCCCGCTCTGGGTGAAGACTTGTCCCAACAGCCAGCATCTGTCGAGCACTATGAAGAGATATCTGAGTAGTGATCTATGCAGGCAAGTGGGAGTAGCAGAAAGGAGTGCGTGTGGCTGGAAAGAAGCCTCTGAGAGATAGTCAGGGCCACAGATGGGACAGGAAGGTCTGCTGCAGCAAAGCATGCAGGTTAATGCTCAACCTCTGATGCAAGAGCAGAGGAGATAGAGCATGTCAGGAAACGTCTTAGTGTAGATACCATCGGGCTGAAAGCACATAGATCATGCCAAGAAAGTAACCTTGAGCATCTGCTGGTATTTTTCTCTGGAAAGCAACAACAGGATATTACGAAGGGGTGGAAATATGGACCTGCTTGCCAGTGCTTACCTAAATTCATAAATTATC
The DNA here is from genome assembly GCF_026119805.1 of Tympanuchus pallidicinctus. Classification (NCBI taxonomy): domain Eukaryota; kingdom Metazoa; phylum Chordata; class Aves; order Galliformes; family Phasianidae; genus Tympanuchus; species Tympanuchus pallidicinctus. The sequence continues at coordinate 51,279,309 of NW_026294747.1, forward strand.
TGCCCTGGAAAGGAGCAGGAAAGTGTTTATGCCTTGTCCCAGACTAGGGTCCTTAAATGGCCGTGCCCTGTGGCATAGCCAACTGGGTGAGTGGACTCAGGCCTAGAGCTTGGCAGCTGCAGTGCCTGAGCATGCAGGGGCTGGGTCACAGAGCATCCCCCTGGCTGCAGCAGCTGAGCTGTGTGTGCATCAAACACCTGCAGCTGGGAAGCAGCAGTCTCTCCTCATTTGGTTCTTATTTCCAGAAGTTTACGTTGCTCTCTCCCCCAATAAACAATTAATCACTCAGATGAGCCGAAACAGAAGCTGGCAAATCAAAGCAGCCCAAGTTCTGAAAACACTTTGCCCACAAACCCCTGTTCAGCACCATCCCCCTGAGCAGAAGAAATGCAAGCCCAAGCAGAATATAGCTCCTAGGCTGAGTACCCAAATTTAGGCATGTGGATGGAGCAGCTTAGCTCCAAGGATTGCTGGGACCCATATAGACCACCAGAGTCAATGGTAGCAGCAGGTGCTTGGAAACACTGCAAATCAAAGCGCACAATTAGGACACTAAATATAGAGCAAAATTTAAACACCCAGGCTGGAAAATGTTGGCCAAGTCATCCCTCTGCTGCATTTCACCGTGAGACCCGTGCATACAGGCTGCTCCCACCAGATGCCCCTAGAAGGTGCTGGGTCTCTGCTCCCACCACAACTGCTTGTTAGCAGGCGACACAGTGCAAAGTAGGTTCTCCTCTTGGCTTTTCTAGAGGATATTGCTGCACTTGAGATAGCCTGCTGGTTTATCAGCACTGAAAGCGATGTCAGCAGCTGTCAAAGCACCTCCCAGTGTCCCTAGTGCCTCAGGGCTGCTATGCTTTTCATGTGGAAAGTAGGGGTTAGGTAGTGCCACACCACTGAACTACTGCAGCAGGGTCAGCCCTACCCAGGATAGCTTGAGGGTTTCTCAGAGCCAGGAATGCTGACCAGGTCAGGGATGTTGCTTTGGCCACGGTGCGTCTCCTGTGCAGGCTGGTTGGGGTTTCAGCACTGACCAGCCCTTCCTCACACCCTTTTAAACTCCCTCATTAGCAATATACAGAGAGTTTTGGAACATGGTCCAAACTGCAGTGCAGCAAAGGGACCATGGAAGGGGGAAAAGCTAGATGAGCCGTGTGGCAAAAGGAGGAACAGCCACAAGTTGGACCTCAATTTTCCAATACCTGGAGAGGTCAGTTCTGGGACTGTGTCCCATGAAGGTGCTAAAGGATGGACAACCCCCTCCCAGTCCAACCCTGTCCACAAGAGCTATCAGATACTGTTTAAAAACTCTGTAACATACATAACTACATGAAATGATAGCTGCTAAGTATAAAGAACTCTGATTTTAAGCAGTATCTGAATGGAGCATAACATGAATACCAAAAAGTAGTATGTCTATACCAACCAAAAGGTAAATATTCAAGTATTTCTTACAACCACCAGTGGGCTAAAGAGGAGAACAGTGCTGTCTGGGAACACACACGCTTCTGGTCCTGTTCAGTGTGGATGAAATCGTGTAATAGAGAACAGGTTCCTTGCAAACCTTCTGGCCTAGGAAGCCCATAAACCACTGACTTCAAGAAGCTGGATGAAAAAGAGTTCTCATGTTCTTTTTGCTGCTTTCTTGTGCTTTCCTGACACATCTTCTGCCGGCTAATGCAGGAAACAGGTTGCTAGACTGGAGGGACCTTTGATCTGAGGCTCTACAGCTGTTCACTGAATAAACTTCCACTCACAGGCAGGGCTCTGCTAACCAGCAGGTAGGGTTACACCCATAGATATGCTCCCAGCCAGGTGGCCTGGCCTTCAAAGGGCCTTGTGTGTGCCGCTACCATAGCAGTTTCCAAACCTGCTCCACCATTGCCTGGCTCAACCTTCTTTAATACACAGCCTATCAGCATGGCAAATCTGCCACAGGGAAGTCCCCTCCAACCCAAGACTCCTTCAGATAGATGAGAAAAAAGATAGCACAGCAGTGAGACAGACATACAAGTTAAGAAGTCTTTCCCCACCCAACAGCGTGAAAGGATTTGCATTTGGGTTGGTTTTGTGGACTTGATTTCTTTGGACAGAACATTTGAAAGCAATACTCTTTCAGGAGCCCAGAAAACAGAGTGCGACTCTCTAGCTGTGGTCTTGCATCTCTACAGGATTGTGTAGAAATGCTCTGTGCTTCAAGAATGGGCGTTATAGAAGACAGGAACATGGAAAGCATTCAGTGTTACCTCATTCTGAAAGGAATCTTTTGTTCCTTTTGCATTTTACAAGCCCATCATTTATTCCAAGACTTATTAAATACTAAATACAGGAGGCTAACTAGGAAGGAACTGCTTTTCAAGCACAGAGCAGAACAAGTTTGTGATTCAGTATCTTTTTCCAAAGCAAGATTCTACCAGGAACCACCCCACACCTACTGCACTATTAAGCAGCAGCAAAGCCAGTCACCAACCCCCTCCCTCCCAATAAAACTCATGAAGGTCACAACCAACGCCAGGCTATCAAATTACCACGCCTGAGAACTCCTTTGGGCTGCTCATATGATCTCCATTGCATCCCAAGGACTACAACAGCCAATCAGCACTGAAAAACAACGAGAGACTGTGCATCCAAATGCACTGAATCACTGTGCAAGTGAACTCCATGCTGCCCTAATTCCTTATCTAAGCTATCTCACGACCAGCATTACAACTAATACTTCCCTGCAGCTGGGTCTCAGGAGTACTAATTAGATTGCCTGCTGGAGAACAAAACAGAAAATGGCCAAAAGGATCAAGCTTACCAAGCGTTTCGCGTTCACATCAGATCTTGATAAGAGCATTAGAGAAGTTGGCCTGGAAACACCAAGTTGTTTAAAAAGAAAAACACTCGGCCCATGTACTTGCTTTACTCATTACTTAGTTCAGGTAACAGTTCTTTCGGAAGTGGAGCTTAGCACACCTCCCAGTACCTGCACCATCAGCCAGTTGTGATGCACGTGTTGAACATTTCCTGTAAAAAGTCAAAAGGAAACCAAGCTACAGAGTGAAATCATGTGAGACAAGGGGAGAAGGCATACAATTATTGTACGAGCAGCATAGAAATAAAATCCATATACAAAGCTCCACTAAATTAGAAGTCATGACTTACAGTATTTTAAAGGATGGAAAAAAATGTAAGTGCTTCAGGCTAAACAGCTTGTGCTTGCAGGTGAACAGCAGTACCTGCTGTGAATTCAACACCTGCTACATTGGTTTCACAAAGCCACATCGGAGCAGCTTTCTGACAAGGCTGGACATCTTCCTGAGGCCTGGTGCCAGTCGTGACCCAACACCCAGAGCCATGGATTTGGGCAGCTAGTGATGATCCAGCTGCAGGTTCAGACTGCAGGTTTTCACCCACTTAACTTTACATACTATTTTGGTAATACGAAGCAGCAGATCTAGAGCCTTCAGGGCCAGTGAGGCAGCTCACTCCTGTGGAACAGCAACAGCCATACTATATATAAAAACCTATTATTTCTCCTTTTCTTTATAGCAGTAAGAGCCACTACATTTAGCTGTACTCACATAAAACCTCCCAAACAAGCAGCATTCTCTCCCTCCACTATATTAAGTATAAGATATCAGAAACTCCTCTCTGCAGCAGGAACTTGCAAATGCTGCAGACTCAGAATAGTTAATCTCACAGAAGACAACAGATTCCCAATCTGGCACCGTCTCGAATCGCTAGTGTCGTTTCCAGTACCACCAGGGAGCTATGGGAGCCACTTAGGTTGGCCCTCAGTCCAAGGAACCATGGGAGTTGATTTTAGAACATCTTAGAAAGCCAGAAGTGTCAGTTCTTTGTCTATCCTTGCATTTCCACTCCTCCACCAGCTCTTCTGCTAGAAGAGACATATCTAAAAGTTGGAAACCAGAGGTAACAACAGAATTTGAATTTGAGAATTGACTCTAACAGCTCTCTCATTCAAGACAGAACAAGCCAACCCCAATACCCCAAAGAAAATCCTGATGGAATAACCATACAATGACAAGAATGAACACTGAGTGCTATGAGCTAAGATCTGCTTCAGATATTGACAGCTACTAGAGAAATCAAGCATTTATATCCTGTATTTCCTTATACAAGAGTTCAACTCTTACTGAAGAAATTCCATGCGTAAGTCATTTAAGTCACCATAAGAAACAAGCACAAACCTACCTACTCAACTGAAACTGGAGCATGACAAGAATACTCTGCAACTCTTCAAGCCTTTTAAATTTTACTTAAAAGAAAAAAAAAATCACTTTGGTAAGAGCACTTGAAGCCCTTTCATGTCTGACTGCTCTCTTCTTTCCCAAGGAAGCATCACAGCGCTGCTAGACAAGCCTCTGCTCAGCAGCTGGGAGGAGAGCCGTTTCAAAAGGCACTCAGTCAATAACCGTCAGCAGAAAAAGACTTTTTGCTGCAAGGTAAGGCAAGAGGCAGCGCAGAGAAGTGTCACCATCCAGGCACTGTCAGTGTCTGTGGCTCTAGACAACACGTGGGGCACCACCTCCTACGCTGACGGTGCAGCCGTGGGCACAGCACAACACTGCCAAGTAGGCTCAGGAAGCATCGACACAGGAAGGCTGTGAGCTAAGGTTACAGGAAGCAGCATTCTGTCAGGGCTCTCTCTCCCTGCTCACTATGCATCACCACACCACAACTTCAGTCACTCAAAGCAAACACAATGTGAAGTGTCTTACACACAATGAGGGAATCATTTTATTAGATTATGGAAGACAGCAGCATTACAGTACAAAAAGTTACAAGAGTAGCAGGAAAAAAAAAGTGTTTTTGGTTTAAATACTCAGGATTATACTGGGGAACATGAGAAGGATAGTACCCTTTTCTAAACTCCTAACCAGGTTATCAAAATAAGTTCTGAATATTCAGCACAAGTAAAAAAGTTACAACAAACATCATTATAAAATGCTTTAATAAATAGTTTCTTTTCTGAAAGGTTTTTTTTTTTCTTATTTTTTTTTTAAGAACATGTCAAACAAAAACATACTAAAACAGAAGATCCTGCAAAGCAAATCCTGTGTTCCTGTATAAAATAACTGGTTTCAAAACATTGGTGTTTATATTGTTCATGGGCCAGAGCTGATACTCCCAAGCATCCGCTCCTCTCACTGGCAGGGTAACTGGGGTATGTAGTGTTTGCTTCTTCAGTGATTAAAATAAACGTAGTTTTGCACAGTTCATAGCAATAACAAAGCCTTAACAAAAATCCTAAGCCTTCCCCTACCAATAACCATTTCCAATGAGGTACTCCCACCTTCTGAGTTTGCCAGCCTTTTTCCCTTAGAGCAGAAGATGAATAAAGCACAACAGAAACAAGGTTGAGGAAAATATTGTTCCCTTCATTAGGCCTGTATTTAAACGCAAAAAAAAGTAATACCACATGTAATTAACATATTCACAAAAGAAAAAACAATGCCTCGCTATGTTGGTACTGTACAGTAGATGCACCTGTTAGTGTTCTTGAGATGGGCTGAACATGGGGATAAACAAACATTTCTGGATCTATTTACACGTAAGTGGTTATGCTCCTATGTAAATACAAATGACCAACAGATTCCTAACATTGATTGTATTAACATCATTTTCTAATCTGGACATAATACCAAAAAAAGAGTCTTATAAACTGCCATAAAACCTCCTTTTCTGCAACATAAATTAAAAGGAATGACATGTAAAAAAAAAAAGACCAAAATATTTTAAGTTATTAAATCAAATATACAGAGTGATTCATTTAATATGTACATATTTACAAAAAAGCACTTTCACTATTAGAAAATAAACTGTGTCAGTTGGGGAACCTAGAGTTCTCACAATTTTACTATCCATATGGCAGTCTTTGACAGTTGCTATAGAAAAAGTTTCATCTCAAGGCACTTGTCACATGCTTCAATACTGCAATTCTAAAGTAATTGAACAGAAATTAAAAGGCCACTTTTAAACCACAGTTGAAAGATCTCTATAATTCTTTTTTGTTCCTATTACAAAGTGTGTAAGGCAAATTTGGAGAAAATCTTACAGAAGCTACTAACGTAACAAGTGCAGTGAGCTGCCATTAATAGAGATTCAAAGTCAAGAAAGCAGTTTAAAGTTCACACAATTTCCTCAACCAGGAGGTTTTAAAGCCACCATTAAATTAGAGCAAGTAATAAAAAGAAATACATTCTGTAAACAGTGTACAGTCTTTTGTAATAAACTTTACACATATTGAAAATACAACCTCTCCTCTGCCACACAGCGAGTGTATTATAAGTAAACTTTACAAAAATAGCAACTATCAAAGATTACTCATTTTTTTCATCTGACAGTCATTGAATAATTTATACAAGGCTAAAGAAACAAAATAAATTTTATTTATTATTATTTTTATTTATTTTTTTTTACGCAAAATAAAGAAACTATGAACATTTGACTCCAGATACTTTTAGTCCTTGATGCAAAGCAGAGATGTCAATTTTCCCCCTCCCCGATAAGGGCAGGATCAGTCTGCCTACATTCCAAACACAGATTAGTCTCTGCTGCCTTCAAAGTTTGATGCATTCACATTTTTTACAGATCTGTTGTCCATTTTGCCTATTTGAAGGGACTTCTTTACTGGACTGCTCTCTGATGCGTCAGATGCCTTTGCAGGCAAAGGCTTTGTGAGTTTGTGAGAGAGGAACTTGTCCATTTCCTCATCTCTTTCCTCCTCTTCATCTTCCTCTTCCTCATACTCTACATACTCCTCCACTGCATCACAAGTTCTTTTTTGAGGAGATATGAAGTTTTTGCATTCGTAACGAATGTCTTTGTTACTGTAAGATCTGTCTATAGGATTTCTGATGGGATTCAAAGGCGCCCACTGGTTATTGGCCCCCTCTTCTCTGGGAGGATGACTTCTTTCTCTCTCTTTTCTTCTCTTCCGAGTCCACCACACACAGATGATTATACAAGTCAGCCACACAACGCTAAATACGGCACAAAGAATTGGAACCAAATAATCTAGAGGGCAAATGAGAAAAAGCCTTGAGTTAATACTGCAGGATAGACAGCACTCAGCAGCTGCAAGAGGAGGTCAGCCCAAGTCTAATAGAGAAGGTCTACTCTAGGTTAATCCAAGGAAGGACTTCTACAATGAAGATATCATTACTGCACAATAGTAGATGTTCAAAGGCAACAGTTCATCTAGAAGGGCTCTTTACTATTTTTTTTTTTTTTTTAAACTGGACTCCATCCTGCTTAACAATAAGGGAAAAACATTACATTTGAAATGCTTATTCCTCCTCCTTAATGGGAAAACTGGTTATATAAGCAGGATCTTCAAGTACCTAAGCCAAGTTAGCCCAGAATCTCAGTAAATAACTAAAGGAAAACAAGTCCATCTTCATAAGAGGTAGACTGAAGAGTATTACCCCTCTAATTTGTTTCAGAAGGGGCACCAGCATTTGTATCAGAAATACAAGCCACATTTTTACTACCAAACTCAAGTCCACAGACATTTTCCACCAAGTTTCCTATCACATATCCCCCAAAAAAATCAGTGTCCAAAACAAAGACCCAAATTATTTCTCTGGGAAAAGTTCTGAAGACTCATGCTGGGCATTTTTTCCCCCCCTCACTCAAGCTTTGCTACTAGGACAATACTTTGTTTTTGTAAGCAAGGATTCACATATTGTAAGCAGTACCAAGACATCACATGCTTTGCTTTTTGCAGACAGAACTGACCAAACTACCACTCCAGCCTCAGCTCCAACTGTAAATTGTCAGCATTTTCAGAACAACTGCTTACAGAATAATCTTCAAATGGCTGTACAAACCAATCAACTCAACACCACAGTCACATATGCCAACGTTAAAATGTCTTCTGAACGTGTTCTTGTGTGATGGTTGTGGTATGCAGGATCTGATATTCCCAAAACATGAGTTAACCAAGAAAACAGTTGGCCTCAGGAGACCTAAAATCATACTTTACCATACTGGGACAAGATCGTACTCTTATCAGTAACTGCTAGTTTATTACACAATTCAATATTGAACTGTAAATGTGGGAAGGTGGAGAGGAATTTAAGGAGAGAAGTTCTTCCTTGCCACTTAGAAATAAGGTTAAAAAAGATTCTCAGGCAATGGATAGCCTCCCTAGAGATCCCGTGTAAACATTTTCCTTGAATTAATAATCATCTCCATCTAGACATTTCAGCATCCCTGAGAAATCAGACAAGGACAGAGGGCTGTGCATCAGTGCTTTAGGTAGGTATACCTCTACCACACTTTTTTTAAAACCTAAAGGTAGAATACCAAATCAAAAGACCACAAGAGATCAGGTTACAGTCAACCTCTTCACAACTATTCCAGTTAAAAAATTACTGGCAGTCAGTCAATACTGAGCATAAATAGTGAAATTAAGAGTCTTGGAAACTCTCATAGCTTGTGCTTAAGAGTGAAGCCAACATCTTTCCACTTTCTCCAAGGATCTTTGAATTTCTTTTACACTGGTGGCAAAGTAATCTTATCTCTTTTTTCCCAGGATTTAATGCATAATCAGAAAACTGAGATGCTAAACTACGTCAGAATCACAGCTCCATTCTTTATTATCTATACAATTTCTGTTCAAGAAAACATCAAAACTTGTTCACTCATTTAGTGGAGATGAGGAAATAGTACATTTGCCAAGGCTTTAACAGATAAAGGAATTCCCCTAAAGGGGTAACACAAAGAAAATGGAACCAGGCAATTTACTCATTGTTTTGACTACGGATAGAAGATCTTCCAGAAGATTGCTGAGGAGATCTAGGAAAGAGTTGGGAAGGTCTCCTAAGACTTCCACACTGGGCACCTTAACTGAATTGCTGCCTACCAGGGGTCCTCTTTGTTTCCTCCAGTCACAGCGACTATAGCAAGGCATTAGGTGGGACATTTCAGCAGTGGTAACTCCATCATCACTTTAAGACCTCACAGCCCCAGCTTCTATAGTGCAGCAGCACTAACAGCTAAGGTTTGGTTAACGTCGGGAAATCAGAACAGATAAGAACACAAGGGACCTCTTGATCTTGTGAAAAATATGCTTAAGCTACAGAAAGGAGTTTGAAGTCAGAGCCTAAACAATGGCAACAGTGGGTAAAGAACATTATGACAGATTAGATTAGGTTTAGCCTAGCACACAAACTTGCTTAATGCCTTCCCCTCACTACTAATAGCAATTGAAGAACTTAATATACCATTCCTACACACAAAGACAGGCTAGATGCTGGTAGCAGGGAATAGAGAACATTTTAAAAACACAGGATTAATGCATGGGGAACCTTACCTGATGATGAATTCCCAACAACTATTGTCTCCACTTTGACTTCAGTTACTGCCAACATAACAGTGCTGTTTTGCCGCTTGGTGATTGCATTCACTATTATATTAGCAGCATTCTGTATGAGACTGTTATCTTGTTCATCTCGATGAGGGACAAAAGACTAAAAGGAAGTAGAGAAAAGGTGAAAATACAATTACTGCAGTTATTTAGACAGAATTCTAATTTTTTTTAATTCAGCTACATCTTAGTTGATATCCGTGGGCTGGATTTACCTGACAGAAGTTACAAAGAGTAACCTTAAAACATTCTGTAGCTACAGTATGGATGGTTTGATATGAACTGCAGAGGCAGTGTCAGGCTTGACAGGTAGCACACCCTGTTACTAATATCTAGCACCCCTCAAAAGGCAGCTGACTTCCATGTTCCTTACACTGCTCAGCTAAATTTAGTCATAACTCAAAGCACTTCAAGACATGTGGATTATCTAGATAGAAGCCCAGACTAATAACAGTCTGCTCTATTTATACCATACGGTTTACTTCTTGCATCATCACTCAACGTGTTCTTTACAGCACTGGTAGAGACACACTCCAGCTTCTGCCTGGATAAGCACTACCATGAAAACTATTTACTTGGAAAACAAGGCATAAGCAAGCACTATGAGCCTGGGCTAGAAATGCCTCTAAAGCAAGCATTTAGCTCAGTAGAGCAATAATCACTTTCACACACCTAGCTTGCACCGTTTTTTAAACTTAAAACATTTAATGAATATCCTGCAGTACCCATACTAGATGCATAGCACCAACTTCTTCACACTGACAAGATCCAATCCAGCTATCTGCAACTGCATCTTCACTGATGATGTTAGTAGAAACCTGTTCATTAATACACGCTGAATTAGTCCAAGACAGTTGCACAGATAACACAGTAGGCTTCTGTCATTCATGAAGCTTGTGCTTCATCTATCCAGCAGTATAGGAGATTCCATGAGATCAAAGTCACTGTACAGTCAGCCTAAGTTAAAAACTGCAGTATCCTCACTGAAGTGAAAGCAGTAACCTCTTCTGTGGCTCAAACTAACACAAAGACATTTGTGTACACGCACGCACACATACACACACCTCATACTTACAATAGCAACTTCTACTGCATTCTCTGTGGAATATGACAGATCACATAATATTATCAGAGTTCTGTCCCTGGAAACAGATCTAGTAACTGGTAAATACCGAATTTCTGAACAGATATTTTCAGTTGTAGTGCCCTGTTAGAAGAAACAGATTGTATGAGTTCGGTTCAAGAACATAAAAGTAAACACCTTCAGAGTTTTTGCAGTTACTGAGATCTGATGAAAGAAGAAAAGAGGGCAGCAAAGTAAGGAACAGTCCTGTAACGAAGGGTAAGAAGCTGAGCTTGTAATGACTACCCTAGTATAGACCAAGACAGGCTCAGACTGTAAGAGACAACTTCTTTGAAACTTAAAAGACAAAGTATTTGGTATAAATCTTAACTTTTCCTTGCCCTTTGAACAAACAGTTTATATCAACAGAAGAGTCTAAAAATAAAATTTGCAAGTAACTGCAAGGAGTTGTGTTAGAAACATTAATCTTCTATGTCTTAACATGGAATATATCTCTACATATATTGCCATTCTTCATTAATAATTCTGTTCTCACCTGTGGGACTTTGTTTCCATTAAAAATTAAAGTAATCCTAGCACAGTCATTGTCCAAGTACCCAGAATTAGGTAGACACTTGATATTAGGAGGCAGAGGTTCAGAGGCACTGCATTCTCCCCACTCAGTGCACGGTGGATGGAAACATTTCATGTACTTCTCTTGGCATTCTTGACCCATGGGACATTGGTAATTTGAATTATCCCAAAGTTTGTGTAACAGACAAGGTTTTGTCCCACACCACACCTGAAAATAAAGAACAAAAGTACTGTCACACATAATTGCTCTTACGCAGCAAATCAAAATAAGCAATTTGCATGAAAAGGTCACGACCTACTGCTGATTGTAAAAAAATCACCTTTCTACAGTGTTGCAGTCTTAGTAGCAGACAATTGCTTGAAAATATGAACATCTTGTATTGACTGAAGTGTAAACTGAGCAAAGGTTACCCAAGACACTGATGACACTGAAGGACTTGCAGATTAATCTCTCATCACTTTGAACTTGTAATACTTTTTCTGAACCACGGAAGTTGCACTCACTACACTGCTTTTACTTATTCCTCAAAGCTGCATGCTGCCTTCTGGTACACATCTTCAAGACTCCCTTCACATCAGTAAGTACTTCTGCAGTTGTAGTTACAGCCATGCACTGCTCTCTTTAGAAGAAAGCTTCAAACTCCCAATATCATAAAGAGTCTAAAAATGCACGCTAAATAATTAAGTGCAAGTTATTTCTTTGCCTACAGGGCATACCTACTTAAACTAATACAAAGGCAGAGCAGATCTGTGAAAGCCAGCAGTTTTCAAACTAGTGCTTCCAGTGAAACGTGAAACATCCAGTTGAGGCAATGACATCAAGTACTGTTAGTTCTTATCTTGAGCCACCCACCTAGCCTTACAACTTGTAAAACACAAGTCATGTCTCTCCCCAGCTGTGATGTAAAGCTGCACAGCAACCACAAATCCACTAAGATACACTATCACAGCACAGCTGAAAGTCCTTAAGTATACATGCTAACACATTCTATCTGCACCTACGCTAACCATATTTCTTCCAATACATTATCCATAATACACAAACATTGCAATTTGTCAATTCATAAAGGCAAATATCATCCACTAAGGAAACTGTCCTTTACTTTGGCATTAGCATTTCACAGAATTAGAAGCTCTAACACCACTTTCAAGTATTTGGCAGAAGTTTATCATCAAGGATCATTATTCCTTTACAATTCCTAATTATTTTTCTGCAAGGTACCTATCTGCTTCTAGAGTTTCTTATGGCAGGCAGAGAACAGAATAAAAGCTTGCCATTATAAAGGCAAGCCCATAAATGTTTCTACAAGAAGTCAGTGGACATTGAAAAAAAAAGGCTGTTTTGAGGGTGACCCATGCAAGAACCTAGACTGAAAAAAATAAAAAGACCAAACTATGTATGAAAATTAAGTACGTTTCAATCAGAATGACTTTAAAAAATAGGTCAAAATACCTACCTTGGTGCAGTCAATACGGCCGTCCAAACAGTGGCAGCTGTTGCATTCTTGATCCCACCTGCTGCCATGAGGAAAGGTCATTCCTTTAAGCCAGCAAGGCTTTCCAATTCCAATCACTAAATAAGAAATATACAGACACTTCACTTCAGTTACTGAAGCTTTACACATTTTAAGAAAGCCTACTTTTGCTGCTGTTCCTTATACATCAGACTACTACACATGAATTCTATACTAACTGCATTGTATACAGTTGTTTTTGGGGTAAAGGTTGATAGTAGATTTAGGAATACCTTCTTGACACCTAGGACCAACTCTTCCGGGAGGACAAGTGCATCGGTATCCGTTGATTTCATCTATACAAGTGGCACCATATCCACAAGGGGAAGATTGGCATTCATCAATATCTAGATAGAAAATAGGTACAACTCAATGGCAAGAACATAGAGCACTATAATTAAATGATTGCAATTAGATGTTTACCATGATGTAATCTGACAACACTGGGTCTTCCAACATACAAAAGACAGCTTGGCTGTCCTAACTGGGCAGCACTACCATTTCAGCTGAAACCTCTTAGCAGCCTCTAACAGATTTCTTTTATTTCCATCCTAACTGAAGCCCCGTTGAAAAAAAACAGCACTCAAGTCATCCACTGACTTAACTCAGAGTAGGAGTACTGGACAACTGAAGGTGCAAATGCCTTCTCTATATTCAGCTTGTGTCAGAACAGAGTGTGGGACTAAGCCCTAGAGTTTGCTATTTAGACTACACAGAAAAGCACACGCTTTCAAGTTACATAGCAAGAATTGAACAATCAGTTGGCTTGAAAGTGCCCTAATAACCCTAATCCACTGTAAGAAGGAAGAATAACGTAGAGCTTAGTTTTTGACGGACATTTCACACAACATCTTAAGTATGAAAGTAAACAGACATTTATGTTACTTTTACAGACAGACTACCATTCAAAGACTCAGAGGCTTAGACTTGGAAGTCTATCAAAAAAGGTGAGGGAAGCACTGTTCTTTCAGATGCAGAACATAGGAATTGAGCAAAACTAATTTATGCAAATGTCTACCAACAAAGGTAACAAATAAACCTGTCAAACTCTGATCCATAGAGCCTAGCTGTTTCATTGCTGATCATCACCAATTCCTCCCAAAACATCTTCCAAAGGTTCCACAGAATCATTTAGGTTGGAAAAGAACCTTAGGATCATCAAGTCCAACCATCAATCTAAACAAAACAACATTCCTTAGGCGCCACATCCATATCTCATGTACTTCCAGGGATGAGGGCTCCATCTCCTTAGGAAGACTAATGCCTAACCACACTTTCCAAGAAGAAATTCTTCTTCATATCTAATCTACAGAAGCTTCTTCTCTTCAAGCTATATTGGTTTAGGGCCATCTAAACAGCTGTTAATTCTGTTAGTCTCACCAGCACTCTGTAAAAGGCATTTTTGTCAGGTCTATTCCTTTCATCTATATACCAAACAAGGGGAAAAGTCAGCAAGCCCATAACAGATACACAGTATTTGTCTTTGAGTAGTCCTCTCCATTTCATGTCTGAGGACAGACAATTCAATCTCTCAATGGGCATCTGGATGTAGATACACACGTGATTACAAGCCATATCTGGTTCTTTATCCAGAGAGCAGCAAGTCAAATCTACTGCCGTAAGTGCTGTAATTACCTCTGACTAGAGGTATCAGGTCATGGACTGTCTGGAAGAAAGAGGATGTAATCTCTATCTAAACACACAACATTGCATTGCTTGAGAAGCAGGACCAAGACAAAGAGCAAAGTTTGATCTTCCAAAGAGGTAAACCTGTGCATATATATGTGTATGACAATTAGGTCAAAATGGTAGTATTCAATTAAAAAATATTTGTCCACAATAATTAAGTGCAGTCTTTGTTTTTCCCTTTTCAAGTTTCTGTCCTTCAGGTTAATAGCTAGTTTTGTTTTATAGCTTCAAAAGATCTCTGCAAGAAATGTGATAAAAACGCTGTGCTCTATTAGCTGCATGTTATTCATATGCCACCACTACACCCCTCATATTTTCATTTGTTTATGATGTCCCAGTAGATCTTAGTTTCTAACATCAAATAGTACACTTACTGCATTATCTTTTAATTAGTTCTTTTGATAAGCAACTTAATTATACTTTCCATGACCCTTCAGAAATGCATGGCAAAAAGCAGCAACTTAGTCTTTGAGTATAATTTAAGTCAAGTCACTTCTACACCATTAAATAGAATAAAGAAAGGAATAGAAACTGCCATTGCTTGCAAGGTGAGTACCAGTGCCTGACTGACTCAGCTTCTGTTATCTGGAATTCAGCTGACCAAATACAAAAGAGTCAGTCTTCTTTCTGACTTGTGTGCCAGAATGGTACCCCTTTCAAATCTTTGCCTGTATAGGTGTTTTACTTACTAATTCTGCAGTCAGGGCCTGCAAATCCAGGTGCACATTCACATCGAAACCAATTCACACCATCAACACAGATGCCTCCGTTGTAACTGTAAAAATAATAAATCATCGCAGAGGTGTTCTCAGAGTTCACTCACAACTCTAAAGATGAGCAAAAATCAGTTTCCTTACACAGCCTGTTCCAACAAATCCTTCCTACTGGCCCAATTTTGGCACTTTCTCACTATTCAACAAAATAAGTCCTTGCTAATGTATAATACTAGCTTTAAACTTCATTGAACCGTACTGTTTCATTGGCCTGTAATTAAAGCTTTGTTAATTAAGCCTTCTGCTACTGTTCAGGGGGACAAACCTATTCCATCAGTAGACAGAGCACACTTTCAGATAAATATATTGCTCAGTAACAGCAACACCCACAAAGTGTTGGAAGTTCATCAATAGAGCATTACAAATCTAACACAAAGGAAGCTTGAGCTTTTACAATTTACAATACATGAAGAGCAGCTTACTGCAGAAGTAGAAAACAGCAATAACATGGACAGCTTGCTTAATCTACATCAGTATTTTTCCCTTTCAAAAATACATGAGAACTTTTGTATTTAGAATACCCCCAAAGTATACCTCCCCCCAGAAAACCTTAAAACTTTATACAGAAGATTCAATTTAACTGGATGTTTCTACATTCCTCTAGAACTATTTACTGTAAACAGGTTTTGATTATTTCTCATTCTGAACTCAAGAGTAAATACTTGAAATGTTATCAAGTCTGACTCACTTCATATTATAGTAAGTCAGTCACCAGTCAGTTCTGGCATGGAAACTACAACAAAATATTTTCTGTTCATACACAAATCAACGCAGCATTGCTCTGGGGGCTTTGCTACTGTCAAGGAATAGAAGAACGACAAAAATTATTTTTGGACTTGCACAAAGGTTGGTTTCATTTTTTTTAGATTAGAAATAGTTCTAATCTGGAGTTGAAATCTGTATTCCTGTATTCAGATTTATTTTCAAATCTAAATTCATTTATTTTCACAATAGGCATTGAAGTGGAATCCTGCTACTTACCATGGATGAGGGTTGCAGTCATTGGTATCTACAAAAAAGACAGACCAATGTAACTTTTCTGGTGTATTTATTTGGAGGGTGCAACATTAAGTTTAAAGAGAAAAAAAGCTAAGAAATTTCCCCCCTCACATACTTGTAAAGAAAATTTAGTTAGACCTAGAAGACTGAAGAAATACTTTCAGAATACTGAAAATAGTGACAAATGGAATGTCTTACAACTTCAGTAATCCTGATATATCAGCAGTACAAACTGATATGCAGCATAATGTCAACATAAAAATAAAACAGGGGTATTGGTTGTATCGACAGTGCCTAAAACAAACATCCTGTAAATGCTTTCTGAAAGATGACTGCAACTTTGGTACTTCATATATATATGTGCAAAATGCCAGACCTCTTAAGTGCATCTTTCACCCCACGAAGAATTTGCAGCTCAGTTGCAGGCCTTACTCCACCTAACCACTTTATTGTGTAGGTACACCGAAATAGTTAACTGCTAGCCTAAGAGAAATAGCTGCAAATTCTGGAACATGCACTACCATCTTATTTTCCCACATACTTCTCATCATTAAAATTAACACACAGAGCAAAACAGTCCCCATAGATACATATTCCTGAAGATTGTTTTTCTGTAAGAAGCTGAAAGACTGACTGTGGCAGGGAGCTGAGAAAAAGAAACACGACAAGTTCTTCATTCGTTAGTCAAGGCATCATCTTCCCATCTACTTCCCACCCTGAATGATTCAGATATTTTGGCACTTGAACACTATAAGCTTGCTCTGTTTCAATTAACAGCTCTGTGCTAGACACTCCTAGTAGCTCAAGGGAATAAAGGAGAGAAGCCTTACTCTGTGTGCATGTACGTCCTTCCCATCCTTCTTTGCAGATACAAGAAAAGGAGTCTCCACTGCCAACACATGTTCCACCATTCATGCAAGGGTTTGGTATACAGCTGCTGTTTTTAGCTTTGAAAACAGAAAACGCATCTATTCAGCACAAGATACTGATCATCTGGATATGTCAAAATACCTGAATAGTATTTGAATTGGCACCAGCAGATTCCAGTGCCATGTATCTGTCACCTACCTCCATGATCAATTGCTTGAGGTTTATGAAATAAAACGTACCACGCAGACTGAATTTTACTCCCATCAAAAATATTAGCAGGAAGGCCCTGCAGAATGCAACAACCCTGCAAATCACCTAGGAAGAACTCTTTCCATTTTATTTTTCCTGTACATGTGGCTTGTATGTAGTTTTCTCTTGTTCACTAGATCTGCAATATGAACTTCAGGCAAAGCTGAGGACTAAGTTCCCTAAAGTTTTTTGACTTTAATTTAGAGTCTCTAAAGACACGAGTCCAAGTGTTCCAAATTGCTGAGGAGCTACAGAAAAGACCACGTAAACCCATCACAAGAGATGAGCTTCCAGACTTCAGTATCTCGTGTCAAGAGACACGAACAGCCTGAACAAGACCTGAATGCTGACTGCTGCTTATGACTGGATGTTTTTCTACACAAAAGCAAGAAACCACTCTGAATTCATACACCAACTAAAATACAGGTTTGCCCATTTACTAAACAGGTACATGTTATTTCCTCTGTACTACTTTTGTCAGCACACAGTTAAAGAGCTCACCAATGTTGCAAGTACTGCCAATCCATTCTGGAGGACACGAACAGCGGAATGTATCTCCATCATCATAACATGTTCCACCATTGCTGCAAGTATTTGCATCACATTGGTATTCACCTACACATTGAATAAGTTAAAATTTAGCAACTTAAGGCCAGCAGAAATTAAGACTGGGTAGTTTTTAAGTCACAATTTCCTTTAGAAACTGCATTTAAAATTCAACAGTACAAGAAACACATGGTTCCAGTTGAAGCTTTATAATAAACCAAAAATAGTGGAATCTAAAAGCATCTCTTAAGGCACAATTGCACTATGGGTTGTGAAAAATTAAATTATTTAGAAGTTGCTGTGAAAGTAGCAGAGGTAATCAAAATGACTTTATTGTGATTGATTTATTTTACATTTCAGAACACCAGACTCATGCAAAGAAAAAAATGAAAAACACTTACGTGAATGGCAAGTCTTTCCTTTCCAGTCATTCTTACATTCACAATAGAAGTCATTTACCAAATCAATGCATCGGCCACCATTGTGACATGGATTAGGAGAACAATCATTGAAATCTAGAAAGAGTTATTCAAATGAGCCAATCCGGTCTAGCCAAGACCATGAGAAAGAACACAGTATTTCTCTATAAAATACGTTCTGTAATAAAACAGTGCTTTTGATTGTTAGGGAATTATATTTGTATAAAGAAGCTTTCAATTTTTAATACTGAGCAACACATTACGGAAGACTAAGAACTTAAGAGGAAAGTTTCAGTAATAATACTGCTGATTGCCAAGTAATTAGAAAGAAAGTCATTTGCTTTATTCCAGCAAACATCTGTTTCAAACCTTATGAATTTTCTAGCATACAGTTTATAGGGAGGGACCACAACGTCCCAGAATATGAGCCCAAACTCAGGTCTGCCACATGAGATGAAGCTTTCTCTCCTGCTTTATGTTGCAAAATACAAAGCATAGCTGTTTTTACCATATATGTGTGTGAATACACGCATAGTAGATTTAGAGAATTCTTTTAACTCGAGACAAGTTTCAATAGTTAATGCAATTAATCTACACCAACTTAATTTAGACTACACAGAAAGACTCTTGACAGTGATAACTACCAAAGGCTTCTCAGCATTTCTTTCACACTTAAGTTGATGTACATCCTGTAATAAGCTTCAGCAACTTCCCTTCATGTTTTAGAGGGGACTTCATTGAGAGTAGATAGCCACATTCAGCACAGAATCAACTGCAGTTTGCTCTGAAGTAACTTAATGAATTTCACCTAGTATGCTTCTTTCTTAACCACGGTTCATTGAGTCTCAGCCAAGGTATTAAGAATAAGGCTTGCTCCCACTGAGTCCAGGATACAGAACACTAACTAGCAATATCCATTCAGTAATCATTCAAACTGCAGCAGTTGTCCTAACAAAGAACTAGAATTTACATTTCTAATTCCTGCAGTAAAGTAGAAGCACATTATATCTGGTGCTGATCTGAAGTCTCCAAACGAAAAAGCTTTTCAAATTCGGAAACAAACCTGAATTAGTAAATCTGGCAAAGGACAGAGTCACTGAGCACTAAGTATAAGAAGTTACATATGCTTATAGCAATAAAACAAACGAGTTTTCCAAGCAGTCTTTCACTTTTGACTCTCCTAAGGAGAAGTCTTCCTCCCAAGGTATAGCCCAAAGAACACCAAAGCACCAGATGATAGTCCCATTAGAAGAACAGTCCTTTGAAGCTGCTGCCTGAAAGTTGTATTAAAATTATTTCAGTAACAGTCTACTCAGTTTATTTGCCAAAGAACAGAGAAACTACTGCACTATTAGCCATACACCATCATGACTTTTATAATAAAAGTAGTAATATTAACATGCAATGCATAGTAGTACTTACTCGTGTCACACAATTCTCCTTCCCAGCCACTTGAGCAGAAACATTTAAATGAATCAACTTCATCAATGCACGTCCCACCATTCTTACAAGGTTTCCCAAGACAATCATTGATATCTATGACAAAAAGTCAGCAATTATTGCTCAAGGCTGTCTTCTATATCTACTATCTTCTTCTGTCTTTTACTGTCTTCTAGATCTACTATAATCAAGAATCCAGGTGGGTGACTTCTAGGCCTCCAGAAAACAGCAAAGTCATTCTCCACTTTCAAATACACAAGAACAGCTCAAAACAGTTGTTTTGGTAAGCTTGGTAAGGGTTCCAAAAGCTCTCGCATATCAAGATAAACTAAAGCATTAAGTTCAGCTGGTATATAAAAAGCCAGATGTTCAAGAAATTCCCAGAATAGCAATGCACATCTTAAGCTATGTTTATCAGTCTCTCTCCACTACACCCACACCAGAGAAAGCCATGGCTTCTTTTGTAAGACTGTACAGAAAGTTACTGGGTACAGACATTTGGACTAATTCCAGTTTTCTTTCACAGAGTGAAGGACTACAGCAAGACAACAGTTACCAGAAGAAACTGGACAATTCACTATGCTCTAATGCAACTCTTAAAATCCCAATGCATCACATGGTAGAGCTTATAAAAAGACTTTAAGGGGGTTTAGATTACAGAAGTCATTTAGAATAAACTCCCACTTACTTTCATGACAGTATATTCCAGTAAAGCCTCTGTCACAGGCACAGGTGAAATTCCCTCCTGGCTGACTGATACACCGCCCATGAGGCCCACAAACATTAGATGAAATGAAACGAATTCCCTCTTGGGTAGTATTGCTGAAGACTTCTATTGTGCAGCTGTCTATTACTAAGAATGAAAAATAAACCATCAGACCACAATCTGTGTCACCTCTCTTTAGAGACTGAAAGAGCTCTCCAAAAATTAAGACACTCTACCTCTTCAAAAAGACTGTCACAAGCATTTCCTTATCCCTATTTTGTTTTAAGACAACAATGTGGTTTTTTACTATACTGTTCTCAGTAAGACTACTTTTCTATACACCATCAATACAGTAAGACAAGTATCTAGACAACAGCAGGTACCTTTACAAGAATTGTTCTTGCAGTGGTCCTTGAGATGAGAACAATTCTTTCCATCATAGTCATCAGGGCAGGCACAATAATAATCTCCTCCCAGATCATAGCATTTAGCCCCATTCTGGCAAGGGTTAGGTTCACAGAAATCAATATCCATCTGTAAGAGAGATCACGGTTAGCAGCAGCTTCATTTCTGAGGAGTAAATAGCTCTATCTCACCAGAGACAGCAGAAGATAATTTACAAGAAAATTCAAGCTTTAACATTCATGGTTTTTCTATACTGCATTTCATCATGCAACAGAGGGAACCTTCAGGTTACTTCAGTCAATCCTGATATAGAGGACTCCTGATACTGGGATAAAGATACCTCTTCCTTGCAGGAGGCTGAATAAACAGAACAACTTAGCAAGGTATGAGACATAAGCTGTGTATCATGATCACTGTGGAACACTACCAGTCCCTTTTCTATCCTTTATAAAAACAGACTAGAGTGCTATAATAAGCTAAATACCAATGCACTTGCCTCTGCAAGACTCTTAAAAAGCACAGAACTTTATTCTCTAGAGTATTAGCCTCCAGTCCAACACCGAGTTTTACCTTTTTTTTTTAAATAATTATGCAGCTAAAGAGGGAAAAAAAATAAAAGCTAATCAGAAGGAACCTCAGTACTCTAAGCATTTAATTCACCAGAACATGTACAATTCCAGCTGCAAGATATTTTCAGCAAGCTATTCTCACACAAAACATATAAAGTAGACTACAGAAAACAGTTGAAGTCTAAGAAAGACTCCTCAGATCTCTTCTATCAGATACTTCCATTTGTTTCCTTCCATTAGTTTAAATTTCCCCTTTCCAATACAAGTTCAGTAGCTGGGACTTGAGCATCTGGAATGAATGGTAGATATTTCCTGCAACACACACGGCAAGCAGCCAATTTTCCCTCTATTATTCAAACAGACTCGCTGAAACTTTAATTACATATTACAGCATGAACCATCCAGGAGCAGAGCACTCAAGACCCAATTCTTGAGAATTCTTAAGAACTTAAGCCATGAAAACTATTGCAGTTAATGTAGCCACGGCACTCACCTCACAGAAGACCCCTGAGAAGCCCTGTGCACACAGGCAAGCAAATCCATTCACCAGGTCTTTGCAGCGGCCTCCATTTTGGCATGGATTGCTTTCACACTCATTTGTCTCTATCTCACAATTTTTGCCCATGAAACCACGAGGGCATATGCAATGGTAATCATTCACTTCATCCTTCAAGGAAAGGAGAACAGAACTGTAGGAAGGCTTGTTTATTTGATAAAACTCGTACAAAATACTTCAAGTCATTTTTATAGTCTGGCTTTGTGAACAGGAGTAGCACCACAAAATCATTTTAAGACTTCATGAACAGAATCTGCATGAGAAACACTAAGATTTCTACATAGCTTGCGGTCTCATTTAGCCTACCAACAGTTAGAACTACAGAACTCGTAACTAGTTAAAACAATTTATTTTCAACTTGGTATAATAACTGACAAGTTACCTTACAAGTACCTCCATGTTGACATTGTCCATGACAGTCATTAATATCTATGGATAAAATACACAAAGTATTAGAATTTATAGAAGACTAAGCACTAAAATACATGTCTAGAATAAAAAGGGAGAGCAAAGGACTTCCATTTTCCAGATGTTTGAAATGGGAAGCAAGGCTGCTTGAAATCTTTAGATATTCTTATTTTAAAGAATTTGGAACTCAACAACAGAAATTAAACAGCATCACCTGATTTCACATTTAAACTTTCAGGTAAAATTATTCAAAACTGAACCAGTATGTGACAGCCAGAATCAGGGACACACAGTCTTGCTCCAGGGAGATGTATTAGGAGTTACTTAAATTGACTTTAACACTAATTACATTCCTAAGTTTTCAAATGCTAATTTCAACTTACTTTGCTAGAAGTTAAGAAAGTCCTGACAGCAAATATTTTTTTCTTATTAAAGTATCTACGCTATTATTGATTATTAAACCTTTAAGAAAAGAGTAGAATATCCTACGGTCAAAATATATACTAAAGAAATACTAACTGATATGACAATTTACTCCTTTCCATCCTGGAATGCAGTCACAGTAATATCCACCAATGAGATTTTTGCAAGAGTAAGCATTAACACAAGGTTTCCCCTCACACTCATTAGCATCTGTGAAAGAAGATAAAAGAAAGAAGAGAATAAAGAACAAACCCAGAAACAGATTACCGCAGCACCAAGCAAAGTACCCATGCAATCCAAGCATCAGAAGCTCGTCTTACACAAATTGGTAGGGCAATAAAACCATTTACATACAACAGGTTTTCAAAGCACGCTGATCTACAATAGCACATGCATGCTATCTTACTTCTGCCATTTGCTAAAATTCAAAAAGGGTAACATGTTAGTTAGGGCAAACCCTTCTCTTGCCTCCATAGGATAAGTCACTTTCTGCCACCATTAATTAGGAGCTACCATCACCAGTGCTGTATTTTGAGACAGAGCAGTTACTGGGCATTCTAGAAGAACTATTTAAATAAACTTAAGCTGGCACACTCCTGGTCACAAGTTCACTTGAAACATCTATTTAAAAACTGAGCTAAAATAATAATAGCAATACGCAGCTTCAGTTCTTACTCAATACTCATTACTTGAGAATTCTTCTCACTGGCTTTCCAAGATAGAGAATGTGATTACTTACCAAGCTGACATGTTGCTCCAATCCACTGCTGTGGACATATACACTCAAATGAGTTAATATGATCAATACAGGTCCCTCCTTGAGCACAAGGGTTAGATGCGCATTCGTCAATATCTGTGAAGTCAGAGTGTGCCTTCCATTACAAGGTTTAAAAACCTGGGTTTTTTAAAGTAACTTTGCAAGGAGTAAGAGGTGCTGGCATACAACAGCTTACAAAGAAGCTTACCATTCTACCCTAGTTTTTTTTCTTAGATTTCTCTCACATTTTTGAGACGGGAAAGAGGATCTCTGTAGTTTTATACCCACAAACTGAGAAGAACTGATCTGTCAGCTTACACATCACAATCCTAACATAGGCTGAACCAATATTTTTTAAATACAGCTGCTGTTGAAAAACATTGTAAGAGTCTTTCAAAACCAGAGAACGTAAAAATCAAACCCAGACATCCACTAGGAAATAACTGTTACATATCCCTACAAAAGATGTCAACTGCCTCTTCTGCCCTCCAAACCAAAGATTTCAGTTCTTAACTGAGACATCTATTCTTCCAACTACTTTAAGGAAGAATCTTTAATGTTTGTTTCTTAAAGAGATTTCACTTTATTTTTACACTTTAGTTTGGCTAAATAGCTTAAAATTCTCCCAGCATTTCTTCATAGTTACCTTTAAAAGCTCTGTAGGTAATATGACCTAGCTTTGCTTTTGACTACTTGTAAATGTAAAACTGCATCACACACACATTGATTTTAACACACCACAGGCCACACAATACCAATAATCTTCTCAGTTTCCCAAAATGAAGCTGTTAAATGCCAGGTAAAGCAAAATGACCACTTTTAAATTCCATACCCACAGAGCATGATTATTAGTTGTTTGTTTTTGCCTTTTTAAAATCTTCCAGCCCAAGAGGTCAGCCATCAGTACAGGCATACCCACCAATAGCACATGTTGGTCCACTCCACCCTGATGGGCAGTGACACTTGAAGCTCGATGAAATCTCATGACAAGTCCCACCATTAGCACAGGGATTAGATACACAAGCATGCTCCGCTGGAAGAAAGAGGGAAACATTCTTGCTAAATACTCTTCCAATATCAAATAAATAACTCGCATACTTAGAAAGCATGTTTTGATTAAAAGTGACTACAAAAACTGCATCGTGTTTTGTAACTACTAACATTAAAGGCCTAAGGGTAGATAGGCCATCACATCTCTAAAACAGCAGCTAAAGTTTCACATTAATATACTCCATCAGCCCCACACTTTCACCTCCAGACTGCTCCAGCTTCTTTATAAAAAAAAAAACCTTCAGTGACACAAAGCAGGTGAGATGCACGCAGACATCTGAAAACCACTAACAGCTTAAGTATCAAAGGTCTGTTTAGCTTCATTCTAATACTGTTCCTTGGAAACAGCAACGAACAGAGCTACTTGCAATTATAGGCAGCGCTGCCTGGTGTCATTCCATGTAGGGTTGTAACACTTGCAGGAGCTGCAAAGTAACAATCACTTGAGATACCTCCTCTCTCAGAAGCCAAGGCAGCTCTGGGAAAGAAAAGCAATCCCTTTACTAGACAAAGGGAATGCTGCTAGCATTTATATTTTGGGACTTCTTCAGGTAAGTTATCTAGTTTGTAGCATCAATTTGCTTTGTCTTGGAAGATTTATGAGCTGTTCTAGGCACTAATACATATCTTCTGCTAATAATCAGTCAAGAACTTGACAAATATATTTCCTACTTTATTTCACCTCCTCATTCAGAGAGCAAAGTTCATAGAATGGTTTTGGGTTGGAAGGAACCTTTAAAGACCACCTAGTTCCAATTCCCTGCTATAGGCAGGAACATCTCCCTCTAGACCAGGTTACTCACAGCCCCATCCAGCCTGGCCTCAGACACCTCCAGGGAGGGGGCACTCACAACCTCACCGAGCAACCTGTTCCACTGTCTCACCACCCACACAGTAAAGAATTTCTTCCTAATATCTAGTCTAAATTTATTCTCTTCCCGTTTACAGCCACTTCCCCATGTTGCTTTACTGCAGCTTTCAAGGCAAGCTAGAAATGTTTCATCCATTTTTCCAAAAATTCACAGTATATTCTGATATATCAACACATCAACACAGCAATTTGCAGAAGTAAAAATAAAACATCCTGATAAACATGAAAACATTCTGACGAAAATACAATTTAATGAACTCAAGGCCCAAAACATGTTAAGAGGAAGAAAAAGTGAGTTCTTCCTATCTACACCTGCAAATAAGGCTAACTAGAGCACAGCTCTGCTTAAAACCGTTTCAGGTTACACATGCAATATCCAGAAGTACCAATTTCACAGTTCTTTCCAGAGTAGCCATCCGGGCAAGCACAGCGATATTCATCTGGTTCAGTATTCATACAGGTTCCACCGTTCAGGCAGGGATGATGATTTCCACAGTAATTCAAATCTGGACAAAGAAAAACGCTGATCAGCAGGAAATAATTCCAATATTACTATTTTAATCCCTAGTCAGACATACAGATGCATTTCTGGCTGGAACATCATTCACCCATATCATCCCCGTATTCCATTAGCTAGGCTTTCACCTCACTATTACCCACGAAACAGAAAAGGATGAACAAAAGAACTGGACGAGTTAGAGGAGGCAGGATCATTCCAAGACTTTTGTCTTAAGCTTCCTATACTTACAATATTTAGTTACCACCTGCCATGAAAGGATTAGAGGCAGAAATACTGTTTTTTGTACACTACCAGGAAAAAGTGGTTAATGAATTATCAGTTAATCATGCAGCTTTATTTATTTTTCCTGTAAATTAATGTTAAGTACCTTTGTTACAGAGCAGGCCACCCCAGTTGGTTTCACAATTACACTGCCATGGTTCATTACAGCTCCCATGAGCACAGCCTGGGTAGCGGACACACTCATCACAGTATTGTCCTTGCCAACCATAATGACACCTAAGATGTAAGTTCACACGTTAAAAGTTAGCAACATGATGCTTAACAATCAGCATTACAGGTATTTTGAATGCTACACTTACCATTCTCAAGAACAAAGACAGCTGCTCAGTGTGCAACAGATAACAGTTATATTTCTACCTTTCAGAAGGCACACACTAGTCTTGCTGAACATCTTTCATGGACTCACCTTGCTCAACCCCATTACACACAATGGCAACGAGCTAAGCACTGTGTTACGAGAGTCGTATGAAGGGACACCTGATTTCACATAAGGAATCCCATCATCACAATCATCTCACACCAGGATAAAGGTGACTGAGGCACAAAGTGTTAACAAAACTTTTCGAAAAGGAGAATGCTTTCAGGAGATGAGCTTGTGTTCAGTTTTCTCAAGAGTTATTTAAAGAATTTTTAGTTCTATTGTATCTTTAACAACATTCACAAAAATGGTATCTTTGGTAAAAGGAGAACAGAAGCAAAAGCCATTAGTAATCCATTTAAGTAGTTTATATTTTATCACAAGATTTCTTCAGAGATGACTGTTTTTAGAGTACATCACCTGTAATGTACCCAAAGTTATGCTAACAAGATAATATTTATGCTACAGGACAAGTATTAAAGGTATTAGCCTCTGCTTCTTGTTTTTGTTTTGTTTTTAAAGTGCATTTAACATACATTCTAATCAAACAGAATTAGTAAGCTCTGTTTAGCTGAAAACATTTGTCTGTTCTTAAGTATTTCTTACAGACCATTTAAGATGCATAAAATCATATGACACCCTGACCTGAATGGGCTCTAGGCACAGGCAGGCCAGAGGAGACCTGAGCTCCAACACGTGGGGGGGACAAGGGATAAAAATGCACAGAAGGGTACTTCTGTTTTTAAATCCATTACCTGTCTACAAGTAGAATGTTTTGAATACCATTAAAGAAATCATAACTCTTCTGGGTGTCAGAAAAGACGAGGGAAAAAAACTGGTTCCTTGGGAATCAATTCATTTCCGCCATTTAAGTGAGCATTATCGATCCCCAGAGGAATAGACCAGGTTATGTTGGCATATATTTCTATGTACATAGGCAGAAAGAATTCTGATGCAGATCTTCACAAGGCAGCTTTTCTTACACAAAGCTCCAGAACTACTTTGAATTCTCAGCCTCAGCATCTTCTCTCAGTTCAAAGCCTCAGAGCTGCAGGATCTGTATATGTCAGCCTCAGCTGTTTGAGCAGTCCAAAGGCCTTCAACAACCTTTTTTTTTTAATTAATGTGAGGTTGTCAGAAGAACATGCCCAGTGAACACGCATACTTCAGAAGCAGTTTGCTTTTGCTGTATTAACAGCAAGAGAAAACAAATACTGTTCCTGCTAAATTTGATCTTTTCCTTCCTTCTCAGGAACAGAAAAAACTTTTCAGAAGCTGATAATAAACAATAAAAAAACACTAACTCACTTTACTGGCCCTGGCCCAAGCCAGCATCCATGCCAAACCTGGCACTGCTGCCAGTGATTCACCATGACTATGGCAGCCCGAGCCAGCTCCCCACCCACGTACAACAAGCATTTTCAAGGGCTGAAAGTCTGCATCACAACATAGACACACAGTAAATCTGTTTTTCATACCTAAATAGAGACCAAGTTTCTTTAACACTGCACTGATAATTAAGCGCAAAAAGAAAAATACTGCCGCCTTCCTGGAACTTGAAAGCATTTTTAAGCACCTACCTGAATTTGTAGGTATGCTCAACTCTGCATTAAGATGAGTTTAACAGAAAAGGGTTGTTGCTTTTGCATTGTACTCAACACAAACTTTACTGTTAAACCGCCAAGCTGAAGGGAAATCATTTCTACAGGCTAAGGGCAGCCCAATCAAAGGAACACTGTGTTTACAAGTCAAAAGGTTACTATGTGGTAAGCTGATCAGCCTGCAGTTTACAAGGAAGAGTAAATTAGGATTTCCTCTGGAACAGGAAGTCTGGTCGCATCCTACATTAGCAGGTGCTAGGACAGCTTTAATCCCACTTCCTTCTAAAATGATAATGTTTAATAGATCCCAGCTCACTAAGAGCAAGATATGATTGATGAAGTGAAAACAAGTTAGAAATGGGCACACTGCAATTTGAAGATAAAAGTCAAATTAAGGGGAAAAAAGCTCAAAAGATAGAGGAACAACATCTATAAGAACAGAATTCCTTTTCAAATAATGACCACTTTCTGAAGCAAAGGAAAACTGTCACTGCTGCTAGTGCTGGGCTGAAATTTCTTCCTTCCCATCTCCCTACTGAGGATAGCTAGGAAGTTTCTGCAAACTTCAGTTTTTCACATCTGAATAAATAAGAAAGCCAAATTTAGAGAATTAATAAAGACTCCCATTGTTCAATGGACAAAGGAAATTCTTACTGGAATCAAGATTCTACTTCCTTTGTCCTTCCCCTCTGCTGACTTCATATCAGCTCTAACTCCTCTTTACAACCAACCACAAAACAAAAATCAGAGATGGCTTAATCTCAGTCTTTGCTGGGTTATTAGCAGTACAAAAGAAGCTACCATAAATAGATCGTTACAGTTTAGTAACTTCCTGATGGAAGGCTGAAGCTCAGGCATCTGCTCCCAGACCAAAGCCTCCCTGCAGGTCAGTATTAAAACAAAGAGTGCAAAAGGAATAGAAGAACAATTGCTGGTCATTTTGGAACTGAATTTGTAGAAAAGATCCTGATAACTTTACACACATGCTATACAGCTTTCATTTTTCTTAGATGAGAGTCTGGGGGCAATAGGAAACAAGAATTTAAGTACAAGGCCAGGGCAGAGGAGGTGGCAGGAGTTAACATTAGCAAAACTTTGAGATAACTTCTCAGTTTTGTGGCTAAAGAAACTGCAACCATGCAAGAAAAGAAATGGTTCTCAAAGACAGGCAGATAAAACCACAGTAATTCAACTCAGTGTATACTCAGAAGTAAGTGAGGCTTCAAGCAGCTAAATTCCAGTATGAAGATCTTCTACAGTGTATTCAAAGCCACAAATTCATTGAGAAACTCCACAGAAGCACCCACCATCATGCAGAATTTGATGATACTCAGAGAAGGGGAAAGAAATAGCTTTTTTCAATAGTTCCAGCTCTGTGAAGTACAAATTATTCTTAGAGAACTATGCTTTTCCTATATTCCTCTGGAATAGTTCTAAATAAGTTCACAGCAGTCCTTGTTTTCCCTGAGCATGTTTTCAGTAACCATGCAATTAAAACTAGATTAAAATGGAGATTCTTGAATCAGACAGCACAAGGAGTTCAAAAGATCCCATATTGTCACAAGTAAACCACCGTGAGCTTTATCTGACGTACTCTGGGTGGACTGCAGCACTACATGACTATGGAGATCTTTCCATTCTCCATGATTTTATGACAATATTCCAAATGCAGCAAAAGTTGTGATGTGGAAAGGTGAGGAGATGTACTCAGACCCTAACAGTCTGAAAAACATAGTCCCTCAGCAGCTGGGATGATTGATTGAAAAGGAACAAGTCTGTCATGCACCAAGGAGCCACAGTGCTCTCTATGGCCCACTTTATTCATTCAGCTGTTTTATGCCACCTTCTCACATGGTTTATTCTCCTGCTTCAAACTCTTCTAGTTATTTGCAGATCTTAAACTGTCAGTGCAAAATTCATTGAGAAACAGCATATTGCAAGCTTAGAGTTGACTTAAGAATACTTAAGTATTCTCTCTTGTTTTGCACCTTTCTACTGAAGTTTGTGCAACTAATGTGCTGCCTGTACACCTAAATAACAAACACCAACAGCACAAAGAAAATTAAAACTATGTATGAAGTTCATGTCAAAGCATGGAGCCCAAAAATAAAGAAACAAGGAGGACATTCCCCAGAGCAATACATGCTTCTAATTATCATCTTCCTGCTATCTTGTACATTCTATGAATGTAGGAGGAAAGATCAGTGTGATCAGATACACACATGATTTTTTTTTTTTTTGAAGCAGGATTTTTGGAGGGAGCTTCTCCCACTCAGATTTCAATTAGAAAGTGTGGCCAAAATACTGAACACAGGAAAACAAAGCAAAGCAGTGACATTAAGAACAGAAGCAAAATGCATCATTCGGAGGTTGGGGGAAAAACAACCTTCTTAAATAGAAAACCACCGAGTTTTCTGATGACGTGAACAGGATGGTGTTACATAGACCAGAACAATGGCTTTATATTAGCTATTTACTTAAAATAACTATAAGAAAGCCTGTTTAATCCTTCACAAAATTGTTGAATAGCAGAGAGCAAGATGGTCTTAATTGATCCTACAATTCTGGGCATTCAATTCAGAATTACAGGCAGTATGGTATCCACTAAGAACTGGTGAAGTCCCAGAGATGCATTCTCTGCCTTCCTGCCTTTGTAACAGGCATGATAGTCAGCTTTGTCAACAAGATGCTCATTAGTGTACTCAAACCCTTCAATTACTCCTCTACTTCTCTCAATCCTACAGTTCTTACTAGACCAAACGACACAAAGCTTTCCTGCAAACCCATTTCTCCTACAATAAAGTTACCGAAAGTTAACATTCATGCTCCAGTGCCTTATTTGTTTTTGTGAATATGATAGAGGGGATGGTTCAACATGGTTTACTCAGAACATAAGGGTTGCTTGCAGTAAGTGGTTCTTGGGGTGCAACTACACATCAGGAACATGCTTGCTCAGTGAACTGCCTGATCTTCCGTGTGTGTGTGTGGTAACACCTGCATTTCCCAGGATTTGGCCTACACTCCACCATAGTTCCACACAGATGCAGTCAAATACAAGCTGAGCAGTATTAAGAGTTTAACTGTCTTCTGAATAAGAAAAACCATAAAAATTTCTCACATCATGGTGTCTTGAAGTTTGCTATTTATTTTTCTTCTTTTGAAAAAAATGCAAAAAAATAGCAAACTTAACACCACTATTAGTTCCTTTCAAGACAAAGCATCTGTATTTGCTCAGCTGATGAGATTCAGCTTCAGCTAGCAACCTGTAAGTTATGAGTAGTTTCCAGTCATTCAGCTACAGCAAAAACTTGGTTTTGGTAAAACATTTAATCCAAGAACAGCCTTAAATTACTCTGGAAAATATCAAAGCACAGGGAGAAATTCAGAGTCACTGCTGAAGTTATCTGCATGTTCACGCAAGTTGAAGATGGAAACTCTTTTCTACCTCTATTTATAAATACCATTGCACACATTGGCAATCAAGTAGCAACTGGCACCAGTAGATCTCCATGCATCTCACACCCATGTTTTTCTCACATTTTCATTTTCCTTTTGAATTAAAAAAGGACATTGTTTTCACCTGCTAAATGACAGCGGCAACCGTCCAAAGACCGGGAAGAAGGAATCTAGATTATAATTCAATAGCACCAGATTTTTTTATTTATTTATTTATTTATTTTTTAAGTAACAGCTTCCTTTGTACTGCTGAAGATAAAGGTCACATCTCCAAGCCTTATTTTTAGTTCAGCACCGTTTTTCTATAGAAAGGATTATCCATTTGGATTAGAAGGTCCACCTCTAGCATAGCCTGGTAACCATTATGGAATACAAACTAGAGATATCTGCATGACTGAGCTCAAGCAAACAAGTTGCTTTCAGAGAGCTGAGAGCCTTTTGCAATAGCAGAAATAGTGGCCATACACTATTAGAATAGACTAATTTCCTTCAACCTGCTGATCAACTATCACTTGAGTAGACAGGTATGAAGAATTAAGACAAACAGCATTCAGTCCATTTGGATCATTAAGCCCCCCTATTCCTCCCTCCTGTACACGTTTTAGGTGACTGAATCCATCCAAAGTAGTGAGATTTCTGGTCAGAGTCCTTCAGTAGCCTCAGTGCTACTTTGGCAAGGTTTGTTAAGGTGGGCAGAACGGAAGGGGCACCTAGATGCATCTTTATGTCCTTGACACGATGCGCAGGAAGGCGTCGCTCATGACACAAATTACTGACAGACACCTTTAGAACAAGCTATCCTAAGAACCCATACCTCATCTTCAGTGGCTCTGTATTCCCTCCTCAAAGTATTCCTCCCACACTCCAATTTCTGTCCCTCCCAATACAGCAAGATTTACAGACAAATGAAAGCTCACAATGAAAATAACTCCTTTCCTCCCAGGGTTTCACATTTGCCTTAAGCTAATTGCATTCATCATTATTCAAAGACTCTTTCATTCCAAAAGCAAACATTCACAGGCTCCTAGGGCACTCTTTAGATAGATAAAGAACTCAAGAAACTTTTAGATGAAGCAGAATTCAGCAAAATAGGTTCCTAAGGTTCTTGAAAGGCTCAGGAAAAGGAGTATCTCTTGCTCAGTAAAGATCAACAGTAACAAGAATACACGCAAAACATCACCAGGAAAATTTCTAACAATAAGATCCTAAAAGCCATTAAAAATACTTTTTCACAACGGAAATCAGGGATCAGATAAACATCTGCCTCAATCTTAGGGAAATTTTTAGTTGTTCAGAAGTGAAACTTCATATGCACAGCACCACACTGTACTTTGCATACTGAATTAGTGCAGAAATTTCAGTCAGATTTGAGAAATACAACACAATCTTCTGCAAGTCAGGAGCATCTGAAAAAGTTAAGGCAGCATGAAACTAAGATGCAATTATTTCAGATTTTCTTTGTGCCATACTCTACTGTCAGAAACCTCCAGCTCTCCAGCAGAATGGGACTAGTTCACATATCTGCATCCAGAGCTCGCTCACAGCACTCCAAAGCCAGCAGAGCTAGGCTACCTGCATTGTTGTTCTGCTGCCTCTCTGATGGCCATACTATTTACCAGTAGGAGCTACTAGTAGGATGAAGCAGAATTGCCTTAAACTGTCAAAGCTTGACTCAAATAGTATTTGCCAGCTCCCAGGTATTCAGACAGCCACTTGTTTAACCCATCCCAAGCAAAAATATTCTATATATCTTAAAACCAATCACAAATATAGGAAAATACTTACAAATATACATGTGTGTGTGGTATATGTTCCTATACAAATATAGGAAAAAACTTAAATGATCACATTTGCAAGTAAACCGGTTTCATTTCCTCAACAGTCAGCATAAAGCAGGACCTGTTTCCCCCAACACACCACGCTGAATGCATGAACTGGAGTAAGAACAATCCACTCTCAAAGTCTGCTTAATCACAAAGTAACAAAAACATTTCAGTTATTTCATATCTAGGGGCGAAGAATATTCACATGGGGTAGAATACTTAGGTTGAGGTTGCTACTGTCATCATTACTATCAAAAAAGCTTCTCTGAGGAAGAGTTTTATGCTTTCATGATATATACCCATTCAGTGTTCTGGTACAGTGATTATTTCCTATTTATACCAATCATTCTTAAGTTTCCCTTTTTATTTAAGGAGAGAACAGTACATAGAGATGAAAGCTCCTCCGGACTTTAAAAAGAAGAGGATATTTCTTACTTGATAAACACATAGTGTATGGTTACATGAGACAAAAAAATATTCCATCCTATACACAAGAACACCACAGGATTGCAAAAGTCTGCTTACTATCTAATGACATCCATGCATTTGTACAGATCTTCCTTTTTAATGCAAGCCCTTGCAAAGTAGTAATATACACAAGAATCACTAGAAATATTAGTACTGAAAATATTCAAGCATGCAGACTTACTTGCATTCCCCAGGTACGCTGCAACCCCCATGGAGCAAATTACATCCTTGTTTACATACAGCTGCAAATAAAACAAGGGATTAGGCTTCAGTCAGTTTGAGCTGCCAGACGTCCCCAGTACAGCAGCAATCTCAAATGTTCAGCTATGGGTTTTGTGTTGCAACCTGTTTGTTGCTCATGCAAAGCTGGCCATCTCCAGACATGTTCTAATACTCCTTGCTTCTAGTGAGAGAATCCACGAGACAACACTATTGCTTGTGAAGAATAACTTAGGGTAACTCATCAAGACAGTTGATAGCAAACTAAACAGGCACACAGTGCCAGTACCGGAATATTTATCAAAAAAGTGTACTTGTATTTTTTTTAAACCAATTAAGACTGATGTTCTATCATAAGATACACAAGCCCTTGACTAAGCCCTGAAGGTGGTCTTCCCTCTCATTAATAGCTTTTTGCTGAAGAGGAAAATGAACAAAACCAAAAGGCTTCAACAGAAAGGGAGTATGTCAAGTTATTTCAGCACTAATTACCCACTGAGAGACTAGAGGCAAAACACAAAGATCTGATAGCAGATTAGCAGTGCATTAAAAAAAGATGACTATACTTGAATTTCTGTTCACATTAAGAGCTATCAGAAAGCTTTCAGCTTTGCATACATTAAATTTTAAAGTTCTTAAATCCTGAAAGTGTTACAGGGGATTTTTAAAGGATTAGAAGCCTACAGTGTTACTGTTAGATTATTGTTCAGTAAAATCT
Organism: Tympanuchus pallidicinctus; assembly: GCF_026119805.1. Lineage (NCBI taxonomy): Eukaryota > Metazoa > Chordata > Aves > Galliformes > Phasianidae > Tympanuchus > Tympanuchus pallidicinctus. Next base: position 51,314,040 of record NW_026294747.1, read on the forward strand.
CACATTTATAGACAGTGCATCATCTTCCTTTCAAGGAACATTCCCTCTGAATAAGGCCAATGAGAGAAAACATACTTCATTGCTTTGAATTCTGAATTTCTTGTGCATCCCCTACAACGTGCACCAAGAGTGTACCCTGCCCTAGGCTTCGCTCTAGAGGAAGAATTTTTTGTTGTTTGAAAACTACTTTTCAAACTTATTTCAAGATGAAATAACAGGCAAAGAAGTCATTACACTTTGACAAAAACATTTATGCAAAGGATAAAGCTGTATCAGTTAAAATTAACAGGCTGCAGCACTGAGACTACAGAAATCCTACAACAGTTCAGTTCTGTTGTTCGTATAGTTGAAAATGAAGTAAACATAGTACCTTGTTTACATTCTTCTCCCATCCAACCTTCCATGCAGGCTTTGTTTCCATTTTGATCACATGTGTAGTGACCAACAAAATCATCTCGAGGGCCACAAAATTTATTGCACAGAGCACTGTAGTAATTTTCATCACACTTCACCCTTATTTGTACTTCAAAATTGGCAACAGGACCATTGAACTGCAGTGTCTTCCATCGATCTTCCGGGTTGATCATGCCTGCATGTGCCACTCGTTCTATTAACAAGTCTTCACCTATTTCATAAAAAAAAAGCAGTAAATCCAACAGATGTTATTCTGATAGCATGTGAGCATGTAATCAAGTTTATTTAGCTAGTTAAGGGAAAGCCTAGTGAAGAAATTGTTAAGTGATAAAAATCTACTGTGAATTTTCCTTTGCCTTGCAAACTTCATTACAGGAAGGCCAATTTTAAAAAGTGTCCTAGAGGAAATATTAAAAAAAACCCTGGAACATAATCCTTAGGAAATAGCTTATTTTTCAAGGCAGCCAAACATACCACACCCACATGCTGACAACCAGCAGTTATCTTGATCTGAGGCTCTTTTTGCTTCCTTTTTTACTTATAACATCACAAAATATGCCTGATCTAGTAGCTGAGATACTCGTGTAACAGTTCCCTGGTATAAAATTAATTTCAAAAATAAAACAAGACAGTATACCCTTACAGTACACCCTTAATATGCTGCAGATTTACTAAGTAATGGTAAATGCTCTGGTAGGCTTCCATGATATACATCAGCCATGTTATTTCCATTTCCTGTTTTCTATACAGAGGGCAAGGCATCTAGCAAGAATTCCATAGAATATTCTGTCCAGTTGATATTTAGCTCTTTGAGAAGATAGAGACAGGAACAAAGGACCATCAGGAGATTGTTCTCTGCTCTACATCCTGCTTATCCTTATCTTTTGTGGAACTACAGGTAATTATGACCACTGCTGCAATACACACAAGCACCCTGCACTGCCCTCAGAAAAAGCAGCAGCACTGCCACTTCCAGCCTCAGTTCACTGAGACGAAACGTGCATGAAATGCTTAACAGTCTCACAGGACAGAAGGATTCTGTAGTACAAGATTATGGAATTGTTAATTCTAATTTTTTTTAGAAAGAATATTTTGATGGATAAAAAATGCCAAATAGGTAATTCTGATACAGAGGCTTCAATTCTAGGAGCTGAGGGGCAGTTAGAATGACCGCAATGCAAGCACAGTGAGGGTAAGCACAGGCAGCGAGTGACCTCAGTGATAAGTTTTGAATAAGAACTCTCAGGCCTCTGTCCCAACCCGATAACATCCACTGCAAGTTTTTCCTAGGTAACCCTGCAGGCTGCAGCTGGTACTCCAAGCACCAGTTAGGGCAAGGGAAGGGTACAGAAAGTCCACTTGTGTACATCAATTTCATACCCACTTACAAAACAGCTGTAATATTGCTAGCTCAGAACTTGTTTTCTTTTTTAAAAAAATATTCTTTATAATGCATATAAAAAGAAATGGAGAACCAAGAGCCCGCACACGGGAAGAGACTGCAATGTTACTGAGAAAGTCAAAGCATCATAATACAAAACAGGCCAAGCCTGTTTTACAGCAAGCAATATTGAAACCCATCACTTTCAGCAAGTGCACTCTACATACATAATACTCATCAATCTAACAGGTTTAGGAAATACACCAAGTCCCAAGGAAGTTGCTGACATCACAGAAGTAGCCTACACATCTGTTACCAAAGCTGCACTTTCCCCCAGCATAAGAGAATTCAAGTGACAACTTTCCAGTTGCTAAAGGAAAGCCACAGCAGTAATGGGCACTGCACGCTCTGTTCCTTGACTTTTTTTTTCAAGCTTGCTTCTCCAATACAAATCTTTCCTCTCAGAAAGTATATTGAAACAAAAAGTAAAAGCTGTGTTTGACTAAGCATTGAATGGTTCTCCAATTAAGTCAAAGCTACCTACAGGCTACAATTCATGCTTGTTCAGACTAGTCTGTATAAAGTATTTCATGCCTATACAGACACACACTAAAATCAGTTGCAGTTCTTCAACTCTCTAATTCCTACAAGTGAAGTCCTCTGCCATCCAGCAGCATATATCAGCAGTAGAGCAGACAAGAAATCCACAAGCTAGAGGAAGCTGCCTGCCTTCTTTCTGTGCCTGAATCATCCCACTAGCCACTTCTAAAAGCCTGATGATTAGATTCTAGATTCAACATCCTCCCATAATCTCATTCTCTAATGACTATTGATCTGAAGACCTTGACAAAAAATGCAAAGTCACTTGATGGCCAAGGAACAGGAACAAGTATGTACTACAGACCTGTTCTCCAGTCAGCAGCAACACAGGCTCATTAAAATGGCTGCACAGCCCCTGTGCTCCAAAATCACCCTGAACCACAAAGGCACACAGAAAATCAGCTCCAAGCCATCTGGTTTCTAATGTTAGAGTCATAATTACCACAGTAAGCATGAGAATAAAAGATTCTGCTTTCTTCCAGATTTAATACTCATCCCAAATAAGTGCATTTCCCAAAGCTATCATGTAACCATTGGGAAACACATTTATCAAAGTTTCTCCCTCCTCCTCAACAATGCTTAAGTGATTCTGAAAATATTTTATCACAGCTGTGAAATGTAAGGAGACAGGTATATGAGACAGGTTTGCTCCCTGCATTTGGTTTACCATACAATTCAGCTTAAGCTACCCACCCCCCAACACATACAGCATGTTTAGCCCTTGGTAAAGGCAACAGGCCATATAACTGAATTTGATTACTGGTTAAAGGGCAGCACACAGTACTCTTGATCATATAATCTCTTATCATATAACCTCTTGATCATGCACCTCAGATGAAATAGGTTTCTTTTCTTTGACTGAAAACGTTTTCTAGAAGTATCTCTAGAAAAGCAGACAGCAACACCAAAACTTACATAGAAGGCAATGACAACTCAAAATTCCCTCTAATTACCACTCCCAAAGCACTCAGTTTAAGAGGAATCCTTATCTTTGGCTATATTTAAGAGGCTCACTCTAACACAATCACTGTTAGCAGCAGCCATACACTCACAGGCCACTTCCAAGGCAACACAAATGCTGCTGGAAGCTGTTTGCAAAGAGACAAACAGCTACCACAAACTCCATGCCTAAGTGAACAGGCAGTGCCCACCTCAAGAGCCTTTTCAGCCTCTTTCAAGCAATCACTTTAAAGCTGCAAGGGCAGATCAGTGTTTTATAGACTAAGATGAAAGAGGAAGGCAATCACTACATCCCCACAGTAGACTCAATGTACTCAAATGGAAAGTTACTTCACAGTGAAGATGCCAGCCTGCTTCGTAATGGCAGCAGTGGGTGAGGCACTGCCAAGACCTCTGCTATATAACTACAAGTCTGCCAAGTCAAATGACTTACCTGGAAAGTAGCAAGCACCACTGTGACAGATGACAGAAAGCAGGCCCTTCACACTGACTCTATCTAGGCCAGTTTCCTCTCCCCCCCTCCTCCACACTCCCAAAGCAAACAAGCAGTAACACTACACTGCCACAAGCTCCCTCCAGCCCATGGCTCCATGCAGTTCTGCCAATGCTGCACAGAGGAGGAAAGCACAGGAGCAAATCCATATTTAAGCCCCTTTTAATGGTTTGCACTTTATGATAAATGCCGGGGAATAAATTTACTCTGACAGACTTTTTCCTTGAGATGGGTATTTCATAGATCTGCTATAAGCAGTCTCAGCTTGCTTTTTGTGAGCACAAAAGAATGATGCAAGCACATACAGGGAGGGAAGCATAACCATTCTGAAACCTTCAAAGTTGTCTCCAGAACACGTTTCTTTGTTAAATACCTACTGAAAAGTCCAAGTGCAAGCACTTTAACTGTCAGCCTTATGCTAACCCCCCTCACGGGAAAATACAACCTGACTTCAGAACCATTCATCAGTCCATAAAGAGACTGATAAAGGAAACATTTTAAGCCTCCTTAAGAAGAGGCAATATGAGCCACAGATCAGCTCAGCATTCAGTATACAACAGAGAGTTCAGCCTTCCAAAGATCGTCCCTTCATGGCTCTAGGATGCAGAAAGACACAGTCTCTTCTCTGGTAAAGATGCTACGTTGCTTTTCTACTCCCTTACAAGTGCATTCTGATTCATCTGTCCTACTGAAGTATCCCAGTAGGTTTTCCCTTGTAAATCTGACCAGGCTGCTTCTTAGAGAGAGAAAATCTCACAGAATTGGTGAACAGACTAGTGAAACACTTAGCCTCACAACATGTACTTAGCTAGACCTCTGTCAAATTACAGGCCTACAAAAATTTTCATGAGCCTCACTAAGCTCCAGATGCAGCACATGTTAATAGCACCTGTCTGGCAACCTACATAAAAGGCTACTTCACCTTTCATTAGCAGTTTCTCAGAGACCTAAACTGTAATTTGAGATTGACTTATTATTCACAGAAGCCTTTTTTGAAGGAGAACTTCCACTGAAACTGCAAAGACATCACACATTGTTATTCTGAAGCTGAGGAAAAAAATTAACAGCGGGAGGATACAAGTTAAAAAATAAAGTCAATTCTGAAGTACATATGCACCTCCTTTTCTGCAGAATAGCATTTTCATGTTCACCTCCCTCCATACCATCTGAGTCCATAAACAATCTAGAACTTGGGAATGGATATTTCCATATGCACTGTACCAGCTGCCTTAGACAAATTATTCCCAGGTTGGAAGCTTTTGAAGCTAATGAACTTTATGCAGTACTTTTTGAAAAAACACTCAAATGAATGTCTCTGAACTGCTGCTATATAGGATATCTACACTTATTCAACATTTTGGTTTACTCTGCTCAGCACATAAGATCTCATTCTGAATACCAATCCCAGCTTTGGAAACTGCCACTGAAGTAAGCTATGGATCAATAAAGGGTTGCAGCAACATGAATTACCAGAGATCTAAAGAAAACATTTATTAGGAAAGATTGAAGCTAGAGAACAAGACAAGTAGGTTAATTGTAGCAGAGGGAGGATTGAGGAAGAAACTCATCATCACTTTATTGACCAGACACAGTACATTAGGAAAATCTGTTAGTTTGAGAAGTCTGTCAGGGAAATTCAAGTGGGATTGATCCCAGTCTTCAAGGAAAGGGACCTTGAAATGCTAACACAGCCTTAAAAGTGGACAAAGCTAGAATGTTACGCCTGATACATCTTGACAGGGATGGTCAGTAAAGCAGTCGAGAACAGAATATAGAGAAGACACATCTTTGCTATCTCCATGTCCAAAACGCTTTGCTTTTTCTGTGATAGTCCCAGTCAAGATTAAATAGTCATTAACAACAGAAAGTCTGAAGCTCACTTGCAACCACACATTATTTTGAGACGTTTAAGCCATTACCAATGAGCAGGTTCAATCTGGAATCCTACTTTAGCAATATTACAGCAACCAACACCTTCAAATTATTTTCAAGCATTTAGGCAGTAATCCTGTTTTTTCTTTAAAAAAATACCCTGCTCTGACACTGAGGATTAGTATTTACAGACCAGAAAGAAGGCAACTTTCAGTAGTAGAGAAGAATCACATCACAATTTACATCACTTTCAAAAACATCCAGAATATTTTCCTCATGGGAAACAAGAATGCCTACCTTTATCTGATGACCAGTTACAACAGAAGGCAGTGATGGATGAACTGAAGAGGTTCTACAGCACAGATTGCCTCCCTTAAGGAAAGAAGGGCTTACCAGAACTTTTAGACTGCTTTTGAAATTGAAAATAATGTATAATATTCTCCATTTACTAGGGTCCATTCCTCTTCTTTTCAGCAGTAACTTTGCAAAGATGCTACTATGCGCTTCTCTGCTGTGATTTGCATATACCCTTTACTTAGATTGCAGGCTTGCATTCAGATTGATTTGGAATGAAGTCTGATGGCAACAACCTACCATTCTCCCCTAATCTGTCTACAAAGAACACAAAATAAGTGAAAGCTGAAAGTTTATATAAATACTCACCAGATTTTGTGTCATTATCCCAATCCCATGCTTCTAGTACTAGTGTGAACGATCTCTGAAAAGAAATAAGATACCAATTAGATAACAAAAAACACAATTATATGCCACAAACACTGATTTGGAATAAGCAGATATTACTGTAAGAAAGCCAACTGAAAGTAGTTTGAAATTTCACTACTCCTATGTCATGTGAAAGTCCTTAAAGGCATCTTCCCAAAAAGTTGAAATATAAAGCATTAAAAATTGTGGGGCAAAGCAAGCTAGCAGCAAAACAAAAACATCTTCCCCCACACACCAACAGACAAGTTATTATTTTTCTCCTCCCACTGCGTTTAATTCTTAATTCCCAGCTTTGTTTAGCCACAGAAATTTTTTTAGAAGAATCCCTAAAGGGTTTGAACAAAGTGAAGGGTTCTGAACTTTGGGAAATAGCTAGGAAATTTAAGACTAACAACTCAGAACCAAAAGCAAAGAAATAAAATGAAATAAAAAAAAGACAGTAGTAGACTTTTCAAGAAAAAGATGGAAAGTATCACTTTAGACAGTTTTAAACCTAAGCAGCTTTATCTCACTAAAGCAAGGCTTCAGTAATTCTTCCTCGGTTTTATGACCAACTATGCAGCATACATGTTGACATTTAGATACTAAGATTATTTAGGAAAAAATTACCTTACACACAGACGCAATGTTTATGTGTTTTATGTTTAACAAGAGCAGCTGTGAGGCACTTCAGCTCAGAGTTTCCAACTCATCCAAGTTAAAATCAAGTTTCTCACATACATTCAAAACCAGTAACAGTTACTGCTCCACTGTCCTAAAACCCTCATATAAACCTCTTGGTGATTGGAGACCAGAGGTGAGCCACACACACAAAAAAACCCTGAAACTCATTAAATCCTGCAGAACCAAGTGGTTGTGTGTGGAGAACTTAAGGACTAAAAGCAATTTATGAACTCATATGGACCTGGGAACAGGCAGCTGAGAAATAAAGAACACGTTAAGAGCATAAGGTAAGAATTCAGTAGGTTTTTAATCTGTGTTTAGGATTTGTGCTGTTTATCAGTAGGGCGCTCTGCTAGAGGCCCTCTGCAACCACAACAGTGATCCTCTTCGCAGTGTCCTGAAACGAGCGCCTATTCTTTTATCACTTTAACATATAAGTCACAGACGATGCCCTTTAGAAAAGGTTTCTTCTGGACTTTTAGCTACAGGCGTTAGGGAAGGAATCACTGGAATGCAGAACGCTGTAGCAGCGAATAGTCACAGCACACTGAAGGAAGCTCAGCAGCAACTACACTGGACAGAGACACACTGGAGCTACAGCCACCTTTGGAAGAAAGCAGCTCAAAGAGCAGCTGATCAGAAGAGACAATTCCACTTTTTAAAAGAAATGGTAGTGTAGCACTTCAGTAGCTGCCTCCTTTCACCCCCCATGTTATACCCTCAACACAGCATTTAGGGAAGCAGGATAGGATCCTACTGTAGTCTGAAAATACTACTAATTACCTTCTTCAAAATTGCTGCCTGAGAAATAAACGTAAAGTGAATAGTATCAGAAAGTAAGAACTACACAGTATTACCCTAATGCTGTCCTCTGGCAGTTTTAAGTCTGCTTAATTTGGGTATGAAATCCAAAACGTATTCTAAGTACAATCCTGCAGAGACTTATGCATGACTCAAAGTCCTATATCCACCTCTCCTGTATTTAACAACTGATTTCATAACACACCCCTCAACCTTCCTATGCTCCACTGATTTTTATTAGAAGTACGAAAGTGCTCAAGTGCTTCCAGATGTCCACTTATCCATCTTACGTAAGGGCTGGTCCTTCCTGCTGCAAATCAGCCACTGCATCCAACTGCCCACACAGCCTAAGGCAGTAAAAACCTATGCTGGACCTGATGCTTTGATCAACTATGCCTTCCCATCATTCCAACTGAAAGCAGACTTCTATCTTCAGGTAAAGTGGTAGAGTGTTTGTGGGAAATTGAGTGCCAACGTGCACAGGAAGGGGTGAATAAAGAGACAGTCCACAGATTCTAAAATGCTCTGCAAGTCATTGGTCCCATGAACCTGAGCTCAAGCACTCCAGCTGGGGATGATCAGGAGTCAGGTGGCCATCTATACAAGGCCTAAAAGGAATATGTACAATCAAGACACAGCAATATATCCTTTCACATACTGGCATCCTGTATCTTTGATTTCCCTGTCTCCATCTAGGTCACTTACGCACACTCTACTGTTGAGAAAAGTTGAGCATACAGAGCCGCAACATTGAAGGAGGGCTTTTAATCACACTTCAGAGTGTAGATGTTAGTCAAGTCACAGCAAAGAGTATTTTCAGACTAACGCACGTTTACTTGAAAATCAGTTTCAGCCAAAACAGTTCAGCCACTCTCCAAACACCCCCAACAGACATAAGAACATATCCAGAAAGTCAGCTGATTACAGGGCTATTCTCCCTGCAGAGGAGACAGTAAGGTTACCAACCCACCCTATGATCTGTGGTAGGGCAACAGCTGTTGTGTTGCAGTTATTGCTCCTCAAAACAAGAAACTGAACCCTGCTCCTCCAGCTCAAAAAACACTTCTCCCTCCCCCTCCCCTCATAATGCATTGAGTATCACACAAGACCTGGTTTAATTCTTTCAAACTTTCATTTTAAAACAACAGCTGGAAGTACAAAAAGAAGCACTGAATATGCTCATGATACGCTGCACTGAGAGCTTTCCAGTCACAGCTAAGCTATCAAAAACATTTACTAGGGGAAACCAGTATCCACACACTCACCCATGTTGTAACCCTACTTGATAACCAGAGTTAAGAGCAATAGGCTTAGTAAAGCTACTAGATATAAATATTTAACAGCACTTTCAGCTTGAATAGACATTCATTTTGTAAGAGCTCCACCACTGGCTTACATCAGCTGTATCTGCACACTCCAATAGAAAGTCCTGCACAGGGTCAGTCAGCACGAGAGGCGACTCTTCTGTAGCACAAGGCACTGACACAAGCCTGTGCTTTTAAGCTGTGCTTATAGAAAGCCACTGAAGAACCTGCATTAATTTAGTAACTGCCTCACAATTTAAAGTCTACCTGTATTTAGAACCTAAACTCCTGACATGATTCCCACTCTTTAGAATACCTTCAGGAAAAAAAAAGGCTGCCTTAAAAGTGAAGTTCTCCCCAGAATCTACCGATCTAAAAGTGCAAAGTTCCTACATAAATTCAGCAAAAAATTCCAGTTTTCTAGCAAGTACCCTAAAAATACTCCAAACTCACAAGTACTTCATAATGGTACACGCATTCATTTCTTGTACACTTGTACACTAATGGTTTGGACTGATTTGACCAACACCTCACCAGTAGGACCGGAACATTCTAGTCTGCTCTTACACAAAGGAAGCTTTGTGAATTGGTATTTGTTGTCCGTTTCAGCTAGTACACTTCAGAAGATATTTTGCAAATGACCATGGCACAGCTTGGAAAGGGATGACGTGGGGTGAGCAGTACTGCACTGAGAGGTTCACCTCCCAGAAGGATTTCAACACAGTGCAGCTCTCTAAATCAGAACACAGTATGCTGGGGGCTACCAGAGAAGAACATCAGCACATTTCTGCAGAAGAGCATGGATTTGCAAAAGAACTATTTCACAGGGGTGAAATAAGACAAGCTAAACCCTTTGGAAAGATACAACTTCAGCCTGTTCTGCTATCCTGACAGCGCTGCTTTAGTTGTTTTCCTAGGGAAACAAGTTCAAAGCATTATTCCACTGCTTACACTAAACAAAACACTCCCCACACTATCCCAATGACCTCTTCTCCGGGGAGGGGAGGAAAACAAAACCTGTAATATTGGTTTTGCAAAAACTTTTCAAAAACTATTACTCTGGCATTTGCAAATCAACATTCAAAGATGTTCTCTGGATAGACACGTGTCAGATTTCTAATCTAAACAAAGATGACCAATCTTCTGACAGTACTCTCAATCAGGAAGAGAATTTCTGTTTTTAAACAAAATTTCCCCAAAAGCCACAAAATATTGAGCTGAAAAGAAAAGTGATACAAAAACCATCTAACAATTAACACATTAACTGTATTACATATTTACTCTAACATTCTTGATTTCAACTAAGATTTCCAATCAGAGACATTTGCCTGTGAGTTTCCATAGACAGACAACACCCCAAGAGATCAGTAACCTGCTACAGATCAGAAAATAAGTACTGCTCCTACACAAACCTGGAGCCCACATTACCTTCCTGTCCAGCAGACTGTTATACTGGAAGCACAGGCTCTCACCACCAATCAGTTCCATTTCCTTTCAAACTTCACTCACGAATCACTCACTCACTGAAGTATCTGAATACTTCACGGTAAAAATAGGTCACAACAGCCTCATACTTAACTCCTGAGGTTAAAGAAGTTAAGCTAAGCCGTCACTAATAATTCTTCAGATCATGTTTCTAAATTCTTGACCAGCATGGCCAATTCCCAGATTTTCTTTATTTAAAAAGAAAAGACTTCCTACAGGAGCGAAGCAATCACAGTAAAAGCAGAGGGGAAAAAAAAAAAAAAAAAAAAAAAAAAAAATCGGTAGCCCTTTTTTTTTTTTCCCCGTCTTTAAATTACCCGCCCCCCCCCCTCCTCTAAGCAGCCTGCCTGCCATGGAAAAAGCTGACTTAAAAGGCAAGCATATTCCATTTCCTTCCCCAGCAGCCCTGTAAGCCCTTACAACTTCCTCATAAATAAACCAGATTGCAAGGGCAGGGAGAAGGATTCAGAGGAGGTCCATCTTCAGCACAGTTTTAAGGGCAGATGTATAGAACAAGTGTGCAAGTTGCTCTTCTCAAAGTGGTTGTGACAAAGACATGACAGACACCTCCGCAGAAGGAGCAAGCATTCCCCACTCCCCAGGCCATTTTCCAGATGAGGGATACAGGGGAAAGACAAAATGAAGCTCATTTTTGAAGCTTCACGGAAATTTCAGTCATACTTGCATGCAAGAACTTGTCTGCTGAAAGCAAAGATCATTCCAACACAAAATTGTAAAAGGACCTCTCCTATAAACCCTCATTTTTCATTTGAGAAGTACCATGGTGAGGCCTAAACAAAAAGCCTTCCCTTAGGAAACCAGGGCCAAACAATCACGTTCTGTCAGGAGCGTTGCGGAAGGCTGGTTTGGAGTACTGCAAACACCGGCAGCGGAGAACAGAAAGATGTTGAGCAACTCTAAGGCATCCATTTGAGAGCAATTACTGCAGTTATATTCCTCTTGGCCAAGTCACAAAAGCGGGGCAATGTTTACAAGCTTTGGAGCCTTGCTGCTCTTAGAGGGGAGCTGTTTACAGATGAGCCCCACCTGACCCTCTTTTAGGAAGCCTACAAAACCTGGGAGGTGAGGAAGGGAGAGAAGGGAAGGTACTTTTGACACTACTACTAGCCAGCAGGCTCAAATCTCCACCTACATGAGCTTGAACACCTCATTCCTCCCCCAAACAAAGCAAGCTCAAAAATAGAGGGGTGTGTATGTGTGTGCATATGGGGGTGGCAAGGGAAGAAATCAAGATGTTTAGACTATTAAGAGTCATTTCACTAAAAGAGGAGCACAAATAAAAACAACAGGTGAATAAGTCAGAATCAGAGATAATACTTAACACCCAGGTAGGGACACACATTCAGCTAACAAAAGTAACCCAGCAACTGGATAAAGGAATCCTACCAACAACTGGCTGCAGGTATCTAAATGAAAACAGTTTCAAGAAGGAACTCAAAGGGGTATTACAGCATCTGACAGCACACACATCTTTGTGAAAAAGGAGCATAGTGGGCTTCTCATCGAGGTAATCAAACTATTGGACGCAGCTATGTTACTCAATAGTACAGCTGGAGGAAGATCTTTAAGACCTGAAGACACTTGCATATCCTACTGATATACTGCATGCAACCTGAGAGGCCTTCAGATTTCACAGGAAAACTTTCAGCTGCAGAGTTCTAAAGTTACCTGAAATTGTGTATTAGCCTTACCTAAGACCTACAGAAACAGGGCCCGTTTCCAGAGGAAAAAGATCTCTAAAGGAAGACATTAACAGTCACTTCACACCACTTGCAAAGCAGACAAAGCTCTCACCTAAATAGAAGATAAACCACCAGAATAACCTACAAGCCTGCAGTTTAGCTCCCAAAACAAACCTAACCTAATTTAACATTATAACAAATGGCAACTCAGAAGTACTATTCGTTCCTAAAAACCTCAGCAGCGGCCCTGAACTTTGACAGCAGCCTCTGCCAGACAGCAGCTGCAGACCAAGCAGTCTCTTCGTCCAGTAAGCAGGGAGCACATACCTCGCCAGGTCTTCCAGCACCAAAAGCAAGTAATTAGCTTCTCATTTAGAAAAGCTGCAGGAAATCTGCCCAGGCAGTAGTCTTGCCAAGGCTTATCTGAAGAAAAGCTGCTAGCTACTATTCCACTCACAGGAAACTGTAAAGGTTCTAGAAGAGCCCATCCCTATTTTAACAGTTCCTTTCAGCACTGCGTGCAGAGCATTACTGCCAGTCTTGCTGAATATAAGCAACTCGTGCTTTTTATAGCCATCTGCTACTCATCCCCACCCCAGACCATCTTCCCTTCTCCAAATCCAGCATACATACATCTCTGCTGTATTCAAGGAGATTAAGTTCCACCCCTGAAGCCTAAACTGTACAAACTACCTAGGATTAGTTTCCAAACCTCTTGCTTAGAGCTCTAGAATTAAGAAAAAAAAAAAAAAGAAAAAGCAGAGAATACTTTGTTACCTTGAGTGCAAAGGGTCCTGCAATACTATTTTATTGCAGAGATTAAAAAAAAAGCAGTGTTTAATATTAACCCAATGTACCAGTTATTCCACTGATCAGTTTTGGTGAAACACTTCTATCTCATGGCAAGATCCTTCAGTCTGCGTTACCTCTAGACATCGTGTGTACACATCTCAATAAAACAAGTAGTTCATAAAACTAAGAATATCAGTAGTGACATGGCAGAAACAGCATCTCAAATCTTGTCATTTAAGCTTCCAACATTGCTGAATGTGAACCAATTCCCAGAGCATATCATAAAATCCTCAGTTAATGACACCTGTGACTGTTCTTCCTTCTGTGAAGATTTTGATAAGCAAGGCTTCACAAAATACATCTTTAAGCCGATTCCATGACCAGCTCTACTCATTCAATTAGAGCCACTTCATTCTATCCAAGCAAGCTGCGTTCACAAGCTCAGCACAAGTTTTGTGTACAGCAAGAGATCAGGTCCCCAACTCTCATCCATGTCTCGACTACTTAAGACTCAGAGCAGCTGGGCACTTTGGCTCTAGCCAAAGAAAGAGGGGGAACAAAACCACAGACTGTGTCTTGTCACTGAGCAATTCTGTAACAGAAGGTGATGGGAAGCAGCATGGCTTCAGCGTGCCATGACCAAGTAGGGGATGACCTTTCTACAAAGAATGAAAACAACAGTCAAAACTCTTCAGGCTGGAAGGGAAAGAACTGAAGTACGTGGCTTTGTAGATTTCTATTACAAAAGGCCAGGGAGATGCTGAAGAAAAACAATTCCAGGCCTTGACAAGAACGCCAGGTCATTAAATTAAGCCAACAGGAGCCATGCTCAGGGACAAAAAACCCACAGAAAATAAACACGACAAGGAGGCACTTCATGCAAAGCTTGGCAGTCCACAAGCAGACTAACACAAGCATTTGACACCAATCACAACTAGATGAAGGTTCTTGTTTGAAAAAAAAACAAAACAAAAAAACCCAACAAGTTCTTACATATTCTTGCCTAGTCCTTATCCACGAGGGAACATAAACAAATCCTTAACTCCATCTTTAACCAGGCAGCTGAAGAAGTATTCCACTTTTTCTGATAGCTAGCATTAAAACAGGAGACCACTAAGAAGCATTCACTCTTGCAGGCCTGCTCAAGTCATCAGCACCTATCTTGGGGTAAACCACATTGTGACCAAGCAATGTTTGAGGGATAACAAAAAAAAAAAAATAGAATTTATAATTATACCTTGGAACTCCTCTTTGAAAGCTGTAACATCTGAGAAAATCTAATTGATTAAGATTGTCCTTTCTGCAGTACTGTCACCTGAAGTTAGCCAATTCCAAAAGCCACCAAATCACGCAGGTAACATCCATACCAAGCCTTATACTTGCTGCAGCACAAAATAAATGCTATTTGAAGAAAAAGACAAGCTGAGCTGGAGCTACTAATTGGGAGATGTTACTAACTAGAATAAAGATTTGGAGGTCTAGAGGCTTTTGAAACTTCTCCTGGGAAAATGGTAGCCCAGGTGGTCTTTAAGAGCAATTAACTCCAGGCTGGGTGGTACAAAGCAGAACATGGTGTCATTCAAGGTCACATAAGAGAAATGCACAAATGAAACAAGCACTCTTTAGTAACTTGCTGAAGTTTGACAAGTGTCAGGTAAAATATTAAGTTTACTGATCTCATAGCAATTTCCTCCCCACACAAAATTGTCAGCACTTTGTATTTAAATCCCTGTTTTAACTATGAAAAGCTCACTACATGTCTTGGTGAAGGCCGAACTAGAAACAACTTGTATTACTAGACAACTCATCGTCAGGCTTCAACTACTGTATGTCATGGTCAAAAACAATCTCTCCTGGCTTCTGTGTAATACATAAGACTGGTGCCAGTACTGGCTACTTACTCCAAAAGAAACTGATTTGATACCATCTGTGTGTGTTGCTGAGCTAAGCATCACAGTTCTACACAAACAGGAGCAGCACAAGGTATCACTCCCCCCACTAAAAACTGGGCCTGTTGCGTTCTATGTTCTCAAGAACCAATCTAGAGAGGTAGCAGTGCCCTTAGAACACTGTCTGCATTTGAGGGGAGTTAGGGGCACAATACAAAGGGTGATGTTAGCATGACTGGTAAGGTACTTACGAAGGCAAAGCACCTGTGGCAGACTGGAAATATCAGCTAACTGGAGAAATGTTGAAACTTGACAGCTGGGAAAGAAAAGTCACAGACTGCTGAAATTTGCCTAATTTGAGGGAACCACCTCAAACATTCCACTACTATCTATAATGTCTAATAATTGAAGGAATTTGCTGTTATTATTCCAGATTACAAACTACAGGACTATCAGTCTGCAAGTCTCATTACAAGCCTGCACTTCTAAAGCATTTTCCTCCATACTTTACGTGGTTACTCTGAGCAGCCCCAACAAAGCCAGCCACAAGACAAATCTTGACAGCCCTTCAGATCTGCCCCAGCAGCATCGAGTCAGCATTAAGCTCAGTTCAGTGCCCGAACAGCACAGCTTCACAATCTGAGCCTCAAGCAGAATCCTTGGCAACCTCAGGAAGCAAATAGTCCAGAAAGCTCAGGGATGGGGAAGCACAAGTTAAGATATCACCAGCCTTTTGAAGTTACACCTATAGAGATGAGCCTGTTTGAAAATGTTTGCAAACTTTTACACTCTGTCCAGTAGGGAAAAATACCTTGAAAGACAGTTTTGACAGTTTTTACTAAGTATGCACAGAAGGCCCTTTTTTTGGTCTCTGAAGACAGAAAATACTACCAAAAAATGATTACCATTCAACAGCTCACTAAAGCTGCTTTTCTTCCACGTAAAGGAAACCCACACATTGCAGCCTGCAACAAAAAGCATGGCAGGTTTTTGCCTGCACTCATTACCTTCAAAGGAGGTAGATCCCTAGATCTACTGACAGAGGACCAGTGGCCCACAAAACATTCAGGCCTCATTAAGAAAAACAGCTTCTACCAACTGTCACATCTCTTCCATACACGCTACAATGCATGGGTATAAAATCAGCACACTTTCCCTTTCTGCCTGAGAAGAAATCAAACGAAGGAAAGCCAACTATTTGAAATTTAAAGCCATTTAAAATGTAACAGCTACCAAAACAATACCATTTGGCATGCTGTACTACAGCCATACCAAGAGAAGCAACATCCTAACTGGTTTACCTGAGGGCAGTCATACAAGCACACAATTTGCACTGCACCTGCCTCTCACAGGGATCCCAGTACAAACTCTCCAAAATTCTGTTTCTCTGTGACAGTTCTAGAGTAGAAAAGAACAAGGAAGAACAATTTCAGTGGGAATCAACCTTGCAAACCTGCTGGAACCTCAAGTCATAGCCTTCCCTTCTATCCTATGTAGGGAACATACAGGGTGCTTTTAAACTGAGATTAGAAACAGAGATTAAATCAGAAATTACATACAGAAGAGTAACAACTCCAGCAGATGTTTCTCCACCAGTGCCTGATTTCAGTGGACAGCCTTTGGCCTGGCAAAAAAACATTTTCAGAAACAGAGTCATGGGATTAAGTTTCAATAGATATTTGCCTTTTACATGAAAGCTATTTACACCTTAAATAGTCTCACAACTTCAAGGCTATTAAGATATTCTCTTCTCTACCACATCTGAAGCCAGCACTGGGAATTTCCAGAAATCCTCTGAGTTAATCCAATAGCAAATACCAGAAGGAAGTATCAGTGACATAAGAGAACAGAAAAAAGCCTGCTAGAAAGACGCATACAAATGCAATACACTGCAGTCAGATAGGCATCATCATAATATCATTTCATTAGATTCAAAACGAAGCTTTCAGCCTTGCTACCACCTTTGAAGGTGGCAAACTTGACAGTAACCAAGTATCCATGCCCCACTCCTTTCCTAAAGTCTTGGAAGAAGTCCAAGATAAATTAAGTCCATTATAAGTACACTTTCTTGTTGCATTAATGAAAATGTACCTAGATCATCTCTTTTGATGCCTATGCAACAACCACGAAGACCAATTAAATGTTGATGCAAGCCTTGTTTTATGCTAACAATTCAAATTCAAAAGATGAACTAGTAATTAATACTGCTCTTCCCTCCCCTCTGCTCCATGCAGCATGGATATTAGTGTCCTCTGGGCACTTCAAGCCATACATCATTATAATTTCAACTTGAAGTCAAGAGGGAATTAAAGTAAATATGTAATAACACTTTAATTATTGTTCTAAACACAGAACACCTGCATGCACTCTTTTGTATTGCAAATACACATACCAAGAAGGTAGGCGAATATAGAAAAGATAGATATGCCCTTGAGTTCTATACATGTAAAGTTCCTCAGAATAAAGAGTATTTTAACCGTAATCCTTTTAAATAACATTAGCTGGTGGCAGCACCTCTATCTTTTCCTTTGTTTCTGAAAAGGCAGGTGGCCACGAAACTAGCTCAACCTAATGAGTGTGAATGCCTTGCCCGAGGAAGCAGAGAGGCCCATACTCAACCTCTGTTCCTACAGAAGCACTGAGCTAAAAGCAGTGTTTTTCTAAGTCCTACTCAACTTTCTCATCAATTCTACCCAACTGAGTCCCATTAAAGCTAAAGCTAAGTGGGCAATACCAGACGTGTATGAAAGAAGACACACAAGTAAAGATTTTGGTAGCCACAGCTAAATTGAATGACCTTAATTTCCATTTCATAGGTAGCTGTTCGCCTTACCTTACCACCACCTCAGCACCAGGATGCTGCAGACATGACCAACGCTCTGCCTGTGCCTCACTGCTCTCATGAACATGCAGAAATAGGCTGACCAGAAAACCTACTGCTGTGAGAGGACAAATTCTTTCAGAGATCAACGCACACAACAGATTTGAACCAATATTTAACTGTGTGCTTGTCTGTGTGCAGCATACCTGTTATGTATACACAGCAGCACCAGTGTCCAGAAAAGCTCATACAAACACGCTCCCAAAACAAATGCCTGCTTCTTATTTTAGTAGCAGCATGGAATCTTCTGAAGAGTACTTTGTAGCTACAGTAAATGTTAATCACGTTTTCAGCACCAATCACCATGCTGTATTTAATTCCTATTAAAAATTAACTGCTTACAGCAACAAATTGATACGGCATACAGCAGTACATCAAGTCTATAATTCCAAGATTCTATCTGAATATATGCTAACTTCAAGTCTATCAACTCCAGTGTAACAAAGCAGCATCAGAACTCCTTTGTAACAGGTATAGCAGAGTACGTGGACCAAAAAGTGAAAGCAGGCACTTGGGAATTAAGAGTGCTGCTTTATTTTTTCTTCCCCACACTGATACAGATCTGGAAGCTACAAAAGCCAGGTCTCACAGCAAGATCTCAAACTGATTTCATTATTAACTACTAGTTACTTCCCAAAAGTATCAGTGTCACAGTTTTCTTCTTAAGGAAGAATACAGAAAAGCCACATAAAGCCAATGAACATTAAAAAAACTGTTCCATAAATAGTTTTGGTGGCCCAAAATAGGATTCATAATTCAGCAAGACCCACAAGTGAATACTTCTCAATCTTTTTAACACTTCTGCTCTTCTACCTTCTTCAGATTCCTTGGCTAACAGAAGTCTTGCAGACCATCACAGTTTTTTAGAGTCAATCCTAAAGATTTAGAGGCACACAAATTAACACTGGTGTAAGGCTGTCAGAAGTCAGACAAACTCCTCCTGCCAGTTCATTTCATTTACTCTACATCTGCAGTGATCAAGGAGTAGATATGAAGCTCTTGATATTCAAGAGCTTGTTCTCTAGAAGCCCTGTGACAGTTCATTATGGCAGTTCACAGCAACATGTAGTGCTAAAAAAAAAAAAAAAAAAAAGATTTCATTTCTGCAAATTAACCCCTTAAGAATTGCCACCAGCTAAATTTGATCAGCCACTTCACATTTTCTCTTACAGAGAGAGATGCAAAGCACCTACAAGCTGTGCAACCCCAACGTCACCCCAGCTTAATGATGGACATCAGAAAACACTGCAGGAGTGTATTTGAAGTATTCAGTACACAAACCTAAGTTGGTTTTTCTACTTCCATCCCCTTCCCGCTTTCTACTAGAAGAAAGCATTGGTCTGTATGGATCAACTAGGGAATAATACTCAGTTCTACAAAGCTCTTCAACAGATGAATACAACACTACAACGCTTTGTGCCTATATATAAATACACGGTTTAAAGAGCACTTTACAAACAATAAGGAGATGCTATCACTTCATTGTTGTATAGACAAACAACCATAAACAAGGGCTATGCTTATCCTTCAACACCCCTCATCAAGTAAACATGGTCTGACTTCTAGACTTCAACAGCACGCAGCCAGTTACAGTGAAGACTCCATGCTATAACAAGGAAAGTCACGCTGGTTTTAACACCATAGAGAGGTAGAACTATCAAAACCACACACAAAAAGAAAGTCTTTATGTATAGCACAAGAGCAAGGAACCACCCCCCAAAAATCTGAGGCAGCACACAAGTTACTTGACCTGTACTGTTAGAACTGTCTTCAGCCAACAGAAAGAACAGCAAATGGAAGCCAGAGCTGCACACCCTGCTGAACTACTGCAGTCTTTATTGGAGTAGATCAATAACTAAGCTGCTCATGTATTCCTCAGCTCGCTGCCTAAAGCACGTCAGTCAAGCCTTCCAAGATCAATCAGTCGCCTGAACAGAGCTTAAGTTCTCCAGCTAGAAGCCAGGACCTTAAGCTTTAACAATGTAGACTGTTCTACATTAACTTAAAATTTGTCAAGTTGAAACATCAGTAATAGAAATACACACCCAGAGAAGACCAAAACATCACACTGCTTTAAGCTAACAGCCAGCTCATGCAGTATTTCACTACCATTTAGATGCACTCCTCTGTGAGTACTGAAAGTTGCTCAGTCTGACACAGCTCCCGCTGATTACAAGATACTGCATCAGAATCGACCCTGCCACCTTATTAAAAGCCTAGATGTGTAAAGTTCATCCAATTCAAGTATCAGACACTCAGTTACTTAAGCTGTATGTTCAGAGAACTAGTAAGCACAACAGATTAGAAAACCAGTGGACTATTTAGGAATTGAAGATGCACTGCAAGAAACGTTTAAGTGTAATAACAGTAAAATAATGATGTACTGAATAAAACCCACCAGAACACATCCTGCTGGGAACAAGATACATACAATCAGGACTTCCAAGCCTGAAGCAGGATGTAAACAGATTGCAGTTTATGTACTAATACTCCAGTCTTATCTCAGATTTAAAAAAACTTTAGAGAATGAGCACCTGTGCATCTGTCCAAGGGGCATATAATTGGTTACTCAAGGACTATTAGGCTGTTTCTTAGCAACCTCTGCAAGCTCTAATCAAGTAAGACTAAGAAAGGCCATTCAGCCTTGAAATGCCATGCCCCTTCCGTCTAATGCAGCATTCTAGCTGCTGTTGGGAAGCACACTAATTTCAACCACAGATAAAATCCACGCTTAGTGTGTTTTTAGCCAAGTTCCTCTTAGCACTTAGCTACCAGAAGATTTTCACATAAGATGTGCTTTCTAAACTTTTAGTCAGTATCCAAAATGCGAGTCTGTAGAAGTCAGTTTTCCTCCTCTTCATACACAGTAACAGCTAATAACCATTCTTAAAAATCACCCTGGAGATAGAGTTTTGTAAATAAGCACAAGCTACAGCTCAGCTGTTAAACAATGTTTTGTAACAGTAAACCATTCTCTGGAGATAGTTATAAGAAATAAGTTCAATATCTAATGCAACAGCAGACATATCAGACTAAGAGCAAGCATTCATCTCAGTGTGAGTTTGTATCTAAGCCTTTGGAGATAAGATGCACCTATTGTTTTGTAAATCACTGAACAGAACCCAGGCCACCAGACCAAAGGCATCTGAGTAATTTAAAACATAGTGACTTAGCTGTTCAGTCCTAGACAAGCTTCATTGCTTTTCTATATCAATGCACATATGATAGTCACCAATTAAGACTGTTTGCTAAGTTTCATATACAGGTTGTTTTTTCTCTTACATAGCAAGCAAAGGCACCAAAAGCCCAACTTGGCCACTCCTCTGACTCAAGATGATCTAGAAAAGACACCCACACAGCCCTATGTGCTCCCGCAGCTCTGTCCCTGGGCATACAGGAGAGGAAGGCAGTAGCTGTAGGACAGTCCCATTCTCCTCCTGTCCATATGCACCCTTCAAGTACTGGAAGGCCACAATGAGGTTCCCCCCAAAGCCTTCTCTTCTCCAAGCTAAACAAGCCCAGTTCCCTCAACCTTTCCTCATAGAAGAGGTGCTCCAGCCCTCTGATCATCTTAATGCCCTCCTCTGGACCCACTCCAAGAGCTCCATATTCTTCCTGTGCGGGGGGCCCCAGGCCTGGATGCAGTACTGCAGACGGGGCCTCACAAGAGCCGAGTAGAAGGGGACAACCACCTCCCTCTCCCTGCTGGCCACCCCTTTTTTAATGCAGCCCAGAACACAGCATGATGCAGCACAGGTGATCCCAGCCATCCACTCACTGGCCCGCTACCCAGCCACAGTGACAGCAGCCAGGGCACATGGGAGGTGGCCGTATCATGTGTCACCTCCCACTCACAGGATGGCTAAACATACCACCCCAAAGCCACCAAGTCGATAACAGCAGCCAGCAGCGGCCAAAGGCCAACCAAACTTAGATACCTACTAACCAGGAGCCAGAGCAGCCACAAGGCCAACAAAGACCACCTGAGTGCTGAAGAGGAAGAGAACAGCAGCGCTACTGCAAAGGAGCAGCAGCAACCATCCTTTAGTATCTCACTTAGCACTAATGGGCAGAAGCACTACCAATGCACCCCACTCATTCTTTCAGCTTGTCACTCTGCTTTCAAGCCACTGCTCACAGCTTCTTCCAGCTCAGTGGATACCAGCACATGGAACCGGAGCAACCCAAGGGAAAGTCAACTGGTGTGTGAGTTGTAAAGTGACCCTCCCTCCTCAGTAGGTTGAACAGCTCTAACTACAGCAAGCCATGCAAATAGGACCCACACAGAGTTGACAAAACATCAGTCTTGTTTTCAGAAAAGGGAGGGAAGCTTTCAGGCATGGAGTAATTTAAAGCTTCTGCAGATGACTAAGTGTACGATGTGATCACAGCTGCTTTACGAACTTAGTTTCTAAAGTATGTTCATAGCATGTATTTCAAAGCCCACGCTTACACAAACCAACGCATACAGGAAAAACAAGTGAAGGAGTGAGATTACACAGAACAGGTAAATTCCACCCCTCTCACCTGCACGCTGACTCTCACCTACATGGTGTTGCTCAGCGGGGGGTCAGCCAGATACCAACAAATGAAAGTCATTTTGAAAGGCAAAAAGTAAATCACTGTTTACCTCGCACACTATCTGCCTTAAATACAATCTCACACAAGTGAAAAAAATGTGTGGCAACTTATTAATGACAAGCAGCTTAAAACTACACAAAACTATTTTTGGCACTTCCTACATCCACAAAAAGTAATTGTTTCACATATCATCTATGGCTTGACAGAAGATTAATTTTTTCATAGCTTCTGTGCTGGCAGCCAGTGAACTCCTAATAGCAACTGAAGCCTCATGATGAGCTGGATTTGTGCAGGGAATACAAAAGCAGTAGCACCAAACTCAGAAGTTAAATTCAACAATACAAGGCTTCTCAACATCCAGACCAACAGATTTCCTTGAACTTCACAGGATCTCTCAGCCTACAGTACAACGAGACCATGGCTCAAACAGGCCAAATATCACAAGCCTGATAAAAACACATCCAATTATGGTTTTACCCCAACCACTATGTTAAAGATGAACCACATCATTTACGATGAAAGCTACATGCTCTCATGTCTATCGCAGATCTTTCACATGCAGGCTGGTGGGTTGTTTTTTTTTGGGCTTGGGTTTTTATTCCTTAAGAAAAAACAGTAGCTGGAACATCTTCAAACAGCCCAAAGCAGTGCTACAAAGCTTCCATCATGTTGTGGTGAACGGAACACGCTCGGTTTCTACCTCACCTTCTTCTCCACCTCACATGCTCTAGCAAAAGGTAATCCCAACTGCTTTAACACCTTTGTCATTTTCAGAGATGTGATGCCCACACCAGCTGTGTGCCTAAGAGCACACGGTACCACTGAAGCTGAAGTACCTTCTGGAATAAAGATTAGAAAGTTGACAAGAGGTGTAAGCACACCATTCAGTGTCCTGGAGGGAAAGCTACCTGCCTGCAAGTTATAAGATTAGCCTCAGTTTTTCTAATAGATAAGTGTTCACCTATTGAAGATTTTAAGGAGTATAAATAGAAGTGTTTTCCTTTTCGGTCATCCCCACAATGTTCATACTCCCCCCAACCCACCAAAGGTTAAGGTACAAAGGTTTAAATAGTTAAAATACCGTTCTCTAAAACACATTTATTCCAAAGACGTAAGAAATTCTAGATTCAATAACAGCAGTGTATAAAGGATTGAGAGTGCAAAGAACATTTCTGCTTCAAATTAGAAGATAAGATTTTCTACAGTTACATGAAACTTAAGTCTTTAGGCTTTCTATTTCAGGCAAGCTGCAAATAGTTGCTGGCACAGACAGCATGCCAATAATAAATCCCTTTTTCAAAGAGTAGTTCTGAAGTGCCCACCATTAAGGCCTTGATTCTTTTTTAGAGGTGACACCTGCAGCTGCTACTGAAATCAAATGGAATTGCTTCTACTCAGCACTGCTAAAGCTAGTCTCTAAAACATAAGCAGACGATCTTCATTTAAAATGGAACATGGCAAAACCTGCAAGCTACTCTGCATTTGCATAACCCCAAACTGAAAGGATATTTTTATGTAATAAATCATTCCCTCAACATACTCTTCTCTGATCAAAAAGGTTTTAAGGCAAATACAATACTAAGCAGGTGAAAGCTTGTGATTCCATGACCTGCTTCTCCAAGACTGAGGACATACAGATTGAGAAAGCCCAGGTTCTCCAATCCACTGTGTTGTCTGTCCCTGAACCACACAACAGGCAAGGAATGACTGTGTGTGTGTGTGCAAAGGCTGCAGGTGCTTCTGTAAACACAAGAAAGTTTGTCGTGCCAGTTACCACGGCAGTCCCACATCTACCAACAAGCCAATCTGGCAGTCAATAACCCGCTCAATAACAAGCTCAGGGATAGAAAAGGAGTTGAATATTAAAAAGAAAGATTAGCGCTTTCAGCTCAGACTTCCACATGGGAAAAGAGGTAGGCTGCTGGCAAATAAGACACCACACATTTATGCAGTCCATCAACATATACCACTACCTTCTACGTTATTTTTCCAAGCTGACTTCCTCTGCCAACAAGAGGTTATACAGCACATGAATTGCACACCATACCAGACAGATTTTTACATTTGGTATAAGGTGATGCTCTTGCTTATTTCCCGCCCTCAGGTATTCCTTAGGACTGGGTTCGCAGTTGCTGTATTTATTTTTTTTAAGCTTCAGTAGAGCCAAGTACAATCATTTAGAGGCACACTGAGTATCACTTGATGCTTTACTTGCGGGCTTCTGATCTTCACAATGAAAGTGTCCATTATGTTTCATTGGTACAACTGAATACAAGAACCCTTTTGAATGCTTGTGGTTTAGCTTTAACCTGCCTGATTTGAGCGCATCTGACACGACAGATCGCCATCCAAGGTGACAGAATGTACGTTTACCCTACTAGCGAGCAAGCAGTAACCTAATCCAGAATGTTTTCATTATGAAGCCTCAAGATCCCGATCTTAAAAAGTGATGTCTGTGTTAAGACAGAAGGTAGACCAGTTGTAGCTCTACTAGCCAAACAAAAATAGCCTGACCATAGGAAGTGTGCAGTCTATCCAGTTCCCTGCAGGCTCCAAGGATCAAGAGAACTTACTTCAAGGCTAACTGCCTCTGAGGCCTAGCTGCTTCACAACATACACAAGTTTGCAAATTGGAACGATGGAGAGAACTTGATGCAAAGGACTATACTGAAGTAGATGCCATCTGAAAATACCAGAGCACTGCACCCATTAGGTAATAAAAGCTCTAAGGTCAAGTATTCCTGCTCAGGTCTTGGCAGCAGAGGGGGTATAGTTGCTTTCTAAGAAACCCAGCATTTACTGCTGCAGCCAAGTTATCCTTTCAACAGCTTTATGTCCTCGATGGTTCATATGCTGGTTTATGTTTTAGCTCAAGGCTGAACACTTCCAGGCATTTGGATGAGACTCCCATGTGGTCTGCATGCAGATGAAATTCACAGTCTGGATATTAAACGCACATAATTTCACTTATTTTCAACTACCTGAAAGTTAACAGTCCTTCTGAACTTGAGAGGTAAGTACTATAACCACACTTTCAAAAGGGAAAGCTTGAGTTCCAAGAATATAAATACAACAAACAAGCTGCCTACGCTCTAGTGGGGAAGGCATGCTTACAGAGCAAGCAGCGAGGACCTCCTGAACATCAAGGAGCCCTTCCTCAGACACATACAAAGCCCAAAAGCTAAGCAGCCGATCAGCAGCAAGGAGAACGAAGTGAAACTGATGGCTTTCCTCCTGGCCATTGAGGATTGACTTATTGCCAAGTCCCCGAACTCTGTAGTTCACCTGCAGAGTTCAGAGCACAGAGCATTCGTGCATACGCTGCACTGTCAGTCACACCAGAGCATCAGAGGGGCTGAGAGGAGATAATTATGTATGCTGTTATCTATGATTTCAACAGCCACGGCTAGTCAGAACAATTCCTCTATATGACTAATTAACTGAAGTAATGAATGCCATACCAACACTTACAGTGCAGGAAAAGCTGCAAATTCCCTCAGGGAAGGAACAGGGTGGAGAGAAAAAACCACACAAACTCTACTTCACGCCATCTTGCAAAGATTATGAAAAATTGTTCTGCATGATACATCCAAGAGAATGTCCTTACCTTTAAAAGGTCTTCAAAACCAGCATTCCAAGTAACCCCTCCCTTACCAAAGCAAAAAGCTGAAATCCTGCTGCTATCCTGTTAACTACTGCTCTGTAAGCTTTTCCTGACTCAGACAGGACAAGGCACTTGAAGCCCCGGTGTCTGAACAGCTTTGTGCTAAAAAAGAAAAAAAAAAAAAAATGCTTAGCAAGCCTAAGCTGTGCAAGTGACCAGAATTTATTCCTCAAAGCTACTTGGAACCTTCTTTTCTGTTTTAAAATTCACACAAACTGTAATTGCATCATCTGTTTGTTAACGACCTCAAAAGAGCATTAAGCTGCATGTTTTACAGCAGGAGGCAAAAGAAATGTGAGGTAGGTGGGTGAGGAAGACAGCTGTATTGTTCTAGCTGTTCCTCAGCCTCTCCCACTGCCAGATTTCTGGGGATGATGTATCCCAAGGTAGCAATTTTAAGAACTTTCTGGCAATATCCCAAGCTCCTCTTGCTAATCAGAGATCAGACTAACGATATTAAAGACGACAGGAAATCAGAATAAGTAGGATAACCTTCTCTGTACTAAACAGTAGAAGTCACTGAAGTCTGGTACTGCAGCTTTACAGAAGACAATAGTGTTCTTTAAGAGTAAAATCTTTCCTTTAACTGTAAACTTTCACTATGTCAAATTACAAAAAAAAAAAACAAAAAAACAAAACAGTGTAACAAAAAGGCAAAAATACCTTCCATGACTATACTTGCATTACAGCTGCTGTCATCTTGAGGAACTGCAATATCAAGCAGATGTCAAAAAATCCTCCCTCAAGTGATTTATACTTATATACTTCATATATCAGTATCCTTGGAGCTATCACCCAGATGAGTTTCAGTAAGAAATCCATATAGACTAATGCTGGCTTCCATCAGGACTGGATTTCCCAATCTTACAAATCCAGTCCAGAACTATCAGGAGTGCTTCCATGCACTAAAGCTAACTTGATTCACAAATGAAAAAACTGTGCCTATACTGTTGGGTTTTTTTCTTGTTTGGGTACAGAGATAAGAATAATCTTGAAATTGCCTCAGAAGTTGGAACTTCACCTGGGAACCAATCCACTTTAAAAAAAGTTGTTGAAAGAGCATTGCCTTAATGCTTAACCTATTTGCGCAGTCTATATGGCTTATGTACAGCTGTGACAGAAGCTGTGCTCCCCATCCAAGCGAGCACCCATAATTAGAGATGAAACTACAACACAGAAGAGGGACTTCTTTCCCTAAGTGCATCTGCAGGCAGCAATACACAGACTGCTTTAAGACAGGCAACTACTACACAGCTTATTTTTAGCATCAACGGTGGGCAGGGAGAAGGTTCGGTAAACCTTCCAGAAATCAGCCAGCCACCCACCAGACTGCAGTGGCACTGTTTAAATAAACGACAGGCTGCTCTGCAACAGCTGCAAAGCAGCAGTGGAGCTATAGGCATCAAAGTCTTCAACTCCTGAACAAGGCTCAGGGTGCATCGATACGAGTAGTAACAGCAGACATGGTATCGTACACTTAGAGACACAGCAGTGAGATACGGGGCGAGAACAGGTAGGCTTGTGCTCTCAGGACTAGAAGAGCACAGAACAACTGCATTCCACAGCTGCGAGGTAGGGATGTGCTTATCCCAACACAGAGCCAAACAAAGGCAGCTGGGCTTCAGGACCACAGGGGTTACTCAGCCCTCCTCCTGTTTTCACACAGCAGAAACTGGCAAATTAAAAGTGTGACTTAAGCCACCTTTACTGCCTCGTGCAGATAAAGTCTGGGGTACTACTGTTACCAAAATCCTACTGAAGCCTGTGATTTCACAAAGCCTGTCACAGATGGTCCACGAGAGGAAGAATACTCATTTTTCTCTCAATCTTCACTTCCGAGCACAGCTTCAAACGTCTGTACAGCACTGACTATACCCATTAACAGCACCCTAATTTCAACAGGCACTGAAACAGAGGTGCTCAGAGTGCCCAGCAATCAGAACACGAGCGACCAAGCAGAGACAATCATCTACCCACTTTTATTCAGCCTAACTCGAGCAAAGCCCCGGCATCCAAGGAGGGGCTCCTGAGGTGCGCGAGCATCGGGTCCGCGACAGCACGGGAACTTCGGAGGGCCGCCGGGGCGCGTTTCCCACAGCGCCAACGAGCTGCGCCCCTCCTCGCTCTCAGTGTTGGAGACGAGGACGCCGCGAGCCGCCGTGCGGCGTGCCAGGGCTCCTTAGATGCCGCTCCGCAGGTGACCGCCGCAGGTGCCGCTCCGACTTCGCCGCCCACAGCTGTGCCACCGCACCGCCTCCGCAACGGGGAGGAGGGGAGAGGAGGCACGCGAGCGGCACCAGCGCCTCGCAAGCGGCCTCGGTTGCACGCAGCCGAGCCGCGGGTCAGGTTTCAACGCCGGCCTTCGGATATCCTCCCCTGCTCACGTGCGGGGCGGCAGCTTCGGCCTCCGTCCCCACACAGGTGCGGGGCTGAGTGAGGGGCGCCGCCCTCCTCCCTCCGCGCACCCAACGGCGGCGCCCCTCCCACCCCCGCTTCAACGGTCGCCGCGGGGGCGCGCGCGCGCCGCCGCCGCCGCCACCACCACCACCGCTCCCCTCCTCCTTCTCTCCCCCCCCACCCCCCCCTCCTCAGGCGGCCCCGCCCGCGCCCCAGGAGGGGCGGCAGCTCGCGCCCTTCGCGAGCCGCGGCACGCGCCCCGCGCCGCGCCCCCACCTGCGCTGCGCGTTATGGCGCCCCCTGCTGGGAACAGCGCGCGCCGCCGCGCACCGCGACTTCTCCGCATAATTAAATACAGAGAAATTAAAGCAATAATTTTTTTTTTTTTTTTCTCCTTTCTTTTTTTTTTCCTTTCTTTTTCTTTTGAAGCGTTTCCGCGCTACGGCGGCCCTGAGCAACACCCGCCGCACGCTGCGAGCTCCGGCAAGCCCGCAGCCCCGCGACCGCTCTCCGTGCACCGCGACCTGTTGCACGGCCCCCGCCCGCCTCGCGATTAAAGAAACGCGATTAAAAGAAATGACAAAACAAAAACAGCAGAATGAAAAATAACGCCGGCGAACAGCAGAGCCGGAGGGCACCTACCGGCCAGGCGTACTGGAACGGGATGACGATCCGCCCCGTCTCGGGGCTCCTGCCGCGGGGATGGTATTTGTCGCCGTTCAGATAGAAAATATTCCCTCCGAGTACCGGGGTGGAGCCGGAGCCGTAGCTGCAGGGTCCCCCCATGGAGATCTTGGCCTGGTACTCCTTGAGGCACACCTTCACATACGTGTCGCACTCGTCCCGGCCGCAGTCCCGCTCCGGGGGGCTCTGCTCGCCGTCGCAGCATTCCCCGTTGAACAGCTCCCCGTTGACATTCCGCACCGAGTTAAGCTGCAGCTCGAAATAGCCCGTGCCGCGGGACACCTAAAAATAAAAGAGCCGAAGGGAGAACGGGGCTCGGCAGCGCAGCGCCGGGGCGAAGGCGTGGGGTTGCGGGTTGCAGGTCGGGGAGGGGGGAGGGGGAGAGGTTGGAAAAACGGGGCAGAGCCCCCCTACCTGCACGCGGGCGGCCAAGAACAGCAGCAGCAGCAGCAGCGCGGGGCCGAGGGGGGCCGGGTGCCGCATGGCTGCAGCTCCGCGCGGCCGCCTCAGAGCAGCCCGCCGAGCCCGCAGCTGGCGGCATGGGCGGCGGGGGGGCCGCAGGGCATGGGCTGCCGGCGGGGCCGCCCGGAGCGCTCCTCCGCCGCCGCTCCCCTCCCGCGGGCTCCGCTCGCCCTCTATGCGCCTCGGCTCCGCGGACGGCCAACAAGTAGGTGCCGGAGTGACAGCTTCATTACCCATTCGCCGCCGCGGCCGCCGCCTTCATATTAATGAGGGGGACGGCCCGGCCCAGCGGCACGGCGGGTGGGGCTAGCGCCGGGCCCGCGGCGGCTCTTAAAGGGAGGGAGAGCGGGGAGGGTGGGGGGATAGACGGGACTCTTCCCGTTGTGCGCCGTGGTCTGCTTCTGCCCCGCCGGCTGCACGATGCGAGCACCTGCACTCCCGTGCAAGCAGGTGGGGGCTGTGGAGGAGCAGGCAGGGTGCTCCACGCTCACGTACGGTGAAAGTGTGGCCGTGGAGGAGCGTGCACGGCGCAAGCTGCAACGCTTACACGCACCCCACCTGCCTGCATAGCCGTGGAGAACATGAAGGAGCCCTTTGTGCATCCCGCATGGGATACGTCAGGTCCGTGTGCTGATGTTTGTGTGCAAACAGCTGGGTGGCCCTGCATGGCTGTGAGAGAGCACCAAGGGTGGGTGTGCCTTTGGACATAGGAGAACACGTGGGAAATGTGTGCCCACACTCATGTAGGAGCGCCTAGGGTGCACGCACACGTACTGATGGTGGAGTGCTTGGGGCGGGTGGGTGCACCCGCACAACTGCAGGAGCTTGGGCATAACTGCAGAAGACTGCACAGAATGGGATCGCCCGCAGCTGTGGAGGCGTACAGATGCTGTGTGTGCACGGAATGAGATTGGTGACAGCATTGGAGCGGTGCATGGGGTGGGAGCACCCTGGCTGTGCTGTAGCACTCACACTCATGTCAAGCCTCTGGGCTGCTAGGAGCCTTGAATTCACTGGGAGCATTGCAACACACGGTGTGGGAGCAGATGGCTGATGCTGGGCTCCTGCCCTTCTCCAGCGGTGGCTGAGGCACTCGGTGAGCACGCAGAGATTTTCCCTCTGCTTTAAGTGCCCTGTGACTCTGATCCCTGCTGACAACTATGAAAGCTGTGCATCCAGACAACTGCACGCTGCAGATAGGCTCCTAAAGCCCAGTTCTATGCTGAAGACCTCACTTTCCCTTCTGCTTCTCTCCCTCCCCCTTCCCCATTTTAACTCCGGAGCACCGCTCATACACCAGAGTGGACAATTGCAGAACAAACAGCTCTGAAATCAAAGCGCTGTCGTGTTCCCCTGCTCCCAAACCTTTCACAGACCCCCCTGCCCATTGAGCTCCTGTCCCTTCAGCAGCCAGCCGGCACGCTGCTGCTCCGCTATTCAAGGCCAGCGTGCAGCTGCAGCCCTCGGCCGGGCTGACACAGCAGCAGCTGCTCGCTGCATGCCAGCTGGCAAGCCACGAGCCCCAATCCTCTTGTTCGCCTGCTCCCCTCGCCTTTCTGCTCCCCACCTACGGACCTGATTCTCCTTTCCCACTCACGGCTCAGTGCGCTGCTGCTGGTTGCTCTCACCCCCGTCCTGAGCCCACCCCGCTGCCGCCCGCGCTCACCTCGTCTGCTCCCCAGCAGCGGCCCCGACTTTCCCTCTTATCCCTCCTGAACTCAAACAGGAGCTCTCTGAAGTGGAGCAGCAAATATTGCTTTTATGTCGTGCGTCCTCTCTTTGAAACTACATTCTGGTGAAGATTCCGCCCTGGGATAACCGCCTGTAGAAGGAGGCGGGAGGGGGTAGGGGGGTAGGAGGGGGGGGACATGTAGGGTTTGATGGGATGTTTCCAAGTTGCCACCTTTTGCTGATCAGCTCTGCTGGGCCCAAAGCCCTGCCCATAGCACCGCTGCCAAGTGGACAGGCGGATGCCATGTGGCTTTTAATTACTTTGTTCTGGTGAGTGAAGGGAAGGAGGTCCTTAGGCTTGCTTTCTGCCTAATGGTTATTTTGCCGTGGATGACAGCCAAACTATTTTGCAAGACAGGTATTTTGTTTGCGTGTATCATCATAAACAAACGCAAAACCTCATCATCTGCACTTGGCATTACGCGGTCAATCTGCCTCTGGAGGAAGACATATTTTTATCACCATGCTGAGCAAATGCAATACAGAAGAAAGATGATCCAGGAGTTACAGCAGATGCTCAGGCTCCGCAGACCCAGCTCGGTTACCTGCTGCATCGCACGACTGCTTTGTTACCTCGAGCACACTGCGTGGTCTTTTTGTGCTTTGCTTTTGCCTTTGTAAATATTCTACGGTACTCAAAAACTCCGGTGCCATTTAAAATGCCTTTTCTTGCTGTAACCTGATTTCACAGGAACAGGGAGCTGCTATTTCCAGGCATTCTCTCTTTCTGTTTAGGGAAATGTTCATTCTTTTTGGTGCTGCAGTCCCATTTTCAGCCTGTTCTCTCACAAAGCTTATTAACATTGACAGAGAATCATAGAAAACCCAAGTTGGAAGGGACCCATAAAGACCATCGAGTCCAACTCCATTGTTCAAGTGCTGTGGACTTTCACTCTTCTGCAGGCACACAAAGCTGCTTCATTGTAGTTATGCACAGAGATGATTTGAAGGAAAAACAGCAAAAATATTTCTCATTATATGAACTTTGAGCTTTCGGACTAGTCCAGGTGCTGGACCATGAGGTGAATTGGGAAGGAGCTGGGTGATCCATCCATTGCACCACACCTGGGGCAGCATCCCACCTGTGTGCTGCTCTGTGCAGGTCAGCACAATTTCCACATGTCCAGCATAAGTTCAAGGCACTTTTCTTTCTCCCTTCCCGACAAAATGAGGGTTATTGAGCTCAAAAACCTATAGATCCTCACATTGCACTGTTCCTCCTTTAGACTGCAAGTGGGAACTAGTGGGTAGCAGCCAGCCCACAGCAGGCAGCTGGAGCTCAGTGATCTTTAAGGTCCCTTCCAACGTAAGCCATTCTGTGATTAGGGGCTCTACACGGGGAAAAAGTTGAAGAAGGGCTGAGGAAGCTCATGCCTGACTTTAAGCTTGAGCCTGCAATTCTTCACCAGGGACATGGCTGGAGAACATTGGTCCCAAAGGTCGGGGAGGACCCGCTCACCATGGCCCCAGGCAGGGTGGGATTCCTGCACCCCTTACCTCCTCATCCCAGCTCTCTGGGACAGGATTTTGGCTTTCGCGCTCTGTTAAGTTTATGCCTGTATGCAAATCCTTTGCAAGTATGCTCATTAAATCATTTGCATAAAATCTCCCCAGAGGATAGTAGGAGCTAGGAAGGGGCAGGGTTTCTCCACTCGCCTTTGAGACTTCAGAGGTACAGGGACGTAGTTTGTCAGCATGTGCGTGGATGTGGACATATACCTCATTTATCCAGGCCAGAATGCATCCGCTTGGGAAACTTAAAGGCAAGAAGATCATTTTGGATTGTCTCCATCTGAAACTTGGCAGGGTAGGAGTTAACCCTCCCTTTCTGGCCGGAGAGGCTACAGCTGCCTGTCCTGAGAGCAAGGCATTGCAGGACAGAACCAGCTGTGAAGAATTAATTTCTCTCTTTCCTCCTTTGTGTGGAGGGCTGGGGCTAATGGTACAAATGGAGAGAGCTTCTGAGGAAGGAAGGTTTAAGGAGGGTAACTAGAGGAAGATTTCTCTCTCTTTTTACGGAACTTGGCTGAGTGAGGTATTTTGAGCTTTGCTGTGGACTTGGCAGGGCAAGATGTGTCTTCTCCTTTGACTGAAAAGAGTCCTGCTGGATTTGGATGGTTCATGTATTGTGTTTAACCTGTGTGTTCACGCATATGCATGCTCTTCATGGAAGTAAGCAGGCTTGAACTGCAAGAACATTGTCACAAGTCACCTTCCAATGGAGACCTGCAATTATCCTTAGGTTAAGCTGCTTGCACAGTCCAAGAGAAGACGAGCTGGAGAAGGCACAAGGTGCTGCTTGCATCTGTCTGCCTTCCAGGCTCCAGCTTTGCAAGCAAAGCTATGCCTGACGGAAGCTGTGCCAGAAAGGAGCTGAGGTCTTGGCAGCACCCTTTCCTATCTCCAGCTCTGGGCTGGCACTGGTTTCTGAGGGCTCTGAGGAGCAGAAGGAAGGTGCTTCCCAACATCTCAGCCTTGCTGCCTGGCCAGCTTTCTGCTCTGGTGCCTGGTCTTCTGCCAGCAAAAGCATATGTGATATCTGGCCCCTGAAGCTGGTTGGTTTCATTCTATAGAGATTGGTTCTGAAGGCCAGCAATATTAATGAAATGGGAGAAATGTAGCAAGGGCACAGACTTGCTGAGTTACTCCCAGCTGATCACTTCCCACATTTCAGAGCCCTGCTCAAAGGTTTTGAGGTGTGGGTGGGCATGAGCTGTTAACAGGTCACTGGGGAAAAAGTGCAGAAAGCCAGCTCAGCTGATCTGAGGCTCCGTGTGCTCCTGCTCTTCTAGTCCTTGTCTTTGTGGATTCTCAGGAAAACGGTTAAGTTTGAGACTTCTCAGATGGGCTGAGCCGTGCTGTACCCACAGCTGGCCTTCACTCTCAAAGTTCATTGCAGTCATCCTCAAAAAAAAGCCAGAAATCTCTACCTATGGCTTTTCTGGTGTGTGAATCACAGAAAAGAAGGTCAGAAGGGATATCCAGAGATTATCTAGTTTATCCCATTCCACAGAGCAGAACAAACAGTGCTTGCTTCTTGCATAACAGATGGGTATCCGACCTTTTCTTAAAAGCATCCCCAGACAGAAATTCTCAGCTGAGATCACTTGTTCTAACAGTTAGACATCGGGACATGCATGGTGCTGTATGTACTGCTGCTCTTTGATCCCACTTCTTGACCTATTTGCAATGGATACAGAGCACATCATGTTCCCTTCCTATCTACCGCTGCTCTTCATGTAGTTGAAGACCACTACTGTGCCTTCTCCTGATGCCTCATGTTTGCACTGAAAAAGATAATTTTTTTTGGTCTTATGATGGTAGATCATATTTTCTACACCCTTGATTGTTCCTATGGCCCTGCTTTGGTCTATTCACAATCGTTCCTCAATTTCCTTAAATCCAATGTGCAGAGTTGCAAAAGACCTCAGTAGTGCTGAGTAAGGTAAAAGAAATATGTCAGTACTGGCAATGTGAACAAGCACAGTGCTTGCTTCAGTGTATTTTTTTAGAGGAAGGGAGGACTTGGGTTTGTTTGTTTGTTTGTTTGTTTGTTTTGGCATGATATTATTGTAGGATCATAGAATCATTTGAGTTGGAAGGGACCTTAAAAGTTCATCTAGTCCAAATACTGCTGAAGTCCAGTACAGTTGATTTCAGTTTGGTTTGCCACCCTCTAAAGAGGTTTTTCAGATCTTCAGATTATGTCTTCTAGTTATGATAATAAAATATGAGTGTCAAAGTCATAGAATCATAGAATGATCCAATAAAGGATGGATTTATTGCATCTGCAAGTTCTTGCATACCCTGCTGCCCCAATGGAAAAAAAAAAAATAAAAAATGCTGTTAAGTTCACAAATCTTTGCTGTTACCCCCTTGTTATTTTCCAGACATTTATAGAATATTTATTTTTCCAGTTTTCTCTGGGATTTCAAACCAAGCTGTCTTGAGCATCATTCTTCAGCTCCTTCCTTTTTAAAAGGGTTTGCATCTCCTTTTTCTGGCCTTCTGGTACTGTGGTGGTTCTCTGAGGTCTCATAGAGCTGCTAACTATCATGAGGTTGTTTCAACAGGCAGTACAAGAGTATAATATTTAATATGAATAAATACTCTTCACTTCTTTCTAGACTGAGTTCTTTCCCTGCTATCATTCAGCACTAACTGTGGTAACCATTTTGCCACAAGGGATCATTGTACTGAAATCTGAAGCAGGTAAAAACTTCCACTGTCTTTACACCATTCACTACCACCTCTCCTTCCCTTTTGGGTAGTTCTTCCCACCACCTTCATGTCACTGCTAATGTGTTTGAAGTTTTCTTGATGTCCATTGATCCTGCTGGTTGATTCTCTGTTTCTCTCTTGACTTTCCTGACTTGGTCCCACACCTTCAGGCTGTGCATTTACATTCATTGGCATGCGAATCTAGTTTCTGTTTTCCTAAGACACTATTTCATGTGTTAGTGATCAGTGAAGTGGTGATGATTTAAGCACATCATCTTGTGACAGTTGCTTTTCCTCCTCTGCTGGGATTGTTTGAATTGATGTTCTTACCACCATTGTTTCTTTAAGCTGCTGCCAACTTTCCTGAATTCCCTTTTCTCTGAGACTTGTTTCTCATGATTATCAGTTCTATGAGGTTTTTGAAATATGCTTTCTGGAAGTCCATTGTGTTTATTTTGCTGTTCTCCTTCCTTCCTTTCTGACAACTCGTGAACTCTGTTGTTTCATGGCCGTTCTCACCCAAGCTGCATTCCTCTTGCATGTTATAAGTGGCTCATTCTCATTGGTTGCAGTCAAATTCAATTCTCATTTTGATTATGTATCAAGATTTTAATCTCTTCTACTGAATTCCTTATCCGGTGTGTGTTATTTCATCAGGTGATCCACTGTCCTCTTCAGCATCCCTCCAATGATTATCCTATGAGTAATGGTATTTCCCCTAGTTTACATGCCTCTACCCAAGTGTTTGATGCTTGTATTTACCTGTTTGCATTTGAAACCAGTCCTTGCAGATCCTAACTGCATTAATTTGTATCCCAGAGATGCTCTTACTGCTTTGTGCATTGAAGGCTAGCTCTGATCACCAGTTCTTTTTCTTGGGATACTCACCCAAGTCAAAACCTTCCTGATGATACCATCTGCCCAGCCATGCATTCATTCCCAGGAAAAAAAGTATGAAGTAACTGATGCCACTCGTGACCAAAGTAACCAGTGCCTA
Organism: Tympanuchus pallidicinctus; assembly: GCF_026119805.1. NCBI lineage: Eukaryota > Metazoa > Chordata > Aves > Galliformes > Phasianidae > Tympanuchus > Tympanuchus pallidicinctus. Next base: position 51,350,738 of record NW_026294747.1, read on the forward strand.
ATTCACTGAAAGAATTTTCCCTTCCTGCTTCCTGTCCAGAACTGGTCTGACTGATGCTAAGAAAACCCACTCTGAGTATCTTGGTTCTAGCCAACAGCCAATACAATGCTAATTCCCAAGGGAAATTCTTAGGGAAATTATCCAAGATGCAGCTAGAATTTTGCCTTCTTGAAACTCAGTTTGGGTTCAGACTAAGCCACTGACATCGATGTTATCTTGGATAATCTGCTGTCAGAGGATGGAGACCTGGCATCCATCTCCTGAACCAAAACACTTACAACCCTTCCATAACATGTCTCTCTTAATGCCTGGATCTTGGTCTTTGGCCTTTCTTTCAGCTGGTGCTTCCCAGTGCTGTCTGTAAGGAGGTGCTCACGAGCTCAGCAGATGCTCTTGCTTGCAGAAGACAGCTCAATTCATTTGAAAGAAGAGACTCGGGGCCAGGGCCAGGGCCATGCCATCCATTGTGCTGGATCAGAGTCCACAGTCACAATTCATCTGTTTATGCCCTCATTAGCCATTGAAATAAAAATTTTATCACCCCTAGTTAAAAGCAGGCATAAATGAGAGCTTCCTCTTCTGAACAAGGGACAGTGCTCCAAACTAGAATCTTCCTTCCTGGAACCAGGCAAAATAACTAAGAGGGGTGACAGATGATTCATCTGCCAGTGCTCTCCCATCAAAAACCGTAGCTAAAACAAGATTACCAAGAAGAAGAGTGCTATTAAAGGAGGAAACTGCTCCTGTAATTTTGTTAAGGAACATGAGATTATTTAAAAGCCTTTTAAAAAGTGTGTTTGTTCCAGGAGAGGAGGAGTGAGGGAGGATTTTAGAGGGATGGAGATGATCAGTCTTTCTTTCCTATAAAGATTCATGCTGCTTTTTTTTGCCCTAGCCAGCAAGGGTGGCTATTTCAGGTACCATTTTAAGTCATCACTCCAGTCCCAATGAATGGGGCACAACCTGCACCTTAGCTTTGCAGGAGCTGAGAGCAGGGAACAACCACAGCAGGGTGTGAGGAATTTGGGGCACCAAAACTATACATAATTGCAGGTTAAGGCTTTTACAGCCTGCCTTTTTGTTCCTGGCCATGGTGATCCCCCACACATTCACACAGCAGCATTCTCACATTGCATGGTATTGCTTTATAAGCTCTCAAAGCCACGAATGAGCAAGCCTCAAAGCATGCACCTTGCTTCACTCACACACGGGCTGCCAGCACCTTCAACAGGCCTGGATATATCTTAATCATGGTGAACCACACTACAAAAAAGGTGTTACTGCAGTGACCCTGTGGGGTGCAACGCAGGGACCCCGTAGGAGCAGTGAGACTTACAGTGCTGAATGATTCCACAAAGCAAAGTGCAGGGAACGGAATGGACCCATTAAACCAGGTGCTTTGGTTGTGCAAAAAGCATTTTGTGTACAGTGTCAACTCGCAGCCAGAGCTGTGCATTTTGATCAGATTTCCAAGGTCAGATGGAAACATGACAGTAATGTAGTGTGACCCTGGCTGCTTGCTATGGAGCGGGGATCCTCAGATTAGTGACAGAGCTGCATTAGGAATGGGTGCGGGTTTCTCTGTGCCTTTCCCATAGACAAAGAGTGCTCTGGAGAGAAGCTGATACCCATCAGCAAGGAGCTGAAGCTGTGCAGCCATCTCTGATAAGGGCTATGTTTAAAACGCAGAGCTCTGCAAAGCAGAATGTTATTAAAATTTGGGTTTGTATGGGGTAGAATGGGGATTTATTTTTACTGCATGAAGGAGGTTGGAAGTTGAGAGAGGTTCCGATAATGAACGAATGAATAGAAAGACTGAATTCAAGTTGGAAAAACAGCTCAGGATGTGGGTTGTTTTCTGTAGTTAATCCCTTCTAAACATTTAAGGGGAAAAAACAGAGGGAAGGGAAATGGTGCTTTGTTTAAAAATAGGATCTAAGCTCTACTAAACACATAAAGAAATCCCACAGATTCCTGTGCACTCAAGTCCCTCCCCTCAAATGAGCTTGTTCCGCATGATGAAGCCCATGAGGAGCCAAAAATGAGCACACCAAGGATCTGATAGCCTCCAAACAAGCTTCATGTTCAGTCCCTGAAGTGCAGTTCAGAGCACAGGTTGTGCACAAGCCATTGCCTACATGTGTGTGTATGGAGATAGGGATGGCACCTGCTCTTGCCTTGGGCACAGGCCGCATTTTCTGGTCCTACGCAGCCCCCTCACTGCTCCCCATGTGCAGTCCCTCCCTGCAGGCCAGCAGCATTCCCCAGAGCCCTAATTCTGCAGCCATCCTACATGGACTGACACCAGTCCACTGCAGGGGGTTGGAACTCTATGATCTTTAGGATTCTTTCCAACCTACACCGTTCTATGATTCTGTGTTTCTTTGTCAACCCAGGAGCTGGCTGCACTCTCGCCCATGGGGTGTATTGTGTCTTTGCATGTATTTCCAGACAAAGCACGTTACACCTAGCTCCTGATGCCAAAGCTTTTCAGTTCTGAAAGAGCAGTAATTCACAATGGAGCAAGTATTTCTTCAATTTCCTTCACTGTGAAACGGAACCGAGAATCTGTTCTGAATGGAGGCAGACGAAAAATGCTCCATGTTAATGCACGCACTGGGTTAGCTGTCTTTGTTAAATTAGAATGAGTGCTGCTCATTTCCCATCTGGTCCTCTGTGACATTACTTCCAGAATGCATTCACAGCTCCTGTTTGTGCGGTGCAAGTAGCTGGCTGTAGTACCAACTTTACCTTTTATAGGCTGCTAAAACACGGGTGCCAGATCGCAAAATAACGCTCCACTTCTAGGAAGCATCTGTGGACTTCTCCTGCTTCGACAGCTTTCTTTTTTCCCTCCTCTTATTTTCTTTAAATGTAACCATCTATGTGAAATGAGTTTGTTGTCAAACCGAGCTGATGGTTTGACAGCCCCGGAGCCTCCATCGTGTGGTGAGGATGCAGCAGGCAGAGAAAGCAATGCGCTAGCAGTCTGTCCTGAGGGCTGCAGGAGCAGATAGGTCCCATCTGCAGCTCTGCTCAGTGCCTTCGCTCCCTGCTGTGTTACTCTGTGCATCCTCCTCCCCTGCCCTGCAATGCGTTTCGCTCCTACCTGGGTACATGCAGGCTGGTGAGCTGAGTTGCCCACGTGCTTTGACCACACCATGAATTCTCACCATAGCAACTGCCCGCCCCAACAGAACGTGGGGCTTATTAAAGAGGCCATTTGTGTACCTCTCAGGCTGCGAGAGTGGCACAGAACCTGCGAGCTGAACAATGCTGCAGGTGTCTTCCCATGTAAAACATGTAATTACTGCCTTCTGTAAGTGAAATGGATATGGGAAGTCTGCGTGGGGTGGCAGTGAAGATGTGGGGTGGCACACTGCTATTAGTGCTGTTATGAATGGAAGATCAGCAGGCACACTTCTCAGAAGATGGTAGGCGGTGTTGGTTCACATAGCATCATGGTTGGAAAAGACCATTAAGATCACCCAGTCCAACCCCAACCCACCCCCATCATGCCCACTGACCACGTCCCTCTGTGCCACATGTCCTCAGTTCTTGAACACCTCCAGGGATGGTGACTCCACCACCTCCCTGGGCAGCCTGTGCCAATGCTTCACCAAATGAGGCCCCCAGAAAAGGGGTACATGGAGCCACAGCCAGAGCACACCCCAGACCAGGAGTACTGAGCATCCCAAACACACAGCTGCACTTTCTGTCCAGCTCCCAAATGTGCTGCATGCTCCTACATGTCCCAGCAGGGATTTTCAGCTTGCTGTCATGATGCTGGCTGCTTTGAAGCTTAGGGACATCATCAAAGGTGGCCCAATCCAGATCACAATGTGCTAAAGGAGCAAGGAGCTGCACTGCAGCACACACTGGCATCCTTGTGAAAAAGAGCCAGGGCTGTGTGTCCAGCACTGATGGGATGCTTGGGATTTCATGCAGGCAGGTGCTTGCAGGAAGGCATGGTAAAGATCAGAAGTGCCTCCATGATGAGCATGAGCCTGGGAATTGGAGTTCATCACACTGCTGGCTGCAAAAAGTCAACGTCTCAAGCAGCTTTTATTAACATTTTAACTTGAACTACCCTGAGAGCATCATTTCTGCCATTTGGTGGCAGCCAAGGAGATCTGGTCTCCATAGCTAAACTCACAGAACAAGGAGATACCCCACATGGCAGCAGGGAATAAATTGCTGCAGAACAATGTTTTCAACTACCAGGACCTTGAGAGGGACACCACGGCTTTGCTGGCATCATCCAAATCATGGGGCACCCAGCATGGGGAAGCATTCTGGTCCACTTGGACAGCACTGGCCACTGTGACATCAGTGCTTTCCATTTCTGGGCGCTTGACTTGAGGTGGCAAGGATTTCATTTCCTCAGCTGCCAGGCTCGCCTTGTTCGTGCTGAAATCAGGACAAAGCACAGCAGAAGCCTGCAGTTCGGTTGTAGTGGGGTATTGCATACCTGGAGGGCAGAGGTGATTGCTCTCCTTCTGAAAGGACAAGGATGGAGGGTCGTGAAGGAATGAAGATTAAGCAAATGCCAGCGGTGAGCATGTAGAGGGTGATCAGATTAGAAGGAGAGCTGCAGGCTGTGACATGTGGGGACAAGCATAGTTATCCGGGGCAGCTACAGGCTGTGGGGCTCTTGCTTTGTGCTGCTCACATCTGTCAGAGAGGTGCAGCTGGGTTTTGTTCCAGCTTGGTTGTGGCAGTCAGTTCCTCATGTTCCACCCCACCCAGTCCAGGCACATTTCACAGTTCGAGGTATTTTTCTGCTCACCATCATACGAGCAGGAGTATGCCCCAAAACACAGCCTTGAGCATCTTGAGGAACCATTTTCACAGCTAAAAGTTTTGCAGTGTCAGACATTTGGTGGTGTGTGAAGACACGGAGATGCTGAAAGAAGCTTTCCTGCCATTCAGCTACATAAGGAGAGTGGCGATGCATGTTGGCCTCCAGCCTCCTCATAGGGTTGTTCACTGTTCACTGAAGGACTTTGGGTCAGCCTTGTGTGGGACTGGCTACATCTGGGAGAAAATCAAGGTCCCCTGAAAAGGCACAAATTCCCAGGGATGAAAGGATGCTTAGATGGAGGCGACACCACTCGCTCTACACGTGCTCCTGCCAGCTGGAAAGGTGTGCAGCCACCATTTGGGACCCCAGCTGGACCCAAGCCCCCAAATTCACCCTGATTCAATCACCTGGGCAGCGATTGCTGCGGGTCGGACAATGATCCCTTTGTTTCTCATTTCTGAGTCGTCCCCCTTCACTGCCTCTCATTTCCAGCGATGAACAAGACCAACTGCCAGTTCAGAGAGTTATTTGTGTGGCAGAGCGTGCCTGATGGGAGAGACACCCATCGCTATCCGTTTCCATTAGCAGCCTGTCAATAGAAATTAAATTACATGAATAAGGCACTATCGGTGCCAACATCACTGCAGGAAAACATTAATTAATCCTCATTTACATTAGTCAGTGCTACCAGCAAATAGGCTCTTCTGTTGCTACAAAAGACGTTTCCACAAATGATTGTTGCTATCTGATAAACAGATTCACAGCACTGCACTGATTCACTTGTTGGTCGCTCGCCATCATGCTGGGGTCTGAGCAAAGCAAATGCTCAAAGCCCAGGTTGAACATTGGGCCCCTGCATGTTGTTCATCCAACCCGAAAACTGGGGCTTCCGGCTGCAGTTAGGTTACAACAGTCAGAGAAAATTTATTTTTCTAAGGATTTTTTGATGTTCCTGTCATGATTATATCTAAACTTAGTGAAAGGTGCAGTGATCTTCAGGGGACAAAAACGGATGGGGAAGATCATTCATGCTCGAGAATGAATGACATTAGTGGCAGGACAAGGGAAAATGGTTTTAAGTTAAAGGAGGGAAGATTTAGGTTGGATATCAGGGGGAAATTCTTTACTGTGAGAGTGGTGAGGTGCTGGGACAGGCTGCCCAGAGAAGGTGTGGAGGTGTTCAAGGCCAGGTTGAGTGGGGCCCTGAGCAGCCTGGTCTGGTATTAGGTATGGAGGTTGGTGGCCCTGCCTGCAGCATTTGGATTGGAGATCCATGATCCTTGAGGTCCCTTCCAGCCAATGCCAAATGATTCTATGATTCTATGATTCCTTCTGTCCAAGTGGTGCACACTGCTGTGGGAGCTGTGCAGGTATCAGCCTGGGCAAAGATAGCCCAAGAATATCTAAATCCAAGCAGTGTCCTTCTAATCCTCTTTTGCCTTTCAACCCCTGATAAGTTGCATTGCACATCTTTGCCAGTGCTGCAAATGTTTTATTCTTCTCCTTTGCTGCAGATTGAACTAATGGGAAGTGAGGATGGGTGAAAATGGAGATGGCAATCCCCAGCAGCTTCTGCCAGGAGATAAGGAAGGCCATTAGCATTTCTCTCGGGCAGCAGAGTGCTGTGTCATTGGTGCTGCTCTTCCTCCTGGAGCAGGCAGGAAGGCTTTATGTCAGGTCCTTTCTCCTGGTGCCAGAGAGCCACTTGGATGTGCAGGTGTTGGTAGTTTTGGAATACTATTTGATGTCTTGGCTATACAGGGTCTGGCAGGAATCACTGGTTACTGTAATAAGTCTGTGGGTCTATGGGAATTGCCCTTCCATTTTGCTTTTTCCTATCACTGGCCACGTGTGCAGCCATCAGATGACTGCATGGGGATCTATAAAGCAATAAACAGCAGAGTCCAGATAACAAGGCTTAGTGGGAATAAAGATAAGGCAGCATCCACACCATCAGTGCACGCATGGGCAAAGACGAGAGCAGAAAGAGCAGGAAGCACCTCGCAACCTCTGTGCATGAGAGCAAGATAGACCCCAAGACACAGTAAGAAAGAGGAGATGCAGCCCACCAACCTCCTTCTGCATCTCTCTCTGCGCCCATGGATCTGCTGGGAGAGGCATTCTGGTGCACACTGCCCTGAAGCTGATGCGTGAAACAGTCTCTGCAGGAGATAATGGTGAGCAGCCCTCAATGAAAGCAGGAGCTAAATCTGATCCATGGTAATCGCTTGAAATGTGTTACCCAGTCATCTGCTGCCTTGTACAGCGTGCCAACACTGATATAATGAACCGCTGATCGTTCACTTAATAGCTACACAGTGGCTGAAAAGCTGGGGACTCCTACATCATGTAAATTTGCCTAGATTTCATACGCCTACTGGTGACCTGCAATCCCTTTTACAGTGGGTTAGTTCCTCAGAATGTAACAGACTTTTATTTTTTTCATTTTTTTTTTCTTCAGTGAGTTACATGAAACAAGAGTTAGGTCCCTGATGTTACATTAAATTGCCTTGAGTTACCCATGGCAGAAAGTTTCAACAAAGGTGTATTTTTTCAGGTGTATTTTTTCAGATGCTCATTACCAAATTTCTTTGCATAAGATTCTTTTTTCTTTTTTTGCCCCCCAGAAAGTCTTCAGTTCTTTTTCCAAATCTTGAACCTTTCTGCCTGAGAGCTGATGGTACTGCTGCTCCAGGGGAGTCTCACCATGTGGGACAAGTGAAATTAGCAGTAGTCAGATAAAATTATGTGGCACTATGAGGGACTGATAGCGCTGAATGAGAATAAGAAACTCGTAGATAGTCTCACCTTGGGGGTTTTAAAACATGATGATTTAAAGAAGCCAACTGCAATACATACTAAGATGTCAAAGCCAAAAATAACCTTCAAATTGCTCATCACCTTGAGGCTGTGGATGCGCCGTCCCTACAGGTGTTCAAGGCCAGGTTGGATGGGGCCCTGGGCAGCCTGGTCTGGTATTAAATGGGGAGGTTGGTGGCCCTGCCTGTGGCAGGGAGGTTGGAGCTTCATGATCCTTGAGGTCCCTTCCAACCCTGGCCAGTCTGTGATTCTGTATGTGTGTTGCTGTAGTACTTGGAGGCCTGGTTGTTGTTCAGCACAAACAAAGTTTTTGCAAAGTTCTTGTTGGTGCTCCTCCCTTGTTTTACATTTGCTTTGAGATAACAGATGATTGCATGGGAAATAGAAGCTGGGAAGGAGACCAGCCCCTAGGCTTTGCTCTCAAAGGCTTCCCAGAAGAAGTAAGGCATTTCCATGGATAAGTACATGCCAGGCATCCCATCAGAGTCGTGTTTAATCAGTCAACAGTGATGACCCTCCTAAAAATTGCCCTTTGCCTTAGATAAGACATATCTGCTCTGATAACCTCAGTATTTGCCTTATACAAGATATTTCCTATAACAAGTACAATGAACTAGATTCTATTTGTTTAAGCAAAATTATTTTTGTAAGGAATGGCTGGCCCTGATTCAGACAGTTGCAGGTGCTCTGGGGTAGCGGACAGCCACAGCAATGTCCTTTTGCAGATAGGCTGTTTCTTGCAGGGCTGTGCTGGGCATCCCCCACCCCTGCCTGTGGGCAGCGAGCATGATGCCTTGTAACTCTTCCCACCCATAGACCTCAAAATCCCATGCATATGTTGGTTCCAATCCAACATGAAGAAGCTGAGCAAAGCTTTGGCGTTCTTAGGGTCTTCTTTTCAAACGAACTTTTCCCTGGTTTTCAGGTACTTCAGTGTTATGCCCTGAGAAAAGGTGGTAGTAAGGAAAAGGCAGTAGATGAGAATGCAACTGGGTTCTTGGTTTGGGAACACAGAGGTGGACTATGGAAGTCTGAGAAGGATGAAATCATGTCCCCAGACAGGAAGCTGACACTTCTCTTGGTCTTTCTTACCCAGTAAAGCAAGAGGTCATTGTAGGGAAATTGGACTAGATGACCTGTAGAAGTCCATTGCAACTCAAATGATTCTGATTCCATGTGATTTCTATGCTAGCCAAGAGATGGAGAAAATGTTATGGAAGGGAAACAGAGAAGGAACTCTACTGGAAGCAAAACATGCTTTCACCTTCAAGAAAACTTCTACCAAAGAGTCATCAGAGATTTCAACTTTTTCACTGTAGTTTATATATGTCTACTTGGATGTGTGTCTGCCTACGTCAAATCCCCCAGCCCAGGCACGGTATGCTGACCACTCAATTGAATCTGTGAAGAACATTATACAGACCTACAGACCCAGGAATGACAAGGATTTTACAAGGGGCATATACACACAGAGGACCCTGAAGCCTAATAAGGAAACTCTTTACCATTTGTTTAAAGACTACATAATTTATGTTTTTCATCATCTCACAGAGGAGAGAAGGCTGTTTACTTTGATTTGTTGATGCAGCAATTTTAAACACACTATATGGTATGTGGAGCCAAACTGGAACAAAAAAAAACAACCAAAACCCACACCTTTTTGATTGTGGTGCAATCAGCCCAAAAGCTACGGCATGTAAGGAAGAAAGCTGCCTGCATGTGACGCAGAGCGCGCCGCTCCCGCTCATGTCACGCACCAGCGCTGTTTATGCAATAGCAGTGATCAATGCCACCTTGCAGGAAGAATGAAGGGAAAAGCAAGAAGAAAGGCTCAAAACATCACGTTTGTGGTGTGTTGTGAGGCAGGAGGAAGGAGAGATTCGTGTTAGGGCTCCGGGGCTGCAGGGCTCCCCAGGCAGCGGGTGCAGGCAGGTAGCTGCGAGGCCAGAGGAGCAACAGCGAGGCGACTCCACGGAAAATCCGCAGTGATAAATTGTTTGCTCTTAGTATAAGCAGGTTCATAAACCAATCTGATCCCTGAGGCTTGAGAGAGACCAGATACCAATGAGCACATTTCCAGCTGCGGGGCTGGCAGGAATCGTACCTGGGATCCTGACCCAGGTACGGCCTCTCGTTGTGTCTCAGTGCCAGGTTGGGTTCCTGGCAGTGTCCTCGCTGGGTTACCCAGCACTGTCACGCATGGTGAGGGTCTCAGGGCTAAAATAAGCTTTGAATTTGTAATCAGAGGCAGCGCTGTGCTCTGTGGGCTCACCCCATCCATCCACCTCTTATCCTGCTGAAATCCCTCCTTTTGCTCCAGTGTCCTCGCATCTCCTCTTGTTTTCATTTGCAATACACAAGTGTGCTGACGATTGTAAGTGTGGACAGCAGGCCTTCAATTCTTCAAACTTTTTACAAGAAAAGAGTGCACTTTGCCTAATATGGGCTGCTCCCTGGGCTCTTTGCTTACATCTATAATTTTAAACAGAAGGAGTGGGTTTTGCTGGTGGCTTTTATTCCCTCCTTGCTCTCATTTGTTTAACTATAAGGAAAGATGTGGCCACAATCTTACTTCTTTGTGCAGAGGATTTGCCTCCAGGCAACAGACAAGAAGTAACAATTTAAATTTGATAGTGTATTTTCATGGACCTGATAAGCAAATGGCAGAGATACACTGAAAAAAAAATTCTGCCTTCAGTTGCTGAGTCAGATTGAAGTAGGTGGGCTACACAAAAGAAAAGTCTAATAACAAACATCTTTCTTTGTTTATAGCAATTGATTTTCTTTTTCTTTACATAAATTGTTCCCTTTTCAGTTTGGGGGTTATTTTTCTTTTCTTTTCTTTTCTTTTCTTTTCTTTTCTTTTCTTTTCTTTTCTTTTCTTTTCTTTTCTTTTCTTTTCTTTTCTTTTCTTTTCTTTTCTTTTCTTTTCTTTTCTTTTCTTTTCTTTTCTTTTCTTTTCTTTTCTTTTCTTTTCTTTTCTTTTCTTTTCTTTTCTTTTCTTTTCTTTTCTTTTCTTTTCTTTTTTCTTCCCTTCCCTTCCTTCCCCTTCCCTTCCCTTTTCCTTCCCTTCCCTTCTCCTTCTCTTCTCTATTCTTCTCTTCTATTTCCCTTCTCTTTTTCTTCTATTTTCCTTTTCTTCTCTTTTCCTTTTCTTCTCTTTTCTTCTCTTTTCTTCTATTTCCTTTCTCTTTCCTTCTCTTTCCCTTCTCTTTTCTTCTCTTTTCTTCTTTTATGTTTATACTGTAATGCAGCTGGGAATTTGTCGGCAATATCTCTTATCAGAACTTCTTGCACTGTGCCAAAATGTTTATAGAGACATTCAGTAGAGACAGAAAAGAACTTCATAGTGCGGGGACCATTCCCTGCAGCTTAACATTTTATTAGAGGTCATGAAATCAAGATATCACTTTAGCTAATGGTTAAAGCGGACCACGAAAATCCTCTCCTTATCTCTTCCGCTCCTTTTCCTGCCAAGATATTTTTGTCAAGGTGAAGTTTTAGTGGCATTGAAGCACTTTGGCATTTCTCAGGAAAACCTGAATTTCTTCTGCAGAATTCAGAAAGGCTTTTATATGTGTTAGGCACTCTTTCTGCTAGCAAAAATGTCTAAGCAGAAAGGTTTCCACCAAATTTACTAATAGCAGTGTGCTTTTTATTCCTATCTATTAACAGCATATATTCTTGTCAGTACTTGAAAGGAAATAGACATCTATTAATACAAGTTTCAGCCTGGATTTTTGTGTTCAGATCATTCTATTTGAATTCTCTTTGCTCGCAGATTTTTTCACTTCAGGAAGGCACTCGGTTTATCCTCAGTGTCCTTTTTGCACTGAAGACCCGATCACTCACCAGCTATGAGCAGCATTAATGTGTCACTGCCTCTCAGCATCTCATCCCTCCGCTCCCTTGGATTGGGTTGCAGCAGTACGCAGGTCACTGCTGTGGACATCTATCTGGCAGTGCGCTGGGTAAGCAGCAGCAGCTAACAGAGCAGCAAGGAGGAGAGGCCAACAACTTGTTATCTGTTGGTGGCACTGGCACTAGGAAGGCATGAGGGGGCTTGCAATGCTCCTGGGCAAAGCACCTCACCTCTGCACCTAGCACGGGGCAGCTTCTGGTACAGCAGAGCCCAGTGGCCTCCAGCACACTCTCGATTAAGCCATTATGCTTGTGACTAATTACTTAAATATCTGCTTTCCTTCTTATGTTCTCTCGAGAGGCTCCTGCCCTTGGGCTGAGTCACAGCACACGCACAACATGGGCCTGGTCCTGCTCCTGCCGGGCCCAAGGTCTCAGTGCATCTCCTTATCCACAGTGTGGGAGATGGGCCCCTGCCTTTGGCTTCTCACAAACAGCACTAGCATCCAGAAGCTGCTTCATCCAGTTCTAAAGGCATCACCACTTCCAGTGTGCAGCTCCGCGTGTTATCAGGGCAGGGACTGTGAGAAAGCTGTCAGCTGCGGGACCGGCAGAGAACTGAGCCGTGCTGCAGCTGTTACAGCTCTGACAGATGAATCTTCCTTCTTCACCAAGTCAGCCTTCCTGAAGGAAGCGAGGCAAGGGGCCAAGCTCACATGGTGCTGCAGTGCAATAGTCACCAGAACGCTCGTTCCAAAACTGCAGGTCTTGCATGATCCGAGAGCAGAGAAATTTGGCAGCTTCAGCTCCGCGTATGCAGCTGAGTTCATGTACCAAGACGAGGCATGGGCTCCAGAGCAGAACCTTGGTTTGTATTGAGGGAGAGGTCAAGGAGAATACCAAGGATGGGAGTAGTGTTTCCTCAGGTACGGAATGGTTAAGGGGTTCTTGACTGCAGCACTGTCTCTGGGTGGATCGTCTCCCTTCAGATGAAGCCCTGACATATGGTTTGGGTAGCCATGGGCCGTGGTAGGTGGCCATCCTTTTTTCCACCTCCTGCTCTTGGTGACCTACATGCCACATCCCAGTGTGGCGGTTCTGTCCATCTCTGGAGAAGACAAGGATGGGCTGTGGAAGCAGCATACATCGCCCAGACAGATTCCTGCTGGCTCTACCTGGAATGCTGGGCTCGAGATGCTGGGCTTTAGATGTGCCAACCCAGCTGCTTCCCATGGGATGCTGCTGCTCAGAAGCTACAGTTGCTTTGCAGCCCATGCCAGCTCTTTGCCAGCTCTGCTGTGCCCTCCCAGTCATCCTTCCAGCAGCAATAAACATTGATGCAGAGAGCTCTGCAGCTGGAAGAGCAATCACATGTCTGCGGGGACCTCACACACACGTTATTAACATTTTGTGGCAAGAAAAACATCACTGGGAAAGACTTTCCTCCCCAGAACAGGGGCACGGCTACATTTGCATCAGGCCTGTGCTGAGCCAGCCGACAGATCTATACAATTTCCAGACCCGTGCCTTGTGTGTCCTTAGCCTTGGAGAGCAGATGCAGCACCACTGAGCTCATTCCTGCTTTTCCTTCCATATTAGGCAGACCCCTAAGTGTCGTGCCCTTCGCAGAGCTAACATGATCTCCAGATAGCAGCAGATGGCACTCGACGGCTTGTGTTGTGTCCGTGACGCCTTGTGCATGCATTGCCCTTCTCCAGGCTTCAATTCCTTCACCTAACATCGTGCCGCACCACCTCATCCCTTCTGGGTGCCACTGCTGGGACATGCCTTGTCTTGTGTTTGGAGATAGCTGGTTGCTTGGGCTCCAAAGAAGCAGGTACTGCTTGGAACGAGCTACTGGTGCTGTAAAGAAATGGTTCCCAATGGTTCCCAACCTAGCAGCCTCCTTGTGACCAAACTCTAAAACAGGCAGCAGAATGACCAACAAATGACATCTATACTTGATTCACTTTGGCTTCTGCTGAAGCCTCCTCCTCACTCCCGTGCCATTGGGCTGTGCTGGAGTGAAACGATCCTCACCTGGCGTTTGTGGTACTAAATATGATGAAGGTGAGTGAGAGAGGCACTAGCAAACACAACTCATTGTCATGTGGTGGCCTTCTGCAGGACAAATCTCATGCAAATGTACACGGTAGTCATTGGAAAGATAGAGCATGCACAGGGAAGCATGTCACCTTACAGACATTCATCTGTAACAAGTGAAATCCATACACATTCTGGGAGCAGAAGGATTTTGAGCCACTGCAAGAGTTTGAAATATCTATGCAACATATTTATCTTAGCCTGCAGCTTCAGCACTTAGTGTTCTGCAGTCCGTAAGCACAGAGAGGGGCTTTCGCCTCTTCCTGGCAGAAGTAACAGCCTGGCAATCGCCTCTGTGTGATTAATGCAACCAAGTGTTAAGTGTGGGCAAAAAATGGGACAATTCTTTGCTCGTGCAAACCCATCATCCCAGCGGTCGGTCTGGGTCAGGAGAGATTATTTATTTTCTGGTGGGCAAAATGTGCTTTAATGCACAGAGAAGTGACTTAACTCCAGGTATGCAAAAACAAGGGGTTGATTTCACGTGGCTGATTCCTACAGATGAATCCATCATTTTGGCACTTGGTATAAACCAGAAGATTGGAAACAATGGGTGTGATTGATAACAAAGAGTAGATTTACATGGGTCACCTTCTCAGGCTGAAATACATCCTCTGCCTTTGTGGAGTGCCCTTATTCCCTAACAGCATGCAAAGATCATAATCATAGCTCCCTGTGCCTCCTTGCACACCTTTCTATCCCTCTGAATTTGCACTCAGGGCATTTGCTCTCATTTATTCAAAGGCCAGGCAGAGTTTTCACCAAAACTCTCTGTCTTCCCCAAATGTTGGGGAATGGTGGTGGCACCCTGAGATCTGCCAGCCTGGTGGAAATCACAGAATCACAAAAACATTAATGTTGGGAAACCCAGTAAGACCGTCTAGTCCAACCATCAACCCATGTCCTTTCACATCTCTGACCACATCACCCTTAATGCTTGCTAGGCCAAGTTCAAGGAAGAATAAACTCGAATCTGGGGCAGTGCTGAGACATTTATGCCTTCCCCGCCGGTGGCAGAGCAGCCTTTCCAGCCAAGGGGAGAAGGTGTGCACTTAGCTCATAAAAATAAATAGTGTTCTCTGCTGCATTCCTGGACGTAATGTTTGCAGATCTGATATTCACTTGTGCCGCTCCGGCAAGCATTAGTTGGCTCAAATACTAAATATTTACATAGCGTGTGTCACGTGCAGGCTGCGAGGAGGGAAAGCATCATCGCTCCCACTTACAAGGCAGTTAAGTGACTTGTCCGTGGCTGCTCTGCAAAGACCCCAAGCAGGACCTAGGAGTGAGCGGAGCCCTGGGCACGGAGTGATCTCATCCTCGGGGATTTGAGAGCTGTCGTTTTAGGGAAAGGTAGCCCTTGGCAGTGAGAAAGGAGCAATAGAGAGCTCAGCATGGGCAAAGTGTGTGCGCCATGGGGGCATCACAGAGTTGCATGGCTTAATTTCACGCGGGACGCGGTGCCAGAGCGTTTGAAGAAGCAGCAGCTGCCACTAACTCCAGAAATGACCCGGACTTCTGAGAAAACTCATCTCTTCCCATTGGCGTGGCAAACAAATCATTGCTCTTTCTGTTGACAACAAGCCATAAATTACCCTGTTATATAAAAGGGACCGACAGCCCGGAGAGCTGCGGCCA
This sequence comes from Tympanuchus pallidicinctus, assembly GCF_026119805.1. Classification (NCBI taxonomy): domain Eukaryota; kingdom Metazoa; phylum Chordata; class Aves; order Galliformes; family Phasianidae; genus Tympanuchus; species Tympanuchus pallidicinctus. The sequence goes on from NW_026294747.1 coordinate 51,365,964, forward strand.
GGCCAGCGAGCAGGGGGCTTGCTTCATCCAGGAGGGGCAAAATCCTGTGTTGAAGGGAGGTGCCCCCGGTTTACCCAGCAGCACGCTGGCTTTCTGGCTTTTTTTTTCACTGCAGGCTTCTGCAGTAAAGGTCGCGTAGATGGCTTGAGAACAGCTCACCCCACTCACTGCATGTCATGCGAATGCAGCCGAAAGTCTCCCAGGACTGGTTGTCTCCTGCATGTTTATTTTATTCAGTGGTATCATGTCAGTGTGTCTGCCTAAATATAGCTTCTGTGAAGAGCATTTCTAAGTTTCCTGTTACAGATTCACTCGCAGTTACCTTACAGTAAATGGAGGAAAATCAATGTAAGCTCCATTACGCGCCGCGTCTAAATGTGCCTTGCTGGAAATTCTGCCTGGATTGATTCTCTTCCTCTGGAAACCGCGTGCCCTGTCTGCCTCCTTCCCTCTGCCTTCTCCTTTATTTTATTTTTTCTGTTGGAACAAACCACGACTTTATCATTCCAAACCCCTTGCTCTCCTTTATCTGACGTGCCCTGCAGATAAGCTGCTTGGAGGAACTGACAGTGCAGAAACCATGGAGTCCCTGGGCAGAGTTGCCACTGTAAAGCCCAGATTAATTGACTTCATGTAGCATTTGGACATGACCATATCGGCAGCTTAGAGTAAATTGAGCAGAAGGGTCAAATTCAAGGTAATCTCTGAATAGCAAACATTAGCTGAAGAGACTGCTTTTGTCCTTTACGGCCTCAGTGATCCCACAAATAGCGAGAAAATGATTGCTTTAAAAATGTATTCCCTTCTCCGTGGTGTTTAAACACAGCTCCCTTACCCGTCCCTTCCAGTTCTACGGATCTACAGCTACGCAACAAAAATACTATTATCATATCCCTGCGGTGTTGGTGTCAGTCAGTCTCCAGTAAACAATCACGGCTATAAAATGATCCAACAGATGTTCTGCTGGAGAGGAGTAGTCTGAAATAGAAAGTCTAAAAATACATTGGCAGGACCAAATCACACCCTCATTCTGCTGCCAGGCTCTGCCATTTCAGGCCCACAGTTGGCTCTCCGGCCCCCAAGTGTAGGCAGTGCTGTGGCCATCAGTACGTGGGGGGATGTGGCCAATAGGGCCAGCACTGAACACCCAAAGAGCTGTCCTGGTCCTAAACCTGTGCCTATGAGACTGAGGGCTGTTACTATCTGCCCCTTGAGTTCTGTAACCCAACACCAAGGGCTCTGCCAGTGCTAACAGACTTTCAGAAATGGTACATACTGGTATATGTGTTTAAAAGCTTGGACTTGTAGAATGTAATACTCAGAGGGGTGCTGTTGGTATGTGTGAAAAGCAAAGCAAATTGCCTCAGCTGATGTAGGGAAGTGGGATGGGTTATGGTGGAGGAAGAGCAAGGCTTGGCCTTGAGGAGCAAATAACAATACCTGGGTGATGCTGCTGAGGAGCTGGGGCTGGATATGGAGCTCCTGCACTCCTGTTGTGAGTGCCCAGCCCCTGGTACAGCAGAACTACTTCAGCAAGATATTTCTTTTTTCATCATTGTCATTTTTTCCACCTTTCTATAGCCTGGGGTGGAGCAAGAAGGATAGCACAGAGCCCACAGGGGTTAAGAAGTAGCTCTACATAAGCACATCTATGGAAACCTGGAGACACATGCAGGGTTATGTTGTGCTTCTTTGAAAGGAGAGACTTAAAATGCGTACTGGGGACATCTGCTCTGCAGAGAAGAGGGCTGCAAACAGGAGGGCCCAAAAGAGGGACCCTACAGACCATCACCATTGGGCCCTAGGGGGCTCATTGCAGCAAGTGAGGAGCAGGTGACAGCGCTCCTTTAGGCCTCCGGTTGCGCTATCTCAGGCTCTGATCCTATCAGACAAGATGAGGCCACAGCAGCAGCTGGCTGGGAGATTTCCAGGAAAAAGCAGTGAGCAGCCAGTGCACTCCTGCCTCACAAACCAGGCACTGCTCAGCACGGCTCAGGGTCAGGGGCTGAACCATGGACGGTCCTGACCCAGAGGGTCCTGAGGACTCATCCATCTGCACGCTCCATCCAATGCCTTCCCGAGGTGCTGCTTGGGATGCCATCTTCCTCTGTGAAAGAAAACAATACATCCAGAGGATGTTAAAGGATATAAGCTGGAGTGCTTTGTCTTCTGAGATGACACAAGCCTCTCTAATTTATCACTGATTAATTCTTGTTCCTTGTTGCTTTTTTTTTTTTTCCACAGAGGCTTCAGGCTGAACTCATAAACTCCAACAAGAATCCGTATTGCTTCAGCTTCCTGACACGGGTTAAAATCAGTAACATTAAAGTTGATTTTAAACACTTTGGTTTATCAAAGCAATTTTCTCAGCATTCCAGAGTGCTGTATTTTTTTTTCCCCGCTGTTATTTGCAATGCATTAGGTGCAGTGAAAGTGTTTCACAATCCCATTTGCTTTCAAAACCCTTTCTACCAAACCCTGCAATGAGGATATAATTCATTTGGTGGAAAACAAACACTGGACCCAAGGTGCAGCACGTGCAGAGGAGCTCAGACACCCATGGGTTTTGCTAAAATAAAGTTGTAGTGTGTCACCGTCCTGCAGAAGCTGCTGGCCTTGTGCAGCTCATATTAAAGCCATAAAATATATCAGTGCTTTCAAATAAACTCTTTCTTGGTCAATCTCTCTGCCCTGAGCTGATGTTTGCAAATGCACTGTGTCATTATCAGCTGAATAAATGCATGTGCAAATCTGCTAGAGCACAGCACCTGAAAGGGAAGAGCAGACATTTCTGCAGGTGGGAAGGGGTTGCAAGAGGCAACGTGGAGGCATAGATTTGATGCATCAGTTCTGCAGGTGAGCCCCCTAATGAGGGCAGCTGGGTTGTACATGCATGGCACCCTGCTGTGCTGCAGCCCTGCCCGAGCTGTGCAAAGCAGGATTTGGGAAGCTGATCCACAACTGCTGCAGGCTCACTGCTGCGATGCAGTTTGCAGCCATGCACGCACTACGTTGTGAATTTTCACTTCTGAAAATCAGGTCAGCTCTCAGGTGCCAAATGTGGCATTAGAAGTCTAATTTTAGGCTCACGGCTTCTGAAAGCATCCCTGTACATGCTCAGCTCTGCCCAGCTTCTGCAGGCTGGCAGGGAAATTTGCATCAGGGAGGTTTTGCTGTCTGCACCCAGACAGATGCAGAAAGATGATCTGGATAGAGAAGCCTGTGTGAAGGCAAGACAAGCAAAAAAATCCAGATGATTTGCTTCTCAGCACAACTTTGGGGCTGAACCCGCAGAGGTCCATGTGCCAGGAACACGTAGAGACAACCTGAAGCCCCAACCTGCAGGCAGAGGGTCGGGACGAGGTGCACGAGGTGCTGCTGGCCCCGGTGACTGAAACCATTGCTGTGGGCTGGGGGGAGCTGAGGGCTGCAGAACAGGGAGATGGGAGCAGGGATGGAGGGGGCAGGCTGCAATGAAGGAGGGGTGACCACTCACTGCCCTGCGCCCCGACCGTGTCCATAACTGATCCTCTGATGTGACCCCTGGGTTATCTCAGGATGCAGATTAACAAAGTTCTTGTTTGCAAAGGACAGTGGTGTGAGTTATCCGAGATGCTGGCTATATGCATGAAAATACAATACTTGGAGCTCCTTGATGCAAAGGGCTGTGATGTGATAGGGAGATACATATTATAGGGTCTTAAATCATGTCTGCAGCACTGATTACAAATTCCCGTAGTCCTGCCTCAGCATGCAGGGGGATCAGGGTCAGACCTGGAAATTATTCCATGCAGATGGACGACTCAAGTGCTCCAAATTCCTGCATGGACACCAGGAGAGGACTTTGCTTATGCTCTGCCTTCATTTTCACTCTCCCTTTTCCCTTCCAGCCCTGGCAGATGTGTGGGACACAGCAGTTTGTATCCAGCCCTTCGCCTCTTTGGTTCTCCTGGGCTGACCTTCAGAGGATGTGTTTTTAATATCATCTCTATACATAAAGGGCAGTATTGCTTTGCCGTAAGCTCTGCTCCTGTGCGTTGCATCCAGGCTGAAAGCCGTGGGATGTTTGAGGCCACTGCTCTGAAAGCATCCAGGGAGGTGCCATAGAAGTGCAACAACTTCTGAGCCCTCCCATGCAGACACCAACACCATGCACAGGGATTGTTTTCAGCTCTTTATCAGTAAAGGGGAGCAAAGTGCTATTATCTGAACGTAGTGACTTAAGGATAAAAACTCTTCATGTCTCCAAGAAAACTCTAAGTGCTTGAGGCTCTGTACTGCTCTTCTTCAAATGACCCTTTCTTAAAGAAGACCCGATGGGCATGCTGGAGATGACTGCAGATAGGGGAGCTAATTAGTTTGCAACCTGCAGCTGCAAATATGAAACGTGGGGGGAAGCTGGTTGTTTTACCTAATTCTGCAGCTCTAAAGAGGAAATAATGGCCACGCATTGTAACCAGGACCACTGGGGTAGCCCCAGGGCTGCTGATAAGCAGCAGGGTTAGGGCAGGAAGACAACATCTCATTGCAGGCTGTCACCAACAGAACTGGAGATGCACTCTTGGAAAGAATAAGGGTTCTGGGGGAGAGCGGAGGTAAGTGTGCTCCTCAAGGGAATCCTAGAATGGCCTGGGTTAGAAAGAACTTTAAAGATCATTGGGTATCAACACCCCTGCCATGGGCAGTCACCAAACACCAGACCAGGCTGCCACAAGCCACATCCAGCTTGGCCTTAAATGCCTCCAGGGATGGGGCATCCACAAGAGAGAAGAGATTGTCCAAAGGAGGGCTACGAAGATGGGGAAAGGCCCAAAACCTTGCAGCACAGCTGGGCTTAAGTGTGCTGGTTCAGAGTACAGCCCTGCTGATGGCTGTGAGCAAAATGAGAGCTTTCGCCTCCCGTGCCTGTAATTAGGCTGCACAGAAGGCAAAATATTCCACGATGACAACTTGAGAGCTGAAAGAAATAGGTCTTAGGCAGACGCTGATTTGCAGGATAAACAAATCAGTTCAGCTCAGGTTCGTCCCCTCCGCCGCTGATGTTCTTTGTTCTTTGATTTAAAGCGTCAAATACAGCACTTGTGCCGCACACAAGTGACAAAAGCCAGGACAGGCCCATAAATCTGCAAGCAGAGCATACACCCAGTGCCCCCGGAGGTCTGCTGCTTTTGTCTATCATCCTTGGGCCTGGAGGAGCTTGGCACTTATGCAGGGCTGCCGTTCCATAAAGCAGAACTCCATTTTCAGAGCTCTAACAGCTTGCAAGTGAAACGATAGCCTTTGATGCTGAGCTCTCCCAGGATTACCGGGCTGTATTAGGTTGTACAAGTAAGCAGATTGAGCTTTGTTAATTTAAACTCTCAGTCTCCAAATTTGAGGGGGGAGCAGGGAGTGATGAGGGGAGGCAGATGCTTGTCCTGCCCCATCCCATCCCACTGCTGTGGTATTGCCATTCCAGCAACAGATGACAGTGCTGCCCCTGGTCCCCATCCCATTTGAAATGATGTCCCTCATAAAGGTTCATTTGTGACATGATGTGGAGATGTGGCATTTGGGGACGTGGTTTAATGGGCATGGTGGTGATGAGTTGATTAGACTCGGTGATTTTAAAGGTCTTTTCCAACCTTAACGATTCTATGATTGCATGATTTTATTATTTTAGGAAAGAGCGAGACCCACAAACCAGGGTCGGGTGCTGGGCCCCTCCCTGCTATTGCCCCATCACTCAGTGCTGGGGTATTCCTTGAGGACTGGAAAGCTCAAGTTCATCAAGTCAGTTCAATGGAAGCCACTTGGAAATGAGTTCAGCTGAAAGCAGACAAGGAAATAAATTACTAAGCGATGTCCCCTGAAGACACGTGCTCTTACTGGGAAGTTGAGCTTGGGTTTGAAAGGACTTTGCCTCCTTTAGAGGTCTGTGGGTCCTCTGAGCTCCAGGTTTAAACCGAGACATAATTCAGCCCTTTTAATAATTAAAAGGCATTTGAGTCTCCTTAGTCCAGAGGAGCAGATAAGCAGCTTTCTGAGCACTAAAACTCAGGCTGGTTTTATAAGGGGCATTAGTGCAGTGGTCTTTCAGTGTTCAGTAACAGGAATATTAACGTACAGACAGGCTTAGAGGAATCATCTAATATTCAATCTTGTGGCATTTACATTTTTTTAAACATCACTGCCACTCAGTGTGGATGCTGCTGCGTGCCCCCAGGCCAAGGGAAGGGAGGCCAGGAGTTGGACTCGATGATCCCCGTGGGTCCCTTCCAGTCAGGATATTCTATGACTATGATAATAAATAGTGCTGAGCGTGACGGGGCTGTGCGGTGTGCTCGTATCCCTGCTCGGTGGGCTCGGGATCTCCAACAACATCCTTAAGCCCATCCTGGAGCTGCCACCCTGTCCCAACACTCTGCTGTCCATACGGTGGGTGATGGCTGGAGCCCCGTGCTGGGCAGCCGCTTGCATCAGCCCCGTTTCTTTCTATCTTAAAAATAGGCAGGGAGCCGTGCCATGGGCTGTGTGCTGCTGGAGCCAGGCTTGCTTCACACTGCAGCAGCGCTGGGACTCCAGCCCACAACACAAGGGCAGTGGGATGGGCACCTTCGTTAGGGCCGGGGCGGTAATGAGGAGGATTGAGGAGGTCTCAGTTTCTTTATCTCCTGTAAGAAGGTTTGTGGCATAAGACGATACCTTGCTGCAAGGCAGTCTGGTCAAGTGGAAATCAACACTGGCTAAGTAAAGGCTGATCATCCTGCTTAAAGACTTGAATTAAAAAGCTTTGCCAATCAGCTTTGACTGGTAGAAAAAGGACGGGGCATTAGGATCAGCCACGAGACTGCAGGAAGCAGGACTGTCCCCTCCATTTTTTTGCTTCTTTTTGTGCTTGCTGACACCTCCCATTAATCTGGCTGGAAGCTGAGCTATATTAGTAACTGCAGGGTATTTACACATTGCTTTTGCCAGCAAAAAAAAAAAATCTGCCCATTAGTGTCCATCTAGGAGCTAAATCCTCTGTTGGAGGAGCTGTCACTGCTCCGACGAATAGAAACGCTAATGCTGCCCAGTGCCTGAAAAGCCCCTGGAATCAGCCCTTACTCCTTGGTTATATCAGCATTATTTTGTCTGTGCTCAGTGGGGACACCGGGATCAGAGCAGTCGAAGGCACAAAGCCAGGCAAAAGCAGCAGGGCCTCCCTCAGCCCTCATTCCCCCAAACTCACTTTCTTCTCAGATACAGTGGTGATGCATTGGCACAGCTGCCCAGGGAGGTGGTGGAGTCACCATCCCTGGAGGTGTTAAAGAATTATGGAGATGCGGCACTGAGAGATGTGGTCTGTGGGCACGGTGAGGTGAGCTGGGGTTGGACTGGTGATCTTAGTGGTCTTTTCCAACCTTAATGATTCTAACTGCTTTCATCTGGCTGGAAGCCCATCTCGCCACTCCCTACTCCTTAGAGGCAGCGTGCCGTGCTGTCCCTCACTCGCATGCTGAATAGGAAAGGAGGGTTTGAGATACCTTGTGTTTGGTTCTCCTGATCCCATTGCCAAAGAAACACCCCGAAAGTGCAGGGTGGGATTGGGGAGCCCGAAGGAAGAGAGGTTACGAAAGGAGCTGTGGGTTATCAGAGCAAGTGCATTCCTGCAGGGCAGGGCAGCCAGGGCCGCTTTCAGAAAGCCCAGGAGGTGTTTGCACAGCACCCACTGCTTGTCCCAAGAACATTTCTTAAATTGTTTCTAGCACTTTGGAGTGCTTGGTTGTGCCTTGTCTGTGATTACTGCATGAGCGAAAGCCCTTTGGAGGTGGCCGCCATCATGATTACAGCAACGTTCCTCTCTTGTAAAATGATCTAATCAAGTTACTGTTAAATGCTCTACTCCTCACACCCCCACCCAGCACTCAACCCCAGGAGACACAAGAGGAGCACAGGCATTTGTAGTGGAGTCAGGGCATGAGGAAAGCTGTTCCTTGCTGTCACTGCATCATAAAATCATTAAGGTTGGAAAAGCCCAAAATCATCTAATCCAACACCCCCACCATGCCCACCGACCACGTCCCTCAGTGTCACACCTTCACAGTTCTTGAATATCTACAGTGATGGTGACCCTATCACCTCCCTAGGCAAGCCTGTGCCAATACATTACGGCTCTTTCCGAGAAGGAATTTTTACTAATATGCAACCCAAACCTCCTCTGGAGCAGCTGAAGGCCGTTACCTCTTGTGCTATCTCTGTTACCTGGGAGAAGAAGCCAACCTCCCATGACAGCCCATTTTCTTCACAGCACAGCGTCCAAAAGGGTTTTCAGAGCACCACTGCTTTTGAATGTTTTATTGGCCAGCACAGGATATTGCATTGTCCAGCAGCAAAGCAATGCAAGGCAGGATTTATAAGTGCACGGCTGTATTTCCAGGTCTGAGGCAGGCCACAGAGTTCTGAGCACTACAAATTCGGGCCATTTAGCTATGGACTGACTGCTGCTGCTGCCTCGTAATTTATCTGGAGAGCAGTTAAAGCCCTTGTAAAAATGTGTTCCTGATTACAGAATGAGACAGGCTCTCAAGAATTATACAGTTCCAGGAGTTGAGGAGTAACTTCTGCGGAAGGATTTATATGAACATCGTTTTGGTTTATATCAAGCAAAATCCCAAGTAATCCAGCGCGAGGGAAAACTACCACTGGAAACCTGCTGCAAACTCTACAACAGGCAGCTGCATCCTTCTTTAAACCAAATGTAAGTGGGGGCTGTGCATCCCTGCGTGCAAATCCTCTTTGGAGAGGCTGAGCGCAGAGACGGGCTGAACTCGGCACCGTAGTGGAGGTGAGCCCATCCCACCCCACGTCCCTTCTTGGGAACCACAAAAGCCTCATCCCGATTCCTCCAGAACTGCTGCATGCTCCAGGCCCTGGCTCCGAGCGGCTTCAAACAAGCGCTAATCTGCGGAGCCTGCAGAGGGGGACCGAAGGAGCGGGCAGCACAGCGGGAGCCGCACACACAGACTTTTATGGCCACAAAGGCCAAGTCGCACCTGCTGACGGTTGTGAATAGACTTGCAGACAGCACCAGGTGTGCCATTTCAACAGATTTCACAACTGGGCGTGCCTTTCATCTATCTATAGAGCTACGGCCAGGGGATGAAGCCTGCTCGGCAATTGTCCTAATTTAGCAAAAATCCCATTCGGCCGGTGGGCCGCCCTGCGCGGTCCGCGCGCGTTTGAGGAGCAATTATATCGGTTGCCCTTGGGCTGGCCCCAGCCCTGCAGGGAGTTGGGGCACGCTGCCTTTGTCCGCTGCGGGGAGGGATGGAAATGAGGCAGCGGGCAAAAAGGCGAGCGGCCGCCAGCGGGGAGCAGCCCTGCAGCCGCGGCACCTGGCCCAGGATTCATCACTGGGAATCGTGCTGGTAGGTGCTACACAAATATGGCAAGGAAGAACAAAAATACACAATATCCGTGTGCTCACAAAGCACTGGCCGTGTCGTTCCTGCCATCTCGTAGTAAATCTGATGATGACTTCGTAGCCACTATTGTATGATTTCTAACAAAGCTCGCTGTATCATTTTGGTATCGATCGATTATCTCCATCTCCCAAAGCCACATCGGGAAGATCAGAGACGCTAAGGTTTGTCATTAAAGTGTGGTCTGATCGATTGTGCTCAATAAAAGAGACGCTGATCTCACGGGGAAGGCGGGCTGAGATCAGATCAGGTCTTTGTAAGCCGGAGTCAGTATTCATTACCAGCAAATGGGGACTCTGTTTTATTCCAAACGCGGGCTCTCCGTGGCCATATGTGTGGTGGCACGTCCGAAGGATGGGTCTGAAATGCAGACATGATTTCAAGATTCCATTAGAAGCACTTTTCTCCTGCCTGGGCTTGGCCGATGTATATCAGATTTGCTCTAATTATGATCTCTGAAATGAGCCCTGATGAAAAAAAGTGGGATCTGAATTGCTCTCGTCGTATTTTTGTATATATGAATCATCCACCATTTGGAAAAAAGTCCAAACCCTTTCTCCTGCATTTTCAAACCGTCCTGATTACTCATAAAGATCACCACCAAAATTAACAGGGAAGAAGGAAAAGGATGAACGTACTTTAAACTCTGTCCAATGGACCGTGTCCAGGGGAGGGCTGGACTAAGCAGCCTCCTGCTCACAGCAGCAGCAGTGTGGGTGAGATCTGGGAAGTCTGGCACTGCCCTCAGTCCTCTCCCAACACTGACACTCCTGGACAGGCAAGGCACTATTAATAAGTCATATTTTATTCAGTTTTGAAGGCCACAGCAGCTATAGGACACATACTGAGCGCTGTAACGATGCACAACAATGCAGACCGTGCCCTAAAACATCTTCCAATGTAAATATATCAGACAGACCAAATTGATTTACTTTTCATGACTATTCAGCCCTCGACTGTCCACAGGCACAACTCAGTGCAACTGTGCTGAACTCTCATGAGAGGTGTCCAACTCCACAGGCTGCCACAGCTCTCTCCAATCGCTTTTCAGTGAGCTTTCCTCCTGTCAGCACAAGAGGCGAGCACCAGTTTTAAAGGCTTTTTATTTATATTAATTTATTAAGCACCTCTTTAGATCTGCAGCTATTTCAAATCACTTCCCTGCTGCACTTATTCCAGCTGCTATGTGAAAGTTTGCACATTCCCTCTACTCGTCTTCTAAAAATACTTCATACCTCCGCAGCCCTACAAGTACAGATAATGCAGACATCTTAATTAACACTAACTCAGTGAATAACATAAACAACTCTGTAATTAAATGTCCTGACTTGATTCTCTCTCATTCATGCTATTAACAGTTTCACGTGACAAACAGTCCACATCTAAATCATGCTGGCAGAATAATATACATTTCAATTAGACCACTTTATTAAATCAAATTGTGCTGCTCAGTATGTCTGTGCAAGCTGCATGGCCTTCAGTGTACACTGCACAAATGATGATAAAGTCTCTCATTAAAGCACTTCTGACTGCGGGGTTTCAAAGGAGCGTTACTGGAGGGGAAATTCCCACTCTTCACATTTTGGTGATATGGAATCTGAGACGACAGAGAAATCACTTGTGTTAGCCACCTTGGAGTCAAATGAGAAGAATTTGGCCTCTCAGGTCCTGCTCTAGAGGACAAAGTTTGATCTAATTAAGCAAGTACCATCCATAAAACAAACAAAGAAGCATGTGTTCCCCTAGAAACCCCCCATCACTCACCCCACCACTGCTGCTCAGCGTTCTGCTGAGAGCAAACAGAAGTACGCAGCCTTACAGCTGGTCTATTGTCAGAATGATGTGTTAGCAAAAGGATTTACAGACGTTTGCTTATGGAATAAAAGTCTGCATGTTCAGAAACGCAAGCAGGTACAGGAGCTACACAGAGAAAGCTGTTCCCTGAAAGCTGTGCAGAACTCAACATAGTTAGGATATCTGTCACTACGAAGCTGTGCTGCCTTCCCCAAAATATTAGGACTAACAGCTCTGAGAGCTCCAGTGAATACACAGCTGCCAGAATGTACAGCCAACAGCAACAGGCTGGCATAGCAGCTGCACTGTGGCCCTGAGCATCTCTTCAAAACAGTGGTAGAGCAATGCCATGAAAAAGGAGAACCAGGCACATCTCCTTAGGCTTTGACTGAGAATTAACACCTGACTCCCGGAGACAAATACTGGCCCCAGTGCAGCTCACCAGATTTTTGCTAGTGATGGATTACTTCAGATTTTACTTCGGATTTTAATTCCAAATTTACAGTGAGAATGATTTGAAAACTGTAGCAAGGTGAGTTGATGAAGGCAGGCAGACTTGCAGTTTTCTGTGCCCACAGACCCAGCAGGAGATGTTCTCTTGAAATCAGGGTGCTTTTATATTATTTTTTTGGTAGCTTGGGTGCTATGTTATTTTGGAACCACGTGAAGCTGAAGATGACACCCATCGTCTTGGGAAAAGCCTCATCATAAGCAAACTTCATGGAGTCTTCTAAAGGTATCTCTACAACTTCAATCAGCTCTCCTTCCTCAGGTTGGCCACCTCCTTCACTCGTTCTCATCTGGTCTGTTACTTCTGCATAAAACAACGTCTGCCTGGAACCTGTCACACCTACTCCAGACCTGGAAAAAAGCAGAGGAAGCTTTAGACAAAAAACGATATGTAGAAACCTGAATCCTTCACTTGGGTCCCGACTCTCCGTCAGTGTCATTTAGAGCTTTCAAAAGCAATTTGTTAACATGGAAATGGAATACAACTTTCATGTCAAAACGTCATCGGTTCTGAATACAGTTGCACCTTAAATCGTTCCATCCTCAAATATATTCTGCGACTTCGGGGAAACGTGAATGTGAGGGAAGATAAGAAACATTTTCTTAATTGGTGAACAGTTGTTCTACATACACTGAAATCAACAGAAGTTCTTTCAATTAATCTTGGTGAGAACAGGACTGTGCCATGACTCACACAGATCTACAAACAACAGAGTGAAGCTCCTCAGTGTATCTGCATGCTATTATTGCTACATTTGCTTACTTGTTTTTACACAAATATTTAGATTTTTTACTCTTAAGAAGATTAGGTCCTTTCACAGCTGGAATCCTCTGTCGTGGACTGGAGAAGTACAATAGAAAGGCAGCTTGAAAGTCTTTCTCTATCCTTCCTGAACTTTAGCCTTGACCCAAATGGACCACTGTAAGCTCACATGTATCTGAAGTAATTGTCTTCCCACTAAATTTGTTACAGTGGATTTAGTTGAGGATATTTTAGATTATATCATCTTTCTTCAGCCAGACCACTTGCTGTGCATTATACTTCTTATTTGTTAATCCTCTATTTCCTTGAGACTATTTCATTTAGATGTTTTTAAATAAGGGATTAGTACATAATCCACTCATTTAGTCCTTCCAAGAAAATATTCACATTGTAATTGCAATTTTGTCATTTCATACGATTACAGGCGACTTTTCAGATTGAAGCTGGATCCAGAGTTCACTGAAGCTATGAATCAGGACTTAGGGAAAGCTGAAAAATTAGCCTCTGTTTTGTTATATACACAGAGGATGCCAAGATTTGTAGCAGTGTTACAATCTTAGAGTGCATATCCATACCTGCTCAGTCACTGGTCCAGCCAGTCTGCAAATAACCCGACATTAAGGACACCCTATAGCAGGAATCCATTAGCTGTCTCAGTTTTCTAAGAACAGTGGCAATTATCTTGTTTGGACAATTAACGCTGATTATTGAAACTGGTTTCTTACATCAATATACACCTCCTTTTCTAAACACAGGAGTGAAAAAGTGTATTATTTTCCTAAGACCACTACAGAAGTACTCCTGACTTTGAGTAAGGCATTTCAGCCCTGCGGAATCATTCCTCCATCCCTATGAAGTGATAGAGATACTTAAGCATCTTTCACACTTCCAAGGACTCAGAATGAAGGCTGCTATGTGATTTCAGTCACTGCAATGATGAAACACTTCATTCTCTGTTCTTCCTTTTCTTTTTTTTCCTCTTTTCCTTCTTTTCTGCAGGAGGAAGCAGAAAGGATTTTTCCGAATCACCTAGAGCCAGGTCTGCTGCTCTCTCTGTACAGTGACACTTGTTCTGCAGTTGTTTCTGTAGGAGTATAATAAACACGTGAAGACTGCTTAAGATCCCCTCACCATTTAGCTGGGTGACTTTGGTGACTAAGCACACTGTGTTATTTATGCACACATTCACTGACTTATTGCCTAACTCCGTGCCCATTTCAGTGTCTTCATTAAGACACAGGAATATATACAAGATATTGTAATTCATAAAAGCAGGTAAGAGATATTTTCTCATCTTTTTAATTTAATGTTTCTTTCTCCAAATGCTCTCACTCTGTCACTCGATCGTCCTTGCATGGAGCTATGTGCAATGCCCTTTACTAAATTAAACGTTCTCCAGTATTGCCCACCGCTTTCACATTTCCAGACTCTCAGGTATTCCTGTATTCTGCTTGTCCTTAGAAAACTGTAAAAATATCAGTGCTAATTGCAATCCATTTTTTAGTACCTTTGGTTTTTTATACAAATGAAAATTCTGCAGGTCTGTTGCTTCGAAGCCAACCCGAGCCTCCACCTGGATAAAGTAATAAAGTGCTTTAACATGTACCTTGGAAAATGTGTATGCATTTCACTGATCTGTGGGCACAGGGAGGAAAAGAGGGGAGAGGCAGAAGGCAAGTGACTGCTAAAAAGGCTGCAATTTTGCTTTCAGGTGTGCTTTCAGGTTTATCTGTTACTAGAAATTTCTTATCCTTTCCCACAGTTATTTTCTGAGCACTTTGTTCAAGGAACTTTGGTGTGCCTTTATTTGTGGTCATATTCCCTTTTCTGCTGCCTTCTTTCTCTATTCTCAGTCTGCAACATACGTTTTTCCTTTCTGTACTATTTCATGCTACAAATAAAATGCTTTTGGTCTAAAATGAGTTACCTATTAACAGATTACAACAACATTCATTAGCTTTGCATCTGTGAAAATCACAGGGGTCAGCACACCCGAACTGCCAGTGATGGGAAAACCACCCCCCTAACAAAGGTGTCTCCCCTTCTAACACAAGAGAGATGCTGTTTTGGGGGAGGGCAAGCAGGGTCTAAACTCACAGCACTGGCCCTTCAAGCTTCAGCCTCACTCTGTAGGTTTAGCCCCAAGCTGCTCAGACCAGGCATAGCATGGCTCATACTGACCCAGACCTATTACGCCTGGCTTGACCTAGCTCACTGTTCCAGATGGATTTTGATGCGTCTGCATGGTGCCTGATTCTCATTTACCAATGTGGACAAATGCAAATGATCTATACAAACTGCAGCTATGGTTCCCTGGTCTCTTTCTCAGAAGGATATTCTGAGTTTATAGTTACTTCAATTAGCAGCTACATGGCTGACAAAGTCTCTGGCAAATCATTAGGGCTTAAGCTCACAAACTCTACCTTCAAGAGAGAGACTTTTAAAAGACTCTTAGCACTAAACCTTAAGCATTGCTTCAGAGATTATTAGAAACCCCCAATGCCTTTGTCAACAGCAGGTCTAAGAATGTAAGCATGTCAAACTAAGGATACCAAAGCGGTATGGTTCTCATCATAACAATAACTTCAGCTTCAGTTGACTACATCAAAACAAGACTGCACGCTGCTGTCCCACATTTCACTTCAACTAAATTGCCCAAACATTGTGTTCAAACCACGCTATTCCTTCAGACCTGTGAACAACACTTGGCAGCATCAGAACAGCAAAGACGCAGCTGCAGCATTACTGCAAAGTGCTTCTCCTACCCTCCTGCACAGGGGTGGCACAAAGCTGCAGTACAGAGACTGTCACTCCAAGCTGTTTCTGAAGCATGGCAACAGCAGCTCCCACCAAGCCTTTCTTTAGCTCTTCCCTTCTATCAAATGTATTAGGAAATACACAGCACATGAAAGCAAGCTCACAAAGCAGAACTTCTCACTCACCGAGTTCATAAGGTAACATATTTTGATTGCAGTTGGCTGGTAGAATCTTAAAAAAAAAAAAGTTAAGTAGTTCCTAAAAGCTACAAATGAGATTGAATCCACCTCGTGTGAGTGCCTGTGCTCAGCGATAGGGAGTTCTGCTTCAAACAGGTACACACATGCACATGTCAACATTTGTGAGCAGGTCAAAATTGAAAGCACACACTTAACATTAGCTCTCTCCTTTTCTCATGTCCAGGTGCTCCTCTACTCAAATCCATTTTTACATTCAATATTTCCATTTAAAGGAACAGACAAGCACCTGTGAGAATACAGACAGCATTTGATACCCTACTCCTCTGTTGAAATGTGAGGAACAAGTAATTGAGATTAACTTATTAACTAACTTACTATCAACTAATTAACTTTCTAGTTAAACTCGGATTTCTGATAGATGGTAATTAATAGCTAACTCTCCCATCTTTCAGATTTTAATAATAGATGAAGAAACATCACTGATCTGTTCATATTAGCACAGAAATTTGGATATACAGTGAATACATAACTCACGTTTACAAATAAATGACAGAAATCTCAGCTATCCATGCTGAAATCAAGAACTACTCAGGCACACAAGATGTACACTGATGAACAGCGGCATGCAGCTCCTATTGTCACTTCTTAAGACCTTTGCACAATTCTGACTTTATAAGCAGCAGGTGCAGGAGAAAAGCAGAGAAGTAATTAACATAAAATTATATTACATTATGCCATCACCCAACAGGTGTACTGGCAGGTGATCTTTCTAATTATAATGCACTCCGACATTTTCGGGGCCGTTACTCTTCCTGCACAATGACCTGTGAATACAGACCACTTTTACCTCACTGCACACCGGCTAATAGCCACGGCACAGCAATTGGAACATCCAATATTAATTCTGTGAATACTCTCCTTTGTTGTATACTTCTGGAAAAGTTTCAAATGTAGAAAGATTAAAGCAAGTGCCATTATTAATATAGGTAAGCCCTTAAACTAATCCATCCAAGCGTTTTAGAGGGCTGAGAACCTGCAGGACCTATTGTACCCTATTTATATTCCCTCCAACCTCTGAGAGAAACTAAAGATGGAATAAAGGGGAAAGAAGATGAATGAGAAGCTCTAAATAGCCTTTCTCCTGATGGGGTGACATATTACTGAAGTTTATAAATATTTTCCACGACAACCAAACATTT
This sequence comes from Tympanuchus pallidicinctus, assembly GCF_026119805.1. Taxonomy (NCBI): domain Eukaryota; kingdom Metazoa; phylum Chordata; class Aves; order Galliformes; family Phasianidae; genus Tympanuchus; species Tympanuchus pallidicinctus. The sequence goes on from NW_026294747.1 coordinate 51,382,633, forward strand.
CAAGAACTTGCAGAAAATATTACAAGATGCAATATTTATGACAACATGTTTAGTAACACAAAGCAATTCTTTGCCCCAGTCTTGTAACGAAACAAGTCTCAAGGAAGATAGTATCTCAAGCTATGAAACTAACTAAAAGCTCAATTCCAAATGGCATTCAAACTGAAAGCTGCTGGGATTCAATGACAGAAAGAATAATAATAATCTAGTATATGAGAAAGGTTCGTTCCCCCTTTGAAATCTTGCATTCAGGAAAACAAATTGGGAAGAAATCCCACAGATTAACAGTTTCACTGACAACGGTTTTCAAGAAGCCCCAATTTTCAATCCCACTGCTGATCTTCATTTTGCTGTTGGTCTAAATGGTTCCAATGGGTGTAACCATTGCATCCATGCCATTTTCGACTGAGGCCATACACACAGCTGCCTAGAACTCAGCACACTACTACGTGTCAAAACATTCAGGATGGAAAATGGAGCCTGCAAGAGTGGATTAGCTGCTGATGGAACAGAAAACAAACTTGCTGTAATGGTGAAATGAGCCTACTTCTATTCCATTTCAACCCCTACTCTGAGTTCTCACCACATACTGTCCATGTCCCTCCCCTTCTCAATCCACAGAACTGTGTTTATCTCTCTAGCAAAAACTGCTTCTCCCTTTACATTTGTTGCATCTTCTGCTCTCCATATTCTTCTGTCAGATGTGCCTTTATTCAAGTTAGGCAATTTCATTCTCATTACCATGATATCAGGTGACACGAAGCATACAAGACAACTCCTTCCTTTCAGACCAAAGGATGGATCACATAAGTCCTTGCTTGTGTGAAAGCCCTCTCACTGTGCATGGAATTCTGAGCTTTCATCTACAAACATATAGCAGGCTTAGTAATTCTGAATTATATTTCTATAAATATTTTTAATGCTTGCATCAAGGAAAGAGCCAACAGCTAACAGATTTGTGAAGAATGTGTCACATACAAACGATTTCAGCTGTAACAGGATAATAGGACTGGTGAACAGGAACAGCAGCAAAACCAATGTAACTTCAATTCATTAAAACTTCACTAATATGACCAGTTTAGTAAGAAATCTGGAAATCACAACGCAGTAGGAAACTGAAGAAACTGAATTTGGTGCAAAACCAGTATGAACATGGCACTCACGAAGTGAACACCACTGTCAAATTAAAGGTACACCAAACAGGATTCTGCTGGTACTTCGATTAACATAGTTCAATATTTTGTTTTAAGACTTTCACATTCAAGTACTGTGCTCCACTTCAGGCTCCACTTAACAAAGATGCAGAACGGATGGAAAGAAGGCAGAGGACAACAGAAAGAATGATCAGACACTGAGAAAGCATTGTCTGAAGAGAAAGGTAAAATCAATGAAGACAGCTTTGCATAGACAAAAATAAAATCAAGAGGAGACATGTTCAAGCAAATACACAGTAGGTACAGATGTACGTCAGGTCTGCTGGGAAGAGGGTAATAAATCACAGCCTGGAAATGAAGAACAGGAAAATGAGACCAGATATCAGGAAAACCTTGCTTATAGTAAGGACACTTCAGACTGAATGCTTGGAAAGGCTGTGAAATGATGTCATTTTAGAGAAAGCACAGATGCATGCTTGTTAGAAATGACATAAATCCAGCTGAGCCTCTTCTCTGGAACAGGAGATCCTCCCCAAATTCCTTCCGATTCCATTTGTCAAGGCTTCTCTCTGAACTGCTGCAATGGATCAATTAATAATACAGAGCATCTATTACATGGATCGTTGGGATGACAAATAATAAAAGAATTGTATGACACAACCATTAATGGCATGCATGTACATTCATGTAACACTTATGTTAATCTCTTTATGTTGATGGTTGCAGCACAAAACAGCATAAAGCATTTGGAAAAATCTGTTGCACTTAGAAAAAGCCCTGAAATTCTAGTACATAACATAGCTATTATAGAAAAAAAATGTCCTTAGCAGAGCCTAGAGGGACCAATTATTTCTTGTCTTTGCATCAAATGCTTAAGGATCAAAGAGACACACCAGCCTGGCTAAAGGAAAAGTAACAGGACGCTGCCAACAGCAAGATCGTAACATTTAGAATCAAATTTTAATACACAACACAGTAAGTTGAACAAAGAAACTGTAAAAATATCATCTTAGATGCTTCGGCCTTTTATATGAATCTGAAAAAGTCAGTACTATACAGGATCTTTTGACTCCAGCATGGATCTCCATGGGCAGAAAGCTGTGTCCACATACACAAAGCAAGGCTGGGGAATTAACACAGTTAGCAAGCATGCTTTGCTTAGTCTCAACACAGAAAACTCCCATTGCATATTCTCTTTGCAAGTCAGACTGCAATTAAAAACAAACAGAAAAACCTCACAACAACATGTAAATGAAAAAGACATTTAACAACCAAAAATATACACCATTTTAGTGGGATGAGAATAGTTACTGAGACAAACTTCTACACTGACAACTACAGAAATTATACTCTACTCTTTCTAGTTTGTGGGTGTGCATACAGGTGTACACAGCAGTATGGTACAGCCCATCAGTGTAACCCAGTGTAGGAAATGCAGTAGGACAGTTTTTTCTCATCAATCTGGAAGGCACTGTTTCTTCCAGCAGAACATCCCTTGGTTTAGTGTCAAGGAGCTGTAGGAGGCAGCTCCTGTGATTCAACCCCTCCCCTCAACAGAAGCACTGCTTCTTAATCCAGCAGGAAATAACATTTGCCAGGATTGACAGCTGTGGATTTGTATTCAATTCCCAAATTAAAAACCAACGACAAGGCCTGGTTCAATGGAGATGTCAAGCAAAATGAAGAAAAGAAAAAACTCGCAGCATTCTCTGTAAAATACAAACATACATACATGTTGGATACCAAATGCTGGGAAGGAGATACAATGGGATTAGAGCAGAGTTTCCCCTGAGTTTTTCTTTTCTTTTTCTTGAAACAACTCACATTTTCTATTTTTCTTCTTAAATATTATTTTCTTCTTACACATTAGAATCTATTTCAATGTCATTTAAAACGCTGCAACAAATGACATGTAAAAACCTTCACCATTAAATCATCAAAATCTTCACAGATGACATTAATTATCATTCCATTCAAAGATGCATTAATTATGCCCTAAATATAATGGCAAAAGTTCTCATGCTTCCACAAAGTCACAAGAATAGAAAATCAGAGCCCACTGTGTGCAGCTTGTATCAGAATAGTAAGAAGCAGAAGTGGAAAAAGACTGACCCAGTAAAGCAGTGTAGCAAACTGCTCTTAGAAGCTCATTAACCGTTCCAACACATTGCTTACATATGGGAACAGGGAGCATTAATTCACACTTAAGCTACTTCAGAAATCGGTGACACAAGAAAACATGGTGCTTTACTTGCTGCTCTTTACCTGTAGGAAGTGATCTTCTTCAGGTTTGTAACAGGAACACGATAGCCACATTCTTCTAAGATCTCCTCACAGGCAATTTCTTCTAAAGAAAGCTGTGGCTTGTCTACGATGCCAGCACAGAGTTCATAAGTCACTCCTACCACTGCAGGTAAGGGATCCTCCAGGCGAGAGAAACTCTCCTTGTCCTGCTTCTGGAAGAGCTGAGGATGTTGCCTTTCTACTTCACACATGTAAACAGCTTAAAACAAACAAATACATAAGGAAAAGAAACAAGAGGGTTCTTTGAGTTTATTTGTATTCAAAGGACAAAACATGCAGACTACTCAAATTTGGGGCAGAAAGTTATCATGAGAGCATGTGAAAGCAGCAAGTATTTGGTGTGCTAGCTATTAAAATAATGACACAGAGAAAATACAACTTTAGAGAGCAAAGGATCTCCTCCAACTTCTGTAAATTTATTCTTTGAGCTCTATTTGTGCCTTTATCATTTGGGATGAGGCCATGCACATTAAAAAGGAAATCTAGCTCATCCAAGAAGTCTACACCCCAGAAGCTCCTAACAGCTTCCCTTCGTTAAGCAATGTGGCTATCAGGATTTAATTTAAAGCCACAGTCATTTTGCAGGAAAGTTGGGTTGCACATAATGTACCATGTGCACAATGATGAGTCTTTCAGCCTGTCAACTCAGCTGTTATTCAGAAAGGGTATGAAAAGCATGTATGTTTGTTTGGAAAAAAAAAATCTCCTTTTGAACATATAGTTCCTTGCACAGATTCCTGTGCAGAGTTTGAAAAAGACTTCTTGAATTAATCTACAAACAGCTGCCACTGTAATGCACTCCTAAAGAAAGTGCCAGATTTTAGTCCTTATTTAAGCAAAACCTCTCACCGATGTCAACTGAAATTCTGCCCAAGTGAAAAGTGCAGGAATGGATGTAAACACAAAAAATCATTGTTTACAAATCCAGATCCTTATCACTTAGGTACCACAGCAACAACTTTTCAAGCACTTTCTAAACCCCAGAAATTGGTGCCTGAAATTCCACCAGGCTTCTTGTGACAACTCAGAAGGGTTGTACAAGAGATCAGGTCTTTGTGGGTGTTGTTCAGATCAGTCTGGACAGAAACATGAGGTGCAGAAGTGTGCCCAAAATTCATCTTTGTCCAGAGCTCAAGATACCCAAAGCAGTCTGTAGTAGGTACATTTAGGGCCTTGAGATACAAACATTTAAGGAAAAGCAGCCTTCATTTTTTTAAGTTGATAGACACAAGTAGAGCTGTTTTCTTCTTAAAACGCAGTAAGGAGGAGGAAACAAAATCCTTGAAGGCTGCTTACTGTTGTTAATACACAAACTTTTAAAAGCTATGAATTACCATAAAAATGACAACTACTTTCAGGATCTCTCTGAGATGAACCCAGTACTTTTAAGCTAGTGTTGCTTTGTCAGTATGGACGTATCCTTATCAGTACACACAAAATGGAGCAAAGCATACATTCCAATAAAAGGCTTAGGCACCAAACCAGGATATAGGTGAGAGTGTGGGAATGGAAATATGAAACTGTGATTACAGTAACTCTCTGTTGTAAGGCTGCTGAATCCCTGAAACCCCTTCTGTCATTCCAGCAGGCACCTGCCATCCTCCTTCTCCCCCAGCACAACTGGGCTCCATGTAGATCAAAGTTATATTCCTAGAAGGACCCAATCCAGCAGTCCTCTTCAGAGAAAAACTCTGGGATATGCCAACATGCTAGCACACTAGCAGCTTTTCTCTGTCAATAAGGAAGAAAACAAGCTGTACTAATCACTTCTTTAAAGAGTCCAAAAATCAGTATTCAATCAAGCATGGACTCACTACCACCAGGCTTGGAAAGGTTTGGACTGAATTTCTCTCTCATACAGAAGCAAAGCCTAGAAGATCAAGATGCCATAGTACCAGGGACCAGAGTCCCTCAGGCTTCTCTTGAAGGTGGAGAACTGACTGCACAAGTGATGCACCCAAGGTCCTAAGGTAACAGATCAAACATCAGCCTGTGGTCTACTGGCTTAGGTGCACTCTTTGGATGGAAGCCTGAGACATTCCTCTTCCTCACTGCAGGCTGTTTGCTTACTGCAGAGGCATGAAGAGTTCAGAGGGCAGAAACTAGAATACAGAGTTCCTCTTCCAGCAGTCACTCACTCACTGGTGCTGTGTCCTATTGCTTCCTCATCTTCTGATGGCTTACATTACTTTGGTCAGAAACAGCCATTTCATTACCATCATGAAGCTTCCTCCATCCTTGACCTCTCACAGGCCAGTCAGATAAGCTGCTTAACCGTCAAAATCACAGAATTGCAGGGGTTGAAAAGGGACCTATGTGAATCATCAAGTCCAACCCCCTGCTAAAAGCAGGTTCCCTAAAGTAGGTTGCAAAATGATCTGTTTGCAGCCGCATCAGACCTCTGCTAATGCTGCATAAGGAAATGTGGTGGGGATGTATGTACAAAGATGGACAACTGCCTTCGGAAACAGCACGGACTTAAATGGGAAAACCTGATCAGCACACCACACCCCAAGGCAAGGCAAGCACATATGTCATCCACCACACATGCAGGGGACGAGCCTGCTGCCTGAGCTGCAGCTGTTTGCTTGCAAGAAGAAAGCTGTATTATCATCTTCCGTGGGATCCTGAGAGAGGCAATGAGAAGCCTTCGCTTTAATTTCTGCTCGGAGAAACAGGCATCAACGCAGACAGTAACCAGCTGATGGAAATAAAATTACAGTGCTGTGAGTAACAGGGGGACATGGTTGCATTGACTGAGCTGCTACAAGGTGTTGAACTGATCACTGGCCCCCAAGGCCAGGTTTGACATCCCCATGGAGATGATACAATGGACATTACTAAGCATATATCTATGCCAGCTTCTGCTTAAGATTGCCTCAAAGAGAGCAACAGCTACGTGAGTGATTTTACACAGCTGGCAAATAAAAGGCACTGAACTACTAACAAACAGATAAACGAATTCCTTATAATAATCAATATAGTGCTTCCTGAGAAATAAACACTATTATTACAACAGTGTGGCACAAAACTGAGCCTGTCAATCACTGCTGGTAAGTAAGGACAGCATGACACCACCCCAGAAAGTTTCCAATGAAGTCTATCACAAACAATCTTCAAATGGTTTCTTAGCAACAGTCAGTGAAATATCTTGTGAATTTTTTAATTTAAGATTCAGACAATATGCATTTCATTTTTAACTTCCAAAAACTAAATATTGCTTTGCATAAAAATAACTGATTCAAAAGCCAGAAAATACAGTATATTAACTTATATTCCTAATAATGTCCCATTACATGAAACTGTCATTGTATGGATGAAGCTGATTTTCTCATATTTTCAGTTTCCAAGTGTATAACACATAAAAAAACACAAGCTACTTTAAAAAAAAATAAGGACCATTGCAATTCTAAACAAAAGCTGGCAGCTAGGTAGGTCAAGAATCAGCTTCAAATAAGAGTAACTCATTGCACGAGCTGTTTGAAACGTCCCCACAAGAGGACAAAGGCATTCCCAAAAGCAGGGTGTGAGGCTACCCTCATCATTCGTTTCATCTGTAATGGAAATTTCCTTGGTTAGAAATTCCAACTTGCTGAAAAGGGTGGGCTGCTGCACAAAGAACGGAATATAGAACAAAGATTTTATCACCACAGATGCACCAACTTTTAACTGCTAAATCCTTAAAAGCTTGCTTCGCTAGAGAGCAAAAGTGAATCTAAAAAAAGAGGATTACCTGGGCGGAACTGCTTCACCACTACAAAGCACTGCCGAGAAGTATTGAAGATCAGGATCGACACGCTAGGGAGAAGATAAAAAACACAGGATCAATGCTTTATGAAGGATACGTGCAGCACTATAAACTTACATCTTGTGAATTTCATTCTAGCTACATAAATACATAGAAGAATTATTAAACCACAATACAAGATCCTTGACAAAGATCCATCAAGAGGCACAGATAATGGGTCATGTTCCCAAAGCCCAAATTAAGTCACTTTTGCCTTCCGTCGTGCAGATAAAGCAATCTGCCAATCGATTCCTTCTTCCCAACAACAAGACCCAACCTAGTAAAACATCTATTTGATAGCAGCAAGTCAAAAATTCCACAAAACCAAAACCATTTTATTCCCTCCTATAAGGCTCATATTAGAATACTCTAATTTGTAAGCACCGTCCAGCCCTGAAACCAGACTTCTGTATAAGCACAGAAGATATCTGATCTGCGGCCATTTGCTCAGCTGGGCCTTAGAAAAAGACACCACCAACTCTGTCCAGACTTAAATCTGGAGTGCTTTTAACCGCTTCAACATCCTATGGTTCAAAAGTCAGATTTTAACCTTTCCCCTGTCCTCCTGGCTGTTTGAAATCCCTGCCACTGGGAAACTGATTCCAAGATGCTCAGAAAGTGTGGAGAATTGATCCTCCCTGCTCTGATCTCCAGTCAAGTTACTCCTACACTTTACTAGTTAAAAAAGTTGGTAGCCCATCAAGACCTGCAGAACAAGTGCATGTTGTGCTTCTTCCCATAGCAGCACTCTCCCATTTGTTATGCCCCACTATGTGCAATTGGAAATTTAATTCATTATTCTATGAAGTCTACAAAGGTTGTACTGCAATGGCAGATATGCAGCATTTAGTCAAACTTTCAACTTTCCCTGTAAAAGAGCTGTGCATTTATTTTCATTATTTGATTTTATAACCAAGTAGAGATGACAGAGTAACTGCTATTTGATGATTATTAAGAATATATGTTAAACCTTATTATAATAATATTTAAAGAGCAAACAGAAGAGGGAAGTCCAGATGCGAGCATTTATATTCACACTTGTTATTCTTAAAGATCAGTACTGCACATTGATGGTGAGATGCCATTTGTAGGCAATTTTTAAGCAGTGATTTTAGCCTTTGGAGCTCTTGGAAGCAAATACTGAGCAACAAGCAAAAAGGTATTACTTCTGTTGAATACATATATATACATACAGCTGACTGTAATTCCAAGACAGAACAAATTGCCTGAAAGAAGTAACAGCAGCAGTCCAGAGCTAAGGGGAAAGGGAGTAGTGGGGACTTCTGAAGAATGCAGTTGTCCTTTCCCTTTCTTCACTCCCATCACCCCAGGCCCAATTTTTCCTTTGGCTTTCCTTCTTCAGCACGTCTCATTAAATAAATCGTACCAACTCATTAAAAGTGGCTCAGCTATTAGACATTACTTTTTTCCTAAGAGTCAATCACTTGAGATTTTTATGGAACAGATGGGAAAATTAAAAACAATCTGTCAGAATTAAGGAACAAGATCAAATTAAGCTGGAAAGGAGTAGCAGCAAGTTATTACAATTGTCTGCTTCTCACACCATCTTGAGATGAGAGGGTACAGAGATGGCACAAATCTGTAGAACTTTCTATTTAATTACTTTCAATTTTCTGAGAGACTGACAAACAATTCTGAACATAAATTTACATTTTTTAACAAACTGCAACGTACAAGTTCTAATATTTCATGTCAGTTGAAGAGCCACAGAGGAGAAAGTTCAAATTTAAATACTTTAAGATGAGTGTCACTCTATCAGTGCCATTTGGTATTTTTTATTCCACAAGAAACAATAAAATGTGAAATATTTCCACAGGTTACCATGTGTATAACTTAAGAGAAGCCACTTGAAGTATTCAGGACAGTTATCTGAGTATGGCAGAAAGCTAGGGCAAGACTGCTCCACTGATCTAAACAGAAGATCCCCACGACCACTGCTTTCATTGATTTCCCTAATGCAGCAGTAAGTTTTAGTCATTTGGTCTGGCCTGAAAGATTAAGAAAGCACACGGACTGCTCCGAAAGTAATGCTTCCTATTCCATTATGTCAGCCCACAACACCAGAGGTCGATGCTGGTGGTATGGCAGCAGAGGATGAATCTTCCAACCAATATTCCATCTTGTTGACATGTGACAGATGGCACCAGAAGGGCAGTCTGACAGAATGGAGGCTGACACAGAGGTGCGTATGGAGCAAAGGTGAATTGAATTCCTCTGTGCAGAAAAAATGGCACCCAACGGCAGCCACTGACATTCATTAATGCTTTCTGAACATTTATGGAGACCAAACAGTGGATGTGAGCACAGTGAGTGGTGCGTTTTAGCACTGGTAGCAGCAACAGTGGGCCACCTCCACTGGTACAGATATTTTTATGAGCACAGCTCTTGTTCATCACAGGCAAAAACGCGTATCTAATGGTGCTGACTGCTGAAAAAGAGTGTTTTGTAGCTGAAAATTTGCTCTACCAAACAGTGCTATTGCGCTCTTTGTATCCACTGTATTTCCCATGGAAAGAAATAGGAGGCAGTACTTTTGGAGTGACTGATTCCTCTTCTATCATTAAAAGAGTTATATCCACCTAAATACTTCCTTTATGTCTCAAAATACCCCTTACAAGAATTTAGAAGATGCCACAGACCTGAACAACTCCCCCAGGTTCTTCCTTCCATGAGCCTAGCACAGCTCTGTATTTACTGAGCTTACGGTAATGATGCTTTACGGCGTTTCAGCAGAGCAGACATTGATAGAGAAAAGACATTACAGCTCCACATGCTCACAGCTGAGGAAGGCAGGTGATGCCTCTAGAAGCAATGTAAAAAACCATGGGGTCTGACAGCAGCAGTGCTGAGGCAGGGAACTGATGATAACCAACATGTTTTTAAAGCGTGCACACACATACGGAGGGACAGAAAGTTAATTCCTTTGAAACACACTCCAGCCATTAAGATCAGTAAATGAGCTTTGCCAAAGCTACAAGAATCAGTACGTCTTGAGATCCAATACTAAAAGCATGCTTTTTTTCCTCTGATTTTGCTGAGGTTATGGGCTTTCCTTCTTGATGTTGCTTTTTGGGGATAGGAAGAGAATTTCAGCTTGTAATCGTTGGCTTTCTAATTTCTATCTGGACTGTTTGTCAGTTGTTGGCCCGGGCTACTGCTAATCCACAGCAACTGCTAACACTTACTAATTGCTTCTCATGAGACAAACTTTTAGAAGGCTTTAATAAACAAAAGATTCATTCAGCCTTTCATTATTCTTACAGTGACTTTATCGCCTACTTTACAAACGCTCATCCACAAAACAAGTAAAATGCCCAAATAAACCCCAGTTAAATAATAGCAAAGAAAAGGACAAGATTCTCTTGTGTTTCTGTGAATGAAATGAGGCTCTCAAGGCTGGAGATGAGGCTTTTTAAAAGATAATCTTGTACTAATACTACAGTACGCTAAGTAATTGATGAGGTAATAAGGGCAAGGAAATTGACCTTTCTTTAATCATCCTAAGAGGAACTCAGGACCCTCCTTGTGCAGGTGGGAACAGGGTACATGTGTATGTATGTGTCACACAAATAATTCTAATCAAAACTGAATAAAGGAAGATGAAGCACTTAAAGAAAGACTGGCATTAACATGGAAAGCCAGAGCTTTCCCAACTATTAACCAGCCACTTCCACCTCCTTTTAAAGGCTAAAAATCTCATAATTAGTTGAAAACCTATAATAATCTTCGTGCTGCTTGGAAATGATTATGTTCCATAGAGGAGACTGCAGGAAATAATGCTATTTGATTAATGGGAAAAAGAAAGGAAAAGATAAAGGAGACAAACCCTCACAACACCATCAGAGCCTGTGCCAATTCAATTCACATTCTCAAAAACAATGAAAACAGAACAGACAATGAAAACAAGATTCATAAAAAAAGAAATACAAGAATGGCAAGCAGGAATAAAAGTAACTAATTGATTTAATCCGTCCCTCCCCGTTCATTATCAGCATATTTGGTATTTCGGATCCCCCCGATACAATCAGAAGAAAATAATGCAGTGTGCAATCACACAAGTATTTAGAAAAAATGTACTCACTGCAGCTGGACAGCATGTGAATATGAAACATACATCTAGCACTTTGTCCTTTTATGGCCTCATAAATGAGCAAATGGGGAGATTCATGAATCGTTCAAGAAAGAAAGGTAGTAAGAAAAACAATCCCTGGGATGTGATACCATTGTTTAAAGCATCAATTTATTTTTGTTCTTAAAAGTTACGTGGATTAAGTTTTCTGAACACAAAGCTGACAAACTGATCTTTCCCATCACTTCCTGTGTCAATTTATGACTCCGATTAAAAATAATTTTAAGGGAGGATTCATCCTTCAGGGAGACCTTTGTCATCCCAAGTTACTTCAGAATTATCTGGGGGGACCACGAGAAAAGCATTGCATGCATCCTGTGTTACTTCTGTAATCAGATGAGCCATCAACTTCACAGCTGCACATCCCTAAAATTTACAATACATAGTATCTGAAGTGCTGTGTTCTTTCTTTTATCAGAAAATCTAGAGCACCCAGTGTCTTAAGCCAGAGGAAACAGCCCATTTTCAGAGCAGACAAGTAATAAAGCTGTACCCTTTGATTATTCTCCAGTGCAATTCCTCCAGTTTCCCAGAGCTTGAACTATAATGCAGAGAGTCCTGAGATTAAACGTGTGTGCTCGTACAATCTTTATTGGTCTATTTAAGTCTTCCTTCAAAGCATTTTACATTTTTCAAAGGCCAACACCAATCCAATTGGCTACTTAAAATGCAGCCTATTACAAAAGCAAAGCTATAAGCTCCTGACAAAAACATTCACCCTTTCATACTAATCACAGATAAAGTGGATTTGGCAAAAGATAATTGGAGATGCCTAGAAGACTTCTGTATTCAAATAAAATTTGAATGCTTTCTCCAATGCAATTTAGATATTTATTACTAAGTGAAACCAGGATTAAAGTGGCAGGATGCTTGTGCTTAAGGAAATTAATGTTACATTGAAAAAAATCAAAAGGAAGGCAGGTTTCAGTAAATTGAAGTGCAGCAGGAAGTTGTTTGTGGCACCATAAAGCAAGACATGTATGTTTGATTAATCATCAGACTTGCAGAAGAATGACTTAAGAAGTGCTAACAAATCCATATACGTGCACTTCTAAAACAATCTCTATCTAATTGTAAAGTAGCAATTAGTACCCAGGCAAAGAACAAGGCGCAGGACAACTTGTTTGGAATAAACAATCCTCCCAGCAGGCTGTTTTCATCTAACAAAGGAAAAAATAGAAAGTAAGTTCAACTGCAAAATAAATGAGACATCAAAGCCCATTGCTCTCAATAACATTCTTCAAGAGTCGTATCTTGGTCTGTATCCCAGGATACCCTTGGAAATGAAAAACTGCACCTCAATGGGATTCTTTCAACAAAATATTTTAATAAATAAATTCAGGTTTTATTCTAACTCGGTTAACTAATAAATCTTTGTGGGCAGTAAGCATAGAGTAAGTCAGAATCTGCTGGGCTTTTGTTCCAATTATTTATTATTTGTGAAACCACTGTTTACAAATGTTATCACATAATAAGACCACTAAATGATCTATCTAAAAGGCAGAGGTATGACTGCATTCTAAAAAGGCAAAAGCCAAAGGTTTAAAACAATTTGAGAATCCAAGGACAGCACACAGAACAAAAAAGCCAAGCATTCTGCCCAAGCTAGGAAGGGATAAACCAGAAACTTCGTTTCATACCTGTCAAAAATCAAATATGAAGTGAACAGCAACATGTTCTCAGGAACAGACGGTAAGTCTCATCACCATTAGTGAGAAACAAATAGAGAACTCATATTTTACCAACTTTCCCTATTTCTAGAATAATCAATTTAATAGCTGCCTCCTTTCAGAGAGATATTTCTAGATAAAATCCACAAAATAGAGGCACTCTAATTAGAGAAACTTCCTCATTTTCATTTACTTTTACCAATCCCAGATGCTGGCGATGCCCATGTTACTGTCTGTAGATGATGTAAACACCTCCAGCACTCCTTCCAGACAGAAGAGGTTTAAGTCAAACCCATTCAGAAGCAAAGCAAAGACCTTAGATTTCACTGACTAGAAGAAAACAAACATGTCCACCTCTGTTGTATAATACTGAAAAATACTTAAAAGAGAAGTTTCTGAAGTTGTAAAAACTAGATGTCGAAATTTGGCCACCAAAGACCTCCATTTAGAAATGCATGACTCATCAACCAAAACTCTGATGTATGTGCTTACATTTAAGTATTTTTATTTACTCATGTAATTTTCCAATGAATCAATGCCCCGAATAAGTATTTTATCACCATCTTATTCTATTTGGTAGAGTTTATAAGGTAGACGGTGATTTAATGACAGCCGCTTAAAAAGGTAAAATCAGAACTCAAAAATCTGGCTTCTGATTTTTGTGTTTTTCTCTGATAGCTTTACAGCATGAAACGCATTTAGTTTTGCCCCACCATCACCCTGACAGCATCCTTGATAAACAGATACTGGCTCTAGACCTGAGCACTTCCAGTGACAGGGATTACAGAACATGCCTTTCCAGATTTTCTTAATGCCAATTGTTTAAAAAAAAAGGTTTCTTAGCATTTCAATTTTGGAATATTTTCTGTACAACGCCATTCTTCCTTGTTCTGTCATTGGTTACTGATGAGACATAAAGGTTCTGGTCCGCTTTCTAACATTCCTTTCCATTTTCCTGATAAGCAGTAATTTCTCTCTCCAGTAGCATCATCCTCTGCACCAACATGCCCCGCCATCATTACTTTTTCCCTTAGCTGTTGTTTCCCTAAACTTTTCATCATTTCTGTTGTTTGTTGAACTATATCTGGTACATTATCTCCTCTACTATCTTTGAAGATAAGGATGAGAACTCTGCAGCACTGACACCCTGGAGATGTTACAAAGACAGAGGAGCTTTACAGCACAACATATTGCTGCGCACAAGAGGCACATGCTACCCAAGAAAGATTAATTTTTTCTTAAGCTGTAAAGATGCTAAAAGGCTGTATTTTACCCATTCTAAAGCTACTGTGATAATTCTTGTGCAAAGGAAGCATCTGAGTTAAATTTCACGGCATCTTATAATACACCAGGACATAAACCAGAAAAATACATGCGGGATTAAATTTCCATAAAGCCCAACCGATCCGGCGTATGAAATAGGAGAAGGAATTTAATCTACTCCTATAACATGCTCAGGGCTCATGACTTCCACCATATCTCCAGCACTGCTGCTGCAGCCACCGGGCCGGAATAGCAGCCGGCTGCCTGTGGCTGCAGCAACCTGGGCTGCAGCCATGGGGTGGGCAGTGGGGCTGTGGATATCCACCCCAAGAGCAGCTTTCTCCTCCCACGCTGTGCTGCCAGGCGTTCTGGGTCTCAAGAACCTGTGGAAGACCACACTGATTTCTTCTGTTCCCTTTTACCTGCAAACTGATGGGAAGCTCTACTTGTCAGCTGCCTCTGCAGTACATACAGCCTGCAGCCTCCTCACTGAGCAAACACTTCAAGTAAGAATGAAGTTGCTTTTAATGAGAAATGAATTGATCTCTTACCTTCAAAGAAGCCAATCTCATAATGCAGCGATTTTATTTCCTCCCCATTTAGAGATGAGAAAGAAAAGGAAGTTTTTTTCCATTCATAATTTTTAAGTCAGGAACTATTCCTATGACACTGTGACATGTTTTTGTAGTCTAACCCAAAGTATAACTGTGCATGTGCATCAGACCTTTGTTGTAACCTTTTGGGTCCTCTTGCCTTTTTCTTGTCTCATGACGTTGTCAGGAGGAGCTCACCTAAACAATGCAATTCAAGCTCCTCAATTTTCCTTTTCCTTTTAAATGTAGTGTTCTTTAGATTGACATTTTGATAGTTCTAAATAGAGAAGTAGCCATAATTTTGCTTTATATCCAGTCTGAAATGTGTCCTAATTGTCAATTACAAAAAGTTTCCTGCTCTTGAATATTACTACCCAAGCACAAAAGCAAGCGCATGACTCCGCACTGACCTTCATCTGTTCCCAAATTGTGTCTTTTAAAAGCCTTGAATCCGCTTAAGGGGAGCTGCTGAAACCTGAAACGAACTAAGTCTATTGCTTTATAGAGTAGATGAATGTAAAACTGAAGTATTACATTTCAGGCTCTTACTGTACTAAATATAGCAGAATTAGGATGCGGGGGAATATAACCAGAGAGTGAGTCTGGTTTTAGAGACAAGATTTTTGTTACAGACATCGATGACTATTTTGTAATACTTGGTCTATTCCTGTTCCTGACAGAATATCACTGTAAATGGGCAGAAGTAAAATGTCCTCCCAGTCAAGAGATTTGTTTTGAACACCAGTGATCTTAAAAAACAACAACAAAACTCTCCCCCTAAAGACCACCACACCAGCTGCTGAGTACTTTTGAAAGACCCAAGTGTAAGAAGCACCCTGCATTTAGATTTTCATCTCTTGTGCTCTGTGTGATTCTCTTAAAGGTGCATTTAAAAATGTGGAAATAAATCAGTTGACTATTCAGAGGAAAAGTACCAGTCCATATGTATGTGCCAAAGAAACATGAACTGAAATGCAAGTCCTTGGGACCAGAATTACAATGAATGCATTATTTGCAGGCAGAGCAGTGGCTTTTGACTTGATGGATTTCTTGACAAGTTCACAGTTTTTTGAGAGTCATCAGATGAGAAATGTAGCATTTATTAAGCATATTTAATTTACTTACAAAAAAAAAAAAAAATCACAGAAATTTTCAGGTCCTAAGAGATTTTTGTGGATCACCTGAGTCAATCTCCTTCTCATCCTAGAGCTAACTTCAGAGCTAGGCTCTGGTTGAGCAATACTCAACTGACTTTTCATAGAATCACAGAATCATTAAGGCTGGAAAAGATAATGTAGTCCAAGTGCCAACCCACCCCACCATGCCCACTGCCCACATCCCTCAGTGCCACATCTCCATGGCTCTTGAACACATCCAGGGACAGTGACTCCACGTCCTCCCTGGGCAGCTGTGCCAGTGACAGACCACTTCTTCCAAGAAGAAACCTTTCCTAATATCCAATCTGAACCTCCCACGATGCAACTTAGTTTTTAACAATATCATTTTTGAAAGTCTGCCTTGGTAACAGTTGATTGTGTGACCAGTAATAGTTTTGGAAGAAAAAAAAAAACCCAACAAAAATCAACTCTCTAAATAGAGTAGTGGGATTGAGAGTAAGCATAAATTGTTCAGCATAAATTACAAACTAAATAAAGCACTGTGGGCTCAAATTCAGATCTGCAGTAACTAAGAAAGAAGGGGGGGAAAAAAGGAAAATCAAATAAAAATGTACCATTTCAGCTTGCACCAGTGTTACGCCAGCTTGTGGATGTATAAAGGATACTGATAATGAGCCCTCCTGATATGTGTTTAAGATTTTTAAAATAGGTGACTCACACCTAAGGCAAGTGAATTGACTGCTGCAGTGCTCATGTTTTCCTTTGTTAAATTCAATCAGCTGTTCATCTGAACAGTTGGAAAGGATACATTTATACGGAAATAACTCTCTTGCTAAACATTTTCCTGTATCAAATACATATTCTGATAAAAATCTGCTGAATATTGGCTTACGCTGACCTCATCCAAAATGAGAAAAAAGACTGAGGTCCCAGAGGAGCCCAGAGCACAAGCTCTCAGTTTACTGTCATACAGCATGTATCAACTGTGTGGAAATTTATAATGCCCTTATATGTGTATTTTGCAGATCTGCCATTCTAATCTGTAGTTCAATTTAGATAAACAGTTATAAACAGTTGTTTTTTGTTTTTTTTTTTTAATGAAGCATTTAATGGTATTACAGCATTTTCAGGAAAAAAAAAAAGCACTTTTGAAAAAGGTGTCTTAAATTTGGAAACTCCTACAATCTTCCTGAATGAGACCATCACTTCCTAACTTCATGCACTGGGCAATCATGATCAACAGCACGTGTGTCATGGAAACTGCTCTTCTCCGATATCTTATCCTTCATTAAGGCCCTTAAACCTGTAAGGGCCCTCTAAGTATATATTCCTCTACGCACTTCAGCAGATGGAAATGACTTTTCCTTACAACTAGCATCACAGCTATCTTACAAAGATACAGTAAAACATAGTTTATCAAAAGCTGACAAGGAATTCTTGACTAATCCATTTGATAATAATTGACTTTCCATTCACAAAGAAAGATTATGCAAAAGCATGGATTTCCTATGCAGAAAGTTCACATTATTACCTTTGATTTCAGAAGTTGCCATGAATTTACTTGCAAAAGAGCATTAGGCATTCTGCAGTTCAACAGTGATCGCTAATAAGTTTGGATGGCAGCTGTTGTACATCTGAAGCTAACAAATGTTATGTGGCCAGAGATGACTGGCACGACATGTGTCTGTAGCCTTTTTATACAGTTATGTACTCAACTATTTTAAAAATGTTCACAAAAGTCCTTCAGAAATACCGTTCTCAACAAGTTGATGGAAAAACAAGCCTTTAATATTTACCCCGCTCAGTTAGTTGCATATGCTCACACATTATCGCACAGTGACACAAAAGTAATGACAAGTTATTTTTCTGGAAGTCATGCCCTCCTTAGCACTCTGACTAGAAGCTGGATTCACTTTCTTGAAAGTACAAGGCATATATTAAATTTCCAGCAATCAATTATCATTTCAGCCTTTGTATCTGTGATCATAAATCCCAGCACATGCCCACATGGACAAAGGGCAAAGACAGAACAGTCTTCCAGGCAAATTCCAAAAGCAAGTGTAAAGTAATGAAATGTCACTCTCTTTTCTGTTTTTAACCTCAAGCAGTAGAAGCTTTTTTAAATTTTCCTCAATTTAATATTTTCATAGACATCCTGAAAGCCTTATGTTCATAATCTTTATGCTGATAGAAAATGTCACTATCACCAAAGTGATGCAAATATCCATCTCAGGAACCTACAAAAAAATATAATCACTCTAAGGACTGAGAGGGTTCTGACAGAAAAATTTCAGAAAACACAAATGATTTTACTGACCTCATACAGAAGAAGAAGACATCCCTCAGGATGACTCTGATTGTTCCAGCTACTTTTGCCATAAGTGCTTTGCTACATTTTTACATGAATCAATTCAGAAAGGCTTTTTCCAGGGAAAAGTTGCTACTTTTGCTTTTTATTTTTCTATTTTCCAATACTTGAATTTTCAGTGACTAGATCATACCTTTGTACCATGTAAAAAGTCAAATATTTTATTATTAAATAAGTCTGAGACTGAGTCTCTCTCATACATACTCTATTTGCTATTATTTTGCACAAACTGATATTTAAAGTCAGGAGTTAATTTCTTTTTTTTCTTAATAGGAGAAATAAAATTGGAAAGACAGAAGAAAGCCAAAGGCCATCCATTCCAAGTTAAAGGAAAAGAAAGACAGAGAGCTGTTGGAGAGGGTCCAGAGAAGCGCCACAAAGATGATCAGGGGACTGGAGCGCCTCCCCTATGAAGACAGGCTGAGGGAGCTGGGCTTGTTCAGCCTGGAGGAAAGAAGGAGAAAAGAAGGCTTCCTTCTTGAGGTCACCTCAAGAAGGTGACCTCATTGCAGCATTTCAGTACCTAAAGGAGCCTATAAACAGGAGGGGAGTCAACTCTTTGAAAGGGTTGATAACTGCAGGACGAGGGGAAAAGGTTTTAAGCTGACGGAAGGAAGATTTAGGTTGGATGTCAGGGGGAAGTTCTTTACAGAGAGAGTGGTGAGGTGCTGGAACAGCTGCCCAGAGAGGCTGTGGATGCCCCGTCCCTAAAAGTGCTCAAGGCCAGGTTGGATGGGGCCCAGGGCAGCCTGGTCTAGCATTAAATGGGGAGGTTGGTGGCCCTGCATGTGGCAGGGGGTTGGAGATTCATGATCCTTGAGGTCCCTTCCTACCCTGGTCATGCTGTGATTCTGTGAAAAACGGAATATTCAGAACATTAAGGTTTGACCATTGAAAGAATACAGTGTGAAATACAACTTGAACACAAAAGGAAGTAATGTTATTCCATCTGTTACCTGTCATGTGTCCTCATAAAGTCCCAAAATTTCCTAGCGCCATTCTGGGGAAAAAAAGTAATAAATGTGTCAGTAAAATTAATTCCAAGTGAGAACTGATTATAATGAAATTGAGCAAAAAATTTAACAGGCGTGTTTTTAAAAATTTGGTAGAGCTGATTTTATTGATGAGATTATTCTGGATTCTGACAGTACGTATTACAGACGCTGGGAACTATCTCAGGCCATTCCAAACCTTAAATACACAACACTACGCTGACTGCTAATGTACAACATAGTCTTTGGGTCCAACTCCGGCCGCAGTGTCTACTCAAACCCCCAATTTAATCACCATGTACCAGGAAGGTATATGCAGCTAAGTTTTAACCAGTAAAATAGCCCACAGATCTACATTTTCCCATGGTACCTGTGCAGAATAGTTGACAGCACCAGCTGAACTGATTTAGGATCCAGGCTCAGAAGGCTGAAGCCCACACCTAATTGACGTTTCATGTTTTGCTTTCTGCTTTCCAGCATTAGGACACATACTGACAAAACCAAACCAAACCACTGAACATGTTTGCAGAGTTATTTCTCTGACTTTATATCCTACAAAAGGTGATTCTCGGGTAGCCTCCATGCCACTGCTCACCACTTGTAAGTCATCTTGTCCTCTGCTCTCTTAAAATGAGTGACACCTACCACAGCATAGCTGAAAGCAACTCCTGAAAGCACTTTTCCACAGTGACCATGTAAACACTTACTTGCATACATATCTATGTTCTGTAATAACTTACATTAGTCCATACATACTAGTTAAAAGAGACATGTACATACTTTGGTACCTATTTTAAGGTCTAATATTCTATTAGACACATGGCAGTATTTTTCAGCTGTACAAATCAAAGGACTTGCCTCCTAAGTCAGGTTTAAGTCTGTGTCACAGAATAGGACTCAAGGAAATTCAGTCAGTTGATACCCTTTTTGTATTAGCAAACAAAAACCAGACCAGCTGAAGACATACAAACCTTAAATATGCTTCATGTGAAGAGCAGCACAAGCTCTCTGTTATAACGTATACTTTAGCAGATGATCAAACCCTAAGCAACTGGTTAATGATTTAAAGCAGGTAAATGCAAGCAATGAAAGAAGAAACAAGTTCAGTTGGTTGGTAAAGGTGCCAACCAATATAGAAAGGCTCTTCAGCTCTATTACAGATGTCATGACTACCAAGTACACAACAGCTGGTGGGGATTAGATAACAAGCACCCTGGTTCAGAGATTAAGCTCCTGAGCTTTATGAGTTTACCAAGCTTTTTGGAAGAGTGACGGTTTGCTTGCTAGCTGGGTTTTCCTTCATTCCCACAGCTCTAATTATAAACAGTTGTCCACCTCAAGAGAAACTTTAGTCTACTCTTCCATCAATGCCTGTGCATAACTTCTGCAGCACTGACAGGAATCAAATGTATGCATCAGAAAAGAAGCCACCTCAATGCTTAAATGCAACAATGTTGAAAGAGAAATAAGGACAGCAAATTCTCAGGGTGAACTGAAATACTAAAACCCTTGGCCATCAAGCTGAGTATATCCAATCTGTTCCACCTGGTGACAGACAGAAGAACAACTTTGAAAAGACTGTGACACAACAGATATTTGCAACTTAAAAGCACAGGCCAGTGCTGTGTGGTAAGATAATTTAAGGCATTACATCCATAAGTTCTGCTCAATCCTCTCAGAGATTTATTTCTACGCCTAAGACGAATGAATGTGTGATATTTTTTCTTGCTTGCAGACTGCAGTGCAATTTGCTGTTTGACATGAGTGACTTGAGGAACTGTGAACTAGAGGTAACACCTTCTATATGTACCTTCATATCAGTTCACCAGCTCCAACCTCCTCCTGCCACCACAGGTAAGATACCTGCCTATCCATTCCCCTGTTGTAATTTCTCCTTCCCTTGACAAAAATATGGGTGTCCAACTGATGGAGATGACAGACACACCTACATCAAGGCTATCCTAGATTAACTTATGCTCTTAGTCCTGTGATATTACTTCCTACGGTATGATCCCAACAACAATCCTCCTGGCTTTTTCCTCTTCCCATCATTTCTTACAGAATTTGATTGCTTTGGACTACTTAAGGAAGGGTTTCATACAGAAGAAAATTAAACCCTGGAGAACGAGCCTTAACCAGACGGGATCCATGAGATCTGAACACCCTCTTCTCACAGGTGAGCCCCATTAACATTAGCAGAATCTACCTCATAGATGTGCATGCAATTTTTAACAAAAAAGGTAAAAGAAACTTAGTATGTAAAAAAAGAAATGAATCAGGATCATACAAGATAAATCTTTTTCTTCTAGTTTGTAAGTGGTTGGACAGCACATTAAGAACTTTCACTGGAACATAATTCAGTTAGTTTAAGACTCAAATTCAAAACAAGTCACAAATTAATTTCAATCTGTCCACTCAAGAAGCTGGTTATGATGGTACACTCTGACTGGACAATGTTATTAAGCTCTTGTCTGCCTATATTTGAATAAAAAAAATATTTTATATGATCAACCTGCACCTGTCCAAATAAAGAAATCAATAAACAAATGAAACATTCCAACATCTCATTGTTTACAATGGCAGAAACTCAAATGAGCACCAGCCATGCCCTATTGTCCAAGCCAAATGTAATTTGAACCCAACTGTATGGAGTTGAGTTCCTATTGTACCCAATGTGTGGTTCATTCCTAACAGACTAGTATGAAGGTTGCTAATTATTAATAGCATGTAAACAGTTACCAATGATTCTTATGCTGCTTTACATACTTTACAGAACATTAATTCCAACCAGTTTCTGACCACCTATGTGAAGCTGTATGAAATATCTCTATCTTAGCTGTAAGACAAAAATTTTATTTGCAGAATTGATCAAAATTCATGCTTTCAAAAACTGGGTAGCCATGACGATTTGTTACATTAAACTGCCCTATTCTGTATATCCTGTCTTCTGCCTTTGACAGCACTTCTCTTATCATCCCAATTACAGATCCCAACTGCAAAGAATTAAAAGATGCAAGTGATCAACATACTCTCAGGAAGCAGCAGTGTCTTTGTGAAATGGAAAGGCTCTCTCAAACACTTAATGTTGTTCATTTTAATACAGATACATTTGTTTTACTGTAAATAGTCCATTCTCCAATGTCTGCTAAGGAACAATCAAAGTATCTCAATGAAGTGTGAGAAGTAAACATAATACATCCTTGTGAGGTCTTAACACTGACACTTAGTACTCCACATTTAAAACAGATTCTGTTGTTATCCTTCAAAAGGGAAATGCATCCTTTCACATATTATAAAGATATGTCAGCAGTAGTTTGTATTAGTTTTTATTTGTTTGGAATAGCAGTTTTGATACTCTCAGCAGCACTGTGTAAGACATAGTTGGTTTGGTAAATCTTTAATCATAATGTAATCACTCTCTAGTTCTGTGCTCAGTGATCGGGTTCTGGGATGCTGCAGTGCTGATCTACTGCATATAGTATGTGTAAATTAATGAAGCCGTATTCCAGGAGAAGTAGCATATGAGACAACTTTATTCCAGGTTACTCAGAAACCACATTACTTACATAAGAACAAATTGCATAGGAAAGCCACATCAGGCCAGACGAGATGTCCAACTTGCCTGATACATCGCCTCTGACAGTGAAGGGAAAGTTTAGGGATAGAGAAAGCATACTGCAGCGCTTCCCCAGGACACTCTTTCTGACCTCTGACAAAAGGTAGTTGAAAGATGTCAGAAGACTATCCCACCACAAGGCATCCAAATTAAACACAGTCCTCTCCTCTTCCAACCCAGAAAAGCAAGCAGGAATAGCAATTTCTATTCTACTTGCATGCACAGTAGTTTGTCACAGGTTTGAATTGACAATGCCATTGACAACTTAGAATCCCAACACTATACTACAGGCTTCCCAGTCAACATAAGAAGAACTTGATCCCTTTTGGCTCAAGTGATTGCAGGACAACCATGCACTGGAAAGTACTCTCTACTTGGTTAAGTGTTGACAGCAGATTTAAGTTCAGCAGATGTCACCCTACCAGCAGAGATCTGTATGTGATGCCACCCGTACCTGATCTGCACATTCTCCAGGAAATGAAGACCCTTCTTGCACCTGCTCTTTGCCATACTTACCGACAGGAGTCTGTTCACACTATCTATGACAGACAAGTTAGACTTGTCTACAGCCTCTGATCAGAATACCATTCTTTTAGCCACCTACACAATCTAGCTAAAGTACCTGGACACACACTGCACCAGGGTCCTCTGCCTTTCTCCACTACTTTATGCCATATAATGTCTGAATGATGCAGTCACATCGTCAGT
Source organism: Tympanuchus pallidicinctus (assembly GCF_026119805.1). Taxonomy (NCBI): domain Eukaryota; kingdom Metazoa; phylum Chordata; class Aves; order Galliformes; family Phasianidae; genus Tympanuchus; species Tympanuchus pallidicinctus. The sequence goes on from NW_026294747.1 coordinate 51,406,356, forward strand.
CTAGCAAACACAGAGGATCACTTTTGCTTACTAAAGGAATCCACTGAAGACTTAGCCCAGCCTAGCCAAGAAGAAGTGGAATAAAGACATGAAACATTCACTGCCTTTGATCTTGCAGGCGGTGCTCCTCACATGAGATGGAGTTTTCCCAAGGATCACTGCACTCCCATCAAAGAATGGGATCTCCTGACAAAGCAGAAGTCTTCAAAATTACAAATGATATGAAGATGGTGGGTACGAAACAACTGTTCACTGGCTCCCAGAATTGAGAAGCACTTTGTCATAGAAGCACTTTGTCTTCCTGAAGGGCCAAGGCCTACCTGGCTGCTGAACTGGCCCCGCTCAAGGAAGCAGCGTAAGGCCAGCAGGCTGCCTTCCTTTTCTTTGTACAAAACGATTAACTGATTGTTTCTGAAACACCCAGATGCAAAGTGCATTACACACAGGTTTTAAAATATTCTCATTTAAGGTTTAAACTTCCTGGCCTCATTTTTATGGAAGTTCTATTCCTAAGAGTAAACTAAAAACATGCCACTGTAACAGACAGGAGAACATTCCAAAAATCTCTTTAAATGCTTTCTTTGACAGCAGGAAACAATTGCTACAGGATGGTTAGGACGAGGGTGTCTAAAACAACTCCTCACCGTGCAGGTTTACAGTAACACATTTCCCACAGTGCCACTGTAGGGAGGCTAGGCCACTTAAAAAACAAATTTATGTTAGAACTGCACCTATTTAAGTGACAGCCAAACTTCTTGTAATGAACTCTGCATGGACAACGTGTGACTGGAGTAGAAAATGTATTTGCCTAGGCCCTACTTCAAGCTCCTCTTGTATTTGCTTCTTTAAAGCATTTGACAATTTAAACAGCTCCTGAATTGAAAATGTTGGCCAGGAGCATCTCCTATGTTTATCCAGGGAAAGCTGCTGCTCGGACAAAGTTTCCAAGGACTGCACAGTATCAGCAAAGTCACCTCAGCAAAGGGCCAGTACTTTATTAGACTTCCTTACATCAGACTTTTCAGGAAACTAATAGCAGGCTAAGCAAGCTGATCACTTAAAATGCAGCAGATTTGTGTCCAAAATAAGCAAACCTCACATATGCCATTAAAAAGAGGGAAAAATATATATATCTGTCCTTGACAATGATTAACTTCTTACTGTTTACATTACAGGAGAGACAACAAGACGTTTGGCGACCTATTGTGATAGGCATTAAAAACAGGTAATGGGAACAGTTCCTGTTGAATGATCTTCAATTCAGTTAGAGCCCAGACAAAGTCGGTGTAAACAAACAGGCAGTTAAGGAAGAAAGGCAGATACATACTAACATGGTATAGATAAGCTACCTGGAGATGTTATGAGGGGTAAAATGACAAACACCAGTAATGATCGCTTAGATTCTACCAGTTGGACTGGGTTTAAAGTGGTTACCCAAGAAATGAATGTTCCACGTTTGTGAAAAAAACAGAACTCCTGAAGTTGACATAATTATAACATAGAAATAACTCCGCTACTCCACTTACTCCATTTTCACAGTACTAAGACAAAAGAACAGCTGATGTCCTTAATCCAAGGGTTATGACCATTCTTTAAGCAATAAAAGTTACTCCGTAGGTAAAGAAAAACAGGTAAGAAAACTAGTTGGCAAATAATGGTCTTTAACCAGAGCCAGCAGTGCCAAGCAAGTCTGCAGTCCCTGTTTAATCATTTACACATCACGAAGCAGTAAAACTCCCTACAGGAATAATCTGAGTTTGCTGTCTTCTCGGAGAAATACTCTCAGAAGTATTTGTGTATTTTTCTCATTAAATGCAAAGTTATTTTCTGCTGCACACTTTCCATATTCAACTAGAGTTGTAGAATATAATGAGTTGGACGGGACCCATGAGGACCATTAAATCCAAGCCATGGAATCCAACTAATCTTCTGTAAGTGTATTTATACAATTTGGTACCAGTGTGCTTGATGTTGCCTCTATCCAGGTGGAAATTCACATTTCCTTGCTGAGGAATCTACTTGTTGCCCAGAACTGCCTGGCAAGAGAATGCCAAACTCATCACGTTATTAGCTGGGTCTTTTCAGGTTAATCCACATGAAATGGATGCCCTGGGAATCAAGTAACTGATTCCGGAAGACAGACAAAAATCTGTGCCAATTCAGGCAGTTCCTGCAGCCTCTTGCTACTTTATTTTCTTAAGTGGTCTTAGCTTAATGCTTTTCACTCAAATTCACCTTTTTACGATCAATAAAATCTGCAAAGTTACATCTATAATAACAGTAACTCAGTAATTCAGTACTCCCTGGTTTATAAAATATCACAGAATCACAGAATTGTAGCGGTTGGGAGGAGCCTCCAGAGATCATCGAGTCCAACCCCCCTGCCAAAGCAGGTTCCCTACACCAGGTAAATATATGCTCCTAAAATAGTAAATTATACCCTGACGATGTGCATCAACTGTTGCTTCTTCATCAAGCAGTCACAGCTCTTGGAGTACACAAAGTGGACTTCCCTGCTATAAACCAAGCAAGACAGGAGACACTGGATGCTACAACCTAAGGCCTTAACCTTCTGTATGTGAACCCTTCCCTTCCTTTCTTCCCTCAGTACAGAAGTGCTCCTATCAGTTGAAATTTCCTTGCTACATTTCTTTTTTCCACTTAATGGAATCTGATGTCACACCTGTAATATTCAGTGGAAATCTACCAGGATTTATAAACTTGTATAGACCATTTCTTGTTACTTGAATTATTAATGCTAGTACTGCACATTTTCACCTCCCAATCAATGACTGATCAAATTACCTTGCACTGTCTGAATATTTTACAGCACTTTCAACACTATGCCAAACACAGAAAAGCTATCTAAACAAACAAACAAACATGTTAGCTTTGATGCCAGAAAATCCCCGTTCCCCAGAGTTTGGGATTGTTTTAAAGAAATACAGCATTAATCATCAACATGATACTGCAAAACCCATTTGAAGAACAGAAATTATATGGGGAAAAAAACAGCTGAAACAGGTTTGGACTGGTGCAGTTTTCCAAATAAGAATAAAATAAAATAGCTGTTCCACATGCTTCAGAACTTTTGTTGCTTCCTGTTGAGTATTTCTGTTAGATTAGTAAACCAGGGGGTGCTTAACATCTGTCTTTTTTTTGTTTATAGGAGATAGGGAGCTGTTGTGCTGTCCTGAAATATTGTTTTCATTAACAAAAAAAAAAAAAAAAAAAAGGTGCAAACAGTCAAAAATTCACAGATAATTCATATTCAATGTTTTCATGTTAATAAAACATCTTCATCAAACTATTCTGCATATCAAATCTGTTTGAAGTAATGGCTTATTACAGTTGTAGGGTTTTTTCCTTGTCTACTTCAAAGGTTTGATTTGTGAGAAGCAGGGAGATGGCTGCCATCTTTTTACAGAGTCAAGGAATGGTTTGGGTTGGAAGGGACCATCCAGCTCCAACCCCCTGCCAGCGGCAGGACACCTCCTCCCTCCACAGCAGGTTGCTCACAGCCCCATCCAGCCTGGCCTTGAATGCCTCCATGGAGGGGGCACCCACAGCCTCAATGGGCAAACACTGACAGATTTTATGAAAATGCTACATATATTCCAAGAAGAAAAGGAGCACTTTCAGCTGGCATAAAAACATGCAACTTAAAAAAAGAAAGTTCTCAATAAAATCATTCTAACCTTCATTAGCTGAGTGTCTGGCCCTCTTCGTTTTCCTACTGAAGGTATGTATCAGTATGAGCAAACTGTCTTATGCCTGGCTATCACATGGCAGAACTATTCATTTAAATGTGAACTGTTTCAATTAAAGCCAATCTGAGGGTACAGTTTCTTAACACTAAAGTCAATCTAAACTCAGACTGCCTCTTTTTCTACCCCAGTTGCCCATCTCTTCCCTACCCCTACCATCCCTCGCAATTGTGCAACCATGCTGCAAGCTGGTTCTGGATCATGATCTAAAAAAACAGGCTCCACAACAAAAAACAATGAAAAAAATGCATTTCAGTAACTGACATGAATGTAAATGCCATTATACACACACAGCATTTTCACCAATGACTGTTAAACAAAACAGCCTTGGTATCTTCAAAATTATTGTAAGAATGTAGAGATGTATCTGATAAGAACTGTTGGAGAGAAAGACACATGCACACAGAAAAAGCCTAAATTACTATTTCAGTTCACACCCACTAATCCACTCCATCAGACTGCACATGCTGGAGTAAATGAAGCCTCATCTTCAAAAGCAATTTGCAGAATTACTTGCTGATGTTGAAGAACTACTTCAAAAGAGTTTAAGTGTTATGGAATTTTACTGTTTTTTAAACAAACCACTGTTTAAGCTCAAGAGGAAAGGGGGGTGGGGGAGAGAGTGTTTGTTTTTTAAACAAAGGCTTTAAGATTTCATTCCTAAACTATTCTGAATGTTTATTTTAAAAGCATCATGATTACTAATAATGGTATTTTGCAGTTTTTAACTTACCAGCATTCCAATGCTTCAGTTAGAAAGGACTGTTTTAGTCATTTGTGCCTTTGTGGAATGTGCATGCAAAAATATACAAACTTGTCAAATACATCAAATACATTAAAAATAAATGCTGTCTCTAAAGTACAAAAATACTGCTGCAAATTGGCTCTAACTGACTAAATTAACAATTCTGTAAGTAAGACTAAAACCAGCAAAATTCATAGGGAAAAATCACCCTACTCACTCCAGAGCTCTGTGCCACCACAGGCTGACACAGCACTTCTGGGCAGGGCAGAGCAAGGCAAGGCTGCTGTGGTCACCACTGTGCTCATTTCTTGCATGAAGATCTTGAGTGACAAAGGTGCTCAGCTCTGTGCAAAAGCAAATTCTTTGAGGCATGGACTTGACTTCTTATCTGAAATTAGCTGGAAGACAAAGTTCCTTGAAGAAATGTTAACAGACACCAGTAGAGACCACACCAGGGTTACCTAAAGAGATGTGAAACCTAAGGTCATAGACTATAATTTTTACAACCCATATCAATTTTCTCTTCAAAGTGAGGGTTATTCTGGTAGGAGTTTGTAATGAAACTGCAAACAGATGGTTATGGCAATAGAGTTTGCTGTTCAAAGGTGCAATTTTTTCACACTTTAGGAGGTAAAATAAACAATGGATAACACACTAATTTATTCAACTGTTAATGCAATACTGGGCCAAGCCACTTTGTTCGTTTTATGTACATCAAATGCCAGAACAATTACAACTAAGATACCTGATGTGTAAGTAAACTTTCTCATATAGTCCTCTGGAAGTTTACTTTTCAGGTCACAGTTTGTTTTTTTGTGTGTACTTTTCAACAGTGGAATTGTTGCAGGTTAGTTTGGCATTCAGCTATCAGTAAGATCACTTACTTTTGAATGAAATTTATAAAATGTGACAATTAAGCATATATGAATACATTAAATCAAACCTCTTTTCTGTCCTTGCTTTCTTATGCTTTTAAAATGCACTACTATTAAGAGAGATCATATAAGACATATATATATTACACGTACTTTATTCAAAGTCAAATATGTAGGAGCATATTGAAATCTATACTACAAAGAGTAAGGATATGGTGCTTGCATGAAGAAACAAGATATGCACAATGGTCACTAACATCATTTTAAATTATATACTGAGCTGGTAATGTTATAACTTGAGATGCAGGTGGGGTTTTTCTGATATCAAGTTGATCCCAGTGAATTCTGTTGTAAATGACCAATTGCTATTAAGCAGGATTCAGAAATAAGATGTAAATGAATATTCCAGTGCTCTTTTACCTAAATTCCTAAAGCCCACTGCATCCACAGCAAACAAATTCACCTCGCATCTTTACCATCTCTCTCCTTTGTTCCACGCTGTTGTTGTGTTGTTGTTTTTAAAGCAGAAGTTGTCTGGTTTTGTTTATTTATTTTTGCAAATTTGCTATCGAAGAGACAAAAGGAAAAGCTCAGGAAATGTCAGCCACAACGATTTCTTTTGCCCAGTCTGACCCAGGTCAGCGCTCCCATCAAAATAGGACCACCTCCCTTTCCCCACTTCCTGCACGGTCTCCTGCCCTGCAAACAGCACAAATGCTTCTCCAGCCACACACTGAGTCGCACTACAGATGGAAGATGGATAAAGGACCTAGACAAGAAAAGCTTCTCCACTGCCAGGCCTGCTGCCATTACATCAGTGTATGTGCCACGTGGGACCTGCATAACCATGACTGTGTCTCTCAAGTTCTTCAGTCGTGATCTCCGAATAATGATGGACGTGCAAGACTTCATGAAGTTCAGTGGGATTAATACACATATCTTAGAAGACGAGTTGATGCTCGAAGCAACTGACACAACTGTCCTGGGTATACCATGATCAGAAATTGGTAATGCTTCATCGCCTCAATCCTGTGTCAGAACAAGCAAATGTGCTTCTAACATTAAGAGCACATCCCTGAGGAGAAGGAATATGGGTCTTTGATTAGATCATTGCACACCTCCCACATCCAGTGAACATTAAGGGAAATTAAAAATAAAATTCCCCGAACAATCTTGGAGATAAGAAACACAGATTCAATTTTTCAAAATTAATTTGGCATTAAGGCAACTAGCATACTTCAGATTTTTAACTAGACAGTTTAAAAACGGAAAATAATCAAAATGACACCCCAGCCCATTGCCCCTTTTTTTCTTAAATCACAAAAGAATGTTAAGTTTCATCAAAAGTCTTCTTTCTGGATTCAGAGTAGCACTCCTACTACAAGCCATCCAACCCCAGCTCATCACTGCGAGCAGTCAGGTGCTTACAGACTCTGGTGCCACAGGAGACACGGCTGCTGGCTCCAGCCCAGAGCCCAACAGCCAGGAAAACAGCCAAATGCAGGGCTGCTGAGAGCTCCTACATGCTCTGTATTTCATTTCTTTTTCTAGACTTTTCCTAATTTATTTAGATTAGTACATTTTTGGAACTGCTCAACTTCACTGCTATGCAACTATAAAGAAATAAAAAATAAAAAAATAAAAAATAAAAACATCCTTGTTTTCAGTGGAAAACATCTCCAGGAAGCCTGTGTTTTCATCTTTTTCTGGTCCATTGGCAGCTGACATTTTGGCCGCAGTTACCAAGATAAGGGGCCTAACTACTATCAGAGTAGTGATAATCAATGAGAGTCAGAGGAAAACAGTCTTGCACTGGACACAACCTACCTGTTGGTTATGCCTGTGGTTGCTATTTCGGAACAGAGTAACATTCAGCACAGGGCATTCATCGCATTTCTACATAGTATGACACCTCACTTCTTGTACTCCTACAGTGCATTCATCATGTTCCTGTAACTCCTGATTCCCCTGACAGCTCACAGGTAGAGCAATCCCAAAGAATTCCAGACTGCTGAGGACAACCAGTTTAGAATATCCGATCCTGAAGGAGACATTCACACCGTCTGCCAGGATTTAGGCTTCTCAGCCCATCTCTGCAGACACAGTGCAGAGAGAAGCAAACACAAGTGCAGTCAGCGGAGGGAGAAAATGAATCTTAAAATCATCAGTCCCAAGGCAACCACTACGCCTACAAGTGTAATTTCTCCTTTGCTACCCTAGGTCATGACCCTCATCCAGAAGAGGAAGGAAAGTGTCCTGTCATCATTAATTTTGCTATGCCACTCGAGGAAAACAACACTGACAACCCTACAAAACCACAGCGTACGTTACCACTGGTAGTTGAGCCAAACATTAACCACCACCATCAATTGTCTAATACTTCTCATTACCTCTTTAGTCATTCTAACAAATTCTGCAACTTATACATGATCTGATTAAAATCTTCTCTGGCTGACAAAGAGCCAGCAGAAAAAGAACCTCTGCTACTGCAGCCCTGGACTACTGCATTTCCAGACTGCTAATAAAGCTACATTAAAACCCATACAGTAGATAATTGTCATTGCAATTTCAAAACCAAACTAAAACTGTCACCTGAAGATAAGAAAGAGGCTGTGTATATAATAGACTGTCATATCATTAAAATTAGATTTCTGTTAAAAGGCAGAAAATTGTACATCACTTCAAAGTTACTCGGTTTTACAAATGCATCTGTAAAGCAATAATGTATATCACGTAAGTATGATTTTTAAAAGTAATTTAGAAATCCATTGATTTATAACTTACGAAGGACAAAATATTTCTGATGCAGGAGTCAAATCAGTGCAGGAACAATATAGCTCAGTGAGCTGCACACCTTGCATCACACCAATCTGGTACGTGCCAACAAAGAACCAGCATTAACAAGATTAACCAAGGTTAGCACTCGGGAGAGCTTAAGTTCCAACAAAGTTGGGAACCAAGCCAGGTGCAGCACCGTGGTGTCTCCATGGAGAGGCAGAGGTAGGAAGGGACGCCTCCGACACTCTCTATTCCCATTGGAACTCAAGGTTAGCACTTACTGCAGGTGTTTTTATAGACAAGGTCTGTGCATTTTTACCATGTCTGCTCAGTACTTCGAATACCGTGAGCTTTATAAATATAATTTTTGCTGGCTCCTTCAACAGAATACCAAGACACTGCAAGCTCTAAGTCCTTACCCAAAAGTGTAAGAGTAACTTACTGACAAAGAACGAAGTTTGCAGATTTGCTCCAAAGATTTAGGAGGGCTGGACTGAGAACAAAGAATTAGGTTCCACAAATACTGCAGACAATTGCAAATCTGCCATTGCAAGAGCAAGGTGCATTCTTAGGACTAAAAGAACATACAAAACGTACCACTGCAGCAATTCCCTGCCAAGGCACAACCCGCTGTTCCATCACAAGGACTAGAGGAGAACCTACAGGCAGAGTGGAGGAAAGACACAATGCCAGCTGCCATTCACCTGTTGTTCCTTTGATTTATTTCTATTAAAAAACAACAAGGAGTTCCAACATTTTTTCCATTTAGTGAGAAAGTTTCCCTCATTGCTTGTTTTCAGGAGCTGGTTAAACCTCTTCTCCCCACTTCCAAACATAATTCTTACACTTAAATCTCACCATTTGTATTATTACTTTTACAAATCAATCCTTCTCTATGGAGGATATCATGGTGCTCCAGGGAGGCTCATATGTTCTGGTGGTTCATGTGAGAGCAGTGAAGCTCCACACAGATCAAAGAGAAAGCAAGGAGATAAATTGGATGAAAAGAAATCAGGTTCTGCAGGCTGACAGGTCAGCCACCCACCCTTACAAGGATCTACTTATGGAAACAGCCATGTTTCTGGAGGAACTATCCTGAAAAGTACTGTAGCAGTCAGTTCTGTACCAGTGATTACTGACTGGTTACAGCGAATGGAAGGCAAATGCTCTCACATTATTCTTTAACTGAATGGAGTGGTACAATGCAGACGAGTTACTGATTGAGTTTTATGCTGTACCCACTGCACTGCTATGAAATGCCATTTGAAAGAGCAGCCCAAATCTTGCAGGAGAAATGAGCTGGTGGCCACATCGCTACAGCTGCAGTCTCCTTAGTTTCTAAGTAAAGATGATGATAAACAAACTGCTTTACATGTGCCCTAAATAAGAACCAAGTAGAAACAATGCAAACAGAGCCCTGACCTCATCAATATATTGATAAGGAGCAAAAATACACCGTTGTGTTTAACAAGGTCAGATTTTCACAAGTTTATAGAAGCATATACTAAGGTTCTCAGCACCTGGTCCTTCAAAGCCTGGAACCTTTTACAGTTCAGAGCATTAAACAGCAAAACACCATGTTACGCACATTTCAACTTTACAAATAACACCAGTTGTTAAGGCTAACTAAAAAACCAGCTGAAATCGTTGAAATGAATTACTAAAATAACATTATCAAATTCTATGCTGTTGATTGCATAGTCAATAATCCCAATTTAAAAAATCTTGTGCACTCCATTTTCCAACTATTCCATACAGAACATCAAGTGACTGCAATAGTCAAACATGTCAAACTCTTGGAAAAAACAATTTTCTTCATTAAGAATCTGGTCTAGTGTCCAAATTATGTAAAAGATGCAGCTGTTTTACCTCCAGAAAGAACTAATGAATTAAAACTGAAATTTTAAGACGGACCCACAAATAGCACATCAGCTTGCTGAGCTGCTTGCTGAGCTGCTTCTTTAGTCTTTTAAAGCAACTGTTTGTTTTGCTTACTAAACACACACCTGGAGCATACGCAGCATGACGCACCAGGAGAAGGTTTGGGCTCACAAATGTAATGCTCCGAGTTGGAGTGGGACTGCTGCGTCTCATGCTTTCTATGTGCACTCACTTCTTTTCCTCCAGTACAGCAGAAGGTCTGGTCTGTACAACCCTAAAAAGCACACAGCATTTACTGGCTGGAAGGACTGCACTGTGTGGAGGGAAAGGAACGTGGGAAAGAGAGGCAGGTGAGAGGACGGCCAGAAGACACACTCGTGCCATTCCCACATGATACACAAATGTACTTTTCACACAGGGAATGCATACAACATATTTTAGACACTACAGCACAAATAATAATAACTACCTTAGAAAGATACAGGGATTTGAAGCAGTTGATATTGAAAAATACCAGAAGACATCCCTATACACGGGGAAATGAAAACCAGAAAGCTCAGCAACTTGCAACTTTATACGTGCGTGCTTCTCCTCCACACCAGGAAAAAAAAAAAAAACCTTAAAAAAAAAACAAAAACAGCCATGGCAATTTTGCACACATGCACACACACAGAGGGTCACAAAAGCTATGAAAGAGATACTTAACAGAGGTTCCTGAGCAGATGACAAGCCATTAAACTTTCACCTTAGGTAGTTATGATGATTTGATGTGTCTTTTATGATATCTCCCATTTTTTTATAATTCAAATCTTCAATGTGTTTAACAAGCAATTCTTCCATCAATCTTTGATGTGTTTTACTTATAAAGCAATGACAGTTTTCAGTTCAGGCTCCTTAAGGTTCCAGAGAAACCATTTTCCACTCACTTGCTTTGAAAGCCATTAAAATAACTTGATGAAGAACAGCAGCAGGGGGCTAATAGAAGCCAAGGCTTAGTAACAATCTTTAGATTTTTCTCCTAAGACTTTCTCACAGACCCTCCTCACAAAGATCCTCAGGGCTTTTCATCCTCTCCTTTCTCCCCAACCCCCCCCCAACGCAGTTCAAAGTGACAGATGCAACCAGCTCCAGGTTCTGCTGCTTTCTTCATTTCGCTTTTACCTTCCAGTTGTGAAAGACTCCACTGAAATGGGATTCCAAAAGCAGCAGCCACCTCCTTCTTGTCTTTCCATTGGGAAAGAAGTAACGCACGGAAAGATTCAAGAAGCAACTCCAAAACATCTCCTAAACTCTCACCTATTCTGAAGCGAGTGCTGGTACAGAGAAATGGACCTGTTGCTTAACAGCAAATATAACTGACATTCAATTAACCAAATTAATGAGTGATTAACTGAATTGATTAGTGATTTACATGCTGTTCTGCATTTTAGCTCAGTATTTCTGAAAGCTTCATAACGACAGAGGTGCTGGAACAGTTTAAAACTAAAGAGGTTTAACCTAAAGAACTGCACAAGCCAATGGAAAATTACCTTTAATCACTCTTTAAAAATGGGAACTGCTTGTAACAAATGGCCAAGTTGTCTGCTGATGGCTCCATGCAAATGTAGAAATCAGAGTTTAATGGAAAACAGAACTATTAGGATGGTATTTACGCCAGCCAGAATCAGTAGAGCATACTGGTTTGATCTACGCTTTGCCACGCAGACCAACATTTTATTTCTCCACTATGATGGCCACTTGAATACAACCTTTGTTGATCACTCATTTGGGGGAAACTTCTGGACCTGAGAAGTTCAGCGCTCTACTTGTATCACAATTGCTGCACACGAGTGACACCACTGCAGTCAAAACGCTGTATGGGGCATCTCTACTTTAATTAAGTCAGGCTGTGGGACAAAACCACTCATCCCAGACTCTAGTTACAGGTCCCTGTTCTTTTAAAAATTAAGCTACTTTACAGTACACACGGCTTATGAGCAAACAGGGACTGAAGGAGGCCAGACACATATATCCTCATCTTTGGGACAGAGGCAGCATGTGGGAGAGATCTGAGGTCAAGAAGGCAGATGGTGGGCAGTGCCATTATGGCTCAGTCACCTCTTGTCCTTATAACACTGAGCTTTATGTTTCACAGTTGCTGGCTCTCACAATTTGTGTTGCTACTTTATTTTGGCAAGCTCCTACTCCCTCTTCTGTATAAGAATACATTATGAAATAACCTCTTTCATGTCTGAGATGAACATCAACAAGCATACTTTTTGCCTCTCCTCCTGCTAAAGTAGCACACTGTGCAACCACTGAAGTGAGATGCTTTTTTCGAAAAGCTTTTTTTTTTACTTCAAAAATCAAAATAAAAAACGAAACAAAAAAAATCACTGGAGAAATTCTAAGTCTGTGAACTGGCACAGAGCCCTATCAGTAAACACACACAGAAAGTCTCTGTTGGCTTTCTGAGATAATTGTATCATAAATATAGGAAAAAGATCCAGCAAGACCTGAAAACAAAGAAGTTCACTAAGTACAGAAGCAATATTCTGAGCAGCAGTAACAGTTATGTATAATTTCCTACAAGCATGCAATAATTTACCAAATTAGAAAAATGTAGGGCTGGAAGGACCTCACAAGATCCCCAGCACATCTCTTTCAACGGTGGCAGGATCAAACATATGTTATGTGAGTGCTGTATAATGCATGCCAGATAGAGAATAGGCATCTGAGCGTTCTGCACTCAGAGCTTCTGTTCAGGCTGTTCTATTGCTCAAGCTACTCAATCATTCTGGCAATTTTAGGTTTAAAATAAACACTTGCAATACTATACGTGTAGTATTGCTATAGCATTGTTATGCCAGCAATACACAACCTAGAGCTTGTCACACTACAGAATCACCATTTAATTAAAGTTGCCACTAGCATTGCTCTTTCCACATTAGTTTTCAAGTATCCATGATTACTTCTCCAGGAGGACAAATTCTTCTTTTCCCATATTTTGTATTTTCAAAGAAAGCACATCCCTCACCTTGAGGAGTTTAGCCTCATTTCCCTATAATGTATTCATCACCACTCAGCACATCTGTCCCAGCAAATCCCATTTCCTGTCCCATTCATGAGGCTCAGCAACCTGGAGCTTCAGTGATTGCCGCCACACTTTTCCCATGGCCTTCTCACCTCTCCCCCCCCACATGCCCCGCTCCCATTGTTTATCATCTGTTCTCCCCTGCTGCAAACTGCTGTCAGATGTTCACTTATCCCTAATCTTGCTCACTGCCTTTGATATTCTTTCTAATCCAACAACCTGTCAACCGGGGCATCAGCCCATGTCCAGACCAGCTGCTCTGTCACAGGCCCTAAGATTCCCTCTCAGCTCCATGTGGTATTTAAAGGATTTTGACACAGCAACCACGACGTGAAACAAATAATTAATGCTGTTTTGAACTGCGATCGCGGCTTTAGTATGACATGAGCTGACCACTAAGAAAAACTGAGCTTTACTTTGTTTAAACTTCAGTAAACTTTAGCATTACTGTGCTAACAAGCCTTTGATTGATGTCTGGGGGACAGCGCCGAGAAGCTGAGTTCTGAGATGCAAAAACCTGTGACGAAGTTACGGAGAAGAAGGAATCCCAGTGCAAGGCAGAGAGGCAGCAAACTTCATACGCCTGCTACATAAAGCGTATTTGTGCAGCCTGAGCTTATAGTAAGAGTTTTCAAAGCACAGGAGCTGATCTTCTGTAAGCTAAAATGAAGATACAAATGTGTTTTAAATACAGCAGGAGTTGAGGTAAAATAGTTATTGAAAATGCACTCGTATTTTCAGGAATATCAGAAGGCATATTTTCATCCCATACAGACCATCAAAACTTGACATTTTAGAGAATATTCCCACTGACAGAGAAGGTCTCATTTCCATAATACTCAGATTTGCTGTAAACACTCAAAATGTTACAGCGTTCATCTGCTTAAAACATACAGAATACACATAATGTCATAGCTGAAGTAATGACTCAGATGACAGATTTTTTGTGCTGGGAAAAAGAAGTATCTGCTATTTAAGCAAACATATGTATTTTGATCCAAACTGAAAGATAAATACAGCATTTTGTTGTTGAAGTACACAAACACTATTTTATTTCTCAGATCTAACTGCAATTACTACAAAGGAGACAGTACCAAACGAGTCAAAAAAGCCACTTTACACTCCAGTAAAAAATAAATAAATAAGTAAAAATCTTGATGATGGCTTTCATAACATGGTTCAATCACATGGAACTAAACCACCTTCATTCTTATGGCTCGCCTATAGCAGGACATCAAGAAAACGCATCTGCAGTAAGTACCTTGATGAACCTGAATTCTGCTAGTTAAACTCCATTAAACCCCTGTGTGGACAAAGTCATTCTGCTGAGTTTACTGCTCCCTTAGGGCATGAACGGGAAAGTTAGCGTGGATTAAGGTAGGGTATGAATTCAAAGTGCAGTGGTACTTTGAAAGTGGTTTAACATAAACAGCATCAGACTCTTTGTTGTAGAATGAGACTTGGAGTCAATCAGGAAAGTCCTGTGTAGACAAGCCCTCACAGATGAGGCTACTGGCGTAGTGCTGTCAAAGGCAATGGTTTGCAGCCTCTTTACCTCCAGACCTGGAAACATCTTCCACGGAAGCTGCAGACCTTTGGTAACACATTAAAACCTTCTGCTAAATAGCCTGGTTCTCCTAGCCAGCTGGTGGACCGTCTGCAGGTAGTCCAACAGGCCTCACAGAACAGTGCACGAGAACCTGCAAAGTACTGGCTTAAGGAAAGACAACACACGTATTTCCTCCTAATGCTTGGTCTCAACTTCATAGATACTCCAAAGTCAACCAAGCTGTGTAGCCAGCAATGACATTAATGACATATTAATCTCATAGCAGTTGGACATCATGATCTTCCTAAGTCCCTTCCAAATGAAGTAGCCTAGTCTATTTTAATGCTACCTAAGAGTAGGCACATTTCAGCACACTGCAAGGATTCTACAGATGATGCACAACACAGTCGTCTTCTTTGCAGTGAATGACATTTGTTGTCGTAAGTTTACTGACTCACCATCTGACTGACCTAAAAATGTGAAGTTTTGTTGCTGCCAATTAATTTTCATGTGTTTACTTCAAACAACTCCATACTTCAAACAACTCCATATTCTCTTCTGAAAGTACGCTGGATAAAGGCGTTCAGACTTACACAGCTTAACGTTCACTGAAACAAAAATCAGAACTTGTTTTCTTTTCAACTCCTGCTCTTATTTAGTAATGTTTCTCATTTCCTGCTGTGGTAATTCATAAATATCTCATACAAATATATCTTGCAGATTTCCAGAACTCAATTCAAGGCTGTATAGCTGACTCAGAAGCAGATACACCTAGATTCTGTAATTTCTTTTCTTAAACCTGTGCTCTACTTACAAAGAATACTGCTCCTTCCAAAGGAAACTGTTCCCTCCATGCTCAACTCCCTAACATTGTTCTTGTGAAACTTTCACGCTTCCATTCTTCCACTCATACAAAAGAATCATGTTGCACTCCAGCCATAATTTCCCAGTCAATACAGCAACAGCAGATCAAAAATCTATCTCATCCAGGATCCCGGATGCCTGAAGAAGAATATAGTGTTAACACATTCCCAGCTTTCTGCAATTTGCATCTCAGAGACTTCCTCAGCTAGCAGCAGCAAGCTTGCTTTTAAGATTATGTTATGGACTGACATAACAGACTAGTCAAATTGAAGAAAATGAAACAAATTTTGCAGTGAAAACAGCATCTCCTTTTATTGCACCATTTTAAAGAAAAAAAATGAAGTGCAAAATAAATGTATTACCAAGTAGCATATTTCCTACTGCTTGGAGCCTTCTGAAGATTCAAGAGAAGACTTACTTGTTTGAACAGGTAACTTAAAAATCTGTTTACTCCCTCAACAGCATCATTTTTAACTGTCAAAATACAAAAAGAATGTTTTATGTTTATAAAGAAGCAGACGGAAGTTCCAGAGAATATTTCAGGCAGCTGGGCACATTCATGTTGCTATTACCATATAAACCATTTTTTTTTTAAGTGTAAAATCAGATTGTTATTATTATTTTAACACTGCACAGCTTTGCTCTTTTCATCTTCAAAGTTTGCATGACATAAATGATACAGGCCTAGCTTCTGCTCTGCATGCACACAGCTTATCATAGAATCGGGGTCTTAATCTTCTTGACATCTCTGAGGCAGTTAAACTGTAAAGACACAGAAGCAGTGGTAGCTCGTAGCCCCAAAAGAAAGCAATATCAAACCTAAGATTAGAAATAAGAAATGCCTTATTCATTAGTGAATTGTATGCTACCCCTGAGGTATGTTTTCCATCCATTATAAAGTTCATCGTGTGTTAAAATCCACAGTAGTATTGAAAACTACTTTAGAAAGACTGTAAAACTTCAAGAGATTATAATTTAATTCCCTTAACACAGAATGAAAGCATCACACCTTAAAATTCAATTAAAAGGAGCATTTTTCACATGCCTAATTTCAAAATAAACTATTTTAAACATTACATTGGGAAGAAACATGAGCAAAACTACTCTGAACTGTGGAAGGGATGTGAAGCTCACAGAAGAGCAAAGAGATCCAGCTTACCATGACTGATCATATCCTGAAATTGAGATGCACAGTTTTTCAGGTTTATCCCACATAAGGGAAATAGATGCCCATTCACCATTCCACAGTTTTGGAATACAGCCTCACTCACATGCATACTAGGAAAATTAATGGCAGTTGAAATTAGTCTAGTAACAAACTTCTTAAAGTTCCTGGGCAGAATGAATGCATATGTTTATACAATGCAAGGAAACCGTGGCAAGAACTCCCTTGCCAGAACAACCTTCAAAAACAAAGCTACAGAAGTCTGGGCTAGATCCACAAAACCTTTTTATGTGAGCTCTGGGCAAAAGTTCCCATAGGTGCTCAAGCTGTTACTCCTCCATCTAAACGCTTCTCATGCTCTGCCTGCCATGGAAGGACACTTCCCAGCTCAGAGGTCACCAAAAAGAACATGCCAAGTCACTTACTCCTGTGTGGAGCTAATTTAGTTAAAAGGCTAACAAAGGTAGGTTTGAACTGGAACAGCAGAGTGAGAGCTGGAGCAAAAATACTTTTGCTTCTGCTAATTCTCACAGGGTAATTACCAGTACTGCAGACAAACAAATGCATGCACTAACATATTACTACAGGAAGATTCGCCAGAGCTCTGCCTGTCAAAACCCTATATTACGGTCCAAACCTAACATTAAGAACAACTGAAATCCCATGCAACTGTTATTAAGAACACAGAGAACGTAGATTTCCATTTAGGTACCTAAAGCTGCCCCAAATCCTCACAACTCTGCTCAGCCTCAGCAGGCTTTGTAACCTTCATTTTCTATTCTATTTCTATTATTATTTTTTATTTTTTGTCTGTCTAGCATAGAGGCCGGTGCCTGGCTAACATACACAAAAGAGGGCTGAAGATTTACACACAAATGTGTTTCCCAGCAGTGAGAGCACTCTCCTGTGATGTGGGAAGCAATATTAATTGAAGCAAGATCTTGCAGCCTGACTCTACCACATCCCAGGGAAATGCCCTAGCCCTTGGGCATAGAGTTAATCTCTCATTAGCTATCCCTCTGGTCTCTTGAATAAATTATTTATGAAAAGCAAAAAAAGACTTCAATAGGAAAAAGTGAAAAGAGATTTACCACGCAGTTCCTGGTAGAGAAGCAAATTCTGTAGGTGATATATGTTTTAAAAAGGAGCCTCTTTAGACAACAAATCAGTTTGCACTATGGGGGCAAGTACACACTAATAACAGCCAGATGCTATCCTGTATGTGAGTGAGGACAAAGTTTAGGCTGAAAATCCCATCTAGAAAGTGAAGTCCACTCCAAGGCGCCGTAGATTTTTATTTCGAATCACGGTTTTAAAGACAGCCCTCTGCATTGGGCCTATCCAAATCTGCCTACAGTTTGCTGATTTCTATGACTCCTTCGCTGCGCTTCTGTTTCTACTTTTGCATTATATAAACATGGAACAAATCCAAGCTTTCAGAACACAGGCAAACTGAAGACCTGAGCACAAACCTAACAAGCTGTGTTTAACATGAAAGGAACCACCAGACTTGATTCAAAGTACACACAACTCTGTTCCTGCATGCGTCCACAGATCCTTGTCTGAGCACCCCGATACTCAGCAAAACACTGAGCTGGATGAAATACCCAATCTTCTGGCCTACAGTTCTGCCTGCTGCTCAGGAGCACTCTGCACATACAGAAGCCTTCCAAGTCTTTGGTTCCACTTGATGAGGTTTGACACAATCACCTTCAGCATTGGTAACCGATAGAAGCTAACAGCCTTACCCCCTCACCATTTCTTATTTAACCCCCCTATGGATCACCTTCTGGTACCCTGCACATTTCTGGCAGTCTGCAAACTCACTGCAGCAATGGTAGTTTACAGCTCAGCGGGATGCACGTTTAATGGATATAAACAGACTTGGAGGATAAACTGTGATACAAATCATCCGTATCTAAATTTATATTTAACCGCTGAAGAGCTCATTGTTTTAGCCATAGTGATGGGATCAAAATTATCTCCACGTAAGTAGTGCAATTTGTAGACGAAGTATGTAAGAATCCATGGCTTAATTGTTCTTGGATGTTTGGAAATAAAGTGACATATTGTTTGTAACAATAATGGACTTTAAAATCATAGAATCATAGAATGGCCTGGGTTGAAAAGGACCTCAAAAAGGACCTCAAAGACCATCTGATTTCTACCCCCCTGCTATGGGCAGTGTCACCAACCGCTAGATCAGGCTGCCCAGAGCCACATCCAGCCTGGCCTTAAACACCTCCAGGGCTGGGGCATCCACAAAATGACAATCTATAAGGACAAAAGTATCCTTCAACAGAATTAAACAAACATAAAAATATGCATCAGTAAATCTTCTTCAGACAACAATGAATTTTAGAGGACACATCACATTTTGTGAAACAATATCTGAAAGACCACTTCAAGCCTTCCAATTACAGCGAGATCCCATGCATTTCATTAACTAAGTATGCAAACAGTTTCAGTTTTCCTAGTGTAACAAATGCTATTATTTAAACTTTCTTCATTTAGATGATTCCACTTGTTCAAAAAGACTTTTCAGATTTTAGACACTTAAGTGTTTACGCATTTCCTGAGGTTTTCAGCAGGCCTAAACACCTTTTAAACAATTAGCCAAATGACTAAAAATATCCAGCATTTTTCTTTGGTTAGTAAGTCAGTTTTTACATGAAAAATTGTGCTTTTAATAAACTTAGGGCACGTCTCCCAGGTCAGGTGCGGGCAGCTGCGTGTTGTTCAGCATATGCTCTTAGGAGGCTGGGTCCAAGCTAGATTTTGTACAAATACCATATAAACCCTCATCATCCACCTTCATTTTAGGATAGTGCTGAGGCCAACAGAAACAATCTCTACCCTCAATCAGCCCCCAAACATCCATCCCTAACCACCAGATTATCACCTCTCCTTTGCTAGCATAAACACTTGAATCAAAGACCTGGTTGAGGTCAAAAATTATTTCCTTTCCGACCAATTAGGCCTGACTTGGAGCAGATCCCTGACCCAGCTGCACAGAGCCTTGTAAAAGGAGGAGAGAGAAAGTGAAGCAGCAGGACAGCAGAAAATGCAAGTGTACTTCTTTTGGTGGCAGTGCCATCCCTTCTCAAACCACAGCATGTGAACAAACACTCTGTTTCTCAACATGCGTTGAGAAACCCGTCTGAGGCACTTGTACTCAATTAAATGTAATTTTGTAATAGTTTCATACATTTTAATTGAATCCCATTTTCTAAGTAAATACAACATGACTCAGAAATGAAAATAAAACTGCTAAGTGCTATTTACACACTAACCCAGCAAAAATTCAGAGTATGAAAGAACATTCTTCAAGTTTCCTTCCAATATCCTAAAGAGAAATAACTAATTCAGTGTCAAGCTTACAGCTCTTTGCAAATCAATTTAATTATCCCAACCAACGAGCAGAGTAACCTGCTGTGGGGAACCTGCCTTAGTAAAGGCTGGGCTAGATGATCCCCAGAGGTCTCTTCCAACATCTCTGATTCTGTGATTCTTTAGGAAAACCACATATAAAAATATAAAACAACACTGAAAAGAAACCAGCTTGGCTGCAGGCCGAGCCCCGCGCAACCTCCCTTGCACTGCGACGCCGGCAAGATGGCGGGCGCGGCGCTGGGAGGGGTGCGGGACAGCGGAGGGACCCGCCGCCCGCCTGCCCTTCCCCGCGGCCTCCCGCCCCTTTCGTCAGCTGCCGGCTTCGACGGAGGGAAGGGGCGGAGGGACGTGGGGGAAGACGCTGGGCGGGAGAGCCGCTAGCCGGTATTCGCTCCCTCCCTCGCTCGCTCACCTGCCGGTAGGTGAGGCGGAAAGGCCGCAGGTAGAGAGAGGACGTGCAGGGTTGGAGCGCCAGCTCCTCAATGGCGTCCATCCCGCTGAGGGCGGCAGCCGCCAGGAGGAAGAGGAAGAGGAGGAAGGGCAGAGGCGCGCGCAGCCGCTGCGGGCCGGGCGAGGCAGGGCCTGGGTGCGGGCACAGCCTGGGGCCGCAGCTCCGTTCGTTCAGCAGCTGTGACGCAGGGACGCGGCGCCTGCCTTCTCTGAGAGGGGCTGAAATGCCGGCTTTCTCCCCAAAAAGGGAGCGAGGCAGCGGCACGAAGGGGCCTCCGTAGGTTTACCCTGTGCAGAAACACCTGTGTGTGAGGCTGCTTTCTCGAAGGCGAACGTTTGCTGTCTGTCAGCTGTTTCTACACGTGAACGTCAGTGCTGTGCTCCAGCTCTAAGCTGAAACCAGAGATGTGAAGTCAGTGCTGAGTTTTGTCTGAATTGCATCCTGATCCTGGCTGCGTGTTCAGCTCTGCCAGATGAGGACCTGGGTGTTAAAGGATGGTCCCATCTGCCTGCGTGCCTTGCTCGGGGGAGACCTGATGGCTCTGTGCAGCTCTGTGAAAGGAGTGTAGTGAGGTGAGAGTCAGCCCCTTTTCCCAGGTAACTGAGAGGATGACAGGTAATGACATCAAGTTGCGCCAGGGGTGGCTCGTAGAATCATTAAGGTTGGAAAAGACCGCTAAGATCATCCAGTCCAACCCCATCCCACCCCACCCATGCCCACTGCTGTGTCACTCAGTGCTACACCTCCACAGTTCTTGAACACCTCCGAGGTGGTGACCTCATCACCTCCTTTCCAGCGTATGGCTGCTTTATTTTCCATAAAAATCAAATTATTTTATGATACATGGACTATGCTGAGAATAACTTGCTATTCTTCCCATCCCTTTTTTTTTTTTTCTTTTCTAATCTTTCCCCCTGCATCATTAATAAGCTTATTATCCCTTAATGTGGTGGTTAACAATATGGCTAAAAAAAAGATAGCTAGCAATTACAGAGCTCAGTGAGAAGTGAGGCCAGCGCTCACATTGCAGAACGCCTGTTGTCAGCTCTGATAATGCAAGTGACAAAATTGTGTGTTTTGTGGAACCAAAAAGTAGTGTCTTTTAAGAGAAATATTTGTAAAACTTTCATGACAAGTAGGCAGCTGAACGTATTTTATTAGCTGACTATTTGAAAGTATTGGTGTGACTGTTTGCATCACTGGATGTATCCCCGTATTTCTGTTTTTCTCACAGTGATCTTGAGGTCATTCAGAGCTCCTGGGAACTTAAGCTATATTTTGCTATTAAATTATTTTAACTCTTCCAAGAC
The DNA here is from genome assembly GCF_026119805.1 of Tympanuchus pallidicinctus. Taxonomy (NCBI): domain Eukaryota; kingdom Metazoa; phylum Chordata; class Aves; order Galliformes; family Phasianidae; genus Tympanuchus; species Tympanuchus pallidicinctus. The sequence continues at coordinate 51,428,207 of NW_026294747.1, forward strand.
CAACTTAAGTATAAACACAGTTTCCGTGCACAGCAAGTTTACAGTATCTCTGTTTGCTTATGTTAAAAGTTACCGGGTACCAGGTCGGCTCAGCCAGTTAGATTGCCCTCTTCAATAAACATTCTGACACTACTTTGAGGTTTTGAGTGTGCGTATGTTTTTGGGAATGTGTCATAGCATGTGATGAATTGCATATTCCATTCTTATTCTTAGGTGGGAAGCTTTTGGGGTTGCCCGTGTCACAGACCTGGTCTTGCTAATGTACCTGCAGTTGTAATTGGAAGTAGGCTTCTGTATCAGATGGTGTTGTGAGCAGACAGCTGAACTAAGGACATAACAGTAAGTTTGAGGAGCTAGTTTAGTGCTACAGGTGAGATCTGAGTGAGAGAATAAATAGGAAAATATGCCCTGTGGTGAAACTGGTATTGAGCAGCTGGATAGGAATTTTGTTACAATTAATGTCTAGATACTGCTTGCAGCAAGACCAAGAACAATCCTGGGAAGGAAATGTCCGTCTGCTCCCACCTGCTCCCATGGACAAAGGGGAATAACTTACTGTTGAGTGAGAGAGGTGTACTTCTGCTTTCTTGTTTCCTTGCACTACTTTTGTAGCTTGCCTGCAGCACAGTGACTGTGACTTGGATGTAACTGCACTCACTTCACTACACCCAGCAAAAGCAGAGATGCTGCTTGGCAGCTTGGCTCTGGGGTCAGGAGAGCTCTGTTCACACAGTGCAAAGTTCCACCAGAGCAGACGTGCCCACCATGTCCTCACCACTTTTGCTGGAGTAACTTGATTCCAGAGAACATTGGGAGGCATTTGCTCAGTGCTGCCCCATATGGATTTATTACTCCAGCTCACTATCCGCTTGCAGATCTCTGTACCATGTTGTGTGTTACTAGACATGTCCACATGTCTGTTCCTGTTTCAAAGCAGTTCCTATTTTAAGGTGGTTTCATTCCTCCTGAAATGTGAAAATGGGCATTCATAATTCCAAGGTAATCAAGTGCTGTGTTCGTGTCTATTACTTACAGAGATGGTTCTGATACTTAAGCTTAGGCAGATGTTTAACTGCTTGCAAAGTCCTTTGGTTTCAATTAGCAATTCTCCATAAATAACGTTTTCATTTATGTGATATTGTCACTAGATCATCAGTTCCCACACTTCTTACATCCCGGATGACTCTTTGCTATCGCAGTTTCTTTGCAGATCACTATCCATTTTTACCACTACACTCCTAATTGAAATAGATACAAATAATGTGCTTCCAAAACCAATTGCCTTGTTCCATCACATCTTCCTTCCTAAGTGTTACTGTTAATTTGACTCCCAAAAAACAAGAAGGCATCAGAATAACAGGTTGCCTTTCATGGCAGCACGTCTATTGCTTTTTCTTCCTCAAAAAGGATTTCTGTGTTATGTCTTTTTGGAGACTTCGAAGGCAAGGCTGGATCAGGACCTGGGCAACCTGATCTAGCTGTGCATGCCCATGTTCATTGCTGGGGAGTTGGATTAGATGACCATTAAAGGTCCCTTACAACTCTAGGGGTTCTATGACTCTAAATATCATATGTAATGTTGTCATGAGTGGTGACCTGGACCTGCTTGTATCCTGTTGTAAGTTACTAAAATATAGATGTTTTATGTAACTCTTAACTACCAGCAAGATTTCCAAACAATTTTTTGGTGTTTTAAAAAAATTTCCTTGAGCTTCAGTTTTCTTTGCAGACCTTTCCTTCCCCTGAAACACACATAGACGCACGCTCTGTGGGTATGTACTTTGCAGAGGGTTGAGTTGTATCCCTATTAGCTTGTTTTATGCTGTTTACTTTAGGACACAACTGGGAATGCTTCCTCCGCAAGTTTGCTGCTGCAGCCCCACTGTTTTCCATGTGCAGAGAGGAGTGTCCCTGCTGAAGCTTAGCAAAGTGCCTGACTGCTGGGTGCGTTCATGCACAGTTAGGCAGCGCATTTCGTGCAGTGATTTCTGTGTGTGTGCATGTTTTTAAATTCAGTCTGTCTTCACCAGGCTTACCTTTGCTCCTTGGCATACCGTTGCTCATGAACAAAATCACCGAGTCCAGACCTTTCCTTATCTCCAGATATTGCAGGATATCATTGTTCTCTCGTGGCTTTTTTTTATGTGTGTGAGTACTCTAGTTATTAAGATACTGCAAGTATGAAAGGCTCAGCAGTTAGAGGCTCACTCACTTGCCATTCTCAGCTTTCATTTTTAAAAGTTGTTTCATCATGGTTACAGGAAAAAAGCAAGGAAATGTAAACTACACCAAATCTATCATTTGTGAGCTGCTAAGCACAGGTCCTGTGCTGAGGAGATGCCGCGAATTTAGTAACGAGGCTTTGATGTCAGGGGAACACATAACCTAAATCCCCAGTGATGGGCAAAAGGAAGCCAGCAGAGCTGCCAAAAGATGGGTAAAAGATCCAAAATCCAGTGTGATTTCATGTTAGAAATCCATATGGGTGGCAGCATGAAAGCATGTCCTCTGCACGTGGGCCATCCTTGCGTTGCCTCAGAGATGTTATGAGTGCCTCTCTGGGGATAAGGTGCAGGTTCTTTCTATAATGAAGTGGCTGTTCTGAAGTTTGCCTTTAAAGTTTACCCCCTGGGCTCCTGCAAAAAAGCAAGCCTGAAGCTGCCAATATCTCGCTTTTAATTATTACTCAGTTCTGGGGTATAACCACCCTGGTTACATTCATGAAAGTCAGGATCGTGCTTATGCAATTCTTCTGGCATTTTAAATGGAGCCCTAGAGAAATTTTTATTTTATTTTAATAGTAACTTATCTGAGGGACTTATTTTTGGTGTTGTTTTAAGTGATTTACATTTACATTACTAAATATAAAATCAGAGGTCCACACTACGGTATGTAACAGTATGTTCCAACAATTTTATTTACCATCAGTTGGTTCAGGGTTGCTTTAATCACATGAATAGCTTCAGTCAGAAGGACTCAGAGTAATTATTCGTGTATGGGTTTGCAGAATTTGGTTCATAAGGATTGACAGCATGAGCGAGACAGGAACGGTGTGTGGTATTGCTGGTGTGCACCACTCTGGGTTATGGGAATATTTTGGTTTGTTTCCCTTAGATCTTTTCATTGGCTCCTGCTTGTTTTGAGAAAATCAAACTGAGTGTCTTTGAGTGAGAAATGACCATCTTTACTTTGCAAAGCCAAGTACTGTCTTGTGGGTATAGTGAAAAGCTCACCTGTTTCAACTAGAATAGTGTCATTTTTCAGAAGAGCTGGAATTTAGCCATCTGCCCAGGGAAATGAAGGGCTCATACAATGCCTTGGGCTGTACTAAGTACTGTAAATAATGTAAAAAATATATGATTGAAATATCAGTACAATTATAGATGCAGGTATCGTGACATATTATATTGATCTCTAAAAATAGTGGAGGAAAAAAAAGCTCTTCCACATAAATATGTAGGTAATATGTCAATAAGGCAGTTCATAAGGTATTCATAACAAAATATGACAAGTTGCAATATGGTATAAAACAGAGAGAAGGAGATGAGAACATTGGAAGTAAATTCTGATTTCTAGCTTTTCAGCTGGGGGAAGAACAAACACATCGCCTGTGGAAAAAATAAGAAACAATATGTATGCAAAATTCAGATGCTTTTTAATTATTTTAATTACTATCCAACAAATGTTGCCTGCAGCTAGCAGAGTGAGAATGATTACAGGGAAGACTTTGATTTTTCAATAAGCTCCTCTCTAATGAGGGAAAAAAAGAAAACGATAACACCTTGTTGTCTGTGTTGCAGTACCATGCACAGCTACAATCTGGGTCTCATTATGCTAGAAATACAGGTAGAAAAATAGTGAATTTCCCTAAAGAGCTACAAACCAGTTTATACAAAGAAACAAACAAGACTAACGCAGAGTAATAAGGAACAGCTGAAGAAGGGCAAAGGAATAAGAAATCTGCTTTTCTTTGGCCAGTACGTATGCAGTAGAGCTGAAAGGAGAAAAGTATTTTGATTTCTCAGGGAATCTTGATGTTCCAGTTGTTTGAAATTGTCTGTAAAAAGGACTGGAGCCCGACTGGCTGAATGCTTGAGTGTTGGCCATGGCTCCAGCCATGACCCGGCTATCTCAATCCCCATGACACTGAGCCTGGTAGCCTGCCTTGGGCTGCAGGCAGTAAAAGCCTGTGGGTCTTTATCTTCAGGCAGTTTGCCTAGCAAGATTTGTTGAAGCTGTGGGAGCTGGAAGCCCTGCTCCTCAGGAGACTACCAGCTGGGCTGCTCAGAAGCCGGGGGCTGGCGCTGCTCCAAGGGAAGCTTGCATGTTTTCCAGAGGAATTTAATTGAATACTTGTCTCTATGAAACGTTTCTGTCCAGTAAATTCAGATGTTCCAAAGGAGAAAAATATAGTTGGAGAGTTGTTTTCTACCAGATGTAGGGAGCAAGTACCTGGCTTTAATTTTGACATATTTCAGTATAAGTATATATCTGATTTATGAGATAGAATGGTAAGAAGCCACAACTGGCCATTTTCCTGCCTCTTCTTCATTAAGCAAGCAATATTATTTTCATATTTATTTGTATTGCAGTAGTGCTTAGGAATCCACAAGTTTATTGTACTCATCAGTATCAAAACAGAAAAAACAGCCTGGATGCTTTTAAGAGATTCTTGTGGTTAGAAGCAAGCTGGAGGAGGGCTCTGAGGAAGGACGGGCTAAGCTCTGCACAACCTAATTCAAGGGAGTGCACCTTTCATCAAGGAGAATGAGTGCTTGAAGGACGACACAGAAAGGAGAGCACCACAGCAGTGGAGGAGGTGGGAAGCAGGAGTTAGGTGCACAACTCAAAGTCAGGAAACAAACAGGGGTCAAGCTGATTGAGTTCGGGTGGCTTAGCAATGAACCTGGAAGCAGCTGAGCTGAACTGTTGTTGAGAGCTCACTGAGAAGTTGGAGACCGGTCCACTGGTCGTATGAAGGGCTGTATAAGAAGGTTCTGAAAAATTAAATCCGAGGCATTTTAAATTGGACCCTCAAAACTGTTGGCATTGACATTTCCTAGCTTTTGAGTGCTTGACTTTGAAATCCTGGCAGCATTTGTTGTTGTTTTTTTTCGTAATAAATGTTGTGCATTTAGACAATAGCAGTTCTTTAGTTCTAATTCAGCACAAAAACAACCAAAAGCAAATGCACAAAAATTGAAGAAGAGCTCCACGTTTTTAATTTGTGAATCATTTGGATTTGTTATTCTGTAGTATGGCCTTAGAGGCCACAGAAAATGTAACCAGTGCATTTCAATTGGAGATTTGGGCATTAGCATGCCCACAGCAAAAGCAAGCCCATAGATATCCATCCCTAATCTCTGCTGATCTCCTGACACAGTCTATTTTCACCTTTCTTTTGCCATGCTCCCTCTCTTAATGCCTCTTCCTTGCCTGCAGACTCTTTGTTAGAAAGCCTGCAGAATGGAAGGAGGCATGAGTATTGCAAACTGGGAGGTGTCAAGACAATGCAAAGTCACTGTTTGGCCACATGCTGAATAAGTCACTGGGGACACTGAGATCTGAAGCTATACAGGGGATATCATTGGTTCTAAATCCACAGAGAGCTGTTTGTTATATTTTTTAGTTGCTGAGTTTAGATCTTAGACTCTCATAACTGGGTAAGCTGAGTGAATAAAATGCCGTCCTTCATCAGGATCAGGAATTATAGATTGTTTTAACTAGAGTGCTTGACAATAACTACTACAGATTTCTGCTTGGTATTTTAAAGAAACGCAGTCAATGTATGCAAATATATCTGCATGAGAGATTGCTGTGACTTAGAGCCAATCTTTGGCAGAAACAATAGAACAGACTCATAAACAGGTGGTTCTCATCACTGGACGCATAATGCTGTATGTATGCATTTAGCCTTTTCTCTAACGCCCTTATCCTGTAGAGAATGTGGTTCTTTATGGCCATAAAATGGAAATATTTGCTGGCAAAGGTGACAAAGCACATAGTTCCCTGCAGCATCCCACTCAGTACCAGGATAAATATCTCTCAGTTGTCAGGTAAACCCACAGCACATGAGCTAAGGACAGCACTGCTCTTTTGTGTACCTAAGAAAGGAAAATACATTTACAGCAAAAGTGGACGTTCTGTTCTTCATTCATGTGTGACCAAATTCTAATCTCTCTCAGTCTGCCATAAATCCAAAATAACCAACTGAAGTCAGTGCAGTTCCTGGAGATTTGTGCTACTGTAAATGAGAACAGAACTAAGAATTACTTTTTCTTCTCTCTCTGGTAACAGCGAGAAGAAAAGCTGCAATGTCAGCCTGGCTTTATTTTATTCCTTTGCTCACGTCATAAAATGGACATCATTTAAACCTCTTTTTTTTTTTTTTTTTTTTTTTTTTTTAAATATATATTTGGAATATAACAGAAGGAGAGCCTTGATGGTTTCTTATTTTGCAGTAATATAAACATTAGAAGTCATTTTTCTTTTACACATGAGTTAGGAAGCATAATTTACTTGAAAGAACCCCATTATACACTCAGTACTTTATTTGTTTATCTAATTGAATAGAAGAGCATTTACTGCAGTTTCAAAGTTAAGCCAATAAACATTTGTCTTTGTATTGCGGCAGCAATGTTTGACAATTGCATTGGGCAGCACCCATTTTAACTTCAGTTTATTTTATAGTATTGATGAAGCAAAACTCCCTTGCTTGCACAGTTTCCACAAGTTGGATATTTGACAAAAGATGCTGAAAGCCTTTCTTACAAGCTGCCTGTGTTGCCTCGTCCTTGTTTCCAACACCACCTCACAACTTTGTATTTTGCTTCCCATATCCCTGGGCACATCCTCTGTGCAGAAAGGCACAAATAAGGAGCAAGGTTTTAAAAACACTTATACGCCTCATTTCTCTTAAAGTTTAATTTTCACTGTCAGTTGACAAAGCTGTTGGCACTGTTGGACATAAAATATTTGAGAATACTGTGTAGTTTTTTGACTCACTGTATAAATACCATCCTGAATTGTGCAGTCTGTATCGAATAGCTTCTGGAACATCTCCCCTAATCAGTTCCTTTTGGGAGCAGGATAACCACTTCCCTTCTGAAGCAGTGTCAGTGCCCTCCCCGCATGGGACTACAGATGGGATCTTTGTTACAGAGGCATGAGATCAATTCCTGATTCCAGGCCGTGTAGTAAGTGCATTCCTGACTGAATGTTACATCGTTTTTATTTTCCTGGGACAGCATTGCACTTTGTCTCCTCACTGAAAGAGCTATGTTCATTAGATACAGGAAGTCCTGCTAAACATCCATAACGTTACATCAACAGCTGCTGGTAGATCTTTGAATGCAGTGATCAGGGGAGAGTTTGCAAGAGATTTGGTACTTCTTTGCAGTGATTGTTTTCTTCAGTGGGCTTCAGAATCTAAATTTCTGTGGGGAAAAAAAAAAAAAAAAGAAAAAAAAAAAAGGCAGTTAATCCTTAAGGTTGTGTAGAAAACTCTAAAAACATGCACCAGATGGGAATCAATGCAGTAGTGTCTGCAGCCGGACAGATACCCTGAAAAGCAGGCTGAAGGCTGACACTATTTGGATTAAAGGAAAAAGGGCTGCAAAGCAGTCATGCAACATAGACACTGTCTGTACGGTATGGGGAATGGGCAAATCTGCAGTGAGCCCTGTCACGTTGTCCATCACTGATGGCATTGATTTTGATTGTGGCTCAAAAGAGACTCAATTTTCTGTCCTGTTGATCTGTGCTCTCTTTGTCCTAGGTAGACACTTCCCATTACTTCTTTTGGCAGTGCACATAGATAGCTGACTCAATAATGGAACTGACTGGAAAAAAAGGTTTACATCTATATAAAATAACTTTGTATTTCTCTGCTTGTTTTCTGCACTTCCCAAGCAGGAACAACAGGCATTAGAAGTTCTGGGCAGAAGAAAAGCATTTTCTCCCAACAACAGATCACGAGTATTAAGTGATTGTATGTTTGATTTCAACTGTTCCAATTTGAGTAAAAAACCTCTGTTGGAGTTGGTAAGCAAAGTGGCTGCTTTTAGGCGTAGTGATGAGAGAAAAGTCAGTTTACAATGCCCGGATGCAAAACTACGTACTAAATTATACCTTGCAGCTTCAAATCTGGATGAATACTCAATGTCAGCAGTGAGTAGGGGATGTAGCTTCAGGGGATGGTATGTTATGTGGACAATAGAAATTATGTGGGCTTAGAGTATGTGGAAGCATCTTCACTCCTATCCCTTCTAACACAGGAAAATTTCATAATCATAACAACTTGCTCAGAGAGAAACCTCTCCCAGTTGAATATGGAGAACTGGTGACAACTAATGGCTAAGACAGGTAGGCAGCTGGTACCAGAATGGGTAAAGGCCATGCAGAGGAGTTGCCCTAAGACACAGTGGAAGTAAACCATGCCTGGGTGCTTGGTAGCCCTAGGTTGCTGGTGCTTTTAATAATGCATGTGCAGGACCACACGTGGTACCATTTGTTTTAATATTAATAACCAGTGAGCCACAGAATAAGCCAGGATTTTATGAAAATGAAATCTGATCAGTTCACACGTGGCTCTGGAACAAAGATGGAATCCTAGATGTACTGCCACGTATTACTTCAAGATATTTAAAACAAACCACCTATTCTCATGTAAACTACCTTTTCATCTGGACTTCGGTAACAGTCCATGCTGGTAGCAACACCTGCTGTAGTCTCCCGTGCAGGTGTAAGAACAAGTCTCAATTTCTGCTTACAAAATTATTGCAGTATTACCTATGTATGCATGTTTTTTGCCTAATGCAAAATCCTTACAGGGAGATGCTCTATTACGTCGCAGTAGCAAAAAACAGTGGTATAGTGTCCAAGGTTGAATGAGAAATAAAACATGTATTTCCACCAGTGGGTATGATTCACCAATAGAGCACAGCTTCCAAGAGAATCCATCTCCTTTTGGCTGATAGTTGATGCTATATTTTTTGGAAGTTTGTGGACAACTCTGCAAATTCCACCAAGTGGTGGCTGTGTGGGGCTGTGCAAGGCACAGCTGATAAGGATTTACATGGGGAGAAAACACTTTGGTTCCAGTACACCACTACCTCCCTTCTCCTCTTCCTCCACTCCTAGCACAGGATCTCACGACAGCACACAGCACTGATGTCTTTTCTACCTGCAGCTCAGTGACAACAGGAATGCTCTTTCAGCATGCAACAGGGTGTGATGTAGGAAATGGAGGATTTAGGTTTCATGTTTCTTCCTCTTCAGCATTCTTCTTACCCCTTCTTCTTGATTTTGGGGCATTAAGTTCTGCTGGAAGAAAAGAGCAGGAGATCTGGCTTTGAAGGAGATGAATCCATGAAAAGAGCAGGACTCTTCAGGCTGTTGTTTCTACCTGGTCGCAGATCACAAAGTCATCTCTGCTGTTCCAGATGCTATGTGCATAGAAGATAAGATGCTTGCAGCCCTACAGTGTTGTTCATATCCACTGTCAGCTACCAATATTAAAAACGTAACACTTGAGCCCCAGAGTCCTGGAGATTGGCCATGCTATAATGACAATTCAAAATAAATAAATAAGCATTTCAGTTTTTCTGCACTGCAAATCAAGACTTTTATATTTTCCTGCTAACTTGAAGGCTGGGAGTGAATTATTTAGGTAAAAGATAAGTTTTCCCTGTGTTCATGCTTTTTTGTCATGATATACTTGGATGTCCACTGTAGGAGCTGGGAATTTAAGGAAACCTATCAGAAAGCTTGTGACGATGTCCTTAAAACTTACAGCACTGGATACTATTGTACTAGAGAACGGGACTGCTGTGAGATTGAATATGAAGTCCTGATTTTAGTTGCACAAGTAGTACTAGCAAGCGTCTGCGAGTGTTTAATGAAGCTAGATTTCCACCTTCCATCCTGAAGTGTTAGTCATAGCAGCATGTTTTGCAGCTCCCACTCCATGCAAGCAGTATGAGTTAGTAACAGTGATGTTGTTGGTAGGAGTTGTAGAAGGGAGTAAGTCCCTTGCTGAAGGGAGTGTCGAACCCAGTGCTGTCAGATTTGTTCTCCTGTGTCTCAGCAGCTAACTGAGCAAGAAAGTGTTAAATCTGCTCCAGCAAGGCTGTAAGGAGAGACGCTGCAGTCATCCTTACCTCCTAAGTCACGGGCAAACCAAGGAAAGCAGCAGATCCTCCAAATTAGGTCATCTGTTTGCTTCATTCTGAAAGATTTTTATTAAAGTGAAAAGTGCTGTCTGTTTCTTCTCCCAGACAGAAAACAAACATTGGCATCTAGAGTGGTAGGAGATGAATATTTGGTGCTGGGCAACTTGATTAAAGTGTATTCCTTGCAATGCGCGGTGCCTCCCTTATCCTGCCATTGTGTTCATACAAAAAAAAAAGAAAGAGGGTCTGCCCTTTCCCATTGTATAGTCACATTTTCCAAGTTCAGCCAAAACGGGTCTTATAAAAAGCTTTAAAAATAAGATGAACTTTGTCTTTTAGTAAGCCACTGAAGAAACTCTGAAATGAAAGCGATCTAGCACATTTTGTGTATGGGAAAGCTGTTATAGTCAGTGTTCTGGGTGATCTGCCAGAACAGGAGGAAAATACTGATAGAAATGGTCATGGGATGAATGTTATCTGAGCTTTACTTAAAGGTTTGCTAACTAAAATTGAAGGTGAATTTTACTTGAAATACTGGGAAAGTTTATAGAGGAAGAAGTGATTTGCAGCAGATGAGAATGCATTTGTGTTGTTGTATTTTTATCACTGCCATCACCAATATCAGCATCTACATTTATCTACCAGTGTACATTAAACTAGTGATCCTCTGATGTAATTAACAGACATTATTAGCTGCAATAGCCTAATTCAATCAGCTTTAATGGAAGAATCTGAGAGTCTCTGCATCATGTTTGCTATTACCAAGAGACAGTTGCTCATGGGCATTCACCTGTGTGCAAAGTGGGCCTGAAAGAAAGAAACAAAACACAAAGAAAACCAGAGTTCTGAGTTAAGCTACGTCCTCAGCTCTGTTTTGTGGCACTTCTATATGTTTTAAAGACTCAGTCATGGATTTTCCTAAGTGTCTATACACTGAGTTTTACTGTACTGGTTCCACCACCACCAGACTAGGTAAACAAAGATATGCCCAGGGAAAAACAGACGTGGTAACAAAGATGTGTGTTGCCAGCATAAATCTGGTTAGGTTAGTATGGGATTCCAGCAGCCAAAATAAAACAGTTATACAGAGCCAAGAATTTTGAGATAGAGAGGGCAGGAGGAATTTGAAATATGCTACAGAAGTGGAAGGAACAGGACTTGGCAAAATCCTTGATCTCATTAGAGAAACAACAGGGCTCAGTAGCCAAACAACAGGGTGGTGTCAAAAGAGAGAGTGAGATGGCAGAAGCCTTGGGCAGGGACAACAGAGGATATCCAGGAAGGGCCGCCCGAGACCTGGGGCTGGATGGAGATGAGAAGTTAGCACTAATATGATGCCATTGGCTCGTGGTTTAGGTTCTGTGTAACTGTAAATTCCTGACCTAAAATTCTTCTTTGGTACAATCAAGTGATCTCTACTGACTAAATAATCCTGAGAGCCAACAAAAGCACAACATTCTTGAGAAATACATGATAAATACAGTATCTGCACCTTCATCCATGATTACATACACGAGGGTTAAAAGGAGGGAGATAGTTTTGATGTGGTAATTTATATAACAGAAAAATGTTTTGTACTAGAATAATATTGAACAGTTACAATTAAGAATCTAATTCCTTGTGCTTTAGTATTGTACTGCCGAATTTATTTTCAGGTTTTCTCTTTCTTAGCAATAATTGCATTCCCCATAGCTGAAATTTCTTTGTGTAACTTGCATCTAAGAAGCTGAACACATCAATGCTTGGCAAGAGAATGAGCCAAGTGGTGTGGATGTTTCCGTAGTCACCAGTTGCACACTAATGCATATTGATTGAGAGGAGAGTGGCACACATACCAATTCTTCAGCACAAAGTAAGATCTCTCATGCATTCAGCCAGCTTGAGGTTTTTGCTGTATGATTTCGGTTTAAGCACCAAGTCCAATATGAAAAAGCCTGTACTTTCAGTTAATTAAAATTACACATTTTATCCAGGAACACATCAATAGATAGGCGTGTAAAAGGCAGAGATTTTATCTCGCTCAAAGAGAACATGTGTTTGGTTGAATCTTGCTCTTTGAGTTTGTGTTTGTGGCTGATTACCATTGTAATCAACAAAATATAAATCTCCCGCTCAGCACTCGCTGGATCCTGATGGTGCCAAGGGAGAAATTTTGCAGCAAGACCCCAACCCCTTGTGAGTACAGGATACCTCTTATGCTGGGAATGCTGAAGCAGGGCTGAGTCAGCAGAGCGCAGCCTGCACTGCTCTGCCAGTGCCTGGTACCCCAAACCCAGAGCTGAGAGGTGCACGTGCCCCTGCAGGGCCCTGAGCCTGCCGTCGGGCAGAGACATGGCTGATGCCAAAGTATGCAAAGAATGGAAATGAAGGTTCTCCTAACCCTATACAACATACATTTAAGAAAAGAAAAGAAAAGAAAAAAAAAGCCTAGATCTCTCATCAAAGTAAAATGTAATTAGGGGTATTATTGCATACTTTCTTAATTGGAACAGCTTGTGACAGAGAAGTACTTGGGAGGATTTCAAGCGTGTTCTGCTCATGTGGAAGCACAGCCCGATGAACCCATGTGCACATGGAGCAGCCGAATGGTGAGCATCAGCAGGATGGCATGTCCATCCAGAGTGGTTTGTGTACTGAAATTTGTAGCTCTGGGCTTAGCATCGTAGAGTCACAGAATATGCCAAACTCGAAGGGACGCACAAGAGTCATCAAATCCAATTCCTCACATAGGATCCCCCAAAATTCAAATAATATTTCTTAAAATATGGTCACAGTAAGGTGCCACTGCAATTTTTCTGGGCTGCTAGGCAATGTTGTGTCACATTCCTGTGAGCACTGGCCATGTTAATATATCAGAATGTATCTGAAGTGAAATCTTTTCTCCAGAAATATAAAGGAGCAATCACAACATTGCCCTGGCTTGCAGTTACTATTCCAAATTTGAAGGCAGTAGTGTCAATGAAAGCAGCATGCAGTTATCCTGGAAAACCTTATCCCTGTGATACCATCCATGGGAGTGAGGCAGCATCTCAAGTATGGGAGGAATTCCCACAGCCAGAGCAATGGAGTGACACCGGTAGCATAGACAGGATTCAGGCACATTTAGGGATGGATAGATAGCAGAGGGGTGAAAGATGCCTTCATTCTTCGTGTGTTATGGCCAGAGAGGTCACACCATAGGGGTGCTCACAATCTGGCTGAGAGCCAGGTATTAATTTCACTGAGTTCCTGTGTGGGAGTAATGAAAGAGAAGGAGAGTTGGAAAAGAAAATGAGATGAAGATGCTAACGCAGTCTGCCACTGGGTTTCTTCTTGAATAGTACACTGCTCTCACAGCCCCAGAGTCAGCGTAGGAACAAGGTTGTGATATTTTATTCATACTGCTAATAATTTTCATATCTAATGATTATTAGGATACTCTTTTTTTTCCTTTAATACATCTCTTGGTGGAAAATGTGTGTGGCTGGAATGATTTAAAGCAGTGCACTGAGACCTATTGCCTGGCATTCAATAGTTAAGTTATGAAACATCGGACACTGGAGTAATAAAAACCTACTTACTTTGATCTTACAGTTAAAAAATGATTAAAGTATAGAATTGCATGTGCTGACATTAGACCTCCACCCACAAAGAGATTTAAAGCTGTCGGGGGAAAAAAGAAAGTTGAGAGACAGCTTAAGTGTAGTAATTCAGAAATTGAGCTGCTTTTTTAATTTCAAAGATGGTCAGGATAAAGGGATTTTTATACCCTATTTGTTATACAAGGCCTAAGAACCTTATCCCAAGATATTTCCACTTGCATATTACCGAAAAGCTGATAATTGCTTGACAGGTCAGAGAGCTGCGTTTCCGTATTTTCTGTTGAGCTGAACTCGGTGAATTTACAGCAGGATTTCTGCTTCCCCTCGTGGTACCTCCACCGAGCTCAGGGTGACCCCTGGCCTCCCTTCTGCTTGCATGCGGCAAATAGATGACGGAGCATTCGGTGATAAAAGTTTGCAGGGATGAAAAGCTTTCTTCTTTTAATTGCATGCATATTGTCATCTCCTGGGCACATGAAATTACCTTGTGGAATTGCAATTATGAACTTATTACTGGTTTATCTAATTGTTAATGAATACAGAGAAGTGTTGAGTTGGTTTTCTGGCCACTGACCTGTAAACTGTGTGAAGGCAGTGAAGGCACACCCTTACACCCCCACACAATCCTGACTTAAGTCAGTAGGAACCCTTTGCTTTTGTATAATCATTCTGTAGCCAGAATAAAAGACATAAGAGAATATACTCATTTGTGCTGGTAGTACTACATCCACCCAGCCCAGTATGAAGAATCATTCTTTTTTAGCAGTGGTTCTGATAAAGCAATGGCAAAGTTATAAAGCAAAGTTATTGTTGATCTTGAAGTGTCCTCCATCATTTTGATTTTCTGTCCAGACATAGAACTGTAGCATTTTAAACAGTGCTCAGTGAAAGTAAAGACTTATAGAAAAACAACAACATTCAGCCTTTCTCGATATCAAAATTTCAGTGTTGAATCTGGCTCTTAAGGTGGGCAAGAAGCTCATTTTTTCTCAACCCGCTGGGATCCACTTTTCCATTTGAAGAGATTGCAGACTGCAGGACAAGCTCCTAAAAGAGAAGTGTTGTCCTTGGGGAAGTGACACTCAGCTTCCCCATGCACACAGCAGAACGTTCCGACAATGCAGAGCATCACTCTTGCTGTTCCCTGATAGGGAAACTGTTTCTATGCCTATCAGTTGCAGGCTTATTTTCTGGGCAGGTTTGGATTTTCATTCCTCCATGAGATGAAAAATCCTCCCACAGACAGCAACCTAGCATGGGAAGACAGGGTTTGCCTCTTGGGAAGGCAGATGTATACTTCAGATCTTGGTCCCTTTGGAGCACTGGTCTTTGAGGTCTTGAACTGATTTTGGTTCTCACTTAGCCCTAAGTTAGGTTTAACAACAACTGACGGTGGTAACCTGAAAGCATGATGTCACAGGGGATGTGTTAGAGGTGCATAAAACATGGATTAGAGTAAAATGGGGAAAAAAGACACAGTTCCACAGAAAATCATAGCACAGAATATCTCCATGTTGTGGCAAACTTCATCTGCACTGAAAAATATTACTTGGCTGTGGGAGTATGTCCACACAGATTTATGGAGAATGGGACATTAAATGCCTTTGGATTCCTCTGAAAATTCTCAGTCTGAGGTACTGAGTGTCTGAGTGCATTTCAGAGGACCAAGGTCTGGGGTTTTACAAGGGCACAATGGAAACTGATGCTTTTAAATGGTAAAATTTTCTATCCCAAATGCAAAGAAAATGGCATCTTCAAGATAAAATAGCAAAGAACATCTTGAAACTTAAATGTTAGAAATCAGTTATCTAGCTCACAGCAAATGACTATTTATAATTGCCTACTGGGGTACCTGACATCAGATGGTTGTACTGGTAATATTAGAACAGTATCTGACAGATGGGGAAAAACACATGGCAGGAGGTGGGAATGTTGATTTGTAGGCAACATTTGGAGGGGAAGGAGGGAGACAATAGCTAGGAATGTGCTTTACTTTTTAAGAAAGTGACATTCTTACCACCAAAACAAAAACCTGAGAAAGAAAGCACATTCCAAAATGATATCATCGCATTCCTCTATATGAACAAACACACTTCACTGTAACTGCTGTTTCCTGCGTTTGTGATTTCCCTTGAAGAGTGTTTCAGTGAGAGATGTTTTCAAATAGGAAGAGAAACTCAGTTTTAATGTCCTTAGGAGCCTCTTGGCAAAGCCAGACCGTCTCCCTAAGGCCAAGACTACTGGCTTAAATAACAATGTCTGGGTTAGATAATACCCCAGCTTGTAAATTTGTGACGTATGTAGAAAGTAGTTTTTCCTCTCATCAGTGGCACTTTATTGACAATCTGTGCACGTTCAGAGCCCCAGCTCTGTTTTGTCAGATACTTGAGGCTGAGCAATAGACCCAACATGAGACTTTTATTTGTTTTGCACTGAAAGAGTCTGCAAAATGTATTGGTTCCCAGGAGGGAACCACAGGAGGATGGCAAGGCTCAATGGCGTGCGTGCTGCAGTGACTCACTGAACACAAACCGCTGCAATATCTGACCCAGGATGTGGCGATCCATCTTCAGGAGATTGCACCAAGCCATAGTTTCCAACCCGCCATCAACCACAAATTGAGACCACAGTGGTGTGCAGGAGCTCCTGCATGAATTTCTTCAGCCATGGGTTACACCAGAGGTCACATTATCAGATCACAAGATCATGACGGCTTCTCTGGCCTTCACACCTGTAGGATAACAAACGTGGAAGATGCAGTCATTGCCCAGACTCTCTTTTCTACCACAGGAGAGGGCATTCAGGTTTAGGAAGCAGTGAGTGCACAAGCAGCCACTGCTCAGAATAAGGAGCTCTTCCCCATCTTCCTACTGCTTATTATTAGCATCCTAAACCTGGCATTCATACACTGCCACTAACAGCGTGCAAATTTTGAGCACCTAATTCATTCCTTTCCCTTCCATCTTTTTCCATTCCATTCCCTTGCCACACCACATATTTATAGCCAATTTCAAATGCAAGTCTGGAGGAGCAAAGCCTGCCTCTGTGGGTATGCTCCATGCCTGATACAATGAGATCTTGTTCTCAGTCAAGCTTACCGTGAAAACAATAACGCAAAATAACATTCATGAAAGGAATTACAGTTATTGAAACCTTTACTCAGACTGATAACTCAGTCCTCATATGAAAGAAGTCAATTTCTGCAAGCAGTACATCTTCACTGACATCGTGGTCATGGTAGAATCTCACTCAGTTTCATAAGACTTCGATGAAGAGCCACCAACCACAGTCCAGCAAAGTAACTGCCATGACAGAACTGGGTACAGAGGGGACCCTTTTTGATGCCATTCCCTGCTTATTGCAGCTTAACTCCGGTTCCTATTCCGCTTTTATACAGTGTGTGATCCTCTCCATCCTTCTGCCCCCGGATTGACAGCTGCTCCTCCTGTCCTTGAAGCACAAAGGGAAACATATGACTGGCTTGTGGCTCTTCCTCTCCTCAAAGCGAGTGACAAGGTCACATGGCAGTTGCATGTTTCCTTTGTTATCCTTTTGTTTGAAGATAGAGGAGTTGCACCTGACTGGGACTGCAGAGGCATTCAATTAAACAAAGGCATTTTATTTTAGGAACTGTGTAATGAAGAGGAAACCATTAGACGATCTTCTCTTCCTTCAGGCAAGGAAAGCATTGACAAGTGCTATATTTAGTTGTGAAATACACAACCTGCAAAAGGATTTCATCCAACTTATCAGGAAGTGAATCCCCCTTCGCTTCTAGCAACATGAACTTCAGGGAATGGAAGCAGCTCACACGGTGCTCAGTACTGGACTGGATACAGAACTGTGCAAGAGAAATGGCATGCTCAATGGAGCTAGCCCCAGTTATGGCCAGAGAGCCCTCCTGAGCAGAAGGACCTTGATGTGTTTATTTATTGCTGCTGATGAGTCATAAGACACTTTAGAAGACAATTGGATTCTCAGATCCCAAAGGAAGTTTCCAAGGTAGTGTAGTAGAACTGTGAACTGAGCTAATTACAGGTAATTTTTGTTTGTGACAGGAAAAAGCTGTTAACATCAAACCCTAATGTAGAGAGATAGGAGAATTTCCCTGAGCTACGTGCTTTGCTGCTGAGAAAGCAGAGCTTAGCAGACGGAGGAAGATAGAACTGATTTCCAATTTAGTTATTTAATGTTTTATGGTTCTTAAATTTAGCAGAGTAGGTCACTTTTCTGTGGTCTTTGCAAGACTTTCCTTTCTGAGGACTGATAAAAAGGATTCTGTAAAAAATAGCTGCGTATCACATAGCTACATATACAGGTTATCAGAAATGTCTCTTGTCCAAAAGAAGAAGAGAGTCTGGTGAAAAGTCCATGGCAGCTGCCCTTCCTACCAAACAAGCCTCAACATCCTCGCTCTGTCAAAACATCCTCTGAGCACTGTGGCTTAGATTCAGGTCTGGCTGGGTCTGGCTCTTCAAGCACACGTGGGTGAGCGAGAGCAGAGGATGCAAGTAGTTCTTCCTTTCTTAACCTCTTTCCTGATGTTAACTATCTCCTAACTGAATGAGTAGGCTCCTGGCAAAGAAGAAAGGAAGTGTGAGCCCTTTCTTCCCCATTCTGCCTATAGGTGAAATGTAGTTTATAAGATACTACCCAGCACATTCTTATGGCATTCTTATGGGGAGTGCTCTGGCACCAGGCCATCAAAGCATATTGATGGCATCCCTGGATATCTACTTAAAGCAATACAGGAAAGTAAAATGCATATTGATGGCATCCCAGGATAGCTCCTTAAAGAAAACAGGAAAGTAAAATACATCTCCACCCACACAGGCACTCGGGGGGAACAAATAAGAGATGGATTCATTCCACACCCAAAAAAAGTATAGAGTACATAGAGTGAATTGCCTTTTGCTTCCATTGACTACTTAGAGATCTGGCTTGGATTCAGCAACCTGAGATCTAGACAGAAAAAAAATGGGCGAAAGGAGTTGCACTCAGAAGACTAAGATGAGAACAATAGATGACTCCTCTTGGGGCATGTTCCATCATATTCTGCTGTAAAGTCAGTGTCCCAGGGCTAATTCGTGGAAGCATCTTGATCGCCTTTGTACTGTCAAGTCCCATACAAGTTGAGGGGCCATTGGGTAAAGAATTAGAACGTGCCTACAAGTTATCTTGGTTCCCATTTACACTGACATCACTATAAAGTAATCAGTTCCAGTGCCAACAAGAAGTTCTCTTTATGTTGCTGACACTTAGAAATGAAACTTAGTGACATGACACTTAGTGCAGGAAACACTGTGAGTGTGTGAGCTTCAATAAGCAGTTCCTAAACTGGTGAAATCCCAAGAGGTAGTGAATGCATGCAGTAGAAAAACCAAAATACGAGGATGATTCTATAAAAAAATCGATAAGAAAAGCAGACTGGGCAGGGAATTTTGCCCAGCAGGGGCTCCCAGCAGGAAGGGAATCTTTATTTGGAGAAACATGATTTCATTGTGCCAATTGTAGCACTTTTTCTTATCTTGTGCTGTTGCACAAATGAAACGAGGCGTCTGCAAGAAGGCCTAATAGGCCGGGGCTAATTTAGGTGTGACTGGGTATAAAAACACAATCATTTTAAAGCTAGGGCAAAGTACTGCCGGCGATCTGAGCTGCATATCTCAGGGTTTCAGTTGGCTCAGACCGACTTCCTGTCACTGTCCGCCATTATGTATCAGCAGGAAATTACACTTTTATGAGTGATTTACCTTTAAACAAACACCACTACACAAACAATATGGTATTGAATTTGGTGGTTTGCCTTTTAAGTATTACAGTGAAAGATTGTAACAGCTGTCTAAGCTGATAACTACTACCTAGGATAAGAATATTGTTGACTGAGTTATTAGTCGATTGTTCAACTAAATCTAGCTGCTTCTCTTTTAACTGTGTGACATTTACCGTTTCTTTAAACAATATAGTTCCTTGAAATACGAATGTAACTGGTTCCTTGGGTGGGAACTTCATGGGTAAAGAATTGTTTGGGAGATCAGATCCCATTTTTAATTTTAATTTTTGCATTTTTTGTTTTTATGTACCTCTCGTGGCTGGCTCTTTGTGGGAATGGTCTCCTAGGAGTAAATTTCCATGCAGCTTTCTAATTCAGCAGATGAGCAACAACCATAACCTGTGCCTAAGATAACTGAATGCATTTTGGCAGAGAAGGGATGAGACAGTGTAATGTATCTGCAGCATATCTACTGCTGTGACTTTCCTAAGAATGTATATCTTGAGGTGAGACTCCATTTAGCAAGGTGTGGAATGCCTGCAGCATTTTAGAAGACACTCCACTAATTGCAAAATCAGGTACAGCATGTGAGGAGGAGGTTGACCTTGCAAAATTCTTACTCTGTTTTTGAACAATTAAGACTAATTTGTGCCCAGTTTAAACTTCTAGACTTTGAGGCTCCAGAGTCTGGACTGAATCCAAGGCCCAGTGAAGTCACCTGGAGATTTTCCATTGACTTCACTATGCTTTGGACCAGACTCTTGGAAAGGCTATTCCCACGAACTCAAATACCTGAAGCCAAACATGGCTTCACACAATTGAAAAATCACCTACTTAGCATGTTTTCAAAGACAGACCCACTTCTCAGCAGTAACAATAAAGAACGGGGTTGTAAGGGTGGAAATATACAGAGTGCTCTTCAAAAAGACTATGGCAATACTCTAACACTAAAGCCATGAAAATGAGAATTTTTAATGCAGATTTTATTAAAGATACTGCATTAAATTTAAAGAGAAAAAATCACGCCAATATTCTCAAATTAGAGCATTTTTTGTTTGTTTTATACATTTGAATAATTCTTGCTGCACTCTTTGAGAAAGAAATATCTCATTATTTTGGGGCCTTCCTTTTGTTGAATCAGTTGTACTACCATTCTAAAGTAGATTTTTTGATGCCAGCTTTGATGATATGCTGAAATAGATCTATCCCAAAAACCCGTTTTCATCAGATTCATTGCTATGCTTCAGAGACAAGCCTGTCACAGGAACTTTGCATCTGCTCAATGGTCTAGTTGCATATAGGTGCTGTTTGCAATAGAAACTAACTTTTGTGAAGCGTTTTCACTAAAACAAGCTGATATTTCTGTTTTTACATCTGTTCTTTTAAACAAAGTCACTTTTGAATTTTTTTTTGACATTTGTGCATAAGATATGTGACATGGGTGCCCAAAAGCTTAGAGCATAGACCCTTCTTTTTCATATTATGTGGATGAAAAGGGAGGAAAGAAAGCTTACAGAAGCTTTATATTGCCTTGTAAGCTTGATGATCTACTTCTATTGCTTATTTCCTGCCTTCATCTAAGTTTTCAAAGGCTCCTCTCTTTGTTAGTAGGATAATTACTTTGACTAGTAGGCCAAAGCATAGATGCATATTGGATTAGCAATGCTCATTAACTGTCCCTCAGCATGTGGAAGGTTTGATTCCGAACAGCTTGGTGCTAGTGTAAAGAAAGAGCCATGTCCTGGAACCAAATGGAAACCATGATATTAAGGAAGATGAGACCAGATGCAACCTCTCTTAGTGGGAAAAGCAGCTCCAGCTGATGTAGCCATCCTTGAAATGATCATAGAGAATTACAGTTGACTTTTAAGCTCCTCACTGATTTTGGATCATAAGAGTTATTGGTCACAGAGAACATAAATACCTGCCAAAATAGGAAGAATTACAAGAGGTGATGAATTTGAGGTTCTTAAATGCAACAAAATGGCAGAACTTGTGTACATATAGAATGGGGACTTCTCTGTTAAACAAGTTGTCAAAAGCACTGCCTCTTAATGCAGCACAATAAAATAATCCTTTCAAACAGTTTAATGGCCAGGATGAATGAAATAATCTGTGTCTGCTTTACAAATGGCCTGATTACCACCTGCTCACATGCTTGTTCTGCAGTTGTAGTACATTAGAATTTGAAGTAGGATGTTGTTAGCAACTCTTTGTGTGGGGTGGAATTTGAATCAAAAGCTATAAATGACCTGGGACAGCAAAAATGAAAGTGCAATTGCTTTCTCACATGACCTGTTTCTTTTAGTGTCATTAAACTTAATCAATGATTAACCTTTGGTTTAACAGTGCCTGTCATTTCATAGCAAATCAAGTAGAAAAAATGTCGTCTACCTGAATAATTCCCTAGAAAATGTCTCTGAGGTACATTAGTAGTTTAAGAGGTGAGAGGCTGGCTCAAATGTGTATAAGCAAAAAGCATCTGAAGTGTAAAATCACCGAGTGCAACTGAGGGAATGAGAAATATCTGACTATCCGTTTGACTTGTATGTGAACCCAGATTTTAGGAAGGTTTTAGGAGCCTCCTTGCACAAACAGAACCGCTTGGAGCTCACTAATAACTCATGAGAAATGGGAATGGATGATTTCAGAGAGCCTTCATCTCATTCAGGTTGTTTTTGCATAACAACTTTATGTGGTAAACATATACAAACAAAGCGCCTTAATCCAAGATTGTCTGGATGTGGCTGTCTTTTTTGATCTTCATTGAGATCAAATGAGATACATTGCTTTACCCTGAATTAAGTTCTAGCTGGAATGAATTTCCTTTTGGCAACCAATTAGGATGTTTAAAGAATTTACTTTCATTTCTTGATCTCAGAAGCATTTGTGGACAGTTCACAGGGACTGCATATTACTGTGCCTGACTGTTATCAGCCTGTATAATTATCTCATTTGCATATGCTAACAAGGTACATTATAGGTATAGTGTTTTCACATGCCTTTTATCCAATTAGCTCATTGTACCCATCAGGCTTGTGTTCTCCCCCTCTGTCACCAAATTAATAAGAGCTGTGAATTGAAAATGGTTTCATTCATATGGTGTGTCTGTGCAGACAGACTTCACTCAGAAAAAATGTGGCTTCTGCTGTTCACAATATTTATTTATTCATTACACATGCAGGGAGGGTCTGTAGGGTTCCCCGATAATCTGGGATGTGGGAGATGCTGACTGAATTCAGAATTCCACAAAAATTTGTGTGCTAAAAAAACCCTAAAGCTCCCAGAAGGACTTCTCGCCTTCACCTACATCACCTTTCGTCTGAGGGTGTGTGGAATGATTAACCTCTGCTTGCTTTCATTCATTTTGTTTTCAAAAGGAAAAATTGCACACAGTGAGGATCTCTTTGCTCTTTTTTCCTACACCTGACTGGTCGAATGCACTCTGTTTTGCATTACCAGTTCAGTTGCATTGAAGTGGAATTTATTCAGGCGATATAGCTGTGTTTGTGTGCTTTTGTGCATGAAACCGTATCCAGCTCCATTTATTATAAACTAAGAGGATTTGTGTGGAGGCTTGCACCAGGCGGATAAAAAATGTAATAAGATAGTTTTCTTTCTTAAATGCTGGCAGAAAATATTTATGATTTTGCATGAAAATCATGGTGACACCATTTCCCCTTTTGTAGATTTTGTCCTGTTGAGCAGTTACTTACTGAGCAGACCTGGGCACAGATTTGCTGTACCAGCATGCCTTAGAACCTGCACGTTGGCATTTTCCTGTGTACCAACTACAGGCCAGCTGCATTTCATTTCAGTCTGCCCACCTCCCATTGCAGTCGCTGCTGGCCAGAATCAACCTTTGTCACAGTCAGTGGAGTCAGAGCCATAGTATAAAGGAGAACAAGGTTAGGCTTATGATCTCCAGTGCTCTTTTGCATCTTACCCTTTCATGAATCGGGAGTATTCCCAAGGAAAACAGCAGAACCAATCTTCTTTGTGAAGGAAGGGTGAATTACACTGGAAGTTTCTCAGAACCGTGGACTCTCACTGGTGTATTCAAATTAATTAATCGTGAGAATAGTGGACATGTTGAATAGAAGTCCCATATGTTGAAAGATAGGTATGGAGACATTTAAGGAACAGGTTGTATTTTATTGTCATGGAATAAAAACTCAATAAACTTATTAACTCAATAACCTAATTAATTAATGGGAATACGAAAAGGAGATAAGAAGTGGTCAACAGCAAGACAATAGTAAGAAGGAAATGAGTTAAAAGAAGTGTGGAGAATATGATTTTCAGTTACTGTTTTCTCCTTTTCCCTTTTTAATCTGTCTTCCACATTATTCCAAGCAAGGCAGCTGGCATCTGTAGACTGTTGTGCAGATGGGTTGAGGGGAGCACATGTCCCAGTTACGTGTCTGGCACACGTCAGAATGGCTGGTGGCTGACTATTTGTCAGTGGCCAGCAACGAGGGACGTGCACCGTAGCCATGTATGTCTGACAGCACATGGGTCAAAGACAGAGGGTGCAGGGAAATATCGGAGTAATGCCTCTCAAAGCACTGACCACATATGCTGATGCTTGATAGATGCAGCCTGCAGGATGAGCAAGTTTCCTGTTGGGATTTGTCATTTTAATGGAGTCCTTAATTCCCGTTGTGACTTCCAAGGCATAGAAGCTGTATGCACACAGTATGGGCAAACAGCTCTTGCTTAACCAGCTGGCATTTTAAGCACAGGAGCAGCAAAGGATGGGAGAACAAAGATGAAACTCCCCGTTACTCAGGAAAGAAATTGAAAGGTGGGGAAATAATGTCCAGAGGCACACGACGTAGAAAAGAACTAAATCCCGTTCTTCCAGGTCCTTTGTGAGGGTTTTAGCTACAAAGTCATCTTTTGCTCATGTGTATGCACTGATTTTCCTCCAGAAAAAACGCTACCCACTTTGGGCATCAGTCAGATGCAAACCTCTCTGGGATTTTGTTCCTTTCCTCCAAATGTTCACTATAGCATATAGACACAAATGAGGGTAGGCCTGGGGCCTGGCTCAGCACAACTGGTCGGAGAGGTCTGGAGGATGAGCCTGGGGATCCTCCTTCCAGTGGAGGGAAGCGGGGTGGGGGATCAGCTTCAGACACACTCTCTACCTCACAAATATAAACTACTCAACCCTCTACATTCCAGTCCCCCCCAGGGGACAGGCCACCCAGTTTGAGAATAGGTGCATTAATAAACCAACAATATCTGTGTCTGCATCTAGATCTAATCTGCATCTGCCAAGTAAGATTCACCATTTCCCACTCCCAGCAGCATCTTGGCAGTAGTTTTTGAGCTCGATTCTCCACCTGTAGTTTGTACATCTGTACTGTACGTATCAGTGTTGATTCAGTGCCTGTCCCTCCTTCATCACTTCTTTTGACTGGCGTTAGGGAAGTTCAGGCAATCCCCAGCCCTTCAGGGCTGCTTTCAAAGCTTTGTTGGTTAATCCAGACAAAGTTTCTCGTTAGGTGAGCCCTCATCAGAGCTTCTCATCTCAGCTGCAGTCCTTAGCTTCCTCAGCAAAAGCTCTTTACCAGCACTAATGTTTCCCCTTGGGATCTGTTCGGTTTGTTGTGACCTCAGAGCTGGGATCGTCCAGAGAGACTGTGATGGCACCTGGGGCTAAGCAGTATCTCTGCTTCCCCAAGATGCCTTCCTCCACCCTTCTTTCTCTGTCTGGTCTGAGCTTCAGCTTCACACAACAGTGTTTAGTACCTTCAGATTCATTATTTAGCCACATTTTGGCCAAAACACTCCAAATATTAATGCAAACAAGGCCTGTCTCTTTTAACTGTTTCCCTCTGCTTGCTGATAGAAACAAGAGGAGAGCTCTTCCCCGGGGACAGTCTGCCCATCTGGAGCATTCAAGCTTTCAGGGGCTGTTTTTCATCTTCTTCCCTGGCACAAGCTTCTTGCAGGGCTGGGCTACATGTTCACAGGTATCTATATGCCATTGCTGGTAATACCGCAATGAGCTGGCATTCATCAAGCATTTGGTTTAAGCCTGTCTTGAAAAAGGCAGGTAGGGGCCTGTGGCACAGGAAAATTGACCAGGTTTTCAAATCATTCATATGGAGTTATCTGGACACATGGCTACCTTTCATCACTTAGGCTGACGCCAAAAATGGATTATAAAGCCAACATGCCTGTTGAAATGTCTATGTGTATTAAGCTGTCACGGACTTGTTTGGGGTCAGAATAACACGTGTACTCCACTTCTTTCTTTTTTCCTTTTCTTTTTCTTTCTTTCTTTTTTTTTTTTTTTTTTGCTGTCCTGATTTTCCTCTGAGATTGAGAATAAAGAAGACAGCACAACCACAGAAAATTTAAGTAACATTGCCACTAAGCAGCAGTGCTTCTTGATAGCATGCATAAGCCAAAACTCACAGCAGTGGCAGAAATAAATACAAATACCTATGTTATTTTCCTTATAAGAACTAAGCTCTTCACGAAATACAAGCACAGCTATATCCACCTGCTCACAGCTATCTGTACCACACTGTAAGAACAGACAAGTAACCACACCAGCTCAGACAAGGTCCATCCACTCAGCATCTAGTTCTGGACTTTAATCATTAGCAGATGTGTTGGGAAGAGTAAGGAGTGGGCAAACCTGTAAGATATTTTCCCTGATACTCTTCCAGCATTCATCTACTCTCAGTTCAGGGACTCCCTGAGCTAGGTGTGGTTTCTATACGTTTAGTAATCTCCGTGCATTTCTGTACAGTAAATTTGTCCAGTTGTTGCTTGAACCCTCATAAACTTTTATCACCCACAAAATCCTTTGGCAAGCAATTCCATAGATCTGCTATCTATTCCATGCAAAACTACCACATCTTGTTTGTTTTGAACCTACAGTATAACAAACAAACAAAAAAAAAAACAACCAAAAAACAGGGACAATCCATCCCTATCCATCTTTCCTTGATTACATTAAGTGATCATGCAAATTAATACAAATGGCATTATTAGATTTGGCTTTACATTGTTCATGGAGCTATGCTGACATATTCCAGGCTAGCAAATGCTTGTCTTCTGCAGGACTTGCTTGGAAAATGAACAAAACCTTTATTAACCAATAAAAGAATGCATGCAAAAGATTTTCTGGCCTATACAAAAAACTATGAGCAATTAGGACAAGATGTAGGGCTTGATTTTCCATTGCATGACACTAATGGACTTACACTTAGAGAAACTGTGTGCAAATCTCTGTGGATTGGAAAGGAATCACTTCAATTAAAATCCTGCGTGGAAATAAAAAGAAATATGGTGCAGCACAGGACGATTTTGTTCTTAAAAGTATGCTTTGAGAGTCAGAAAAGGAGGATTATATTTATTTTAGCAATGTCGTGGTTCTAGGCTGTAACATTGGTCTATCCAGTATTTCCCGACTGAGTCAGTGGCATGCACAACCTCACAGTATTTAAGGCTTTTTATTTAACCTTTATCATTGTGCTGCATTTTGTTCCCATTCTTGTGCTTTTCCCTCCACTGCTACCATTTGTGTCACTGCCATCAAGGCATTTGTAAGGGGATTATGCTAATAAATGTCAGCCATTGAGCAGCAAGGCCCACAGAGAAGGGAGTCAGCATCTCGTGCAGCAATGAGGGCAGATCTGCAAAGGATTGCAACGGGAGAGAAGTGAGCCAGCCAGAACCCTGGGAGTCACTGCGGGAAGGGAGGAACGAGAAAGGGAGAAAAAAAATAATGAGAGAACTTCCACCTTTCCCTGCAAGACTTATGCAAGCTGCTGATAATGTGTTTTATTCATTCCTTTCCTTTGTTCTCTAACCATCTCTTGAGAGACATTTCAAAGAAAAGGAGGTGAGGAAGAGACTAAAAGTCTCCTTTTAGATTGAGGAATGCAGGCTCCACCCTTGCTCCCAGCTCCATCCTTTTTGTGCTGTTGCAGCTGGGGAGCCTCCCTGGAGGCTCTAACTTAAACCTGGGGCTGGTCCCCAGCCAAGTGGTCCAAGGAGCAGGGCAGCCATTTTCTTCCTTTCATTCCAGTGTACGGAGATGGGTGGTAAAAAATGCCTCTGAGAAGAGGAAGACTCCATCCTCTGCTCCACAGGGCAGCTGGAAAGATGCAGGGGCAATGGGAAATAATCAGAACAGGTCAGCCCCTCACACGATGCTGCTGTGCAGAATGTCCCAAGCATGCACAGGGGGAGCATGACCTGGATCGATTTTTGCGTGCAAAAGTGTGGGGCTACAACAGGAATGCTCTGTCCTGATTTCATGTCCACACTTCAGAAAGGTGCTGGCAGGTTGGAAAGGTACATGAGCAATCTGAGATCTGGAAAAGTTTATGGTAGGAGGCTAAAAAGTTGGTGGAATTTGTCGGTTTGAAATGAGGCAAAGGGGTGACTTGATTGTGGTCTACAAGTATGAGCATGGGGAAAAGGCAACAGATGTTTCAAGCAGAAAATAAACCTGTAATAAAATCCAGTGGTTGGTTGTTGACGCTAGACACATCCAGCTCAGAAGTAAGGTAAAAATTATAGGCAATTAACCTCTACTTACTGGAGTAAAGTTGGATTCTCTGTTTCTCTTGGAGCCAAGGGTAGATGACTTCCCAAAAGCTCCTCCACAAGATCTGAAGATGGAGAAGAGCTCACCGGAGAGAGTTTTATATTGTGATTATACAGCAGGTCAGATGGATCATCATCATGATCCTCAGCTGTACTTCTAGCAGAGGAGATCTCCCATGCTGATCCCCTGGAGTTCCTGCTCTGACAACCCTCTCATGACCGCAAGTTTGCAGGAAATCCATATGGTCCATATTTACCTTGTGTTTATATACACCAGAGAAAGCAATGAGGAAATCGTTTCCATGCTGGGTAGTTATAATTGAATCTCGCTGAGATTACAGCATTCAACAGAGGGCCACATAAGCTGAGATGAAGAGCAATAATAACTAAAATATACTATTTTTTTTTTAACTACACAATAGTCTGCTATCAAAAGTAACTGATCTCTGATCTGTTAGCAATTGTATTAAAGTATACTAATATTGTGAGAAAATTTATTGTCTCCAAGTGCAATGGGTCCAGTCACCTAAAACCAATATGATCCATGATCTGTGCAGAACAGACTCAGAGGTGAGTTGTTGTGTCTGGTCACCTGAGCACCATGGGCATCTGCTGCACTACATGTAGGCTCTGCACTCTTTGGATACAGGTCTCTATAAGTTTCAATTTAAAAAAAAATTAACAGATTAAAAAACAAACAAAAAGCAAAGGAACTTCTATGCTTGAATTTGCATGTGTGTGTCTGAGAAAGAGAAGAAAGAAATGCACTCTGTGGACTGGACTTAAGATGGTTTCTGGGTGAATGTTCTCACATCCATTCTGCAGTGACCTCTACTGGCAAGGGCAGGACCCATAATATTCCACACACGCCGTTATGTTAAGGGCCTCTGCAAGCAAATTTATTAGCACCTTTATCTGAACCTATCACGTTACATTGTGTCATTAGCGTAGGGCCATGCAGGTAAGGTTATGGAGCTGTCATACAAATGCAGAAAAAAAGAAATGCCACGAGGCATATGAAGGTGGTAGTTAAACACAGATAGTCAGATCTGATTAACAACAGTGATAAAGGAATGTCAACATTCGCCAGTCTCACTGATTAAAAAGAAGGTAGCTGGAAATTAGCAATTGCTGCAGGTAGCTTAAGGATATTGTTATTTTTTCACCTTTTGAAACATCCTTACAGGCATGTTTGCCAGTGAAGTCATTGAGCTATTTCTTCAGCACGCAAGGAATTGCTGTCATGCAGCAACTCATAAAAGATTCCCTTTGCTCTTCTGGAGGGATCTAAGCTTTTAATGGCAGAGAGTCTCTGCTGCTATAAATCAGATCAGTGCAATTTACTTCATTGCTTGCTTATTCTGCCAAAGAACCTGGTTCCAAGCTTTGTATTGCAGTTATCCAAGAGCACCTACAAACACCAGGCTATTTTTTAGCCCTTAGACAAACCCCCAGTGCTCACTGTTGCAACTTGCCTTTTTATATCTCTTCATGTATGTATATACATACATATTTATATACATAATTTGATTTTCTTTCCACTATCATCATTTGTCCTGTCCGAATTGCTCTGTTTGTAGCTCTACCTGTAATCAGTGAGGCTGTATTTCCATTCGGAGTGCAGAGCAGTGTTTCTAGGGGCCATCCTCAATTCAGATGCAGGTGGCAATGTTAAACCCTTGGCTCTCCACCTCACTGTCTAAATACGCATGGCTAGTTCTGACTGTGAACAGGAGCTCAAAGCCAGAGCACAAACAGAATGATGAGAGAAAATTAGTTTGCAGATTACACATGTCGCTTGTAAGCTGAGTTTGGGCTATATGTTGGTGGCTGAGGAGAAAGATAAGAGTAGAGCAGCAGTTGTAATTCTCAGACTGCTGTGCTGGCCATAGGTGACTATCTGATCCAGCTGTAACACCTGGTAATGTGTAAGATGTCAATGAAAAGTTACACATTTACCAACACTCGTATCTGTAATGCAAGCTGACCACATTTTGGAGATGTCCTGGACAGGAAATTGGAGCATGGAAGACTCTCAGAGATTCACAGCTCTGCAGGTCTCTTCCTGTGAACTCCTGAGACTCAGCTTACCCTGTTACAGCCAAGGTGCAGGGGAACCTCATAAATCTTCTACAGCCCTACCGTGTGTTGTTTAGTGCATGTTATCACCCTCGACATCTCTAGTTATAGTAATCACTTTTAAAAATGTATTCCTTCAGCTGCAATGTCAGTAATTAATCAAATACCTTTGTTTCATTAGCCATAATAAAACGTTTGGTTTCATGTTTTTAGGTGTTCCTCTTTACAAACTTCTCTCATGCGGAGTGAATTTCTCCTCCTTAGCACTCAGTTGCTGCAAATGCTTTGATATCGTTGATAAGGTGTTTAATTGAAAGACTACAAAATCATTTTCTTTCTCATATCAGACCAGGATCTAGAAGAGTTGGGATCAGCATCAGGTCTGCTTTGCATCTGCAAACATTGGCTCTGCTCTTTGAACTCTGTAGCTCCTGATTGACTCCGGAGAGCTGCTGGCCTCTGTTCTGTCCTCACACCGCAGCCAAAGCTTCCTCTGGAGTTCCCATCCCCACTCTTGTCCCATCCCACATGTCCTGTTGGTTAGCAGGAATAGGATTGGCCCCTGTAGGAAAGGAAAGCTCCTGAGAGTCTGTAAAGAAGGGGAAAAAGAAATGAGTGAATGGAAAATGTAAATTTCGTAAGAATAGAAGGGGGAAAATAGGAGGTACAAACCCAGAGCTGTGTCTGCTTTAATTAGAGAGTAGCAACAACAATGGTACATCTGCAGTCTTCGCCATAACACATTGCCCCTATGAAGGGCTGTTGTTTTGGGACTTCATCCATCACAGCAGCATTCACAGAAGTAAAGCACACCCAAGCCTGGCTTCCCCGTACCTCTGACTTTGTAAATGCTGTATATAGCACAGAATTTCTCTTCTGCTGCTTTTCTTTTTTTTTTTTTTTTTCTCTTGGGATAATATATATTTTTTAATTTTATAAATCAAGCCAAAAACAGTTGATTCTGGCATACTTCTGGGAGTAAAATAATTGTATAAGTCCTTGGCAAAAAAATTGTATAAGTCCCTGCCCAAACACGCATGCAGAAAGCAAGTTCTCACAATTATGGTTAATGCAAGATGAAGTCAGATTACAAAGGCCTCCAGCATGATTTCTAGCATGATAACGCTGAGAAGAGGAGATTAGGCTTATCACAGACAAAGCATGTAGTGTTGGGATTTCAGTAATTCAAAAACAGCCATGGTGCTACAATGTACTTAAAGTGCTTATCTGCAGCAAGACATTCACGACTACTCCAGTTTTTCAAAGTGAGACTAAGAAGGGCTTTTTCGCTCACTTTTATGCCCCTATAAAGCACAATCCTGAAGTGCAGGCATCATATTCAGCATGTGGAGCAGCTCTATGGGCTCCGCTGGGAAGCAGCGTGCGCCTAGAGGTGCACAGGTGCTACTCATTACCTGGGTGCTCCCGTGGTTTGTTGTTTTGTTGGTGGTGTTTTTGGAGTGAGGCCTTACCTGAACCTCCTGCGGCTCTGTGCATCTGCCACGGGAAGTCTGGGAGCAGGGGCTGGCAGGAGCCTGGAGCAACCCTCCCCCCCTCGTTGGTGGAGGGCTGCAGTGCAAAGCACAGAGCTGCTACACCCCAGTGGAAATCAAAGTTGGAAGAAAGCCTTTATGTGCTGGGTATGGCACAGACCCGAAACGCCTTATAAGCTGTGTTCCCATGCTGTGCCACACGGCTTGGAGATAGGGCCTGTTGTAGAATACATGGTATGCCATTTTCTATACCCTAGTGGTATCCTGCCAGACAGATGTGGTAGCAGGTGCTGTTTTGGTGGTGGCATATCCAAGGCCCAATTTCTTTCTTGCCCTTATCATCACTTTATTTTGCAGTTACATGTCAGAATCTTACAGTATCAAGTTCTGCAGCTCTGGTCATTGTGTCCAAAACGTTATGCTCCTTTGACTTAGAATTACAGAGTCATAGAATTGAGTCAGATGGGACTCCTAAAGGCTATCCAGTCCAAGCCCCCTGCAGTGAACAGGGACACCCACAGCTCTATCTCTAGCTCACAGTCCTGTCCAGCCTGACCTTGGTTGTTTCCAGTGGCAGCGCACCCACCACCTCTCTGTGCAATCTGTGCTACTGCCTGACCACCCTCACTGTAAAAGATTTTCTTTATATCCAACCTAAATCTACCCTCTTTAAGCCTGAAACCATTTCCCCTTGTTCTTTCATCACAGACCCTGCTAAGGAGTCTGTCCCCATTTTTTCTGTTGCTCCTTTTTAGATATTAAAAGGCTGCTATCAGGTCACCTGAGAGCTTTCCCTTCTGCAGGCTTAACAGCCCCAGCACTTTAGTCTGTCCTCATAGGGAAGTGTTCCATCCCTTGGATCATTTTTGTGACCTTCCTCTAGCTTCACTGGCTCTTCCCTCACTGCTGAAGGCAATCCTTCTTCCTGGACAACCTGAACAGCTGGCCGTGGAGAAATACATCCTCCAAGCAGCCATCGTGTGAATTAGCCCAGCTGGAAGAGAGCCAGGCTACAGGAGCAGCGGTGCTGAGTCAGACCAAGGGTCACCCAGACCATATCCTGCCTCTGGCCAGCCACCAGCGGATGCTCAGCAAAGGAGTACAAGAGCTGGGCAAGAACAGCGGTATTTCCTCCACTTCATCCTCCCAGTTTCTGGCAATCTGAAGTTTAGGGACTTCCTGAGCTAGGGCTGTATCTTCATCTCTGCAGTCTACAAGCCTTTGATGGACTTTCCTTTCAAGAATTTTCTAATTGATTTTTGAACCCATTTCTACTTTTGGCCTCCACCACATCCTGTGGCAATAAGAGTCACAATGCGGTCTTGTGTTGGGTGTGTTTTGCTTTGAATCTGACACTTAATCTTATGTAAAGGCTCCCCAGTTCTTGCTCTGAGAGAGACACATTTTTATAATGTTCTCCAGGCCATTCCTGGCTTCACATACCTCTCTCATCTGCTGTCCCAGTGGTCTCTTTTCCAGCTGAACAGTCCCAGCCCATGTGATATACTTCTTTATTTTGAAGGCTTTCTGTAGCTTTGATCAATCCTGTTGATCTCCTGTGAACCTTCCTAGTTCTACTCTGTTTTCCCAAGGTACAGCTAGCAGGCCTGCCTGCAGTGGTGCAGAGGGCACAGTATATTGCTTTTAGAGTAAAGGAAGTCCAGTCTCATCCCATCAATGTGCATAAGACATTTAATTAACTCGTTCAGAATCACTTGGAGAACATCATGTCTATGACAAGAAAGGTGGGGAGAAGGGGGTTATATTTTTTTTTCTCAGTATCTTTTCTAATAGTTCTGTCTTTCCAGTTTTTATTCCTAAGAGCTGCTGGTTCCTGAGTTAAGTACTTATAGCACTATCCACAGTGATTAGCAGCTAATGTAATATCCATTACTGTACAGACATTGTCAGGGTGTGGATGATTGTTTTTTATTCTTTTTCCTTTTTTTTTTTTTCACCTTATAAGCATGACTTTGCATTTGTGGACATGAAACTTTTATTTGTTAATTTATCATTCATTAATGCGAATGTCACTGGCAGTGTGGGATTTTCTGGAATTCTTCACATTAGCATTATGATTTTTATTCTTCACATTCATCGTTAGCTTTTGACAAACCTATGCATGATTAGTAGAGCTGAATACAGAGTCCTATCATTAAGGTTACTGTTGTACACAAGCCATAAGGCTTTGAGTTTTATGCTGGTATGATGCTCTTCCCTGAACCAAAGCTGTGTTGGACATCTCAAAACAAGAGATGATACTGACAGATTCCTTCGTCTCTTGAATTACAAACACCAATTGCTACCTCACCATTCTACAGAGAGCACTGAGTTGAGATGCCTGATTAGTGAGATGGGTGTAATGCACACGCCTGGGGCTATTCCAGGCACTGGAGCTAGTCCAGATGGAGGGGTACAGTGATGAGCTTGGAGCTACATTGGCTGCAGATTGGATTCCAGGTTGAAATTAAGCTATTGATTTTCTCTGTGAGGCTTTAAATATTCCACTACATTCATGTTTCGAAGACACACCTCTTCCAATGTCAGTCTTTTTGTTCAGTCTCATCCCATAGGCTGGGATCTCTTTTTCATGTATGGTTTGACTCTGTAAATGCGAGGGGTGCTTTGTGGGGCCCAGTGATTGAGTGCTACATTAGGAAGCAGGGACACAATGAGGCCAGGGATTACTTTTTAAGTTTACACTGGATTGTGAGTGGCCACTGCAGGGTGGGAAGAAGAAGTCAGCTTTCCTTCTGACAGATGCTGCAGAGGGAGAGCCAGGGTAGGTTGCTTCCGATGGGAGCCCATGGTATGAAATAAATAAGGGGAAAGTGAGAGTGAAAGACACATTGTATAAGATGTACAACTGGCTAGATTCCAGCATAAATATTCATTGAGTATGTTAATTAGCAACTATTGCTGTTACTCATTAACTAATTTATTCAACAAATAGCATTCAAGCCACTCTAGAACATTGCATACTGTTACTGCTAAAAGGGATATCAGTTTCCCTGGCTGTCACCTGGAGACATTGATACTCCCCCATCTTTGCAAGTACTTTGATATGTGGAGATGAAAACTGCTATAAGGGGCCAAGGGAGCACCATATATTGCTTATAGAGTAGGAGAAGTCCAATCTCATTCCCAGCAACGTGCATAGGAGATTTAACTCATTAGTTCAACATCAACTGGAGAAGAATGGCTTTGATAAGACTTCTGTTTGGATGACAGCAATAGTGTGTAGGTTTGCAGAGAGTCTGCAGAGGGATGGATGGGCTCCTTTGTAAACTGAATTCTGTTAACAGAGAGGAATCAAAGTCAAATAAAGGGTGAGCACAAGGGATTCCACTAAATCTGCTAGGAGCTGGCTGCCAAAACTACAGCTGATAGAAAAAGAGCTGCAAGAGAGGTTGGCTTTACCAAGTTATGGGACAATAAAGCAGCAAAGGGATTCACTGTTGGGGAATGGAAAGCAATGCACTTCAGAGAAAGAAGATTTGAATATTATGTATGTAATGAGGGCTTCTCATCTAATTATTACCACTCAGGAAAAGGAAACTGAAGACACTAGGGACAGCCCTATGGAAATATTGCATCAGTGCTCTGTAGAGGTCAAAAAGGAAATTGAATGTTAATAATTATTAGGGAGGAAAAAAAAAAAAACCAACAGGAAAAAGTAGACAATATTATTCAGCCATTCCTTAAATCCAAATACATTCAAACAAACCTGTCCTCTCCTTCCCTGCCCCCTTCTTAAAAGCACAGAACAGCACTAGGCTCGATCAGTGATCAGGTACTGTGATAGAACATGGTATGATAGCTATGGAGGAAAAAATTCTTTGTGAAGACTGAACAAGCAAAGTAGAATCTTCCTTATGGGAAAAAAAGAAAAAAAAAATGATGAAAGGCAACATCTGAGATAAACCTTTTACATCCTAAACAGCATGGAAAAGGTAAATAAAGACAGCTGCTCTTACAGTGGAACTGGGAGACATGCAAAGAAATGATCAAGCACTAAGCTCTTTCAGACAAAAAGAAATGTGATTTCATACCACATCTAATGGAGTTGTGGAGCTCCTTGCCCAGGGTGTTATGGAGGCCAACACTAGAATTGTTTTCAACAATTATACAGACGCATTGAGGGAAAATGCCTTGAATGTCTATTGAATGCAAAGGCTTAGGAAGTCATAGACTGCTAAAAGCTGAGAGGAGGCAATGCTCACAGGGGAGTGACTGTAATGCCC
Organism: Tympanuchus pallidicinctus; assembly: GCF_026119805.1. NCBI lineage: Eukaryota > Metazoa > Chordata > Aves > Galliformes > Phasianidae > Tympanuchus > Tympanuchus pallidicinctus. The sequence continues at coordinate 51,464,129 of NW_026294747.1, forward strand.
AGCTTTGGACTTTGCAAACCTAGCGTAGGTCACTGTCAGAGATTGTTCCTGGGGCAGCAGCACTCATGGGTTGCCCTCATATACGCATTTTTATGTCAGTGTTCTGCAGTGAGATCTCTTTGAGGTCCCTTCCACCTTATCTTCTCTAATTAGGCACTTGAAATGACCCAAAGGGTGAAAAATCCTGAGCTATCTGTCTGTATGTTTATCTGCCTATCTATGTATCTATCACCTACTTCCCCACTACCTACTTATCTAACCAACAATGTCTGTCATTTAGCAGGAAAACAGCACAGCTGAGGGAGCACCTTCTGTTCAAAATGGGGGAAAAGAAAGAAAAATGCAGGCCCTGGAAGCAGAGATGAGTGGCATGGGAAGAATACAGGGATGCTGCCTGGATGTGCAGGGATGGGATCAGGAAAGCTAAAACATAGACAGAACTAAACTTGGAGAGGGATCTGAAAAATAAAAAAATAAAAAATAAAAGGATTCTATTGGTACATTGATCATAAAATACAGGCAAAAGAGAGTGTACCCCTTTGGTAAATGAGAAGGGAGAACTGGCTTCAACAAACATTGAAAAGGTTGTGGTGCTCAACAAGTTCTTTGCCTTAGTCTTCAATGCCAGTCAGGCTTTCCATACTTCTTGTGTTCCTGGGCCTTTACGTGTGGATCAGAGGAACAAAATCTCTCTGTAAGAGCAGAGCAAGACCGAGACTATTTCATGAGGCTGAATGTATACAGATCTACAGGGCTGGACAACATGCATCCCACAGTCCTAAAGGAACTGGTTGCCATGCCACTCTCTGTCATAAAGTTGTGACTGTCAGGCAAAGTCTCCAGTAACTGGAAAAAGGGGCTTATCACTCCCATTTTTAGGAAAGGGAGAAAGAAGGACCTGAGGAATTACAGGCCAATGAGCCTTACCTCTGTGGGAAGATCATGGGGCAGATCTCCTGAAAGAGACGGTAGAGCACATGCCAGATGAGGGGCTGATCTGAGAAAGAGAGCATGGCTTCACTATGGGTAGATTGTGCCTGACCAGTCTGGTGGACTTCTGTGATGAAAAGCATCCACAGACAAAGAAAGGGCAATTGATGTCATCTACCTGGACTTGTGCAAGGTCTTTGATGTGGTCCCGTACCACATCCTTACCTATTTGGACATAGACAGTGGGATCAAGTGTACTCTCAGCAAGTTCACTGATGACACCGAGATGAGTGGTAAAGTTGACCTGGGTAAACTTGAGAAATGGCCCCACATGAACCAAATGAAGCTCAGCAAGGTCAAACATCCCTGGCATGAGTTTATCCCGTCTTAAAATGATCCTAGAAATTGCACTTCAACCAGTCCAGGGACCTTTTCCAGTAAGTGATCACCATGTAAACACCTTAAATTTGGCAGATCACTAGCACAGATGCTGCCTGTTCCATGCCAACTGGCCGCAGTGTCCAGCAGCACTGCTGGGCATGTTTAATTTACCAGTGTGCATGTGGCTTCTGTGCCTGGATCCAATTACAGGATTAGCTCCACAGGGATATGAGGGATGAATTTGTGAATCGAAGAGGTGCAGATTTGCTGCAACACTCTATAACAACATTTTTACATGAGGCCAAAGGAAAAGATGCTGCCCAAAGACAAAACCCCAAAGATTCTTATCTCAGCCCTAAGAGGTGTGTATTCTGGAATGACATCACTAACAGGAGTAGGATGCTCAGCTGAAAACTAGAGGCTGAGGGCTGAATTAGAAAGGGGAATGGTCTGGAGGAAAAGCCCAACAAAAAAAGGAAAGAAAGGAGCAAATGAAAACACAACTGACATACAGAGCATAAGACAGTGTTCCCCTAGCAGAGCTTCTTATAACTACTGTATTTTATGTAAAAAACAAAGAGAAGTAGCAACTAACTAAAAAGAATATCCAAGGCCAGCCCCACAACAAATTGCAATATGTAGGGAAATATGTAAGAAATGATTTGATGGGGGATTAAAGTATGAGATGAAAATAGCATTGAGAAAAGAGTTCGCTATTTGGTCCACCATCAGTCAGTCCTAGTGACCGCATCACATTTTGTACTGCTGATTTTTAAGGCAGTTAAGACTGAGGTACACTGCCCTAAAAATCTTTGTTGCATTTTAATGAAGCATGAAAAATATGGTGGTCTTTTCCAACCTTAATGGTTGTATGATTCTATGATTCATGCTCAAGCAGACAAAGAAGTGCTGCATGAAGTCTCAGCTGGTCCTCTTCCTGCATTGACTTTGTGGGGAGCTTGGAGATTTTCTTCCTAATTTGCACTGGGTCAGCATCTCTCAGGCCTTGCCCTGAAAGATCCTCTGAGCTCTACTTCAGAAAAGCTTTCCCTTGCTTTCCTATTTTAATTTGTTTCCAACATATTTTCTCACAGCATGTAGACAGTTTTTTTTTTTAATTATTATTATAATTTTTGGCAATATTTTCCAGCTTTATTTTGAGTTTGATGCAACAACTTACACTCTTTAGTGCAACAAGGAAACGACTTCTTTGGATAAAGTCCTCATGGGAGAAGATTTTAAATTAGCCTGAGGAGGGGGAAAAAAATAATTGTTTTCTTTCAAAGAAGAGCAACATGTACCTATGAATCAAAGAGATTTCTGCAGCCTACGCTCAAAAAACCCTGGAGAGTCCCTCACAGGGAAGATATCCCCCCAGGGAGAGGCCATCCCTCCCTTCAGCCCCCCACGCTCTGGCTGTGGGAGATGATGAAGTTTGCCTCTGCATTCAAATAGCTGTGAACTCTGGCTCCAAGCCCATCCAGCCTCTGGTGGGAAACTGCTCAGCAGCTCAGCTGCCCAGGTGTGGGCACTCACTTCCTCTACAGAGGAAATGGGGATGCCAAAACTGCCGGGTCATGGGAGCAGTCCCAGTCCAGTGGTGAAATCTCATGTGCTGAGGCTGCAGGAAAGGCAGAGTAGCTGACAACCAAGTGGTTTTCAGGGACAAACCAGCCTGGAGACACAGCCCTGGCCCCTCCAGCCTGGCATCCCACAGGGGCGCCAACTGCAGGCAGTGTCTTCTCAAAGCCCCAAGAGAGAACAGATGGGAACCACAGGATCACGTTTACCTCTCTTCCCTTGGGAAGATACCCTCAAGGCATTAATTTTGGGGATAAATCCAGGCCACATAATTCTGTACCCATTCATAACAGAGGTGAGGGAAGTGAGTGCTTACCATCCTCCTGAGGGAGATGTACTTCAAATAACAGCAAATACTGTAATTTCTAGATGATGCCTATCTACTGCGTATCCTTCCTCCATCCGGTTACCAAAATAAAGCACATCCTTTAGTAGCACTGAATATAAAAAGCAGCCCCATTTTTGCCCAGAGCAAAGACAGGGAGTCGGCTGTTTTGTCTGGTGAAATATATAAAGTCTTCTTAATGTCCCACAGGGAACATCTCATTAAAACAGCCTATCAGTTTTGCACTTAAATCCATTAGGGTACAAAATACAGGCAACAATAAAAAATACCTTATTTTAAGCTTCAGTTTCTTAACCTATTTCAGTTTAACTATTTAACATCAGGCAAATAATGGGCTTGCTCAGTATCACGGGTTTTGCCCATCAACAGTGCACTGGGGGAGATATGTCATTTTGTATGAATTAGCTCAAGGCACTTCTTGGATTTCCATGTTGCATGCATTATTCCATTCACAATTTATGGTGTCCTACTTCCTTTCAAATAAGGACAAATATTTTTACATAAGCAAGACATCACACAGCTCCAGCAAATTCTATTTTGATTGGGTACTGAAGGACCACACTCAGAAACCAGTCACATGGATTCCCCCTCCTGCCTCATTGCCCACACTTCTCCACAATCAATCAGTTGTCTTTCTTGGCTTTTTTTGCTGGAGCAGCTGAGTAAAGCCACATGCTCTCTGGATAATCAAACAGCTGATCCTTGAAGACTGCATGGCCAATCCTGACTCAGTAGATACGGAGGCACTGTTGCTAGCTGGCCTTATGATACGTTCCTCGTGGCTCCTGAATAGGCAGCAACACAAAGGGATGAGGAAAGACATTCAGGGCACGTGAACAAATGAAAAGTATGGCATGGCAAAGCATAGCTTTGTTTGCAGGGAACACGTACCTTTCAGCCATGTCTTCAATTGCTGCACTGGGATGTCACATCCTTGAGTAAAGTAGGATTCCTCCTACACATTTCACCCATAGATCCATCTCTTCTACATCTCCTTTTTCAAATGCTTATCCTTTGCAGAAGAATCTTGCTGGAGATCCAATGCCCGGACTAAGGACGGAAAACATGCACAGAGGCCCCATTCTTCCCTTTAACGAGATGTCATCTCCATTTAACAACTTTCTGGCAGAATTTTCAAGCGTTGCAGATCTCACATTCCAATTACATCAGTTGGTATTTTGCTCTTTGGCAAAGGCCACCGATTTCAGCAGCTCACTGCATTCAATAACAGTAGCAGAGATTACCTCCAAAACAGGGCGACAGGCCTAAATAAGCAAGTTGCATGCAAGGAGCCAGATCCTTGGCCCAGCTGGGGCCACTTTGCCCAGCTCCGGCAGCACAAAGCTGTCACCAAGCCAGCCCAAACAGCTGTTGAAGGATTCCCTTGGCGCAAAAGAATTCCTGAATGGCAAAGAGCCACTAAAGCAACTCCTACACAATCTCACTCTCTGGTCCCCAGAAATCCCTGACAGCTGGGACAGCACAATGGGGCCAGAAGCACCTGTTACCATTCAGAGCAGCCTAAATGGTGCTCTATAGGGGAATGAATGGCAAAATGAGCACCCAGCATCTTTAGGAGCACACAGAAACCTGCCTTTATCTTCTTGCATCCATGGCCGGAGGCGCATCGTGGGAATGTATTTTCCAGGCACTGCTGTGGTAGAGTCAGAAACTCCAGGCACTCTGTGCATGCCCATGCCTTCTGATGTTTGTGTTGGTGGGGACTTGGAGTGAGGGAAGAAGGGTGAAACCCTGCAAAGGAAGGGAGCCTGCAAGCCTGCAAGCAGGTTTCACAGATTGGCATCTTTCTGTACAGATCCCAAGATAGGAGGTTCCTTCCAGAAACGTGAAGCTATCTACAATGAAACAAGTCATAGAATCATAGAACAGCCTGAGTTGGAAAGGGGCCCTCTAGGATCATCAAGTCCAACTCCTGCTCCACACAGGACAATCCAAAATTCACTTGCCATATTAGTTTGTTGTTTCAGGTAAAACCTAGGGTTTTCACTCAATGTGAAGTTCCAGCCAAACCTATAAGAATATTTTCCTTCATCTTGCTGGCCTTCATGATCATCTGGTCTTTGACAGTCCCCGACTGCCACAGACCCTAAATGCCCTTGTGTGAGATGAAACTCTCTGCTTAGCAGTGCTTATCTGCCACAAAGTTCCTCACTGATGACCCTAGAGATTTTTCCTTACCCAAATTTTGAGTCTGACACTGTCTGAGCTACATTAATCGTTTGGCACGAGGGAAATTATGAACTTCCTCGAAAAACAGAGACGTCTCAGGACAGGATGCTAGATGGGCTTGTTCCCCCACATAGTCATGAGTGACCAGGAAAGCCTCTGAGTTGTGATTCGCCTCTGAAGAGGGTGCAAAGCAGATTTGTTCAGGTTATGTTCAGGTTTAGGTGCTAATGTTTAGGTCAATTTAATTTTTTTCCTCCAAGATAAAATTCTATCCAAATTTCTACAATTTCATCAATATGAATGTTACACAGAGAAAAACAAAGGAATCCTTTGTTATTTTTATTTCACTGCACACACACACACAAACCTCAAATTCCAAATTTAAAAAAAATAGAATTCCAGTTTTGTTAATAATCCTCCCCTAATGCTCACCATGGGATTCACCCCCAGATCAAGACAGACTTCACTCAAATGACAGTATCAGCATCAAGATTTCAAGCAGCATCTGAATGAAGCATTGTCTCTGTGCCGTGCTCTTAACACACTCTTGCTCTTACTAATTGGGTACTTAATAGGAATTTGTGAGGAATCTACCTTTCATGTAGTGCCAGTGTGAAAAGGATTAATATTGAAGAGATCTAACAAAGGACACAAAGACAGGCTCTGACCCCGAGACCTCCTGATCAAGAATTTAGACAATATACAACAGGTGAATGCCTAGGATAAATGGAGTCAGGAAGGAGGAGTGGAAGACAAGTGCATTTGCCTAAGCTAATAATCACAGTGATCTCAAGGGTCACAGGTGGTCACTAGCTGAACCCATGACTCAACAGCCAAAAAAGTTTCGTCCAAAAGCCTACAAGATGAATGTGCTTTACATGGGCACAATTCAAAGCATTTTAAAAACACTGGAAATGTTCACTGATGAGGCTTTAGGAGGTGAAATATTTACCTATTGGATTTAATCAGTACTGGATGCAAAATGTGTGGATATAGTTAAGACTGTACTAACTGTTCTCAGCAAATCCCCCTGTGTTCCTCAGTGCTAAATCACCTTGCTCCCTCTGAATCTCATTAGCTAATGCCTTTCTGGATTCAGTATTTACTAGCAAGCCCTTCTGACACAAACTACATTTATCTCAAGTGCTCTTCCTGTTCTATTAACTGAACTCAGAGCAATGGTTTTCAGCCTGAATTTATTTTTGAAGAATGATGCTTTCTGAAGAGAAGATCGGTGGTGCACTCAGAAACCTTCTCTCTAACCTTTCCAAGTACAAGGGGTGGCCTAATAAAAGCTATAACATGTGCCACAGAGGCATTTTTGCCACAGAATGAAACTCCAAATACAAAGTCATCAGGAATTTTGTGTATTACTGGAGCATATCGATACAGCCAAAGAAACCAAAAGTAACCAAACGCAAAGGCAGTGGATACGGACGTACAGCTCATGTCTGAGCTGCAAAGATTTGCACATCAGTGAGCATATAGAGATGTCACGTCCTCACACAGATCTTACAGATGCAAACCTGTACTTGGCTTTTGGGGATAAGACGTTTGCCTCTGGGCTGAGGGTGGAGGTGAAACAAATCATGATGGTAAAAGCACAGTTCTGATATGGGCTGTATTTACAGTAAGGTGCTTTGCTGCTGGAGAATACTGTTAAAGCTGCATTGGCAGAGTAGAGGGTTGTGGGCCTGATCCCAGAGTGGCTGGCAGGTTTGCATACTGTGTATTATCCCTTTCCAACCTTCTCTTCTGAATAAAAAATGGTGTGGAATCTAATTTCCTCCCTGAATAAAACATGAATATAGATAAGACAAAGTAAGGATCCAAAGACCACAGCAGCACACTTTCTTGTGCTTCTTACTATTCAACATCATGGCAGCTCACATATAGAGCAGCTCTAGAAACCATCTGTCATTGAGCGGCTCTTTATTCAAATGAAATCAACTGTGAAGTAATCATGGTTCTCATTTTTATTATCTCTCCTTACAGTGAACTTGATTAAAATCCAGCGCACGGTATGCAAACAGGCTGTTGTAAATTTGTACTCTGACAAAAGGGGAAAGAAAGTGATCTGCCCACGTGCCTAGAACTTTGTCATTATACATGGGGACAAAAAAAGGAAGGGGCATACTGGGTTGCATAAACAAGTTTGTCCGGACACAAACTGTCCTAGCCCTATACAAAGGCCACGTCTGCTGCGTGACACCATCAGAGGGGCCGAGGAGAAGCTAATTTTACTAGCAAGTATAAAAGGCTTGGGTATGTACTGAATAAACTAGATAGGCTGGCTTCAGCAGCACGTGCTTTAAAGTCTTTTGCCCAGGAGGATGATCTGAGCTTCTGAGGAATGAACTCAAAACAGACATGATTCTCCTTTCACTTCTGGCGGTGTAAATGGGGAGTGATTCCATTGTATGGCTGGTATGAATGAGACTGGGAAGCAGTCCCAATCAGTCAATCATTCCCTGCTTTGTCTATTCATTAAAACCCTCTTCTCCTCTGCACAGATGGCCAATGTACTATTGTACTGAAAGAACTGGCCAAGTTAAAAAAACAACATAAAGGAATATGCCTGACAAGTCAGCAATAAATGTTTGTTTTTTTTAAAAAAAAAAAGGGGGGGGGGGAGGGGAGGGGAATATTAGGCTGCTTGTACACAACAGACTTAGGCTGTGCATATGCACACATATGTAAGTAGATATAGATATGTATATATGCATAGATATCCAGAACATATATACATACATACACATGCACGTGTGTGTATAGATATACAGATATATATCCAACACCCACAGATTTCCCAGCACAAGGCAAAAGGTGTGATTTTTTTTAACTCCTTTGCTATCAAATTATCTTCGTGCCTTGGAAAAGGCAAAGAGGGAGACTGAAGTGAGGGGCATTTGGTAGAGCAGCATTTTGCAGCCATGTCACCTAAAGAAAGGAGCATTTCCAGAAGCACAGCCATGAAGCATGAAGGCTTTGTCATGGTTCCTGGGGCTGCTGGCTGCTGGAAGCAAGCAATGGACTGCACTGGAGGATGGAGGATAAGAATAAGGGGCCAGGCAGGCAGGGGATGCTGTGCAATTCCTGCCATTCTCCTGGGATATAACCAGAGGATGGTGTCTACCATGCAGCAGCCCTCAGCTTGTCTTCATGACCCATGGGAAAGATTCTGTGGAAGACTGGACACCAAACCCAGCTCCTTAGCCCTCAGGGATCTCAAGCACCACACCTCTGTATCTCCCATAGAAAAGTCCTATAGAATAATTACTTAGGGTTAATACTGATGCAGGTCTCAGTTCACCCTGAGGTCAGGGTTGCTTTTCTCACATTTCCTAGGGACATGCTACAATCTCTCTGAAGTCTTAGAGCTCTGGCTAGTCACAGAGATCTGTAGCACACGTGGGGGCCACAACATTCCCACTATGTGCACACATAGTAGCCAAAATGTTTTTACCATATTCCCATCGCATTGCCAAAATGGTGATGTGAGTCATGCTGTGAATCATGGAATCACAGAACCATTGGAAAAGACCTCAAGATCATTTAGTCCACCTGTACAACTGTTCTTAGTACCACATCTACATGTTTCTTGAACACCTCCAGGGATGGTGACTCAATCACCTCCCTGCGCAGCCTGTTTTAGCGCCTGATAACATTTTTGGAGAAGTTTTTCCAACCTGAGTCTCCTCTGGTGCAACTTACGGCCATTCCCTCTCATCCATCACTGCTACCTGGGAGCAGAGGTCGATCCCCACCTCTCCTGTCCGGGAGTTTAAAGAGCAATAAGATCTTCCCTGAACCTCGTCTTCTTCAGACTGAACCACCCCAGCTCCCTCAGCCAGTCCCTATAAGACTTGTGCTCCAGACCTCCACAGCTTTGTTGCCCTTCTTTGGATATACTCCAGGGCTTCAACATCTTTCTTGTAGTGAGGGGCCCAACACTGAACACAGTACTCGAGGTGATTGAGTGCTTGCTCTTGAGCAAGAGCACCCATCACCCATCACCCATCACCTGCATCCAGATGGTGGCTTGCTATTAGCTGTCATGCAGCAATTCATTAACAGGCTTCTGGGACAGCTTGACTCATGACAATGGTGTGCCTTTGTGTGGACCACAGCTAAGCTGCTTGGAATACAGTATTTGCAAACATGGAACCAAGATGCTCAAAGTAGTGTCTGGGACAAAACCTGCCTGTGGTGAGAATAAATCTCCCAGGCTGATTGTGCTTTATGCTAACTGCTGCTCAGGACTACCCTGGGTAGCTCCCAGGAACAAACATTCTCCCTTTAATGTCTTCAGCTCATTTAATCTGCCATTGCCTGGACTGAGAGTGTCTGCAGAGAGATGGCCACAGCTTCCTAACCTGCATGCTTCTTGCCTTGATACGTAAGCAGAGAGAGACACAAGAGCATACCCTAATGAGTATTCAATCCACTTTTGTCTGGAAATTTTAAACTATTCATTGTGAAAAATATGCATAGGGAGCACTGCTTACAGATAACAGGATATTCATGGTGGCTCTGGTACATGTCATTGTTTCCTGTGCAAACAAAATGCTGCTACACTCCTTCAGTGAAGAAAATGATGCCAATAAAGAGAATAGAAAGGAAAATCTCAGAGAGCATGGGGTACCTCCGAGTGCACAGGATGCAGCTGCAAGAATAGAATGTCTGTTGTGTCTGCACTCAGTCTGCACTCAACTATGCAGCACCCAAGAAATAAAGGAATTTTCCTGGGCAAAAGAAAACTGAGATTATTTCAGAGCTGCATACAGGTGCTGAGGTTCCTTGGCAATGATTTCATGCATTTTCCTGAGGCATGCTCTGCTGGTACATAAAAACAGCATCTTCCCATGTCCCACAGGGATGTGTTGTTATTAGTCACTCGAGGTGGGGCTGTGGGCAGGGTCAAGCAATCCATCTAGAGGTGAAAATGTGGGAGCAGCTCTCCGTCCCGCTTCTTTTCTTGGGGTTTCATTTGCTGCATTTTTAAATAATGAAAACCAAATCAAAACAGGAATGCAGCATCTGAAATGTTTTGAAAACACAGGGCCCCGCTTAGATGAAAGCAAACCGTGCTCCTTCGTCAGGTGGATGGAAGTCTGCACCCTCCTCTGTTTACCTGCTCCCTTGCTAACCTCAGTTCACCTTGATGGCATCCAGGGAATCTTTGCTACAGGGCTCATGCATCAAAGGCTTCAGCTTCTGAGAATCTCATTGCTCCGTGCTTCATCAGATCAGGTTCTTGCACATCCTTCCATTGATCCAATGGGCTTTGGGTCCTTTGTGCCTTTTCCAGCTTCCACATTGTGACATTTCTCAGAACTGCTGTCTTATTTTGGACACTGCTCGTATAACCTTTGATTCTTAAAAATGCCATAGCTAAAAACATGTTTAAGATAGACCAAGATAACTTCACCTCTGGCTAACCCAGAGTTGGAGCAGTAGAGAGGGGTTCTGACGAGTTGGAGACATTCAAGTACCAGGAGAAGAGGCTGTGCAGGTCTCCTCAGAGTGTAATCGAGTAACTCACCCTGCTGCTGAAATTCAGAGACATTTTAATGAATAATCTAAGGGTGGTCATGATGGTAAAAGTATGGGAGGATTGTTTTTTTTCAGGCTACCAGTAACCCTGATGCTGTCAGACAGCTCTCTGAATGCAGAATATACACAGGGATGTCTTTGGTGATGTCCTACTGTTGAACAGTTACGGAAATAGGACACCATAAAAAAAAGAGAAGAAACGACACCAAATCATAAAGCCTGGTTTCTTTCTTTAAGTATAAAGTCTGGATAAATCTATTGCTTGTGTAACCAAGCAACTCGCAGGGCTGGCACAAGGTAGGGACCTCTCTGAAAGACTCTGTGAATGCACCTCGTCACTGCTAGTGAATATTTTTGTTTTGTTTTGTCCTGTTTTTGTCTTCTGCTGTCCCAGACCAGAGCCTCTCCTAACAGACAACACTGTTTCCAATGAACTGAGAAGCACTTTTGCAGTCTGTGCAAAATGCAGTATCCCGAGGAAATTAAACTCGAAGCTGTAAATTAAAATGACTCAAAATCCAACGAGTAGAATTTACCTTTGTGCTATATTTTCTTTTAGAATGAACTCAGTGCTCCTTTTGCTCCAGGCTGTACATCTTCTTAATGCATATTTTGAAGCTTAAACTCACATTCTTCATTTTCTTGAGTAATTATATGCATAGAGTCACTGTCTCTCCATAATTTAGCACTGCAGTAATTATGATTATTTACAAGATCAACTGAAGATGACCTGACATGAAAAAAGCAGACCTGAAAAAGGCTAACATGCCCCAAATCTTATCTTTGTTTTTCCGCCCTTATCAGTTGGCTTAATAAAAAGATACTATCTCACCTTCCAATCAACTGCCTTGTTTATATCCTTAGATCATCATGACTTTAGCAGGTCTCTTATCTTGTCCTCATCCTTGGTAACAGATAGTACACATGTTGCTACCTATAGCTGCTGTACTGACGTGTTATCACTATGCTTTTTAGTTATTCTAGTTATACAAGTGACTAATTTCAGCAGCTTTGAAGACAATGATAGAAAAAATAAAGTTGCATGGGACCTCTCAGTGCCACCTGGTCTGATATCAGCTCAAAGCAGAGCCAACTTCAAAGTCAGATACATCTTCAAAGTTAGATTGGGTTGCCCAGGGTCACATCCAGCCGAGTCTTGAGGAGCTCCAAGGATGGAGACTCCACAACAGTCAATGATCTGAATCTCTTATTGCTCTCTTGAAGTTGTGTAATACTTAAATACAGCCTACCATGCAGCTGTTTGGTGGACTAATGGGAGTTCATGTACTGGTTGATGCAAAGATATTTCTTGGTTCTTTGGAGATGTTTTTGCTATGCATGCGTTCCTTCTTGTTCCTCATGAAAACACAATTATCACAGACACTGGAATGGGTAATAAAGACAGTGTAAGTTACTGCTACTTTCTTCTTCATCTTTGTTTCTCTTGATTTTAGAGAAATATTTCCTGCCAAATTGTCTGAGCATTTATCATATTTTGATATTCTTTTTACCAACCTCCCATCCCCCCCAAAAAAAGAAGCACTAAAAACCCCAATAAAACCTCAAACACTGAAGCTATAATTAAAAAACCTTATAAACTAGAAAATGAACCTGAGGCAAAATCATGGAGCAGAAAACTGTGTGTTTAATCCAAAGACTGTTTGCCTGCCTTTGCTTGCCTCCAATTTTACCTGATCTCCATTGACCTGAAGAGAGTTTCCAGCCATCCCGCTGGCATGTTGCACTTCTGTGTTTATGGCATTACCTTAGGTCCTATGGACTCCAGAGCTCTTTCCTCTCATTCACAATTATGCTGTTCGGGTTTCAGACATCACTATAACTCTACTGTGGACACCACGGTGTGTAGCCAGCAGCAAAAATGGGGAAGAGAACAGGAACACTGTTACAGACAGATGTTTTGGGCCAAGCGAAGGAGTTTACGTATGATTTATAGAGGAAGAAGTGTGAAGTATTCAAGGGTGTGTCCTGTTCTAGAAGATAAATATTAAAGCAAATCCAGACTTATAAGTGGAAGTAATCAGATATATGTTAAAGAGCACATTTTGCTCTTTCTAGCATTAATGACATTAATAGTTAAATGAAAACATATGTATTATTTGTAATGCTTGCCAGTATTTCAGGTCTGTATAATATATTTCAGGAAAAACAACTTAAAAAGTTTGCACCGAGGCTAAGAAATCTTTTGAAACCATTTCTGCTGGTTTCACCAAAATTAGTTTGGATTTTGCTGCAATTTTTCTGCAGAAACATTTCAGGCTTTCAGACATATTTTCAAATGAAGGACTGACATTTTCCACTGAATATTTTGCTAAAAACAAATTATTTTCCACTTTAGTAAAATATTTCCAAGAAAATAACACCAGTTTTCTGTTGACTTCTATTTGGCCCTGCCTTTGCAAGAACCAAAGCCCATTTTAAGGGATTTGGATAAGAGTCTAATGCACTTGAAATTGCTTTACTCCCACTCAGCTGTCCTAATTCCTGTAGTCTAGCTCTCTGGCCCTTCTTGATGAGTAGACTGCAGCATGACTCATCTCCTTGACCTACCCAGCTGTTCTTATTTCATTTCCCTTTGCTGGGTCAAAGACAATCAGATCATTTTTTTCAACCTTTCCAAAAAGAAGGGAAATTAAAATTTTTAAGGGGCAGCATATCATGACCAATGACACAATTGCACAGTCTGGTACACAAATTTGATGACCTGGATTTTGAGTAGGACTCAGTTATTTGATATTGATTGATAACAGTTGTTGTCATCCATTTGGATGAAGACAATGCCGTGATAATCATGACATATCTTGCTGATTTTGTAAGGTCAAGGAAAAATTTCCTTTGTGTAGCATTACACTGTAGCTCAGATGTAATACAGGGAGTTTTCATCTTCCTTTGAAAGATTAATTAGCAGCCACATCTAAAAGCAAGTTACTGGCCTTACTGAGCCACAGGTCTGTTCTTTTACTGCAGTTCCTTTATATGTAACTACAGAAATATCAATATAGCTTAAGGCTAGTCATTCAGGTTTCTGTCTACCTGCAGATTCTTGTCATGTTCTCCTTTTGCCAGGTTTCTTGGAGGAATCTAGTATGGTAAGCATCACACTTCTCATCGTGGAGGAAAGATAACAGGATGGGAGAGTTAAGCTGTGCAGGAAAGAAGGATTAATGAGGGGACTGGAAACAGATCGGAAAGAGGAGGTGATGTGTTTCAATAGGCTGGCCAAGGCAGGCAACATTTCTTTTTCTCCCGTGGCTCAGAGTCAAAAACTCCATTATCAGCAAGCAGACAGGAGAAGAAACAATTTGCAAAACATGAACACCTCAGTTTTATGTGTCTGGCATAGACCTTTCTGAATTTTTTCCATCTACATTATTTTCCTCTCCAGTCATAAAACAACCCAACAAAAGAGAAGTAGAAAGGACAACACGATTGATGTGATGCATCTACCAGTCCTTCCTTCGAAAGCAGAAACTTCTGCTTATATGCTGTAGCACTTGAAAAGAAAATACAGTTTCATATATGAAATCAAGTAGGAGGCCAGCTCTTTCTTGCCTCACTCCCATGAATAAGACATGAATAAGACAGCTCAACTTGCATATTTGGTGTGAACTTGATGTGAGTGAAGCTCTGGAATGTACTCCTGATTGGCAAAAGAGAAGTCAGTCCCCAGAAGGAGCTCCACTTGGATCCAGGTGCCCTGAGTGTGTAAATACAGATACAAAGGCCGTGGTAAGCAAGGCTCTTCTATTGTGCAAATTAGTTCGTTCTAAGGTGGGGATTTAGGGAGAACTTTGTCCTGCAGTGGATAAAAGCAAGCGAGCTCTTCAGTAAAAAAAAAAAAAAAAAAAAAAAAAAAAGAGTCAAGAAAAGAATGTGCAGCTAATCCAGATGAAAGACCTACGGGCTGTCTTTAAAAACATGTTAGTACAACGGCCTGGGAAGTTTCCAAATGGATGCCACATCTTGAACATCTTTCACAGCTTTACATCTGCCTTCAGTATGGAAATGAGAGAAGGGAAACGTTGATAGGAGGGTTGAGATGAATAAGTTGGGTACTTTGAAATGCAGTTGTTGTGCTGTGGTGCACCCCCTTGTACCCTCGTGGCAGTTTCTCATTTTTACAGACATGAATCTGGGCCATGCCAATTTTCTGCATCTGAAGGGCAGGACCAGTGACAGGTTTGCAGTCCTAGATCTCTTTGAGATGTGAGTTCTCAGTATCAAGGTCAAAAGCAGAGGTTGTGATCCCTCGCCTGCCTATTTTTCACAGTGCTTCTGGCTACGTGTACTTCTTTTTAGACATGGCAGATGGTGAAATACTAAAAGTACAAAGGATTACCCAATACTATTCAATAGCAGAGCTATTTGTGTGTTACTGTTATTTTAGAGCGGGGTCACCCTTATGACATCCTCACTATGTCTTTCACATCAAGCTGCCCTCAGATATGTGACTTTGAAGGGGAAAAATAATGTTATTTGCCCTGCTTCAGAATCCTGCAAAATATTCCCCAAATGCCTTCTCTCCAAATTTGAACATAAACAAAATCTGTGATTGTCTACCACAAAGGATAGATGCTGCTGATTTTAAATGAGCCGTGTGTGCCTAGGGCACTGCTAATACTGCATCAGACCATGTTTTCTGTAGGCCAAAATACACTGAAATCCAAACGAGGTCTTAAATCTTTTCCTGAGAATAAAAATCTAATGAGAGATCTTCAAGAACTGTAGTTGTTTGAAAAACTGCTCTGTGGCTTTACTGCTGTATATCATGTATGAGCAGAAGGGACTAGAAAAAGAAAGGAGAAGGCACTTAGTTCCATACTGTTAAAGTGTTGATAAATTCACGTGTCTTGAAAGTTCTTGGAAAGTTCTTCATAGAATTTACTGCTGAACTCTGACTCTCAGAACTGAAGAAGTTTCTGAATCAGGCCAGAAAATGCCTTTACAAATTTGATGTGCTTTCTAGAAGCCTTTTACAAGCACTGTGGGAGGACACAGACCAAACTGCTTCTGTGTTGACATCAGCTACCCCACAGTATGACTCTGAAACTTCTAAGTCCTTCCAGACCACTCACAAAAGTCAAAATACTGTCTCCATTTTCATCAAAGCAGCAAAGGCACTGATGGAGAGCTGCACTCCCGAGCAGAGATGGGCACAACCTTGCGTAGGAAGCTACCAGCTCACTGGTGTTTTGTGGAAGTTGCAGAGCTGACGGCAATGTTGGAGTGAAGAACAAGATTGGATTATCTCACTGACAAAGATAAAGCCTTGGCAGCTGGTGCAAAAGGAGGGGGCATTTGGGAATACCAGAGACAAGCCCTGTTCTGAAACACCGATAGGTAGATCTGAAATGACTCCACAGCTGGGTGAAGGTTTGACGTGGTTGAAAACCTTCTGGTCTCTCTTAGCAATGACCCAGGGCAATTATGTATTTTGAGCAATTTCCAGTACCTAGACACAGGGAAATCTGAGGGTTTTGTTTTATTCTGCATGTGAACAGAAAGCTTTCAGCTGTCATTAATGAGGGTATGACAAGACAGTAACACTATCAGAGTGAAAGGTGGTCATTTCTTGGACAGCGGAAAAGTCTCTAGGAGAATGGGCTTGTGTGGATATTTTTCCATAATACAGACCACACAAAAAGCTCTTGGGTATCTTCAGTAGACAAATTGTATTTGCTATTGTGAAAAAGCCACAGCAAATCGAAGACCATCACTGTGTGCTCATGTAACTTAATGAAAGGTCTCACCTGAGCAATCACAAGATCATTTCTGAGTACCCAGAAAGTTCTGCAATGCAGGTACTTTCAGCATGCAGAGGTAGGCACATTAAGCTGCATGCTGTGGTGCTCAACCTCAATAACATAAACAAAGATTGCTCTGACACAACCAACAGAAGATATCGAGGCTCTGGCTTCATCCTACTGCCTCTTGGAAATTTTATCTCCCTAACACAGAGTATGAGACAAGTGAATCCCTTCAGATGGTTTTTCCAAACCATAGACCTGTTCATGTGAATAGTCTAAAGATGCATGAATGCAAACCATGCATTCCCTCATACTATGTGCTTCTGAAAGGTAAAGTATCATTTCTCTGTGCATCCCAAACCAGAACCAGGCCCAGTGTATTTAAATAACCCTGGCTTTAACTTAAAGGTCAAAGGAAAATGAGTAATGAACTAATTCGCAAACAATACAAAATTCAGAAATGCTTCTGGTGTGCAATGTATGTGGCTGTTATCCTCCTTGTGCCATTAGAGTTCATAAATACAATGTAAAGGAAATGTCCTTTCATCTAATATTAACAATCAGAATCTGAAAAAAAAAAGACCATTGACCTTAACATGAACAGAATTCAAATGAGTAATAATTTCCTCCTATTTTAAAAAAGCTTTCAATAAATTTATTGTTTTTAGTTTTCATAGGGCTTGGCTGGTGTGCTGGGAACACTGCTATTTGCTTATCAAGCTTCTGCCCATATATACTCTGAGTTAATGGAAAGCTCTCCAGCCTGGTGCTGGCTGTGATAGGGCTGTGCTCATACATGCACTGTTGAAGGGTGGGTAGAATATTCTGTATTTTCTCAAGCACTGTATTTCATTGTGGATTTTTTTTTTTTTCTGTGTGGGTGAGGGGGGAAGTGGATTATAAAATTAGGACTTTATTTTAGTTGCAATGTAATTGCTTCAGTCTCCTTTAGATGTTTTGAATAACTTTAGAAGTAACAATGCACAAAAGCACAGGAAGCAATATGAGAAGCAAGACCTTACCCAGCCTAGTTAAAATACTTTGGCCACAGTTTACAGAGTTGGGTGTACAACATTATGCACCAAGACTTCATGCCTAGAGAGGCACCTCCACACTTACAGGCCCCACTGCCTTAGCTCTAGCATCGCTTGCATGGGATAAATCCAGAGGACTGAACATGCAGTGTACCTTAGCAAACCACAACCAGAATTTTTCCCATAGTGAGAGGGAAGCAGGGCCTCTCATTTATCTCTTTCCTTCTAGGAAATGATTTCAAGGGCAGAAATTACATATCCTTGGGCATGAAACAAATCCACCTCTGTTCTTTCCGGTGGTGTGGGCAAGTCACTGCCTATCCCAGGGACTGAGTTCTGTTCTGGTTTAACCTTGTTAATTTAGTCACTGCAGTGCTGTGGAGATGCTCTGCGTAGCTGATGATTTGGGGTTATTTTCACAAAATGACTGCATCACTGCACGTTGTAGTTGTGCCTGTTGTAGTCTGAAAGAATCTTTGAAATACTTTTGCTCTTCCTGCCAATATCTCTGCGAAGTGCTACGCAGTAAAGAAAATAAGTTGCTATTTTATGTTCTGCTTGAACTCTGGTGTCTGATGGTGAATCTGGCCTGGGATCTGAAAGTCTGCAGTCTGATGAAAAAGAGAGAATCTTCAGATGGGAAAACAAATAAATCTGGATGTTTTCACCCTCAAAGATACAAGGAGGAAGAGGAAACTTTGGCAGAAGATAGAAACAGGAGAGCATACTGTTACAGCTATTTTCACACCTGAGGAAAAGAGAAGGGGGATTCACAGAATGGAGAAAGTGAAATCTCCTGATCTATGGGATACATCATGAGCTGCGGTGAGGGTCATCTCACAACTGCTGACCAAAACCTACAGAATGCTGAAGAGTGGTGAACCTTGGCATAGAGCACCACACTGCTCTTTTACTGTTTTGTCTATATCTGTGAGCTTCTTGTGCTGATGACAATGAAAGAACAACTACTTCTAGCACGATTTGTAAAATCTGGAGTATTCTGCACTTTGGCAGTAAGGAGTAAGGTGTAACCCACAGTGCCTGCAAGGCTGGAGATAGAGAAGTGTTTGGGTGAGCACCTGGATGTCTAGGAAGTTTTCTGCGTAAGGGACAAAAATGATGAACTATGTGGGCCCATTTCTAGGAAGAAGAACTGATCCAAATGCATTAAGTATGGAAGAAACATATAGCGAAGGAACAGCTTGGGAACCACCAGATTCAGGAACAGTCACTTGAATTTAACAATTTGGAACCCCAAAACAGCAGCTTATTGCATGGGGATCTGAGAGTTTTATGAACTGTTGCGTGGTGTGTGTGTGATGAACTCAGTCCTTTCTGTCCATAACTCTAACACACGAGACAGCGTATGAAATGGCCAGCTCTCACACTCACAGAAGACCAACTTAAAGCCAGACAGATATTTCTGTGCTATAGCGGCATCTAAGGGCAGCCAAGAGCCTGAGTCAGTGTGTGGTAGGTACTAGCATTTACCGAAGGAAAAAAAACCACCATCCTTCTAAAACAAGTAAATGGAGGATAAAACAAAGATAGGAGGTGAAGTGATGAGTCAGGTGCCACACAGGAATTGAAAATGTGTGCTTACTGCTCTTTAATAATAATATGGGTTTTTTGTGCCTTACACCTTCTGCACTTGTGCTCCTGTCCATCAGCCGTTCACTGGTGCCAGGCTTCTTTTATTTGTTTGCTTGGGAACTACACGGAAGAGAATCACTTCCCTATGGGGAAATGATTAATTAGGTGAGCCAGCCTTTTAGAGGATGCACCAGGCCAAATCCTTCACTGAGTGATCCAAAAATGCCAGCAAAGCCGGGAATATTTACTAGGTGAACTGGAAAGGTTTAGAAAGCCAGGTAATACCTGACCCGTGAGAAACACTCATCCAAGCACACAAAAAAAACATCTTTCCACAGCAATCTTCTATTGATGTCTATTGTTCTTTCCACTAGAGATGCGTGAGCTGGGCCTGGTTTTGATGTCATGAGCACAGTTCCCTGACAGCCCACTGAATGACTCTGATCAGCACCAGCCTGAGATGTAGGCTGCAGACTTTCAGGGGAGCCTCCTTGTCTCAGAGCTGCTGTTAACGCTTCCTGTTTATTACAGCTCAGCACAAAGCACTGCAGGTCCAGTCCACATCACAAAACAGCCTGAGGAGATGAAACAGTTTTTAGTGAAAGTCTCTTGCCAGCTTCTGCATGTTTCCAGCAGCAGTGACAAGAACTAAAACATCTACAATGTGCCCATTGCCCGTGTCCCCTCCTCCCAGATATTTCAGTGTAAGTTTGACCACTTCAAGGAGTCATTCTGAAGTCATTTTATCTCTCTGGGAATCATTTTTCTTGTTCTCTGGGGACCTCACTATTTCTCTTTCTGAAGTCAGATCTGGGGTAGTGGTTGGACGATTTATCTACACACCAGGAAGAGAAATCCAGAGGGCTTGCAGTAGGGAAAATGTTTGTATGCCTCAAAGGACAGAACAACAGCCGGGAACAGAGTCAGACACAAACCTGAAGAATGGAAGCAGACAGCGAGGAGATTGTAGTGCTGGAAGCAGGCCTCTGACAGACAGACAGGTAATCATAGTTGAATTAGTGAAGCCTCAGGGTCAATGGGGAACACTCTTACTTCCCTCTCTCTGTTATGGTTGAAGAGTCCTTTCCAAAGGTGAAAGTGACAGCTAAGTACCTGATCTTCACGATTACTCAGTGCATGCTTCCTGACTTCCCACTGCCTTTCAATGGCACTGAATTTAGGCCTAAGAAGAAAACAGTCTAAGCTGTGATTCCAGATACTCTTGCTGATGGATCAAAATTAAATGAAGTAGGTGCTCAAGACAGAATGCGCAAATAAGCCCTCATCAGTGCTACGCAGTGCAGTCATGCTGGCAGAAAATGGGTTCATGAGCTCCACCACGCTTCTTTTTAGCCTCTAGGCAAAGCTGTACCATGTCCCAATCCTTGTGCTGTGAGGTGAGCTAGGCACATGGGATGTGAACTGCTTGGCTACAGTGTGTTTGTAGCCTTAGTACTGCACCTGGAGCAAGACATGAGTACATGCAGTGAAGAAATCGCAACAGACCTTTCTTAAATGATGAGTTACACAAAGAAGGGGAGCAGAGTTTGCCTGTTCACTCGCTCTTCTAATCCGAGTCCTGGGGATGTAATCCAAATGGTAGGGCTCATAAAAACTGAAAGTAGGCAAATCTCAAAGTGTGTAGACAAGCTGTAGAGCTTCTTGGTGGGACATGTTGTTAGCATAAAAGCCTTAAATGGATGCAAGACAAAGCTGCACGTGGTTATGCAGGAGAAATATGTTGAACATTATTGAATATGCAAAGATTATCCCTTCCCAATTTAGATATCCATGAACTATAAGTGACTGAGAGCTGGGATACCCAGGGGTTCTCATATTTCCTTGACGTGTCCCTGCAGTCCTCTTTAGGCTCGTTGGTTATTTTTGAGAAGAGTGTACTGGACTGTATGCACAGTGGAATCATTATAGAATTATAAATGATGATTCTATGATTCTATCCATTATCATAAGTGACAACAATGGACCTAATCCACTATGGCCATTCTAATGCAATTAAACATTACTATACATCAACGAAACATCAATGGCTCCAGGTTCAAGCCAGAAAGCTGGCAACAACTCTGGGCAACCTCAGCAAACACAAACTGAGGGAAAATGGAGATAAGTCATTTTAATGTTGTCATTCCAAGATTGTTGATGGTGTACGTTACCTCTAATCAGAGGTACCATAGAACTTTCTTCTAGTTTTTGGCTTAAAAGTATATGGGGGCTGTCATATTTTGACACGTTTGTTTTGAATTTTATGGGCTCTCTTGGAAAATTAATGGAAATTTAATTAATTAAAAATTAATTAAAATGAATGGAAAATTAATCTACAGCCATCATATGCAAAGGAGAAACCGATTTGAGTATGAACCCAGCTTTTAAAAAGGAAACGCAGGGCAGCAAGGTCTCACCCCCTAGACGGATCCCGAAAAGTTTCCTTACGGCTTGTAAGAGAGCCATCTACTGACTCTCAGATATTATTACACTGACATCGGTTGCCTCTGTTTCTTCAGTCCTCAGGGCCAGGCTGCATCCTGACTGTATTCATGATCAAAATAATGATTCGATACACAGAAAGCATGCTCTTTATTGCAAAATGCCTGTGAGCAACATAGTCACGGGAATGGAAGCAGAGATGATTCCTTGGCCTGGAACAGAAGGTTGGCTATCGTGGAGGCCAGATAGTGTGATAGCTCTGAACACTAGCTGAAGAACACAGCCGTGAGAACGGTGTTATTTGATGAGAGCCCAGAGCAGATGGGCAGTGTGGTCAATTAAGGAGCTAGGGATAATATTTCTCAAATAAATAAATAAATAAAAGTAATTGGGAAACAGTTTAAGAAACCGTAACCTGAATGCATGAGATCTCTTGGAAAAGTATAATTGAGAAAGTGAGTATTTATAAATGAAAAAAAAAAAAAAGAACTCCTTTAAAGTACTGCAATATGCTCCCAAATGAACTAAGTACTTTTAAAATGGATTGTGATAAGCTTATGCAGGTGATTGGATGTAAGGTCACCAGCAGCGGTGGGGAAATTGAATAAGCAAACCAGGAGGCCCTCATTATTCCTATGTGCCTAATCTCTATTAATGTCAGGAAAGCTGATCTATATTACACTAACTACAGAACTGGTCCAGGGAGTTCGTTAGAGCAAAGATCTTTAGAGACTGCTGAGGTTCTTCTCTGTAGACTTTGTAGAAATAAAAGCGCAGCATATTTGATCTGGAGTTCTTGCTGTTGTCAAGCGTTCACACTGTGGTGATTCTTGGAGGTTTCAGCTCATCAGGATTCAGAGGTGCTCAGTGTTGTATTAACAGATCTCCTGCTTGTTCCTGCTGTTACAGCTTAATTTACTTCTTAGATAAAAGATGCAAGCAGAGGTGGAAAGCGTGTTTGTTAAGGGAACGTCTTTGATGACATATTTTATATTATAACCTACGATGTAGATAACCCATATCTATCCTTTTAAAAGTACCATATCTTGAAAATGAATTTTCCCTCAGATAGTTCTTGACTGACTCACTCTCTCCTTCGTGGGGTGGTTTCATAGCCCACAAACTCCTCAGATCGTGGTGGAAACTACCTACTGAAGGAGTCTGGGGTGGGGAATAGGTCAGACATGAGTAATTCTGGGATTGCAGGAGAGAAGCAGCAGTACACATGAGACTCAGAGACTGGTGGGAAGTCAGGCAATGGAGCCATACGTTAAATTTGCCCTTATGGTGCTCACTATTTAGCCCTCACTTTTCCTGAAATTGTAAGTGTTTTGGCATCTATAGCCCAGATTGTACACGTGAAAATAGAGTAGATTAAAAGAAAGGAAAACAGACAAAGAGAAATATCAAATACTTAGTTCTCCCATCTGTGAGATGATGATAATATCAGTGCAGCTATGAAAAGAGGTAGAAGTTACTATTGTCCACAGAGTAGTTGGTAATGGTTAGGGTGAGCTGAATTATACTGACTAATGCAGGGCTCCCTTTGAACAAAAGCATTTACAAAGAGTGTTTAGGAGATCTGAAGACTAACAATAGATTAATAGAGTTGTTAGAAGAAATGAAAAGGAAACTGAAGTATGAGTAATGCAAACAAATTTCTATGAAATAACAAAAAACCCCGTTATGACCATTCTTCTTACCCACTTTGGCAGTTAACACGTCAATTATGTGTTTTGTCAAGAGAGGCCAACGTTTTAAAACGAACACAGAAAAGATTTTATAAGCAAAATTTCATTTGATCAAATCTTTCATGTTGGTAAAAACATTTTTCATGTGTTGTATGATTGGCCTGTGGTACTGTCCCAGACATTCCTGAGTCAAGAACTTGGCATGATTAAGGAAATCAGCGTGTTTGAATAAGAGAACAGGCAAGGTCATATGAAGGAGTTCGACTGGACCATGATGAAACGAAGAAAATTTATTATTAAAATGGCAGTTTTCTTACAAGGACAGAAGTCAAGTTTCCAGCTGAAATTTTTTGCTCCATTGAAACTGATTGAGGTTTTGCATTTCACTTGTGTGCATGGTGGCTTCACTTCATAGGAGGCCTCCTTGTGTCTTAAAACTAAAAGGGACTAAAAGTAAGCATGTAACGTTTATTTTATCTTTTAAAAATAAGTGTTAACAAGTCTTCAAAGAATAATCCATGATAAGCTTAGCAGTAAAATGGCAGATAATTTAAAATTTAATAAGTTTCACTTGGCCTACTGGCCAATCGGCCTTACACCTTTCTAATCCATAGGAATTATCTGAATTTTCTTACCACTTTCTTGGTCTCATTAAACGAGTTTAATTGTACATCACTGTACTCTTGGAGAAAAATTATCTGATGTACCACAACAGACACCCCTTCTTATGATGTCAGCTGCAGCTGTAACAGACAGTAAAACCATTAGCAGTATATAGCTGACTTACACTCTTCCTTAATGTAAATACTAAAGCATGGTATGTCTATGTAGAGAAAGCGAACTGTAAAGAGCCTTGCCACAAGAAATAGAGAAGTCACGAGAGCTCAACAAGCCTGTCTGATGCACTGCCCCATAGCAGTGGATACAAGTTATTTTAAAATATGTTTCTATATGTTTTTGCTTCTCTTTCATATGAAAAAACACTGAAGAAAAAAAACTGAAGAAAAATCTTCAGTTTTAAGCAGAGAGTTCAATTGCAGAAGATTTCTAATAATGCTTTGTATTTCAGGATGTTGTAATTTCATTTTCTTCTACAAGTTTACATTGTTCTGCTTGAAGTAATCCGACTGATCATATGTAAGTAAGAACTGAAAGAATAGAACGTCCGTCAGCGCTAGACTCCTCCTGATATAAACATGAAACAAATGTCAGATTACTTTTGATACTGCCCAGAAGGTGGTGTTCTTTCTGCAGTTCATCAAAGATGAGAGGTTGACCCATGGAGGAAATCATACACTCTGTAGTGAAGTCATGAAATAGATGTTGTATGAACATTGTAAGTGGAGAGGGGTCAAGTGGTATCCCTTTAATGTGAATGCTGGCAAGCTCAGCCTGCTGCAAGAATGGCAGTGATGTGGTTTACAGTAACTCTCGTCATTCACTTCAGCTGGCAGATCAAATGTGCACTCAGTTTCAGAATACTTACATGCATTAAGACATTTGCACACACTAGATACAGCTGTTTTGCCCAGAAGAACAGGCATCTCTATTAATAGGAAAATACATAGATCGCACTGAAAGTAATGCCTCTTATTTATTTCCATAGAAACTACAGCAGACGCAAAGAGCACAATAACACTATTTGATAGAGAACATTCTCAGCTACAAAAGGCTATTTTTCAACATAATCACCACCATTAGCTATGCATTTTTACCAGTGATGAATAAGAGCCTGCATACCATGCTTGTAAATATCTGCACCAGTGGAGGTGTCCCACTATTTCACAGCTGTTATGATAGCGTGGTTGCTGAAAATCATCATCCACCACCTCACTATGCTGACATCCACTGTTTGGTCTCCGTAAACGTTCAGAAAGTGTTGACAGATGCCAGTGGGTGCAATTTTTTCCACATGGAGGAATTCAGTGGCACACCTTTGCTTCATGTGCACTTCCATGACAGATGCCATTTTGTCAGACTGCCCCTCTGCTGCCATCTGTCGCACAGCAAAAAGAATTAATGGAATACTGGTGGGAAGGTTCAACCTCTACTGTCATACCACATCTGCCTCTGGTGTCACGGGCCAACATAATAAAATAGGAGGCACTGCTTTCAAAACAGGCCTTGTATTTTATGAAGACCAGCTCAACATATTCTAACAGGGCACAAGGGGATTATTTAATCACAAGGCTGACAGAGCAACATAAAATGCTCATGTGAAGAATTCTTCCAATTTCAATAGCTGTTACACTGAAGGAAACACAACCCTGCTAACATTAACAAAAATGTGACCATCCCAAGAACCCCCTGTCACTATCAGAAGAGAATCAGTGGCAGTAACCACGAACACTGAGTTAAGTGAGCATTCACTGGAATTGCCATTCATACAGACCCTTTGGAAGAAACATGAGAAAAAAGATCTTAAAACATTCTTCCCATTGGAACTGCATAATCACCTATGTTCCTTTTTTTTCCTCCTGGCTCAATATGAGCCTCATCCAGCAAGTCACACAAGTATTTGTTTATCTTGAAGTGTGTAAGTAGTACAAATGAAGTGAATGGGATCATTCACTTCATGCTCAGAGTTAAATTTGCTTTCCTGGATCACAGCCACAGATCTCAGCAACTTTAATGGTCTGAGCCATAAACATGGGCTACAGATTCCTACTCTTTTACCAAAATATTGCAACACTGGATTCCATCTACAGTGTGCATGTCTGGTTGCCAATTTTCTGGTTGCAAATTTCACTAATTTGTATTGTTTCACATTGTGTTTGAGTTCTGTGCTGTTATTTATGGCATGTAAGACCTGATTATCTCCTCATATGCATTACACTGACAAAAGCTAATAAAAAAATCATATTAAGGAGTACTTTCTATTCTTAACTTCTTTGGCTACTCTCTCACAGCCTAAGTTAATATGTGACAAGATATTGAGCTTACAAAAAATAACAAAAAATAGCAAAAACAAACAAACAAACAAAAACAAGCAAAGAAAGAAAGAAACAAAAACCAGCATACTTTTTTCACATGTTACCAGAAATAGTATTAAGGTTGTCAAAGACAAGAGAGAACCATTCTTCTCAGTTTAAATGTGGTAATGTGGTCTTATCCAGAACCAACATTAGGAATGAAAAGACCTAATGGACTGTTAAGTCCTCTAAGTGCAGACCATGCAGCACAGTACACAAATAATTTTGGAAGATTATCAGGAAACTTTGAAATGTCCTTTCAGCAAGCATTCTTTTTCAGCCAGCTTGTAGCAAAATATCACCTTTCAACTTGTGAAAAAACTATTTTAACACTGGAGCATTTAGATAAAGAACCACAGATATCCCTCCTTAAATAGATACCTCACTATATGGATTGCAAAAATTAAATCCAGAGAGTAACATCACTAACAACCACGAACAAGGAGAAAAAACAAGTCATCCAACAGAGTGAAAACATAGTCTCATGCATGACACCACCTTACTTAGGCTGATCCACCTATTACTCTATTTCTTTTTAATCAGTTATACTGTTAGGAAGCATTAGCAATGAGAATTAATCTTAGTTGTTTGAAATTACTGTGTGGGGTTATCATGACTCAAATATAAAGCATTGCTCACACACGACATGGATAGTTACATGCCGATGCATGGTATGGTACTGTGGTTTCTGTAGATAGTGCTGCAGGACAGACATGGCAGACCTAGATATACCATCACATTTGCGATGCTCATTACCTCTTAATCCTGATTGAATGTAACTCATAGTTCTCAGCTGTATGAAGCTATATTTGTTCTGTGCAGACCAACCTCTATCAGCCTCACCTAGAGACTGCCTACATATATCAGGTTATTTTTTTTAATAAAATGGCTAAATTCATTCGATGCAAATTTGCTAACTGCTCCAGTGGATCTGAAGTTACATTTCTCGAAAAAAGAAGTATACCTACAAATGGAAATGAGATCAAGTACAGAGGAAAAATCACAGAAAACATTAACTTATTGAAATGGACATGTTCTCAGAAAATGGTTAAAAAATAAAATTGAGATGAAGTGCCTGTTGTTCTCAAAGTACAGAGTAATTATTATGAAAAATGCACCCAAGTACATCTACCTTCTTGATAGCTGTCTCCCACCACATAGAATCTGCTTCTGGCTCACCAAGTTCCTCACCACAGACAACAGGGGACTAGGACAGTCTGCAGAAAAGGATCCGGATTGCTCTGTTCTACACCCTTCCCTCGCCATGGTCTATTGACTGCTATAGGAGAAGGACACCAAGCAAGAGAGAAGTTTGCCTGGGCACAGAAAGACTGTATTTATGTTTTTTTCTGGTATAGTTATTTCAATTAGACTAAAGAGAGATGTCTTGTAAGAGCCAAGAAGCAAGAAAAAAAGAATTGTAAAGCCCTGT
Source organism: Tympanuchus pallidicinctus (assembly GCF_026119805.1). NCBI lineage: Eukaryota > Metazoa > Chordata > Aves > Galliformes > Phasianidae > Tympanuchus > Tympanuchus pallidicinctus. The sequence goes on from NW_026294747.1 coordinate 51,492,042, forward strand.
AAATATTTATTTCTATGAATTTATCAAGTATGAAGTACAGAAATTTAAGCTGGAAAATTACTGTTTTCCACCCACTTCTTCAGTGATCACAGCAAAATTAGTCATTAAAATGCGGGTGAACTCAACATACTCTGTAACATGTTGGGCTGTTGGTGGTGACCTTCAGAAAACATATTCTGTTTTGTTCGGTATATTTTATCCACCACAAATCATTTTCTTATGGACTGGGGAAGCTTTAGGTAGGGTGAGGTCACAGGAAAGCAGCATGTGAGTCTGTGTTGACTTTGCATATTTTAAGTACCACTCAGGTCAGCCAGGAAAATGGTAATGTCTGGTGGTTCTGGCCCTGACAGAGAAACTAAGCTAGAGTAAAGTACCCGTGGAACAGCTCTGGCTTTCTGTTTGTTGGTCCATTCTCATGGCCAGAGCATAATTCAAGTTCACACATTTTGCTCATGGTCTGACATGTCCTAAAATTGCCTGCGAGTGCGTGAGGCTTCCAACCACACTGCCCTTCTTTGCCAGCGTGAACCCACAGCCCCAATCTGCAGCGCCAAATCTGAGCTGTGTGACTCAGAAATGATGTGTGAACATTTCTGCAAACACTTCAGTTTTGGCACTCTAGAGACAAAGTCTTCCTCTCGCTCACTGAAAGCACGGCCACTGCTGGCTACTGGCAGAGACTGGTGGGCCCCCTCACCAGTGTAACCACTCCAGGCAGACCTCAGGGCTGTGAGAGAGCAACTCAGTGCCTCAGGCCCCAGGGGTGAGGAGAAGGGAGTGTGCAGGGGGTGCCCACCATCTTGTCTGCTCAGAAGGGCCTTGGGGGTGTAGCACCATGCCTCCCCTCACGCCTCACCACGGCCCACCAGCAAGCACATGGAGCCACCGCCCTTTGAGTAATGAGCCTCCTGGCAGGTAACAAAAAAAATCGGCGTTATTACTTCCCTTTTGCATAAACACATACGATTAAGGGCAATTACCCATGGTGTGTGGTGCAGGAGGCAATTAGTGTCTAAGGTAGACATGTGCTTAGGGAGACAGACTTTCCTTGCGGGAGAGAAGGACCTGGGAGTGGAGGGGCTGTGATAGGAGCACTCCTCAGCCCAAGTTCCGTCATTCTGTGGTTCTCAGCTAGGACCATTCTGGGCTACGTGCTCACATGGATTTATATGTAGAGGTGCTCAGAGTTTATGTGCTTCTGAGGTAAGGCAGACACTTGATGGGTTATGTTTATGTTAAACTGCACTTTCTGACACAGTCACCTGCCCAGCTGTGTGTGCAGGCGCTGCCGGAGGCGCTTCTCCAGGTGAACAGGGCAGGAGAGGTTGTGGGGGTGAGGAGAAGCCTGCAGGGGTGGTTGAAAGGCAGGAGCAGAGCCCTGCCCATGCTCAGACACGCTCTGCACTGCAAACCAAACCCTGCCCATGAATCCAGAGGAAATTTAACAAATGCTCAAGCCTTTCTCTTTCGGATCTGCTCAACAGCACTGCTGCTCTGAAAAACAGAGTGCATTTGCCAGCTGCAGTGAGGCCCAGGCACTCTGAGGTACCGTTTGGTGAGAGCTGCCAAAAGCATGCCGATGTCTCCGATCACTGCTATTGCATGTAATGCTCCTGCCAGCTGGCCTCTTGCTGGAGGAGAATCTCACACAACAGCCTTTTCCTGGCCTGCATGCTCCTGTGAGTTCTTTAACATCTCGGAGCTCTTATGCATGAAGTGGATGTATTCCCTTATCCCTTCATTTTCTCCTCTACAGGGCTGTCCGTGCTGTATTCAGTACGACAGCATTCATTTCCAGTACCTGGAGCCTCAGGTGATTTGTTCTCAGCTGGCACATCCCGTAGAGCTCAGTAAAAATCGATCACATACAGATTTACTTTCAGAAATGTGATACTGACTGGCAGTTTTGTTATTCCCAGTGCTTTCTTCCAGCAAACTGATAATGCTGATGCAACATATAACAGAGGGGTACCAGGGCACTTTATGACAAGAAAACATAAATATATGCAAAGGGTGTTGAAAATGGATGGCAGAGCCATCTATGCTCTAGCGTTAATGCAGGATATGACACAACCACTGAATAGACAATTGGTCAGTTAATAACCCGGCTGAAAGCATCACTACAGATGCTGGCAGGCATCGACACCAACCTCTATTGCAAAATGTTTGCAAATGCAAACCAGAGAGTTCTGTTTTTCACTTGTGCCATAGTTGTGCTTTGTAGATTGAAACAGATCTTCCATCCTCAAGTAAGGTGTGGAATTAGAGGGATATTGCATCAGCACTACAGCCTTGGCAGCCCTTCTCCTTTTGGAACAATTAACAGAGAGAAGAAGACAGAAAATCAATACTGCTGAGGACTGATGAGCCAAAGCCTGTAGTTCAAGTGAAAATGTTTGCAGTTTTTCTTTAATGTGTCACAGTCTCATGTAAGTTGGCCAAGAAAAGGGTGAATGGCAGAAAACTTTCATTCAAGGTTCTGGAAGCAGGTCCTGTGCTGTCCTCACTATCACAACAAAAGTATTGTTGTATTATAATACAACAAAATGTGATGATCTACTGCAAACCAACCAACTCAGACACCATGTACTTTTAAGGTGATATTAGACTTAGGAAACGAGTTTGTTTATTCAGCTCCTTTTCCTAGATTTCTGCATGGGGACGTGGTAGATATTTTACTATTATTTCTCTCTGCTGTCCTCAGGCTGTTGTACGGACTTCTCCAAGTGGCCGTGTGCGTTGTGCCTGCGTCACTTTAGCATGTATCAGCGTGTCTGCCGGGGCGGTCTGCCCTCCCAGCTGGGTAGCCAGGAAAGAGTCAGGACTTGTTACACTCGTTCGTTGCAAAACATAGAGCACATGTGAATTTTCTTTTTTATCTGCTTACATAAGCGCTCCTCCTTCATCGTGCAGTGCTGTGCAGGGACAGACGATGGCGCTCCAACATCGCCCTTGCTCAAGCTGCTTTGGGCTCAGGGTTGCAGGTTCAGCTTGTTCTCAGGCCTCTGATCTACTGACTTGCCGTTTCACTTTGTGAATCACCGTTTTCCATTCATCTCTCTCGGAACAGTATTGTGCATAGGCCTAAATAGTTCTTCTCCCTCTTTGGTATGAGGCTACAGTATTTTGTACCAAGTTCTATTGACTGTGCCAGAATACACAAGTGAAATGCTCAGAGCTTTCCATCACAGAAGGCAGATTTTCCTTTTTGATTGCTCTGTCTTTCCCTGTTTATTTGTCATCAGCGGGGACTGTGGTATACCGCATGAGTGATGCTTTACCGTCATTTGGTACAATAGTTAATATCTCTCCTGACACCATCTAAGACCACATTTTCTTTTTATACAGCTGCATCACACTGGCAGCATGTAATCATCTCATAATCACCTCATAGGCACAGGTCTTTCTCTGCTTCACTCAATTCTAGCAGATGAGTTCCCGGCTTACAAAAAAGGTTTTGTAGTCAGTTACTTCTCCCAACAGCCTGAATGTCATACCACTGAATTCATCATATTTTTATTTATATTCAGTCCTCAAGCTCACTCAGTTATTCTCAAACAGCATCCCTAATTCTTTTCTGTATGGCTGATGCCTCCTAACTAGGTGTCATTGACATTGACATTAAGACTGCTCTTAATAATTATTTCAGATCATTAATGCCATGATTAATCATTTAATTGGTAAGACCACCTCTGATGATTGCCATTAATAATTGTCCTCTAAGATTAAATTTCCCACCTTAGCATCAGCCATCACCACATCTCCTTAGCCAGCTCCTCATCCACTGCCCTTAGGTATCCTTTTATTTAAAATAGAAGAAGAATCATACACTGGAAGGTCCTGGCTAGCATGTCCCGAGGGAGTTGCCACAGAAGAATAAAACCAGTGAGTGAAGTTGCCTCCATGCTGTTTTTGGGTTGGTGGTGAAAAATGGATGCTCCCTGCCATCACTTAGAGGAGAGAATGCTCCGGACCCAAAGCTGGCCCTCAACCACACTGTTAGATTTTTTCTCATTTATTTGGAGCTCCCTGACAGGGTAGATGGAAAACAAGCAGCTGTGCTGAGGTGCACTGGTAGCTTCTGTGCTGCTGCAGGACTGCCTCTGTGTCACAGCTCTGTACACTGGCAGCTTTGGCTGTGGGGATGTAGTAATACTTGCTAGAAGCTCCGTAGAGTGGTGGTCTGACAGCTTAAGGCATCCATCCCTACTCCAGGAAACCAGGATTTTGCTTTCTTTGCATTTTTTCCTTTTAGCACAGTCACCCTCCAAGTGGCACAGATTAAAACTTTGCTTGTGAAGCAATGGTGAGAAATCAGCCCTTCCCTTCTAGCTCCATTCCTCCAGGGAACTTGGTGCCCTATGGAAAGCAGGACAGTGCAGCCAACAGAACTGACAGGACAGTGCAGCCAACACAAACGAATGTGCTGTGCCATGCGCTGCCCTCACTGGAAGGGAAATCTCATTACTGCTGCACAGTCAGCTCATAGAGCTCCAGGACTTGCTGCAGTATCATGTACAAGTAACAACATTCAAGTCCTGCTTTGATCACCTTGGGAAAATGAGGCCTAGTGATTTATTCACGGTCATCGTGCAAAAGCAAGAATCAACACTAGCACCAATGCTCCCAACAGGAAACAGCACATGGAAACAGCACATTTCCTTCTCCTTCACCTTTCCGGTGCAGACAACCAAGGGCCTCAATGCGAAGCATGGGGGTTAAGTGCTGCTGAGGTACTCCACCTGAGAGCTCTGATAAGACTGCACACACAGCCTAGTGCGTTGCACACATGGAAAGAAAAGAATAGATTTGGATTTTAAACTGTTGCTGGTTTTCTAGTCCAGTGTGCTTGAATCAGACTAGCAGGTTCTGCTTTGGGGTTTTCCAGACAGTAGGGAGCACACTTCCTTTATATTTCAGCAGCTGGACGTAACCAAAAAAATCCTCTGCATTTCAAAGGAGGCTATAAATGAAATGCTCATGATGTGGTTGTGCCAGATAGTCAGGGAGCTCGCTGAAAAAAACTTTATAGCAGCCCTTCTGGTGGGGAATGGCTTGTGTGGGTGTGTGGTAAATCCTACAGCATGGTCCAGGGATGTGATTCTGATCCCCGTGTGCTAGCCACCATTTAATTACATACTGCACAGCTTAAAATCTTTATAGGATTTAATTTTTAGAATATGTAGAAAGTTCTAGCCTAATATACTTATGATTCAAATATATGCAGTTAATTGATGTTTCCCGTGGCTTCCAGATGGTCTAAAAGGAACATTTTATATTGCCCTGATTGCTAGCACAGGAGAGAGGTTTTAGGTAGGAAGTGGAGCGCTTCAACCTGAGAGTCATATTTGCATTAAAACTTAGGAGCAGACAGGGAGGTCACAGAGAAATGGACTAGCTGGGCATTCTGCTCTGCCATTTGTTCACCATATCAATCTTGCCTTGGTCCTTTGCTTTAATGACTTTCAGTGCTGGGAAAGACAGAGGCAGTTGTAACCAATTTTACGTGCTTTTAACCTGATTGTGGAGTAATACAACCACTGCAATGACATGGAAATTATAAACAACTTTTGGCATCTGTTCCACCATAAAAGAAACTTGATGGGAGTGGCAGTGATCCTGCTCTTTGTTTCTTTGGAGAAAGATGAATCTGGTCCATGCATTTTGAATGCAGTATGGTCAGAAAGAAATGCAGGACCTGCTCAAGATTACTTCTTGGGTTATACAAGTTGGTAGTTTGCTAAGATCATCTTAGGAGAAGGATCCTTCCATAGACTCAGTGTTTCCAGGGTGCCTCTGACTGTGCTGTTGTTTTCAGGATGTTGCTGAAGGTACTGACAGCGGATTGTACATTGTGGGAGCTGAGGGGTATATTTCTCAGCCATTGGTGTACATGGAGTTGCCTTTAGTGTGTCTTAGGGTAGGAGAGCATTACTTTTCAGACCTTGATTTGTCCCTTCCTGTTGTATGTGGCAGGCATCTGATCTAGCTCTGCGTCACTTAAGCAACAGCCCTTGCTAAGACAGAAGTTCTGTGCTAAGTAAAAACAGTCTTCACTTTTTCATTCCAAAAAGTGAAATAATTGGTGCCACAAGGAATGCTCAATGGACAGGTACTACCTCATACTACCAACACCTTGTCCCACTTACATAAAGGAGGTATTTCTTCTTCCCTTCTCTTTCCAGCCAGATTGTGAGCTCGTGGACAGACTCCATAACTGCAATTTAAAAAAAAAGAAGCACTGGGGACTTCTTTTTTCCTCCTTAAACTTGACAACTTCTTAGGTACCATTCCCAGCATGAGAACAGACCTACTGAAGCACATGTGTACATACCTCTCAGTCACCTGCTTTCCTCCAACCTCTGGTAACCTTACCTAGATAAGCTTTGAAAGAGGCAGGATGTTGGAAAGACCTTCCTTTCCAGGATAATTTTATCCTTTGCACATCTTTTTGTTAAACTCACTTCCTTTTTCTCTAATCATTGGCAATTCCTGCTCATTCTTACTGCTTCAGATGTATTTTAGGGTTAGCTCTAAAGCACATAGAATTCACTGGAAGGGCCTTTGTGGCCATGTTCAGATGTATGCTGAAAAGCTAGCACTGAAACTGTTGTCTCTAAGTTCAAAACTCAGTCTTGAAAATCCTTTTTCCTTGCCGCTTGTATGTGAAGATACCTGTTTTCCAAAGACACTACTGCTTTGTTGTTAGAATTCCTAAGGAGCCAAAACCTCTTCCTTGTGCTAAAGCACAATGGACCTGACATTTTAAGTTATTGGGTTTATCTCTGAATGAATACAGCTGGTTTGGAATAAGCATCCCCTCTGTGAGGCCTTCGAATAAGGGACACTGTCAACCCAGTTTGAATTTACTCCTGAAGACACAATAAAGGGGAAAATTTGATCATTCTCAAAAAACTATTTGAAAACTGATTTTTATGAATGAATGAATGGTCTGTATGTACTGCATGCCCTAGAATTACTTGTTTGCCTATTTGAAGAACAGAAATAGCACTGCCTGACATACCTTCCCTATTGCAATCAAGCAGTTCTGTTTAAAGGCATGAACCTGGGATGTTAGGTAGCATCACCATGCACACACTTTTATAAGATAAAACATGCTTAGAAAACAGGGTCATGAAACATAATTCAAGTAACAAACTCAAGGAAATGTCAGCTGGATCACAGGTCCCTGAAGACAGAATGAGTCCCATTTTTCCCTCAGACAAATGGTTTGCTCCAAGTACTTCATGCTGTGCTATGCACAATGAATCACACAGCTTCTATACTCATCTGCACCCTGGGTCACCCAGTGGGGATTCCTTCACTGCAGCCATTTAATGCTATAATAAAACTTGCTAATAATACTTCCCAGCTTCACTGTAACTTTGTCTGCAAGCACATTGCAGAGAACAAGAAAACCATTCAACTGGAGAAGTGTGAATAAAGTTTGGACAAGATAGTTTGCTCAGCTCTGATATGGCTTTGCTTGCTAGCAATCCATTTTAAGAGGCTTAGTGTTGGTTTATTTTCTTTGATATATTATGACCTAATACGAGTCTTTGGGAAAAACATAATCAATAGCCAAAAAATCTTGTTTCTCTGAGGCAATTTTTTATCTTTGCTGGAGGATTTTTATAGAGCTTTAAATAGGAGGTGCATCTACTCACTAAAGCTAACAAACATTCATGTATTTCCCCTGTGATGCACAGAGAAGGGCAGGGAAAGGTAGCATCTAAAAGCAGAGGTGTTTTTGCTGTTACCTTTCAGAGCTCCAATCGTCTCCTGGTGTTTCAATTAGCTCTGTAAGTAGAAACAGGGGAGTTGGGGTTAGAAGGTGTACCAGGTCAGAGCAAAGGTTTGCAGTCTCACCGAATCAGCTATTAAACCAGCCCTTTAGCAGCACTTCATTTATTCGCCTTTCGATTTGCTTTTGCTTTTGACTGTAGACCTGCTGAGAGCCAGGTGAAGCCTCCTAATATGTAACAGGGCAGCAAGTTGCATATGCCCCTTTAGTTTTGCCTGACAAAGCGGGAGTTGCTGACTGGGGCCCCAGTAAGATGTTCCTAATTGAATTACTCTGACAAAGGAAGACAACACCTTCACTGCAGCCTTTGGCCCCAGCCTCATTTTCTGCTTGCCCTCAATTGCCCTGACTCCCTCTGCTCAGGGAGAGAGGCAGCACAGTGGGGTCAAGAGGTGCCTCTGCAATGCCCTGCTCTGCTGCCATGCACATGACAGGGGAGCACAGGACAGACAGGACAGTTTGATTCCCCAGCTCCCTGATCTGCAGAGCGGTTCCTCCTGGCAGAGCAGCTAAGGAGGAAGAGGAAGACTGGCACTTTTCTCTCCATCAGTGTTAGATTACGGAGCAAGTTGCTACTTTTGGGAACTGCCAGCTCAGCAGGGCAGAGCTAATGGGGAGCTGTGTGTTTTGCCTTGGCGTTTCTGGATCTTGTCCAGCATGGGATTTCTTATCACTGGGACTCTCCTGAAAAGTATGTTATATAAGAGCATCTTGCAGCACCTTCCCTTTGTTTGTACCCAGATGCCTCGTACACAATGCAAATCTAGAGCCTGTGCATCGACTACAGAGGAGTGGCACTGAGAAGGCAATTCTGCCTGAAACCAGAATCAAGACCCTGGGGCCCACATGAATTTGAGGACGGGTGAGGTTAGTGCACGTTTAAAAGCTGCAGCAAAAGGCTGAGCCAGATTATCCATCCTTTTGACTCCAGAGGAAACAGGGAACAGCTTGATCCTTTAGGGCTGACAAAACCCCTCAGCATGAGGCTCACCACAGACAGCAAGAAGTAGGTAAAGCCAACTATTATGGCAGTCCCCAAAAATAGATTTTGTGGGGAGGGCACGTGTCCAGGCTCTGCCTGGGCTGGGCCCCGAACAGCCGGTTGCTGGAGCCCAGAATAGAGCTGGCGATGCGCTGGGGCTGCTGCAGAGCTGCTGGGGAATAGCAGGAAAAAAGCACTCCCTGCTGCCATCATCCAACTGTGCCCCAAGGGAAAAGGGGAATATGGGGAGCTTGGTGCTCTATTTATGGACTAGATAGTAGGGATCATGAGGGCAAAAGGCTCTTTGGAGTTTTCTGGCAAATAAAAGCACTAAGGGTATCATCAGAATGGTTGGTTGGGTCTCAGCACACTATGTGCCTTCGTAAAGCAGCCTATAACCCTTTCCCTGGCTGTGCCCCATCTCTTTAGGTTGGACATCAGGGGGAAATTCTTTACCCAGAGAGTGGTGAGGTGCTGGAACAGCTGCCCAGAGAGGTTGTGGATGCCCCGTCCCTGGAGGTGTTCAAGGCCAGGTTGGATGGGGCCCTGGGCAGCCTGGTTTAGCATTAAACGTGGAGGTTGGTGGCCCTGCCTGTGGCAGGGGGGGTTGAAGATTCATGATCCTTGAGGTCCCTTCCAACCCTGACCATTCTGTGATTCTCTGATTCTGTGATCTCATTCAGGCTTTTTTTTTCTTCTTTTTTTCTTTCAAGGTCACTGTATTTTTGAGATTAATTCGATATTATTAAATGCTACCACAGTGTTTCTGCCCCTTGCCTTCCAGTGTTGTAATATGATGTGGTGCTGATCTCATTCTCTGCATTCACCATTTCTTAAGTTAGAATGGGCTTTCCAAGAAGCTGTTCCTCTCTGCCACAAATAATACTGTTGTGACCTGTGGCTTCAATTGTATCACCCTACCATTTGATAACTTTTTCAAAGAGGTTCATTCTAGCTTGTATGAGTATTTGGGCTCAGCCCAAAGGAAATAGCCCCAGATCTATTGGTTCAACTGCCTACTCTTGCTTGACTTGTACAAGCAGATTCATGGCACCTCATCTCATTGCATGTCAGAGGGACTGTGTTCCTACCAGAAGAACCTCACTGAGGTCAAACATAGCCTCTCCAGTGGGTTGCTGGTAGGGGAAAGAGGGGACTGCTTCTTCCTGGTCAATGGATTTTAAGAGTAGAAGCTGGTGAGATGATGAGACAAAGGGCTGGAGAGCGAGCACAGGACTGGGTTGGGATGAGGGCCATTTCTTTTTGTGAAATGGCTGAGACTCTCATTCCTGTTACTGATTATCATCAACAGCATATGTTTCTTGAGAAGTCTGTGCTAACTGGAGATTTTAAGTTATTAATAGCTCAGTTTTATTATAGCTAGACATGGTGGGCACCGAACTGATTGGCTCATTCTGCAAGATGGTTCCAGACATTGCTAGTCTGGATACCAAGGAGGAAACATGGCTGCAGCTACAAGGGATTTTTGTGGGCTTTTTTTTTTCATTCCAGTTTAAATGAGTTAGGGCTAAGGCAACATCAGTTTCATTTAATCCTAGTTATGAGTCCCTGAAGTTTTGCTTAATGAAAGCCAGATCTTGATGCTGTTACTTCTGTTGAATTGACCGAGAGTTAGAGAGGTGACACAGGGAATAAATAGTGACACAGCTGGAAATCTAGTCTGTAGATTATGAATTCCTCTGGGGTTGAGAATATTATATCATTTGCCTGTGAAGTGCCATCGTGCTGTATAAACAATAAATAAATGTAATTTCTCATCTTCCTTCTTAATTTTTATTGTCTTGCAGACTTGGATAAAGCAGCATTTCCCTCTGTTGTAAGAGCAGTAATATCACAGACGCTCTAGGAGTTACACAGACAACATTATGCACCTGATTTAGCTAATTAACAAAGGAGAAGCCACGTTGTGCACGCAGTGTTTGCTTCCCACTGGCTTCTTACATGCTGTGCCTATCAAAAGAGAACAGCAAACATGTGCAAAGAAATGAAAGAAGCCTCTTTGATTGTGTGGACTTCTAATAAGTGGCACTTTGCATTTTCTAGATCAAGGTCTGGAAATAACACTGGCAGTAATTATGCACATGTGGCATGTCACCTTGATGCACTGGTACGGAATTGAAAGGGAGAACAAATTTACATAACTAATCACTGACAAACAAGATAAAGTGATTGCTATTAGCAAGTTAACTTTTCTCCACAATTACCACCCCATGCTATCTGAGATGCCCCACCTAGCATCTCTGTGAAGAACAAGGAGGGCCTGCTGAGCTTCAGATATCACCACACTGCCTTTTTCACAGCAAATCATTGAATATCCTGTTAACTCACTTTTCATCCTTGGCTGTGAAACTGAGAATTGTTCCACAGGAAGAACAAGAGGGAACAGGAGCCTCATTCCCTCTGGCATATGTATGGGTGGAGATTATGCACAAACAAAAATTGCAAAACTTCATGGATAGCCTTAAAAACTGGGTTTAGAGCTCTGCTATCTATGGGGAGAACCAAAACACCAGGCAATGCCTGGTTTTACATGAGCTTTGAAACTATTTTTTCGTTATTTTCAAGTACCCAGGAGACACATTTCCATGCTTTTTTTCTGCAGTTATTAATCCTGGAAACACCCTGGGATTTTCCAGTTGGTAAATGAGATTATAGCTGCTGAGGTGCTGGCATTAAAGATTGTGAATCTTAACGCTAAGTGCATTCACGGACATTCCTCTGTCTCTGACAAACTCACACTTCATGTTGAGAAGAAGGTGATGTGAGTTTCTAGGTCTGGAAGGGGATGTGATGTGTGGGACTCCTTATGAGATTGCAAGGCTCAAGGCTATTTTCCTGTAGAAAATGACCTCCCTGTCCCCCTTCATATGCTGCTTTCTGCACTTGACTTTTCACATTTATACTGTGAAGGTTTCTGCCTGACAGCAAGGTTCTTCACTTAAAAGCATCCTGCAGCCTATTCCTATGGTTCTTGTCCTTGATTTTGGTCTTGGGAGCCAGACCAAGAGCTCACAAGAATTTACTTTCAGGTCACTCTTCTCCAGTTCACAGAAATATCAACAAAGCTGTTGTCTGCAGTAATCCTGAACAGTGCAACCTGTTCCCCAAGTCACTGGGCCTATGGCAGGGTCAGAGGGATGCCTCTGGTTCAGGACCTTTCCTGGTATGCCCCTCTGGAGCTAAAGGCTCTGCTCTGCAAAATCTGTCTTGTGTAAGGACAAAAGGAGAACTGGCTATAAAGTTATGCTGAGGAGAAACAGAAGCAATTTCATGGAGTCCTTCTGAGCAAAGAAAGTTGTGGGTTTGGGGGTTTGTTTTCTTTTGTGTTTGTTTTTTTTTTAATGTTATTTCTCTATTTGTATTTATAGCTCTGCTCAGAGAAATGGGACATTCAAACCTATTCTTTGAAAAGAAAGAGAATCACGCCAAAAACATTTCACTAACTACAGCATCATTTTTCTCCCTTCTATCTGGAACAGTCCTCAAAGAAAGGGAAGGCAACTGAGCATAATTAGCATAGACTATGCCAGATAATTGAAAAACAAAAATGGAGCAAAAGAATAAGCAGAGAGGATGGAGAAAAGGTCCTCTTCACCATATACAGACACAGAGAAACTAGGGGCTAAGACTGGAGCAACAGAGTCCCACTGTGCCTTCATTTAGTAACGTTTAGGCATGAAATTCACATCAGCAAAGTTGTGTCCATCAGGTTAGCCTGGTTTTTCTCACCTTCTTGTCTGCCAAAGGTCATCTTCTTCTCTGAGCTGGTCATGTTGGCGAAGTTCATCTTGTGCAAAGACTGCAGAAGAGTATCAGTGTAAAAAGGGATTACTTCATGGTGAGATTAAGAGTTTGTCTTATCCTACATGCACAAGATGGCATTCCATGCTGCTTGTGAAGCAGCTGCCTAACTCAGTATACTGTGGTTGAACTAGAAGCAAAGGGAATCTGGCAGCTATGCCCAGAGATCACTGAGTAGGAGGTACTAGGCAAGCTGAAACGTCACGATCCAAAAAAGAAGGAGAATTGCAAAGATTTTTCTAATCTAGGCAACTAATTTCCACCAGGAAGCAAAATAAAGTTTTATTCAGTCATTTTCAGGCTGCACAGGGTGTTCCCTGAAAGCATTAATGTAATTGAGGGTTTTCTGATGACTGGACTCTCCTGGACTGGAAGTAGTGTGTATAAGAGATGGTGAAAGGGAAGGGTTTGTCAAAGCAGCTGCAGTCTTCAGCAGACATGTAAAGCAGAAATGCTGTTTTCACATGGAGTTGAATTCTGGAGAGCTAGAGATAGGAGATCATTACATTCTGAAAGGTTTTGATTATCATTTCTGTGGGAAAAATGTGTATTTGTATGTAGAGGAAATGGGTGACTTGGATTTATATCAGGTTTATGTCAGGAGATATTCTGTCTTTATCATGTAGGGAAGAGTAGGAATTGGATCTATATGGAGGACTTAGGTTGACTGTGATTTAAGTGATTCTTCCCAGAAATGATCCCACCTCCCTGGCTTCTTGAATGAGCTACTTCTCAAAGCAGAAAAGAAGGCAGCAAACAGATAGCAGAATAGAAAATCAGTGTGACATCTGTCTTGCATATATGCTTATGTTTCCTTTTCTGATCTTCTGTGAGCTTTTCTGGCACAAAATGACTAAATTTCAACAAGTTCAAATCATGCCTCACATCATCCTATGCAGCAACTTGTTTACCCATTATATTACAGGCAAGCAATTTCAATATTGACAGATTGGCTAAAGCCCAAATTTGATATGCTGCTATTAGCATATTTTTACTGTTTCTGTGCTTACAAAGGAACCAGAATGTTCCCTGGCAGTCAAGGCTAATAAGTATGCAAATCATGATCTGTGCTTATAGGCACGCTCTTTTTTTGGTGCATGAATCACTATGCCAATTTGGCACTCCCCTTTCTGATCAGAGATAAACAGAGCTGCAGGGATTAGGGTGACAAATAATTTCTCCTGAGAACTGTCTGGGCTTTGAAATGTGCAGAATTGTGTTTAATGCCCCTTACTCTGTACCGTTCATGTGCTGTAAGAAAAGCTACCTACCAAAGGGTTAATAGTCAGGTCTCTGTACTAGAATATGGGAACCCATGAGGGTTTCTAATTTTTAAGGTCACTTTTAAGCTTAAATCTTCGTGAGGTAAGAAGTGGCTTTGTATCTAATAATTTTAGGGACTGAATAGAGATTTACATTACAAAGGGATCGGTATGAACCAAGAGCATGTGGAACAAGATCTCAGAACAAGCAGTGATCATAGTTACTATGCATATACATTTCTCAAGCTCATATCTCCCCTATCTGTGCACTTTCTTCAATCACGATGGTCTCAGTATGATGAATGGCACTTCTTTAACAGCTCAAATCTGCAGAGTATACCCTCCAGACCACTATTCCTTGTACTGCTGGGCACTTCCACATGAGCCCTGTGTGTCTGGAGCATTGCTTTGTCATGTAAGAGTGACAACATCATCTTTTTTGTTCCTTCTGTGCTGTTTTAGAACTGTGGGACCACTTCTCTCCATTGTCAAAATGCACCATGCATCGAGAAACCTGTAAGGCATTTAGGCATTACAGCAGTGGAGGTCACTGAAGTGCGTAAACAGACAAAATTATACTGGAGGATACTAACGAAGATCAAAAGGAAAACTTATGATTCCTTTTATGTTGCAGGCATTTCTTTCTCCCAGGCTCAGCCAGTCCATCACGTCTCACTATCCCTTTGTTATCTGCACCCAACTCCTCTCTACTTACAGTAATAGCTGCTGTTTTAAGTCCCAAGGTAAAACTCTTTTATCTCAACTAACGCTCTTTTGAGAGCATCAGCAAAAGGGCTAGGAAGTGTCATCCATGTTGAATGTAAAAGGGAGTCTCTCCTGTGGTTGAATATCAATGTATTTGATCTTGAGTCAAGCCATGTAGTGGATGATTTGGGAGCTTTGTGTGTGCCATTGCTGATCAGTCCTTTTATAATTCTTTTTATTGTCTTCTCACTAGGAAGGCTTGAACGTGCAGCTTGCTTTAATTTCCCCATTTTTACCCAGAGAAATAAAATGTGCTTACCGTGTCCTTTTCCCAGGCCTACTGAAGTTAGATACAAGCCTTCTTCATCACCTTTGGAAACTCTGTGAGCAAACTTGAGCAACCTAGATTAAAGATCACATTATATATAAGAAACAAACACACAAACAACAAAAACCAGTGCACAGAAAGCCATGAAGTCACCTGTTTCCTAATGGAATGCCCATTCGGATGATGCATTTTAAAATTACTTCCAGCTGCCAGGGTCTTGCTGAACATCTGGCAGGTCCATATAGCCCCTCAGTAGCACATGGGTCCTTACAGGACCAAGGTCTTATCTAGAATTTGAAAGCCCTGATCTCAATTTTCTGCTGTGTGATAGATGTACCTGGGCTACCAGTTTAATCTCTCTAGGTCCCATTTTCCTTTCCTAAAATGAGTGCATTTTATACTTGCTGTGAGAATAGGTAAGTGCAATGAAACACTCAGGTATGACTTGACTTGAAGCAAATAATCTAATACTGAAAAATGTTTGAAGGGGAAAAAATCTCAAGGGAAATGGGACGGTAGAGTTCTTAGTGAAGAAATAGAAAGTCATTGAAATCAAATGGGAAAAAAAGAATTTTTGGAAAGACAAAAAATGTAAGACAATGCCCAGTGCTGCAGAGAGAAAAATGGAGAGGATGGATTCTGTTTGTAGAATTGTGGGTTAATATTAGTTTTATCCAATTTCTCTTAGGTACATGAAATGACTGCTCAATCACAATATTAATAAATGGCTTTATAAATAAGCTTTTCTTCTCACAATACTTTTAATGAAGGGACATGTGAATGCTTACAGAAGACTACCTAGATGTCTCCTAAGGCAATGTTTCCATGTTTTGGCAGATCTCAGGATGCTAAGACTTGTTAAAAAGTGGTCAATGGTATGCATTCTGGATGTGTCCTTGATTACGTGTCAAATGCACTGAAAAAGCAGCTTTCAGAGCAGCTCCAGGCCAGGAGTACTTCACACTCAGCCCATTCTCCATTCAGCCACGTCCAGGATCATTGCTGACTGGGTCTGATCAGGCACAACCTGAACTCTGCGCTCTCCTTTGCGCATGCTAACTGGTTTGGCACATGCAAGGCAGGAGAGTTTGTTTTGTTACCCATTTTAGGGGTAGTAGTATAGACATTTTTTGTCTCTAATTCCCACAGAAGCTTTTCCAGTGGGCTTCAGCATGCTCGAGACCAGAATGCTAATCCGTGCCATAGCATTTGCATTGCAAGTACCAAAGAAAATCACATCTGTATGTATGATTACATTTTGTCTTGCAACGATAATGGGCAAGTGCAGAATATGTACTGCTGGAAGGAAGAAGAAAGAAGGGCTTAAATATCCATGCAAAGATTTAGAAATATTGACAGCGCACTTCATGAAGGCTCCTTACTCATGAAACAGTCACTGCTCCTGAGGCCACTGATTTTACAAGTGGTGATTCAAAACCTGAGGTAAGAGCCAAGGCTTGTGATGAAAAATTGTATTTAATACTTAGGGCTGTGAGTAACACTGACCACATTGTGAGTAATATTTCTCCGCAGAGGAGCTTCTGTTTCAACATAAGGCCCAACAGTATCAGACAACACTTGGCCTCAGTAACCATAAGAAAATAGCCTCCCTTCAAACTAAAGGGTAGCTAAGAAGGTCGTGGTCTTTTATCTTGGTTTTCTGCAGTCTCTAATATGTAGATTAACACCTGAAACAACAGTGTGATGGAGTGGTTCTCAATTTTCCTGTGGGCTCTTCCTATGGAAGGCATTAAAAGGCATTATTTTATGTGTTATTCAAAGAGCGGGAGCAGAGCTACCCAGAAAGAGGTTCTAGGTTTCTTTTTAAGTAAATGTGCCTGATATACTAATTAGGCTAAAATAATCTTTTTTCAAGGGATGTGGTGTGGTAACAATTTTTTGCAGATAAGCATTCTTGATGGATATGCCACTTGCCTACAGTCTTCATGGAAAGAACATGATAATCTTGCCTATTCCTTAGTAGCAGCACTCACAAATGTTTCCTACAGCTATTTTGTTTGCTTACATAAAGACTGGGGCTTGCCCAGGTTATTACCATTAATAAATTATGAAGAGCACAAAAATATATAAGAGGTACATCTGAAAGCGTATTGGTCTTCAAAGAAGAGTCAGCTCCATAGAAAAAAAATCCTTACTTTTTATCATGTATCAGGATCTACCTTCAAACCACAAACCTAGCACACAAAAATACTGCTTTTTGTGGATATCAGGAAGGCCTCGTATATCTGTGCACTACAATTTCAGGTCACAGTCTGAACTGAAGAGAGCACCAGATAAGAAGGCACAACTAGCCGGGAGAGCTCAGGTGCAAGCAAGGCACCTGAGTGATTGGAAAAGGTGGAGCCAGGATCCACCCCTCCTCACCCTCATTTAAGGGTTGGCAGCCAAGGGAGTGACATCTGTCTGGATGGAGGTTGCATTCCTTTTGAGCTGTTGTTGGAAGGGGTGAGTCTATTGTTATTATTATTTTAATCCTGCTACTGCTCTGCAGGGTTTGTATACCCCTAGAAGGCACTGTTGCCACCTTCTTTTGCTGTACGTGCTGCCTGTATAGTTTGTGCTAATGTGGGGGGGAAAAAAAAAAAAACAAAAAAAAACTTTCTAACACTCATACCATGCTAGTTCAGGACCATTCATTATTGTAGCCAAAGGGACCATTCTGATGATCTAAGCTTCCCACCTTCCAAACCAAGACAAGAGAGCTATACTTAAAGCCCTTAGTAATTATGTGATATTGAAAGGCATATGATTTAAGATTTTATATATCTAATTTAACAAGTTATGTCATATCCCTAGATGAGTTATTTGACCAGTTAATTAGCCAGCTATTTAAGATTTGTTTCATTAGAGCATGACCTGGTACAGTTTCAGTTTCTGGCAAGTAGCTGCTAACGTGCAGTGCCTAAAGGCTGCCTCATGTTTATCAAGGTAGGTGTCTGTAAATTATTGTCATAAAACATTTTCTCTTCAGGTAGAGCCAAACTAGGTATATTTTAAGTATCTTGGTGGAATTGTGTCTCCTATATCTATTGGAATTTCTAAGAATTAAGTACCCCTGGAGGTCTTTTCTGACCCCAGTTTGAGGTTTTTCATCATATTTTATGAATGATAGACAACAAGATTCCTCAATAGACTCATTTGCAGAGCTGAATCTGATTTCACTCTCCTGTGAAATCCTGTTCCTTGCCCATATAGCAGCTGTGCTTGAGCTGATCACCACAATATTGCACTTGGAGGATGTCTAAGTATCTGTCATTACTCCTATACTGATGTGAGGCAAGCTGCATTCCAGTATGCATGATCTGCAGTGAGAGAGTGGGTGAAAGGAAACTTACTAGCTTGATGGAAGCTGACCCTTGTTATTTTCATGTTATTATTGGATAGCTCATGTTGTTGGTGTTCTTTGCAGTTTTGTATTTTAATTTATTGTACGAAAAATATATCCCAATCCTTTTTTTCTTAGCAAGGAAAAGGTTGTCTGTGCTTGAGATAAAGCTTTCTGACTCATTCTCTCCACTAGCTTTCTTGTTTTGATCTCTCCATGATGTGGACACCCTCACAGGGATTTTTCTGTATGCACTGTGCTCATCATCCTGACAAGACTGATACATCTTCAGCATTGTAAACTGCTGCTTTTTTTTATTTTCCCACCCACTCTAATATCCAAAAAATACTGGGAAACAAGCAACCCTTACAATGTGATATACGTGCTGGCTTTTGTCATGACAAATGTATTTAGCTGGCAGCAAAGTAGCAAATACATTAAATAAGGAGTCTGTTGCCCAAAAGAAAAAGGTTAATTTTTTGCATTTTGCCTGTTACTGTAACTGAGTGTTCCCTATCCAAGTCCTCCATCTGTGCACACACTATGGGATATTGCTATGCAATGAATTCCTGATTCAGCAAAATACTCTTAACACATGCTCCGCTTTGAACATGCTTCAAGTAGTATTTGCTGAAGCAACAGAAAAAATAATAATTTTTCAAAGAAACAGCAAAAGCAGGCTGAAGGAGGATGAGATCTGTGAAAAGACAAAATGAAATCAAACAAAAATAAACATTGGCCTGCTTGAATGGGAGCAGGTTTCTACGGATTGATGTATGGAGACTGGGTTGTACCTCTGCTCCAGAAAGATCATGGGATGAGAGGTGGGAAGTAACAGATCTGAGACCTCTTGTGGGACGGTCTCCTAAATTTATGTACAAAAAGTGCCTCTGAGTAGCAACATATCTCAGGTCTTCAGAGTCCTGGAGTACTTTTTGTCATATGTTTATAATGACCCACAGCTCAGACAGGAGAAAAAAAGATATAAACACCAAACACAGCTGCTTCTAGCCCATTGGCCATAAAATCATTTTCTAGTGATTCCAATCTCTTATGCCCTTGTTAAATTGCCCAGGCCAAATCATCATCTGTCAGGCTTATCCAGCAATAAAATTGTTTTGTGCTCAAGTGTCACACGAATTTGACAGTGGTGTTCAGTATTCTGTTCTGTACTTCAAAACAAAACTGTGAAACAAAGCCAACACCACCTCTAGAGATGGGAAGTTACTGTAGTGAACCTCACAAGTGTGAAAATTCACATCTGCCAGCTCTCTGGTGATGTCCTGTGTTTGTTTTCCATGCTCTCTGTATCTGTGTTTCCAGATCAGTCATTTTTCTTTCTATGTTTTTACAAGGGTTAGGTGCAGAATGTGAACTCAACATTTCCTTGATTACATCTGCAACTGTAAACATTTGTAGCTATGCCAGTACTGTTTCTATTTTCTTTATTTCATCTTTTTTCCACATACTAACAGAGTGCATACGAATGGTTGAACTACCCAAACAGTGGAGAATATTACTTCACTAGTTAAAAGCACTGAAAATCAGAATGTGCTTTAAGGCATGAAAGCAACTGGATTGGAGATGGCTAACTGTTGAATGAAACCGTGTCACTGTATTGTCTATTGTGCAATAAAGCTGCTCTGCTGCCGTTGCCCCTTCAGGAGCATCCTCCAGTTACCAGTACCAGAAACAGATGTGATGGTGGGGGACACCAAAGACACCAAATTATTCTACATAATGTATTGTTGAATGGTTTATCTTGAAGCCTGCTTCCTTCTTGGTTTTTTTGTTGTGTTGTGTTTTGTTTTGTTTGTTAGGGGGAGACTTGTACCCTTTATCATAGAATGGATTGGATTGGAAAGGACTTAAACATCATCCAGTTCCAACCTCCTACTGTACGTAAGCTTTCCACCCACCAGATCAGACTGCCCATCTAACCTGGCCTTAAATCTTATCTTTAAATGAGTCTTGTCTAAAGAAAAGCATAAGGTAAAACTGTAGCCTCACAGCATTCAATTTTTCTGACAATTTTGACTTCAGTGGACTTAAAACAGCATCTAGGTGTGTTAGTTCACAAGTTCCAAGATGTAGTAAGTCCTTTAGACTGGAAAAGAAGCAATGGTTGAAGATAGTGACACTCAGTAAGTAAATGCACCTGCAGCAAATTTTCATTACCTCACAGATGGAGTGGGCTGTGTCTACAGAGCAAACTGTGCATAACTGCCTTTCTCCAAATTCCACATTCTATAGCCACTACTATTCATACATAAAGCTTCCTGAAAAAGGAAAGTCTAAGAAGCACAGAGGAGTGCAAACAAGCTGAGCACACCACTCTAGCTGCTGTATCTGTATATCTGCCTTTAGATTGTTCTGCCTGTATTTATGAAGCATCTATTAACTGGTAATCTCCAAGCATCTCAAAAGCTCCCATGAATTCAGGATGAAGGGCTCTTTTGGTGCAGCAAAGTATAATTATACTGCCACTATCTTTCCCTCTTTCTTTTCCAACTGGAGAAACAGAGACAAATTAATCACCAAGTTTTGTCACCCTTATTTAAGTTGAACAATTCTTTTCCTGAATAGTCACCTCAGTTCCTCCTGGCTGAATATTGCACTGCTTAATTTGGGGAAGAGGAGCAGATGCAGGTGTTACATGACTTGTCTTAGAATTTTGATGAAGGAGACAGAAAGAAAATCCGCTTGCTTTCAATTTGCTAGTCTGAAATTAGAGTAAATAGTTTGAAGTTAGAGTAAATCATCCATCTGACAGGACTTTTCTGTGGGGCCTTGGTAATACTGGACTCAGCAGCATGTTAAACCATCTTTCACAGATCCACCATGTTAACCCAATCCCAGAGATGATTCAAACACTTTTTGGTAGGTTGGTATCTCTTTTCTGAACTGATGATGGTGAAAAAAACCTTAAATGTATGGTTGTGTGCTTAAAGAAATGTCACTGTTGAATTTTCTGTGTTCTATTATATTTTCCAAAGTAGGAACTCGTTTTCTCTCAGTGCCATCTCCACCTTCCTAATCAGTGCTGAAAATGGTTCAGACAAAAGCTTGGCTTCTGCTTGTGATAAGTTGATGATGTTCGCATTCAGGTTGATGTTTTTGGTGATGTTGAGGGATTTTGTCCCTCAGAATAAGAAGCAGTTACTAATATTTTGCCCACAAATATCCAACTCACAGGTCACCTTTTTCCATTAAAATGTTCTTCTGCTAGAGCTACACCTTTTCACAGGTTTTCATAGATTCACCTTGATCAGCTTCCCCATTCCTCCCTCCAAATGCACAACAAAGTGGGAAAATTATTCCCAGAAAATTTGCAGGAGAGCATTATACTTGCTCAGTGCTGCCTAACAATTAGTGTCACTTGGCATGTTACTGTCTTTTTCCTTCTAGAAGCAAATTCAATAGCTGTTTCAAAAGAATGGGAGTGGTTTTGGCAGCTATGTGACCCAGATACGAGCCTGAGTTTGAGAGTATTTTCGGCAATGCTGTCTTGGCTTATCTCTGGGTTGGGAATGTGAAGCTCTCTGTAAGTATCCAGCTGCAGTGGAGTTAGGCAGCTGGAGTCCTGGCTGCTCGCTTAGGGCAAAACGTCAAGGGCCAAGCTGCATAGAAAATGCCCTTGGCTGCTGCTGAATAGAGGGCGGAGTGGAGAGAAGGCAGTAACAGTGGGTAAAACAGATCCTGCAAACGGGGGGGGGGGGGGGGGGGGGGGGGAGGCGGGGGGGTGGGAAGGGAAGCTTTGCTGCACCTGAGATGGGTTTGGGTTATCTGGTTTCCAGCTTTGTCTTGGGATCCTTCTCAGCTCAGCAGAGTATGGGGCAAGAGGAGTTGAGGACAGCTCCTCTCTGCTCCCAGTACATACCAAACCAAACAGGAGATCTGCAAAATGTAGACGAAGGGAGTTCTAGTGGGGGAGTTTCACACCAGACTTCTTTCGTCACCTCTTTGTCTGAGGAAGAGCGGTGTTGTGTCAGAAGGAGATTTAGGGTAGCTTAAGGTTGAGGATTCAGGCAGCTGCCTAAATGCCTGCACTCTGCTGTGCCCACAGGGACAGGCGTCAGCAAGTCAAGTACCTCCAGTGGGGCAATGTGTTCGTTTTCCTGCCTCAACTGTTGCCACTGCCAAGGATGTTGCATCATGTTGCACAGCCTGCCTTATACTCTTCCTGGCTTGTTCATTATACTAAATTTTGTAGGCTGGTAGAAAGGAGGCTGTGCCAGCTTGTTGTCACCTAAGAAAGCTCCTGTGTCATGGGGACTCTTTGACAGCTTCATTTGGGCAGCTTTGTTTGTTCTCTGTGCTGTATTAACAGCACAAATGGGTAGAAACTGAACCAACTATCCAGCCTCCAACATATGAGCTGGGATAAGTCAGCTCCAGAAACATTTTTCCTGTATTTTATGTTCACTGCAGGAGGTGGTGGTTTTTGTCCCGGAGAGCTGGAGAGAAAACCTAGCAGGTGACAACAGTGCAAACAGATTGAGAGGATGGCATGGAGGTGGAAAAAATGCCAGATATCTCCAAATCCAAGTGCCTATGCTTAGAATCATCTGTCACAGTGATTGCACCAAGAGTCTGTTGACTGCAGACTGATGGTTCTCAAATATTGTTCTTACATCCCTTTCTGTGTCCCTTTACCATGATCACACAGGTTGGGGCGGGCTGTAAATGTGAGGACAAGGAGACTTTCAATAAAGGGCATACTATCCAGTATCTGCTTTTGAAACCAGACAGCCATGTGTGAGAGGTGGCTAAATTTAGGCGTGTTGTCTGTGAATGGCAAAGAGAGAGAATCTTCAACCATTAGCTGCTATCAGAGCTGGCTCCCACTTATTCAACTTCCGTTGTCCTGGTTAGGGCTGCACTCAGGAAGTGAGGAGTTAGTTGGTTAGGACTTATTATGAAGGCCATGGGGAATTATTTGTGCTTATTCATATCTCCTCACTGATGACTTAATGCACCTGTAAAAGAATGAATGAGTAGAGTTTACAGAGTTCTTTTGGTAGAAATTTACTGTGCTTATTTTCCTTGTTTTTCTTGTGTAAGCATGTGGGGGAGAACAAGCCATAAAGTGTCTCCTTCTATACTAGTTTTAATGTTGAACTGTTTGATTTCAGAATTGGAGGACATGTTAATGATAGCATAATCCAGTTCAAATACATTATTGGCTAATTGTATCCATACTGGGTGCTCCTTTCCAGCTGCAGCCTCTTGTTGGATTTCCCCAGCCCTGTGACACCGGTTTCCATGTCTCTCCATTTTCCCTGTTTCAAGCGCATGAGTAGATTTATTCACTTAAAGTGAAGAATGCTTAAGATCCTTAAAGGGAAGCATATCCTTAAGGGTTTTGCTGGACAAAGGCCAAAGATGTGCGTTGTTGCTCATGTCTCATCGTGTACATGAGACATCCACTAACAAATAAAACAAGTTCTGTCGTGTGCTAATGGCACTATTTTCAATTTGCTAGCGGACATGTTTTCCTGTGCAGATGTTTTTGAATGTAAACAAGGAAAAAAAACAGCACTGAAGTGGTCAACATTTTGGTTTTCATTTCATTCCGCAATTACAATTTTAAGGATGATTTCCCCTTAAAACTTGCAACTGTTTGTGCCTTGGCACCCAGAGTGGCACCATTTGTGGAGCCCTGAAAGGAACAGTGCATTCAAGAAGTGCTGACACATGCAGCTTCACTCCAACTATGGGAAAGCATTGCTATAATTAACTCCAGGGATTCTCTTCATTTCCATTAAAATTACGATATATTTTCCCCTGTAACCTGAACAATGACTGCAAGGTTGTGTTTTTTGTTGTTTCGTTGGGTATTTTTGCCCTAAGCCTTACTTTTCAATTCCATGCTCTTTAAGAATGAAAACTTTTTTTTGAACTTCGATCCTCTGCCAAAACTTGTATAAGCAGCAGTTTACAAAATAATGTTTCTCCTAATTTATGCAAAGAATGGGAGAGTATCCCACTAATGCTACAGATGGCCATGCCCTGTCTGTAGCTGCTGTGTAATCATAATAATGGAGATCTGACACTTCTGCACACTTATAACAGTTATGCCACCTAATAGGTTTATTAGTCTAAGCTCAATAGCTCTGCCAACCTGAGAAAATCTGAAGGACAATCTCTTTCTTTTACAGTACTGTTATGTTTTCCCAGGCACTTTAGGAAACAGCGATGAATGAGCCTTGGCTAACGCTGAAAAGAGCTGCTGAGCATCTTTACTGATTGTATGGTGAACCACACTGCTTCTTAACTGTGGCAGGTACATCTCATCTCTGTGGCAGCTCCCCCCCCATATTAAAAATGATCATCTGTGAAGCTAGCCAAGGGGCTGTGTCCATGCAGGATGGCTGTGAGCAAGTGTGACCCTTTCCTCTGAGGTCAGGAAGCTCTGAATAAAGCCTTAGGCAAACAGGAGGTGTCTGTGACCACTGATCACACCTCTGGGAAAGGGCTCTCTCAAAAGCTGCCCCAGTGGGGATCAAATCTCTGAGGATCTTTGTCCCGTTTGGATCTAGAGGCAAGAGGGTTGCAGTGTGATATCTGCAACAAGACAGAAGTAAAAAAATGCAGAGATCTGTGCAGGTTAGTACATGAGATGGCTCTGCATGTTAATTATTCCTGTTCAGCAGTGGCTCTAACAGCTTTCTTTTGATGCTTAAAGACAAATGTAATAAGAAGATGAGTTGAAAATGATGACTGCTGTCTCAATAAGCTGCAGAACCTCCATTAACACGATGAATTGGGACATGCTTTTTCCCTATCTCTAAAACATCTGTAGTTGCATTGAATGCCACCTGAACGTGTGCCTGTGTCTCCAGCAGGCACAGCACCTTAGCAGTCTCTCCCAAGAGCAGATAGCGGCTGTTTCTTGAGTGTTTCACTGAATGACAAAGCACAGGATTGCATAATAAATCTTCAGTGTGTCTCTGGGCAGGTTGCTGATAACCTGTTTCAGTCCATTCCTCCTGCTGTTGGCGTACATGTCTGCTGTACACACTGTAAATGAGGAGCCCACTTTCTGCATGGAGAACAAGGGATCTGATGAATGGCAAAGAGGTGTAATTTATAGGGAAGCAACCCGAGCACTGGGATCTTTTCACCCATAAATAATGTGCCTTTTCACATGATTTTGAAGATCTGAGTCTTGTGGTGAAGCACACTATGGTGGAATTCTTCCCTGTGGTTACCTTGGTGGACTTCTCGTGGCAGAGGCAACCCAAGCTTTGCGATGCCTTTGGGTGGAAATGCAGAACTGAAATAAAGAGTGCAGCCCTTTGTGGAAAATTGCTGTTCAAGACAGGAAAGAAACATCCTGGGCTAAAGCAAAGGCCCTGTGGGACTTTCTGCCCTGAGTCTGCTCTTTGTCAGAGCTGATGGCAGCAGCCTGGGTGCATGAAAGGCCCAGATCTCATGACCTCAGAGCCCTTTCCTTCGCTGCTTTTATTAATCTTCTCTTGTAAAGCTCCTCCCTGTTATAAGCTCCAGCTCTGGCTTCTCATTAATTGCCACTTAAGAACCGGACTGGCGGTTTGGACAATTAATAGCCTAATAAGTGAAGGAGCCTTTCACCTCAGGGTAAGAAATTCAAATCCAATCCGCAGCAGTAGTCTGGGGAAGTCATTAGCTCCAGATGGCTCATCAACAGCCAGCTAAACTGTGGCGGAGACCCTCCTGCCCTCCTTTCTGCACAAGGCACCATGTCCCTACATCCCCATGTCCATGGCCACAGGGCATGAGCTGATCCAGGTGAGAGAACAGCTCCTCAGCCTGGTGTCTGATAATGGGGTGATGTTGATTTGTTCCCTATGCTTGAAATGAACCCTGTGTGTATTGTGAGCATCTGCAGGACAGACAGACTCATCAGGGCTCGTGCACAACACTGATGAGATGAATCAGTGGTCGTGGTTTCAGCCGCCTGTCCATCTCCCTTGAAAAGTCAAATGCCGTTTATCTGGCACACTCATATTCAGATCAAAAGTCTTATTTCTTATGCAGCTTAAATTAAATCTCAGTTTGGTGTTGCTTATCTTCTGTGACCCAAATTAATCTCTCTTTTTTTTAATTATTTGTAGTATGATTGCAGAGAGAATTCAGTGCTGGTGGAAGTGACTGGATTCACAGCTGTGGAAATGGAGATGGAGACACCCTGTCTCATGCAGCAACTGTCTGAAGGACGGCTGCAGGACCACGCGCTGCCCTTCATCAGCTCCCAGTCAAGGCCAGGAAACCTCATGTCACCCCGTGGACCAGTTCCTGTAGGCATTATCTGCAGACGCCGTCAACAACAGCTTGCAATTTCATTCTTGCAACAACAGTGCTGGACATGTGGGGGTTTAATGAGAAATTCAATCATCATCCCAAAACCCAAATTGTGTTTAAAATGCATTTCCACCCTGCCCTGCCATCTTGCTTCTGTTTAGAGCGTAGACAGCTCTATGCAGATGGGAATCAAACCGGCAGACTCCTTGGTGCCCTCTACATCCCTCGACCTGAGTCACAGCCTTTGCAGCAGGAAAAAATGCAGGTCCTTGCCTCAATTTGCAGAGCAGATTTTGAGAGCAAACCTGTCATCACCAATGCCCTAAGCTGATAATGTGTATGGTGAGCATGGGGAGGTTAAGATGAGGACATCTGGTTTGTTCTATTTCTGGTACAAGAACAATATACACCCGTCAAGGGGGAGGGCAGACTGTTCAGCATGGTGGCATCTCTAGCCAGCTAAATACAACTAGGCTCATGAGTCAGTTGTCTTTCTAGCATGGCATCAGACAAATATCTGAACTGTAGCATACAAAGGGTCCTTTGTTTCTATTTTAAGAGCTGTGTGAACAGAACTAGAATACTGCAGCTATTTTCCACTATGGTTTATCCCTCCACACAGAGTCTGCTCTGATCAGGCAACAAAATCCCAGGCTTGGAAAAATCCTCGTCTCATGATGAGTAAATTCTGCTGAGAGCAAAGCAAGGTAAAAACATGAAGAAAAAAAAAAAGAGTTGGTGTGGGCACAGAGAAATAAAAAGAGAAAGCAATGCAGAAGAAGACATCAAAAGTCATAACTGGAAAGGAAGGAAGCTATCAAGAAATACAATTGCAAATCAGAGGAGAGACTGGACAAAAACAAAGCATAGCAGGATCTGTTATTAAAGAAAATGTACAGACCTATAAAAGCAGCTGGGAGGAAATGCAGCCTGGCTTCAAAAAAGCTAATGGTGCTGGTCTTGAGTTGCACCGGGGAGGTTCAGGTGGGATATGAGGAAAAATTTCTTCTAAGAGTGATAATGCACTGGCACAAGCTGCCCAGGGAGGTGGTGGAGTCACTGTCCCTGGAGGTGTTCAAGAGCCATGGAGATGTGGCACTGAGGGATGTGGTTAGTGGGGACGATGGGTTGCTGGTTGGACTCCACCATCTTAGTATTTTGTTGGTTTTGTTTTTGTTTTTTTTTTCCAAATCTTAATGATTCTCTGATGATTTTATAGTTCTTTAGATCAGCTGGACCTGTCATGGCCCAGTCTCAATGGCAGGGTACTTCTGGCCTGGAGAAAAAGAAGCTCCAGGTGAGACTTAACATTTTTTTTGGTGAAAGCTCCCCTCTGGGAAGTGGCTCCAGTCCCCCAGTGCCGATGTCTGAATGTCTGTGAGCTCCACCAGAAAAGGAACCACCAGCAACAAAGGAGGTCTTTTCCACCTGCAGTCTGCCTGGCTCCAGAGCTTCTCCTCTGCTTCTCACAGAAATGAGCTTTTTCTTCATGCCAGGCTAAAAACCTGCAGGTCTCTCTTCCTAACTTCTGAATTTCACTAAGCAACCTGAGAAATGTGGAGTCTCTGATGCTGTTTCCTGAGGCAAAGCATTTAATTCTGCAGCACAATGATCTTTTGAAGTCTGTTAAAAAATGGCCCATTCTGCTCTAAAGGCAGGAAATAAAACTTAAGGTGTCAAATCATAGTACTGTCATTCACCTAAAGCAGACATCACATTTCAAAAGACTGACAATAATGTCCTGCAAACAATAATTTTTTTTTTTTTTTTCTCAGAATTTGTCCATAATTGACTAATTTCCAGCAGGGAAAAGAGATAACGAGAAGCTGCTCATGTTTTGGCCCAGGCCAGCAGCAATGCTGTGGGCTGTAGCTAGCTAGCAAATTGCACCAGTTCAGTCCCTCTAGGGCTAGGTTTTAAGTGTTAAGCTCTTGCAGCAGTGCCACCACTGGAGTGTGCCTGCGGGACCTTGTTCCAAATCTTTGCAGCACGTCATTCGCCCCCGAGAGAGTATTTCTTGTTTATGTTTCAGAGAAAATGTTGCTTTTTTTTCTCCCAATCAATTCCCTAACATAAACGTCCTTGGCGGAGAATTTCTAACATTGACAACACTGTACATCTTTACCTCTCCAGGGTATTGCTTTCTTCTTTGCAATAAAATAGGTCTGCTGCAGTGGGAAAATTCCCAACCTTAACACACAGCACACAGCAGCTCTTCTTTTCTTGGGAAGCAATAGAGAGATACACTAGCAACTGTTCTCTGTATTTATTTTATTATTCACACAAATGTGAATCACTAATCAGCATCTATCTTAAATCACCATAAACTTCCCAACTAGCTTGCTTTGTCTTTTTCTCCAGGCAGCCAGCCCAGCTGGTTCCCATAGGTACTAGCAAAATAAATCCCTGGGAGAGAGATCTAACATTTGATTCTTGCAAGCAAAAGCTTCTAGTATTACAGCCCAATAAAACATCAGTCAGCGCCTGGCAGTGTTCCTTTCTTCTGCTGCATCAGCCCAGCCCCTCCCTGATCTGCATTCCCTCCAGCAGGCAGAAGTCTAATTGAAATATTGACCAAAATAAAACCAATTCCCATAAATATGTACTGTTACCATGAGCTATAATTTTGTTCATTCATTATTACTCACAGTGACAGCCTGAGCCCAGGATGAGTAAGGGCTGCGATGGCAGCCTTCAAGGATGGTCCGTCCCTTTTCACAGGGATTCTGTACTCGTGCAGCATGTAAAGAGAGGGCTACATCAGCTGGGAGAGCTCTGCTGGCAGTAATGGCACCGCATTGATTTTTGCTCATTGAGCTCCAAGCTCCTTGTGCTGAAAGGGAGAATGTTGCCATCTGCATTGCATATCCAAGGGCTTTTTAAGCTCCCTTCATTAGGTTGTACTTAGAGACAATGCTCGCTCTTGATTCAGAAACTATGCACAAACACCTTAAATGGATTCACCAAGCTTCTCCCTGTGGACAAAAGATAGCTCTAAGGGCAGAAACTGGAACATGACTGGTGTCACAGCCCATCTCCGTCACACACCTGTCACTGTATGTGACAGAGAAGAAAATAGGAGCTGGGACAGTACTTTGTGATAGAATAAGGTGTTGTAGGTATTTGTTGTTCAACTCTGAACCAAACAGCTTCAAGAGAAAGGACTGACCGTGTGCTAAATTGCACACTGCCTGCTTCTGTTCCTCTTGGGTTGCTTTCTGAGCTGGCCCAAATGTGCTGTCTGAAAAATGACTGACAGGCAGGCTTGAGGGGAAAGAGAATAGGAGATGGAGTATCCTGCTGCCATTTGTGACAGCCAGGGAGGGCTGTAACACGCACTGCAGGCTGCATCAGCTCCAGATGAGTGGCTACACCTTAGTGGAACAGCAGCATTTCACCTGTGTTCCTTGAGAAAACGTATGAATATCAATAAATGCAGGAAGCAGCAGCCCCTCAGGTTCCTGGCTGAGTTGTGATAGCGGCGCTGTGTCAGTTTGGATCTGCTTTTGGCCTTTACCAGATGGGAGGAACCGAGTGTGTAAGGATGCCAAAGAAGAGCCATGTCATGGATGTTGGGAAAGGATGGAGGTCTGACTGCAGTGAAGAGGAGAGGTACTGGAGGACTGTAGCAGGGTATATTTTCTTGTCCAACAACACCAGGTAGCCACAGATTGAGTCATTCCGCATGGCGGAGCATTTACAATATTGGAGGTTATCGCTCGTGTGATGCAGGATGCAGCTCAGGTGGTGTGAGGAAGGATGCTGATGTCTGCTGAGAGACTCACATGTGGTGGGGGCCTCCCAAAAGGCTGATCTCACAGCAGAGCAGGTGCTGCAGAAGGCTGTACTATGGTCTTCTGTGTATGATTCCCACCCTCAGCCACTTTAAAGCCAGGCATAAGTGAGAAGCCCAGCCCATCTGGCTTTTGTCCTACTTTCTTTTACTTATATTTTGACAGCGTTCATATTCTGGATGTTTTCTGCAGTCATTGTTTAGCTAGAATGTGCCACTAGTTGTTTTTGCTACAGTCTCAATGAAGCAAGCTTTAAGGAGTGAAGGATGAAAGCAGGAGGAAAGAAATACAAATGGAAGAATAAAAGGGTAATCATGCTCTTATGAATTGGAGTTCTGATGTTTTATGAGTACTGTTAGAGATGTGTATAATGCAGTTTATTTTGATGAATAGAAATAGCCATACATTTTCCTATAAACTAAGTTCAAGCAAGGCAGTGGAGCACTGGATGGCAAGCTGGAATGCTCTTCTCTCCTCTGCACAGTCAAAATGACACAGTGCTCATGCAGACAGAGCCTGATAGCTTTAGCAGAGGCAGATTCTCATGCAGCATCCATCTCCCCCCTGTGCAAGGGTTCTCAGTGTCTCTGGCAGGGGTGATCATCAAATCATAGAATGGCCTAGGTTGGATGGTACCTTAAAGATCATCCAGTTCCAACTCTGTTTCTATGGTCAGGATTTTCCTCCATCAGCTCAGGCTGTCCAGGGCCCCATCATCCATGGCCTCAGGCACCTCCAAGGATGGGGCACCCACAGGTCTCTGGGCAGCACTGCCAGGGCCTCACTGCCCTTGGAGTAAAGAATTTCCTCATAACATCTAACCTAGATTTCCCCTCTTTTAGTTTAAAGCCATTCCCCTTTGTCCTATCACTATCAGAGTATGTAAAAATTCAGTACCCCCTACTGCTTATAAGCTCCCTGGAGTTATCTCTGGAGATATCTCTGTCAATGGAACTCCAAGCAGTGAAATGCTCCTGAAGGAGGGTGAAGCTGCAGACCAGACAGTGTAAGCAGGATGCACTATTACATGGCCTCAGCACCTTTCAAAACATGACATCTGCTCATGTCTGCTGTGTCTGCCCTCAGGAAGCGCAGCGATGCCATGAGCACAGCTCACCCCCTTGCTGCCCTGGTCCCACTTGTGCACTGCTGTAACAGTATTACAATGTGATCACAAAAGTGCAGGCTTTCGTCTGCACATATCCCCAAAATCTTATCAAGAACATTTTAAACGCAGAGTGCAGCTTTTGTGAAGCAGGACAATGGAAAAGCACTGGTTTTGTCAATCTGTATCGTAGACAAATATTCTTCTCCCAGGCACTGAGACATTGGGGAAGACACTACTACTCACTCCGTCTAGAAGAGAGAGGTCTTATCCTCTGTTTAATTTTACAGGACTGTTTATCTTAATGTTATAAAAGATTTCTCACCCAGAAAAGGAGCAAAATTTTTAGATGTTTCAATAATCGCTTCATTGGAGAACAGAAAAAACAGAGATGCAGAGGCTTCCCCTGTGAGTGAAGCAGAAAGATGTTGAAAAAATTAGGTTGGTAGTTCTTGAAGAGTTGAGGAAATCTCTAGGAGTCTAATTAGCAGGAAAATGTGCCCTTTCACTGGCTTTTCAGTCAGAAGAAATGCAAAAAGATCTGTCTCTTCAAGATCACAAATGGGGCTGTGGTAATGTTATGCACATATTCCTTGGAGCACTCTGGATTATGCACAATTCTGCAAGCCTTGACCAAATCTGCATATTTTTGGCCTTTAGCAAGAGAAATTGTGAGATGGCAAAAATTGTACATTCTACCCTGAAGTAAAATATCCACTACTTCTCCGAGTGACTTAATTTTACAGCCAAAACAAAGACTGGAGGTGCAGTTGACACATACAGATTTTGCAAGTGGAACCAATGCTGGAAGAATATTTACGTTCTTCATCTGATTGAGGGAAATACAGAGAAATCTGCTCTTTGATAACAGTGTCAGGTTTCATCACAAACTGTGACTCAGCAGCACATCTCCTCCTTACTCGATTTTCTGGCCTTACAGCACACCATGAGTACTTCATAACCCCAACAAGTTGTACAGGACTAACATGGTGCTGAACTCCTGTTTGTTTGAGGAACAAGCACAGCGCTGAGGGCCCAGAATTAGAGAATTTGACTTTTCCTTTTTGGTTAATTGTATTATTCCAATTAACTTGTGCTAACAGAAAAGATGAGCAGAGACCAAAAGCTCATTCCATCCGTTCCCCATCACCGTGGCTCTCTGTGTGGGAAGGGCTCATTTGCAAGGTCAGAGGATGCAGCATAGGAGTGGGCTTGCTGCAGCATATGTGCTTGTGTGTTTGTTGTCCATCCTAGTCCCAGCAGCACTTGCACTAGGGCCAGCTCTCAGCAGCAGGCAATATCGACTTCAGCATGCTCAGAAACAAAACAGAAATTACTTCTGGATGAATTATTCAAATATTTGTTTCTATTTAAGGGGACTTTATGGTCTTTTCAGTTAAATAAAATATGATAGTGGCATGATGAAGCATGTAAGCATCCTTACCCAGACTGGGAGGGAGTGAGAGACCAGGGCTGAGTGTAACTCCCTACCCTTGTTTACAGGACAGAACCCGAATCCCACATTCTTGCCCTCCATGCAAAATGCTCTTCTTTCTTTTCTTATTTTCCTCTGAATAAAGGCAGAATGATGAAAGCCTTTGGAACAGTTTGCCCAGAGTAGTTACGGGTGCTCCATCCCTGGAGGTGCCCAAGGCCAGGCTGGATGGGGACCTGGGCAGCCTGAGCTGGTGGAAGTAACCAGCCCACAGCAGGGAGTTGATGCTGAGTGGTCTTTAAGATCCCATCCAACCTAAGCCATTCTATGATTCTGGAAAATGTCAGCCACCTTTTGCTAGCTTTTGATTTTGGGTTTGGACTGTTGTAAAATGTTTCAAATATTGATGAAAGTATTGGTATGCACCAACAGATATTGATGGCTACTTCAGACATCATTTGTTCACATACTTCCTACTATGGCCCAGCCAGGGGGGCTTTCCCAGCCCAGCCACAGCTCAGGATTGCAAACTGGGACATCCCATGCACAAACATTGCCTGGAACCACAGTTTGGAGAGAAAATAAATAAATTGCATGGTCTTGAACTGTGCTGTTTCACAGACAGAGGGAAGAATATTCAGCCTGTTTTATTTCCTGATCATCTCCTCACATATAAAAGAGGAGCGAGTACTGCCTCTATTCTATGCTCAGATGTGAATAGGGAGGTCATCATCTGGTGTCTTATCGTGCAGACATCCAGTATCCAGAATACCACCCAATTTCTCTTAGAGTTTGTAGACGTCTCTGCATTTTTATCAGCAATGAATCTAATTCCACAGGGCCCAACTGTCACAAATGTGGCTGGCTTGGCTCTCATTCATTCTTTGCACAGCTAATAGTGTTTTCTTTTTTTTTTTTTTCATCCTATTTATTCTTTCCTCACTAACTCTCTAAGAAGAATGCATTTTCTTATGGAGAAATTTGTGTCAACACTCCACCCTCCCATAAATATTGTTGTTATCTGTGATTAAGAGCATATGTCTCAGTCTGGTGCATCCAATGCTATTGCAGAGTTATTTCTTAATTGCTCTTTTGCAGCGAAGCAAAGAATGTAACATTAAGTATCAGCTTTGTTTCATAGCTCATAGGGTGAACTTGGTTAGCAAACATGGGTAAAAAAATCAGTTGGCTTTACAGAGTTATTATTTTAAATGGGACAGATTTATATATTTAGGTATTTATTTCTAATTGGGTATTTTATCTCCTGAAATGCATGGCTACTTGGATCAATGCTGTACATCAGTTCTTTTGCATAAGTGAAGCTGGGCCTTTGGTCCTTAAACACATAAAGAATTGCAGGTATTCTTGCATCACATCATGCTGGATTCTTATGTCCTTCAGCCTTTTCTCATCCAAACACTTTAAAACCTGCAGGCTGGATCTCAATATTACTATTGAAAATCAGAACTGACAAACTCCTCATAAAAATGCAATGGATGTTTATTCTCTCCCTGG
Source organism: Tympanuchus pallidicinctus (assembly GCF_026119805.1). Classification (NCBI taxonomy): domain Eukaryota; kingdom Metazoa; phylum Chordata; class Aves; order Galliformes; family Phasianidae; genus Tympanuchus; species Tympanuchus pallidicinctus. The sequence goes on from NW_026294747.1 coordinate 51,526,429, forward strand.
GAAGATGAAACCACAAAATCTCTGAGACTGGGGCAGACAGGAGAAGGATTTGTAAAGGTCTGGGAGCAGTCACCTTCTATAGCTGAGATGACAAAGGGGAATGAAGATGACGTCTCCTGGGGTTAAGATAGAGACCTGTCCCTTTCCACGAGCGTGGCAGTTTCTGTCCAGTTTTACCTTTATGGCCACCCTCTGACAGGCCTTTAAAAGACAAGTATATCCAAACAGCAAAATTCTGGCTATACATTCATTAGGGTGCCTTTATCAATCAGATCCCTTCCTTTGTAATCGGCTGTGCTCCTCCTGGCCAATTAATTTGCTCTACAGTGAGTTGTATCCACTGCTGTAGACAGTTTGTGGTGTTGCAGCGACAGGTTTTGTGCAGAAGGGGTAGGAAACCAACCCCGGGTGGGAATTTGCAGTGTTTGTTCCATGTTTTGAATGTCTCTCCATTGCTCTTAGCACAAAACTGAATTTTAATTCAGAGCTCCTCAGCTCAGAGGCTGAAATCTCAATATTGTTGAGGGAAAACGGGTATTTTTTTTGCCAAGAGATCAGCCAGGACCCCAACAGTTGCCCAAAGCAGTGCATGTCTCCATAAGACTGCTGCATATCTCAGCTCTCCAAATGGAGACCACAGCTGGGAGCAGAGCTCTCTATTCCTGAGCAACCAAAGGCTGCAGGATCTTGGTACAAGGGTTGCTTTTTTTTTTCATTTTTTATTTTTTCAGCAAGAGTGCTATAGAATCACAGAATCATTAGGGTTGAAAAAGGCCACTAAAATCATCCAGTCCAACTGACTAAGATGCAAGAGAAAGCACTGTTCAGAGGGATGGGAATGAGTGGAAGCCTGGAGGGCTTAAAGTGAGCAGCAGAAGAGATGGGGCTGTAAATCCTTTTCTTTTATGCTTTGCTTTACTGAGTGCCTTTACACTTTCCTTGTTTCAGAAACCAAACATTTAATTTATGGTCAGTTTTCCCAAGCTCAAAACCTTTATCCCTTCCTTAGACCCCACATAAAGGGAGGTCTACACATTTCCAGTGTGGGACCCTGGCCAGTCTGGGGTCCTCATATAATCAGGCCCCAACCACATCAGCATCTGCTTTACAGCTCCTGTGCCTACAGTGGGCAGAGCCAAACCTCCCAGGCGTCTGCACAGGGATGAAGCTCCCTGTGTGCAGCGCACTGCATAGGGTGAGAGTTAAGCAGGAGCATTTTGATCCCCATCCCAGTTCTAAGGTAGAAGCACCTTCTTTACAAGCAGCTGGAATAAAATTGGAGAAATCTGCTGTTTCAGAAGAGTTAGGGAGATGGGAGAGGTACTCTGGTTGCTGCTGGGGCTGTACAGCTTTGCGTCTCTAAGGGCAGCAGCAGATTTGCCTGCTCTTTCATGTGACAAAGGAGAGAGGTGACAGAGGGAAGGCATATGGTCATCACCTTGGTGGTATATCTCACATGTACCACTTAGGGGTTAAAATGCCTGTTCAGGTGCCAAGGAAAAGAAACAATTTAATTACTCCTGCGTTAGCTGCAAGCACAACAAATCTACCTATTATTCTTGCAGGGGGCATTTAATTAGACATGACAGGAAGCAGGGAAGAGAGGAAAAAGCAGCACAGCAGAAACTTGCAGATTATTTGGGGATCTCATTGCGTGGCTGTGCAGAGCCCTGTAGACTTGACTACCTCTTATCTTTCTGTTTCATGTTGTTGAATGCCCACTCCCTGGAAGCATTCAAGGCCAGGCTGGACGGTGCTTTGAGCAACCCGGTATAGAGGGAGGTGTCCCTGCCTCTAGCAGTGGATTGGAACTACGTGATCTTAAATGTCTCTTCCAATCCAAACAATTCTATGATTCTATGATTCTTGCTTTTGAATCCCTCTCTTCATGACAGCAATTGTCCCAATCTTCATGAAGAAACGGGTAAACTCCAACTGATTGCAGCCTGGTCCTGGTTCAACCCGCTCTGCCCACGCCACATCCCATGGACAAAGTTTGTGTGACAGCACAACAAAAAGCAGGCTGAATGAACTTGGCATCGTCTGCCAGCTCCTCTTTGATGTGCCTGCATTTCCTTTTCTCTTCCAAGAAAAAACTGTCCTGGAACCTTCCATTTGTGTCACACAGTAACTGCATTTTACCCTAAGCCAGGACCGTGTGCCTTATAAACAAAGGGATCTGTATCAGGATCTTTGAAAAACCTGAAATCCCTTACACTCTCAGCTTAAAACTTGCAGCTTTTGGCCTTAGGAAGAACACAAATGCACCTAAAATACTGTCTACTGACTGTTGTCACCATAAAGGGTAATATATGTCTGTGTCTTAATCTTTTTCTCAGACACTCATAACTCATCATCTTGCGCGAGTAGAGTGTCAAGCTTATTTTATTACATTTCTGAGAATCAGAATGTGTAAATAAATGAAGGAAAAAAACTGACACTGTTGAGACCGTTTGGCTTCTGGGGTTTTAAATATTACAGTGGTATCTGAGATTTTCTTCTGAGTACATCTAGCATTATTTCCATGAGGGCCTCCTTGGAGTTCTTGCCCTGCTCAGTTTTGTCCGGCAGGGAGGCATGAGAAAAAGCCCTACTTGGCCATTTACATTTTAGGAGAACTGAAAGAGATTTAAGAGAAAGAAGAAGGGAAATTACATCTCATTTTTCCTTGTTTCTCATCAGCAAATTATGAAATTTTGACCTGCTCATTTATTGCAGTAAGAAGTCCTTTTAAAACTTCTAAGTATCCCAGAGGCTGCGGTAATGCTAAAAAATCTCACACATTAATAGACAGAAAAAAGGGTAAGAGCTTCTAATAGAGAATCATCCAAAGCCAGTGGGCTGTGCACAAATTGGCATTTCAGCTTGATGACACTCTGTCCATCACTGGGTACTCAGCCCTCTGGCTGTTTGTTCTCATGACAGCTGTGGTGAAATTGGGACTTTTTGGGAGTCTGTGATTTTTAGCATTGATTCCATCAGAGCCGCAGTTTGGCTGCTGAAGGTTTGAGGATAATGGGGGCAACATGTGAACAGAAAAAAGTGGGAAGGCATTGGCTGGCAGATTAAGCCGGCCTGAAGGAGGAGTTCTCTTTGCATGCTCTGGATGATTTGGACTGGCAGAAACAGAGGACTGCCTGGGTGGTGCAGGGCATAGGACTGGCCGCAGGCAGTGGAACCGAGTGTTGGCTGACCAGCAGGGAGATGTTCCTTGTCCTGATACAGCATCTGTCCCACAGTAGCTAGGAACTGCTTCATTTCCTCCTCTACTAATTAACAGAGGTCAGGCCATTTTAAGCAAGTCCATCCCAAACTTAACGGTGTCCAGTCGCCCTGCTAGAACCCATCATTCAACCCTGCTAGAATTCAGCATCAGTGAATTTAAATTTGCATGCTGTTTTCTCAGGTATGGCTGATCTCATTTCATACTGTGATGAGCTTACACCTTTAATGAGACTGCACACATGCATAAGTACCTTGCTAGAAAGACTGGGATTTTTTAGCAGTAAGAGATGTGTATGGAGCTTTGGAAAGTCAAAAATATCCCCTTGCAGAGTCAGGCTCAGAACAGCTTCTCTTTTCTCTTATGTCAAATGATCACTATCTTCACTGAACTCTGCAAACTCACTGTGAATGCACAGAGAAACACGCTCAGCTACAACAGCAAAATAAGGCCTTTGGGTTGAGTTCAGAGAAGGTTTTGGTCATCAGATTCATGTAGTCAATCAAAAGCTGGACTTGGAACAGCTTATGGGAATGATGCGCTGATAAAAATGGGGAAGGAGGGAGTGGGAGTGCAGGAGGGGAGGAAAGAATTGATTTATGATGAAGCCAAGGCAGCTGATCTGAAAGAGATAATTATTCTTCTATAACTGGCCAGGGAATGGGGGAGCCATTATGTGGATGAATGGAGACAGCAGAAGCAATTTGTCAGCCTGACTTGTTTGAGTGAGTAACTTCAATTCCTCCTTGTCTTCTTCTAAGCGATTTTTCTTTCATTGTCACATAGGAATGTGTTTTACATTTCAAACTCCTCTGATGCTTGCCTGAGCAAGGGAAGAGAAAAAGGAGGACTTTTTCACAAATATCAGCCATGTTTTTTTGCAGCTGTGCCCACTGGCACTACTGAAGCTATGCGCACACTGTGTCAGCAGTTCCCAGTTTCGGGGGATTTCAGGCTTTGCTGGATAAGATCCCTTCTGAATGAAAATTTGGAATTCAAAGGACACAACCCAGGAGCTGAATATTTCAACCCTGTTTTTCTATGAGTATTACTTATACATATTTTTCAGATAGAAATGAACAAAAGTTTTTTTTCCTGAAGCTTTCTTTCTCACACACTCCAACATTGCTGGGTATTTTTCTGAGTTTTGTTTGAGGGAACAGCTTGTGCGTATTCTACAGTGCTAAATTCTTTCTCTTTGGAGAGAGCCACCTTCAGGATAGGGAATTAAAGCCAGATGTGGAACAGAAGGTAAGCACAGGATGAAGCCCCCCCCAGCTCTGCATCTCAACATCCTTGCCCCTCTACACTACCCCTGACAACAGACAATACCAAAGGTTTAGTTTTTCTAACTTTAATTTGTCTGTAGGCCATGAAAATGCTCCTTCAGGGAAGATACTGACAGAGATCAGAATGATGCCTCTTATATGCCTAGGCCTGTAAAAACGCAAAAGCAGCATCTCCCTTAGAGTTCCACGGTTGATGGCTCTGCTACTCCTATTCTATTCTATTCTATTCTATTCTATTCTATTCTATTCTATTCTATTCTATTCTATTCTATTCTATTCTATTCTGTTCTGTTCTGTTCTGTTCCATCCCGTTCCACCCTATCCTATCCTACCCTATCCCATCTTATCCTATCCTATTCCCTTCACTTCCCTTCTGTTTCATTCAATTTCATTCCACTCCATTCCATTCTTCAATTCTAAAGCCTAGACAATGATAAAAATGAAAAGCACTTTTCCAACTTGTGCTTTAGAAGAAAAAATAACTTTGTTCTGCTCTCCAAGTGGAAAAAGTCCACAGGGAAACTCTCTGGCCTCTGGAGCTCAAGTGAGCTGCCAGTAGCCTTGATCAAGGATTTGTCCTTTTCCTTGCCATTTCCTTGCTGCTAGGTTCAGAGTAGCTGTCTGCCCTGTATCTTGGTATCTGTCTGGTATCTTGGGTGCTTTGGATCTCTCCTAGAGGCCTTACCATCCCCAGGAACAGCACAAGGCTCTGTGGTCCTCTCCATTGTGGACACCATGCATACCAAAGCTAGCCACTGAGCCACTGCATTGCCTCATGTTTAATTTCTTCAGTCTTTTATTGTCTTGGAGATTAGCAGAAATTTTAAAAACATCTGAAGTTATGGCAGCTTTTGGAAATACATTCTCTCTGGTGTAAGCCTGGCTGGAAGCATGGAGACAGCTGTGCTGCAGAGCTGCTTTCCAATGACCGCAAAGAGGAATCATGAGTGCTTTCTTCTGACCACTTTGAAGGCGTGCTCCTTGTTACATTCTTAAATTAAACTTTGACTTTAGCAGTTACTCGAAGGGTAACTATTCCATGCCTACACGAATCTTGGCAAGGAAATTCAAAATTGGACTCTCTTACAATTTAGAATCATTAAGGTTGGAAAAGACCTCCAAGATCAACTCCAACTGTCAACCCATCACCACCACATCCACAAAGCCATATCCCCACTTATGAGGGTATACCACAGAGGTTCCTCGATACCTTTCAAATTTGGGAAGATATAGCAGAACTGATGCAAGGCTCTGTCATTTTTTGTCCGCCAGGTACGGTGCTGGGAAGGCAGGGCTCTGAGGCAGTGGAGGGGTGTGTGTGATCTCCCTGTTCCCCAGGCTGCTGTTCAGATAAGTCACATTTCCTGTACCTTTTCCCTAGATGAGCTCATAAGTGCAAATACTTGCAACTTCAAATGCGTCCATTCATTATTGAGTAGGAAAGGATAGCAGAGGGCTTCTGTCAGAGCTTGGAAAATATAAAAGAAGCCGTAAGTAATGTTAGTAAAAAGCAAACTGTTACTGAGGGAAGAAAGAGGGGGTGGGAGGAACACATTTATTTATTCCTTCATTTATTCCTCTGAGACACAATTAAAACCTTAATGCATATTTTGGGAAAGGACTGTGTTCTCCCCTTTGTTTTATGTACCACCCTCAAAATGAATTATGAATTTGCAACAGAAGGAAGCCTTTCATCCCAGCTTTAGCTACTTGATTCGAAAGTTTGAGAAAAAATGACCCCACAGGGCCCTGTTCTGCTCCCTGCATCAGCACCAGCCAGAAACATCTCTGATAACTGAAGGGCGACTGTGGTGCAAATCCTGGTTTGAGGGGGGGGAGAATCGCAGCAGAACAGGGCAGAGACGTGCAAATGCGGCCATGGGTCAGAGAGCAGCCCTCCAAGGACTGGCTGGTAACACTCAGAGTTGTTGCTACATGTCCAGAGGGAATGCCCTCTCCTTCAAAGACCTAATTCATTTTTCATGACAGTTCGGACTTGGCCTTTTTTTTTTTTTTTCCCCAGAAACTCGGAGGCGTGGTGGAACAAAGCTGTTGGATGTGGCTTGTGATTCATAAAGAATTAGCATCTCTCTCAGGTTGGGATATTTAGTAAGCTATTGGTAATTAAAAGCCAGCTTTATATAGCAGATTCTTTTCATTTCTCTCCTTCAAATATAAAGAAGAACGAGGGCCCAGAGCTTGTAAACCCAGAAAAAATGGGAAGTGCCTTTCTTCAGCCAAAAGAGTTCTTCATCAACAACTTTAATGCATTTATATTTAATCTAGTTAGCCAGATGAGCAGCCAGGACAGCCTAGAAATGCAAACTGCAACCACAGAGCCCTGAGACGATCTTCCTCTCCCTTTGATAAGACTGACATCCTTGGCTTAAAATAACCATCATTGTGTTTCCAAACAGTGAGGGTTTGGAGAGTTTAAAATTCCCTGGACGGAGATGAAGTTTCCCATGCCCTGTAGGAGTTAATCTTTTTTTATTAGGGAAGTTAATGTGGTATTGATTTTGTCTGGGGAGAAAAAATATACTGCCATATTGCGATACATGCCAAGGGTGAAAAGGTTGACAAAAAAGGAGATTAATACTTTTTATTCATTTTGAGAACAATTCCCATCAAATCTGTAATTGTCCGACACGGGAAGCTTTTTTTCTGTGAGGTTAAACATTTTGCACTGTTCTTCTTGCAGCTACAAGTCTCTTTCTTTCCCTTTTTGAACACATACGTAAGAGAAGAGAAATGTTATTCCTTGCTATGAAGTGTTGCAGTTAGGTAGCAGCTGTGATGGTATCAGCCAATATGTTGCTTTTAATGATCTCACTCATACATTATGAATGAGGAATCTGAAAGGCAGGAAAACATGGCGTGCATAATCTTTAACTGTTCAGCTGCTAAAGAGCTTTCTACGTGAAAGTTACAGTCCTTCCGACTTTCCTGTTTGCGAGAACAACTTGGCATCGTGCTTGGCTTTAGATCAATGTAAAATGGATGCGCGGTCCAACGGCAAGCTGTGTTAATGGGTTTTCATGTGTTCAAAAAAATCCAGCCTTTAGACTGTCAGCTTTGTTCCACCCCAATAAAATTAACTCATTGATTTCAAAGCGGTGATTTTGCCTACTGGCTCTCACGGTGGCAAGGGACTTGCCATAAGTTGTGACGCGCATGCTTAGCAGATGATGGGGCTTTCGGGAGCAGTGCTAAGCTTGCAGCCCCTTTTCAAAATGGCACCAGAAAAGGGTATTCTGAGGACTCTGTTTCATGGCTTTTCAATCAGCCATCAGCTCTTCACTATCCAGGGCTGAATTAACCCTGCTGAGGATGCTGAAACACAGCTGACCCTGATGAGGCTCTGCAGGGACTCCTCAGCCCCATGATCTCTGCTCAGCGAGATCCCACTTTGCCTACCAGACATGCAATGTCTTCTCACTGCTCAGGGTTTCTTCTTCACTCTCTTGTTCCCCTCCATTATTTATTTCTCTATTTGTGCTGGAGAAACAGGAACTGACTGTGCAGGCATCCCATAGGATGCTTTGGGTAGCTGTATGCAATCATTTGCTTTTTCCTCTCAGACAAAAAGGCCTGATACTTCAGCTCCAATCCCCTATAGACAAGAATCAGCCACAGACTTCTCTAATGCTACAAGTACTTGTTGCTTTTACACCCTGTCCTTCCTGCCTTATCTGTGCTGGACATAGAGAGAAGATTCTTGCCCTCTGCCTTAGAACAGCCTTTGGAATACTGTGTCAGTCCCCACCACCTCCAGTCAGCTCCTTGTCATTAGTCTCGTGGAGTGGTTTTGCTAGCTGAACGACACCAGGTCCTGCCCAACCACTCCTGTGTAGAAGCAAGTCACAAGCACCAAGGTACAAGCTGGTGCCCCTTCTTCTTCATACAAGTGGTTTTGCAGCAATGTAAGGGATATTACCAATTTAACTTAGTTCCATTCATTTCGTGATATTCCATGATTCTATGATTCTATGAAATTAGTCTCATTCTATCCAACCATTTTAGTAGTACACTAAACATATTGATATGTATTCCCTTTCCTTTATAGAGTATTGCAACACTCTCCTTGCACAATGAAAAATCTGGAATATTCTTACTCATTTGCTTTCACAATAAAAGCACTTGTATGTCCTCCAGTTTGAGGGCCAGCAGGGTTGGAGTACAGGGGGATAGAGCTTGTTCCCATGCTCCTCTCATATCATTCCGCCAAAGGCAGTGCAGGTGAGCACAGCAGAGGAGGAAGAGAAAAAAAGTGATCCTGCTGAAGAAAGAAGGATCTTGGAAGACCCTTCTGCAGCTTTTAAGAATTTTCTTTGTATGAACTCATGTCAAATCAAAGCAGGAATCACAGGGAGAAACGGTGCAGCGAGTGCACTGCAGGAAATGAAAGCTGATTGTGATTTATCTTGCTAATTTTAGGAAACCATGACTTTACATGCATTTCTGGATTATATTTATATGCAAATATTTTAATATGGATGACATATCAAAAGAAGAGTGTTCACTGCCCTACTAGCAGAAAAAAAAAGAACATTTACATCCGATTCAAGAGACCACTGTATAGAAGGCAGCTAGAAGGAGAAGCGCAGAAATGTTGATTTTATCTCTTGTAGGCAGGTATGCTGAGCCGCTCCTGTCTTCACAGCATGGCACACACTCAAGAAGAAGAAGGAAAAAATAATGCAATCACCTCACTGCAGGGATCCCTTGTTCTTGGCATAAGGATTACTAAAGAAGAGATAGGAAGCACAACTTGCATAGGAAGAAGAAGGGTAGAAAAGCACCCCACTGTTCCCCCTGGGCTCTGCATGCGCCTGCAGAGCATTCTCACACACACTGTGTAAGCACCTCAAGTAATATGTGGTATGGCTGGCTGTTTGCAAATGGCTGGGTGCTGCCGGCCTTCACCAAGGCTGGGAAAATTGAGAGCTTTGATTGCCTCTATATGCACATTTGCTGGGAAGATGTGTCCATGTGAGTGCCCAGCACAATGAGTAGGAATGTGAGGGTCCCTGTGCAAGGCTCCCATCTCCTGTAGCCAATATCAAATTGGCACAACAACCATGAATCCATCCATGAGCCCTGGTGCCAGGTAGGCTGGGATGAGGCACCTGAGCTGTGGTTTGCTCAGAGCTGGTGTGGCTGTACACAAAGCTGAGACCCAGCTCACAGCATGGGCAGACTTTGGGATGGTGGCAACATCTTTGCATCAAGCCAGGTTCATTCCTTCCATGGAGGCAGAGGCACAAGCAGTCAGTGACTGCTACACTGGGAGTATCTGGCATCCAGGGTTTCTTCTGAGGTCATCTCTGACAGAGCACGAAATGTTAGGGCTATGCCTTTAAGAAATCCTCTCTTGGCCACAGCAGTTCATTCCCCTTCAGGTTCTTAGCAGATGTGTTACCTTATGGTCAGTGGCTACGATCCAAGGTGAGACATGATGAACTGTCACTGTCCTTCCTATTTATCTTCACTATTCTTCCTTTTTAAAATATCATTAATTCCCTTTGATGCCCATTTACTACTTAGAGTCAAAAGTCTCATTTGTTTAGATATTAATTTCTTAGGCTTTACTTTCCCATTTTTTGCTTCTTTATATTTAATGTCCATGACTTCCACAACTATGACTGTCTGAGGTCAAGGGGCTTCTTTTTATCCAGATTTTGGGACCTTAACCTGCACTTTTTGCAGTCTTCACTAACTACTATTGTAGTTAGATGCCATCAGAGAGAACCATTTGCCTACTTACAGGCACCATGCTGATACTTACACATCAGGAACACACAGAATTGTAGAATCATTAGAGTTAGGAAGGGACTCTTAAAAGTCTTCCCCTGCAATAAACAGGGACACATACGACCTTGAGAAAAAAATGATGTTAAGATCTTTAAATGAAAGGCACAGGACTGGTGAGGATGGCTTTGCATACTGCTGCATGTTGTCCCATACATTGTCCCTAAGGGCTGGGCAGTGCGGACTACTTCGCCCTGCTCTGCAGACTCTTTGTAGTGTAATGACATAATAACTCAACCAAGAAACAAAACAAGGTCTGATGAAGTTTTCTCATTACCAGTAGATACCTGTGGGCTCTTTTGATGGCTGCAGTGCATTACAGTTCATCTAACTGCACTCTCTCCCGTTTACTTATGGTATTATCTTACATTCATTTTTCTTTCACAGGGAATATAAAATATTTTCTCAGGCTGACAGACAAGGATTCATGCTCTGTTCTTTCAGTAATTTGGAAAATGAAAATATACTGCTAGCAGGGTGGGTTTTGTTTTGGACAGATTCATATTTTATTCTTTCATGTCAGAAGTGAGACAGATTAATGGTTTCTGGAATTTATTTCCAATACTGATTTTGTTTCCAAAGTTTTGAGAGCAACGAGACAGATCTGCAGTCCTGTCCCCACTGGGAAAAGGAAGTGGCATCTGTTCCTGCTTTGTCCTCAGAGCTGCCAGCGAGGGTGTCTGGATCAGCCATCCATCCTCTGCCAGCACATGTAGTCAGCTGGCAAAACCAGGCCAGAGAGCCCTGTTCTGCTGATGTAAATGAGAATTGGCCTGGAAGTGCTTTAATACATGGGAAGGAGCCAACAGTCCCTCTGATTGTTGAGAGAGCAGAAGAGTTTTAAATCATCTTTATTCTGCTTGTCCTTGGGTGTTGTGCTAAGTGAAGCTCAGACTTACCAACCTTGGCTTCCTGCTCTGGCCTCTGATGTCTGTTGTGCTGGCTGTGCCTGTGTCACGCAGCAGGTAGGTGCAGCTTGTTGCTTTCTGTCCTAAACAGTGTTAAAATGCTAAGCTTCACATGGAGCCATACCTCCTTACATGTGAGCTACTGCTTCTGCCTGGTCCTACTGTGAACAAAAAGTTCTGTGCTGAAACTTCTCAGTCCTTCCACGAACATTGTGATCAGCCCCAGGTTTCTGGAAGGCATGTTGTACAGCTTTCTGGACGTTGTTGAACCAGGATGGCAATTTTCCAGTTACATACGGCACAAAGTAGTCAATAGAATCAGAAATGCCAAGGGTCTGTGCAGGGCCTCAGCCAGGAGACACCAGAGCACGCAGCTGAGCAGGGGATGGAGGCAGGGACCAAAGCTGTGCTGCCTGTGTCACAGATGCCACTCACCCTCATCTCCCTGCTGACTTCAGTACGTCACCGAAGCCAAATCAGATCAGCACGGTGCTTACTGTAATGCAATTTTCAGTGTGAAGTGGAGCAGGAAGAATAGCATATCTGAACTCCTGAAGAAGCAGTTCACACTGACTTTCTGACACAACAGATGCCCAACACTCCCTCCCTCCCACAGCAATTTCTGCACCTCTCCTTAGTTTGTCGCTGAGCTGGAGCATATTTTGCAATCCAGACTTGATTTAAGCTCTTTGAGTGATGGTGAATTCACAACCTCCTGATCTAAATTGTTCTAATTAATTCGATGGTTAAGAATTTCTGCCTTATCCTTTACCCGAATTTATTTCTCTTCAGCTTCCAGCTGCAAAATCTTATTATGCTGTTGTCAATGAGATTAAGGTTTCCTCTCCGTGCAGGTACACAGGGTAGCATTAATCTCTCCTGTTTTAGACATCTGCAGTGTACATCTATATCTGCACTAATGGTTGGTGCTACATGTATGGTCAAAGGAGAGAAACGGAGTCTAACACAATGCATGTTACCTCCCTTAAAATAGATGCCAAGCACAGATGAGACAAATTACCCTATAGAAGTGTCTTTTTCTTTGAGGCTGGATGGGCAGATCAGCTGCAGACAACAAAATTTAAGGAAGGTAAACCTTCACAGACTGCAAGTATTCACCACTTATTCTAGTGAAGCTGCTTGGGTCAAGTTATGGTTAAACCTACTGAAGAAAGAGCCCTCTATGAAACTGATAGAAACGGCAGGCTTCAGGCATGCTTCTTAGGAAGGCTCAGCCCTATTCTTCACTCTGCATCAGCAGATGCTGTTTGGTGGCTGGAAGTTACTACCATCTCATTGCAGAGTCTGCGCCACGTCCATTTGTCAGTGTAGTCCCATTTCAGCTTTCAGGCTTTATGCATGTGTAAATTACACTTGTTTCCAGCTCTGTGTTTCAGGGTTACCTGGAATTTATCTTGCTTCCCCACAAGTAGATTACATGGAAGAAAGAGTGTTGATTTCTAGAACTGAGCAAACTAATGAGCTGATATTTCTTTTCCGTCATCTGATCTGATTTTGAAATTATTTCTACCTCAGCCCTGGAAGAGAACAGACTATCAGGGTTACATCCAAAGAGAGTTCAAAGCCTGGTTTTTAACTATATGGAGAAATGGGTTACAATCAATAAGATTCAACTTAAATTGATTTCCTATAGGGAAGAGTCTGCCCTGTAATATCTGGAAGTCATTAGTCAATGTCTCTTTGAAGTATTGAATTTATTATGAAAACCCTGAAGAAATGCTATTTTAAATCCATGGAAGCTTATGTACTTACTGGATTATAGATGTGTATTAAATATAACGCTCACCATCTAATGAATCACAGCAGCATTTTCACACTATCATTAGTCTGAATTTCTTCTTGGTCCTGCACACTCACACAAAAGGTACCTATAAATTGCCTTTCTGGCGTTATGCCCACTTAATTATCATCTTGGAGATTATTATAATGGGAACAAGGGGATCTCCTTTGAGAGTACAAGGCCCATATAATAGCTTCTTTATCCATTAATGTTTAGGATCTTCCTTCTGATGCTCCAGATGTCTGGCAAAGGGTTCTGGGTTAGGGGTGTTTGCTGGGGCTTGTTGCACTTGTCTATCTGCCCAGCCATGGGATTTTCTGTCTCTGCATTATGTTGATATTTACTGTCTCACACAGGCAAACGTGTGACTCAGTGAATGTCCCTCACCTACATTTTGCTGTAGCATAAAGCACATAGCATCTCAGCTTGTGACTGCAGGCTACATCTACTGATTAAACCCACTGAGCGTGAGTAGTCCTGACAGCTCTATCAGTGGGATGCTTTATGGGGCTTCAGCCAGCCCAGCACAGAAGATAGCTGCTGGGATTTCTGCCTGGAGGCTGGTGGACAGGGCAGGGAGGTGTGATGCTGAAATCATATTTTAGGAGGGGGGAAGTCAGAAGGCAACACGTTGATGAGTCCTGGCTTTGCTGGACGGGAGCTGTCCTCCGTCTCTCTTCAGGACAAATGATCCAGTAAGACTGAGGCTCACATATTACCTAATTTTGTCATACTCTCAGCCAGGATTTCTACTGATATTAGAGAGTAAACTTCTCTAGTAAATAAAAACACCGCAGTTTGAAAGCTCCTACAGGGTAAATCAGCAAATATTTGTTCTGCTGCTGATGAGACGTGGCCAGGTCCATTAACAGAAAAAGCAATTTATTCCCAAGAAATAAAACTACTGAATGATGAAATATTAATTTATATCACAGGCTTTGTGTCAAATAGATTGTTGTTTTGCTTATAGACTAGAAACAATGGGTTTTTCTCTTGATCCTTTTAAAACTTTAGCAATGTTTTGAATTATTAAAGCACTGGTAGTTCTGGTTCATGAGTTGAGGAATTAGGTTTTATTTTCATTTCTTACCTTAACACCCTTAATAAATCAGAGTTTCATCTCCTATCTTATTTATTTGTTTGGGGGGTGGGGAGGTGAGTGCACGTATGGGAAATGTTCAGAGCTATACATGAGGAACTGGTCTCAGTGTGGAATGAGCTGGGCACGCTCAGGCACACAACCAGAGAATAAATTTACTCTTTCTAATTACCTCGCAGATTTTTCCCTCTTGGAGCATCTGAGCCAGGAGTTTCTGCAAAGTGTTAGAAATAGGGCAATTCCCAGCTGCATGCGAATTCCTGAACACCATTCTCTGTATGAGAGCAGAGCCTGCTCAGCCTGCTCGTGCACTGCAGCACTGCACAGAACTAGGTCTGTAAAGAAGGTGATGCTCTTTGATGGGACTGAGTCTGGGCTGCTAAACCCCAAGTTATTAGCTCTGCAAGCTCCAGCCTGCAGAAAGATGGAAGTTTGGGTAGACACAAAGAAACTCACTATCTGCATGCTCTGTCGAGACTTTCCTAAGCAGCTGCTGATGGACACTGGTGCAAGCAGGGTATTGAGCTGAACAATCCTTGGGCTGAGCAAAAGAGTCCTCTCAAGTCCTGAATGTACTCTGAGAGATGTTGCTCATACCCCTGTCTGGGTACTGCAGGACTTTGTCCTTCTCTTTAAATACAGATCTGAAAGCTTCTCCCCTTTAGTTTTACTCTTCCTTTTCAGGGGTATTTTCTGCCACAGGTTACAAACTAATGCAGAATTACAGACATGCTGATACTACTCCAAAAAAGCAATGAAGCTGCATTAAGTTATAGAGTAGCACATCAACATTACCAGGCTGAAAATTTGTATTGTTGTGGTCAGATATGGAAAAAATAAATGCCAGCAAAGGGATGAACCATTTTGCTGGTGTCCTGGAGAACCAAGATATTCAATATGGGAAAAAAGCCCTTCACAGCTACTTCTCCCACCCCAAGGGCCTCTTCAGACTGTTTTTGCTCATGTACTCTGTTTTCAATGTACAGATGCTGAAATGGCTGTTATTCTGAAACAAAAGCTCTCCCAGTGTGCTCTGAAAGTCGGAGCACTCCTGTACAAATCCAACAATATCAGCGATCAGAAGTGCCGCATAAAGAGCGTACAAAGCTCCTGGGGAAGGGCAGGCAAGGGCTAAGAAGTAATTTCATCCAAATGGGATAAGTTTGCTGTTCATTACTTGCTCTTGTTTAAAAAGTTGCTGTTGTCCAATCAGGGCAGAAGCAGCAGCACCCCAAGAAATGTCTGTAGCAATCACATCTTGATGAAAAGTGCTTATAAAACCATCAAATAAAGAAAAATGTGCACAAGCTCTAAAGGCTGGAGGGCTCCTTCCTCCTCTCGGTTTGCTGTTCGAAGCAAGTTTTGAAAGCTTCTGCAGTTATGTCACTACAAGCAATAAATTAATTTTTTGTTTTGGGAGTTCTTGTTTTTTGTGTTGTTTTGTTTTTTTTTTTTTTTCTTCTTTTTTTTTCCATGCTTTTAAAATTAAATCCAGGAACAGAACAGTCATTACAAAATGTAAAATTCAATATTTTCCATCTTAAACACATTGAAACAAAATAAAAGCTCTCTTTTTCAGATCAATGGGACTCGTTCTTCTATATTAAAATGGTTTTTCATATTCAAAACAAATGTACAAGTAATTTGCCTGATGCAAGAAATATTTCTTGTAGTAGAATATTTGCTTGAAAATTCTTCTCCACTCATTAAATAAAGGTTTTTCAATAATGAACAGAAGATAAGGCTATTCCCCAAAGCCTAAACATTTTTACATATGGA
Organism: Tympanuchus pallidicinctus; assembly: GCF_026119805.1. Lineage (NCBI taxonomy): Eukaryota > Metazoa > Chordata > Aves > Galliformes > Phasianidae > Tympanuchus > Tympanuchus pallidicinctus. The sequence continues at coordinate 51,542,339 of NW_026294747.1, forward strand.
TGCAGACAGTGGTTCACTAGGGCAAACAGTGGACGTTAATGTACTCTTGCTAGGAAAAACACCATTTTAGACTATTTTTTCTAAATGATGAATTTTCATCCTATTATATCGAGAGTTTCAAAAATCAATGGGAAACTGAATGAGAATATTTCCACTACCTATTATTAAGGGTTTCTGACTTCATTGTTTGTGAAGGCTTCGATGGGAAAAGAATGGAAAAAGCTGGGAATTATAAAAACTAGTGCTGATAAGGGAGGAAGAGGAATGGAGATGAGGTGCTTGGTGGGACTCATGACTGGTGAAGTTTTTCTGAATCAAAATGTTTTATTTGCATTCAGACTTTGTATTTCATGTTTGAAAACAAAACAAAACAAAAATATGCGATGCAGTGGGGAATTGCAGATCCCTTCCTTGAGAAAAGTTAGCTCTCTCCATGTTCACATGCCTCGCTAAAACAGCACATCTAAATGTAATGCAAGAAAATAACATATTGATTTTGCCTTTAAATGTTATAATACACAATCTGTTGTTTCAGGAAAGGTTAATTGTGTTGCCCAAAAGAGAAACACGCTATTATATTCTAAGCTATTCCTCTACGTAATGAAAGAGCATTTAAAAGATATTACTGTAGGCCACGAAAGAACATAGGAGAGCCTAACTATTAACTTTGCATACAACATGACGAGAAGCAGGCTTCTGTGCTTACTGGAGGACCAGCTTTTGCCAAACATGGCTTAAAAGATAACTTATTTGTATATGTGCCAAAGGCATCATCAGCCCCCTCACTTGTCACCCACTTCTGTTTTCCTGCATACGTATGAGTTTCTCTACCTCCTTGCATTGGTAGTAGCTGTTAATGTGGAGTGAGGCAGAGACATTCAAGTAAAGAAAAGGAGTTTTGCAGTTCACTTTGCCATGGTCAGTGATGTTGCATGCCAATTTGTGCCACCCATTCAATGACGCTCTGCTGCATTCTACGTTTGGCAGGTGCCACCACTCTACGGTTACCTCCTGCAAGCTATTAGCCTCATCAAATAAATCCCTGTATGTTTTCTCATGGAGAGAGGCAGGTCCTTGTAGAAGGCAGTTAATCTGAGCTTAGCTGCCTGTTTTAGGTTCAGATGCAGGACCCACTGGTGAAACCTTTTGATTACAGTCTCATTAGGAAGCTTAGAACAAATAGCTGATTTTCAGGCAGCTAGGAGTAGATGACTTAGTTTGAGATTAAGATGCCTAAAGGTGTTTGTGTATGGGCTATCTGCTCACACTGCTTTTACAAGTCATGCAGTTGTGGTCAGTCCTATCAGCACAGCCAGCAGAGAGATGGTGAGAAGACTGGTGGGTGTGGTGTGTGACCTATGTGAGATCCAAATCATTCTGGGGTTGTAATTGGGCAACTGAATGTCTCAGATGACAACAGACAACTACATATAGATAATGGAAATCAAGTTATGTGTTCTGTTCTCTTCAAGTCTGCATCAGGATCTGCATTCAGAGGGACTGTCATCAGTGAATCAATCCGAGAGACTAAATTCCATGAATGTATCCAGATTTCAGGCTTGCTGCTTGTGCCCTAAAATCTTTCTACTCCTGAAGAACTGTAACAGCATTTTTACCTTTAGCTGAAATTCTTCCTTCAGTTACACAAAATGATAGCTCTGTAGGCTCCAAACTGTAGTCTCTCCATCATATTTGCCATTAAGTACAATTTTCCTAAGAGCTAAGGAGGGAGTCATCAGAGACATATCCAAGAGTGCAGGAAGTCTGCATGCTAAGGTGTGCCCTTTTTTTGCAAAATGTTGAGTATGTGAATCGATTTAGACTTCAAGGAGATCAAAGTAGGCAGGCAATTAACCATTTCCAGGAATTACAGTCTGACCCCTGCAGCATAATGCATGGAGGAAGACATTTTCACTGCCAAGCCTGCTGTTTCATTTGGTGTCTTGGATAAGTAGTGCTGACTAGCTAGACAAGGTCAGATCTTGTCTCAGTGTAATCAGTCTTACCACCACCTTTGTCTTGGGGTTCCTGTGAGAGGAAAAACAGCATAAGAGAAAGGGGTGTCTCTAGGTTGTGCTGGAGTGGGAAAGTGCAGCGCTGTGAGATGGCAGCGTGTCCCAACTTCCCCAAATCTAAATCTGATGTGTCCCTTCACCAGCCACTGAGGTGCATATTTCATAAAAGCATCCACGTTGTGTGTTCGTTCTTCACGTCTGGAGAATTTCCCCTCTACCTTCATCCCTTCTGCTTGCATTCCATCCCTGTCTCTGAACCACCCATTTCTTCCAAATCTTTTCATCCATAACTTCTTCAGGAATATTTACTCAATTACTTGGGGATTAGTGGCTGTCACTCAACAAGAATGTGTTCCCCCAGGCAGCTCCCACAGATAACAGCTGGCAAAGGCACACTGCAGGCTTCTCAGGAGTGGAAGGGAGGCAGAAAGTCTTCTGTTTAAATAGATATGACCCCAAACTCAAAATTTGGTTGTGTTTTATTTTGATACAGAATTCTGTGCTGTTGCCAAATCAGCCTCTTTCTCCTATTCCTTTTCATATTGGTTTTGTTTCTGTAATGATCGCATTCAAAAATACCCTTTAAATCTTTTTCAACTTGAAAAATGACTTTTTAATGACATTGAAGTTTTGATGGAACTGTTTCCATTTTCATTCCTTCTATAAAAAGAGCTACAGCAAACTTCTTCAATTTGTGAACAGAAATTTAAATACATGACAAAAGCACAACATTTCCAATGACATTTTTCTTTCTTTTCATGTAAAAAAGATTATATATGTGTGTATATATACATATTTATATCTTCCCAAAGCTGCTCTCACAAAGAAATAGAGAAGAAGCTTTCAAAACTGTTGCAGCTGACTTTCCTTTCTCAAAGCTGGAATCAGACAGTGCTCATGGGGACTGCTAATGCCAGTCCTTTTCTCACAGGTTCCCCAACAGGAGAGGAATGAACATTGCAAAATTTACTATATTAATGTACGAGCTCCCCATGGAACACATCCTATCAGTTTCTGTTAGTTTCCCTGGAATTCAGGTATTTTATGCCAATTCTGGTATTTACAGGACATTAGCAATTTGTCTGCTTGTGATGGTGGAGCAAAAGGATTTACTCTGAATTAACCTCTCTAGCAGTTTTTTTCATTTCCTGAACATTCCTGTATCCATCTTCCTCTTTCCCTCCCCATCTCTTTTTCAAACCATTTCTATCTTCAACCTTGCCCTTCCAACTACACAGTTCAGACTCTTAGCTGGGCATCGCTGTAGTGGAAATGCTGAGTCATGTCCTGAACCAGTGATTGAGCACCTGGTGGAAGGCAGGGCCAACCCAGGGCAGCTCAGGTGCATGCAATGAACCTGAGTGACTAGAAGGGGTGGAAACAGGATCCACCCTTTCCCAGACCTCATTTAAGGGCTTGCAGTGCAAGAGAGAGTACTCTGCTAGAGATTCCTGTATTCCTGAGGCCTTCTGAAGGTAAGTAGCTTTTTTTTTTTTCCCTTTTGTTTCTATGCCTATAGTTGTTGCATTTGAGCAATCCCTTACTTGCTGCAGCCTAGGACCTGGCTGTTCTGCTCTTGTTGTTGCATTTTTCCATTGCACTGCAATCGTAAACACATCTTACAAATCATTGTGTTCTTTTCTGTGCTCCTTACAGTTTATCTCTTGAGTATGCAGTACTAATTAAGCTACTAATCATTATTTCCCCAGCCCTTCACTTTGAATTAGATCTCTCTCTACTATCCTCAATGGGTTCCATCTTCTCCTTTGCTTCATCTTTTCTGGCTGCCTACAGATGTTACAGCCTCAAGCGTATTGAATGCATGGGCAGCTAAACCTATTTTCAGACTTCCCATTATCACCCCAAGGCATTTCATTTTATCTATTTAATCCACTTCTCTGGTGACCTGTGTTTTCTTTCCAGGAGGGTGCATCAAGCCCCTTCTCATGCTTTCCATAACCAAAATACATCCACCCTTTAACGCTCCTAGGCAAAGCTATTTTCAGCAGTGTTCTTATCACAGTGTACCTATTTCCTGCAGTTAGCTTAAATTTGGTACATGCACAATTCAGCACACTGCACTGCATCCTAGATTTCAGTGTCCTGCACAGAGTATGAATCTCTTTCCCACCCCTTTTCACTCCACTTCTAGCTTGGCAGTCAGAGATAGCATTAGCAAGCTTATTGCCATGGCTTCTCCTGGAGACATGTTGTAATTCTGTTTACAGACAAGCAACTTCTCCATTACTAATATGATACCCTTCCCGGAATTTAGTGCTTTACAGCATAGTTTCTATGTGCTCTATTGGCTAACAAGTCTTCTATGTTCTCTGATTTTATACCTTTCTCAGTTAAAATTCAATTTGTTAGAGTAGGCCCAGGTTAACAACCAAACCTGATTACTTTAATGATTGACTGGTATTTTAATTTACTCCTTTAGCATTTGTTGCATGATGCAAATATTTCTTGGCAGTTATTTTGATATTTTAATTCTAATAATTTGATACTGTTTGGCCTAGAATAGAAAGAAAGTTTGCTAAGCATGTGTGATACAGGCGCATCTTCCTGCTCCTCCTAATAATACCACAAAATTGCTTATGGGATACTTATGTCTGAGCTGGACCATTATTACTCATCTCTCAACCTCCTCTTGACAATTAGCCTAGCTCAGTTCTTTTAAAATTCTTCATACTGTTCTTAAGGATGGGTTTTTGTCTCGTGCTTTTATATATAACTATTCTGTACCTCATTAACTTCTCATTTATATTGATTGCTAGCTACTTTACTTTGTTTCTCTCCATTTATTATATAGTGTTATTTTATTTCCAGTTGCTGCCTGCCTTCCATTGCTGAACTAAGACGGCCTTTTGCCAAAATTGTCTGTTTGACATCAGTTAGTCTGCCGATACATGGAGACTATGAGCCGCCATCCTGACCAATAATGTCTCCTTGTTCCTTATTTTCTCCCTTTCCTCCCAGGCAGTCTGCCTGTCTCCAGTTACTGTCTCTTGTTTCTACTTATACAAAAAGCTTTTTGGTCAGGCTTCTGTCTTTACACAACATCTACCTGGGCTTGATCTCTTGCAAGACCCAATAATTCTAAGCTATGGAGTCACATTCATCAGAGGGAAAGTCCTAACTTCTTCAGAAGGTACCACAGCACACTGTTGCCTTTGACTGTGGCTTTCTTTGCTTTCACCGTGGAAGAAACGGGAGAATGGAAGTAAAAATTCCCTCATGCTCTGGTTGCATTAGAAACCACCTAGGTGATGTGAATACCTGTTTCCTTTTCTTTAAATAACACATTGCTGCATGTCACTATCATTGGCTTTGACTAATGTAATTATTAAATACTCAAAAGTTGTAGCTGCATTTGTCAAAACAGATCAAAGTTAAGCTTTTATTAGTCTCGGTGCAAGCAGTGTGGGTCTGATAGCACATCAGCTACTACTTATGATTCAACCAGTACGATTGGAAGGGAAGCAGAAGAAGAGGGTTTGTGTGTATGTAATGCTATTTTTCAATTAGTTTGCTTGTGGTTTTCAGCATTAAATTGGATAAGTGAAAGATGGTGGATAGGACCCATCTGCCAGGAAATTGCTAGTGTGTGGCCATCTGTTGCTATCCTGCATTTGATCAGTGGTACAGAGCGTGTGTTGATTAATTCATTCAAGTCCCTCTGAGGTACACTGCCTGCTGAAGAGTATACATCCTAATAAATAAAAATTCAATCAGTGAAAAGCACTTTCTGCAAATACTGACTAATGTCACTATTGTGTAGAACAAGCATGAAACTCTTCCTCTCTCTTTTTCCCTCCTCTCCCCATTCCAGCAGAGCTAGATTGCCTTCTGGAAGAAAACCAACTCACCTGCTCAGAAGGAGCCATTCTCACATATATTGCAGCTCTCTCAGATGCTGAATATTTAGATGCCATGGAGAGAGTAGACAAAACTCCCAGCAGTTCTAAACTCAGTAATGGCAGGATGCTTCCACCAAGACCCAAACTTGCTGGGTGGAAGAGCACCCTGAAGATGCGTCATACCCTCAGGGCATGTTAGAGGCTCAGCCAAGGCTGGCCAAGAAAAGAAATGCTGATCTGGAGGCCCCCTAATTATCTGCACAGGAAGCTAATCCTGAAGGAGGTCTATGCTGTACTTAGTTTAGGAAAAGGATTTGCATGTTAGATGTCTTATCTCTGAGCTGTCTGGAGGAAAAAGCCTATATGGATGATTTTGAAATTAATAATGTAATGAAAATAACTAACAAATGGGAAAGGATGCAGTATTGCAGGTGAATTCATTTTCCACTCTTACCAGATTCCATTTTGAGATAGTGGAAGAAAAGGATAAATTAGCTCATCTTTCATCCTTTTTCAGAATGGTTACAATTATCACAGACTCAAACTTTGCATCTCCAGCCCTAATTCCCAGCATCTTCTGTGTTTCCTCTTCCTCATTCAATGCCACAACCACTCAGAGCCTCCTACAGCTCATGTGGGCTTTTCTATATCTGACAGCAGTGGATAGTAAGAGCAGCCAGGCATCAGTTTGTAGTGCTTCTAGGGAGGTACACAGTCTGGAGTTACAACAAGGTGGATGGATGTGAACTTCAGGAAGGCACTAGTTGTCACACACAAGCAATACTGGAGAGGGTTTCAATGACAACAGCAAGTAGGTCTTCTGGAAGTAGTAGCAACTGTTCTGGAATACTTGGGCTTCTGGATCAGCCAAAATATTAGCAGGTATTCAAATGCTTGGCAACATTCCTCCTTTCTCAAATATTTGATCATGTCATAACATCCACCTGCAAGGTGTCCAAGGTCAGGCTTCCAAAATTCTTTGTGTGAGCAGATAAAGGATTGAAAGCATCACAGTATTTACTCTGTAGAGTGTGGGGAATAAATATGTCTGCTTACCAAAAAACTCCTAAATCATGTTCTGTATTTTGTGGCTGTTTGGTTAGCATATCACAGGTTGCTTAGACTTGTCATTTCTTTTATAGCTTTGATGAGGCTTACAATTTTTTTAATACACCAGATACTTTGGTAAACCCAGTGATACCATCGGAGGCTTTCATTAAGGATGTTGCAACTGGAAATAGCAGTCGTGCTCAGAAGGCATAGTGATCAAGTTCATCTCTTATTACCCAGAATAATTCTCTATTTATCTTTTTCTCAAAATATGTTTTAAATAGTGTTCTTTTTCTACCAGAGTGAAATGCTGCTAGCTCACAGCCTTTGTCCTTCCTTTTGTCATGCTTAAACTCAGAGGAGCAACAGAGCGACTGAGCAGTGCTAAGAGCTGAATTAAGAACACTATCTTCTACAAAGCAAAATCGCAGATTAAGTTGCTTCCAGGGAGAACTATTTACTATTCAGCTTTCAAATAAAAAAGAAAAAAAAGAGAATGAATAGTATCCCTTAGCAACCCTGACAAAATCCTTGATTTATAGCAAGAAATAAACAGTTAAGTGCTATTAGATACAATCACATCTTTTCTCAAATCAGAGGTAATTCAAAGCTGGTGAGGTCCAGAATGGTGTATTTCAGCCCTCAGATCTGAGTTGAGTTTATCCATCTTTGCAAAATGAGCTTTGTCAAAAATTGTAAAATGTGACTGCAGCTTTGAAAGAAGACTGAAATTCATCCAAGGTGACAGCAGTCTTCTGCAGTTGTCTGGCTCCTGGGAATCCGCTGGGCACTTCCCTTGTCAGAGTGCTACAGGGGGGAACGAGCTCAGAAGTTGAGCAAGATTGCAAAATGCCAGGGACTAAAAAGACAGGGACTTCAGGGGCTCAGCCACTTCTGCACTGCTCTGTCATAGTCCCTCTCTAACTTCTGAGACTATCTAGTTCTTGAGGGAACAAACTCAGATGTAGCTCACATTGTGATGGGAGAACTGGCTGAAAATACATGCACTGAAAATCCCTGAGCTCTGATCTTTTCTCTGCCTGTGGGATATTACAACCTCAGGTGTGAGGCAGCAGAAAGAAATGTCTCTAACAGAAAATTACCACTCTTAAGAATTTGTTTTTGCCTTCTCTATCATTCCATTTCACATTTCAAAGGTGGCTGACTGTCACTACAGAAGGTACTACAGGAGTTAGTGGGATTGCCCTGCAGATGTATTTTTGGGTATCTGTGATCACTGTGGAATTGCTTTTTTATCAGCGCCTACAATGCAGAATTTGGGGTGGGCAGAGTGGAACTAATTAATTGGAATGTATTGTAATATTAAATAGGAAATCCTCATGAGTAGAATCTAGAGGAAAAAATGTCAAGGTTTAATTGCTTTCTGTGTTTTTTTGCATACACTACCATTGACAGCTGGCACAGATTTCCTTTGCACCTTCAGGGATCAAGTGCTCTCCCTATTTCTGGGAACTTCAGCCAGAGATTTCCACAGGCCCCAGCACAGCAAGCTCACTAACTTGCACTGCACAGCTGGGCTGCCTCATTATCTGCTGGGTTCCTGATGGCAGGGCTCTGTGCAACACAGCCAGGAGTTTCTTTGTAGGTATTGCTGACCCCAAAGGGATGGTTTCCTTGTGCTTGTGGAAGTTGCCAGACCTTTTTTTCCTTTTTGAGGAAAGAAAAAAATCGAGAGGGGAAAAAAAAATAAAATTGCAGACATTTTGAAAACGGGAGTGGGGAAAGCTTGAACAGCTCCAGGCATTGCTCTCATCTAGCTCACAACAAGCTGCCAGACCAAGGAGCTCTGCACAGCCCTGATGTGTCTGCAGACACTGCTTTTTCAAACTACCCCTGTCCTCAATTAACATACAAAAATCATCAGCAGTAACAACAGACTTTCCATATCCGTGACCTGAGCAGTTTTATGGGTGTTTAGCAGGCACCAGCCTTGTGTCTGTAATACAGGACTGTTTGCTTCCAGTACTGACTTATATAGTTCCCCAAATGCCTGTTTATTACAGGATGTGAGAATGATGGGACATGCAGACATCTGTGTTAACCTCACTGTGTTCCCTGTCTGAGTCCTGCCCTAATTAAATTTGGGAGTCTTGTAATTTCTCTGTGGACCAGTTTGCAACACAGACATCAAGTTCTCTCCTGAGATAATTAAACTGTTATAATCTGTAGGGTACATTTTCCTGGGCTGCACAGTTTATACTCGGGGTTATAAAAAGTGCTGGAAAAGCTTGAGGTTTCATCATTTTTCCATCTCAATGGTAAGTAACAGTTCTTCAGCTGCCTGGGAATTCCCTGAGCACCACTGGCAGTGAGGTGCATCACAGTGCTCGACTCCACCTCTGATGCACAAATGTGCTAAAATTCCCTTTAATTTGTAATACACTGTACTTTGGGGCCTATTAGAAGCCAAAATTAGATATCTGTTATCAGTAGCTGGTGCTTTTGTTTTTCTCAGCAAGCAGAACAAGAAACCAGCAATCCCACTGTGTTGAGGCAGGGCTGGAGAATAGCATGGCCCACTCTCAACATTCATCTGACATCCACAGGGATGTGCTAAGGGATGTATTATCTTTATTTATTGAGGCCCCACCACAGCTTGGATCATTCTTAACAAGGTCACCATAATCACATTGCAATCAGGCTGCCCTTTTCCTTCCCAGTCCTGTAATTAGTGTTTGCCCTTGTAACTGGAAGATTAACCACATGACCTATTATTAACCTCTCTTCACCTATTATGGTCTCTTTGGTGTTCTTTTAATGCAGATACTGTTGAAACAGGGGCTGGTTTAATTATGTTGTATTAACATGGGAGAGATTCTCAAACATGTAGGATATGTGGTGATTATAGATATAATGATTACTGCAAGTATCAGAAAGCGCCAATGTTGTGTAATTAGAGAGAAACTCCAGTGCAACAGCACATGGTACTCACTACAAATCATTGGCTTCCCTGTACAAGCTGGTGATGTGAAGATACACCCTATTTCTCTTTCAGTCTCAGTTCAAGGCATCCAGTCCTAGTGCTGACAGTCAGGAGCCAGATTTGGAACCAAAGTAACTTCCACCTGGGTGGCTGTCAGCACTCAGTGAGTGGCTGTGTATTCCTCCACTGCAGGACCTTCACACATTGCCCCATTGCTAATTCTGCATCTCCTGGAGCTGTCTAAAGGCCACCTTGTCCACCCGAGGCAGGCTGCAAGAGCCATAAGAGGAAGGGCAGTGATATCATCAATTACATTACAGTTATTACAATCTATTAATGGCTCTGAATCATGCTAGCAAATTACGGCCTCCTGAGATTTCTTATCCTGTGAAACTAATTGAACAAAGTCTGAACAAACATTGCAAATAGAACACTACTGACCAACAGACCTCATCGTTACACCAGGACTGAGGGCTGTGAGCCAGCAGAGCTTTTCATATGCTGCGAGTAGCCCCTACCACTAAAATAGAAGCCCCTGTATAAACACTTCAAGACAGCAAGCCACCTCAAAAAGTATTTTACATTAACCCACAAGTATAACAAGCAAAATGAAATGTACAAATGATACTTCGACTTATTCATCTCATGTTGGCTGATCAGGAATGTGCCAGGCTGGATCAGGCTTTGAGCAACCTGCTCTAGAGGGAGGTGTCCCTGCCTACAGAAGGGGATTGGAACTTGATGATCTTAAAGGTTCCTTCTAACCCAAGCCATTCTGTGATTCTGTATCCCTTGGCTTGCTGCTGACCTACCTGCTACACTTCCCAGCATTAAGATCATGCCCTGCATCACTGCAGGGATGTGTGCATGCACATGGGCATCTCTCCTGATGCCTGCATCGTGATCAGAAAATCATTTAGTGCCTCGTTACCATATCCAGAAACACACCATAGTCCCAGCTTTACTTAAATGGCTAAAAGAAAATGGATGTGGGGTTTGCTAACAACACTAGCTGCCAGGGAGCAGAGAAGGAAGTTGGCAGCAGTATCTGATAGCTTCATTATGGCTTCTGTTGGTTCATCCTTGGTGCACTTCTCTCTCTGCCATGGAGTGTGGTCCAGCAATCAGGAGCCTCCAGTGCTACCTATTATGGTCTTGGATTTTGGGGATTAAAAAAAAAAAAAAAGAAAAGAAATGATGCAAGCAGCTCAGTAGAACGCCTTTTTTTTTTTTTTTTTTTTTTGGCCAACAGAAATGAAAAGTTAAAAATTTAAGTGGCATTTTAATCTAACAGCTTCATAGCAAGTGAAAATAAAAGCAACACACACAAAAAAAAAGAAAAAGCAGCACAACCAAAACCTATGACTGCATTTGTCATCAAAATTATCACTATAAAATGATCTCATAAATCTTATGGCCTCTAAAAAGTACCTATAAACACTTTATGTTTTATCTCTATTACAATTTGCTGTAATCACTAGGGGAAAATTTGAAAGCTGTCTAAATCTCACAGACAAGTGGAAAGAAGGATTTATGATTTATGGTGTAATCTTCTTTCATCATTTTTTGGGGGATATCAGAAGTGATAGTTTAATCACACATCTATGACAGGAAATAAAGGAAAGACATGTGATATAAAGGCAGAATTCAATTCAAGCAGATATTTTACATGGTCAGGTGATGGAAAGAAAATTGTCCATATCTGCAGCTAATTCAAATCCACTTGGTATAGGTTGCTTCTTACAATATTTCATTTTCTATTTAATTTGGTTGTGACGACTTTGAACTCCAGTAACTGATTCTCATTTTTCATCTACACAAAAATGACTGATTTCTGTTCCAAGGAAATACCAAGGAAATACCTCCAATGGGAACCTGGCAGAGTTGGTGAGATCTCTTGCAGTTTTGTTTTTGCTTTCTGGTAAAGTTTTGGTAGTATCTTCTGAAGTGTCCTGATGGAGAAGTGGAGAAAACCATGCTGTATTTACTTACGAAGAGAAATGGTGGAGTTAATCATTGTCTGTGTCCAAAATGACCAATTTCTCACTTTCCCCGTGTTGTTGGAAGGATAAAATATCTGAGATTTGCAAGTCAACACTGTTACGATGTACCTGGAAATGTTTGTGTACCACTCTCAGGCCTGGCTGAGTAACCATAAAGAAACCATAAGAAAGCAACCATAAGAAAGCGAAGTGGGTCCAGACCTGAGGACAGAAGTAGCTGCCTAGGAGCTGAAAGAAGAATCATTAACATTCAGAATCCATTTGACAGAGAAGAGAGAACATACAATAAACTCTGAGATCAGGAAACCATGCAAAAACTGTCAGATAGGATGTCTCTTGAGGGATTCTATTAGCCCTGTCTAAGGGATGAGACTTCCCTGGGGCCTGAATCGTAACTGCTTCTCTCTCATCTGCAGTAGCATAGCATCCCATGCAGCACACATCTATCAGAATGGTAGATGACACCTGGTGTAGACAGGAGAGAGGATCAAGTCTTTAGTGCAGCACTTAATGAGGTTCTTCTGGTAGTTGATGGTCATTTTTTTCAGCCTTAAGGTTGAGACTGCAGGCAGTTAGCAAAGTTCACATAAAGTCCTACAGGGAGCATGCAGGTGGAAGAAAGCATGAGGCTGTAACTCCTCATTTCTGCCACAATGCAAACAGAAAGGGGGAGTAGATCTCCCTATTTGTAACAGTATTTATAGCAAAGTTACCAATGAATCAGTGAACAAGGCTTTTTTTTTTTTTTTTTTTTTTTTTTAAACCATTGCTGTATTGCCACTGGACACATCTTAGCCATGGCCCTCAGTCTCCCTGAAGTTAACCATCCCTGCTGTGCAGTGATAAAATTTTATTCATGGCTATTTCTGCAGAGCTCCCGCATCACTATCACTTCCTGCTGGCCCTTGGCAAACACTTGTCCTGGCCAGAGACCTTACTCATATTTGAGACAAGCAATTCTTGCACCTTGTGCATCTTCACATTCATGGCATCAATGTCTGTCTTACCATTACTGATAACAAGCCATGAGCTTGTCTCCTTCTCACCAAGAGAAGACCACTTGCTTTGGTCTTGGACAAACAGGAGTACTGATCTGATTGTGTTATTGTTGTTTGCCATGCTCTGAGGTGATTTTCCTAAAATTGTTCTGCTTATTCATAAGCCACGTGTTCACATCATTTGCATGCAGTGGTTTATTTCTCCTGCTTAATGGAAGATGATGCTTTACATGGAGAAAGACCTTTTTTGGTGAATCATGCAGAGCATTCAGGACACAATTTGCCTGTAAGAAATCCTGGAGATAATGTGACCTGACAACACAGAGTTTGGTTCTTCATGCCCAGTACCCAAAGATTTGCCAACATGAAAGCTACAGTTCATGATTAATATAGCTGCAACACAAATTTGGGGAGGGAAAAAATAAAAAATAAAAAAATCACTGATTTACACAGAAAATCCTAATTTATATATTATCATATAGTATGATCTTCCTGAGGTGGAAGAAGCTTGGTGCAAAGCAAGTGCTTTCCAGACCTATGGCAATATTTCAATGACAAAGAAGGGAGTGACAAGAGCAGGCTGTAATTTCCCCATAGAACTTTGTGTGGGAGTTCAGCTGCGTGCATATGAGTACGAGAAAAAGAAAGGGACAGGCAGAGAAAGGAAGAAACTTGCTGCATTATGCATTAATGCGAGTGTATGTAGGCAGAATACAAGTCAGAATTTTCTCTCTTGGGGACCCAGAGTTAGGTCCTTAATTTCTTATTGAGGTGGTAATGCATAACTGTTCCAAATGAATTCTAAGTGTGAAAAACTGCTCACTATTTCAATTGTGGTCATATTAACAACACAGTGTTTGCTCACATTGTTTAGTCCACTCATGTCTCTGAATAGCTGAGAATAGTAGGAGACTGTATTAAAGTCTTTAACCCAAAACTCAAAGACCTTTCTCCTGACTCTTCTGATAACAGAAAACTTGCAAAACAAACTGAATGAACATTCTTCCACCCCCAGATAATTTAGAAGACATATTTGGTTTGCTTGATATTAGACAAGAAGATGACTCCTGTAAGAATCAACTTAGTTTTGGAAGAGGACTTATCATGTTGATTTCTGACAGGATAAAATCCAGCACACTCAGACCTCAGTGGCCTACTACATTTGTGTGGTAGGGAGAGAGGGTACTGCAGAAGTGCTCTTATGCTCCTTAAAGAAGTAGCAAAGTATCCAGAGGTTCCAGTGTTTAGCGGGACCTGACTCTGAAGGTGGGAGCTCATAAATAAGAATTAGGTCTCTTATTGAAAAAACAAAAACCTACATGTTGCTTCAGGAACCAAAGCACTGGGGCTAGGGGTTGCTCAGGCTTTTACATCCCCACAAGCAGAGGCTAGTGCTCCAGCTCTTCTCCATTGCTCCAACGTGCTGAGCACACCCAAACATCTTGCCAAACATCACTAAATTGTACAAGGGACCTGACTTTTGTGCAAATTGTCCTCATTTTAGTTCAGAGCTTGTGGATGTAATATGATTTTTAAAAGCCTCATCCAAAGCTTTCAGCCTAACAGACAGCTTCTCCTGAAATGACAGCTCCTCCATGTGCCACATTATCTAACACCCCAGTAGTATCTTTACACATCGCTGTCACCTCCTCTCAGGCTCACAGACCCAGAGCCTGGTAATTTCACAGCTATCATTTTGCCAAGCCCCATCTCCAATGCTGTCTCTAACACAGGACCATGCTGATTATTTCTTTGATTCTATGGCATATTCAAAGCCGTTTGCTCTTTTCTTTCTTGCTCTTTCTGAACTGGGATCCAGCTTTAAGAATGTATGCTATGTTAGAATGCTAGTCTATACCTGTTCACTCAGCAGTAGCCCCAGACAAGGATGCTACAGTTTAACAGCTCCATTCCTGCTATTTTTGGAGAGGAAGAATCACAGCCTACCCTGAGTTGGAAGAGACCCACACGGATCATTGAGTCTAACCCCTGGCTCTACACAGGACCACACAAAGTCTGAATCCTATGTCTGAGAACAGCTTCCCAATGCATCCTGATCTCTGACATCTCAAGGCTGTGTCCACGGACCTGGTCAGCCTGTACCAGTGCCTCAGAAGTGTACTTTTGTTCCCACTGAAACACATATCCAGCAGTCCTGGCCCCTAGCCATCTTTTTGTTCTGGCTCATCTACTTCTTCATTATTCCTACATACACACGTATCTGTTTGTGTGGGTCTAAATACACACAGGAAAGATTAGATTATATTGCAATAATATCTTCCCCTACAAGGAAAAGGTAGGGCAAAGTTCTGTCCTTTGTAACGATCATCCTCAATCTGACCCTTTTCAATTGCCCCATTAGTCCTCTCCTTACCCCTCTTCCTAGGCAAACTGAATATTTCATATTGACAAGCAAAAATCTACTGCAGCACATTTTCTTCTTTCATGATGGCTGATTTATCACATCTTGTTAATGTTCTTTCATCTCTATTCTCTTCATAAAGTTTTTTTAAAAAGGTGCCAGATGGTTTTTTCATCCTTAAAAGTCCCCCCAAATCCAATCATACAATAAACCATACCCTGAAATAGTTCACAATTCTCAATTATTTTCCAGCAGTCCTTGTATAACAGTGCTGGGAAAGATGTGGAACTTCAGTGTGTTTTTTTTAAGAACTAGTGTCAAAACAATTCTATCAGCCCATGGCACTAAATACTTTAATTACTGTTTCTTAATTTCAAGAGACAAAGCTTCAATTGTAATAACAGAAACATCCATCAGAGAGGGCATCTTTGCCTTACGATTAACAGCTTCCTGGTAAAACTCAGAGTTCAAGATATTTGCAGGACTCCATTTTAAAAACATCAGAGGAAAATGAGCTTGAGTGAAAGAGGAATATTTAGTATTTTCCCTATTGCTGCAGGGACCGTATGGAAATTAAGGAGTCTTCCTGGCATGATAGTCTGCATTCTTGATGGGATTATTTCAACGGATGCCTGGATCAGCCAGTATGATTCAAGCTGTATATGTCTCTGTTCATTGCAGGGGAGTTAGACTAGATGACCTTTAGAGGTCCCTTCCAACTTAAACGATTCTATGATTCTTAAGACATTCTCAGAAAACCACTACTTTAGTGTAATGCTATCATGTGATGGAAAACACAGCAATGACAGCAAGTTAGAAGAGTCCCATGCTGCAGCAAGTAAGGATAAGCCCAAGCAGAGGAGCTGCAGATACAGAAACAAAGGAAGAAAAACTTCTTACCTCCAGAAGGCCTCAAATGCGCAATAATCTCTACCAAGATACCTTCACCTCCACTGCCAACTCTTTAATGAGGTCTAGGAAGGCATGGGTCCTGGCTCCACCCTTTCTGGTCACTCAGGTTCATTGCATGCACCTGAGTTTTCCTGGGCTAGCCCTGCCTTTTCACCAGGTGATCCATCACTGCTTCAAGCCACAACTTAGCATTTCCTCTGCATTTAGTCACTTGAATGAAATTATAGAAGCACCCTCTGCTGTTACAGGGCAGTGATTTGCCTGCTGTCAGAGCTGGGTGTTGTAAATGATGACATGAAGCCAAAGCTAATTTTGGACTAGAAGAGTTTCTAAGATCTGTGTACATAGAAACAGACGTTTTTATCAGCAGAGTAATAAGACTGCTTTTGTTTTCCTCTGGATAAGTTCTGCACACAGTCCTAGGTCACTCAGCTACAAATATAGCTCTGGGCAAAATTCTTCCAGACTGAATTGTTTCAGAATCACAGAACAGCCTGGGTTGGAAAGGACCCTCAAGGATCATGACGTTTCAACCACCCTGCCACAGGCAGGGCCACCAACTTCCACATTTAATACCAGACCAGGCTGCCCAGGGCCCCATCCAACCTGGCCTTGAATACCTCCAGAGATGGGACATCATCACCTCTCTGGACAGTCAGTTCCAGCTTCCAGCACCTCACTACTCTCATAGTAAAGAACTTCCCCCTGACATACAACCTAAATCTTCCTGTCTTTGTTACTGTTTATTCTCTTTCTGTTTTCGCTCTTATTGATGTACAAATACCTCTGCAAAACTCAGGCTTGGTCAAGCTTTGTTAAGGCACTTGGTAATGCTGCTCCCTGCAACAAGCCAGAGTAGGTGCAGGGCCGCCCTTTCTGTAGGCAATCACAGAAACAATAGTTCACTCAATTTGGAACATGGCAAGCACTTATCCTTAATGGAAAGGTTTTAGAGGTATTTCAAGAATGACTCTCTGAATCTAGGACATCTTACATGACAAACAACCTTGCAATCTTAGTCCAGTTTGATTTCCCATCCACTATAGTGTAACCATGTATGTGTTTTAGAGTCCAAATGACTTACAAACCTTGATACATCTTCTTTGGAACATTTATTTTCTGAAACATATGCCCAGGTGGTGGTAAAATGATGCCAACTGTATGTAAAAGGGACAATAATCCAGAAATTAACACCACAGCCTCTTAACTTCATGGCTCTGGTGAGTTCCGTGCTGAAAGCACACTGAAGAGAGCAAGATGGATTGCTGGGTTCACTTCTTCATTAAAATGAAGTTATCATACTTTTCTACTTCACACAGAGAACTTCAGTAAATGTTATTAATTGTTTGTAAAATATCCCTCTCAACACTGATGGAGATGTTTCTGATCGCTATCAAAACTTCAGAAATGAATATAACTCATTGCAGTGCCACCATGAATGAACAATAATTCAATCCTCCTGATAAATTTCCAAGTTAAAAAAAAAAAAGAAAAAGAGTAATCATCAGTTACATGCATTTATATAAGACTTAAGTGTTTCAATCTTTGCAGGAATTTATATGCCAGTAGTTTATATGCCTAGGCTGATGAAATGCAGCAAAGGCAGCGCAGAATGAACTCCCTGCAGCCAAGGAAAGGAATTGGAAGGATGTAAAGGGTGGGATTTTGTAATAATATGAGCAAAATTCTAATTGCAATCCTATCTATCTGAGCAGAATAGCACCCTACTGCAACAGTGCTCAACCCTGGAGAAGATTTCTGGACCAAGGCTGCAAACCATGCTACTAATTTAGCTTTGTCTGGAGGACTGGAGTGAAAGGACTTCCTGTCTTCTCATAACCATCTGTCTGTATCCTGTTTCAGTGATGCGTCCCATGCTAGTAATTCTGGATATGTTTACAATTGGGCAATGATTCATTGCCACAAGAAGAATACCAACAGTTACTGTGTTGGATATAGGGCAGCAGGTTAGCAAATTACCCACAAGGTCCATTTGCCACATGAGAATGGGGATGCAATGAAGCTCCTGGAAAGTCTGAAGGCTCAGAGTTAGGAGATCTTTCCATATTTCCTCAGCAAGATATCATCTTCATCCACAGGAGTCCACAGTCTGAGTGTGCTATGGATGGAGCATCTGTGGGTCCTTATCACCATTGAGAGGAAGGGAAAGTGAGGCACAAACAGATGGGACATATTGTCCCATCCTGAGCCTTCCAGAATTCCACCATTCAGACCCATTTGGAGGCAGCTGATGAGCCACCTGCAGCCTGTGCGGGTGCCAGGGACCAAACTCAGCTCTTCATTCCAAGTGGGAAAGGTATCTTTCTGCAAAATAAGCTGTCAATGTAACCGAAAGCATCGTCTTGCTGAGAAGAGACTGAGGGAGCTCCTTTGTTCTCTGTCATGGGAGAAGTCAGGAAGATCACTTCAAGCACTCAAACTTTGAAAAGCTCCAACATCTCAGGCAATCAGCTGAACTTCAGGACCTTACTTTCTCTCTGAAAGCTGCACAGTGAAGTGTGTTGATCATTTGTGGCTGTAAAAATCCTTTCCTTGCTGAAAGCCAGAAGCCTTTCCTCTTTTTCAGTTCCATTAGTTCCAAAAAAATCAAACAACCAGTTCTGGAGGTGGCTGCTGGGACACACAGGTCTGTGAGCTTTCCCTTAGTCCTCTCTTTGGGCTTCTTTTACAGATAACGTACCTCTTCTTTCTAAGCATGGTGAGACCTTTAGTCTCTGCAGACTGCTGTTTCATGCAGGTTCTCATGCAGCCTTTGCTTCTCCTGTCACACTGACAAATTAGGATCAGCTTCCTAGGAGGGAGGTGGCAATGACCGTAATAGATTGTGCATTGCCACAGCCTTGGCTGCATCATCAGAAGGGCAGGAAACGTGAAACAAATGGAGGTGCCTCAGAGCAGAGCACAAGCTGCCCTTTTCCAGGCTCTGTCTCCCTCCCACCACATTACATGGCAGCTTCTGACCAAATCCAGTGGGAAGAGGTGTTTCTGTTTGTTGCCTGCAGTGATCGATGAGGAACAAACACAAAGTGCCTGCAGCTCCTGCGGCAGAAAGCAGATTGGATGCCAATGAATTGTATTGCCTTGGAAGCAGCCCGCTAAAGAACCGCTGGCTCCTATAGGGTTCATGTAGGGTCGTTCATCACCATGACTCTCAGCAGCATGGAAAAGAAATTAAAAGTGGCTAAAAAAGACCTTTTTGTTTAGCCAGAGGATATGTAATAGATCAAACTGTTTAAAGTATCCGCATATCGCTGAGCTCAGGCATGCAGGTGGGTTCCTGCAGCTTTAAAAATGGCAGAGCAATGAGCAATCCCCTGCACCATGGTGGTGGGCATGTTGGTAGCTGATGGACAAGACAAAAGCATGGTCCTGAAGTTTCCTGCTGGGAGTGACATGTAGTAGGTCACTGCTGTGCCTACATGTCAGACTCCTGGCTGAGCTCGAGGGCTGAGAGGAGAGATGCTGTCCTGGCCATGTGGAGGGGAGTGGGGCTGGATGCAAGGACACGGGGCTTTGCCCATCAGTTTTGAGGCATTGTAGAGAGTTCTTACATTAGAAAGGGCCACAGCATATACTTACTGCTGTACAGATCAAAAAGGAAAAAGAGGAACAAGAATCAATCCCTGCTCATTGTAACTCCTAATCTTCAGTGCTGAAATTTCAGCTGCTGAACTTATTCCCTTCATTGCATCGGGTCAATCACTGCCAAGGTTAAAATGAGGTCAGAATAACCAATGGAGACAAATGCAATCACCACATGCTTTTGTCACCCATGGTGCACTTGCACACTCGGCAGCAAGGCCCTGGTGTCCCCTCAGCAGGTTTCATGGCCTTCTATGACAGCACAGCCCATCTCACCTTTTCTGGGCTGGCACCAACCTTCTCCAGCTTCTTCTCTTACAGGGAGGGAGTAAGTCAGCTTCTTCAAATTCAACTCAGATGTGCATGAACTCCACAATAGAAAAGATAACCAGTTTTCAAGCACATACATTCATCATGGAATATTATGGAATAGCTTGGGTTGAAAGGGCCCTTAAAGTCCACCCAGTTCCAACCCCCTGCCATGGGCTGACTGCTCCCAATCAGATCAGGCTGCCCAGGGCCTCATACAACCTGACCTTGGACATCTCAAGGAATGGAACACCATAGATTCACTGTGCAGCCTCTGTAAATCTTGCAGAAGAAGGACAAGCTGTAGGTCTCCCTGTTCATTGCAGAGGAGTTGGACTAGTGGCCTTTTAGAAGTCCCTTCCAACTCAAACGATTTTGTGATTCACCTGGACAGCAGAAACTGCTTTGCAGACCCCACCTTTCACAGCTGAGAGCAAACTTGGTGAATTTAACAAAATATATTTATATATCATCTGCACATGTGTGAGGAAAAGGGCTGTCTGGTGAATGCAGGCTTCAGGATTTACCTGCAGTCAGACAGCACAAGTCTTGCAAAATCTTATATCCTGTAGGCACATCAGTGTGGCCACAAAACAGAAAAGCAGCTGAGCATGTTTTTCTCTCTCCTCTCACTTCAGGACTAAGCCTATAAAATAATAATGTGCTTTTCAAGTATTATCATTTGTCTTTGATTTTCTATAAAGAATTGCATAACAGCTACAGTGCTATGAGCATTCAGCACTCAGATTTTTTGCTTTGTGCTTTCTCCCTTATTCCTTTTGCTTAATAATGGGACGAATTTTGTTTTTGTTAGATGCCTGATGGCCAGGAGGCTGGTCTGCCCTCTATTCAATAGGAAAACACGGGGCTCACCTGTGTGATAGCTCCTTCACAACATGCCAGATCCATCCGTGCATTAGCAGGCAAGGAAATTCAGATCATGTGAAGCTGGTGATGCTGCTGGCAACTCAGCCAAGGAGCCAAGACTGAGAGTTGTCACTGCCAGGGGCAATCAGGTACTTGATGGCCACATTTACAAGCCCTGGGATGTGAGTCAGTTGAAAAGTGCTGTGTGCAAGCACTGCTTTTCCAACATGGGCAGTGCAGATAAGGCACATAGTGACAGTGCCCACAATGTGTAGTTAATGTAGTGGGGCCACAGGCAGGGAGCAGCCAGATTTGGGAATCTTTGCAGGTATCTGCTGCCTTCAGAAGCTGCCTGTCATGCCTGGGTCAGCATGGAAAGGTGCAGCATTTCCCCTGCAATGCAACAGCACTAAAATCTGGTTGCAGTGGCAGCAGAGCGTCTCAGCTGGGTCAAGCGCTGTTCCCAAGAGCATAAAGGACTTGTCCCTCTCCCTCCCCCTTCGGGTATTATGGAATAAGGTATTTTTACTCCTAGAGCCAAGAGAGGGAAAAGGCAAATACATTTTCCAGAGAATGGCGCTGTTTACTGAAGTTCCCGGCGCTGCCACTAGATGCCTCTGTTATCTGCAAAGCCTTTCGGAGCGGGGCATGCTCTCGGTGCTGTGAGCAAGGCTAGGAGCAGGGCTCCAGATAGACAGAAATCTTGATTGCTTCAGCCTCTTCCTCCCTAATGACCTTCTAATTAGCTGGGTCTGTGCTGGCAATTAGGAGGGATGCGCTGCTCGGCTATGGGAACAGGCTTGAACACCTGTCTTTTCTTCTACTGTGTTGTGATGGCTCTGGAAGAGGTGACACAAAGCGTGGTCATGGCAGGGCTGGACCTTCACACTGCATTGCTGTGACTGCACACCCCAGGGGTGAATCTGTACGTACCCGAGAAGTCAAACTCCAGCAAAGCCACTAACCCAAGCAGATGTTTCCCTAATTAATCCTGAAGTGTTTCCTTGTGGATGTAGTGTGGGTCCAGAAAAGAAGCTGATTGTTCAAATGGGAATTTGGCAGCTGATCAACTTTTGTGGCTCTCAAATTGTTGAAATTCCAAAAGATGAGCATTTGTGCCTCATCCTTCCAGCCTCTGGGGAGGTGGGCAGCAGTGGTCAGTAGAAAAACATGTGCAGCACTTAATCTGTTTGGGATGATGTCTCCCTCAAAACAATCCTGCCCAAGGGGACAGACTCTTTAGCAGGATCTGTTGTGATAGAACAAGGGGAAATGGTTTCAAGTTAATAAAGATTTAGATTGGATATAAGGAAGAAGTTTTGTACAAATAAGGATGGTCAGGCATTGGCACAGATTGATCAGAGAGCTGGTGAGTGCCCTGTCCCTGGAGATACTCAAGGTCGGGCTGGATGGGGTTCTGAACATCTCATCAACCTCTAGATATCCTTATTCATTGCAGAGGGGCTGGAACAGATGGCTTCTAAGGGACCCTTCCACCTCAAAAGATTCTATGGTTCTATGATTTATCTGAGCATCTCTTAACTTAGGGAGAGCAAATGTTCCTGATGTGATGGAGTTGGTTTCCTGGCCAGGCTTCACGGGGCTCACGCCAGCATGCACAAAGTCCACATCAAGCCCTCAGGTAAATATTACAGACAGATACTCAGCTCAGAAATCCTTTAAGATACTGATTTATTGGTTTACGATTTAAGATGCTGATTTATTGATTCAGTACAAAAAGACCTTGCTTGTGTCTGAGCACTCAGTCTCGCAAGGGAAAAGTTAGATAGATCTCAAGCTCTCTACTTAATGAGCTGAGCAAAGTGCTGGGAAACCTTCGGAAGAAAACAGAAGTGGGCATTCCTGACGACAACACCTACAAAGGTCTTTTGCTGCTTAATTGTTCCAGTTTTCGGGAGCATGTTAATGAGCACTAGTGAATGTGTTGGGGTCTTAGGGCTTTGAGTCATCTGGCAAGACGTACTTTTTTAATTGACACTGTAGGAGGAGCAAAGAACTGCTCTAAGAGGCGTGAAATATTCCTAGCAACATTATCTCAGAAAATTTCTAGGATCCAAAATACCTTTGCAGATGTCTAGAAACCATTAGTTACTCTATACACAGAATCGTAGAATCACAGAATGACTTGGATTGAAAGAGACCTTAAAGCCCATCCAGTCCCAGTCCCTGCTCTGGGCTGGTTCCCAACTCCACCAGCTCAGGCTGCCCAGGGCCCCATTCAACCTGGCTTTGGGCACCTTCAGAGATGGGGCACCCACAGCTCTCTGGGCATCCAGAGTTTCGTACACCAAATCTGGTGTAGGGTGAGGAGGCACTAGAACAAGTCTCTCTTATTTCCTCCAGAAGCTCTGGGGCTCCTCATGGAACCCCTCCTTCCAGCACCCAGCTGCATGTAACTGTGTTTTGTGCAGCCTAGTCCAGCCAAGAGACCTGAAAGTTGGGTAACAAGCCTTATAGTCACGATGGTGCCAGCACAATAATGTTTCAAGCAGGCTCACGTAGATGTGTTACTGAGACTGTGCAGGCCAAGCTATTTCTCTGCAAGCCACACATTCGCCTGCCATATTTTCCTAAATTAAAAAAAGATTCAGATGAACAATGGAAAATGAAGCCTGAATTAACTGATATCTCTCTTCTCTCAGTGATTTGCTTGTGTTTTCCCTTGGGCCTGTGCTGCTCTGCAGGATTATGGCTTTCCAGAGTCACTGGCATAATGATAACATGACGAAGAAATATGGAGACTCCCCTCTCCAGGCTAATCCATGCCAAGAGGATACTGAAGGCCGGAGATAAAGGAGTCACTAACACCGAGCTGCATTTTGCTTCTACGAATTGCCTCCCAGAGGCTGCAGCCATTTTGCAACCTTTTTAATTTTCAGAGAAAATGCCTCTTGTCCCCATAATTAAGAGTTTAATATACCATGGGGTCCTGTTTATCACGATAACTTATATTGCAAGAGAACACATAAACTCTGTTCTGTAGTTCCTTCCAATATCTTTCAGCCAGTCCATTAGATGGGGCTGTGATACTGGGGATTTTGATCACAGATATTTATTATTCCATTATTATTCATTATTTTAATAAAGAAGCCATTCATTTCCTTTGTTTCACAGATCTGGTGAGGGTTTTAGTAGCACAGAGTACTTCGGTTACCTTCATCGCTGACTGACCGTGTTCACGAGTTTGGAGGATGGACATCAGGCTGAGCTTTCTCTCCCTCTCAGCACCAGACAGAAGGCATGTGGATCTGAGGCAAAAACACCTGTATGTATGGCATGCATCAGAAGACATATGGAAGTGGTCTTTAGTTTCATTTGACAATTAATTGTATGTTCCCAGCTGGAATGTTGTTTGAGAGCTCAGTTCATCAGTGGGAAAAAAAAAAAAAGAAAAAAAAAAAGAATGTCTGCATAATTGTTCTAACAACTGTGAGCAGAGGGCCCTAGAAATGGAACATGGCATCACGTTACTGTCCTATTAAGTGTGCACATGAGATTTAGTGGCAAAAAGTCAAGATTGCTTTAGTTTCTCCTTGATGCAGGATCATACGAAGGGCAAAAGTAACTGATCTGCCATGGCCAAGAGCGATGGCTGGAAGCTTGCTGAGCAGCCAAGAATAGATGAGTTAACACATCTGCTGTGGATGTGTGTGTACGTATGCTAATATATAGTGATGTGTGATAAATACATGATATAAATCACAGCGTCTTAGGACTCTCTTCCTTGCTGTTCCACCCCAGTTCCAGAAAGCTGCCCCATCTCCAGCTAGATGGTCTCCAAGCTCCCCTGTTTGCATACTCAAGTGAGAGGACTGTATGTCCTTGTTTAGTTTCTTTTCTCTTTCCTGTGCAGAGGACACAGGGAAATTGAAAGCCAGCCTGATGCACACCAAGGAGATTGGAGAGGGAGAGCCTCTGGTACATTAGCCATTAGGAATCAGTATGAAGAAAAGCTTTTAGGATGCCAATCTCAAATGGTTTGGGCCAGCGTTAACAGCCTCAAGCTTTGCCAATTGGATTTATTATCTGTTTTCACCTGTCATCATTGACAGTCCTGATTGGTGAGCAGTGCAGTACAAATCCTGCAGTCCACTGGGTCTGTTTTTGTTCTTGATTTCTTTGGTTCAGGTCAATGAGAAAGCTGTGACACTGTGAAGCAGACTTCAAATACCCATCCCATTTTCCATTTAGAGCCTCTCAGCCTGGGGAGTTCCCAGATGCTGCTTTGTAGGGGGGGGGAAGGAAGAGGTGAGGGCAAAGCAGTTCCCCTTGCTCCCTGGCCGATACCCAGAGCAGTGTGCACAGCCCATCAGACCACACTACAGCTGTTCCCCTCTGCAGCACATCTGGATCCTGTCCTGACTCTGCCTCCCCCATCACAGAGCTCTGTGGTCCCTGTTCTGGAGAGGAGAATTACCTCTGATCTTACTTTCTGAAGCAGAGTGAGACCACGCATGCCTGTGTTGCAGACCTTGAGCTCTGTCTTAGCAGATGCATTTCTAAGCCAGTAGTTTTCCATACCACTTTATGCTGCAGACAAGGCCTATTGAACGGTGTAAAATAGAGAGTGCCTAACATGCACAAAATCTGTAATTATACATATCTCAGCATAGACCTTCACTTCACACTTCTGCATTTTGCTAGGCTGAGGCACTCAGACAGTAGAGAAACAGCTGCTTCTGTTTCAGGTCAGTTAAGTGTTGCATCAGGATCAAAACATTCCTCTAGGCTGCTGTAAAATACAGCATTTAAACTGAGAAATGACTGGTTTCTCCACTCCTGTACTTTCCTACTTCTTGCTACAAGAGAGGTATTTCTGGATAAAATACCTTGAGTTCTAGTGGTCCTGCCAAAGCCATAAAGGTCGCTGTCATCACTGTGCCTTAGTGTAATAGCTTGGGCTGGTTCTCATTAGAAAGGGACACTGCTGGAAAGGCAGTGGTATGTTTACTCTTTGCAGTGGCTGCAGCCAGAGTCCAGGGAAGGATTTGATTTTCCAGTTAGAGAGAAAAGAAGAAATTGAGTCTTAGGAATCTAGCACACTGCATGCCATGAACTGCCAGCAGTGTGTTGCAATGAATGGGAACATGTCCCTAGCAGGTAATTCCTGGCTGCTCAGAAGAGCTCCAAATACACTGGTCTATTAATCCAGCTGTTGTTTCATTAGATGTATTTGCTATCATTTCTTGCTTCTAATTATTTCCTGAATTACAGTTGCATAGGAGCTAGCCTACAGGTGATTTTAACATGTGGTTTGCAAAGAAAAAGACAGCATAACTAGCATAATCATAAAGCTAGACTATGACAAATCATTGGCTGGCCCCATCTGATCCTAATTGCTGTTTCCTTGGGCTGTCAGATAAAGGCAATAGTACTCTGATGTACAGCTATACTGGGATTCTGTGTGAACCTGCACTGCCAATAAACACCCACATGCTCTAACATCCAAACTATGTTACATACTTACATAGATTGGCATTGTTTCAGGCATAAATCATCCAAAAAACATAGCTTTCCATTGGAAAATAATATGATGCCCCACCCTTCCCTGCAGGATCTTGCTGCCTGCAGTGTCAAGCAGTCTAAAGCATTTGTCAAGAGCCATATGTGATCAGTGATGTTGTGGCTGCCCAATCCCTGGCCATGCTGGATGTGGCTGTGAGAAACCTCTCTAGCTCTAGAGACAGGGGTCCCTGGCTATAGCAGGGAGGTTGGATCTAGATGACCTTAAAGGTCCCTTCCAACCCAAAGCATTTTAGAACTCTATGATTCTATGATAGAATTCTCAGATGCCTATATCTTTGCCTGTATCCTTGCCAGCATACATTTTAATGCCTTGCTTGATGTCAAGGAGTCAGCAAACAGAAGCAGAGAGATATGTGCATTATTTTGGAACCTCAAAAGTGTGCAGGAATGCCCAAATCTGCTGGGTTTCCTTTGTCAGTATTCCAGCTTCAGGGGATAAAAAGAGAGAAATCCTTTGGGGCTTTTCTCCATATGGTTGTTTATTCTCAGCACACAGTATACCTTGAGAATATCTTCTCTGCTCTAAGCCCTTTCTTGCCATGTACATCAAACTATCACACAGACATATCTGGAAACGTTGAGCTATCTCTTGGGCCAAGTAGGTTTTGCTGGAAGTGTCCTCTCTTCCATCCAGGCAGAGTTCTTGGCTATTACACATGAGACTAAGGCTTCTCATGGGTGAGAAGAGTGCTAGCTTCCAAACATTTCACTGTCTGCTACACTGCATAAGCAACTACCATACACCTACTGAAAATTTTGACCTATTGTTCATTTTATGTGTAGTTGATCTGTGTATGGAGAGGATGTCTGATGCATCCCAAAAGTTTTAGACTCAATATTATATCATATTTGGGCTTGCGAAGTCCTTGACAAATATGGCCTCTCTAGGAAAAGCATGGCTATGCACTTAGGTTTCATAGTGCAGAGAATCTGATGTGTAAAGTGGAAGTAACTTTTGGAAGTATCTCCAAAATTATAATAATATTAAAAACAAAAGCCATTAGAGTGGAAGACTAGCGGAGAGAATCAAAAGGTGCTAGGGAAATGAGAAAGTTGCATTCCCCCCTCCCCCCATCCACATTTATAAGGAATCTGAGACTTTAGATTTCCTTGAGGTGGGGTCAGTCTTTAAACATAGAGACTGTAATGATTTTAAAGATGGTTTAGCTAAAATGCTGTGAAAAAGAACATGGAACAAAAGTTGTGAGGAAGAGGGGAGAGAACAACAAATAAAATATGAAGAGGGTACTATAGAAAGTAGAGAAGAAAAGAATAAAACCAGAGAGAAAAAGAACAACCTTCTGCCCTCTGAACACATCTACACACACTCACTCACGTCCATAGAGCTCCATAGAGGCCAATTTAACATGAAGAATTTGCTACGCTCTCAGTGGTTGTGTTATGGCCTCTAAAGTAAATGACAAATTCATCACTAATGAGGAAACCAGTTAAGCACCTGATTATCTCCCATCATGTGTCAAAGTCCCATAGACTTCAGCAAGTTCAAATCATTGGCCAGAAGTCAATGTAAGTATACATTTATCACCCCTTGCTTTGGCTCAGAGGGCTTCAGGGCAGAGATTATGGCCATTTTAGGAATGTGAAACTGGTCATCAAATCCAGACCCTCCCAGTTGCAAGAACTATGGAGCAGATGTTAAGACCAGAGGGATCTTCAGAACATCTGTTCTGCATCCCTTCCCCCCTCCCCAGCAAGCTGCCAAATACTTCTTAAGACTCTCTAACATAGCCTGAACGCTTCTTCGCATGCTAAGCATCTAACATAGCTTTGGGTTCACTTATATACAGAACTGTACATCTTGATTTGATCCCTGCTCAGATGGGACTTGAGCTGTTATCATACCAATTCTACCAAAAGGATACTGTGCCCATTCTTTTTGTGTTATTACCTGCACTAAACCCCTGAGCTACAATGGTCTTTATAATTTCTACATCTCTACATCTATGCTAATACACACTGAGAGAATGTCTCTAAGTTTCATCATACATTTCATAAGAATTTTTAAAGATTATAAAAAATAAAAAATAAAAAGTAAAAAACTTCTAGTTCTGAAAGGTCTTTTTTTTTTTTTTTTTACTGGGCATGCTTTATAGTTACATTTTATGACAAAGTTCACTAAAATCATTAATGGTCATTTGAATTTTTAAGTTTCACTAGCATATTGAACCCTTTCAGTCAATGAGGAATTGTTAAATCTGCCTGTAAATACTATTAAGGGAAGAAAGAACAGAGGCTGGATGCACAGCCATTATTTACCTTGAGACATGACCATACCAGGGTGAAGGAGAAGCACAGAGGATGGAGAATGGGTATTGCTGTCGGTTCCAATAGTCCACATCTGTCACTACTTCCTCCTCACACTCTTTCCCTGCTCCAGCATCGGGTCCTTCCCATGGGAAGCAGTCCTTCAAGAATTGCTACAGTGCAGGTCCTCTGTGCAAGGTACCATCCATAAACAGGAGACTGCTCCAGCATGGTCCCTTCTCCATGGCTACAGCTCCAGCCTGTTCCTCTGTTGGCTGGCTTCAGCTTCCACAGAATCACAGAATCACGGAATGGCCTGGGATCCTCAAGGATCCTGAATCTCCAACCCCCTGCCACATGCAGGGCCACCAGCCTCCACATTTAATACTAGCCCAAGGCCCCATCCAACCTGGCCTTGAACACCTCCAGGGACGGGGCATCCACAACCTCTCTGGGCAGCTGTTCCAGCACCTCACCACTCTCTCTATAAAGAACTT
This sequence comes from Tympanuchus pallidicinctus, assembly GCF_026119805.1. Taxonomy (NCBI): domain Eukaryota; kingdom Metazoa; phylum Chordata; class Aves; order Galliformes; family Phasianidae; genus Tympanuchus; species Tympanuchus pallidicinctus. The sequence continues at coordinate 51,571,571 of NW_026294747.1, forward strand.
CCCCCTGACATCCAGCCTAAATCTTCCCTCCCTCAACTTGGAACCATTTCCCCTTGTCCTGCAGTTATCAACTCTTTCAAAGAGTTGATTCCTCTCCTGTTTGTAGACTCCCTTTAGGTACTGAAAGGCTGCAATGAAGTCACCCTGCAGCCTTCTTTTCTCTGGGCTGAACAAGCCCAGCTCCCTCAGCCTGTCCTCATAGGGGAGGTGCTCCAGTCCCCTGATCATCCTAGTGGCTCTCCTCTGGACCCTCTCCAACAGCTCCCAGTCTTTCTTGTACTGCGTACTCCAGACCTGGACTCTGTACTCCAGATGGGGCCTCACAAGAGCAGAGTAGAGGGGGACACCACCTCCCTGTTCCTGCTGGCCACCCCTCTTCTGATGGAGCCCAGGATACCATTTGCTTTCTGAGCCGCAAGAGCACACTGTTGGCTCATGTTAAGCTTTTCATCTATCAGAACCCCCAGGTCCTTCTCCACAGGGCTGCTCTCAAGGACCGCTCCTTCCAGTGTGCATGGATGCCTGGGATTCCTCTGGCCCAGGCGCAAAACTTTGCACTTTGCCATGCTGAACCTCATCAGGTTCACCCGGGCCCACCTTTCTAGCCTCTTGAGGTCCCTCTGAATGACATCCCTTCCTTCTACCGTGTCAACCGTACCACTCAGCTTGGTGTCGTCAACAAACTTGCTGAGGGTGTACTTGATTCCATCATTGATGTCATTGATAAAGATGCTAAAGAGCACCGGTCCCAAGACAGACCCCTGGGGGACACTGCTCATTACCGGCCTCCACCTGGACATGGAGCCATTGATGACCACCCTCTGTCTGTGGCCCCTCAACCAATTTCTTGTCCACTGAGTGGTCCATCCATCAAATCCACATCCCTCCAATTTGGAGATAAGGATCTGGTGGGGGACCATGTCAAAGGCCTTGCTCAAGTCCAGGTAAATGGCATCGGTTGCTTTTCCCTTGCCCACCAATGCCGTCACTCCATCATAGAAGGCCGCCAGATTGGTCAAGCATGACCTTCCCCTGGTGAAGCTGTGCTTGGCTGTCTCAGATCACACGCTCACTCCTCATGTGATCAAGCATGTCATCCAGGATGATCTGTTCCACGATCTTCCCAGGCACAGAGGTGAGACTCACCGACCTGTAGTTCCCGGGGTCCTCCTTGCTCCCTTTCTTGTAAATGGGAGTGATGTGACTCTTCCTCCAGTCATCCAGAACCTCAACTGACAGCCATGACTTTTCAAATATGATGGAGAGTGGCTCAGACACCACCTCAGCCAGCTCCTTTAGAACCCTGGGATGCACGCCTACCAGCCCATAGACTTGTACACATTCAGTCTCATGAGGCAGTCTTGGATCTGCTTTGTCCTCACAGTGGGGGGGGATTTACCAGGTCCCCATCTAGAGGTTTAGGGATGCAGGGCTCAGGGACTTGAGAAGTACTGGAATTCTAGCCACCAGTGAAGACTGAGGCAGAGAAGTTATTCAGTACCTCAGCCTTCTCTTTGTCTGTTGAAGCCAGTTCTCCTTTTACATTTCCCAAATGAGGTACACTCGCTTTGACCTGTTTCTTCTGGCCAAAGTACCTGTAGAAAGTCTTCCTATTGTTTTTCACATCCCTCACCAAGTTCAGTTCCACCTGTGTCTTGGCTTTCCTGATCCCATGTCTGCAAGTCCAGAGGGCATCTCTGTATTCTTTCCAGGTGGCACTTGTTTCCAGAGCTTGTACGCACCTTTCTTTGCCCTCAGCATGCCCAGCAGGTCCTTACCGAGCCACGCCAGCTTCCTACCTCCTCTGCCCACTTTCTTATTCAGAGGGACAGAGAGCTCTTGTGCTCTCAGGAAGGCATCCTTGAAGAGTAGCCAGCTCTCCTCAACATCTTTGTTTTTCAAGACAGCACCCCAGGGGATCTCGGCCAACAGTCCACTGAACAGCTTAAAGTTCGCTCTTCCAAAGTTCAGGGTCCTTCAGGATATCCACCTGTTGTGGCATGGGTTCTTCCATGGTTTGCTTCCATCACCATGGTCCTCTTCATGGGCTGTCAGGAAATGTGATCCAGTGCCTAGAGCACCTCTTCCCCCTCCTTCTTGGCCTCTGCAGAGTTTTCTTGCACATTTTCTCATTCCTCTCTCTCACAACTGCTGCAGAATGTATTTTACCCTTTCTCAAGTGTGTTATCGCTGAGGTGCCACCAGCATCACTGATTGGCTTAGCTCTGGGCAGCAGTCATTCACTTTTAGGGCTGGTTGGAATTGGCTTTGATCTAACATGGGGCAGATTTTGGCTTATTCACACAAGCCACACCTGCAGCCTCCTGCTACCAAAACATTGCCATGTAAACCCAATAAAACTGGCCAAGCCAGGGCTGATTCCTAAGTCCTGTCCAGTACTCATGTAAATGGAGGGATATCAGTAAGAGGTGGAGGGAGCTAGAGCTATAATGCAATGGTGAAAGTCTTCAAGGCTCTATCTGCTTTCCATCAAAACTGGTCTTCGTATCATCCAGTCCCATACAAAGTGCTAACTTAAAAAGGAAATATAAAACAAATCCAGCACAGAAAAAGTAAAAGAATTTATAGATTAAAAAGAGAACTGAATATTCAGATTCACACTTTTGGGTCAGTGTGGCAAGATGTTTTCATCAGAGTTGAATTTACCCAGCTTTTTTTGCTGCTCCACATCAGGTACATGCTATTGCTGTGTTGGCAAGATGTTTTCATCAGAGTTGAATTTACCCAGCTTTTTTGCCACCCCACATCAGGTGCATGCTATTGTTGTGCTGTCAGGGCTGGCAAAGCCAGGCTACCCAGGTAATGAATCTCACAGCTGAATAACCAAATGGCAGCCCATTTAGACCAAACCCCACTAATCCACTAATTTCTTCTTAGGAAGAGGCCTGAATCAGAATATTTCATGTTCTGATTATCCTCCTTGTCTCTCTGTCACAGAGAGTGAACCACACTATAATTCATATTTTAAATGCTGGTGTGATTTTCCCATGTTTCTATCTGGGAATCAAGCTGCAGACATTAAAATATTTTGGTAGGAACCTGTAAAAATTTCTCCTAAGACACACTGGTCCAAGCAATGTCAAGGAATGATGCTACCTTGTGGCTGAGGAAGAAAATTGGATTTTCCCATTTCCACAAGCTTAAAAAAGACTATGGAGCTATGCATGGAAGAAACAAATATGTACATCCCAGCTAAGCAAGACAAAGCTGCCCTTAAGCGATGGCACAAAAGTTCAATGAGATAATCACATTAGCATTATTGAGCTAGCCATGCATGTGAAGCACAATACAGCTCCTATTTCCTATTTGTCTGCACTATGAATCTAAAATATTCATATTTTATTGTCCTGTGTTGACAGCAGGCTGTTAGAACAGAAGAATGGTTGGCTTTCTGTCTGAAGTTACATGTCTTATTTAATGCAAGCTTGAATGGCAAGCAGAATTAATCAGGTTCTCAATGCCACTTTATACAAGGTCATTTGCACTAACAGTCCTTAAGTAGAGCTGGGGCCGGGAGCCTGGTGTCCTTCTCATTGGCTTAGATATATGTATTCCACCTGCCCAGAAAATCCTGAGAGAACCAAGCACTCAACTTCTGTGTGGTTTCAGTAGGATTTTAATGCTTAACCTGTATTTATGCCTCTCTGGAATACTTTGAGTCAAGCCACAACGGGCACAGGGCTGCAGCCTGCTCTGAGCTGGCAGTGCCCTTCAGCCCCACGTACCGCATGCCTGAGAGCAGTGTCCCAGCGCTCCCTGAGCTCCAGCACTGAGGCTGTACCTACTGCTCTGGGCAGCCTGTTCTGTGTCCACTGCCCTCTGGGCACAGCCTTTCCCTAACCCCCTGCTGACCCTCCCTGGATACAGAAAGCCCATGGGAACATCTATGTTGTCTTTGTGGTTTTTGACTTGAGAAGCTGCAGCCGGAGGCCTGGAGAGCTGAGCATGGAGAGAGGCCGAGAGCAATGCTATCTGTCACACCTGCCTCAAAAAGAAGCTGCACTGAAAACAAGCAACTTTCAATAAAGGCTATGCATTCATTTGGAAGTAATGAAAACAAGCAGAAAGCAGCTGAGAGCCCTTCTCGGCTGCATATCGCTGCTCCCTGCGGTCACGCTGTCACCAATGCCCCCTAGAACTGAGTCCCAGCTGGACACAGCTGCCTGCCAGAAGGCACTATGACCCCACAGAGAGCTGTGTATTGAGGGACTTCACTGCAATTCATGAGTTGTAGAAGAAAAAATACATGGGGAATTCTTTTCCAATTATTTTCCAACTACTGAAGTTGGTGTTGCAGGCTGGTTTTCTCCCAGTGCTTCACAGAGCTCTTACACACTTCAAGCTAGGAAGAAACTCCCTTCTCTGGTGGTCTTCAAGGAGCAACAGCCAGTCTCCATCCCCTTCATCACAGCAGGAGCATTGTGGGCATTTCTGTCCAGTTTTCCATGGGTGTTCCTGCACCACGTGCTCCCCTGTGAACTGACTGCCCACACTGCACTGTGAATTCATGCAGCTGTGACCAGTCACAGATGCCTTCAACCCGCAGCATTCACTGTTCTTCCTTAACTTCTTCTTAGCATTCAGGAAGCAATGCTCGGAGAGAGGAGGAGGAAAAAAAGCTGATTTCTGCACAGTCATCAGAGTTACCTAATGGTTTATTGATCATGTTGCTAGAAAGGAAATACCCCTAAAGAGCGGCAGTCTGCATTCCTGAGGGTTTTAACTTCTTTTCAGTTAAACGTGATGGCCATTGTATTAAGACTGTGGCAGTCCTGAAGGATGGCCAATTCCAATAGTATGTTCTAAAGAAAACATAAGAGCATCGATTTTTTTTAAAGTGCATTTCACAAGCTCATTTGCCACCCTACAACCCAGCAAATCAGAAGTCTTCCTCTCTCACCTGTAATGAGTGCTCATCTTCCACAGTCTTCTTGAAAAGTCTTGCTGGATCCCCATATGGCGTGGTTGACACCTTATGTGTTTAAATTGGTGCTTAAAGAGGTTACTTGGAGTTTATTGCTCACACCTTTGTCATTCACTGGATATGCTGATCCTGTTCTCTTTTTTGAAGCTGAAATACGGCTTTTCCACTGCTGGACATTTGCAGCAGCAGCAGGATAAAAGCAGCAAGTTTTTCCTATTCTCAGTTTGCACTTTATCATCTTCCATCAATGCAAACCCACCAAATCTGAAATTTAGAAATACATTCATTAACAATTTCTTTCTATAACACAAATCCAAACTATTAAGGCAAACTAGCAATTATTCTTCCACACTAACATCAACATAAAGCAGATTAGAAGAATTAAATGCACAAGAGTGCAGTTCTTTTATGATTATGTACTCTTAATCTTCAGAAGATGGTTAATTACATTTTAAGCAGCATAAGAGCCCTAACATATTTGTGTGTTAATAAAAATTCTCACCAGGGGTTTAAATCTAACATGTAGTCACAGGTATAACTAATGGCATTTTTCAGTAATGCTGTGAAAAAAATGTGCCTGTAAGTTAGTAGTTCACACAGAAAACTGCTGGGAGTTTTTAATTTACTCTCTAACTATTCTCCTAATCATTCTCTTATCATGCTGGGATGGCTAAATGCATACAGATTATAATGATGGTGTGCACCCTCCATAGCAGTGTCAGCAGTGACATTTGTCGGTGTTTGAAGTCGGGCTGCTGCAATGAGAGCTCTGCAGCCAAGGGAAGAAGGGAAATGAAGGGGGATGATACTGCAGCCCTGCTGTTTCACTAGGACTTGTGTTTGCTGGTTTAGGGTTTATTCCAGTTCAGAAACTGATTAGCCTCTAGCCAGCACAGGTCCAGACATCTGACTGTGATTCAGAGCTTTTAGGAATACTTGTTAACTGTGTCACGCTCAAGAAATGCTGAAGGTCCAAAGAGACTTCTTCCCTTGAAATCCTAATAACTGAAGACAGAGACTGTCATTTATCCTGCTTCAAGCCTCCAGGAAGCTGGAATAAAATCATAGAATCATAAAATGGCTTAGGTTGGAAGGGATCTTAAAGCCCCCCCTCTGATCAGGCTGCCCAGGGCCCCATCTAGCCTGGCCTTGACACCTTCAGGGGTGGAGCATCCCTAAACACCAAGAGTTGAAGTGCAATGCACATTCTTTATCCTGATCTTGGAAATTTCAAGTTCAGACAGTCCAGGATTTTAGCTAGGGTTAAAAGTAGTCTGATGCAAGGTTGAAATCCATTTTGCATCCCACTCCAGGCAGCTCCAGCAAAGCAGATGAAATGAGCTTTGAGTGGTCCCACTGCTGGGAAAGAGAGTACCAAAATGGGAGGCACATGATTTCCTCGTAGCTTCACCCACTGGATACACTTCATCCACTGATACCAGAGCAGAGCAAGCTCAAGAGGATGAGCATAATGGAGAAGGGGATAAAGAGGAGCTGGTGATGTCTCCTGTAAGCACAGAAGTCAGTGGACACTGGCATTGCCTCAATTATGTTTATTCTTACAGGTTGATCTCCATCATGCCAATTTCACCTGTGGGAGCAATCTGAGTTTCAGGAAAAAGAAGTTCTACAGCTTAATTTTATTCTTCTGTATTATTTGGTCATTTCTTCCCATAGTGATTTTCCTCATGTCTGCCTCCTAATACAAGCATTGTCATTCCGAAATATCCCCAGGGCATGTAAGATAATTTGGGAAAGGAGGAAAGAACTGAACTTTTGAAATATGTTTCCTAATTATTAGCATTCCTCATTCTAAGCCTTATTTGTGGCAAGGATGACTCATTGCCCTTGAACACCCACTGCCTATCTATTTCCTCTAATGTTGCTTTCCTTTTTGATTTCTCAGATATGGATAGCTGACTGCTTATCTATTCCTACCATTAAAATGATGCATAACTGCTGCATTTTGTGGATGGAAACATTATGGACATTGAAATGTCTTCACAGCCCCATTTGCTCATCTGCTGTTATTTACTTTCCAGCAGACAATATTCAGTACACAGGCACACACAATGTTGAAGTCAGCACAACATTCATCACATTGATATCAGGGCACACACTGCATGCTGCCACTGCTGCAGTAACAGCCTGGACTGGAGGATATGCAGAGCTTCCTATCTCCTTTCAGGTTCTGGTACAGATTTCTGAGCTGCAGCAGCTCAAGAAAGGAGCTGGGGCATGGCTACCTGTCAATGGGATGCATTCCTGTGAAATAGGAAGATGTAGAGACCCACAGTCAGAGCATCTGTGGAAGAGCATCCTGATAGTCCTGCTACTCAGGCAAGTCTTGTGAAGCAAATGCCCAGCTACCCAAAAGCATGTCCCAGGGAAATCAGTGTAGCTACTGGAGATGGCTTAGATCCCTTCAGTCCAGGGCTTGAAAACAGAAGCCGCAGTGCCTGTGTATTATCATGTGCTATGTCCTTTATAAACATCCTGTAAACATTTTCACTACCCAGGAGAGTTTCCACTTCAGTGGTAGAAGTCAGTAGGTAGACATGGCCCCTGGAGAGCTGGCAGCAACTTAATGACCCTTTCCTATGTGTACTATGATAGATTATGATGATGTTCAACCAGTTAATAGTACTCCTTTGGCAGGGATCCAGCACTAATGAGGATGAGGATGTTGCCCTTGGGCTCTCTGAGGACCTTTCCTCTTCTGGGTAGGTCACCAAAAGCACGGATTGGGCATCTCCAGGTTCAGCCTGGAGAAGAGGAGGCTCAGGGGAGACCTCATTGCTCTCTATAACTTCCTGAAGGGAGGTTGTAGTGAGCTGGGGGTCAGCCTCTTCTCTCGTGTCATTAGTGATAGGACCAGGGGGAATGGCTTCAAGCTACAGCAAGGGAGATTCAGGCTGGACATGAGGAAGTATTACTTCTCAGAAAGGATGGTCAGGCACTGGAATGGACTGCCCAGGGAGGTGGTGGAGTCACCGACCCTGGGGGTGTTCAAGGAAAGGCTGGATGTTGTGTTGAGGGACATGGTTTAGTGGGAGCTATTGGGAATAGGTGAACGGTTGGACTGGGTGATCTTTTAGGTCTTTTCCAACCTTGGTGATTCTATGATTCTATGATTTCTATGATCTGTTGAAGGTAGGTGGCTGGTCACAAGCTAGCAAGGGATGTAGTTCATTGATCTCTGGTGGCTGGGAGATTATCACTGCATACCTGTCTCCCTGTCGTTAATTCATTGACAACTACCCTCAGCCACTTTTTGAGAAAATTCCTGTGCTAGCTGAGATTTGATAGCTGTTCTGATATGCTTAATGCCTCATACTCCTAAGAGAGACCAGAGAGAAACCACAGTTACTAGAGGGGATGAAAAGTGGTTTCTGTGTGTGTGATGAAGCTCTTCTGTTCCACATTTTGTTCTTATTGATTCAGCTTTCTTTCAGTCAGCATTCATGGCATGTCAAAACTTCTGGCTTCACATTCACATTAAGATGCTCTTCAGCCTAGAGCAGAAAACTGCCACACAGCGCTGAAAAAGAGCAAAACACCCACGACAACAACATATGCAAAAAGGTGTGTGGATGATAGCAAACAAACAGAGCCATTTGGAGAGCACTGGGGGTGGCAGGCAGCTGGCTGCGAGGCAAAAGGATTTGGGACAAAATCCTTAGTCTGTACAGGACTGGGGCTCAGCCCAGCTGCTCCCCTAGAGCCAGATCTGCTTCAAGTAGCTGTTTGCCTTTTTTTCCACATGGTTCTGAATTTTTTATCTTTTTCTTTTGATGCCCTTTCAAACAAGAAGCTTTGCCTTATGGAATTTCATAATTACTCCAGCTTGTAGTTGTCTCCTACCTCTCACATAAAGCCAGTCACTCCTGACATCTGGAGGCACCTGGCTGGAGAGGTCTGAACCAGATTCAGACAATATTCACGTTGGTTGGACTCGTCTTCAAATACCAGTTCACACTATTGTTTTGACACCACCAGAAAGATGCGTGTAGCTTTCACAAGCTGTCTCTTAATGTTAGAGTGAGGAAGAACTTTATCACATCAACCTCCTATCCCTGTGTGCCCCTTCCAACCTGGCCATGAAGGGGAGAGGATGTGGACCTAGTAAGTAAGCGGTCAAAATTCCTCAGCATCTAGTATTTGACATCAAATAATGCAGCCAGATTCACTTGTTGCAGTGGAAGAGAAGCCACAAAAGGTCGCTGATCATAGAAATTTCTGATACTGTCAGTCACTGTCCCAGCCCTACGTCAAAGTTGTGCTGCCACATGATGAGAGTCAAGAGGAGGTGGAAATACTCAGATATGGGAAGATGAGCATACAGATGGGAATCTTGATTCAGCTTTTCCTCAGCACAGTGTGGGTGCTGTAAAACACTGTGAGACTAAGAGGCTGGAAAGAGCACTGGTGACACTCCCTGATTTAGACTGCTCTTCATCTCTTGCTTCAGGGACTGAGCCTGTATATCCTGATTGCAAATTATTTGGCTTTGGGACCATTGCCCATTGTGGTCTTTAAGGATATAGATATGTACAGAAGACTGAGGAAAAAAAACGGTGGAAAAAATAAGGTTTTTGCAAAATATTTCTATTTGAATATCAATTTTACTAATCTTAAGGTTGGGTTCTGTGTTGCTGGCGTTCAGGAGAGCGTGTCACCATGACCTGCAGCAATTTCTTACCACTTTCAAGCAGACATGATGAAGGAGTTTCATTCATACAAAAACTTCATCTGTGTTGGCTGTGGTCTGGAAACCTCTGCTCCAACAGGGAATAGATTTTATTCTGACATATAGAGGGCGGGAAGTTGCATTATTTCCCATTTGCATCCTTCCACCTCATTCCAGCTGAATGTAAACAATTCTTTCCACCCTCACCTCCATTTTACAGGCCTTTGGATGAGCTGAAGCCAAAAGCCACTTCTTGGAAATACGGGAAATCACAGAGCATCATAGAATCATGAATCATAGAATGGTGTAGGTTGGAAGGGACCTTAAAGATCATTGAGTTTCAACCCCCCACCACGGGCTGGCAGCCCACCACCAGCTCAGGCTGCCCAGGGCTCCATCCAGCCTGGACCTGAGCACCTCCAGGAATGAGGGACTCAAAGTTCCCTGGATAGCAGTGCCAGGGCCTCACCGCTCTCTAAGTAAGGAAACATTCTTGGCCACAGATTTGCTGTACTTATAAATGAGTCACTTTATCTTACATCAGCACCACAAGCAATGAAGGCCTCACTAGTATTGTATTAATCTGTAATCAAAACTTCACATAAGGATTACAGGAATAAGCTACTGCAGCAAGAGGATATTCTTCATCTGGATGACCCCTTTGTTCCACAACTGTGCATTACTGGCATTTTCACATCTGTTCATCACTTGAAGCAACTTTCTTTTGTCCCTTATTAAGCTCAAGCATCTATTTCTCCCCATCATGCTCCTCCACACCACACTTTTTTTTTTTTTTTTTAATCTAAACACATTTTCTAAAGTTTATGACATGCAGTGTAATTAAAATCAAGTTGGCAGAAAAGAACTGTTTATCCACTACAGCTCTTTTCATTTTATAATCCTCCAGCTGGAGTGCAGGTGGGAAATTTGAAGTGCTCCCACACTCAGTGGCAACAGCAAGGCCAAGGTCATGGACATGACAATGATACTGAATGTTCACTGTGATCCTTCTTGTGGCAGCCTAACTTTCAGAAGCTTTATGCGATGCTTTCTGACAAGGAGATCTCATAGGATATTTTCTATGAGCATCCCAAAACCAGAAATTACTTTTGCAAGTTGTGACTTCTGCACTCACACTGGGGATTGCACAGGAAAGGTATAAACTGCTCAGCACTTCCAGTGCCCCCAAGGCTTTTTCTCACTTTTAACTTCCTTCTGTTATATGTGAACTATATCTCCATTCTCCTTGCAGACTCCTTCCCAATATCTTGTTAAAGTAAATGAACTTTAAAATTGGAGGTGGTTCTCCAGAGGAGTAATTCAGCAATAATTCAGCCTACAAAAGTTCCCAAGTCTGTAATTTATTGATTTAGCTAACAGTTTGTACTGTCTGGTTAACAGTTTCCTATCTTATTACCCTGTGTTTTCATTATACCCAACCTGTCTGGTGGAAGGAATATCAATCCTTGGCAGCTTACAATTGCTAACAGTAGCTGTTAAACATCTCCAAACTTGCCTTTACTTCTTTTTGGAGCCTCTTAAAGCTTCCTGATTTGGAGGGTTGGCAGAGAGTTAAAAAAGATTTACTTTTCTTCCCAAGAAAAACAACAAAAAATATTTTAATCCTCACTTTTGTCTCCAAAAGAGAGACAGACAGCTCTGCACTACTGATGCTTGCGCAAAATCCTCAGCTGCACTTCCCATCCAGCCTGCAGAAAGCGTTCACGAGCTTTTTGTCACGTCATCCTCCTTCTTCATAACATAAATGCAGACAATGCGTGGTTGCCTGGTAGGAGGAATAACAGAAAGCATCAATGCACTTTATGACTCTTGGCATGGAAGACAGATGAGATCTTACTGTGTTTTTAAGACAGACTGGATACTGACACTTGTAGTTGAGGAAAGGTTCCCAAGGTCAGAGCTGCTAAAATTGGACCTGTAAAGAGGAATGTCTGAGGAGAGTGGGAATAATACAAAGCAAATGTTCAGTACATTTGGATATGTGAAACAACTTTAATTCAACAAAAGTCAAGCACTTTGTTCTTGTGTTTGGAGGATATTTAAATGATGAAGTAGGTAATGGCTTTCAAACTGTTGTCTGAGTTGCAAAGGAAAAAAAAAAGATAGACAATAAATTCAAAGTTCACATATGTGTCACAGTACTGACGCACATATCGGGAGCTCTCTTGTGCTCTTATAGAAATGCTGGCCCCACAGTGCTGTCAGGAGTCAGGAAAAGCCCTCATGAACTAGAGTGACCAACACACCAGCTGCCTGCTCAAAGAGAAACCACACATGGACATTTTGGGGCAAGAGAAGCAAAAAAGCCCTTCATCAGTTTCTGCAGACAATAATTACATAGCTCAGTTTATCAGCTCAAACCTGGCTCATCTGCCTCGATGAAGGGCTGTAGAGTAATGATATGATTTTCAGCTGGTATGTAGAGGCCACTCGTCCCATATGGCTAATATCAGCATTAATAAGGAGGTCTGCTCAGGGCACTGAGATGTTCCATGAGAAAGAAAGCATACATGCTTTCCATCACACTGATGGAAAAGTGATTATTTGTCCAGCTTTATATGAAACTGACAGCTATTTCTATACAAGCAATGGAACTGTTTTATGAGAAACAGGGAAAACAAGATCAATGCCATCCTTCTGGTAGAGCTATCTGCCTAGGTTGGGCTGGTTTTTAATGAATACAATTATATATATATTAAAAATACATACACAATATATATAATATGTACAAAATATACATATTACAATATGTAATATACATATTACATATTCTGCTGTCTTTAAACAGATGACACTGCTGAGAGCTGAGGCTTTGCTCTCATGTGGGTTCTGGCTTTATCACTGCTCACACAGAATCATAGAATCACTAAGGTTGGAAGAGACCACTGAGATCATCTAGTCCAACCCTCAAACTATCCCCACCATGCCTTCTAAGCCATGTCTCTCAGTGCCACATCTCCATGTTTCTTGAACATCTCCAAGGATGGTGACTCCAAATTCCCTGAGAACAGACCTGCTGGGTTTCCTATTTCTGAGACAGCACACATTAGTAGGGAGACTTTGGAGGGATCTGCACAGATGATCTACATTCATTTAGTCACCGCTCCTTCTCCAGAGCCCAATTATCTCCTGATATCACCTCTTCCAATGTGTGTCCTGTACACCTGCATGGACTAACAACTACACAGAGCTCCTTAACCTTTCCAGTCTTCCAAAAGAAATATAACAGCTACCTCTATCATCTTCTCCATTTCCTCAGCTCTGTGATGATCGAGTGACTGTTCTGCATCTCCTGCCACTGCTCTGAGCCCAAGGACGGCAGCAGTCTAGACACATTAGCACTTCCAATGTTGAGCTCACAGACTGTATCAATTAGTGGGCTGATTTCTGCCCACATATCCCAGGAGGCAGCACGTATACTCTCCTAGACTGCAGCACTGATGAACTGAGACTGCTCACAGATGGCAGAGACTCCTCACCCAGGGGACCCTCTTCGCAGGACTACTTTCTCATTCTTATGTCTTTCCAAGACAATGTTTATTATAGAATCAATATGGTCTTGATGGGACTCCTGATGCAGCTTACAATTTTCTTCTAAGAAGGGTCAAGCTGATTCTCTCCGCATGGAAGAGCACATTCTCAGCCCTAAAGCAATGTTCTTGTGCCTGCAGTATCATCCCACTCATAGACCAGCCACTAGGAGATTCTACGTCTGCATCTTTTCCTCCTGAAACAACTGAAGAAGATGAATCTCCATAACCCCACCGCCTCCACACCCAGCAGCACAGGAGCACAGCTCTGGCTGAGGCAGCTTGCATGACTCCGAGCTTTCCATGCAAATGCAGCAACCTTTGTTAGGAATAAAACCTATCATTTTGGTACCAAAATAAAATCAGCACTGGGCTAGGTTGAACTGGCCTAATGCCATCAGACACGCTGTGTAGTGTAGCTCTCCTCTCCCATCTCTTTTCTTTGTCATTTAGCTCAACCTGCTGCAAACCTTCAGGCCCATCTATTCCCAGGTATGAATAAAATAGCCTGAGTTGTATTTTGTCTTCTTTTCCTGACAAATACCCCATTTTGAACTTTCCAGCCAGTTATTTCAAGCTGTGGTGGCATTTATCAAACTAACAATATCTGGTTATCTGGTGGTTAATCAATGTTATATGGTAAAAAATAGAATCCCACAGTTAATAGTGCACTGTACAATATCTGTGCTCCTGTGCCAGTCTGGACATAATACAAATTACTTCCTTCTCTCTCTCACTTTGCTTTCTCTCTGGAGGAGAATTTGGTATAACAATTATTGGAACTCTGTAGCAGTTCAAGGATAAGACAGCTTAGCTGTTGGCTTTTCTGCATTACTCGCCTAAGGTTATTATGGCCATGGATGCCAGTGATAGCCTGGAGTCTCTGTTCTGCCAAGACTTTTCATGCAACATGTTTGTGCTAACGTTACAACCCCTAGGGTAAAGTCCTGGAGTAGAGATTGCAAATCTAAATGAAACCACAGCTACCTGTGGGTTGGAAGACATCAAATCAGCTGTACTGGTAGAGCGAATGTTCATCACTTCAGCCTGCTCTATTCCGTAAGAAAAGGAAAAGAAATCATGGCCCCTTTTCTCTAACCAATACTCTGGTCAGGAAAGCATTTATCTTACATCTACCTTCAGTGCTCACTGTTGGATTTTATGATTGTGCCTCTTCAGTCATATAAGAGCAATAGGAACCATTCAATGACCAAAGATTGTCTTCACATCCCTGTCAGGGCTCTCAGCTCTGAGCCCATTGCTGAAATACCGATTTAACCCTTTTAGTGCGCTGTCAAGAAATATTGTTTGATACGAGAGCTCCCAGATTTCTCCCTCCATTTTCCAGTAAAGGCACCATTGACCAACCACAGAGATAAGAAAGATGTTAGTATTGACTAAATCCAAGAGCAGGATCCCAAATAAGCAGACATAGAATGTCTCAGCTATTTTTGAATGAATATTTTGGTATAAGAGATGCTCATACTGGCAATATGACTCACAAAAGCTCATCCAGTCTCTTGTTCCTTCTTTCTTGTTATGCTAGTGTCTTGAAAACAAGGCAGCATGATGCCTGTTCCTCTATGGTGACATCTTTCTCCCTGCTTGGGGTCCCCTAGAGGGACACCTTCCACCTGCTCACTCAAGTCAAACCAGATCCCTTGTTGCTGTCACCTGGAGAGGTTCAGGTGGTGATGGGGTGAAGTGCCTGCTGACAGCCAACAGAGAAAGCCACTCCACTCCAGCACATGTTCAAAGCCAGACAAATCCCTCCTGTTCACTCTTTGTAATGGAAAAGCCTTTGGTGAGGTGGGATAGCAGCTGCAGGATGTGCCATGCTAAAACACATGGGTAGAGGAACAGGGCAGGCAGCATCCACACCCAGACCCTATCCAGACTCCAACCTAGCAAGTCCAAGGAAGAAGCAGAAGAGAAGAGAAGCAGGCTCCTGCAGACAGCTATAGGAGGAGCTCTGTTTCCCTGTCTGACATCCTTGCTTCCCCAGTCATGCGGTTTGCATTTGTTTCTTTTTTCATGTGGAAACACTGCTTTCAAAGTCATCAGCAGGGATGAGCGGAGCGGCCATGCAGTCGTTGCTAACACGCTGTTCCCACCTGCAACTCAGCAGCTTTTGACAAAGTGGGAAATCCTGAGGGGACTCACGTGGTACTGGCAGGTTTGTTTTCCTCCTGCACGCAGAGACTCTCTGTATCAGCAGGTGAAGGTGTCAAGGAAGAGGAAGCAAGAGAAAGAGCTGGAAAAAGACGCAAGTTAATTAGGAGGCAGCATCAGTTCCTGTGATATTTAATATCAGTATTTTTTTTTTAGTAGAGAGCACTCTAGCTCCTTTGGGGAAATGTGCTACTAGCTTTGGACCAAACGCACCAAAATCAGACACCAGCAGAGCCTTCTGGAGCAACATAAAATCAACCCTGTTGAGGAACAGGCCCCTTGCATAGGGCACAGCCCCATGGCTGTCCCAGTACATCCCTCCTGAAGCTCAGCCCTGGCACTGACAGACAACCTCAGATTCATCAGATTTATTATTTCCTGTAAGATTCTTTGGATTTATTCAGATCTTCATTAGGATGTGTCACAGATCAGCCATGAGATAAGAACAGAACAAAACGATAGAAACAAGGACAAAGCTTTCCTGCTGATGAGTCCAAATCCGCACTAATGACATCTAAGCAGATAAGTAAGAATCAGAGCAAGGCACATAACTCAGGGTATATCTGCATTGCACTGCAGTCAGGAGTAGAGATTGGAGCGGCTGGGTGGAAACTCCCACTGGCCTTCCTCCAGCTAAGTTGAAGAAGCAGGTTTGTTAATGCCCTGAGTACCTCCAGGACAACACAGACTTCAGCAGCAATTACACATTGCAATCCATTCTGTTCTTTCACTCCTGCTAAGCTCCTGACCTAAAACTCACATGAAGAGGTTAACATACACTGCAACTACTCCTCTAAGTGCAGGATCTCCTAATAACTATGGCTAACTTCAAATGATCCATATCTCGAAAGTACATCACAAACTCTCATCTTAGCACTCAGGCTGTCCATTAATTGCCTACTTTGAGGCTGCTGGATTCAGTTGGATTGGTTTTGAAAGATACGTTTAATGTGATTAGCTGCAAAGGATTTGTTTTCAGCCAAAGCAGCATCCTGGCACACTTGCCTGCCCCACTGAATGCTAGTGCTGGCAGAAAGCAAGATACTGCTTGAAAGAGGGGAATACAAACCATTCCTTTCTGTATCAATGTGGATTTAGAGAGGCTTAAACAGATGGAAAAATTATAGCCAAGGACACTGGAATGGGAGCCCAGGTCTGGATCCACTTCTATCCAAGTTCTGAACTGCCTGCATGATCTTGTACATCTGTTTCCAGTTCTCTCCCTCTGCAAAACAGCCTCTCAGGATTGTCAGTGTGATGCAGTAAAAGGGATGAGCAGAGCAAGTAAGGGAAGAGAGGAAGAAGGAAAGAGAAGAGTGAGAAGATTGTGTGGCTAAAGGGCTTTCACTGCAAAGAGCGGTCTTACAAACTAAGCTGAAAAGAATATGTTAAGTTTTGAAACTATTGCATGAAGTGAAGTTATCTCGCTATAGAGATCATTTCAAAACTACAATAAAGACATTAACATTATCCCTCATTATTCTGGACAGTTTTCTTAGAAAAAAATATTAGCATTGACTCTGCGATTTCCAGTGTATTTCTGGGCTTCCAAGAGTAAGCAGGGACTGTGATTAAGAAACCAGTAAACCCACTGCTTGATGCTAATTGCACCTATACTGTCAAGGTCCTCTACATTCCACTTGTCCACTCTTCTTCATTCCAACTTCCATATTGAAGATCTCTCCGTTTTCTTCTCCTCATCAGGTCAGAAGAGAAGCAGCATTTACACGGATTTCTACCTACTGGTGAATATCAGTGTTATGTCTGTGACACTTTGTCAAGCCTGGGAGAAGAAAAGTCTTTCCTGTTCAGGTCATACTTTGACTCCTTGAAGATCTTTGTTGCCTGCACCATAGCATAGTCTCTGATTCAAAGTTCTCCTTGCTCAGTCAGCAACAAAACTGTTCATAGAGATGGCAGAATTGTAGATAATCTCATGGGCACCCATTAATTCCCTGCTTGCACTTCTAATAGCCTAAGGAATATTTTCTCCTCTTCATTTTCCACCTCCCTGCTTCAGCTGCTGGACTGAGAGGACAAACTGAAAGCTCCCACAACACAGCGGTGGGCAGCCCTCTCTGCCTACTTGCTCCCTCCCTGTCATCCCTGGAGATGAACATTGCATGGAATCCTCAGTCTTTAGCAAGACCTTGCCAAGGAGATTTCCCATGGAGAATCAACAAATGTAGCTGTCACTTTCTTGCAGCATCTGCAGTGAGAGCTTCTGTTGAGAAGGGATATTTTTAGCCTGGTAGTGCTCAGCTAACTGGGCAGAGGCTGCCCACGGTGCTTGAGGATATAAAAGGAAAGTGGAGGTCTCAGAGGTCCCAGTATTGTCTATTTTGGGAACTCTGCTGGTGATATTCTTTGCAAGGAAGGTTGTTCCCTCCTTATGAGGGAGTGTCACATGTCAATCAAAATTGCAAAATTCACACTTTGTCTCTGGAGAATGTATCCTGAGCCATTCTATTGGGTAAACATTAAAGAACTTATGGTTCCCTAGGGAAAAGGGAGAGACCAGAGCTGCCATGAGATGCTATGATATGCATTATATCAAGTGTGCCTGCCATGCACAACTGTGTTATAGAGCCAGTCTGTGAGTACCTCCTTGCCTTTTGCTGCCTATTATTAACTTGAAGGAGAAATGCTGTAAATGGTGAAGGGAGTCAGGGACAGCTATTGCAACAATCGTTAGCTGGAAATTAATCATGGACACCATCCAGAGATGTTCAGGATAAGAGGCATTTCATGTTCAGAAGACAAATCCTTAAAGTGAAGAAGCTGGTATTGTTAAAAAAACACAATAAATTAGAAGGATAGGATAAAACACGGTAAGAAAAGAGTTTTCAGAAAGTTCTTTGTCACTTGATTAAGATAGGAGGAAAAGATTCCTAGTTACTATCAATGATCACGGAGCACTGAGACTGATGAGTCAAACTTGCACACTGACATTGGGCCTATGTAAAAGCTTCCAGCCAAAATCTACTTTGCCCCTGGCTCAGGGCTTCTTGGTGATGGTGCAGGATGTGGCCCAGCTCTCACTCACTCAGACAGAGCCCTGACCAAGTCTGAGATGACATTTCTCCCTTTTGCTGAGCTAATTTGAAGGCCCAGCATTTCCTGGCCCTGGGTCTGAGCATGGCTGCACAGAGTGCAGACAGCACAGGGCAGGAGGGGGGGAAGAGCCAGCACAGGCTGTGCCTGTTTAAACCACCGTGTTGCCAGATGTGCAGTTCCAACTTGACTTCATGCACCATACAGCCCCTAGCAGTGTCCCTATTAACTTCTTCTATACGCTCAATAATCTACAGTTAAACAGCAGTACATCTGTAAGAAACACATGCAGACTTGAGTTGGAGTTCTGATTGAATTCAGGGCAATCACTTGCAGAGCAAGGACCACGCACATGGGACAAAACCTTGCCCTGCTCTGCCCTGTGCAATTCTAACCAAGTTACCTTTGGCCGCTGTGGCATGGAAAAATTCCTGTGAAATAGGATAATATTGTATCCTTCGAATAGAAGAAAGCTTGACCACAGTTGCACCGCCTGGATCATGCATTCCTGCTCGTGGGAGCCTATGTAGAAATTACTGTATACAAACACTTCCAATAACTGCTTTTGTAGATTCAGTAAACAGAGCAGTTAAAAATTATACCCTGGGTGAGTATCCAACAGTGTAACCTTTTAAGGTTGGAAATGAGTTCTGGATTGCCTGAGTAAAAACGGCTTTTAACTAACAGGATGGAGTCTAATGAGAGATCAATGCCTATTGTGGGAGAATTATCCTCCTCTCCAGGAAGCTGAAGGAGATATTTGCCACTATAAGGAGTGCTGAGATGTGAGAAAGCAGCTGGGAAAATGGCAGAGATTTGATTTTTGGTCATCAGCAGAATGAGAGCAAAGCATGGTCACACTGCAGCCTGAGAGGAAAGTGCCACACCTATTCAACATCTGGATATTAACATTTAGCCATCCTGCAGAATCAATGCACAGAGCATACCAGCACGCAAGCTAACAAAATACAATGGAGCCCAAATAACAATCACTGCTTCATTATTCCCCTTTGGCCAGTTAGAGACATGAGGATGGAAAGCCCTGCACACCACAGAGCAGCCAGGGGAGAATGGGAGGAGAGGAAGGGGAGACCTGAGGACTTTAACCCACTGCAGAAGAGCAAGCTCCAGCTATATAAAGCTGGATGTTAGGCCCCATCTCCTAATCCATTCATTAAAGTAAAACAGGTGGGATTTGGGAAAATCCAAAGTGATCACAGGAACTTTGTATCTGAAAGAATTGAAGCCCTATAAGTGGAAAGTGTGTAAACGCAACATATCTTCTACCACTGTTGGGAAAGGATTCTGAGAAGAAACATCAGATTTGCCAGCTGGGGACGCAGCTGTAAATTACAATCATGGGCCAAATTGCAGAGTAGATCTGACATGCCAAAAAGATGCTACCAACTTAACTGGGCATTGGGTGAGATCACCAATTCCACTGAGGAGATATTGTAGACATTTTTTCAGGTGGTGAAATAGTTTCACCTTCCCAGGTATCTAGAAAGAACCATCCTTGTCACATCAGCGAACGAAAAGGAGAGATAACTGCAAAATAAATCACCTGAAATGAATTCACTGCTGCTGGAAGTAGAAGGTGGTTGACAGAGAAACATGCTCATCTCTTCAAAACTCCTGTAAGGTACTTCAGACAAACAGCCACTACAGCTTTTGCACTGGGCTGGGAGAAACTCTGAACACGGCGATCCATTCAGCCCATTGCAGTGATAGAAAAGCAAAAGATGAAAATTCCTCTACAGCTTGAGGCTTGTCTTCTCGCATCATCCTGGTTTATAGGCTCTCTAGAGGCAGCTAGGTTAATTGTCTTACCAATCAATTTTATGGACTCAAAAAGCTTGCTAATGCTTTAACCAGAAAATGATGTACTTCCAATGGCTTGGAACAGGGAGATGGACTCAGTGGCTTCTTAATGTCTCTTCAAGTTCTGTCTTTAGCAACCTCAGTTTGACCAGTAAGCATTATCTAGTCTTTGACCAAAACTTTTGAGGCTGCCAGTGGGTTCAGAGGATCAGGATACTTGCTGCCCTAGGAAGATATGCTACAAGGAAGCACTGCCTGATCCAAGATGTAACGAGAGCAGTGCTGTTTAACCAGTGGGAAAGGGAATTCGATCCAGACCTTCTCTCTTCACTTGGGTGGCAGGGGTTGAGTACTGGAGAAAACATTTTGCCTGTAAAATTCCTGCTGAGGATGCTGCATGGCTGTAAAGCATGGCAAGGCTTGTTAGCAGCTAATGCGCTTCTTGTGGGGTCATCTTTGTGCTTTGTGTTCTGATTATCTGCCTAAGTGCTTCCATGGCTCTCAGCAGCATTGGAGCCCAGCCATTTCTACCTGGGTGAGCGATAAGAGAATCCATCACTATTACCTGCATTACCTGCTTATGTACCCAGAGTAGTTCTGCTCTATGAAGTGTTGATAATGCTGCACTTGCCTCCCTAAGACATTTATTTCCTTCTCCCTGCATTAAGCGTATATTCGATTATGCTGGAAGAAAATCTCATTCTGAAACTGAAAACCCCCTCCATGCACAGCTCTTCTGCTGCTGACCTTCTTCAAAGTCACAAAGGCAGCCTGTGTCCTTTAGGAATTTCTCCTCATTTGGAATTAATAACTTTCTTCCCAGGATAGCCACATCTCTGTGCAACTCATCAAAAAATTCCTGAAAAAAAGCCTAGCCAGGTTTGAAGCCCTGCCCTAGGTTTGGGATTTAATATTTTCTTAGCTACTCAGACACAGGTAAGAAATGTTTTGTCTCACAGCTGAGCGTGCTTTGAGCAGGAGATTGGACTAGAAACCTCCTGAGGTCACCTCCAACTTGAATTATTCTCTAATTCCATGATTCTGTGCTTTTTATTTGAGACAAACTAAAGGGTGCATGGTCCTAAAAGGCAAAAAAGTCTTGCAGCTGCCTTCCATACCCCACATTACTGTGCTCTGTAAGATCAAACAGCTTGTCAAGGCATGGATGCACCGTGCCGACAGCTGATGTCTGGGGATGAAACACTTAATACCTGACCGAGGTGATCTCATCTGGGCTGAGCTGATGTACCTCAGAAATTAGCAACTGATACAGGAGGGACAAGGCATCAGTTTCACTCTTTCTAGGGCTCCCCCCTACACCAGGCATTGCTGTATGTCCAAGGCAGAGACTAAAATTACACATAGTTTCAGTGATAACTGGAAACCTCTTGCACCTTTCGTTCTACCTTTGCGCATTCACACACGCGTGCAGTTTATAGCAACATCTCTTACCTTGGGCTAACAACAAAAGAGAAACATCACATTTCTATCCTTTTCAGAGAAAGCTCACCATCCTATTTTGGATGTATGTGTATACTGTCAACTTCAACTTCAACTAAAGTCTTCAATATCACAATCAACATGGAAGAGCGTAGCAATTGGACAGATCAACATGGTAAGAAAGGTGTCACAACAGAGGTGCGACAACAGAAAGACCAGCACAATAAAAAGGTACTATAAAAGAAGGGAAGAAGATTGCTCACCCACATCAATAGATTCCAGGTTCACAGGGAAAAGCCTCACCAAGGAGGAATTGCCAGAAAAAGAACCTTCTGCAATGGTAGTCAGCCCTTAAATGAGGTCTAAGAGGTGCAGCCTGGCTCCACCCCTTCTGGTCACACAGGTAAACTGACTTCACCTGTGCTTCCAGGACTGACCAAGTCTTTTCCCCAGATGCTCAATCAGTGGTTCAGGCTATGACTCAACCGTTCTCACACAAAGAGGTTCTGATATCCTAGAGAGGTCCTGGCTGGGACTCCAGAATGAATTTGTGAGTTTTTCTCCAAACTGGACCTGAGTCACTTTATACTCCTATTACATCTCTTTTGCACAAGGATACTATTTTCCATGGAATTTTTCATCTGTGTTTTTTTTTTTTTTTTTTTTCTTTCCCCAGAGAATGGAGAAGCAGAAAAACATAATGCAATAAAATCATAATCTCACCTCCTGTAAACAACTTTGTAGATAAATGCAATTGGAGGTGTCCTGCGTATGAATACTGCCAGGCAGTCCTTTATAGATCTTAAGCTTGTATTGATCTCTGCATCCATAAAAGCTCTTGTTCGTCAGGCATAAGAGAACAGACTCAGTATGCATGACCACACATGCCAATGTCAATGGAGCTATAAAGCTACACCCTCAGAAAAATAAAATGTAAGTCAGATTTGAGTTCAAAAGAATGGAAATCTGTGACATTAGGAATTAAAAATCAAAGTCTTCTGACCCAGATTAACTTTCTTTGCTCAATCACCCGTACATAACATACTCTAAATCAGCTCCTGGAGATGTTCTTTTGCATGTTTTTCATGATTAATTGAATTAGGAATTGATTTGTATAATATGACTCACTTAGAAATAAAGACACAGCAACCTGACAACACATGTGCCACTCAGGAAGCAAAAAATCTCAGTTCCTACAGCTAATCTCTCCTCAGCCCTCTCAGGTGACATAGGTTTGCTGTTTACCACCAAGAAAATCAACTAGCACAGAAAGCATGTGCATGCTCCACGTTTGTGCATACAAAAAACATGCATGCACATGCACTGTAAATGCTGAAAAAGCGTAGGCACTGAAGATTCTTCCTGAGGTTGATCTATATACAGGTGCTTTGCTGAGCCCTGAGTTTAGCCCTATGCAGTGCAAGGATTGGAGCTGTGAATTGTAGAATCTGAGGATCATAGAATATTCTGAGCTGGAAGTGACCCACAAGGATCCAAGTCCAGCTCCTGGCTGCACACAGCACCACCCAAACCCTGTGTCTGACAGCGGTGTCCCAATGCTCCATGAACTCTGGGAGCTTTGGGCCATGCCCACTGCCCTGGGCAGCCTGTTCCATGCCCACCACCCTCTGGGGCAGAGTCTCATGAAGGAGATATTTCCCTATGTACTCTATCCCTGCAAGAGATACCATGATTTCAACCCACCAGGGCATAGCATTTCTTCACTGTGCTCTGAGCAATGTCTGCATGCATCGATCCCTTCCCTCAGCTGTGGCCCCACAATGCCACAAGCCCTTAGGAGGTGCTAAAAGCTTTCATGGGAGCTGAGGGAAGGAGCGTGGCTAACAGCAGTGAGGGAGAGCTGACCTTTACTCAGCCCAATTATTTTGATATTTAAAATGTGAAACCAGAAATAAGAGTTCATCTTTTCCTGTGCTGGAGATCATTATGCAGTGAGAAATGGGCAATAGTGTGAATTATTATAAACCGGCACCAGACCGAGACGGCTCTTTTTCTTTTCCCCATTCTTTTTCTTTCTCAAGAAGCATCCTCATTCGCAGAGCAAAGCAGCGGCTTTTCATGAGAAAATAACATTTTTATGCTTGTCGAAATTTCCTTTCATTTAAGCCAAGAAGCCACGACTGATGCCATGTCTCCTTTTCTCCAGGGCGTGAATCCCTCCCCAGCACCAGTTAAGTGGAGGGAAGAGTGAACTTTATCTTCCCTGTCAGCTTGCCTAGACACTACTGGTAATGGGAAGGGGCAAGATGACATTTTTCTGCTCCCTTCTACTGCACTGGTTTAACCCTACTGATCCCAACACTTGGATGAGTATTATTCAGTCCAGTCTAAGCTATGGCCATTTCCAGGGGCCAGGGGTCATTTCCCTGTACCCACTGCATAGCTGGAGAAATCAGTCCTGACTTGTTAAAAACAGCATCCCTGTGTGTAAGAAGAATGGGCCTTATTCCTGTTTTCCTCTGGAATATTTTCATGTCTTTGGAGTGGGATTGCAGTTTTTAAGAGGTTCATGAGCAGGCAGAGCCTCACTGACTTAAGGACCGCAGGATTTGGCTCACTGGTCATCAATCTGCATAAGCATGCAGCAGCTATGTAGTCATTACCATAGTAATTCCCCCCTTTCAGGATTTCTCTGCTATGCATACACATGCTGAGGAAAGAGAATCATTTTGTTCTCTGCAACTGCATCATGACATTAAGGCAGTGTTCCTGCTGGCCTCCACTCTTGCCTGAATAGGGCTGCTCAGCAAACTTGTGTAGTGCCTTGTTTTGTTCGAAAGTGCTGATCCCTAGAAATGAAAACTGGCTTTCTGGGAAATGGTCAGTTTTGATGCTTTTTCAAACTTTTATATTCTCTCCTCCTTTTTTTTTTCCCCCTATAGAGAAAGGGGGTTTGAATTAGCTGCAACTTACTGAAAACAAAAAATCCTGCTTGCTTTTTCTGCCCAGAAAATTAATTACACTAGTGAGAGCGAGATTCTTTCAAACTAGGGATGCTTTGAATCAAAGGGAAGTATTTCTGAGACTCGGACTGCCTTTTTCAGATTTTCATTTCTCAATGTGTTTAGCTTTTGATGTTTTTACCCTCTTTAAGTAGGGATTTTTTTTTTAATCTTAAAAAAAATATATTTGCAGGATGGGAAAATAATCTCCTGCTCGGCAAGACCTCAGTGGATGTTTCAGTGCACATGACAAATGTTACAAAGCAAGTCAGTGTTCTCATCTGCTCCTGGGGGACCTGGTACAGCTTCTTATTGTTTTCATCTCTTTGAAAGACAAGTCATTTAGTCTAAAAAAATACATTCTGCTCTTTCAGATAAAGGAGCTAAAAAAAAAACAAAAAAAAAAAACAGGTTTGAGTCATCTCTCAGTATTATTTTAATTTTTGGTCTGTTGAACAAGGAGTGGGGTTTAAATCAAGCGCTATGATCTGGTGCCAGCTGCTGTTACAGGGCTGCAAAGGCTGTGTTATAACATTCACCAGACACTGGTTCTGCTGTTACAGCCTTTGCAGGTATAGTCTGGGTAGAAAAAACACTGATTTAGGACTGATCTCACTGAAAGAAGGGGTAAAATGCAACCTTCGTAGCATTGAGCAACCAGGTCTAGTGGAAGGGGTCCCTGCTCCTGGCACGGGGTTGGACTACATGATCTGTAAGTCTCCTCCAACCCAAACCATTCTGTGATTCTGTGATCTTCAAGCCAAAGTCTCACAGAATGTCGATAACTGATACTTGCTAACTCTGACCCAAATTCACTTCCCATGTGCATGACTCAGTCAATAACAGCACAGCGTTAGATCTGCTTGCAGACAACTTTGGGGATAATAAACCTGAATTTCTCTACTCATGATTGTGTGGAATGAGGAGAAAGGAGATTGAAAGAAACAGCAGCAAATGTTATGATTTTGGGTAAAGTTCAAGTCCATCTGAAACTTCCTTACATTTCTCAAACTGAGAAATCCTGCAGCACTCCCTGCCAAGCTTTTACTTGCGGTCTCCCCATACCCTCTGAGCACTCAGAGCCCTCACTCTAGGAGGTTCAGATCTGGTCAAAATTCCAGACAAAAATACTCCTGCTCACATCTTTGCTATAGGCTACAGAAACAGCAGGTGAAAACATCGCTGTGCTGCAAAGATCTTCCTAGCAGCTGGCAGGCAGCTCACAGGGAGATTAACTCTTCAGAGCTTGCCACTGAGTTCATTTTCCTCAGATGTTTTACACTGTCAGTATGAGGGCAGTATGAGGTGAAGGCTGAGAAAATAGTGTTGGTTGGGTTTTTTGAATAGGCACAGTGTATTTAGGAGACTGAAGGATGTTTATACAGTCAGGATGCAGAAAATACCCTAAGATATTCATCTGGGCATAGATTGCTTTACAAAAATCTTCCTGCCCTATCCTGACTTGAGCCAGATGTGTAAGGTTTAGCAGAGCTACCAGGGTACTTCTCCCAGGTAACTAGTGGAAGAACAAGAGGGAACAGCCTCAAGTTGCACCAGAGGAGGTTTAGGTTGCCTATCAAGAATAATTTATCCTCAGAAAGAGTGGTGAGAGCGGTGATGCATTGGCATAGGCTGCCCAAGGAGGTGGTGGGGTCACCGACCCTGGAGACATTTATGGAAAGAGTAGATGTAGTGCTTAGGGACATGGTTTTATGAGCATTATTGGTGGTAGGTGGGCAGTTGGACTATATCATCTCAGAAGTCTTTTCCAACTATTATCATTCTATGATTCTGTAGCAAAAAAGTAGCAGACTTGGAACTGCATGGGAAAACCAGACTTGCTCTTCTTGACAGACTGTACAAAGAGAGGAAGAGGAGCATGAGCAGGGAAGGTGCTAGAAAATGCTCCCATACTGCCAGGAAATGTCCCTACTGCTTTGATGATCTGCCTAGTCTACATTCTCAGGGATTTTTTTGTGTTTTGTGTTAACCCTTTGTAATAGCAGCAAGACCACAGGAACAACATGGGATCAGTCCTGCTTAAGTTAGATGGCAACCTGCTGCGAGTATCAGCCCAAAGTGCACAAATCCTACCTTTCCAGTCTTCCTCTTCTTGAACAGTGAACCCAGTTTTGGAAACTGTATTTCATCTCTTTGAAAGTAGGTTTTTGTCTGTCCAAACTGTAGAGTCTGTAACAGCAGCACTGTAATGAGACTCAGAGAGCTGCTCAGTCATTAGAGTCAAGAGAGAAGGTTATATTTAATTTGACCACTTAGCATAACGCCGAGCATTTTGCAAATACTATTAAAGTACCTTTCCTTTTTTTTTTATTCTTGCAGAGATTGTCTCCCAGCAGTCAGGAAGGAGATTAATGCACATTCAACGTAAGCATCCTGGGGTGTGTGTCAGAGCAGAGCTGTGCCGTGGTGGTAGGACTCAGGGCTAATTAAGGCCCAACAATGTGTCCCCAATTCATACCAACACTAGAAACAGTGGCTGATAGGGAAATGCAGGCATAGCAGCTGCTCTTTTCACAGCAGTACAATAACTATCTCTTTAATGGGGAGGGATGTGGGGGAGGGATGCTGCCCAAATAACAGCACCTGCCTGCTTATGCCACACCGCCACGCTTAAAATCACAACAGCTAATCCTCCTTGCCTGTCATGTTAATTGTTATGAAGCCCCTTTTGATATCAACCTATTTGTCCTTTGACTGAAATAAATCAGGCCTTAAGCACTGCATTTATCTCACTGTGATACAGGATCAGAGGTGAGCGCTGTGGGGAGATTTATATAATGGGAGCAACATACAGCACGCCAGGGTGGTATTTATGGGCTCAGGATCTTTTCATCAGGAAAAGCAGTCTGTTGACATTGTTCACTACAAAGAAAAGTTCAAATGCTGTATATTACACTACAGCCCTAATACACCATTTGACATAAGCAGGAGGTAAATAACGCAAGGGAGGAGGGGGAAACGCCTGGCCAGCTTTCTTAGGCAGCACTGTTCACTGTTTTCAGCTGGCTCAGCAAGGTATTTCAGACTTGTAGATGAGTATGTGATCCAGTAGCTTCATCCACAGCATTTGTTCATTTGATACTGGTGTTATATTGAATGGCATTTGCTGAAGCTGGAAAATGCATTTCTGCGGAGCCCATGGTGCGCACAGGCACAGCCCTTTTGGCAAAAGGTGTTCAGCAAGGGAAGGAGAAAGGTTAATGCCACATGGGCTGAGGCCACTCTGACCTCCCCTTCCCAGCCATTACCTCCACCACTGTGGTAAACCTGTTGTTTGAGATACTGAGAGAAGACACTCAGAGGAAGCCAGACGGAAGACCTTGCAAGACATCCTACATGGGGAGGCTGGAAGTGAGTGGTGAGGAATGGATCCTGGGCTTCTTTGCTCTCATCACCATGTTTTGTCAGCAGAACATCTCCATTTCTTAGGAATGACTAAAAATGACTGCACCTGAATTGCTGAGCCGACTCCACACAGCAATCCCAGACTTCTTATTTGTTCCACCAGTGAATGGATGTTGCCATAGTGGTCCTCTACCCCTTGTATAATCCCCTCTGAATAGGTCCTGGCTAATTGCTCCTGAGGGTTTGCAAGGACATCTCTAAAAGAACCAGGATATGCAGTTGCAAAGGATGGGGTTATCTGCTGCAATCCCTTTTTGCCTGCAGGGATGGCAGGAACAGCAGGCACAAGCCTGTCTGAATTTCACGAAGCACCAGTGAATGTTATGAAAATCTTCCCGTATTCTTTATGGTGAAAAAAATGTAGATATCCTACAGTGATAGCGTCATCCACAATTCCAGAAAATCCTGTTAATCTTTCACACCTCCTAAGAAACACCTGTCCTCTATTTTTACTGTTCATGTTACTAATGGAAACCAAGCAGTTTAACTCTGTTTGTGCAAATGTGCTGCTCTGCCTGTGAGAGCAAAGCCAGCAACTCCCTTCCAGATTTACTGGTGTCACTGAAGGAATGAACTTGGGGTGTTTTAAAGGGGCAAGTTCCAGAGCAGTGTAGAAGTGTTTTACACCATCTCTTCTATAGGAACTTGAAACTATTAGATCAGAAATCCAAACTGTGGAGAATTCATGGAAAAAAAACCACTGCATACAGTCCCAGAGCACAAGGTAGATATGACTGGGGATGATCTCACCCTATTTAAAGCCAAGGCCTTCTTTCTGTTCAGTGAAGTAGTTGCATATAACAATAGAGTGCAGACAGCTGCTTTTTGAGGAGAAAGATGCTCTGCTGTGTCATTGGCTCCAGGTCCTCTCCCAGACTTGCATTGCATCTAGGTCCCTTCTGCCTGGTTTCTAACAGGAGCAAGGTGAATGTGTGCAGCAAGTAAGTGGCTTTCCTATGTGCCCACCAACCAGTCCCCACGTCTTAATAAATCCTGAAGCCCACTGACCCATTTTATTCAGATCTCCCAGAGAAGCAGAGGTCCCAGCAGTACAACGCTTCATTTCTCATGGAAAAAGGAGCAGCCACTGCAAGAGATAATCTGTTAGCATCAGCACCAAGGGGGAGAGTGAGCAGTGATCTTAATTAGACATGGGGAAATGCGTAGACAAACATCCCAACAGCTGGAAGATCTTCATAGAATGGTTTGGAC
The DNA here is from genome assembly GCF_026119805.1 of Tympanuchus pallidicinctus. Taxonomy (NCBI): domain Eukaryota; kingdom Metazoa; phylum Chordata; class Aves; order Galliformes; family Phasianidae; genus Tympanuchus; species Tympanuchus pallidicinctus. The sequence goes on from NW_026294747.1 coordinate 51,600,845, forward strand.
TGGAAGGAACCTTGAAGTCCATCCAATTGTCTCCCACCAGCTCAGGCTGTCCAGAACCCCATCCAGTCTGGTTTGGGCACTTCCAGGGATGGGGCACCCACAACTCTCTGGGCAGCAGTGCCAGAGCCTCACCACTCTCTGAGTAAAGAATTTCTTCATGGCGTCTAACCTAAATCTCCCCTCTTTTGGTTTAAAGCCATTCCCTCTTGCCCCATCAATATCAGACAGTGTAGAAAAGTCTCTCCCCTTCCTGCTTATAAGCTCCCTTCAAGTACTGGGAGGCTGCAATGAGGTCAGTCATGACTTGTATCTTATTAGACACTAGAGAGTCCACACACGAGGCAGATGCGTGAAGATCAGCAGGATGCCATTGCGTTCTGCTCTGGAAAATACTCGTACATGCTTCAGCATTGCATGAAACTAAGCTGTTGGTTTAAAAATGGATATATTTTTAACTTCATATTGTATGCTATAATTATACAGACCCATCCTTGAGGAGAGCATTTATGCCTGTGTGTGGCATCAGGTGGATATACACCTTGGGCTACAGGTGCTGCAATGCTTCTGGCATCATGCACCATCCCAAAAGGTCCTCCAACCACCCACTGCTGCAGGCAGGGAGAGCAGCTCTGGGGAGGCACTGCTCTCTGACAGCTGTTCTATACCTTTTGTGGGCATCTGGGTGAGATGAGGTCTCACCTCGAGCTGGTAAAGCCCTTTCTGTTGTCTTTCATGCCTGTAAAGTTTCTTCCAAATGGGGCTGCAACATAATTACTGGAGCACAGCCCATTCCCCGTGTATCACAGTTCTGGAGAAAGTTGTGCTGTATGTTTGCATTTAACTGGGGCTTTGTTGTGTTTTTTTTTTCTCCAGTTACAACGTGCTTGAAGATGAGTTTTGGTTGGTTTTACTTTTCCAACTTCAACATCACTTTGCAGGAAAGGACAGGTTTTCTATGAGAAGTACTGTTCTCAGGCAGCAAGGCTGTGTTTGCAGGCTGCAGGGAGTTTGAATTTTAATTTCTTAATGACATTCTTTCTGGCTCTGAAACTTTCAGGCTCCATTACACACTTTTTGTTGTTGTTTCTGTTGAAATTTGCAATAAACAGCCTTACTTCATGAAAAGCAAGCCATGAAACTGGTACCACAACCTGGGTCCTGGGTCACTTCTGAGCACGCCTGCCCATCTGTGCCCATCAGCATCTTCCTAAAACAGAGCCACCCGTTCACACTATTTTGACTCCTTCCTTTTTGAAGCCTCTCTGCTCTCTCATTAATTTGCTTTCAGTGTCTCTAGCAGCTCTAATCTCTCCTCAATACATAGAAGTTCATCCCCTTCCCTTCTTCATCCAGCTCTGGAAGCAGTTGTACCTGCAGCCCAGCACATCTCACCTCACCTTGGATGTGCCTGTAAAGGTTTTGTCACTGTTTACAAACACATCAGATCTGCCCAGTAGTCCCTGCTGCACCTTTCATGTGCTGTGCTCGGCAAATAGCGCTGATCTGCGCCTTGATCTGTAGTCAGCAAAATCATTTGCTCACATTTTCTACATCAAAGCATAGAGGAGGGGGGAAGCAGCCATCTGGTGAATTAAATCTAATAAAAATAAAAGGAGTCTCCTTGCATAATAGAGTATTAGGGGATGATACTGCAGGGTTGTTGGGACAAACGGCTCTAAAGGGTTTTGACAGCTCACAGGCATCTTAGCTTATGCTGCAATGTAAACATCACGAAACCAGAGCTCCATTTGAATCTGTGGCAGCGTGTCTATTGATTGCAATGAGGCCATGATTCCTTCCCCACATAAATGCCTTGGTCAGCTGAATCCCATCACAGCAGTGTGCAAAGTGTTTATTCATTACGGTTGTGCATCACGAGTTACTTCTTTCTTCCACTGTCCCTGTAAAGTTGCTTTAACATTTCCACTGCTCATCTAACTTGTTTCACTGCTTGGGATTTTCCAGTGGCAAAAATGGACTTCTTAAGATGCTTAAAAGTTGGTCCTTACTCATAGAATCATAGTCATGAAAAGGTTTGGGTGGGAAGGGACCTTAAAGCCCACCCAGCCCCAACCCCTGCCACGGGCTGGTTTCACCCAATCAGCTCAGGCTGACCAGAGCCCCATCCAGTGATGGGGCACCCACAGCACTCTGGGCAGCAGTGCCAGGGCCTCACTGCCCTCTGACTAAAGATTTTTTTCTTAACATCTAACCTAAATTCACCCTCTTTTAGTTAAAAACCCGACCTCTTAGATTAAAACCACTATCAGACCTTTGATCCTCCTTTAACTTCTCTTTGCAGGAGAGCACTCCTCCAGAGAAGGGAGGGGATTTTTCTTGAAGGCAGCAGATTGGGATTGCAGCCCTTTACCAGTCAGCACTTGGCACCAACTGCATTCAGTTCACACCACTGACTTCTAATATCAGCTTCTTAGGGCACAGTGAACAGACACTAGCTCATTCCTGGTTCCAATTCTGAGTGAAAGGAGTTTGTGCTCAAGAAGATACAGGGTGACTTGCAGGCAGGGAGATTTTATTTTTAAATCAGGTCCAGTTTGCAGGCAGCTGGCATCAGCTCAGATTTCATTTGGAAACTATCTGCTCCAATTTGCTGTACAAAGAAAAGAGATTAGGATTCTATTTTTGTTTGATTCTGGTCAGCCTTCTCCCTTCCCTTCCACGACACACACATCCTCACACTTACATACCTGCCCACATCAGTTAGGCTCTTGTTTCAAATGTATTTGAGGTTCCAGCTTCACTAAAGAGTTAACAGAGATCCATTATTTGGTAGTTAAACAGAAAATTGATTGGCTGAAAAGGACTTACACTGATGAGGAAAAGGCTGCAAGTGCCCCACTGCAGGGAAACCACACCTAAAACCACAGCTGTTGGGTGGTCATAGCAGATCCTGTCAAAGTCTTACTTCAGTTTTTTGCTGAGTTGCTTGTGCACTGGAAGACTCACACATGCTCCTTAGCAAGAGTAATCTGTTACATTTGCACATGGATCCCCACTATGCTACACCTGTGTGTGTCCCAGAGACGTCCCTATCTACGTGAGATTATGGTAAGAGAAACAGAGGTGCATTTATTTTTTTCCTAACGGCTGCCATCAACAAGACAGGGAAAGCACAACCAGTGTGACATGGTTGCAGGAGCACTCTGTGCATTCACATTGATGTTGGCCAGAAGGACCTCTGAAGGTCTCCAGCCCAACCTTCCACCTGCAGCTGGGTCAGGCAGCCTGAGCTGTGATACCTTCAAGGATGGAGGCTGGAGCAGGCTGCTCCAGTGCTGCAGCACCCTCCTTCCAAGCAATTTCTCCATCTGTTCAACCTAAACAACCCCAGCCACAGTCAAAAACTCTGCCTCACATTTGAGAACAGCTTGGCTCCTTCATGGCTGTGGCCTCCTCTTGTCCATAAAATAAGGCCCAAGACCACCTCCACAGCACCCTCTTCAGCTTCTCTATACCCCCCTTGAGCATGGAAACCTCAAACTGAACATTGTATGGCCTCAGTCACGCCAAGTAAAGGAAAATGCTAATTTCTTCTGAACTGGTGGCCACACTCAAGCTAATGTAACCCAGTACATAGCTGGCTGGATCTGAGAGTATAGGATTGGCTGAAATTCGCCAGAGCATCTTCTGTAGCCTTAACTGGTGTTATTGCAATCTTTGTGTAGAATTTTCCACGTCTCCTTGCGAGCTCCTAGCTTCCTTCCCTTTTGTAGCTACCCTGTGTGTACATAAATATGCATACATATGTTTATATATACTGCTATATGGGGAATTCAGAACTGCTGTGCTTTAGGAGGAAAAATCTGAGGAGGCCAAATGAAATGGAAAGTTGCTGTGGCAACAGCTATTGGGCAACTTAATTGTCCTTATAAGCAAGAGGATGTATAATAATGATCTAGAAGTCCCATCCTGCAGTTTCAAAAGAGCTGAGCTCTAAAAGTGCTGGTGTTTCCAATGCAGAAAGACCTAATGCCTGTAATTAGTTTGTGTCTGCGTCCTTTCCCTCATCTCCTCCTCACACAAGAATTGACCTGACGTCCTTTGCTCAGTCAAGCTTTAAACTTCAGCACTCCACACACCCACAGCCTCTCCAGGGCAGCTCAGTTTGTCTCATGCCTAAGGCTGGGTAACCTCCAGAAGCAAAATGGAACTGTGGAAGCCTGCAGGGCACTGCAGATCAAACTGCAATGGAAGAAAAGTTCCTACTCCTCCTCCAGTTTCTCCAGGGCTGGGTGTGACAATTACTGTCAGAGCCTAGCAAGGTGATTTTGAGGCAGGAAAATGCAAACAAAGTACAGTGATCTGAATTCACCAAATACTTTTAGACTCCCTCCCTTAACAGTCCGCTGCCAAAGTCAGGTACATCCTACCTGTACACCCAGATGCAGGGGTTGTAGGGTGGATGACACAGGGTGCAGGATACCACCCCTTGCTCCATTTATCTCAACACAGAGGCTTAGCTCTGGGCCATTGCTCTCCACGTTAATTTTCTGCAGCCAACGTTATGCTCATTTCTAGCTCTGCCTCCCCTTAAAGCTGTGGGCGGATCCAACATCTGCTGTGAGCAGCTGAATTGTATTATAATGACTTTTTTTTTTTTTTTTTTTTTTTTTTCCTTCCAGCTGTGTTGTCTCCAGCCCTGCCCCTGCTCCAGTAGTACTGCTGCTCAACAGCATTTACCCCAAGGGGTTGATAATGTTTCATGTTACTTCTGTAGCGCAGGGTTAATTAATTAATATTTTGCTAAACATTAATATTTGCTAAACAGATTCAGACCCTTTGTGAGGAAACAGCATTTGGCTCTAATAATTACCAAGAGTCAAAATATTGAACTGAAGTAGGAAAAAGGAGGAAGAAGCACAAGGCAAGCACAGATCTCATCTTTTCTCTATGATATGGTTTGGTTTCAAGACACTTCCTGTTAATGTTCTCCTAAACCATGGCAGCCACTAGATTCTCAGGAGCAGAACATCAAAATCTACTTCAACATTGCCTTTTCTAGAAGCATTGAGCACATGGGAGAGAAGCGATAAGCCTTCTGGCAGTGGAGCTGCCAGTGGAGCAGCTATTTGTAACATCATTGCTTGGCAGACATCCTCCTGCTTTCCCTTTTGGCTTTGCTCTGCACATCGCAGTTCTGGAGGGACATAATAACAGCTTTACTGGTGCAGAATTGTTGTTTTGAGTGGGGATGGAAGGGTCACTTCTGCAGCAAAGCAATCGTCAGCCAGAAGGTAATTAAAGGTGGCCATGGGTGCTAGAGAAACACCTAGAATTACTGTGGGTGACACTAGAAACACCTGTATGCAGATTTACCAGCACTGTTCAGCCCCACCTCTTGTCTCCCCACCTGCATCCGATCTCTGCTGCCTCTTCATTTTCAGCCACCACCTCCAGAAGTCACCTTTCTGCAGTCTCTAGGAGAGGCAGTAGGGCTGGAAGACTGATGTCAGGGTGTAGGCACTGCCACTTAGGTTGGGATTTGCCTCACCTCACTTGGAGTAGTTTGCCAAGAGCAGAGTCTGATTTGTCTCACTACAGAGCAGATGTCAGAAGATCAGTTGTATCACACCTCAGACGTTCCTGATTTTCACTGAACTTGAATGGAATGTGATGGCTCATCTCAATGAGAGGCTTGCAGTCAGCCCAGATGCTCCTGTGAGCAGCCAGAGATGCTGAGCCTATGAAAAAAGCAATGTTCACCCTGTTATTTCCTATTCACATGTGCTAGCTGTTCTTGACAGGACCTTTTCCCTTGAGCAAGTGTTCCTGGGCAGTCTAAGACTCCATCAGTGTGGACGGGGTTTGATGGGTTGATGGTTAGACTAGACAATCTTAGTTGTCTTTTCCAACCTTAACAATTCTGTGATTCTTCAACTGCTTTGGATCCCTGGAAAACACCCTGGCTCTCAAAACAAGGTAACTTCATAATTAATGACACACTCTTTAGTCATCAAGGCATCAATTAATTTACATTAATTATATCAGACACCCATCATTACTGAAGGCAGTCTCCTGAGTGCAGAGCACTGGCTGCTCGTAAGGTGTGCTCGGTCCTGGGGCCAGCAAATGTCCTCACCTTCTCAGCAGCCAGACCTTAGCCACCAGTCCAGGGAGCAGAGTCAATGGGCTGGAAGTACACTTTCTCCATTTCTCCTGGAAAGCATAGAATCACAGCATATCCAGGCTGGAAGGAATCCACAAGGACCATCGAGTCCAGTTCCTGAAATGACTCTGGATAATACAGCTTTCCATCCTGAGTATTACAAGTACCATGCACCAACAATGACCAGGTCTGAACTAGCTCTCTTACTCAGCAACTCTGCTCCCAAATTCACTGCTGTGCTGGTGGGGTGGCACAGTCCCTTGCTCCAGGGCAGTGTCACACAGGTTCTCACTTTCCCCAGAGATGCTGCTATGGCCACAGGGCCTTGATGATCAATGATGGTTTTAATAACTTCCATTAAAATGGACTCATTAATCCTAAAAGCAAACAAGTAAACAATCTTCTGAAGAACACAAACATTTTTTAAATCATTCATGACACTAGTTCATTTTTTATCTTCTGTGTTTAAGCACAAGTTGAACACGTGTAGCAGAAATCAGCTTGCCAGCCTTGATTTCTGGCACCATTCATAACTGCCAGCTAATTGTACTGAGTGATACATCTACTTGATTTATTTGCTATTCAAATAAAAAAGCAGAACATAGGACAATCATCATGAAAATGTCTAGAATGCGTCACATGAATGTGTGAGAGATTAATTTATTAATATTTAATCAGTGATTTTGAAAAGGTGAAGTGTCTAAAAATGAAAAGCGCTATGAGAACTCGGTTAATGATGAAAGATGCAGGAGATATTTTATTTATGCAGCTTGACTATATAGCAGGCAGAACAATGTGGCTCCAAGCAAGGACAAAGAGATGGCCCCTGGAAGGGAGTGTGTCGCAGGAGGCAAATTCTAGGTCCATTATAGTGGCTGCTTTCCTCTCTGAGAGCAAGCAGAGAGGACCCATTACAGCCAGGTCCCAGTATCAGTGATGGCACAGCAATAACTCTGTGCTGGGACAGCATCTCCTCTTCCCCTATATAAGATGCTCACACTTTGCCCATGCTTCCACACCTGGACCTTGTCGAATTCCTGATCCACTCCTCCAAGTCAGATGTGTTGGAGGAGCATCTGATGTGCACCTATGTACTGGTGTTTGCTGCATGGATAAGTGCTTATACAGAGAAACTCATACAATGACTAGGTCAGGACCTCCACAAGGCTTTTTGCTGCCAGGCACAGCTTTGAGCTGCTCTGTGTAATGTATACTGAAAGTCTCTGCTTTTTATGCCATGAGACTAAGTGTATATATACGTATATGTAAATAGATTTGTGTGCACCTCGTGTACCACAAACATTTGAACATAAATCAAACTGCCTGCAGGCAATACACTTAGCAAATATACACCCATCTGAGGTGTGAGCAAGAAGGAACTTTCAAAGCTATCAAAGACAAATATTAGTTTGGGTTGGGAAGCCAAATGAAGGCCAAAACTTCCTTCTAACTACCTTATAGTGTCTTCTTTTTGATATAATATCAGCTGTTCCTATATCATCTTTTGCACATGCAAATACGTTCCCCACCTTGTTCTCAGTCAATTTCCAACTGGTTTCACTGCAGGAAAATACTGGAAACAGCTTGTTAAATTTTCTCCCTTCCCTAAACATTCTTACCTAATTCTCACTGAGAAAGGATAAATCATAGAATCATTAAGGTTGGAAGAGACCACCAAGATATCTAGTCCAACTGTCACCCCATCTGCACCACGCCCACTGAGCCATGTCACTCAGCGCCACGTCACCAAATCTTGAAAGAAGAGTGCAGGCTGCAGGAAAATGGTTGCACTTGCCACCACCGTTAAGGATACAAGCACTTTCATTGCTTCATTCGTGGGAGACCATTGGGCAGACTCCAATCTCCTCTCACTGAGGTGGTGGTTAAGATGGAGTATCCATACACACATTGGCTCTATAGAGTCAGTTGCTGGGATTTCAGCCTTCGTGTGCCACTGGGGTAAGATGAAGCTCCTCAACCGTCCCGGATGATCCAGAAGCTTCTTGCCTTGCATTCTGAATATGGCTTCCTATTTACCCAAAGAGAGTCAGGCTGTGTTTCTCCATGGGAAAACGTCACAGCTTATTACCAGGTGCCAGAAATTTCCATGCATTCCCACCTGGAAGGGGAGTATGAATTCATACAATCTCTGTGACAGAGCATCACTGTGTTGTTTTCTATCCTGTCACACTCTCCCTTCTTACACATCTCCCTGTGAAAGCTCCTCCTGGGCCAGGATCAGCTGTGACAGATAAAAGCAATTTATTATCCTAGGAGGCTGAGAAGTAGCTACTACTTACTGCCATGCAGTCACTCTGTCAGAGAACACAGCAGAGCTCAGTTGAGACACAGGCTCTGGGCTGATGGGTTCAAGGGTTGCTTTTGCTGAGACTCTCCAGGTGAACTGAGATACTTGTTCCCTCTAAACAATTTTACGTTTTTTCCCATTCTGGTTTATGTAGTTCATAAGAGCCAGAAGGTCATGAAATATGAGAACAAAAGTTCTGATGTACATACCATCTTACAGTGAGTGAACACTACAGTGAAAATGAGCTCACCTGCATAAGCACATATATGGTTTTGCACAGACAGAGAGGTATTTAACTTTGGTTTTATCAATTTCCCAAGGGAAGATCAGACCCTGCTAAGCATCTTCAGTGGAGAACAGGCTGTGACCTGAACAGCCCTGTGCTGGAGGTGGCAGGTGGGCTTCATGGCTTCCAGGATCCCTTTGTCCGAGGAGCAGCCTCCACCCTTGCTTGGGTGCCCTTAATCCTGATTCATGTAGCAGGTGTACCAGCATGGCAGGCAGCGGTGGAAGAACTCGTTCCTCTTCCTTACCCCTTGAAATTCAACTGAAAGCGGTTTTCTCATACCAGCACCTCCAGAGCTCTGCTTCTGGGTCATATTATTTGATAGGTTTGGCCTATAAAAATCTTTGTCATGTTTTCATTAATGCCACATATAATTTGTCGTCCTTCTTAGCAGCTACAGGTTTATTCCTTTTCCTCTAAACTTAGATGTGAACTCTCTATTACTCAGAGACTTACTAAATGATATCACTTAATAGGTTCTCTTTGCCTCTCTTGCATTTCCATAACTTGTTCTTTAATCTCCCTTTGATCCTGAATACCAGAGAGATTTATGTGTAATTTATTCTTACGTTGTTGTACTTGTTTAATCTTTCATTTTCAGTTGGATTCATTTTCAAACAAGAGCACTTGTTATAGGTTCAGATTATTGTTGACAGTTGGGACCTACCTGCTCTTTCTAAGATGAGTTTCCATTACTGTTTTATCTTTATCAGTTCCTCTTAACATGTATTTAATTCAAGGGCTCCAAGAGATGCAGCATAACTCTTTTCTGCACCAGATGGAGTTCAGGATTTTCCCTTTCCTCAATACGTGCTTGATTAGACCTTCCAGCTCTGAAGACAAAAAATATGACATCTATTTTTCCACCATGTTCACTCTGCCTTCTGTGATCTGTAACACCAGTTCCATCTCCTGCTCCTCCCCTTGGATTAATGGATGAAGTTCTTTTTTTTCTCCACTTTTTTTTTTGTTTGTTTGTTTTGTTTTTCTATGGGGAGGAAGGTTTCAACAAATGTGGTGCCTTAGTAACACTCTCATCTTGGTAGGTCTAACAGATGATGGGTGTCTCTGAAGCCATCTCTTGCAGAGGTACCCAAATTAAAGCCTCTGGCTGCCCTCACAGCCGATTGCACTGACAAAGGAACTGATTTGCTCTCTGAGAAGATCACAACCATCTGTCCACCTGATTCTTCAAAGCAAAAGAGAGATGAGCAAGCAGCTGTCTGGCTGCGGGTGAAGCTGGCTGGATAACTCACCAACACCATGGAAGGTGATCCACAAGTGGACAATTTCCCTTCAAAGGAAGAAGGTGCCTTTGGGAAGAAGCTGTGGTAACTGAAGCAGAGAAGAAAAAACTCCCCAGCCGAGATGGAAACAGCCCATGCCTTTTCAAATTATATCAGTCCCCAAAGGGCTTTGGGTTTGCTTTGAAATCTGAGATCAGCCCAGATTTTACCATCAAAATTAGGCTCCAAAGGAAATATGTATATACACACACATATATATATAGAAAAGTAATCAAAGCTTCTAATGTACATGAGAGTCAATAATTTGTGAATATTACATCCAGGTCCTGCAGAACAGACAGCCTACAGATGGGTGGTGCTATGGAGTAAACCTGAAAATCATACAATCATGGAACCATGAGGGCTGGAAAAGACCACTCAGATCATCAAGTCCAACCCTCAACCCATCACCACCATCCCACTAAACTGCGTTTCTCAGTGCCACATCATCATGGTGCTGCCTGGTGAGCCTGTCTTGAAATGGTGTGGGAAATGTGAGGGAATTGGGGGTGGAAGAAAAACAATATGGTAATTCTGAGGAAGTGAAACTAAAATTGAGGGAGTACATCAGCAATTTAAGAACAAAAACAAATGGTAAAAATGGAAGAAGCTCTCAGTTTAATTCCCCACATAGAATTTGGATTTATTGTAAAGGAAAAATCAGAATGTGAAGCAACTAAAAAAAAAAAAAAGCTAACTCTGCATATAATGGCGCCATGAGGAAAAAATATGGGAGAAAAATGCCCATCTAACGTCTCGTTAAAATAGATTTAATCTCATCTCAGACCACAGATGCTAAAATGATTTCATCATAATTGTATTGTTATGAAATGACTGTTCCATGTAATCTTCGCTCTGAATTTCTCAGCGTTACAAGGTTTGATTATGAGGGGAAGGAGGTTCAGCATTAATTTTTGCATTCAGCTTTGAAGAGGTGTAAGCAGGCAACAGAAAAAGCAACGTCTAATGATAACATGTGCAACTTTAGTGAAGTTGGAGACATTTTAAAAAGCAATTTGGTGGCAGACTTGATGTTTTGCAGCATTTTATTCTCCTATTTTGTTTTCCAAAGTTGAAGGAAAGAAAAAACTCATCCTTTTCAGACCTGCTCTCCATTTCCAGCTCATCTGAATCGCTGCAAAACCTGCAGGACTATTCCTTAATGGCAGCAGTGGGCACATGGGCCAAGCCCAGCATGGCTCTCATCCATACTGAAATTAGGGCTTCACAGTGTATTCACAGCCCTGATCTAGACCCTGGCTAGACTACATAAGCTCTCATAATGCAGATTTTTGTTTAAAATGACAAAACAGCACTCTTGGCCATGGTTGCTCCAATGGTGAGTGGACAGTAGGTGTCTCCTTCCTCTTCCTCTGCACTTGGAAGAGCACACAGTGCTTTGGCATAGCTGACATAGCCTGGATTTGCTGTGCACCCTCTAGCTTCCTTAAGGCTGCTTTGGGTTACAATAGTCCCTGAACAGGAATGGCAGCTCCTCCCCAAAATCCTATATCAGCAGATCAGAGTGAAATCAGCCTGGAGATAACCAAGGAGCTAAAGGGCATTCAGCTGCACTCCTCTTTATCAGGCTTGCATGGGGAGACCAAGCAAAATGAGACCCTTGGTGCATTATTAAGAGGTTCTATCAGCAGAGAAAAGCAATTAGAACTAGATTTCTACAGGTTCGCCTCCGAAGTTTTGTGCAAGTCTCCCTCACAATGCCAACAGATCCCCTTCTACAGCAATCTTCAGTGTAGAACCCACTCCTTCCCCAGGGTCTCTTCTGACCATCTCCATCTCCTCCATGCACTTTCACCTGGGGCATGCCATGGTGGTACTACCGGCCTGTGCCATGTTCTCTATCTCTACTTTTGCAGCAGAGCACAGGACAGGTAGCACCAGGAGCTTTGTGAAGGAGCTGCCTGGGCATGGACTCAACCCTCTCCCTTCAACACAGTCTCCTATTTTTACAGAACTTGCAGGAATTTCATAACTTGAAAACCTTTAGCCTTCTGATAAATGTTGTTGATACTGGCCAACACGCTGAGAAACAGTGGAGACGGGCAGGAGGTGCAGGCAGGTGACCAAAGCTTCATTGTCTTCTGTCCTCAGGCTTAGAACCAAATCACCAAAGAGAAAACTCAACCATTTCCCCAGGATGTGTGACTTGGACTGGAGTCAGGTGGGCCTGATCACACTGTGAGCAAATGAGAGGGAGGGCATCCAGCAAGAGCAGCCAGGTGGATTCATACATTCCTATGGAGACTTTGTACTGCCCTTTATCCCCTCTTGCTAGTAAAGCCCTGTACCCAGCAGCAGTTTGTAGCATTACACAATAAGCACTCAGAATGGTGACAGAAGGAGAGCAGCTTGATCAGAGCCTGCTGCTGCCACTAATCTGCCTGCTGCAACTTCTGTTGTTGCTTTTTTGGCTGCTGCTTTTTCCATATTGTCTTCTGCAGCATGTTCAGGAAAGCTGGGCTATTGATCCTAAACTCAGCTGTACCAAACTCAAGCAAAGACCTAGCAGGGAGATGCCAGAACATCATTTAAGTGGTAAAAAATTATATGGCCAGAGATCCCACTTTGGTTGGTGTTATTCAGGACAAACTAGATCTGCAGAGTCTTTTTGTTGTTGTTATTGTTGTTGCCCAGACAGGTAGTGGATGATCTGTCCCTGGAGACACCCAAAGTCAGTCTGGATGGGTCTCTGAGCACATGATGAAGTTATGGATGTCCCTGTGCATTGCAGGGGGGTTGGATCAGAGGGTCTTTAAGGCTAACTTCCAACTCAAATGATTCTATGATTCTATAATATAATGTGGTTTCCACATAACTAAACCAAAGGAGCTATGTGGAGTTCAGGGCACTACCTCACTGTCCAACCCTGACGATCTGTGAAGGGATCAAAGACCTTGCTGCCTTCTCCAGTTGACAGTAGAGACCATTCCTTATGCTGAGCTTGTAAAGGGACAAATTGTAAATCCAGGAGCAAATTTGTAACCTCAATTTAGCCCTGCATCCTTATTTCAAAAACATGGGATGAGATTATACACGTCAGACCACCCCAAATCAGCAAGGTCCTCCAAGCCCACCACATGTGAAGGTGCTACAGCTGGTTTTCTCCTGTGCTGTGTTTTTTTTAATCTCATCCATCATATTTTCTTGCAAAAGACCTACCCCACTCCCCCTCCCCCACCAACCCCCAAAGATTTCCTTCAGAAAACCAGCATGAGCATCATGCACATCTGCTCTTAAGCCACAGTCATCTGTTGTTCCCTGCAAGACCACTGCATGCATGGGGCCATTGTGTGGAGCAGCAGGCCTTGTTTTGGTACCAGGAGCCTGCACTGCACCGTGCAAGGAAGCCGTGCAGCTCTCAGGGCTCCTCCACAAACACAGTAGGGACAAAGCTCCAAAGGATGCAGCAGGGACAAGCTCCAACCTGGGAGAAAGCCCTGTAAGAACCATGACAACGGGGTAGAGCAGGCCCAGCAGCAGTGGGATGTGGTATCCTGCCAAACTGGGACCAGGAGCAGAGATGCACCAGCCTTTGCTTTAACACAGTTCTCACAGCTTGGGCCTGAGGAAGCAAACAGGAGCTGTCAAAGAGCTGTGCAACTGGGAAGGAGGAGGTTTTGCAGAATGGATGTCTAAATTTACAGCAAAGAGGGCAGAGTTCCAAAAGTGTATTGACAGTTAAATACCATTTTCCTTAGTTAATTAGTTTCGTAGCTACTGTTAACAATATATCAAGTGATCTGAAAACTTCGCCAGCAACACTGGGAAATGCACTGAAAACGTTTCGATCCAGCATTCTTATATTGCCAAGTTTGGATGGTAGATTCTAGGAGCTCAAGGAGTTTGTCTGAAGCCTCTCTTCTCCTGGATCCTCCCAAGCTGATTCTCACATCTTATAAAGAGTGCAGGGTTCTGTACCTAAGCAAGCTGTGTGGTCTGTAAAACAATGTAAACTTGAGATCATGGCAAGGCCTTTCAGGTGAGCAAAGTGTGACACGGCTCAGTCTCATGAGATGACCCAAATGGTGCCATCCAAAACCATTAGTCACATGTGAAAAACTTGGCTTGCATAGATAGCTTTGTCAGAGTTTTGTATTGGAAGGGACCTACAAGTATCGCTGAATACAAGCCCTGGCTCTGTAGCACCACCGAAACCCAAACTCTATGTCTGAAAGCAGTATCCCAGCACACCTTGAGCTCAGGGCCATACTCAGTGCTCTGGGCAGCCAGTTCCATGCCCACCACCCCTTGGTGAAGAACCTGTTCCTAATATCCAGCCTGAAGAAGCATTAAGCACAGTGCTGAGAGGAAAAAAAAAAAAAGAAAAAAAACAACTGGTGGTGGAGAATAGGTCAAGTATAACCTCCGCTCCTGTAACTAATTGGTACATCTCACTCATCACCAACACTGGACAATTATTCTGTAAACATCATTTTCCTTTCCCTACCTTTCTGCCTGCCAGTTCCCAGCCACCTGCAGAGGGGAAGCAGTGGCACACCATATGGCCACGGCTGCTGTGCGCTGCTGCACATCAGCTGTGCAATGAAGCCAGCCTCGGGGCTTTTTCCAGCAGGACTCTGATTGCTTCTTTCACAACCTCAGAGCACATCTTGGGTTTCACTGCTGCCACTTGCCTCCAGATCTGTAAGGGAACTGCTCTCTGTAAAAGATGAGCAAGGAGACCAGGCAGTTGATAGGATGTGATTGCGGTGATTTCCAGTAGCCTGCTTTGCCTGGAGCTTTCAGTTCTTCTGCCTGTCCATTTTCAGACTTTCCTCATATGTCAGGATGCTCAGCATGGGCTTGGGACTGAAGCATCACCTCCCTGCCAACAGAGGCGACTGCAATGATGCTGTGGACACCCGCTCTGGGATCCTCCCTGTTTCACAAGCAAGCAGTTATTTGTCATTTTTTCAGTGCATGGACTCAGGAAAAACTTTTTCTTCTACTACTCTTTAGGAGAAAAATTTCCATGGGGATGCCTGTGCCAAACCCAATCTTTGGGCTTCAAGCAATCAAACAAGCATCACTGGGCAGCAAAGCACAACAAAAGCATCCCAGCAAGAAAAAAAGTGCTCGGGGAAGCCTTCTGGCACTGCAGCACCATGGAGGGCCTCAGGGTGTTCTGGGGCAGCTCATGCTGCAGGGGTGGCCAACAGAAGCCAACCATCCCATCCTACCTCTGGACCTGCTTACCACACCAGGATGCAATTTAGCACTGGATTCCATAGTTCTTGAGATGCCTGTGAGGCAGAGCAGAGGAGGGGCAGGGGGTTTCCCAATGCTAATTATCACACAGTCTTTAGCCAGAGTAGCACCTCCTGCCAAAGGATTAGGCAAAGCATTGTTTCTCCCTCAATAAATCTCTGCAACAAACACCTAATTCTCCAGGCACTGCGTAGAAAAATTAATCCTGATCCCTTCCTTCTTTGTTCTCAGGCTAGGACGTTTCCCTGCATTGATCCCCCCAGACATAATAGTGATGTTCTAAGGTGGGCAGGTGGAAATCAGAAGGGGACTGGGATGGGGACAGGAACCGTGCCCCTCCAGTGTACCCAGTCACATCTCAGCAGAGACCCAGGACTCCCCACTGTTTCTGTCTCCCTGGGTGCAGCAAGACAATGGGGAGGCTGCTTTCATCTCCAAGTGGTGTCATTGATGGCTCTTTGCTAATTAGCTGCTGAACGTGTTCTAATAGCTCAGAAATGCCTTCTGGCTGGATATGGCAGCTGTGGTGGGAATTTCAGCACAAGGAGAAATTCCTGGCTGGTCTCAGAGGAGCCTGAAAAGACGTTGTAAGATGTGATAGCAGGGTGAGGTGCTCCTGCTGGCCACTGGGATATTTCTGGCAGACCAGGCTCCTGGCAGGAGTTAGGAGCAGCATGTCAGGGCAGAGCCAAGTGCCTCTGTGCCCACGGGACTCAGGAACCTCCTTCATTACATCATCTTGTCAACTCCTGGAGGGAAAGGGGACAGCAACAACCTCTGCCTTATCCCTGACTCCCACTTTGAGGAGAAGACATGAACTCAGGCTGAGTTTTAATCAGCATGGAGGTGCAGTTCCACAATGTTTTCCCATTAAATGACTGCATTTTCCATTCCATCTAGCCTACTGCTGCATAATTGCTGATGGTTCTCCAAAGTTCCCAAACAAGTGTATCCTCAAAGACACCATTTTTCATTCTGCTGCACTGCCTTCACCCCAGCCTTCCTGTTCCCATCCTGGACATAGCTCCATGGGGTGCTTCTGGCATTCCTGGACACATTTCAGCTCCCAAAGCAGCAGGAGGTCACACCATTCTTGGCCAGAAGCATCCTGACATCATCATCGGGCGGTGTGGGACACCGCATCTTGGAACTGTGGCTTTTATGGGAATGCTTTATTAATAAGGCCCTAACCCTGCTCTGACATCACCATCTCATGCACCCTTGGAGACACACACGACACACAGCAATGCTGGAGTCAGCGCACACAGCCCTCCCTCGACAGCACAGGGGCTGTCAATCATTTCACACCTGCTAAGTGGTAGAGTGCTTCTCCCAATTTACTTATCCATCATTTTTATTGAGAAATCTCCTCTAGTCCCACACAGTTATATGAGTTAATGGAACGGTGATTAGGGGATTCTGCTGGAATGAGCTGTGATTTCAGGCATGCTGGTGCAAAGCCGGTATGACACTGTATTGCTTCCAGCACAGCTGCTCTGAGCAGGATTTGTTCCTTCTGCTGTGAGTTTCTAATCATTTGCATACTCCTTTGCTTTGTTTTTATCATTTAAATATATATATAGTTATTATTTTTAAAGCCATCTGGACAATTATTTCTGGGTTGCTTAGCAGGGATATTACTGTGCCAGTCTGCTCGCACTGCAGAGCTTCTCTTTCCAATTAGCTCTTTTGGTGCCAGCTCGATCCCCACAGAGCTGTGGGGCAGTCACTGCTGCTGACATCCCAGCAAAGGCAGCGAGCAAGCAGCCTCTCAGCCCATGGAAACACCGAGGCACAGAAACTGAGTCATTTAGAGCAATGCAAGGGGAAAATTCTTAAAGAAAGAAAAGTTCCCCACTGAGTCCTGTTTCTGTAGGTCCCAGAGCACTTCAGTGCCTTAAAACATGTATGAGAGCTTTCATATACCATCTTCTATTAAAAAAGCATATATCCATGCTCAGCTTCTGAAGTTTAGAGATCTCCTGCGCTTCCTCTGCAAAGAAATGTCAGCATCATTCTTGGCCTAAACCTACACTAGGGAGGAGCAAGGGAGACCAAGAGGGGTCTGGGGGCAGATGCTGTGAAACTCCAGAGATGTCCTGCATTCAGCCATAGCACATGAATCTGCAGTTGATGGGGAAGCTAAAGCAAGGTAAGCCTTAGCTAATGTACCAGATATTACAAATGTGTGTGTTGAAAGGCACTGAGGGACATTCTCAGCTCATCAAACCTCGTGTTAATGGAAGCTCGATAAATGCGCACTCATCAAGAAGGGAATAGAGCATCACGCTGATGTCCTTAATCAGACACAACCCAGCAAAAATACTGGCAGCAAGGCACATCACATGTACATGTACTGTACAGAAAACAGAGTCATGGAATTGTTGGAGTTGGAAGGAACTCTTAAAGGCCATCTGATCCAATGCCCCTGCAACAAGCAGTGACAGGTGCTCAGAGCCCCATCCAGCCTGACCTTGGGTGTCTGCAGGGGTGAGGCATCCACCACCTCTCTGGACAACCTGTTCCACCTACTGTTACTTTCAAATTGCAATCCCATCCCTCTGTCCTGTTTGAGGCTAGGATTTTGCCTTGGAAGTGACAAAGAAAACATCAGGACCCAGCAAGCAATCTGCAGGTCCCCCCCCATGCCCTCTCTAACATCACATTGCCCTATCTGTGCTACAGCAGATATTCAAGCTGGCTGTTCACCTACTTGTCTATAGAGAGAAGCCACACTTCAACAGTGAGCTCTTCCCATCCACTACAATCTCTCTCAAATGTGCCTCAAACCATGATCTGCTTCTCCCTGTGTCTTTGACAGTCAAGTGTCTTGTTTAGCACATAAGCATCACAGAGCTCCAGGAACCAAACTCTTTATAATGACAATTGATTAAACATTCAAGCTATATAAAGTACTGAAGTATTGTAAATACATTTTAAAGGAGGGGGAGGGAGGGGGGAGGGGAGAAATCTTTGAAATTCACTTTCAGCTTTCTTTTCAATTATTTATCGCAGAATCTAAGCCCATTAAAGTCAGGCTTAATGGGCTTGTTTATATATTACAGAAAACATTCTGCTTTTAATTGCCTGCTGAAAGGCTCTTGCACTCTGTCTCAGCTCTGCAGGAGTACTTAACCGGAAGGCAGAAGCCCAGTGAGGCAGGCGGTGGGCAACCTCCCCCCCTGCACACCATCCTGGGATGCCTAGTGTGGATGAGACCCTTCCCAAGAGACCAATCTGTCCCTTCAGAGACCTTCTGCTGGTGAAAACAGCCAGCTCTCCTCCCTGGTTGGGCACTACAGAAGGGGACCAGGTCGACTTGATGATAGTCCATCCCATTTTGCTGTAGACCCATTACCTCCACAATATTGTATCCATAACTGTTCCCAAGGTGCAGAATTTCTTTGCTCATGGTTTTCCTTCCCAGCATTCCTCTTTTTTGCTGTCTCTTCACTTGCTGGAAATGATCAAAATTGTTTCCATGAGAACTGACACAACTGAAGTCTCATAGTTCTTAAGAGCTGGAGAACTCCCAGTCCCATGGCAGTACTCTTTGGTGGATCAGACCAGGATCAGGTGGATCAGATCTGTGCCCTGCTTAACCAGCTGCATTGGGCTTGCAGAGCTAGGCTGAAGGGCACAGCTGAAAAAGATGCATCCTTAAATAGGGAAATGAGAATATACCTCATCTTCAGCAGCAGCTCCCTGAGAACTGCAAAGAGAACAGGGTTTCTCCTGCTGGCATACATCAGTGAGACTCTAGAAAAGCTTAAATACCTATGTGGGTTGGGAACATTACTGCTGGGAGCTCTGAGCAAAGGAAGAAAAGAATGAAACTACAAGAAAAGGGAAAAGGGAAAAAGGGAAGGAGAAAGGAAAAACTATGAAACACACACAACCTGGGGCAGAAATAGTTCACATCCCCCCATAGATTGTTCTGTGTGAGGACTACAAGTGAACATCAGCACTTCTGCACAGGCTGCATGGCTATTTCAGCCCTTACACTGTCTGAAGCACCTTCCCTGTGACCTCCCTTCAGATGGCAGCACTGACGAGAAGAGAGAGGGCTTCTTTCTGCAGATGGGTACCAAGCACAGGAACAGCGATCATCATCTGTCATTACTGGTATTAAA
The DNA here is from genome assembly GCF_026119805.1 of Tympanuchus pallidicinctus. Taxonomy (NCBI): domain Eukaryota; kingdom Metazoa; phylum Chordata; class Aves; order Galliformes; family Phasianidae; genus Tympanuchus; species Tympanuchus pallidicinctus. Next base: position 51,620,214 of record NW_026294747.1, read on the forward strand.
ATAATTTGGCCGTACAAAAACAAAAGCATACATCATGAGGAAAAAAAAAACAACCACCAACTTTGGCATTTCTTATTTTTAAATCCCTTCCAGCTCCAATGGCCAGTACAAAGATAGAGCAGCAAGTTCTCTGAACTCATTTTGGAGAAACAGTTCCAATTCCTTCGGAGGCTTGATCCTCAGGTACCTTCAGTTTGGAAGAAAAGAAGAGTTGATGTCATAATGACTTCTGAATTTTGTGCTGAAATTACATTTTTGGCGCCGTTAAATCCCACTGTGTGCTATGGAGGATATAATGTAATAGTCATCAGAGGCAGGCAGCAGTGAGGTTTACTGGCACTAAAATCAATAGGCACTGAATAAAATGGCTCCAAATGATTTAGGATCATGCACACATCTTCTTTTTGTAAGCTTAAAACCATTTCGAGAGGCATTAATTCATTAAAGGCCTCTTGAAGAATGTCATCATACTGTGTAGTCTGGGCCTGTGCACATCAAGAGCATCATAGATTGTGGCTTTTATTAAGGAGGCTGGAGAATGTAATTCTTCCTGGAGTACAACAGGCTTTAAAACACAGCGCACTTTGAGATCAAAACAATGTTTATAGCAATGTAGTTACTAAATATTTTAACATGTACAATATAAAACATAATGCATCCTGGAATGTGTGCTTATGCTACTGAGGTAGCCTCAAGACTTGTCAGATCCATTACAAACCACCATGTAGAGTATTTTATTTGTTTCCATTTCCTCCTTTTCCTTTCTTTTTTTTCTTTATCGACTGTATGACATTATCATTTATTTTTATTTTTACCCAAAGCTCAATGCCTTTCCTCTCAAACATCTTGCAGAAATGCGATTCACATTGCTGCCCTTTGAATATGGGCAACTGTATTTTCACGACAACGAGGTCAAATCTCTTACTGAGAGATACAGTATGACTCCATAGTCTGTGAGTAACTGAAACCTCCATGATCACAGAATCATCATAAAGTTGAGTTGGAGGGGACCCTTAAAGGCCATCTGATCCACCTTCCCTGCAGTGAACAAGGACACCCACAGCTCCATCAGGTGCTCAGAGCCCTGTCCAGCCTGACCTTGGGTGTCTCCAGAGATGGGGCATCCACCACACTGCCTCACCCTACACAAGCTCACAGCTTGAAGTGTAACTGACACAGAAGACAAAAGCCAGAGCATTTCACTCCAGACATACTGGTTGATGGAAATCATGGAATCACAGAATACCCCAAGCTGGGAGGGACTCATAAGGATCGACTCCAACTTCTGGCTCCACAGAGGACCACCCAAAATCCAAACCCTGTATCTGAGAGCACTGTCCAAATGTTCTTTGAATACCAGCAGCTCAGGGGCATGCCCACAGCTCTGGGGAGCCTGTTCAATTCCCACTGCCCTCTGGTGATAAACCTTTCCCTAATACTCAACCTCTCTTCAGCCTTCTTTTCTCTGGGCTAACAAATCAAGAGACTTCAGGTAACTCAGTGATTCTAACATAGGCTGTGATCGTGGAGCCTCTCTTAACACTGAATCTCCTGTTTTATTGCTTCAGAGCAGTGTGATGGGCTATGGTGCATGTGCTATGGGAGATGCACAGCAGATGCTGCATGTACATGCTGTGCATGGTCCAGAGGAGCATGAGCAGCAGTGGCAGTGAGACCGCAGCCAGCCCTCCCTCCAGAGATGTGCCATTGCATCCCAGCAGCTTTCTGTGTAAGAAAGCCCTTTTGATTTAGGGGATCTCTTCCTGGGGGTAGGATTTCATGCACAGGAAGGGACAGCCTCATTCCTATCCCCTGCCTGCCAAACCACAACAGAGTAGCTGACCATTAGTTTAAACACTTAAAATCAGACCCTTTCTTCAAAACAGATGTGGCTTCCCAGTCTCAGAATTAGCTACAGGCAGCTCAGGGCTGTGAAGTGTTTGAAGTTCACAATGCTCTTGATACAGGGAGGGAGGGCTGTTTTCCTGGGGCTAAGTGCTGTGCTCGGCTGGGACACAGCTGGCTTTGAACCACCCTGGAAACATCCCATTCTTCAGCAGCTAACAGGATAGCTTAGGAAAACTGAGGGTGTGTATGCAGTTACTTACGGCTGTAAATAAAACATTATGGGGCCCTGAATTACATTGGCTGCCTCCTTCCTGCCCAGCTCTGATGCAGAGGAATGATGGGCATGAGCACAGAGCGGTGTGGTCAGGCAAATCTGACAGCAGGCATGATTCTCCATGGTCAACCTGAGCTGGTTTTCAGGCTGGCTTTTTCCATTTGACTTCATAGAGGAGGTTATTCTGTTCTTCGACACTTGGAAATTTGCCACAGGGACAACAAAATGAACTAGATTTGACCAGGGAGGGTGGGTAAAATTGGCATGTGCTATTTTATCCCCATATGTTTGACAGGATCTTCTCCTGAAGATTTTGACAGAAGTGGGATGGATTTTCCTCCTGCTGCTACACAGAGACCTAGGTTAAAAAAAAATAAATTAAAAATGGACACTTCATCTCAATTCCATTTTGCAAAGATATTTTCAAGGATCATTCTTTACTCTTCCTCACACCAAAAAATACAAGAAACCTCCAAAGCTGACCCAAGAATACAAGAATACATCTTTACACTTGGTCCACTAAGGCCTGAGTTAGTTGGTCTTGCACCACATCCAGCCACCTCTGCAAGCAGCCTGACTGCAATGGCCAGGTCCTGCTGCCTTTGCAAGGAGTGAAGGATCCACACAGAAGCACAGGGAATGTGAACAGAGAATCACAGTCATAGTATATCCTGAGTTGGAAGGGACCCATTGAGGATTACTGAGTGCAACTCCCGGCTGCACACAGGACCACCATATGACTAAGAATGTTGCCCACATGCTTCTTGAACTCTTGCAACCTTGGCACAGTGACCACTGCGGTGGGAAACCTGTTCAATGTTCCACCACCCTCTGATGAAGAGCCTTTTTTTACCCAACCTGAAAGAGGAATCACAACTGAAGAATCTTGCAGGTGAAGGAGTGGCAATGAGAAGAAAAGCTGGTTATCTTTGTGAGAAATTTCTGGGCATATTCCAGCAACTGAAGTTCAAAGAAAATTACATTATTTGAGAAAGCTTTGAAAATATTCATTGAAAGTTACAAAAAAACCTGCTACTCAAATTCCAGGGCTTTCCCTCCATTAATTGGAATGCAAAACAGGTATCACCTGTCCTGATTTTTCCACCGTTTTTACCTGTTAGCAAAAGAACATCCTCCATGGAATAAGCTTCAACATATCCACAACCAAAGAAGAGTTGAAACTTTGGGATTTATTTCATAAATATTAATATTTACATATCTAATATAATCCCTTTTTACAGAGTTTATATTCAGGTGCCTGAAAAACAGAAACATTCTGAGGCAGAAAAGCACCGCTGTTTCCTTTTCATATCAGTCTGATATGGGACTGCACTGTGTTCCCATGGGGTGGGAGCTCCCAGCTTCCATCACATTCAACAGAAGACACAGAGTGTTCTGCTGAAATTAAAAATCATTCCATAGGTTGGGTGCATGGTGGGGTGGGCTGGTACGGAGGTCTGCAGGATAATGGCTGGTGACATGCAGCTGTTCAAGATGCTGAAATAGAAGGGTACTCTACAGAAGTGCTTTAGTCATCCTTAGTGCACCTCCTTCCCATGCATCAAAGAGGCTGGGGCTCATCTTCTTGGAAATGGATGGTGTTTGGGTGCTGAATATTTGCTGTGTGATGACAGTTTCATCACTGACAGGGACAGCCTTTGGGTGGAGCATCACAGCAGGACGGATGCAGGGGAAGACCTGTTCCGCCATTCCCTGGTATGTGCTGGCTCTACCTGGCCAAGGTGGGAAGGTATCTTCCTGGCATCACTGCAGCACTCATATGGCAGTGGTGGGATGCTCTGACAAACCACATGGAGCTAGGAAACTGAGGAATGTGTTTTAACTTCTCTCACTGCAGGTTTTCAGAGTGCTGCCCAGGATGATACATGCAACAAAGCATCTGTTTTAGGAACATTTTCCTCTGGGTGTTTATCCCAGCCATCAGCTGACCTTTAAACCAGCCCTAATTCAGGATCCTGCCTGCAACTGCCTATGATCCATGTCTGCTGCCTCTCAGGCCCGGAGCATCCCTATGAGCATAGCTAGATCTTAAGCACAGGTTAAATCCCAGGGAGCATCAGTACGAGCAAGCATCAGCTCTGCTGTTCGGGATGCTCCTTGTGGAAAAGAAACCATGCCACAGTGTGTCATCCCATCTCCAGGGAAATGCAAAGCAATCAAGCCATTAAGGATATATTTCAATCTCTTCATAGCAGGTGTGAGACACCATTCTCCGGCTGCTGACAGGAAATGTGTGCGCAATTCTCCGAGGTACCAGGCTCAGAACGTGCTTCTTAAGGGTTTTGCTGCTTAAAAAATCCTGCAAAGTGCAAATGGCTCTCATAAAATCAGATAGTAAATTGTCTTCTCTGTTTGTCCTGAAAGTGCTCAGCCAGCTGGGTCTTTACTGCACATCGGTGCCACGCAGGCAGCACAGTGCAGGGCTGTGCCAAAACCGTGTGTGGAGCATCAAATCTAGGTTCAGAGTTCATCTTGGGAGGCTGTTTCAAAGAAAAAACTGAGTTCAAAGTCCTATGGTCTTCAGAATAAATGAAAAGAAGAAATCACACAGAGGCTGTGTAGCAGCTTCCCTTCACCTTCCTCTGCCATCCTGCCATGGGATGAACCAGCACAGCATAAACCAGCAGGCATAAACCAACAAGCCTCCCAGTCAGGTAGGCACTGCAGCACTCCCTTCTGCCATTCAGCATAGGGAAAAAAAAAAAGGAAAAGAAAACTCAGGCAGAGCTAAGGAGGATTTTAAAGCCTATTTGCCCTCCTGCTCCCAGAATAAAAGTAATTACATGACAAAAGCTCCAAAGAGGGACCCAGCGGATGTCTGTAGGGTCACTGTGGAAGAGGGGCTTTGGCCACGTGCTGTCCCATTGGCCCCAAGCTCTGCTCCTCTCAAAAAGCATTGACGGCCATGGTGGGACCCTGGTGGGGGCACATCCCCATCTATAGGGGCTGTCAGCACCGGTGATGGAGGTGCTTTTTTAGGGAGCAACGATCAAGGAGCTGGCCCCACAAGAGCATCTGTTGAAGCCTTGGACATATGGAGCTTTTATTCCTCCTTGTGGAGGCACGAGCGCTTTCCCCACCTTCTGCCATCCTCCCATTGTGCAAGGGGCTGTGAGAGGCTCCGGGGACAGCTGCTGCCTCAAAGCTGCCTCCTTGGAGGATGCCACAAAGGGCCCTGTCCCCATGTCCCCTGCCTGAGTCACTCCCATCAATCAGAGGGGCACGGCGAGCCGGGGGGTTGCTGACACTTTGCCTCTGGTTACCAAGGGACATGGAGGGATAACGTATTTTTCTTATTTTTTCTTTTGTAAAAGGGAAAATAGAATGTTCAGAAAAAAAAAAAAAAGAAAAAGAAAAAAAAAAAAGCTGGTAGGCTGCATCTTCTGTGAAAGGGAAAACCATCCTCTGAATTTCTGTGAATTTTTAAAGATGGATATTTAAAGATGTGGAGGAAAAAAGTAGTCATTCAGAGCTAATTATACAGCTGTTGAAAAGCCCAGTAAATATGTTACTCAGGGATATATAATACCTTTGATGTAGTTGTAATCCGACTGAAGTTATTAAAGGTTTTCACAGCTGCAAAGCAATCCAGCTTAGGAAGGTTTTTTTTTTTTATCTTTTTTTTTTTTGTAATTTGCAGAAGCAGAAAAGAAACTGTGCTGCCAAAGCAAAATGAAGATCCTCGTATAAACATGGTAGCACAGCCTAAGAAAAATTACACCAATGCTGAATAGCATTAACCTGTCCCAAAGCTTAAAAAGAGTTTACAGGATAACAAACAGCGCCAGTAATCCAAAGGGGCTAAATTTCAGAAAGGCTCCTCTTTAAAACAATTAAAGCTTTAAATAAAAGTGTGACTTTGCAGTTGGGAATTTCCTATTCCCTTCAAACCCACAAGGAGTATAAGCTAAAAATGCTCTGAAAGAAAAAATACATAGTGGGGCATGAAATACAGGAGGCTGCTAGTAAAACTCCAACACGTTCATTTAAATTGATCATGGAAGCAATAATATCACTGGGCTTTGTAAATGGATGGGTTAAGAGCTGAAACTTTATTGCTGTTTTCATTCCCCAGGGCCCTGTGGTAAAACAAGTCTCCGCACAAGATCTCCAGGCACTGAATGAATTATTCACTCAGTTATGGGTCATTAAACGAGGCTGAGCAAGGGCCAGTGTCCATTATTACATTGTGGTGTATGAAAAAAAAGACTCATTTTTGTAGAGATTGGCATGGGCATACTCAGCATCCTCAGTCATTTCTGCCATGGCTTCTTCTGAACTTCTCTGGCAGAGCAGGGAGCCATAAAACAGCAGCACAGCTGCACTAAATAGAGCAAAGGAGGTTTGAGGTTAAAACCACAGGTGAAGACAGGAAATGCTAAGTGCATTCAGATGCTAATTGCAAAAGTGTCTACGGCAGTTCAAGCTGTTACTGTCCTGCAGCTGCTTTTTGTCACCCTCCAGCTGAAGGCTGCATCCTCCAATGTGTTCTTGATTTTGTTTTAGAGAAATCTGCTCACGGTTTTAGTCACAGAATCACAGAATGGCTGAAATTGGACCTCTTGGAGGTCACCTGGCCCAATTTCCATGATCAAGCAAGGACACCTAGAGCAGATTGCCTAGGACCAAGTCACCTTTAGCAACATTTGACAGGACGAGATCATCTCAGTAGTTTTGGCTTCAAACCTTAATGATTTTATGATGATTCTATGATTAGTTTTTAAAATAATTTCTAAGCCAATTCCAAAATAGATTAAAGTAAAGCTTCCTCTGAGAATGAGGTTTCCCCGTACAACCCATCACTGTCCACTAATGAAGGTGGGGTAACTGCTCTGCTCTGTCCAAAAGTTCTGAAATACAATTTTGCCTTTGGTCTCATTTTTGCCTTGAAAAGAAGAGCCTTTTTAGGAGGTCAGGAAAGGAGTGAAGTTGCTGTTATCTAAGTAGTCCATGTTTGTGGTGAGAGACAGCATCCTTTACATATGCTGATCTCTGGGACTGGCAAGCCAGAGTAGCCCCTAATCCAGCACTATCTTGTATGATCAGAGACAGATTTGTCAATGTGTCCTGTTTGCACACTGTCTCCAGAGGGATGATACAGCCAGACTTTTACATTAAAAAGGACAAAATTCAGTTCAAACTTTGGGGCCTTTTCAATCCAATAAATGGCTGGATTTTTGCTGACCTAGGCATTTTGGTAATTATCTTGATTTCTTCGTGTTGTTTTAGTAGGAAAAAGAAACCTCTAACATTTTTAATTGACATTTAGTAAGTGAAAAATGATGGCTTTTCAGTTGAAATGACCTTCTGCTTAGAAATTTGAAAGAAAAACACTTTGCAAATCCTCAAAAACAAACCAAAAAGGCAGGGAGTCCTGACTGCTTTCCTCCTACTCTTTCAGAGCTGTCTGAAAAGCAATAGGGAAAAAGGGGGGGGGAAAGAAAAAAAGAAAAGGTTATTATCATGGCCACATGTCTTGCTGCTTACTCAAGCAAAATTCCCACTAGTTCAAATCTCAAGGCCTCCTTTTAGTTTTCAATCAGACAAAGAGGCATCCACTGAAGTTAATGAGAAAGCATCCAAGGTATGAGTAAAAACTGAGAAAGGACTTCAGGATTGACGTTAACGACTTAAAAAGACTGTATCCTGTGTAAGGAGGGATTTCTAATGAAATGTAAGCTCAAGACATAGTAAGTGCAATTTAGTTTGTAATACTGGTTTTCTCAGTCCTACTTTTTATAATATTGTTGAGCTTGACAAACACAACTTGTCTCGAGGGGTGAGGAGGGAATAGCTATTCTCTAATACAGCTTTTGATTCTTGAGCCCTCAGTTCAAGCCCTTCAGGACACTAATTATCCAAAGCTGTTATCATCTGACAGCTGTCTATGGCCTCTGTGAAGTGAGGTGGTGGAGACAGCAGTGGTCCCAGTAGGCGAGTGTCAGCACCATGTAAACATGTCCACTGTTTGCCTGGTAGTTTTGTTGGCAGCTTCAGAAAACCAGCTCAACCACTTATGGAAACAAACTTGTCTTCCTCCTAGCAGGAAACATTTCTTTTCAGTTCTGAGAGAAAGGGGTGAATCACTGATCAGAACGTTCTTCCAGTGATAGTACTGGTAGATCACTGAAAAGCAAGTCCCACTGATGTTAACACTGCAGGGCAGCTTTAGTGATATCTGCACTCCAGAAATGTCACTTGGATACACTTCAGGGACATTGAGTTCAGGCAGGAAGGTTAATTCTCAAATCAGCACACTAAGGGGCGATGGGTGGAGATGGGGTTGCAGACCCATTATGTTCACCTGAGCCTTTGTGTAGAACACTGACCCATTTAGCCTGCTGTGTCTCAATTAGCTAATAGTCAGGTACACAGCTCAAAAGGCATGCAACAAACTTTATTCTCCTTCTTGTCACTCCTGCTAAAATATAGAAGCTTTGTCCTGCAATTGATAGGGAATATCATGGTCCTACCACCAGGTGCCAGTTTCAGAGAGAAAGAAGCTGCAAGTATTGCTGCATTTTAACCACTCATTGCCAAAATTACTCTACATATCCCTTTTCATACTTCATGATCAGCTAGAAATAGATTGAGCAGACTTCCCTACACCAAAGCTGGTATAGGGTGGTAAGGCCCTGGCACAGCTGCCCAGAAAAGCTGTGGATGCCCCATCCCTGGAGGCATTTAAGGCCAGGTTGGACGGGGCCCTGGGCAGCCTGATCTGATGGAGGGCAAGCAATGCACAGCAGAAAGGTTGGAATGAGATGATCTTTAAGATCCCTTCCAGTGCAAGTCATTTTATGATTAGCTCTGTGTATGTTCATGTGGATGTAAATGTCTCCTGCTCCAGCTCAGCAAGAGCACAATGGTAGATGAGGCTGCTTGCTCAATGTCACCAAGTGCTTGGCCATCCCTGAAGAGACAATGGGCTGGACATGATATTACCAGAATCTTGCAGGACCATCTCCTCTCCAACCAGGCAACTCTGAGACTGTTGAACACCACAAGCAGGCAGAATGAGATTTAATCCTACAGATACCCACTCAAAAAGATAACATCGATAGGTTGCCTATATAAAATAACTGAAAATTAGAGCTGGAATTAATTTAGGTTGTGAAAATCTTTTTGTCGATAGCCCCAGCATTAGGAAATGACCCTCTCTCAGTTGATGGATCATTCAGACGCTGTAACAGTGTAGAGCATATGCAGCTAGTTAAATGACAGAAAATCAAGCAGGAGTGAAACAATGAATAATAATAAGTATGCTACTGCCTCCTCTCTCTGTAACACCTCTCCCACTTAATTAGATAGAATTTCACTCCTCTGAATATGACAAACTGGGCAAAAATTCCTGGCATAACTCAGTTCATCCCACTAGCTGTGATGAGTAACTAAAGGAAATAAAATTTGCTTCTTTTCTAGAACTTACATTGCTGAAGTAATACTCAAGAAAGGGGGCAAGAAAAGAACATTGTGTAATACAGAATGATTTATATACATGTCTTGAGCAGATAATTCAGACTGAATGATGCTTAAAAAGCTATTATAGACTTGCTTCCAGCAAAGAAATAGCCTGTAACTGCCATTAAATGTCTGCCCAGGGCACTTCAGTGAGTTTGGGATTCTCTTTCTAGATTAGCCGGGGAAAATAGCTGAAGTTTTTGATAATGCAACCTTCTTTTTCTGATGGTGTTGGAACAACTGTGTGCTGTTCGCATGAGGCTGATGGAGATAATTGAAACATGTATTTTTAAACATGCAGTTGTTTAAAAATGATTAACTCTATTGCACACTGCAATGCTGGGAGATCTTCCATTAGGTCAGTTGGCTGCCATATATTTTTTAGATCCATGCTGAATCACAAGTGATGGGCAAAGTCTTTCTGCCAGGGACTCTTGATCAACCCATTTATCATGAGAAGAAATGATTGGGATTTCTTCTTTCCAGTCAGAAAATGCTGATTCAGGGACACAAACTCTTTTTGACAGGAACCCATTGGAGAGTCCTGCTGGAAAATGCCTGTGAGCTGCAGGAGGACCCTGCACAGAGACCCAAAGAGAAATGAGCACAAGGACAGGCACTTGCTGTTCCCACATCTGTATGGCCATAGTTCTCAGCCATCACACCACCCATTTAAGAAGGTATTTTTCACTCCATTTTGACCGGCTAATTCTTCCTGAAGGAGCAGACATCACTGCTAGTCATAAAGACTGATGGAGCACACAGCCCAACCTAACTGATAAAGACCAAAATTATGCTGCTGCACTGAGATCCATCACAAACCTATCATGAATTTTATTTCTGCATAGGAGGAGAAAATACTGAAGCCCCAAAAAAGGTCCCATGGTGTGAGAACATCATTTTCCACTCAGCTCAGATGAGGATTTTTTAAAAGCCAGCTTCATCCTTGTCAGACATGGGCACTGCAACAAGCACAAGATGTTCATTATTAACACCCCAAAGTACAAAAACTCAAGAGACGTGGTGGAGGGGCTCCTGTCAAATATGAAAAACAGGATAGCACAAAGCAATAGCCAAAGGAAACATCATAAATTGGAACACTGACATATAAAATGTATTGTGCAGGTGTTATTCAGAGACACCATTTAAAAAGGCCAGGCACAATATTTTTTTACACCTGAAGAGTGGCATACTCCATTTTTCCCTTCCAGTTTTAACACTTGGACTTAGCTTAGGTAACATTTGGACGAGTGAAACTGGAAGGGAAACTGCAGGCTTGCTCTGAAAAGCCCAAGATGCAGAAGAAGACGTACATAGGATTTCTCAGACATTTTTCCTTCCATCAGTTTGAGCTCATGCCAGGAAAAGAAAAATAATTGGGGGGAGAGAGGTAGGGAGGAAGGAAATTTCCAAAGCAAGGCAAAGGAACAGCTGTGTTTAACTGTTGGCTTCAGTCTCCAGCTCCATTTCCTTGCACACATTTAAAGGAATATCTGTGTTTAGTCTAATGGAAAGCGTCTGTCTGAATGTGCTCACTACTGCTATGAACAGTTTCACAGACACTGTGCTCAGTCCCATCTGGCTGGGTTGTTGCTGATGTCATTCCACACAGTGCTGACCAAATCACTGTTAACAGTTGTTTTTTCTCTAGTAGCTCTTCCTCCATTTCAAGGAAACGCGGGTCAGCAAATAGCAAATGCCTGCCCTATGCTTTGCTACAGAGCAGTTTTCCAGATTTATCCACCCCATTTGGAAGGGAAGGCTTATTACCCTGATCAGGGGAAACTGCCATCCATAGGCAGTGTCAGGGAAAAGTTAAGAACCACAGGCCAAGGACATTCAGCTTTAAGCACTTTGCAGACAGATGACTTTGTGCATAAGACTGAGTTTGCACAAGCTGGTAGGGGTCAAGGAAGAGAGAAGAATAAGAAGTAGGAGGAGGACAGTGCTGTAAAACTTTAAGGACACTGACAAAAAGTTAGTCTTTCTCTCTCTGTCACCAAAATAAAATACTCTCCAGTCTCCCTCACGGGTTGCTTGTGTTCTGGTTCAATAAATAACCTGTAGCAAAGGTAGATGCTATTTATGCATCTTTCCTTCACCACCTTTTTGAAGGCACAGACTGCTGACAGCTGCCTGGGACCAGACACCTACTATTGCTTCCACAATGCTGTTTAGTACACTTGAGCCTGTATTTTGAATGTGGGGAGTTCCCAAGATGCCTGGAGCTGCCATTGCCACAGATGGTCTGAAGCTCTGGATACCGGGCTGCTGGCACAGCCCAGGGGCTGGATAGTGCAAGATGAACACCTGACAGCATTGACCTTTGCACCAATGTAGTTCTACAGAAGCCCTTTGGCTTACAGATGCCATATAATGGTTGCCTTAAACTCAACATGGGGGGAGAGGGGTGAAGGCTGAAGCTCTGACATGGGTCAGAGCTACTCCTCAACATGGCACCATCCTGGCTTGTGGGGAAAGGAATCAGCAAAAGCAAGAAGGACTCCTTAGCTCAAAAAAAAATATGCAGAAAGCAGTGAATTACTGCCTGGCTCTTTAATTCCTTTCACAGGGTTGCCTGCTCTGGCTAAAAGTTTTTGTAGAAAAGGTCATCCATGAAGTCCACCACCCATGCTGAGCCTGGATGTGCTGCACTCCACTGGAGCAAGGCTGCAGTGGTGACCCCCAGGGCACTTCTGGGAAAAGGAGATGTGTATCTCAAAAGCTTAACGCCTAAAAGACATTTCAAAACAAACACTGGCATCAAAAAGGCTTCCAGATTTATCCACCCCATTCTCAAAGGCTTTCTGCCTACCCTGAAAGAGCACACAGCAGACAAGCCCCTGTAGGTGAAGCAGAGGGGAGCAGGAGGTGGCAGCTGGGTGACAAAGCGGTCGCAAAGCAGCGCCTGCTGCCACAAGCATTATTGTGCACTGCCCTTGACTCCACTGAGAAATCAGCCGTGGTGAGAAAGGATCTTCTAGATCCTGCTGAAGATCAAATCCTGCAAGGCTGTCTGCAGACAAGCATTGCATACCTCTGTGAAGGGGAATTTCTTCTCTGAATAAATGCCTGGAGGCTGCTGTTACTACCCCAGGGTATTGCTAAATTCTGCACTGATGAAAAGATTCAGCAGGCTGACAACTAGGAAAAAAATGAGAGCTGCGTGCTTGGCAAATCCACCCAAAGTTGGACGATTTGAGATGACTTTATCCTCATATACTTATTATCACTGGTCTTTTATCTTTTGAAGCTCCCGAGCGACGTCTGAGCTGTTTCTTACAAGGCCTGCTCCCTTTCTCACTGCAGGTTCTTTGTAGAAGTTTCTTCCAGTTGCTTTCGCTGTTGTTTTTACATCCTTTTAACCTTTTTAAAAAATCACTGTTATGAAAGGTTGTTGTAGAGACACCCTCAGCTGTTTTTATAAAATATGCTAATCTCTCCATCTACCACCTTGCCTTGTTTTTAATAGAGAAATCATCTTCCATTAATATTACATTAAAAACACTGTTTCATTACATCAAGAGCTGAACTCTGCTTTCAGAAGTCTGCACACAAAACTGCAGAAAGGAATGGCGTTTCCATACAGGAATCCAACGGCAACATCTGGTCCCAGATGTTTTATTTATTTGTAATTTAACATAGAATTACACAATATTCATCATTTTGCTGCTTTCCATTTCAATGTATGTTATTTGTACGAGTTGAAGAGGCTGCCTGAATGCATTTTTAGTGCTCAAACAAGGAGAATTCAGTATGGTAAAGCAAAGCCACATGTACTTTTGGAGGCTTGGAAGTCTTCATGAGGAACTGCACACTTTTAAACAGCAAGAGATGCTGACATACCTTAACTAAAGCATTCAACATTACTTGATTTTGCTAATTTAATGCAATTAAGGTTCCTCCACTCCCCTCACCCCGTTCATCTAAACTGAACCCCTCATGCCTGTAAAGATAATTCTCCCCATAAAACAGAAATCATTGTTAATATTTGCAAATCTTATCACTGGAATAGAAATGGTGACCTGTGGGACTGTCCCACTTTTCAAGCAATTGAAGCATTAAGACATAATTTATGCACTTGAGAAGAAATTTCCATATCACAGAGATTGCTTCATTCCTTGTTATGACTTATGAAGGGTGTTACTAGTAAGTGAAACCACAGAGGTCTGTATTACATAAGAACTTGTTTTGACATGTATAGTGCATCTTCTTTATGCTGATAGTCCAAATGTACTATTTCAATGCAGCTAAACATTATTTCAAGGTTGCCCTGACCAAAACCTAAAAGCTAAAGGAAGGTTACAGGATTTTTGTTTCATTATGCATCAAAATCCCAGACAGCTGTGGCACTTTGGACAAGTAGTCTGTGACACACCATGATATTTCTTTGTTTTGTTTTTCTGTTTTCTGAATATTTACATGGAAGGTATGAATATTTACTGGGGAAGGGAAGGAACGGAAAGAGTGAGGAAGGGAGGGAAGAAGGGAAAAGGGGAGAGAGAAAGGGAAGGAAGGGAGAAAGCAGGAGGTTAGGAATGCAGGAAAGTAGGAAGGAAGGAAAGAACAAATGAAGGAAGTAGCTGAGGACTGCACCACTAGACCATCACTGCGCCAATAGTGTCTCACTATGGGTAGCTTCCCTGACACATTCCTCTGGGCCCTGCCTTCACTCTCCATCACATTCACATCAAGCAGGACTCCTCATCTCTTCTCTGCTCCTTGGCTCCATGCTAAGTTACTGCAGGGGAATTAAACCATACTAAACAAAACAGAAAAGTATGGATTCCTCTGAAATTCCTCCCTTTAACACGTTACATGCTTTGAAGCCTTATCTGACATTTACTGTTAGAACTCTGGATAGAATTATTATACACATAGTTGTCTTTGCTACAGGCTTGATCTAAGTCCACTCATAGGCAAGTGCTTGTTCCACTGCCAAACAGTGCACTTTATAGACATGTGAGAGGGTTTACTTAATTAGAGCCTATAATATATCCCACAAAGACAGTCATCAAAATAGCAGCTCACAATCCCCTGCATAGTAACTTTTCCTATGAATCAAAAATAAATTATTCCTTTTTCTTCCTTGTAGAAGAGCGTTGCTGAAAACAAGCTACTAAATTTTGCTTTTAGGGCTCTCAAAAGCCTAAGTGAGATATATTAGCTGTCTGAGGACAGAGAACTTTCTATTCTTGGTGGAATTCTTGTTGGTTTAATTGGGTTTTGTAGAAAAAATAATGTTATTTTAGAGGAACAACTATAGAGTATGAGTGTGAGATTTTTATGCACTCAATTGCTGGTGTACTAAAAGTCTGCTGTAGAATTAACCTTACATGTATTTATTATTTTCTGTTATGTGTATAAACAGCATTTGTATATTTAAAAAATATGCACAATATTACTTTTACACAGATGTAACAAGCCAACCAGAATACCAGCGTTTGTGCGGTTGCTGAAGATTACAGTCTGGGCAGTTGCAGGGAAGTTTTTAACCATTTCTCAACAATCCAGGCTTCAAAGAAGTGCTTACTGAATGTCCCACATTCCCATTTTCAGAGATCTTTCTGGGTCCAGGCTGCATGAAGCATTAGCAACCCTCTGACTCTCAGCCACCTGTAAGCGTAGTCTCCATGAGAAGATCAGTGATGCAGAATCGAAAGGCAAACCTGGAGCTGGACTCAAATGATCCTTGTGGTCCCTTGCAACTTGAGTTATTCTATGATTCCATGAATTTGTAATTTCATCAGACATAGCAGCACTGCATCTTCCATCTTCTTGACCTTGTGGTTTCAAGAGGGATCTATACCACTGTTGAAACTATATAACTTTCCACCCCTTTCTTGCCAGCTGCTCTGCTATTGTCTTTTTCTTACCAGAATAAGTAACTTCCACTTTATAACAAGCCAAATCCCCATTAAAAGCATGAACTGATCAATGTGAAGTAATTTAAGGAAGCTATTGCGAGGAAGACATTACAAATTATACCTTTTACATTGGCTGAACAAACCTTTCAATGGGCATCACAATGAACGTCAGGTTCTTTCCCTTGCTTTAGATGTAGAGGAAAGAAAAGAACAATCACACAGTGTTAAGAAAAGCAACCTGGCAAGGAATCATGGTATCTTATGCTCTTGTGTAACGTCTAAGTGTTTTCAGCAGACTACAGTTGAACCTGCCCCAAGTAAATCAGAGCTATGAGTATGGATTCCTCTGTCAGCATAAGCTTTTCATTCACACCTTACTACAGCTCTTGACAGCTGTGGCTTCCTTGTCAGATTAAATGTATCAGGCCTCTGCATCTAATTTCAAACCAAGTAAGAAAGAAAATCTTATTAAAAACACGCAAAGGTGGGAGTGTGGGGAATGATGAACACAGACCAATACAAGTAGCCATGTGCTCTGGGAATGCAGTAAGTTCTTACGTCATATGTAGCTAATAGTTTTTATGGTACTTTTCTGTGGCTGCGTCTAATACAATCTCAGTATTTTCTAAACACTCAGAGATTGTTCACTCTGCAAGAAATTCAAACCTGAAACCTATGGGAAAATGCAGAAGATGTGGGGCCCTTCTTCTCAGCCTGTGACAAAGTAAGGATATCCCAGCTGGCACCGGTAGGTGATGACACCTCTCACAGCCTTGCATGTCTGGCTTTGAAGCTGACTCACGGAGCTGAGCACTCTTACTACTCAGTACTCTGTAACACAGCAAGGATTAAGTGTTGTTTCCACCTGACAAAAGCAACAAAAATCTTGGAACAAACCAAATGAGCTATCAGAAATTTGCTCAAGTCTCCACTGTTGCGAAGGAGACGCTCCCATCTCACCATCTGCTTGGCAGAGACCAAACTCTTCATAAACTGAGATCTATTTAACACAATGCCAACTCTTTATACAGTCAGTGCAATCTATTATTAGTTCTTCAAAAATCTCGGGCATTATATTAACCAAATATTTCCAAATGTTGTGTTAGAGTGGATAAAACTGTTATATATTAGAATCTGGTGGACTTAGTATCAAAACAATATTTTCCTTTACTCTATAGTACTGTGTTTCTCTTATTCTCAGCATATATATGCTATGCTTGTAAGACAAAAGCAGGGGTACTTGGGATATTTGTATTGTAAGGATATTAAAGGTAAAATCTAGGTGATAGAGTTAATCTGAAGTTTTTGCTTCTAACTTAACTAGTCTAACTTAAAAGCGCAAAAAAAAAGGAGGAGTGACCACATAAGTTTTCAAATGCCTACATTTGTCTTCAGATGCATCAGCCATTTTTTGTGCATATTAACATGGCTGCAGCCAGCTATATGGGCCTCTATATGAGATTCTGAGTGGAAAAAATAAAGAAGAGGAAAGGAAGAGATTATCGCCTTAACCAGCTGCTGGATGGATGTGCTAAAAATCTTCAGAAAATGAAAAAAGTCTCCTAAAGGAGCAACTGAAAAAAGTAATGAAAACATGACATCCAGGACTGATGGGACCTGTCTGTAGTAGAAATAACTTTCACCGACACATTAAGCACACAGAAGAATTTCCTGTGCTGAGTTCCTGTTATGGATGGTGATGGGTGGAGGGTCTCTCTGCTGCACAATGGCAGGTACAAGAGAGCGGTGCTAAAGAAGAGCCCAGATCTTTGCTGAAGGGAAGGAGCAGACAGCCTGCTGCAAACTGATCCTCTAGTGGTTAATGTTACTATAAAAGAAGCTCAGACAGAGCCTGCTGACAAGCATCAAATATTTTCATCCCCCAGAGAAGTTTGGAAATCTTTAGAAATGCTTTCTATCCCTGCCTATAGCCTGTCCTTATGAGTGGCTTTTCTGACACAGGCTGATCTCAGTGATTCCTCACTTGAGAAATACAAGCAGCCTGTATTATCCTGCTATCTGACTCAATGCAGGTGAAATTTCTAATGATTTCATTTGTAGGCAGTCTATCTTGGTCTCTAATCTCAACAGATCTCAAAGATAAGCAAAAGCAAGGTACAATCCAACCAAAAAAAATCTCCAAGGAAAATCCAAATGCTAAAAAGAGAGGCAGGATGACTCAGGGTTCTTTCCCAAGAGTTGTTTCTGAGTTTGTTCTCCAAAGAGGTTACAGAGGGCACTGAACAGTAGAATATACTTTCAGATCAAGCAAGTTTCAGATCTAGGCATTTATAACCATTAGCAAGATTGTATTGTGGGTTAGAACCTATGAGTTACTGTCATGGCTAAGGATATCTAAGGATATTGAATTAGGCATTGAACAAACTTAGAACCAAAGACAATCTATGGGTCACAGAAGGTCACAGATGATTTTATGAAGAAAAAAAAAAAGGAGCATTAGAAAAAAATCTATCTCCCCTTTCATCATCCTTTTTCTTACACCCAAAGAGGTCCATTTTTGTCTCAATTAAATCCTGCTTACTGGTGTCTCTTTTTCAAAAGGAAAGGCCACATTGCCTCTGCTAGCAAAGAATCGTCTTTTTGGCAAATGAATGGCAAATCTTGCTTTAGGATCTCTGTCTGGAGAGCACTTCTACAAAATATTAGTGTAATTTGGTGCTGTCATTTCTAAAGCATCTCTTTAATGAGGGAGCTGTTTACCGGTGACTTAGGCAGGCGTTGCTATCTCAGAGATCATTTATATTTCACAACACTGTCAAATCCTGACAAGCTGCAGATTGTAACAGGATGGCTTCTGCTTTTTGATGCAGTGTTTTTGGTAGCCTCCACTCACACGTGAGCAGGCTTGCTGTTTGAACATTGTCAAAAGAGAGACAAGCAGCTCCAGGGAGGGGGTAGGCTTCTGCTCAGCCTGACACATTCAATTTACATCAGTTATGCTTGCAATGGGGTAAACATTTTTCTAAAAGAGGGTGTTAACAACAGCACTGGTTATGTCAGCACTTATTGATACGCTTTAGCCATTCTCATCAGTGGGGAGGTGAATGTTCCCCCAGCAGCCACTCACATCAGATCGCAGGGAAATATTTGCTGCCGGCGCACCTTCTTCTCTCTGGCCACTGCAGTTCCATTTTCCCCTGCTGGAGTCAGCCCAAGTTTTCAGGGGTGCCAGTCAATGCAGCTCTGCTGAAGGCAGTGGAGAGATGCTGACTGCACCTAGCTGGCAGTTTGGCTCTCTAGGCTGTGCCCTCAGATTTTCTATGAGCTACGTGCCTCATTTAAAGCATTTCTCCACAAAGACCAGAAGAAAAACACACTTGGACAGCAAGCTCATGGCAAACAAGTGATCTGCCCTACTAGCAGGTTATACAATAAACTAAACTGAATCAAAGCTAAAATTTGCTGGGACAGAACTGCCCAGCTACAGAAATAGTTGGATCGACTGTTTGAGAGGTCATCCCTAAGCCACCCTCCTTACTGAGCCTAGCAAGATTGCCTGCTCTCCATCCCCAGCTTGGCAAGGGTGCGAGGCACAGACTGCCTTTTTCAAGGGCCCGGTGGCACTGCAGCAGCACGGTGGCAGCTGAGGTGACAGGAGAGGACAGATTTTACAGCCCTGTGTGCCGTTCAGCAGCTCGTGGGGACATAAAGGCTCTGCTTTCATGCACGGCCGGTGCTGGCAGAAGGCCTGGGCTGCGCCCTTTCAGTTCAGACAAAGGCTCTCACACTGTGGCCTCCGGTGCGGAGAAATCTTTTGTGTCCGTGGAGCCGGCGGGAGAAGGAGCCTTCTGGTCCCAGAGATTATAAAGAAAACCTCTTCCTTCTGCACATGGGCCAGATGAAGAACCGGAGAAATAATGCCTTTTTTATCACACTAATTACAGCCCCCATTGTTTTAATGACAGCGTTGTTGGGAAACAGGAATAGGCTGCAGTCCCAAGAAGTTGTTCCAGTGTACACAAATAAGCGATTGATTATATTGTTGTCAGATTAGGCACAACGCTCAGCCTTTACTCACACAGCCATTTTCCCCCACAATCCTCTGTGCATGTGTGTATTCGTTGTATTTAACCAGATTATGCAAACTACACAGTCCAGAGGAAACAAAAGAGCTCTTTCTCTGGAGAACTTCCTTCAGAACCTGCAATGACAAGCTGGGATGGGTGAGGGAAACCTCTGTCAACACAACGCAGCCTGCTTAATGTGTTTATTTATGGGGCAACGATACCCCGCTCATATTAAACATTTCAGGGATCACTGGTTTCTGCTATCTCTTAAACTTCTCAGACTCACACTTACCTATGTGCTTCTGTGTGCATTAAAAGATAAAAGAAAGTACGGAAGCCTCAGCAGGCTGGGAAGGCCTGGTCTAAAGCAAACTGGGTTTGTAGAAGAAATGAAGAAAAATAGCAGTGAAGCAAGGGATGGCTTGAAGAAATGAAATGAGTCTGGAAGGCATTAAGATATAAGTGACTATTGCTTGAGATAGCTTTCAAGACACAGTGACTCACGTAAGAATATATCTGAGAAAGAAATCTCTAAGAAAGGGTCATGACCTGGTGACTGTCTCTTTCACTGAGTGGGAAACAAATCCAGAGAGCTCCTCTGGGTGCAACTTACAGGATGTGGAACACTAGGTCAAGGCAGGAGTTTTCTCCAGCCCACAAGAAAACTCAACAGTCAGCCACATATTTAGTCTATTGGACTTTTTCTTTCATCACCAGAGACAGACAGGCATCCGCAGAGGGCTGTGCTACCCTTGGATGTTAGGAATCTCCTCTGTTAGTGTTTTCTGCTCTCCACTACTGAGTTAGGAGCGAGCAAGTCAGACAAGCTTAGGCTGGATGTTGGCTTGTAGACAACCAAAGCTGGTTGCTGAGAGTCCCAGGAAAAGGAGATAATATAGTTATTTTCTCTCCAAGCATGTCTGAAGGCCAGGACCATGCAGATCACAGCTGTCTTAAAAAAAACACGTGGACCAGCTTTCTGAGTCACTGATCTGAATTTGTAACAGCTCTTGGAAAGTTAGGAGTCATAAAGCCTGGGAGATTCTATTAACAGAAGTTTAAGAAGAAATGACAACATTTGCAAGAGACCAAGTCGACCAAGAGACCCAAGAAGACTGGGTCGCAGTAAGAGATGACTTGACCTCATCCTGTTGAGGAGTAGATGTCTTCAATCAGATGTGCACAGTGCACCCTGGCTGATGGAATCTACGCTGAAACTAAAGATAACGTCAGCAGTAGGGCTGGGTAATCGAGCATCAGAATAGTTCGTCCAGATACCTACTAATTTCTCTTATAGAAGATTGTCTCAAAATTTTAAAAAGTTATGAGGTCATTTGGCTTCCCTCTGCATTTACTTGCTTTAGCTTGACCCCAGATGTGCTTACCACCCTGTGCACCTTGCTGAGCTGCAGCCATAAGTTATAGGTGCAGAGTATAGAGGTGATCAAAGTGTAGCAAGCTATCATAGACCTCTCAGCCTGAATGGCATGGAGCAGAGCCCACCTTCTGATCAAATCCAGCAGTGTTTGAACTACCTGACCCTGTTTTACAGACATTCCTGCATCGCATTTGAGCTGCTTCCACCACAGATCTTCCACTCCTTAATTGCACTTGACCTTCCCCACAAATGGAAAGGGTACCATAGGATTTCGCTTATTAACCATTATAGCAGCAAGCCCTCAGGTATTAATGGAGAGTAATTGATATAATTCCAAGCTTACTTGTGTCACTGGGATCAAACATCTGCCAGTTTCAGGGGAATTTAGCTTACAGCTTGGTGGTTTGGGGTTTGTTGTTTTGGGAATATTTTTAATTTATGGTTGATTTTTTTTTTTTTTAATTACTAGAGAGAAAATAATAATCACTAAGTGATTTCAGTCTATGAGTCTTTGACATTTTTAGACTGAGCACAAGGAATTGGATTTATTTTGCCATTTTCAGAGGCTGGTGCTGTTAGTAGTACACAGGAAAGCCAGGAAGCTTTTCCTATATAACATTCACAGGTGTTAAAAGTACAAATCTTTCAGCCTTCCAAAATTTTGTTTTTGCTTATTCCAGACTTAACACTTAGGGAACCTTATCTGATCCTATTCAGTAGCAATTTTAAAAAGTTGAGGGATGGAAAGTTGTTACAGTTATAAGATTTTCCTGTGCTTAAAATTCTTACTTATTTTTAATTTAAAGTATCTTAGCATCAACTCACAGCAAATGGATCTTGTTACTTCAGAAGATTTCCTGGCCTTCAGAAGCAAACAACAAAAAAACACTTGCTGCAAAGTTGCATTAAAACAATCACCAAGACAGCAAATTGTCATCCATAACTTTGAAGATATTCTGTTGTATGTTAATAAACCTTAAGTTTATTAACAAAATAGGGGTGGCTAGCAAGAGACAATCATGGTGTTTAATCTCTGGAGCATCTTCTCTCTCCAATACAAATCTATGCTTGCATTTGCTGCAAGCAAAATACATTTGGTTAAAGCAAGAATGGCAAATTTCAACTGAACAAAGCACTGGGGCTCTCATTTCAGCCAAGAAATGCTTATTGCAGCCTACAGAAGACTGGCCATGGTGTTAGGGTGTGAGCCCAGCATGCACACACAAAACACTGCCTGGCCAACAGTCATGCCCCATGCCACACTGCATCCTGCCAGCAACATGAGAAAATAAGAGCAGCTCTCACCTGGCACCTCTCTCTGCAGGAGAATAGAAAAGCTGCATGGCTTTTCCTGTATGTGTAGGGTGAACAGAATTCTCTGCAGAAACATAAAATTAGCACTTTTTTTCCCCTAAACTGGGATTAACATTATTTCAAAAAAAAAAGAAAGAAAAAAAAAGAAAAAAAAAATAACAAAACAACAAGAGTTCACTTGCATCCTTTTAGGAATCATTTAGGAAAGCAGTGTGACAAAATGAGAACTACCCATCAAAGGACCAACTCCATCACTTGCCAAAGCATGAGAGAGCTGTTCTTGGTGCATTTGATTTTAATTTAACACTACACTTCACCTTCACAGCAAATAATTTCACATGCACGCTCTAATTAATGATGGGGAAACCTCAGCAGGTTTTGACTCTGGCTTCAGTTTAAAAAAGAAAAAGTCTGGATGCTGTATGTAAGCCTCATGAGGATGAAAACATAGGAAACTGGAAATCTTGTCTAAGAATAAGTTTTCTTGTAAGGCTCTTTGCTTTTTTTCATTTCATTCTGAGATGGAAAACAGAAATGACAGAACTTCCCTGGACATTTCTGAGACATTATGCAGAGATACTTCTAAAAGAGAGATCTTAAAATGGAATTGAATTCAGATTTTAACTATTCTTTGTTTTCTATGATTCCTGGCCTAGGCAAAACTCTTCTTGATCTTATCTATTTAAACTATTGGTGGAAAAAAAGAAAAACAAATGTTTTCTTGACTTTGCTTTTAGCACTAAGACAAGAAAGTTTTCCATGAGAATAATGGAAAAAATTAAAGTTTGTGCAAAAAGCAGAGGATTTGTAGATAATTCAGTTCTCTCCCATGAGAAAATACATTAAACTACTCTGAAATTTTTAATGTTATTCGCTAGGAGGAGGGAAGATGACTGGTCACCAGTTTTAAAAAAAAAAAAGAAAAAAGAAAAAAAAGAAAAATAGGAAGGATTTGCAAACAGATTCAGGAGAAAACATAGACGCTTTCTATTTGCCTTTCAGTCCAGATATCTGCTCAAAAGTTGGAAGCACGGACACAGAAGTAGAGGCCTGGATTTTGGGGAGCAAGGCTAGGGAACGGAGAGGAGGAACACTAATTCATAAGTTCTGTGCATAGCTACTGCAGATTGGTAGGGCTGGGTGGAAAAGGACACTTCCAAGGTATCCCATTTCTTTCAGGTAGGATGTAAAATGAGCACAGCCATATCAGCCTGGTACCTGCCAAGCCAAATAGCTTAGCTTTTGTTTTACAGAAAGCTACCTAGGGATAGAACCACCTTCCTGGCTCCTCAGCCCGCCCAATACAAAACAGCTAGCATATCATGGCTAGACTAGTCTTGCCATTCCCTCCTGTTCCTTCCTTTTCTTGGAGTTGTCCAAACACTTTACCTGCTGCCTCCTACTCAAAGTAAAACCACCAAGGGGGGAAGAAACCTCTCTTTCCTACATTTTACACCTATTATAATAAAGTCTTGATTTCTAGCTGGAACCAGTAGGTGCTGCTATGTTCAAACAATAAATAACTATTCTTAACCACTGCCATTTAAAAATAGTCTTATTTTGGCTCCTGAAACACCTAGACGCTTTTATATTTGAATGCTCTTGGTGTAACCCATGTAGTTTTTGCAGTGGTATTTGTTGTTCTGGCTGGCTAAAAACATCCCTCCTGAATGGGAGAATGCCAAGCAATGCAGCTACACCACTAAACAAATACAACTGCCTGCTCTGATTTGTAATCTGAAGTTATTTCTGTATCCACTTACAGAGGAATGTCATTGTAAAGAAATACCACGGAGAGCAAACATAGAGGCCTTTTCCAATATTACAATTTTCACACATGGATGAGTTTGGGTGATTGTTCTTGGGCCATGACACTGGAACAAAACAGTCAGCAAGTGAATTTATGTAGTGCTTTCCATTTATTGCATTTATACATGGAAACTGTGTTCATCTAAACAAGTGCATCCTCATTCCAGGTTCTGCTCCTGGCTCCACATTGCAGCTTATCCTTGCAGCTAGCCAAGGGGAAAATAGTAAGACTCTTAGGGGGGGAAAAAAAAAAAAAAAAAAAAAGTAGTAAAACAAAGCTTTGGTTCAAACAGGCAAAGTCAAGTCCTATGACCTCCAAAACTGTGAGACCATTAGGAGCTGTTTATTTTTCCTCTAGATGTCTAGTGGTTTACTCTGAGACTCCATTCTGAGGTCCATTTATCTACCATCATCTCTTTTTTTCTGGCTTTTGCCTGTTTAAATGGGAAGAAGGCACCGGCAACCCCCTTCTTCATATAGCCCATCACCATTGAGACATATTTCTGCTCTGTCAAGGTCAACACCTAAGGCACTGTCATGCCCAGCTGGCCAAAAGTCCTTCAAAAGCTGCCTGGCCACCACAGATGCGAAAGTTTCTCCGTCTCAGATGTGCAGTACCATGGGGAAAAAAGTCTGTGCATACAGATCTCAGTCCTCACACACCAGGGACGGGCGAGTCCTGGCAGGATGGGCATTTTTCTGTAAGTGCTTCAGAAAGCACTCACTGCTGCAGAAAGAATGGACAGCAGGGGTCTCAGATTGCACAAGCCTTCTGTTATCAAATGCCTTAACCACACTACTCTGCTTGCTACGTGAGGAGTAGGTGGCTGATTTTCTCCCAAAACAGAAGTGATGGCATCTTTTCCTCAAAAACATGGCCATTTCACCAAGTGACCAGACCAAGACAGAACTGAGAATGGTACGGAAACTGCACTGTCGGTCAGATGTGGCAGGACTCAGATCGCCTACTGCCTCCCACACCACCAGAAAACTGAGTCACCTTTGCTTTAAGGTGGAACATCAGTACTGCTTAGTATTGCTATAACAAGAAAATATGTTGTAGGGGTGATCGCCAAGGCCATCTCTGAGGGATGTGCTTTAGTGGGTAAGGTGGTGTTGAGTGTTTGGACTAGATGATGTTATTGGTCGTTTCCAACCTTAATGATGCTATGATTCTATTTCAGCCGCTCTCTGATTAAGCCTTTCCCTCCTCCACTGTCTCATAGAGCTGTGAGACTCTGTGCCTAATAGAAGCATTCAGGTGCTTATGTTTAGGTACTGGGGTGAATTATCTCTGGAAAATAGGAAAACTGTTTCCAAAGACAGAGAAGCTGCTTAAGATAGGCATGTCTGAAATCTGACTCTCTGCTCAAAATCCTGAAGAAGTTCCCTGGCTACCAGATTTTAACATATTTAAGTAAGAATAGGCACTAATAACTTACTTTGGAAATTTCTGTGTCTTTCACAAGTCAGCACCATTTCCCAACTGCACCCAATTTCAAACCTACGTAATTGAAAAAAAAAAAAAACCAACAATCTCTAAATGCAGTTGCCAGGTATCACCTCAAAACTCAGGGAAAAGGCAGCAAATGAAACCGCTGGTTCCCTTTTTTCATTACTTCCAAGGGAATCACTGGATTTTCTGGAACCCATTTCAGTTCTGAGGCACCACCAGTACTGGGAAACTGCTTTGAGACAGTCACCAGGGCAACAGGGAAGATGGTGCCTCCACACTTCAGAATTAAACACGTGCTACATCAGTGCTTATGGAGCTGGTTGCTGCATCATTATTCCAGGGCTTCTACCTTCTTTAGCTAACTCTCAAACCAATGCACCCCACAACTAAGTCACCAATAAATACGTAGCATTCACAGTGTTAATGATACAAGCTGGACCAAACTACATAGGGTATAACTGGGGGGAAATAGAAAAGGGAGGTCTTATGGAATTCAGCACTTCCACTTCTTTCTCCTTCCCAAGAGGGACCATCTGAAGGGGTGACAGGGAAGGAGAGCCCTGGCTTCTCTCTACAGCCTGCATGATGTGTACCAGTTCTTTATATCCGCCTGAGGAGTCTCACTGGGACCAGGCTCTGATTCCTATGGTGCTGTTTTAATTAAACTATTTCATGCCAACAGCAACAAGTTACACTAATGAGAGCAGATGTATCCAGTAAACAGTGTCATGTTTTCAGTTTAATCTACTTTAACCTGGATATATATTAATTCCTAAGTAAATACCTTAGTGGCCAGTAAAATGAGAAACAGATGATAAAAGAAGAAGTTTGCTTGTGACCCTTGAGACATGAGTATAATGTCTGGCTTGGCATCATTAATCTTATGGTCAGAGGAATACAGCCTCAGCATGTGTAATGGGAGAGAGGCACGATGAAGCTTCCTCTCCACAGTGCTCTCTGCAAACAGTCACTTCCACATTCTTCTTTCTTCTCTCTAATTAGGTTCCCTTTGCCCTGACACACTCTGAAAGCACTGCCAGCAGAAGAGACCTATCCATCTCCTCTCTTGAATAAAAACATGAGCTATTGAAGAAAGTATTTAAACACAGTGGACTATGTAAGGTATCACACGCCTCAAGGTAATTCTTACAGAAGAGCACCTTAAATAGATCCTTTTGAAATGCTCCTTCAGGACAACGGGTAAATAACTGCTCCAAAGAGTGTCATTAAAAATCCATCCTTTGACATGACACTAAATGAATTGGAATTTTGTCACTGGTTTCAGTGGGGCCAGAATTTTGTTTTACATAACATGGATAGAGATGATACAGACTGACTTGTTTTAGTTTTGAAGAAGAAAGACTTCATCTTAGTCTGACAAACTTTTGATGTCAGTATTTAACTGGGAAAAAAAAAGAGTTATGTGAAAAACATAGCTGGCTTGGATTTCTTCCTCCCCTGCAACTAGTGAGAAGCAGCTCTTGACACTTACTGAACTGATCAAAACACTCACTTCAAATAACTTATGTTACAAATTTCATGCTTTCTATGGTTCATGAATCATTGGCAAATTGATCTTGATTCCTGGAAATGTCGTTGTTAAGCAGATATGATTAGTGACTAGCATTGCACAATATTTTCTCATCATCTGGCTGTTTGCAAGTTGTAACCTTTAGGCATTCAGTATACAGATTTTATAATTGGTGTCTTCACTCAGAAGGCTTATCCTTCCTGACTGGATGATAGGCATTTTAAAATGATGCTTTCCCAAACGATAAATGAAAACTTCTATCCCCAGATAACACTGTGGTACACCAAGGACACTCAAATATCACCACAAATAACCAAAGCAGTTTACAAAGAGAAGAGTAACTAATTTACAACTCCAATTTAATCAAGCTGAAGTACTTTCACTGAAAAGCAAAGAATTGTTGTGATATTTGGATGTTTTCTCATGATTCACACCACACAGAAACATCTCCATGTAATAGTACCCTATCCAGGCATTTCTACCAGGGGTCCAATGGGACCCAAAAATCTCTGACACAGTGCTGTGTAAGACCTATGCAGAACGTCTCAATTAATGGTCCTCAAAGTAATGCAAAGACGTGAAGCTGTGTGAAGATTCTTACTTAAACAAAACTATTTCTTTCCTTCGCCGTGATGGAGAACTTGAGATGCTTTTCCAGATTCCAAGTGGAAAGTTGAAGACTATAAATCATTGTGAGTGTTATCTCCTATAAACCCCCTCCCCTCCCAGATTTGGACTCAGGAAGGATTTACAAGTAACAAACAGAAATCCTTGGAGAATAAGGAAGGTAAATATTTAAAACAGTCATTGAAAGTTGCGCACGCAGAAGCAATTAACAAATCACAGGATTTGTGCTCATTCTCTGCACAGGCTGCTAAACCTCTCCCCTCACCAGGCTGGCCTATTACCAAATAACATGATTTGTACCACTTTCTGAGTCTGTTTTAGAGAAATGAAGAAAAGAACAACAGGGAGGCAAGGCGAACAACTGCAAGAAAAAAAAACAGTCATCTCCTCCACCATGCTTTCCAAAAATAGGCTTCCTCCCTTCCATTAAAGTAAACTGCCTTGTTAATCCTCATGCAGTCAAGGAGTGCTTTTTTCCCCCTCTTGTTCAAAAAGGATTATTATTTTTTCTTTAATATAGGTTATTAGAAATAGATGAGCCACAAAAGCCAATTTCATTTGGAGCCTTGTTCCTGCTCACCCCTTCTTGCTGGCCACCTGTGTCATTCCAGCCAAACCTCATTCAATGCTGCCCATAAGCAGACTCCCCCTGGGCATAACACGATGAAATTACCACTGGACCAGCACAGGTGCACTTACTTTGTCTGCCCTATAAATCTAGCCTGTGGGATGACTTATATAAATAAAATGAATGATTTCGTACTTGTAAGGACTTGATAGGGGTCAGTGATTTGCTGAACACCAGCACAATTTCTCAGCATAGAATGGGTAAACCAGGAGGACTTAATGCAAAGTTTTGATTAGCCATGCATGATGGCTTAATACAAGTGGGAGGAAGGCATAACACAGGGAATCATTACTCAGACACGTGCATTTATGAAATCATTAATGGGCTAAAGCAGCTAGCTTTTTTTTTTTTTTTTTTTTTAAACTATAGATCTTGGTTTTAGGAAGACTGATCATGCATCCACTAGTAGGAGCTCTGGACAGAACCCTGATCACCTGTAATTGAAGGTTTTCTGTTACCTGCTTGGTGCTCTGAGCTCCTGGAAAAGATGCTGGGCTCATACACAGGTGGATGATAGATGCCAACAGCACACTCTTTGTTAGGCTAATTCAGATAGGCTCTGGGCTCTCAGGGAACACTAGCTCCTGACTGAATGAGAGACCCTATGAATCCTTTAATTTGCACTGTTCTCTACCATGCTAACTCTTACTAGAAGAGATTTGCTCTGGGCTTATTTGAGGCTCTTTTGGTCACTTATTTTGTGACCAAAAGATAAGGTTTCCTCTAACCTTCTCTCTTGTTATGATTAGTAGAACAGCAACACAAGCTGTTAAAATTAAAAAAAGATTTTGTCTTCTTTCCAGTTCAACAACCCCATGACTTTCATTCTCACCAGCCTTCCTCTCGCTTTCTCACCACAAAAGGCAGATTTTGCCGACAGCTATTTGCGTTGAGCGTTGTGAGATGGGGAAGGGAACTGCTTTGCCTATACAAACATTACTTGTAGCCCTTACCTTCCTCTCAGCTCTTCAGAAATACCTCTCCTACAAAGCACTAGATCCCACTGAATAGCAAGGAGGAGAAAACAGCCCCACAGGTTCCACCCTTCACTCACCTTCAACATGAGCCCATCATCCTGGGGATACAAAAAGGAGACAGCAAGCTCAGCCTGAACAAAAGCAATCCTCAGCAGTCTATACCATTTGGGAATGATTTGGTACAATATTGCTAACAGAAACATGAACCTTTTCCTGTTTGCACCCAACACTAGGGCCTCCCTTACAGCCACAGATTTGAAGTCTCATAGAAAACCTGGAGGTGGGGTGTTCTTCCCAGGTGACCTTATTTCCAGCTAATCTCTTGCTTATAAACTGTTTCAGCTGAGGTAATTTTCACAACAACCTTGCTGCTGGTAGAGATGAAAGATGTCAAAAATCATAGAATCATAGAATCATAGAATCACCAAGGTTGGAAAAGACCTAAAAGATCATCCAGTCCAACCGTTCACCTATTCCCAATAGCTCCTACTAAACCATGTCCCTAAAAAATGTTCTCCTTGGGCCAGCAGAATGTCTGCGAACAACCTTTTTGGAGGTGAGGAAGTATTTTCTACTGCATGGCAACGTTGATGTAAGCTGGAGCACAGTGTCAGTTCTGTGTTTCTTTACCAACATGTTACGCAGCCTCTATCAGAGTTTATACAGCATGTTCCAAACAACAAAGTAGAAAGAAGCTGTTTTTCAAGAAAGTCCCCTCAGTTTCCAAGGGCTGGATTTACGTGCAAAATGATAAGTTGTGTCATGAGATCAGTGGGATTTCTTCAGAGCCTCTTTCCCATGTGTGCTGGCCTAATAAGATACTGATGGGACACCAGAGAGAAAGAATCATAGCATCATTAAGGTTGGAAAGACCACTAAGATCATCTAGTCTGGCAATCATCCCATCCCTACTGTATCACTAAGCTGTGACACTCAGTGCAACATCTGCTCTTTTCTTAAATACCTCCAGAGACAGTGAGTCCACCACCTTCCTGGGCAGCCTGTTCCAATGCATCACTACTCTTTCCGAGAAGAATTTTTTCCTCGTATCCAATCTGAACATCCCCTGGCACAACTTAAGAAGAATTAGGGAAACACAGGAGTTCCTATTTCTTAGATGATGCAGCACCATTCCCTAGTGCATACTCTCCTCTTGTTTGCAAAAGAATATGAAGTATTAGTTGAAAATACTCTTATTATTACTGTTGTTATTTAGTGACTTGTATGAATTTGTTTACTATTTCTGTTTACTATTTCCTTCTTATGAGAATGTCATCAAGGAGGGAAATTGTTGTTCTGGAAATACATTTATATCAAAAGGAGGCAAATATTTTCTGCCATTCTTTTGCCTTATCTGGTTATTCCCTCACTGCTCAATCCTTTGGGAAGCAAACAGACACATCAGAGATCAGCAGCAAGGCCAGCTGATGCTTTACTGCTCATCTGTGTTTGCTCACTGAGTCACAGCTTGGTCTGCCCTAGGTGCACTGGGGCCACGAGACCTCTCCCTGCTCCTGCCTGGACCTGCCACCTTGGAACATGCAGTACGTGAGCTCCTGAGTTGAAAACAAGGGTTCTGCCAGGTGCTGGTGACAGCAGTGCTGCTCAGGGTTTGCTGCCAGCCCTTTTTTCATTTCCCGGTGCACAGAAGACCATGTGCATATGCACTCCTAAATTCTCCCCTCCCAGTTCACAACCTCCAAGAAGGCCTGAGCAACCGATATGCAATGGAGAGAGGCCAGCAGCTTCACAGAGTGATTCATCACATCAGAAGGAAGACATTAAGACAAAGAGAGGCTTGTGTTGGAGGGGGAACTCAAACAGTTGTTGATGCTGCAAAATCTGAAGGGGCTTGGCTGATAAAATAAAAACCCAATCAGGTTAATGAACACTGGGGTACTTCCATTTTGTCAGAATAGAGACACCTCTCCAGCTGCCCTAGCAGCTCAGGGGTCCATCACACAGAATATCTTTAGAAGAAAGCCTGTAAGTAACTGAACAACAAGTATATTTTTTCTTTATCCTTTGTTTTATTTTTGTTATGTATTGTTTTAAAAATATTTTTAAATTAAAATACAGATGATTAACCTCAATATTTTGGAGTATTTTTTTACAATTTTATAAATGGTCCTAGACTCACTTGTGCAGACAAATATGAGAGTTTTCTTCTCTTTTCTTTCCGTGTACTTGACATAGTACAAAAGTTAAAATACTGAGGAAGAGACAACATTATATGAAGACAGCATCAAAAATATTTCAAAAGAGGCTGTCTGGGTGCTCAAAGTGTTGCAGTGAGCTGGTTAATGGGAGTGAGGTGTCACTGAAGGAAATCACTGAAATCATAACACCTCTACAGGGCAGCTTTGGGGCAGAGCAGAACTGGGAGCTGCCCCGTATCACACTGATGCTTCCTGGCAGTGACTGGAAGTCTCAAGAGCAACCACACACTTGAACCAGGGTAGTAGCCCACAAGAGGTCATCAGTCAGCATACTGGCAGGAAGACTACAATCATGAAAAAGAAAGGATAGGGGAAGAAAGCCCTGGGAAGAATAAGAGAGAGCATTTAGTATTTAGGACATGCATTGCGTAGACTTGAAGGCTGTCCTCCACAGAAGGGTCTCACATCTGCTTCTGGACTTCTCAAGCAGAGGCATCACAACCCACAGTATCCCAGATGGTTTCTTGTTTCCATAAGTTTCATCTCTTATCTTAAATTGTGGGTGTACTTTCACTGGGCTCTGTCAGTACAAGAAACCGTGTTATCTGAGGCAATGGCAAAACAAGTGAGGACAGTCAGTTCGAATTGGAAGTAAATGAACCCGTGCTTCCTCATTGCACTCTCTACAGTCATGAGCCTGCCTTTCCCATGAACATTTGAAACTTGGCAGCTCAATTTTGTTTTGCTTGTTATTGGGAGTGATGGCCCTGGCAGCGATCCTGAGCCAGCAAACCACATGCAGTGGGATATTCTCAACATCTCGTTCCGAGCCCTAGGAAGCCAGGTTTCCACAAAAGAAACTGGGTTTGGAAATTCTTTACCCTCCAGTAGAGTAAATGCATGAATATTTCTGTTTCTGACTTGATTTTTCATCGGTTCCAGGGGGTATTTCAACTCTTTATTTCTCTCAATTAGTGGAGGAGAGGCCGCCTTGCTTTGTTGTTTCTTTTCAAAAGTTTGCTGGCTAGCAGGTTCTGAATGTCCTGGGTGTTTCCACATCCTCTCCCCTGTAACCCTTTCAGGAAGTTTCTTGGTTAGGATTTTGATCTGTTTTGAATAGCTGGTTACTCCCAGCTGATTTCTCTACCACTTCCTCCCAAGGTCAGCCCACCAGAAGTGAGGAGGTTCATTCAGCTCCCAGATGCTATTCTGAGGTAAAAAGGAAGCTGGCCAGTCACAGACAGTGATGTTCACATATTGCATCCACTCAATCAAAGCCTTTCCCTGACTCACCAAATGACTTCACCTATCCCTCAAGATGTGTTCCCGAATAACTAGGAAGATGGCAGGCATGCAACTGAGATAAACTCCACGAGTCTGTTGGTGATATGTCTCCAGTGCAGTGCTCATAATAGTTCAGCAAGCAAGCTGAGCTGAGGCATCTTCCTCATCCTCAGAGACAAATTTTCTGCCCTTCGTGTCCCTTTGTGCCTTCCAGGACCTGATGAAAGACTCAACAGCTTTTCTACGCCCAGCCTACCTGGGTGCAAGAAACACCCAGGATGCTGGGAGGAGAGAAACACTCTTTGTGACTATACTGCCTCTCCCCAGAGTTAAGAGTATACTCACTGCTTCCCATACCAGACAAATTTTATGCTGGTAGTTCAATGTTTCCAAAACACAGCAAGGAAAGTTTTGCTTCTTTTGCAGCCAGCAGCAGGCTTTCAAGCTCTCTCTATGCAGCAAAGCTGTAGTCACTCTTCTCAGACCTATTTCCCATGTGATGCAAGCTGAGTAATAACTGTGTAGTGGGGAGGGTTTTCTCAGCCATTCATCTGTTCTGAGAAGTATGACTACACCATGTCAACATGCATCACAAGCACATAACTCATCAGTTATCCCAGAAAGAAGGAATAAATTACTTCTTGAGCCACATCATCACTAATTGTAAAAAATATCCACCTCGGTGCATTTAATTCCAAATTAAATTGGTGATTTGCTCAGTCAGTCTATCCTGGCAATGCCACGTTGTGTATCAGTGACGTGATGTGTGGTATCAGTCTCTCCAGGTTCTTTTCTTTCTTTTTTCTTCCTTTAATGTATGACTTGCTCCTAGCAATCAATCTGAAAATATCAGCTAGTGTGAGGGAACATGCTGTCAATCCAACAAAGAAATAAAAGCTGTTTTATCAGATCTGTGTTTTTCACAAAATTTACCGTTATAGGAAACTGTTTTACAATCATATCCTAAAGATCAGATTGTTCAGGTTATGAAAAAACAAGAATGAAAACATGCTTGAAGAAAATAGTGATTTAAAATCTAGTGGTTTCCATCTTATGGTGAAATCCATGCCTGCAGATTAAAATATTAAGTGATAGTTGGCATTTTATCAATAAAAACTGATTTAACAGGTACCTGTCACTCTTCCATTACAGGGCACACGAATGAGGTATAAAAATCTGACCTTTTATTCATGTTCTAATAGTTCTGTTGGGACCATGAAATCCCCCAGGGATCTCTGGCAGTCATCTGCTCCATCATCCTGCTCTCACAAAGGATCAGCTTGACTGCACTGTTCCTGGAGATCATCCTTACAGACCTCCAATGGCAGACTCCCTGTCCTCCCCAGGCAATCTCAGTGTAATTGAGCACTTTCTCAACCAAAGCATTAGCTGCTTGCTTCTGCTAAAGGGCTCCACTGGCTGAGGCAGCTTCACCCACATCTCCTGCCAGGCAAGCATATTCCCCCATGGGTTATGTGGGTACCTCTTTAGCAGAAATCTCAGGAATTCTCTGAATAAGGCAACTTCGAGCAACAGTCTGACTTAAAAACTATCTATGAAGGAGGTAGCTATTCAGATGAATACAGAGCTATCCTTCTGTTCATGTGGCTTTTTGGTCATGACCCCTGAAAATCAGTTTTCCTGTGTGCTTGGTGTTAGATGAATGCTAAAATACTTTGCTGAATCAAACCAAACGTTCATGTTTCTTTTTGTTAAGCAGCTGAAGCAATATTGGTTAAGGAATTTGGACAGCAAAGGAAACCTTAAATGGGATAGCAATCAGTCATGGTAAGTTGATCCCTGTGCTTGATTTCCTACATCACTGTGTGGGTAAGCACACATACAGCCTTACCTGATGCCATCTTCACACCAATACAAAAGGATGGGCCTTTCTTGTCAGGCATTTTGCTACATCTTCCATTTCAGAGTCAGACCATATATGAATCATCACTTTGCTACCACTGCCTATTATTTTGCAAGTCCATCACAAAAAAAAAAAAAAAAAAAAAAAAAGTTTTTTTTTAAAAAAAGAGATTTCATCTATAACAGTGTGAAGCCAATGTGAAGCAGCCTCTGAAAACCTCCTGAAACAGGAACGCTCTACTTAGATTCTGAGAAAGGCAAGGAAGGAAAGATCATGGGATATCCAGCTACTTTGCAGTGCTAATAATGTGTTATCAGATATCCCACAATGATTTCAAGTTTTTGGCAAGCTCATCATGTAGCCTGAGTTAGTGTAAACTTGTCTGTTCTGGTTCTATGACTGTCTACAATACATCTTCACATAGGAGTAATAAATAGGAAGTGTATGGAATTTCAACAGTGACACTCAGTCTCACTTTTTGCAGGAGAAATTCAATCTCTTTCGGCTGTCTGGCTGAGCAGGAACCTGAAAGCAGCCGGCTCCTCTTACGCCTGCCTTCGTGTTTGCTAGCTCCAAAGCTCTGGCTCTTAGAAATTCGACATCTGCAAAGGCACATGCAATTATTTCCATAAAAGTTTCAGACCATGTGCTGATTTATGCAGTGTTCCAACCAGCTAAATTTGTCTCAATAATTAATGCATTTACACCAGCAAGCAGCTTTCCTCTTGAACCATCTTCTAAACTTGTCTCTAGCCTTTTCACAATCCTTCAGTAACCAAACAGAAATAAGCCTCTGTGTTCAGAACCCATGCTGCTGTGGTCTGGGCCACAATCTAATTAATGAACAGTATTTCAGTGAATTCTGTCTTTCAGTACAGATTCAGGATGATGGCTGGACAGGGGATGCCTTTAAACATTTAGCTTAGAATCATAGAATCACAGACTGGTTTGGGTTGGAAGTGATTTTTCACATCATATAATTTCAACCCTCTGCTATAGGCAGGGACATCTCTACAAGCTTCCAATAAAGAACAGAGTTTTAGAATGGTGCTCACATACTGTATAGCACTATGATGTGGAAGAAAAACAAGGTCAAATTACTAGTTATGCCTAAAACAAAGCAGGATTATTATTTTTTTTAATCCTATGGAATATGTGCACTATGTACCATTGTTCATGTGAGCCCCAGAAGCTGCCAGTTAGCACACAGCTGGTGAATTAGCCAGAAAAGAACTGCTCCTATAGAGCTGAATAAGAATGGCCACCACTATTACACATACACTGTGAGGGATCCAACACAGGGATTCCTTCAGTTCAGCATAAGCATCAAAGATGTGCCCCTGCTTTCCACCATTCTCCTGCCTTCTCAGTGAAATACCAGCCTAAATCAATCCATAAGTGCAAAATGGTCCAGCAACAGCATCTTCCTCAAGCAGTCACCTTGCTAGCCTTCATCCACCATTGGATGAAAAGGGCCTCTATTCTCCAAGTGTTACCTGCTCAGGCAAAGCAAACAAATATTCTCAACAGAATCATAGGTAGAAAGGCTTAGGCTGGAAGGGACCTTAAAGATCATTGAGTTGCAACCCCCTGCTGTGGGCAGAGCTGCCACACGGCTGTGAGGTGAACACGCACAATCAGTGTGCATCAGGTCTCCTCTCTTCCCATGAAACATTCTCCCACCTGTGATGAAATGCAATTTCAGCTGCTAACTCTGAAACTCCAGCCTGGCTCAAAGTCAGACCGTGTTCTTTTTGGCACTGTGCATCATGGCATTCTGTCCTGACCCAGGTGGGATGGATAATCTGCCGTGAAATGCTGGTTTTGCCTTTATTCATATATTGTCAAAGTAAAGCTTCTGAATGTAGTGCTTAATAATTGCATGAAGGCTGGCAGAGAATTTCATTCCCATCTTTCATTGCTCTGACACTTCTGCAGCCCTCAAAGATTAAAGCAAAGAAAGGTTTTGTCTCTGAAGAAGCTGGAAATGGCTGATCACCCACGGTGAACAAATCTGGGTGCTGGGAGGAGAGTGGGCTATCACTATTCTCAATGCAGAAAATTCAAAGCTGAAAACTGGCTGCATGTGTGTGAGAGGAGAGAATGCTCAGTGTGTGGGTGCCAGGAAATGTGGTATCTTACTTCCAAGGCAAAATCAGCTTATGTTCAAAGCATAACATGACTGCATGCCTCACTGAGGGCTAGCTCCTCTGCCTGCCGTGGAGAAATTACCATGACCGTAAAGCTGACATGATGGCTTGTGCAGCAAAATGCTGCTCTTCAACAGTGAGTGCAGCTAGTCAGAATCTGTTGGCTCAGGAACAAGCAGCAGCTCTTCGTCCCAAGCTGCAGAGCAGTGGACGTGTGCAAAGAGATACGAGCTACCTTCACTAGACATCACTGCCTCCTCCCTGCACTCAGCTATCTTGCAGACCTAAGCCATCTGAAAAGAAACCACTCTACTGTTTCTGTAGGGTTTGTTAGGTGGCATGAAGTCATGCTGAAGCGGAGATGAGTGTAAAGGTATGGAGTGGGATTAGACCTTCAGCAGTTGTGCAGATTTAGATCAGATTCAACCAGCCAGGAGAGATCTCACCTGTGCTGGATCTTGTTGCAGTGTCCACCAGGCACAGGAGCCTAGGAGCTCACACGTCTGTATTTCCCACTTCACTCTTCACCAGTTTTCCAGTGTTCAGACTTAAGAGGATTCCTGCTCAAAGATTCCAGTTCAACCTTGTTCATCAAGCACACCTCGAGCCACAAGGTGCTGGAAGTAAAAAAAAATGAAAAGGATTAGGGCTTAAATCCCAGCAGTCAGATAATGCGAGAGGTAAAGTCTCCACTGTAAAGTTAGCTTAGCTGTTCTGTCAGTACAAAATACTTTCCACACTTGCTGTTTCCACTAAATCTTTGTAGCAGCTCTATACTGATGGCTCTATCAAATACACTTCCATAAGGGCAGCACAGGTGATGCTTTCCATCACTCCTTCCTTCCCTTTTTCACTCTGAGTTCAAGCACACGGTCTCATGTTGCAGTCACAAGGGCTCTCACTTTGTCACAAGAAGGCTATTCCTGCAGTGGGCAGGAGAATGCCAGATGAAGCAGGTCCCAAGATAATTTACACTAGCTGGGTTCAGACTAGGCTTGTGCTGTGTAGACTCATTCATCAATCAGATCCTTTGGAGATCTGAGATGCACACAGGCAAAGTTTGGAGCACTTGTCAAATTAAAGGGCTGGATGTACCCAGGTGGAACAGCTTGCCTCCTGTAAGGATGCAGCCTAGAGTGC
The DNA here is from genome assembly GCF_026119805.1 of Tympanuchus pallidicinctus. Taxonomy (NCBI): domain Eukaryota; kingdom Metazoa; phylum Chordata; class Aves; order Galliformes; family Phasianidae; genus Tympanuchus; species Tympanuchus pallidicinctus. Next base: position 51,658,030 of record NW_026294747.1, read on the forward strand.
CTCTTTCAGATCTGCCCAGTGATTACTCTCTCCTTTTCAGGAAGCGAATTTATCAGGTGTGATATGAAACCTCAAAGCAAGGCATTCTGTATCTTTGTTCCCCATCTAGTAGTTAAGACCCTGGACTCTTCACGCCACACTAACCATACATAACAAATCATTTTAAGGGATGTTTTAATATCTGTTCCACAAGTCTGGATAGGCATACTCTCCGACACCCTGTTAAAGCCAATAAACACATGCCTACAACCAAGAACTGCTGTGGCAGCACTTGGCTTTTTGACCAGGGTATCAATTCTGCCCTTGCACATGAGAAAAAGGGTATTTATTTTGATGTGTTTCCTTCTGCTGGGCTCCACAGGTCATGCTGTTCCCAGTCATGCTCTGTGGAGTCCAGAGGATGTCAGCTTCAGCACTAATATTGAGGGAGGTGAACCTTGTCGGGATCAGCCAAGGATTTCATCAGTGCAAGGTCAATGCTGACACCTCCCTTTCTGTGAGTAACGGCTGCTGGATGAGAGCAGCACCCAGAGTGCTTTTTGGAAGCTGCCATTTTAGGCTTGAGCATAGTGCTGGCCAGTGAGACTTGTTTCAGGTATGATTCAAAGGCAAGCAGGCCATGCAAAATCACCATCACAAAGGAAGGAAAGAGTCAGGCATTTGAATAACAGTTTGTGGCTTTTAAAAAGTTGTAAAGTATTAGAATCAGAACATCCTTCCTAAGAAAAATAATAGGACAAGAAATAGAAGATAATGAAGGCCACATTAAGAAAATGGAACAGCATGAAAGGCTCTAAAAGCATTATATGTTGCAGATGGATCTATCAAGGGGGTCCTCTCCTGAGTCTAAAAGGCCAAACTTCAGAAGAACATGCTCAATGGAACAAACCTTGACAAGGATGAATAGGGCGAGGAATTCACAAAGAAGTGATTTCCAGGGGGTGGAGTTATCCTGACTTCTATCCATCTCCTTTCAACTCATGTTAACATACAGGTAATTGCTTAGCTTAAACACTGAGTCTGCAGAACTGGTTGCCAATGAACAGCACTGGAGATCACATCTTAATCTCCAATGTGTCTAAAATAGAGAGCTTTCGTGTATATTTCCTCAAATCAGTCAGCAATTCAGGTTTGATCTAAGCTGCTGTTTGTAGCAATTTGTTGGGCTTTCTATTTATATAATATTGAAAAAGCACTACCAAAATGTTCAAAAATAGGTTGAAACAAATCATTTTAGTAATGCTTGGAGAAAAGAAACAACATTTCTTCATTTCCTATACTAGGTTTTTTCACTGCACCAAAAGTAATGAATATTTTGGAAATGTCAACCTATATATCCTGGACGATTATAAAGTAAGGATAATATCTAGCTAGTGGTGACCCCATAATAGTTCCTAACTGAGGAGAGGGTAAAATTTTTGTCACATGTGCATTAACAAAAATAACTCCATGACATATGTGTTAGTAGATTAGTAAATCAACTGTTAGTAGATTTCCTCTGCTGGGCATTTCCTTTTCACAGCCCCTTAGAAGTCGTTCCATGATGTTTGTTGGTGCTCATGGGTCACACAGGAGAAGCCCATTTATCTCAGACGTGTTACCATTCTCTCTCTTTTAGCTCTGTGACGCCCTGGGTTTGTCAGCATCACAGAATTTTCTGCGTTCCCTTGAGTTTCACAAGCTGGGTCTTCTCTAAGCAGCTCCTAGAGCAGATGAGTGTCTGAGGCACCTCTGCAGAAACACACCATGTATGCAAGGCTGTGAGCAGTCAGATCAGGCAAGGACTGACAGCACATCCTGTCTCTCAGGAGTGAGTGACTTGCAGGCATTCATGACATTGCATCTGATGACGGTCTGCTTGACTTATACTTATGTCATCCTTATGCCATCTAAACTCCACTTAAGTTTCTGTGCTTAAAGTTGTTCACTGCTGATTTGAAGCCTTTAGTTGTGGCCGGCTATTACAAAACTCTAGGCATAGAGGCAAATCTGAAGCGTGAAACTGTCTTCAGCTCTTACCTGGAAGATCACATCATAATAAAGGCAGCACTAAAAGAGCTGAAGAGCTAAGACAAGTGTCTTTGGGCCACACAAAACTGATGCAGAAATCAAAGACTCACACTGTAATTTTCCTCTGTGTGAAGATTTACTGTGAGATAGACAACAAGCATAGGAATCACAAACCCAAATGGTCTATGCAAAATGTATGATCAATCAAAAAAGGAGGGAAGGGAGTGAGATCTGCATGGGGTGATGGAAGGCTCACAACAGAAATTGCTGTTATTTCCACTGTGATACTCCAAAGGTAGCTATAAAAACCACTTCTCTTAAAGTAAGATGCAATTTGCACCTGGCATGGTTGTTGTATCAGCCTAAGGTATCTGCAAACTATTGACTAGAGGACTCCACACCTGTTACAGTGATTCACCGAGGCACTGCAATTGCCATACTTTATCAGAGTCTCATGCATCTGTATTTCTCCTTTAAAATAGAGTTATTAGAGCTATTAAACCAAAGGCACTACATTCTGCACAAATTTAGAGATCTTATGCTGTAATACACCCAAGCGGTCCCATGATAGATAGGTAGATATATGGCTAGATAGACAGACAGGTGTCTCAAGACAATGAGTGAATGAATAATTAAGCAAGCAATGAACAGGAAAAAAGCCTGAATAACTTACACAGTGCATATCTATATGTGCTCATTCAGAGCATGTTTGTGCCTATGCATTTGTGGATACATGCATGAAAATATACACCCGTTCTAAAATCAGATGCAGCTTCACATCAATTGTATCAAATCCTATCATACGTGTTCTCTCAAAACTGTATTAAATATGGCAGATCGGCTGTAAAGATAGCAAAACACCATTTTCAGCTCTTTTTTGCAACTTCTTATGTTACTGAAATGTTTCACTTATGTGGAAAATCAGATGGGTTTGGAAATTTGCCCAAAACAGCCACCAGTTCAGTATATCTCAAATACTTGGAATCCTCTAAATATAGGCCTTTTATTCTGCTAGAAGCAAGCACTGAGTACCCTATTCTGCTTCCTGGAGCGGTGGTTTCATTTTCCCTTCCAAGCCCCACCGTTCAAACTGAGGGGGAGAACAAAGGATCTGCTGTTCTCCCTATTCAAATGAATTTATTTAATAAACAACTCAATAACTTCTTCTTTGTTACAGGGATTTTTTTTTCAGGATCTTTATTTTGGAAATACACTTTCTGTAGAGGAATTGCCAGGGGCCCGTCTAGTCCGGTATCCTGTTTCTGACAGTAGCTAATGCCATGGAGAGCTGTGGAATAACCTACTTGGAAGGGAGGTTTCTTAGCCCTGAAGAGTTTGAGGTTGTGCCTGGAAGCCTGTGCATTTATAATACTTATTTTTATCCATACATACATAACCACAGATGCCCTCAATATCCCTCTCCAGCTCTAATCCTTCCTGCTAGATGCCCTGGCTCAGTGATGCCTAATGGTAGCTGCTTCCCACAGGTTCCCTGCACGCTGCATCAACGGGGGATAGATCTACTTTTCAGTGTTACTGGAAGTCCCTGTCTGATGAGGAGGGGGTGGTGCAAAGCTTTATTTGCATTCCCTGCACTGTTTGATAGAGGCTGGGTGTGCTTTTCAGAATTTTTTGGTTTTTCAACTTTTATCTCACCAACTTCCACTTCTCCCTTCACACATTTCTAATTCTTTGCTGTCTCTTTTCAGAGAGCTGTCTTGGTGTTTCTGTTATCCTATCTCTAGCTCTTCTTTTTCTCCAGCATCTTTTTAGAAACACAGGACTGGAAGGACTCAGGAGACTATTGAAAATCTGTCAAGTTCCTTCTTAAGACTATTCCGAGATTCTCGACCTCTCATTAGAATCATTAAGGTTGGAAAAGATCTCTAAGATCATCAACCCTAACCATCAACACAACCCCACCATGTCCACTGACCACGTCCCCCAGTGCCACATCTCCATGGCTCTTGAACACCTCCAGGGACAGTGACTCCACCACCTCCCTGGGCAGCTCTGCCACTGCATCACCACTCTTTCTGAGAAGTTGTTAATATTCAACCTGATTCATTTCTGTAGAAGCTCACAGCTCTGACGGCTGTAAACACCCACGTGCTGATGCGGAGACCATTCACATGGCTCAGCTCACAGCTTTTTGTCCTTGTCACTTGAGTTTTCTCACCCACCACTTCCATCTGTGGCTATTGTAGAAGGCACCCAACATCCCTCACATTGTCTACTTGGGGAGGGATTTTTTATAAGGGCATCTAGCATCAGGATGAGGGGAAATCGCTTTAAAGTGAAAGAGGCCAGATTTTGACTAGATATTAGGAAGAATTTCTTTACTGTGAGGGCGGTGAGACAGTGGAACAGGTTACCCAGAGAGGTTGTGGATGTCCCCTCCCTGGAAGCATTCAAGGCCAGGCTGGATGGTGCTGTGAGCAACCTGGTCTACAGGGAGGTGTCCTGCCAATAGCTGGGGGCTGGAACTAGGTGATCTTAATGGTCCCTTCCAACCCAAACCATTCTGTGATTTTATGATTCTACTTGAACTGAAGGAGATGCTTTTCTCCTCTCTTCCTGAAAGACACCTTCCTCCATCTGCTTGTTCAGATAGAAACGTCACTAGCACTGATTTGTGAAATAATGAAACACTCTGGAGGTTAAATGCCAAGTTCTTCCTATCCCAGTCTTTATGCATCCTTGAGTTTCATCCACTCTTCCATTTCTTAGATGAACACCTCAGGAAGGCTCTACAGTTCCAGCCTTGCTGATGTTCCTTCTGAACTCCGGGCAACAGCATCCAAAAAGCTTGAACACTTCAACAAACCAGCAGGAGGAGACCAAAGGCCAACCATTATCAAATGCCTTGATTAGCAAATCTGTGCAGCCAGAAACAGGTACATGATGCCTGCAGGATGGAGGAAGTCTCACTAATGGAGATAGACCAGAAGGCAGCAAGGAATGATGGCAGCATGAAAGGAGGGGGTTGATGAACAGAGAGGTAAATTTTACACAGACAAAGGAAGCACTGAGTTTGCTTACCCATGCCACTGGGAGAAGGAAAAATATCAAAGAGCATTAGGACAGACTGAGTGAAGCAAATAATTAGGCAAGTTAAATATTTGTCATCTTTGCACTCAGATATGCTGAAACTATTAGTCATAGAGGGACCTGCTAAAACCCAGCCTGTTCAGGGAATGCAGTTAGCTCCTCTCTGCATGCAGCCAAAAAAAAACAACCCAAAAACCAGACTGAAGCAGCCCCACCTGAACACCCCAAGCAGATGTGCATCTAACCAGGGTCAAAATCCCAAGGCTGAGGAGTCCTCCCTCTCCCCAGATAATCCATTCCAGCATGCAGTACTGCATTTTCAGAAGGTTTTTCCTAACAATTACCCTATTTCTTTCCTTTCTGTAATTTCAGGATAGTACTTCTTTTCCTATCCCCTATCCATGGGGAATGGCATGCTCTCTCTATCTCTGCATCCACCTTTTACATATTTCCAGCCAGTTATTACATCTGTGCTTTCAGCACTCTCCCTGCCCAGAGCTCCTGGAAAGACCCTGTTAGCACAGAAGCCAACAGTCTCACAGCTCTTACGGTGTCATCCTATAAAAAAAACACCCTTCCGTGCAAGGCCAGGTTTCTATTCCCAGTTCATGGCCTAAATCCTAACGAGGCTACGTGACTTTTCCAAGGTCAGACAAAAATCCTCGGGGAGAAGCAAGCTGCTTCTCCTGCTCTCCCTCCCTTCCAAGCCCACCTGAAGGGCTCTCCCCTCCCCTGGAAGCAGGGTGAGAGCTGAATGCTGCAGGCTGTGTTTCTCCAAATGACTCACTTTCTCACTGTTTTCATTACATGGAGAAAAAGGTGACTCAGAAACTGCTCTGCAATAAATAAATCACAGATTGTTCACCGGAGCGGGCTGCAAAAGGACAGCACGGCTCCTCAGCGTTGCACAAGCAGCCTGCGCAGCACCTCCCGACCGCACCAGGCCTGGAGTCTCTCCAACATCTGCCAGACCGTTTAGGATAATCTCCTTGCTTTATCTCATGATTGGAGTTGTGAGATTGTCTGGGGGCCCTGTCCGAGAGGCAAGCCCCCCACTTGCACACACATGCTCACAGGCAGCCTCTCCTCACTCCCTTGAGGGGCAGCAGGTCGGAGAGGTGTGATTTTGCAGACAGGGAACGAGGCCCAGAGAGATTTGGTGACCGGCCAAAAATCACACAGGAAAGCCATGTCAGCTCCAGGAATTAAGCCCCACTCTGCTGAGCCCCAGCCTGACAGTGTGCTTGAGCCCAGCTCCTGACTGTGACCACAGCGCTGCTTCGTGCTAAGCGTGCACAGCTCAAGAGCTGTCTGTGGATCCTTACCAGAAAGGGGCTCAAGACAAAATATTTGGAGCCACTGTTCTGGTTATCTGAATGTGGGCTTTTGGTTTTTAACCCTTCCAGAGACAAAGAGAGGAGCTTTGGAAAGTTATTTTCAAAAAGCAGAGCTTTCCCACTGAAGCTCAGGGTGCTAGAAAGCAGGATGGCTGGAGAAGGCTCAGGGAAACCCCACTGTGGCCTTTCAGTATTTAAAGGGAGATTATAAACAGAGGAAAATCAACTTTTTACATGGGTAGATGGTGATAGGACATGGGAAAATGGCTTTAAACTAAAAGAGGGAAGATACAGATTAGATGTCAGGGGGAAAACCTTCAGTGGTGGTGAAGCGCTGGCACTGCTGACCAGAGCTGTGGGTGCCCCATCCTTGTAGGTGCCCAAGGCCATGATGCATACCTGAGCTAGAAAATTAGGAAACCAGCGCTGTGGGATACTCTCAGAATATAATAAATGCAATCACAGACTGCACAGGCCTCAAAAAAATATTCAAAATATGAAAATCTAAAGTTGTCTGATTTTCACACTGACCAATTCCACTCATTTACTTCCCACTTCCAATCTGTGGGAAATCCTGAAATATGACTTTGTTGCATTTCATAATAATACGTATTCTTCCTTACATTAATCTCATCTGCATTTCTAGCTAGCTTTGCCCATCAGCCCATTAGTACTGTATTGATGAGCAAAGCTTATGTAAGAAGCGTTAGTACCATACTACATGATTTTGTATCTTAAAGGAGAAGCTGGAAGGAAAAGCACAAAACTGGAAGGCACAAAGCTCCATATCCAGTGACTAGGAAAGCAGATCTCGGTTTACTAGAGGAATTTTTGGAGCATTTTATGTAATTCCAAATTGTACTCTTCTTTTGTACCTTATTTATGAGTTCAGAGATTGGTAAACAACCACTGTGTATTTGGAATAGAATATGGATGTGATTTCCCCAGTGATAGGTTTCATAGTCAATATATTCAGTTAAAGAACTGACAGCTGCAGTTTAGAGCAGGAAAGATTTGATTTAACGAGAGCTGTACCCAGCAATTGGCAGTTTGGTTAATGCAGGGAGGAATTTGGTTTGTGACTATCCTTTCCCTTCATAAAAGGCGAATAAACTTCAACTCGTGTTTCAGCACCCTGAATCAGTTCCTCTCTGTGCTCCATTTCAGCCTACAAGATATGCATTTCCCAATTAATAAACATTTCATGCTCGACTTTTTTGGCATTTCAAGTACCTGCAGCATTGCTGAATGCAGAGCAGCTTCCCAGCACCTTGCAAGTGAGTAGCAGAGTGACCAAAGCTCCCAGAGCAAATGTTTCATTACCCACGCAGGAACAATGGATGCTCAGGGCAGATTTTCTTAATTCTGAAGGAAAAAAAACAAAAAAGAAGAAGAAAAATCAGAATTCATGGGAAGGCAGAAGTAGTTTAAGTTTGCTCTCAAGTCATACTAAATCGTACCTGCAAAATATGTGGGGCTGTGGAGAAGATTGCCTCTATTTGTATGGTGGGGATCCAGCTCGCTCATTTTGGCAGGCTTTGCTCAGATAGGCACATTTCTTTCAGCTGCCTTTAGCTGGAGCTAATTTAGTTATTTCTGGTATACTTTTGAATGCTTTAGTTTCATCCCTTAGACCACCATGGCTATGCCACCAATGTATCCTTCGCGCTGTTTTGTGAAGCTGTAACCAATTAGTTGATACTGTCTTCTTCCCTTAGCCTGTATTAGACGCAGTCCTCTCTCCAAGTAAAATTAGAATCTGAACAGACTGATGTTCCTTCCCAGTCTCTGGTACATAGAATCATCACAGCCAGAATGGCCTGGCTTGAAAAAGACCACAACGATCTTCTAGTTTCAACCCCCCTCCCGAGTGCAGGGTCACCAACCATCAGACCAGGCTGCCCAGAGCCACATCCAGCCTGGCCTTGAATGCTTCCAGGGATGGGGCATCCACAACCTCCTTGGGCAACCTGTTCCAGTGAGGATCAGTGTGGAGCAATCCCAACTTGTTCCACACAAGGGTCAATGTGGAGCAATCCCACCCATTTCAATGTGTGGGAGCATCCCCCTCCCCAGGTAGGGCCAAGCAAGCTGATGCAAGCTGAGGTCAGCAAGATGTGGATTTGCACCAGACCCTGCTTCAGTGTCAGTGGAAGGATGAGCATAAAGACACGCATATAGGTGATGCTGGGACATGGAGCCCCAGCTCTCACTCGGGGCAAAGAGGTGTCTTCTGGTCTCCACTCTGAACTTGATGAGGCTCAGGGTGAACCTTGTTCCCTGAACATCTGCACAAGGACAGAGGGCTGGCTGTTACCAAACAACACAGGGAGGAAAATTTGTATTTCATTTACTTACCCAAATCAATCAGCAAGCAAGGAACTTCTGTTTGTTTTTTTAATTCTTTCTTTACAATGGAAAATCAGTAGTTTCTGAAAAGGCTGGACAGTTTCCTTTCTCTTTTTCTCTCTTTCTCTCTTTCTTTTCTCTCTTTCTCTCTCTCTTTCTCTCTTTCTTTCTTTTTTTCTTTCTCTCTCTCTCTCTCTCTCTCTCTCTCCCTGGACAATATAAACACATACATTTATTTATTTTATTTTAAATCAAAAGCATTTGTTTTCCCACTTGCCTTTCTTCTCAGTCCTCTTGCCCCCTCCTTCTCCTTCAGGAAATGACACCACATCTTCTCTGAAGCATCAAAAGACAGTGTTTATTTTTTAAGTGCAAGGATAGAAACAATGACTGTATATTTATATTTTTCCCTTTTCTTCCTCTGGTAAGTGCAACACGACTTTAAAAGCCTCTCATGACGATCCCTACAGAGGAGAGCCAAGCAGTGGGAAGAGTCTGAAGGCTCATGGGGTCCCAAGCTTGCTGATCCCATGGAAAAGATGGAGTGTTGCTTGAAAGGAGCACAAGGGTGGTGGATCATAGAATCGTAGACAGGTTTGGATTGGAAGGGACCTCAAAGATCATCTAGTTCCACCCCTCTGCCATAGGTAGGGTTGCCAAGCACTACATCAGACACCAGCTCAGGCTGCTCAGGGCCCCATCCAACCTAGCCTTGGACACCTCCAGGGGTGGGGCAGTTCCCAGACGATGTGACAGCTGTTTTGGCTGATGTGACAAGTGCTGCTTTCGAATGGCTGTGGGCTGCTTCAGTTCTTTGCCTGCCTCCATGTGTAATTGACGCAGGGCGCAGCAATGTCCTGCAGCAGTGTCCTGGATCACACACAGGTGATCTGATTAACTTGTGTGAATGAGCAGGGGGTAAGGGGCTAACCTCTCCAGTTGGAGTTTGGTCCCACTGCTGGTGCATAGAGAACTGAGCCCTCTGACACTTGCTCTCTCTCCAAATTGCATTAGTCTTCCAGGCTCCACAGGGAAAAAGGAGGGAAAAAAGGAAGAAGAATGAGAAATCCCCACAGCCTGCTCAGACAGCACTTACAATCTAGAAGCATTCAGAGACTTGCCCCCCTCTGCTGTAAGGCAAGATGTGGACTTACTCAGCTGCAGCAGCTCATCAGTCTGCATGGCAGACCCCAGCCCTGCAATTATTGGGGCTGCAGAACGAGCTGTAGGGTTGGGAACTCTCCCCAGGACTGGAGCAGCCCCAACCTGGTCACAGAGACATGGCCAGGTCCCCACGCTGTTCAGCAGGAAGTGTTTTGTGTCTGTCCTTTGCTGCAGTCTCCTTTAAAAACACAGCCACACATTTTAATTAAGCCTTCGGTGTCTATTTTCAATGCCGGATGTCTCAGTGCCGCTGTCCTTTCTTTTTTAATCTAATTTGATTGGGAATGTACTTGGCTGTATCCTATATATGACAAAAGTTTTTTTTTTTCTCATTGCTTCAAATTATTTTTCCAATCATGTTCTATATACTGTGCATGGGGGTGAATTATAAGGAGTTAGGCAACATACATGGTGTTAATTAGGATGGGGACGTAGAAGGCAATTTATCCATGACTCCAGGGAAACCTTTATGTTATGCTTATAAAGCAAATGCAAATGGCCACGCCATACAAAGTGCTTCTTAAAAATCAAGTTACACACTGAAATAAAATACTAAGAGCGAAATTAGTTTCTTCAATTTAATTCAGTAAAACTTTAATAGCATCTGACCGCTCTCTGCAAAAGTCATTAAAAAAATGGGTAAGGAATTCACCACTGGCTGATAATGTAAAAACACGGCGGCTCAGATGCTGTGTCTAACAAAGGTCGTGGTGCAGCACAGCGCTGGAGCCCACACCTAATCCTGAGCTGCAGGAATGTGCTCGCGGGCCAAAGTTAACAGCCAAAGTCGCACTGACTGCAGCGGGAGGCTGATGGAGCGCGGGAGGACGTGGGAGCTTTGATCTAGAAGGAAAGGTTCAGGGAACATTCAAAACCCAAGCTGAGCCTTATGCACACATCAGTAATTGCATGTGCTAATCAGGTAAACACTTCTGAAAATAGGACAAGCTTGAGCAGGAGCGAGGCGGTGAATTAGGCGAGCCACTGGCTCTCTTTAATCTCTGACAACGCGATAACCGGTGGAGGGTGGTGGAAGTTTCATGGCATGCACAATAAAATACAGATGGAAATTCTCCGAAATGTCATTCAATAACTACAGACAATAGCTCGTTCTTATGAAAACTGAGCAGCTAGCAGCAGGAAGATGAGAGGGAGCGGAGCTGCCGTGCACGCCTCTGCAATGGAGGCTCAGAAGAGCACACAGCTCTGAAAAATACTCTGCAAATGCAGCTTTTCCAGGAGGGATTTGCAGAGCTGTAACCTATCTGGTGTGCTCTCTTTTGTGTTACACGAAGGGCATAATGTACGACTGATCACACATGGAACTTTTCTTCTCCACTAAAGAATTTTCCACCATTTTTTTGTGATAATTAGCACTCTTTCATTAAAATGCTGTGTCCCCCTTGGACAGAGCCAAACTGCGCATGTCTTATAATCTGTTCTTCATAATATTTTTAAGGTCATAAATCTTATCAATTAATATTTCAGGGTGATTCATACCATTTCCATTATGCGGTAGCTGGGCAGGATCTCGCAGATAAAAGTATTTTCTGAACAGATTCACAATAATTGCTTTTTTAAATTGCTGATGGGGGTTCTGCCACTCAAGCAGTTAAGCCTGAAAATGTGCTTAAGAGATTAAACAAGGAAAACTGAGCTGGTCTGGTAGCTGGCCCCTTTCCATATGTTGAAGAGTTGTCACTACTCCAAATGCAACGCGACAACTTAGGATTTGCCTTGGTTCATCCTGCACACAAGAGGTACAAGGTGCAGCCGCTGCCATGCTCAGCCAGGCTTTGCACAGCTTCACATGCAGCCACCAGGGCACTGAGGGATTCAGCCAAGGCACACAGTGTGCCAGGGAGTGATATGGCACTTGGAAGGGGAAAGCTGCTGCCGTCGGATTCAAATAGCAAGGTTTGCAGGACCAGAGAGCTGCAGCCCCAGCAGGACCAGGGATGTTCCAGCAGCGCGCATTCAGCAGGAGGTGACCCTTCCTGTCCTTGCCAACGTGCAGCTCCTCAACCTGCTCATCCAAAAGCATGATTTCTTATCAGGGCGGTACTTTCTGAGGGATCATGCCCTGCACTCGTGGCTTGTTTACATAAATAAGTGGTTTTGGATCCACCATGAATCTATAATTCAGTGTGAGTGTATATGTACACATACACATGCCCTTCTGTTGTTCAATGCTGTGTATTTGTACAGTTGTATATATGTTTTTATAACTCCATCTATAAAAATAAACAATGAAGAAGTCTTTGAAGTTTCTCTGTGTGCAAAACAAAAAAGCAGATGGAACTTTTCTCTCTTTTTTAATATAAATACAGTTGAAATACTGCATGTTTAACTCTCCTTTCTTTTAAAGGAAAGCCTGGTGTTCAGCTCCCCACTGTACTAGTTAAGCCAAAATTCCAGGTAATTAGAGGTTTTGGCTGCTCCCATGTCAGGTGCCCAAAGACATGTCAAAGCTGTTTGATTTCCATTCAGTGCTGTATCTAATCTCTCCTATTCCCTTTTACAGCAATTTTAGGTACTGCAATATTAAGACATTTGAAGTCATCAGTCTATCCCAGACATCTGGTTAAACGTCCTAATTTCTCAAGCCTGAACTCCCAAAGTTGATAGGGAATCTGCATAGCACTGTAGGGGATATAACTACTTACATTTTTCCTTTTTTTTTTTTACTCTTTCTCCAAGGATGTCTTCCAGAGATCTCTGCCTTGTCTGCATGGGAAGTCTGTGCAGTGAAGTTGAGGAAGTGGGAAGCAAGCAAGTTAATTCTGTGTAAGACCCAGCAAAGCAGAAGAGATGCAGGTGAAAAGCTGTAGGTCAAAGCTGAGGCAGGTATGGGACAAGGAAACTGACATGGGTAGGTGTTTGAAAGACAAGAGGGAAGGCAAGGAAGTGATGGTCAGAAAGGCCCAGAGTCAGAAGGCAAAGCCCAAAGCTCAGTAATTAGCTCACAGGATTCTCCTCGGGGCTCCTGGTTTGCAGCCACTGGACTGTCCCACCTTCCACTCTCAGGTTCTTTTGGATTTGCAGCTAAGTTCCTTATGTGTCTTGTACCAATGGGACTCCATCCCTCTCTAGTGCTGACTCCCGGAGGTAGCCATTCTCGCTGCTCTCACAGAAGCTAGAAAGATGACAATGAGTCCATTCTGAGGTCATTCTGTCCCTTCAAAAACAAAAGACACATACATTTATGAGGAAAATTCCTGTCTTACCACACTAGAAGAGATGATGAACCACGCAAAGGAGAAAGGTGAATGAGACAATTAGAGGGATAATCTAATGGTCGTGCTAAGAGCAGAGGCTTTGTTCTTCTGAAATCAAGTCTTGAATTTTATTCTTCAATAAATAATGTAAAATTTGACTGATAAATGAAACAAAATCAGTGGTGTGGAACAGAGATAATAACGCAGGAATAAACAGTAATAACCATGCCTTGCTTTTACAAAGCTGGCCTTTTAAGTGCTTTGCAAAAAGAAGAAAGCTACCTGTAATAATGGTAATCAGTTGAGCTTTGTGAATAGCTGCTTTTTGATTCTGATCTTGCTGTACCCAACAGCACCCTCAAATTCTACATGGCACATGTTCTTCTGAACACCAGACAACAACCACAAGAAAATAAATCATGATGAGGACACTATAAAAACAAAATGTACTTGCTTCAGTCTTGAGACAATTTCATAGAATCACAGAATAGTCTGAGTTGGAAGGAACCCATAGGGATCATTGAGTCCAACCCTTGGCTCTACACAGGACCATCCAGAAATCAGACCACAATTTATTGCAAGTTGACCTCTTATACTGGACAAGTCTGAGTTCTTGGGAAAATACACGTGGCAACAAAAAAAAAATCAGCTTTTCTCTCATAAATATTGGAGAATATTTGAAACAGTTCACCTCTAGACAGATAGCAAATTTGTTCTCATAACACTATTTATTAAAAAAAAATCATACCATCTATAACCACAAAGCCTATAAATTTCAAAAGCCACTACTTCTAGCATGCTTATTGATTATTCTAAATTGGGTCTGAGATCTTCAGAAAGCCCTGTGAAATTCCATTTGAAAATAAGACAATCCAAGAAATATTTCACTGAAAGTAACAAATATTTTTGTCTGATTTTTAGGGATTATAACTGATTTTTCGGGACTATACAGCACCATTCTTATCAGTTCACATTGTTTTCCTGACATCTAGAATCTAAAACTTTCCGGATATAAAGCAGAGACTTGGAAGTATCATAATTACACAACATCTTGATTAATAAAGAAGCAACAGCAAATTCTTGGCATAGCAGTACCTTGTAGATCATCTCCTGTCCTGTCTTTGGCTGTCTCCTAAATAGACTTTGGGCCTATGCTTGGCCTTGCCTCCAGCTCTCATTTCATCTCAGTTTGCTCCTGTGGTTGGGCTCCATGCTTGGACCCTGGATCTAGTTTACCTCTTGCCCAGTCTGGGACTGTTGATGGCTGTTGCCACCGTCCAGCTCAGCCCACCGTGTCCCAGGCTGAGGCAATCCTTGGTTGGAAGAGAAATAACTCTTCAGAAAATTATTTCAGTTTGTGCCTTCTTTAAAATGCTGAATTTGGCAGACAAATTATTAAAAACCAATGGGGATTTCCACTTGATTAGCTGGGACTGGCTGCAAGAGTGTATCCAAGATAAAGTGCTCCCTGCCACAGCAAAGCCCTTTCCTATACAACAGTCCCATCCCTTAATTAGATCAGTTCACAAATTACTTCCGAGACCTGATAGATTTTGGCCCAACAATCCTTTGCACAGAGAGGGGCTTCAAGCCAGCAGTATGCCAGGAAGATCAGCCATGCCAGGCACAGTGTGTTACACCTCCCTGGTGCTCCCATGGGAATAGCATCTCCCTCAGGTAGAAGTAGTCACACAGGCAATAAATATCTCATAAAGCCTTTCAGGAGGGCACAGCAGAAAGCAGATTCACCAGCACTAGCAAAGCTTACATGAGGAAGCTAGTAAGATTAAGAACTGTATTAAAGGCTTTCTAACCGTTGTGCTGTACTGTGGTTATTTACATAAACGCACAGAACCCAGTTCTTGGCAAAGACTTGAGAAAAAATACTTGAAAAGGGGAAGAAAGAGAAAATGCTGCATTTTTTCACTCTCTTACTTTGTTTATGTGTTAGACAGAGGTCTTGGGGTTATGGTTAGTCACATGAGACACTGTAAGCTGATTTAACAGCAACCAAATAGAGGTGTTCCTCCATGTACACTCTCCACCCTCACCCTCTGTGGTCCTAGCTTTGTGTTAACTCCAATGCCTATGAGGTCCTCTTGTGACTGACATACCTCGCTAAAATGTAGGAGCAATACTCAGTGAGTAAAAGCTCTAATTCACAGAAGATCTACATCAGCCCCCATGCCAGCACTAGAAGCACTGCCTAGCTGGGAGAAGCTGGGAAGAAGAGCAAGAGAGAGAGAAACATAGAGTCACTCCTGTCATCACACCTTTTGTCATCTGCAGTATGGCCCATGGCCGTACACATCAGCCAGGCAGGGAGGCTCAGCACTCTCTCATGAAATTCTTCGTAAAGCCCTACCAAAAAATGAGGGTGCATAAATCGGGCTATCAGAGTACTTTTCTTGTGGAGTGGAAAGAAGCCTGTTCTGAGCCAAAATCCATAAAAATCCAAAAGCTCTTTCAGCTATTACTCCAGGCTTGCTCTGGAAAGGTTGAAATCCCTCCTGAGTGTGATGAGGGCAGACTGAACTGAGATGAGGTCTAGCCAAGGACACTTGGCTTTCAGCACAAGGCCTTGATTTCCCCAGTGGAAAGCTGCCCTGAACATCTTCCGCTCGGCTCTATTTACCTTGCTGTCCTCTCTACAGGGCTTCCACCTACACAAGGCAGGAGGAGAAAGAAAGTGGGAATATCTGTGCCAAAAACTGCAAAGCTCAGAGCAGTTCATAGGCTGAAGAAAACTCAGCCTCTCAGATGCAAATTGCAGCACTGCAGAATTTATGTGGGGAACTCGGAAAGATGTGAAGGGCAGCAAATCAACAGCAGGCATTAGATTTATTTGAACAAGTTTTAGACTGCAGTTGAGTCTGTATTTGTTTATAGATTATGCTGTTTTCATCCTCTCTCACAGAGGCTGGCACTCTTTTGATAACCTTTCCACTATGAGCCTGCTGAGCCACATAAATGACACATCAAGCAGAGTTCAGACACTGAGATCTGTGTGCTCTCTGCACTGTGCTGAGCCCTGTGGACCACTCCTAACACCAACCACCTCTGCTCAAGTGGTCTACCTTTCACTCCTATCTCTCTGTACTATTTGTTTTCCCCGCTTGAAAATCTCTTCTTGCCTGCTCAAGCTTTTATGTACGGGTCCCACAGCACTCCGATCTGCCAATGCACTTGCTGGTCTCACAGCCATTTTCTGTCTTGACAGTCACTGCTTTCCTTCTCCAAAAAAATCTTTATCTCTGAGCTGCAATGAAAAACCCGTCCATAAAAAGACAAACATCTCAGCTCAGCTTCCATCTCTGCTGGAGTCAAAGGCAAGTTTGCCAATGACTTAAACAACATCAGGAGATAACGCTCTGCTTTTATCTGCACATTAATGGTCTTCTGCTGCCAATCTCTCCCCAGGGAGACAGCCTTGTCAGTCCCCACACAGTGCACAAAGGCACAATTACTTATGCCTCTAACACAAGATAGGGCCATCCAGGATTTTTCCATTGCCTTGGACAGGCTTACTGTGTCCTAATACACAAGTAATTTGAACATCCGCTTTAATATCACACAAAGACAATAGGATTTTGATTGGAAGACAAAAAGGAAACTGCAGAAGCAAGCATCCTTGCACTCGCCAGGATGACTGAGGACAACCTCCACTCCAGGCTAAGGTGTGCAGCTGTACTGTAGCAAATGTCTGTGGATCACAGAGCCAGACAAGGGGCTGAGGAAACCAACTCCAGCCTCCTATACAGCGATCACTGCCCAAGGACAAAATCCCAGAACAGCAGCTTGATTTAAGGAAGTAAGGGGAATGAGAAACAAAATGTAATGTGGAAGATTATGGCCATCTCCATATTTAAATAATCCTTGCTCACAATATGCATAAGGAGTGATTACATAAAGTATGAGATGATGAACATATCACCATCTGCAGGGTCAAATCTGAAACCTTAGTCCAAGACAAGTTCCAGGTAACACTCACTGATCAAAAAGATTTCAAGACTTTTCTTGTGCAGAGAGCCAATGAGCCAATCTACAGATTTATGTACTCAAAAAACAAACAAACAAACAAATACAACCCCTAAATGCATGATTTAGAGATACAGATTCCCCATTATTTCATGCTTAAATGACAAGCAAAATCATCAGAAAATATGTATGGTTATTTTAGAAATAACATAAGAATTAAGTAATGCAGTCTTTATTAGTTTTTTTAGTATTGTTGGCTGTATGTAGCAATTTCAAAGTCATGGAAACAAAAAAAGCCTACCTTATTACTTTGATCATTTCAAAACATAGTGCTGCTGGGATTTGGGAAGATATATATACAGGCACTGGATGTGCTGCACACCAGGATGTATATGCACTTTCCATCCCAAGTCCATTCAGGATATTAAAGAAAAATGGGAGGAGGTGTGCATATTAGAGTCACTGGTTACACAGGATTCTCACCTTGCACGTGGACCAGCACTAAGCCTCCTTTCATACATCATCACTGTAACCCAGTTCAAAGCATCATTCCCAAACACATCCCAGAAGCTTAGAACCTTTTTTTGAATGGAGGTTTGGCCTCAGATAAATACTATTTGTCAAAGGAGCTGTGCCAAACATCAGTCCTCAGGTCTGCACGTGTACCCAAACTACACGTGGCAGAAAGAGGTGTTACCACTTACTGCTGAAGCTCTGCGCTGCCCACATGCAAGGATGACCCTGCTCTCAACTGCTGCAGATTCTGTTAAATGCTAACTGAAGGAGCTGAAGTTTCCCACGTGGGTGTTCTCTTTCAGCTGAAAGCTTCAATCCACACCTAGGGGGGGAAAGGCAGGAAAAAAGATGTTTGTTTTTCACTCAGATTTAAAAATCCTTAGGAAACCCTTGTTTGGAAGCTCGTATTTGGGGGCAGCAGCGTGACAGCAGCAGCAGGAGGGCAGGAGTTTAATCAAAGACATGCTTCTCACACCCCCACCAGATTAAAAAACTTTGCCCATATTTAGCCAAGTTTATGCTTGAAAGATAACCAGCTCAAGAGGCTCACGCTCACATTTCAGAGCCTGCCCTCCTTGCCTGAGCAAAATGGGTGTGAGTCAGCTTTTCCTTGACCCCCATAGCTGTGGCATGGGCTGAAAGCAAGGACATTTCCCCCTCAATCTTTCAGCTGCATTTTTATGAGTAAATTAAAGCAGCACCAAGTCCTGTAGCACAGTCCATAGTGTTTAATAATTAGCATGCTCCCTGGCAAAGTTTTGGCTTGTCCTAAGGAGTACTCTCAGAGACTGTGTCTGGGCAGGGTTCAGGGAGCAGCACTTGCCAAGGGCTGTTCCCAATAGGCAGAAAGGATAAAGCCATCCTGTTATGGAAGGAAGAGAGCTTAGCTGTTATGGACACGAGCCAGGCTGTGCCACTTGCTCTTAGTGCCAGAGAATGGGCTCTGGCCCAGTTTAATTACAATGAAGACATATAATCAGCAACTCCTTCTCTGTCAGGTGCTGGCACTGAGGAAGAAGGAAAATCAAACTGTGGAGAGAGGAAAGCTGAAGGCACTGGAGAGGAAGGGATGGCAGAGGGTGAGGGTAATCTCAGAGCTGGAGTTTGTGACAGGAGGAAATGGGAGTGGGAGCTGGGCAAGGGAAAATGTAGGAATGGATGGGAAGAGATAGGTCGTGAGGAATGGTTTGGAAGGGGATGTGAATTGCTACTTATTAAGAGAAACACAATGAGGTTGCTAATCAAAAATGCAGAATTAAATGATGGGAAGGAAAAAAAAAGATGAGGAAAGGAAAAGATGTGGAGATCGACAGCTCAGGAGAAGGGAAAAAAAGTCAATGGGGTCTTTGTGCAAGCACAGGCTTAGAAAGGTGACAATGTCTGCCCTCCAGGATGCGTGGCTGATTCTAAAAAAGAGCCCAAGCTTTGTCAGATTTCAAGCATTGCTCACACACTTCTAAATCTTTACCCGTGTTTTTCACCTGTGTCAGGTCTCATTCTTCCACGAGCAACTTAATCTTCCCATCTCAGCAACCTCATGGTCAGAGAGAAGAAATGTCAAAAGCAGTTAAGGCAGCTAGCCCTGTATGTAGCCTTGAGAGAAAACACGAAGCAGCCATTTCCATCAATAACTCCCCAAGGAGGTTCCCTTAAAGGTATCCTCGAAGGACTGTTTTAATTAACCATTTACCTGCTGCATGTTGCCTGAGGCTTCCAGTAGCTGACAGTGCAGTCACTTTAGCATCACTTATCACCAGCAATATGAGCAGTCCAGGCAGGATACACTTACAGTCTTTGATTACGAGAAGTACAAGTTCCACTGGGATATAAATCCATACTGGGGAACCATCAGAGCCACCTCTGCCATATGAAGCACAAGGGGAGACCTCAGACACTGCTACTGTAACATAAATACACCCTTTCAATTTTCTTTCTTTTTTCTTTTTTTTTTTTTTTTCCTTTGTAACAGAATATTTACTGACCCTGCAAAAAAGAAATCCTCTTAGCATGATCA
This sequence comes from Tympanuchus pallidicinctus, assembly GCF_026119805.1. Lineage (NCBI taxonomy): Eukaryota > Metazoa > Chordata > Aves > Galliformes > Phasianidae > Tympanuchus > Tympanuchus pallidicinctus. The sequence goes on from NW_026294747.1 coordinate 51,677,667, forward strand.
CTAGCCAAACAAAAAAGCAAAAAGCTCCCATTGCTATTGTGCTTGGAATATGGTAGTCAAGGTTAGCACATAATAGCTAAACAATATGCATTTGAAAGCCGTCAAGAGAATAACACTTTGTTCTAATGAAAAGGATTGAAATGTTTTCTGCTGTCTGCCTTGACACCTCGTGTTACAATACTCAGAATTACTTCAGTCAGGGAAGCTGTCACATCACTCATAAAGTGACTATAGAGCACCAGCACCTCCACAGCAGTGCACCCACAAACAGGGGTCTGTTATTATCTTCTATCCTTGCCAGAGCCAAATTTGCTTGGGGACTGCCACAGGAAAGTGGCATTCTGGTGCATTAGTTTTGCTTTTTTCTTTTATGATTGCTTCTTTGGCACCATGTAAGTGTGGGTCATAACAGCACTAGGCAGTTCAGCAGGAGCATCTCCCATGTGAGTGTTTTCTTGTGCACTGTCCTGCCATTTTAAGCCTGCTTGCGTGGATTTTGCCAATTATTTCAAGAAGGATGGACATTCTGGTCCTGACTATATCATGTTGGCAAGCAATTCCAGCTACAGGAAACTTTCCTAAGTGGGGAAAGCCCAGCTTTGTAGGGAGGAGGAGGTGTGTGGTGAAACTGCATGAGATGCTGTTGGGTTTTAGAAATACTTAAGCGCAGAGTCAGGAAGCAATTACCCTTTCAGGTGTAAATCAGTTACATAAGGACATTCTGGCTTATAGAAACAGCTCCAAGAAAACCCTGCTGGTTTGGAGGGCAGTTAGTGAGATCTGTAATTAAAGCAGTGCAGAAGTCATTGCTTCTGCCCTCCTTCCACATCAGTGAAGACAGCCATGGCCATTCTCATAGGATTACTGCAAAAAGAAATAATAATAATAATAAAAAGTAAAAATAAAGTGTTACGGGGAAGTATAAAAGCAAAGCTCTCTAAACCAACATGAAAAAGAAAAAAGAAGACAATGACAAAAAAATGTATTTAATCACTTCTTATGGGGAGAGATTCAGTTTCAACTTGACTGGTGTTTCATGCACACACGTGAGCTGCTGTCCAGCACTTAGCATTGCTAGGGAACCTAGCAATCCTACTTATCACTGAGGCAAGGCAGCACAGGGTACACAGAAGCATTGAACCAGATATTTAGAGACCTGAGAGGTCAAAGACAGATACTGAACCCAGACACCCGCAGAGTTAGGTCGCAGCAGGTTGACATTACAGTTTTGGCCTACAGGACCTAATTTTACCTCTGTTGTGCTCTGGGTACCAAAATACTTGTCTGGAAAAAGCCTCAGCCTAAGCACTGACTTTCCCAGAACAAAACATCCCTCCTATTTTCATTTCCAACTGAGAACCATCTACCCTCTCTCCCTATCTAGCCCGAAACTAATCAGACCCACATGTCTCTGCTATGCAGTAGTATTTTATCCTCAACCTCAAGGCAAGGTTTTCACGCCTAAGCCAAGGGTAAGTCAACAGAAAAACCTTTGCATCTACCAGCAGCAGGCAAGCTGACTGCTGGCTAGCAGGCCAAATCTCCAGGGAAACTCTGATAGCCAAAAAAAAGGCACAGTTACACAGCTGTTAAATGGTTCCTTACCCAGCTTCAGCACGACTCTTTCATGTGCTTCCATCTGACCACTAGATATCCCCTGCCCATCTGAATGCTATTTCCAGTACCTCCCTCTGTTGACTTTAGATGTTTTCCCAGCAAACAATCCAGCACTGATAATCCAGAGAGTTGACAGGGAGGTCTGTCAGGCAGCAATTACTGAACTTCCTTCTTCAAAATGGAGCTGCCTTCACAACCATGGGGAAAAATCCAGCCTGTGCTCCATTTTGAGTGGCTCCTAGAAAAGCAGAGAGTTAAGAGCAAACTTCTCTTTACTCATCAGAAGACAAAACTTTACACTTCAACTCAGTGAAAGAATAAAGTACTTTCATTTCTCTTTTCCATTGCAGAGGATGGAATTGGAGCTAATAATAATAATTGAGAAAAAAAAAGTGTTTGTGGTGAATGTTCTTTCTTTCTTCAATTTAGCTGAAATAAGGCAGCTAATTAAGGGATAATATCCATGGAGTACATCAGACAATGAAAGTTTTTTGCAGGTAATTAAGAATAGTCTTTCTGATAACTACACAGTGTATTGCAAGCTTATATTCCAACGCAATGAATATAATTCCTATTTTTGACTATATAAAATATGATAATGAAGGAAGGGGCGATCTTAAAAATATTGTACAAAGTACAAACCTCCTTTTCACCAGAAGAATGTCCTGTAAAACATGCCAGCATATTCCCATTTCTTAACTTGAACATGTTTCTGAGATCCAGAATTCTGGAACACTGAGGAAATTCATAGAGTCATAGAATCATCATAGAATCATAGAATGGCCTGGGTTGAAAAGGACCACAATGATCATCTAGTTTCAACCCCCTCTCCTGAGTGCAGGGTCACCAACCAGCAGACCAGGCTGCCCAGAGCCACATCCAGCCTGGCTTTGCATGCCTCCAGGGATGAGGCATCCACAACCTCCTTGGGCAACCTGTTCCAGTGCATCACCACCCTCTGTGTGAAAAAAATTCCTCCTAAAATTCAGAATAGGATAGGACAGGAAAGGGTAGGAAGAATAGATCAGTTGGAAGGGACCTTCAAAGATCATCTTGTCCAAGTCCTGACCACTTCATTGCTAATCAAAAGTTAAAGCATATGATTGAAGGCACTGAGCAAATGTCTCTTGAACACTGAGAGGCAGTGGACACCAACATCCTCGTTCAGAAGCCTGTTCCAGTGTTTGACCAGCCCTGCAGTAAAGAATTTTTTCCTTATGTCCAGTCTGAACCTGCATTCTCATGTGTCCTATCATAAATTACCAAAAAGAGGAGCCCTGCATCTTCTCTCCATTTGCCCTCAGAGAGTTTTAGAGAGAGAAAGTTGTATTTTGAGATATTTTGCTATCAAAGACAGCCATTAAATTAGCTATTAAATACAGTAACAATAACAAATTCAGGAAATTGGGGGGGGAGGGGGGGAAAGGGTGAGAGGTGGGAGGGAGGAATAATAGATGTTAGATATAGGAATAATAGATGAATAATAGATGAGGAAAATATTGTCAGGAAAAAGATTTTTTTATGCTGTCACTTTTTCTCAAGTGTCACAGTTCACAGGCAAAAGCTCAAGTTTGCTGATGTTGCCATTTTCCTGACCACACACCATCTCAGAGGACACTGCTCACCAGGTAAGAGGCTCTAGGTTCAGTTCCTACCTCCACTCTTCTGTGGACTACTTACATCACCTCAGGCAAATCATCAAGCATCTTCTGGCCTTCATTTGATCTCAGGAGTCAGGGTAATATTTATTTTCTCCTGTCCTTGCCTTGTTTGGTTAGCTTGAACGCTCTTTGAAGAAAGATCTGCCTTTTCCTCATTTAAATAGCACCTCCCAAGAGGGCAATAGCTTCATCTTGTTTGTACGTACAAATAATGAATGCCATTCACCTGAATGTGCTTGCAGTCACCTTCAGTTCTTTGCTGATGTGATCTTGTGCTATGGAAGTAACTTCATCCTTTGAGAAACTGTGCACCACAATCCCCTAACCCAATCTTTTCCCTGTTTCGATAAAGCAGTTTTGACAAATGGGATCTTACTAGCAAAACCAGCAGCAGCAAAATGAAAAATAATGAGGCTAGGAAGCAGCAAGAAGCACAGGCACTACAGTCTGAATGAAGGCATGGTGCTGCACGCCAAGGGCAATGCCTGTCGGATATTACCCTTAAGCTGCCAGTGCTGCTGAACAGCTGTTAAACAAGACTTATGGCAGGGACAGCACAGACACTGCTCCTGCTCATTAAATATGCAGGGCAGCAAATGCAAAAGTGGGAGACTACTACATCACACCTTCTGACAGACCAAATAAAACCAGCTGAAAGCCATGATAACATCGGTATTGCCTCTGGATCAAGCAGCTGGGAGAGTGGTGCTGCCCTTGCCAAGGCAGCCAACAGCCATAACCAACACAGATTTCAAAGGGGTCACAACTTGGTGTCTGAACTTTCAATTCCACTTCCTTCTTTTAAAGGAAAGGTTTGTTAAACTTGGCTTATTTTGCTAACCGTAAATGGAAGTGAAGGGGGCAGTGAGGAAAATCTCATCAGTGCTTCAAAGTCATGACAGAATAAGAGAAAAATTCATGAGCCATCTTTCATCAGCCCTTCCTTTAAAAAGTATCATCTTTTTGGAGAGAAAATGGCATTGTTTGTGCAGAAGGAAAAACAAAGACAAAACCTGCTCCTTCAGCATAGTGAACTTTCAAAGGTGGAGTTGTGTGGAGAAATGCATATAGCAAAGTCAAGGGCAGCAGGACCCTGGGATGGTCCTTCCCATGAACCATGAGCTTTCCTGAACATCCCAAGACTTCCTCACATCTATCTTCACAGCCCACACTGGCCTATCTCCCAGACCAGTCCCTGAGCAGGCTGAGGAGCAACAAACATCAAATCCTGTTAAGGGATTCACAGGCACTGGGGGACATGTCTAGGAAAGGCCAAACACAGCCTCTGGGCAGAAGCTTGCTTAACCATGGCTGATCAAAGAGAATTTTTACATCTCCAGTGATGGTCAGATTACGCAGTGTACCATTTTCAGGTAAGAGACTGAAGGAAGAAGAGACATAAAGCACATGTGAGCCCTCAGTGTGCAGCGGAGCCTCCCATATCCAGGCTGAGGTCCTGCTTAAAACCTGAGCCAAGTTTTATTCCAAATTGAGCTGAAGATCTAATTCTAAATTTCTAAGTTCAAAAACTTTGCCTCCCATCCAGCTGCAGGAAAAATACAAAAATATAGGGGCAGTGCCATTTGAGCATTTCCCAGAGGAGAAGTTGCATCCAGACCATCAGACTTAACAACTGTCGGACAAGGAAAAATCATTTTAACTTTCAAGAGTAAGAGATTACCCATCAGGTACAAAGTCCAATCTGCCCTCCCCTTAGTGTTAAATGAGTGCATGTCAACAGAGCTGCTTTTGTGTTGGGTTTTGTTTCAGCTGGTGTAGCTTAGTTCACCAGCCCCGGAAACTTGTCCTTTCCACCCCACCCCCTTCTCTTTCTCAGAGGCAGCATCAGAGATTTTTAACATGCATCTTCTGAACGCTGTCCATCAAACTTATCCCATTCCTTTTCTTCATTCGGTTCAGCCATGCTTTCCTGTGGATAGGCACACGCCAACACTAAGAAGCTAGAGAAGGGCTCAAAAGAAGAGCACGGAGGCAAACGGACCCCAAAAAGTCTTGTTGCTGCTGTTATTTGATTATTCAAATGTTCACAGATTGTCAGGAAACTGGACAGGTAATGCCTTTTCTAAACAGAGTCCTTAATTTGGAAAAAATACTAAAAGCTCAGCATTTCACGCCTCTACTGAGATGCGCCTCTGGCCACCCTTTTATTTTTCATTCTGTCTTTTCTGAAATATTACATTCAAGAGAATACATTGCCTTCAAATCATGTACACATGCATGTTTATTAAGTCATTACCATAGCCTTAAGTCCATAAAATCACTGTGGACTGCAATACCACACGTGCATCCAACAATTAGATGAATAAATTAACCCTGAAAAATCTCAGCTTGGGGTGAAAGAGAACAAGCTGTACTGTGAAAGTTGGAATGAGACTCCCAAAATCATTCTGTATTTAAAAGACTTCTACCTGGCTGAAGCTCTGGGGAAAGAAAAAAAAAAAAAGAAAAAAAAGGAGCTAATCATACTGATGATTACCAATAGCTTGAAATCTCTGAAGTAAAAAGAGGAAAAAAAATAGTAGAAAACAAGGAGCTGGCAGAGCACACCGTTCCAAAGTGCATTACTCCGTCAGTGTCATTTTCTATGCTGCAGTGTTCTTTCAATTATATTTCCTCCTCTCTTCCTCCCTGGAAAGAAAATTGGCAGAAAAAGTTGCCTGCAGGATCAGAGAGGGGTATTTTTATCAACCTACAACTAGATTAAAATGCTTTATCTGAAATGCAGCAGAGGACTGGCCTAAATTAAATCCCATCTCCCTTTGCTTCTCAGCTGTGAAGGAGTATCACACAAAGGGGCATTCGCTTAATTTGTATTATTTTTTAATTTCTGTTGGTTTTAGTTTGCACTTGCATGTGTTACCCATGCAAAAATGAACAAGGGAAGGATCAGAGGGCCAGCTACATAGTGAACATCCAGGGATGCTGATGGGATGCTGCTGGATTCAGCACAGGCGTGGGCCAAGCCCAAAACTCCAAGGGGCACCTTGCAGCAAGTGCACTGTTAACCTGGACATTGGTTTTCCATGCTTGCTGTAGTGCCCTCTTTACCTCCACAGAGAGCACTCACATGGCAAAGCATTTGCAGAACCTGAGCTTGCATGAATTTATAATGGTATTAATAATCACTGTTTGCAGTTTTGCACTGTTGCATGACTACCAGAGAGTGTTTAGTAACTAGGTCACCAGAAATGTCCTTCGTCACCGTGCCCATCACCTTACCCAGATAATCACCAGGTGCTAATTGTACCCACATACATGTGCTCCCTTAATTACCCTCGTTACCCTCTTCCACCTGCACGGCCCTAATCCCCAGGGGTGGTGATGTTGCAACAGAGATACAGTTGGATAAAAATGGGGAAGAGGTAAGTAAACAAAGACAGGAAACAAGAGATTGAAAAAGGAGGGCCTGAGTAGGTGTCTCTGCTACCTAACTTGTTACTCCAGGTGGTCAGGCACTGCAACAGGCTCCCCAGGGCAGCAGTCATGGCACCAATCTTGCCAAAGTTCAAGAAGCATCTGGACAAAGCTCTCAGACATAGAGCCTGATTTTTGGGTGGTCCTGTGCGGAGCCAGGAGTTGGAACTGATGATCCTTACGGGTCTCTTCCAACTTGGGATATTCTCTGATTTTGTGAGCCAACCCCTGGGGCTTTTCCAGGAAGGGCTGAAAACATTTGAGTCTCCTCCTTTTCACCTCTCTGAAGGGACTTCACCACTGAAGATGGAGTAAAGGATCTGCAGGAGTCCTGTCCAGGATACCTGTGGATAGCTGTTCCAGTTTCTTTACTACTGGCTTCTCTGGCTCCGTCCCATGTCAGAGCACACAGGAGCAAATAGCTATTAATTTGGCTCAGCAGCAATTGCTGTGCACAGTGGCTCGGGCAGAGAATTTTCATTTCATTTTCATACATCATTTACAGCTTGCTGCAGCCATTCCAGAAAGTCAGCACCAATCTCCATAAGTTAACATGGAACAAACAGGAAAGGAGATAGAATTCTGCTGTTGTTACTTAAAAGTCTTGTCATGTCTGGGCACATTTGGTGCTTCCACTGATTTCATTTTCAATATATTTCTCTGATATAACGAAGTCATTTTCTCAAGAATATACGGGAGAGGCCTGGATGGCATTAATGTAGAGGGAAAAAAAAAGAAGAAAACAAACACATCCAATTTGCTTGTAACAAACCTATTTTCTGTATTGCCCTTTGCTTGTTGCTGGGTACTTTTCCCTTGCATTTTATGTTAATCTGATGTGCCGGATTCCAGTTTTCAACACTGCTATAATAAAATCCTTGCATGTCCTCAAGGAACAAGTGGAATTTCTCTAGATTTATAAGTGTGACAGAGATGAGGACAGGCCCGGATCTTGTCATCTTGTCTCCAAGCTCTTCCTGCTTATTCCTCAGTTGAGACTGTTAAAAAAAAAAGAAAAGAAAAGAAAAAATACAGGTTAAGTGTGCTCTATAAATATCCAGCAGTCCTTCTGCACCCAAGTTTAGATAATCATATCTGTGTCCTTTAATCATTTATCCTCTCTGCTTCAGCTGCACAGTCTGTGAAGAGAAGTACAATAATAACTCCTTTGCAGCTTCCAATGGCTATAAGGCGGATTAATTAGTTAATGTTTGCACAGTACAGGGGCCAGGCCCTCTGCTGATTTATGCTTGATGCGTGTCAGCTGGGGTGGATTAAGATGTGAGCCAACACAGAATTGAGCCTCTTGTGAAGAACACACCAGGGTCCAATGCTACTAATTTGCCATTTGTGTAATTTTTGCTGTCTTGATGATGGCTTCACAGAGCTGGCAGGGCTTCACACCTCTCAGTGAGCTCTGTGCCTCAGCAGCTGGATGCGGGGGCACAGCGGTGCTCTTTGGGGAATATCTGAGGCTGTGGAAATGAAGTCACAATAAGGAAATCCCCAGAACAAGGAGAGGTGGCACACAGCTCTGACACCACGAGGAAGAGAATGTACAGACTTTGCTTTAAAACAAACTCAGGCAGTGAAGATCCTTATTTTAGTAGGAAGTGTTTCCTGTGATCTCCTACGTCTCCGATTTGTACAGATGCAAACACTCAGGTACTTTAGTGATATTGGCAAATGGTGCATATCCCTAGGGTAAAGCAAAGCACGTAAATTTGACCCCAGTTTGGGATTTTCCGTAAGAAAAGGCTTCTAGACAGTGACTGCATTTCACTGCATCAGAACATATGGCACTATTACTTGATCCACTTACCAAGGACAACACTAATGACTTTCCCTTAACCCAGCAGCACACACTGCTGAATGGTTAAAAGGATCTTCCAGTAAACAAAATGCTCAAAAGCCAGAGTGTGTACTGTTATCCTTCTCCCCTTTGCCCTTTGAATCCAAGCCAGGAACATCTCATGTATCATTTGAAAGGACTGCTATAGCGAGAGCACAGTGACGGTTGTACTGATACCAGCTGCAGCACTGAGCACTGGTGTGCGGAGCAGCTCTGCTGCTCAGCTTGATTTAGTGCCTGCCCATTCCAGGAGCCATGAGAGAAGGCAAGAATACAGTACTATTTCCCCCATGCAAACTCAATCCCATTTTCCAGGAGGCTCAGCACAGAGCTTTCCTGCAACATCCCAAGAATGATATTTGGGTGAGCTTTTTCATGGAACGGGACAGATTAATCTCTGTGAAGGAACAGGGATCCTAGACACTTTAGCCATCTGTGTTAGATGCCCAAAACCAGATAGCGTAAGTAGCACTTGTGAAATAATTGCAACTTACAGTGCACAATAATTCTGCTGATCAACAACGATAAAAATGTCCAGTCCAAAAATTCTGACAGATGCTAAACTTCAGAAGGTATAAAGAAAAGACATGCCAAAGTAAAGGGGGAAACAGAAGGAAAAATGCTCTGCATTTAAAACCACCACAGCCTACACAGCAGTTTTTGTCAGGATCAGCTCTCAGGATATCTGCTTACAGGAGAATCCTGCAAGGCTCTTTGCCTTGCTGAAGTTAATAGCTAACTAAATTTGATGGAATTAAATTCTTCTCTCCCTGCACGCATAGTGGAATACCACACCTGTTTAGTCCCCTGTACTTGGTCCTACTGCCCTATGCTACATGAAGTACGACCACATTCCCGGATACAGTTTTCTCTTTTTGTTGCATCAGTCATGGGTCTATAAAAACCATTTCAACGGGTAGAATTGCTGATTGCAGGAATGGTGAAATAGATCTGCCATCAGTGTTAATATTCTTTGATAAGTAGCTGTCTAGAAATCGCTTCAAAGTAAAGGAAAGACATTGATGTAATTTCCATTGAGAACAGTGATAGACAGACACATGAGCAGGTAAATAGAGCCCTAAGTTAGCAGGATGGCACATACATATTTATGTATAAATGCATGCTGATGCAAAAGGGCGCTTTCAACCGATACAAAGAGATGTGAAATATTTTGGTGAGTCACTCTATTAACCAGGCTCAGGATCATTAAATGAGTCAGGAATTGGTAAGCTGCAAGGAGACAACAAGCTGCTGGTGACTCTCATGGGGAAAAATCAAGGGACTATTTCCTGAGATTGCAAGGACAAAGAAAAGGACAAAACAGCTCTGACACACAGTCAGAACAAAGGTGGCAGCCCAGGAAAAGTAGTCTGAAATGCTGGAGAAAACATGAAGGATTCCAGTTCTGGCTTTGAAATAATCAGTCACAGACTGGCATAGAATGAAGCTGAAGAAGACTATAAAGATTTAATTTAGAATGTATTAATGAAAAAACATGAAGTCTAAGTAGTGAAGAAACAGGGAGAAACTTAAAAGTATTTGTTAAAGTAAATGTGTCCATGAGTTTAAAAAAAAAAAAAAAAAGTATTAACTTTTGATGAGCTTTAACTGAAGATGCTCTAAAGGCAGACTAACGTAGGGGCAACAGTCAAAGATTTCTAGGGACAAAAACTCCAATACCAAATCCTAGGGAAGAAGGAAGCTTGAAAAATTTCCAAAGGAGATTAGTGCATGAGAGACAAAATAGGAACACTGCTTCTTTATATTCCTCTTTATATTAAACTTGTAGTAATCTGATGTCTTTCAAATCAACCACAAGAAAATCGATCATCAGAACGATGCGCATATGACTGGTCTGGAAGCGTCAAAGTGAGAGTGCACCAGCATGACCTGTGCATTTAAAAATAGGATCATTCATCCCAGCCTCACGGTGGTGCTTAGGGGCCAAACTATGATCTCATTCTTGTTGGCTCGGAACAAACAGTGCAGAGAAAGTTTGCCTGAGGAACTCAGAACCTTAGCAAAAAAGACAAAAGGTTGAGGAATGAAACAGTCCAGAGAAAATGAAGTGCTCTCCCCACATGCACCAGTACAGATCTGTATCTTTTACCATCTAGCTACCAAGAGCAGGGTAGAAGACTCCAGTCATTCAAACTCACACCTGGCACATCTGGCAGTGGCAAAGTGCCTGTTACCTTTGCTTTGGAGGGGGGGACATAAATCAAAACAGAGACCTCGTGGGAAGCTTCAGGATTTAAAAAAAACTGTAGTGTGTATTTTTTGTAACCGTGAGGAGGCTGGATGCAGCATATGTGAAAGATTAGAAGAACATCAGGCAGCTGTTGGAGGTTTGCATGTTGCGAACTCAGCTTTGGCAGCATCTTCTGTGAACAGAGAGGTAGACAGAACTGGATGAAGTTTGGTAGCAGGGCCCAGTGGTCTTGTCACAGAATTTCTGCCCCCTAAGAACACAGTTGCACAGCTACACCATATGCGAGATCATTACCTCGGACATATTTATGAGCCAGTCACACTTCCTTAATTGGTTGACCTTAACTACCTTTATTTCTTAGACAACACTGGCAGAGGTGTATGCTCCCGTGGCATTTCACCACGACCTGCTGCTTACCAGAGCATAGAGAAAGCACTGAAAAGCTTCCATCTGAAGAGATGTCTGGAAATTAAGCAAAATGGCAAGTACGTAGCATGCAGAGCTGAATGCTGCCCTGCCCTGTACAAGTATTCAAAGAAAGGAAAACCAAATATAAATTGCCATTAATCTTTCTGTGTTATCTCTGACTGTGACGTGGGAAGCATTTTGGAGACATCATCATCTGTTCTTCCTGTGAACAGCTCTTCCTTATTTACTGTCTTTATGTTATCCTGCTCACCAGTAGAGATACCTTCATTTATCCCTTCTCTAGCTTGACAACTTTTATTCTCACTGGTTTTTCCTCAAAAAAGAGCTCTTCCACATTCCATTCCTGCTGCCCATCTCTGATCATTTTCCATTTATGCTGTGCCTTTTAAGAGATGAGGTGTACCAGAAATGCCCATAGCACTGAAGAGTTACAAAGTCACATAAAAAACGCTCTATATTTTGTTCTCTGTTCCTCTCCAGGCTTTTTAACATCTGATTTGCTTCTTTATCAACATCACAGATGATGTACCACGTCATTAAGGAACTAAATTTGAGATAAATAAATACAGTTTCACACAGATACAGAAGCTACTATTTGCAGCATGACCCAGACAGTCTTAGATGTAATTGCCAACAAATTAATCCACCAGAGTGTGCTGAACCACCAAGGCTATTTAAGGTTTCATTTTGGTAAACAGCAAGCACATTACAGGAGAAGTGATCAAAGAAAATAACCTTTGACTGAGCGATCACAAGTTGATTGGGTTTAATTTAAATGGAACAGTAAACAAAAAGAGGTCTGTAATTAAAGTTCTACATTTCAAATGGGCAAAATTTGAGAAATTAAGGGAAATAATTAGTGAACTCCACTGGACTAAAGAACAGCAAGTCTTGAATGTGGGAAAAGCCTGAGATTTCAGCCAAAAGCATAGAAACTACCTCCAGCACAACTCCCAACGCGGAAAACCAAAGCCTGTAATAATTACTCTAAATTTAATAGAGTAAGCTACCTCAACAAAGGATAATAGCAATCAAACAAGAGCCAGCAAAGAATGGAAAAAAAGACAGCTCAGCAAAGGGAACAGTACTTTAGAGGTCAAGAGGCTCTAGACAAAGATGAGAAATGCCAGAAGTTGAACAGAATGAGGTCTTGCAAGGGATACAAATTCAAACAGGAATGTGCAGTTAAGACCTATGAATAAAATAAATAACAGGGAAAGATGTGGGGCAAGCAAGCAAGAGCTTAAAGACACAAAGATTCCTGCCCCAAAATTAAATGGACATCTTACAATGATTTTTCAGCAAAGATACCAGTGACAAGGAATGGCAAGATGGCTGATGATAACAAAAGGATGGGAAGGACCACATCTGGGAGAAGCTAAGCACAGATAGCTTACAGCTTTCAGTAGTATCTCTGGATTGTTGGGATTGCAGCTACTGTGAGCCAGCAAAACGAATCAGAGTTGGCAGGTAGGAGGGTCCAGAGAAAAGGAAATGGAATGGGAGATGAGGAGAATTAGGCGAGCTAAGAAAGGAGTTTAAGGTGAACTAGATCTGGCGTACTGCTGAATTGCTCGCAGACACCTATCCCAATTCCAGAGGCAGTAAAGCCCCAGTGGCACAATCCCTAAGTTGTATTTAGCTCCTCTCCAAAAATCTCCCTTCAATTCATTCTTTCATAGGGGAGAATTGCACATTTGAAAAATTTTCCAAATAGTCTTGAGAAATACGTAATAAGAGTGTTCTCCTGTATAAATATTGGCTATAGGTTAGTTTCCAGAAAGGCCTGGAATAAATGGGATGACCTTTTAGTTTGGGAGAGCTTAAAATGTGAATCTTCCCATAGGGAAAATGCAAGAGAAAAGCCTCTGGGCAATTTCTCATTGCCAAAGTTCTATGCAAATACCTTTCTAAATTAGAGCAAAATTAAGTAAATTTTGTTCTATATGGGGAGGGCTCATCAGGTGGAGCTCCAGTCTACCAGAGCTACTGAGACAGTAAGTCACTTATTTAGCTATCAGCTGGGAAACACATCACTCTCATTTGGCAGGGCATGCACTGCTTAAAAATATGAATCAAGTATCCATCAGAGAGGAAAATAGTGATACTTTTACAATAGTCTGTTATTTCAAGGGTGGTTAATAAGTGCGAAGATAAAAGAGCCATCAATGCCAGTAGGTGCTTTTTTTTTTTTTTCCTCTGGAGAGTCCCATTAAGCATCACACAGCCCTTTCATCCCATTGAAATCATAATAAAATCTCCCCCTGGCCCCAGCTGAGCTGTGTAGACTTCCAAGTTGCACCCCTGTCTTCAAAGAGCCTCCTTTTGTCACCTTATGACCTTCACATGCAACATCTGTCCTACCAAATGTCCCAGTCACAGAGGCCAAGTGCTGCACAGCACCTTCTCTGGAAGATGTGCTGAAATCAGCAGCAGCTGAAAGCCCAAAGTCCTTTGAAATTTCTGTTCTCTAATACATTGCAGAGCATCAGCCATAGGGATGCCATATTTCTGTCCCAGGTTTTCCGGAAGCATCTGACATGCTGTGCCTACGTTTCACAGATGGTCTGTGGATGGAAACACGTGGCATTTATTGTGCACATACAGACAATCTGTCCAGTGTACAGACAGAGGCCCGTGGCTTCTGGAAGTGCTGGGCATACCTTGTGCTCTACAGTTTATACAAGCACATGCAGGCAATGTGTCTGAAATTTTTACTCTGTTTGAACAGACAGAGCCTCTGAAATCCCAGAGAGAGGTAACAGATTTCTTAACTTCAAATTTTTTAGTGGAAGAGTGTGCTTGCCCACAGTGTACAATAGCCACACTCACTCCCATAGAAGACAACTGAGTCTGCAGTCACACATATCCCAAGGTCAGTATTCTTTGTGTAAATGGACATAAAGCTCTGACCATTTCCCATCTGATCATGTTCTGCAGCCAAACCTTCTCACAGAGGTGTTGTAAAGAGCACATCAGGGACAAGTGAGTGGTACGTGGTCAGGGTGTGCTCTCCCCTCACCTAACAGCCTCACACAATCTATCAAAGTTCAGAATAAGGCACAGCTTCTCTCAGGTCACTCTAAGTAAGATGCTATCCAAACTTCTGAAAGGGTGGCACATGTCTTAAAAAAAATAAAATTAGTCTTTCTTACTATCTAGGTAATCACAAACTTATGAGTATCACGTCAAGCTGCAAGGCATTGCAAGGACCAATTGCAAAGGCAAAATGTTGCACTGAATCTGCTCCAGCATTAGGGATGTATATGTTCCCTGCTAGAAAGGAAGCTTTATAGAGCTGATCAGTAAATTTGATACCCAGATATTTCAAGCAGCCCTGCCCTGAGGTTCCTCTGCGAACCATCCAATCACACACCACCTCAGCTGTAGCTTGGTGGGTGGAAAGGAAGAGTGATGATAGCATATGTCTTCTCCAAAGGTTACACCTGCCAGATGGAAAGGCCTCCTGAAGATGCAGTAGCAGCTAGAGGTTACTCAGCTGCTTGCCACCTTTCACTTTCCCTTCTCCACATAAAGGGCAGCTGAGCAATTACTGAAGGAAAGGAACAAGCCGCCTCCGCCTGCACACGTGAGGATCGCATCACAGGAGCATAAATCCCAAATCAGTGGCATTAAAATGCAGCCTGAAAAACATCAGCTTTGACAAAGCTTTATTAGCAGTGTTTAATCACAGAAAGGTCCCTAGTTACCAGCTGATCCTGGGATACCCATGTGCTGCCAACACTAGCTAAACTACACCACGGGGCACAGCAGGTAGAGCAAGACCTGCTAGCAGAAGCACCCCATGGTCATGACACGTCCAGGAGCAGATAGCCACACACTCCTTCAGCAGACACCTCATAATTTTCAGGCACCCTGCCAATCACGTGCCCTTTGGGGCAGCAAAGAGGAGGAAAGCAGCCCTGGATAGAGGATACTGGAGTGGGGAGTCCTGCTACAGAGCCTACATAATGTAGCAGCACAGCAGCAATTCTGAAGAAAGAAACCAATGGAAGAGACCAGGGCTGGGCTCACCCACTCATGCAGTCAGAAAATCACAGAATCACAGGACATATACTGTTGGAAAGGAACCCTCAAGGATCAAGCTAGATCCCTGGCTCCAAAATCAGCACCATCCAAAATCTAAACCCTATGTCTGAGAATGGTGTCCCAACACTTCCTGAGCTCCAGCAGCTCAGTACCATTGGCCCTTTTGGCTGCCAGGGCACACTGCTGACTCAGATGTATCTTGCTGTCAACCAGAACACCCAAATCCCATTTCACAGAGCTACTCTACCAAAAAAAAAAAAAAAAAAAAGGAAAGAAAAGAAAAGAAAAAAGTAAAACCTCTAATCATAAGAAAAAGAGGCTTCTACTTAACCCAGAGCAAGCAAGGCATAGACCCACCCCCACCATCCCTGTCCTGAAGTGGAAGAAGGCATTGCGATGGGACAGCCTGCTCACCAGCTGGTGGGATGAAGGGAGCCACAGAGGTGAGACCAGGAGAGAGGAAATGACTCAGGAGCTTGATGCATCAGGAATGGGAGGAATAAATGAGAATAGACGCCCAGATGCTCAGAGCTGGGCAGCCACAGGAGATATCCAGATTAGAAGAGGCAAATAAATGTGTGTGGGAGTGGGCGTGAGATCAGAGAAGCAGGGTGAGTAGAGTTCAAGCTCTGAAAGTCCTTCATATTCTGCTGAGCTTGATGGTGAGGAAAGGAAGCCTTTGAAAGCAGTGAAGGGACAGGGTGATATAGTACCGTAGCCTGCATGAAGAGAATAGCACAACTTCAGCATAATGAAAATCTCAGTGCACTATTCTTCTCTTGCTTAGCCTCATTTAAATCATGAATAATGTCATGGCAAACTACAACAGGTCAAAGCCAGTGGGACGGAGAGAAGAATCACATCCCTTTTGTTTAGAGAGGGACCCATGGGGAAAAAATGCAATAGAAGGAGATTTACAATAGTCAAGAGGAAAGCAGTGATGGATGGTATAAGCACTGAACCAGCAGAGTCTGAAGGAGGATGCTGAAGAGACTGCAGGTGCTGGAAGGAGAAGGCAAAGTAGAATAAGGGGCAAACAAAATTCAGTGTAGTTCCAGTTAGATACAGCCTTGCCTCAGATCTCAAGGCTTCCTTTTCTAAGTAGAGATGTGAAGCAAGAATGGTGATGCTAACACACCAGGGTTCACGCCAGTTTCTTAAGAGGATCTGATAAGGGAGGCCAGTGCTTCTGCCACCTCCTCTTCTGAATGACTTGAAAAGTACAGCTAAAAATACACATAGAACCACCCCTTACCACCCCTTATGCTGCCATGAAATGAGCTGTTCTGGCTCCCACATGACCACAGAGCAAGCTGTGGGTGGAAGAGAACAAACTGAGTTAGAGAGATGTGGGGACCCTATCTCTGGCTTTGAAATGTGGTCCCCACATGAGAAAGGAATTGCAAATTGAGAGTGCTTGCTCTGGATACAGCTTACTCCCAAGCCACTAGCTAGATGCCCTATTTTGCAGCCATGGTACTACCAGAGAGCTCCAAACACTCTGATACCTGTGACAGCCTGTGTTAAACCAAACGTAGGCTGCAACTCAGTTCATCCCGCAGAGAAAGCTCTCCAGAGATGCTGTCATTTCAGATGGAGTTTGCAGGGCCAGAGGTTGCAGGAGATGCCTTTTAAGACAGAGAAAAATTGCTTCATTTATCACAAGAAAAATGATTTAGGAAGTCCATAAAAAAATAGTTTGGGGGTCATAATTCTGTGTTTACATTCCGGTGATGTAAAAGCAGAATTTCTAATGAAGAATGAACAAGAAAAATACTTTGAGATTGCAAGTGACTCTCAGTACTTTAAACTAGCCCTGGAACTTAGTCTTGCTCTGCACCACTGAATGCATGCATATACATCCCACTATCAACACATTATCGGAAGTGACAAATACAGCCTAGCCATGCTGCAAGAGAGGCAGGCTTCTGTTTCTCTCTCATTTGGAAAAAATGACATTGATAGCAAGCAAGAGATTAGCGTGTGTTGCTGGATAGGAAGAAAAGCAGTGGTGGAAAATATCCTCTATTCCCAAATGATAGGGATGAGTATATCTAATTAAAAAATAATCTTTTATTGTCTGCCAACTCAATCTAAGTTTCAATATACAAACCAGCAATTACAGGAAGTAGATAATCAGTTATGCATTTAAAAGACTTTCTGCTGAATTACATGTCCTTTAATTAGATGTACATTTTTAAAACAAAAATTGGATTTCTTGGAAGCGAAGGAGAAGCAGTAGCCATACTAGGAACTGACTTACTCTATACATGCACAACATAAACTATTCAGAACCAAAAAAAATCACCTTACTTTGTATCATGTGCTCAAAATACTTCCCAGACCTAACTTTGAGTGCTCTAAGGCACCTTGTCTTATCCACATTATTCTTCCATGTTTCAAAGCTGAATCTTAGGTGCTGAAAACAAACACTAAAAGCTTTGAAGCTGCTATGTTTGCAGCATATGCATCTATGTAATGACAGCACTGATGTGATACATGTTTTTCTTTTATATACATGCTTAATACGCAACAACTGCTGCAGTGATTATGGCTCAGTGATGTGTCTTTTTCACAGCATGTTGAGCATGCCAAACCTTTTGCAGATAGTAAGACACAGGGTAAGAATGTCAGGCTTAAATAATAATCTGGGACATAAACTGATTCAGGCATCCCTCTTACTCTAAGCAAGGCCAAGGAGCGGATGTCATTCCAGGAGCACACATTTCTCCCATCACCATTCCAATGCTCACTAAGACTCACTTTTGTGTCCCTTGCAAGAGACACTGCAGGGTGTGCTGGTTGTTGGACACACTAGGAGCAAGGTAAAAAAAGTGATGGGGGCTATCAGTTTTTTCACATTTGTTGATGCTGTTAGGTATTTTTGTCTTTAAAGATGCATTGCTAAGCATTGCTAGATTCCCCACATCTCCTCTGTTTGCCTTACCACACAGTTCCCCTCCACAAAAACTTGTGCCCCTCTCCTTTAATTCAAACCATTTAACAGTGATGGGCATCATTGCAAACTCCTCTTCACAATTTTTTTTTTCTACATGGCACTGGGTATCTATAAATATAGCAGTAATATCTACTGAACTAAACATCTGATTTAGTCTTTTCTTTTTAGAATTCCTGAGTGTTTTGTTATGTTTTAATGCAAAATAGCCCACAGAAGTGCAAGCACTATTGAAACGATCCGTAGGCATGCAGGGGTGAATCTCTCCAGTCCTACCTCAGATGAAGTATTCATGTATGCATTTCCATCAGCTCACCAGCATGTTCAGAAAATGTGTTTCCCTCCTGCAGTGTTCAGGACTGAACACATTTCTGCTCTCCAAGACAGGCTGTGAACTGCAGGAAGTGGGGCTCCTTTGATGGCCATTTTCCGGCAGCATGCTGGTGACAAAATCCTGGAGGAACACTACCCCAACTGCAGGCCTTCCTCCCACATCCACTGATGATGAAGGTGGAGGCAGAGCATAGACTCTGGGCCACAGGGTTATGCTAGCAATGTGCTAATGCTGACTGACAGCTCCAGAAAGTGAAGAGGAATCTGAGTGCTTCATCTCCAAGCTTTCCACCTTTGAACAATCACTCCAACTCAAATACGAGCAGATGGAGAAAGAGTCAAAATCATTTCTTTTGAATTGCATAGGAAGGGACTACCAATTTCCCTGGAAACATGATGCTTATGAGCTGATTTATGTTTACCCCAGATTGGTAGAGAAAAAACTGTCATCGGCATCCCACTGCAGCTGTGTCTATCCCACTTGAGTGTGAGATACCAGATTGGCACTAGCCCACTTATCCTGGCTAATTGGATAAAATTATTGACTTCCTGTAATTCGGTGTTTTATTGGGATTTTGTTCTGCAGGGGAAGTTGGAATTGCCAGGCTGTAGCTGGTGGTGCTTTCATGCTTTGGGTCTCCTGGACGGCTGCTAGGAGGCAATGCTTGTCATTCTTTGCATGACATTTTTGTGAAGGTGCAGAGATTTAAAAAACCTGTCTAAAAAAAGCTTTCTTTTCAGTTTGCAGATGCATCTCATTTACATAGGTTCACTGTTTAATTGGAAGGACAACCAATACTTGGCCTTTTTTAAACCAACTCCTAATACACTGTGCATCATCACCCAGATGTATTTTAATATGCATAAATCTCATTCTCTCAAGTCAATATCTATCCTTTAGTGGATACTCCTCTCAGGAAATATTGATTATTGTATGATTCCTTTTGAAGTCAGCCTATTGCATTTCAAGAATAGCTGCGACAGGCATTTCATGGTGCCAAACAGAAAAGTTAAATCTTACCTGGTCAGTTTTCACTTCTAGAAGTCTTAAAAAAAACAAAAAAAACTTGTTCTTAGGATTCATTAGGCTGAGTATCTATGGAAAAGAGTTTCCAAAAAAAGTGCCAGGGTGCCATAATGAAAATGGCTTCATTGATCCTTTCGCAGCCCTTTCCAAGACCCCTTTTGCTTTAGAAGCACTGCCCTCTTCCTTGAAAAGTTTCCCCATTGTAGTCAGCCATTGTGCAAATCCTAAAATATGCTACTAGCTAGGCAGGTCACAGATGGAAGAAGATCATTCCAGTCTCAAGAAGAATTTTTGGCAATGCAGTGTTCAGTAGTTTGCAAGCAGACTGAGGATCTGCTCAGAACCAAGGGAAGCTATGTGGACAGCGTTGGCAAATTTGGCCAGTGCTGATATATCCTGTCCTCCCAGTGAAGCCTATTAGTTCCAGCTCAGCATCACATTCATATTGCTTCAGTGAGAAGGAGCCTGGGCAGACCACACTCATCTCGGTCCAGATGATGTCTTGCAGACACTAACAGACCCTCAGTTATCCCCTCTGGATTAGGAACAGGACTCAACATTACCTCTGAAATATCAAATGATATTTTTTGTGGGCAATCAAGGCACACTTCATCATCTTCACTAGCAGGAAGAAATAATTTCAAGGAACTCTTCTGCCAGTATCCATTTCAGCAAGGGGCATTTAATTCTTTACTATGCAATTCCTCCCTCTGTTCCCCAGCTTCCTCATGACAAGAAGTTGGGTTCAATCCAAACAGATGCCTGAGCACACACCATCATGTCTTGCTGCTGGGGTCTCTCTGGCATTACCCAAAGCCACCAGCACAGCCATGTAAATGGATCTGGAATAAATTTAAGGGCTGAAACTGGAAAAGAGGGAGAGAAACTACATTTTCAGCTTGCGTAAGGGCAACTGAATAAACACACAGTCCCTGAGCAATGACTAGTTAAAATGCAGTTTCCAAAGAGCACATTTCTTTAATATCATATAGATGAGTTAGTTGGTCATATTCCCTGCCCTCAGTCACACAAGGGGTCAAGCCAGAAGCTCATAATGGTCCCTGCTCACTGTGAAGATCCATGAGTATTTGTTCATTCACAGTTTCACACTTTCTGAAAAATTTATTCCAGCCTCTATTTTATGTCTAGATAATGTAACTGATTGTGAGTAAAAAAGGCCTTTAATAACAAAGAAAATCAATAAAGTAATTGATGCAAAAGGGTTTTTTTCTGAGTAACAAGATACACCTCCCACAAAGGAGACAATAGCCGGCCAGTTTTCCCCAGGGCTCCTCAGTTAATAAACACGTTTTCATTATGGTAGCAATAACGGTATATGGCAAAGATGTATAAGAAATAGGACAAAAAGCAAGAAGAAAATTCATTTTACCACACGACTGATATTGCCTTTTAGGATTGAACTATTATATCCAGTCTGCACTAGGGATGTGCAATAGCGATGCAGAAACTGATGTCTCCTGGAAGAAATCATGACCAACAAGAGCTACAGTGGGCTGCAGTGCTGGATTTCCTCACCACTCATAATCATATCCTTACAACCAGCCAGACTGATGACTCTGTCACCTTTCAGTCAGCCTCAGCTTATCTTTCATCCTCATAAGGACAAAGCAATGATGACAAAGAATATTTCTTCCTCTTCTGTCTCCCAGGAATGTCTCAGTCCAATCTGAAGCCTCCTTATCTGTGAAGCAATCCAGGATCACCAATATGAGTCGTCCTGCTTGTTTATGGAAACTTCGACTTTCTAACTTATACTGGACCTCTCATGTAATCAGCCAAGAGGTGAAAAAGAATTGTTCCTTTTCTCTTGACACCAAATATAACTGAAGCTGGAATTATATATACTTGCACTGCTCACCTGGGCTCCTAAAAACTCAATAACTCACAAATCTCAATTACAATCCTGACCTGTATTTCTCATGATTACTGCCCCACTCAGTCCAACACTGGCCCACACAGAAGCAAGCACTGGTTTGTTAGAGCAAGACGGGAAATTTCTTTGTCAAGGTGTAAGTTCACCTTCCTCCCACGTTGCACTGATCCACCAAATCTTCTGCTGCAATCACCTGGCATTTAGCTTTGGTTCAGTATAAAATGCAAGGTCTTTGGTACAGAAACTACACAGTCCCACCTGAGAAGGATTTTAATCCGTGAGCCTATAGATATCAGCCAAGAAAATCCCAGGAAATCAAGGGGAAATAATTTATTCCACATACATCTACCCTAGAGCTCTGTCACCATAACTCAAAGCACTATTTTCAGAGATAGGCCACTGGCCGAATAGCTCTATGGTGACAAAACAAGTCTTGCAGTTCTGAGGTTTCTTAAAGCACGCTCTTCATTTATGGTGGCTGCCAAACCATGAATAATTTACCACCTTTATGTCAGAGTGGTTGGATTTGTGCACCATAATTGCAGATGATGTCAGCTCAGGGATTTGTCCTGGGAGGCTAAAAGCCACTGCAGAGCCTTTGTCTTCCTGTGGCTGTTTTTTCAGTTCCTAAAGCAACAAGTAATTCAGAAGTATAGATCTGAAAAAGACAACCTATAATTAATATCCCACACATAGTTAAAATGATGTTGAGAGATGGAGCGCATTTGATTTACAGTCACTGAAGTATGATTTCAGCAGCAGGTTTGATCAGCTGCAGCAAGTAAAGTGTTTCACTTGCTGAAACACAGTCAACTGGTTTGAATGACAAGAAGCACAAGAATGGCAGGACTGCATATTACTAACACTGTCACCAAGAAACTCCTAATCCAAGTAGATACCTTGTTTGGAGCTCTGCCTATGTTGTACAGGAACAGTGCGGTGCCGTGCCCAGTTCAAGAGCATTACAGACCCCCAAATGCCATGTCTGCAGAGAACCTGTTATACAAATGCTGGCAGCCAGAACATGCATGAAGTGCTTTGCAATGTGCCCAGGATCAAAGGTACAAAGTCAATTTCTCAAATCCCTTTTCTGATGCCTTGTGACATCAGACTGTAGTGCTAATACCAGAGCTAAGGAATGGAGGGAGAAGAAGCAAGAGGAGGGCACATGGGTGCAGTTGTACTCAAGAAGGGGTACCTACAGGATCTCTGGTTGATGAAGGCTTACTGCTACAAAAATATTCCTCCTACTTCCTGGCACGAAACCATTTTTATTTTGTCATTTATTGAGTTCAAGTCATTCTTTTCTCAGTTGCTTAACTTGAAATTGTGCTTATACACAGCACTATCAGAATGAAGGTATGTTAAAGCTTCTGACTTGTATTTGTGTTTTTTTTCCAGAGGAATTACAAGGATGTCACTACCCTGCAGGTTCTGACATGACAAAACTTCCCCAGAACTTCAACACAGAACAACAGACTGAGTCATACTTGAGAGTGCAACTCACTGACGTTACCCCATATGCTGGGCTGGTTGGCCTCACCTAACAAACCCAACATTGCTAAAGAACATCCTGGTGATTGTTAATTTATCAGGTAGCTCTCATGGAGCCAGGCACAGTCTGCAGTAAAACACAGGGTTGGTTCAACTACATTCAGAACACAAGGCTCACTGCAGTTAACCATGAATTTGCCTCTTCTCTCCAGCAGCTTTCAGTGAAATTAGGCAAAGGGGAAAGGAGCAAGTCTTGGAAGATCTGAATGAGTCTCTGGGAGATGCAGAACCGTGCTCCGTTACCATGGTCTCCAGATCACCTCAAGGCTCTGGGACAGGGTGTCTATTCACTCAAGGAAAGACAATTCCAAAGCCAGCTTGTCTTCCTCATGAAGTTTTTTATATATTTGTACACGTATAGCTGGTTTCTATACATATAGCTTTACATTTACTAGTAATCAGATAGTTGGCCCTCCTAAATACCTGACCTTGTACATAGGAAACTGCAGTTAAAAGGCTGCACTTACACTTTAGCTTCCGTGTTGATGTTTAGAAGGCTTTATTACAATATAAATCCAGGGACTGGAAATCTAGTACTGCAGATAATTCCCATGTGGCAACTGTAAGGTGGCTGGAAATAGCCAAGAGAAATACTAATGTGGTAAAAGGAGGAAGATGCTTCCTGCAAAGTTTTGAGCCATTTTATTTTTCCTGACACGGAAGATGGAGAGATTGAGATGTCCCGCAGTGCCTGTTATTCTGGACTACTGTCAGTGCAGGTATGAAAACCTTTTAAGCCAGTGTTTCAAAATACCTTGGATGTCATTTGAACAATTGAAACTAGGCTAGACTGAAGACTCAGAGGGAGAGAAAGAGCTAGAATTGAAGTTAAATGGTGCAAAAGAAATGCAGCTAGGAATGAAGCCCAAGGAGCCAGCCTGCTCTAGGAACTCTGCCCTTGGAACCTTGACAGATTAGGAAAACTGCAAGAAATAAGGGACATGATTACCATGGAGAAGGCGGACCCTGATGGAGGGAAACCTGACTCACCTTGTGAAATCATTCAGGAATACCTGATAATATTTCAACCAAGGGAAGCTGATAGAGACCTTCCTCTTAGGTTTGCTGTGGAGCAGTTGCTTTCAGGAAAGTCTTTTGCCTTTGCCCTGTTCTCCCCAACATTACCAGGGGTGAAGTGATCATAACCAGATGTTATAGATCATAAAACAGGGTTTTTTTCTTGCTAGCACTATACACTCATAAGTTTGGAATATGCCTCCCAAGAGTGAAATCATGAAGAAGTCACTGCAGTTCCTGGCTTCCTTGCTTCATTTTGCAGTGGATACCATAAAAAAATTGTCAGTTCTAGGAATTCCCCATGTAGGAATGAAATCAAAAGAGCAAGGAAGGATTGTATGTTTCCTTGTCTTCCCTGTAAGTTAAATCTTCTGTGGAGGATTCTTTTTCCGTGCATTTTCTAGAACAAGTGAAAAATGACACTTCTCAATGAAGATAACTACTTTTACCTCCAAAACAATCACCCAAAAAACAGTAAACAGGTAGATTTTGGATGAAAAGGGTAACTTTCTATATATTCTGGCATTTAAAAGTGAAATATTTTGTAGTTCAGAAAAGTGAATTGCACATCTCACACAATTGCTGCGTCCCATGGGAACTACAGCTTAGGGGAGAATTCCTCAAGGTTGTCCATACACCTGAATGTATTGCATCCTCCTGGAGGCTATTTGTCAACTGTCCAAGCCATAAACGATGATCATGTGTGAAAGGAGAGAATGATTAGTGAAAACTGTAGAAATGAGGCTGAAAACAATTTCAAGAAACTATTCAAGCCAATGAGGACATTGTTTTAAACAACCTTTAACAGATACTGCTTTAGCCTGCTATAGGAAAGCTTCAATGAGCTTCCACATCTAACCCAGACAGTATCACCCAGTTTTTAACTACCTTTTCATCAGGAAATTCCTTAATGCTTTAATGGAATTTCCCTTTCTGAACTTTAAGCCCATTACTACTACTTCTATCCACCGTGGAGACCAGATTGCTCCTTCTGCTCTGCAACTGCTGGTTGCACATCTCAAGATCACCAAATCACAAACCAGTCTGCTCTTCTCTAGACAAATAAAACAACGTTTTTCAGATTCATGTTCCCTCCTGAACTGCTGCCTCTCAGTTTACCTATGTTTTTCATAGAAGGCAGTGTCCAAAAGCAGACATTATGTCCCTGCTGAGGTTTAAACAGCCACGTAAAGCAGCAGGATGCTTCCACATATCTCGTCTCTGTTAGTTTCACTCCCTAACATTAGCCAAAACTAAGAGCCCTCATTAATTCTTCATCTTCATAAGATAAATCTTAAAGATATTCCAGAATTCTGCTCGTGTGATCCTAATCAATGAAACTGTGCCTTGTCTTCCTAACAGAGTACCACAAGACGGTTGAAAGCTTTTAATATTCAAGACTTGACAGATTGTTTATGTTCTAGGATCGGGATATTTCCCTTTGACAGTTGTAAGAGCAAATTTACAGCTTGTGACGCTGTGAGGAGCCTGAAACCCTTTGGCAATTTGAAACATCAAGATTTACTTAGAAGTACAGTGGGTTTTTTAAACCACCTAAATATATCCTCTTAATTATTAGTTTGACTGTAACATGCCTCAGAATGCAAAGGCTTAAATCCTCATGTCTAATTAAAGCTATGTATGAAGAGAGAGGCAGCAGATTAAGGGGGATTAGTCTGTCATTGCAACAACCAGTGAGTTGCCATTTTATCTGTTTTGAACCAAATACAGTCGCCTTGTAAAGATGAAGAGCAGGACAACAAGTGCAGTATGTACCAGTCCTACCATTCGGTGCTGAAACTAATTGCAGAAGAAAGCAAAACCAGATAACTAATACAGCACTGTGCTTCCCATAAGAGAAATGTGACAAACATTTACTGTGATCAAACCAATAATTTAAAGTGCACGTTACAAATATTTCTTATTCATGTCTAATTCCGGAAGCCCATCTATCCCCCTGTTGTGCTAATTGTCTTACATCCAAGGCCTCTGGCCTTCTGCCAGATATTTGCTGTTCTCTGAAAGGTTTCTCTATTCTGGAAGATAAATGCCAGCCCAGCATGCAAATGATTTAGCAGCCAAAAAACTGATGGATTTCCAGTCCTGATTCACCAGGACCATTATAGCTCTAAATACTGTCTGCCTTTTAGTTAGTAGGTGTTGCTGTTTTTTAGTACCACTGATACTTGATGGCATTATCAGTAGAAAGGAATATCAGAAGAATTTTAAGCAAATTATTCAGACACGGAAAGAATGTTTCTTGGTACTTTGAAAACAAACATCACTTTCAGATCAAAGTTCCCAAACAAGGACTTAGCTGAAAGATTAAAATAAGTGAACTCTGACTAAATAAATTAGGTGTTGGGATTTTTTTTAATGTCATCTGCAAAACAGAGCAGCACAGCATTGACTTCAAGCCTTGTAAGCCTTGTAAGTTCAAGCATATCTAATACTTAGCCGAAGTAAACCCAGAGGAAACACATCCCTGTCCATTTCCCTGGCCATAGGGATGGAAATGATCCAGCTGGATTTATGCCTAGTTCCAGACATCATGCTCTGAAACTTTCCTTCAAAAAGTGATAGAGGAGGAGCTAAAATGGACACATCACTTGCTTACCACCTTGAGCTCTCAGCCACACTCTGGTCTGACTGCACAATCTCTTGCCCACAGTCCATGGTTCACCAAATCACCTGTCCCATGGGAAGATGGCCAAGCCAACAACTATAAGGCATCAAGACATCCAGAGAAACAATCTTTTTCAACAGAGTACTCATTGATCCTAAGTAGGCAACAAACTTCCATCTTGATACTGACTCAAGGAATACAAGGAACCTGGGAACATGACCCTGTTATGGAATCTCAGGGGTCTGGGAGTTCTGCTTCTTCAGTTCAGCATAAGCTGAGTTTCATCCTGACAGACCGATAAAGAAAGAAAAAAGAGTAATAAAAATATTAAGTGTCCTTTTCATCAATGGTTTTTACTTTCGTTTCCCTACAACTCAGGGAATGAGCTCAGAATTAGTTGCAAGCATCTGCCTATGTGTTTGGGGGCTCTTTTACTTCATTATTTGAACCTCTATCCACTCCTGAGAGATAATGAACTCATGCTCATTGATTGTATGCCGATGAGGACATCTTCACATCTCTCTGCAAATAGGCAATTGTGCATCATCAGCATTACATGTCATTATGATGCAGCTACAGTACTTCAGCCCTTTCCTGTACTTTGATCAGCAAAGATTAATTACCCTTGACTGAATTATTAGTGGTGATTAAACCTAACAGAAAATAAATGGGACTGCAATATTACTGGGTTGTTATTTTGCTAGTGTGGTCATTTGCAAGCAATTTCCTTATGCGCAAATTTTTCTTAATCATTATTCTCTACAAGTTTTTTATCATGTATTAATTAGGAAGAGACAGCTAGTATACAATACCACATTACATGACATATGCAAATCGTGTACAAAGCCCACACAGAGCTATGTGTACAAAGCTCAAGTTGACTTGGGCAAAGCTTTAATTGAAGTCACGGAAGGCCAGCTTGTAGTAGAGTGTGATCTTTGTATATGAACTGTGCATGAGCATTGCATATGATTTGCATATGCCATGTCATCTTAACCCGAGATTTGATCAGATGGTTTACAGAGTCAGTTACTGCCACAGTTACAAACTGCACTGATCTGCTATGAGTTGTGACTAATAAATACGCAAGGAGAAACTTTCCACAATCACAGTACAGGTAGCAAGGAACATTAGATAGCTCTTCGTTGGAGAGCACAAGTCCCACACCCACAGCTTTCTCCCACGTTATCTCCCAGATCACATATTATACAAGATATATATTATCTCCCAGATCACATATTATACAAGCTGCAGGGGCAGACTCATGACTGTGAGCAGGGATGGATTGCACCCTGGGCCTTTGGAGAGTCCTGCCAGCCTTATTTTCCTCCTTGTGTAGTTCAGTTCTCAAGAGCATCAAGAAATACAGCCCTCCTGCCTTTCTCTTTGGCTCCTCAATAAAACCAGGTCTCCTCTCATGTTTTCTCACCAGAAGAGCTTGGTACCAATGCACTCTCAAAAGCATCTAGGACTTAAAAATCATTGTCAGAGACAGCACATTGCAATATTTTTCCCTCCAAAACATCAATTCTACAGTAGTAAAAATAATAATAATAATAGTAATAATGATCCTTTTTGCATTCCTCTCCCCATATCAGTCCAAGAAAAAAATGTATTTTTCACTCCAGGCTCTTCATTTTCCAGCCAGAAGGCTCTGGAAAGAGAAGGAATAGCTGGAACAAGTCCTGGTGCATATAATGACAGTCCACAATCTTGCTGCCTGTGCAAGTTTTGCTCTTTCCTTGAGCCATAAGGTCACACAATAACGAGTCCAATCCCTCTCCTAGGTCAGAGTTTCTCTTGTTCTCAGCAACTGGTTGCTCAAATGCTTTTGCTGCCTTATTCTCAAGCAGTTCTGATGGCAGGCAGTGAATACTACAGTGAGCACCATGGTTTTAAACTACTCTCACGTAACTCAAGCCTGGAAGTGCCCTCTTCATCTTGCAGAATACCACTTAATGGCCTCCTGCAGACCGTGCCATTACCTGGGAGGCCTCGGAGTTCCTACAGCGAGGTTGGCTCCAGCGCCAGAAATATCCAGGAAAGATTTTTCTATGAGCAGAAAATTTCTGCTCTAAACCAGAAAACAGCTTGCTTTTTATAAGAATGTAATAAGGTCAATAAGAGGCCTTCCAAGCCAATACTCCATCTCCCGCAGTGGCCAGTAGTAAACACGCAGGGAAGAGAGAGCATGGGGTTTCTGATTTTTTAACTCTTCACTGGCAGGAAAAAACATTCTTCATATCTGAACTAATGCAACCATTTTATTTACAATTCTGGCTCTGGCTGTGTAACACAGTGTCAGTAGGAATTTCTTGGCTTGTCCAAGCTCGGCATTAAGCATCAGAAAGATATCCACCTCTATAACTTTGTTGGGTCTTTTATTTTCCATCACTCAACTCCAGAACCAGGGCTCATTTCTGGGCAGGCATCGTGCATCACACGCATCCAGCCACCCTGGGCCCTGTGAGGTGCCGAATCCCTCAGCCCAGCTGCTTTGTCACATAACTCATCAATGTTTGGGAAATAAACCACAGGAATGGCTTTTCTTAAGCAAAATCCACATGGCAGCTTTATAATTCCACAGTGCCTCAAGAAAGAACATGTTTTGTACAGCTGCAGGGAACTGTAAATGCCAAAATGGAACAGTTGCATTGGATGCTGGAGTGTGTACATCAGCCCCACATTTGTTTAAATGCTCAGCTAAGCCATTCATGTCTGTGCTGAAGTGATAGAGCTGGGAGTGTGTATAAATACAAATGCATGCACTCTTGTGCACTGCACATCAAAAAGGCACCTTGCTTCAAGCATGGGAAAGAAAATGAAAGGCGTAATTGTCAGATGTCTCCTTTGCACACCTGATGTCACAACCACTGTTATCATCTTAAGGGCATCTCTGAGAACCTGGCATGACTGTGGCTCTTGCAGTATGCGGAACTTCTTCCAATCAAAAATCCACCAAGTTTGACTTGATTTCTCTCCCCTTTTCTGAACCTCACAGCAAATAGATCCAGGCAGTGCAGCTTGATTTCTCACTTTAGGGATTGTTTCTTTTTCTACAGCTCAGAGGGTTTTCTAGCTTCAGCCATCATTGCCTGTTTGCTTTACGTATTAGGAGATCGCATCTGTGCTTGATAGAGATGTGATTTCACACCAGCCTTTCTTATTTTCCAGCAGTCCTGCTGCGGTGTATATATAAATACACACACATACACGTGAGTGTCTCTGCACGGCTGGCTCGGAAAAGCACTCCCTGCCCTTGCTGCCTCCTGCAGCACTCACCTCTCACCAGATGGTGCTTTGCCTGTGCAGACCAGCATGCACACAGCCCAAGGCCAGTCCTACCTGCAGCAAATCCCCCTGGATTCAGTCACTCATCCTCAGCAGCTCTCCTAACGGGCGCAGCTGCCATGGCACCTTGCTGGGTATCAGAGGAGGAAGCAGGCAGCTGCTTCTGCGGCACTGCTGGCTCCAATGGAGGAGACACCAGAAGGCAGTGCTGAAACAGCAAAGCAGCCTGCATGCTGCTGCTAAGAGCTCAGACGTGCTCTGCCTGTCTGTTCTGCTCTTCCTTTAGCTAGCCCTGAGCTCTCTGAGCCTGCTGATCCCTTTAAATTAAGGAGCAAATCCCCCTGCTGTTATGCAGGGCCAGCCAAGGAAGAGCCGTGTTATGCTTCGCCCAGTTTTGTCCCTTTGGAATCGATGCCATCTCCATGTCTGCAGCTGGCAGGCAAGGTCAGCAGCCGGCGGACAAACAGCAGATCAGTAACAGCAACCATCCCAGGGCTCAGCCCCACCGGGACACGGCTCTTTGGCTGCACAGCACGCATGCAGTCACTGTTCTCATGCTGCCCCAGGGCTGGCACACTGGTCAACTCCCTCCCATCCTGGAGGGCTTGCCAGCCAGGACACAACACTGAAACACACACGTACTCTTTCTTACAAAACAGGATTTTCATCCTGGGGACTTTCCTCATCTACTGAGACAGTCTTAGAAAACTACACTCCCCAGGCATGTTCCTGCAATGTCCTCTCGCTATTAAAACTAACCAAAAGGTTAGCCCCTTTAGCCTCAGGTATTAAATCTAGCAAAGAGGTTTTGTGGTGGCAAAATAAATCAATTGCATCACAACTGGCTCATATTCTCATAGAGAAATGTAGATCAGGTTATTTATTTCTAGCAACATTGTCCTGATTTCAGGGTTCACTATCCTAAACCATCTTTTAGGAGTATTACAGTCTCAACTTAATTAAAGTAGCAGAGCCTCTCTGAACTGATGAAGCTATGCAATAAATATAAATGCAATGAAGTAAATAGAAATCTGGCTCTTAAAGAGAAAATAATGCAGCAAAAGCCTACCTGCTCTTAAGTGATTGGAAGGAGGAAGACCAGATGCCAAGGTGAAATCTCTGAGTGCTATTTACTCCCAGACACAGGAAACAGAGATTTGGAAGCTCCCCTTTTTTTATTTTGCCGGGAGATCCTCTTCCCATCTGCAGTGCCAGAACACACGCTGGGAACATTTCAACTGGAACTGGCATGTAGACCTTGAAGAAGCTGCTAATTCCTGCTACGTATAAGAAGCTATAGCTACTCTGCGTCGTGGTCGTATGAAACAGACAGACAACCTTATTCCCTAGAGGGTGTTATTATCCTCCCCAATAATATTATTCCCAAATTCCATAGTATTCCATAGTTATTATTATTCCTCCGAAGCTTTGTCAGCAGGAAGCTGCTTGTAATCTCATCCGCACCGTACTGCAGCCAAAGATAGAGCCACCCCGTGAGGAATTTGGCTCCTGAGGAATTTGGCTCATCTCTCCCTGACTTGAGCCCTAATTGATCCAAAGTGTCTTTAAGCACCCTCTGCTCCCCTCAGCACCACCCAACTACATATGCACAGCACTGCATGCCTCCTGGAGCTGGAACAAAGGTAGACACAGACATGACGGGCATCAGAGCTCAAACTGTGGTGTTGGGTTAAGGCTGCTGTGCCTAGTGAATGGGAAAGCTCAGGACACTGCCTGTTCCGGTCACTTGCAGCCTTTGATCACAAAGTTGAGGCAGATTGCATAATGAGGCAACAACCCTTGTAGATCCTCCACGCAACCCCCTTCTCTGAGCCCTGGAACATGAGAGGGAGGACTTGAGGGCAGATTCACCTCTCCTGCACATCCATAGAGATTGCACTGGTGTCCATAGAAGTCTTTCAGGTTTGGGCTTGTGAAAAAAAAGGGATCAGCATCTCATCGGAAGCTTCTTGCTCAAGGCAACAATTAGTTTTGCTCTCAGTGCTTGCATTGGAAACCCCAGATCGTTTCAAGACATCTTACACACTCAAGCAGGAATAACATTGTTTGACAATGTGTCTTAATCAGTAGTAGAAAGGAGACTGGAATGGGACGGGGAAAATCAAGACTACCTATGAATTTGCTCTAAGCAAAGAGGCAAGGAAAGATTTGGATGTTTGTAACCAACCTAAACACACTGCCTGTCCTTCATTCACAACAAGAAATTGCTTTAATATCAAGGCTATGAAATCTCATATTTTAAAAAGAAACCTTTCTTAGAAATATTGCCTCTTGCTTATTCAAACTCAACCTACATTCAACCACTAGGAGAAAAAAAAAAGTAAAAGAAAAAAAGAAGCCATTTCTCCCCCTTTATTTTCTTCAGATTCAGCCCAGTGGAAATTCAGCAGCCCTGAATTACTCCAGCGTTTTGAAGTCAGGCTGTGGTTCCTGCTACCTGATCCCACTTGTCTGGCATCTGGCACAGTCCTGCTTTTGTTTCCTATGACTTCAGCAGCAGGCTTTACTGATGTGTGGCCATATTTTGTGCAGCCCTGCGGGTCAAGTGAATTCCATGTCTGTATTGGTTCCCAAGGGGCCAAGAAGGCGGTGGGGTATAAGCTCTCACATAACCTCTTCTTCTGCAGCCAACTTTCCAAACAGCTCTTACTGCTCTTCGTGTTCACTGAGGGGCTTTTATTTAACTTGGCAACTGCTGTCCCTTTTCATGTCCATTTCCGCTCCCTCCTTTTGATGTGTAAATTCTCCATGGATGTTGGCAAACAGGACAATTTGGGTATTGCTGAGGGCCCTAGCCCGACTTCCCCCCAACGTCTACAGTCATACAGGCTTCATTGACCATCTTTCCTCCACCCTCACTTTTAATTTGTTCAATAGCCTGAACATGTACAGTCACTAATTTGACTACAGCAGGACACTGCAGCTTTCTGTACCCTATGTCCGTGCCCTGGTTCCTTTCTGAATTAGTGTACATACAGATTTGTTGTGGTGCCAGAGCAAGCCTCATTCAGCAAAGTGTTTGAGCGCATGCCTGCAAGGAGCAGAGCTCTATGCTGAGGAAGGACCAGACTCCCCAGCTACCTTGTGGATCTATGGCTGGGACACAATGGTTTGTGACCTTTGGGCTGCAACTCATTGGACAGGCACACTGCGTGTAACAACATCTGATCAAGTTCATTCCATAACATGAAATCTCCATGGTAAGCCTTGACAGCACTGGCTCTACCATCTCCAACTCCTCTACCTACATACACTGTGCAAAAGCTGAATCTCTGATGTCCTGGCAGCCATAATGACACAGAGTCCTTTCCATCCACATCTTCTCCATATTCCTGCTCTACCAGAAACTTCAGGAAGTCCTAACTACAGAGAGCTGTCTTTAAACCATCCACGCTCTATAAAATAGACAAGGTAGAACACAAATTGAGAAAAAGTGCAGAGATATTGGTCAGAGCAACAGCTACTGCTGGCTGATGGAACTACATATTAATGTGAGCTATCCTAAGTCATAAAAAAAGCCAGGACTAGGTTTTCCCAGCTGGAAAATTATTTACTTTGTCCCAGCACAGGAAACAGGTACAAAGTAATGCAAACAGTATGAAAAGTAGAAGGGGTATTAAATGGGGAATATACCAAAATGACCACATACATTTGCTCTCGTGTGTCACAAATGCCCCTATGAAGCTTCATCAAAGTAATCTCACTCTCCTTGAAGTGGGGATAGTACAGAAATGTTGTAAGAAGGACACAGTGGCAGTGAGGTACTCAGAGACTCTGAGTCCATACCTGGAGGTATGTACTAGGTTGGTTCAATAAATGTACTACTGAATGGGAACTTAAATGAGGAGACACTGAAGGGGTTCTTCTCAAGACCAAATTCACTCTGCTCATGGTAGTGGGTCAGCAGTGGGAAGGAAGAGGATGCTGACAGTGGTTAATTATGGGAGAGGGGGATTTACTTCCTCTTTGCTTTGCTTGAATGGCTTTCAGGGAAGGGGAACGGCTGTCAGCTGGTTACAGTGGTGCATGCTTTTTCTGTATTTGCATTTCAACTCAAGGGCATCGAGAGCAGCTGGAGAGCAGCTATTTTGTTCTGTTTAAATGAACAGCGTGTCTGTAGAAGAATGGTGTTCTCACCATATTCAGCCTTTGCTGTAATACCAGCTGTGGGAGATGCTTGTGGCTCAATACTTGTGAAATTTTGGTTTCTGGCTGATCAATCAACCTGCAGATTGACCAACAGGTTCAAGAAAACGCTTACCTGCACAGGCTGGTGCACTTAAAAGCACACTTTGTGCTTTTCAGAGCAGGGATAGTGAAGTTATGGCCTGATCCTATCATCAGGAGATGGCTCCCATCTCCTTCAACCCTGAGAAATGAGTCACCCTAACAAGTGGCTCTGGGGCTGCAGAGTGTGCCACTCCTCAACCCACCTGTGGTGTGGGAGACAGTATGGCAATGCCTTTAAATGCAACATCCCAGAAAGGTAAGCAAAGGAACAAACGGAGTGTAAGTTACTACCATTTTAACAGATTCACAGAAAACACACTCTCAAGACCTTTAGTTCTTCTAGGCTAAAACAAGGGCACCAATCTTGTTTTCCTGTGACTGTTAACACCTGAAAATCCAGAAGTTCATCTCAGTGTCTTTGAAGCAGTAAAACCTTGAAGATATAATGTGGCTTAAACACATGGAAATTCCTCCAGGCCTTAATTAATTTAGTATTCTTCCACAGAAAGACTGTTGGTGTTGTAAATTATTCATAAGATATTATAGACTCACTGATCTCAAATTTCATAGAAAATTACAGCAAAGCTTTCAAAACGTGAAAGAAAAAAACAGCTCTCAAATTAACCCCTTGCATAATATGCTTCTAAAATTACATTGGGCGGGTGGGGAGGGGGAGTGAGGGGGGTGTTATGTGTTGTGATTTTTTTTTTCCCCATATGATTCTATCATTATTGCTAATACATATAATTGCCTTTTGTTTAATGAGCTACTCCACCAATTTCATACGAAAAACAATAGCGACTACCAGGCAAAACCCAAGAGCTCACATTCATCACTAATGCTCAAGATCTTTCCTCATAGGTTTAATAAAATGAAACAGTGGACAGAGCATGTCAAACAGCAGCTGCTGGTATCACATTGCCCATTTAATTCTGCCTACATTGATCTCCTCTTGATCAAAACACGTCACGCTGCAAAACAGAAATGCACAGAGCATAATGATAGCATCTTCCAAACAAAAACGACACCCAGTTTGGTGCTGTCTTACACTACATTTTTGCAAATATTCCTTTCCTGAAGCACTAACAATGGAAGCAAAACACTGAATCACTTCTTTGTATTGTTGCAGAGGGTTTGAAAACCTGACAAGTTCATTCCATAGCATACGATGAAATCCTTCAAGAGCTGCATTTGTTTACTGCAAAACTTGGTGAAATTCAGAAGAATTCCCGTGTACAGAGACGTGCTGGGTAATGGGAGCTTCTATTAAGATTTTTCTCACATAGAACAAATCTAATTTTCAGAAGGAGATGGTTTATATGTATGCAGTGACAGTAAAAATGGTTTGAATTCATATTGATGCAGACAAACAAACCACTTATTGTTAAAAGTACTCTGTGATTTTGTTTAGTTAATAAGATGTTAGAAAGTACTGTGTGCAACCAATGCCACAATATTATTCAATAGAGAAATCAAGACGCTAAATGCATTCACTCTGGACTCAGATTAGCCGGATCATCAGCAAACACTCAATAATCAGTTGTCTAACTACTCATTGTCACCCAGCAAGTAGCTGGGATACAAATGCACAAACAGAATTGTAAATACATCTCACCTTTCTCTTTCTGCCTTGAGGACTATACAGGACTGGAGTTCAAACAGAAAAATGCTGAAATACAGTGTATCTGTTGAAATCAAGCCTAAAAACATATTTCCGAGGCACTGAATATATCTCCATTCCTTACTGATTTTTCTTTAACATTCCCATCTCATGCACATTCCTACAACAAGCCCATCTTCCTCACTGCGTCCCCTTCTTCACACACACTGCAGCATCCCATCCATCCTCATGGTTTCCTAACCCTCACGTATTCCTCTTTCCTTTCCACACCTCCAGATTTACCTATTCCCACTCTGGTCTCATCATTTTCCAGGTGCCTCCATATCCCCATAAGGAGACCAACTGGGAACTGGACCCAAACCAACATGCTGTGCAGGAATCCCTGCCATTCCCTCAGGGGGAATTCTAATAAAGCCTTTCTCCTTGACAGGCAGGATTGCAATATATGAGAGCTGGCTATCCTATGTCAAAGGTGGCTGCAGCCAGCCAGTGGATTCAGAAGTTATTAAGAGACCGACTGGCAGGCAGAAAATAATCTCAAGCCTCATCCCTTAGGAAATCAGAATAAAAGGGAATTATTTTGTTTGTTTGTTTTCTTTAATCCAGATACAACAAAAACAAGAAACATCTACTATTCAACTGTGAGACCACCCAGAACCACGAGGCTCCGGGTAAAAACAATCAGAGCAGCAATGTTATTTCTCGGATTTTTCAACTTTATAGGACATTTAGTATTTTGCAATGATACCTTTGACATTCAGAAATTAAACTCTACAAAAGCACACTGACTACTGTGTGGGAATCTAGAAAGTTGAGAGAAACTGAGACATCAAACTCGATAAAGTTTGATATAACTGAATGTTAAGACTCAGTTTTAACGTAGTAAGAGAAAGTTATTGAATGCAAAAATACAAATGTATATTTTGCTCTCGCCTACAAATTTTGCACAGATGTTTTTCTGTCTTTTGGAACACAGGAGGATTAGTGATGGGAGCGCAGCCTACAATCTGTCAGAGGTATACATAAACCTTACATATGAATTTCAAAAAATGAAGTAAATGAAGGCTTTGTGCAATATTTCTCAGCATAAAGAATCTTAAGGAAAGAAAGTACTCATGCCAAATATCTCCAGTGGTTCAGACACTGCGAGTGGAGATTCTTGGAAGTTTTTGGCTGAAACAAGATCATAAAAAATGGTTTACTGAGCTGAAAAATGTTATTGGGGAAAAAAAAAGTCATGACAAAAGTTGACCTAATCCACAACAGGCTCCTGAGTGAACCCTGGATTCCTTACAGCTCTGCTGTCTTAGCTAGCAAGGTGTGCTAGTCCTAGAGCAGAGGTACTTGGCAGATATTCTCCAAGACCTGAAGTAAGAGGCCTCTGACCTCACAGTCGCTCATGAAATTAGCAATCTCATCATCTTCAAACCCAAATCAAATTAAAAATGTCTTTAGCAAACTGGAAATATTTATTCTTCAGCCAACTTTTCAGCACGTATTTGTCTTTGTAAATCAGAATCTCTCAATCTTCAAGCTTCCTGGCCTGGTAAAACCAACATTTCCTAAATGTACTTCTCATAACAAAAGGGATATCAAATCCCATTTCAGCCTACCCCCATGCAGAGGAGGCCATCTCTGCCAAATATCTGTGTAAAACAGGCACGTGTCGTAGATCTGCAAAGCAAACATATGGTTCACATAGGTGTTCAGCCCTTTTTAGATGCTACTGGGAATCCAGTTTGGCTGCTAGCTACCTTTCCAGACAAGCATAAGTCAGATGTAGGTCCTATTGTAGGGGTCATTGCCAGCCCTTTACAGGACACGTCAGATATTCTCTCATGTGTCACATGAGCTTACACAATGCTGTAGGAACTGGATCCCACCTGGCAGGTCAAGAGGATTTTGTGCAGACAGATGCGCGTTCACCCTGCCCACACGCTGAACTAACTAGACACAAGCTAGCTCTCCTCCAAAAGCCACATCATCATATTAGTATAACGCTGAGCTTAAACTAATCAACCCAGATTCACAGTTCATGTCTGCTTGCAAAAAAACTCGTAAACATAACCCTTCCCAGAAAAGAAATGCTTCTCCAATGCAGCCTTGAAATTCTGGTTTCCAGACACAGAACAATCATTTCATCGTTTCTCTCCCTACTTGCTATCTCCACTGAGGCTAATGTATTCTCTTAGTCCAAAGCATTCCCAGAGCTGGTGTTTATACTGAACTGATCCTTTATACCATGATCCTCATAAGCAGCAATTCTTTCTCTTTTGGCTGGACTCTAACTACCCTAAGGGCAGCGTACAGCACTGGCAGCAGAAAGGATGACATCTCAGTCCCAGCAACTGATCTGTTATTTCTGGTAGCTCCTTGTGTATGTGAGTGCCAGTGAAAAATGAATGCAAGAATTTCTTTAACCTGACATGTTTGAGGGTTTGAGCTGGAAAGTCTCTAAGGTCCCTTCCATCCCCAGCCATCCTATGGTTGTGAGAGGTCAGGAACCCCAACCAACCGAGTAGCTGTTCCCTAGATGATGAAGAAATGGTCTCTTGAAAGATCACAAATTCTTCCAAGAAGCAGAAAGGGAAGAAGAAACAGTGGTCTGATGTTGCATATGTGCTTCCAAGTATTTTTTTAATCACTACACAGGACATCTTTGTTTTGTTGGGTCAGTCTACCATGGCTCACCACAAGAAGCACAGGTACGACATTCATTCATTTGTAAGACATTGAAATGTTTAAAATTGGCAACAGTGTCTTACAAGTGACTCACGGCTTCCTACGCTATGACATACCATTGTCCACGTTGTGCAGGAATAGCACAATGCTGCCAATGTGATCTATCTTTGGCTTGCAAGCTTTACAGAAGAAGTTGAAAGACATGAGGGAAAACAATAGAGGTTTTTAAAGAATCAGAAAAAGGAGGGGGAACAACACCAAGTATCCATCCACCTGAGGCACATACACAGAAATCTGGGAAACATCTGCGTATTGCATGCGACAGGTTGCATCACTTAACAATGTTTTTCTTAACTGCTCATTCCAAGCTCTTCCACAAAAGAAATCAATTACTAATGACATACAGCCCTACTTTTTTTCCTGAACCCATAATTGCTTCCAATTCTAAGCTAAAATTAGCCATTCATGCTATCCAAATGAGCATAGTTTAGTGCTGATGTACGTAAGCAATGCTTTAGATTGTTGAGCAGAGCTGATCTTTGACAGCTTCTTCTTATAAATAACAGTTTCCTCTTTACACTCAGAACTTTTCAGAGGCGACAGATGTTTGAAAGATGGGACTGAATTAGTTGAATAGCCTGTAAAACCCCCCAACCTGAAATGTGCAAATATGAAAGCTCAAAATTCTTACAAAGACAGCTTGCAAGAAGCATAAATCACATCTGCATAAATGCTTCTCTTTCAGCCTATATCCTTTGTGTGTCACATTGTCAGCATTTAGCGCATAATAAATAATAAACAACAGTAATTGTTTAATGTGCTGACACAGATAGGCTATGTTGCACAGAGGAAGATGCCAGGAATCTGCTAAATGAAGTAAAATGTAATCATAACAATACCACAACTTTTTCTTTGTTCAACAACCTAAAGTGCGCACACTTTGTATATGAACAGTGACTAGACGTTCAGCTGCATCCAGCCCCTGCTATCAAACTTGGAGTAAATCCTGCAGATTCTCACTAACAAGGGGGTGTTCCAGCTCTGTCAAAGTGTCAGGCAGGTTGAGCAGAGGACAGTGCTTTATCTATGCCATGTATTTTCTTAAGACTCTGCCATTATAAGTGTGAAACATTACAGTCTCTAAAGCTACTTTAAGCTTTGTGTGAGCTCTTAGTACAGGAATTGCTTGGATGCCCAAGGCACTAAAGCCAGTTTTCTCACAGCCCTCATTTCACACTGCATTGACCTCCCGTTTCTAAAGCTGGTCACATTCTCGGCATTTAGGAGAAAGTCAACCATGGATAAATGCTGTCCAGAGAGAAACTTGTGTAACAGAAGTCCCAAATCACGATGCATACATACTACAGGAAGTAGTCATGCAAACCAAAGACAGGCTTCCCTTAAGGCTGATCTCCTGTCACAGCTGGGGCACAAAGATGGAACATATATCAGATGGGTGTTACAAAGCAGGATTGAGGCTGCCAACGTGTTGCTCAGAGAAGTTGTGGATGCCACCACCCTGGAGGCATTCAAGGCCAGGTTGAATGGGGCCCTGGGCAGCTTGAC
Source organism: Tympanuchus pallidicinctus (assembly GCF_026119805.1). Classification (NCBI taxonomy): domain Eukaryota; kingdom Metazoa; phylum Chordata; class Aves; order Galliformes; family Phasianidae; genus Tympanuchus; species Tympanuchus pallidicinctus. The sequence goes on from NW_026294747.1 coordinate 51,717,741, forward strand.
CTAGCGGATGGCAGCCCTGCCCACAGAAGGGGGATGGAGCTCAGTGCTCTTTAAGGTCCTCTCCAATCTAAGCTACTGTATGGTCAGAAGAATCTCTCCCTTCTTTATAAAGAGCTTTAAGGAACTCTGTTACTCTAAGTAGAGAGGTGCTGGACGCGGTCAATTACTGCGGGTACAAAGCTCTGTGCTTCAGTGCAAACCTCAGAATCAATAGGTGTCAGACCTTCAAGAGATCAGATTGCTCTTGAGGTGTGTTGAAGGTAGGCTCACAGTTCTACCCTATTGTGATGGTCACCACCCCCAGAGTTATCATGGAGTGTAAGAGGCAACTGAACTGTGTGCCACAGTGATGCTTTGCATTAAAAAGAAGAAAAAAAAGGGGGGATGATTGCCTTGCTTGCATATTTTTTGGCCATGTTTTCTTCACAGAACCATGGCTCAGCAAAAGCAGAATTAGACTATTCTATCGCTTCTCTCATTTTGTTTTTGCTTTTGAAAAAAAAGAAAAAAGAAAAAAAAAAGAAAAAAAAAAAGTGCACTACTGTTTAGAAACAGCAAAGCAGAGCTGGGTCAGACACAATCCTGTCTTCCATCAGGCATCTCTGGTCCTGTGCTGAACTGGAGGCACTGAAGGAGACAGAGTCTTGCTGCTCCTTAACTTAGCAAATAGTATAGCGGGGAAAGTCATCTCTCTGTGAAAGCATGAAGTTGTTGTTTTGTTCCCTTTTTTAAATAAATAAAAAACCCCCGTCTTTTACACCTTGCTTCATGTTGAAGGAAACAAGCATGTTCCAGCAATACTTCAAATGACGTGACTCACAGCTGTCATGCTCATAATCTGTTCTCTCAGCAGGCAGAGCAGGGAGCCTTTCAGTGATAGGCATTTTGCTTTTATTTACACTTACATATGCAAGTGTATGTGTATGCTTGAGGAGGCAAAACCAAAGAAACATACTTGGCACTTGGAAAGGGAAGGAACCGTCTCACAGTGGTCCCTTTGTGGTCCCTTTGTTTTAGAGGAAAGGAGAGTGGCGTAAACCACAACCTCCCAACAGCAGGGAGGGAGTAGAGATAGGATTGTGGGAGGGAGCACAATCTTCTGCATCTGAAGGGCCACCCAGGAGGTTTTTCACCTGATAAGTCATAGAATCATTGAGGTTGGAAAAGACTAACAGGATGATTTAGTCCGACTGTCCAGCTACCACCAATACTGCCCACTGACCACATCATTCAGTGCCACACCACCACAGTTCTCGAACACCTCCAGGGGCAGTGACTCCACCACCTCCCTATGCAGCTGTGCCACTGCATCGCCACTCCTCCAGAGAAGTTTTTCCAAATATCCAACCCTCAAGAGCCCTTAGAACAGAGACTACTCGGTGCACAAGTTAATACTCTGACACTGCTGAGAGGGAATGTCACTGGCAGACAATTTGCTTCTCAACATTCTGTTTTCTATATGACTTATATCAATAAATAAAGGAGCCCCTTCCAACCACATTGTTATTACATAAACTTCACTCTCTGATTAGGTATTCTGTTTGGAAAATTCATGCACCAGCCCCAAACTAAATGCACTTTTTCTGCTCAAGGCTCATTCTGTGCTTCTTACAGAAAATGGCTTCAGATTAGTAAAAATTGCAATGGTTGTTTTGTTATGTACTCTCCCAGCAACACAGCATACACTTTGCAAAAATCTCCCACAAGAAATAAGATAAATAGCACCATCCCACAGCTTCCTAAGGTAGCAAGCAAAAACAAATTACCCGGCTAACATACAAAGTATACAGAATATATTACCAAAAAAAAAAAAAAAAAAAAAAAAAAAGTATGTGTTATTAGCTCTAAATTTATACACCAATTAAGTTGTCTGTCTCTTTGAAATCAGATATATTACCTTACTACTTTCAGGCTTGTGAATAGCATCTGTGAACATTAAGAAGCAGGGGGACAGGGGCAGCTTTCATTTTTCATGCTGTCATTACAGGAACAATGTTTTAAAGGTAAAAGCAGTCCATAGGCCCCAGGTGACCGGTGTGGGTCCAGCCCCACCCCAGCAACAGTCATCATCGCTTTGTAAGCATTAAGCTCGTTCCTGGTCCTCGAGTTACAGAGTAAAATATCAAATGAATGCAGGAATAGGGTGGCCAAAGAGTCTGCTGTAACCAGACCTGTAGGAGAAGGCCTTAAATAACCATCTCTAATTACTCCCTGCTTCTTGTGTGACCTCAACCATGAGATCGCACCTTCTCTGTGCTGAAGCACCTCTTAGCACGCCCCTGACGCGTTCTGATGGCCTTTATAAATTTTGCTGATTTAGAAAGAGAAATCATTCAGGTTGTTCCCTTTCCCTGGCTCAGCTTACGGGACGCGTGCTTCTCCAAGCAGAAACTGTCCTTTATGCTACAATTAGAAATCAAAAAGCACTACTGAGCGCTCCTACTAAGAAATCATAATTCAATGCATTGGGGAAAAGCATTCATCATAGAAATTCTGATGCTTCTCTTGACCAAATCCCTCTGCATTACAGTGAGATTACAGCAATAAAGAAGCAGCAGAAGCAAGAGAGCAACCTTCCGGGCTCTGTAAGCCCAGTGGGATATTGAAAATAAAATAAGCATCCACTTGGAAAAAATAATTTAACAGCAGGCATTGAAAAAAAAAAAAAAAAAAAAAAAAAAAAACCACAACCAATGAAAAAAATCCTATGATAGCATCCTGTAGCATCCTGCTTCAGAAGGTTTTTCTGGTTATATTCAATTCTGTCTGAGAATGACGTATTTGGAGATTCCCAGTACAGTAAGGGCTAATTGCAGATTTCAAGGACACATCAAAGGAATTAAGAGGTAGCCTGTTTGTTTAGGTTGGAGGACCTGACTGCCTTTCAGAGCGTTCCTTTCACAAAATGAAAAAGAGGGTTGCGGTTTATTTCAAGTCGTCCTGTAGTTTCTTCCCTTTCAGATACTCTATTAATATATATTGTTAATATTGTTAATCTACCTAGAGACTCAAACAGAAAAGCAGTGTGATCACCTAATTAAAAATCACATCGGCATGCAGATCCCTGAAAGTCAGTTTTCAATAGCCACTATTTCTGCCACCAAACACGCAGGTTTTAGTGTCATTTCCATGAGTTTTAACTCCTAACAGACTGAAGAGACCACCAAATATTTCAGTCCTAAAGAACAGCTCCCATACAGCCTACTCATTTGCATGCCAATCAATACCATGTGTACAATCAATCTCTGGGCATCACAGAATTGGGGTTTACCTCCAGAGCAAGATTTAGACTTCAAAACTACTTAAATAATTATAAAAAGCAAAAGATGTCTTTCTAGGGGGAGGGAAAAAAAAAAAGAAAAAGAAAAAAAAACAGGAAAGATTAACCTCTTACCCTCAGGAATCTGAATCACTTAATTCCAGATTTCTGTAGAGAGCCACAAAGAGAAGCACTCATGCCCAGGGTACTGCTTTGTTGCTCTCCTGTATAAGAATGTACTGTATGACTGCACTAGAAATGGACACATAGATGAGAAAACAAAGCAGAAATGGGAATTAACATACTTGGATTCCTACAGTTTCGTATTGGTGCTGATGCACAGCCTCACCTGGCTTGCACAGCAGAAAAAGAAGCAGAACGATACAGAATGTTCTCATAAAACAGATCCTCCTCCTCATTTAGAGATTGGCAAATCTTCCACCATTTACCTGCCGTGTTCATGCTTTACATAATTAACCTATTCATTAAAAGAAGGAGTGCTTTCTTGAGAGACAGGAACCCAGGTGCTGTATATTTCAAAGATTCGCTCAGAAAATCCTATTTTTAAATACTACTCAGGTGCATTTTTTAGACTAAAAACAGTAGTGTCACTGATTGAGACAGAATGACAAGGTGGGAAGGCAAATGAAAAACACCAAATAAGAACCAAGGACATCACAAAATGAATCATGTTTAATCCGTCTTAATGCTACCAGGAAAATTAAGTTTAAGCTGCACACTTAATTAGGCTGCTAATGCTGTTTGATGGCCCTCTCGTAATGCTGGGACCACTGGGATCTTCTGCGTGTCCCCAAGAAACCTGAGATTTTTCATTATGTCTGCATCTATCACAGAGATGTGACTCAGTCATCCATTCTCTTGGGCTTCACATCTCTCCGTGTTTACACATCGCTCCCATCCCTTTTGCTTCTGCATTGACAGGAAGATGGCGCAGGCTGCTCACAGAGCGTTTTCACATTGCTGCAGCTGTGCGTGCAAAAATCTCACCTCCTGCACAGGGCCAGTCACGTACTTTTAGGCTTTAAAGAGCTGAGCGTGTTTGTCAGCTCGAGAGGTGCCTAATAGCAGAACTGCACATTGCTGCCGTCTGAAAAATAGTGTTGTGGAGAGCAGCCTCCTAGCAAGAAGCAGGAAACACAGCTCAGAGCGTTATCAGCCTAATGTTAAGAGCAGGAGACCATCACTCCCCATACAGCACTGAATTAAAAACACTACAGAGTAGTAGACGTAAAGGCCTCAAAGTCATTCCATTGCATTGATTAGCTTAAAGAATTTGTTTACTAGAGATTGGGTAAGGTCATGGAGTCCAAAGGCTCCTTAAGACTCTGTTTGGTTAATGGATTTGGAACAGCACTGCAGCGCTTTAACCTTTCATCCCAGAGCTGAGGCCAAAAGAAGCTGTCCAGCACTAATTACCGAAGGTCAGATTTACTCCTAGCAACAGGACCCACAAACCAGCAGGTCAAATGCCTTGGTTTATATTTAAAAAAGAAAAAAGAAAAAAAGAAAGAAAAAACACCTTAATTGAACACAAGATATTGGTCTTATCCTTCTGGGCATGTTGGACATGGGCTCCGGGGACAGTAATTAGTGCTATAAGGAAACATTCAGGGAAATACAGCCAGACCTGGCTGCAGTGTCTTCTCTTTCAAATGCAAAATAGAACTGATAGTAACAGGCTTATGCTCCATCCACAAGGACTGCTTAGTCCCTGCTCGGCTTCTAGTCTGATCTCCAAGAAAATGTTTTAATACAGTATAACAGAACTGACAGCCTGTATTTCAGGCTGAGTCAAGGAAGACAGTCAGGGATTACACTCACACTGAGACAGTTTAGTCCAATTCCTCCTCCTCCTTTGTTTGATTGACATCGGTTACTTCTGGATATCAGTTTGATGTTTTGTTTTGTTTTGTTTTTTAACCAAAAGCTCCTAATAATTAAGGAGCTACCTGACATGAAAGTACTCTTCCTTATATTATGCTAAGACACACTTATATAAGCACTATGTAAAGATGCATCTGTGACCAGGATCACCAAGAGAATCAAAGAATTGTTTGACCTGAAAGGGACTCTTAAAGATATCTAATCCAGCTCCCTGGTAGTGAACAGGGGCACCCACAGCTCCCCTAGGTGCTCAGAACCACATCCAGCCTGACCTTGAATTTCCCCAGGCATGGGTCCTCCACCACCTCCTGGGCAATCTGTGCCAGTGCCTCACCACTCATCATAAAAACACATACAAGTTTATTTTCATCAACTGCCCTGTAAATTTTCAGCATTTCAATTGTGATCTGCAGCACCTGAGACACCTATAACACCTTTTGCTCTTTGGTACCTCACATAAATGCTCTTTGCATCCAGCAGCAGAAAATACTTCAGCACATACGTGCTCGATTTATCTATTTAATTAGCAGTTTTTATGCTACATGCTGAAATACCTTGAGAATAGTTTGACTCGTCTGAGCATAAACAGGAAAATTAGAATTCAAAACAGATCTTCCCTGTATTTTCATGCATTTGCCCATGATTTCTTGAGCAAACCTCATGCAGCAAAGAATTGGCATGTCAGCCAGTGTTCTTACCTTCCAATTCATCCAGATACTTTAGAGCGTGCCAAATAGAAGGTAACTAATGAGTTGCTCAATGTCACTAATGAAGGCAGCAGGAGCAGTGTGTAAGGACTATGCTGGGTCAGGACCTGTCCACATCTCCTGTAGGTATTTACAGATAACACTGCCTTGAAACCCTAAGTGTAACGCATTAGCGTGCAAACCATCCACTGCTCTCAGTGGTGACAAGTAACAAGCACTGGTTTGGCCCAGTGTTCAGCAAGCAAAAAAACCAGCAGGTTGCACTTTCAGAACCATATAAAAACTGAAACGGCAACACTACCTTAAAGAAATCAAGGCATGAGGTTTGAGTGATCTTCATCAGTAACAGAAAAGACAGGGATACACCTGCCATTTTTGTGACCGCTCACCTCCTCGCCTGCCCATTCCTTTGTCACAGGGTCCACAAAAACCACAGCTCCAAGTTTAAAAGGCATAAAGGAGGAACAAGACGACTCTGTGTCCAAATCTCCTTAAATAGGGCTTAAAGCAGCAAAACTGAGATTCTAGCTCTGCCACAGGCTCACTAAAAGATACTGAATGGTTCATTTAGCCCTATCATATTTGAGGTCACCAGCTGTAAAACAAGATTAAATACGTTTTATTTCTTGCAAATGCAAAGCATCTTTCTGTCGCTTCAGTAGATTTTTCCACATACGTATTCATTTTGGCAAAAATACTTTCTGCTGAAAAGATACAGCTCAAAAATGTTCAGCCAACCCTAAACAGAGAAGGAACTTTCTCATTATGTGGGTTTATCAAAGTGTGAAAGGGTCTTGGTCTTTTCTGTGGTGTCTGCACAATGCTGTAGCACAAACAAATTGTAATCCTGGTACAGCACAGAGTAATCTCATTCAGAGCATCAATGGAATAGGCTCATTACCTTAAGACACATGCAATACTTCTAAAGACAATCTCATGCTTAGACACACTAATAAGCTACAAATGGCTGTGGCCAGAAATTCAAAAGAAAATGCATCCCACAAATTATTTGTACTGGAACTAGTTGGCTAAGTCATTAAAGAAAAAGCTCAAGTCAGGCACAGGAAAAAGGGCAGAGTTCCAGAACTGCTTAAACGATGGCTGAAGTGTTCCCACCTGCTTTATTTCACTCAGCACCTCAGCTCCATTGCACTACGCGGTGTTTTTGCCCTGAAGAAGGGGTGCCAGCACCTTTAACAATACATATTCCTGAAGGATTGGGAGCTCTGCGGACAGGTAAAGATGGGGAGGATAGCAAAGTTTAAAATAATTTGATAATGTTCCTACATTTACCTCGTAGTTTCCCCATTCACTTTTGACATGGAGAAGCTGAGTATAAAATAAACCTAGCAAATAGTTGTCCTGACCAGCTCTGGCTCTGTCCCCATCCCACAGTGAGATGGTATCTCTTCTCACAGTCTCTGCACCAGCGCTACAGCAGAAAAGGATTTGTTTCTCTCTGAAGAACAAAGAACACCAACTGCAACAGCATTTCAACAGAGATGAGCACTGGGGGAAGGGGAAAATCCAGATCTGAACTCTCCTCAAACAGCCAGGACTCTGAGTCAAGCATAATCCAGGGTTTTATCAGATAACTTTGATAAGGGGCTAATCATTGGCTGAGTAACCCCTTGCTACCCTCAGAATCAATCATCCCTCCTTCTCTATTGATTAAAACAACCTGTTGCTATTTTCTCACGATCCTGGCTGTCAGCAGCCCTGTTAGATGCTCCTGCCATGACCAGACTGTTTTCCTCTGGCTTTTGTAAGTGCAACTCATCTGCAGAGGATCAAGCCTTAGGAAGTTTTCTTTCAGGGCTTTTTCCTTTCTCCTGCCCACATCCTTCACTCGTTGAAGTTATTTACTGACCCACTAAACTGAAGCTATCCTGACTCTATAGATTTAATTCACTAATAATCTGGAAGCTATAATGTAGCATTTTCTCATTTAAAAAGCGCACCCTGGTGTGTTACACCCTTTATTTGTAAGTCAATGAATTAATTATTGAGCTAATAAGCCCTGCTTCATAACAGTGACTGGAGGGTGCCCAAAAAAGCAGACAACATCTCTTTGCTCCTCTACAGTACTCCTGTGATAAAACCTTTGGGGTTTTGTGTTTTATTATTCTATTCGCAAAGCTGTCTCCAATCAACAGAATTAGGATGTGCAATGTGTGGACCATAAGCTTTATATCTTTGTATTCTATCTAAATGATAACAGAGTGTTCCGTCTTTAATGCATGGATCAACATTTAGTCTAAGAACTGTGCTGGGGATTCTCACTTTACAAACCATCTCTCAACAGACATTATTAAACACTTTTGTTGTCACCACGCCTGGTGTTCTTCTGCAAAAGTTGAGGCCCTATGCCAGCCACTGCACAGGAATCATGGGAGTCCTAAGCCAAACAGGACAAGCTCAAGCTGCAAGTAAAGGAGCATCATTCTGCTCAGCTTTATAATTGGGAGTTGAAGCCAGAGAAAGATGTAGTGATCAGCTTTGACTCAGAGTTTTCAACTTGATCTCTTACGTTTCACTCTCAGTTCCATACTCCTGGAACATACATCCATACATCCATTAACAGTGGATGAGGCACAGCTCTTTAAATTAAATGCCTTCCTTGACCCGCAACCCAGGTATAGCATGAGTAACAGGAGGACACGGTGCTCCTGCCACACACGAAAGGGAGCAGATCGCCTCCAAGAATACAAATTAAGAATACAAAGTGTTTCTGACCCCAGATTTTTTGAACTATGTCTTTATCTTGCGCAGTCTCCACCAGGACTATATTAGAGAGTTGGTTAAAGATCTTCTTCCAGAAGTTTTTGAGATAAAGGAAATTTGACCTGAGTAACTTCACAATGAACTTCTTTAAGAATGCAGAGATTTAGGAGGTTTCAATGAAAAGTTTACAGCATAAAAATCGAACTTTTTTTCCACACCATTTATCTTCAAGATCTCCTTCATCCCCTCAGAAGAAACAAAACAAACAAACACACAACAACAAAAAAGCAATCCTAGACCTCTCTACACTGCATTTTGTCAGGATGAGAAAGACCTTTCCAAAGATCAGGCCTAGGAATACTCATAAATGCAGTAGTGCAGCAGTACTTGTGACACAAACATACCCACTGTTGCGTGGGTTACCAAATGGTAGATGATATTTTGGGGATGTCCAACTCCTGCATACACCTAGCAGGGTCTCAAAGCACATGAACAGAGAAGGTTGAAGTGAAAGAGTGGCATAAGGAGCGACAATAACTTGCTCAAGGCTAGCCCAGAAATCCACTGCCAGAGCCAGAAATAATGTCTCTCCAAGTACCTACCGTATTAGTCGTGACCCCCACAGACACATGAACTTTCTGTAGGTCCAGCTCAGTGACTAAGGCTAATCCCACCTACAATTCCAATGTAAGGAAGGGTTTTGAAATAAGAGGGAAAAAGCCTGCAGCACAATACCACCATCACATACATCTCTAAATCAATTAAATTACTCTTAAACATCACAAACGCTGCTAAGTGCTAGCTATCACAGAGCTGAAACTGAGGGGCATGTTGATGCAAACAAAATGCTGAAAAGTAGGCATGTGTCTGGATTGCCTTACTTTTGTGGTTTTATGTCAAATGCTGAATCATATTCTAATGCTCTTGCATATTTTATTCCCCTTGTTCTTTTCAAACACTAGCAAATGTGACCGCTTGCAGTGCCAAGACACTGCAAATTAAAACAATAACCACAGTCAGAATGTGATACTGAACTACTGCTAGAGCATAGTCTTCCTTATATAAGACACTCCAGCAAGCATGTTCCTCTCACAATGCAGTCCCATCTCGTGGTACATTATGAATTATTCCAACATGACAGTCATACAATACAAAGTCAATTGAAATCACAGTATGGTCCAAATTTCCCATTCATTGCAATGGGACTTTTTCTAGTAAAAATAATTAGACCTGCAGGGAACTGTTCCAGAGTCTTGCCAATACCACTGAACAAAACCCTCAAAGCTTACCAGTTTTAACTCAGAAGTTCACTGATGTTCTCCCAGTAGGATCGCTCCTCATCATGAAAACTGAATGTACCACTGATATTTTGTGTGATGAAGACCAAGGTCTAGCAAAAGGAATTTAAGTCTGTGCCAGTGAAGGAGAAATTCAGACTTCTGACAAGCTATGAGATGTCAGAGCAGCTGGAAATATTCAGTATGATCCTCCAGCTGAATACAACTGTGCTGGCAGGCAGGAAGGAAAGGCAGGAAGAAAGCAGGGCTTGCTCTTGCACACCATCCCATCAATTACCCTCATAAGGGCATTTCTCTGCCAGAAAAAATAGAAGACGAGACAGGAGGGAGAGATCAAGAACACCACATGAGAGAAGCCAGCCTAAAGCAAAATCTCTGCATTATCCACTCAAATGAAATGCAGAAGTTTTTGCTACAGCAGGACATATAGCTGATGTCCTTCACAAATCTTTCTAATAATGAGACTGAATTATTCTGCTAACTTCTGCATACAGAAGTGGGAAGAGCAGGGATACATGATCCATGGTGTACATGTGGAGAATGGTAATGCTGGGCCTCTGGCTCCATACAGCAAATGCACTTGAACTCGGGAAGATATAGCCACTAGAGATAGGAAGGAGTTTTGCATCTGTGTTAGCACAGCTGACTTCAAACTGGGTAAGAGATGAAGATCAGTTACCATAAAGAGACAGTTTAACACAGGAAGACCAAAGAGGCTCAGCTTGTTTAGACTAGTAAAATAGCTGGTGAAAGAGGGAAGGCTGCTCTCTACAAATCTATCCTGAGGATAAACACCACAAGACAAAAGAACTATTTAAGTTAATGGCCAACACTGGCACAAGAGCAGAATATAAATTGGCCATGAATACATTTAGGTTGGAAATTAAAGAGGGTTTCTAACCACTACAGCAATTAGGGTCTGAAGGAACCCGCCAGTGGGAACAGCAGAACAAAATAAATCCAACTGCTTTAAGCTGAGATTCAGTTCCTTGATGAAGGGCAAAGAAAGCAATGCCTCTAACAGCCTGGGAGCTGTGAACTTATCTCCACAAATTTCTTTCTCAGTACAGAACACATTGGTCTATGCTTATTTGTGGTCTTAACAGTAGGTCCTTCACATCCAATCTGCCACAGATTATTCCTTTACTTCTGCAGAAAGATCCCTAGCAGCCTCCACCCACAAAGGCAGTTGAGGTACCAGAATCCCACCAACTGTAGGAAGATGTATGCACCCTGAAGGCTTTTTCAAGCCCGGCACTTGAGCAAGAAAGAGGGATTTCACTCACAGCCCTTATCCATTTGTTTCACTCAATGCAGTAGCATTCCAAATTCAGTCGTCATCATCCACCAAGGCCTCTTCCACATAGCAGAGCACACTGCCTGTCTGGCAGTTCTCAGTTTATAATATCAGAAAAACAAAGGGTTGTATATAGGTGTCTCCATAATTGTATAGCATCTCATTGAATGCTGAGGTAAACTCTCATCTCCCGAAGGCTGATGGTAGCTTTGCTCCTGACTGCAGCAAAACTGGGATTGAACATGGCTGTCCCATGCTGAGTTGTACAGCTCAGAAAAGAGATGTGATAGGTGGTAATTTGATTAAATGCACTGGTATGAGCTGAACAGAAGCCAGCATAACCAGAACAGAACCAACAGGAGGGAACAGCTGGTGGCTACTGCTCCTACTTGAAGAGTGCTCTGTCAAGTCAAAGACCATCCTGGGACCAGGACAGATGATCTGGTATCCTCAGGCAAACATACCCAGCTTCGGCAACAGGCTGTGAATCCCTGAGCATCCAGCCACAAGGCAGGAGGCTGACTGCAGGAGTTACTCAGAGAAACTCACTTCACAAGCAGTCAGAATATAAAATATAAACAGCCTGTCCATCCCACAAAACAAAATATTTGCCTGCTTTCTTCTTTTTTTTTTTTTTTTTTTTTTTTTTTTTAGCTTCTTTCAATTTTGAGTGGTTTCAAAACTATATACATAATACGTTTCTTAATAGAAACTCATTTAAATGACTCTCCTTCAGTAATATACAGAATAATTACCACAGCAAATTCATCCGTGGGTTTTCTTTTCTTATTATCAGTGGTTGAGTGGATTCATATTGTTTACTTGAAAATTAAAATGCCTTTTTTCAGTATACTGTGTGAGGTCACAGATCGCAAATTAGCCTATCTTGTTTAAAATAAATTGAGTCTGAATCTCACCCAATCAATCCCTAATTAGTTAAGCAAGGCAGATGGGTCAACCTAGTCTTTCTTGCCAAAGAAGTGGAGGGATATCTTTAATTGTGACATGCTGGAAGGAGGAAACCACATGAGCACAACCAACATTATGGAGGGGGAAACTTCCCCATCTGAGGCTTTGAAAATTATAAGGGCCCATTTAGTCAGACCCCTTTTCTTTCTACTAAGAGGTCTGTCTACTAAAAAGAGATGTAGAAAGGTCAAACAAACAAACAAACAAAAAAACACCAGTAAGTTTCCTAAGAGCCCTAGGAAGCCAGAATTCTATCTGCTATCAGGAATCTTTACGGTGACTTTTCATAAGCCAGCTCTTGGAGCTAAGCCTATTTCGTATGTCCCTATCCTTCACTATGCTTATCCTTGTGGAGGGTGGTGAGTCACTAGAATAGGCTGCCCAGAGAAGTTGTGGATGCTCCATCCCAGGAGGCCAGGTTGGATGGGACCCTGGGTAGCTTGATCTAGCAGGAGATGCTCCTGCTCAAGGTAGGGGATGGGTAAGTGAGGAAAACGTCTTCACAGAGCTTTGTTAGACTGGAGAACATCTCAGACATACTTAGTGCTCCATCTTCCAAGATACTGAGGTGCTGTAATTGCCTCACTGCAATTTCAGAAGTACACAAACAAGTTTGATACTCCAGTCCTACGCGGTTGCAGTGTAGAAACAACAGAATCTTGATGCCTCAGTTGTTAGAGCAGTTCTGAGACTCTCATTAGGTAATTACCAAACTCCAAATGTAATTAGAAACTTTGGACAAATTTGCTTTTTATCTCTCTCTACTTCAGTTGTTTCCCTGTAGAATATATATTACAGCACTGTCTGCCACAGACACTTTTGAAGATAAGCCTACTATTACACACACTAACCAGAGTGGACAAAACATCAAGAAACTGCTAAAATGTTTTCTCCTTCTTCTTGAGAAAACAAACTGACTGACTTCAATAGCTGATGGCTAAAGTTCCCTGACTACATGACTACAGAAAGAACTTGCCAATGTGTGAAAAATCTTGACTGTGAGGGTGACAGAGCCCTGGAATGGGCTGCCCAGAAAGAATGTGGAGTCTCCTTCCCTGGAGATATTCAAAAGTCACCCAGACACCATCCCAGGTAACATGCTGTAGGGACCTTGCAACAAGAATGGGCTAGATCAACTCCAGAGGTCCCTCCCAACCTCAACCATTGTGCAACTCTGTGAATACTCCCTATTGAAGGAAATCCATGAGACCTGAATAATTAATAATGTTACCAGTTAAAAATTGACTATAATTATCAAAACAATCCTGAAAAAGATGTTAACTGCTTGGCCTACATTCTTCCCTCAGAGGGAAATTATATTGACAAATATCATATATCAAGAGAAATCTTGTGATCATGAAACAATACTTGTTACAAATCAATCAATAGTAACCATGAAGTTTTGTTGCTTTTTTAAAACTGCTTCAGGATTCAATCTATCTTAGGATAATATCATTTTAGTAAGGTGGTGTTTTTTTCCTTTTTTTTTTTTCCTACTTCATCTAAAGGTGATTCGTGTTTTGCGGGGGACAAAATAAAATAAATATGGTGAAAACTTCTAAATGATTTTAACAAAACAAGTCATTATCGAGCATGGGCAAAATCATTCAGTTAAATTGCACTCATGGTTGAAATTAATTTTCTGAAGCAAGTTCTGAAAGGGGTAGTAGCCAACAATCAATAATCTCTTAATGAGGTGCAAGAAAAACATGTGTAGACATGACAGGTTTTGATGGCTAATGAGCTTCAGAGGAAGAACACTGTTCACAGGAAAACTCTGAAAGGCACAGAAAATTGATTAATTGCCAGCCCATGATATTGCAGGAAAACATTTGGAAATTCAACAGCCCTCAGACCTCATGTCATTTACACCTTCAATGCGACGTGTTAATTTTAAGGAAACATTATAGCTAAAGGGTGTTGTTTTTCCTCCCTTTCTCTCCCTAGTAGCTAACTCATGATCAATCTGCTTGCTGTGATTTTTTTGCCTCAGAAATGAAGTTACCTGATAAAACTTCCCCATGCTGTTTACTGGAATGAATAACAAAATGTAAAAGAGAGACCACAGGGGGTCCTGTTTCTCTTTTGTGTTAATAGCTGCTCTGCTGCATGTAAGACATAACTAGGCTAACAGACATTTTGGTCTTCTGTCACTTATATTCACAAGTGTCAGCAATACAACATAAAAGAGTTCTCATTTACCAAGAAATGATCAAAAGATCATGACCTATTTTCCTGCAGTTAAACACCTTATTTTAAGAGGCAAAACTAACCTCTGTTCTACTTCCTACCAGTAGCTCACGTAAGTGGGAAATCATCCCTAAGCCTAGCAGGAAGATCTGGAGCAAATAAGATTTAACTTCTGTTGAAGAGGACCAATTTAGGGAATGCTGGGGATGGTGGCCAATGTCTCTACAAGGCCACTCTTGATAATTAGGACATGGAAGCTTCCTGTGGACTGGATGAAAGCAAGCATCGTTCTCATCTTCAAGAAGGACAAGGAGAATAATACAGAGAACTACAGGCGCATCAGCCTAGCCTTGATCTCTAGGAAGCTGCTGGAGCACATCCTCCTGGAAACCACTTAAGAAGGACAAGAAACTGACTGTGAATAATCAGGGTGGATTTAAGAAGGGCAAATCTGACCAATCTGGTAGCCCTTTTCCAAAAATGGCTGACTTGGTAAATAAGGGTAGCCAGTGGGTTTTTATTTGTTATTTTTGTTTGGTTTGTTTTGGTTTTTTGTTTTTTAGCACTCAGAACATCTTCGTAGACAAGCTGATGAAGTACAGCCAAGGTTAATGGACTCTGAGGCAGACAGAGAACTGCCTGATTTGTTCTCCAAGGACTGTGATCAGTGGCACAAAATCCATACAAGGACCACTAGTGGTGTATATCAAGGGCCAGTACTGGTTCTAATCTGTAATTTTCAATAATGACCTGAACACTGAGGTTTACCGGTGATACAAAACTGGAAACAGTGGTTGATGCACCAGATGGTGTTGCCATTAGGAAGCACCTCAATTGGCTGGAGAAAAGGGCCAACAGGGATCTATCTCATGAAGATCCACAAAGGGAAATGCAAAGGCCTATACTTGGCCAGATGAAGTCCGTTTACCAGCACAGGCTGAGGATGTAGCAGCTGAAAGCTGTCTTGTAGAAAGGGACCTGGAGCCTTGGTGGAAAACGAGTTGGCTGTACAGGAAGGCCAATAGCATCATGAGTGCAGCATTAGGAGTACTGCCAGCAGGTCAAGGAAGGTGCCACTTCCTCTTTACCAAAGTATTTAACTATCTGTTGTGGAGAGAAAAAAAGGTGGAGCTAGACTGTTCTCAGTGGTGCCCAGTGAAAGGATAAAAGCCAGTGAAAACAAACTGTAATGCAGGAAATTTCCTATAAACTTAAGTAAACTTTTTTACTGTGAGAGTGGGCAAACACTGGAACAAATTGCCTAGAGAAGCTGCGTGGAGTCAAAACTAAACACAGTCCTGATCTGATCCTGCTTTGAGCAGTGAAGCTGAACTAAACAATCTTGGTCCCTTCCAACTTCAGCCTTTCTGTAATTTGTGATCAGACTCATTCACAGGGATGCAAGTGGAAATTAAACCTAAGAATGCATTCTCATTAATATAAAGACACTGTTAGAGGATCATGGATGGAACTTCACAAAATAATTAAAACCCAAAACCCCTTTCCTCTCACTCTTAGAGCCTCAAATTTTCATCATTGCAAGTGTATGAAAGTGATCGTTACACCAGCTGAGTTAAGGTTGCCCACCCACTCTCCTACTCTCTAGCACATCACTTTCAGGTGTAATGGAGATTATGTCTTACGTCCCCTTTTACACTTATCACAGTTTGTGTTTGAGTTCTGCTCAAAGATTTGTGTTTTTAATACTGCCAACATTAAATTTCCATGCAATATATGCTTCTTAACTGTATGAACAAAATTTTACGTACTCATGAAATTCATTTAAGGGTTTTCTCAGTATTTCCTTGCTTGTTTTTTTAAAGTAGCTGAAGATAGAGTACACTGCTCCTGTTTGCATGCTCCAATAATGTTTTCACAGAACAAAAGCAGGAAAGGTAGTGGGCAGTGGATGTTTCAGGACAGGCTCTAGAAGGTGGGAGCTCACCACAACCAGACATCAGCTGGGATCCAGGAGAGGTCTCTCAGTGGAACAGCCTGATTACACTCCCACTACTCTCTTAAGAAGGTGTTAAATTAGTGGGTAACATCCAGAGGATTTCTGTCCAGCCCTGAGAAGGGAAACAAGGCCTATAAACCAGATAATCCTTCTGCCCAGTTTTATTTTCCTAACCTGAGGTATGGCATCCTTAACCAGAACCAGAGGCAAGGAAACAGCCCATCTGTTTTCCCATATAGAGTGTGATAGATTTCTGCACAGAATGTACAAGAAATATCTTTCTACAATTAATAAACATGCTTCATCAAGGATCAATACACCCTTAGGCTCCATTACTTCAATGGACAAAATAAAGAGATAAGAACATAGATGGAAAAGGAACACCCTGAAGATAATTCATGACAAAGTGTCAGCTGCAACCACCTGCAAAGTCTTTGTCCAAATGAATATCAACTGGACTGAGAGATCACAAGGAATTTCACAATCTTGCATGACCTTGTCTTATTTCCATCTCTTCTTTTCATGAGTGGTCAATGCTTTGAGGTCTTTAGTAAGGGGATGGATGCAATGTCTAGAAACCAGTTCTCTCATACATAAGACATACCAGAAGATAAATATCTTCTTACAAGCATTGTAAGACATAGAAACAGCTGAGAAGAAAATTAAATCATCCTGTTTTCATGGTCACTGAGGTGCTGATTACTATTCTGCACTTGCTGCAGGACTATCAACGAGTTACAGGAAGGTTAAATTGATCTGACACCCTTATTTCTTCCCAGAGACAAGCAGCAGTAGCCAGCACATCTAAAAGTTGGTCCAGATATAAAACTGCACTTAAGAAGCCCATACAAAAGCATGAGGGAGAGGTTTCAATAATCCCATCTCTGCTGATCAATATGACACACTAATTACTTCACATTAATCCCTGTATTCATTCCTTCTTCATTTTCTGACTAGTAAGACAGTCATCTCTTCAGAATCGGGATTTCTCAGTATCAACATGATTAAGAGTCTTGTTCTTGTTTAAAGCCTCAAGTAGTTATTTTTATTATTAAAAAAAAAAAAAAATAGTTTAGAATTAAAACTTCCAGAGCATGGCAACCATGGGTGGCATTACAAGTCCCAGGGTGCCTATCCTTCTGCTAATAAGGTCGGCTTAACTTTAGAGACATCAGTCTCCTGCTTTGGAACATTATTAGAACTCTCCAAGTCTTTACAATGTTGAGCAGATTGGTATCAGTTTATTTGTCCTACTGCAAGTCACAGATCAGATATTTCCCAACCTTGCACCTGTACAGCCTAATACGCTTGCAGCTGTTTCTCATCCAGAGAGACGTGAATTGATGGCAGCCTAAGATATCTCAGGGGAAGACATGAAATCTCACTGATACCCAGAAAGTCCCCCACAAGCAGGGATGCAAATGAAAAAGGAGTGAAAAGCAAATGCACATTAGTGAGCATCGCCTAGTTTTTGTATGGTAGCAATTTAAATTCAATCAGACAGTGAAGCTGAACTAAACAACAGTGCAAAAAAGACTCAATTTTTTTTTTTTTTTTTTTAAAGTTGCATGATGTAATCCTTAAGAAAATATTTGAGAAGTAAAGCAAAGGGCAAACCTGCACCAGCTTCTTAGCAGAACATGGAAGACTTTCCAGTTTTAACTTCTTGCTCAGTGATAAGTGAGTTTTGTTGGAATGCAGGAAGACAGGATTCAAATCAACCCTCCTTCCCCAGAGGCTGGACTTCTCCTTAAATCTCTTATCAAAGCTGTTCCATATCAGATAGAGAAATACAACAACACAGTCTGCAATTCCTACTGCCTTCATCTAAATATGCAGACATGCAGCAGGGCCTGTCATGGATCAGGTTAGACCAAGAAAGAATAATCTCTCTGACCCAGCTGGAAGCAGGCAAATTTCACTTACTCTTGCTTGTCCTCAAGTAGGATCATGAGAGAAGAGAGGGTCAAAACCAGAATTTGGCCAATACCTCGCATAAATAAATGAGTAGCAAAGATACTGCTACTCAGATTATCAAGAAGTCCTTCCTACAAAAGAGGTTACAGTTCAACCAGTATCCCAACCTAAGCCTTTAGAATGGCTAACCATGACAATGTCAGTATAATTATTCCCACACAAAACAGAAGAGCTTCAAGACAAGGAGCCAAGTATCCCCTGCCTTAGAACCTCCAGCCAACTGGTACAAGTGGAAAATCAGGTTTCTCTGTCCCACAGGTAGGGGTGCTTTGAACCATACCTTGGCCCCAGGCACTGAGACTGTTATCCAAGGAGGGAGATGAGGGGGAAGAAGGGAAGGGCATATCTTCTGATGGCCCCTTTATGAAAGCAGCAGCTAACCCTTCCCTGACACCTGGAGGGAGTTCATGACAGTGAGCCCCAGCTGGGGAGATGTCACTGATATACAGCAGCCACAGCACTGAGTTCTTCATCTCATCAAACCTTCAGAGCTTGATTCAAGACTTACCAAGTCAATATAGAGTCACACTGATTCCAGGGAGCTAATTAAGTTTTGAGTATCCATAAGCTTTACTGTGATCTAATCCCCATTAGAGCTGTAATTGTCCAAATTGATTTATCATTTAATACTGAAATTGGTAACACTCCAAGCAATAAACTCTTTTTGACAATTTTTTTTTTCTTTTTTTTTTTTTCCTCTCCTTCAAAAATAGTTGTTTCACAGAAATCCATCTTTTTGCAGGAACACACAGTTCCACTGAAAATTTATCTAGGGAAAGTTATTTCATTCGATGGCATTTTGACTATCACAACGTTTGTCAGAACGAACGCTTAACATTTTTTCTCCCACTTAGAAACCTCTGTGAAGTTAAGATAAAAAATGATAGATGTATGTGAGAATGACACTACTCTTCTTGGTCATACGTGTTGTCTGTCACTCATGCGCACAAACTTGGAGCATCTTTCCAGAAATAGAACGTTTGCCCCACAACAGCTCTGCTCCCAAGAGTTGCTGTAACCCACTGTTATGCCTGTTTCACATTCTCCTCCCCAGAGGAGCTGAGCCCGCTGAAGCTGCCAACAAGAAGCTTTTGCCAGAAGTCCCACCTCCTCAGAAGTTGCTCCGTAAACAGTGGAACTGCTGAAACCTGTTTTCCTTAGATTTCATGTCTTGCAGGCAGATTTTCCTGTGTCTAACAAGGTGCTGGACCTTCCCCCTCAAGGCTTTCCTGGAGCTGGAGCGTTATTCTTGTCTCTCCCCATGTGGGTTCCTTCACATCTAACAAGGGATGGACTCAAACTGCCTCTCCCTCCCTACTTACCCTTGGGAAACCCATCAGGATGCAAACTATCACCTCTTTGTCAAACCTGGCTGGAACAGACAGCAGATTTAGAAGTCACGAGGACAGTGAACAGGCAGATGCATGTGTATACACACAAAAAAGTACACCCACGTGCTCCTTAGCCTGGTTTCCTAAGAAAACCAGACTAAAAATAACTGTGTTTGGGTTATGAAAAGCTATAGTTGCAATATGAGTTGCGTTTCCGCTCGCTGTCAGCATGCATTAGAGAACTTTCTGTTTACACATTTCTATGGCCTGTCTCAAAAAGACGATCTGTTATTTCTCCTATGATCTTCTCCTAGCATCTTGATATTTTTACCACTGTATATTTGTACTGCTTTCCTTGTCAGAACACCCCAAGAAGACTGCCAGTACAGGCACAGATATTCTATGTGAAACGTCTTTGCAATAAGTATTTTTATAAGACATCAATTTTAATAGCTGCTAGAACAGTACATTTTGTTTTGAACCTGCAGCATAGCCTACTTTATATACAACCCAGGCAGAAAGCTATAAAAGGTAATTTAGCTGTTAACTGCCAATCCAAATATGCTAGCAAAAATGCAATGTCACTCAAAACCACTATATTTAGTCAGAACGTGGCATAAGGAGTTAACAGAGGTCTTTTTTCCCCTTCACAGAAACTATTTCTGTAGTTTTAGTCTGGTGGATGCAAAGTAACACTTGCTAAAGGTTTCTGCATACTTCGTTTTTAAAAATATATACTGTAGTATGTATTTTATAGGTATATTTGTATATTTGAGATCCGCTGTATGCTCTTGCAGTTTTAAGTGTGGCTTTCAAGGCACTTGTTTTTTTTTTCCTCCACTGACCGCTTCTAACTGACCACCATACCCTCCTCCCCAGAATAGTCTTATTTATGTTTCTTTGAAAGCATGAGCCTCACAAAATTACCCTTTTTTTTTTTCCCCATCTTTTCTTACAATAAATGTGTTTCATCTTCAGAGTCTCCAGAAATCCATTATAAGCTACTTATTTTCAACAAATTCTCTAATACAGAGCCTCTGCTCCCATGACAGATTTCTGGAAAAATAATAATCCTGTATAATACATCTAAATCCCCCCTGATCAATGGTATATTCCCAAATCATTTTCTTGATTCGGCCAAGTTTCCACTCAAGAGGCACAAAATTTGGAGGGGAAAGCAGAGCCGTCCAGGTGGCACAGACAGCATTTCATAACATTCCAGCAGCTCAGAGCTCCAGCCTCTCCTTACAGTCCCACCGTTGTCTCTGATGGAGAGTTCAGGGCAGGGACACAGACAGAAGCAGAAGAAAGAACTGCAGTGTTTGCCAAGCATCAGCTCGCCTTACAGCAGACTGGAGTCCCAAATATTTAATGGATCATGAGGAAAGGCTCGAATAAAAAGCACCAAGAAAGAGAATGGTGCAGTTAGCACCAGAGCACACTGTTTTTGTTTATGTTTGCCAGAGCTTTCAACTGTTTATCAGAATGGCAACAGATGGCACGAGGCAAATGCGCGCACTTTTTCACAGTTTCCTACAAAACGAACAGATGTCTTCATTACATGCTACATGACCGCATTTAACAAAATGTGACAAGAAGCAGAGGTAGAGAGAAATGGCATATCCCTTTCCTAACCTGAATTGTCTCTTGGCACAGATTTTAGTTGTGCCTGAGCATGGGACTGAATGCACAAAAGGAGAGAATCAGCAGTTTTTCATCTCTACCTACTCCACTGCATCCTGTAAGCAGGGAAAAAAGAAGCAGAGGTGGTTTCATCAATAGGAAACACATCATCTCCCACTGGACGAGGTGGAGGCAGGAGGTGTTTTCATCACGTATTCTTCTTCTTAGGAGTGTTTTCAGAGTATGATTGTGCTCATCTGTGTGCTGGAGAGCCCTACCAAAAGAAACCACATATTCCTGGCCACCTTTTGGTTCTGCTAAAGAAGACAGGCTGGCTGGTCCACCACTGATAATGCTGTAGACAACCTCTACGTTGTCCAGGTCATGCCAGTCTGAACAAGAGGTCAGAAGATCCAATCCCAAATGGCCTCAAATGTTCTACGTTCCCTAGTGATGCAAGTCAATAGAGGTCCATCAAAATGCATCTTTTCTGCAAATCAAGGCCATGCTGGGTTAAATAATGCATTTCCCTACTCATCCAACCAGCTCAGCAACTCAAGGAAACCCATCTTTCTGCAGGAAGCAGGACAAGGCCTGCTCCACACTGAGGGCTGTGTTTTGCCACCTTTCTCATAACCACTCTTGCTGATTTCTAGTCATTCCCTTTATTTTCAAATCAGCTAAAAAAGAAAGGGAGAAAAACATTCAGGTTTGGTGGGTAATGGACACTTGATGTCCACTGATTCAGGTGTCTAGTAATTAGCTACTATTCTTAGCACAGAATGGATCAGACAAAGCTCAGAGCAAATTTACAGTTGATGGGAAAATTTTACATCATAGCAACAGACATTTTAATTCCAAGCCATATATTTCATTTTGTTTCTGCTGAAGGGAATAAAGCCAGCCATTTGAGACAGCTCTCCCAGTTAGACCACAGACATAAATTGCTTACACTTCTGCACTCATGGGCTATAAGAATAGAGATGGAGAGAGAAAGAGTTGTAGAAAAGCACAGCCTTGGACATATTTCTTCCAGCTGGAAGCTTTGAATTAATTCAGTATGAAACCATAATCCAGCCTCTAAAGGAAAACTTCAGACTCTCCATAATACTTCTAGAACCCATCTCCAAGTCAGGCTGTCACAACTCAGCAGGAAGACAAAGCCACAGCAAATGAGTCAGAGCAGACATTGCAGGCAGTCCTTTATTTGGTCCATAATATACACTGTTTCAAAAGAAGACAGATGTAATGAAGTCCCTGACCAGAACTTCTCCAAATAGGCCAACATAGGAATTTTTTTGTATCTTAACATTCTGGCTCTAACAGTGTGGAGTTTTGTCAGGCACCAGCTGTGTCAGTGAGACAAAGTCCTTTTCCAACTGTATCAGCTTCTCCTATTTGTACGCCTCAGAACTGGCTCTCTCTCCCCATCTACACTTTAAGGCTGTATAACCCCTGGGAAGGGCTTTATTTGGTCCAAGGGAAGAGCACATAAAACATAGGAAGACTCCATCTTGGATGGTGTTATCTGCCAGCCCAAGAAACAGAGACCTAGACTCTTCTCCAGGTGGTACCAGCTCATTTCAAAGGCATTGAGCTATCTGCAGATCCACTCATGTACAGCTACCAGCCCATGGCAGAGTGTGGTAGGCTTCATTAAGTCAAATTCCAACACAAAGCAGAGAAGACTCTGGAGTTAAGTGCACCATAGAACTAGTGATCAGCTGCCAATTACCAACACCTCTTGGCATCAGTGTGTGATCAGTCAGGCTCAGGTCTTGCACACTGATGTGAATGGCACCCTGAGCCTCAGTGTGTTGTCCTCATTCATGGACAAAGTTGGTATCTGCCCAGTGCAGCATCCTACAAAGACATAACCTATCAGCTTCTAGATCCCTGGAGCCTTCAGAACAGCCATGTGCTTATTGTTCCTTCATTTTAACATGTTACAGGCAAAGTCAGCTGCAATTCTTGAGGGAAAATAGTCTCTCCTTTGGTCTCACAGAGAGCTTTCTGCAGTGCAGTCCTTTCCCACACACAGGTGGATGCTCCTCCTTTGGGGTTAGGAGCCCAGCACACAGGAGACAGGCTTTGCTGCTAGTAAAATTCTCTGATGTAAAATTCAATATCTAAAACATCTTTTGGTTTTCAAGTAAGTTATGCTCAGTCTAACAAAACTCAGCTGGTTAGGAAGATGCCAACCAGGTTTCTATTGTGAAATACCATTTCCAGTGCTCAGTTCCACATTGATGGGAGGCCACAAGAGCTTCCTAGTAGATTACATTATGCACAGAATCAAGACCTCTGATTACTGTAGCAACAAAAAACATTAGTAAGAATAGAAAATCTCTACAGGATGCCTACACTCCTCTGAGGAAAGAAGAAATGTCAGAACACAGCCAAGAAGGAATTTCCCCAAGCAGTAAACGGAAAATGTTTGTTGCGTTCTAAGGGAGGAGCACTGTTGCCATTCTTTCTACCATTATATGACTTTAATGACTGGCTTCTCTCATTGTCTTTGCAGATTGCAGAATTTTCTCCTCCCTTCCCCTCATCTCCACCTCCCATCTTTGCTTTGAAGATGTCATCTGCAGCTGCTCACAGCAGTACTGCCCATCTGGAAAACAACGCGCGTGCTAAAACCAGTTTCTTGCAGAGCCACTGTTCTCAACAAATTGCTTCTTACAAGTCTTATGTCCCTCACCAGTTCTCTCATCCTCTTCCCTGCGGACTCGGGCAGCCCCTCCAGTGATAAGTGATCACACAGGGCCTCATTAGCAGTGCAAGGCACTCCACAGCAGGGGCTCTCTTAATCAGCTGCTGTGCTGTCCTCAGTATTTATTTCCTGAAAGACTAAAACTACATTCAGTGATGACAGAACATTTTCTGCATGTGACTGTAAAATCGAAGGTAACAGTCTCACCTACTTCACAAAAAAGGCCAAAAGCTGAACTCGTCATCTATAACCCTTGAAACCGTTCATAATGCACACACCATTGCAAAGGACTTTGGAAGTCCAATTATTTCCGTAACATACAAAAACTGAAAGATAAAAGTAGCAACGGCCTCAGATCTCTAAATTGAGTCTAAAGTGGCCAAATTTTTGGCTAATCTGTGATTTGACTCTCCTTTCCACCAGCCCAGAAGTCACAGGGCACCTCCTTATCTAAGTCAAAGATCTTGCTGAAGCCTCTTTCTTGGTGTCAGCTTCTTAAAAGAGAGAAGAAAGAATCAAGAGATGGATATAGTCATTGCAGTTCACATGTTTTTCATGTAAAAGCCTACCGATTCAAATATTCAATATGGAAGAGAACATCAAGGCTTCAAATTCTCTGTAGCATGACTACTAATTCAGTTTCTCACTTGGCTCAAAACTTATACCTCTGTATCAGTAGGATGTGGCTTTGTTGTTGTTCGGTAATTCAGATGTATGACTCCACACACATTCATGGGTTCACTGAGGAGAATACACACTAAATAGCTTTTGCTTCATCTTCTTGTAACAGCGTATACTCCAATACACAGGAGAATAAGGGCTTCTGACATTGACACCTCTGACACTGGTAGAGAAATCAGAAGGCCAAACACATTGAGTTCTTTAAACATATAACACAATCAAAAAAATGGAGACAGACCATCATGACTATTTTCAAGCTACATTTCTCCTCCAGAAATCCCATCCTAAACTCTGATTTTCTCATCCTAAAAGAGACTATGTCATATGAATTGTGATCAGCTATAGAGAATGAGAAGAGAGCATTCACTCTCATCCCTGGAGGCATTCAAGGCCAGGCTGGATGTGGCTCTGGGCAGCCTGGTCTGATTGTTGGCAACCCTGCACATAGTAGAGGGGTTGAATCTAGATGATCATTGTGGTCCTTTTCAACCCAGGCCACTCTATGATTCTATGAATTTGCAATGGTTTTGCTCAAAGATCACTGTATAATGAAAAGAGAGACCAAATCAGACAGCAGGTTTTCCACAGACTGAACATTTGCTTACAAACAGAAAAGGAATTCATAAGACTATGTTTAACACCATCTGGGGATCCCTCCATACGATATTACCATCAATAATAACTATCTACAGATTGTTGTACTTGGTGACAGCTAAATATTTCAGACCTTATTAGATAACACAGGCCAAAAAACAAAAATCAGAAAACACAGGGGATTGCTACCACAAAGAATGGGAAGATGGACAGGGGAAAAAAAAAACTAAACTCTACATACTGAGAGTAGAAATCAACCTGGCTTGAAATCACCAGTCTCAACACCATAATTGAAATTTAGGAAAGGTCATTTGTAAATAAGGAGTCTGGTTTGAACTGCACAGCTGGTGCCTCTCAGTGACTCAAACCAGAGCTAAAGCTCCAAACACTCCTGAGAGCTAGAAAGAATGCACTGGGGAATTTACCTCAGCTGGTATGTATCAGCCTAGCTCCATTGACTTCAATTAGCATGATGTTAAATCTTCAGCATTGACTTCAATGGGATTACAGTGATTTACGTCAGCTGAGGAGCTAACATTTCACTTTTAGGCAGACATTCTGTAGCATCTTCATTAGCAGAAATTCCATGTAAAGAAAAGAAAAGCAGATATACTCTGTTCTTAAGGCTTCAGCTCCTTTCTGTAATGGGTATCTCATAAGCACAAGAGATAGACTTGCAACCAAATATAATTAGCTCCATTTTCCTGCAGTTCACTCTGTGGTTACAATTACCTTTTTTTTTTTTTTCTCTATAAACATCCAGCTAAGAATTGCTGGAGCCACTCCTTCCACTTCCTGCCTCTCCCCCTTCTGTAACAGCTCTAAATGCAGGTTTTCATAGACAAGCAAGGTTTTTGCCCTTTCCTGCACATACACAGCTGGCAATTACTGCTAGCACAGTTGGACTTCCCAGCTCTCTCTTCCTGTCTGTTTTCCCTGAGTCTGTAAACAGAAGAATAACTCTCTTTTCATTGGATGTTACATGTATGTCTCAAAGCTCTTGGAGCATTCAGGCCTGACTTCAATAAGGTATGAAACATGCAACAAGGCACCACAATCCTCCCACACGTTTCACTGCCAGATGCTGTTGGGGGGAAAAAAAAAAAAAAGAAAAAAAAAAAAAACACCCAAACACTCTGGTACCTCCTGGATTTTAGCTGAGCTGCCCCCAGTGCCTGTTAAATACTGAAAATCTTATCATCCAACACAACCAAATGTGGTCCTTTGAGGAATCCAAGGAAGGCATCCATACTTTCTACTTCTAGGTGCCCAATCTGAGTGCCTTGCTTAGGCTGCTTGGGTACCCAGTGGGGATGTTAGAAATTATTTAGGAGTTCACTTCTCTCCATGGAATATATAACCTGTCTGGGCTCCTAAATTGCCTTTTTTTTTTTTTTAAATATATGCCTAAAGAGGGTATGAATATTCTAGAATATCTCTACATTACATTTCTCTCCTGAACACTGTTATTATATGAATCATATTCCATGAATCAGATGATGAAAGGAGGTTTTGCCTGGTTCAGGTTTCTCTTAAAACATGAAGACCTTAAGGCTTACGCAGGTGTGGAGCATCAGGTCCTGCTGTGGTTTGGGTGGAATTAAGAGATGGACTCAATGAACCTTATGGTCCCTTTCCAACTCGGGATATTCTGTGATTCCCTGCTATTATGTAAATGACTGATGATGCATTTCCTAGTCAAACTGAAGTGGCTTCAGGCTGACCTGAAATGAAAGTGTTTGAAAGTCTCAGTGAGATGAACCATTTCAAATATCACTATGTTTAATGCAGTTCATTCAGCCTGAAATAAAAGATTTCTTTCCAAAGTCATTTTAATATTCAAATTTTGCTAGATTACCACAAGACACCGTTGCAAGTCACAATGCTTAAAGGTTTAACTTAAAAAAATAAAAAATAAAAAAATAAAAAAAATCAGCTGTTTTCACTTAAAAAGAGTTTTCTTCTAATTTCTTTTCAATCTGAAAGCAAAACAGCCAACTGACAAACAATTCCAGTTTCCCCAAAAATTCTTTTTCAGTAAATTAGCTGCTTAACTGCAACAACATCCATCCAGTCCTAGCGTGACTCAATGAATGCCACACACCAAAAGCACCAAAGCACAGTCCTTAAGCAATGGACAAACACAGTAGATTTCCTGCTAGCTCCCAGCCCTCCAAGGACTACTTTGAAGAAGAACGTTCTTCTACAACCCACACAGATGTTCTTCAGAAGAAAGATTGGTGTGACGCAGACATTCCTTGTTTCCTCTTCTGACTTTCTACCCTCAAGGGCCTAATACCCAGCCACACTTTCTTGGCAGATGACGAAAATCAGTCTGTCCATAGATATGAGGCTCCCTTTGCTGGTAATTAAACAATATTGTCAACTTAAAGGCATGTCAAGGGCAGTTTGAAACTGACTGGAGAAGGAAATCAAAGTGTGCATAGTTTTAAGGGTGTTCAAAAGCAGTTTTGAGGAAAAAAATTCATATCCTCTTGGAATTCTTTCCTTGTGTGTTTTGTACAGTAGTTGTCATCTCAGTAGTGGGGCTAAGACTCTTGCTTCCACCTGTGGTCATCATCTCCTATACAACTGCTAAACCCAAGATAATTTTTTTTTTGTTTGTTTAATGTCATGAATTACTTAGGAAATACTCTGAGAAATGTTACTTACATACAATTGAATTTTCTATCACCAGCAAAACGTCACTGAGCTCTCAAAGGTGCACTGCCTAATTTGGCTGTTATTGTCTCATTGTTACTATGTATTCAAGGATTTCCTCTGCAAGCCTCCAGTTTTTAGGACTTCTTCTCCTGTCTTCCTCCTGCCACCTCCCCAGACTTTTCCTCTGGCATTGTGCCACTTCTCAGTTGTGATTTTCAGAAAAAAATTCTAACTGCAATGCATTTCTAAGCCTCAAGCTAAAAGGGAAGAATTTCTGCCATCTCCACAAAGTTCAATTTTAGCCATGCAAAAAGTGTTTAGTTTAAGCTGAAACAAAGTGGGAAACTTTGCTTTTCTTTCAAAAGCTGGTCAGCTGCAAAAGACATCAAGCACTAAGAGTCAGCATATAGCTCAAAGGAGTATGGAATTTTTGGTAATACTGACAGAGATAAGGTAGAGAGGCAGCATAGATGATGGTCAGATTGTTCTCACTGTATTAAAAGTCATCAGAAAAAGACTGATTGGAGAGGACAATCAAGTGCTCGGTTACTACTTTGAAGTGAGACACTAATCCACAGGAACAGCTTGAAAACTATGCAAATTGTATAAAGCAACGCTCTTGTAGTCATAAAATCACAGAATGGGTTGCAGGGGACCTCAGAACCCATCCTGTTCTAACCCCCTCCCATGGGCTGGATGCCCCACCAGACCAGGCTGCCCAGGGCCCCATCCAGCCTTGCATTGGGCACCCACTGCTGTCCGAGTCCCTCTTCCTTGTCACATAGAATAACTATATTCTAATCACATTTCCAGTTTGAGAGCAAAATCCCACTCTCAGCTGGTCACCTGATTCCAGGAAAGAAGGATTCAAGAAAAAAATAGCAAATATTCTGATACATCAGGAAGGTACTGGAGAACTGGAAGTGCAGCCACACGCTACTCTGAAAAAGACATACTCTAGTAGCAAAGAAGAGAACTGTGAATTCTGAATTATGAGAGAATTTCGAGTTCTGTATTTTCTAACATAAAAGGAAGCTCCAGAATTTCATTCCTCATCTTAAAAAGGTACACATTACACTGTCTGGTTCTATCAAGTCTTCTCTTTTTCTGGATCTTCCGTCTCCCCTTTGTTAACTCCTTTTTTTCATTTTTCCCACCCAACAGACTGTTTCATCTTTATATGACAGCCTCTTCAGGTTTACACGTGTTTTTCCATATACCATAACCACAGAAGAAATAAAGATAGAGTCTGCTTTTAAGGTGACGTATTGAACGTTTACCAAGGAGCTGCAGAAATGCAATCCAGTAAGTTGGATAAACACGATAGTAGCAGCACAGTTTTGCAAACACCTCAAACATCTCCCAGTGTCAAGTCAAAGCTGTAAAATTTCCTGCTTGTGATCAACTCCAAATTATTAAAAAAAAAAAAAAAAAACCAACCTTGTCCATTCAAAAATTTTTTCCTTGTATTTTATCTTTGCCTCTGTGTTCCCTATTCAACATTGTACTGGCCGTTTTTCTAATACCACATTCACCTCAACTGACATTAAGCTGATGTAATAGAACCATTTTAATCAGTAACAATCAATTTTATTACTATGAAAACCTTAGGGACAGAACATTAAATACATACCATGTAATTAGTTTTGATAAAACAAGCCTTCATCTTAGCAAATCAAATATAATGAAAAGGAAATTTAACAGCTATAAAAATCTATGGCATAAAGAAGGTGTGAATATGCATGCTGTACATGCAGCAATATATAATCTTGTTGCAGTCCATCGACACACATAATCCATGCACAAGCAAAGAAGAGCTCTGAAAAAATGTTAGGAAATGTCGGAATGACCAAAATGTTCTTTCATGGAGAATAATCCACTTTATATGCTTACTTTATAAGCTACATCTTAGAACATAATTCAGAATGCGAGGAGTCTGCAAAAATCGCTTAATGAATGCGTCTATTGATGCAATGAAACCAAGACGAAAAGCGGTTCTGGGAAAAGCAGAGTAAATACCATTACCTAGCCAGTGACATAAATGGAGTTTCTGCCCCTATGTTCATTCAGAGTGTGATTAATAACTGACAGCATTCTGAATCCTCTGTGCCACCAGGGCTGGAAGTGTTTACAAACAAGCGGCGGTGCAGCATCCAAAGTGCACATAACAGCCTCCCCCCTAGGCACAGACCTGTATTTCTTCAGCAACCAGGAATTCCCACTGAGGTCACTAGCAGTGTGCAGGCACTTTGCTCTGCTTCTTGCGAGGACCACATCCTTGTACAGATCATGATATTCCTCAAGCAGGAACACTTAACAGCACTGAGGGGATTTGGTGATGAATTACCCTTTTTCATTAGCCAGTGGGTTGTTTTGTTTGAAATTATTTGGAAAACATAAATAATGTTTCCACACTTACTAATCATCCACTGGGGGCATATTTAAGTTGCAATTCATCAGGAGTGGAGTTTTGCCACACAGAGCGTAACAGCAAGCTACAAAAACACTCTGAGACATCACCTTCCCAGCCAGGAATCAGCAGCCTTCTGCTCCAGCCCTCCCTCCTGCCCTTGGTTTCATCGCCAGGGGACCTCCTGCTTCTGGGGGCAATTCTCACTTTGTTTCTCAGATAGCCATTAAGATTGCTTTGTGTTATTCCCCAAGGGGAACTGAAGAGCTGCCCCAAAATCCAGAACAATTGGCATTTTTTTTCCTCTCCTGGCAGAAAATTGGATTTTCTGCTACTCTTCAATGAAAATAGATTTCAGAGTCTTCTAATTTTAAATGTTTTCCCAGAGCAAGTTTTGATTTGTTGTTTCCGGGGGGGTTCCAAACCAACAAAACTTCAAAAATAAACAAAAAAAGTCCTCACGATTTCCTAAGAAAAATTTCTCCACTCAATTATGTCTACAAAAGTTAAAGGTACATGTTGCTTTCCATGGATATTGCCACAAGAAAACAACACATTTTCTAACAGAATCGTAAAGGCTGGAAAAGACCATTAAGACCACCTAGTCCAACCACAATCCACCTCATCACACCCAGTGTCCACATCCCTCACTGCCTCATCTCCATGGTTCTTGAACACCTCCAGGGAAGGTGACCCCACCGCTCCCTGGGCAGCTGTGCCACTGCAGCTCCACTACATCTGAGAAGCAGTTTTTCTTAATATCCAACTTGAGCATCCTCTGGCATAACTCAAGGCTGTTACCACTCATCCTATCACCGTCATGTGGGAGCAGGGGCCAACCTCCATGTTTCTCAAGTCTCCAACTCTGGGGCATGCCAGAAAGGACAACACTGGAGGACGGAAGCTTTGATCTCCAGGTAATGGTAGCAGGATGGGACTTGCAGCTCAGGCAGACCCATCTTTGCTGCAGAGCTGGGACAGCAAAATCCATAGCAATGCTGGCTCTAGCTCAGCCACAAATCCCGAGACACCAGCAGCTGCTACCAGCAGCAGGACTGACAAGATCATCAATTTCTCTGAGAACCTGCAGCATCTGGGGAGCATATTTTATTTCAGAAACACTGTTCACTGATGTGTCTGAAACAGACTTTTCTTAGGCTTTCTGGTTCACGTAAAGTATGGAGAATGGCTGGCTTTAGTCTGAGAGAAAATGAAAAAAAAAAAAAAAAAAGAAAAAAAAGATTTTTTTTTTGCCACCTGGAAACTGGGGTTTCAGCTGTCTCTATTTGCAATAATCTGGCTGGTGTAGGAAAAGAAGCAGGCAAAGAATCCCCCAGGGTCAGCCTTACCCATCCATTCTATTTTCCTTATTATCCTTTCAGTTGAGGCTGCTCAGCCCACATAGGCACATCAGCTCCAGTAAGTGGGATGTACAGGCACTTACTCAGCCTTATATTCCTCTGAACTGAGGTGACTCACGCACATGGATAAAATTTTCCCAAGTCATCACAAGTCTCACAAGGCAAAGATAAGCATTTGAAAGAAACATTCAACACTCAAATCTGAATCCTTAATTCAAGGTGACCTTGGAATTTTTATTAATGCTTTGATCACATCTATGTCTATGAAATGACATGATTCGATTACCATGTGTTACATCCTCGCATTTACTTATACCTCAGAGGGCCTAATCTGTGCCTCTGATGTATTTCTGAGGTGACTTCTATAGAAAGATAATTTTAAGTGTTTAACTTGTGTTATTAATTCAACATACTACTTTTGCTCCATTGTTCTTTTCTTTTTTCCTGCTGTTAGAATACGTGAGAAGAAATTTGAAGTTAATGAGCCATTAGGAGCGCATCACCTCTGTACATCAGTAAAGGAAATATTTTGTTTCCACTCTTGCCCATATAAAGATAGGTGCTTAAATTCCTGCACAGATGAATGCTTCAGGTTGAAAAGCTGAAATTCACTGTCAGTAGCATAATTCTTACTGATTTAAATAAGGTAGAATCAAACCTAGAGAGCAACAACAAGGCATCTCTGTTCAGTGCTTTGGTCTCTCCAGCTGTACGTGCAGCACATGGAGTTTGTTGATATCTTAATATGAATAAAATGCTCATTGACATGTTTTATGTGTCTGCACATGCACTGCAGCTGGATGCACAAGTCACAGCTCCAAGATCTTAACCCTTTTATCTGATCACAAATTACCAGCCAAGGCAGTGATTTTCATCACTTTTATTCTATTTTTCTTAGGCATGCAACGGATCAGTTTAGGAATGCATTGCTATATTTTATAACTTGCTAAAAAAAAAAAAAAATAGTCCATTCGTGTCTGCCTCAGTCCAGGAATGAACTTAAGCCTGACCACGGGAGGGGCTGCGCAACACTTGAAATATCTCTTTGCACAGTGACTGGCCACCATGGCTCTCCAACTTGGGCTTTATAGCAAACCTCACAGCTCCCTCTCAGGTCCAAGAACGGAAAAGCTGCACTGCAAAGAGCAGCAACCAGCATGCAGCAGATGTAGAGGGGAAGAACTAAGAACCAGGGCATTACAACACCTCACGAAAAAACACTGACTTGCCTTAAGCCCACCAAGGAAGATAAAAACAGAGAAGGCCTAAAAACGTTTTAGGAAATATCTCAGACTCTCGAGTTGTTAAAGGCATTCTTTTTCCACTGGAGCAGCAGTAATAATACATTCTCAAAGCTAAGGGATGGTGCATGGTCTCAAATTTGCCACTAGCAATGGCCAGATCCTCACCCTCACCCTTCCCTTCTGTACTTTCTGCACTACAAGTAAAACTGGAAAAAAAGTTACAGCACCATTTGTAGTACAAACACTCTCATAGTTAATTATTTTCTGCATTTTGTTACAATTCCTGCTCTCCTGAGAAATGATGGAAGGATTATACCTCCCTTCTCAGATGTTCACAAATAAGTGAATAAGGCAGGCTGCAATTGCACATGCTAGGAAATCAGTCATCAAAACTTCAGTTGTTTTAGCTCATTTGGGAGGACATTTGCCTAATTCCAATATAGCTTCACTTGCCTGTATGCATTTTCACATCAAGATACAATAATTAGATCTACAAAATACAAACAGCTTAGGTTGTTTTTTTGTTTGTTTGTTTTTCCACCATTCTCCCTCCCTTCCTCCCCAGCATTCCCACACTACTAACTACTAAATAATCACTCAGCAACATGAAGAAAATAGGAAGGAGAAGGCTTTAAGAACAACATGCTGATTTCTGAGTGGCTGATAGTACATTTTCCCTAAGCGGGCTTTGCAGCTTAGTGTCTCAGTGTACCAAGGTGACCCAACAATCTTCTCCTGAACTACCAGTACTTGATGTGACATGTCACAGCGCCACAATGCATGTTTGACTCCAGAAAACTGCTCCTTGAGGGTGGTGTTTTCACAATAGATGTCACCTCCCTCTGGAAACAGGAGTCAAGGGAACAATGTTTATGGCTTTGTGCAGCGCAGGGCGGCAAATTACAGAGCGAAAGGCTAATAGCTACACGTCAACTTTGTTTTGTGTGCTTTGGGTGAGGCTAAGGTACTTTAGTAGCTGAAGCGTTGGATTTTTGAGTTACTTGTCTTGTTTTCATAAGGTATTCAAACAAATCCTTTTCCTTTAGAACAAGGGCACATTGCTGGACTGAAAGGAACCAAAGTACGTCCAAAATGAGAGAGCACATGCATATCTGTGTGTGTATGCATAGATGTGGGAATTGTTACAGGAAAACAGCACTTTTAAAATGAAATCTGGCTTGTGAAGCCCTGCATCAGGAATCAACATGCAAGTGCTGATACAGATGTCACCTAAGGTGCCAGAAAGATCAAAGCAGAGCTTGCAAAGCTCCACTCCAATTCTTGGCAAAGGTGCTGATGGTGAAGAGGGATTAAAAATAAGTAGGGCATAAAAGCTTCAGCGTGAAACTCCACTCCTTACAGGTAATGCAGCAACCCACACAGGAGACGACAGAAATGCTGAAACCAGCTAGACTGGCAGGCTGATAGGGAAATGGAATCCATCACACTTGAGCTTCAAACAGGGTCAGGTAGCAAAGCTATCTGCATGCCAGGGGCAGGAAAGGTAAAAAGAGTAGAAAACCTGATACCAGAGACTTCATGCTGGTCTGTCTGCTGCCAGCAGAAGGGTCAGAGGCAGGAAAGGAGGCACTGAAGGAGGGAGGGCATTTTCAGCAGGAAAGTTCTCTCAGTGCTCTGAATGATGTTGTTGAAACAACTTTAGTACCTGCAGAGTAGAAAAACAGGTGTTTCCAGTGGTGGAAGTTATCTTAATTATTTTGCTTTAGTTAAGGCTCCTCTCCTTATTATTCACATAAGTCTTGCCTGCCTGAATCACCAGTGCTTTTATCACAGATCTGATAACCACACACAGACCATCTCAAAGAGGTGATATAGCATCCAGAAGATAGTTTGCATCCCACCAAAAGATGAAGACTGAAGGCATTCCCTTGGTTGAAGTACCCTGAACAGAACTTTTGTCAGCGCAGCCTCAAAAGTTTGAGAATGAGAAGCAACTTTGCACAAAGAAATGTTTTAAAAACAAGAAGAAAAAAAAAAAGATACAACTGGAAAAGGCTACACAGCTCTTCAGGTCAGAGACAGAAGCAAAATCTACAAGTTAAAGAGATTCCAAGAACAAATGTCATGAGATTTGCTTAATTGTGGGAATCACCTCATCACTCATTCTCTAATAAATGCTTGCCAGTACTCGTTGCTGCCTGAATGACGAGCTAGATTAAAAGGCCTAAGGTGAGAAAAAATTAGGGTATAAAAAGATATATTACACACTTCTTTTGTTGGAGGTCTCTAACACTAAAGGGATCCCCTGCAGCCCTTACGGTTAATAAGAATCAGGTCCATTGTCTTTTAAACAAAGTGTCAGGAAATAAATGTATGTTGCACCTTTTACATTTCTTCCCTCATTGTTCATATAATAATGAGCAAACCCTGTCATAGGACCCAGAAGATTACATTTCCCATCTGTTACAGACAGCACAGAGCAATGGTTTTACATTACCATGTAGGGTTCAGGAGCTTTGTTCAGCAAAGTCTATTAGGAATGCACACTGATTCCAATTAGGCAGTGGAGGAAAGCAAAAAGTATAGAAAAGATTGCATTAAGAAGTTTGGCTCCAAGTCTTAATTTCCTGGAAAACTAGAATATTTTATGCTGGTTCTTCTCCAGGTAAAAACAGGTAAACCTGTTTGTACAGAAAAGACAGCATCAAGACTGAGATTGAACGCATGGCTGTGCAACGTCTGTTACTCCATCTGAGGAATGCAAATCAGACTTACATATGATTTTACGCAGAAAAGTCAATGAAATTTATTGACTTGTTTAATTCAGCTGAACAGGAAGGTCAGGGAGTGGAGAAGCACAAGTTTGGAGCACACCTGGTAAACAGGAAGGGCAGAGACCAGCAACAAGCCCAAATTGGTATGCTGAATACAAACAAAATAGCAACAGGATGGGTCTGTCACCGGTCAGTAGATTGTGTTATCTGACACTATTCCCAGGAGGACAGGTGACCTGAAAATCATGATCCCTACCACACAGCCCACAATAGTCATCACCTCCTTTAGTCCACCATGGCATGGCTGACCCTTTGTCCTGATCTTGGAAAGAAACTGGCTGCCAGAAAATGGGTCTTTGACATTAGCTCTTATCTTTGGCTAAAGATAAAAACTCCCTTCCTTACACCTTTTTCCATGCGTCATCTTTTCCACTTTTAATGCATATTCTGTCTTCTTTTGTTCTTTTAAGCAAAGAAAATAAAATCTATTTCATTTATGTAGCCAACACTGATATTTCTCCAAGCTACTGTGAGCTTGCAACCAGAGGGATACATAACAACATCTTTTAAAGTCTAGTAATAGTAAAATCAGCAGTGGATGAATAAGTAACAGCCTGAGAGAGGAACATGCCATCATCTCCCTTCTTCCTAGCTTGCCTGGATTTACACTCCAAACCATGGACACTGAGCCAAGCTTAAGTTACCTGCAGGTCAGCTCATGCACTCATTGAGGAAATTTGCCTACATAGCAGGTCATAAGCTTGCTGAGGTGATGCCCAGACTAGGTTTGTGCTTGCACAAAACCAAATTATATGTTAAGAATATACAAGCTTGTCTACCAACATCAGGCTGACCTACCAGTGAGGGTCCATGGCAGATAGCAACTGAAATAGAGTTAGGAGTCTCCTCATGATTACTTTTTCTCCCCTTCTCCTTTTTGTACACATCAGTCTGGAAGAAATCAGGATCAGATTCCAAGAACAAAACAAGTTCCAGTCCATTTCAGTTCACCTCCTTCCCCAGAAGGAAGCTGTCATCATCTTTCATGACATTTCATGACATCAAAAAGACCAGCAGACAAAGTAGGTCTTCCTAAGCAATTATTTGGTATTAAGAGGAAAGTGGGCCCACAGATACTGTTAGAATGTTACATTTTGATATTCTTTATATAGCAAGTGTTTATTTTTTCCCAATTTCCTGTACCTTTAAGGAAAAGGTTAAGAGGGTTTAATAAGTTGGCTGCTTGTGCCAATGCCAGAGATGTGAAGACCTCACTCTCAATGCCTCTACCTGATGTAACTGTTTAATACTGCTCAAGTGCAGAGTTCACACGGACATCTTTAAGACTCCAGGTCCGTTTAGTACTTTCAAATTAATCACAGCATACTGGTGCACTCCCAGTGAACCACACCTGAGACAGAAACCACAGGACTGAATGGTGGTACTCCCAATACTGTATCCACAGCTTGAGTTTCTGGAAGGGTGTACAGTATAAACACAGAAAAGATATCATGGCTTTTATAGCATCCTCCCTGAAGCTTCAAGTGACTGGCCACAGATAATGGTGCTTACACAGGGAAAGTACAGAAGGAGGCAGCTACCATTCCAGACACGAGCACTGCAACAGAGCTGTGCTTAGAGCTCACACCAACCTACAGACAGCTCTTGCAAGGGAGGTTCATAGGTCCCATGAGAGTAAAACTTTAAACTGCTATTTGATCACTCAGTCCATCTGCATGCAAACCTGTTCCGGGCTTCAAAGCAAACACTACACATGGCTTCACTACATAGGCAAGCTTTGTACGCAAAAGCTGAGTTAAAAATTCACCAGGTTGGAAAGGAGGGGAGAAAGGAGGTCACCTAGCCAAGCTGAAACCATATGAGCAAAACTTATTACGCATAATGCAGCCACATATGTTCACTAACTAGACTAGTCCCTTGTCTTCCCAGCAAAGAAGAACAGATGTTTCTGAAATCAGATCACCTAAACATCCTCTATTTTTGGGCATCACCTTTTTTCCCTTGCTGCCAGATCTGAAAGTCCAGTTTGCCAGGGTAATAGCCTCTGCATACATGGAGGCTTTCAAAGTTGAAGCATCCATTTCCTAGCAACTGGAGAGACTTGAAGGAGCCTTTTTTTTCCCCCCCTCGGTACCCACTGGAACATGTCAATTACTTACATCTCCCCAAATAAAGATACATGACCAAATGGCCTCTCTCCACCTTCTCCAATCATGGCTACATAGCGCAGAAAGCAGAAATCCATGTAGAGGGTTAAAAAATAATTACTATTACCTGATAGCACAGGAGCAGGGCAAGCAGGCTGCTGCATCCTTCTGTCCACTGATGCTAGTGTGGGAGATAAGAACAGGTGCTTGGTCTTCTAAAAGAACTGACAACGCCAAGAGGGAAGACAGGATCAGTATGATGAGATCTGAGACTCTTCCACTCTCCAATCTCAGGGGAGAAGCTTTGGAAAATCAAACACAGGATCCTCAGTTTATGGTAAGCCTCCCACAGGAGACATAGCTCAATGCTTAAATGGATAACACATTAGTAAGGGCCAGTTGGGGCTGTATGGACACCAGGGCATCAGGAGCACCTGGGAACAGCCCTGCATGCAACTACCATCAAGGTAGAGCAGAAAACAGCTGCTCCCCAAGGAGAGAGGACAATCATAAGACAGCATTAATCCCAGCCAGGCAGAACCCAGTCCTCAAGACCGAAACACAACGAACAGAGCCTGAATATTTCCAAAGCTGGTGACAAGATCCATTAGCAGTCCCAGACTGTACAGGTGGTTCACCATAAACAGGACCAAACATAGAGACTAGTCAGGAGCAAAAGTATACAAGGCTATAGACAGGGCTAGAGACGAAGTGTTAGCACAGTGCATAGGCCATGCCAGAAACAAGGCCAAAACAGAAAACAAAAGACTATCCCAATTCAAGGTGTTCTTTTAAGGGACAAAGCACATACAGCATTATCATGAGGCTTACCCAGAAGGCAGGTTCACTTAGAGCATAAGCAGCAGAGAGGCACCTGGTCTGACTTTAAATGGAGCCCCTGGGAGGTGCACAGGTGAAGCTGATCAAAGCTCTTAAGCCCTATTACTTCCCTCTGGCCCCTCAAACTGAGTTTGGTTGCAACAAAATGGGGGTATGGACCCATCATAATCTTTTTCTCTATGCACATCTGCTGCTCTGTCCAGATATTCTTGGCCCCTCTCCTACTTCTTCATGGGTGGCTTGGGCCACCAGAAGAGCACCCAGCCTCACGTAAACCACCACAATTGGAACAAAGAGGTACAGGTTTAGTAATTTAAACAGGGCCTAAGGAGTGACTCTGATCTGGTCAAATTACACATAGCTTTCCTATGGTGCCTCTGTGTTGCACGGGTAAACAACACAGAAGTGTCCTTTGCCACTGAAAGCATAGCAACAACTGAGTGGATCATGCATCCCTCTCTTACTTTAAAGTTAAAAATCATCGTAAACCTATAGACTAGCATACAGTTAAACTTGTCAGCATAATTTTGAGAGCGTTGCAGAATTCTTTAGTGTAAATAGCAGGGATCCCCAGTGTAAATAATGGGACAGTAGAACCTGAGGGAACTGTGCCAAGTTTGGTACGAGGCAGGATTCAGCACTCAATAACAGAAAATGGAGACATTTCCTCCTCCACCTCACCCTCAATTGTGCTTTTAGGCATCTCGAAAAGCAAGGATCAAGGAGGTCACATTTCTGGCTGGATTCCCAGTTCTAATTCAAGTGTAGCACTGTCCGCTACACAGCTTTCTAACGGAGCAAAATACACTTGAGATAATTTGTACTGTAATTAGAAACCTTGCCTACAATTTTAATTGGAAAAAAATCTCATCTCCAATAAATAGAATTTATTAAATACCACTATGCTGGGGTGTTTATTATGCCATATTTACATGTTCCCACCCAAACACTGGAAAAGTTTAATAGGAATGAAAATATATGAGGCAAAAATAAATCTATATCTACCTATGCTTTTTTTATGTGTACACAAGTATAGTAAAATGCAACTAAAACTGAATTAACATCTTCCTGTAACAGTGACAGAGAAAAAAAGCAAGGAATGTTCACAGGCATAGAAAAGACGATAAATTTCTAAACATTTCTGTCTGAAGGCAACAGGTTGATCATTACATTTCTTTATTTTAAGTTTGGATAGGACGGATTATTTTGTGGCAGCAGTGGAAACAAGGATCTCCTTTGCAACATCCACATCTGCTAACTGAGCATGAAGATATGAGTGCATACATTGGTAATAATGCTCTTAATTCTTTTTTAAAATAAACAATAATGTCAAGTGATCTGGTCACCTAGACTCAGCTAGCAGACAGGACACAAAGTCAGCACAATGGGATCTAATGGCTCAAGCCAGCAAGCAACAGTGCTGCTGAATTCTGAACAAGCTGCAAATGGATAGGGCAGTCCCAAAAACAAGAACCCTGCAGAGATCATCAGGCTCAGCCTAATGCATCTTCCTGCTTTTAGCATAAGGGTTGTTCCAACAAGGTCACCTCAAACCTTAAGGAGCGGTTAATGGAAGCAGCTGTCTCAGATAGCTCTTCTCACGTGTCCCAACCCTTTTAGGGCTGGGAAGCAGCATGTGAGATGGTCAACCCACACTAAAAAATAGGTCTGCAGTTTTGGAGTACTGATGCAAGTGAGAAGCACCCCGGATGCCTTTGCAGGGCCCGCCTTCAGGATGAATGTGAATGTAGCTGAGGAATTTGGAGGAAAGTTCTTGAGCTGCTTTTGCACAGGGATTTGTTCTGCTCTATCCCTTGCTCCACAGGCCAGGCTGAGCCTTGCAGCTGCTCCCATGGGAAAGACTTCATGGACCTACAGGAAGGCAGGATGAAAACTTGCCCATGCCACAAGAATTGCCGCGGACTGGAATAACTTGCATTTCAGATTTAGAAAACAAAATAGGAAATCCAGGCAGCGCACGCAGGGTAGATCTGGTCTACTGCAATCTGCACAAAATAAGGCATAAAACAGCTGTCCTTCTAATCGTTGTGTCCCCACAGAAATTTAAAGGCAAAAGCCCAGTCAGTGACTACGCTTTTTAAAAATATTTTGTCCATATTTGAAATTATGCTACTGCAAGTTTGTTATTGATAACACCAGCTGCCAATCAGTTATCAATTTTAGACTTGTAACTATTTGCAAAACTCAAAGAATATCAGCAGTGAGAGAGCTGAAATTGTTTTGAGGTTA
The DNA here is from genome assembly GCF_026119805.1 of Tympanuchus pallidicinctus. Classification (NCBI taxonomy): domain Eukaryota; kingdom Metazoa; phylum Chordata; class Aves; order Galliformes; family Phasianidae; genus Tympanuchus; species Tympanuchus pallidicinctus. The sequence continues at coordinate 51,758,641 of NW_026294747.1, forward strand.
TTTTTATTATTTCCTCAAAGGAAGTTAGCCCACTAAGACTGTTTAGTTTGCATAAACCTTGTAATCTTTTCTAACAAATCTCATAAAGAAGTGTTCCCACTGTCTGCTGAACATGGTGATAGCAAATACATGTAGACACAGCATGTAATTTGGAGAATATTTTTGTTTTATTTATAACATGGAAGTGAACAGGATGGTCTGTTTGCAGTTGCCATGGAAATTGCTGGCATTAGCTTACTTCCTACCAAAAAGAAAGCAAAGAGCTTTTCACTTTCTGCTATTTAACCTCTTTTAATATTAAAACCCTATATACTGCAATTGTACAACACTGTCCTCTCTGGAAGGTCAAGGGCATTCTAGAGCTATCATAGCTAAAAAGAAATTAGCTATTCTAAGTACTGTGCATATGCTTTGTGAATATGATATTTCTTGAAACAGATCGAGTTTGTCTGCTTAAAAGCATTTCTTTTTTGTGTGTGTTTTTTTTTTTTTTTTTTTTTTTTTAACACTTAGGAAAAGCTTTTGGATTGTGAAAGCAATGAGAACTATGGCAAAAACAATGGCAAATCACCTCCCTATAATTTTTACTAATTTCTCCCTACCACATTGCTGCTCTCCACCCTTAGGGATCACACCAGTGATGAACATCTGTACTACACTGACATCCCTCTCCACTCCTAAAGTTCAAACAGCAAAGCAGTATAAAATCCCATTTCCCTTGCAGAATTAGAGCCTTGAAGAGGCATAAGGGATTCCATGAAGCCCTATGGTATTTCACTTTTACGTTTGCAGCTAGTGGCAGCTGAAAAGTTCTCTGTTGATATCAAGTCAGATAACAGCAAAAGGTTCCTCCTTAATCCAGTTTCAGTGAATCTTGATTCTGCCAGGATCTGTATAACCATGAAGCAGTAGTACTGAATCTAGCAGCACTATGCTCTCAAGGCTGAGTGTCCTCTGGAGAGAGAAGATTCCACCTTCCAACAGCCCCAGAGAAGAGGGATTAATCACTGTATTTAGAAGAGATACATTAAATTAGCCTATCTGGGACAGGGAGGAAGCAGGTCAGCCTGGGAAAGGAGAGAAAGAAGATATTTTGCAGATACATGCAAGAATAACACATTCTTTTTCTTCCTTTATGCCCCAGATATCAAGGAAGTACAATTACGTAATTGTAAAGAGGAAGGAATTGGGGAAAAACATTGAAAGCTTCCTTACCAAACATATTCTCCTTTTCTCCTTCTTTCAATCAATCATAGACATTGAAAATCATAGAAACAGAATCGATTGAGTTGGAAGGTATCTTGAAAGGCCGTCTTGTCTAGCTCCCTGCAGTGAACAGGGATGCCTACAGCTCCATCACGTGCTCAGAATCCCCTTCAGCCTGCCCTCTTCCACATGCAAGGCCCCGCTACCCTTTTTCCATCAGCATTTGGCAGTTCCCTATAGCCTCCCAGTGCTCATGGTACCACAGTGTGGTTCAAGGTAGAGGATGGCCTCATTTCCCAGGTAATTACCAATAGGACAAGAGGTAATGGCTGTAAGTTGTGCCATGGGCGATTCAGGTCAAATATTAAGAAAAATTGCTTCACAGAAAGCATGGTGAGCATTGGCACAGGCTGCCCAGGGAGGTGGTATAGTCACCTTCCCAGGAGGTGCTCAAGAACCGTGAGATGTGGCACTGAGGGACGTGGTCAGTGGGCATGGTGGGGGTGGGCTGTGGTTTGACTGGGTGATCTTAATGGTCTTTTCCAACGTTAATGTTTCTATGATTCTGTAGCCATCAGGGCAGGCAGGACTTGACAGATACTGCTGATATCAATTCAGGTTTTTATACTAGGCAAGGAAATTAAAAATGATACAGGAACAAGTATGCTGAACTCATACTGTCCCGTTTAGAGATGAGTTGCAGAGCACACGTCAGTAATGTGGTGATGTGCATTTAGGTGCCGAGTGCCCTTCCTGTCATCATCATGCAGTCAGCACCTACCCATGCTTTCACCTCACTTCTCAAAGCACAAGTGTGTTTGTGTGTGTGGACAAAAAGCTCAGTTCATCTTGAACAGGGAGCTCTTCACATCAATATGTTGCTTAACTGGCAAATAGCACAGTGCTTTGGACAGAGGTGAAATGTGGAGATCATCTCTCTATTACAAGAGCCTGGCAGCAGCGTTTAGCACCAGCTGGAAATTGTACAGGGCCTTATCGGGTCTGGCTGTCAGGAGAGAGTCACAATAATCTAATCTTGATGTGAGAAATGCACGGGTAACCAATTCAAGGTCAGGACAGCCACAGACCGTAGATATTTGTTAAAAGATAAGAGAGCTTCTGAAATAACTTTCAGGGTCTTGATTTGCTGAGGTAGACAAAATTAAAAATTATATATGTATATATATATATATATATCTTTTTCAGGAAGGAAAAGTGCAGGTAGCAGTGACGGACAAAGAGAGTTACACCTCAGACAGAGCTGCCTTTCAGCAGCCTTTCAGCTGGTGATCCATCTGCATCATTTGTAAGGAACAGTAATAGGCTGCCAATATTTTAATAAGAAGCTGCCACAAAATTCCCTTTCAGCTGTGATAAATCTGCAGGCTCCAGAGAAGGGTTGTTTGTGGAAGGAGCAGGCAAGAAATTAGAAAACTATTCGTTTTATTTTTGTCCTCCCTAGTGTAACACACACTTGAGCAGAGTAGACCCAGGGAAGGAGATGCTGATACAGAGAGGTGCAGCTCTCTACCCACGCTCTGTGTTTGCAAGGCACAGAGCTTTCTCCAGAAGCTATTAGACTCATTAGTGAATACTGTGCCTGTGGATACTGAGTCTTTTCTCTCAGGACTGCTCACACCCATGCAAAGTGTTCGAATAGGAGCAAGATGATGCCCATCTGATTGCAAGGGCAGAAGTGACCCACGTTGACACCCAGCTGTTCTGCCAGCACCCAAAAGACCGAACGGGAGAGCTACAGGGACATTGGTTGACAGGCCAGGACAGTAATCATATGCTGGCACATACTGTATTATCACCATTCCTTTGGTTTTGTTCATGTCTGGGCATCTTGCCTCCCAGCATACACAAAAATAACCAAAAAACTGGCTGTGCCCTGAGTTCACAGCACAGCTGTGCACCAAACGCTTGTGGAAGAGACTCACCCAACAGCAGTAGCTTTGAATAGAAGTGTGATTTTTTGAGTTTTTTGGCCTATGCCCATGCAGAAAGCAGGATGCTTGGCTTTCCAGTTGTTGGTGAATACCCAGAGTCTGAAAAATGGAGGAGACTTGCTTGGGTAGAGTTCTAAGTCACAGTAATCAGCGCGCAGGAAGGCACAGGAAGGGTGGGGGAAGTCAACAGGCTGATCCAAAGCAGCAACCTGGAGCGGGATATAAAAGCAGGCTTTGGCAGCTGGCTAAATTAAGAGACAGGAGGGGCCTCAGATAGACCATTAGACAGTACTGTGCTACTGCTGCTGATGGCTCCCTCGTTGTCCCCAATTCCAGCATATAACCACTGCCTGCTATTATTATTGAACTTCTGTTATCAAGCGTGTGCTAATATTTTACTTCTGAGTGACAGTCGGCTGTTATAATGATGGTACATAACCATACAAAATGCACTGCTGATCAAATACACCAGCTGACACACAGCATGTAGCTAATGGCTTCTTTTTCCATTTTTTACTTTTTCCATTTTTTTTTTTTTTTAAAGGAATACTTGCTGGCAATTTCATGTTTTTTCTTAAACATTCAGTAAAAATACACTCGATCAATCAGTTGTTCATTGAGGTTTTTTGTAAACATATCCCAGATCATTTCTTAATCAAATTTTGCCAGCCTTTCTCTTGTTAATCCAATACAAGGGGTAAAGCCATTCAGTTCTTCGATTAATTTTACATTGGTCAAACAAATTTCTATAGAGGATGTTTTTTCTTACTAGTGTCAACGGTTTATGGACTGTGACAACTAGTCACAGTAATGAAACACAAGAGTTGACTTCACTCCAGAGACTGTAAACAGGCATCTATCCTTGTTTAATTTTATAGTAAATAAGGTCTTCTATACAGTTGTAGTTTAAGCTATTTTATTTCAATCTCTAATTCATATGGCTTTGTAAATACTAATAGAAGACTATGCTGAACTGCTGCAAGGTAATCACATCTCCAGTGGAAAAGCAAGAAAAGCCACTGAATATGTATTCCTAAGTAAAATAAAATAAACGGCTACCAAGAGAGAACAGAAAATGCATTAATTTCACTACCTCTCCCCCCATCCCTTTGGCACTTCAGGGAACACTGAGTTGGTGAAGATGAAGCTTCTTCAGGAAATAATAGAAAAAGACAATTATTGGCATACTATTGCTGCCAAGTGCAAGAGGGAAAACTGGCAGAATATTAGAGCAGCAGCATGTTTTCTTCATTGCCTTGCTTTTTTGTGAAAACGTGTTCAAAAGGCTGATGGGGAAGGCCAGCAGCATCTGATCGATGGGTTGTGGCTGGCACTGGGAAGGCATCACCTTTTCTGTTTTGTATTCTACTGCTGCAGTTCTCTATGAACCTCCAGAAAGGTAATGATTCTTTATTAAGTTTCCAGAGAGTCTCTTTCCATTCTGTGGTCAGTTCTGTTGTATGAATTCAGTTTTTTTCCATTATTTCTCCACTTCCACTTAATTTATAATTGCTGCTTTCTCCTCCAAAGCTCCTGCCAGTCAACCACCACACTGGTGATTTGGACAGCAGTAGCGCTGAACAAGCTTTAATGATGGACCAGGGACCCTGCTGTGCAAGGTAGCCTGCAGACAGAGGAAGAAAGAGTCCTTTGCTGCCAACAGCTTGCAGTCCCAGCCCCTTCAGTCTGTAATGCTTTGTCTTCTGAGTCTTAAAATGTTATTCAGCAGCATCCAGCCAAGATATTGCTTCACACGCACACACCTCGGGAGACTTCCATTGTAGGGGATGCTTCAAAGTAACATAACAAAGTGGCCTCAGAGTCTTCATTCAGCAGCTTTTTTCCTTCCTTCTCCACTGATTATACACCCATGCTCCCAGTGCTCGTTCCTGTAGGCTGTCTTGACAGGTTGCCTTCTCCAATGCAGCAACATCCTCTCCGAAGCCTGTCAGTGTTCCCCTCCCTTAGCTGGGCCCTGTTGTGTTATAACAACCTCTTTGTCCTCCTCCAGGAGAACCTCTCCAAGCAGCACCTCACGCAGGGAGCCCACAGACTCACTTCCTGCCAGCCAAATTCACAGCCAGCAAACGTTAATCTTATGCTCCCATGGATGCCCAGCTCAGCCCCAGTGCTTTGAGCATGAACAGCACAATTCGGAGTTTCATCCAGCTCCTCTCAAGAACTGGATGCAAAGGACATGTGTGCACTGAACTTAGTCACTGCAGACCTACAAAGCAACCAGAACCACCTCAACACACTGTGAAATGGGAAGAACTCCCCTGCATACCTCACAGCAATCAGCTGTGCAGATAGGAGGATGCCAGCTCTGAAGGCTCCATGCGTTTCATCACACACACAGGGCTAACAATTTAAACACACAGTTAAGAAAGGATAAAAAGTCTCATTCCAAAGACCAAAGCAAAAATGACATTGGATATTATTATATCAACAAGAAACTTATCATTCCTGAGATGAAACAGGAGAGAGAGACCAAAGGTGACAGGGTCTAATGGCTTCTGAGGCTGCAAGGCAGTCTTCAGGAGCTGGGTATCATTTTTCAGTCACTAACATTAAACCACAGTGACCACAAGTACCCACAGAGGATGCAAATTAAATAGAGCCAGGAATGGCACCATGAATACAGAGAAACAATCAATAAGCTTTGCTATCAAAGATATGACAAGACTAGGTGTTAGATTTAATGAGAATTGTCCACTTCCTTTCCATTTTGAGGTAACTTCTGTTTCCCTCAGTTTTCAGGCATTTTCTGATAAAATCATGGAAAGGCTTGGGTTGGAAGGGACCTCAAGGATCACCAAATTCTAACTCCCCTATCACTGGCAGAGCCACTGCCAGCCACATCAAGTACTAGATCAGACTGCCCAGGGCCACATCCAACCTGGCCTTAAACTCCCCCAGGACAGGGCATCCACAACCACTCTGGGCAACCTGTTCCAGCATCTCATCACTCTCTCAGTAAAAAAACTTCCCCCTGACATCTAATTTGAATCTCCTTTCATTTTGTTTAAACTATTCCCCCTTGTCCTATCACTAATGATGAGGCAGGCACTGGAAGTTCCTCCTTTCAAATCATTATCTCCCTCCAAATAAAAGGGTCCTCCCTTCCAGCCTATGAAGGCAAGCAGATGGCAAAATCAAACACAACAGTATTTTAGAAAGAAAGTTTCCAGTGTTCACAGTTCCACTGCTTCCTATCCACAGAACCTTGTGTACTGAAGCAGGCTAATAATCTGTGAAAGGCTATAATTAAAATTATCAGCCAGTTTACCAATATTACGCTTTGGGGAAAGGACAGATCACCCAACGTTATTAAGATGAGGAAAGAAAGCATAGAAAAATTCCTTCCTTTCCAAGGGAAGATGTGGCTAATAGCCTTATACTGAACATGTGTTATGAGAATTTCTAAAAAATACTCCTTACAGGAAAGCTAATACACATTACAAGTAAATTTTGGTCATGTTTGTATCGAAAGCTTTATATCCAGAAGAGATAAGAGTAGCAAAAACTCAGAGTTGTTCCATATTTTGAAAATAATAACATTGATATAATTCTATAACTGATAAAAGAAGGAAAAAAATCTTTCCAACACTTTCGTATACCCCAATGCAAAACTCCAGTAGGTAACTACCAGATACTGAATGACCTGACTTTCCTGATACAACTTCAGGATGACCAAATACAAAGTCTCTTCACCTGAGAACATTAAACCCAGCAGGGCGCCCAACAGCTTACTAAGACCGTGAAATACATCGATACATACTGAAATATATTTATAGTTCAAAAGACACTGAATTAATACATTGCCAAAACTATGCAAGCATCTAGCAGAACACAGAAAATCACCTGGTCCAGCTCAGTTAGCTGCAACACAAAATATTCCACATCAAAGTGTAACTAGCAAAACAAGGTCAAAGTGAAAATTAAAAATGCAGTTCTGTTCTGAACTCATCATAACTCAGTATTTTCTGCTACTGGGAGTTCAAATATTTTACAGATCTAATTGAGAGCCTACATGAAAACTTTGAAATCGCGTTTTCCTGTAGGAATAAAGAAATTTTAATTATTTTTTTGTGAACGAGGTATTTCCTTCCCCATTCCCCCTCTCCATCCCCCTTTCCCCCTTCCCCCATTGAGCTGCAGAAATTGTTAGTCCTGGCTCCAAGAAATCCTCCAAACAGCCACAGAATTGAGGGAGAAGCAAATAGTCCGCTGGAATCAAGAGAGCTCCCACTGTGAAACTGAAACAGAAGGCTCTCAGTCAAATCTCAACCTCCACGTCTCCAGCCAGTGGTGCCAAGCCAGCTCTGCATACTGGTACTATTGCTATTAATCTCAGTACTGTGAAGAAACCTCCCACAAGGCTACATGTGAAGTCCCTGCCCAAGAAAACTTCATCTATGTTTCAGCAAAGTCCACTGAAGTATGAAATAGACAATAGGCTTATCAGGACAACAGAAATTTCTTTAGGCCCTACATTTTCCATAAAAATTAGGAAATTATCCAAAAAAAGTAATGAAAACTACACTGCCTCTCTTCTTAAAATGTTAGAAAACTAGATTACCATACTTGGATATTCCTTCAAAACCCAGTCTTCTCTATCTACAAGCAATTATTTCAACATGAGGGTTCAAACATACAAACTGTACCACCAAGGAGTGAAGTGTGAGCAGCCCTGCCCAAAGATCTAGGCTTGTGGTCAGTACATGTAATGACGAACATCCTCAGTCCAGCACAGCCACAGCCTTCCATTACTGGCCAAGTGAGCCACAACTGTAGATGCTGCCCTAAAGAAAGTTAATGTTCCCAGCAGCTGTTTACAGAAGAAATCATCCCCTAAATAGCCACAGCCCATGTAAAAGAGCTTCAGTGGAAGGGAATGAAGGTCCAAACTGAACTGACTGGTTCATCACAGCTCTAAAATACTGAGCCTTAACTTTCTGTTACAGGATTCTGATGATCTCTAGAGATATTTGGTGGAGAGAGGTAACCAGCGAGAAGCATCACCTCTAGAGAGTCCTGCCCTCTGAATTTTGTAGTCCATACCTTGCCTCAAACATTGATTTCATACTTTTTCATGAGGCTTAGGTGAGCTATCTCCAAGTGTTCTGTGCCTCTCTGCTATCTTTAGGGAGATGCATGCATTCACTTCATAGTCACCAAAGCACTGTCTTGCCCTTCTCCTTGTTTATAGGAAGAGGACAGCAGTGAGCTTCCACGTTTTCCTAGCCTTCACTAACATGCTCTCCATTCTTCCAGGAGCTGCACTATTACGTGATGCCTTTAGCAGCAGAGACTGGAAGCCAGCTCTGATCTAGGAGCCAGCTAGCCAAAAACATGCACCAGAACCTCCAAACTGCTTTCTCCTTACCTCTGAACTTGATCTTGTTTCAGGGCAATCACTGCATCTTCAAACAAGTCTGGTCACTCATATTTTAAAAAGAGCCCTGCAGGAGTCAAAGGAAAAGCATGCAAGCACTTTCCAGCAATGCTTTTAATTACTGATGTAACAGGCTGCTTTCTTTCACAGACAGTAATAGCGAATTCCCTCCCACCTCTCTAACTAAAAATTAGGGTTATAAATGAGATGGCACATTTTAAAAGAAATCTATTTTGATTTTAGAATCCCACACTTATCTTTACATGCCGTGTCAGGATGCCTTAAATTGTTAAATAATTCCCTGCCATCCTCCTCTTTGCAGAAATGTCATTCCTCTATTGCTCCCTCCTCCTCCTTTGACATTAATAATTATAATTGACATTATTGTAGTGGCCTAGAACTCAGATTGTCTTGTGCTATGTTTGAGCTTTGCAGTTTTCTTGTATGACCTTGGAAAAGTCATTTCATAGCTGTGCTTTGATTTCCATGTGGCCAGATGAAGGAAATTTTACTTTACATCCTCCTTCTTCTCTTTGGCAGAGAGGATGCGCAGTGCTGAACAGAATACGGCCCCACTTTAGTTATCACCAGTAGCCATTACTGCTAAATAAACCCTGCTATGCTGCTGTGCATCTTTCCCACAAGTGTTGCCAAAAACACAACGCAAAAACCAATGAGCCATAACCCAAGCCTTCTGGTGGCAAAGAAAGGGATGATTTTAGGAATCAGTTTCAGAGGGTAAATGTTTCCATTGCAGAAGAGCTCCATATTCAGTACTAGAAGATCTAATCATGACACCCTCTAACAGATCACAGCTACAATCAGTAAAAAATAGCACCTAAAGTAGTAAAATATGTAGTCAAATGCCACTGAACATCAGTGGGATCTCAGTGGGAGATCAGTGGGATCTCTGCGTCCAATTCACTTCCTGCTGCTTTGAAAGGCCAAGATGGAAGAACAGTTGATAACTTTCGGAGCTTCCATTATTCCTGCTCCCCATTGCGCTTCTCTCTGTACAGTGGGCCCTCGTCAGTGATACTCGTTTAAGAGCACTCTCCTCAGCAGAGGCCAATAGATGCACCTAAAATGAATTGCTCTGCTAATCAGTAAAAGCTGAAGTTAAAGGGCTGAGTGGCTCTGTGAATATAAAGAGTGGCATTCCATCTGTGGGATGCCATCTGTGGCTTAGGCTCAACCAGAGAGCCTATGTTTAATTAATGTGGTAGTAATTTGCTCAGATCTGAATAGATCATGGACCATTCCACTTAATCACAACACACAATTTGGCATATTTGAACCATCCCACATGATGTTCTGTGGGCTGAGTGGACGCAGAGATAGAACTACCTCTTACTCTCCATCAAAGTCCAGATCACTGCAGAGGTCAATGCTGCCTCAAGAATGGGAAATCTCAGATTGCCACTGCCTGTCCTGTACCTGACCTGTAAATAAACACAGGATTGATGTGCCTGGCTTTGTCACTGCCTTCATGCTGAAAAAAGCAGAGGTCTCACACTTAAAATGTGAGAGCAGTTCCTGCAAGTACAGTGAGGAAGAGCAGCCCAAGGCCAGAAGGAGAGAGACGTCATGGGTAAACTCCTGGATTCTGGAGCAGCAACAGTGAGTAGTGTTTGCAGCAGGAAAGAGGGGATTTCTGATTGAAGGTTGTGGTTAAACAGAGGATGCTGCCAAAAGGGGTGTGAGAATGTATAGGATATGCATGGGGAGGAAAACGAATTGTACTCCTTCACACTAGCCTTGCTCCTTTTTCATCAGGCATCCTCCAAACTGGGCTAGAATATACATCATCACATATATATTTTAAAAAATCAAAAAGTAGGCAGCTACAGAGTGTCTCCAGATCAGAAATCATCATTGCTTATTAGCCAAGATACATGATTAATGTTGCTGAGGAACTGAAAAAATAACTGAGCTGTTTCATGAGTTGTTAGCATAACTCAACGTTATCTTTGATAATAAGGCCCCACATTAAAAATAATACCTTGGCCAGCCTAAATGGTGACCCCATATTCCCGCTCCTTTCCAAGACCCAGTAACCCACCATTCATTTGTTGCTGTTCTCCTTTCAGCCACATATTATTCACTGCCAAAATTTAGCAACTGGTTTAGTGTATAAATGCAGATAACAAAGCTTAATGTTTGAGCAACCCAAAGCTAAGAGTCAGCTGGCGAGTCGGTCCATGCATTGCATTGATGGTGCTCAGGGCTGAAACAGAAGAGAGCTGAACAAACAAGTTGATCTAATTTGGAAAAAAGATCCTCTTCTAAATCACATATATATACAAAGGCTAACAAAGTAGAGGGCTTTCTCTATATGCACATCCAAAAACCATTAGGCTCTGGGGACCATACAAGTGCATGTGTGTAAGTGCACATACAGACAGAGACAATGAACAAAAGGCAGTAAGATCCATTTAGGTGTTTCCCCATTAATGTAGGCTTGTGCTGGAGCTGCTAAATATAAGGTGACAAGAAAACACAAGTTCTCTGAGCACTTTCTTTTTTAATTTGGTTTATAACACAAACGTGAGTTGCAGCATAGGATTGCATATCGTCCTCTCCAGTAACAATGAAAAGGTGTCAGTTCATGTTAACACTCGATGGGGAGCCAGAGATAGACAAAAGCTGCTTGAAAATAAGCACCAAGCAGTCCTTTTCTATTGCTGCTTGTTACAAAACTAAGTGACCTACCAGAGCCATGGGAGATCTGCCAGCATCTGAAGTCCAAACACTTCTCCAAAGTGCTGTTCCCAACCAGTCGCTCTAACGATGGTGTCTGTGCCACCAGTGGGAAGAGACCCAGCATAGAAGCAGTTGGTATCACCTAAAGCTGTGCCATCTGCTGGCTGTGGCATCCTCAGCATCACCTCTCTACACCATCAGCTCTGTGTTGCAAAAATCTGAGCACAATGGCTTGTAAACAGCTCTGGAGCAATACGCTTCTAACACTGCCTTTCTCAGCCAGCACTAAATCAGTCTCTCTGGCATCTCTAGCATGTACCCATGGATCACCCTGAAATGTCAGCACAAGTGTTTCCCAGCAGAAGTAAATCCATCAGTTCTGCCCATATCATGCCTGAGCTTTTGCAGTTTCAGCTACGGTTGTTGGATCTGATGCTCTCCGACCATACAACTCAGTGCACAGTTTCACTGTTCTCCACGCCATTTGGAGTTGTTTCCCATTACTCTGAGCACGTCTCTCTAAATGACAGCACCACTCAGCTGTGGGGACACCTTCCATAACAGTGATGTTCTTTCCAGCTATTGTTTTCCATTTCAGACACTCACAGTGCCATTCTCACAAACCCTGGCAGCATGCATGGCCCTACACTGCACTGAAGGTAATGCAGAGCTTTATCTGCCTGTGCTTATCCATCATTTTCTACATATGCAAGTTGCTGCTGACAATCTGGTTTTCAGCAGGGAACAACTCTTGCTGCACCACTGATGCTGCACCAAGCCACATCCAGGCTGAGTCCCGGCCTGTAGCCCTGTTCAGCAGATAGCTTACAGGACTGGCACTGCTTCCCTTCAGCCCACTGAATTACAGATAATTGGAATTAGCAGCAATATGCACTCCCTGCAAACTGCTTAAATATACGCCATGAAACTCTGGATTGCTGTCAGAGCTAATATGTCTGCTCAGAATAGATGTGACAGGTTTCATCTCAGGCTTTACTGATCTTCTTCCAGGAGGACAGGACAGGGCTATCAATCCAGCGTGGTCCCCCAGCACTGCAGCTCAGTGGGTTGCTTTCAATGGAAAATACCTTGAACGACCCTTTCCTTTCTAGACCTCCTGCCCTATAGTTTCTTGGATTCCTGTTTGCTTAAAATGTATTTCAGTTTTGGTTTTGATAATTTTCTTTTTCAGGCATCGGAGAATGGTTTGAATGGAAATGTTCCATCTCCAAGACACATTTCCTTGTGACTCCAACCCTTTGGGGCATCAACATATGCTGCAGAGGGGCAGCAACATACACACAAATGGCTGGAAAAGACTTTCCAGAGCCAGAACAATGCATTGTGTATATCAGTATCAGTGGTAGGAGGGGGAGATAGAAAAATGCCAGCACATAACAACAGAATCATAATCTCCTAACAAAACAATCAGCAAAACAAACAGCATCTCTCCAGCACAGAGAGGACATGCATGGAGGGAGAGCCTCAGGGCGCCAGAGATAAGAAAATCACATCTGCTGTGCTCTCCTGATGGGGCTGGACTGCAGCCCTGAGCCATCCCCAGCAAGGCCATGTTTATGTCCCTGAAGCAGTGTCCGCAGTTTACCAGCTGGAACGACAGGCACCAAAGTTAGAACCCATCCAATTTCCTCCTGAAAAATCATCACGAGATTGTTTATGTTTAGGCGATAAAGTGATTTCATCCTTAACAGATGGACTTTAAAAAGGTTTAACAAATGGTCGATATAACACAAAAGGGTCGCTAGTGTTTCTGTTCCACAACACAAAGCCCCAGTGGTAGCTGTATCCGTGCCATCCAGGAAGGGGAGGCTTTGCCCCCTCCCGTGAGCTTGTCTTTTGCTGTGAACCAGCAGCAGAATGTGGGGAAGGTGAAGCACACAGTACGAGTCCAAGGGTGCCCAGCCAATGACAGATGTCTGCAGTGACCATGCACACACGGCCCAAACGGGAATGGCTCAGCCATGGGACAGGGAAGCAAAGTCAACAGACTTAGTAGTGCTGTTCATGGAAAGGAAAAGGAGAACAGAGAGAAAGGGTTAAAAAACATTAGAACCAAGCTCTGAGTTGGAAGAGATGCACAGAGAGAAAGCAGAGTCGAAAAGGCAAACCAGGAACTGAGAAGATGCCTAATTTGTAGCAGCCAGACAGCATCACTCCCACCCCTTTAGCAGCTGGAGCATCGGGCAGCTGAACTCTAATGGAGTCAATTTGCTGCTGGAAATAATGACTAAATTACTCCCATTTGCCCAGTGAAGAGGCTGAAGTCTAAGTAGATGAACATCGGGAGGTAACACACTGTTAGGAGCAGACTGATGTGTTGTGAGGCTTTATGTGCCTGCAAAAGGGAGCTGGCAACCCCCGGACCCTTCAGCATCCCTACGCTCCTCTTACTACTGCAGAGCCCTTCCCCCAGTTAAACAAGTTTGTAACTCAGCTCCTGCCAAGCCCTGGGGAAAGAGAGCTTGGCCAAAATGTCAACTAATAAATGAGGGGGGTTATTTGAGGAATAAACAAGGCTTGCAGTCACAGTCCTGCACTGCCCACCCTTTGCAGAGCACTGAGAAAGGGTCAGGATGCTCCTGAACTGGAGAGAGCTGGTTGTTTGCCACTCTGCCCAGACAACAGCAGAGTGAGCTCCTTGCTCTCACACTACGAGGTGACTCGATGGCTCCCTGAGCTCAGGGAGACAGATCCCTGTAAAGCCCTCTGGGACTCTCTTGAAGCTGACATCTCAGCCCTGCAGGATGCTTGCACTACATGCTGAATTGCGCAAGGAGGCTGGGCAACTCATTCTTAGATGCAGTGACGCTTGGCTTTCAGGAGTGAGTCGTCCTCGAATCTTTTCCTAAGGGCCATCAAGATGTTTTTCTCCCCATCCCATCCAGGCATTTACTCAATTGCTGTTCCCAAGATAAAACCAAGAGAAAGTCCTTGACTGCATAAGACCTGTCTATGACATGCCCCGGGAAGCCCTGTCAAAGGGGAAATGAGACTGCAGGAGCCAGTAGCTGATGATTCATATGCTCCCTGTCACTCAGTACGGGAAATATATTGCAACAGTCCTTCAGCATCACCCAGCCCTAATCCACACAGACATCCTTCAGCCAGGCAAGCTCTAGAAATAAGGCAGCAGCAGGAGCAGGGGAGGAATCCAGGATATTCCACACTGAGCCTCGACCACCTAAGGGTTGCTAGGAATATATTCCAGAAGTCATGCAGCAATTTGGCAGCAGCACAGGTCTGTGAGCTCACTTGTCCCCCTGGCTTCAATCACTCCTGTCACTCCATCCTTCCAGTGCATCCATTCAGGTAAAGGATGCCTGCAAAACACCTTAGCACTAAATTTGGCTGTTTAGCATTTTAGGAACACATGTTGTTTTATTTCTTAAAGGAGTTCGGAAGGTATGAAGTGCCAGAGAAGGAGTCAGAGGTGACTTCCAACAGTGTTCTGCCCTGGGAGATAGTGAGGAGCTCATCTCCAAACCTTGCAAACATAAACCAGATCAAGCTGTACACACATAAGCAGCATCCCAATCGTGCTTACAGGATGCCTAGCACATAACAGGACTGACTCCTCCAAATATTTACCTTCAGAAGGGAGGGGATCTACCAGCCCATTACACGCTCTCAAAATAGCTGCATTTTCAAAGCTCTCTTTAGCTGTCAGCTGCAATGCTCCCTCCCTGCCTACAGGACACCTGCTGCCAGGCAGGACCAGGATGAGGTGGCGATCCCACCCGGGGTGCTGCCCCATCACTTCAGCAGACATGCTAGCAAGGATGCCCAGAGCACTTGGACCACCACTTCATCGCTGGCTTTGAGCTTCAGCCTCAGGACACTGGGACACGGCTCAATCTGCTGGCAAGCAGGCAGTTGGCCCCAGCACTCAAATCTCTTGTTGTCATCTCCCTTGCATGGGTCTGTGGTGTGAGTCATGCATTTAAGCAGATTAGCCATCCAGATAAGGTGCTCCGTGCATTAGCCATGACAGAGAAGCAGGTAGTGGATGATCAGAGCTGTTTCAGTCATTTTCTAAAAAGAATGATCTTTCGCTCTTCATTACCCAGCCTTCTGGACTGCAGCATTAGCATGCATGTCCTAATGACTCTCAGGGTGAGTCACCAAATGTAACATATTACAGTGCAACCGAAGCTTTAATAAACAGGGCTCTGATTTTTTTAACTTGATCTCTATTACCATAATAAAAGCTTTCTGTTATTATCTGTGCATGTACTTGTCAAATTAGAATATTCACAGGGATATTCTCAATTCCCAATCACTCAATAACTTATAAAGAATGCAGTGCAGACACAAAAGCCAGGACACCTGGTCTTGTGTTCTGGAGAACAGAGCAATGCAACCCTGAGTACTGTATGTCTTCCTGGAAAGGCTTCCCAGCCTGCGTCAGACCCACATGCAGGAGATGAACCAACAGCATCTTATTCTCAAACAGAAAAACTCTGTGGTCTAGTTCTGTATAAAAGGACACTGGTAGACACCTACCTTTGCTTCCCAAGCAATGTAACTTGGCAGTTTCCATGCTAAGCTAGCTTAGAGAACCCTGTCTCGTGGATTTTCTTGTATTTACCTTATGCACTCAAGACTTCCAAGAATCCTGAATAAGGATCCGAGACATCTACAGTGGGGTATAAGTCTTACAGAGTAACCAAAATGTCTGCATGGTCTGTGCCTCGCTCAATGCTGAGATATTTATGTCCTACTTTCACTTGCAGAGCTTACAGGATACACCCAAGTTAGTATCTTTTCAGTAACGCTTTTCCAATTCTTCCTCCTCATGAAGAATCCTCTTTAGTCTACATTTGTGCTCTGTCCACATTTAGCATCACACAAGATTTCCACGATCCATTCTTATCAAAGCAATGAGCTCTTATCTGTGAACGCACAGCTTTGGCTCCCTGTGCCACCAGTGGAGATCCACAACACCATGTTCACATACCACATCCTGGTCGGTGCCATGTTTCTCACTGTGCAATGACCATGGTGGCCTGGACCTCACAGCATGTTCCTGACCAGGTGCTGCAGCATTGCTTCTAGCTGTGGTCAAGAATAACAGATCCTAAACAGTAACTTTTTGCAGTCTCTTCTTGCCTCCATTCATTCAGTGTGAGCTGTCTCACCTTGGCTCAGAGACAGACAAAAATCAATACCTGACCTATCTTTTGGTGACATGCCTGACATATCTCTCTGCTGCTTCTCTCATATTTGTTTACCTCCAATGAAGTAATGTTTTCAAGATTTTCTAATCAATATTAGACAGGACATTAAAAAAGGTGCTGAGCAAGATTATTTAAAAAATAATCTAAATGAATCAATGAAGACAGCTAGACTACCAATGAAGTAATTAGAGTCATCTCAGAAAGCAAGGGGGTGCTGGGTCAGGCTGGAATGTTGTGAGTTTGCTCTGTGACTGTGCAACAGTTCACAGGACTGGGCTTCAGTGAAACCATTATAAACAAGTAGAGATGGTAATTGTGGAAAAGATACAGCAGGGCCCCAGACAACGGGTCTACATGTAGACCTCCTATGGAAATCGGTTTCACAGAATCATAGAAAAGCTTGGCTTGGAAGGAATCTCAGAGATCATCTAGTTCCAACCTCCTGCACTGGGTGTACTCTTCCCCCTTGCAATGACAAGCAGCAAGCAGATCACAGTCAGTTCAGATGGTGAAGACCAATAGTACAGCATATAATCCTTTGCGACATCCTAAATCCTGGGAGCTAAAACTACTTGAAACAGTGAGGGTTTCAGGCTCAGGCTTCACTGCTCAGCAAATCCTGAAACAAGCTCTGATAAATTCGGGCTCGTTGTAGCAATACAAGAACAAACTGCCTCCATGGAAAGGAAAGCCATGGAAATGATGGGCACTGCAAGTCTGGAGCTCAGCAGAACAAGTGAACAGCCATCAGGGAAGGTTCAGGTTGAATATTAGGAAGAATTTCTTCTCAGAAAGAGTGGTGGTGCATTGGCAGAGGCTGCCCAGGGAGATGGTGGAGTCAACATCCCTGGAGGTGTTCAAGAATGGTAGAGATTTGGCACTGAGGGAGTTAGTGGGCATGGTATGGATGGGTTGGGGTTAGACTGGATGTCCTTAGCAGTCTTGCTAACCTTAATGATTCTATAGGGACTGCCTATAGATTCTATAGGAGACAGCTCCCAGGGTGAAATTATCTCCAGAATAATACCCAGACTTTGACCCAAAGGGAAATAGCTTATTGTCTCTGAGGGACTTTTTCATACCAGAGGAAACATCCATGGCAATCGAGACCAGTGAGCAAACCAGGGCATTGGCTTATTGTGCCTCCAGGAGTACAAGATATTTGTGAAAAAGGTAGTTGCATCTTTGGAGAGAAAGGAAGTGGAGAATCTAGCTTTCACACTAGCAAGATGTTTAAAAAAGGGTGAGGGAGGATGCAGATCTTGACAACCCCTGCCTTGAACAGCTCACAACAGTCACAACAAATGGCAAATCTGAATTTCCTTCCACTTTACCAAAGGGAAGTTCTTTCACCTTTTTTGGATCCAGCTGAAGTGTCTCAGCAGGGCTGTGTGACGCACTGACAAGACATTCTCAGAGCAGCTTTTTGTGTCCCTACTAATTACCTATATTTTTAATTACAGAAAGGGAATTTTGAAAGCCATACAAAGAAGAAAATCTAAAAGCAGGTTAGTTAAGATGAAATAAAAATGCCCTGAAAGTATATGTTCAGGTAGCAATAAAATGACTTTTTTATCGTTACTTAGAGGCATACAATAAAAGTGTATTTCCAGTGCTTGGCTGCCACAAATAACTGTACTACAATTAGATGTGTGTATTATAAAATTGTGTGGGTGTGGTAATTATCACCCTTCGCAGCAGAATATATTTATACAGATCCTAAATTACAGCACAAAGAAATATAATTTGAGAAAGTAAAAAAAAAAAAAAAAAAAAAAAAACCAGGGAGGGGGGGATTAAATTTTCCATCTTATTTTGGGAAGTATTCTATGATAAAATGGGATGCATCACATATAGTGCTGAACTCTAAAAGTGAACTGCAGTCAGATTTGGGTCTGGGAGAGGCAGCCTGCATACGTTTCTCTTCATTCATCTTAGCAGGGTGTGAGAGTGTGTGCACACATGCACGTACACCAGAAGACCTTCACAAAGCTATTTTTAGAGCCACACACCATGTGAAATCCTCCCTGCAATAAGCTGTTGCCTAAAGCAGCAAACCAGGCCTGGATTTGGATGTACAGTCACACAGTGCCAGGGGGAACTCATACCTGCATAACTAGGATGAGAATGAGCCCTGCTCTCAGCAGTGCTTTCTCACCTCATTGCGACTGCATCTGCAAATACTTCTTCCTTGGAGACACCCACAGTCAGGTTGGATGGAGTTCTGAGCATCTGATGGAGCTGTAGGTGTCCCTGTTCAGTGCAGAGATGTTGGACTGGATGGTCTTTAAGAGTCACTTCCAACTCAAGTGATTCAGCACACAGAATAAGTCATGGGTATTGCTGCATGGAGCAGCTGGATCCATGGGTTAATGTCTCCAAGTACGTACTTTGCTTCTTAGTCTTTTCAGCTCCAAACGTGCATTTGGTTTCCAAATGCATGAAGCTCTTGATCCTAAAATCTACTCACTGTATAGCGGGAAAATTAATTGGCCTCTTATGCTGCAGTTCATACATAGCCTCAGATGAATCCATCACAGCTTCCAGCTTTGACTCTACTGTGATTCTGGGGAGATTCTCTTTATCCTAAGAAGTGCTTCTCCTACATGTGAATCCGTCACGTTTATCTCTTATATAAGACTGCTTAAGCACTCACTTGCAACCTCTTAGCATCTGCCTAAAGCCACTACAGCTCTTTGCAATGAGATGGAGCTTGACTGGGAGCTTTTTATTATTTTGAATTCAATATTCCCAACTTGCATATTATACTCACAGAAGCCTTGTGAAGCTTTATAAAAATTCTGTCACATATATTCTGATCATGCTATTTTCATTGTGTTTCCACCTCTATTATTTAAGAATTGTCTAGCTTGCTCTCCCAAATGCCATTTTCAGGCAATTTCTTCTCCTAATTTGATGAGCATCTACTACGTCTCTCTCACTTTTTATAGAGCTCTGTTAAAATTTCCTCAAAGGTCAGCATAGAGGGCAGGACGTGCTCATGATAACAGCTGTATTCAGGATTTTCTTAGCTGTGTAAATGAAATTAATACATTATCCTTCAGCAATATTGTATTGACTGTCCTGCTGAAGGCTGTGGCCTTATTCGGTCCCAGCATTGTTTGCCTGAATAGGGGGCCAGAGGTTAGTAAGGTCATGACTTTACCACAATAGCACTGTCTTTGTGTGCCTCATTTCCTCCCCCGTACATCGATGTTTTCAAAGGACTTGCAGAGCCGGTCTGATGAAACATAGCTGTCTGCAAATTCAGTGCTGAGCAAGACACAGCACTGCCTGGTCTTTGTGCTTATGCCACGTGTCAGGATGATGCTACAGAGGTGTTTTAGCTCCTCCTTGAACTAACTCACAAAGCTACCACTACTCCCTGCTCCTTCAAATGCTTTCTCAATGCATATTTTATACGATACCTACAGCAATGCACCATATTAAAAAGAACAACGCACACCTTTTGCAGACCCACCATTAGTACTATCCCCAGCTTCCAGAGTGTGGCAGCTCCCATGCTTTCAGCCCTTCTCATATTATTGGTCCTATGTGACACCTGGGACAGACCTGGCTGAGCAGCTTTCAGGTCTCGTGTCTGAACTGCAGGTGCCAACTAAAACATTAAATCAATATCCCCTGCATTACTTGCAGCAAATGATTTGGCAAGGCAGCTTTTTCAACTTGCAGAAGTAAAATTCCTGTTGTTTTTAATTTCCCCTAAAAACTTTCAAGAAAAATAACATTTTGGCTGTAAAAAAGCAGATGCTGCAGGTCCACCCAGGAAGCGTCCTTCTTTTCTTGGATTCTCCTTCCTGCAGAGCACAATCCTCAAACGCAGTCTGTTTCCCACAACATGCATCCAGGAGAAGGCAAGCAAGAGACTTGAAGTACAATCAAAAAGGAGGGGTACATCTGGAGGACACAGAATCACGGGGGCACAAAGATCACATTGAATCATAGAACAGTTTGAGCTGGAAGAGACCTTACAGCCCACCCTGCCCCAACCCCTGCCATGGGCTGGTTGCCACTTACCTGATCAGGCTGCCCAGTACCCCGTCCAACCTGGCCTTGGGCATCTCCAGGGATGGGACTCTGGGCAGCAGTGCTGTGGTCTCATCAGCAGTGAAAGATTTCCCACTGACATCTAATCTAAATCTGGTGGGGGTAACCACCAGATCACAGCCCCACAGCAGGGGGTTGGAGCTGGGTAGGCTGTAAGGTCCCTTCCAACCCAACCCCTTCTATGATTCATTCTACAATTCTATGATCCATTCTGGTGGTGATGCAGTTTTAGCTCCTTCTCCAGGTTCCCTGAGTGTCTACAGTCAACAATTATTTTGGGGCCAATAAGACATTTTCCTTTGTGATGCGACAGTAAGATTTATAACATGACATTCTGCTGGAATATATTTATCCCTTCTCCCAGCCAAAGAAGTCTGAAGTACCAGTAATACTGCTCTACAAATAGCCATGCAAATAAATAAATAATATTTGAAAATGTGCGGATGTTTTATTGCACAAGTTTTCCCCCTTCTGCTTGTACTTGATTTGTTTGATGAAAGGAAGATTTTAAGAAGCAGCATCTTCTTTCCTTGAAATTTTCCATTTTTAACTGAAAAAAGAACAACCACTTCAGAAGAGAACAAGAGCATTCAGCCAAAACCCTTGAGATTTTTCACTGACGATTTGTTTTGGGGGTACATTGTTCCTATGCTGATGAAAAATCTGTGCAAGAATGTTTTTCCCCAGCCAGTTCTGAAAACGAGAATTAGACGTTCCTGCTTCTTTTATTGCATTTTTCTCCAATGAGCCCTTCTCAGCCAGGTTTACTATATTTATATTGTGTCCCAGCTGCTAACTAAGCCTTGGCTTAGTGATCTTACTGCAATGATGAGGCATTTCCATTTCTGATTTCTAGCATATGTTGCACTTAATATAGCATTGCCCTTGTGTACCAGTTACCCCGGAAAAATGTCTGTGCCAGCAATGTAACAGTGGTATGGTCCCTGGAGAACCACTGGGTGTCAAAATGCAGATGCCACGGTTAATAGGACAATAATATGTCCTTGAACTATATAGAGAAGTATTTTTTATAGTGTATACAGAAATATGTTTGATACTGTGAAGAAAACATCTTTTTTTGCTTTGTCTTAAATGAAAAATATCTGCAAAAGAGCCGAGAGATAATGACAAAAATCTGAACAATTAATTCTGGGGAGGAGATACACACTGAGCTGATTATTTTTCCTCTCTTATGTTTGTAGCCTGGACCAGCTGATTGCAAAGACCAGGCTCTTGCACATGATTTATGGGGGATTTATCCCTTCCAAAGAAGAAAAGATACACTGCAGCAAAAGCTCCCCATGCAAAATATTTCAGGACTTCTGCTTTGGACAACCAGAGCAGAACATCTGAAAATGGAAATAAAAGCAAAGATTTGAGATCACTCTTGAACATAAATAGTTGTTCATTTCTGATCTCCTGGCCCTGGGACTCGGTGCAGATAGCCTTTGTGAAGGCAGAAACTAGAACTCTCCCATTTATTCCAGACTTCTGGGAAATTCAGCTAAATCTGAACAACAGATCTACCTCAAAACCCAGTTTTTGGTTGACATAGGAGTTTTTGGAAATAACAGTTGCCTCCCACCCATGCAGTAGAGCATAAGTGAGATGCAAACTCAGGAGAAGCTTACCCTGCTGCAGGAGTAGCTGTTTGTACTTCCAGCTAAGGTAAAAGTCAAAGGAAATTCTACCCTGGAGATAAACTGCATTACGTAAGATTTCATATATTCTAAATGGTCCTTAGATTTATTACAGCTAGAGAAAGGCTGTTCTGTCTGTTGGCATAAAATATGGACTTTGTTTTAGGAGGTTAGTGAGGAAGAAATAAATGGTGTATTTGGGGTTCCTTGCCCTAGGGCTTTCCATGCAGGGACCTGTCAAGGTTTTGGAGCTGAAAAGTTTAAAGGCATAAAATATAAATCTCAAGCAGGAGGTTTTGATCCATTTTGCTTGTATGAATAATATTAAAACAAAGCATTAAAGAAAAAAAAAAAAAAATCAAACTTCATGTTCCATGGTAAATTCTGGTCATTCACTGTTTGCTTTTCTCTTCAACCTAGAGAAAGAGCTAAAATATCAAAGTCCTTTTTAGAACTGAGTTCAATGATTATTTAAAGCATGGAAGATCTCATTTTAAGCTATTTGGCAGCAATGGAATCATCTGACAGTCCTCAGCGCCTACTGCAAGTGGCCATCTATGTGTGTATCACTCCTATCCTTTCTGTGGGTTGATTGTCATACCTAGGATGCATTTCCTAGGATGCCTCCACAGGGAGGACCTCCATGATGCACCACAAAGCCCCAACCAAAACCTAAACAGCAGTCAAGGAGCCAAGTCTGTGCAGCAGGCAGCACTTTCATGGCATGGACCGACCCAATATAACAGTGAGCTGGTTCGAAACAGGACTTTTCCATTGGGTTCAACAAACTAAATATTTTTATTCATACATACTGAAGGTATTTTTCCCACCTTGTGGTTGTTTTTAATTGTTTGTTTGTTTTAAATAAGAGGTTTCCTTGCACATTATGATTTTGTAGAAACTGTGTGACGCATTGGAAAACAAAGTGTACAGTTCCTTGTCAAATCTTACAAACAGAAATGCAAGAAAATAAGCAGATGATTTTTTTTTCCAAGTGAAAATTAAACTGTAAAAACCGACCATCTCAATTCTTTGTCTTATAAGCTGATACTTTCCTTTAATGCCCACAAAAATCTCAATGTGCAGGAAAGACAATGAATCTTGACTGGAAAGACAAGGAGCCCCGTCAATAAACTCAGATCACAATTAGCACCAGCTGTAACCCAAGTGAACTCCCCAATTTAATGGTTCACAGGAGAGCATACGCATACAGTAAAAGCTACCAACCAGATCAATTCAGTCTCCTTCTCCCAGACTCCTCTCCTCCCCCAAGTCCTGCAGACAAAAGTCTGTTTCCCTTCTTAGTTGTTAAAAATATTTTTAGAGCTCTTCAAATATGGAAAGCAGAAAAGGAAGAAAAAAAACCAAAACAATAGAATCTGACACAAAAGCACCCTTCTCATTAGGGCTTTTTAAACAGCATTAGAGCTCATTGAATTTCATGCACTAATAACATTCCTACTCAATCCAAGGCAAACCAGTCAAATCTAAATCTATCAAATTTTACAAGGAAAGGAACATTGCCAAGTTCTAATATTTCTCCTGCATTCACTATCAGAATGGGGCAAGGACTGTCTTCCAAACTCCACATTTCTTTTCTTCAAATCCTTTTAAAAGCTACTGCTCAGTGGTGAGGAAGGGAAAAAAAGGAAGAAATAAAATCTCAAGAGCGACATCTATACAGGATTGTCAGGCGCACAGTGTTTTTGGAGCAAAGCAGTCATGAAGCTGGCTTTAGCACAGCAATCAGCCAGGATTTGAGATTAAAAAGTTGCTAAGATCCTACCAGACAAAGCCCTTCGGCAAATGAAGCCGATTGTGGCAATAATAAAGCCCCCAGAGATGCAAAGGATTGTCTGAATCCTTGATCCTTGAGTCCTTTGGCCATTTAACACCAAGCACATCTTCAGCTTTGAAAAGGAAGCCAGCAACTAAATCAGTGAGACCAGTTCCAGGCTTCACTGGGAGCATGGGATATTAGAATCATAGAATACCCCAAGTTGCAAGGGACCCAATACAGACCATTGAGTCCAGTGTATGGGTTCCCCTGGGGATCCAGGACCCAGATTGTTGCTGGATTGGGCCACTCCTGTGGGTTCAAGTTGTGTGGCTAATGGCATAGACCGACTGTCCCAGCCTTCCTAGAAGTGCCAACCACTCACAAGATGTAAGAGATGTACGAGATGCTGTACCAGCTGGGTGTATGTGCAGCACATTTTGATAGAAAGACTAGCAAATGTAAGTGATAAGGTGGACTAAAGCATGTCGTTAGAGCTCATTTTGTATGGTGCTCTGTGTCTTGGGGGTTTTTATGTGTTTAATATATTCTGAGTTCATGTTGGATCTCAGCACAGACCTCCAGATGAGAACATCTACTTGAGATGCAGGTTGCACTACAACTCACCCATAATGACTATAACAACTTGTGAAGTGGATTTAGAAGTCATTGAGTTATAGATTATTTGGGTAAACGGGGTGCAAGAACTGTAGCAAGAAACCCATTTAAATATTAAGGAGAGTTATAAACCGAGAAGAGAACGAATGGCAGAGTAATATCAGGCCAGAATATGCCCTCCAGAGAAAGACCGCTACTGCATATAGATTAGAAAGCACTCCAGAAATCACTGAAAACCCATAAAATTCAGTCATAAATGTGGTCAGAAAAATGAGCATGTAAAGAGAGATCCAGAAGACAAACCAAACTCTGCCCATCTTATCAGATGAGTAACCACACAGCAGTTTCCTCTCTGTGATCTGTAGTGTCTGCACCAACACAGTATTAATCTATTGAGTAGGAGTGCAAGAGTCAGGCCCTTGGACTAAAACATCTCTGGAGGATATATCAGTTCTGTAAGTGTCCACATGCATCTTTCTTGTGTCCATAGGATCATATCTCAGGAAAGGTAAAATCCTGCTTTGTAGGAGTCTTATTTTTCATCATGTCCAAAAGTTTGAATGACTTTGAATAGGGACCACAGAATTAACCCTCTGCTGGAAGAATCCAAGCTGCTGTCTTTGGGCCTACCCACCCAAGGAAGGGCTGCAGAAGCAGCCCCTGCCAGACAAGGGAATGGCAGAAGAAATACTCTGTATGGAACAAGTGGAGAAGGAAAAATTAATGATCAACCGGTACAAAAATACCAATGGTTCTTCCCAGTTATGCCCATAATGTAAGCAGCAAACAGGCTTTTCAGACTTTCCTGGTGCATAAGCCCTGCTTAGTTCAGAGGTGTTTCATTAAATTTTTAGAGCCTCTCTTGAACCCAGCACCATCCCTCCCTGCTGTGCTATGCACACAGACACAGTGAGACGAGGCTTTAAGAACTCTGTGAGAGGTGTCAGCAGCAGCCAATTCGAGCTCACGCAGGGCCTTGAAAAACAAGAGGTTCCTGTTTGGCGTGCAAAGGCCCTTTGAAATACAAAAGCACTGTTCCAGTCACTTATTTTTGATTTGTCTGCCTTTCCCTCCCCCCCAGCTCTGTTTAGAGAATTCTCCCCAATTTTTGCAGAATAAGGGAAAACACTCTACATCTGGCTATCTGGCTGATGGGCCAGAAGCACCTACGAGCAGCTTTAATCACGAAAATTGAAGATGCTTTGAAGGACAAACCACTCTACCCAGCTGAAATAGTGCTGAGGAGCAGAATTCAGAGTGAAGAACAGGAAACTATGAAGGTGTGAACTGTTGCTCAGCCAGCAGAAAAAGAAACAAGCTCCCAGGGAGACACGGACTGCACAGAATGGATGACTCTGTCTCAATGCTACACCTAATGTTAATTTATAGCATGACATTATAACCAGTAATAATAACGAGAGGGCATAACTGGCACTTTTGAAGCTCTTGGATGTGAAGGTCACTCATTTTATCATCAAGACAATCCTTTAAGAACACCGTTGCCGTGAAGGAGGTGATCAAGGCTTTTAATCTAAAGCCCTTTATCAGCAGAGGGCTGCACGTCGTGCACCTGAAGCATGCTCCAGTGAGCAAACAGTGCAACAGTGGCACTTGAATCAAATCATCCGAAAGGAGGCTTCATACCTTGCAGGCCATCACTTTGAGTGGTGGCCTATGGAGGGATGCAAAGCCAAATCCCTGTAACACAGCCCTGAGTTGGCACAGTGGAGGCACCACACCAAAGGGATTGCTTTCATTTAGGTCAGACCCCACCTGCAGCAATTAGTATCAAAGCCCAGTAACAGGATTAATTATGATACTGCCAGAGAGACTTGCTCTGTACTGCAGAGCTATTTAACTCTTTTCTTGGACAAAGGTTTCTCAGTGACTTGTGTGAGCGCTCAGCAAGTCAAGTGCAGGTGTAGCCAAGAGCAGTAGGGAGGAGTGGGGTAGCAATGGGCTGTAAGACTCGTTTATAAAGCATGTGGGCAAGATCCAGCCAGACTTTGCTGTCTAAAGCCATGCTATCCACCAGAGGACAACAAAATCCCTTCTCTGCTAGTTTTCTGAGACCCAGAACTCACAGTTTTCTCATGGATTAGTTAGTAATTTATATGAAGAATGAAAAAAACCAGCATAGTTATTTTCCCTCTGCTGTCACACTGAATTCCTTTCAAACCAGAATTAAGATCACGTTAAATACAATTAATCTAGTGGATTAAATTCTGTATTTTAGCTTTTACAGACACTTACCAAAAAGAACTGCTTTCTCAGGCTTTTTTTGTGTGTACAGAAGTGGAGATGTACATACTCAGATCTCACTTATATCCTTCCTACAGTTTATAAAAACCCACAGCATTCACATGAAACTTAAGGAACATTAATTAATGGATACTCCTCCCAAAAATGAAGCAATAATAATGAAGTCCTGAAAATGTGGTGCTTTGCATTTCACTATTGCCCTGGGGTCAAGCTTAGTGATGCCCTAAATCCAAGGTATGACCACTTCAGTTCTGCTGCAGGCCGCATGGGAAAAATACACTCTGGTTGCACACAGAGCTGTGTTCTCGGAAACATTCTTCATCCCTAACTCTGGCAACAGGCCAGCACTTCAAACATTTTTGGTTACACTGGAATCCCCTAGGACTGCATTTTGGAAACATCAAAGCACAACATGCTCCCCAGCACTCTCCAGCTGCTAGTCTGGCATGCGGCAATGAAAGCGTAGCTGCTTCGTGTTAAAATTGGCATGGTTTCACTCTCACCTACTCCTTGAAATAAGTTTTAAATCAATTGTTGCTGCTGTTTTGAAATACTGCTTTGAAAAGCATGTCACATTCTGCAAGTGTGAATCAAGTCTTTCTGAATGCCTTTGGCACAACCCAGCAGCCTTGCTGAGAGCCTGGGGTCCTTAAACACCCATCTGGGAATTGTGGCTCACCGAACTGATAAGCAGACAGACAGACAGATGAAGCAAGAAACTATCAGGAGCTCCCTGGAGAAGTCCAGCAGTGGAAAGACCTCCATGAAAATTCCAGGTGCTGGAGGATGTTCAATTAGTCAACAGCACTCTCATCCTGGGTACCCCCACACCAAGCAACTCCTGTAACAGTTCCAACAGGGGGAATCGCATGCTATCCTGTTTCCTGGAATTGTACCACTACAAGCTCCAGTCACACTAATTGCTGCTTAATGTTCACTGTCCACAACTTTTACAGCTGGATTTATTTTACCAGGTGCATCCAGCTTCCCTGGAGGAAGAGCCTGTGCCAGCTCTGGGCAGGTGCTACATGGGAGGAGCTTGGGCTCAGAGCAGGGAGGAGAAGGGAGGCAAGGAGAAGATGAGTGGGAGCAGTGGGAAGTGAGAAGAGCTAAACGTGAGTGGAAAAAGTCTGGAATAGCTAAGAGAAGATTCTTCTAGCCAGCTGGGATCTTCAATTTCCCCCTGAGGGGGGCATGGTAACATAACCATGTACAAGGATAGCGTGCACACTGGCCTCCACCACACAGCACTAATCATTAGAAAAATCTCTCATTCAGGTTTGGAGAGGCTTGGCAGCCTCTCTGTCCAAGCCTGACATCAGGACCCAGTTCCCCATCTCACAGCAAGGCTGCAGAATAAATACAGAATGCTTGCTCCATCACCTGAGCAATGAAGCTTGCCAGCGGGCTGAATAATTGCTCTTCACCTGACGTGCTGAGCCAATATCCAGCCATTCCTCATTGTGAAAGAGTTGTTCACACTGCACATTTGGGGTGCTGGGTCACCATCATGTGTTCCCCATGCCTTTTGTTCTCTCCTTCACTTATCTGCATCAATTTTATTTTTTTTATTTTATTTTTTTTTAGTTAGAGCAGTCACTCTGCTCTGCCCTGGCCTTTTCCCCCCACCACCAGGATGATTTAAGTAAAACAAATTATTTGTTTATTCCAGGAAAGTTTTTCCCATTCAGGAGCCAAGCAAGAAGGGGAAATAAGCTTAATTTAGAAAGATTTGAAATTCCTGAAATAGATGACAGCTGAGAGAAGACTGGCATGTTAAATCATTCCACTTCATAAACATCCAGCTCTCATTTGGGCTTGACAGATGTAAATGCTACTTGATGTAGGTACTACCTACCAGTAATGCTGTCTTTCCCTTATTTATGCAAATACATAATATAAAATCCTTTTCATGCACATTAACTGTCTGCAGAAGAGCAGATCTACAGCCATATTTTCCCCCTAGTTTTTCATATACGTCATACATAGTGGTGGGAGGACAGCTTGACATCTTTTTCAGGTTAAAGGATGAAGAGATTATCAAATGCTTCACTTTAACCTCACAAATCATGTCACATGTGTGCCAGTGTCCTGTGCTGAAGAATGTGTTCTTTTCATAGTGATTGCATAAGAAAAACGTATAGACTGGGCCTGAAGTAACTGTGGTAAGGAGATTGCAGGATGAATCCCATCCCTAAGAAAGGCAGTCTTTGCAAACATATACCATACAAAAATGCCATCTGGCAAGATAGGAAATTGAAGCACACTATCCATTTAGAAACCAAGAGGGGAAAAAAAAAAAAAAAAAAAAAATTCTGAGCCAGACTGAAATTCAAACAGAACAGGTTTTGAGGCTACTGCCAGATTCACCAAGCAGCAGCACCTTCTGCTCTGCAAAGCAGAGCCTGGTTACGCTGGCAGCCATAGAGCTGCATCAGGCACAGCACTGAGGTCACAGCACTGCTGTCCTGAAGGTCACCCTGAACTTAATATGCTCCAGAGACTTCAGTTATCTCGGCTGGATTTGCAGGGGGTGGAGGGGAGGATGCTGACATACTTCAGATAACCAGATCCCCAAGTTTTACGTTTTTCACTAAGACAAGATTTTCCATCAGGGAAATTCCCTGCTGCAGTCTCAGCCCCAGCAGCTGTCCCTTGCTTACAGGATGGCTGGCTTCAACAAATAGCTTTCCAACCATGGCATTTTCTTGCTCAGCATGGGGGCCAAGCAAGAACTTGGTCAAAACTGGCTATCTTAGAGGAAGAAAGTTTTGTTATTGCACTGCTCCCTACTCTGCAGGGATAGGGCAACCTGTTGTGGGAGGGGGAATGGGAGCTTCTTCTCATTTTTATCCTGACATGGGATTCAACCAGATTGAAGGAAAAGGCAGTACCATCTGCCTTATCCAATGGTTCCTGCCATTAGGACAGCCCATACCCCGAAGAAAAATGTCTCTGACACCCACCTTGGGTGCCCAAGGGCATCACTCAGAATCAGAACCCTGCATCAAATACCATCCCATGCAACCACCCCCACCCATACCAATACCTTAGTCCTTCCTCTCTCCCTTCTTTAGCTCCACATGTAGGGTGAAACCAGGCAGCCTGTCTGGGTCTGACACACAGACCCTTCGCCTTTCCCATCACATCACTCAAGGTGCTTTGGGAGAGACAAAACATGCCCAGATCCACTGGTCTGCACACAATTTTTATTGTAATTAATCTTACTCTGGAAAGTACTCAAAATTTGGCCTAAACGAATGTTTCCCAGGAGAAAAAAAAAAAAAAGATGTGGCCCAGACATGACAGAAACCCACTGCATCTGCAGTTGGGCAGATCCAGTGCTGTGCATTAGCTCATATCTGCAGATGGGAATCTTTAATGGTATGATTCCCATACCATTAAAGATGGTATAATTCAAATACCCTCTTCTCAAAGCACAGGCAGATAGTGAATTGATCTCAGCTCTCACTACTTATGGTCTTCACTGAAGGATTGTCCCAGTGTTTCTGACATCCCTCCAAAAAACTAAGGAAGAAAACAGCAGTGTTGCTCTCCTCACCTCTTTGTTAATTCCGGTCAGCCCCATGCTCTTCTCATGTTGCTCAGCTCTTCTATCTGGGTAAGAGAGGCTCTTGTAAAGGGACAAAAGGATGCTTAACGCATCCTGAGAACTGCAGGCAGTTTCCACATTGCCAAGCACAGCTGAAAACCTTGGGGGCAGCAATTAGGAGGGCTGCAGGTTTATGCCTGCAATGAGATGCAATGCCAAGAAACAGGATACAAAACCTGCCCCAAAGAAGCATATCTCAGAGCAGCAGATTCAGTGCCATCAGCTCCGTAGGGGTAAGTAGGGCAGAGCCTGGCCCCAAATTCCCTGCACAACCATTCCAAATGCTGTGTGGGGGCTGCCAGGACATGTCCCCATGGCTCACCATGCCGTGTCCTCTCTGGTGAGATGCTGGGTGAGATGCCTCTCACTTGCTTGGCCCCAGTGGGATCTCACAGCATTTGGCTCTGCCGAAGAGGTTCCCAAATATGGGTAAGCCCAGGAGTTTGGCCAACAGGAGTGGGGCCATATTGAATTATGACTTTGCTGCAAAGGTACATGTGCCAGACACTGTCCCTATATATAATTCAGAATACTCAATATAAAGAATGTAATATTTTATACAGAACATTAAATATATAGAATATCTAACCCTGCCCTGCACTGCAGAACTGTAACATAGCTGGGAAGCCTTATGGTACAAGCTCCAGTGGAGATGCTTCACTCCTACTCAGCAGCTAAGCCTATTGTCCAGGAAAAGTTCCGAGGGGCATTCCTCAGAGCTGGGAAAACTTTTTAAACCTATCTGTAAATAACCCTGACAATCTCTCAAAAGAAAAAAAAAAAAAAAAAAAAAAGTATTCTGTTTCATTTGGCTGCACTTCTCCTTCATACCCAGCTGCTCTCTGTGCCCACCCCGGCAGACTCAGTTCAGCCCCAAATATATCAGGATCTCTGGAAGAAGCAAACCCCAAAGAAAGCCCTGTTCTTCCCCTTCAGATGTGTGGAAAAATCCCTCCCTCCCTCCCTGCAATGCAAATTCCAGCTCTCTATGCACCTTTCACATGCCCATCTTTGCTACCACCCCTGAGTTTAGCTGCCACCAAGTTTGACTGATGAAAGGTGACAGCTCTATTATATTAATTCCCACCAGAAAATAGGGGAAAAATCTCACATGCTTTTCATATCAAACACAACACATTCAGAGTTTCTCTGTGTGTGCTGCAGCACGAAGGAAAGGCTCATCTGGCTCTTCCTCAGCACGAAATGTGGCCACTGAGCAGAGCGCTCCCCAGACTAGGGGATGCTCTTGTCAAACAAATGGCAAGCATTCATTTCTTTCCATATTATGCACGCATGCAAGAGTAAATATGCTTGTCCTACACTGGGCTGATCACCGCTTGCAACTGCTCTTGTCTAATGGACCCGAGCCCTGTCTGCACTGCCAGAAGGGCGTATTTGCAGAAGACAGCCCTCAGGCTACAGTGCTTCAGCACATGGATTCATACCAGAGACTGTCTTATCAGAAAGTAAACAAAAACAAAAGCCCCAAACTTTCTCAAAGTAGGAAACTTTCCTCTCCAATCTGTCGAACTGTACAAACTCAAACGAAAGCACATCCTATAATTTCATCTTCACTTTAATGACAGCCTGCTTCCATCCCCACAATTCTCTGCCCATAGCGCCATTATGGATGCTTTTTTTACAGCTTAAACACCATCTTGATATCAGCTAATTGCACCAATCAGTGTGAAGTTTCTCCACATGACAGTAATTCCCCACAAATACTGCCATTAGATCTCACGTGTCTCCAGATTTTCCTTCAGCTCCCTTTTACAAAGACTCTGCTCTGGTTTGTCCTGAATGTGCACCCTACCTGCTGGCAAAACTCCCTTTTTGCCTCCAGATTAATCACAAGAAAGGTTAGATATTGAAATAAGCTTCTCCAAAGGAGTGGTCGGGCACTGGCACAGGCTGCCCAGGGAGACAGCAGTGTCACCCACCCTGGAGGCATCCTAGAAACATGGAGATGTGACACTGAAGGACATGGCTTAGTAGGCAATATTGGTGGTAGGTGGACGGTTAGAGTAGATGATCTTAGAGGTCCTTTCCAACCTTAATGATTCTATGAAAAAGTCTAGACCAAAGAACCCATATCATCCAATAAGAAGGTTATTTATCAACTACCTTCACTGTTCATTCAAGCCAAAGTACAATGAGAGAGAAGGTTGCCTCTTGCATCTTCAGGGACGCCAACCTTTGTTGATCTCCCCATGGTACATTTCCTTCTAAGAAAGGCAGCTCATGCAGACCTAGCCCTCAGCAAGGCATTTCTTGGTGGAAACTTTCAAGCCCATAGTTTGCTTTTGAAACCAGAGGAAGATGCTGAAAAATGGCTCAGTCCCAGCAGAAGTAAAGCAAACATCTCCAGGACACCAAACTCATTTCAAGAAACTGGCCCAGGCACCTAGCTTTGTAGTAAGCTTGAATCAGTCAGAATAGCTGAAAACACTTGACTGTTGTCCTCTCCATCCAGCTACAAAGGAAGGAACAAAACTCCCAGACTGCAGTCACAGCCCAAAGACTCATGATCACAGGGGGTCCCAGCTAAGCCTTGGCTAACACAGGCAGCAGGATGCAGAAACTTCCCTTGGCAGCCAGACATGCCTTTGACAAAAGCAGGGGAACTAACAGTGTTTTGCCACATTTCTTTGCCAAATCCTCAATGCTAAAGCCTCTTTGTGTTGACCACCCAGTGGAACAAAGGGCTAGGGGACAGCCCCAGCTTGAGGCTGCTGCTGTGCTCGCTGGCAGGAGGCTCTTCCTCCAAACCCCTCCCAAGACATTTTCCTTAAGACTTGGTCCAAAATCCTCTGCTCTTTGTGGACTGCACACTATTCAGCGTCCTCCAAGCCAGACCTTTCCTATACCTTACCCTATGGACCACAGAGGTGGGAAACATTATACAGCTCCTGGACAATTCAGAAGAAAAGCAACAGGTGGTCAGACGTGGTTCACCTCCTTAGCACAGATTTCTGGTGCGGAGTCCAACCAGTGGTGCGTGTAGGAGGCTGACTCCAACCAAAAAGGGTTATTTTAAATCCTAACAAGAAGAGACTGTTCTTACAGTAAAACAAAAATTAGAAGTGAAAGAGAAGAGCAAAGTCTCCTCTGCAGTAGTTTCTCGGGCACAAGAGGGGACATGAACAGGTATTGCAGGAGCCTGCAAAGAGGAGGGGGATCTATACTGTGCTAAAATACTGTGCTGAGAAGAGAGGGGTATGCTCTGAAGCTGGGAAACAGCAGATGTGAAAATGGATGAAAGTGGATATACATGCAGACAGGCACGTTCATACAGCTCTGCTCCTTGGGGCTCTCCAGCAAGTATCCTAGTGACTGCAACTCTCCCTGCTACAGCCTGACCTCACACCCAGCTGAGCTGGATTGTGGACCCCTGAGCATGCGAGGGAGTGGGGCTCTCCAGAAGGAGCAGTCTCTGTCACCATGTCAGACCATACCTCCTGCTACATTTTCCTAGCAAAGGAACAGGCCTGCTGACCTCAAAAGCATAAGAAAATACGCAAGTTTTTTTGATGACAAACTGGAACAGAACTGGAACATCTGCATCAAAGCCAGGCAGAGGAGGCAACGTAGGAAAGCAAAGGACACAGAGGCACTTGGGGACAACTGCATTCTGCCCTGCATTGCTCCAGCACTGAACAATTTTTGATAACTGCCCTCCATTTTGAGCCCCAGCTGCTGTAGTAGGGCTGTGCATGTTCAGTGCCTTGCTGGAATCAGAGCCTGACTTTAACTGAGCTTTCAAGCAGCCTTTGGAACAAAACCTGGCTGTGGCACCGATATGTACGACTGCTCACATGAATTTACTGTTTCAGGAAATTCACTTGCTGGTGGATTTATTGAGGAGGAAGGTGCCACAAAATCATGCCACCCAACCCCATCTTTGAAGCCACTGGATCAGCATCTGTTCTCCCAAAGCCAAATCTGAAAGCCGTGAAAACAAGTTCCTTGCCACCAGAAAATTAGGAAGTCCATAAACTCACCCACCATGATCTTGTCTTACCCGTTTTCTACATTAGCTTTGTGGCATTGGTCTGTATTACAAGCCATGGTTCACTGCAGTCTTGGGCAAAGCAGCAGAAAAGTTTGGGACTACAGTTTCATCCACAGCTCAGAGATATACCCAAGGAATTTACCTCCCTCCCTTTATTAGTTGCACTGAAGTGAGGGTTAGGAGCAAATCCATTATCTCACTACAGTCTGGGACAGAAGTGTCAGTGCTCTCCCTCCCTGCTCTCCCCCTTGGATGGGAAGTGTAAACACCTCTCCCTCACACCCTGGCATGTGGAGGGACCAAAGCTCTGTTGCAGAGGCAGCACAGCAGAGTTTGGGTTTCTTGCCAAGGGAGCACAGGGGCAATCCAACATGGTGACAAAACACCAGACGGATGCACTTTGAACTCCTCCTGCTCTGTCTCCATTGACTCACCTCTCACCCAGCTGCTGCTGAAAAGAAAAAAAAAAAAAAAAAAAAAAGCTCTTGGAGTGCTCAGAGGTTATGTAATACGCTGTGGCTTTTTGCCAATTCAGTGAAAAATTATTTTTTTATCTTACTTTTTAAAATTAAGGCTTTAAAACTCCTTTAAGAACCAAGTCCTGCAAAACAAACCTTCGCTGGTGTGGCTTTGAGGCCAAAACATTTCGTCAGCCAACACAACAGCCTGGCAGCAACTAAAGAAATGCTGCAGCTTCTTCTTGTGCTCAGCTCAGTTCACAGATGCCAAAGTCATCAGTGGATGAAGCTGCTGGGAGATTTTGGGATGAGATAAGTTTTGTCAAAAAATCCAAGTTCACTGGAATGGGAGTTACGTTATTCAAAGACTCTGGACTAATAAACTTGGTGCAAGGCAGAAGCCTCCAACAGGTCAGCAACGAGAGTTGGGAGCATTCCTAGGGCAGGTGACAAATACAGTCAAGACAGCCAGGCCCCAAGCAGCTGTATAATGTCATTGAAATGTTGGCCACCATCCTGGTAACAAAGCTGCCTTCACTGAGCAGCTGCAGGGTCTGGGGACATCCACTTTGCCAGAAAAATGGAAATATTTCAGTTACATTCATAGTGAGATCAAAAGCAGACATAAAGAAACCAAAAATTCCAGCCAAACAGACCGCCTGGCTGCCAGATATCTGTCTTCACAGTCTTAGATCCATCTCCCTGCCTCCACCCTCTTTACACTCCCGCAACCTCACTCAATTACCTTGTCTTCCGTGGCACTCTTCTGTCCTGTTTCTACTCATACTTTCCATATAACTTCTCTGAAGCCCATCCACTGTCACCTGTTGAGTGGATCCCACTGGGCTCTGCCCTCAGTGCTGTACTCTCCACTGTGACTTGCCTCTGAGGCAGCCTCCACCCTGGACAGAAATTCAGCTATCCCCTCTACATAGGTGACTCCTGTTCAATCCTGACTCCAGACCTGATCAATAAAGCCTTGAAGTGTCCCTCAAGCAGAAATCTCAATCATGTCCCTGAAACAGACTCCAGTCTTTCACTTCTTTCCATACCAAAATTCATAAAGATGCCCTTGCAGGCACCATTTCCAGTTACAGCCTTTTTCAAAGTCAGCACAGAATCACTGAAACATAGGGGCTATAAAGGACCTCTAGTGATCATCCCCCTGCTAACACAGGTTCCCTACAGTAGTTTTCGCAAGAAAGCATTCAGACACCATCAAGATAAACCAATGGTTCTCTCTCAGTTTAGACACAGGACAAGAGTCATATATTGCCAGTTTGGTCTCTGAAGGACACACAGTGGTAGATGATGATCTAGAGGATCTGCAGGGTGGATGTTATGACTCTATGCTGAGGTCCCTGCTCTGCAAGTGAACAAACTGGCTAGCATAGACTTGTACCAAGCAAAATGTTGTCACTGCTAACCAGCCATCACAAGCGTCACCGCATGACCCTGTGCAGAACAGATATGCCAGCCTGCTCAAAGACTCACATGTGAGCTCCATTCCTTTTGTGCAAATGTGCCCTCAGCAAGCTACAGCCATGACCCCACCTAGAAGGGCTAAACATCAGCCAGATAAGCAGAGTTGAGGTGTGGTCATCTCTGCCTACCTTTTCTTTTTTGTCCTACTAAATGTCCTTTTGCCTTCACTTTCTGTCACTCTATACCAAAGACCACCCCTCTTCCTGCAAAGTGTACCCCACTATTTCATACTCCCTTACCTACTCATGAACTGTCCTCTGTATCCCAGCCTCATGTCTCCAACATGTCTAACTACACTGTAGGTCACTTACTTTCTCGCTGAGTCTCTCCCTTGGTATCCCCATCAAGGACAGAGACTTGCCTTAGCTGCAGGTCTCTTCACACACCATTGGAACACAATCTTAGAGAATTAGTAGGTCTGTCAATATCGATCTTATCCAGGTTTGCAGGCCTGGGCCCTTTCACACTGTCATTCTTCACAAGGCACATTCATCATACTGGACACAGTCACCCAGAATAGAGGCGAAGCAAAATAGCCATAGCTATGTTTGAGCAGAACTGAGACTGCTGAAGCTGCCAGGTTGGGTACCTTGGCCACATCCTGGCTTTGTATTGGAATTAATTCCATTCAACTACCTTTCCCATAGCACTCATGTTTTCTCTGGAAAAATAAATAAATAAATAAATAAATAAATAAATAAATAAATAAAATCCAAGCATGGAAAATTGACTCAAGTCTGAAAACAAAATTTTTCTTTTCCTTGCAGGGTGGTTTGCCTTGCCAGGATAGAAGATGAAAGATGAAAGTTAAAGGGAGTGCCACATCAAGAAGACAGCCACTGTAAATGCCACAGGCCAGAGGCTGATGTGCTTAGATGAACAAGTTTTCATCTGGTCATCAAATGCTATATGAGAAAATAGCAAGAGGCATAAATTCAAGTTCTGGTGGGAACTACATATCGCATTAATTAGGTGCTGTGCAGTGCAGAATGGAATGAGGGCTCTTGCAAATGACAATCACACAAAAACACAACCCAAATTCAAAGCCCAGCGTGTCTGGAGGATGGGTGCACCTGCTGGACCACAACAGAAAGGCAGTAAAGGCTGTGCCCTAAGGGTGGCCTGCATATTGACAACCACTCTCTCCAAGAAGTCAATGAACAAACACCAAAATCTAGATTGCCAAAAGATGCAGTTACTTGTGTGTAAAAAGGAGATATACCCAAAATGCAGGCAGGGAAAACTTGTGAGAAATAACAGAAGTAAACCAGGATGCTATGAATACCAGCTCTAGACACATTTTTGGAAATATTCTGCTGACCCAATGACCCATGTCATTGTACCAGAACTGAATCTTTCTCACGTTTTTCCCCAGTACACGATGCACAGAACAGCAAAGGATCTCCAATGTAAGTACCAACTCTACCCAGATCATCTTTAGCTCGTAAAGCTGTTGGCTGCTTCCAAGCCTGCATTTCAAAACAGCCAGAAGAAATAAACTCACTCAGGTGTATATGAAGAAAAGATAAACTGCCTAGAAAGCAAAAAAAATGAAGTCTAGAGAAAGGAAAATAATTCATAATATTTCTTGTAAGAGAAACTTGTATGGACAGAGGAAACAACCTGGTACTGAGTTGAAAGGCAGTACCAGAGAAATGAAAGACTCCCATCATAGCATTACCCAAACAGAAAGTGGACTGCAAAAAGCAGATAAATCACTTCAGAGAAAAGAGCTGAGGAGCAAGCAAGCAGATGGCGTCACTGACAGGAGATGGGCATCTGAGTGCAGAAGAAAGAGGCCCCACGCTCCTCAGATTTCCAGCCAACAACAAAGCACACAGCCTGCTCACAGACCAAGATGGCACAGCCAAACCCAGGACCACTAACACCAGGACCTGCACACATACTTCTGTATCAGGGGAAAACATGCTGCTTTATTTGATGGAACCCCAAATCCATCAATGGCAACTTGTGGGATATCCAGACAAAGGGCCTGGAGCATCACTTGGGCTCTGCAGTAAACAGGAAAGGCACAAAGGAAACATTGCACAAAAGCCTCCAGAGCCTCCAGCTACTGGTCAGAAACTATCTGCAGCTGGCAGTATGATTTCCTGCCGCCAGGAACTGAACTGGCCCTTTTTTAAGCATTACTGACACACAGTGTTCAAACACTGTGAGGCCTTCTGCAGCACATTAAGACTGGTCAGAGCCTACGGAGGTGGACTTCTGACATCCCCATATGCAAAGCCTTCACCCACACATCTGGGAAGTTGCAGGAGAGGTTCAAGTTGGATTTTAGGAAAAGTTCCTCTGAGAAAGAATAATAATGCATTGGCACAGGCTGCCCAGGGAAGTGGTACAGTTACCATGCCTGGAGGTATTCCAGAAAAGGGTAGGTGTCATGCTGATGGACATGATCTAGAGCAGTCACAGGCATAGGCTGATGGTTGGACTAGATCTTAGTTGTCTTCCCAAATTTAATGAATTCTGTGATTCTATGATAAGAGTTTCCATACAGAAATCTCCGTCTTATCAGGTTTACCTCCATTTTTGCTTTTTGCTGGAGGGGAGAAGTCCTGCCCATCTCCATGACTTTGAAGTTGACTTCCAGCAGTATAATAGCTCAGTCTTCAGTCTCCTCATGTATTATGCCAATTCATTTCCACTGCCATAAACCATGTCATTAGAGCTAGGTGCACAGGGAGACAGGCAAGCACAGAACTAACAATTCTTAGGCTATGAAAGGAGAAAGCGTTGGAAAGCTCCCAAAAAGAAGTCTTATACAGGTCAGTGCAGGAGGCTGAGCCCCATACCAACACAGGAGGAAGTAGCTTTGCATTACCAGTAGGTGAGGTGTGTGAAAGCACAATAAACACCTCAGCAGCAGGATGCTTCACCTCACACCCGAATTAGCACGTCAGAAGCAACATTCATGATGGTGGTAATGCCACAGAGCTGCTACAGCAGAAGCATAGGGTTTCAGTGCATCAGCCCTCCCTGGAAATCATAGCAGTGCCTCTCACTCACAGAATGGCCCCTTCAGGTCCATCTGGCAGAGAACGGTCTCACAGCAGGCACAAACAACGTCACATTCATTGCAGTGCCCTTCGTGCTGAAAGGGGCCCTGTAGCACACACGGAACTCAGCCCAACCTATTCTCTTCAGGGACCAATACAGCCTGCATTAGCACAGTAAACTTTTTCTTCCATAAGAAACTGGGTTCAGAGGACAAGAAACAATTTAAAAATGTGTAAGTTACAAGGTTCCATGGAATTTTTCTTACAGGGCTGTGACAACAATTTCCCCCTTGTTAGGCAGCTTTCCTTTATTAGTATGTTCTTAAAATTTCTGTTGAGTCTGTATAGCACCTTTCAGAAGCACAGCTGGATTTTCAGTCTAGGTGCACTGATAGAGATGGTCTCTTCTTAGATTAGATGTCAGGGGAAAATTTTTCACAAAGAAGGCAGTGAGGCCCTGGCACTGCTGCCCAGAGCTGTGGGTTCCCCATCCCTGGAGCTACCCAAAGCCATGGATGGGGCC
Organism: Tympanuchus pallidicinctus; assembly: GCF_026119805.1. Classification (NCBI taxonomy): domain Eukaryota; kingdom Metazoa; phylum Chordata; class Aves; order Galliformes; family Phasianidae; genus Tympanuchus; species Tympanuchus pallidicinctus. The sequence goes on from NW_026294747.1 coordinate 51,798,571, forward strand.
CTGGGCAGCCTGAGCTGGTGGGAGGAACCCAGCCCACAGCAGGAGATTGGAGCTGGGTGAGCTTCGAGGTCTCTTCCAACCCACCCATTCCACAATTCTGTGATTCATTTTAAGCTGATTTCTTTCTCTATAGTCTGGGGGGTGGGGGGAAATAACAATAAGCAATGGCATTGGTCTTCCCTAAGCCCAAGGCTTTTCAGATCTAGGTTACTGCTGCAAAATTAGTCATATTCATCCACAGCCAATATCTGCTTTCCCAGAAACTCCACTGGGAGCCTAGCCTTCCACCACCAAGCCCAAAATGCCCTTCCTTCCAGGCATCATGATCTGTTTACAAGCGGCAGATATCGCTGCAGCAGAGATTTATCTAAGTGAAGCCACACCTCACCCCACACGATCGGGAGCCCCAGGCATTGCTGCTGCCAGGCTCTGCCCTGGGTACGTGAGGATACTGGGACCCAGTGCCGAGCGTCTGGCTCGCAGACCGTGCCCCAAGTGCTGCAGGTTCACACGCACCCCAGACAGCGTGTGGCCGGGAATTGGGTTAGCACTGATTGGGGAGAGCTGGAGGGAGCATCCTTTGCTTTGCCCATAGACGGGCAGTCACACGAGGAACAGCTGGAGCGCACACAGAGCCTTCTTTAATTAAAGTGCAGCTCGCCATTTTTCTGGCAGGGTGCCCGGAAAAGCAGTAAAATGGAAACGGAGAAAACAAGCACTACATAACATGCTCCCACTCTCCTTTATGTTCCCTAGCCCCCCTCAAACGTAATCATCTTACTTTCTTTTTTTATTATTATTCTTTTCTTTAGTTCTTTTAATAACCGTTTTTCATGTGTGACAGGTTAGGGAAGGAAAAGGTCAGGAGTGAAGAAAAAAAGGGGCAGGAGAATTGAAGCAGGCATTCATTGCCACTCGTGATTAAACACGTGGAACAATGTACCTGCTTATTAGGACACCTCCTGCTCTGAGAAAACATCTGCAAAGCACACACACACACCTTCTTAGGAGACACATGCAGGTCTGCATCTCAGGGGGATGCTAACACAGCTCACATCTCAGTTGTTTTGGTAACATTCAGTTTTTTCACCCATCCCACAGCTTCTTCCTCAGATCTAATGCTTACACAAGCTTGGAATTTCTAATACACTGAGTGCTGCCATCATCTTGCAAATTTGTCAAAGCTCATTTGGTTTTTCTTCACTTTTCTCCAAGCTCCATCTCCTATCAGCATGCAGAGCTGCCCTGTCTTATGGCATACAGCCCATTTCACAGACCAAGCTGTTCCCAGCGTAAAACCTGGCTGAAGCTAATAATAACCACAATGCTATTTTGGTTGGTGATGCTGTATTATTAGCTTCTTCTCTCTACAGGGCATGGAAGGAAAGACACAGGCACGCTCAGAACAGAAGTGTGAAACCAAAGGCAGGTACACGCTGCTCTCGTTATAAAGGAAATGCATAATTGTGTCCTGAACAGGAGCAAGGTTGTAAGGGACACGTGTGCTGAAAAAGGGTATTTCACACTGGGAAACCACCTTGGAGTACTCTTCTCGTACCAGCAGTGTAACACTGGCTCAGTGGGACACAGGTCTGAGAGCATCTCCCAGTGCAAGGAAGGACCTAAATTAGAAACCAGCCTCAGATCCTCAAATCCAAAGCTCATAAAGGAGCTGATCTGAAATAGAGACTATCAAATCTGGAACAGAATTTTTCAGCTTGAGCCCATCTCTGCATCAGATTTACAGTTTGACATGTTTATATTGAAACAAGATGGCTATAAATGCAGTCTATTTCTCTCCCAGTAGAATCTAAGGAGAGAAATATTTAAAGGCACTCAGCAGGGGACCAGCACTGCTCCCAGTGAATTTAATTATAAACTCTCCCTGCTTTTACTCCAAGTAGTTTAGGCTGGGAGCAGTTAGATTGCTTTTGAAAATCCCGCTTTATTTGTGTAGAGCTACAAATCATTTATATTTATATAGCTGGAAGTGCATCATAGAACATACACAAGAACATATTTATTAGTGCACACCAGGAATTTTCCAAGCAAGTTTTTTTTTTTTTTCCCCCAATCTTTAATTCAGGGGCTGAGGAAAAAAATACTAAGGGAATTGAGTCCATAACCAAAAAACAGTGATTTTTGACAAAACAATTTGATATAGTGACTATTCAAACGTATTCATAGAATCTTTTGAGTTGGAAGGGACTCTTAAAGGTTGTCTGGTCCAACTCTCTCCAGCTCAACTGTGGCTGCACTACCACCTCCCCACTCTGGTGGCATGCCCGTGGGTGATGGGGATTGAGGGATGGACCTGTTCTCTCTGGGCCAGGCTGGCTCTGGCCAGACCACACTCCCCATCTTGCATCGGTCTCATTACTGCTCTAAAAGCAGCCTGGTATCATTCTGAATAAAACCAACACTGCTGTAAAGTAGGTCTGTGTTGCTCAGTAAGTTGTGAGGTTTATCAGATTTGACTGATGATCCATGGCAGGGACATGAACCTGTTGCTAAATTGTATCTGTGGCCATGTAATCCAACACGATTACTTTTCTCATTGTCAGAGCACAACTAGCCTGTATCAGAAGCATTTCTGGCCCTTTGCGCTGCACAGAAAGAGCCAATTTTAAAAAATGAAAAAAAGACTGAAGGCATAAAAGCTATTGTGGCTATGCAGAGCCCTTAATTATAACACTTCACCTTTAGAGAAAACTATTTTTCATTAACTGAATGGGTAATAGTATATGATGGTGATTAACTTTAATGGAGCTGAGTCCAAGCAGGGGGAAGATAAAGTTAGAACTGAGAAACCACTTTCAGTGTAAAGCCAGCTTCTGTTTGGAAAGGTGTTTGATGAAAGCCTACATTGCTTCTAACTAAATGAGACTTCAATAGGTGTAATTCTGTATGTATTAAAATTAAGATTCCTTTAGGTATAAGCCATGCAAGTTTCCATGCAATTACTGCTCTTGAGAAACAGCAGAGAGCATGCATATACCAGAAAGAAAATGGCACTTCCTAATTTTATAAATGAGCCCAAATACATGCTTTTCCAACAAGAGAAGAAAATAGATCCATCAATGAACTAGACTCAGCCAAAATAACCAAACAAACTTCAAAACCATTCTCACCAGCAAGTTTTGACCCTTTTTTTTGTGGGTGCCCTGTCCCTGGAGGTGCCCAAGGCCAGGTTGGATGGGGCCCTGGGAAGCCTGGTCTGCCGGGGGTCAACCAGCCACAGCACAGTTTGGAGTTCAATGATCTTTATGGTCTCTTCCAACCTAAGCCATTTTATGATTCCAACCTAAGGGAAAGGTTTTCCTCCTTCCTCATTCCAGCACTGCTGATTTGGGCTGTGTCACATATCACTGGGTCACTCTCCTGCCCCATGTCCCCAGCTGTAACCACAAGGCCACGTATTTGCACAGACATTTTGCATCTTTTACCTGCCTCCACTCCTGCTTTTAACCCAGCAGTTTCCCATGGGGAGAAGGAGGTACATGTTGCAAGTGGGAATTTCTCCAGCTGGGGCTAATTTGGAGTCAGCTCCTCAAGGGCAATGACCTACCCCACCATATCTCCAGCATTGCAAAACACATAAAAGACCGACTTTATCATTAACCATTGTCACCAGACAGCCAAATAATAAAGAGAGAAGACAATAAACAGATACCATCTCACAGGGATGTCTTTAAGAGACAAATATCAGATGCCTAACAAAACGCATCCCCTCTTAAGTGGCATTTCTATATTTAACACCAGCTAAAATGTGATAATTTACCCTGTCACAACATGTCTCTTAGAAACAGTCCCATTTCATTCACAGTCACAAGAAGTGGGGAACTCAAATTCTGACCTCCTTTCTAGAAAGGCAAAAAATGAGGGGAAAAAAAAAAAAAAAAAGCTAACATCTGGCAGAGCTGGATATTTATTAGCCTTTATAAAACTCCACACTCCTGTTATACATAAGACAGGCACAAAAGGGGCCCCCAAAGTGTTATTTCCCCACTAGTGTGAAACAAGTGGCTTATTCAGTAAGTTTTCAAAGAACAGAGGCAAATGGATTATCTCAAGGCAAAGTAAAACACAGAGAAACGCACTGTAGCCTACTGTTGGGTTTAGCTGCCTGGTGCTTGCGGAGGAAGCAAGGGGAAATCTATAAAATCCATCATCACGGTGTCCAGCTGAGACTTTACACTTCTCAGGGAAATCTGAGCTGTGAACCACCAACAGCTGCTTTTCTCCCAACCTGTGAAATCACCCATGGAAGGAAAATGTTTTCTTAAGAAATTCTCAAAACGCAGCAAGGAAGAGCCTCCTAAATCCTCCGTCTCCTTACATCGGGTCAAGCCGACAAGATTTCTCCAGCCAAGCTGTGACCATCAGGTGCAATGAGCTGTGATTTGCAACTAACATAGCTGTGCTGGCAACAGCCTTAGTCTGGTGAGAATTACGTGAGCTATTGCTTGTTTTCCTTCTTTGTCACTAAAGCACAAGTTGCCCACTGACTGCCAGCACCTCAGGGTGCTTTGGGGCCGAGATCTCCCAGTCTTTTAAGGCTGAAGTCTATAAAGGAAGTCCTAAAGTGAAGGGCACAAGAGGGCTGGTGGGCAGCTCTGTGGGATGAGCAGTATGGTTGTTCGAAGAGATAGAGCTCTAAGACATTCTGGCTCATGTCTGGCTCTGAGAATGGCATGAGTCCCCTTTACACCGGGGCAGAAGCTGAGCCCATTCCTGTGCACTAGTAGAGCTAGGTCACTTCTCCTTATATACTCACATAGTCAAGTTTCTAAAGATTCTCTTTCAGCCAATCTGGAACGGTTTGGGTTGCACTCACCAAATACTCTTAAATGGGTAAACAGTTTCAGGGCATTTGGCACCTTTCACAGACGGTGAGACACAGCTGATGACTCTTCTATTGCAATATCTCATGCACTAATCTCAGTTCACATTCCCTCCTTCATGAATTCAAGGTCTTTCTCCTCTGGAAACAGCCTGATCATCCAGCTACAGGGGACACCCGGGGTGGGCACAGCACTGTCTCTGTGGAGACCAAGATTCTGTGCTTCCCTCCTGGGCTTGGCTGGAGCAGATTAAGGGTAGAATCAGGTTCTCTCCACTATATCCCCTCATGTTTCTCACAGCCTACAGGCAGGGAACCCTGCTGGAGGACCTTGTCCTTGTCCCACATTACTATCACATAACAAGGAGCCATGTGATGAAAGGAAAGGAGAGGAAGGGTTGGGACAGGTATCTGCTCCTACTCTGTGATTCCAGCCCTTTGGTCTTATTTATTCCACTCATACATAATTCATTTTTAGTCAAATAAAGCATTCATTTAACCCTGAAACACCTCTTTTTTTCCCTTTTATTTTGCAAATCCAAAAGCAGTCAATTTGATGCCAACCTAGGTAATTGCAATAATTGCTTTAAGGTTGAGCTATTGACTCAACCTAGATCAACTTATTCAGCCTCTCCCCTTCACCCCAAAGCCCAGATTTCATACCACCAAGCCCAGAGTGTCCCTACAGCATCCCACTGCTCCCAGGGGTGGCCCCTGCCCCCTCATGTGTCAGGTCCACCCAAAGCAAGAGACTCAAGCAGTCACCTCTGTCCTTACTCTTTCTGCAGCAGAGATGTGCTGGTTACCTAATGGCATCAAATTAACAAATGAACAGGTCTGGTAGAGCAATTAGCAGGGAGTGCAAGCAATTTTCAAACAGGCTGCAATTGTCAGCTAATGACCTTGGGAGAAGCTTTTTTTCTTTTCTCCTTCCTCAGAAAAGTCCACATTAAAACCGAGCTGATAGCAGCTGAGTGTCACTTACTGTGCTTTCATCTCATAGAAATACACTGGATTAAGAGGAAAAAAAGAAAAAAAAGAAAAAAAGGACAAAATCGGGAGGCTGTGTTCGTGTAATTCAAGCAGCACCTCGGCTGCTTTACCAGCCGGTTAAGAGGGCCACAGCTTTGCTCAGCAGATGTATCAATTTCTGGGAACAAGGGCATCTCCACATTGAGTAATGCACCACACACAAGCCATGGGGGCTGTGAATGAGCCAGGGAACAGCAAGCTCCCAAATCTCCATGTGAGCCCAGGCCATCTCAGCAGCCCAGTGATTTTCCCTGTTGCTCCTCCTATTAAAATAAAAAAAGGAACACCACGTGACCCTCAAGAAGTTATGCACCTCCAACCTTGTCCACTTTCATCCATGCACATGTCACGTCAGGCTATCTTTGGACAGCACAGACATGTACATGCAGTTGAACAAGGTGGATGTTTGCACAACAGTGCATCTTGTTTGAGACCATGGTTCCATGTAACTGCAGTGTGGGTCACTTCCAGGGAGGTTCAATTTGGATATGAGGAGATGTTTCTTCTCAGAAGGTATGGTGAGACACTGGCACAGGCTGCCCAGGAGGTATTGGAGTTACCATCCCTGGAGGTATTAAGAAAAAGGTAGATGTGGCACTGAGGGACACAGCATGGTGGGATGGGTTGAACTAGATGATCTTAGTGATCAACCTCAATGATTCTATGTTATTCCTCCAGCCAGCCCCTTCTGAAGAGCTGCAATCAGTCCCAAGGCAGTGAAAGCACTGACATCACTATCTCTTGAGACCTCCAGGCTAAAGATGGAAGGTTAGGTCATCAGGTGGGGAAAGCTTTGAGCAACCTGCTCTAACAGGAGGTGTCCCTGCCTCCCATTAGCAGAGGGGTGATCTTAATGTTCCCTTCCAAACCAATGTATGATTCTATGCCGGCATGGTGCTGTTGAAGCTAGCGAAGTCTCAGTGATGTGCATCATAAGACACATAGAAAAGAAAACCCAATGTTCCCTGAGTGTGCTGGTTGTGTTCTGCATCCCTGCAGTGTGGCACAGCAAAGTCTTAAGACTCTGAGCAACTCAGATCAGGTTTCTGGTTTATTTGGCATTTCCTACTTTTCACATCTGGTAACTGCATCTCATGATTCCCAGTGAGATACCACAGGAGATGTGAGAGAGCAAACAAGGGGGTCCAAAAGAGCAGAATTGCACCACTGCTGCGTGGTTTTCTGGAATGCCCTGGCTTTTGGTAAACACCTTCGCAACAGTCCATGTATCCTCACACACTCTCTCAGGTCCTTCCCTCACCACCACCCCACCTGCCTGCACTTAGGAAAGCCATGATTGAGTCTGTAGTGGTGACCCCCACAGGGCTTCCTTCTGCTGCCAGTTTCACAATCCTGATACTGGAGGTATCTTTGAGATCTCTCTCCCCCTGTCAGCTGCAGTTAGCATCATCTGAGAGGCTCACTCTTATTAAAGGTCAAGGGGAAGAGAGAAAGACTGCAACTATATGTGTCTTATTTCTTTAGGAAAGCAGGTTAAAGACAGGATTGAAGTGATTAAACTCTCTCAGAACATTTTTTCCATTTTTACTGCATATCCACAACTCCTCACAGGAGAGAACAGGATGTTAAGATTTTAATGGTTATTTGCCTAAGAGAGACAAATTATGAATTACTTCTGGCTTGGATGCTACTGAGTAATAGATCAGACCAAAATGAGTCTGATGAAGGCTCTGTAATATCTGCTTACCACAAAGTAGTAATAGTATCATCTGTCCTGCAGCATCAGGGTCACAGCTGATTGTGTAAATCAATGAACTAAACAAGCATCTTTCATCTGAATCAGCTATTCTGCACATTGTTTATTTGGTAGAGCACTGATTCAAAACTCTTAATTTTAATTCTGTTATGGGACCTGAATGGAGACCGTAGCAAGATCCTGTGCCTCATTTTTCCCATAACATAATGGGGAAATCCATGTCAACCCAACTTGAGGAAGGGCTTTAAAACATAAACTGATATTCAAGTGTTACTGTGAACTACAGTCTCCTGCTGTCACATAGCCTTCAACATTAATGCTTTCTTATTACTATAATTTAAAAACAAACAAGAAAGTCACCACTCATACAGGTGCAGACAAGCTGTCCTTTAGACATCACCAGAAGCAAGGAGAGAGCAAAAACAGACTGCTGTCCACCCTTCAACAATTTCTGTCTTGGAGTTGCAAGCATAGAGAGACCCATAACCAAGGGATTTGCTTCCCCCTCACCCTGTCCTGGTCCCTCAATACCTGGGCAGTAGGACAGGCCCAGGTACCCACACAGGGTTTTGCTCCCCTTCTCTCACACAGCAATCATCAGGTTAGTCACAACGCTTCCACAAGCATAACACAGGTATTGCCAGTCCTTGCTCACAGCAGGGAATTAGCAACGTAACTCCACAATAACCTATGACCTGTTGTACACCAAGTTATTTTGCACAAGTTCTGTCCCCACATTAAATCTAGAAAAGCACAAAAACACTCATCAAAATAGAAGAGTTAGCCAGAAAGATTAAGCGTGAGACAAGACATTTTCTACTGAGATAAGAAGTGAGATGATGAGCTGAGCTGATAACTAAGGGAGATTTTATGTGGCTATGAATACATTCTGTTTATATTGCCTTATACCATGAGTTAATAAACAAGACGTACTTATATGGCTATCTATCACATCCAGCTGGTGATAAGTACAGTGTAATGACATAGCTTTATATCCCATATATCCAAATACAAATGCATTGCTTCTTTCAGCAATGTATTTTGCTCCTAGTGGACATAAGTGCATCTGTTTGGTATTTACTTGCTGTATATTGTGTGACTACGATTACATTTAATCCACTTGACCATGCATGCTTGCACGTGCTTGGACCCCTGCTACAAACTTCTTCAAACCCCTTAGGATTCAAGCACACTCTGCTCCTACTGCCCAGAAGCTCACCTACACATTCCACATGAGCAAAACACTGAGTTCACAGCACCATGAGACTGCCCAGAAATGAATACCTTAGTTTTCACTCCATCACTTTGAAATCACACTCAAGGTAAGCCAGGCTAACCCAACACCTAACAAAACAAAACTCTAAAGTGGAGCAAAACATTTTAAGAGCTTTTGAAGACAACCATTGTAGAAAGGAGAGAAAAGGGCACTTCAAATTGCTATTAGTTCAAAACCAAAAGAAAACATCCTCCATCATGGTTAGTTAACAGTCTGGAAACATTTATTTACCTCACCGTGTGCTTGGTCACAAGAGCCTGTCTGCATTCTTAGTTTGCATTCACAGGAAGGAAAAAAACAAAAAACATTAAAAAACCAAACAAATTCTAAACTCATGAGGCATCTCACCCTCTTAAATGCAAACTTCTTTTAGTCATGGCATCAAGGAGACACGACTCCCTTCCAATAGGAGGCAATTTCACTAATACTCCCCCTGGGCTGAACAGAGCTCTCCCCTCTTTGTAAATGCACATATGCAGTCGGGTGGCCAGGTGCAGCCATCTCCTGTACTTGAAACCCATTAGCAAATCATTTAACTCCTAAGGAAGCTGATCTTTCCTACCTGGGCAGGTGCTATGCAGTCCTCAGCAGGAAGTCTTTCTGCGTACTTTGTCAAACGAACGTGTCAATTGACGGCTCGATTCTGCCTGAGCGTGCACATATGCTAATTCCTGGTGCTCACAGATGCCTCTTGTTTGAGATTGGAGCCAGGTGAAATCAGTCTCTTCGGGATGCAAATGGATTTAGGGGGGACTATTCCCCCGCTCCCGTACAGAGGAGGTACTGAGAAATGCTCCTGCTCTGTAGGGGGGCGTCCCTCTACCCCTTCTTTGCTTCTTTACCATAAACTGCATTTGTAATTTATTTGCACTTGGGAAAAAAAAAAAAAAAAAAAAAATTCAAACTTTTAAAAAGTTAAAGTTCGTCTGGAGTTGTTGAATTAGTCAAAGGATGTTTCCATTCCCCCAATCAGATAAAGGGATCAATTTGCAAAAAAATATTCTCCTTTTCATCTTTTCTTCCTCCGGTTCTCAAAACTTCTAGCACATCCTCTTTAGCCCTCACTATGAAATCAGATATGCTTTAAATTTCGATAATATGCCTAAATGACCCCTTTCCTGATAATGGTGTGTTATAACTAATGGGGGTAAATCATGTAAAGTTGGGTACCTATGTGAAAGCAGTGAGTTATCCTCCAGACACCACTGCAAAAGCATTGCTTTTACTCTGCCTTTAGCAGGAGGAGGAAACGTTTAAACGCATTAACCAATTTAAATAGGCAAATGAAAAAGGAGTAATTTGCTTCACAATCTATAATGCACTGATAGTCAAAGACACTTTCTGGAAAATGCAGTAGACATTCAATAACAGATAAAAGACAAACCAAAAGAAAAATCAACTAATTGCTATAGAAACAAACAAAAAAAAGGTCAACCTGGTTTGTTAGATCTTTGCTCCTCAGGCACAGAAAAATGGAAAAGGAAACAGGCACGTAGGTCTGGTTTCTGTCTGCCTCAGTCCATCCAGTGTGTGCCCAAAAGATAACCAAGAAAGAGAGTTTTGTCTGTGCTGTCATATATGTTTAATATCTCAGTGAGCCAAAGTGGTACTGAAGATCTTAGGGAAAAGAGCAGCCCTGTTGGCCCACCTTTGATCTTTCGTACAGGAGCTACACAAAGAAGACAATGCATATGAAAATTAGTTTGGTCTTTGAGTTACTAGGATAGAGGCAGTGCTGAAGCAGAGAGATGACTGGAAAGTCAAGTGATGCTGGGTCAGAGGATGGTGAGCACGCGTGGTGACATTTGAAGGCCCTTTTATGTGACAGATGCCAGCTGAGGTTACAGACTGGTCGCACTGCAGTGATGCAGGTAAGCACCCATTCATTCTATCCACCTTGTTGCAGTTGGGTGCAGGACTGCTGCACAGGACGTAGGTCTCATCTGATACTTTGTAGTAAATAATAGCCCTGATTAGTTCTGATTCTCTCTATTAAGGCTTTTTTCCAGGACAGCCCATTTGGCCAGCCTGGCTCCAGGATGGCCCAGCTTCAGGTAGAGAAGCATTGCAGGTAAGTGGGGTGAAAGCGTGCTTCGTCCCTCAGCCCACCTTGCAGCTACCTCATGTCACAGCTTAGCATGTCTTCACTTTCTTTCATCTCCGACGTGGGACATGGATCTGTGATTTAAATGCCTGAGAACATCGCTTCAAATTGCACACATCCCTGCTGAGAGCCTGAGACAGATGCCAAGGCTGCTGCTGTATAGTCAGTAACATCAAGGCTGACTCAGGTTATGAGAGAAACCCATCCTCTACTGAAATCAATGAGATTCCTTCTCAGAGTGCCAAAAACTGTTCATGAACTGTTTGGTTTGTGAAGCATGGGGGCCGGGGAAGCCATTTGGTACAAATATTTTGCTGGCCGTGTCTCATTACGTGGCCACTTGACATTTCTTCACAGCAGCACCGCCTTGCCATAATGAACGGACTTGAGGTATGAGTCAGTGCTGGGCAGCAAAAGAGAGCACTTACAGCCTTCCCTGTCTGCAGGGAGGGAAAGGAGCACAAATGAAGAGAAAAGCACTTGTTTTAGCTGAGAATAACGGTGTGATCCTCCATGCAGCATACTCTAATGCCCAAGGTCTGCTGGCACCAAGGCCAGAGTGCTCCTGCTGCCACAGGCCATGCAGGTGAGGTGCTGGGACAGACTGGGCAGGAATGCGGCCTCGTTGCCCTTGATATCTCCATTCACTTGCCTGGCAGCAACTAGCACAGGAAAAACTCAAAGAAGTCTTTAAGGGAGAACAATAGCTCAGGCTTGGGGCTGAATTAGGATTGTGTGAGCAATCCTGAGCCTGGCTGGCCCTGACACAGACCAGCACAGCACTGCACGCAGCACTGGGGTGTATGGGGAAGCAGCATGTAGCAGTTCACACTAACAGGACAGTGAGTGCAGCGATGTGGATAACTGAAATACTCCTACACACTGTTAGTGAATTCCACTAGCTTTCCTATAGAATTAGGAAAAAAAAAATAGGAGCTGAATGTCAAGTCATTCTTTATTCATTTGCTTCTGATGCTGGAAGCACTCTGTCCCATCCTTTGAGGACTGCTGCTGGCCCTTGTCTTCCTGATCCCTATGCAAACCGAAGAGCCTCTTGCCAGGAGCACACCACAAGGAAACCACTCTGAACCTCCCCTTATCTCCATAGATCTGATTCACTGGGAGTCCAGCCATGATATGACTGTACCACAGCCCGGCCCACAGCCCTGACAGCTATGGGATCAAGACACACGGATGCTTGTTGCCAACAGAGCCTTTTGACTTGGAGTTTCTGCTCTGAACAGTGACCCAGGTGCAGTAGGTCCTCACTTTTAGCTTGACTCGGGAGCAAAGCCTTGCATCAAGGCTCAGGTTTATCTCCAGAGACACCAGAGGATCTTCCTATACTGCAATGCAACTAAAAAAAAGAATCAGGAAAATGAGTGAGACAAAACTAGATGCAATGTTCTTCTCCAAAAGCATATATATATATATATATTTAACAATCTACAATCCCAAAGGGTCTGACCACTTCTCCCTCCTCTCCGGCTATTAGATTGGGAGCAACGCCTCTGCTAAGTGGAGTTTTACTTTGTTAACAGTATCTTCCTTTTTTTCCAGGCTACTGCTTCTCTTCTTCTTGGGGACATTTGCCATCTGTTTTATAATTTCACTATTATCTGATGGTAGGACTCAATGACCTTTCTAGACTTTAATTAAAACTTCTTTCTTTTTGAATCTTCTTCATCAAATCCATGTTTTCAAGCCACCTTTCTTGTGAATATTTTATCATTCTGACTGCAAGGAGATACATGACAGAAATATATTAATTACTTTTTATTTTATCAAACTGATGAATTAATCTGTGATTGGGTGTGAAAAGGGTAGAAAATGTCTCCCAAAGACTATATAGATGTCACATTAGTCAATTGATGAGTCACTTTACAATTTTTACACTATTTGAGTTTTCAACTGCGAATGCAGCCTTCAGCAGTTCAACAAATATGTAATCACCCAGTTACACTGAGCTAAGCATTTACTGCATCCAGACTTTGCTCCATCACACAAAGAGGAGTGGAACTGCAGTGTGTGCTGAAGGTGGTGGAAAGGAGCTAAGGAGGTTATTATCTACCTCGGTTGGATGGGCCAGGAGGGAAGCAATTGAAACACAAGCAGCCTTAGGCCTCTCCTTGTTTCTGGGGCATGTGATTGCACAGGCAGAGCAATCCGAACACTCCCCGAAACCCAGTGGCACCTCCTCAGTGCTTGACGTGGCCCTGTTAGTCAGTGCAGTACCACTTAGCTCCTCTGCATGGGGGAGAATTGCTCCAGCGATGAACTGCAGGCAGAGACCCAGCTGCATCTGTCACCTGCAATTGATGTCGAGACAGCTGCATCCTAGAGCACACACCTGTAAAATGCAAATTTCTGCAAGGGCTGAAAGGTGGTGCTCAGATTAGGAACCACATTCCTCATTTTGCCATCTGTGGAACTTCGTTGTTTTTCCAGAATAGTGTTACACAGAAATATCATAAAAGACTGCATTTAATATCTCCATAACACAATGTACAAGGTTTTACCAGAGTATCTCCGGAATGAAACTAGAGGCACAAGTAGCCTAATATTCAGACTTTTATGTAGTTAAAGAATAAAAAAGAACTAATACTCAACAATGTCCCAGAGAGAGGGAAGAGCCAGCAAGGTGAGCCCAGCCCTCTCTGCTCCCAGAGCATTACATGGTCTCCTGTGTTCCATTTCTGCAAGCAAGGACGGACACAGGGATGGCACAGACAAGCCCAGACCTTTGTAATTTCAGATGGCATTGCATTTCTTTTGTGCCTTCCCTTCCTCCATGGTAAACACCTGAGGCAAGGAAATTCCAGCTTGAGTTAACAGAGGATGATTCCAGATTCACCTCAGGGAAAGAGAAATAGAAACTGAGACATTACACTCTGAATATTGAAAAATACCCAGACCATTCAAAGGGTACTGAAGTGTGCTAGGGGAGCTTGTCTCTGCTCCATACCTCTCCTGCAGCACAGCCTTCTCTCTCTCTCCCTATTGCCCTGCCAGTAGCACAGAGCAGAGCAAAGCACAGGACCCCGCAGAGCCATTAGTTGTTGTGAAAGCAAACCTTTCCCTTCCCACAGCGGGCTCAGCAACACACAGCAGCCCCCCGGAGAAGTAACTCAGCTCCATTGCAGCCATCCATCTCCCTGATCACACCAAGCAGCTCTCCACTGATTTTATGGCACAGCCCAGTTGTGCTCGGGCTTTTCCCCCTCTGGTTGGAGGAGTAATTGCATTTGTCACCTCTGTTCCTACACCCACTGCAAGCGAGCCATTATTCTCATTTACAAACAGGTAGGTAATCTCTTCTCACATGCCCTTAAAAATCATTGTGCTATCAGAGCAGGCTGTGCAGATTAGCCGATACTGGGAGATTGTCTTCAGCAAAGCAGTAAAAGCTCTAAGTGCACTAGATTGGTTTTTGATTGACTTTCGGAGGAATAGTATATCAGAAGAATCCCAATAAGCTCTCCCTGTGGTATTTTAAGTGGATATAATGGTCAGAACTGACAGACAGTAATGAGCCTTGTAGACAGGGGCAACTGTATGTTATTTAATTTCCACTAAAGAAGATATCTCAGCAAGGAAGCTCAGCTTAAAGACAACACACAAATACTCCATGGCCAGATTTTGTTTCCATCAATGCCAAAGCGCAGGGTGGTCTGTCTCCTTCTACGGCTTAAAATTTGGGGGCAAACATCTTAAATGTCACCAGTCAAGTAAAAAATGACTTCCTCTTTGGAAAGACGGAGCGAGTGCAGCTCCTGCACAGCCTGCTTCCTAGCATCTAATGTCTTTCACACAAATCGTTTCAAGCTGAAAATGTGAAATCACTGATTAGCACCTGGGGAATTTCAGCTTGGATGTGGGAGAATGAATCCCCTTCGCATCAAATGTCAGGCAGTGAGGCACGGACACCCTGCAGCCAGAGGTGCGGGGGGTTTTTGCTTTGAAGTTGCAAGGCTTGAAGGAGAGTTTTGTGGAGAGGGCAGATTAATCACCCTGTCAGGGCTTGGGAGGGTCTCCTTGGTTTTGCGTTCTCCACAAAAAGCAATATTAAAAATAACCTTTTAATGGACATTCCTGATGATCCACAAAACATTCTCTAAAATAAACAGGACCGGTTGGAGGCCTTCATCCGCTCTACCAAAGATGTAAGCAGGTTCTTTTCTGGCTCGTGGTGCTGTTGTTTTCTCATGGTTCCTTCCAGATGGCCAACCAGCAACTGGATTTCAGCTCTCCAGGTCCTAGTCAGCAGTGGAGTGAAACCAGGCAGTGACATTGGGAGGGGGAAACACCACCTCCTCTGTGCCCAGGCCTCTACTGGGAGGGGAGCTAGTGCTAGCCCACACCATCATCACTGCCCTGACATTCAGCACAGGTGTGCCTGAGGGTCAGGCCCGGAGGTTAGGGAAAGGCTGTGCCCCAGAGAGTGGTGGGCATGGCCCCAAGCTGCCAGAGCTCAGGGAGCATCTGATCAATGTTCTTGGACATTGAGTTTGGATTTTGGGTGTTCCTGTGTGGAGCCATGGGTTGGACTCGATGATTCTTGTGGGTCCCTTCCAACTCAGGATTTTGTATGATTCTATACTTCTTCTGCTGCATGTCCACTTCCCCTCCTCTCCTTTCTCCTGACTTTTTAACTAGATGCAACCAAAGATGTTGAGCTCCTTAAAGATTTGGTTAAAAGCAGCTTAAGACCTAAATGTATGCCTTTATGATGAGAAAGTTCAGTACAGTTGGGCCTGTCCTTCACCCATGATGAAAGGCAGCAAGCAGCTAGCAAGCAGCACAGCCAGCATCGCCCCAAGTACATCAGCATCTGCTGCTACTCCCACCTGACAAGGAGCTAACAAGGCTGGAGGTGCAGCAGAGGAGAGGATGAGGTGAAATCTATAGGAGAGTAGACAGCAGTAATTCTGCTGGATTAATGAGGGATTCATGCACTGGGGCTCAGCCTGTTCTAGGAAGAAAAAAAAACAACACCAAATCTTCTGCTCAATCCATCTACAGCTGAAACAGAAAGACCAACACAGAAAGATGCTGCTTTCATGCTGCAAGTTGTTCCTCGCTGTATCCACAGGCTCCTATCTGAAACCAATGGAGTCTCATGCAGGCGACAGCACGTGAGCACCCTGACAGCCTGTGCCTGGAGTCACACAGATGGACACGCTGTCCCCCGGCGCCAGCGGATGGATGCTTTTATACAACGCTTTTATATGAATGCTTTCATATGCCCCCAAGGGAAGGGAAGATGCCCTGATGATAAACTCTAGTGAAGTTCAGAGCAAGCCTCAACATGGCTCTGGGAACTCCATCCCAGAGTGGGAGAGAAGCTGCTTTCCCTTCTTCCTGCACTGGCTCAATAAGCCTTGTCCCTGAGTAGAGCCTAGAAACACTAGCACATAGAAGATATAGCAAAATAGGCTTTGGCTTTCTGCTCAGGTTGGGAAGGAAATGACTGAAGGGAGCTGTGGTGAATGTCTGTAAGCTCAGGAGTGACATGGAGAGGGAGCATGGTGAAAAACTTCTCACTGGTTCCATAGCACAAGGATGAAGTGGCATTAAATGAGTGGGCAGCAGGTGAGAAACAAAAAAAAAAGGGGGTTTTATTCAGTGATACAGAAGACATCTGGAAGTTCCCTGCAGCACTACCCTGGGAGGGCTGAGGGATTACCTGGCCTTGAAGGAAGAACAAGCATATCCACAGAAAATAAATTCTGTAAGGATGGTTACACATGTAGACACCACAAGTGGCTGGGGAAGTCAAAGAATCCTAGCCATTGGAGTTGGATGGGACCATTAAAAGCCATCTGGTCTGACACCCCTGCAATGAACAGGGACACCCACAGCTCCATCAGGTGCCCAGAGCCACATCCAGCCTGACCTTGTGTCTCTCCAAGGATGGGGCATCCACCACCTCTCTGGTCCCTGAGCCGAAAAGCAATAGGGGCTGTAGGGACACTCAGAGGAACAGTTATCCCACATCTGCTCTGAGGCCTGGCTTGGGGTGGCTGTGCCTGCGCTCACCCATGGATCCTAAATGGAGGAACGAGTCCACAGTGAACCTTATTTGAAGGTAGCCATGTGCTTAAGGCAGGAACTGCTTGCATTAAAACTGTCCATCGTTAAACAGCCTAAGCCAGCTGCTAGAAAAATGCGTGGCTGAGAGCAGGCTGGGCATTGCTCACTGCATGCTCTCCAAGTGGCTTCATTTCCAGCTGTGGATTCAAAGGGAAAAAACTATCAAGTGCTTAGATAGTGGTTTTCATTTTCCACTGCTTTCTAATCAGCGACTAATTAATTCTCAATGCCCCTGTGAGGTAAATATATCTGTTTCATGCATTAATACATATATACATTATGTTTGATCTTTCTTTAACAAGTCCCTGTAGCCCTGAAAATCTGCCCTGAAAAGAGAGAGAGAGTGGGGTTGGGGGGGGGGGGAAAACAGCACCAGCTTTGAAATCCAAAAGATCTTCATTTGTAAGTCAGGCTGGAAGTAGAAAGAAAACAGGCAGGTCTGTTCCCACTGAGGGACTGGTTTGCCTCAATTTGTATTTAGTAAGTGTACCGCCAAAAAGTATTTAATGCATAATGTATAATATAACTAGCATGACACTAAATAATAACCTGTGCCTTTAAACATTAATGACTGTTTGTGACAATTTCTTTTGACTTTCAAATTACACTGAAAATATTGTCAGCAATAAAAATAAGCCTGCAATAAATAAATGAATTACTGGTGCAATAAACCCAAGTCATGATGGGTCTATTTAAATGCATATACACCTCTGTTTAATGGAGAACAGCAAACATGGTAAGATTTTGTATAATACTCTACTAATATGTATACTACAACACAGTCAGCGTCTTCTGCTGCAGAGGAATTGCAGTCCAATAAAACAGCCACAGGGTACATTTATACATTCTCTCTTCTCTAACCTTATGTTTTTTTGCACGAGGAAATCCTTTCACCCATGTACAGATAGATGGGAGGCTTCGTATCAAGGAGTATGTATATGTGATAAATCCAATTATTACTAGTTCATTTAATTACAGTTCTTACATTTCTGGAAGCTGCGCACAGTGCTCGTGCTCATCATCCAAGCTAACAACAACTCCCATAGAAAGGTTAGAAGTTCCCTCCATAGGGACTTCTGGACAGCAAAAAACTGGTTCTGGAAATTATAAGTGTATAAGGGAACACATTTAATCATAGAATCATAGAATGGCTTGTGTTGGAAGGGATCTCAAAGACCACCTAGTTCCAACCCCCTGCCACAGGCAGGGTTGTCAGTCAGTAGATCAGATGTGTGATTAAATGCTGACCTGGATAGGGTTGTGTTGAATCAACTTCTGGTTTGGTTTGTGTTTGTCTGTTTGTTTTAATTGGATTCGATATCATGCTCAGCTAGCAAAATAAGATAGATGGATAGATGCAACACACAGAATTCACTATGACAGTGACGTAGATCGGTGCCTAGGAGTTTGTCTATCTCAACATGTTTAGTCCTTCTGTTGCACAGAAATCTCCAGCTCTCTGGGAAGCTGCCCTGTGCTGTCCCCAGAGACCATCCAAAAGTTCTCACTGCTCAGCAAAGCTGAAGTCATGCCTGAAATCACAAATGTGCCTCACCCAGAGCTTCCCCATGGGACACAGTGCCAGAGGCAAGGCCTGGGGGCAGCAGACCGGGTGCTCCTCATAGGGAAAAACAGCCAGAGAAGTTAAGGTGAAACAAGAATTTACTACAAAATGAAGTTTTCAAGATGGTCAAATTTTATTACCTTGGAATGAGTCCTCTGGTTTTGCTCCAAATTTGAAAGAAAAATAAAAAGTAGAGGAGTGGAATTCGTGGAAATTCAGGCTTCCTTTTGAAATATGTGGCTTTGTTTCAAACTTGATTATGAGAAAAAATAAGAGTTAAGGATCCAAGCAGTTGGACACTACACTCTCAATAAAACACAGCATTCTGCTTAATGTTTCACCTTGCAAAACAACTTCCAGAAAATCAAGTTTGGATTATCTAGCTTGAGCTTCCTCTTCAGCTTCCATGTAAGTCAATGAACAAAAAAAAATCTAGTATTTGCATAGTTACCTTATGTTTGCTATGAGCCAAACCTGACCTTCCACTCCTGAGATACCTGGTGAAAGGGATCACTCCAGCCCCTATATAGAAACTGGGCACAGGCAAGTGTCCAAGTGTCTCAGAAAGCCTCAGATATTCTGTTTCCAAGTCAAAACCACAAAGTGTGAAATAATTGCAGCCATGCACTCTGGAGTTTGCTGAGAGCCCGGGACAAAGTTCTCAAGGTGCCCAAGCCAGCAGCTGAGCTCACCAGGCAGCCTCACTTCTATACACCTGCAAGGCAACGTAGGAAAAAATAAACGATTTTATTAGCTGCTTATCTTTATAACTAGCAATAGGGCAAGGATGTGAATTTTGGTGCACACAGCTTAACTGAAGCCAACTGCTCTGAAAGTGTTGAGCTCAATGCAATGCTCACCTACAGGCACTCCGCAGCGCACACTTGGTGGGGTGAGATCATGCCCAGCTTTGTGAGCCATTCAGCTCTGAGCCACTGCAGTGACCACTGCAGACAGCTATTCCCAAAACAGAACTACACAGCGCATTATTATGCAGCTCTACTGATTTTAATGAGGCTGCTTCAAAGAGGTACAGCGGACACTCTGTGCTTTTACAAAGAGCCGCGCAACCTCCATCACCTGCACCTCAATTATCCAATTTCCCTGCTACCTGGAAAGGCAATTCATGTTAATTACATTGAAAGTTATTTTCGTAACTCAATCATTCAAATTTTGCAAAGCTTCTCATAAATTCAGAGGAGCCGAGGCTATGCTACAGACATGGGCGTGTTCACATCACCTTTATGCAGCTAAGAAATTAAAGACTTGACAGTGACGTAGAAAATGAGTTGCTGAAGTTTCTTTTAAAGACAAAGCAGATGAAAGGTGTGAGGCAACCCGGGGACATGCTGTCACTGTTAACTATCTTACAAAGGATCACCCAGCCAAGCCATCAGGTAGAGAATTGCTCATAAATGTGTAGGGCAGTTCCGAATCCCCCAGCCTCACAGCAGGAATCACAGAACCATAGAATGGTTTGGGTTGGAGGAGACCATTAAGATCACTTAGTTACAACCCCCTGCTATAGGCAGAGACACTTCCCTCTAGACCAGGTTGCTCACAGCCCCATCCAACCTGGTCTCAAACACCTCCAGGGAGGGGGCATCCACAACCTCAATGGAAACATGCACATGTCATTTACTGCAGAAGGAAAAGAGCCCTCCTCCTTCGGAGTGGTGCTAATCTCAGAGCAAGACAGCTGAAGCAGGAAAAGCCATTTAAGTAATGTAGTGTTTAAAAGGCCTGGGCTGACCTTCATTTCTGTCTATCTGCTTGCTTGCAGCACTGCCCCTGAAGTGCTGTGCAACATAAATAGCATCTACCCTGGGATTTTTAGCCTGAGCTTAGCAGAAATCACTCTGGTGGCTGCAATGCACCTAACCTTTCTCTGTGATTAGTCGCTGAAGTTCTGCAGTTCTTCTGACATTTGGTGCACATGTTACACTTCTATTTATCTAGTCAGGCCTGGGGAGGTGGCTGATGAGGTGTGGCATAGGGCAGTCTGCTCAGCAAAGCTCTGCTCCTGGCAAAGTGGAAAGCATGGAAAGTGGGAGGCTGAGAGCTGAGAGGCAGCTTTGGCATATGCTTTCCTTCAGTCTCTAAGCATCTTCTCAGAAAGAGTGGTGATGCAGTGGCACAGCTGCCCAGGGAGGTGGTGGGGTCATCATCCCTGGAGGTGTTTTAAGAATCATGGAGATGTAGCACTGAGGGACATGGTCAACGGGCATGGTGGGATGGATTGGGGTTGGGCTGGATGATCTTAGAGGTCTCCAGCCTTTATGATTCTATGATTCTATGATCCACAGCACAAGGGAGCTTATAATGGCTTCTCACCGTGGCACCTCTTGCTCATGACCACAGGAGCCCATCTCTAGCAGTTGGTTGACTCATGCACCCCACCTGCCTTGTGCAGTTTGGTGATGCCACATTCAGCCCTGCAAGGTCTCAGCTTCCAGAAAGAGAAGCACACAGCCATGACTGCAGCAAACTTCTCCACACAGAACAACCCAAAGCATTGCAGTTTTGATAGCACTTCTCTTCAGTTCATCACTTCCCACCTGAGTGCAATTGCAGTGCCATCCATTTCCTGAATGACGCAGCTGCTGCCTACATGATGCTCTTCCCAAAGGCTGCACAAAAATGGCCTTATTAGCTTTAACAAGTAGGTTGCTTTGTCCCTGTGATGCTTGTGGACTTCGGAGGGGCTGGCAGGCAGCTGTGGTGCCTTCGTCCTAGAATCAACCATAGAACAGGTTGGAAACCACAGTTTGGAAAAGACCTCTAAGATCATCTAGTCCACTGTGCCCACTGAGCATGAACCTCAGTGCCACATTTCCATGGTTCTTAACACCTCCTAATATCAGGCTCTGGAGAGCAAGACATTGCTTCTCAGAAGAGCTACCTGGTACACCAGGAAGCAGGATCCTCCCACTACTCCCCCCTGAAAAGTTGGACTTCATGCTCTTGAAAGTCTTCCAATCTAGATGATTCTATAATTCTAGGATTCTGTGTTAGCAATTTGCAAAGTCTTGCTTGAGGTTTCCCTTACAGTTCCTGCCTGAACATAATACACCATATGGACTCCTCACGAGTCCGCAGGCACTCTGTGTGGTGTCACACACAAGAACTGCTGCCTGAGCCCTGGGTTTTCTTTCTGGGAAGCCTGGGGAGGTGAAAGATGGGCAATGGGAATAGCAGCATCCTCAGGCTGCAAAACTCAGTGTGACCCCTGAACAAGTGGTGACTATTCAGTACTCTAGATCTGGGGTTGGTTTTTACCCTGGTCTAGAAGGATGTATAATACCATCGGGGGTTTGGTCTTTTGGGACACACAGAAACCCTCAGCCATCATCGGGCTGAAAAAAGGCACAGTGATCAATTTCTGACACATTTGTCTTTCTGTCACATCCATATGAGATAAAGAAACACCAAAGAGCATGAAAGCACTTCTGTTCTCTCTAAAACAAAAACAAAAATGAGAATGGGGGCCCAGCTTCTTCCTTCTGCCAAGAGCAGCTGAAGAAAGAGTTATCACCCAGGGGTAAAGAAACCACCAAAGAGTGTTTCCATTTCTCTCTCTCCTTAGATGGAAGATCGTAGCCTCCTCTAGAAAGTCCTGGAGCAACACGTCTCATCCAAAATCAACCATCCTGAAAGGGAGCCTGGTGTCAGCGTCCAAATCCAAAGTCCAACGTTGCAGTCTTTAAATAAACGGAACATGAAATGAAAACAGAGAGCAGACAGGCAGCATTCACTGTTTCCAGCACATTTCCAGGGAGCAGTATTCCCTCCCCAAAATTGAGGAGGAATCCAAAGAAGACAGCAGGAAGATGTTAATAAAGTTTTTTTGTGTGTGATTCTTTTCTGGTGCCAAATGTCGTCCCGTTTGCTCATCTGGGATATTAATAATGCAAATAGTGCTAAAGGTTGCTTTGCTCAGAGTAAGCCACAGGAACTTATAGAGTTCATTAGACTCACGTATTTCCTCTCCTCCCATATAAATAAAGAGAAGGGATGCCTCGCCGTTTCCTTTCACACAAAACCGTTGGGCTTTGGCAAGGTTCTTACACTGTTTAATTAGCCCACTCAAATTTTCACTGCATTGGGAATATTCTGGTGACAAGAATGTCCCACTCCTGCTGAGTATCAGAAGGTGGAAAATAAAAAGCTCTGTCATGCAAGCATGGCCTCAACAACATGCCTGAGATGGTCGGAAAATACCATTCAGTCACATTATTCTTTCTGTGAAGTTGGGGAAATGAAATCAAACCGGTTTTTGCCCCTCTAAAACCTGCTGCCGCTTCCCCCTGTGAAAAGCAGCCCGTATTTCAGCCTCATCACTGTTTGTATGATATCTCATAAACCCTTGCAAACATATCTTGCGATCACAAAAAACAACAACAAACAAAAACAACACAAAAACCCTAAAATATGATAAGCAGCCAATAAGCATGATGCAGAGTCTAATGTAAAATATCCCTCTGCCATGCATCGAAGTTAGCGAGCAGACACATTACTCACTGATTGATATATTATCCTCCCCTGCCAACGCATCTGGGCACATCACAAACTGGAAAACAGTACATTAATCTCTGTCAGAGGGAAATCAATGGGAATCAGGCACCTAATTCCCTTAGCTGCTTTGGGAAGTCCCGCCCTTCTCCACTTACCATAAATCACATTTAGGAGGAACCTTTCCCCTGCCTGTGTGCATGCTGTGACCCTGCTCTGCTCCTGCTGCAGCGAGGACCCTCATGGCTTCGTGCTCTCTGATAATCTCCGAGCAGGGGAAAACTAAAATGGAAGTGACACCTCAAAATAAATATGGAATGGAGAGTCAACCATTAATTTTGCAGTCAGGTACCGGCTGGCTGAGTTATTCTGCTCCTCAAAGCACTGTGGCTTCTATATGTGGTAGGAGCATTTGTCAAAATCACATTTGTTATTTGCTTGGTACCAGTTCAGCAATTTAGATACATATCTATGAGCAATCACTTTCTCATTCCTGGCTTACTACGTTCTGGGTTGGTTCTGCATAGGAAAAGCTGATTAATTACAGGAATGGAAGGATAACATCAGATGGGCTGAGCGAGGCAGACAGCTGGTACCTGGTGGGTTTGCCTGCTGCATGTGATGGAACTGGATTCACAGTGCCATAGAACTTTCCCACTGCCAAAAGCTGCAACAGTTCACTTCCCAAACCACAAGAGCACTGAGCAGCCATGCCGGATCCAAGCGAGACGCACCACAGCCATGCTACAGAAGCCCTGCTAGATGTGTGCAAGCTGACATCCATCCATCACAGAAGGGCCGGGGTGCTTACAGCCCTGCTGTCCTTGTTGCATAGGGAAAGAAGACATCAGCCTCCATTGTCCACTGCTGAGCAGCACCATCCCGGTGCTAAAAGCAAACAGATTTTCCTTTTTTTTTCCCCAGGGTTTTTTTTTTTTTGTTTGTTTGTTTGTTTGTTTGTTTTGTTGTTGTTGTTGTTTTGGTTTTTTGTTTTTTGGTGTTGTTTTTTTTTCCTTTTAATCTTCAGGAGCCGTTCATTCATGTTAAATTGTATGGAAATAATTCTCTTTTTACAGCACCACCCAAAACCCTTTCTGTCAAACCGGCCCACTTCTGGCTTTATGTCTATTCATTGCCTCCTTCAGAAACCAGCAGGAACATGGGCAGGGGCTGCTCCTGGGAGACAGAGCTCAGCCAGGAGCAGGGAGCAGCACACAGACCCAAAAACACAGAGTGCATCGCTGCAGAATGCTGTGTCCTTGCTTCAGGTTGGATATCAGGAAAAATTCCTTCTCAAAAGGAATGGGCTGCCCAGGCACATGGTGGAGTCACCATTCCTGATGGTGTTCAAGGAACGTTTAGATGTTGTACTGAGCATCTCGGTTTATTGGAAAATATTGGTGGCGGGTGAACAACTGGACTGGATGATCTTGGACGTCTTCCAGCCTTGGTGATTCTTCGACTCACCTCCAACGTTGCCACTGGAGGAAAGAAGCAATGCTGGGGCAGAGGTTCCAAAGGAGCAGGGATAGGTGCCAACATCAAGGCAGTAGAGTCCCCATTGTCACCAGGAGACTTGTTTGTTCAGAGCTTGTGTGATCAGAAACACAGATTCAGATGGGCCCAAGAAATTCACAAACCTGTGACAAATTTGTTAAGGCAAAAGGGATCCCAAAGGGATGCTGGCAGGGGAAAGTCTGCATGCTGTTTCTTAACAAAAAACATATTTTAACTTTTCTTTTTAAAGCAGTATTTCAAAAGTTTACTTACAGCCCCTCAGTTTAAATGTTAAAGCATGTGTAACTTAGTGGAGGGAGGATGGAAATAAATAAAATACAGTTTATCTGAAGTGTAATGAGACATCTGGATTTAGACCAAGCAAAATATTTAGAGCTGCATTTCCCTTCAGCATCCTGGCTCAGCTGGCAGACCCAGGCTCTCAGGCAGAGATGGGGTGCTGCCTGCAAAGCCACCATTCCCTGTCAGCCTGCAAGAACTGCAAAGGAGCTGAAAAAATATACGAGAATGTGAACCCTGTCACATCAGGGCTGTTCATCCATCTGACAGGCTCTGTCCCACACAGTTAAAACAAATCTCCCATACCAGCAAGGCTTCCCTCGAAACAAGCGCACATCAAGTGATCAGAGCATTTCACTTTCTTGCAAAGTGCCTGCTTCCCAGCAGCTGTTCTGAAGCCTCTCTCTGATCTTGCTATTTTTGCATCTATCAAGACTTCAGTCTCCCGCTACTCCAGCAGCACGGTGTGTGGGTATGGTTGGCCCTTTTGGCTGTCAGCACAACATCTCACCCTTTGTCAGCATCCTGCACATACCGTGCAGGGAATGTGGATGCACCGGGGTAAGGAAGGAAGTTTTTTTATTCTAAGGAAAAAAAAAAAAAAAAATAGAAAATTGACCAGGTTGTTTTGAAGTATACTTTTGCTCAATCCCTGCATTGGTGGGTCCATTCATCAGGTGATCAGTGTGACACTGCAAGATGGAGTGTTTTAGGAACTGGGAGAAGAGCTTGCAGGGGAAAAGGCAAGAACTACAAAAGTGCAAGGCAAAGAAATCCCAAGGTAGGATTTCAGCTGTTGACACACAGCTCCAGTGCAAGTGGCAGCAAGCAGAGAAAGGAGCTGGTTCCCCCATGGACAACCACCACCTGGCAGCTGTTCAGCAGGAGCTTTTGTCTCCCACAGGGCTGCCATGGGTCACAGAATCACTGGATCATTGAGGTGGGAAGCAACCTTCAAGATCATCAAGTCCAGCCAGCAACCTCACCTACTGCATCCCACTGCTGCACCACATCCCTTAGTGCCACATCCACACACCTCTTAAATGCCCCCAAGCACAGGGATTCCACCACTCCCTAGGCAGCCCATTCCAGTGTTGAGCCAGGCCCTGTGGAGCAAAGAAACCTGCACCCTCCACCTCATTTCAAAACTAGGTTTGTTTAAATTGAATACCAAGAGTGAGCATCCAAATCAGCACAGTCCTATTCTTCCCCTCACCAGCTTCATCTTCCTGTGGCATTTTTCTGTTTGATTTAATTGACCCCTCCACTGGCCTCACACCTCACTGCTGCCAGGCCAGGTGTTGTACCACTAGTGCTTGAACCACTGGAGAAACTGCCAGCAATGGGGATGCCAGAGGTGGGACGGAGGCGGGTGCTGGCTGTCACAGGGTGCTGGCAGGGCTCGGAAACAGACATAAGCACACTAATTTTATGCTGCTGCCAGAAGCAATCAGCAGCAGGACGGTCAGCAATGCTGGCAAGTACCCAGTTGGTCATTATGTTTCAGACTCATCCTCTGGGATGAAGGCTGCAACCTTTATCTCTCTCTCTCTCTCTCTCTCATAAACAGAACATAAAACCGGGAGAGACTTCACAGAACACCGACAAACCTTTCAGTTTTCAGCCTAGATTAGCTCGTGGTTAATTTATTCTTATTTATTCTTATGCAACCTTATTTTCATTGCTTTTTCCTTCCCTGGTGTTTGCCCCTTTGAAGTATTTATAGATTGAACTCAGATCCCCTCTTTGCCTTTGCTGTCTGAGGCAAGCCACGCTCTTAGAAGTCTCTCAGAAGAGAAATGCTCTATTTTCCTACCAATCTCCTAGCATTTCCATCCATACTATTGGATTGACCACGATATGAGGTTGGTTATAGTTGCCTACCAGCTCTCATTTGAAAGCATTTTGGCCATTGGCAGGTGATGTCCCAAACTCACCTTTGGAGGCAGGGCTGTGGCCAACCCTGTGTTGCCGAGCCCCAGGCAGCCAACTTTCCCCACTAAGGCCCTACCTCGCATTGACCTCACTCACTCAGCACCCTATGGGCCAGATGTCTTCTGGGACCAGAGTGCACAGCTGCAGCCCTTCCCTCAGCCCCGGCGGCTGGCACAAAGCACCCAGACAGTTTATTTTCCATCGCTGCTCTGCTCACACCCCACCAGTTCAGCCCCTGCCTGTTTCATCTTTTCTCTCTGTCAGGAGCACTTACGGAAATTTCACGGTGATGAAAATCCGCAGTGATCAGCCGTGTTTGTCTGGGAAACAGCGAGCGGCAGAAATGGTCTAAATACTTTCAGTCCTCTGGCAGTTCACAGAGCAATACCCCAGGCAAAGAAAAAGATATCTTGATTAGAATAATTATAATTGTCTTTTTCTTCATTCTTTCTACAGAAATTCCAGGCTAAATTATCATCTAATTTCAGAGAGCTCCATGACCGAGATTATCTATGAGTCATTTGTAATTATGTGCCAGATTGTATTAAAGCATGAAAATACAAAGGTTTTTCATCAAATACTAAGAGGGGGGGGTGAGAATCAAATTACATTGGAGCAAGATAACAGTCCCAGGCACTTTTTGATTCACAGTGTCCAGCAAACGCAAAGAGAAAGGAGAAAAATCTCATTTTAATAATTGTAGAACTGTGAAAACTGAGAAATTACAGGAAATTCCAGTTTAAGGCCAACATACCTTCCTCTTCCCATGCTGCTCCACAAGCAGTGTCAGGCACCATCTGACTCTCCCACTCTGGCTCAGCTCTAATTCCCATGGGAATTTCTACTGCAGCTTCACCCTGACTCTGGGTTTAGCATCAAGTGGAGACAGGTGCCATTGAGAAACAGCCCAAGGCCTTCCCAGCCTGGCTGGGAGCAGCACAGAGCCTTGCTATGGCTGCGAGGTGGATTTTGGACGACCATTGGGAAGCAAAGGAAGACAGAGGTTCGCAGTGTTCAGGATGTGGCTTAGCTCAGCTCACATGAACTTCACATTTCATTGATGGAGCTCCAGTTAAATGTGCACGTGTACCAGGATGTGACACAACTTCAGCAATAAAACCACAGTGTGGGAATTGCCAGAGAAAGAAGCTAGCAGCAGCACTTAGCGTGCAGGGCAAGTAGGCCAGCTGCAATTTGTTCTGCATGTGCTTCAGACATCTCAAATTGTCTTCATTCCTCACAAAGTTTTTGCAATGCCTGCCGCATGAGTGCATGTAAAACACCAAATCTTATCTTGGCAATTGACTTCTTTCAGGATGGGCCTCCATACAAATACCTGCTCTTGGACAGAGCAAATGGCACAACATGCCAAGAGTCTTTATTACCAAAGAATAGCTAAGGAACAAATAGAGGACTGTAGGCATGTTGACAAAATGATGAATGTCGCCCATTTGCTACTTAATATTAGCATTGCTAACATACTTCCTGCTGGAGGTACACCTACACACTCAATGTGCAGAGAAAGAAGAAGGCTTTTCCTAATGACCTGTGCAATGCGTATAGCTGCATATCTGAGAAATGGCTTCTGAGATTAGATTAGATAGATCTGGAACAAGCAGAAGGGTGATGGCCTCCAGCAGTGCAAAGAGGTGATGCTGAAGCTCAGCCAGTTGTACCAGGGTCAGCAGACCAGGGCAGGACCAGAGGACAGTGAAGTTTGAGAAGGTAGACACTTGCTCTTAGTGGGCATCTTTTACTACTTTTATCGAGCTTCATTCATCTTTTATTACGTTTGGGGACAGTCAATCCTGTGCCTGTGCAAATGAATCACTGCACGCACCCATGGGGCCAAGACCCTACATGGCCAGAACAAATCTCTGGAAGAAACAGCTCTGCATGCCAGCAACCAGTCCCATGAAAAGCTACAGCCAAGAACCTGTATGCTTAGAGGAAAATAACCCATCCTTTCACAGAGTGGGAGCTTATTCCAGATGTGAGTATATTTACCAAGAGCCTCTGAAAAATGTGGTGTTGGTTGCTCACAAAAGAAAGAGGCCAGGACAAACCACCAAAGCCTTGAGATTTTGGGTTGGTCGTTTCTTGGTTTTGTGGGTTTTTTTTTTTTTGACAGCCATAGTGCTACTTCCAACATTACTGCCTTGTATTTCAGAAAATTTAACATTGGCAGGAGAAGGAAGTCAAAACTAATCATGCTATTCCACATGATAGTCAAGAAGGGGCTGGCATTCTGCTGCCCTGCCAATAAGCTTCCCCAAAACATCCCTTGACCGTGGCAAAGGAAAGAGGCAAGTATCTGAGAAATGTAATATTTCTCCTGAACTGCATCATGTTAATCACATTTCACTCTCCCTTTGCACCTCTGTAAATCACAGAGTAACTGTGGAACTCAATGATGTTACACTGATGCAAAACCACTCTCAGGAGGGAACCAGTCAGCATAAATCAATCCCTTCTATTTCCTTGTACATAATCTGGTGCCAAGCTCTGCCAAATCAAGGAGAAAACATTCCCAAGAATTTTCCAAAGGCAACAGCCTGTCTAAGCACAAATTTATACATCTGCCATTAAAGTTTTCTTTATCTCATTAAAATGACTTGCAAAACCATCTGCTAGCTAATAAAAGACTTTTTAAAGCTTTAATATGATATTTTATAATGAAATATACTAGGGGAAAAACAGGACATGTACTTAGACAGAACAGCAACAATCTGCAGTTCTTTCACTGAAAGCCAATGGTGTTCACTCCCGTGACTAATTAAAGAGACTGAAGACTTCAGCCCTTTGAATATTTCTTGTACAAATACCATAATTCCTAAATACACACGCATTTTTATTCAGACTACTCCCAGACACTGCAGCTTTGCTGATATCACACTGTTTTCATGTTAAAAAAAGGCAGATTTCCCTTTCATGTGTGACTTTGTTCCATTTTGTTAGCACTTTACAAGTCCAATATTTATTACATATCTGAGGGGTTTCAGTGGGTAATTTCCCTTCTCCCACAGACATTTCTTGCTGTCAAATACGATGACCACAAGGGACTTACACTCAGCCATAAGCGTGCCTCAGTGGCACCAAATTCTTGCAGAGGAAATGAGGTATTTCAGGTTAGAGCTTACCAGAGCAGGTCTCTGCTGTGTTTGCAGCTTTCTTCTCCTCTGGTGTGGGACATCCCTGGCTCTGCCACCTGCAGCAAACAATGCGTTCACATTCCAAGTCTCACCACAGTTCTTCATCTGTGCTGTTTTTCCCCTCTCTTTCTTGTACCATTTGACACTGCTGCTCTTCAGTAGTGATTGCTCACTCCTGCTGGGCACAGAGGACTCTGCTCGGAAGGAAAGCTGCAAATCACAGCAATGTGCAACTTACAGAAATGGAGGGAATAACTCAGGAAAAAAAGAAAAGACAAAGCCACCTGTGCCTTCAGCCAACTCAAGATCTACTCAAGAAGTAGATAGCTAAGCTTGGCTGTAAAAGCAAGTTTGAAACGACACTGGCACAGCCACAGCCTTCCTTCCAAACCTTGCCTATGTCCTGCAATAGCTCTGTATTTATTCTGCCCACTTCCAATCTTTACTTGAGGTGCCTCAACTGCTTATCTCCTGGACATATGTGCTGTAGTAGTAACTGTGGGTAAACAGACGGGACTGATCCATGAGCTGAACACAGCCCTGGATCTCTGCACAGTGGTATCAGCACATTGACATCTCCTCACTCAGATCTGCAGCAGATGGGGACATACATCATCTCCTTAAAGATGTACCCACAGAGCACAATCACCTGAGACGTGGCCACTTCACACCACTGTTATGCCCACGAGCAGCAACAATGCTGGGGTCTGAGCTGGGCTCCTGTACAAAGGCTGGCAATGTCCCTATGGTCAGAGATTCTGCTTCACAGGCTAGAGGAGACCGGAAAACTGCATGAATACCAAGCACACCAGCTAACAGTGCTTTAGATGGCATTTTGTTAATGCAGTGCAGCCAGCTTCTCTGAACCAAACTAAAATATACAAGGAAGATCAAAAAGATGAAAGATCCTTCATCTTTCCACAGGCAGCAAAACACACTCAGACTTTTTCTCTTGGTGCTGGATAGTCCAGAAAGAAAATACAGTGATTCACATCGCACTGCCTTGCTGCTGGAGACCTCAGAGCTTACGGTAGGTCCTTCTGATTTAATGCAGCATGCAGCCGTGTCAAACAATTTCCCAGTGGCCCTGTGTAAGAGTTTGCTTGGAAACAGTGAGTGGAGTTTCAAAACCATTTGCTTTAGCTGTATTTTACCCTGTGTCAAGCCATGAATCTTATTTGAATTGTGCTGGTGTGTTTGTATAGACTTTCCTTTGGTGAGCTCTCAGCGTAGGGGGAGGAATCAAAGCAGGTACACGGATCTTGCCTGCTTCCCAGACACAGCGCTGCTCTGAAGAATCATTATTCAATTACAGATATGTGTCGGAGTAGTCTATTACCACCTAGAGAGAGAAAGTTTTGACAGCTGCAGCCATCGCCAAAGAGAGCTGAGGAGGAATGCATTATGTGCTGCACGCTACAGCTGTATCGCCACTGAAATTCCATTTTCTCATTTATTTTAACATCACCAGAACAGGTAACTCCACTCTGCTGGTTAATGAGGAAAGGCAGACTGATGGGCTTGACAAATAGAGCAAGAATTGGCTTTGGGCAACATACTGCATATCACACCATTACGTACCCTGGGCACTTTTCTCCCTCTCCTGCTGTTAGCACCCTTGGGACTGTCATTAATGGCACGGACCCTCAGCTGATGTAAAGCAGCAAAGCTTACTGCCTGATGCAAAGTCACAGGAACCAGTTTGCAGTGACTGTGCAGACCTGTCACGGATATGTCCACGCATCCCTCTGTTTTTATGAATCTTTTGCCTTTTGGGGAACTTAAGACCCCTCACTACCAACAGACATCTACTTAGAGCAGGGCTCACACTCTTCACATAGGATTACGATGTTTGCTCCAAAATCCTGATCTGCAGAAGGGCATACAACCAAGCACTTCTGACATAAAGACAGATCAGGGAGACCACATCAGTGCAGGGGACAGGAGCTGAAGACCTGCCAGCCCCACCACTCAAGATGCAACTTTTCTACTTTTTAGTCTCCCTGTACAAATAGTTTCTACCGTTCTCACAGAAGAGCACTGAAAATCACTTGGTACGAGCAGTTGGTGCCGTTTCTTTTCATTGCTTTGTCCAGATTCCTCTAATTTGCAGTATTTTTCTGGTTTTGAAGAATTGAGAAACCTCACTAGGAGCACTAAGAGCAATAAGAAAGCATCCTTCTTGCAATTGTGCAATGGAGACAGCTAATAAAACGCCTGCCGTCCCGGTGTCTAGTGCAATGCCACTTACTGCCAGCCCATACAACAACAAACACAAGATTCAGACAAGAAGTCATTAAATCACGTGGCAGGATGGGATTTTCATTTTGCATTTTTATGAAATGTATCTGCCTCCCTCATTTCCATGAAAATGCACAACGGTCCCAAAAGAATAAAACAATTAAGATGAAGAAACTCATCAAGTAGATTTGCTAGGCTGTAAGCATTCCTCCTGCCTCATTTCTCAGTGCTTCACCTCTCTCACTAAACAAACACCACTCAGGCAGGCACCAGGGCAAAAAATCATGGAATATCATCCTACAGCTCTTCTTATGTGTGTGCCCAGAGTAGGAAATTACAGCACCTCTTCTATTACAATATTACAAACAACCCAAACACAAGGACGTTACGATCTGCTGCTGACAAATGAAGCTAATATAAATCTTTGCAATATTTCAGCTTTGTTAATATTATTTAATTTTCAGACCCTTAAAGGAGGCGTACTTGATGAAGGCAGTTGGGAGGACAGAATGGTTTTGGCTATGACAGCCTGATGTGGTAGGAAGACAAAAAATTACAGGACAAAGGTAATAAACTGCACAGCTTGGGAAAGGCAGTAAATATGAGGCTGAGGCAAACAGTACTTCATTGCAATTTAGATATTATAATGGAGAGAGCACCAGTGATGGACATCACTGGAGAAATTCCCAACCGCCATTGGAAAGGGTTGGAATAGCTGTAAAGAAACTACAAATAAAAACATCCTGATGTCAAAGAGAGCAAGACTGTACCTAAGGGAGATGAAGGGAATGCAGTAAAGCTAGAATGAAGCACGTTCAACATCATATCATAGAATCATAAAGGTTGGAGAAGACCATTAGGATCATCTATTCCAACCATCCCACCATGCCCCGTCACCAAAACACAGAATCATTAAGGTTGGAAGAGACCACCAAGATCATACAGTCCAACCATCAAACCATCCCCATCATGCCCACGAACCCACAGCCCTAAATCAAAACTACTGGTAACTGCTCTACTATATACTACATACTGCTTTAGTCAGTTAATTATATAGCTTGGTGCTAAAACCTCGTTAATGTAATGCAGTTTACAGAAAGTATCTACATTTATCAGCAGAACAATTTCTTGTAAGAAACACTTACCTCACTTTTAGAGACAGAAGAAAGCTCTGAGTTAAAAGGATTTCTTCCACTGTCAACCAATCAAAAAAACATTCACAAGAACGAAGACAGAAGAATCAGAAATCAGTAGAAGAGCATCATAAAAGATGGGTTCTGCAAGGGTTTTACTTTTTATTTGCAGCAAATATATTACAGTAAAAAAAAAAAATCTTAACATAACTCACATTGTGGTTGTGTAAGGAAGATACATGTGCTTACATCTAACAGGTTTAACTTCCCTGGCACTAAGTGAACCAAATGCAAGGATTCAACATGAAAATAAGAAACAGAACATTTATTAAGCAAAACTCTACATTAAGCGCACACGCATTTGCGAAGAGAGTTTCAATGCAATCCAAGGAATACAAACGAGCCATCAGGATGGCAAGGACTTTTTAGACAAATATGTTTAACCCTCAAAACAAGGCTGTCTGTCTGGCACCATTTCTGAGTTGCTGAAGTGAACACAGCAGTCTTAAAGAAACGTCATGGATGATTAAGACACTGAAAATACAGTCGCCCCAGTGAAGAATCTTATTATTTTCCTTATTTCTTTCATTTTTTATCCCCACAATAAAAGATTGTTAAAAGGCTGCATGGCAGACAAGCTGGATGCAACAGCTGGAGAATTTTGCCTGTCAAGCAAAGTGACTTGCAGCAAGAGACATGCTTTATGCAAGAAAACCTATCATCTACAGCTTGTGTGAGTTCAAGAAAGACGACCCAGGGACAACAGATGTTGAAGCCCTATGGTCTATCTTTGTTATCATCGGAATCCTGAAAAAAGCAAGGTCCAAATGATTCCAAGAGAATAAAGGCTCACTTACATACAACAAAATAGTCCAGATACATCAACAGTAGTAAACAGAGTTAATGCAGTGTTAATCTTTTTACATTTTAATGACTAGCTATAAAAACAGAAACTAGCATGTTCTAATCTGTTTACATTTCCTGAGCTTAGTTAAATCAAGAAGGAATGAACATTATAAAAATCCCGGTAAGTCACCAATAAATTAAAAATATACATAATATATTATGAGGAAAGGTTGAGGGAACTGGGCTTGTTTAGCTTGAAAAAGAGAAGGCTCCGGGGAGACCTCATTGTGGCCTCCCAGTACTTGAAGGGAGCGTATAAACACGAGGGGGAATGGCTGTTTACAAGGGTGGATAGTGATAGGAAAAGGGGAAATGGTTTTAAACAGGGGAGGTTTGGGTTAGATATGAGGAGGAAGTTTTTCACACAGAGGGTGGTGAAGCACTGGAACACGTTGCCCAAGGAGGCTGTGGATGCCCCATCCCTGGAGGCATTCAAGGCCAGGCTGGATGTGGCTCTGGGCAGCCTGGTCTGGTGGTTGGTGACCCTGCACACAGCAGGGGGTTGGAACTGGATGAGCATTGTGGTCCTTTTCAACCCAGGCCATTCTATGATTCTATGACTCTATGATAACCACTATAGATTAAGAAGCCTGCAATGCTCAGAGCAATACCATGGCTCTGCCTTTAGGACTCCTGTGCAGAAACCATGCCATTAGCTTCACCAGCAATACTGAGATGCTATGGGTTTGCAGGTCCTTTTTTGCTCTCTAACTGCCCTTCTAGCAGACTATGAGATAGCCTTCTCCAATCAGATCTCATGAGAGCTTCCAAAATCTGCAAGTATTTTCCTGTCTGATACAGAAAAGCATTCGCTGCTCCCAGTGCAGGAGACAATGTTCTCAGAAACACAACGTGAGAACAAAACTAACATTTGCTAGCAGGAGTTATTCAAGTGGACTCTCAGCTCTCACACATAATGTCCTTACTTTGGCAGCAGGTTTAATATTCTGTAGGGCTAACAAACCCATGAAAATCGACACAGAAAACTGCAGGAAAGACCCTCAGCAATACGGAACTCAGCCGTTTCTTTACGCACCAACATTACGCATTTGAGAAACGTTCTCGACCTACATGAGTCATACACATGTTTATTGATGCGTGTTTATTTCCTGCATGGAGAATAATGTGTACCCTGGAATAAAACCCAGCTCTGAGAATACACTGAGAGCACGGTTACTTGTAACAGTGCTACTGAC
This sequence comes from Tympanuchus pallidicinctus, assembly GCF_026119805.1. Lineage (NCBI taxonomy): Eukaryota > Metazoa > Chordata > Aves > Galliformes > Phasianidae > Tympanuchus > Tympanuchus pallidicinctus. Next base: position 51,834,072 of record NW_026294747.1, read on the forward strand.
AGATTAATTCAAACCCCAGTGCTCAAACTCAGCTGTCTCAAAGACTCGCAGACCATGAACTTTGATAAAACAAACTACTTTTTTATTTTTATTGTCAGCTTATAGCATGATTTTGAATTATGGTATAGATAAAAGAGAGGTAGAAAGGTTTATCTCCTCCATGAACTTTTTTGTGCAGTGCTTATAAAGTATCCGAAAAAAAATGCTATGGCTGTTTGATGAAAGCACCAGCCGCTTCCCAGCAATTATAAGGAATCTCTTCAGTGTGCTGCAAACTGAAATCTGATTCAGAAGAGCTTTTATTCCCATTAGTCTTACAACATCTTCTTCTTTATTATTGCATTTTTTAACCAAGCTCTATTGTTAAGAGAGATCACTGAGAAATACTCCTATTTGGGACTCAAAATATCTAGCAAATAAAACCTAGTCAATACACTACATTTACCACCCAAACAAAATCAACTCTGTGCCTAAAAAATGCACTCATTCTGGCTCTATTTACATGATCCCCTTTATGCAAGCTACTGAAAGGGACAGAAGAAGTATGGAAGGTCCTTTCCCTTGTTGGCAATGGCCACAGGTATGAGAACCATCACTCCCTTCCTCTCTCTGGGGTTTGTCCCTTCCCAAGGCAGCTTCTTCTCCTGACACTATCCACCCTCTGAGGCAACAGAATTACTGGTGCCTTAATGAGTGGTGCTTTAAAATGGTGCTTCAAAATCCCAGAAAGGGTAGGAAGGAAGAGCTAGCCAGGAAGGCCAGCTTAACAGAACCCATAGTGGTAAGATAAACATCCATCTTTGCCCGATATAAGAGAAGTCTGCAATACTAAAGCATTCATGATTGTCACAGACAAGGGAGAGAGATGAAAGCACCCTATCTCCTGCAGCTGCAGCCATCAAGACGGCAGTGCATCTCACACTGGGCTGGGAGCCTTGGAGACCCAGCAGTGTCAGGGAAAGGCAGCACAGAGGCAGCAGGGTGGGATCCAGCACTGCAGATCTGTTCCTGATCCACTGTCCCACCACAGCGTGTGGATTGCTGATCTGGGTGACAAGGATCTGCCTGTTGACATTTTGGGGCACATACAGCTGAAGCCCCAGCATTATTCATGTAGCAGAGACTGTTTAAGGGTAGGATTTGAGCCATGAAATTCAGGCTGCTGCATGGTGACCTTTAATTTACCCACAGAAAGTTAAATATATTACATAAAATTAAATTCAGCCAAAGCAGATGCTAGCTTATTTATTAAAAAGCTCAGCTTTCTCTTGCTTTCAACCGGTTTTAAAGCCAGGCAGCTCTTGGAGCAGACCTGCACTCCAATTCAGTTGGATGGGAGCAGCTCTGTAGAGATGGCTGGAGTCACTCCCCTGCAGCAACACCAGCCACAACACCTCCTGGCTGCCCCCAGTGACTCTAAAGGTACGTGACACCAGCAGTGTCTCCAGCTTTCTCTCTCCAATTCTTGCCTCACCCAGGGTTTCTCCTTCCTCACACGTAAATATCTGACTTACAGCGTAAGTCACTTCCTCACTGCCAACATTACCTTCTACTGAGACAACTTCTAGACATCTATGAATTGATTAGTATCAGTAAATATTTACTCCATTTCAGAGAAACAGGTACAATACATAACTTGTTGTCAATTTATGATAGGCTTGAGCATGGAAGATTGCATAGAATGACAAGGGCAATTTGTCAGTAAATGTTGGAAGTGTTCTCTGTTGGCTGTAGTATTTAAGACAATTAATCCTGGTGTACTCAATCAGGTGGTGAGCTTCTCATTTTTATCCATCCCACTGTCTGTCCTTCTGTATGCTCCTTTTCAATAATGTGCACTAAGCAGAGTCATATAACTCTTTTTACGTTGCCTATTTTGTCTCTTTCTTTTGTTGTCTGAAAACATGACTCCCAATAATTTTATTCTCAAACCACAACCACCAAAATAAAAATAATTCAAGTACAAACCCAAACATTATTGCTGGGTTATGAGTCAATGTAAACTGACCAGAGCCAATGCAAAGCTAAAATTCACTTTACAGAAGTAAGGATTGCTTGATAACATTTGCAGACCATAGACTGCTTCTTTCACCATTCACACAGTTTGAAGATTGCAGTTTTTCTGGGAACAAGAAATAGTCCATGTCTTTAGAAGTAAACAGAACTAATAGCCATCATCATCGTCCATATCACAGCCATAATCTGAAACACATGAAGACAAAGATAAATAAAAATGCAAATATTCCAGGTAGGTGGAACATTCAACATAAGTACTTGCAAGTTTCAGGTTGTGTTCTTGCTGTCCAGCTAGATGATAAATTCTGCTATAAAAAAGCATTTTAAAAAATCACATATTTTCTTCGGGTTGATGAAAAAGTTCTTCCATTCTTCCTCCATGTAACAAAATTATTTGTAAATGTATGTGTATAAATATTTCTACTCACTTGTCACTGGGACCTCATTACATAGAATAGAATAGGGTCCCTTAGGGTTGGAAGGGACCTTTGAAGGTCCCCTAGTCCAACTCCCCTGCAATGAACAGGGACACCACAGCCCAGGGCCTGATCCAGCCTTACCTTGAAAGCCTCCAGGAGTGGGTTTCTGTCACGCAGTGTATCCCATACATCTGACTCAGAACTCCCACACCTACTTACTCCTAGAGGCACAACTTAAAATTTTGTCAATTTTTCCAATCCTGTTCTGTTTCCTAAAATGATGCTGGCTGTAAAGTCTGTGTGTTCTGGGCATTAGAAGGCACGCTTGTGTGTTTCTAATGCACAACTTCTCTTCTCTGTCCTTCCTGAATAAAGTGAGAAAGACATTTTCTGTTGCAAAGTCAAACCTAAAGATAACGATTACATGTGAGCATTCCGTGATGTTAACCTTTATATTCCAAATTTAATATACTGCAGCATTTGATCCAAAGTCAAGCAAATGCTCTGAAGCAGAAATAAAGTGTAATCTATAATAATTCGTCTAGAATGGATGATGTTCAGCATCTGTAATTCCTGCAGTTATTCCAGGCAGACAGGTCTAAAATCCATAAAGAAAGCAGTTAGAAAGGAGTTATTTGTTCTGCTAAACAGCTCTGCACACCTGCATTTGAATTCTGGGAATAGTCCTTTCCTTTTTTATTTTATTTTATTTAACTCTGATTTTTCAGCTGTTGTCCAAACCAGACAGGGAGCAGCGGAATGTTCTCAGAATGGTTTTAAAATAGTAACATTTACAAATAAAAAATAGCTCCGTGACCTTTATTCTATTTTTGTTGGGGATTTATTAATAAACATGGACCCACCCTCCCCCACATGGGTGTCTTTTCTTGGGAACATTATTCTAATAATACATGCAGGCAACAAACTGTTTTTTCCTAGGGTTCAGCAATTATTTTGAAGTGGAAAAATCAATTTAAAAGCAACACATGCTTTTATGAAAACTATATATATATATATATATATATATATTGTTCATGAAAGGTAAATTAATAGTTCTGGAAACATTTTTGCAGTAAATAACATTTCAGGAGGAGACTTATCCTCATCTTGCTTTTTCAAAACCCATAATTAGCTACCCTCATTTCAAAAATATTTTTGTATATTTTCAAGGCTTAACTTCTGAGGGGAAGTTTTTAATAAAAGATAAACATGGATGTGTCCTGCTAGGAAGAACACAACAGAAAGGATACTGCCCTTTCCTGTCAGCAGAGAAGTCCAATTAAGTGAGAGGCTTTGCTGGGTAGCCCAAAGAAATCAGCACACATCTGCATACCATACAGCACACCACACACTATCGATATCGTTTCTGAATTTGGAGAACTCCTTCCTCTGACACTTATCCCAGAAATAGGCTGTGATGACTGCCTTGAGCTGGGCAGTCAAGTCTAAAGGGCCTGTGCACCATTGTGAGGCAACAAGCCCCAAACTCTTTTAATAGAGGGGTTACTTAATTCTTCAGATTCACATTAATAAATGTCATTCCAAAGAAGGCCCAACGTCAGTTTCCTCTTGAGAAACCTTCCTAACCTAAAGATCGAGACACAGACTTTTCTCTGGAAGAGTCCCTAAGGAAGTCCCATTTTTGACAGAGGTGACTCCAATCTCTCACAAGAGCAAGCTCAGCTTGGAATGAGCTGCCAAAGCGCTGAGACAAGTACAGGAACCCCGTCTGTCCTGAACTCTGCACCAAGAAACCTGACAGCACCAGAGAAATAAAAGGCTGTAATGCAGACAGCATCCCAACTTACCGTTTCCTCCCATTAACTGCAATGCACTCATGCAGTGATCATCTTCTTCTTCTGCTTCTTCCTCTTCCACCTCTTCATCAAGGTTATAAGCTATTGGGCCACTCTCCACTAGCACAGTCGCTGGCTTTTCTAAGTTAGAGGCTTCTGCTTGTGCATTTGGAAAGGTCACCTGCAAAACAGAAGACAGGGCAGTAGGACAGTCCTTTTTATTCAGTATTCTTACGTAATGCTTAGCAAGAAGAGAGCTGGAAGCTCACATCAAGTGCTGGAGGTGTAGCCATTCCAGAGAACAGGCAAGTCAGAATCACAGAATGGCTTGGGTTGAAAGGAAACTCAAGGATTGTGAAACTCCAATCCCCCTGCTGAGTCACCAACCTCCATATCTAACACTAGACCAGGCTGCCCTGGGCCCCATCCAATCCAGCCTTGAACACCCCCAGGGATGGGGCATCCACAACCTCTCTGGGCAGCTGTTCCAGTACCTCACCACTCCGAAAGAACTTTCCCCTGAGGAGAAGGTATGGAGAAATTTAGGCCTGAGGGCTCCTCAACAGAGCCATGCAGGAAAGCTCACAACCTTTTCCTTACTGTGCTTGACTCACATCAAGCCTATTACACAGTAACAATGCTATTGGCGCTTCAATGATGGTAAAAATGTACCCTCCAAATTAGGAAAAAAAAGAAAGACTTTAGCTTTGACAGCTCAGGTTGGATTTATTTGGAGGCACAATGAGCTGTGAAACAAATGGCACTCTTTAGACAGCACTTAATGCTATGGTAGAGCACTAAGTTCATAATACACAACAGCATCTGTACCATTTCCTTTGAAATATATCAGAATAACAACCTCCAAGCTCTAATCTGGGAATTGGTCACTGCTGGACCTATTCCAGCATCTGCACCTAGTCAGATGCTCCAAGGTTAGGTAGGACACTGGGAGAGAGAGCAACAGCAGCACACAGCAAGCAGACAGCAGTGAATGTGGAGGAGCAAGTAATGCTGTCTCCACTTCAGGAATGGGGCAGGCACCAAATCCATCTCCTGCAGCAATGTGCCCTGCCCTATACAGCTTCCCTCACCCCTACCACAAGAAAAGCCCTGCAGTGCTCCAGGCTTTAAATCACATCACACAACCACGTACTGCTGCGTCTTCTTCAGTTCTGCTGGCAATAAGGTCTGTCGCAGCATTGTAATTATTTATTTGGTAATGTATTTACTTCTGATACAGAAACTCCCAGAATCTTTCTAACTCCAAGCACTTTAGAGGTATGCCATAACAGAAAGTCCCCATATCAAAAAGCTGATGGTCTAATTATTTAAATGTCAAAGCTGCTCCTAAAATTGTCACATATCACATACCATGCCAGTCAAGCAATAATATGTCTGAGATACTCACAGCCATCTATGGGTTTGCTTCAATAGCTCATTAATAAGCCACAAGGCACCCATTAATTTTAGCAGAAAACGTTTAGGTGTTTGGATCACTCAAAGGCAAGTTTTCATTATTTCGAATGCTCAAATTAATAATACAACTTAAAGGAACTTCCCTCCAGTTTATTTTGTATTTCCTACCATTGTTTTTGCCTCTAGACTGATGAAGTTGAGTCCATCTACGTTTCAGGTACAAGCAGAAATAGACCCAACCATTTGACATGAATCATAATGTCTACCAATTTTTATGCTGGAAGTATCCATCTGCTCTGAAAAAGTGAGCGAATATAAAAGAGCTACAATTGAGTCATTATTTTTTAAAATTGCACTATGCTAATTAAAATGTGACCTTCTTCTAATTATCATGTCCATTTCCAGATTGCTATATTTCTAAAAATGTGCAGGGTTTTCTAATGAGTGTAACATAAGTGAAAATGTATTTCCCTAGGCAGGATATCAAACTGTTTCTGAAACTCAGTGGATTTTAGTCATTTTAAAAATAAAGCAGTCAAACAACATCTTTAAATAGAGCTTCCTGGACTCACTTCTAGACAACTTGGACTTCACTTTGGCATGCAACTTTACATATGCATGGGCATTGTGAAAGCACATCAAGCTATCAGAGTTGGCCAGCACCCTTTCAAAAGGGCATCGGTATCACCCATACATGGGGAAAAAAGAAAGGAATGACAAATTCCTTTGGTATATTAGGAACAGAATTGTCAGACACACAGTTCTTTTATCATCAGCAAAATGCATGTGTTTACTTTGTACAGTGTAAATATAAAAGCAAAGGAAAGCTGTTACTGCTGTGAGTGATAACAGCCATGGCCCTTTCAGCAGAACATTCACATGCACAAAGCCACCCTGGGAGGGTTTCTGATGGTGACCACTTACTAGCTCTAACTTTTCAATGGAAATATAATTATTTCCAAAGCAAACCAAACAACAAAAAAAAGAGTAAGCCAATTTATTACCGGGTAAGCTGTCACTTCGTGCTTCCTCACTGATCTCTTTAGGCAGGCTCCAGAATATCAGCCCTTCCCTTGTGTCACCACCAGCTCCACAGAAGCAGCACTTATTATCGTCCCCCATTTCTGTGGGCACAGTCCAAGTGATGAAACAGGCACAAAGCTCTGCCTCTCCTACTACTCGTTCAATATATACCCTTTTAGATGCTTGCAGAGAATCTTTCCTTTTTTCCTACTGAACTAGGGGTTATGAGGCTAAAGTTACTGACGGGTAAGTAAAGGCAAATCTTGTTTAGAAGACACAACTTCAGTGTTGCACTGCTTGTAGTAACCAGCTCCTGCTCTGACCGCTGACACGAGTCTCATTTCTTTTGCCCATATTTACTACACAGCCTGAGACAGGCTGAGAAAAGCTTGTGGGAATTTCCAGACCAACGGAAGAGGTTCAGAGGAGGTTCAGGTTGGATATTAGGAAAAATCGTTTCTCAGATAGAGCAGTGATGCAGTGGCACAGCTGCCCAGGGAGTGGTGGGGTCACCATCACTGGCGGTGCTCAAGAACTGTGGAGATTTGGCACTGAGGGACGTGGGCAGTGCGCATGGTAGAGGTGGGCTGAGATTGGACTGGGTGATCTTAGTGGTCTTTTCCAACCCTAATGACTCTACAAAGAGTTGAGCTTTGCATACCTCCTCAGTGGCAGCCTTCTTAGCCAGCTGTGTAGAAATCAAGGGTCTTAACCTGCAAAAAAGGAAAGAAATGGTGAACATCAGAAAAGTTACACAATATACAAAAGAGCTTGATGTATAGTATGCAAGGAACGAAAGCACTTTGCTAGTGTTCTGCTGTGCACTAACTTTTTTTAAAACACAAAGCAAAGCTAACAGCAGACAGTCACAAACCATACAATAGTTAGTACACACATTCCCTTCTAAGCATCTGCCCCAATTCAGGATCATGGAGAAAAATGCCAGTCAACAAGCACAAAATTTCAGCTCATCCTGAAGGTCCATGAAAGAGATGTTTTGATCAGATATTACAGAAACAAAAAGACTCAAGGAAGCGGTGAGGAAGAGAAGAAGCAGGCAGCCCTCACAGCAATGCCTCATCCCTCTGCTGCCGTTCCAGTGTGCAGCAGCAGCACTTCCAAGCACAGCAAAAGCTGCACCTGCAGGCTGCCTGCCAGGAAGGAACACAGTGGGCTCAGAGGGGCAGGTCACACTTTGGGGACAAACAAAGCATTTTTGGAACAATGCAGACATGGCAAAACTGAGCCACCTTCTGAATTACCCACCACTGCTCTGCAACTACTACCCTTCATTTGATGACATATGCAAGATACCAGTAAGACTCTATACACAGGATTCCATAATTATCAGATTGAACGTTAAACTCCAGTTATGGAAATCATCATCAAAAACAAAGGGACCCTGCATACCTGGAATAACAAGTGACAGAAACTGAACATAAACTTTTTTTTTTAATTGCATCAAAGAAGACCTGCATATCCGAGGAGAAAAGATGAATCAGTATTACACCACAGCTGAGCATTAAGTATCATTCTTTTCTGAAAAGCATTTCACAGACTGTTGTCTCCTTACTGCCACGAAGGCTGTTCTCAATCCATCAGTTATTGTTGCTTTTCAGGCTTTCCTCCTCATCTAGATACATCCAGTCGTGAAAAGCATGACTTGTTTTCTACTGAACCACGGCTCTAACAGCTCCTCAACTATGTCTTTTAACTAACTCTACGCAAACAACTTAATGAATACCAATTTCATGTTTCTGGAGATGTAGTCTTTTATGATAAGCAGTATCTCTGCTCTCCCTTTTCTATTAGTCATTCCTTCCTGTTGACACACAGATATCAGTTGTTTTCCTACTTATTTATTTATTTCAAATAATCAGCAGGAGGAAACATAACCCCAGAGAACGAGCAGGGCGTACTTCAGATCATTATCTGTGATGAAGAAGACAATATTAAAATACAAGGCGCTGGCTGAGCTCCAAAAACGGTCATCTCTGGAATGCTTTGCAGGACCCGAAAGGCATTTCAGCAACCAAAGGAGTCCAAGGTGACTCCTTGCAGCAGATACAGATGAAAAGATGGTACAGGAGTGCTTTGGGAGCTGCACTGCTGCACGATCCAGAACACATTCTTCTGTGACAGACACCTCTTGTCATATCTTATGATGATCAAAATCTTCAAGAAAGAGATCCTCTTGACCTACATAAATTATCTATTACTTACAATTCCTGGCGGACTTCTGGGCTTAGAGAGAATGCATGTGAAGGCACGGGCAATCTTCACCCCAAGTGCCTGACCGTCTCCTTTCTTTACCTAGCCTGAATTGTACAGTGCTCCCAAAATTTGAGGCTACCTGTCAATCTGTGCTTTCCAAAAGTCACTCTGTTCAAACATTTACAAAAACACAAATGCAGAGGTGCCAAAAGGTTAAGCAGCTGAGGGATGCTAATTATCATCCAGGTTGTATTTCACTGACATAACTGAGAAAAAGCCCAACGGGGGTAAGCAATGAAGGACCTTTATTTTAAACCACTAGAAGTGATTATTGTAATTAACATTGCACCAAAGATAGCACCTATTGCTTCATGATACCAAAAGGCTTCAGACCTCCCTAGAGCACCCAGAAATCTTTCCTCCCCCCAATTAAAATCAAGCTGTTGAGTAAGACTCACAAGGTAATCAGAAACTGCTGACACTTCTTTTAGAGCAAATTATGCGAGTGCTCACACAGTGAAGAAAACCATCACAAGCTACAGGAAGCAGAAAGTAAACATTCCAGTTTCACTTTAATTAAAATGGTCCCCTAATGAAAATAATAAGATTCACACTTACGAAAAGCCTACTTGCAAACTAATGCCATATCCAAGAGCCCTTCCATGCCATTTTTCAGCAGTGAGTGACTCTTGCACCCGTTCTGAAATTAAAGCTGTATTTCTGCTCCATGCCAATTGCTCACAAAGCGTATTTCGTCACTTCATAACTAGAAACACAGCACTGTCATCCAGTTTAGGTAATGTGGTTTCTCTCTCAGCACACCGTTTCATGCACCATAAAGCTCAGGGCCGGGCTGAGCCCTCTGCATTGTGCTACTGCAAGCTACAGCAAGAACTGAGAAGAACTAAAAACCATCCCAAAAACTTCTTTTCCCTCTAAAATAATGCTTTCCAATATCATTTAAAAAAGAAAGTAAGTTGATTTCTCTCCTTTTGGTCTCACACCCATGGAAAAGCTTGCTATTACTGTACAAACTCATTCAGGAAGGCTTTATAGGGATGCCTAGGTTTGGTTAGTTCCTTAAATGCCCCGATGCCCTGACCTCCTTAAACCAGAGCAGCTGCAGCACACCGGCCATATGGAGCCATCAATTACTGGCTGCCATGGCTACCCATACGGCTCCTTCTGCTGCCTGGCTGCACTACAGAGCATGAAGGAGAGGGGTGCTGTGTGTCCTCACGGAAAAGCACGACTGCTCCTGAGGTTGAGACAGGTCTGAGCATTATGGATCAAACAAGCAGCTTGAAAAAACAGGGAAGTGAAGAATCTCACCCTACTTTTAATCTATAATATGCTTTCATGGGATGCAGAAAAACCCTGTCCGTTGAAGTCCAAGAGCAAGACCCCTAAGTGAGCATCCCATCCTGCATTAAGGTGTGATCCCAAATACACGAAAGCAACAGCCTCTATTTCAAATGTAATGCTGTGACTGGAAAGCAGTGGTGCTCCTGGTCTTCCCAAACCTTCCACCAGTTGCTCGTTAGCAATGACAATTTCTAGCTTGAAGCACTTCTGTTATGAATTCTACAATCAAAGACAGTCAGCACACTGTATTACAGTACAGTGGGAGGCAGCAACAAACCAGCAACTTTCTGAACAGCAATACGAGCCATCAGAAGGAGGGAAGAAAAAAAAAAGAAAAAAAAAAAGAAAAAAGAAGACTTCAAGACTTCACACAGCCCTAAGTGTTATATCCACATTTCAAACTGCTTCAGAAATTATACAGATCTACCAATGCTCGTGTCAGCCAACACACGTAGCGCTGGAAGCAGATAATGTTGACATGTTCCCGACAAAACCAGCAGCACAGTACATGTCATCAGAGGCTGCTCCCCACCGAATCTGCTCCGCTCTCGGCTGAGATGTGCACGATAACATCGAGGTTTGTCCTCCAGCTGAACGATTTAAAAGAAGATGCAGTATAATAGCTTCTGACAGGGCTAAGATCACACAGACTGAACTTTCAAAGGGAACAAATTCTCTGGAAAACAAGCTGGCTGTGACAAACAACTGTTTTTATTTTGCTTATTATTTAATAACAAAAGATTACACTGCACAGTACATAAAATAGGAGGAGTACTATGAGGCAATAAAAGCACGTAACTCGCATCAGGCTATTTGCCCACTGAAAAGGTTTATGATTCCATAACAATCTCCTCAGCAAAACCCTGAAAGTAATTTGGAAACTCACCCAAAGCTGTGTTTCTTACTGAATTTTAATTTAGTCAATCCAAGTAGGGAACATCTTACTGCTGCTTACCACACATACTAATTTTATACACAGACAAACCTAGAATACACGATTGGAAGTGGAGCCTGGAGCCACCAGCATGCAGTACCATTATGCAGGTCTTCCAAGGCAAACGTGTACAAAACCTGTCTAACTCTACTGCAGGTATTTCATGTGTCTGCCACTTCAGTGACAGAAAAAGCCATTTAGAAACAGTCCAGTGGGAGTTGGGTCAGGTTCTTCATGCTGGTTGAAATACCCCTCCCACCTGAGGCCAGATGGTTTTGCCTCAGGAAGTCAGTTTACCAGACATCTGTGTGAGAAGGAAATTAATATAAATGTTTATCCCGGCTAAAAGTGCCCTTTAATTAGGTACTGTCAACGTTATCCTTACCAGAAAGCTGGGAATTACCTCTCTGAGAGGTTTTAATGATCTTGTTGGAAAGAAAACAGCATCAGGAGATGATGACCCATGGTTCTGCCATTTCAGCACAAGAGAGAAGTGACCTCCCTGGACAAGGACCCCAGCTCTTTTCCAGAAGGCAACGCAGACTGGAATATGACAACAATCTCACAGTACTTCAGGGTTTGCATATACAGCTGCAGACCCACTGCTAGCTATGAGCTGGGTGCTCACAAGAGTCATTCCCTTCCCCCAGGAAGGAAGCCAAGGCACATGGCCGAGGCCATGGCCGGTTATGACACTGACCAATGGCCATCTGATGCCTGGAGAAAATGGACTGTGGTGCGAGGGTGCACCGTGGCATATCTAAAAGAGCCCATAGAAAACATCAGCTCTATAGAATGACAAAACATCACTGATGCTCACACCTTGAAACCATGTGCACTTGAGTTGTTTGACTTTGAGGCAGCCATGCTGACCAGCCCTTCGCCCAGCCCAGCTCATCATCCACATGAAGGCATCAGGGAGTTTCTCTGAATCACTCTTCCTAGCTATAGGGCCGCACAGACCTTAGCTAATGACAAAGAGATGCCAACCAAAAGGTTGTGGCACCACATGGCAGTGACCTCAGTTCATGCACAGCAAGCTGCTTTACGGCTATACCACTGAGACTGATGGAGTAGCAGGCAGGATATGAACCCTACCAGGGATCCTTCTCTCTGTGCATGAAGTATCATAGAAAGAGCCATTTCAAGTGGAAAAACACAAAGCTAAAATGACAACAAAAAATAGAGTGATATGAGAAATTGTTCCCACTTTTGATTCCCACTCAGTTCTCTTTAATGCTGGATCAGAGGAGCTACGCTTTCATCAGCGCAGCATCAGACAGCACCGCACTGAGAACCTTCAGCACTAATGAGGTTGGCCTCTTCTAGCAAATACCCAGGCTGAAGTATTCAGGCTGTACAAACTCGCAGAAGTAAACTGGTAAAAAAAATAAGAGCCTCTATTATCCGGTACAGGAAATGTCCATCAGCAAAGAAATAAGCACCTACATCATTCACCAGTGCACTTCTGAATGTCTCTTGAAAAGCCAGAAGTTTGCTAATGTACGGTGAACTAAGCACTGATTTCACACCGCTCTGAGAAGGGCAGAGGTTGCCAACATCTGCTGTCTTCACTAACCCAGCTCAGAGTGAGCAATATTCTCCATTGCTGCAGCACTCATTCCTCAATCAGATGCTGTAAAATGGCAACTTGCTGTTCTTTCCACTAAAACAAAAGGTTTTCAACAACAAAAATGGAAAGAATGACATCGAAGGCCACCTTATTGGGACCAAATGAAATTATACTACAGCAGCAGATCCAAAACAATCTCTGCACGTATCTGATTCTAAAGGAAATTGCTGCAGACCATGGGAAATTACAATTGCTCCAGGACAAGAAGGGCTGACTGATTTAATATTTCTGGCTGACACACCTTCTTCCTGGCCTTGTCAATAAGGATACTGATGAGCTCATCTCTCCACAGGTCAGGAAAACATTAGCTGAAAATACGCTATTCCTTTCGCCATGCTAATTTTTTCAGATAAAATGATGGCAGAGAAACAGATTTGTACCTTGCTGAGAAAAGCTATTTAAAATAAGGAAGCTATGAAGCATTTTAATGAAGGTAAATGAGTAATCATGATGGTCTCAGTTAAGCAAGCCTAATGACTATGTCATTTTTAAAACACAGGTGTGAGACATCTCATGTGGTGATGATCCAGATATGTCCAACTACCTTGTAGCATGGCCTTACATATGCTAACAGTGCAGAATTTATCTATAATGGCAGAAATTCAACAATTAGCAGATAAGGCAAACATAAATCATTTTAAAATCATGCCTGGATCTATAGTAACTGGAACAAAATTCAGAAAGTCAAACAAAAACATTACCACCTCAACAGAAGCCTTATGCTATTGAAACACTCTCAGCCGTCGCACTGCTGCTTTTATTTCTGACACAAATGCGTTTTGCTAGACTCAAGAAAGGAGGATTACAAATATTTGCTTTTGGACAGGTGTTTTGATCAATCTCAATCTCATGAAAACAGTTAATGAGGCAAAAGATGAAAAGAAAAACATCTCAGTAACCTGCAGCCTCTGAGAACAGCCCGTCGAGATCGTTATACCCAAAGGTGATGGCAGATCTTCCCTGGTGACATCACGAGGACAAAAATAACACCAGGCAACATAATAACTCGCCTCTTCCACCACTACTGATAGCATGCAGTACTGAGCAAATTAAGTTGCTCCCATCAGATTATGCAACAAAATCAGTATTTCAAAAATCAGGTATCTACAGATTTGCACAAGCAATCCATCAAGGAAAAAAGATGGATGTCAGATTTTTTTTTCTTGTATCTGGCCTATTCTACATTAAAGAGTAATTTAAACTGCCAGCCATCTGGAAATCAATGTATTCCAAGCTTTATTTTATGATTACCAACATTCCCTCTCGTAACTCATTTCTAATTATAAGCAATAAATCATTCCCTCTTGCTTGTAATTTGTAACAGCCAATTAAGGCAAACCTCTTATTTAAATAGCAAATCTAGCTTTAAAACATCCCATATTTTGAGGTACGCATGGAACACATCTAATCAAGCAGACAAATGGCATTCGACAATTTAACATGGCTGTAGAAGTCACTGAGGAGAGACACAGGAAAGCACACGGCCTTCTCACATGATTTAGGTACATCAAGACTTTCCAAAACTGAAGACACGGCTCTTATCTGCCTGATCTAATGCAGAGGAGACTGACATGTTGCCACATGAGCCAATATGTTCCTCCAGGAAGTCTGGTGTCAAGACTTCCCTTCAACATATCAGGAAACTAATAGAAAGGCTGTAACAAGAGAAGAAGCTGTAGGTTGATCTGGTGAGAAGTTCTGGATGTTTTTTTAATTCCATTTGAACGAAGGTGAAAAGTACACAGCACTAAAATTAAGACTAAAAAACCCAATTAAAGCAGCTTTTCTTGCGAGTACATTTGATTAAGATATGGCCTGGACTCCACCTTCCAAGCCCAAGGACACCAGTGTATACTCCTAGATGCTCACCCTCTCAAGTATTTTCTGTTGTAAGATTTTGCAAGTTTTAGCCCATAGTGTCAGGCTGGGCACAAGAAAGGCACCCACTTGAATGACTCGTCTCCATCCAGGATCAGGCAGATAAAGCAATGTGAAGGAAAGGCATCAGCAAATAAATCCAGATCATCCCTCAGGGAGAAGTCTTTAATGGTGATTTCCTATGTAACTCTTACCAACGGGAGAATATGAAAGAAATGTGGTGGAAGATTTCAGACAAGACAAAACAAGGTGGGTCTAGCAGCACTGGCAAGGACACTGAGAAATTTTTACACGTATTTGCTCTTCAGTGTAGGTCTAAAAAACAGGCATGTGAGAGCAAACACAAGAGAGAGGCTTCCTATAAACAGCTCTGCTGGGATTTGTCCGTTAGAAATAAAAACAACTGTTGTCAGAAAAGTATTTGATATAATTTTAGCTGCAGAATTTATTACATGAGAAACTGATCTTAGGAACGTGGAAGTGGTTTCCACTGAGATTTTATTTGGTCATCACACAGCTCAAGTCTGTTCCAGCTTCGCATCGTGTCATCTGGTAAGCGTTTACAGTAGGAATCAAGGGAACTGGATTTGGAAAAAATCCATCTCAACTGACCTAAATCTGATCTGACCTGAATAATCAAACTAATACAAAATTCAAATATGGCTAGACAAAAGCAAATAGAGTAATTCATTAGCTGCAGTTCTTTCAGGAATTTCCTGCCCTTTCCCACACATGAGGGTATGCATCCCACTCTGCTTTTCTTCCTATAAAGCAGTGAAGGTGAAGTGGGCATCTCCTTGTACCAGAGATGTCAAAGGCTGAGAGCAGAAGCCCTGAAGGCTCCACTGGATTCACTTTCTCCTTCAGACACTGAAGGATACGATGCCACAGCACTGTCACAACAGACACACTCTGTACTTACACTGTCAGCTTCACTTTATTCCTAAGAGTCTGAGCTGAAGGCATGCAGGTGCAGCACTATTCAAGCAAACACACAGCAAGTCTCCATAGATGGATCAGCACTCATATAGATCCTGCCCAGAGTGTTTAACAAAACTTTCAAGACTCCTTAACTTCTTTGCACAAGAGATCTAAGTATTGCTATTCATCTTCTCCAAACACGAAGCTCAAAGACATCTTAGCTGGTTTACATCTGGCTTACTCTCTTGGTGAGACTGAAGAAGAAATCTCACTTGGAAGAAATCTCAAAAATCACTGGTTTGATGTTGGTGAAACTTGGACAGCATTTCTGGCAAAACCTTTGGATGAGGATGCAACATAAAAGCGTGAAGGGAGGGAGAAACAGACACCAAAGCTTATACACTTCAGTTTGAGAATAAGGCATCATTCTCATTATGCCTGTGGATGTGTATCTTCCTCATACGAAGTTTTACAAGCTTTATATAAACTATACTTCTAAGCAAGCTTGTAATTAGCAAGGGGCAGGCTTGGTTCTAATTATAACTTGCACAGACACACATTATGGAAATACTTAGCTAATAACCATAGCAATGCTCTGCTGATGGCTGAAGTCAGGCCGGCATGTGATTGCCTTGTTACCACTTGCGTACTTTCTGTCTTGTGCAAACTGGGCTCCCTAAGAAGCCTGCAGGACCGGTCTGCCAGCTCTTCCTCCCAGCTCTGCTACATAGGGTAATCCAGGCTTGGCTTCCATCAGTGCTGTGATGATCTGTCTGCCTGCGTCCAGCATTCCTGCTCCATGCAGGTATGCTGTGGGATACCTGCTCTCACCTCACCAGGCATGCTGACACCAAAAGGACCAGAGAACCTGACAGATGTAGCCAACTTTGCTCCATTTTACCAACAGACTGTGCCCACTGTGAATATGTGCACATTGTTCCTTACAGCCTTTCTCAAAGTTAAAATGAAAGACAGTTCAGCATCTCATCTCAAAGCCAAAATATTTGAAAAGAAAAAAGCAACAACCAAGAGCCCGATTGGATGTTCAGCTACAAGAACTTCCCTGCAAGTCAAAGTCCCTGTAAAATCATGCACGTCTCTCACAACTTTGGATATGAATTCTGACACAGCAAAGGTCCAGAAAATAAGTGGTACCCTTTAATTCCAACCCTGGAAGCTACGTGCATTGCAATCTCTACTTGGGTATAAGCATGCATGGTTAATAAAGTACAAATATGGTACAAATAACTGGGAAGGCAGCCATTTACCACTGAACATGACATTAGTGTAAAAGAAGCATTGCTACACACCGCAAGTCCTTGTTTGCACATACTATTATATATTAATGAGTCACTGAACTGAGTCTCAGAAGCCCTTCATGTTATAAAAAAAGCCCACCCCCTCAGCAATGCATTTGTTACAGAAAGATCAGTATTAAAATGCAGCCAACTTTCCTATGGAAAAAAATATCTAAGTAGAAGTGTTAAGAAGGAAAACAGATCTAATTGCTGTTTTAAAATGTGTACAATATTTGCAATTCCTTTCAAGAGAGGATGATACAATTTCAAGTGTAGGGAGCAGACAGCATCATCTCCTCCAATGCACTGTGTAAGTTCCACGCTGTGCTGCTCAAATTAAGTTAGGTTACCTATTGAAAGGGAATCCTACATGGAAAGCTGAGTTATTTTCAGTTAATAGTGGCTTTAATACAGCTTAATACTCATGCTAACATATACACATTAATCAATGAAACCTCATTCAAACTACAAAGGAGATGCCTCTTGCAGCATCCTGCGCTGGTTTCACCAGTCCACAGGCCTGCTTCACCACAGAATCATAGAATCATTTGAGTTGGAAGGGTCCTTTAAAAGCCATCTGATCCAATCCTCCTGCAATGAACAGGGACACCCACAGCTCCATCAAGTGCTCAGAGCCCATCCAGCCTCACCGTGTCTCCAGAGATGGGGCATTCACCACCAACCCGGGTAGCCTGTGCCAGTGCCTCACCACCCTTATTGAAAAAACCTTTGTTGTAAATAAAGCTCAAACAGGTCCACATTTCTCCTGTACTGAGGACTCCAGGGGTGAAGTCTCATCAGTGCAGAGTAGAGGGGTAGGATCACCTTTGCTCTCCTGGCCACGCTTCTTTTGATGTAGCCCAGGATACAGTTGGCTGTCTGAGCTGTGAGGGCGCATTGCTGGTTCATACAGAATCATATGATTCTGTGATTTTGTGATTTTGAGTCCAGCTTCCCATCCATCAGCACCCTCAGGTCTTTTTTGGTAGGGGTATGCCCAATCCTTTCATCGCCCAGCTTGTATTGGTGGTGAGGGGGGTGGGCTGCCTTGACCCCGGTGCAAGACTTTGCACTTGGATTTGTTGGACCTCATGAGATTCATGCAGGCCCACTGCTCAGCCTGTCTAGATCGCCCTGGATGGCATCCTGTCCCTCAGGCTTGTCAACTGCACCCACAGCTTGGTGTCATCAGCAAACTTGCTGAGAGTGCACTCAATCCCACTGTCAATGTCATTAATGAAGATGTTAAAGAGCACCTGTTCCAGTAATGAACCCTGTGGGACACCACTTGACACTGATCTCCATCTAGATATTGACCACCATCCTCTGGGTATGATCTTGCAAGCAGTTCCTCATTCATCGAACAGCACACACAAAACAATATCTTTCCAGTTTGGAGAGAAAGATGATATGGGGGACCATGTCAAAAGCCTTATGGAAATCCACACAGATGACATCAGCAGCAATTCCCTTGTTCACTGACACAGTTACACAATTATAAAAAGACATGGTCGGTCAGGCAGGACCTGCCTTTATTGAAGCTATGCTGGCTATCCTGTATCACCTCCTTCTCTTCCATGTGCTTTAGCATAGCTTCCAGGAGGATATGCTCCATGTTCTTCCCCAGCAAAGAGGTGAGGCTGACAAGTTGGTAGTTCCCTGGGTTATCCCTTCTACCCTTCTTAAAATGGATGTGACATTGTCTTTTTTCCAGTCATCAGGGGCTTCATCTGACCACCATGGCTTTTCAAACACCATCGAGAGTGGCCTGGCGACTATGTCAGCCAATTCCCTCAGGATCCTGGGATGCTTGGGCCACTGGTCCCTAATTTGGCTCAGTCAAAACCAGCTGGGTCAGCCTAAATAGACTGTTGCTAATTATTGCCTTTTGAAATTGCTGGAGTTGCCAAAATGGGTTAAAGGGCACATACAAAAGCAGGTCAGCCGACTGGCCCGAGGGACACGGGGCTGACGTGGCCTCACAGCCCTTCCAGATGGCTCCTGACGCCTCCTCTCTCACCGAGCTCTCTCTCACCTGCACAGGCAGAAGGCTGACCTCAATCTTATAAATTCGGGAGGCCTTTCCCTTTTAAGATATTGTGGTCCCCAGCCCCTTTATTCTTCAACCATCAAATATCCAACTGCTCAAGAAGGTCAGCATAAAAGTGAGGTGAGCAGCTCCCACTGCCATGCAGCATTCTTCCTCCCCAAACAGTGGCTACAGAAGATGCATTAAAAGAAAATTGCTGCAGCTCAATCGTGGGATTGCTCATGCACATCCTTAGCTCTGTATATATATGAAAACACTGAAAAGCTCTAACAGTTACAGTTATCTGTCAGTGCTCCCTCAGAAATGTACAGCTATGACCAAATTGGGTCATCTGAGGAGCAGTAACACACATGTTGTGCAAGGTACCTTCCTATTATAAGGAACATGGGCTATGAACGGTAAAAGGAGTTCAGCTGACCGTGAAATGTGCAAATACTACAATAAATAGGTATTTATACACTGTCTTATTTATACGAAGCCCCTCATTCCTAAGCCATCATTTATATTTTGACACTGAATTCTGACAAGCTTTTCAGACAAGTGGTGATGTGCAGCAGTTCTTAGTACTACTCTAGAAAGAACGAGTAAATCATGAAGCAAACTTTATCCATCTCGAGTAAATCCTTGCTCCTTCCTTTGTACCTCAGAGAGCTTGCACTGCAACTGCGTCACGAAAAAACAACTGTATTGAACAGAGGAGACAGTGAATTCCCACTGTAGCTTAAATCCTTCTGCATACTAAGCTCTGTTTGAAGATCAAAAATGTACTTTCAGGTTAATCTTGTGCACTTTGAACTTTAACTCCTTGCATAGCAAAGGAAAAATTCACGGAAAATAACCTAATATTCCTACAAGCCCTGAGCTACTTCAAGTTAAGTGCTGGAGAGCATTGTGACACTTCGTATGCAAAGACCCTTTCTAGCCTTTGTGCTGTTTGCATCCCTCTCCAGAGCCAAAGGGCTCCCCGCTGCACACAAAGAGAAGGCTGTTTGGGCTGGAGTCACAACTTCAAAGACCAGCAGCACAAAATTTGCCAACTTGCTTTGCCATTCAAGCAAATGTCAACTGGAACAAAAGCACACAGAGTAAAGTTGTTACAGAATGCCACGCAGGGAAAATAATGCAAATTTGTATCAATGATCAACTTAGCCTTAACTAAGTCTAATGAGCAACTTTGCCTTTGTTCTTTTCCATCATCACACTCATTTTGCTCTGTGAGTTTGAAAAGGCATTTCTGAAGCATTAGTTAAAAAGCCTAGCTTAAAAATTTAAAACAAGCTCCCACCTTTAAAAAAAAATAAGTTTTGAATGTGTCAAGTTTAGATTTCCTACATTCTATACTTGGTAAAAATATGCAACAAATGCCTAAGAAGTGCTTGGCCCCAGCGAGACAACAGTCAGCACAGACTCACTCCAAATACGTCTGCCTTTCAGTTGTTTAACCTCCATACACTGCATTGCCTTTATCAGCATCACAGCATCGTTCCAGTTTGCCTCAGTTTTTTGTCCTCAAAATATCGTGGGAACATCAATAGTTGGCAAACTAACACTTGGGCTTTTAGCATGAGGCTACAGATCTCTCTGCTACTTTCCTCGGTCAGTTAGCAAAAACTCACAGTAAATAAACAGATGCACAATATATATATATATATTTAATGTAATGTAATGTAACTGCCATATTGTAATGTAAACACATTTCACAGTGTGCTTTTTTATGGAAGAAGTTTTTTAGAGCAAACTGTTTTAAAGGAACTCAATCAAATTTAACACATGCACAATACATTTACATTTGGAAAACAGTTTGGTAGCGATTTATAGCCCTTTGACGTGAACTTTCACAGTCATTCTTAGAGCAAGAATGCACTATAGTTCAGAAGTGTAATGTTTTGGCTGGCCTCAGTGGGAAAATTAGAGCTAAAGTCTCTCGAAGGCTCTTTTTACCTCTAGGACTCTGCATTTTAATATCTTATTTGAAAATCTTGACAGACGAATAAGAAAGAAGAACAAATTGCTAGTTTCTTCATTAACAAAATATACACTTCCAGCACGAACTGAAAAAAAAGTATCACCAACAACTACCGACAGCAGCAAAAAGTTGATCCATGCAATACCAGAATTGTTTATTGCCTCTGCATCTTCCCACTGGATTACAACATTGTACAGGTAGTCTGAACGTTCAAACGCCTCAGTCAATCTCACCTAACACAACTGGAAAATGCATGCTTCAGAAACAGCATATGCGATGCAGTATTTTTACCAAGTGGCAGCACGGTGCAGAGAACCATGGCAGATTTCTCTCATCCCACTACAAAAGCAATGCATGGAAGTCATTGAGCAAGCGCTGCCCCAGCAGTCCTACCCAGGGGTCCTGGCCCATCAGCACTCATGGTAACACAAGAAGCACGTTTGGCTTGGGAAGTTGGGAAGTTGGGATCGCCAACTTGTTTCCTGCAGACATCACCCAAACAATTTGTGCAAGATAAGGCAGGAGGTGCTGAGCTGACGCCGGCTCCATCCTCTCCTCATATAAAAGACAGCTCCATCAGACTCCAGTGGGAACAGTATTAGGAACAACCCAACGGACACAACCAAAGCTCCCAAATGCTGGTATTCACTATGGCCAGTAAGAAAGTCCTGCTGGGTATTCTCTCACACAACCAGTATTTTTGCAGGCTAGCTTTTGCTTTCCGTTCATTATACACGTTAGCATTGCAGTTTTTAAAGGAATAACACTGTTAGTTGAGTGGGTGACTTTAGGAGGAAGAGCTAAAAAGTTAGACTCTAGATGTCAGACTGAAATGCAAAGTTAGCTTTAGTTCTGACATAAATAGCATACAAGTCTCACGTTTGCTAACACAGATGAAACAATTCCCAATTCTTTTTGAATAGCAGAACTACTGAAGAGACCTGGTGGAGTTTAGCACAGTGGGAGTTACAGTCGTCTATTGCTACAGATTTAAACACTTGAGGACTTTGCGATAAATGCTGAAATGAATTCACCATCAAAAGACAAAATCCATGTTCTATCTGCCAAAACCTTTAGCAGCCTAAACAGAAAATGTCACAATTGATTTTCAGCAGTGGTATAAAAATAAAAAACAACGTTTTAAAGTCTTCAGGGGAAAGATAGATAGACAGATAAACAGCATGACAGACAGATGGATTTATCGCTATAGGTAATTTTTTACTCTTCTTAAGCAAAAAATCAGGCTTCAAATGGCTTGATACAACTAAACAGATTAATTTAAAAAAACACAACTAATGAGTAATTTTATTTTTAAATTCACCAGTCTGTCAGGGTCATCAGCCTGGAGGTATAACGCTAACAGAATTCTGTTACAGCACTGCTGGGTTTTTTTGCATTAAAGTTAAAGAGCTTCCTCTCTCCTTGACTGGTGTCAGCTGTAATAGAACAAAAACATTTGAAAGGGGGAAAAAAAAAAAAAAAGCCAAAAAAACCCGGGGCTATTAAAAGTGCTGTTTTGGAGGCTCTTTTATTTCCTTTCTCTTTCAGTCAGTCAGTTACAAATTAAACTCGAGGCTCAGTTCGCACCCACAAATCTGCTGCTCAAGGGAAGGTCTGCAGGTCCACCACATCCACAGACCCTCTGCCAGGAAGAGGCCATTTTGTGGGAGGAGGCAGGGCTGGTGTATTCACAGACCCCTTCTTCACTCTAAATTTACCAGGATTTACAAATTCCCAATTTAAATCATGTGGCAAAACAGAGATGGAAACATAAGACAATGTCTTTAAACTCTCAAGGTTGTCTGCTGGGCTGATAAGCTGTCAGCCATGCTTATAGACAGGTTTGCACATTTAAAAGGACTGAGAAATAAGCAACTTTATCATTCTGCTGCAAAAGGATCAATGCTAATATTAGCATTGAGTGTTTGAGCGATCAGCCTTCGGGAAATGCAGTTTTAACTAACAGCAAGATGGACTACTCTAGAAATTAGCAAGTAAACAACCTGTTTTCATACAGCCTTTAGAAGATGAGCAACTGAAGTGCAGCCAGGATTACTGTAAGTCAGATTTTAGTTTTACTTTCCACTTGCTGCATGGAAGAAAACTCATCAAATCAATCATTCCTACTTAAAATGGAAAAATGTCTCTGAGAAAGGCAACTGGAGTGGAGAAATAATTACCTGCAGGTCGGTCTATTTAAGACTAAATTCACTCAAACAGAGTCAACAGAAGCACTGTTGGAGAAAGGCAACAGGTTCCCTCTAGACCTTCTCTGTGCAGAGGCTGCAGGCTGCTGCAGCCTTCCCACATGGCGGAGCAGGTGAGAGCTCATCTCCTGCAGGAGACACAAACTGGCTCCTGTCATTTACAAGTTTCTTTTAAGATGCTTTTAAATTCTTTCACACTCCTACTTGGCTTATCAGCTGAAAAAATAAAGGGCTGAAGGTGCTGACTCCAACGCATGAATATGAAATGGAGCCATTGCTGCAGCTGCGCACAGCAGCCCAGTGCCCTTCCATCCCAGGGCCTGGCGTATGGAACGCCCAGAAGTGACAATGTTGTACAGCACCCTCTGGATTGCCACAGTGTATTTAAGTTTGCCTCCAGCCTCAGCGGACCCATGGGATCACATGCACGCTTCATCATTCCAAAATTACAGAATCACAGAATGGCTGAGGTTGCAAGGGGCCTCTGGAGGCCATGCGGTACAACACTGTGCTCATAGGGTCACCTACAGCCCACGACGACTAAGCTATTTCTTCAAGCCTAAGAATACCTCAAGGATGAAATTCAGACTTGGTTTGATCAGATGTAGCTCAAGAAAGACGCAGATCTCATTATATCTCTTCTGTACCTGGCCCCAAACCTGTATTTTGACTATGCTATCTTCAAATATGGCACTCAACCTGACCACCAACATCTGCTGTTCCACTGAAATCAGTCTTTTCTCTGGTTTCATCCTACTTCTGCCATGCCATATGCAGTTGCTCCACTCGTCCTTGCTTTAAATGTCTGTAGTGTTCACCTGTATGTAAGTTTCTATTGTGAAGCTCTGTACCTGTATTTCAGCATTTCCTCCAGATCATCACCATTTTATTTCTTGCTGAAATCATCCTAATGACTCCAATTCTCTCATCCGCAGAAACGAGTGGTTCTCCAAGAAAGGCCTAATGCCCCTCTAATCTGTCACGTGGTGCTTCTCCAACATGTGGCCCAAATTGGTCCTTTTGTACAGCCTCATATCTAATTTGCAGCCCGCTATCTCTCTATCTTTTTCAGCCTTATGGCTTTTACAGCTTGTGCTCCCATGTATGTCTGCATTTCAGATTATATTTCTTTGGCTGCATTAGCCTGGATTTTTTCCAAGATGCTCTTTTATTTCCTGCTCTCAGTTTTTTCTTAGTGGCACTGTTTTGCATGGCTGTTTTCAGTGTTCTTTGCTGTATGACTCACTTTATTGTCTCCTGCAGATTTCATTAGCACAGTTTTCTGTGTCATTATGAAGTAGGACTGGGTTTCACACGCTGTTCAAGCTTTCCACTAAGCATCTTCTTGAAAGCTAGCACCATTCTCACCATTTGCTTGGGCAGATACTGGTACTCCTCAAAGGAAAGATCTTGGGGTAAGAGAATCTGTCTAAACAGTGCAAGTTTCCTGAAGTGCTGGGAGGAAAAGGGTAACGGAGTGGAGAAGCAGGGTATGCTAACATCATTAGCTCCTGGAAGATTTTTTTTTCCCATGACCTGTTTTGTTAGGTATTCAAAGGTAACTTCTGCCAGGAACAGATGGTGTTCAAGCAGACAACTGGCAAGTGGTCTCAAAGAGTGCACTGAGATGGTGTTGTGAGTAAGTCTGGTCAGTTATCCAAAAATCAGTATGAGTACAACAGGAGCTGCCAAAAGGCATTGTTTCTAAAAGAAAATTTAGTAAGTAGGACAAATAAACCCATAGGTAATTTTAAGAAACTTTCTGAGAGAAGGATGGTGTCTGTTAGCAGCTCCGCAAAGTGTCTGTATCAAATAGTTTATGGATGGTTGGAAGTAAGTTGCTTCCAACTTTGATACGTGCTTCGATACGTGCCCTTATTAAAGAATATGATAATGATCTTCCAGAGATACGATGACGAAACTAAAGTAATAGACACAAGAAGCACTTTTTGAGAAACATTTTAAACAAACAAGCCTTAATCCTCCATATTCAGTCTTCAAGTGGCTGAATAAATTTCCTCCCAATTGTTACTCCAATATTCTTCTGCTTTAGACCAAAAAAGGCTAACATAGACCTTCAAATGAATTACACTATACATTATTTATGTGTTTCAGATAATCCCTGCTAACTGTCCAAAAAACATCTCATTTGCAGAAATTGCATACTCTCTCAGCATAAACATTACTAATGACAGAAAATAAAACCAGAAGGGATTCATCCCCTTTTTAATGCTAAATATTATGCAAGTAACTAGCAGCTATGTAACCTCAATGCTGCCTCAACACAATTTGCAAAATTGTATACAAAATTGAAAATAAATTGTTAGGAGATTATTCGAAAGAACTATCGCCGGTAATCTCCTAATAAGACGTGCTGCTTTCACCTTCATGCATATATTTTAACACTTTCCCTTGCTGCAGTGTTTCTGTGAGCCTAAGTGCCACGAGGAGCTCATTTAAAAAGAAGTCTCTCCTGCATTACGTCTCAACAAGCCACAGGCTTGAAATATCCATGGAACCGTTTAAAATATTTACAGTCAGCAAGGTCAAGCTGGAGATCCCGGACAGAAATCTATCACACTCTGAGAAATGGAAGGATTCCTTTTCACTCCCACCTCCCGCATCTCCCCAGAAATACATTTAACAAAGACTTCAAAGCACTGTTACAAGCAAACCCTGCAAATGCAGGGAAAACCATGCAGAATGCGTTTTCTCTATCCATAACTGACCTCTCTGCAACACACAGATAAAATTAATCTTTACATGTCCTCTATAAAATCTAGATGGAAGGGGTCCTACCAACAAGATTTCAAGCCTTTTCTGTATTTGTGGGAAACAGGGGATGCTGCCAGTGGGAAGACACAGACTGCAATACAGATCCAAGTGCCAAACACTGAAGCAGAAAAGCCACATAAAGCTGTTTACCAAAGATAGCCCTGATACACTATTACTCATCAGGGGATGGTAGGGCCAGAGCAGCAGCTGCACTTCAGACCGTGATGTAATCCACAGTTCAGTTGCAGGGGCTTCACTAAATGCCCTGAGGTTTCATCATCCTTTGGATGACAGGTCCATGTTTCTCTCATACCAGTTCATATATCTAGCATTTAACAGACATGGAGGCAATTCCACAGTTTGGAACGCCACAATTCATTCTGAATTTGTGTCCCTAAAGCATCCCTCCTTGGTACATAATCTGTACATGATTTTGGAAGTGGTGCCTTACGATGGTTTTGATTATTATATGATATTTTCACCATCTGGTGAAATGTTCTGGTTTTCCATAGGTACCATTCTGAAAAAAAATGTTTGCCCTTTTCCTCCCACTTAAGCAGTACATGCTCCTTCTTACCCTAACCACAGCAAAACAAACAAACAAAAACACCAGTACAATCACTAACTCAATATTTGCTGGGATCAAAGCAAAAATTTAAAAACATTAAAGCCACTGAAAGCAAATCACAGGTGACCCAGAATGTCACAACACTCTCAGAGAAGAAGAACTGTCAGGAAACTAAAGCTGACAACTTTCCTGCCCATCAGGACACTGGCAGAAAAGGCCTAAAGAAATCTTGTAATTTTTTTTAACAAGATCTTAGTCTGTCTCACAAGTACGGTTTTCCTCTGCCAGATGGTCGATATGAATGCTAATGGAAAGAGTTGAAGCTGAAATAAATCTGCCACTTTTAATCAATCACAGATGACTGTGTCATCAATAAGCGACTCATGTTATGACAAACTCCCTTTGGTTAGCTACAAGCAAAGCTGATGAAATGCATCATGCCTACGTATTCATTGCCAATACTCGGCAACTTTAACACAGGCATTTTGAGGCTTAAAGATTATTTTTCCCACCTACGTATTCATTGCCAATACTGGGCAACTTCAACACAGGCATTTTGAGGCTTAAAGATTATTTTTTCCCTAGGAGTGCTGTGATCTCGGATTCACAGTGAAAATTGCTCAAAAGAGCAACAGTTTTTAACTGTTGGAAGCTATTCGATAGTAACTCAGCCAAAACACACACACACAAACACACACCAACCTTAAAAATCCCCTTAAATCAGAGGAATAGAAACCCACTCATGAGCAATGTGCGAGGTGCACTCTCCACTGCACAGCAAAGATAATGGTATAGGAGGTGCTCACAGCGCATCCAACAGTCATTCACTTCACTCTAACCCCTCCACCCATCCACGGACCCCAAAATGTAACATGCCCTTTGTGGAAAGCGTAAATGGGAAGCAGAGACCCAAAGATATCCTTAAGGGAGAAAGTAATGAATCACAGAATCGTAGAATGGTCTGGGCTGAAAAAGACCATCACGATCATCTAGTTGATACCACACAGGTATCAGCTGGGCTTTAGCTACGTGTCACACCAAAACAACCCTGGTTGAGTTTGCAGGAAAGGCTCACAGAGCCTAAAGAGAGGTGTTGCTCGAGAGGAGAAAGGAAGTGACCGAGGGTAAAATGGTGCAAGGGGTAGAAGCTAAACTTTAATGATTACACAGCTGGCGAGACAGGTTGTTTTCTGTCCATATTTTTAACCAGCTTCCAAATCCACCCTCGATTAAGAATTCTGTCTTTTTGCCTTCACTGACTTCACTGTCCATCAGTGTTTTGAAATATAATTGGAAAAACAAGACTCTAAGATTAGGCTACGGAAATTTAATATTTTCCCAATTTAGAGGCAATATGGCACTCAGTTGCTTGAAAGGAAAAAGAATAAATGAAAAAAAGTTACTACAGCATAAGAGCAAACAAAGTAATTTCAAATCCACTTACGGAGACACAGGAAATTACAATTAGCCCAAACTTCATAACTTGTCTATCAGCACAGGAATAAGTCTATCACTAAAAATGTTGCTCTCTCTCCACCAAATTATAAACCCCCAGAATCCAACTTACAAAGATCAGAAGTCATCACAAAAACTTTCAGGTTGTTTTTGTGGCTCTCACTGAGCGCAGCTGTGATGACACAGATGCTCTACTTCTTTCTCTTCATCTCCCAGCAAAGAGGGATGAGACCTTTATAATGAACGAGCACCAGATATAAACCAACCACATTTTGCTTTCTCCAAGCTCTGCTTTTTTTTTCTTTTCTTTTCTGGTGTCCATCCAAGCATGACCGTGCTGGACAAGATTGCTGGAACAACATGATCACCTTTCAATATTGTTTTGAAAGAGTACTGTACTCCGAGCACACAAAGAACACCCTTGATCCATTTTATGAAATAATGAACACCAGGATGAGTGTTCCAATATCTTCAGAATTTAAAACGACCCATTTTTAGTCCAGTAATAATACTCTGAAAGATAATACGTTAGAGATATTATAGACTGCCACAGCATCCTAGATTAGTCCCACAGTATCGATCTTCAGGAGACCAAACAGCTGATATGTGAATGTTCCCTGCAGTTTAATCAGTCTGCACCTTTCAGTGTTTCTGAATTATTTCTCGATTTTCCTATTTCATCTTCATTCTGTGCTTTTGAAGTCCTAAGAAAAACACAACTTTTTCCTGTTTGTGCGAATCAAAAGGTCCTTTTCCTAGGTTTTGAGAGAGACTGAAGTCCAAATGGCACCTATGAGCTCAACAAAACAAAAACAGAATAAATAACACTGACAGATAGCTGATACGAGCTAAAGCAAGGCAAGACCATTAATCACAAGGCTATTCCCAAAATTACTGCACAAAAGAAAGGAAGAGAAATTATCTGTAGCAATAGGCATGGAGAGCATGTTCAGTAAGTTATCAGGGAAAGCTGTAACACCCGTTGGCAAGAATTCAGGTATTCTTAAGTGGATTGTTTTACCATTTCCTTGCAAAAGCGTGCACAAAGCCTGAGAGCATGCACTCGACCAACGATGTGCCTCGTTAGGGACTGACTCTCACAACTCCTTGCACACATACCAAAACACACAGCACCACGTCCAGACAGCGTAAACCAGAGCCAACTGAGGGCAGTGGGACAAAAGCCAGCCCTACATATGTTACCATGCAGAGAATCTTAAGGTGATTCACTAATAAAAAGTTGGAGTGATTGAAATCACTTATCTAAAACCTTCCCTACCTCACCTTAATGACCTTATTAAAGCAGCTACAGTTAAATTCCTCTTTAAAAACTCCCTTAAAAATCAGCACTTCCACAGCTCCTGTGACTTTGACCCTCCAGTTACGGTGGTAAATTAAGAGCGTTTAAATCATTTCAGATTTACCTTATTAAGACAGTTTAAATTGGAAGCTAGCCAGATCTCTCCGAAGCTGTGAAGTGGAGCAGCATACAAGAAAGAGGAGCTCTGCTATGCTCTGGAGCCTGCTTGACTAAAAGTTACATCTTCAACAACAGCCTGAAAATCTTCCTTTACAATGGCCTGAAACTAGAGCCCAGCCACAGGTACCCTCAGCCCCAGTATGTCTCCCACAGCTCTTAAAACTATGGGCCATAGAGATGAAGGATATTGAAAGCATGGATTACTGTAATGAAAAAAATCCTGGTTTCATTTGCTTTAAAACGGGTTCTAAAATGAAATCAACAGTTACTGAGATTGAAAAGAGAGGGAAAGTAATTTAGACAAAAATGCATCTGTTACTGAAGTTGGCCTCCTGTAAGCTCTCTGCAAAAAACATCTAAAATCTAGATTTCCCTGAATTGCAAATCCTATCTGCAAATGCTGAACTGTAAACTTGAGTTTTCTGGTCTCCAGTCTTCACTGAAAAGCTAATATAATGCTGTGCTTAATATCTCTTAGCTACCAACACTGCAACAAAATAGTCACTATATACTACTCACTACTCACAGACTCACTCCAGGCTCAGAATTCCCTAATTTAAGACCTGCTTATGTTTTAAAGAATAATTTCAAATTGCAACTCAAAGCTAATAGAAAAACTGCAGCCTAGCAATCACTGGATCTTAGAAATGTTTTCTGCCAATGCTCCTGATGAGGTAGAAGTAAATGCAGAAAAACTGCATCTTCCTGCAACAGCTATTTAAGGGACATTTTCTGTACAACTTGTCTTTTTTCTCTGTATCCACATACATACATATATATAATGAATATACATGCGTGTGAATATATGTATGTATATGCATATACCTATATAAAATCCAGAAACAGAAGATTACCATGTGCTGAAAGATGCAAGAACTATGAATTTTATCCACTCCTGAAGAGAACTCAGGAAGCACCTGAAAATATCGATCCAAGGAAAGCAGCCAGCCCTCCATCCAGCTTTGGGCAGATGACTCAGGGGGTCGGGCTCCCCATCCATCACACAGGAGATGTGCATTGTTCAGAGCAGGCAGAGGCTGCAGACTGAATGCCTGCCCGACAGCAGTGGTGCTGCTCTGTGTTGTTGGTGCCAGCGGGTGAAGGCTCCGGAGCAGGCAGGCTGCTGCCTCCTGATAAATCACCCCGAAGCACAATGGGACCCTTGGAGACAACTGTGTCTGTGGGTCCCTTTTGATGTGAAGAGCTTTCTGATCTCTTCAGGTTGGATAGACAGAGTGGCAGCCAGGGTCTGCAAAGGTCAGCAAGATGAGGTTTGTTTGTATAAAACAGTCACCTTTCAACCCAGAGCTCTCCAGCTAGTAAGTCACTTGCCGGTAAGTTACTTTACATTATATAAAATTCATGATTTCTCATGGCTTATACTCAACTCACTTCACATGGGACTCACTTCATTAGTTACAGGGAAAAAAAAAAACAAGCATAAACCCACAGGTTTAGAACCCTTAATTAGACATTTATTTTCCTTTTCCTCCATCCCTCAGTGCAGTGTAACAGAACCACAGAATCGCAGGGGTTGGAAGGGACTTCAGAAGATGACTGAGTCCAACTCCCTGCTAAAGCAGGTTCCTGCAATAGGTCACACAGGTAGGTGTCCAGACAGGACTTGAGTATCTCCATAGAAGGAGATCCCATAACCTCTCTGGGCAACCTGTTCCAGTGCTCCATCACCCTTACCATAAAGAAGTACTTTCATATGTTAGTATGGAACTTCCTATGTACAAGTTTTAGGCCATTACTCCTTGTCCTGTTGTTACAGAAGGGCCTGGCCTCTTCAATCCTAAACAGAACTAAGCTTTGTCATTTCATGCTTTTAGTGTGCATGAATCAGTCTTATGTTCACGAGATGTAAGGCACGGTCTATCTGAGCTGTAAAACATCAACGTATTCTGACCAGTAGCTCATCAAAAGCATTCAGAAGGAACAAAACTGCATAAAAATGTCATATACAGATCAAAATTGATAACAACATTTTGGCTGTATGGAATAGTTTTGTAATTCTTGCTATACATTATGCCATAAGACCAAGAATGTTCACAAAGCATCTATACACAGCACCAGACTGACCAAATGAGATACATCAATACAATCTTAAATGGATTCTATGAAGCACTATTGTTAAGTGTTAAGGACACTTTCTTAACCTGGTCAAACCAAATTCTTTTGCTTCCCCGACTCTTTCCTGGTGAGAAGGAACAAGAATAATAAAAAAAAAACAACAGGAAAATGCAAATATGGCTCCCCAGATGAAAAGTAGCTTCTGTGTCTACAGGAATGAAAGGAAATTTAAGTCACAGAATCACCAAGGATGGAAAAGACTTCTAAGATCATCCAGTCCCATCATCCACCTACCACCAGTACTTCCCCAATAACCACGTCAGTACAACATCAGAACATTTCTGTATTCAGAATATTTCCTACGATGAGACTGAAGCTTTTTCATCAAGTCCTCTCTTACAGTTTAGGAGTACAGTGCATTCTGATTTTAAATGGAAGTCATATAAAAAATTATTGGGTCTTAAAGTCAGATTTTATGTTCCTGATTATCCAAAGGTAAAAATCTCATTTGGACTTGACCAGGTCATAGGAAAAGAAAGGTCGTATTTCACCAATGCATTTAGAGGATTTGAAGAGACAGATCCTGTATCATAAATAAACACATCAGCAATAAACATATGGCACATTACTGAGAGACAGTAATGATCCTAATGTCCCAAACATCGCCTGGAGGAGGAGGAGAAGAGGCTGCAAACAGCACAGCCTGGTGTAGGAATGCCCATAAGAAATCTACAGGAGGCATCAATGAGTGACATGAGCAACCCAGATTGCTCTCCTACCTGAAATGCTCCATAAAAAACCTGCACAAAGAGTTAACTTTTCTTCCACTTTGTTCCCATAATCTTTTTTTTCTGCAATATTTTAAAAGGTATGAATGAAGTGCAAACATGTTTAAGACGTGCTATTATTTGCTGATCATTTTTGAAGCCAATATTGCTTAATAAAGAATGCTTGCACACAGTTAATTTGGCAGAAAATAAATAGAAAAAGAGCAAGTAGTGTCTAAACCAACACTATTGAAGTAGTGTGCTTAGGCACAAAATTAACCCATGGAGTGGCTTTTCAACCCAGTAATTGGAAGGGCCCACCTGCAGCCTCCAGGAGCTGGGCAGCAGGTGATGCTCACTGCATATCCCACCTTCCTGCCCTGCAATAACCAGTCCTACATCCTAGAACACCCAGATTTCTGCTTTGCTTCTCTCCATCTAATCACTTGATTCTATGCTGATTTTAATCTCTGCTATTAATTCATCAGCTGATTGATTGATTGAACTGCACTTTAATGTGATGATTGTGTTGCTCAGTATTTTAGTTAGGATTCCAGGTTATCTACTTCTTTACTGCTGCATGATAAAATCCATGCAGTACACAATGCCATTTTTCTATTAAAGCTATCACAACACCACTCTAGTCAAGCAAAGATAACCTTATAAAATAAATACTCCAGCCACTTTATTCTCCTTTCAAATCTATACATTGTTCCTTCAGATTTCAGATCCCCAAATGCTCAGATTAAATAGATAACTTTTAAAAGACAACTATGCTGTCAATATATTTCTTTCATAAAAGTACCACATTTAAAACAGTTTCTGAATACAGACAGCAGACAATTAATGTATGCCCAGTACTTCTGTCCTGAATGGGACCTCAGAGCACTGTGTCCAAGGTTCTTCCTATGCTTGAATGTTCAACTTTGAATATCAATACAGATTCCAGATCTGTCACACCACGTGTCTCTCATCACATCCTTTCCCTGCCAGCTATCACAGCCGTGCTTGAAAAGAAGCATCTCCACACAGTTGCAGTTTTTGACAGCTGCTGAGGCACGGGATGCCTTGCAAGAGCACAAAGAATGAGAGGATCTTCACTTGAATGTGCACTGGGAAGACGGGCTGTGGGACTTTGGGTCCATATATACTACGTTCTATACCATCCCATCCCACCCCTGCAGCAGCACAGGTTTCTTCTCTGGTGTAAAAACATGGAAAGAGGAAAACATATGCAGAAGTCAGTGGTTTGCTCCCTTGCACCTTTCTGAGTCACTCGGTGGGGACCTGTATGAGAGAACACGTACTGCTCTAGAAAGAGTGGGGAAGTTAGCTTGGTTGCTGCAAATGTTGAACACAGCAATCACTTTGTTCAGTCCATTGCTGGAGGAGGGTGCAAACGCTGGGCTGGAACTTTTGATTTAGAATGAATTGCAAATTCAACAGCAGGAAAGTTGAATTTGCTGTATATATCTTCCAAGAACACATTTAGAAATAACCTCAATGTGTTTTATCCTATTTTTAGTAACAAATGCAATAAGGTAAAACTGAAATCAGTCAGCCTGCCAGCAACATCACTGGGTAATGGAACAGCACTTCCATAAATGACTGAGATACAGAACAGTGGCCCATTTAAAACTAATTATGCAGATTCTGCTAAATATTCTGTGAGCAACAAAGTACCTCAAGTTTTACAACAAACTGCCATAACTTTCCAATATTTTATGCAGCTGTGGTGAATGAACAGCAATCACAGCCACACAATGATTGCCAGTTACCCTGTCTGGTAATGTACACAAACATCAAGAAATAAAATGCTTCCCGTAGCTGCTCTCCTGGTTTGAGTATCAGTATTGAAGAATAATGTATGGCCTATCCTACAGAGAACAAGGCAACTTGTGACTTGTTTTGTCCCATTTCTTTGAAGAACTTAATAAATATCCACTGAAAACTCAACTTCATTGGCAAATGTAAAGCACATCAGCTTTAGTCTTCCTTTGTATTATATAGAGAAAATTAGCAAATACATACTGTGAAGATCAACAAAAAGACCCAAACAAAAAGGACTAGAATCAAGGAAAATATAAATTCAGAAATCAACCGTTTTCCATTCATAAAATAAAAAAGAAAGCATAAAAATCTACAAACTAATGTGAACATTTCACAGCAACCGAGCACTCCTGGCTGTGGCAGCAGAACATACACCTTTAGCTCTGGACAGCAAGAACCACTGCACTTTGTATTGCCTTCCTTCTTCCCACTGCCTTCCTCCCCCAAATCACGTACAGCTTCTGCTAAGACACTATTGAAATGTGCATACATATTTATATTAAGCCTCCTGCTAGACATACCGAATCCAAATTGGAAGAAAAGGATCATAGAGCATTTTCATCTAATAAACCTGAAAATGAGAATAGAGACAAACAAGGAGCTCGCAAGACAAGTTTCATGCAAAATTATCTTCCGGGCTAAAACCGCTCCTCTTTGGTCTTCGATGGAAGATGAAATTACTTGAGACAGTCACAAAAATCCATCTGCATTTTTGCACTGCCCAGCTGACCTCCCCTGGAATCTGACAAGGAGACGATTTTCTTGAGTGGGAGGCGGAAAAGCAATATCCAATTTGTATTAAACAAACAACAAGGCTGCTGTAAAAAGAAGGAGCTTTGACCTGGGTATGGGCCACGAGGTCAGCCAGATCAATGCCTTTTTAGTTTTAAATTGAAGGCCTTCTAATTATTGTGGGTAAATGGAGCCAAGCGCTGAATTTGGCAGAAACTTGTTACAGCTGAAACCCTCACACAACTCTACACGTGTCTTCACCCTATCTTGAAGGGTTTATTTTTATAAGGTTCTCCAAGTATCTCGTAAGATTAAACAGCTCAGGAATACTCCTCCGCAGTGGCACCAGACCGTATTCCCTTATGCTTACACTAAGCCAAATTCTGACAACATTAAAAGTCTGTACTATAAAATTTGAATGCTCTTAATGAATGATGTACAACTAGAGATGATTTGCAGCATCACTGAACTTACATAAATTGGTTCACATTGAGAAAGCTTTTTAATGCTATTTCTTCTATCATTGAGCCATAGCAGGGGCTTTTGTCTCCGATTATATTTTACAGAGAGAAAAACACAGACAGCTTTGTTGCAGTACTGAAATTTTAGTATTTTAAATTCCAGTGCTCTAAAGCAAATGACTCCAGAACTTTTACGGAACTCATCTTCTAAACAGCTGGAGTAACCAGAGTAAACATCCAGTCCTGACAAACACTCCCAGCTGTTGGATGGATAGGTTTGGGAAGTTTTAAAAGAATCTTTCCTTCTGTCTCATCTCAGTGTGAAGAGTTGGAGGGAGAGGAACACCTTTCTCCTGGCTCTTCTCTCCCAGGTGTCTCACTGCTGCCTAGCTCTGCATATGCACAAGTGGTGCATGTAGAAGAAATGCATTTCTCCTCCCCTGTTCTCACTTGGTGAGGAGGGAAACACTGAGGTCATCTGATTTGAGCACTCATAGATTTTAGCATACATGTTCACTTTACCAAGTGTTGGGCCTGATGAGTTTCTCCCCAGCTCTCGCCTCTGGTTTATCTCCTTACAAAAGGCTTCTCAGCTCACACGAAGAGCAGGAACCAGCACCTCCAGCCAGGCTACAACGTTCTGATGGGCTTTACTAAATCAACTCCTCAAACTTACTGTGAACAAGCAAATAAATGCGGGTCAGCTGCTCCCAAGGCCCTTGGTAAAGCTCTCCCCTAGACAGCCACATTTGCTAATGCAGATGCATGAATTGAAAAGCAGAGGCTTGGAAGGGCTGAATTCATTTCTCCTTGGCTTTGTTGTTTTTTTTTTTGTAAATAAAATACTAACCATAATTTGCATAAACGTGTCCCTCTAAAGTTACAAAACTGGAAAATACTTGCAGGATTTATTTTAAGTGGTGGTACTTATCAAATGTCACCGTTTTCCTGTTTAAAATGACTAATCATTTTGATTAACCTCTGATTTAAATGATTATATACCACAGCAAAGCACAAACATACATCAAATTACACTCCACAGAATTTCTCAAAGCAGGAATCACATAAGAAAACAGTTATGTCGGAGTGGTTGGAGAATTTATTTACCAAGTGCAGAAGATTCAAACTGTGCTGCCATATGCCCACATGGGAAGGCTCTCGCATGCACACTCATACCCAGGAAATAGAAGTGGATAATCCCACAGCCAACAAGAGGGTGCTTTAGGAGGAAACACCAAAACGCCAACGAAAAATAATCGTGCAACAGAAGAAACTCCTAGCTACCATCTCAACACACGCTCCCAGTATCTTCTGTAAGGAATTTTGTCTCTGTTGGGAAATTTGTGCTAGCACATTTGTCACATAAGAAAAGAAGGCCTGAAGCACTGCGTAAAGATGAGAAATAAAGTTTAATATCTCACTTTGAGTAATACATATGAATTCCAAGCCACGTAATAAGACTTCAAAGCAGAGAGGGAAAAAAACAGCCTATCAAAGGTAAATTAGACAAAGAGCTGAAGGCAATACTGAAAAAATAAAAATTAATGGTGGAAAAATTAAAGAATATAAAAACACTCTTAAGATCTCATCTCAAAGGACCAATTTGTAAGGAGAATACATACTAAAGTTGGTACAGAAAAGACTTTCAAAAGCCTCACATCTGCCAGACATGAGGACTTCTCCCTACTGAGCAGCAAAGCTTCGTGACGAAGAGCTTGCCCATGGATATCCTCACAGATGCCTGGCAGCCCACCAGCCCCCACTGTGCCCCCTACAATCAAAGGACCTCTCAGATACCCTCTTCCAAATCTCTTAAACTATTGCTGCAATGTTATTTTTCCTAATTAGAGATTCTGAAACAACTCACTTCTATACACAACAAATCAAGGATATACAGATGTATACATTCTTGAATTAATGAATGACCATTTGAGTCTATTTGGTGTAAAGGATAGCTAGAAACATAACAGAAATATCACTTTCAGGGTTTTGCAGACATTCAGGCATCCCTTGGAATACTCAAACTGAGTTTTGTCTCATGCTCTGGATTGATATAAGCAATCTGGAAAAACTGAGTTCACCCTCTTCCCCTCCACAAATACCAGTCTGGTAATATAAAATAAACTAAAAGTACTGTGCATTAAAAAAAATAAATCTGTCTGCTTTGAGTTTATAAAAATAAATCATAAGCCATAGCAAATGTAGAACAAGCATCATGGGCACTCAGACTTGCAGTTGGGTTAGCAGCAGTGCAACAGTACGGCACTCAGCACCTGCCTGGGCAACACAGCTGAAAATAAAGAGTTGTCATTATCAGTAATCCTGGATGTGGGGCTTCTTCTCTTCCTATTCACAGGAAAAGAACAGACAGGTTCTGCCAGGTGCTCGCAGAGTTAATAATTACATGGAAGAGGCAGTGTTGGGCCAAGCACACTGCACAGTGCTCGCTGCCCTCGCATATCCAGACCAAGCACCCAGTAAGGGACAAAGCCTGTAGCTGCCAATGCTTTTTCTCTAAAACAACTCTACCAAAAATCAGTAAATTAGGCTTCTGCTCTTATTTTACCCCTTATGGGAATCTGACTTCAATCAGAGCCAAGAAAGTACCAGGCAACATATTGTGAGATGAGACGCCAAACATGAGGCTGTAGAAAGCATCCGATATATTATCCCTCTTAATAAAGGAGATTTTTCATACAGTTATAGAATCACAGAATGTCTCATATTGGAGGGGACCTTAAAGATCACCTAGCTCCAATCCCCTGCCATAGCAGGACTGCCATCCCCCAGCTCAGGCTGCCCAGGGTCTCATCCACAGCTTCGGACACCTCCAGGGATGGGGCACCCACAGCTCTGGGCAGCAGTGCCAGGCCTCACCGCTCTCGGAGTAAAGAATTTCTTACCTAACATCTAAGATAAATCTCCCCTCTTTTAATTTAAAGCTCCCTCTTGTTCTATCACTATCAGACTGTGTAATACGTCTGTCCCTCTCCTGCATGTTAGCCTTCAGGTATTGGACGGCCTCAATGAGGTCTCCTCAGAGCCTCCTCTTTTCCAAGCTAATTTTTCTGGGGTTGTGACACCCCCTGAGAAGTCAACAAAAACACAGCTGGAGCAGATGCTAAGCCAAAGCATCCCTGAAGGCCAGGACTGAGTCCCACAGCCCCAGGCACTGCACCCTGCTGGAGGGAACATTACCAGCAAAAGGACACAAGTGAGACCATGTAGAGAACCTGGTGGTGAGACTCAAAATTTAATCAAACCTGAAATCTCTACCAAGGGCTTTTGTCGTATTTGCAGCAAGCTTGATTTGGCTTTCTATTATATATTCATATGCCTCCATTCAGAACAACCTTGTTTCATTACAGTGGATTCAACTGTGCTTTGCAGTCCTGCTCCACTTCTTCCAAGGCAAATTCTTTAGGAGATTAACCTGACACATTTATTCCCCTGATGATATATCCCATCCTCTCTAATATCGTTACCAATTTCAAGTACACAGCAATAAATGGGCATAAAATTTTTAAAAAGTAGTGACTTGAAAGCTTTTTTGTTCCCACATTTTCTTGGAACAACACATTTCACTTTGCAAGCAAGATTCGGCTCAGGCAAATACAAAATAAATTATTTAGCTTTCAACCAAAAGCTCGCAGACTCTGTTTTTAGTGGACTTGAAGCTCACACTGGAGTTTAGGTTTTAAGTAGCTCAAAGTGGCAACTGCTCTTCGCTAGGAGTTCAACACATTCATCTTCTGTGACGCCTGTTTCATATGCACAGAAGACATTAGTGAAGATAAAATGTGCAACTGGTAATTGAAATTAAAGTCGCAATCTCTATTACGGTAATATCCACTGTGCCACATCTCTGTAACACACAATGAAACAGCTTTTGCTTCTGAAGCAGCAACCACGATATCCACCGGAACCAAAAGAAACCTTGCCTGATGCACTGAGAAATGCAGTGAAATATACTCACAAAAAAAAAATTTCCTGAAGTTGCTTACATTGTATTCACTATTTTTACATTCTCTTGACAAATAGATTAAGTACAACTCCAGTATACTTAGGGAAAATGTGTCTGTAAAAAAGCATCTCTTTTTCTTACACTCTGAAAGTGGCACAGTTTTCAGTTTTTCACTCAGAGGGTGGTGAGGCACTGGCACAGGTTGCCCAAGGAGGCTGTGGATGCCCCATCCCTGCAGGCATTCAAGGCCAGGCTGGATGTGGCTCTGGGCAGCCTGGTCTGGTGGTTGGCAACCTGCACACAGCAGGGGGGTCTAAACTAGATGATCACTGTGGTCCTTTTCAACTCAGGCCATTCTGTGATTCTGTGATTCTACTCACAGTAAAGAAAACTGTTCAAAAATCCAGTTTGCTTTTGAAAATACTGGTGAATATGGATATGCTCATCTAAAAAGGGTGGACTCCGCACTATCCTTGGAGTTAATTCTTCCAATGTACCTTCCTGAGGAAATTTCAGAAACAATTCCCAGATTTCTAAATTGGGAATTTTGAAGGAATAGTGTTGAGATATGTTCTTTGGCTCCAAGTAACTATTAAGTTAATGCTGATTATAATAGCTCTGATGTGACTCTGATGTGACTATGCCACTGGCGCATGCTCCCTGAGGATGGTTAGCATTCAACAACTTGCAAATCAACAACGTTTTACAAGGTTTAACAGACCAACACTGCTAACTAACTACTATTTTACATCACATTAGAAAACAAAGACACTGCACCATGTCTGGCTGTGGCAACCACATCTTCAAATGAAGATCTGAAGTCCTCTTCCCAGAAATACAAGTGCAGCATATTTTACAGCAAGAGACCATATGAAAAATGGAGATAAACCTCCTGCTTCCAAGGTGCTACCTATTGGATAGGAGGATGGTTTCTGAGACACGTGACAAAGCCAGCTGTGTTTATAGGACCTCTGCCTGCACATAGAAAGCAATCAAATCTACTTTCCCAATCTAATACTTTTACTGGAGTAGTGCTTTAATCACCAAGAAGCAGTACTCCTTTTCCTAGCCCTAATTGGGATCAGGACTAAATCAGCTGCTCTTTAAATCCTGACTACTTCTCACACAAACTAAAGGACTGCATCAAAGCACCGTTATGCACGGTGCTGCTGCAGTCACACAGAGCTTGCTAAATATTTCAGACATATAAAGCTGAATAGGCTGGACTGTAAATCACTACAAACCAAAACAGTTAGCAAGAACTCCACAAATGCCTCCTGGATAACGCTACATTATGTGCTTCAATCATTTTCTAATGAGCAATGTTCCACGTTTTTATTATTATTAATTGCATATAAATTGCCATTATTTTTGTATCGCTGGGAAAGTATTTAGCCATTCACCTCTCAGAGGAACAATGCTGAACAAAGGAAATGAATGCATGGCATATTAGAACAATACAAAACACAAAAATTTATGCATGCCATTTAAAAGACATGGCATTCAGACTACTAGCAAAAAAATCAAAAGTATGTCATA
Organism: Tympanuchus pallidicinctus; assembly: GCF_026119805.1. NCBI lineage: Eukaryota > Metazoa > Chordata > Aves > Galliformes > Phasianidae > Tympanuchus > Tympanuchus pallidicinctus. The sequence goes on from NW_026294747.1 coordinate 51,874,855, forward strand.
AATCTTTCATGGTAAGAAATAAAAAAACGAACGGTTTGCCAAGTCCTTGATATTATTTAATCAGAAATGTTGCCTACTTCTGGAGTGCAAAATCTTAACCACGTATCTGCATGTATCACCAACCTTCTCTGAAGTGCTCTGCTGCAAAATTCATTGTATCTAAGATCTGCTAATCATCATCAGGAAACTGTTATGCATCTTAAGGACATACTTTAGGCACTCAAGAGGAAAAATAAACACATTTTATTAGCTGCTTTTGGAAAATACTGATTTGTGTATTTATTTAGAAACCTTTTCAAGTTGCCCCACTGTTAAATTAAATATTTATGGCATGATTTTCCAAAGAGTTTAACACCTGTTAAGGTGCTAAGGGTTTAACCTGCTGGCTTCAACAGGAGCTTCAAGTGCCCAATGCTGTTGAAAAGCAGGCCAGGAGGGACACAGGATGGATGTGCTGAAGCAGCAGCTCGGGTGTTTGTGTTACTGCTAAGTCCTGAAAAGCAGTGGGTCTCATACAAGTCCATACTGCCCATCACAGCAATCCATTTCTGCAACTGCATCAGAGCTGTGCTTCACTAAAAATTACAGAAATATGACTCACTATACCTGTCAAATAAAAAAAACATATGTCAGTGCTGTGAGATAATCCTGAATGCATCTTTACTTTCCTTCTATTAGAAAATGTGTGTTTAGGTCATTAAAGATGACCTGAAGTAGCAACTCATGTAGGAAACTAAAATCCTCAGTGAGTAATGAATTGGAAACTGTTGATATTAGAGAGGTGAGAAGCTGAATGAGGACAAAGCCATTTTGATAAAACACGGGATGAAGAAGGAAGAGCAGAAAAATAAAAGATGTTTGTTACACTCCAAAGATCTGTATCCCAGTGACAGTGAGACCAGACACAACTTTGGCTGAGAAGCTAAAAGCATTGGCCAAAGCCAATGCAATTGGCCAAGTGCAAACCAGGTCATAATCACGGGTTTGTGTATAGCCATGTCCATAGCAGCTGCACCTCCACAGGTATGCTATGTCCCCACTCCTTTGCTAATGGATGAATTCTCACACCTTATGGTTGCCTTTCTCTCCCCAAAGCTGCTTCATTTAGGAAGGGAAAATATCACATCTGAAGCACCTCCAGCTGCAGCTCCTTCCTGATTTTCACTTCAGACAACCCCAAGCCTCCCATGGGCCCTGCCCACCTCAGTGCTGCTGCAGGCAGTGCTGTCACTGACCCCAGCTCTCTGCTCCCTCCATTCCCTCCCCTGCCCTTCACTCTCCAAACAACAGTATGAAGATACCATCTAGCATTTCTGTACTAAATCTCTGAATTTCCTGGTGGTGTAGAGCTTTGAAGCAGAAAAACAACATCTTTTAGGCAGTAAATAAATATCTAACAACTAAATAAGAAATTACTATAGAGAGAGATCATCCAAATGATCATCCAACACGATTTCAGGAACTGCAGGCTAATAAAACAGTTGAATATTGCAGATAGGACATATCAATCTCCTTCTACACATTACAGCACACCACAAATCTGCCCAGCAAGTCTGAATATTTTGCACATTAAAATAGTAGCTTTCATCACACTATAAAACATTTGCAAATGCAGACCAGAAAACCGACGAGCATATTTACTGTAAAGCTTTATATCTGTGTCACCAATTAACAACAAAAGTTTGGAACAAAACTAAAATAAAAGCTAATCAAAACAGCTAGCTGTCATAACAGATGGGAACTGTATTTTTCAAATGAAGCAAAAAGCCAAAGCTTTTGAGCATTTAGTGTCATGTCAGCAGATACAGACAACCCAGAAAGGGAGGACACCAAATGTCAGAGATATATGAAGAAAAGCTGTTTGTGGCCCAAAGATTGATGTTTATGAATTTCCACTGATTTTTTTTTTTCTCCAGAATGATTAACTCACACCAAAACAGACCTTTGATATGCGAACCATAAATAAGTTTCCACTGTGACACTGCAGGCAAAACAAATAAAAACAAGACCCCAGCATTATTTTAGCCTCAGACAAATGTTTCAGTACCTACATTGTCTGGCTCAGAAAGATACATAGACAGTCTCACAGACAGAGATAGAAATGAACAATTGCAGTACCTTTTTCCCACACTGTTTACAGGGCTGGCTATATTCCTACTGGCAATAGATTTTCTTCTTGACAGCTTCTTGGTGTTGGTGCTGTCATCAGTGCTGTCATCCTCTTTCTTTGGTGTGTTACTTCCTTTGCTGTTCAGGTCCCTTAGCACATTATAATTAATTTTACTTGAGATTTTCTTCTGTTCTAACATCTTTTCAATTGCCTCTCCTGCTGTGCTGGCTTGAATTGGCTCCCGCTTCTTTGCAGCTTTCTTTGGCTTAATTAAAATATAAAATTAGTGATGTAGAGACAAACAAAATGGTTGTGCACAGAAGGGCAACCTGTGGCTCAGCAGTCCCTGCACAGGTGCTGGTGACTCGGGGACAGGATGGGCGATGGGGCAGAGCCAGGTCACACTCTCTGGCCTGGGGCTGAGCAAGACTAAGGGACTTCTCTTTCTACAGGAATTCAGTGGAGGCTTTCCCATTTTTGCCAAATGCCCACACAGTTTATTACAAATTCTTTACTGCACATTTGTACCGCTGCCAGAAAAGAAACGTGGGCCATTTCTCACATGTGAAAAAAGTGGAGAGAGCTCCCGTTACGGGAATAGGGACCTTGATAACATCACCCAGCATGTAAATAAATTCCTCTGTTAAAACTACCTTCCAAGTGAGAGTGAAGCTGGGGCACTTCCCTAGGCACTGACAACAGCATTTCATATGAAGTCCAAAAGCTGCACATCCAACTCTTCCTCAAAATAGAAAAAAGTCAAGAAAATTAGCAGCGGCTTGCTAAGCAATAATGCTGTTGGAGAGGAAGCAGGACGCTGCAGCAACATCACCTGCCCACAGAGAGAGGCAGCTTCCCTCGGCCAAGCACTGCAAGCCCAGCATTAACACTGCGCGGCAGTTTGATGCTGCACAGACCCAGACAAAGAGAAATGACACCAGGGAAACTTCTATCTGGGACCGGTGCCTAGCTAGGTACCAAAAAAAAGATCTTCTGTTTCTCATTCAGCCCTTTCCTTTTCAAAGGAAGGTTTTAACACCAAGCTCCGCAGGAGATTTATTTTTTAATGCATAATAGCCCCTCTGTTTACCTACATGGGTCAAGTGCTACCTTGAAATTGGAAAGCACTATATTAATCAAGTTCTACTCGAGCTGTCAGAAACAATACAGCTAGAGAAAAACTCCCGTGTTGTCAGAACAAAAAGGTGGGTTGTTCGGGCTACTTCTCAGTGCCAGAGAGTTATACAATTTTGAACATTGCTGGTAGAATTCCACGGCCCTGGAAGGGCGGGATGAATGAGAAACTCTGAAGCATAAAACAGTGTTTCATTGTCTGGTTTTGTTTTTACTATTGAAATACCTAGGGGAGGTAGGAAACTGTCTTTCACATTAGCCAGAAAAGAAAGATACAAGATACACACATTAAAAACGAACACGGATTTCAGTTGCATGTGGAAGATTTGACTTGTCACTTGCTCAATTACACAAAACACTAACAATATAAATTGTGAATATATGGCCAATTAGGTTGCTTTAAACTGCTAAACATGGAGACAGGATGAGCCATTTGTTAACATAACCATCGCCTTCTTTATGAAAGGTACAACTAAATACTTCTTTAAGTGGCTGTAACAAAGACCTCTTCAGTTGTCCATAAAGAAATCATTATAGCAAGAGCAGAGGAAGCTGCTAAAGTTAGGGCAAGTACAAACAAATTCCCCATGCACACATTAAAAAAGTCAGGCATGTCCTAAGAACCACATTTAAATAAGTGAGCATTTAGGGCTGCAATCCTAAATGCAAGAACTAGCTCTGATTTTACCATGCACTGAATTTTTTCCTGATAGTAGCTCAGAATAGACATTTGGGCAAGAAAGTGTTTTACTCATCATCTGAGAAATTATAGTGTTCTATCTATGTAATGCATAGAAATATACTGGGTTTGGCTTGTTTAGTGCTGACCCATCCCTTTACCCCCACATCCTACACAGGGTGATCAACAGATACAAAGAATTTCCAAGACATTTTCAAACAGACACAATTAGCACACAGTTTGATACCTTGTGTTCCTTATAAATCCCAAGTTCTTTCTCTTTTGCTATTCTTGCTTCCTTTTCTGAAAGATGACAAAAGGGTAACCAGCATGAAGATTACACAGACTGCATATTTCAGTAACCCTGGCCAAAAGAAGAAATTCAGTCCTATCCACTTACCTTTTTGTTCCTTCAAATAATCTGCATTTTCTTTCATCCACAGCTCTGCTTTTATCTGAGCTTCTGTTTCGTTAAGTATATACTAAAAGACAAAACAAGTTCATCTGCTTTCAGAAATCGACTTAAAAATCATAGTGCAAAACTGAACTGAAAAACCACTAACAAGGTCAATTCATATTTTATTAAAAAACAAACGAACAAAAAAGCATGAAAGAAAACATGACCAAGATGCAACCATCAGAGCATTTCCAGCAAATTCTAAAGCTGGAAAAACAACGACCTGCTTTCAAAACACAGTGCTGGCTTTCCAAATTGTGTTGGGGTGGTCGACAGTCATCCAGGACTCATTATACATGATCGTAATACTTGATCCATAATTAATCTGGAATGATCTTGTTTTTATGATCTTTTTCAGATGATGTAAGAGAGTGTCATGACAACATGGCAGTCTGCAAGTAATTCTGAGAGGTGGTGGTGGTCTGTAATTCAAAACAGTATGGGAACCACTGCCTTGCACTACCAAAACAGAAACATGTGTCTTCTAGGTAGGTTTCTGGGAAGGTTATGCACAAAATTATGGTCTGAGTGAATGAAAGCAGCTTAGTTTGTTGGAGGTTCAGTCCTCTAGACTTCAGAGCTGGGTGCAGTATACACATCTAAACTTCCTGCAGTTAACCCCACTAAATCACAGCAACACTGTTAGTAAGCTTGGAGCTGTAAAGCAACTAGAACTATTCAAGTAAATCACAGGAATAAGCAAATAGGTGGGTAGGTAGGCAGCAAGCAGGCTGGCAGATTGCTAGATAGATGTCCCCTTCAATTTCTCACACACAAATATAAGCCCAGCTGTCTGCAAAGCAAAGGTTCTGTATGGCACATGCTGTCTGGCAATGAAGAACTTCTGCAGAATGGAGAAGAGAAACCAGATAATCTTTCATAAAGAAGACAATTTACTTGTAAGCAATGGACCCCAAACTTGTAAAACAGTGTTTAAGTGCTAGAAGAATAATCTAATTTTCTCTGTCTTACAGGATTTAGTAGTCCAGATTTTCTCTGAAGTAAAATGTAGACAGAAAAATGAGAAAAGTAACTCCAGGCAAATGACACTAATGTAGGGAGGGGTCCTTCCTTGGACAGCAAACAGAGTGAACAAGCAGCTGCATAGGTGCTGGTTTATCAGGCCACTATTTCACTATTTCATCTGTTTCTATTAAAGGTGGTCATAATAGTAAAACTTCCTCATAGCTCAGTTATTCATCTTTCTTATGCTTTTAGCGAGTTCATAATCTTGGGCTTACAATATTACAGTCTATTGCCATGGAAATGAACATGAGGTCATAAAAGCAGAGTTATGACCTCACTAAGGGCTACAAAGTGGAGAAAAGGTGCTTTTTTCTTTCTCCGTTTTTGTTTTCAAAGACTGATCTGCTCTTTCGAAGCCCTTCAGAATCAGCTCTGGGAGCTTGCAGGTCACCAGCTTCCCTGCCCTCCATCTCGTGCCTACTCCATTTTCAACATGCTCTTCCTCACACCCAGCTCAGCTGACCGCAGGCTGAGCATTTGCCTACCTCTCCATTCCTCACCAAGAATAGTCTGCAGATCAAGCCTGATTCTCAACAATCTCTATGAAACCCTTCTGTTTCCAGTGACTCTGTACCCCAAAAAGGAGTTTTTAGTACCAGCGTTATCCATTCAAATTGCACTTTTCATTTCCAACTCTCATGGCAGCTGAAGAGGACATCAGGCCCTGATGGGAGGACTCATGCATTAACCTGCTGTGTGCCCTTTAACAGGCCATTTCCACAGCTGTCTTTTATACTCAGGCTGTTATGGGAAGGGTACCTTGTGCTGCCACACCAATAATAATAAATCCAGAAGATGCTACGGGTATCTTTTTAAGCACACAGAAGCTGTATGTGCTGCTTCTACATCATGGTTTCCATGGCAGCCTCATACGATGAATATATTGCAATTAAATAATGATTTTAGAGATCCACCAAACTTTTAAAAGTTCTTCTAAGGATAAAAGGCATTCTAAAACATAACTACACCAGCACAGTATGAAAGCAGCAGCAGCAGTCCCATACATACATAAAATAAGCACTAAATTCACAGGCTTGCATGAATATTAGCTTTGACCCCAGATCACTGAAATCACTTGAACCTCTCTGTAGATCAGAGGCAAGCACTGCCAGAGTGAGGAGGCAGAGATGGAGAGAATACACCAGATAAGAACCATTTTTTTCTTTCTCAGATATGCAAAGGCAGAGAGACTCGGGATAAAAGCGCATCTTACCCTATCTATTTCACTGTCGTCAATTCCACTGAGATCTAATTCACCATCTCCTGTATTTTCACCTACATAAAAGAACACATTTAATTAGCTAGACATTTCTTCAAAATCAATTGCAATTCAAGTCCTATGGTAAAGTAACACTTTGCCTTTCCTTCTGCACTCATCGCAGTGAGGTTTAAGCAATTGCTGAGTATTTTTCATTCGAGGGTATCCACACCAACATGCACCACACTGAACTAATTTCTAATTCAGGAATCAGAATGGTTCTCTTTAGGACCAAAAATCCACCACGCATTTCTAAGCGTCCTTTTTTTTCTTTCTTTTTTAATTTATAGCCACATTTTTTCACCATGAACCTGGAGAAACCATTTCAGATGACACCATTTTTCATTCACCATAACATGGATTTCTCCACCAAAGCCTACATCCTGGTGATTTATCTGTAAATTACGGCTTAGAAAATATTTTCTGTTTACAAGGAAGCAGCACAAATCAGTGAATAATACATCACACTGACAGTCATACCATGGCTCTATTCTTAATTCTGATCTACAGTCATTCGAACCATCTAACTCATATCAGTTCTGTAAAAATATGCATTATTTTTTTCAAAAATGGGAATTATGAAAACATTTCCAAACCTTAAAATAACTTGAAAGCTATGGAAGGGTCTAAATGAATGTGCAGCAATAATGAGTTTCTGTAATTACAACATCACTGTCATTTTTATAGCTACATATTTACTAAGACTTCTCCCGAAAACAAGAATTTTTAAGATTCATTCCATTCATTAAAAGTCATGACAGCAAAGAACTAAGATCTAATTTGGGACCAGCACAACTTGCAGCAGCAAAATTGATTTTCCACATCATGTTAATGTACAGTAGTAATATACCATTAGTACTGTCCAGGTAGAGAAGAAAATACATTATTCAACACAGACTTATTCTGAGGAATGAAGAAAACCCCTTGATCATCTCCATTACATCTAATCAAGATTGGACAACAGGCGACCCAAGCTGATGATGTGCAGGAAAAATAAAGTTTCTGCAATCTGCAACAGCAGGAAATTGTATGGAACACCTTAGTAACTTCAGGGACATGGTTCCCCATTCCTGAGCACATGCCCCTCAGCTTCCCAAGGCTGCTGAATGTTTCGGTTGCCTGGGCTGGTGGCTCCTTGCAGAGCAGAAAGCAGGGCCCTGAGGGGCATCAGATGGAGCCATCAAGCAAAGGGAGGAATGCAGAGCACAGCAAGTGATCCTCAGCTTGGCAGAACCCAGGCATTAAAGCAGTTCCTGAAGTACATAAAACCATAGGGCTGGATTCCAACCCAAACTTCTGCGTAGGAATGAGGGCTGAGCTCTTTGAGGTGGTGCACAGGATCAGCCCTATAGACATTACTGGTATCAGACACAGAGCACTTACAGTTTGCTTTTCAAAATTCAACTTAATCAACAGAAAGTTTTTAATTCTTTCCACACCAAATCATACACAGAATGACTTTCAACCCAAAGAAAATGTCCTGATGCAAGGAATCGCCCAACACTTTGCTTTGAGTTTCTTCTGAGATTGTTTCATACAGTATCAACTTTACCAATTCGGATAATCTCATGCAAATATGACTGAACAAGCTTTCAGGAACGTATCTCACTGATATTACATTTAGAAATTAACTATACTTTAGAATCCCAGGGTGTGAAAGTTTTGCTTTATGACTGTTATAACTATTAACTACGTAATTGTTCAGCACATATGCTTATCTTCTGCTCTTATCTCTACACTAAAGTGTGCAGTAAGAGCACACCTTGCCCTGGGGCCTCCAGCTCCTCATTCAAGCACCCACTACCACAAACACAGAGATGTGGCCCAAGGATGCATGGCTGGATCTTCTCTCAAAGAGTGGTGATGCAGTGGCACAGCTGCCCATGGGGTCACCACCCCTGGAGGTGTTCAAGAACAGTGGAGATGTGGCACTGAGGGACATGGGCAAGGGGCATGGTGAGGGTAGGTTGGACTTGGACTAGATGATCTTAGTGGTCCTTTCCAGTCTTAATGGTTCATAAAATCATAGAATCGCAAGGTTGGAAATGACCTGCAAGATCATCTAGTTCAACTGTCCTCCCATTACCACTGCCACCACAAGCTACTAGATCATATCTCGTAGCTACTCATCCAGACACCTCTCAAACACTGCCAGGGATGGTGACTCCTCCAGCTCCCTGGGCAGCCATTCCAGTGCCTGACCACTCTCTGAGAGAAAAAGTTCTTCCTTATATCTAACATAAACCTCCTCTGGTACAACTTGTGGCCATAACTAGACAACAGAACTTGGTTCTTTGACTCTATGAAAGCATGCCCTCATTCGAGGTTGGAAAGGAAAATCAAAGTGAGAAAATACATCCAAGTGGTTTGTTACCTCTTTAAAATACCATTAATACAACTGACTGGATTTTTTTAGCAAGCTGTAATCATGCACAGCACAAAGAGGATTGGTTGTGTGCTGCATCCCCAACGGGAGGCTGGGGCATCCAGCCGAGCACCACTGCCAGTCCCTCCTGCTGGAACCGATACGTGAATTTCCAGTGAGTGAAACGCTTAAATAATCACCGAGACGAGGAGTGAACTCTGTAGTCTACTGTCTGAGACGCCTTCCCAGGAGACAGCACACCTGGCTCTCAGAAAGGTTTCATTAGGTACACAAAATAAAATAACTTGAGAGCAGAAAGCAGGAGTGTGCCCGAGGCTGAGTCATCCACCTTGGGTTAAGGAGTCTGTGCAGAACCGGGTCTCCTGCGCTCCGGGTAGGTGCTGCAGGCACTAAGCTGTAGGACAGAAGGATGGGGTTTTCCTTCTCTTTGTTTCACCAGTCTCTTTTATCTTCAAGATTTTGGGGAAAAAATAAGCTAACATATTGACTACTTATACATTAAGGCCAAAATTAAAAAGGAACCAAACTGAAAGATCACTCCCTGCTAAGGTCTGTACATCATCACAGGCTAGAAAACCAAAATCTGGCAGTGGTGTCTGAGAACTGCTCTTATGTTAAGCTCAACTTAACATAAAATTTTCTGCATCCCCAAAATATTTGCTGCTAAAACTGTCACGGCGTTTTAGGAACAATAAAAATATCCCAGCAAAATCAACTGCCGCTGCTTTTATTTGACATTAAACACCTTGCTTCCCCTATATTCTGCCACATTTTTGGATCAGAGGTTTAAAATTTAATATGGCACAGTACAGTAGATGACTGTTTCCTTATACAGTCCTACTATGCCAGACTGAAAATGATGTAATTTCAGGCACCATGAACAATTTCACGTGTCATTTTAAATATAACTTGTTACTGAATTAGGTGCCAGTTCTTCTCATTAGATCAATTAGCACAAGGGACAGAAAACTCATTCTCCAACTGGTAAACTGCAGAGAAAAATCCAGAAGCAAGTTGTATATAATAAGCATTTCTTAGACCCCATAACAGCAGCAGAGGGAGTAATTGTAGGATATCTACTCTGCCTGCAAGTAGCCCTTTCTTCTGCCTATGTGATAGGCATTCATTAACTGCAAGGGGCTTTTCAGATGAGAAGGAGCCTTCAATTCTTTAGTTTAACACTATCACTGGGAAAAAAAAAAAGTGTTTTGTTACACAACGCCGATTCAAAGAATAATACATCCACTTTGATCTGAGAATTTCCATGGCAGTCATGAGCACACCCTACCAGCCACCATCATTCATCTGCTCGCTCCGGGGCACTGAAAGCATACCCCTTTACTTTTATTATACCAGAAAGATCTTCCCAGCTGCTAAACTTCTCGAAACAATTTTCAAATGATAATTTTCCCCTTTAATAAAAGGGTTGAAATGAAATTTTCAACAAAATGAAAACACAGATGTGGCCAACATCTGGTCCAACCTCTTAAAAGCTTATTTAAAAGCAGTAGTGCCATGTGACACGGCTCTTAGCGGGGATTTCTTCTGTTAAGAAAAACAACCCGCTCTGCTGCAGGGCACAGACAAAAAATAAGTTCTGCGTTCAAAAAAAAAGCAAAACCAAAAAATGCCATGTTTAAATGAAACTACTGTTGGGCAGAGAGGACAGAGAGCCAGAAGGAGAAGTGGGGCAGCCGGCTCCTTCCTCACTGCATTTCTCACTGCAGGCAGAGGAAGAGGAGCTCCCAGAACTTTCATCACGGTCAGCCACATCCCTGTAACTTACTGTTGCCAGTCAGACAGCCGTCTCCCTGCATATTTAAAAATAAAAAACAAAAAAGCCCTTTCTTTGCAGCCTCTTAACATCTTTGCCAGCGGACTCTAATAGACATGAGAGCTACAAACAGACATTCGGGATTAGGTTTGTAAACCTGCAGGATTATTTACTGTTCTTGTCATTACTAAATGCATACTAAGCCCTCTTCTAGCACTGCCTCCCCCTCTCTGTATATCTAGTTAAATGTATACATAGCACGCTATTACGGGGATTTATTACAGAAGAATAATTCCTGCTGATGTACTTTAAAAACCCGCATTTTCGATGACAGACATTTGAAGAATGTGTTTTTCTGTTTCTCGCACAGGAGGCACAACTATTTATTGCGCTGCCCAGATAAGAGGATTTCCTTACAGACAGCAATGAAGGCTGAACACTTCCCAGGAAATCCTCTGAAGCTCATGTAATAGCAGGCGCTCGGCCCTCCTGTCCCACGCAGCGCCCACATCCTCTGCCACATGACTGCACAGCAGTGCCAGAGCTGAGGCTGCAGCAGAGATCCCCAATGCAAAGCACGCCACAAATGAAAATCGAAATATAAGGACGCAGTAAAATTAATTGCTCTTAGTGGCAAAATAAGTGTCACAAAAAATGTATGGCTTGTATTTTCATGGTTAGGTAAAAACGAGGCCTTTCTTTTATTGTACCTGAGGCCACCTTGAAAATTACAGCCTACTCCTTCACAGTGCCAATTCCACATCGCAATTTCAGGCTAAAGAACTACAGAGCACACGAGGCCATGCATACAGTATAAAGATAAATGAAGTCTGTCACATTATTATTTCCTTCTGCCAAGGCAAGGTTAAGGGGTCCTCTCCAGCCGAAGCCAAGTTTCCAGCCTGCCTGCTTCTCAAGAGAAAGAAAACACGGCACGTCGGGAGCAGCCAGGGCCCTTCTTCCCAGCAGTGCTCCCTCCAGCCGACGGGAGACAGGCGGACACGGCACAGGCTGGCGCCAGGACGCCCAGCAGCACAGGGACAGGGCTGGCACGGTCAGCACCTGGCATGGGGATGGGAAGGAGTGCAAAAACGAAGCTCAAAATGGGGCAAAGGAAAGGCAAAGAGGGAAAAAGTCTGAGCTAATAAAAGCAAAGAAACGCCACGTATCTGCTACATGTTGTGCTATTGTAAGCATGAGGTAACAGCTTGCAATAGCAACCTGCAAGCCTTAATACTTTGTTTGCAAGGTAAGCCCTTCCAAAAATGGGGATGTACAGGCTTCTTAGTTTTGTCTCTGCTCTTAAGTGGGACCTCATCACTGAGCAAACAGGAATACAACCTGGGATCAGCCTGGCTGGTTTGCAGTCACTGCATCAGGCTCATCTACCTCTGCGTGTGCAGAAGGTTTTCACAGAATCACAGAATCACTAAGGTCGGAAAAGGCCACTAAGATCACCCACTCTAACCTAACCAGCGACCACGTCCCTCAGGGCCACATCTCCACTGTTCCTGAATGCCTCCAAGGACACTGGCTGCACCACTCCCTGGGCAGCTGTGCCACTGCATCATCACTCTTTCCAGTAAGAAATATTTCCTAATACCCAACGTATAAGAACTGTTCCTGTGAGTCTCGATCTTAACACCATGCAGAACTACAAGCCCAGCTTTACCAAGCATCTGCATCTCCATTTCCTCGCACTGGGACTCAAACTCCAGGTGCTGGGCTTTTTTCTGCAGCAGTTGATTGACATCCGATGGCCTTCCTGCGTTTGTCGCTTTCATACAGCAGCCGCAGAACAATTATCCCATCACAAGAACAGAATTTCAAATTTGTGTGCTTAATGATATATGTGAATGAATTACAAGAAAAGCTTTTCCTGCAGTCAGTCATCTCTTACAGAACTTCTATTAGATATTGAGCACGTTTTTATAAATTAAATTTCAATTTGGGGAAAATGAAGAAACCTACTGCTGCTTTTCAGCAGTATATCCGTGCTGAAAAAAAATCACTGTTGTTTCACCTCACAGTGGATGAAGCTTCTAACTGATCCACTTCCATTTTACATCCATTTAAAGGTTATAGCAGTGGTCTCACAGGCATGGAAAATTGTTAATTCAAACACTTATTCATCAGAAAAACAGTTAATCATTCTATTCTTTACAGAAATCTCTCCTGCAGTACACATTTGTAAAGAAGGCAGTAAGAAAGTAGCCCACAAAAAACAGTGCCTCTGTGATTCTGAAAAGTTGGTTTTTTGATTGTAAATTCATGCTTCTCGAACCACATAGCAACATAAGAAACCCTTCAGGATCCTTTCAACCTCCCAAGATAAACACAGCAGAAAGTTGAGCTTTTGAACTGAAGAACATCCTGATAACTGTCCTCAAAACCAGTAAAAACATTCTGCTTCTTTAATAATTTCCATGTGCCCCAACACCTTTTAAAAATAGTGAGAAAGAGCATCCTTTATGCAACCCACTTGATGCAGCTCTTCATTCCTTTTCAAGATCACAGCTCTGCTGTCAGGACCAAGGGCTCAGATGATGGCAGCTTTCAACATCACGCTGATTTCTTGCTGATGAAGCCAACCACCACTGCTGACCACCCTGACAAATACACACTCAGATACACATTAATTACTTATCACAAATGATATTTTTCAGCTCCAAAGCTCCCATGCAAAATCACAAGGCTTATATAGCTTGTGATTTCTGCCTCTATCAATTCCAGCACTCTCCACAGTGTGACTGTGGAGGATGCAACATGGCTCTGGATACACGCTCACATCTCAACATTGGGCCACACATTCACCTCTCCAGTCCAAATGCTTTTTCAAATGGAGACTATAAAGACAGCAGCTCTCCCCACTTCTTGCTCTTTTTCATCTGATTCGGGAAAGTCACCAACTCCCTGCTACGTTTTCCTCCGTTGCCTTTCATGCTGTTCTTGGCATCTTTTCTCTCCTTTCCCTTCTCCCATCTTTTCTTGTTTTTGGTGCCTTCTGGCCTATATTTTCTGCATTTTTTTAGATCTCTGCAGGGGTATCCAACAGTAACAGTTTAAATAAAGGGAAAGGCCTGGGAGAAGAAGTGACCAGCATCTCAATCAGCTCCTCTCTTCACACCCGCAAGTGCGAAGTGCTGCTGTATCTCCTGCAGCAGCCTGACTGCCCGGAGAGCTGCCAGCAAAGGGAAGCGGGCTGAGATCACAGCCCTCCGGCTCACTTTCTCTGTGTTGCCAGACCACTGTGTAAAACAGCAAGAGCACTTTACACAGGAGCCAGCCATAATGGAAACAGCTGGTTTTGTGTTTAAGTGCTGAGCACCATTTCTGCAACTGCAGCGAGGTGGTAAGCAGCCAGGTCTTGCTAAGCGCTCCGCCGTGCATCCCTGCAAGCCCACCTGGGCTCCTGCCCCTCCAGCACTCAGCCAGTGAGCAGCGGGCATGTGTTCTACTGAGAACTAAATCTGCTCCTGTCTCCATACCCCAACTGAAATGAGAGTTTAAAAGCAAACCCTAGCATTCTCCTTGGATTATTCTTATCTACAGATTCTTAATTACAAACCAAACTATGTTCTGCCAACCATAAATATGCAGTTTTCAAGCCGGATGAAATCAAGAGGGTCTGAACAGTATTTGAGAGGCTCCTTTTGGCACAATGGAACTTAAAAGCAAAGCTAACTTATATTCCTGGATATCAGAGTAAATTCCTCTCAGAGGAGAGCCCAATAATTTGGAGCAAATATCCATTAGCTTGTACCCCTCTGCTGAGTTCTCTCTCTGCTGAGTACCCCTCTGCTGAGGTTCAGAGCAGGTCTGTAGCACATCAGATGACAATCTCAGTGCCAGCCACCAGAAGCCACTCAGACCACAGAAATGCTTCAGCAGGCAATTATTAGCATTAAGACAACAGCATGATATAGCATGTTAGCTTGTGTATCCGACTCCTCATTCAGAGAAAAAAAAAATCAATTTGTATTCTGGCCATTTACCACTTTATCCAGGTGGGCTGAATGGTGAGAAGCTGTTAACTGAAAGAAAATTATCAGGTAAGAAATTTCTCATTTTGTTACCCAGCTTCTTCCTGCCTTCATTGCTAATGAGAAATCGCAAGCAGGGAATTATAGATATGAGGAAAGAGAAGGTAGAAGTTTATTATTATTATTATTATTATTTATTATTCTCACAGTAAAATAAACGGCAAGAGTGGAAGCTCCTCTACAAAAGCAAAAGCTTTTAAAATGAAGCCAGTGGGTGGGAAGCACGCTCAGCATGAGCCCTGCCTTAGGGACCAAGGCATTATGGTGTCTAACTGGGTAGCCTTACAAAGCACAGAGGGACGGATCCATCCAGCATAAAGAAGGGTGGCTGCAGCTGGCAGTGGAGCAGGGCAGGTTCACGTGGTCACCTCACCCAACAATCCACAGTGCTTCACCAGGCTTCTCAGGCTGACGTGCTCTGGTTCCCTCTGCCTCTCCGCACACATTCCAGGGACTGGAGTGAACATCTTCCCAGATGTATGGTAGACAGCAGCAGAGAACTGTAACATTTTGCCTGCAGGAGCTCTGAGGCCCCAGTGCCTTGGCATTTGATTAGACTGAACTGAGCACAGTGTAATTAGCATGTGCACTCCATATGCTTGAAGTGCATCAGTAGAGCATTGGAATGCCCTCCAATACCACAACCTTCCGAAAGAAGAAAGTCTGTGGAGAAGTTCCGAGTGAATAATTTGTCTTATTCTCCAGGAACTGGGGAAAAGCGCCCTCCTGTTCACGGAAGGTTTCTGGAGAAATAACCTTTCCCTGACAAAGCCCAGCAGCATGATTCACCTATAAATAATGAAGCCAGTTTCAAAGCCGGCCTTTCAAACTAACGGCTATCAGAAAGGCCAGCCATATGCTTGTACAACCTGTCACTCTGATTGATCTCAACATCTGACTGTTGTATACAAAGTTTATAAAGTAGCAAGTCTATATTTCACGTGTCATTTTAGCTAGGTTACATATTGCTGATTTTACAGATTTTCAGCAAGGTTTTCTCTGGGGAGTAGGCACAAGAAAGACACAGCTTAAATGTGGCTCAGACACAGCATGAAGCAACGAGCTTCGATGATTTTACTGTCTCAAAAATCAGGTAGACTGGTAACAGATTTGAAAGAGAGCACTGGAAATGCTAAGGTCCCGCACCCTATTAAATGTAATTTATTTAAATACATCAGGTCTTTACTTAACATGGTATTGCAGAGGCAGGAAGAAAGTCACAAATCATGGCTGTCTTACATGCACTAAGAGGATTCATGGCTCTTTCCGTCATGCATCCATTTTATTTTACAACATATGGCATCGTATCAAAGTCATTCTTCTTTAATTTACTGAATAACGATGCTTTCCCATGAGGCTTAATCTAAGTTCACCATAACATACTGTATTATGGCAACAATTCTCAGAAACATGACTACGTGTCTGCAGCCCATTTGGAGAGAGGGATGTGCATTTCATGTACCAATCCTTTTAAACACATTCAGCATTAAATGCAATATTGATTTCTTTGAAATCATTAATGCTTACTTTACAGAATAACAGAATCGCAGAATGGCTGAGGTTGGAAGGGACCTCTGGAGATCACCTGGTCCAGCCCTCTGCCCAAGTTGGGTCACCTACAGCACACTGGGATTTCTGGGAGGCAGGGTCTGAATATCTCCAGGGAAGGAGCCTCTTTGGGCAGCCTGTTCCAGTGCTCTGTCACCTCACAGTGAAGGAAGTTTTCTCTCATGTTCAGATGGAACTTCCCATGTTCTAATTTGTGCCTCTCATCCACTTGGAAGCCCCACTTGGAAGAGCCTGGCCCCATACTTTTACAATCTCTTGTAAAATAGTTGTGTACATTGATCAGATCCCCTCTCAGTCTTCTCCAAGACAAACAGGCCCAGTTCCCTCTGCCTAATGTAACCCACTGGCCTTCTTGGCTACAAGGGCAGACTGCTGGCTCATGGCTCACTTGCTAACCTGGACCCCAAGTCCTTCTCTTCAGAGCTTTAAGTTAACTAAAACTAAAAGCTGCCTTCAGAAAATAAGATTTGGATAACTTTCGTTTTACCATTTCACTACGAAATGAAATTAAAACCATAAGATCTTCATTTCAAACCTAGACTTAATTCCTTTAGATAAAAATATAAAAATATGTTCTTCAGATAAGACTAGGATGGACTGTTCTCTACATTAGTTTAACTAGGCAAACTCTTTCCAAGGAGACTTAAGCATCATTAACTGTGCAGCGAAATAAGCCCAGGAAATGTGTTCCCCTCAGAGAGACGAGGGAAGAGCTAGCAAGCAGCACGGACAGAAGCCCTGTCTCCTGAAAGGATAAAATTTTGAATCCTACTGGCTAGATAAAGCAAAGAACACTAAAGACCAAACAAAAAATCTCCCATGCAATTTCCTTCACACCATAAAAATCAACATAAAAATCCTCAAATGCTGAAATAAAGCCTAACAGAGAAACATCACCGTCAATGACTGCCAACTAAAATGAATGATCTGCACTGAAAGCATTTGCTGATGTAGCAAGAAGCTGCCAAAAGACTTTCAATGCAGTGGCAGCAAACTGGTCTGTGGATCAGCTCCTCACCTCCTGCCCAGGAAAGCCTGCAAACAAGACAAGCAGGACATGTCAGAGGCTGTGAAGGCAGCATCTGGGCATCTGTATTCACACAAGTTTAAATCTCAAGGTGTTCCTCAAGCATTATTTAGGGCTGGTTTCATCCCTGCAGTGACACTGCAATCAGCTTCACAGGATGCGATGGCGGTGCATCTACAGACCATAAAAATTTACAGACTGTGATATTCCACGTTCTGCCCAAAACGAGAGGATAGATTTGAACATGCCAAGTCATCTAAATCACGGCCTTAATTACACTGTAACTTAGAATAAAGAAAGGAAACGAGCAACAATTTCAAGCTTTTGTGTTACTTTTAGACGCCGCATTTTTCTCTGCTCCTTGTAAAACTACAAGGAGAAAACTTTGGACACAACAAGGAGAAAGAGGAAGCTTGCCAAGACTGGGGGAACCGACAATTAATACAGCAGTATTTCATTCAAAAGAGTAACTGCATGATACTGTAGGGTTCCATGCGAGTTCCATCCCAGTGACTGAAAAACTGGATAAGCAAAGAAAAAAATAATCTTTGTTTATTTATTTCTAAATCACCAGCACTGCAAACTCATTCTGGTATCTGAAAGTCAATGCGAGCTCTCTCTAGTTATGCATCCTTATTACCATAGACATTCCACAATTGGAAATTACTTCTCGTAATGCTTACGCCAGAAAGAAAAGAGCTGTATTGCATCTGCAGAACCAAAAGCAGTAAAACATAATAAACATTTATCTTTGTCAGTGGCTCTGCAAAACCGATCTGTTCAGCAAGGAGGTGCCATTTTATAGAGTTGCTTTATTGCTACATAATTATTGATGCATCAGCCAAGCGCTCTCTCAAGGAAAGACTGTTCTTAAAAATGAGCTTGTTAAAAGTTTAAGCGTAAACCGTAGGATAAGAAACAGCCGCTAGATTTCATCTGATGTAAACTTTTAGAGAGAAAAAAGAGAAGTGGAGGGATGATTTAAAAAAAAAAAAAAGTGCTATGTTTGAGGCAGGCATGAAATTGAAACAGACAAGACGCTTTAATGTGATAGAAAGAAAGAATTGGGGACATCTGTACCGAGAATACGTTGTAAGTAGCAGGAGGAATTATCAATCTAGTGATGTGCCAGCTCTCCGCATTTCAATTGCTTCACAGGCTGTACCATAAAAATTGTTTGCAATGAAAGCAGTATGAAGAATTCCTAGGCTTTATTGCTCCCAGTGATATTCTACCCAGTTTGTGTACATGGTTTGTATCCTTTCAAGTTCAGCACCGTTTCATATTAGTACCTCTTTAAATTGCTTGCCCACAAATACCGTTCCATGTTCAAAATGCCTCAATATTAAATTTTCTGTTTCAGTCAGAATACCTTCAGAATCAAGTTTTCAAAGGCAAGAAGGTTTCATGCAAACTTTCTGAAAGTCTACGTAAGGCAACAAACTTTAAATTTAAAAGAAGGCTTTCTCAGGAGAGAATTCAAAGTACCCTTTTGCGTCCCTTCCCCACCTTGTTAAACCAAACTTCATCATTCATATGTCTCTTACGGGCTTCAAGTATGAATTTTATTCCCTGTACTATGAATATAAAACAATGGTGGGTAACAGCATATTTGAAAACATTGCTCCCGTTCACTGGAGGGCTCAGAACCCTTCCCCACAGCCTCCAAAACACGTTCCCTCTTACAAGGCACAGATGGGCAACTGAGGGTCTGGTGGAAATTGAAACAGCTTCAGCAGCTCTACAGGAACCCCAGCAACAAAGCTCCCTGCAGGATGACCACACACCAACACTGGCCACGTGGGAGAACTGGAAGAGCTGGTTTCTGCTTTTGTCTGTGGTCTTGGGTTTCATCTTTGGTCTTGGTGAAGAATTGAGTCTACAGAGCAGTGAATGCTGTGAAGACATGGAAAGCAGCGCTTCTATAAAGTGCTGAAAACTCTAGCTTGAAGATGAAGGGGGACTTTATGGAAAAGCAACTTCTTATTGAAGTATGTTTTAATGAATTGGAAGCATGGACAGGATACATCAGCACTGCTGGTGACACAATGCAATGTTTACAAGGATACTGCTGCATCTCAGCACACCGATTTCTACAGAAGTGTAGAAAAATACACATTCTTTACCTTTAACAAAAAAACAGTTAGGAATGTGAATTCCAAAATCAGCCATTTGTTTTGTTCCTATAGAACTGTTAACGATCTGGTCACAGAGAACTGTTCTCCCTCCTCACCATCTGTGAGCACATGGTGCTTTCACCACCATAACTGAGTCAAACACAGAATTTAGGTAGTGAGTTTGCTTGAAAATGGTGCATCCTTTCACCCCCTGTACAGACATTTACTTTTGGCTTATGTCTTCACATCTATCTCAAGAGCATTGCTTCTTGTGTTGAATTTCTTTCCTGGTACTACTGTGCAGTATTATTTACTCTCCCTCGTTTCATATTCTTTCCCTTATTTCTAGTATCCCTTTGTAAACTGTCTTTCATCACAGAAAACAACTTTTATAATCTTCTGTGTAAACAGACATCTTGATTTGAAAGATGAGCCCTATCTTCAATCTGCTACCTTCAAGTATTTTCTACTTTAGCCAAACTTAGCTGTAAAAAATCCAATTTTTTTGCAATTGCCCCCAAAATTCACAAGCAACCCTCTCTAGAACACCTGGCTGATCCACCACTACAGTCCACACAAGCCTCAACAAAACATCACGATTTTTGCTATTAATAACAAACCCACAGCAGGTCTTCTCTGTCAGTTTCTATTGCTTTGCGCCGCTGCAATTAATGAACACCGAAAACTCTAAAAGCAATTTCTTCAGCCCTCCTGAATGCATTCTGGTGAGCACACATGAAAAAAATAAAATTGAAAAGCTGAGGAGTACAGTAGCCTCATGTTGACAGGTCACTCTGATTCCGAGTCAAAGCAACATCTATTTTTGGCTGCTTTGATTATAATTGCTGACGGAACAACAAATAAACAGCAATTATCTCATTGTCACACAAGACAAAAGATCTAATAAATGAATCCATCCTAAAGTTACACTGGAAAACACATTCAAATGCAAGGAGGAGTAATAAAAAGTAATTTTGGAAACCAAATTTTAATTGCCAACATTGTCAACATTAACGTTACTCCTCTACTGGATAATACATCCATTTTAGTCAATGAAAGCATTTAGCAAACCAAACATATCAAACTACTATCATACAAAGCCAAGTTTGTGACAGTTTCCACCAACAGTCCATACTGTCATATCTGAAAATCCCTAATTACACAGGTCATCTATGCAAGTCTGCAGCCCAACCCATAATACACAGGTTTTTCTTGACCACGATGCCAGCCCTGGGATTTCAGACTAGCAAACAAAACAGATGAAGTAATTAGGGGTGCGATGTAGATAATCCTTAAGAGGATACAGGAATTAATTTTTCAAACTAAATTCAAACCTGCCACAGAAAAGCAAAAAAACTCCAAACTGCTACAACAAAACCAACCCTCAAACCTTACAGAAATGGCACATCCCTGGAAGGCTCTGCCTCCTTGCATTTTTAGTTTGCAGGTATTGCCTGTAACAACTGAGCCTGAATCGTAAGAAAATAAGGCACCAAGTGGAGAATTACTTCAGCTCTTTCAGAAGATGCAAGACAAACATGGGACGGACAGGATCCACTGCAGCACTGCACATGGATTTATTGTCCATCATATTAAACTGAAAGTAGCTAAGCCGTGCAAATCTGTCTGTGCTGTATTTCCTCCTTCCAAGGGCATGTTTTGTGGCTTCTTGACCTAGGTTAATAAGTCTTTATTCTCAATAACAACTGCGACCACGAAGCCTCCCTGAGCTCAGCCCGGCTCTACACTCTGACACTGCAGATGCCATGATGGATTGCTTAAATAACATTCCTCCTCGCTGTTAACTTTCCATCCTAACTTGACATTCTCTGTCCATTCTTTGCACATTTCACTTTCCACAGCTCTCTAATGAACAATTCCAGTTTTCAGCGAGTTTTCTGGTGGAAGATTTTTCTTCCCTGTTGGCAGCAGGACCATCCGCTCCTTCTGAAAACAGCGCACCGAACCAAATAGCTGTGAGCACTAATAGGCTCACATTTTGGCAGGTGCAGAAAAGGAAATATCATTTAATTCTCATGCTGGTGGGGAGCTAATCAGGCTTTTTAGCCAGGTTTCCTGTGTGTGTGTGTGTCGTCACCCTCCCACCACCTCCCCCAGTTTTTCTTTAAATGACAGCCAATGTCAGTGATTAAAGAGCAGGGTAATGGTCCTAGAGATGGCTGCATTTCTGCAGGTCCCCAGAGACATCAGCCCATGGAAAGATGGGTGCAAATATAAATGCCCCTGAAAGCACTTCCACACTGAGAAGCAGCACCCTTTCAGACATCACAGAGTGCTGACAAGGAGAAAATCTTAAAAAGAAGCCCCAGCAGAAGGAAAACACAAACGAGCACCTGTGAATGACAAAGCACCAAAGACAACTGTGAATATAGCTCTCCCTCAGTATCTGGTGAACAACTGGTTCCGTAATTACAGTTATTTATGGGCAAAGGACTGTTCCTAAAGCCCCAGCCAAGTTTCCCCTTTCTCCCTGCCTGCACTGTGCTGCTGGACAGAAGTGACACACACTTTCCTGTGAGGAGTGTCCGTGCTGATAAACCTTTGGAAAATTCCTAACACATATATCCATCAATGCTTAAAAAAATGCATTCATATGATTCAGCATATGCTGTCACTCACATTTATCTCCCGAACGCCTCTAATAAATGCAGGTTTCTCTCCAAAACTCCCTTCTAGATTTGCTTGAAAACCTTTCAGCTAAACTATGCAATAGTTCTCATCCCTTAACCTTCCCAGTTACTCAAGATATGAATATGGAATGAATTTATAGCACCTTTAACTTTTAATGAAATGCAAAGATCTCACATGACAAAATACGTATTTGTGGATTTTGGAGTAATACATGCACAGTACTCATGTGGGAGTGATATATATAGTCAGGCAAGAAGATCATGTCATCTGTAATTCCCACCAAAGATTTCAGGTACCAAAAGCTGCATCTGAAGCAGCTGGTGGTCTCCTATTACCATGCTGGCTGCAGCGAGCACTTCACATCTCATTTAACAGCGTAATGAAAGCTCCACCAGCAATACAGCCTACCAAGACTGCCAAACACAAGAATACAAACACTAGATTAGAAAGATGAACTAGCATCATGGTTTTTATTGCCTAGTTCTAAGGATTGGTAACGAGCTAGTCCTGCCACAGAAAATACTCTCTGGTGATCCAATGGCACTCAAAGATGAAGAGCAGAGCCTGAGAGGTACCAGAGGAGGAAGGTGGCACTGAGGAGGTCACTACACTGCTGCTTTCCACAGGCAGAGCTTAAAACCACGGAAGTGAGAGCACCATTAGAGTCAGAGCCAGAAGAAGCCATCAGGATGGGGACATGCAGGCTTACACTGATGACCAAGTTGTACTTTGCATCTGTAACACAATTAGCGCTAAACTCAGCAGCTTTATTTCTCATGTATGTGGTAATTATGGTTTAATAGAGCTTCATAATGTTCTCTCTAATTACTGATTATATCTTCTTATATACTTTCATACGTGCATATACACATACATTCTCAAATGGTTGGCACTGACGTGCTCAGAGAATAATCTGAGAAAGAAAGGGAGACCACAGAAGAAGATATGAATACCCAGTGGGACTCAACATGCCTCCATTTATTGAAAAGTAATGGCAAGAAGCAATGCAGGGAATCTTCCTACCCATCACAGGCAACCAGACTGGGACTCCCTGATGGGAAGGAATCAGCCAGCCTCCCAGTCACACACATTGCTGCCAAGTGCCATTCCTTGACCAGTTTCCAGATCAGGACAAAGATGGGAGCAGAAGGCAGCCGGAGAACACTGTGGTAGATAAACCCAACCCTTGCCTTGTACAACTTCATCTTCAGCAGCTTGCCACATCCTCCTTGAACGAAAAGTTGGTATATAGGGATGCTGACAACCATCCGATCAACGACTGCTGTCTGCACGGGGTCTTTAATACCCACACAAATCAATGGAAACATCTTTGGACCTCAGCCCATGTGTCAGATTACGCCTGTAGCAAAAAGGGAGGGATAAACACAAGGAGTAATAAACGAGCAAACTATTAATTATGAACAAGCACTAAACCTTTCTCATGTATTCTTTGTGAAATTAGCCCTGAACGCAGTTAGCTGGATGCCTACCCAAGCACAAGATGGTACATGCACAGCGATTTCTCACTGCAAGAGCCACTTACTTTCATGAGGACGTGCAGAAGCCTGCTACCATTGCCTCACGTACAGGATTTGAAACTGTTGCCCAAAATGACTGCATGTGAATTTTGATTCAAAACAAAAACTAAATGAGGTCTGAAACACTATCAGGATAGCAGACACTAATGTATATGAAGTTAGTTGGTAACTTAAACCCTGTAGCTTCTCTCTATCTCTGTTGTTATCAGACATTTTTGGCCAAAATTCAGTTCATGACTTTTGGCTGATGTGGCATAAAGAGATGGACTGGATGCGTGCGTGGGAAGGAGAAGGTGACAGTCAGCAAACATTAGGACAGAAACACCAAGAAGAATGATAAACTGAACCCATGGTGTTTAACTGTGATGGCCTCCTGAAGGGAATGGTGTGCTGTTTGGAGGAACTCCAGATCCACAAAGAATACCCATGTACATATGGGGAGGGTGCAGCAACGCTGCTCCACCAGGAAACTGACAGACTGATCTCCCAGATTCACCTCTGAAACTGTGATCCCACAATAAAGCTCTTTTATCACAAAGAATAAGCAGCAGTTTGCAACGACTCAGAGAGATTTCAGCTCAAATATCTCTGCAAATTATTACACTTTGTAGGAGAAAAAACTGTCAAATGCAATGTTTATTCTAAGCCTCAGCCTCATTAACCCAGTACCTTACATGCCCTCTTTGTAATGCAAATTTGCTAAAATACTACACTTTCCATAAAACATT
Source organism: Tympanuchus pallidicinctus (assembly GCF_026119805.1). Taxonomy (NCBI): domain Eukaryota; kingdom Metazoa; phylum Chordata; class Aves; order Galliformes; family Phasianidae; genus Tympanuchus; species Tympanuchus pallidicinctus. Next base: position 51,899,353 of record NW_026294747.1, read on the forward strand.
CATATAGACAGTCTCATGTTGCTCAAACACCAATTGTAAGTGAAGCAAAAATAGGCAGAATTTCTCTGAATACCTAAGCTCTGCACCTAACTCTTATCTGCCAATGCAGCCTGTGAGGAACCTTATGCTGTTGCTGCAGCCATTGTAGCACAAAGGTGGAAGATTTCCCAAAGCAGCTGATGTAGGCAATTATAAACTGAATAACCACGTGTAAGAGCCAAATAAAAGGACTTTGCAGAAGGCATCTACAGCAGAGCTTTTTTTTGAGGAACAGAGATTATTACAGAGAATCGAAAAGATACCCTGCATTTAGGAGGCTACACATTGCACACAGTGCACCTGCTCATGGCCACCTGCCCAGCCACACCATGTATCACCATGAAGGTTTGCTGTGAATTTTCCCCAGGCAGAAACACACCTGCAATATGCCCATCCATCAAGTGCAGCCCCAAGGAGATACAGTGTTGTCCTGACCAAGATCTCCAGTCCAACATCGTCCCAATGCTCTGCACAGTGGAAAATGTCTTTGGGATGGAGAGGGCTAAGGGAAGAGAGCAAAGCTCCTGTTCTGTCATTTACACAGCTGTGGAGATGGCAAAAATGTCACCTTTGGTGTGTTATATTGACTCTCTACTTCCTCCAACGTACTGAGACACTGGAATGTGAAGTACCATGGCAAACTCATATTCAGTCAAAATTCACAATATAAATTGTATTAAACTAAATTCAGATACACAGGATGAATGCGGAAATGTTACCATCTTTGCTTCCAGTCTCCACAGGTACAAGCCACTTTTGCTTCCTGAGATGATCTCCAAATGTATTATCTCAAATTAAACTTGGAGCAACCGCTTTCATCCTATTTTTAGTTTTGAAAGCTGTCACTTCTTTTTTAGACTTCAAGGAGGGCTTGGAAGGCGTCTGATTCTTACAACTACAGTAGTCAGCCTGACAGAAGATCCTACCTCTGTATACAAACCTTTCCCAGACTCCCCAGCATGGCGAGGCAGAACTCCAGGCATCAGTGCCTGAAGCGATGGAGATACCTACAGCGTTTCCAATGGGGCTCAGTGCTATGATGCACAAGTGACCAACGGGGGGCATCTCTACAAGAAGTTTTCTTTACACAGAAACATGACTTCCCAGACCAACTGCCAGACCAGGCTCTTGGTCATCCAAAATACACCAAGGCTCCATTACTGTTCCTGTACCCAAAGGTCCTCAGAAATGACGCACTTACACCACTCAGTCATAACACTGGAAGGGTGCAGAGACTGGGAAGTGCACCAGAACGTGCCAGTACAAAGTCAACCAGATTTAACGTGGAGATAAATAGCATCTGTCACTCAAAAAAATAATAATATATATATATATATATATATGGAACAGGATCTACAATGAAAATGCAACCAAAACAGCAATTCAGCATACCAGCTTCACAGCATATTACAAAAATAAGTACCTGTTTACCATGCCCACAATCATTTCCCAATTTCATGAAGAGAATGAATATACTGAAACCTTTTTATTTTTGAACATTTCCTTCATTTGGCACATTCCCTACTGTTGGGGAAAAAAAATAGAAAAGCAGAACACAGAGCAGCCATAGCAGGAGTGGCCATGCTTCTCCTGCCCACATGCCTGAAGCTCAACTCAGAGGAACAGACTGGCTGTACCAGCTTAGCTTCATCTTTAGAATCTCTCAGTTCTCAGCCCAGCCATTAAAATGGTCAATAGCAGTGCCAGCTGAGAAATGCCCATCACTGGAACTCAGTTTTACAGGTCATTGGCCAGCTAGACAACAACAGCTTCTAGCCATTACTGACCTCTCTTCAACACGAACCGCTGATTTCCCAGAGAAAGACAAGCCATGAGCCATCCATTTTCTTAATCGTAATTAAAGCAAACACAAAACCACTCAACTGTTTCTATATGCCTTAGTTCATACAAAATACAAACATGCAATCATCCTGCTACGTTTCTGAGAACAGTGACATAGTAAGAATCTGAATGCATTCAGCTCATCTATGGAGGCAGGGAATACTCTATTAGAAGTAGGTGCAGTTGAACAGAAATTAGCATCAGAACAATTCGGGCAGCAAAACGTTCTGCTGGATCTGCCCCCAAGCTGACAGAACAGATTCAGGCAGGTGAGTCTTACGACGGAAAAATTAACTGTGATAATGAACAAAATGCCCTTTAGATACATCCACATCTCAGTGACATTAAGATGCAGAAGAAATTTTAAAAACGCCATCTTCAAAATGCTCAAGCACACAAAGGAGAAAGCAAACAAACCTGCCTGAACGACTGGCTGTTTGCAACACTGCCTGCTTTATGGCTCCGCCAAAATTGGATTCTTTCATCAGTCCTGGTCTTCCTTTTCTGCACAGAGCTATTTGGTGTTTTTTTAAAGATAAAACAGTAAACACACCAAAACAGACAACAAAGCCTGGATCAATGAAAATACATACAACTAGTTATTTCACTTTCAAACATTTTAAATATTTGTCGTTTGTAAATGGCTGAATATTCTTAGTCAGACTGCATCACATCTGGCTCCAGTAAAACATGGTTGAAAATTTAGATGAAAGCCTGCCTTCATCTAAAATTCTCATACTTGGTTATTAATTTCCAGTCATCCTTATAGAAATCTGCTTCCTCCAATTTTCTAATTGAGACTGCATGGCTTGAAATATGCCCATCAGCTACCGTATGGTTGCAAATCTACTCGACTAAGAAATACACATTCTCAGGCTTCAGAAAATCATCAGGCACTCCAGATTTTCCTGAAGCTTCCTGAGCAGCAGATGTCAATGACCAATATCAATGTCTCAGACCACTGGTCTCGACCAGTCTCACAGCTCCTGTCAGTGTTACAGCGACTCATGGAATTGCTGTCAAAGTAACCATTAGGATGCCTAGAAAATACACAACCTACATCTGGCTGCATGCATCCAACATATCCTCTCACAGGTTTTCTTGAACTGATGTTTTACTCACCAGGCTCTCGGTCCTTAGAGGAAATACACTCTTTTATGGACTCTGTTATGCCAAGACTAGCTGCGGTGGGGAGTGGACCAAGTAAGGATTCCAGTGCGGGTGGTCTTACAGGAGCTTCATTTCCATTTTTGCATTCTCCATCTTCACCTGGTTTTAACCTATCTTTCTCAAGAAGTTCATTACAAAAGTCTTTGTTTAAGTGATTAGCAGCTGCTTCCAGTTCTTCATCTTCTGCCTCTTCTTCTCCAAATATGCTTAACGTATTATCTTCTATAGAATCTGTAAGGAGAAAACAAACAAACAAACAACAAAAACCCCAAATCACTGCATACCATCTGTTACATAAACTAAGTAAATAGAGTAAATAGTGTAAATACTCCATCAAAGCAAAAAAAAAAAAAAAAATCAGCAGAGAAAATCTGTAGAAAACACACACTATTTCAGTACAATGTATGAATGTAGAGAGTTTCCAGATACTCTTCAAATTCATGACTCTGGCTATTAAAGTGTATTTTTGTGAATAGAGTCACTGTTTAAAATAGAAGCATTGTGTTATCAAATTATGGCAGGTAAAAGGCCTTTTCAAAAGAAGCCAACTACCTGTTGGCCAATGAATGGCCAATTAAACCTGCACAGAGAGCCACCATATCAATTTGTCAACCAGGGCATTCACTGACAGAAGGGTCTGTGTACTGCTATTCTGTGCACTCAACACTAGTGATGAAAAGAGACATTCTCAGGTATCAGTGCCAAACTTATAAGCTACCGAGAATGAAAGCGATTGCTGTACTGCAATTGTAAGGAACAAGTTTCATTTTTGTTTTTATTTTGCTTTTTTTTTATTATTTTTAATTTTGTATTAAGCATTTTGTTCATTTGAAGGCTGACAACTGAACCAACTAACTGGCAAGACGAGTTGAAAAGCAGAGAGAACCCTCGTACAATAAACAGAGATTATTTACTACCAAAGCATTTACATGATCACATTTATCACAATCAAGTTCACAGACTTAATACTGTCTGCAGGATATGAACCTATTATTATTTAAGCAGTCACAAGATTTTATACTTACCACTTTTAGATAAATTTGCAAATACGCCTTTTGCTTTTGGTCTACTATTTTCTAATTCAATCTCTATTTCATCTTGATAGCTTGATATTTCACCTGTGGTGATGAAATAAAAATAAAACTCAGCAATCATCAATGCAATTTTGAAGAAATGAGTGATCTGTTACACTAAACACAACTTATACCTTCAAAATCTTCCAGCTTTTTTGATAACGCCTTCTCAAGCTGAAATGAAAATAAACAAAAAAAAAACAACCATGAAATTACTTCAAAAACATCTCTGTACTATTTCTGAACTGTATACACAGACACAGAATCACAAGGTATTTTAAAAGCAATAAGAAGATTCCAAATCCTAATTCAAATTATTTTATATCGCCATAGGTATCAAGCAACTGGCCAATTTAAAACATTATGTCAGAAATCTCTATACTTCAAAAGGAACTTCTACTTCAGCAAGCTGCATATAGAAGGCTCCAGTCTATAGCAACAAGCTCTATGATTGTGCCTGTAGATACGAGCAAGTGCAAGGACAGTCCTGAAATTGCTGTGCATAGGCCAGATGTGGCACACATGCAATGTCAGTCTGCAGCACTGACCTACAGCATCTGACTGACTCTTGAGAACATCATAAACACATCAAGAGCCCTTTAAATGATAGCATATCTAGAATATTAAATACTACTGCCTTTTAAAAAAGCACATGGTTTCTGATCCAATTACAAAGCATGCACCTTGGCCACACTCTCTTAACTCTGGTTAACCAGAAGAGCACACACAGCACATACAAGAGAAGTGCAGGTATTAGAACAGCTTTTCAAGACCTGCATGCTGTAAGTTCAGCTTAATTTGTCACATGAGAGGCTCCAGTTTTGCAAGGGCATAAAGATGTGATGCTTCAGTAAAAAGTCAGAGCAGAAGAAGAGAAACATGCAGCAGGAAATGAGCATTACGAAGGGAAAGTAACTGCATCATCTGGCACACAGGGCAGCACCCAAGCAGAGTGCACTGGGCTCTCATCTACAATACAGCAGTTGTGCTTAGCACCAAATACTGGTATCCTGCAAAACATGGGAGCTCCACAGGTGCTCATCTGTTCAAACACCCCAATGTCCCCATCTGACCAACAAGAGCAGTGACACCGTGCTTCCTGCTGGGGTTGATTCAGACTGGAAAGACATTTCAGTCCCTCCTCAGAGGATACTTAAGGCTACATTTGAAGCTACGCATCTCTGGATGACACAGAGGTAGTAAAACCATATCCTTTAAAAAAAAAAAATAAATATATATATATATATATATATCTTAAGTTAATGAGTGTCATATGTACTAATGCTCACCATTCTCTTAAGAACCTCAATAGATGTAACCAAATTTTAAGAGATGCTAGCCAGTTAGGATTTAGTATTAATTGATCCAAAGGGAGAAAAGAGGAGAGAAATGAACAGAGCATCAGGTTTAGAATTTACCTGCTGTATCTTCAGCTTTTTTTGGCCAGCTGTGAACGAAGGGGGATCACACTCTTCTTCCAAGTCAATCCTCATAAACTCATCTATGGTTAGCTGACTCGTTGGCGTATACTCAAACTCTGTCAACCTATCAAAGCGTACACCGTATTACCTTAACATCTTTAAGGTCTTCTTTACAAGTCACAAAATTCATCAGATTTCTGACTTGCAGAATGAACATTCTGTAAGAACCAGAAACTTTGGCTCAAGTACAGAAAAAATTAAAACTGAAGCGATACTAATTGTTTCATTTGCTGCAAAGTAAGTATCTTTTCATATCACAAATTAGCTTTTGATTTATTAGAGTACACAACACACACACTTTTTTTTGATGAACAAAGACTGAACAGAAATACAACAGCCATTACAATCAATTATGTACAGCCTGACAAAACAAGAGAAATGCAGTTTGTCTCTCCTGTCTCGCTGCTTTTGGGATGAACAACGAAAACAAAACAGATTCCCAAACTAAAATATCTGCCACCAGAGTTTAAGAGATGCTCAAAAACAAGAAGAAATCTTCCCAGGACACAAAGAAACAGTAGTAAAATAAAGGGATCATCTCCCTGTTGCATAGATAGAATAGATGAATGTATATAATTTTATAATAACATGCTTTGTATTTGTTTAATGTTTGCATTTCAGAAGCTCCTGCTTCTGTGAGAGATACGACTGGCTCCATAGGGAACTGCCATAAAAGCAGCTAAAGCTTTCAAAGAAACTGACTCTTAAACGACACTGCAACATCTTAACTACATCCACAATTTCCAGCGTTTTATACAGGTGGTTGAGAACCATCACATCCATCTTACAAATGGAGAAAACAAGACAAAAGGTTAAGTGTAAAGCCAGGTCAGGAAATGTCTGGCAGAATGCTTTTCTGACAGAAAGTGCCCTTTTAATAATATCAACATTTTCCATGGGAAAACTGCATTGATAGGTCTGCAGCTGCTCCACTGGAATATTCTCATCTTCCAAAGGAAGCACAGTTAATGACCGTTCCCATCTGCAAAGCTGGACACAAAGCTATTGCAGCAACCCCAGCTCAGGACATTTCAGAATTTCTTTCTCCCAAAAAGTAATCATGATTTTTCCCTTTCACTTTTTATCGTAATAAAACTCCTTCCAGAGTCTCTTCTTCCAGAGAAGAAATTTTCTGTAGGACACAAACTCCATTTCCAACCACCTCCAGGACCAGTGCCAATAGCACCTGACAATTCTCTCTCCCTATATTCTTATCACTATGTGTATTTGTTTATTTTTAATAAATTGAGGAGCAAAACAAAACGGCTATTATTTTAATTCAGAATTCATTTAATGCCAGATCCAGACATCATTTTAGAAGCACAGTTTCCCATTCATCACAATGCAACCACAGTCATCCAGCTGTTGACATATGAATCAAGCACTTTAGAGGCGGTCCCACTTCAGCAAGACTTCCCCTCCCTACCAGCCTCACCTACTTAAATTGTCATTCTCCTCCCACTGTTATGAGCCAACACACTTTTTGGCATAGACATCTGGTTTGTCCACGCCATGCTTGCTCAGTGTTTGAGATGAGGATCCAAATCAAAACAGCAACACCTTGTAGGCATGCAGAGCAACGTAGAAAATGTCAGTGGCAAAATGCAGGTCAGTGACAAGATGACTTGGATTTCAGCACTGAACTCCGTGCACATCTCCTTGCAGACACCCGAGGCTCCATCTGCCTGGCTCCTTGCGACCTTGTGTGACTCACATCACGTACTCTGTCAGACATTAGCCCAAGGGTGTGCCAATGTTCAGTTGTCATCAGTGTCGTCTCAAGAACCAGCTTCAACCCTGGGTCAGAACAGCAGCACAGGCCCATCCTGAGACCTCCAGTGTACCTGGGCCAGGCAGGGCAAACCTCAAGTTTGCTGGCCATGCTAAAGGGGAGCTTAAATCCACAGCACAACACAGTTGTAATCAACCAGTCTGGCCATGAGCTCCCATGCCCACGTCCTTCCCTTCCTCAGTCCTGATCCAAGCTAAACCAGCTGAGTGCTGACCAGCCTGGCTCTGAAATTGGTTGCTATGACCATGTAGGCACAGGACCCTGACTGGAAGCTCAAATCTACCAAGTGTCAGATCTTAGCCACAGGACCGCAACCTTCCATCCTGAAATGACAAACACCCCCTGAAGATGACCACAGCTTGAATTAATTATTAATTTAATAAGTTCAGTTAATTCCTAAGCAATCTCCCTAGCAATAGTGCCATAAGTCAAGGCCAGGATGAGCGTCTGACCCACAAAACACCGCCAAGCACGGCTACATGTGACCCCTATTCTACATGGGCTGAAAATACAACCCCATACAGCCCATTTCACGCCAGCAAGCGTGTGCAGAAGAAGTAGGAGCAAGGCCATACAATCTTACACTCAGCATCACGCTGTAGCAGAGCAAGCCATTCCCTCAGCGTTTTCTCCTTTAACTTGATATAAATAAATATCTGCAATTGCCAACCACTTTTCTGCCTCAGCATCTTACATTGGCTGATATCCTGTCTGCATATTTCTAAACATTTCTTTAATTTTATCCAGTGTTTGGACACATGCCACCAAGGCAACAAACTGATGCACACAGCAGTCTACGCTGCATGGAACAAGGCAACAGCAGTTTGGCAGCTATGAAAAACTGATGCAATCTTAATTATAAGCATGATAATTTCAGGGGCAAGGGAGTATCGTCATGAAAAAAAACCCACCAACTAGCTGCTGGCTATTTTTTAAGTTCTGCATAGAAATGATATCCAAGTTCACTTTGTAATTTTGTTAATCTAAAAAATGAATAATAAATCTCATAAGAGTAGCCATTTTAAGTCATCCAAGGGAGGAAAACAAACAGATACACAAATTAAGATATTATTACCTTGGCATGAATTCAAAAGGGCTCCAAAAACTGAAATTTGGCAGACAAGTATGTTCTATTTATAGCTGAAGCAGAGGCAATCAGTTCAGGCTAAGATTCAACTTCCAGTAAAAACCTTCCTCTTACAGTTTCTCACAGACTCTTTCAAGCAAGCTCCTTTGGGAGCAAAGTTTTTCCAGGGCTTGGTGTCACTGTTCCTATCCCCAGCCCTTCTTTTTTTTTCCCCAAAGAAAAATTTCCACAGCTTTTGTTCCACCCCTTTACAGACAAAAACACACCTCGTGCTCTGATCAAGCACTTTTGTGCACCAAGCAGTAAACCAATTCCGTTCACACTTAATTTAGCTCCCAATAAGGGAAAATGGGTCAGTCACTTTGAAGCCGAGCAATGGGTTTTTTTCCACTTTGTTTTGTTTCAGGAACGCTGTCCAGTGTAGACTTATGAATCCAGTCTACAGCTTAGGGGATAAAAAACATGAAAAAGGCTTCCATGCACAGCTGAATGCTCAGTTTTAGTGGTTACTTGAAATTCTGCGGTGGTGGGGTGCAACAAAGCATTCAAAAGAGCAAGGTCCTCTGGAGGCTAACTCACAAATGCTTCGGGACTTCAAGTTCAAAGTCCAAGAGGGACTTCTGAGCAGGGACAAATTGGAAGAAGCCGCACTGCCCTCTGCTCCCTATTCAGAGGAAAGAGGAAAAGTAGCTGAAAGTGCCAGCAAATCTCAGCCAGGACCAGAGAAGCATGGTGAGCTACACAGCATCTGATTGCACTCTTACGTACGCACAGTCAGTGCCCAGCTCTAGAAAGCAGGTGGTGCAGCAGAGGTACCTTGTGCTGGATGGACCTCTGCATAGAATGGCAGACAGATCAGAAACTCGGAGGCATTCTTTTAAAAAATACTGTAGTGAACAAAGCAGCTGATTTGACAACTCCGACATTTACAAGCTGAAGAAAAGTAAAGGACTTACTGTTATGTTTTACTTGAGTACAAAACTATTTTACTACATCCCTACTGTCTTAAGGGTGCTCATCTGTGCTGCCTACCACTCCAAACCTGTGTGCCCACTAACATAAGAAAAGGTCAGAATTTGCACTGCTGTGGCAAACGGTCACTGTTTACTAAATTACAAATGTCTACTGCATCATTCTCCTCTACCCATTTTTTCCAAGCTATACAATGTTTATGCATGAACTATTTATGGAAGCACATAAACTCATAACAGTGATACTTAATATACAGATGAAATGCTTCCTACAGGATATAAAAGTTTTCCAGTATCCCATAGCATGTAAACAAATAGAACTGTAATCTCCTTTATATGCAACTGTCGTACACAAAAGAGATGCTCCGAAAGTAATACCTCCTATTTTATTCTATTGACCCACGATGTCTAAGGCAGATTGGTGGTGGTATGGCAGTAGAGGACGGACCTTCCCACCAATATCCCACTACGTGTTGTTGCCGTGTGACAAGGTGGCAGTAGAGGGACAGTCTGACAGAACAGCATCTCACGTGGAAGTACAAATGAAGCTGAGGGGTGGAACTGAATTCCTCGTTGCGGAAAAAATGGCACCCAGTGACATTCATCGACAGTAAGTGAACATTGACAATGACCAAACAGTGGTTGTGAGTTTGGTGAGGCAGTGGGTGGTGCATTTCAGCAGTGAGTCATCTCTGTTGGTGCAGACTGTGACTAGCACTGCATGCAGGCTCTTGTTCATTGCTGGAGAAAATGCAGAGCTAGTGGTGGTGACTGTGTGAAAAATACTGTTTTGTAACTGAAAATTTGCTCTATCAAACAGTGTTATTGTGCTCTTTGTAGCTCTTGTTGTTTCCTTGGAAATAAATAGGAGGCATTACTTTCAGCCCAACCTACATCTGCATAACAATATACAACTTGCAACAACATAAAAAGAGATACTTTTGAAGCTTATTGAGTAGGTATCTCACTACTAAAAGGTGGAGACTAAATCAGAGGTCACCTGATTGCTGTACTTTTACCATGTACAACTTATCATCTGAGCTGTGCTAAATTACCCTCCCTGTGCTCCTACCCCAAAACACCTAGAAATATTTTCTCTTAAACAACTCCCACAGTGTCTTACATTAATACATTTCATCTGCTTTTGTGGTGGACTAACAGTACACACAACACAGTCATTTACTGCAAATTCGCTGGGAGCTGATCATTTACGGTGCTCATTTGCTAGTAATTCTTTCCTTTTTTTAAGTATTAAACAATAGGTATCTCGAAAGATTTGTTCTTGTACGAATCAGAAGCGCCCTTAGGAATCAGTACGTTTTGCTTGCTTCCACCAAAAAAAGAGATGTAAAATATCACAAATTTGTTATCGTTATTTTTTTCAATTCCACAAATGCTTACACACAGTTGTCAACATCTGTGTGCAACAACTAACCCACTAATCATCCCACTGATGGGCTGTCCTGAATCAGTCCAAACCCACTGGAATTCTTTGTCCTTGTCTTTCCCCCAGTTCCAGTGTTCACACCACAGCAATAAAACGCTACAGCACTACTTAAAATTGTACTCCATTAGCATGGTTCCTCCACTGCACTCTGTCAAAACATTCTGTAATCTCCTGGAAAAGAAAAATAGCATGTGGCTTCATTTCTTAGCAGAGCCGCTCAGACGAGCAAAGTCAAACACAGAGAAAACTGTTTACAAGATCTAAGCCCGAGTTAGTGCTAAGAGTTAATTATTGTATCAAAAGTAACAGCCACCAAATAAATTTGAAATGGCAGTTTTTAAAATAAGCATGAAGTACTGAAACATATTAGGACTCTAATTAATGCATTAGCTTACGAGCTGTAAAGAAGTCAGATTTATAAAAAGTAACACAGCTGGCAAAATTGGATTCATCAAAAACAAAACCTTTTGTCATTACAGTAGACAAACAAGCTTGCAAAAGTATGCAATACCAACAGGCACAGGTCGAGCCCCATTTGACTCACTCTCCTAGACAGATTGCTAGAAATCACCTATAAGTCATTTGAATATTTAACTTGGGACGTCAGACATTTCTCCATTATTTAACTTGAGGCATAAAGTATTTCTCCATTTGCTCTCTCAGCCTGGCACAGGGTTTTAGTACAACTGTACATGTATCAGAGCAGAACACCAACTTCCAGGCAGCCTTCCCTTCAGCTGTGGCAGTGATACAGCTTTGGTATTCTGGAAGACCCGGCCCTGCAGCCAGCTGTGCAGCATCCCCATTACCTTCTCTCCCCATCCTAGCTCTGAACTCACGTACCAAACCACTCCTCTCTTTGTTTTTGCTTGCAGAAATCTGCCCATCTGGAGACTGCTGCAGGAGTTTGGACACCAAGTTTATGAGAACTAGATATTGCTGCAGTGAGAACAAGAAAAGCTACGGCAGCTTTTCTCTGTGCATAAGTCATTCATTTTTCCAGAAAACTTCCAAAGCCGTCATTGAAAGAGCTGGAGCTGGATCCCCAGAACACAACCCAAAGGACCCTGCTTAAGAAAGCCCCTGCAGCATCTCCACCCTGAGTGGTAAACAGTGTTCTTTTATCATGAGGTTTTGTCTTCCTCTACCGCTCTGTTGTGTGAAAAAACATTTGCCTCATAAATGAGCTCTGGTGCTGTTCTGGCCTTTCATTTCAACTCCTGCTCAATCAAGCTTCACTTCTGCTGATACATTACTCCGTCTGAAGTTCATCACAAATAGGCTTTTAAACAGATAAGGACTTCGTGGAACTGAGAAGAAATTTTTTTTAATGCAAAAAGCAGCTTATTTAAAGATAAAGAGAGAGAACCAAAGAAGTAAAACACAAGTGTTAACAAAGATAAGCTGATTTTTTAAATTTCTATTGAAGTAGTGCCTAAGATCTTCAAACACGCGTAAGGGCCGCACCGTATTACATAATGTACAGTGGAAAATCACAAAAATTATTCCTACTGCACGAAGAACATAATTTAGTGTGCAGAAAAAGTATGCAGTAGGTGAACAAACAGACGAGGGGCAATGTATGTAAATGTTAAAGAAGCAGAAGCGAAGACAGGTGCATTAAACAGGCACAGTTGTGAGAATAAAATAAGAGCACTGAGTTTAGGAAAAGTTAATTTCTGTTATCTCCACAGAAGATTACACAAAAAAAAAATAACAATTTGACTAATTAGTTAATATTTGTACAGTACTCTGAATATATAAAGTGATCTGTAAGTTAATATCATTTCAATTAGACTGGAAGCGAGACAGAATTATCAGTACGTTTATTAATATTTAATGCCTTCCCTTTCAACAACAGCAACAAGCTTTACATTTTAATTGTGTGCTTCCAAACCTAAAGCAAAAAGGCTCTGTGAAGTAACTACAAAGTTTTCTCACTGAGCCCTTACCAGAGCCACACGTGCTAGAAATAAAGTCACTCCGTTCTCCAGCCAAACAGTTAGATTAAGATCTCCTGATTTGAAGATGGATGACAGGGTCTAAAGGCTACTTCCATGCTTTGTTGCTTCCTCCTTTCAAACCAGGTTCCGTTTATGATCATTCATTTTTAAGGCCTGAAGGTGCAGCGCACGTTGGTGAGCCTCCTCCTGAACCCCACTCCCTGGTGCCCAGCTGTAAGCTTAACACAGCCTTCTTAAAACCTGTCGTTCCTGCCTCCTTGCCCACTGATCTGTACAGCCCTGTCTACCCCACACGTGGAAGGGAGGGATGTGAAAATCCAACCACCACACAGGGAGAACCTGGAGGCTGGAAACCTGGACTCTATCTTGGTTTCCTTCAAGGGCTTTCCTAGGAAAGCCACCAGCAGCAAGCACAGCACCCCAGGCGGCCCATGAACGCTCTTCACCCAACCACACTCAGCTGCTTCACAATGCACAGAGCAGCAGCAGCTCTTTGCAGATTGAGAATTGCTACAGTGACAATTAAAAGGAAATAAATCTACAACACACTGAGAAGCAAAGATTTCTTAAGAACATGAAACAACTGCTTATTAATTCAGACAACTTCTCCTTGATGGCATCCTGAGAGGAATTCTTGAAAGATGAGGAAAAAAATGGGGAGCAGAAACAGTTATTCAATGGTATTTTTTATTTGCCTTCATTAAGTACCATATAACGTGCTCTTATTTGAAAAACATCAATCAAATTTATAGATTCGTGATAAATATAGTTGTAATTATAGCTGCTTGAAAATAATTCAGCTGTCACGTTTACCCTGTCAAAGTAAATAACGCTGTCATTTCAGTTGATGTGTGTGACTTGAGTAAACATTTCAAAGCATGAATTTTGAAGCAAGATCTCTCCACTTGAAACAATTGCTCAAATTAATTTTCCTTCCAACTCCGGTTTATTATGCTTATTTTCTCAGTACCAATGAACTATTCAACCACGTAACCAAGGTGTCTTGGAATCGACTGTGGGTGCATAAATCATCAATTCTAAAAAAGCACATTAGAACACATGACCTGCTGACCGGAGGAAAAAAAGTGGCATTTGTATTCATTCATCCTAACTGTTATAGTGCCTACAGCCATTTAAACAGTTTAAATGTATCCCTGCAGCACCCAGGCAAGGCAGGGAAATGTTATCACTCCTGCTCCACAAATGAAGATCTAGAGCAAATATATTTTTCATGATTAAGAAGTGAATAGTATTAACAAAAATTAGATCCAGCTAGATGTGTCTGGGCCAGTCTAGACGTGGTGAGAAAGTAAAACACCAGGGGAACTTTCTGAAGACAAAACTTTGGTTCAGCCAACTTCAAAATATTCCGCTGGTAGAAAAATTTTGTACTGGGGGCAACAAAAAGTATGGCTTCACAGTTAGGTCAATTTTCACATACCTAAAAGAAAAGGCTACAGATTTTCAAACCTGGGAGAAGTTGGGTAACTGCTACTAATGCTGACTTCATCAATACGTGGAAGCGTTAGTAGATCTGTTCAACAAAAACCAATTCAAAGGTGCAGACAAAATTCTTACTTTCTGCTGATAACACCACAATGAATCCCTCTGGTGAAGTTAAAGCCGTTGTGCTGTCTTCCATTTATTAGCAGTGCAACAATATTGAAAATGAACGTTTTATCAAAATAGTTTGTACAACAAAAGGACAAGACTTTCCAGCACAGTATTCTAGATCAAGGTAAGAAAATCCTGCAGGACATCCTCAGCTTTGAGAATCAATCATTTCCTCTGTTAACACTGACGACCGAATACTATTTGACTTAAACTCCTCACCTGTGAAACAGGCACAGTGCTTCCTACCACCTCTGCTAAGCATCTGAGGCCTTGCATAAGAGGCAGGGTTAGTACTTCAATATGACCAGCTAAACACATTGTACTTATTTTATTCCTGGCACTCGTGAAAAGGAAAATAACCTGGCTTTCTCTGATATGTATCCATTTTAGACAACACCACTTTTCAGTTCTGTAAACGAAAGATAAAAGTAATAAAATGGCACCGACCTTTTCCTTAGCGTGGACTCACAAACCTTGACCACCCTGATGACCTCTTTAACAGTGCGGCGGAAATCGTGCATTCTCGCTGCCACTAACAGAGCTGGAGAATAAGCAGGGACAGTCAATGTCAGAAAGAGGAAAATTTGCTGAAGAAAAGCAGAAAACAGGCAGATAAGGACAGCCTCTCTTTGCCCCTGCCTTCAGATAAAGAGCACTAAATGCTCTTTATAACATAAGTTCAGCTGCATCCTTGAATACATGCGATTGACTCAACTTTACAGACCTTGTTCCTACCCACTAAAACGAAGCTGATTGCAAACTGCACCCTAACAATTTTATGCTTTAGCTCACCGTGGAAACCACAGCTATTTCAATACGGCACAAGAGCTTCAGACTGATCACACATTGTCAAAGTGATCATCTTTTTAGCAGAACTTACTAGTTGAATAAAAAGCTTTCCAGTTAAATCCCTGGAAGCAAAACACAGAACCTGCTTAAGCTGTTCTCCTCAGTGCTGTGACCACTACCACCAGCCTGCTGGTGCACAAGTGCTGGTATGCAAGACCTTCTACACAGCCAGACAAGTGCAATTGTTTGCATTTGCATTAGTGTTTTGATTCAGAGTAGCAGGACAGTAGACAGAGTAGCTGTTTTGAGGCATCAATCTCATTCATTCATCACATGGTGGTTCAGTGGGCAAAACAGGTTTAAGCATGCAGAAGTGCCTTTCTCCAGGAAACAAAACCAGAGCTCCACTTCAGGCACACGCAGAATGGCTCCAATTCCTAATAGGAACATCAAATGACTGCTCCTTCACACAGCTCCAGACAATGCGTGGCACAGACATGTAGGCCAAGGAACCAAAAGAAGCCATGAACTCCATGCGCTGTTTAATGTGTGGAAGGATGTAGGAACTCAGCACCTCCTGCTTCAACTTATAGAATGGTTTGAAACCATCTCCCCTTGTCCTGTCAAAACAGACCCTACTAAAGAGTCTGTCCCTTCTTTCTCACAGCCCCCCTCTAGATATTGAAAGGCCACTGTCATGAGTCCCCAGAGCCTTCTCTTCTCTAGGCTGAATGGCCCCAGCTCTCTCAGCCTGTAAGAAGATTGCATAGTTTTGGGTTCCCTATGATTATGCACCATTCAAGCACATACAAGACCTTTCAAATATAATCAAGTGCATACACCAACTTTATGGCTACATGCACTTCTCATTAGTCTGACCTCACTAGCTGATGTCAACCTGTAGGTTTTTCTAAGCATCACGCCTGCAATGAATCTTGGAAAAAGACTGAGAAAAAAATAATTTTACGTATTAGGTCAGAGAGGGCATTCTTGCATAAGAATCAGTGTAAAGATACATATCCAAGTGCTTGCACGAGGGGTGCAGTTTTAGCTGACAAAAAGTTACAGCTTGCAGAATGGGAGTGAGAGGAGCCCCAGAAAGGTTAAAATGCAAGAGGTAAAGGATTTGAGCAAGGAATGTGGGAGCAGAACTGAAATTTGAGCTCCTAGGAAATCGGAAAGTCCACAGATATTCCCAGTTCCCAGAACATCTTTCACAACCTGATTCAGGTGTAGCAACATACTTCACATCTCACATACCCGGCACCCTGTATCTCACACATCTGGCACCCCACATCTCCCACATCTGACATATCTGGCACTCCACATCTCACACATCTGACACCCCACATCTCACACACCTGCCCCGCAGAGCCCAGACGGCCGGCGGCCAGTGTGCATCCAGTCTCGCTTCATTCTCTGCAGTAGCCTGAGAGCCGTCATGGACACTTCATGGTTCTTATCCCCAAATTCCAGCATATGGGCAAAACGAGGAATATATAAACACGGATCTGCAAAAGAAAGTAACACAATTACTCCTAATCCCAAACCTTGATTTATGACACACAGAACTGCGAGGCCGTCATGGTCGGCTTGCTTCACATCTCAGGGAACAAGCAGAGAGCAGCACAGATGAAACTTTAGGATCACCTTTTCACTACAGGCATAGCTAAAACAAAATCCTTCCTCGCTTACAGACAAGAGGCTTTTAAAGCACGTTGTCCTCAGAGCTTTCCAGGGTTCAAAGCTGTATCCAGGCACAAATTGCTGGAACCCAATTAATGTCAACAGCCTACGACGATTTACATCAGCCCAGGATGTGTCTCCTGATGTATAAACTCATTTCAAGTGTTGGTGTTATCAGGTTCAGACCCACCGAAATCTGTCAGCGCGGATTGTGCTTTGCCTAACCCAATTTATAATTTATCAAACAATCTTGTAAAAGCCGCACGTAACACATGTTTACTCTGATTTGAGGTATCAGCCACTCATTTCCTGCCTGCCTTTTATCACTTGACCGAAAATCCATGATGTAAGGTAAATTGTTAACTATTAGCCCCGACTCAATTTCCTTAGCTGATCTCCTATGTGGGCACTTACACTGATAAAGATGAAAATTCAGCTCAAAGCGCTGCAGCAGCCACACAGATTTACAACTAATCAGAGCGCTTCCACGTAGCACAGAGCTCTGACAACGATGCCCTGTTGCTATCCCTAATTACCCACACCAGCAGTACATGGCTACACAAAGGCATTTACATGAAGCATCCTGCGGATTGAGCAACGACTTCCAAACACGTTTCCCTCAAACCTTAAGATATTAAGCCAAACCTTAAGATTTTAACTTTAAAAGCAGTAACCTCCTGACCATGGCCATAAAAACCAAAGTGCCCGTTGCAAGTGAGTTGCCTGGGAGAACAGCTTAAGGAAACCCGCTTCCAAGTGCTTTCATGTAAAAATGAGTATTGGCACAAATACAGCCTTAGGAAAAGTGTGATTTTTTCATGCTAGTAAATAAAACCGACCAATTCCAAGATGCAAAACGCTTCCAGAAGCACTACTCAAACTTAGTGGACATGCAACTTTGCTACTGACGTTGCAGCACTGTGAGCAGTGCCAGCAGGCAGCACCCGGCCCATTCCTAATTGCCCTGCAAGGGTTGGGCTGCCCTGTATGGGATCTGACTGCCTTACATGGGGTCTGTGCCTCCCAGTATGGGGTCAAGGCTGCCATAAAGGGCAGGGACCCAGCTCCAGGGTGAGGCAGAGGAGTTGGGGGGTGTTTGCATGCATTCTGCACAGAAACTGCTCTGAGTTTTCTGCCAGCACTTGTGCCCACAGGTCATTTCACAAAACGTAACATGCAGTTATAAATTCTGAAAGCTACTAACAGCCAGAGTATGAACGTGTGGATGGTTTTGAATGAAAAGCCAATAGCAAAGGAGGCCATAAAAGGTCAAAAAGTAACGCCACCAATATATAAATTAAACCGGGGCCAAAGTTAACATGACTGTCTGCCACATGGATTAAAAAAATAATAATGAACAAACACTCGTAAAATGCTGCTGAAACCAACAGCAGTCCTTCCATACAGCACAGCCCCTGCCTACAGAGAGACCCTGGGCTGAGGGCATGGCATGGAGCTGTGGAGTGAAGGGTGGGGGTCTGCGAGGGGCTGCAAGGCAACAGAGGAGGAAAATAAAAGGAGGAGAGATTAAAGAGGGAGAAAGGCTAAAAGGGGTGGGAAATAAAAAAGGGACGATAAGAAGAGGAAAAAATAAAAGGGAAGGATGAAAAGTGGGGTGACATAAAAGGGGAGCAGACAAAAAGTAGGGGAAGAAAAGTAAAAGGAGAAAAAAAGAAACAGGAAAGCAGAAGGGAACAAAAAAACAAGGGAGAAAGTAGAATTGGGGGAATGGAAAGGGAGAAGTAAAAGGGGAGGAAAATACAAGGAGAAACGAAAGGGGAAGGAGAAGGGAAAAAGTGAAAAGCAAAATAAAAGGGGTGGTGAAAAAGTAAATAGAGAAAAATAAAACGGTGGAGAAAGATAAATGGGAGACAAACTATAAAAGAAAAAAACGAGAGAGAGAGAAATGAATCAGGAGAGCAAGCCCTGCAGCAGATCGCAGCGCAGCAGCCCGCGCTTCCCCTTCTTCCCGCAGCTCAGCCCCGGCCATGCCCCCGCCGCCGGCCCGGCCTCCCCCCACCGCAGTGCACGGCGCGGCGGCGCCCCCGCCCGGGCCGCCCGAGCAGCTCCGAGGGCCGCCCGCCCCGGGCCGCTCCGCGGCGCCGTTCCGGCAGCGCTCAGCACGGCGCCCCCGAGCGGGCGCAGCGGGGAGGAGCGGGCGGCGCTGCCCGGCGCACGTCGCCGAGCGGGGGGCGGCTCTCCCCGCCGCGCCCCGGCGCTCCCCATTGGCGCGGGAGCCGTGACGCGCGGCGCGGCGCTCCTCTTAGGGCGGGAGGAGGAGGCAGGGCCCGGCAGAGCCGCGCCGAGCACAGCCGTGAGGGGAGCGCCCGGGGCAGCGCTGCCTCCGCCGCCGAGCAGCCGGGGCGCCCCGCCGCCAGCAACGCCCCCGGGGCGGGAGGGAGCAGCGCGGAGAAGCAGCGCCGTGCGGCGGCGGCGGAGGAGGAGGCGGCGGCCGCCGCGGGGAGAGGAGGAGGAGGAGGAAAGTTGGTGCGCCCGGCAGCGGACTGCGGAGAGCCGCCGCCGCCCCGGCCCGGATGTGCCCCCGCCGCCGCCGCCTCCAGCACCGGGAGGGGAAGGACGGAGCGGAGCGCCGCTGGCAGCGGGGAGCCGGCGGCGGGCGGTAACACCTGGAGAATCTGCGGATTGACGCCGTGCCCTGCTGGATCCGTGGGGATTGTGGTGGTGTGCTGGTTTTTTTTTTTTTTTTTTTGGTTTTTGGCTTTTTTTGGCTTTTTTTTTTTTTTTTTTTTGCTGGTTTTTCTTCTCTTCCTCCTCCTCGGGGGCCGGAGCCGCCCGCCCGCACTGCCCGCTGCGAGGTGAGCACCGGAGCGCTCCGTGACGGCGGCCTGGGAGCGCCCATCCACAACGCGGGACCTGGTTCGGGAGCCGGCGGTCCCTCTCGCCGATGCCACTGCCCCATGGGTGCCTCAATGGCAGGATCATGAAGTGTTTGACTTTTTTTCTTCTGCTTCCAGAGACCTTAAAGAAGTCCAAAAAGAGCGTCAGGTCAAACGGCAAGGCGCCAGGATGCTCTGAGGCAGTGCCCCTGGCCCTGAAGAAGAAGATGGCCGCAGAACTTTACCCTGCCAACACCAATATCGCCAACAGCAACGCCGCCGCCGCCGCCGGCAGCAAGAAGCCCGCGCTGCAGCTGCAGCAGAGCGCGCAGCCGCCCCCGCCGCCCCAGCTCCAGAACCTCAACAACAACAACTTGGAGAGCGCCAGCTGGCAGTCGTGCCACCCCACGCTGCGCGAGAGGTGAGGCCGGGCCCCCCCCGGGTCGGGTGGGTGCGTGGGTCCGGGCCGCCCGCCGCTAACCGGCCTCTCCTTGCCCTCGTCCGCAGGAACGCGCTGATGTTCAATAACGAGCTCATGGCTGACGTCCACTTCATCGTGGGCCCGCCGGGGGCATCCAAGAAAGTTCCTGCCCATAAGGTTGGTGGGGAGCGCGGCTCGCTGCGCGCACACGGGTTCCGCGTCTCGGTTCTCCTCGTCCCAGCAGCGCTGCGCGCGTGGGGCGGTCGCAGGGAGAGGCGCGGTGCTGAGGTGCTCTCTGTTTTGCAGTACGTGCTGGCAGTGGGCAGCTCCGTCTTCTACGCTATGTTTTACGGCGATCTCGCCGAGGTCAAATCCGAAATCCATATCCCAGATGTGGAACCCGCAGCCTTTCTAATCCTATTAAAGTAAGTGGCCGCTCCGAGTCTACTAATTATGTGGATGGAATCAAAGTGGCTTATAGAATATGCAGCTCCCGCTCAGCGTCGTGCAAGCGCACATATTTAATGCTTCATGAGCTGTCAGATGCTGAATGTCTGACTAACAGCCAGCAACGATGACTAGAGATGAGTTTTCCACGGGCTGTGCCTATATGCTTTCCCTTAAGAAACTTCTTTTCTCACCTAGATACATGTACAGCGATGAGATAGACCTGGAAGCCGACACGGTGCTGGCGACGCTCTACGCTGCCAAGAAGTACATCGTGCCGGCCCTGGCAAAGGCATGTGTCAACTTTCTGGAGACGAGCTTGGAGGCGAAGAACGCTTGCGTCCTGCTGTCCCAGAGCCGGCTCTTCGAGGAGCCAGAGCTGACGCAGCGCTGCTGGGAGGTGATCGATGCTCAGGCCGAGATGGCGCTCAAGTCGGAAGGGTTCTGCGAGATCGACCTGCAGACGCTGGAGATCATCGTGACGCGGGAGGCCCTCAACACCAAGGAGGTGGTGGTGTTTGAGGCCGTTCTCAACTGGGCGGAGGCGGAGTGCAAGAGGCAGGGGCTGCCGGTGACGCCGCGCAACAAGAGGAACGTGTTGGGGAAAGCGCTGTACTTGGTGCGGATCCCCACGATGACTTTGGAAGAGTTCGCCAACGGGGCGGCCCAGTCCGACATCCTCACGCTGGAGGAGACGCACAACATATTCCTGTGGTACACGGCTGCCAACAAACCCAAACTCGAGTTTCCGCTGACAAAAAGGAAAGGACTGGTGCCGCAGCGCTGCCATCGCTTTCAGTCGTCCGCGTACCGCAGTAACCAGTGGAGGTACCGGGGGCGGTGCGACAGTATTCAGTTTGCTGTAGACAAACGGATATTTATAGCGGGACTGGGATTGTATGGGTCGAGTTGTGGCAAAGCTGAATACAGCGTCAAAATTGAACTGAAGCGCTTAGGAGTTGTCCTTGCTCAGAATCTGACAAAGTTTACCTCCGACGGCTCCAGTAATACCTTCTCGGTGTGGTTTGAGCACCCGGTGCAGGTCGAGCAGGACACGTTTTACAATGTAAGTGCCATTCTGGACGGCAATGAGCTCAGTTACTTTGGGCAGGAGGGAATGACTGAAGTGCAGTGCGGGAAAGTGACCTTCCAGTTCCAGTGCTCCTCGGACAGCACCAACGGGACTGGGGTACAAGGAGGACAAATCCCTGAGCTCATTTTCTATGCATGATGCATTTCACCGTGATTGTATTCCAGTACTGCAACGCTGCACATTAAGGGATTCTTCAGTTTTACTACAGAACTGTACAGCAGTATGGAATGTTACGCTACTTACCTATCTGCTACATCATGCTATACCCAATAAGTGAAGGAATGCTCTTGAATTTAATCTTATTTTATTTATTCATAAGCTATTTGACTTAATTAAGACTGCAGTGAGCAGAAAAATGTTAAATTTTGCACATACAGTGCATTTATTTTGTATATAGATAACTAACTTGCAGACTGCAGCTGACTCAAACAGAATGTTCTAAACTAGAGCAGTTTATGAATCGGTGAAATATAAAACATTTCTACTTGCCCTAAATCCTGTGTGCTGCCCCTTACTGACGTTATGGCTTGTCTGTTAATTCGGCTACAGTGTAGTTAATGGGTGGTAACACTACTGGCTGCCTGTCCTCTGCAAGGTGTGAGCAATGCTGCACATAGAAAGGCTCCCCCACCTGCAAAGCCCATCCATCAGGCGGCCCTCATTGTCCTTCACCAAGAAGGACAGGAGGAAGGAGGCTCAGAGGTTGGCTGAGGGTCACCTAAGCTGAACAGAAAAAACCTGAGCACTGATGAAACCTCGTGTGTGTTTGCATTCTGCTTTTGGCATCGTGTGTGTTAACCACCATCCTGCCCAGCAAACAGCAGCAGTAACACCTGCACTGTCAGAATGCACCAGACTTGAGCAGCCAGTGTCAGGGCAGACAGATAAAGCCTCGTGCAGTCACAAGCTGTAACACTGACAGCCACTACTTAAATATACATCACATCTCACCTTTAGGAGCAGACAGACTTACAGTACGGTCACTCAAAATTACTGAGGGAAGCCACCATAAGAAAAAGCTGTCAGGCCTTTTTTCTCCCTGTGTAGTTTTGGGGCTATCAGTCATTTTTGTAGCTAGCATCCTTCAGTTTTCTCAGAGACTAAGATAGGTATATTCCTCAAGCACCTGACCACCACTACAGTTGAACCAATGGGAAGTTCTTGCTGTTCTTTATAAAAATATTGTAATCATACAATGATCCAATTTACCATTTTTTAGCACATATAACAGGTACCTCTACCTTCAAGTCCTCTGTTTGTTTTTCACCTGAGCTGCATTATTCTTTTCTTACCTTTAAACTAAACTGTAATAAAATTTTGCCTCTCAGAAAAAAAAAAACAACAAAAAAACACAACAGGAAAAGAAATAAGGGAACTGAATTATTGGAAACAAGATGTGTGTACAGGACATCAGGCTGTGCTAACTGATTTACCAGCTAATCCTGCTCACTGCAACAATGGGAGATAGCTGTGTCCTGCCTGTATACTACTTTCTGGATACCATTATGATGATGCTCAGTATGGGAGCTGCTGCTTCTCCTGCTGCAAACTGAAAGAGCAGGAACACGGTTATGTGACCAGCTGAGTACATCTGAAGGAGGGTGCATGTGTTCTTGAGCACAAAGGCATCTGGTTCTCTCAGTACAAATTAAGGAGAGTGGGAGTGATGGTGGGTTAAGATACAGGGAAAAGAATTCTGCACAGAGGTGGGCAACAGTCACAAGACCTCTCTAAAAACTTTTTTATAGCAGGAATTGGCATGAATTCCCTTGGCTCAAAAGCTACAACCTAGACAAGAGCTTTTCACCCTTTTGACACATAACACTGTGTGCTTGATTTGAACACTGACTTATTAATTAAAAAGCTATTCAAATAATACCTGGGAAAAAGCTGCATACTTTGAAAATGCTGCACCCTGTTTTCCTTCAGGTCACTTATATTTCAAACACTGAACACTGCAACTACAGTGATGGACTGATAGTCTGTTTAGCAAATGCTTACAAGATGTTCTTGTGGAACTGAAGTTTTACAAGCCAATGCATACTTGCAGATAAGCACACATTTGTCATGTATCATCAATTTTCTTAATATTGCCTAAGCTACTTGCAGAAAAAGCATCAAAATTGTAGAAGAGGACAGCATCCACCACCTCTAAGGTCCTACATAAAGGAGATCAGTATTGACGGATTGATTCCAGTTTCATTTTAAGTTACCACTTCAGTAAATCAGTACTACACATTCATAACAGATTCTTCTAAAGAAATCATACAAAAAATATACCCAAAAGTCAAAGTGTAAAAAAGTACCTATGGCTGGAGCATTTATGCAGAGTTCTCTTGCCAACAGAAGGAAAGTTTTTCCCAGCACATAGACGTTCACCTGGTAAAAGACAAAAATCATTATTTAAATCTTAAACCACAAATCTTTTCAACACACCTTTTAATTGTAAAGGAAAAAAAAAAAACAACCTTCCAAAATCTTAAACAACTTGCTTTAAGAATTTCAATTAAAGTAATACAAGAAATTCATAGGTACAGAGCAGAACCTGATGCCCATCAAAAGCTGCACAAGTGTTGGAAATCAAAGCATGAGTTGATAGTGAAAGAAACCTACAAAGAGCTGTTCATTATGCTCCTCAGAGGACTCAGTGGTGTTCTGTGGTACTTGGACAACTTCTCAGTTGTCACCTAACATCTTAAAAGCAGTAAGTAGATTTTACAGGGTCATTTATCTTGTGATGTAACAAACCCTCAGGAAATAATCACAAGTTAGTGCAGATTTCAGCTCTGTACAATCATGTTAAGTGAGATAATTAAGTGCTGCACAGGTGCAAACCAAACTTTTCTACCAAGGAAGGAGCAGTGCTACATGTCCCAGGTTATTTGTTGGTTCTGATGGGTTTGGACATTGACCCACATCACTCATCAGTTAAAAAAATAAAATCAACAAACCAACCCGAAAAAAAAAAAAAAAAAAAAGCAACTCTAACGCACAGCAAATCTAAGGAGCCCAGCACAGCCTCACTTTCCAAGCCACCACTCTCTGCTCTCCACCCCAACTGCTCAACTCGGAGGATGTAAAGTGATGGGAGGAGCTGCTCTTCATACTCTGATTTGCAATTTATGGCATAGGCAATTACAGCTGTGTTTGTAAAGTCTGAGGAAGCTTTATTTCGCTATCTTAAGATGTGTTTTGTGGTCAACAAGAAAGGCAGGATATTCTTCAATTCCCAATTAGCTCCAAACATTCCCACGAAGCTCCATGCTCACCTTGCTTCCCAAGGCACTCATAAAGGTTGAAGTCAGTATTAAAAACTCTATTCTCCTCCTGGACAAACAAAAAGGTGGAGGTTTTTATTTATTTATTTTTCCTGGTAGTGTGTTCTCTATTGCTTTCATGCAACAGAACTGCCTCTCTCCTTCCTGTGCCATGGTGATGAACGCGTTCACTAAGCAGCCAATGACACAATGGTGTTGTCCATGGAAATACATAACCTGTTACTAAGCACTGCCCTTCAGTTTAAGAAAAGAGCTTTATCAGTTTAAAAGCAGCTTTCCCTTCAAGCACGTAGATGTTTCACCAAGTTAGTGACAAAGCAAACAAAATACTGGCACGCTTTCACCCAGCCTTGCTCTTCTTCATGCGAAAACTTTCTTAGGGTAATTTTTTTTGGTGTGTGAATTCAAATGTGAAAAAGGGAAGATTTCAAATAAATCCTCAGAATTATCACACATCCTGAAAGTAAATGCTCAATCAAGTAAGTGTTCTTGATATGGCATTAATTTAGTCCATATTTAGTGGAGATCACTGGATACATTCCATGCTTTGTGCGACTGATGGTTAGACTGGCCCATCCCATACAGAAGTGCAGTCTGAAATACGACCATCCTTTTGCCAGATGACATAGCAATACTATTCTATGGCAAGGAAGCAAACAAAATATAACCTCTGAACAAGAAGCGTACTCAGGAAATAAGTCATTGAATTCAGCAGAGAAAAATAAGCATCTACTGAATCTGGCAATTCATACAGGAGCTTGGGAGCACGTGACTTTCCATGAGCCACAGAGACATTACTAAAGCAAAATAGCTGCAGTGTTTCAGCTGGCTTTCAATGCTCTACGTTCACTGCAACTTTGGAATGGACTGTTTTGACCTTCTGTCCAAAAAATATTAACATAAAGAGTGGGGGTTTGGCTGTAGTTTCAGCCTTCTAAGTTGGCCGACTGAGTTACTATAAATCTTGAACCTCATCGCTTAGATCTTGCTCTGCAAGGATGATTTCACTGCACAAATCAATAAAGTTACTTCAGTGGAGCCAAGTACATGCAATGTTTCCATCAGAGCGTCACAAACTCATCTAGTTCCTTCAATTTAGTCTAGAGAAAGCCTCAGATTCAGTCAAGTATTTTTCCCTCTGGATTTTCTGCCAGGATATCCAAAATTCTTCATGCGTATCCCCAAATAACCACGTCATTATACGAAACTCCTCCCAAGGAAACTTTCCAGAAATGCAATCATCAAAGAACAAATAAATACAAAGAGACATAAGAAGGCAGGGTTTTTTGTTTTTTGTTTTTAAAGCTATGTTCTAACTAACAAAACAAGTGCTGAATTAAAGCTGAAGCAAAGAAAAATGCATTATAAAACTGCTGTGACTTTTTTACTTCAAAATTCCCATCCTCGCCCTGCCTAAAGGTCTCCAGATCCATGCTCTGGGAAACAATACACTCAAACCCAACCTGCTTTTCCACCTCACCTGCGTCGGCAGTGTTTTATGACCCGACTGCAAGATGTAGGCAGTGTATTTACACAAAATAAGAAATTCAAATTGAAATGGTACATCAGGGTATTTCCTTTGATCACAAGAGCACTTGGCAGTATCTGGATGCTACCAATTCAGAAAGAAGGTATGATACTCAGTGCATTATGTGCTCTGTATTGGAGCTCACACTTCTTGAATGTCAGTGTAAAGGCAAAGAAAGAATCAGAAATACTCAACTGGTTCCAGTTTTCCTGGCAAATCAGTTCAAGAAATACTTCGGGCCCCGTAAAACAAAACACTGATCATCCCTGGAACTTACCAGATATTCTAAGCAGGGTATTCAGTACAGCTTAAAGCTCACCCCAAAATCAGTAATGACTTGCTCAACAAGGCACATCATTTCCACTGCTAGCAGAAGACCCTCACGCTAACATTTAATAGCACCGTCACTGATTTGAACCAGTATACACACACACCCCTCCTGTGATAGATGGAAAAATTACAGGTATATAGTAGCACACAGAAAGAGCCTATCTTTATTCATCTTTGGTACATTTTTTGCACACCACTAAGCTTTGAAAATTAAAGGGATTAATTTAGAGGGCTACATGAATGTCTAGTTTTCGTCGTTAAGAACTTGTAATAAAAATTCATCTACTCCAATCCATCAGAAGCTTCATGTTCCAAATTTAGAACCATATGACATTTGCATTCATAAAACCTAATTTTACGAGTTCTTAGAATGTTGAATAAACAAAAATGCCCTTCTACAACAATGTCTCTGGCTTAGAGTTGAAGAGCAGCAGCTTTGAAGCTTACACATTAACTTTGGTCTCTTTTCCCCACTTCTTAAATTTATGAGAATCAAAATGAAAGCCAGAATTTTCCCAAACTCTCTTCAGTCAAAGTGTAGCAATTGTTTCATTGACTTTCCAAAGACTTGTGATCCCTGTACTGTTCTCATATTTTGACCAGATATTAAAATTCCCTAAATTAGATGCAAGCATTAGGCCTGAGCAGCAACACTTAATACAAAAAGAAAGGAGCATCAACCTCTTCTATAGTGGGTATTCCAAAATATCTGCACATCCTCATATTTTACTACATTATTTTACTTCCGTTCACATTTAACGGAATGCACTTGTAAGCATATGGATCTGCCACCACGTCCTGTTTTTTGTCCTTTTTTTCTTGAACAGTAACACATTTTTTCAGACAAGAAGTACACGCTCACCCGGGAACTGCAAAGCAACCCATTTCTAACCTTAAGTCTCTACAGGAGAAATCAAGATTCTACAAGATGTTGTCCTTTACCAATCACTTCTGTCTTGTTATAGAACACTCTGTATTAGCTAAAAGTGGCACTTGGAGAAGGAATGGTTTCCAATTATTCACTTAGATCTTTATAGAAAAATCCTCCTACTTATTATACTCTTTGCCCTTCACAGTATTTTTCGGAGACAGAGTCTTTTCATTTCACATCTATCAGTCATCAGATGCTGATTTCAAAGGGACACTTCCATAGGGACTCTTATCCTTTCATAATTTCCTCTTGATTTCAGATCATGCCCGACATGTTCACAAATACCAATATACTTCCACTTCTACAAATAACAAACACCTCCATACCAGCACCATGGGAATTCAGCTGTCCATCAGCCTAACACATTCCAGAATTTTAAACTCTTTTCAGAAACAAGGGAATCCCCCATTCATGCAGGTCCAGATGCATTAAATTCTGGACAGTAGCAATCAATAAAGTTGTAATCACAGTCAAGCAAAAGTCCTCATTCATGTTTCTAAATTAATAAATCAATACCCTTTCACTACAAGCGATTTCTAAAAAGGCTTTTCATGACCATCGCACAGCATCGTGGAAAAATATTACAAGTGCTGATGATGGTAAGTTCTTCCATCATTCAGAAAGATGAAGACTGGGCAGTTGGAACTCGATGAGAATTCACACTGTGAAACAACCATGGCTGCTTGCCTAAATAATTAAGCAAGCATGAAAAGCAAATGAGTTTTTAAGGAGAGTGTCTGTTGCTGGGGGAAGAGGCACCTGTGGTTATTTGATTCATTATTAACATTTCTAGTATAGTAATGACTGAAGGTCCCAACCAGGTTGTTTAAATTAACTCAATCAACATAGCAATTTGCAAGGGGGCAATAAAGGCAATGCAGTCAACATGCTAATATTTTTAAAGGAACAAAGGGTATTAAAAACTCAAGCAAATAAGTACTGCCTAAGAACTAGATATATATATATTCTTTCACCATTCGCCTGAAATGTCTTAATTTGGGGGTCCATATCAGAACCAGAACATCACATTTAACCTCAAAAGAGAAACAATACAAGAAAACACAAATGTGCCCAAAACCCAGCTTGTCAGAGTGCAGCTGAAGAAAAGACACAAATCAAAATTAAGCAGCTTCTTTTCTGCTACATTTTAAAGCTCTGCCTTCATTCTAGGGACCCCGTAGAGAGAACCCACTTTTCACTAATCACATCCTAGTCCTACCATTCTTCCTCCAACACCACAGCTGTACAATAAATCAGAATTATACCATTTGTGCAACAAAGTAAGGAAGGAATTGGTGACAAGCACAGAAAAATCAGCAAGGCCCAGTGCTGCCTTAAAAATAAAATAAATAGTAAAGATAATAAATACATGTACAAGCTTCCCAAAATAACTTAGAATAATGATCCTTCTGGACAATGAAGCATTGTTACTTGACTGCACAAATTGAACAGAAAGAAATCGAAGAGGATAAGAGTTATGTTTTGAAGTGGAAGACAGACCAAAGTACCAGACAGACAAGTAGCACGTGCTGGTTTTTTCTTCTTGTACACCTTCTTCCCTCACCGTGAATCGTGGCATAGCTCTGGTAGGAAGGGATCTCAGGACGTCTACAATCCAACCTCTGCTCAGAGCAGGGCCACTGCCAGAACAGAGCAGGTGGCACAGGGTCTGGAGAACCTCCAAGGAGGGGACTTCAAAACTCCTCTGAGCAAACTGTTCCAATGCTCGACTATCCTCACCGTGAAAAACCTTTTCTTGATATCAAGGCAGAAATGTCTCATTTTCATTTATTATGCTGGTTGCTGCTAATCTTCCTGCCGTGCGCTGCTCTATAGGGCCTGATTCTAACATCTCTTCAGGCAGCATTAGTCTTATTTAACAGCAGGACACACCATACGGCGCACTAAAATGATACTTGACAAGGCTGAAACTGGAGATCAAAGCAGTGCCAACATCTCTTCCTGAAGTCTTTTATGATTGCACTGCAAAGACCATGACACTGGAGATTACAAGAGGCTAAAAAAGAAAGTGGAGTCTCCTAGAATTGGAAAGACAGCATTCAAACATGAGCCAAATAGTTCTTCAGGTGAATGGAATGAACACTCTGAAACAGATGAGCAAACTCAAACTGTTCAAAAGTTGGGCCAAGGCAAGACAAGCTTCTCAGCTCCCCTCAACAAGCAAGTCCTGTCACTTCGATTGGAATAACAAAAAAGCAAACAAAGGGCCTGATTATAGACCGCTCTGAAGACTGTATTTGCAAGTAAAATGCAATATCTGAAAATATAAGCAAGTACTTTCCTGTCAGGGACTGGTGACACAATCAACATGCAGCATGCCTTTCTGCTCTGCACAGGGAGCATGGAGAGCTGCTCTGCACATTTTCAGTTCGTTTTAGCTAGTGCTTGTAAGTCTGAGTGTACCAGAGGCACGCTGAATCTGACACTTTCAGTGGGAGGTTTCCAACACATAGGACGTATTTCATCTAGAGATAAAATGGAAAGCAAAATACAAAAAGCTGGCCTTTCCAATGAAAAAAAAGGGGGCATTTTATTTCATTCTGACAGCAATTTTGAAGTTGCTGAAGTTGTTATGAAACGGAATAGTTCTCCAGTGGAATAAGCCAAACTCCCCCATCTCAGTCATCAGTACAGGAGAAAAACTGTGCCCAGCTGCAAGGTGGTAAGAGAAAGAAGCGGATGCTTTTTTTTTTCCCCACAGGTTTTCCTTTAAGCTTTTTGCTGATAGATTTGCTTTGTTTTGCTACTAGATGAAGCAGTGCACGAAAGGTAGTCGTGCTTCCTCCCATCACCACTCAACACATCAAAATCTATCTCAAGGTGTTCTGCGCTTACTCGGTAGCCTCCAGAAGGATGCTTTGTTAATCTTCTTCAAAAGAAACACTGGCAGTAGGACTAAATGATTTCTGAAGGTGCCTTCCAACCAAACTATTCTATGCTAAACAATTCCTACCGTCACACAATTAACAATCCTGTAGATCAGTTTACCTCCTGCAGCAACAGAGCTCTACTGAGTAGAACACTTAACAGAAAAAGGTCAAACTTGGCTGTTAGCATCTGCACAAGAGTTCATGAAGGTCTGGTACCCATTTTTCAGACTTATTTTTCCTGATACAAATTTGCCACCTTTCTTATTTCACCAGAAAAACAAATGCTTACGTGCAGTACAAATGTTGTGCAGGTAGCTCCAAACATGCTAAATATTTTGGAAAGTAATATCACTTCTGCTAACAGCCTTCCTTTTTCTTTAATGATATTCACATCCCAACTTCACAATAGCAGAGCTGTCCTTGAATGAAAAATTCAATTCAAGGTAATAGTATCATCCAATAAACCAATTGCTTTTACTTTTCATACCTCCTGCAAGCAAAGACTGATCTAAAGCACAACGCAGGGAAGTTTTTCTGTCTGGTTAGTAAATGTTTTGTCACTAATTTTAGAGGAAAACAAAGCATCAAAGACTAAGAATCACCTACGGAGCTTTTATTGTAGGTAATTTCATTTTAAGCATGTATATGCTGTTGACTTAAAATAGAAAATGGAGGGTGGTTGGTTTCTTTTTACTTTTTTGTGTTGTTTAATAAAACAAAGTGGGATTGACAGGAGAAATCTGGAGGAAGTCTGAAAAGCTTATTTCCGGTTTCCTCAGCACAGCTTTCTGGCTGACTACAGTTAACAAGGACATTTAAGATTTCTTTAGCTCAGATTCATCTTTAAGAAACTAGAAATTGAGGCTGTCAAATCCTCGCACAGTTAAATACGTAAATAAAGTTCATGACAGAGAAACACTGCATCATCTTCTCCTTTCCAGGGCTATTTCCATACCACTGATCTATTCCTGGCTCTCCCATCTCTTCAGCTACCCCCCTTTAACCTTTTGGATCATATGTGCCCCATCTCGACACCTTTTCAGGCTGGAATGTACAGAAGGGACAAAATCAGATCATCCAGTCTTTGTCCCTGCCAACAGGACATCCTTTTCTTTTTCCAGATTCAATGCCTCTTCTTCACATTTGACAGATATACTCCATATTACTGCAATCATCCTATTTCATAGCAACTACTATGTAAAATCACTTCTTTAATAGGAA
This sequence comes from Tympanuchus pallidicinctus, assembly GCF_026119805.1. Lineage (NCBI taxonomy): Eukaryota > Metazoa > Chordata > Aves > Galliformes > Phasianidae > Tympanuchus > Tympanuchus pallidicinctus. The sequence goes on from NW_026294747.1 coordinate 51,931,285, forward strand.
ATAAACCCCCCCAATCTACATATGCAGTATTTACTTACAAGCAATCAAAATAATTCAATAAGAGCTTGCAAAAAAAAACAAAAACAAAAACAAAAAAACAAAACAAACCTTAGTAATTTTAAGAATTAAAGATTCATTTGATTATTGTAATTCCAGTAGATTGCTTTAAGCAATAAATAGTCTTCAGAGGGATGCCATTTACCAAGACAGCTGGGAGGACAAAAATAGATGTAACTAACCTACTCATATTGTATGTAAAACAGCTCGAACGTGGAGAATGCAAGTAAGGCAGCGTATGTCAGCAGAGCTTTCTATTTCCACACAAAGAAGAAATATATTTTGTTCAAAATATGGTTCGTAAAACAAGTCCCTGGCATACACTGATCCATGTGCACCATATTACCTACAAAGAGTTTTGTCGTCTTCTATTGTTATGTTAAAAATGCGTAACAACTGACCTTGTGCCACTGCAGTGACGCTGAACCCCGAAGAAAGCATCAGGCTGACTCTTGATACATTACTTGCAACGTTAAAAGCAAAAGATACCTTGATATTTAATTTCACCGAGCAATTACTAAGTTACAAACCCAGTGATTTTCCAATTCAGAAATCTTACAGAGAAATTAAAGCATTACAAATAGCCCACGCTGACAGCACTTTGCTTGAAAGTAACCTTTATCATGAGAATTTTCCCATAGAAAATAGATACAATACCTGAAGAAGATCACTGAGGTCCAGTAACATGTCTGTGAAGAAGTCAAGGAATATAAATGCTTACTGAATGCAACTGCTTCTAAATTTCATTAGCAACAAAAAATGGAAGATCAAGCCCAGGTTAAACTGCAGCAGAATGCAAATACAGGTGAGGTGCTGGGATGCAACACTTCTGCACCCCAGAAACTCCTGCCAGCACTTGGTGCTGCAGTCACTGCTCAAGCTGCAGATGTAAGGTAGTGGTCTGAAAGAAAAAGACACCTTGTGCAATGTACAACTACTCACCCTATCTTGCAGCCTAGGGAGAGAACAGTAACAACAAATAACAACATTGTAAAGAGATAAGTAAAGTGTGAAAGTATTTTAAGAATGTAAAACATCAACTCATTTCCTAGGCTAGCTTACAAGTTCAGGACTTTTTCATGAGCTTCAACACAGCCCAGTGCAAGGTCTTGCACTTGGGTCGCAGCAACCCCTACTAGCAATAAAAGATGGGGGACGGCAAGCTGGACAGGAGCCAGCAATGTGCCCTCACAGCCCTGAAAGCCAAACGTATCCTGGGCCGCATCAAAAGAAGCGTGGTCAGCAGGTCAGGGAGAGGGGCGATCCTGCACCTCTGCTCTGAGCTGGTGAGACCTCATCTGGAGAACTGCATCCAAATGAGGAGTCCTCAGTACAGGAGAGACGTGGACCTGTTGGAGTGCATCCAGAGGAGGGCCACACAAATGCTCCAAGGGATGGAACAGCTCTTCCAAAGGACAGGCTGAGAGAGCCGGGGCTGTTCAGAATGGAGAAGAGAAGGCTCTGAGGTGACCTGAGAGCAGCCTGTCAGTATCCAAAAGAGGGCTGCAGGAAAGGAGGGGACAGACTCCTTAGCAGAACCTGTTGTAATAGGACAAGAGGAAATCATTTCAAACAAAAGAGGGAGATTTGGACTGGATATAAGGAAGAAGTTTCTTGGTGTTTTTTTTTTTTTTTTGGCTGTTTGTTTTTTTACAGTAAGGTTGCTGAAGCATTGGCACAGGTTACCCAGAGAGGTGGTGGGTGCCCTGCCCTTTGGAGACATTCAAGGTCAGGCTGGACGGGCTCTGAGCACCTGATGGAGCTGTGGGTGTCCCTGTTTATTGCAGGGGGGGTTGGATTACATGACTTTTAAAGGACTTTTCCAACTCAAACGATTCTATGATTTTACTTTCAAATTCATCATTACCCAGTACTCAACTGTGGGACCAAGTCACCAGCCACTACTCCTTGTGACCACACCTGGGACTTACAATAGTTCAAAGGAGCCAAAACTACCTTAAGTTTCCATCAGATTTTACTGAAAGTAGGCCCGTTTTTAAACATGTTGTCTTCAATCCTAAAAAGGAGGCCAAACAAACATTAAGCTTAAAGGGCAAAGGTGGCCCTCTCGCTGAGACCAAAGTACTGCTCACGTGCTCCAGCTATCAGCCAGCCAGGGCTGCCTCACCTGTCATAAAGGAGTCCGGATTTACCATTAAAAGCAGCATCAAAGTAAGCCTAAGGAGGGAGGCAGGTGAAGAAAACACGTAGGCAGAAATTTTCTATGGGGCAATGCATGAAGAAATTCAGTATTAAGAAACACTGGGACATCAGTACAGTTTGGTACATCACAGCAATGCAAGTATCAGTAATGCAAGCGTGTGATGTTTTTAGGGTATGACACTGTATAAGTTTCTCCTAAATATTATCAGCAGTGGAATCATTCAGATAATGTAATTGCTCTATACATAAACATCTGTTCACTAAGGAGTTTTATTCTATCCTTAGTTTGCATTTTAAATTACATGAATTTAGTGCTCCGAATTTACTACAAAATCCAATACATTATGTTAATATTTGGTGAAAGTGAATTTTAGCATTAAAAGAAAAGTCACAATAGTTGGATATTTAATTAGGTGAAATCTCAGTCTCTGAAAAAATCCCAGACCTATTATAGAAAAAAAAATACGTAAGGCATTAAAGTAATCTTTAACACAGTAAGAAAATTGCTAACACAAACAGTCTGTAAAGAAAAAATACAGCTTTGAAATTTACACAAAGTAATACTGAATTAAATGTGACTTTCTGGCCAAAATAGTGAGAAAGTGGAAAATGGAAGGAGTTTAGTAATGAAACTGCCAAGAAACCACAGCTCTTGACAGCTCCTCAAGCAGATCTAAAAAAGAAATCACAACAGCAATTTTACGCTTGAGAAATATTCTAGATCTAAAAGTGTTCCTACCGCATTACTGACTTGAAGTGTCCAGTTACCATTTGCCCATCACTGAGATACCATAAGATACTGAGATACTTCCACCACTGGGAAAACTAAAATTATCACTTGTACTTGGCAGATTTGGTCACAATTTAGGGATAAGAAAAAAATTAAATGGAGGAGTTAAAAAAAATAATAATAATAATCAAACAAAAAGCAGCTGATGGGGGTTCTTGCAACGCCAAAGCAAGTGGTCGCAGAAGCTGCCATTGAGACTGAATCACTGCCAAAGGTTAATGCACATCGTAGGGGAGCCAGAAAGCTACTTTTCTAGCCAAGGTATTTCAGTTAAGAGTTGTGAAATCTGTACAATAATTTATTCTTCACCCTCATCAAACTGCAACTGTTGGAAGAGCCAAACTTGATACTGCAAGTGCTCAGTTTTTATGACTGTAAGAAAAATAAGCCTACTCTCTAATCTAAGTTAGGAGAAACAGAGAAGGTGCACACAATTGTAGGGACACAAGACGAAAGCTAACAAGTTGGGAAATTCACTTGCAGGGTTCAGGCAACAATTTAGAACCACACTATAGATGCTTTAGCATACAGTTGCTTTGCTTCATAGAGAAGTTGTCCAGTGTCCAGTGTCCACTAAAATGGTAAACAAAGGTCACAGTAAAAATGTGGCATTTCTGGATTTCATTTAATGTAGCCTCCAGCAAACTCTCTCAATGATTAGACGTGTAGCTTCTACAGCAAAACAAAAGCAAAGGGGAAATCTGAGTCACGCAGTAGCAATGGGTTGGCCTTTACTGTGAATATTGTGAGCACAATTATCAGCAGGAAGTAGTTGTAAAAACAGGCAGTTGTTTTGAAACTCCTTTTCAGAGCTGGAACAGTTCAGGAGAACATACAACAACAGCTGAAAACTGCAGATAATACTCAATATGTGCTCAAAATTTATACAATCCTAAGATAAATGTTTTCTTTGAAGCAGAAAGAAAACAGCGATAATTTTACATACAGAGACTGCTAGTACATAGAAAAGTTCTCCAAGAGACAGAAAGCTACTGATATTGTAGATAGATATGTGCAAAGTAACAGAATATAAACACAAGGGCTCTGGGGTTATAAATGTGCCCAACTTAAAAAGAAAGAAAAGAAGAAAACTTCGACCAGTTTCAGCTGCTTTTTTTTTTTTTTTGGTGCTTATTTTTTAGCTGACTTCACCAAGGTATGCAAGCTGATCGGCCACCTCTGGCAACCTTCAAACCAAACGAGATGAATCTAAAGGCTTAACTTCAAAAGATTTAATTCAAGGGAATCCTTTGACCAGCGTGATGCAAGAGGTCAGGCTGAGCGGTCAGAGCGCTCCCCTTCTGCCTTTATAATCTGGTAATCTGTGGATAATGTGAGCACACAATGAATCACTGTAACAATGATCTTATTCTCAGTACCAAAGGAAACAAAAGTTCGTGATGAAATGAATACTACCAGAAACCTAAAACCCAAAATACCAAAACAAGCATGCATTTGTCTTTTAGACAGGCCTACATTTTATATATGCCAGCAATTCTAAAGTACTTATATGGATAAAAACCCCCTTGGGTTTTGGGGATCGTTAATCAGGAAGTAAAAATGCCACCTGACCAAGTTTATACAGAGATGCAGGAATACGCAGGAGATGGAGTTGTCACCCCTCCTAAAAATGTCTTGGTTTTAATGTGTGACAGAACCTACAACAATCAGGAAGCCCGCAAACAATTTCATGGCTTTTTACTGTGCCCACCTGAGTGTGTCAGAGTGCAATATGTAGGGTCATACTTGGAAGAGATAGGTATACACAAGCAGCACAGAGAGGATGGAGGCACTGCTATGGGTTGGTGAGGTCCTTTTGTTTGTTTTTTAGGTTTTTCTGGGGGAGAAGAGTATATTCATTCTATTTTTGAAGTATTCTTAAGTTACCCTTCAAGTTTGTACTTACTGCTTACAAGCTTACTACACAATCAGTGATACCACAGAAAGATTAATGCCAAGGAATTGTAACTGCAAGCCACTCAGTAGAACTGTGATGTCTGCAAGAGCTGTGCTGTCCAATAGTGAAGCTTCACTCCTTTCAGCTGAGGCTAAAACACTTTCTGCTTCTAACAAAAACTCCTAACAGATTCCAAAGGCATGCAGGATAGTTAAACCTGAATTCCTTCTCTGTACTCCGTAACAGTGATTCAGCTGGCTGCAAACAAACAAACAAAAAAGCAAAGCTTAACAAGACAGGTAAGTGACAAGCAAACAACAAGCATTCTGAATATAAAAATATTTTTTTCTCAAACTTCAAATGAAACTTAACATTTGCAATTTCAACATTATGTTTTGTACGAGCTCCATAAGAGATGACAACTTCCCAGAAGCACCAACGATAACAAACACGTGGAGATAAGATAAAAGAGCTGGAGGACAACAAAGAGGAGTGATACCAGGGTGAAAATTAGTGACTGCCTTTGCCTGGCCCTGAACCCAATTCTCCATCTTCCAGTCCTATATCCTTGCCCTTCTTTATTGTCATACTGCAAGTGATTGCTAATTGTGACTTATCGCAACAGAATCTCTGCTGCTTTACAAACTTCCACTGTTTTAATTAGCAATTAATTAAAAGTGACTGACAGCACTAATTGTTTTCTAAAAACATTTCTCTTCCCAACTACACTGAACTAACAGGATTAGAAAATAATAACCCAAACCAATTCTTTTGTAGAAAACTCATTTCTTATAACTCTCACAAAGATTTGCCTTGAGGCTGAAATCCTATGGAGGCAGTTTCTAAAGTTTCTTAACTTTGCAAAGAACAAGTTTGCATAGCACTTGCATATACACGTAAAGACAGCACTTAAATCAAACTGGAAAGTACAAAAGCTTTTTCATTTAAAAAAAAAAAAAGCCATCTTATGTGAAGACAAATGCATCAGAAAAAAAATTGCATATTGTCTGTGATTTGGGTTTATGTGGGTTTTTTTTTGTTTGTTTTGTTCTTCTTTGCACAGAACTGCATGTCTGTATTGCATAAAACCAGTACTGTCTATATTGCATAAAACCAGTACTTTAAACTCCATAATTGCTGAGGACAAAAAGCAGTGCTGGATCGCTTCCCCAGATCAACCAGCATGTTACCACCATAGCTCCCTTTCTGAATGTAGAACACCTCTATATCCACAGTTATAACAAAGCCAGTGGTGGTAGCCCAGCACTGTACAGCCACCTACACGGGCAGATCTATTAAAAAAGGAGACAGGCAGACATTTCAGTCTGCATCCAGTCTGCGTGATCTTGTGACTTCAACTACAAGGGTGACAAGAGCAGCCTTCTGGCTCACCCAGGGGCTGAGCTGGCCTCTGACACCAGCTGTCTCCCTCTCCTACTGTACATACCTGGCAACTAAAGACAAAATCTAGTGCAAGAGGGCTTCTGAATTCAGCACAAGATCCACAGGATGAACCCACTGCCTGCAAGCTACATTAAGTGTCTAATTCCCCAACACATGTATAACTCAGTGGTCACAAAATTAATGCTGTTGCTTTTATTAATAATTTTCTTCAGAGTCATTGCCATTTACAGTAACATTTCCAAAAGCAATCTAGGCTAGCTGAATATTCAGTCAGTGTTCAGCTCTTTTGAAAATGCTGCCCTTAGAGAATACAGTCTTCAAAGAGTTCAGGCCAGGCTGCAGCCAAAGAGTTACTGACTCCAAGTAAACAACCTGCTTTGTGTGATACTGTGGAGTATTTACAAAGTCACATGTAAATTTACAGCTCAGTGCAACACAACCAAAAAAGAAAAACAGAACAAAATAAATACTTCTTGTCCAAAAAAGCTTGCTGCCTCGTTTATTCAGGATGCTATGCAAGGATTACATGAATGACACCACCAAAAGATAACCTGGTTAGTGTGCTTGGGGAAAATTAAAGCATAGAAAGAAAATGTAAATATTAAGTTTTTAGAGACTTGAGTTTATCTCCAACCTGGATGATGTGACCATGTATAAACAACAGCTGGCTACATTCAGAAAACAAAACGTCTCCAAGCAAGAAAGGAAGACCCTCTCCCCTTGAAGAGTAAATTGAACAGCACTGGTGAGGCAAAACAAGAGAGGTTGCTAGGAGAAGCAAGTTTTAAGGAAGAACTTAAAAGAAGAGTGGAGCTGGCAGACAAGAATAGGAGAGAGGCACCAGGAAAGGAGCAAAGCTCACGCTGCAAGAAAAAAAAGAAACTGTAAATAGTAGAAATGACTGCAGAAAACATTGTGTGCCTGAAAGGAGTTCAAACACATAAGTGAGGGTGAAGCTATATAGTTCAAAACCTGCACAGCATGGCCAGTTAGTAACAGAGAGGGCATAAAAAAGCAGCTGGGAAGGAGGACAATAGTAACAACTTAAATAGGAGTTCAGTTTTTTAGTTTGTTCTTTTTCCCCACATAAAAAGCCTACAGTGTTTATGACTTGTATCAGGACATTTCACAAAACAGAAGAGGTGCAGATTTGGAAGAATTACTCTCAGCTAACAATGGGGAATTCTACACAGCACGAGTCAGCCAGGTTTGCAGCTGGAGAGAGCACTGAATGAAACCAGGAGCAGAGAAAAATTACATCCAGCCAAGCGCAGGCAAAGGAAAACCAGCTATGAGCTTCACACTCTGCTTCTCAGGAAGCTCCAAATACAAGCGTTAAAAAAGATTTAGGAAATGATAGATGTTAAGGCTATGGTTTGCTTCCTGGCAATTTGCACCACTGTGAACAAAGCATAATCTCAGCCTGGCTCCATTGCAACCTATAGCCACCACTTTCCCTGCACTGCTACCTGTGCAGTGATGTGGCAAAACTGCCTAAGGAACCACCTAAAATAAATATTTTTCGTTTTTCTTTTTTGGCCTGTTTTCAACTGGATTAACTCCCCAGCTCACACGTAACTGCACAAACACCTGGGCTGATAGAAGGCAGGGGACAGACTGGGGGAGGAACAAGCAGGCAAGGGCAAAGCAAGATGATTTCTTTCTGAAGCTGTGCCAGCTCACACTGGCTTAAAGCATTCATCTCAAACACAGCCTGAGACAAACTCTATCATCCATCCCACCTTCTCAAATTTCTCTTTAAAGTAACACTGTTTGCAGAGTCCTCCCGGGCTAGCTCCAAAACACAAGGACCCACCTTATCTGAAAGAGAAACTTTAAAATAAATAAGGAGCAAGAGCCTGCAGAATGGCTGATTAACAGTAAACCAGTCTTAGAAAACTGATAACACCTCTCCTGTTTTAAGCACACATGTGATTCCTGCTCAGAAGTTAACACAGCATTGCTCTGATTTACACCTGGTCAACACCCAGATGTACCTATAGAGTAGCACTGCTCTGCTCTGTTAAACCAGAACCAACCCAAATTTTGTAGATACAGAATGGTTTACGTTTTCTGTGCTAGAAGTCAAGCATTACACCTTTGCTTTCACGCCCATACGGAGCCCAATGCACTGGCATTACCTCTGAATTTTGGTGGGATGGGAGAGTGGCAGCTCCTGTGCAACTGCGCAGGGGCACATGAGAGCTCACACAAAATCCCTAACGCTGCTCTCCTGCCAGCATCAACGAACATGATTTCTCCATGCACACACGTTATCCAATCCCTTACATGTAAAACAGAGCCATACAGTAGGAAATTCCTGACACTGGAGTCTTTTTTAAACAACAACAACAAAAAAAACACAGCAGCAAAAAGAAATGAACGGTTTCCTTGCCACTCTGAGACTGCTGACTTCCTAACGCCCTTCAATGGAAAATCCAACAGTTGGCTGCATTATGCTTCAGCTTCCCATTTTAAAAGATCCTTCACAGAATCATATCAGTGTAGGTCATGTAACACAACGAGAAAATAAAGCTCTGTTGCAAGCCCTTCTGCACCACGCGCAGGTAGGAACATGCCTGGGGAAGCCCTTTCATTACTCGATCTGGATACTCGCCACAGTGCACTGAAGGGAGCTCCTGGATTCACAACACACAAGAGAAGCATTGTCCATTTCTGCCAGCAGCTCATTCCAGCTGACAACAAAGCCCACCTGAGGCAGTGAGCTCACTCTGCACTCCTGCAGACATCTATGTTCTGAACTTTGATGGAAAACCACCATCACAACTGTGAGCAGCCCTCCGCCAGGGCAAGGGCTGAACAACACTGAACCATTCAGGTTGGAAAAAACCTGTAAGATCATCAAGATCTGCATCAGCTGAGGCTCAGTGGAAGTTTTGGTCTTCTTCATTCTTCAGTTTCCTGCTCCTGAGCATTATTCTTCACTATTAATTAAAAACACGTGTGAAGTTTTTTCTTCACACACTATTTAAGACATATTTGGCTAGGTTGCTACATACACCTTGCTGCTCGTTGCTCTTTGGAAAGGAGAGAAGAGCAGCAGAGCCAAAGCTGCGGCTGTCTTCCACAAATACTACCTAACTGTTAATTACTTCTCAAAGCAAGTCTGATTACAGGCATTACTATAACTCACAGCAACTTCCTCAATTACTTACCCATCTTTGCTGCACATCTTAAACACAGCACGGAGCTGAAAACAAGGTGTTTAGCACCAGTTCATCAGCAGGCTTAACAGTCAGCACATGTCCCTTTTCCACTGGCTGAACTCCTCCAGTCAGCCCGGTTCAATGAAAGGAACAGAAAACATGGAGCTGAACTGAAGCACTGCATCAACGGGTTGAGAAAGCCTCAACCCATGCCTTCACTTAAAGAAACGTCTGCATTAAACATTCAGAAAAATTCTACATGAGAGTATCGCCTGCTTTGGCAGGGGGGTTGGACACGATGATCTCTGGAGGTCCCTTCCAACCCCTACAATTCTGTGATTCTGTGTTTCCTTCAGCAGAAACCTCAGTAAGTCATACCAGCACAGAGGAGTACGCAGTTTACTGTTCTACTAAGAAGTTCCACATGATTGCCGTATTTGTTCAGAAGGTATCATCAGTTCTTGAGCCCAATTGCATACGGCTCAAGAAAAAAAGAACCCTAATAGCTTTCCTAACTTAAAATTGTTATTTGATATTTTTAAAGTACCTTTCAGGGCTAGAGACAAGTGATGCATCATGCTATGAAATGGATACAATTCTCAACACGACACATTCCCCCTCAAGGACATAAAACACCAGATTTCAAATTTAAAACAAATTTATGTCTTGAAAAGTTGCCTCTAGAAGAAGATTAAATTTGGTCCTTCTGCAAGCATAACACTGCAGATGGAAGGAGGAGCTCACATTGCGGGGAAGAAAGGCAACGCATCTGAGATTTTAAGGTAGCAAACTTTTCAGAGAGTTCAATTACTAGAATAAATCCTCACCGTGATCAGTTCAGCAAGGAAAACACAGTCATGGGCTCTTGATATGCTTTCTGTTTTACCCACCTGAAGGGGTGGGAAGTAAAAGTTTCTCATTTGGAAGCAGTTTTCCCCAGGAAAAGGAAAGGCAGCCCAGAGGAACACTGGGCAGCAGATCAGGAATACTGCATTTCTGTTCCTAGTTTTGTCACTGCACTGCAAAAACATTTTATCTGTCTGTATCACGTTATAATAAACAAACAAATAGTTCTCCCTTCTGTGGTAAAATGCTCTGAACTCTCCTGATTCTCTTACTAACGCAACGATCATTTTGATTCCACGGTTCCCAGCTCTCTACAAAGGGGCAGATAAACTATCTGACAACTGTACCTTTGATATAAACTCCCATGAGTTAGTTTTATGGTAACTTTTTCAGACCATCTCGCTGCCCCTGACCAGACTAAGCCGTGGGTTGATCTAACGAGCAGGTTTGTGACTTACAAATCAACACAGTAATTTGCCCACCTGTCCCAAACATGCAAAAAGGGCTTAAGAGCTAAGTTACATTCCGAGTTCCTGATGATGAAAATAGATGCAGTGCATATCAGATATTCCATCCCCCTTCAAGTATGCCAGTCTTAATTTCCACAGACCTGTTATCCTAAATGCATAGTTAAGCAGCTCCCATAATAAACTGAAGGAAGAAATGTAAAGTTAAGATTTAATTCAGCTTTGCCCCAATTTGCCCTAAACTCATTTTATATATACACAGACCACTTTTCAGTGTTTAGATACAGCAAGTGTCAATTGCTTGTTAACAGATTACTCATCTTTATGAGGAGATCCTTGAGGAGGAAAACAAAAGCACTTTACTGGGGTGGGGTATGGGAAGGGGAGAGCAGGGAGGAAGTGGCCAGAATACACATACAGATATCCTACTGACAACTCAAACCTTCAATAAGCAACCTGCTGCAGTTCTCACATCACAGGCACTGCAATTCTGCTTACATTATCATCAAAATTTGCTTCACTTTAACAGGAACTCCCAAAGCATTTCAAAACAACCTTGCGTAGTGAACACACAGGAGTTAATTTGCTTGCCAATGGCATTTCACACATTATTAGAAGTTAACCTTCATTAAATGGTTTTAATCAAGATGGAAAAAGAGGAATATTTTCTTGAAGTGTCATTTTAAACTTTTATCCCTGTATTATCTTCTGAATGCTGCAGCAATGGAAAGTACTTATCTCACGTCTCCCTTACAGCACAGAGACTGCTCTTTCATTATCAGTTTTTAAGAAGCAGTAAACTTATCTCAGCTGCTGGAATTCTTCACCAGGAATAAAAAAACGAAACCAGTAATGATGTACATATCATCTGCCTCTGGGAAAATAAAAACTGCCAGTGATATGCTGGGAAAGATCTCCTTAGACTCCTTTCACACAGACTTGCAGCATTTTTATTGTAACCACGCAGTGTAATTTCAAATAACATTCTACAGCAAGCTCCTAAAATACGTCTCTACTTTGAACAACAACTGAGAATGCTATTGTGGGTCCCGTGTCTACAGCTGCTTGCTTATTATGTCATATTTGCAGAGCTTTCAAGAAAAAAAAGACAGCGTTTCTTCCCCCCGCTACCCAGACTTACCAATTCAGCCTAGGCTTTTGATAACAAGCTCAGGACAACAGCAGAACTTGCTCTCCCTCACAATTTTAACTGCACAAATACTGTTGGAAAACTATGTTTTGGAGTCTTCATGATATCACACAGGAGACAGGTCAGGACTCCTACACTCTGGGAGGCAGAGCATGGCTGCGTGTGCTTTGGATGCACAGGGGACAGACACGTCTACACTGCACCACTGCTCTTACTGAGCAATGCATCACACTTCTGTGCCTTCACCTCTCCAACCAGAAGATGAAGACTGTAATAGTGACCTCCTCCACAGAGCACTGTAAATTCTACCCTTCAGCAAGGAGGGAGCAAACTGGAATTACAGCCCTGCTGTCAGAGCTGTCTACATATTAGGTCACTATAACCATATTTAATAAATGCAGTAGGTAAAAACAAAACAAAGAAGAAAAACACAGGTAGGAACGATCTGAGAAAAAGCTGAACCAGGTATACACCCTCTCAGCTAAAAGTCCACCAGTCTACCCAGATTATTGGAACATGAGGATAGACAGCAGGATTACAAGGTAAGCACAGGACTAGATGCACTGCCAGGCTCTAAGGGCTGGATTATAGCATAAAGTCCAACTCGCAGACAGTCACAACAGGCATCCCTCAGGGCTCTGTCTTCATTCACACTGAGCTACCAAAGCAGAAGGCACCACAGGCAGGTCTGTAGCTGACACACCAAGCTGGAGGAGCAGTCCATCCACCAAAAGGCAAGGCTGTGCTCAGAGGAGCCTCAGCAAGCCGGAGAACAGGGTGGGCAGGAACTGCATCTGTCTTTACATTTAAAAAGTCCTCTGCTTAAGACAAAATAACCCCTTGCTGCAGTACAGGCTGGGACTCACTGGCTACAGAACAGCTTGCAGAAAAGGAACTAGAGGTCCCCATGGACAAACTGAGCAGGAGTCAGCAGCATGCTCTCACATCAAGAAAGACTAAGCACATATTGAGCTGTATCAGCAGAAACTCTGCCAGTAGTTAGGGGGAGTGATTATTTCCCTTTATTCAGTAGTTATGAGGCAGCATCTGGAGGGCTGTGTTCAGGTCTAGGTCCTCAAGAGAGACAGATATTGATACCCTGGAGTACCTACAGTGACCAGGTCACAGGGCTGCAGCTCTGTATGTGTGACAGAGGATGAGAGCTCGACTTGTGCAGCCTAGAGAATGCTTTTGGCAAGATCTAACACTGTCTTAACCACCTAATGATGGTGTACAGAGCAGGAGCCAGATTCTTCTTGGACATGCACAGTAACAGAACAAAAGGCAACTGATGCAAGGAATGCAAGGAAGTAGAAAAGGTTTACCATGAAGTTCAAGAAGAGTAGGACTGATTAGAGGTAACAAAAGCTCTACTTGAGTAGGGCTTCAGCAACCGACTGATGACATGAGCGGAGAACTGAATTGAAAAGGCTCCCTCCAATCTAAATTATTCTCTGATTCTACATGGGACACTGGCTTTCTAGATAGTCTCTGCATTTTGCCAGCTTCAAATACACTGCCTGTGTAAACATTCCCCTGCATGCATATCCCACCTTCCCTGTGTCTGCATGCTGGGAAGCTGGTGGAAAGTTCTTTATCTTCTCTTCCCTCACATACTACAACCCTCTGAATGTTTTGGTAAAAGGGATTCTTGCAATGAACTTTCTTTTTTTAAAGTTACTTTTTGTGCAGTTTTTTTCTTTTTTTGACACTGCCCTTTGGTTCTTGATATTGCTCCCCAAGCAGCACTCACAGCTCCTGCTCACACTCCCATCTTCTCCAGTTGCAGCAGCAAGAAAAGTGACTCTTTTACTGCTCCACAGGGAGGGCTGCCAACAGTATCAGCAAAAAACAAGAACTGGAGCATTCTCTTGTTTCATCACTGAATGACTATGAGAAACAGCTGAGACAATGAAGTAATTGGTTCAAGGACTGAGGAATGAACATAGTAGCAACCAATGTTTGAGTTTCTCTGCCACATTAAGAGCCTAGCATCTGAGTGAAAGAAGGCAAAAACCAATAAATATTATACTGAAAGTTTACAAAAATATTTTTCAGCTGAAAAAGTGTTATCTGAATAAGTGCTGAACATAATTATTGGCAATGAACGGGGTATTCCAGATGTGATAAGAATGCAGTGATTTGGGAGTCCCTAAGAAACAACAGCACAGATGCAGCCCATCTGTTGCATTCCCTAGAAGGCTGATCCTTTTAGCACCAGAAATTTTCATACAGAAAATTCAACTTAGATTCTGCAGAAGTTATTCGCACTCACATGGGAAACCGAAACCTTCAACTCCAGATACACACAGAAAAGAATGTTCTCTGATTCTGGGTACCGACTGAGACACTTCAGCTGAAAACTCCAGATGTTTCTTTAGAATAAAGATTCTTCAGTATCTTCAGTAATAACTTACAATTATTTTTACATTTTTTTCCCCCGGTTCCCTGAAGAAGGACGGTCCATCAGTAATTCCTATGGAAAACTGAAAGAAGAAATATTCTCAGCGCAGCCCATTCAGTTCTTTTGCCCCAGAGGAAAAGTCACAGATAGAAAAAAAAAAAAAAAGCTTCTACAGCCTAACAACCTTTGGAGCTGAACAGGCAGAACTTCATTACTCTGAGGCTACAGCTTCATTAGGAAGAGAAACAAAAAGAAGTGTGCTGCTAATACACGCTAGCTAGAAGGGGACAAAATCCTTGCAAGGACACAGTGCTCCTTTCTCACAGAGCAGCAAGTTCAGGTAACCTCTCACATTTTCAGCAGCCTAACCTGAATCACCAGCTCTTTGTTTATCCTACAATTGTGCCACACATTACATTACCTGAAATGACAATAAGAACTTTGTTTCCCTGTGGAAACTGTAAGGCTAAAAGGCTCTCTGAGTACAATAAAAAGTTAAAAGGACCAATTAGACTGGGGAAAAAGAATAAATCACAGAAACACACAAACCACCAAAAAGCTACAGAACTGATAAGGAGAGAAAACCCCCCCAACACAAAGACAGAGGCAATGTTAGGAGTTCAGCACTTTCATGTCATAGACTTAGCACTTCAGGTAGGACACATCATGTTGCTGAACGAGCATTTTTACTGCATTATTTTCTCATCACATTAAAAAGACTATAGAACTTGTGAAATAAGTTAGATGTGATTCTTTGCCAGGTTTTTTTGTTGTTTGTTTCCCAACCTACGTAGGTAAGAGATCTTTCCCTTCTTTCAAAACTTGCTTTCCATCATTAGCAGTTCATGTGCAGTAGCATACACACATTCACAGTTCCTCCCTGCTTACCAATACAACAGGAATCTTAAGAGAACTGATTTCTACTCCCTGCCTAAGCACAGGACTTTATTCTTGGCACACAGGCTGTTCCACCACTGAAGAAATAGTTATACATCTCCATTTAAAAATACCGATTAGCAAATCTCATAGCACTTTACCAACACATGCAGTCAAAACATTACCGAGACTACTGCATTTCTCCTAAGTGGAAGGATGTTGAAAACATAAATGATTCACTTACAGCTGATCTAAAGAAAAGAGCTCTGCAATTTATGTTTTATTGTCAAATGTTTAAAGGATCAAATCTAAATAAAATACACAATACACAAACTTCAAAGCACACATTATCTGCAACATCTTATTTCCAATTAGCAAGTCAAAATAAAGAAGGCGTGGGGAACATTTGGCTTCAAAAGCAGAGCTCTGGAAGAAACCACGATTTTGGCTGTTTCAGGTCTCATTTAAAACTCCTGTTTTCCTCAAACTGCTGAAACTGGATAATATGGAAAAGTGATCCCCTCTCTCAAAGGGGGGAAAATAGCAGCCATATCACCATGTGATTGAGCGTTACATCAGTCATGCTTACAACAGCGCTGAGCCAATCTGCCAGTTCAACTTAAAAAGACGTTTTCTTTTGCCTTTGTGGAAGGATGTGGACAACATGGACTGGCATAAAGGCAGGATGGCAGTGCGGAGGTAAGAAAAGGCTCAGCTCACAGTTTCACTCAGCATGTTACACAATGCTAACATACACATAGGCTAAAACACGATCAAAGATTGTGCTATTTCTGTATAGTAAAACTACATCATGCAAACAAAATCCTGGTGGCAAACATCTGAAAAAATAAGATGGCTCTTAAAGGCTTATACTTTATTTAGATGTAAGAAATCATTCTCAAGACTACTACCAAGATACAAAGAAAGGCCGATATGAAAATGACTTGTTTTACCAAAACAAATGTGCAAGGCAATATTGCTTCTCTGATACACCTTCACTTTATTCTTCAACATCAAAAAACATAGAGACAAAGAAAACCACGTAAGACTTAAGAGTGTGATGGATGTGGGCACGGTTTTAGAAGACCTCAGCTGAAGTAGTATTTGCAGATAGCAAACACAGAAGTGCTTATTGGTCTCAATTCAGTGGATTTTATTTACTCTGTTTGGCATTATCGATCTTAATTAAACTATTTAAGAATATGAAATTGTCTTCTAAGGCATCATTCTTACTGCATTAAAATGCAAATATAGAATCTTCAAAATGATTTGAATGGAAGAGAGAGTTTAATTTTCTAAATGACTTCTGAAGTATTAAAATGCAGAAATCATTAGCAATGGCTACAACCAGGAATATATTTTTCAGCGAGCGCAACAAAAGCATCAACAGTGATTGACTGGCTTTCCTGCCAGGGTTAATTTAAACAAAGAGTCAGGTAACTTTTATTTTTCTTTCAAAGAACGGGAGAGTGGGGGCACACAGAATGAACCAAAGCATCTCCCCCACAGCCCACCCCACAAGCAGTGTATGCTCTGACAAAAGCAAGAATGTGCTACACAATGACCAGCCACACCACGCTGCTTTTTATTTCGCTGGTGTTTGCAACTTACAAGCTCCCACCAGGTTCAAAACATTACTCAGTTATAATGCTGGTTTTGCTGACATAAGCACCAAAATTCAGATGCGGAGAGAAACTTCTGAATTAAGCAGAGCCAACCTAATCATTTTCTCTTTCAAACAGCCTTTAAGATGATTGTTAAATATTTATTTCACAACCACACAAGGATAACTGAAGGTCAAAGACATCAGAGGTGCAATTCCATTCCTTATCATCCTTTCTTTGTATTTGTTTCACTTGCAGGAGGCCTTTCTGCCATCACATTTCCCTCCCCTCATTCATCACCCCATCTATCGCTCAGGACTCCATTTACCTCCTCAGATCCCGTGTCTGCGGCTGGTTCAATGCCTCACCCCCAATCCTCACTGCTGGTAACTTAGGGCTGCCCCTCATATTTTCACCTCGTTGCTGTCACTGCCTTCACAGCTTCCTTGTTCTCTACCTTCTCTTTCTTTCCTCATTTCATCTCTATCACAGGAACGTCTCACCAACTCAAAAACTCCAAACTGGAATTCAATTACTAAGGCTGCAGAACATACAATGGATTTCAACAGTCCGTTACTGCATACATAAAAAAAAACCTGGTACAGATTCTTCTGCTGCAAGTATTTCTGTTACACAGGGCCCGACACGGTGAGAGCATGGGGCTGCCAAACAATGAGAGCATTTGTTCTACCTGCTCATAATGCGATTCAAGCCCACAGCAGCAAAGGCTTCGGTGGATCTAATCCAGAAATGTACAGAATAATGGTTGTTCCTTCCAAAGAGGGACCTGAATGGTAGATTTTGTCCCAGCACAGGCAGGTGTGACAGGCAAGGGCCTCCAAAATTAAAACACTCCAAGGTGCAAAAGCTCTACTGTAATTAAAAGCCATGCTTCCCAGCAGTCACATCCATCAACGTTATTTTGAGAAAGAACTGCTTAGAGAGAGACATGAAACATTTTGTTCTAAAGCAAAAGAAGTAGTAATTCTGCAGTCAGATTTCAGAAAAGGATTATTTTGACCTTTACTGTTCACGATTTCACTTGAATGGGGAAAACAGGAACAGCAAAGCTATGAAAAACCACCTAATCTGTAATCTTTATGGGCCATCTTGTGACCCTGCCCCCTCCCCAGTCTTTGCAGAGGCTTTGTTTAAAGCTGCATTACAGAACAGTTGACAATCTGAGCCACCTGCTGGGTGCCAGAACCCAGAGGGAAAAAAGTTGGTCACTAACGCATAGAAGCAGTGAGAATTTCGACATTGAATTTGATGGGGCAGAATCAGGTCTCCTCCATGCCAGCACCAGAGGTCAAATACTTCTCTATCCCAAATTAGTAACAAGTTAATAAAAAAGCAGATTTTCAGAGTGTGCAGTTCTTAAACAAAAGATTAGCCTCAACACACACAGACAGGCAAAATTACAGTCCTCCTGCTTCTTTTGGATGATATATTTAGAAATCCTATTAGCTGGAGAGATCAACATTCTTATCTGAATTTCCAGGATGCTGTAACATGCAAAATTAGAGCAGCTCTCTTAAGTGGGTCAATTATCACTACTGCACTTACAGCAGCTTTTCCCCTCCCTCCCTGCAGCATCCATAACGGGCATTTAGCACAAGAATTTAAATGGCAAGATGTTGGCTTGACACACTTCACAATGTAAAGTTTCCCTTCTACATTGTTTTCAAAATCCTACAGTAACAAAGAAAATCATCCAAGTACAGAGTCTCCGCATTAAAATTGTGGTCAACCCCTGGAAAGCTACCATGACTTTCAGACAGGGCACTCTGCATGATAATTCCATTCAGAAGCTGCACTCAGTATTTTCCTGCCACACCTGAGTCATGCACAAGTGAGGTTTTTGGCTTTTTTTCCCCCAAGGGACAAGAGCAGAACCTGAGGGCATTATGCCCCTGGGGCTGAGCCATTCTGCCAGTCCAAAAGGCTTCAGGTCATTTTCTTCTTTAGAGGGAATTCCCATTAAAAGACACTGCAGGAAATCAGATACAACTGGAACAACTTAAGTGTTACATGCAAGTACCCATTTTCATTCTAGATACCACAAAGACATCCATGGGGACTGACAGGTATGGCACAAGACATAAGGGAATCATGTGGTTTTCTTTTAAGCTCTTGACATCATTTTATAAACTCATGGCAAGCAAAACCAGAGAGAACAACCCTGCATACTGTGTCACTGAGCACGTGGAAAGTTTGCCCATCTTTCCCACCAACAGAAAACATGAAATATTCCCTCAGCACTGTGCTTCCATCTCTCCTCATGGCAAAAAGCAGAACTGTCAAGTGAAAAATCTTATGATTCTTCTTCACTACGTGGAAAAGGAGACTGGATACGTTAGCTTCAGGTCACAAGCCCAGCTCTGGAAACCCAGCAGTACCAACTCTAGAAGAAAGGGTTGGAAAGGTTGGAACACAGGGAGATACAGAAACTACATTTCTGTGAATGTCCCTGACTGTCTTCCTCCTTACATCTTCAGCACTTCTTCCTGTGCTATCCAGTAAGAGTGAACATACAAGCCACACACTACAAAATATACGAGCTCCTTGAAAGAAGATGCAAGTAAAATGAGGCAACGTATCTGCAACATACTAAGGAGGCAGGTTGTCATTAATAGGGTGAAACTTCCCAAATTGAAATCCAGCCATACAAAAGCCTGCCAACTTTTAAGTTTCATTCTGAAGTGAGAAAGGGTTCCAGTCCAAGCATCTTCTTGAGGAGTAAGACAGTGGTGCCTTTTATAACAAAATAATAATAATAATCTGGTGAAATGAAGCAATTTGCTTTGGTAAATATTACATGCATTTTTAACTACACCATTTTAAATCAGTTTTTAATATCTTATGCCCTTCTCAAACTTAATATTTGAAAAAAAAAAAAAAAAAAAAAAAGTTTTGAATGCAACCATACTTAATTAAAAGGTCAGTGACTAAAAAGACAGCCAAAAGAGAAATATAAACCATTTTTATTAACTTCCCTAACTGGAGCTCTAAAATTTTGTTGATTAAAGTCTAATTTCAAAAGTTAACTTTTTAATTGGGTATACTATGGCCTGCTGGCTCCAGGAAGTTTAGTAGAGGTCGAAAGATTGCTGGAGATCTAATTTTTCATTTCTATTGAAGAAGGAAATCTTGCCCTTTTCCTTGCAAAGGCAGACCTTGAAGTGTTAGCAGGGAAACAAAGAATGTATCCATCAAAGGCCTTCATCATAAGGTTACATAGCCTCACAAGGTGGTATGGAAGCCAACAGAACACAATACCACTCCAAAGAAAATTAGCTGAACATCTCACAGAGTCCAAGAAGTGAGAAAGGTTCACTGACTGGTGCCTAATCCAAGACTGAGGAGATCAGTTCCATCTCAGATTTTGTGGGTGACTTAGAATGTGTCACTTAGCTTTGGTTCTGCAACTGGAAAATGAAGATAAATACTGTCGGCTTCCCTTATAGTGACATGAAAATAAACACATGAAACGGGAAGACATTCAAACAGCTTGGCGAGAGAGTCTAAGCATTGCAGACAAATAGGAAATAACCAAGTAGAGCCCCACACAGAGAGGAGATGCTCCACAATCCTTCCTGAAACAAAAAAAGAACAGAGGAAGCAGGGGAGAAAAAGCACCTGGCACTTTATGACTCAGTGCAAGTTTACACACAAGAAACCAAGGCACCAAACTTTCTCCCCTCTCCTTCTGCTCCCAACACTCACGTTTAACAGGTTGTTTTGCTTCAACATTTAGCAGGAAGGCTCTTTTACAAACAACTCGGAGAAGAGGCCTCACTTGGCTGCCCTGCACTGACCTGGAGGAACTCATCCCATTTCTCTGAGTACAAAATGCTGCTGAAGCCGCCTGAAAAATGTGGACATGGAGCTGAGAAAGCTGCCCAGGGGAGAAAAACCCGCCCTGAACTTACCTCCATGGGCAAACTCTGGGATATTTACACAAGATAGCTGGCAAGGGAACTCTGTAAGGACTCTTCTCATGTGGAAAAGCTTTTATTTGCTAAGGTTTCATACAACAGGATTTGGTTTACAACTAAGGGATCATTTTCCAAAGAGCTTCAAAGGGGGAGGGGGGAGCTAAGGTGGTGGTGCTGAGAGAGATAAAAGACTTTTACCTTGTAAAATATGACTGATAAAAGGCCCAGGTGGTAGCATTGGAAAGCATTACAAACAAAATCGTGGACAGTCACACAGTTCCTATCGCAGCTGCGTATAGCAAAAAAGGACCACAAACAGAGTGAAACATTCCCTGATGGAAACAAACCGATAGTGCACCTGGACGGCCCAGCCCGCATTGTTCCCAGTGACCCCGGAGCCCTGCAGCCCAGCCCATAAGTCACCCCCAGCCCGGCCTGGCGCTTCCCAGCTTCTCCCTCCCGGAAACGGCAGGGCCAGCTAAAGAGCCCTTTGTTTCCATTGAAACATATGTAAGGGTGGAAAAGCTGTTCAAAACATTAAAGAGAAACAACCAAGGACTGTTGCTATTCCAAGAAATGAATTACAAGCTGGAGGCCGCAGTGCCCTGAGTGCTCGCAGTGCCAGCTGCAGTCAGATGGCCTGGGAGTGCTCAGAGCTGCTCAGACCATGGGAGGCACCCAGCTCACACAGACCTGGTGCTTCAAAACCCACCATCTCCTTCGTACTGATGGCTTTTTGCATTATAGCTCTGCTTCTGACACTGGAAAGGTTTTATGAAGAGAATAATAAAGTTTCTGTAGGTAGCTCGTCAGAAGGGTGAAGCTCCTCCCAAATACTGCCAGCAGCTAATAAGCCATCTTCCTTTAGAACATTAGCACTGGCAAGTAACATAAACAACGTAAATGAAAAGCTATGTCAAAGTTACTGCATTGTGGGTTTCTGTGTCAAACAAGATAATGAAAGCCATAAACTGATGTAACATGAGTTCAGGTTGCAGATAAAGGATTAAGCTTTACAAAGAATTATAAATAAAAGATGTCACTGAGAATTTTTTTTTTAAATCTGAAGTCTATAACTTAGAGGGAACTAAACACTTAGTTGTATTACATAATTTGCATTTTTGTATTAATTAAATGGCACACAGGAACCACGAACTTATTGTTTGCCATTTCAGGCTGAGGGTGTTCAGGCATAATTCAGAATGCAGCAGCAGACTTGGCTAGAATTCTACTCACATTTTCACAGAGGCTGGCTGGCGACACGTACATTACAAAAAAAGAAGAATAAGCAGATATCCACGTAAGATAAATACATTCCATTCCCTCAAACTGCACTCAATGCAGACAATTAAATCCTGTTTTCCCTCTCCAAATGCTTCCCACTCCTTTCATTCTGACACTGCCAAGCACACACCACCATTTTTTGCCTCTTCAGCCCAACCACACCCAGCCATCCATGCCCAGGCCACATACACATTTTGCTCCTTCTACCACACTATTTTTTGAA
The DNA here is from genome assembly GCF_026119805.1 of Tympanuchus pallidicinctus. Taxonomy (NCBI): domain Eukaryota; kingdom Metazoa; phylum Chordata; class Aves; order Galliformes; family Phasianidae; genus Tympanuchus; species Tympanuchus pallidicinctus. Next base: position 51,953,555 of record NW_026294747.1, read on the forward strand.
GAAACGCATTGTCTTCCATTTCAAAGACTACCCTGTTAGTCTCAGTGAGAACTAAGGGAGAGAGAACCAAGAACCTAGTTTAGCGACAACTATTGGTGGGTGATGGTTGGACTGGATGATCTTGTAGGTCTTTTCCAACCTTGGCGTTTCTGTGATTCTGTTCCCATCTAATCTCTCTTGTCCCTATGACTCCTGAGTCACTCCATTGATTCACTTGGGCCACCCAAAACCAAGGCAATATCTCTATGTTTTGAAAATGCTGCTTTTTGCATCTTCTTCCATTTTGTCTCTTCCCTCTAAAACAGACAATGAAAGTATTGAATTTTCTTTTCCCTCTCAAATAATGTTGCCTTCTTCCAAGTAACTTCTTCATAAGAGTTCTACATCCAACACAATGACAACAAATATATAAAGCACTGTAAATCTCTTTAGCAGTTCTACATAGATCTCGAAGTGTTTAAAATATTGTATATGCTTCATACATTGTATTTCTTCTTTTCCCATACCATCCTCTACTCAATTCTCCAGAAAACCAAGTCCAATTGCAGGCTTACTGTCTGGAATGTGCATCTTCATTCCTGCTAAACCATCTCATCACTTTGCCATTCTACATATGCTTTTGATTTCTCTGGATTCAAAGGCTTTAGGATCAATTCTGCCCCATAGGACATTTGCACATTGCCAAATCAAGGCTGAAAATAAATACAATACGCCAACAATGATCACTGTAATTAATCAGCAGGGACTTGAATATATTTTAATTTCAAAGGTAAGTAATACGCACCTGTCTCTCAGGTTTTCAAGTTTCTAATGAAAGAGTAAGATACCAGAAAAAGCAACTTATAGTTCAATGTTAAGAAGCTCTAATTTAAGGTCTGATTTTCAACCTACACTGGTATTAAGTGCTTAAAAATAAAAACAAGAAAAACAAACCAGCAGAACACAGGCAGAGCCAGAACTCACTCTCTCAAACGCACTTACATTTTTTATAACAGTTACAAAATGAAGTTTCTGATTTTTAAGAAAATCAGCCTCAACAGAATTGAGCCATACAGTCATGCACTACCACATTCTGAATCCCAGGTGGCACAGTAACCACGTATGTAGAGAAGGAGTTCTGTGATATTAATACAGAAAACAGAGGCCATCCATGCAATCTCATTCATACCATGCTTCTACTATTTCATATGTAAGATAAGACACAGGAAATGATCTCCATTTAATGAAAAAGGTAGAAAAATGAATCTGGATATTTATGAAGTGTCAACCAGACCAGTATGTCTTGCATGTAACTGAGATACATACAGAAGTACTTTAAAGAAGGATATGTCAAACAAGCAAAGAAGTTGTTCTTTTGTTAGAAGAATAAGCCACACTTACATCACTCAAAACAGCTCATACTATTTCAAATGCTTTTTTTATTATTCTTTCCATCATTATCAGTGAGGAAAAATGGACTTGCATATTAAGGCTAGACTATGCTTAGAAGTATCAGATAATGACTATAAATAAATTGCTTTTAAAATGTGACACAGGCATAAAAAATACTGGCTATCTTGCAATTCAATGCTGTCTTTATGGTAACTGTTGACTTGTATCACTCAAAGTTTGCACAAAGACTACATATTAGAAGAAACTAATGTAATAGACAAGTCTTGCTTTTAATTTAATGATAGCTGTAAAAATTAAAAAAGATACGTATGCATTTATGTAATGACCACAACATTACCAGAAAACAGTAATTTTAAAATACTGCATGTAGTTTCCAAAACTAAAAAAATCTCAGATCTTAAAAGAAAATCTAAATTCTTCAACTGATAAAAAAAAGCACGTGAACAAACAATATGAGGTCAGAAAAATATCAAACAACACTCATGGCACACACAAACTACTTTCAAGCAGAAAAGGACAGTTAAAATAGTACAGAAGTATTGCTTGTATTCTCTTGAGTTTGTGCTACTTATCTCCAAATTCCAGTTAACTGCAACAGAACGTTAAAAAAAGCATGTTTAAAACAAATAAGTTTGGATAGCCATCAATATTTAGAAGTTACAAACGTTTTAAAGATGTACAGAAGAAAAATAGGAATGCGTAGAGTAAGAGTACTCACTTGCAACTGTAACCTGTGTGCCATGCTACCTTCTGACATGGATTCCCTGCATGATCTTTAAGTAAGTTTCCTAGTTTATCAAATGCATTTTTCCTCAAAACTCAAACAGTGGTGATATTGTCCTTCCCACATTACAAGTACAAGCATTAGAAGAAAGAAATTCAAGTACTGCGATGGAAAATTCAGAGGAATCGAGATCTGTTTTTTAATGCTAAAAGTGCAGGAGGCAAACCAACAATCCCTAGCAAAGCACAGGAAAAGTACAGTTTCACTAGAAGAAAATTCAGAGAAACAAGAAGTTACTGAGGGAATGCAGAGAGAATTCGATGGATCCAAGAAAACACTAGTAAATATTTAGAACAGGAAAACTTCTATGCGTACCACAGGAAAAACGTCCCACTCCTTTCATTACACAAAACCAACACTAACAAACTTCAGTTCTAAACACTTACCTTTTCCAACTTAGAAAAAAGATCTAGCTAGCTTGCTAAAGTATGGTTTGTACTGTTCAACAGTGAATGTTTTCTCCTACCACATAGGCATTTTACGTAGGGTACCAAGTGATAACTTTCAAATTGCACAATTGTGAAAGGATACGAGGAGTTCCTTCTGTCCTGCACACCAGGTAGAGACACGCAGCAATTACATGGGTCATCTTCCTCCCCCGGGTTAGATGCTTGCTTACAGCCATCTTGAAAAAATTGAAGGCAGTATCCAGACAATGTTGATTGAGTTGAAGCTGGTTTCCTAAGTGGTGAATCTGACGTTTTCCTAAAAAAATTAACAAGGAAAAAATTCTGAACAACTTCACAGTCACTTTTTGGGGATTGAGGGAGTTGAAGACAAAACCAAAAGAGCTGATTTGGGATTTCTCTGTGTTAAATAGAGAAGTTAGAACACAGCAATCACTCATGTTCCTGGGAGCAGCATCATTTCTTAGGAAAAAAAGAAAAAAAAAAAAAAAAAGCCTTATTTTGGACTCCTATAACTGAAATGGGTTCCATCAGTGAGCCCTGGAAAATGAAAGCTGCATTCATAAAGATCCTCCAAGAGAGAATCCAAAACATTGCTGAGGCTACTCAGATAAAAGATTACACACCCCTCCCCAAACACAGTTTGAAAGTTAGCACTATGGAGATGAGCTTCTGAAAACTTCAGATCACTGCACTTTTGACATTAATGTACAAACAAATGAGACATTCTGCTGCATCCCTCCAAGAACTGATGAAGTTTGCAGTTCCTCTGACCACAGCCTGAGCCTGTAAGGAAAGGAGCTGCTCTGAGAGCTTGTCTGTGATTACAGAGATAGGGAGGCACTTCCTTCCTCTGAACACTTTCACAGCAGAGCCTTCATTTAAGGTTCGGCTGCCGGAGTGCAGAGATTCGTTTGTGGCTTCAGGAAAACAAATGTGCCTTCATCCTTAAACAAAATAATGAAAAAAAAAAGTGCTTCAGATGATTCATAGCAGGAAGTGGTACAGCTGCTAAGACAGATGTGGAAGGCAAAGTCTCGTCCATTCTCACCACTCCAGCTACAGAAAAGTACGTCGAACAGACAGCTTAAAAAGAAGATGGGGGAAGTCATGAGGAAAACAGTACTGAAGTTAGGCAGCATTAGGGGTCAGACAGCACATCAAGAGAAATCCTTTAATTCAATGTGTTGGACAGATGTTTCCAGCACGTGTATGCACAGGAAACACTCATCTGCTCCTTTCAGAGATGTTACGAGCAGCTTTGCTGAAGCTGGCACAAAGCCGGCCCTGTGCCTCCATCACCTTTCCTATGGAGAACGACTGCACGATGCTCACCCAAGTAACACCCACAAACATTGCACTTCTTAATTTTATGCAAATTCCCCTATAATCATCACTAATAACACAGTGAAACATTTAACCTCTGAACAACCTTCTGCTAAAGCGCCGTTTCAATTTGGCTTTAATAAAGACTCCAGAAACCCAACCAGGGTCAGTAAAATTCCAGACAAACAGAATCTACAAGAAAGCTGCAGCTTCTGCTCTCAGCACACACAGCAATTAATGCAATCATCAGAGAGCTCTCCTCTAAGTCTCTTTGAGCAACCAAGTATAACCCATTCGGATGAAGAAGTAATGACAGGAAGGGTATGTCACCTTCCACAGGAGGCACTGGCACAGTAAGCTACTCAAGAGTAATCCAAAGCCCATCAAGTGAGCAGTTTTTCCACTAACATCAGCACACACTGAACTGGGGCTCTGATGTCATAGTTTCAAAAAAAAAAGTAAATAAAGTAAGATGTGGAGAACATTTGAGAAGAGTTTTCACAAAAGCATAAAAGCAGAAGCTCCTATGCGAATGATGAGCCACTTGCACTCCTGAATGTTTCTAGGGCTAACAGCAGAACTGGTAAGCAGAGCCAGCTCCACAATGGTGTGCCCCACAAGGGAGTGGGTCTAACATTATGCAACCATTAGGCAAGCACTGATAAGCAAGCTTGCCATGTCACCACTAGAACAGCAGCAGTTGATGCAGTCCTGGGCACACACCAGAGAATCCAGGGTGCCTGGGGTTCTTCCGGCCCAAATGCAAAACCTTGCACTTTGATATATCATTGATATTCTCTAAGTAGTTAACCTTCTCATAATTTCAAATGTTGAAGCATAATTCATCATAATTCATCCTAAGTAAATAGTACGCTTGTTTGAGTAATACAGGTTTTTTAGCTGAGCTTTTCATCCAGCATCAATATTTTAAACGCAATTACTTTAGGGGTGGCCAGTTATTGTCTAGTGACAAATACCAAGGAGATCAGAAAGCCCACAATGCTACTCATCCACTTAGGAAATGTTATTTCATTAAGTGTTTCATTTGACCTTCAGCAGACCACTGAATGCTTTAACTCTGTGTGCTGGTTGTTTCTGAAGCTGCTCTGCAGTATTAAGGCATTCATACAGTTAAAGCAAAAATACACCAACTGTGATAATGCCACTGATCTCCAAATGAAGAACTTAGAACAAAAGGTGTCTTAGAAGTGATGTGCATCTCTATGACTAACTTGGTTTTGTCCTTATCTGTTACAGGAGAGGGAGAAGGTACTATGTATAGCATCAACGATAAATATTTACATGTTGCCCATCTCTCTTAACTTTACACAACAAGCTTCTATTTTGTTGTTATCTTAAGCAACAGAAAAAAAATACAAAAAGCCACTCACACCTGGAAAAGTTAATATATTAATTGTTCAGGATTTCTGCACAAGGGACACAAGATACATAGATCACTCTGAAAGTAATTCCTAACTATTTCCATGGAAACTACAACAGGTACAAAGAGCACAATAACACTATTAAATAGAGCTAAATATCAGCTGCAATACATAATTTTTCAGCTATGCACTTTTGCCAGCAACGAACATGAGCCTTCATGCTGCACTCGTAACAATCTGCACCAGCAGAGGCGACCCACTGCCACCACTGATGGACTCCATCACCCATCACCTCACTGTGCTCACATCCACTGTATGGTCTCCAAAAATATTCAGCAAGCATTGATGATTGCCAATGGATGAAACATTTTCTGCAAGGTGGAATTCAGCGACACACCTTTGCTTCCTACGCGCTTCCATGCCAAGCGCCATTTTGTCAGACTGCCCCTCTGCTGCCATCTGTCACACAGCAACAAAACGTAGAGGGATACTGGTGGGAAGGTTCATCCTCTACTGCCATGCCACCGCCATCTGCCTCCAGTGTCATAATAAAATAGGAGGCATTACTTTCGCAGCAGCCCTCGTACTTCATACCCCGATTCCTCCACAGATACAAGAAGTGCTTCCACCTAAAAGGTAACTGCCAGGAAAAGGCAAGTATCAGTTGGATGGTTATTGCCTCAGTAACTAGGATCAAAAGTATATTGTTCGTGATTTCCAGTCCTTTCTGCCAATCTCAGTGATCTGACACTTCCACAACTGAGAAATTTTGTTTAACTATCAATACAGCAATTGACATCTGAAGAGCAGATGTTAACACGTGAGAGAAACTGTAGCTAAGAAAATAACTGATCAATATAAATTCTCTACCCAATACTCCAGTTACAAAGAAAAATACAAACTGAGACCAAATACGCTCTCACATCACCAATCCTCAACAAGCAACCCCCTCCAGCAAACCTACAATATGCATCATGCCCCCCAGACCTGGAACGTACTTCTGCTCCCACTGCTCCTCACTAGTTGGGTGGCATTTTCTTACCTTTTATTTCTTGTTCCTCTCCTGACTGCCCCTACAGCTGGCTCTACACTACCAGCATGGCTTCCATCAGCCCTAAATGCTGGCTGATGCCCATTCTGCCGGTCTGACCATATGGTCCCAGCGTGCAGCTAGTTGCTCCAGCTACCCACAAGAACACATTAAGCCTCATGGTCTCAGCCAAAACAGTAGGAATATCCAACACTGCAACACAATTTATTAGCAATCTGTTCAACCCAGTGTACACCAGATTACATCGCAGCGTTACAAACTCATCAAATGAACTGAACTGTTCTTGTGGATGGAAAAAAATTGACATGCCTTTAAACCACATCATGCTCCAGGTCATAAAGCAAAATACAACTTCCTGACTTTCTCATCCATTTTATCCAGTAGAATGATTAAAAATATAACAGTTAGGTACCCTCTCTTGTGTTGTCAGCAGCACGCAATATTGGTCGCCTTTCTAGGGTCTTACAGGAAAGAAATATTTTCCTTTAAAGAGAGAAGGAAGAAGAGGTCTAGAAACAACAGAAATACCAAGCAGCTGCCATTTATTTCTCTAAGGCAAATCACACCATTGGGCAGGGTGGGGAACACAAAAAGGAAAGGACAAGAGACAAAAAGCAGCTTGCATTTCTGTGAGGATCACACAAAATCAAATCCCCAGGCTACCAAGTAGTAAACTTTATCACACTCCTAAATTATCATCTAAAAAATAAAAGGCCCTTTTCTGTTTTTAGGACCAAGCCCACTAAAAACATGCATATATCCACTTAATTCCCAGCATGCAGGAAGGAACACAGTTGTCTTCTCAGCTGATGCCAACCTCAACACTTCGAGCTCGCACAGAAGACTGAAGTTCAGGTAGGACAGCTGAACCCTGTTAACCATTTGTTTCAGAAATTTTCCATTCTTTGGGCTGAGAAAACTGCTGTAATTCCAGAACAAAATATAGAAACTGCCGCAAAAATAGATGTGAAGAAAAACCTGGCAATATTAAACACTTACACAAGAAGAGGTTGGGAGCAAAACCGCAGCTTATGTTCTTCAGAAAAGGGGCAAAAATCAGATCCATCCTTTACAAGCAATTTTCTTTCTTTTATGATCTCGTTACTACAGAAACATCTTGTTCTTTTCCACTGTTCTACAGGGATCATACCTTTTTTTGGATCTCTTAAAAGTCAGTAATGTCAAGTAGCTGCAGCTAAATATTACTCTCATCTGGCTTCTGCCTGCTCATCTGCAGCCCTTCCCTCAGACTGACAAAGACTAATGCTGCTATTTCCAAGTAGTACTTTTTTCAGCAAGAAGTTTCCAGGGAAATAACAGGCAGTGCACAGCCAGAGCTTAAATGAATTGTTATTACAATACTAAACTGCATCAACAAAATCAAGGCATACAGATTTCCTCCCCTTCTGCAATTTGCTCCGGGGGCTCTGGCAGCTAACAGTACCTGAATCAGGCAATGGAGTCACATTAACTGCACTAATCCTTTTCTGCAGAAGGAATTGTTATGGTAACAAACACTAGATTCTATTAAAAGAAATGTTTTGGGTGATTTTTGCTCAAGTATTCATTTCCAGAAGCTGAATTACTGCACTCACTGAATTTTATGTGCAGATTTTATTCTGCATTTGGGTTTAACTCCTTTTATTTTCTTGCTTTGATAAAGCTCACCAGAAGAGCTCCCTAGAAAGGGGAAAAAAAACAGCTCTTATGTGCGGGCATCCCCGCATGCTTTGTCATATCTTTCAGTTTCTTTAAGTCCCAGCTCAAAGCCTGAATGAATTTCCTGCTCTTTGCTCCATGCCAGGCTTCTATGCTATTTGTATTATAAATAAGTCAAACAAACAAAGCCACAATGGGGAAAGCGCAGCACCATCAGTAACATTTATGAATGCTGCTCCCAGAAGCCTAATCAAGAGGAGGGTCCCATGATCAAAGACAAGAAAAACATTTAAAATAAAACAAACAATGCAGAGAAGAAAAGAGGAAACCACAGCGATGACTGCAGCACTCGCACAGAGCATCGCCAGTACTGGAAACAGCCAATGAGCAGCAGAAGCAGCAGCAGCTCAGCAGGGCACTGCAGCAGCACTGACCAAGGACACTATCAACTGATTCTGCTAAGGACAGCCACGAGTTACACCCCTTAACACCTAACTGCCCGTAAGAAATGTGATTTAACATGATGGCTAGATTGATGCCACCACTTTCTCCTCTTGTGGCCAGAACCAGACCACCTCCATGCAGAGACCTGTGCTCGGTGTTCTTGCTTGCTGACAACATGCATCCCTTTGGCCTCCCTGAGAGCACCCCGACCATCAGGCAGAGCTTCCCATTCATCCTAGCACAGTCCTTTCACCATGCCTCAAACATTCATGCATTCAGCTACAGAGAAGCAGCAGGTACCATTAGAGTTAATGGCTTAAAAATTCAGACCCTGGTTGCTGCCTCAATCCTTTCTTAATATTTGATACTCAGCTACTCTTCTTTCACCCAGAAAATCTGCTGTTAACTTCTTGTCCCAGCACTTGTCTGTATTTTGTGCATTCATTCTCTCCAAACTGGCCCTTGTATTCCATCAATGCTAAAACCAGCCTCCAAAGTGCCCATGGAACTTCCCCCACCCTCCTCTTCAACCTTGTTTCCATTCCCTGATGATATGATATCACTCCCACATGGACAGACTCTTTTTATACGCTGCAACTGGCTATTTGAATTAATTTGCCTTACAATTCTGAAAAACTTGGCACAGTGAGTAGTTCCTCCAATTTCTTACATTCAGTTCCTGGAATCCCGTGAGAGCAGGAGGTAATGCTCTACCTTCATCCCCATTATGCAAGTATCAACTATTCTGGGTTCATCAACTAAAAGTTGAATCCATATAATCTATCCCTGGACTGTACCTAAACTGGTAACTCACCCTATCATCTTCAGACAGCAGCTTGCCTGCTTCTTATCCTTGTTTGTTGTTTTGTTTTTTAAATGAGGTTAAAGAACTTCTTACTAATAAAATCCTTCGCTTCTGTTATTAAAAGCTGGAAAACCACACTCAGTGCAGAACTTAGAACACCCCAAAGCAACAGTCGGTAGATTCTTTGACATCTGAAGGCATCATGACTGTTTGAAGTCAAGCCAAAGCCCAAGCTATTGCTGCAGGCAGCACTTCCCCCCTCCAGCACTACATTTTTACAGCCACGTGCCGATAGAGATCAGGGAACCCACCCTGCTGCCAATCGGCCTGACCGAAAGCTCAGTGCTCATTTGGAGCAGCTCTCCATAACTCAGCAAGCACCTCCCAGCACCGGCAAAACGTGGCTGAGGCGAGGAGAACAGCTGTCAGCAGCAGCCTACACGTGGATCGACTTAAAGCAAATGCGAGTCTGCAGCCTAAATGGGTCAAAGAGAAAAGTACACACGATACCTACGCTTCCTCCCATTCCTCTGCTACTGCTCCCGGCCCTTGCTGCTCCTCTGATGCAACGTGCTTACATAAAGGCTGACTTAGAGCAGCATACATATGTGCTCACGTGCTCTTTTAGTTGTTTGTGCACAGAAATGCTTCAGGTAGATTCATTTTGGCAAGAAAGGATTTTTTTTCTTTGAATTCCAGAAGTTTTGTCAACTTCATTTTTTTACTCACATACGATGTGCATCTGTTTCAGAGATGAAACAGCTGGAAGGAAGGTGGTACCACCAGCAAGAACTGAGAGCACAGGCATGATTAGTGCAGGATGGCCTCCACCTGTCTGACATTAAAGGAACTGGAAAGAAAAATGTAAGACACCGGGAGCCTTTAGCTAATGGTTGGTACTGCATATGCAAGCTTTCCTTCTGATGGCACCACCAGTTTGGCTGCGCTTTAAATTTCCTCTGTTTTGTTTGGACAGCAATTTTTTTTTTAAATTACATTCTACATGACAGTTTTTCTATACCTATATGCAGGTAGAGCTTTTTTCCCCCCACACTTATCAATTACCAATTGTTACTCCTGTCACAACAAGAAATGAAATATTCCTGCTGTCACACAGCATTACTGCTGATCCAAGCTGTACCTTCAGCCATCCAAGATCATTTCTACATCACAGTAAGAAAAAAAAAAAAAAAAGCATATGACATAATCTGACAGTTTGGGAAATATGTATATGTATGTATTAAATTTTAAAAGACAATAATTCTAGCATTATTATGGAGATTAGAAGTTGTTTCACACCTCCAAAGCAAAAAGCAGTTAACTAAGATGCAACTCTGGTCAACCTACAAAGCTAGAATAATTCAAGAACACAGAACCACATGGCCAAATAAATAAATAAATAAATAAATAAAAATCTGTTGCCTGTTGGTAAAAGTTGTCCAAAAATCTTCAAAACAAACCAAAAACGAAGACTGAACACAAAAGATTCACTGCTGCAAAAGAATACTTTTACAGACGCAAACAGCGTATAAATCAGAGCAACGTTATCAGCTTGCTGACAGTGAGTTCTAGCTCCTTCCCTACAGATCAGAGCTTTTGCAAGGCAAAGAAGTACAACCTGGCAGGAGCCATTTTTCAGAGCCCTGCAGGCAGCAGGGGAGCAGGCAGAAGCCCCAGTGACCGTAGGGCTTCACATGGCAGGAGGAGGCCGAGCTGGAAGTGTCCCCAGCCATAAGTGCAGCTGAGGTAGGACAAGGAGACAGAGACAAGAGAAGAAATTGAGTCACCGACACTGCACTGCGATGACTGCTTGCTTAAGTCACACAAGGATTGCTTAAAAAAAAATTTAATCTTTCCATTTAATGCAAACACAACAGCCGCCACTCTCTTCCCATTCAGACCATACCCAACTGATACACGTCTGGCACAGCAAGCCCAGAAGTAAAAACTTTGTAAATATCGACTAATTGGCAAATTCCTTACATCTTCTCAAAAATTGAAATGTGGTAAGAAGGCATCAAGTGAAAAAGGATGCAGACAGTGAAGTAAATGAGGGGGGTGAAGAAAAAGAGGCAGTTATTAAAGACATCAAAGGGATAAGAGATAAAACATGATCTAAAAATGGAAGCAGAGAGAGAAGTAAAAATCAAGCTGGGAAAGGCACAGAACCATAACAAAAGCAAGAAAGACTGTGTTCAGTTAATACTTATTCAAAGTATTTCTATATGAGACTGACAAGAGCGGTCAAATATTTCATTCCTTTATCTAGGAAGGGATAAGAAACCCAGCAGTTAGGTAACAGAGCATCAATCTTAACTCAGGCTGCAGCTAAAGAAGAAAGTTCTGCCCTCTGTTTGTCCCCGGTAGCCAAGTCCATCAGCTGCAGATAACAAGTAAGGGATACGCATTTGAGGGAGCTGCTCTTATTTACCACTACAGCTCTGTTCAGACAGAACTACAACTGCCCTTGGTAATTTTATCTGTGCACAGCCGCAGGCTAAGGAAGAAGTTACAGACAGAGCTTCATCCTCATCTTTCGCATTTCCTTCCTTTCAAAACTAAGAATAAAGTGAAGGTTGCCACAAATCTCAGCTAAACAATGAAGTGGATCAGTGATGTTATTTATCAAACCTGTCTCTCATGTTATCTACTTCAGCATGGAACTGAAAGGAGATTTATGGTCAAAGAGTGAATGCACATATTTCAGAAACAATCCTACATTTCTTTAAACAATAACATTTGTGTGAGTCAGATGTACAGGCTGTTCCAGTAAAGAATTAGAACCACAATGCCATCTATGTATTTCTACAGAGCCAACGTGGCTCTCTTCAGAAATATTTGGCATATTTGAGCAGTATCCATCTCTACGTATGTAATCTTTTCCATTCACATGAACAAGACGTATGGGAAGGGAGAATTCTTTCCAGAATTTGTTCTCCTCAGGAATAGCAGTCACCTTCAAAGGAAACAGGGAGAACATGGATGCTTGGGGGGAGGGACAAACATGATGACTGCTGAAGACCCAGAGACTGAACTTCCAGTCATCTTTAAATTACTGAACATGATTTATAAAGAGAAGAGCACAAGATCACTAGATTTCTGGAAGATAATGGAGGTTTAGGCCATAAATAGATATGAGCATGAGCTCATAACTAAGAACAACATGAAATTAAAGGAAAACGTAAGTATCGTATTAACAAGAATTTACAACACAACTCATTGGACCTCATAATAGTTTCCCAAGGGAACTCTTGTAAACTCCCACTGCTTGGAACATATGAATGCAGGAAGAACAAGAGACAAGAAAAACGGATGATATGGAATGATCTTGTCCAAATACAAACAGACCATGCTGATTTAAGAGGTTGAAGTTCTCACGCTTTTGCAAAATCATAAAGCATTAAGAGAGGGGGGGCAACTTTCTACGACAGGATCATTGCACACTCTGAATAGGTATGACAGGAAAGTTCCTCCTCCATCCTCCCTAAATTGCCACCCCTGCTGATTCAGTACAACAGTGTTTCAGCCTGCTGGCATTTCCATAGCTAAACAATACAGATGACCCAAAAGAACTACCTGGCCTGTAGAGAACAATCCATATACACGTACTTAAGATCTCACCTCCTTAAAAACCTTTTCCATAGTCCATGGAAATCTATTTTAATTTTCTCAAATTAAATATTGGGAAAAACAACAGAAACAATAAAATTGCAACACCATACAGGTCCATAACCAAAGCTTTGGATAGCAACTTCCTTTGCTGTTCTAGGTGACTCACTCAGCTTCAGCTTGCCAGACCTTAGCAGTTAAAGAAAATTTCAGGTAAGCACAATTACATTTTCCTCTTCAAGTGTTAAACCTCAAAGATCAATTACAGCACAGCTTTCCCTGCAGTATGACTCCAAGGTAGGATGTGAGATCATCCATTAAACATACATGTCCAAGAGTAGATGCATTATTAATTCATTTCTCCTCAGGTAATCTGACATGGTGAAACAGAGCTTCCAGAGAACACACTGACTAAAGACTTAAACAGAAATCAGTGGATTTATACAATGATTGCCATGCAGCCACCTAATGAACCTCATTAAAGGAGACAGGGATTCTTCTCCCCTGATACTGTCACTGCTCCTACAGAGTTGACACTGATGCTTAACACAAGGAAGAATATTGATTGTAACCCTCCTCAGAAAGAGTTTTTGTACCAGTTGTGAGGATGATCCATTTCAACTTAATAATGCCCAAGTCTGACTACAGACAGGTCTCCACTTCATTCTTCTGCTTAGTTATAGCATTTGGAATCTTTCCTTTAAGCAATTATCTGTAAGGCATTACCTGCCTCAGAGTTTCAATCAGGCAGCTGCTCTAAATACCAAAATGAATTTCTACTTTTGTCCTCTTGGACTTTGTGGAACTGCAATCAAGGAATCACTTAACATCAGCATCGTGCTGAACCTAAAAAAATGCATTGCTTTGGTAGAGTTCACAGAGTAAATTCTACTTACTGACCTCTTAACATCCACAAGAATAAACAAACACTTCAATCAGCAGCCTGTCTCTGATCTGTTTATGCTACCAGCAGCCTCCTCACTGAAGGCCTTGCAAGTTCTACTGCTACATTAATTAACCTCAAGGACCACGCTTTCTCTCCACAGAACAATTATAATCTGTTCCTTTCTCCTTCCTACCTTTTGAATTTTACTATGAAACGGAAGAAAAAGCAGACAGGCAGATAAAATTTTCCCTGGCTTTGTGCAAGTTGACTGTATATCCACCTATCCATAGGCCTGGCCACTAAATCAACTACAGAACACACTGAAGTAAGCATTTCTGCATGATCAAACTCCATCCTCTTACACTATCACATAACAAGAAGCATAGGCTCCGCTTTGTTCAATCTGGCTTTAATTACCATAAGGTTCAGCATTCACCTTCCTATTGAAAGTCATGCTCACATAGATGGGGAGCTGAACTTGAAACAGCCAAACGTTTTTTGAGGGCTCCAAATCCATCATGGTTTTAGCTTCATGTAGCTCTGCCTATTAGCTTTTGAAATTGTGACACTCCAAACTTAATAAAGCATTTTGTTCCAAGTGGCAGCTATTGTGTTGTCTCTCTTTTGCACTTTCCAGACTAAATCAGGAAAGGATATCTGACATAAGGATCCTTCTTAGCTCGATACTGAGCGAGTACATCTGCAGGAAAAGAAAAATATATATATACTGTTCTCTACATTGAGCACTGAGGCAGGTGACAGTCCTTCACTTCTGCTGCATGATGTAGGGATGACATTCCAAAGGGTTTGATTTTAGCTTCCACGTCACCACTTACACTCCCTTGTACTCACCTTTATCTTCTGCTGAAGTTTCCTTAGGACTATATTTAATATTCAGTGCCACTGTAAGCTCAGTACTTGACTTTCCTGGCATGACAAAGTGTTGCTCAGAAAGACAAAATGACTTCAAAGCTTTACTTCTCTATGTCGAAGACCACAATCAACTTCAAGTTTCCTCTCCTACTTAAAAAAAAAAATAATAATAATATTCAACAACTCTCTTAGAAAAGAAAAACTACCCACACACACAGTAGGAAAAGTATCTATTCAGTGGCAAAAGGAACAAGTAAGCAGCCTTGCAACCCTTCAGAAAGAACATTACTTCTATTCCCTGCTCCATAGGGTCAGAAATGGGGTGCAAACAACCCTTGAGGAGACCATCTGCAATCAGAGCGTGCTAGATTTGCTGTGGACTGAGAACAGAAAGAGATAGAAGTGCATCTACAATCCACAGGATGTCTAACAACTTTATTTTGACCAAAGCTACAGATACCCACTTGCTCTCAAGAAAGAAGCTGGCAGCAATCAAGAGTTAACTTCCAGTATAGGGCCAGCTGGAATAACACAGACCACTCAGACTACAAACGTCACCTCACAAGCACCCTGGATTTGTTCCAAAACTCACTTGAAAAGTGGTATTCTTCCCTGACACGCTCAAGGACTGATTCAGTGTGCATCAGAATCGGGATTTGTTTCTAGCACATGTTAGGAACTATAGCTTCTAAATCTATTTTGAGATCATTTTGAATAGTTTCAGGATCCATATTTGCCCATCATTAGGCAAGCTGGAAAATTATTTTCCTTGTATTTCAGCTTAAAAACAAAGATTTCACACAACTGAAAAATGTCAGACTAGTTCATCACCTCCGACTCCCCAGAAGAAAGAAGGCCTTAGGTAAAACATTGTTTTGAGGTAGATAGAAGGAAATTGTACTCACAAAGCTATTCACATTAGTACTGCTCATAAAATCACTTAGAAGATTTCAGCTGACGCTGAATAATTTTATTTCCAGCTATTTCCCTGAGCTCACAGAGCTTGCATGGCCACGGAAGCAAGCAAATATAACACCTGCTTGGATTTGGCAAGCTACATGGGGCTCAGAATAATAAGGCATCCCTCTAACATCTCCTTCATTTACAGATGCCAATTTGCTGATGATAGGACTATAGCTGCGCTCACCTTTAGAAATGAGGAAGAATTTGGATTAGCAAATGCTGACAATTCATCTCGCCCTTAAGACGGAGGTTAGTAGTTAGAGAGGAGTGACTGATAAACCCAGAGCCATTACTAACTTCCTGACACAAAGCCAGCTTCCTCCTTTTCACTCCATGGCAGGCCTAGGGTAAGAAACAAGAGAGGTGATACAAAAAACTCAGCCTGAAGACTTGGTGCAACTGGAGCAGCTGGGGCTCTGCTCTTAATCCTTTGTATTTTGTAAGGGCTTTTGCCTAATCTTCCAGTGATTAGAAGGAATCTATGGGGGGTTTTGTTTTGCTGTTGATGTTTTTTTTTTAACATAGGAGATGAGGTAAATTAGAGGATGAATTTACCTAATACATTGAAAGGAGAAACCTCAGCGCTGCCTTCCATCTTCCTCCCCCCTCCCCAACCCAACATACCTCTTAGAGCTCCCAGTGCAGTGAATCCCAGTCAGATTTTGTGCTGACCACTAGGCCAGGAAAAAAGAAAAAGAGTTTTCTACAGGCTGTCTCACTTCTCCCTGCCCTGACAAGTGCAAGAAGTTCAGCAGCCTGCCTGGAGAGCTGTTCAGCAACATGCAGCCCCTCTGATTTGTCTACGAGGTTAACAAGACTCTGGTAAGAAGAATTTATAGCTGCCTACTGCCTCAAAATGAGCAGCATACATAGTCTGTGAGCAGACAAATTAATCTCCTAACCTGATTTAGAATGTGTCTTTTCCCATGCAAAATGATTTCTGCGTATTATGCTTGCATGCCCCTGCACACGTGCCCAAAGGAACCAGAAATGCCTTTCTGCTCCAAGCGTCTCTGCAACACCACAAACATAAGGAGACAACTGCTAACAATCAGCACCCACCTTGCTATGCCCCATACAAGCGAGGATGAAGACTGCAGTGCTTGTATCTCCCTTTCAGACAGCACAATTGATGTGCCAGCCTTTCTGAAAGCACCACAAGATGGCTGTGTTTTATACATCAATTTTGCAAGGACAGGAAAGAGGTGACCTTCGGGTTCAGTATGCTCTGTACTACCATCAAAAACCTCAAATCAGACCTCAAGTCTGGTTTCTGGAAAGGACCTCGTTCTCAGAAATTCATCCTGAATGGGCTACAAAGGACTAACTAACCCCTACACAGCTTTCTTTTGAGCAACACTAAGTTCATGCTTCCTACCATAAAAACACATGGAATGTTTTCCCCAAATAATGCTTTATGAAAGCAATCAAACAGTACATCTAAGGTATAAATGTAAACATTTGCATACATTCTCTCTAATGAACGACAACTACACATGAGAACACGTGCATCTAATTCCTGTACCAGAACCCCAGCTCTGTGCATACCCCTGGAAACCACAGCTATGATCCTAAGCTGCTTGCTTAATACTACACATTTCATAATATACTATCCAAAAGTACTGTTAATCAAATGTGTGGGTTTGGAGCATGTAAGGGAAAGAACGTACTGCTTTCTTTGAAAAATCCAATCTCTAATTGATTTTGTTTTAAAAAAAAGTTCATTAGCATATTCCATGTGGAATCACACAGTTGAACATAATTAGGCACTTGTTTAGCTGTGTTTAGCACTAATGACCTCTCTTTTGCAGAAGGATCTACTTCTGTTTGATTTTTCTACTGCCCAAACTTAAGAGAAGCCTTTCTGTTGAAAATGCAGGAGTAACCTGAACTGACTTTAAAACAGCACAGCAATCAATTACCTTCTCACTTAATTCACATTGTGTTTGTTTGGGGCAGTTTTGTTTTAACACTATACAGGCTTTAAATGGAGGTAATTAAAGACAGACTACTAGACACACATCTGGGACCCCAAACAACACTGTCAAGCAAACACAGCTTCTGCTAACACCTACAGTCTCATTTAAAAAGCGCAGCTCAAAAACAGCCTTAAGGCTGAATCCAACTTCTTACCCTCACTGGAGCTCAGATGAAGGGGACCATGCTGTACTTACACAATCACAGAACCATTATGGCTGGGGAAGACATGAGGATGATCCAGTCCAACCCCACCCCATCATACCATGCCCACTGACCACGTCCTTCAGTGCCACATTTCCATGCTTCTTGAACGCCTCACGGACAGTCACTCCACCATGCTTTATCTCTATTTTATAGATCTCATTTCTTTATAATTTCCATTCAAAACCAATCGAAGCAAAAAATAAGAAAAAACATGTATGAAACAACTCATTTTTGAAGCGTTACATTCTCAACGTAAAAAATCATAACTAAATTGACAGCAATACCAATGCCTTCAGTACCCACGGATAACCCTTTCCCTGCCACAATTACTCAGCCTTAATTCCTTTTTACCTGCATAGCTTCCATCGGCACCGACCAGTACTACATCACCTGTATTGCCTTAAATTATTCACTTGCTAGAGTACAAAAGGATAATACAAATCTTCACCTGAAAGAGCAGTTTGTAACATTAAACTCATGATTTCCTAATCCACAGTTTATCTACACAGAGCCACTTCCACAAGAATTTAGGAAAAAAACAACTTTAAGGCTGCAATTAATGTATAACTTTAGAAGTAACAAATGACTTAGGAAAAATTTCACTTTAAAGACCTGATTAAAGAAACGATCTTTCTTGCCACTCCTCCCACAAAATTACTGTTCAGTAACTCTGACAACAGCATTTTCTTTCAGAATTTGAACTTTTCAGAGAAGTGCTTTGAAGCAGGGTGTCACAGCACCACCTGCTGATCTCAGCAAGTGCCTTGAAAATGCTGCACAGTGAAGTTAAGGCACAGTGATTAGTATAGAACATTTTAATTCTGGGTCTGTATAATTTTCATTATTTTTAACTAGAAATACATGCTTTTTTTTTTTTTTTTTAGTATATAGAGACATTTTATGATTCTGCAAAAAAGAGAACAGAGAGCTAAATTCAACTCTGGCATCTGCTGATTTTTATTTTCCTATTGGTAAGTGAGGGAAAAGCTCTTGAGACAGCAACAGCCAAATTAGTAAAATTCTGGAATTCATTCAAATGTTTTAGCATATCAGGTTAATGAACTGTTTATTTAATGGCTTCGTTTATAGCACATCCAGACAAAAGGCCACCCCAGAATTAGAAACAGTCAAGCCTAGTTTATTAAAATCACTTGAAAATCAAACTGAGTGTCACGTATGCTGTATGTTCTGAATCGATTAATATATAAACAGAATTAGCATTTGGGTCCGAATGCATTAAGAATTTTACTGCTGTTCTGGTGAAGTACGGCAGAACAGCTAACACATGCTGCTGAAAAAATCCTTAGGGATCCTCAAATGAAAAAGTACTCCCTGAAGACGTAGCGAGAGACACGAATTCTATTAGAGGAGACCATTTCTTCTTCATCATTCCTTTTTAAGTTGCGACGAAATTAGCACAGCCTGCACGCTCCAGGGTGTGTGCTGGGAGGAGGGCGGGGGGATCAGAAGATATAAAGGCCTGAGGCACTTCAAGCAGAGAGCATCCATCTGCTAGCAGCAGTCAATGAACAGAACGCTTCTAAAAAGCTTCCCACTGACATTAAGTCAAGCCAGAAGAACAGAAAACACCTTCCTTCCCCAACTGTGCAAGACTGAGCCTAACAGGACAGTGGATTATAAATACATGTTATAAAAAAAACCTACCTAACAACGTGGTCCTGCATTCAGCCTCCCCTGCAGCAAGGCTGGTTTAAGAAGCCATAGAAATGATCCAAGGGAAGGAACGTCTTCCTGTGAGGACAAGCTGGGAGCTGGGGATGGTCAGTCCAGAGAAGGCTTCATGGAGAGCTGAGAGCAGCTTTTGAGCATCTAAAGGGGGGCTGTAAGAAAAAGGGGTACAGACCCTTAAGCAGGGTCTGTTGTGACAGGACAAGGGAAAATGGTTTCAAACTAAATGAGAGGAGATTTAGAGATACAGTGAAGGGTGGTGAGGCACTGGCATGGGTTGCTCAGAGAGGTGGTGGTGCCCCATCCCTACAGACACCCAAGGTCAGGCTGGATGTGGCTCTGAGCACCTGATGGAGCTGTAGGTGTCCTTGTTCACTGGACCAGATGGCATTTAAGGGTCCCTTCCAATTCAACAGACCCTACGATTCTGTGATCTTTAGTATCTGTTTTTTCATCCACTGCAGTAGCAAACAGAGGAGTGCAACAAAAAAAGGCAAAATGGGGGGAAAAAAAAAAAAAAAAGAGAGATGGTTTGGGTTTTTTTTTGTTTTTGGTCACGAAAGCCAAATATTTTCACTGTCATAGTGAAACAGATGCATCACCCCAGCCAAGGGCAGTTGAGCCCTAGCTTCAGCTTAGAAGAGCGAAGTAGAAAGGGCTGAAGGGATAGAAGGCAGGGAGCAAAGTAGCTTTGCTGCTACATACATTTATCACAGAACCAGACGGCAGAGCGGTAGCTCTTTGAAATGAAGGCTTCTGATGGCAACATCACTCCAAGGAGCTCCCAGCCCTTCAACACAACACCTCACTGTCACCCACGCACCACGGCATGTCAGCTCCCAGGCTGACACAACCACCCACACAAATGCAGCAAGTCACAGAGACCATCCAGCTTACAAATATGCATACACAGTTCTCCTGGTTGGCAAGGATTTATTTTCCTGGGGTGTTTTTGGTTGCCTTTTTTTTTTTTTATTTTAAGTGGGAGATGGATGTAGGTCTGTGCTGCTGCACTGTGCAACTTACGGGGACACTGGGGGACCCTCAGACTGAATGCATACTGCATACTTGGTACAGAACCTAATAGTACCTCGTTTCTCACTAGATGTGACTGGGCAGATGTCACAGCAACAGAGTCGCATACAGTATGCCAGCATGGTCAGACCCAGCACAGGAGGTCATGCCAGCTGGGTCCCCACCAACAGGCATATAGTGGTTCCAATGCAAAGGGCACCCAATGTTCACACCATGAACCATGACAAGGAAAAAGCAGCTCAGGATCATAGCATAACCACAGGTGGAAGCGAGCAAAACACATCTGCAAGAACATAAGCAAGTCAGTTGTCCTAAAAAATAAAAATAATAATAAAAAAAAAAACAACAACAAAACAGCATACAGAGGCACTGCATCACTCTGCTACTTGTTAATCCCATGGCAGAGAGGTCCAGAAGCTCAAGGCTGTGGGCATTACTTAAGAGTAGCTAACATCCAGAGAACTGCACCACCACCAGCAGCAAAGCACACTTTCAAATCCTCAGGCTGAGACAACGCTGCAGTGCTGTGTCGCAAGATCTCCACCTTATTTCATAGGGAAAAAACACAAAAGCACTTTCAGCACACCAAGTGAGGAACTGAGTGCTGTCAGAGCACAGCATTGAAAAGAAAAAAAAACACTCTCCCAATCAGGTTTGGTGTCACAGTGCCTACAAATGGCACAAACACTCCAAAAATCATCTTCAAGCATTTATTTAAAAAGTCTTATGCCGTGAGTGACATATTTTCATAATAAATAAAAAGAAAGAGTGGCATTTACATAGAACTGAAATCAAAGCTCCATTATTTGAGGTGTATTTTAAAGCTGTCTAAAAACTTTCCAAAGCTAGAATGGTTTAATTCAGAAGCTGGTCAGAAGACGCAGCACAGAAATGGGGAGATGTTACGAGAGGGGCGGAGAGAAAGGCAGCTACTTGTTTTCTGTGACAGCGTGCAAGTAGCAAGCAAGGCATACTCATATCTGAGCCCATCTCCTCTTGAACAGTGCTATAGAAAGCGAATGCTTTAAAAAACATTAGCCCACTAGATAAACCATCTTTACTTAAGGGATTGCTCTCAAGAGAAATGACAGGTTCCAATTACCTCCACAGGCTGGAGGGAGATAAATCTCTGTCAGTGAATCCTGCAAATGTGATACGTATTGTCCCACTCTGTGTCACGTAGAAACTGTCAGAGTTAACAGGGAAAATTCTGAAGCCACAAGACACCAAAAATCTTAATACCCAAGTACAAAATTTCACGAGTGTACGTAATTTTAGGAAGTACTGACAAAAAGAAGTAGAGCTTTGTGCTTCCTTGGCACAACAGTTTGCTTGCCCTCAGCCAATTATTACAGCAGGAGACAGAACAGAGACAGGAGAGGAGAAAGAGCAAAAGAACCGTGAAAGATGCCTTTAACACCAGCCACAGCCAGGCCAGCTCAAAGCACTGAACACTAAGAGGTTTTTGTTTTTAATTAAGACGATAGAGGGCATCTGTTAACTCTTAAGACTGATTTTTCTTCTCGATTTTAAGAACAATCTTCACAATTAATAGAAAATAGCAGCAGAGATTGTCCTCAGACCACGTATAGATGAAATCAATACCTCCAACAGATTTTGGAGACCTCTTTTCCAACTTTTCCTTTTTGAGGACAAGAGAACACAGGAACAGTAAGAAAAGTAAAGGCTGGTTTGTGTATTTCAGTCAGCTGGCACGCTGTGCTCAACATGCTGTTGTCATCCTCATGGCAAAATCCTACCATTACAGTACCTCCAGCAGATCCTCTGCTCTAAAGGATCCCAGCCCCTCTTCACTAGAAATCCTGAGAGGACAAAGCAGCATAGCAAAAGCTGAGGACGCCTTTGAGATAGCTACTTCATTCATCACTCATCACTCTCTATCAAAACACATTCAAGAATAGCCAACACTCAAAATTTTTCAAATCTGAAGTCAGGTAGGAAGCAATCAATCACTCCCTAGCCAAAAGGTTGTCCCACATCAGCTGATGAACCTGACAGGTCTCTCAGTAAGTAACTGGAGACCTTGCAGCAGAGCCATCTGAAATACATACACCGTGTGCTGGAGAGGCTGCATACAGAACAGCAGTGCCAGTACGAGTCTGGTACTCTCAGATGCCTCTGAATCAAACCCTATGTCTCCCTAAGAGTAACAGAGAAAGTAGAGGGAAATACATTAATCTGAAGTTCTGAGAGGTGTGTAAGCTACTGAGATAGCCTGAAGTTCAGCCATCAGGAGGCCACCATCAGGCCATACTTCTGTGACCTACCGGAGCCTGCATCAGTACACAGGACCAGGAATATCTACAGAGACACAGAGCAGCCCAGTAACACCAGAAACGTTCCCTGCTGAAAGGTTATGTGACAAGTAACAGTGATCGCAAATGAAAAAAGGGCAAACGGGATGGAAAAAAGCATTCCTTTGAAAATTCTTCCACGAAAAGTTTGAGGTAGCAAAGGTTGAAGATCCCAAGTCACAAGCTGCCGGCCTTCCTGACTCCGCAGTGTCTTCTGATCAAAGAGGAAGAGCAAAGGTCAACAGACCATTTGTGCAAGAAACAACATGCAAGTGTTACGTCTGAGACCCAACCACAGCAGAGAGGATGGGCCTAAAGACAGAAAGATGGAAAGATGTGCATAACCTGAAAGGGAGGAAGCTTGACCTCGTTAACATGCAAAAAGCAAGACAGTGGGATGTGATTCAGAAGTTCAGTTCTGGCCATGTTAAGTCTGTGTCGAGAAAATGATCCACAAACACAGATGGCAAAGCACAGGATTCATCACTCTTATCAGCAGAGATGAACATCTGAGCTTAGTCTATCTAGACTTCCTTTCAGTGGGAGAAGAGAAACAGGCACTTAGAAGAATGAGTCATATGACTTCCTTTTGGGCAAAATTAATCACACTCTCGATCTGTCCACCTCTACTTAGAGACCCTGAATGGAATTCAAGATGACAAGCTCACAAAGACATCTAAAGTTTGCCAGCCAAATCCCAGCACAAACCACAACACGGGACTGGATGGAAGAGGTATGTCAGGAATTAAGAAGTTTTTACCAGGGGAGAAAAATCAACCCAAAAATAAGAGAAAGAGGCCCTACATCCTCTCCAAGGAGGCACAAAGGAAGATGACGCATCAAAAGAAAAGATGAAAATTAATCAGACAGAAGTTGTTAATGATAACAAGGGACTCATAAAGAGACAAGGCGTTAGCTTGATCAGAGGGTAAGATCAAAGCAATGGCCTGGCTAAAAGAATAATCTCTCAAAGCCTCAGTGAATAAAGGAAGGAGGATACAAGACAAAAGCAGAAAAGGAGAACTTCAAGCAGTGGTTAGTTGAAGAGGCAACAAAAGAAAATGAGAGTATTAACTGACGGTGAAGATGCAAGGACGAGCTTGTACCACAACAGAAATGAATGCAAGAAGGACAAGAAATGGCACAGATTAGGTGTTCCATAATTACAATCCAAGCCATATTACAGTTGCTCAACTAGGCAAACAATTTTTTTCTTTTTTTTCTTTTGCACTTGTGATAAAAGAATCACAGGCAACAGAACAGGCTAAGGAGCAGGTTGGCAGAAAAGGATCTGGAGTTCTCCTGGACAAAACGATGAACATGACTGCAGCACCTAACTGCAGTGACAAAGGCTAGAGCTACATACTAGCCCATACTAGAGATGCATTATTAAAAGTATCGGGAGCAGGTCAAGAGAAGGGATTATTATCTCCTAGTCAATGCCTGTGAGTATATATTTAGAGTACTTTGTCCAGTTCAGGACTTCTTTGCACAAGAAAGGCACTGACATACTGGAACAAGTCCAGCAGAGAGCTGTTAAGATGATTAGGAGACTGGAGCACATGATGCGAGGCCAGGAGCTGAATTTGTTCAGTCTTCAAAAGAGATGCTTGGGGGAAAGCATTAGTGGCATCTTCAACTACTCAGTGGGAGGTTACAAAGATGGAGATAGAATTGTTGGAGGTGCAAAGCAAAAGCACAAGAGGTAAGAATCACATTAAATACAAGGGACACATTCTTCTCACTGAGGGGGGTCAAGCTTAAGAACAGGTCGTCCAGGGAGACTGCACCATATCTATCCTTATGGATACTCAAAGCTCAGCTGCACTGGGCTCTGAGCAGCTTAACACAACTTCACAGCCACCACTTTGACTGTGAGTCTCCAGAGATCCATTCTGTCTAAATCATTCTATGATTCTGCTGTCCTCTACTCCCTTCCTTTACGTTTGTTAAATTAAGACGTGTTCTTCATTTCTCTCCTTTGGCTACATCTGTTCTTCATGCATGTAATATATTGTTCTGGCTTAATTCACACCGTATAGTTTTGGTTGGAAGTTTATCTTCCATAATCACTTGTGATAAACTAGCTATGAAATTGTTGATGACAAGAAATGTGAAAGAATTAAGCAAATAGTGCACATATAAACAGGCAAAAATGCATTAAAAAACATCTTCAGAAATGCTTCCCTATTTAGGATTAAAATACTGTTAGCTACATTTTGGCGTTTAGAAGGACTGAGGGAAAACACATTCATTTAAAGAAATGATTAAAAACACAGTGCAACAGTTCAGAAATTGGATTAAGCTAGATGCAGCTGCGATCTTCAAACTCAGTTTTAACCAAAATTGCAACTGAAGCTTTCGATTTATAATCATGCCATTGACCTTCCTCCCCCTCTCCCTTTTCTTTTTGGCCACTGAAGACTATTGAAAGTATCAGAGCTCCAAGTCAAGAACAACTCCCTTGTAACTATGGATCTGACGTGGATATAGCAAGAGCAGATTGCCTGCAAGGAAGCAAGAATAAACCAGCTATTTAGAGAGGTTATGTAATGCAGCACAGAGCTGTAAAATAAGATTTAAAGAGACAGAACGCTCAATTTCAGCCCTGTAAGTACCCATAAAAGTTGGGCACTACTGCAGCAATTTGAAGAAGCCCAGACAACAAAGAAAGAAGTCTTGTCAAAGGTTCCCTCTCTGAGCTGGTATTTTATTTGCAACTCTACTTTCTCACAGAAACAGCATCTTGTGGCTATTTTTTCAAACCTTATAAAGCAAGCTGAAACACCTCTTTGTACCATCCCATGGATGTGCAGACTCTTACAGCAGGCGAGCTCTATAGCAGCAGAGATGAACCATTTTTGCAGGCCTGAAATTAAGGAACTGGTGGAGCTTCACACATTCAGTCAGCACAGAACAGCACACTGGAAACCAAACTGATGATGAACAAACACAACAGTATTAAGCCTTCCTTGCATACATATTTTAACAAGTATAAACAAGACTCCCGTTTTCATAACTGCAGCCAATTCCCAACCAAACTCCCACAAACATCAGCTGGTTCAGTAGAAAAAGGCAGAGAATACAAACTGCCAGGCACCACCACCTTATAAATAGCAAAGAAAAAGAAAGCAAAGGCGTGTGTGTTACAGAGACTGGCTTTGTGTACGAGACATCCTTACGCACCTGGAAACTGTAAAACTTTGAGGGTTTGCTCATGGCTGTACTGAGAACATACATGTAAATATCAACACACAAAATAATGGTTTTGCACGAGAGTCTGGAAGTGTTCAGCAGTTGTATGGAGATTTTACTGTGGCATTTCTTTCCTTTCAAACGGAAGGAAAAGAAAAAATCCACATACACGATTACTTTAGGTATTCTAATGAAAAACTGTTTTTCATCTAATTCTGAACGTCTTTTAATTACAAGCCTCAAAAACCAGCAGCATCATACATTTAGCCAACCCCAGCTGCTTTACTAGTGATTAAATAAGAGACAGTGAGGCCAAACCACCTCCCTTTCACCTCCCTTGAAAAGACAGACATTACAGATGGGAAGAACTTGGCCCGAGCTACATGCAGGAGGAAGGGAAAGTAGCAGGGGGACTGCGGTTTTTTTTTCTTCATAAGAAATAACAAGTTCCTGCTTCGCTGCTGGACTTTTCCCCGGATCATGTCAAGCTTGCAGGTTGCTGGCAAGCAGAGCAGGCACACTCAGAGACCTGCCAGCACTCCCAGACCACACACGCGCCGCTCCCAGCTGCTCTCAGACACTGGGGACAAGCTGCGGAGCTCTGCCGCCCGCTGCTGCTTCCCACCCTGTCTGGCTCTTCCTTGCAGCAGCAACCTATGCAGAGCACCACATGGAAGAAAATCGTGCATGTATACACTGACCTAAAGCCCTGACCTGAGCATCAGCAGTGGATCCCGAGGAACAGACCTCCTGGAAGCCATGGGAAGGGCGCTTACAAGCCGTGCTGCACACTCATCCTGAGAGCAGCTCGTTGCATCTGCAACTTGGGGAACTCTGGCAGTGCAAGCACATTGAGAATACCAGCAAATAAATAATTAGCACAGTAATTCTTCTGATCAGCACAGTACTCCAGGGAGAGCTGATTGTTTTTAATACAGCCATCTATCATGCACCTCAGCTTTACACAATGAACAGCCTCACACATTTTCTTTTAGACATACACAGTAAGTTTGTTTACCTTGCTACACTTTCAAGTGCAAATACAATGGATATTAACACAGTTTTAAAAAATCATGATCATGGGCACAGAGTGACAGGGTGAGATTCTATAATCTCATTGTCGCAGCTCAATTTGTAATTAAGAACTACATAAAGCTAAAAATGTATTTAAATGCAGCAGACAATCAGCTCATGATAGAGCAGCAGAAGGAAGGGCCTTTCCAGCTCCAATTGCTCTACCTGCAATTGCAGCTGCTGTTGTTGTGCCCAGGACAAAACAAGCTCATGGAAAGAAACTTTCTCAGATTGGCAGCGTCACAAATTCAGGTTGGCCTCAGAAATCAAAGACCAAATGCCTTCAGTTTTGTTGTTGTTTTTAATATAACGGATAGCCACAAAAGAAGGAAAACCATAAAGAGCCTTAAAGAGGTAAAGCTAAAAAGAATTATTTTCCCCTTTGTGAATGGTTTGGTAGACAATTTCATTTCAAACAATATCTATGATATCTTTCTCTGATACACTACGTACAATGAGGGGATCCGGAGAAGTGCAGCACACACAAAACCTGTTGTGATGGAAGATGCTCAGACATATTACATCCCCAGAAGTCCAGTCAGGAAAGAAGGCAGGTTTAGCTTCCAGAACAATGCCCACATTTGGTTTAACTCCAATTACTGAAATGAGTTTTAAAATGATTCCTACACTCCCAACAAGATGACAGCATTTTCTCACCTCAGCGTTTCATTTTTCTACAATTAAAGTCAAGTAACTGAGCAGTTCCTACACACAACCAATTTATTATTAAAATGCCTGCACAAAATTACAGCTACGATTAAAATGCCTTCATGAGATGACAACTCTAATACCATAAAAGGTGTTCTAGTGGTTTTATTCCACTATTCCAGCGTAGTTGATACAGACACTCTCAGAATTCACAGCCATTTCAGACATGACACCGAAACCTGCTCACAAAGCATGAGACTTACTTTGTCAAACAAACAGGGCTTGATACTTGGTACAAACAGCAGAATAAAACAGTCTGGATAGCAAACAGCTGCATAAGGCTGATCAAAGCAACCTGAGTGTATTTCAATACCGCAGATCAATCTTACCATTTCTGTAATGCTGCAGACAAAATATTGAAAGCATAACACTGATCTGATATCTATGCAGACACAGCATCACCCAAGACCTTATGTTTTAGTTGTAATGTTTAAGATTTGAATTGAAGAAAATGCCTTTATATAAAATACCCCCCCTCCCCCAAAACAAAGTTTCACTGCTATGGTGCTATTACATCCCCTGCTTAATTACACATCAGCTCCTACATCTTTCATATAACAGTCCATCAGCTGTCATCTCCAGGAGTTATGAAACAAGAGTATTAATTATAAAAAGACAACTCCTGTCCCCTGTTAAACACCAGCAAATTGGAAGGAACTGGAAGACCATTTCTGGAATACAAGCTGTTTTTATTCATTCTCTTCAAAGACTGTACATGAAGAAGATTTCAATTGAAATGTACAGCTTGTAATGAGAACAAACATTCTCTGGACAGCAAAACCTTTCTCCATATTTCCTTTCTCTGTTCAAGAGTCACTTATTAAGAATGCAAGTATTTTTTAAGTGTGTTACTACAGGTATTGATTATTATATGTGCATTGCTTCACTCTTACATAAAAACAAAAGCATTTGAGCACTCATAGTTAAAAATAAACATGCATAAAGCACCACAGGAGCCCTGAAATTTGATATAAAGCCACAGTAAGTTGAGAAAGAATAAAAAAGTGCAATGGGCACATCAACCTTGAAAAAGCTCTTTTAAACTGATAGTACTGTAAGGTGTCATTACCCTTTGTCAGCCAGCTACCTGACCTCATAAATCAGCTATGGCAACCAAATGAGAACACAATGTAAAATCAGCACTATGCTGACTTGTCTACTACTGACTAGCAAGTGGCTTCCCAAGGTTTTGAGGTCACATTCAAAACTACAAATTTACTGCAATCAATCATGTTAATTAAAAAAAAAAAAGCAAAACAGAATTAAAGCTTGCAAGTACCATTCTGTAGAGTTTGTGCTCGTGACTCCTTTCCCAGATTCGCATGGAATCCTCCTCCCAAAGTCGGTGTTTTGCCTGCACCTATTGAGGAAGAAAAAAACCAAAAACATGTCAAATGCAATACCTGAATTAAAACACTAGACCAAACTTAATGAGCCACTGTGCTCCGTATCTGTATAATTTACAAGATGATAGATTACAGTAAGGAGAACTCTGTCAGGTTCTTAAAGGACTTAAGATGGAGCGCGAGCCCTGTGCCACTCAGTTCCCCCTCAGGACCTCCCCAGTCTCAGCTCCAATTACAAACATTGCATTCCTTATTTGGGGCAGAAAACAAAAATCAGTGTTGTAAAATATTGCTCCAAGTAAAACAAGAAAATTTCTTAATTGTATTTTCTGTCTGAAAAATATTCAATACAGAATTTTAATAGCTGATTACTAGCACTACAGCACATAAAAACATGGTTAACATTCAATACTAAGAGTGCAGGCTACTATAGACATAACACACACTTAAAATAACTTCAGTTTAGCATCAGACGCACAGAGAGAAGCTTAGGCTACAAAATGTGCAAGTCTGGAACTGCTACGTTTACACCCTGAAAGGCTGGAGTCTAAAATAAGTCTGCCTTGTGAATTAGCACAAACTAGAGGCTGGTTTATGCATCTGTGCCAACGCTGAGACTCTGAATGCAGAGTCCTCTGGGAGTCAATGGAGCTACTCATGCAAACGAATCGTGCAGAGCAGGGAATTAAACTACTGAGGACAAAAACAGTCTCTTGTTAAAGCAGAAAGTTTTTGTTGTTGTTGTTGTTGTTTGTTTGTTTGTTTTTTTAAATAATCAGGCTTCCCCATGCAGGATGCTAGAATCGATCAGCTTAACAGTGAGACCAAAAAGCCAAACTGCAAAGATTGAAAATCAGTAATTTGTTGGTAATTGCACTTCAGTTCTGCCCTTCAGAATAGGAAACATCATCTTATTTTCTGCCATGCCTACAGTTCTCCTCAAGTTCTTGTAGCTATGGCTCCCAATGTCACACCTGTGAGCATCTCAGGGCACTGCAGCCACACACCTGGATAAGGCACCTCCAAAGTGGGCCCAGCAAAAGAGAAACTGCAGCCTCTGATTAGATTTTCCTTACTAGCCTCTGAGCAGCATGTAATAAACATCTTGATGAGAAAAAATAGAAAAGCTTATATTCTGGTACAATCTTCTGCAAGCCTTCCAAGCTGATTTCTCCATACAGCCTTTAAATTAGGTTTTCAATGCTGTTCACAACAGAAACTGACTTCACCTTTGCTTCATTAACAGAGCCTTTCAACACACAATAATCAGAAGCTCTCACATAAATGCCCCACAGCTTAAGTACTTCAACATCCTAATTAGAGAGGAAAATGTTGGGTGGTGACCTCCCTGCTGGATGCAGACACTGGCCTCCCAGCCTTGGGACTGCTGCAGGCTGCACACCTTGCTGCTCTCACAGACAGCATCTCTCCTTTCCAGGAACACTCCAAAGCAAAGGATCCGGCAAAACAGGGATTATTACCACATCACTCCGGCACTGACACAGGTTTTGGCACACAATTAATACTATTGGTTTATCTGGCAAAAATACAGATATGGCAACAACCGTTTTATGCACGTTTTCCTCAGCAACAAATCTAAATCTTCAGAAATTTTCTTTCCTAGTCTCAATTTTTTTTTCCCCTCACATCACTTTGCTATAGGATGGGCTCTCACAGGTCCTTCAGCTGGGAAAGCAGCAGCTGGCCAAAGGCACCCGTGGCAGCTGCCTCCTCCTGGCCACATCACCTCAGAACACTCACACAGTCCTCCTCCTCTTTGAATACGTAAAAATACCAAACTCCATGGACTATCGTTGTCAAAATGGCTGTACTGCACTTTTACACGTCTCTGTTACTGATGAGAAGCTAACAGTCACATGGCAGTGAATGCTATTAAAAAAAAATTAACTTACTCAGAAGCAGAAATCCAGAAAGATCATAAAAGAAGATTAAGATGAGATTTCAGCTGTTCAGATCCCTTTCATTACATACCATTTTAGGCCTGGTCTAAAAGCCTTTTCTTTCAAAGCTATAGAGTCCGCAGCAGATACTGACAGAGCATTCTGAAAGACAAGCTCTGCTATCAGAACTGACGTGTCCATTTCTCAGCTAGTTAACTGGAAACACTGTACAGCTTGAGTTAGCACTTGGCTTTGAAAAATCGACAGCAAACAAGTCTGTTGGGGACTTACCCTCTCACAACTGCCAACTAATGCTGTGAAGTCTCACCACCAGCTTTAATCTTTGCAAGGAGAATGCAAACCAAACCCATTAACACAACTGTACAGCTGGGTAATAAGAGAAACTATTAAAAAAAAAGACTAAAAAAAAAAGAAATCTGTGAAATCATCAAATTAATTTAGAGACCAAATAAAAACCCTACAGAGCCAGTCATTAAAGACGTACAAAGAAAAGGAACAGCAATCGCTAGCAATCACAACCATATTAACATTCCAGCTTAACTGAAGTTTTTACATTTCTTGACCTTTTCTGTTTTTCCTCTACAACTTCAGAAGTGAATTAAACAGGCTCTTGGTTTTTCACATTCAGCTTTCAAGACAGAAAAAAAACAAAAAAAAAAAAAACAAAAAAAAACCACCACCCCACATCCGAGAAGTATTTGGTGTCTGCAAGTACTGCCTGCCAAGTCTTCAACGTTAACACTAACATTTCCCTAAGCCAACGCAAATACCCTCCTCCGGGAGGTGGTGCCTCCCAAGGCAAACCGTCATCTACACGTTATTTTTGGAAACTAAACAACTCTCAAGCTGTGCTTCACTGAAGGCTTGCTTCCTCTTCCAGTTAGCTTTGGACACTGTGGAAGTTTTGAATTAGAACAGTGGAGTTGAAAGGGATCTACAAAGACCATCAAATCCAACCACCTACATTTTTGCCTGGACAACGGAAGGCATGGAGAGGTATTCCAGCCAGCTCAGCAGTACAGCTGCTCAGTTTTTGTGGTCCTCTCAGCAGGATACAGTGAGGCATAAGACAAGGAGAACCAAAGATGATGGACCAATGGACCACTCTGGCAGTGTTCTAAGCCAGGCTGGATAAGGCTGTGAGCAACCTGCTCCAGAGGGAGGCGTCCCTGCCTAAAGCAGGGAAATTGGAAGATCCCTAGAGGATTTTAACAGTCCCTTCCAATCCAAACCATTCTATGATATTCCTGGAAACTTGACGACGCTTGGACAAAACTCAGACAGATCCATCTCAAAACCCCACACCCACAGCAGGGGTTTGGACTAGATGATCTCAAAACATCCCTTTCAACACAAAGCATGCTACCCCCTTCATTACCGCAGCGCTGAAGCACCATGCCTACCTACTTTGCAGCCAACAGCTGCCATCCTCACATCTGCTACTCTTGCCCCATGCAGGTCAGGCCCTGGCACCTTGGCCAATTCTGTTTTGCTCTACTGACTTGCCAGCAAAGAAATACACGCCACTCAGCTTTTCTACGAAAGAAATATTCCTCAAGATGTAAAAAGAGCAAGCAAAGGTTGAATTCTGTGACAACCCTGAAAGACAAACAGATGACAGCAGAAACAGCACTGATCACATCCTCCCATATAGAGGGTGCAAAGAGCTGCTACTTGGCACCTGCAGCAAAAGGGCAATTTCCTGCGAGCCACCGAAATGCTGAGTTCCACATTCAACAGCTGGAGAAGAAACAGCACTAATCCCTGAGTTATAGATTTTGTTTCCCCTAAACGAAAGAGCTAGTGAAGACTGGGAATGAAGCAAGTGGGTCTGAAGTATGCCTGCTATTTGCCAAGATCAGGGTTATGAAAATTCTTCCCTGCAAAAATTAAAACTGAAGAACTTCAGCCCTTTCTTATGCACATGACAGGAGAAAAAGCTTCTGTCTGAAAGCCACGTACTTACAGACCCAACATAAAATCTGTACACAATGCAGACTGCATCACACCAGTTGTTTGATAGCCTGGGTCGGCTCAGTAGTCCAACATAAAAAATTAATCAGCTTCCCATTAAAGTTAACAGTAAAAATCAAAAGGAGAGTAGGTCAATGTTCCATCACATCTCATGCCCACAACAGCAAAATGATGTAATTAAAGTCTTCTGAACACACATAGCTGCTGTGACTGAAAGATGTGTTTTCTCAGCCATTGTTACAGGGAAGCTCACAGGCCTGCATATATGCTCCACATCTGCTGAAACGCTACTGCTGAATACAAACATAAAGACAAACTTTTAATCTAGTGCATCATAGCTAGTTATCTCTGTGCTTATTTCATAACTACCATCCCAAGGGATAAATGCAGTGTTGCATCCACCACACCCAAATTTAAGGCTGCACAAGTCTATGAAAGATGGTCTGTATCCAAGTTACGTGCAAGATGGAGCATTTACACGACCGACAGCAGTATAATCTGCAGCACTCCAAGCAACTGCTTGTTGCCACCACAAGGACAGCATGTAAAAGACTCAGCACTGGGGGGAAAAAAAAAGAAAACCACAACCCTATACACTTAGCTGTGATGCAAGATTGCCACCTTGAGGATTTCAGAAGAGAAGCAAGAAGTCAACAGCTCATCTCTCTGAAATGTAATTATTTTCTGCATGAAGAAGATGCATTTCCCCTCTTCCTTCCCAACTCAAGATGATTATTAATTAGTTTTGTAATCAGGAAAGTGAAAACCTGTGTACCTGCTTCAGTTTGTTCCACTCTTCTGAACTTCCCCAAAAGGTCTGAAAAGTCCAGTAAACTCATATTTTCTTCTGTTTTGCTAATTATATTGTGACCACTCATGGTTTACATCATCTCTAGGAATCTGGACTGCAACTAAGTGGAATTCTGCTGATACTTTTATTTTCAGATCCCAGTGATTTATTTTAAGCATATGTATTACTGTTGGAATCCACTTTAGGATTCAAGGCTGCACTGTAACTAACATTTTATGTCAGGCTGTCAATATACCCCGCATAAGAACTCAATAACAACTAATAATTTAAAACAAAACACCTATTCCCACCACCTCGGAAATATTGAAAAATGCATAACAGTCCTCTATTGTCAACTCAACAGACAAAAAACACAATCTGATACTAATATAGAGACCATCCTCTTTGTCAACTGCCTCACTGCATTAGTCCTTCCTATCAAATTCTAGAGGAAAGAACATACAGAAAGTGAATACTTAATAAGCTCAGCTTCAGTTTTAGGAAAGCATTCTCTTCCCTGTATGTAGCCCCTCTTCTTTCCAGCTGGCTGACCACAGCTTTCCATTGTTCAACACACTTCACATCCACAAACCCCCAGAGAACCAAATACTTTGATCAAGTCAAACTGCAGGCAAGCTCTGCACTTGAGGTCCATGTAACAGTCCTAGATGTAAAGACAAAGAAGCAGTATATGCAGAATCTTACAGTAAGCTTCTATATGCACAACTGAAAAATGGAACATACCACAGCTATACAAATGTGTAAACTATGTTAAATTTGTCAAGGGACTGGAGAGTATGAGTACATGTCCAGAGTTCAGAGCAGTGCACACGGGTCTCCGCAGTAAGATGATTACATTCACGTGAAAAAAAGTCAGCAGGAAGAAACTTTTCCTTGACATTCTAATATTGGTAAAAGCCTACTTACAAGCACTGTGGAACCTCCTGTGCTAGAAGTTCTAACAAAGTTGTGGGGATGCCCCATTGCCCCCACCCCAGGAGATGCTCAAGTTTAGTCTGGACGGGGCTCTGAGCACCTGATGGAGCTGTATGTGTACCTCATCATTGCAGGGGGTTGGACAGATAGCTTTTAAAGGTCCCTTCCAACTCAAACAATTCTCTGATTCTATGAACAGACATAGAATTGTGAACTACTGTGTTCAGCACTAGCAGTTCAGAATTGTCATTTCACCTTACGAGCAAAAGTACACAAGTAACCTCCCACAAGTGATATTTCTTCCCATCAGCCTCCACTTGCTATCTTACAGTTTCATGTACAGTTGGAGATAGAGAATCTTACGTATGGATGCTGCACAAGAGCCATGAGCTTCATTTGATCCTGACTCAACTCTGAAGTTGGACTAATGCTGCCAATACTCCTTGCAGACTTCCATTTCTACCAGTGCCTTTACAATTGTCACTATCCTAAAACTTTCCAGCTTAGTCATTATTACATAAGAATGGTTAAAAGACTTGAATTCACACTAGTTATTGCACACCTCAAATAACAAATACATTCTTTATTTTATCATGTATTCTTAATCAAAAGCCACCAACACAAACAGAAATTTCAAGTAATCAACACTAAAACTGTAAGCCTGGTTCAAGACAGTCACACATCTCCAACACCAAATGCAGGTCAAATCCTGTGGGGCACAAGCCCCATTTCAGCAGCCAGCCTACAGTCACCTCATAATCATCCTAGTGAGGCTCCCCATGGAATTAATTCAAGGATAAAATATCCTGTAGGTCTTATCTGGAGTTAGAAAGTGCCCCTAGTTCCACCAGTTTGTTGTTTCCACCCCCTTATCTTTTCCACCCCACGGTTGTCACCAAAATGACCGTGACTAAATGGACGTACGATTTCATTTTCTGCTGCTACGAGCTAGCAAACTTGGAAATAGAAGGTCAAGACAAAAACATTCAAAAACCCACCACCTCCATTATAAGCCAGGGACCTTTTTAGAGCAGCAATTAATGAGGGTGGTGAGACACTGGAACAGGCTGCCCAGAGAGGCTGTGGATGCCCCCTCCCTGGAAGCATTCAAGGCCAGGCTGTAAGGGGCTTTGAGCAACCTGGTCTAATGAAGGCATCTCTGCCTATAGCAGGGGGGTGAAACTGGATGATCTTAAAGGTCCCTTCCAACCAAACCATTCTGTGATTAATATCTGAGCAACAGCCCCTTCTTCGCGTAACTCCACAGTAACCTTCTTGACTAAGCCTAATGTGAAATGAACAACATAAATGCAAGACCTTCACCTTGGCACAAACAACTGTAGAAGTTTGAAAACTATGAGGTTTCTTCAGCTTTGTAGAAGTAGGCAGGTGGTTAGAGAAGCCAATGCTAAGAACTAGTTAAAAGCTTATGGGAAATAACGATAATTTTTACACGGATTTTATAAGAGGCTACGGAGCCCTGGTACAAGGCATCGAGCCGCTCTATATGACCAGGGATGAACTGAAGCCAGACAGGACACTGGGCTGTGGCTGAGGGTCAGCATCAGACTCAGTGAGGTGAACCAAGGTCAAACACAGCCCAAGGAAGGCCAAACCGAGCCTGAGGGACCAGCTGAGACCAGGCCAGGACAGCAGCCTGCAGGGGCTTGGTGGGGCCATGGCTGGGTCCAGCTGCAGGGAGCTGGGGATCAGCCTGGCTGAGGCCCCACTGTGACAGGGGCTGACTGCCCCCTGGACCTGAACTGGGCTCCTGGGCCTGTCCAGGCAGGGTAGGACAGCCCAGGCAGACACTAGTCTGAGCCCTGGAAGGAGACAGCTCTCACTGCACACACAGATCCGTGTCATTTCCAAAAGGCAGATTTTCAGACTGCCTTATGGTTTGCAAGAAGCTTATCAGATGCTATTTCTTTCAGATAATTATTGAGCATTTAAAGACTTTTCCTGGAAGAAAAGAACCTGAGCTTCCCCAGACGTGAGATCTTCTGGGGTCACAAGGTCAGCATGCCTCAGAGAACCATTTTTCTGGGCTATATTTTCTTGGTTATGTCTTCCAGCTTGCCACTGCATTGCTCGCACAGCTCCCTCAAATAGGGCTGTTTCCATCTCCTTTGATTAGCATCAGATTGAAGCCCTAGATTTCCACTTTCTCATCTTTAGAGAAAAACTTCCTGGAGAGATCTGGATGATTAAAATCCGCATCAAGTTGAGCCTTCCTCCCCTTATTCTCTTCACTTTTGTACTTATTTTGCTGCAAGCTCTGGCAAAGTTATTTGTGAAAACTGTTTTCTCCCAACAAGTACCACAAGGCCGGTGCATTACTACCCAGATGTGGTAAAAGAGTGATTAGGCGATGTGCTGCCTTCAAACAGTGCACAACAATCTGGCCTTCTCAAAAACAGCGGCCAAATATCTTTGCCACCACAGAAGGGCTCAGTAGAGTTCCTTTTTCCTGTA
The DNA here is from genome assembly GCF_026119805.1 of Tympanuchus pallidicinctus. NCBI lineage: Eukaryota > Metazoa > Chordata > Aves > Galliformes > Phasianidae > Tympanuchus > Tympanuchus pallidicinctus. The sequence goes on from NW_026294747.1 coordinate 51,990,779, forward strand.
CACAGATACGGGATAACTAAGTGATAGAAATACAGCTTATTCTCAGATACTATAGTGCTGGATTTTACTGCTGGAATTCAAAAACCATGACCAGAAGAAATCTGTTAGGAGCTTGGGTACAAAATAAAAACATCACATTAATTTCTGTTAAGAAAGTGGGGAATTTCAATTCAAACACTTTACAAATCTGGTACAAAGACACAGAACAATATTTTGGAATATTTTTGTGAGAGTCTGAACCAGCTCTCAAGTCTAAAGTAGATGTTTAACAAAATTTGATTTGTGTAGTAGGAAAAGTATACGGCTCAAACACTTTGTGTGCAAATAACAGCTTCTTGGAGCTGAAAAGTGCATGACAACTCTCTCCCACGAGTATCTGCTGACTCTTGAAAAGTGTAATCAAGTTCAAGAACAACACACTCATGAATGGCCTTCAAAAGTTTCAAGAGAATAACATATCCAGGATTGAGGGCTGATGCTTACCTCACTGCAACAGAATTTAAAAGTGCAGATAGCTGGAACACATGGGGCTCATCAAATGCTTCACAAGCATGTGTTCTCTGAAGATTTTCCTACCAGAAGATGACAGACACACACTGTCCCTCTTTCTAGAGCATGAAGAGGGTGTCCCTTCCCTACTGAAAGAATTCACCTGCCCATCTCCCAGCAAGTTCTTCACAAGACATTGCCAATACCATAGCAATGAAGGGGCACGATCTTGAAGAGAGTGTTATTACATTGCAACAGACAGATCATGCCCATCTACAAAGGGTGTCTCATCAGCACTGTCACAGTCCATCTCCCTCTATGTAATGATATAAACCACATCATATTTTGTACAGCCAAGCTGCTGTTAGGGTAAGATTTCATGGTCATTTTACAAAGTACTGCACGTGCAATTTGGTAACCACTACACTAAATAAACCTTTGTTTTGCAGTCTGATTTCTGGACACCTGGTCACAGACTTTCTCCTACTTGCAAGTATTTCTATTAGTGACTTCCCAGAAGAAAATCAGAAGGCTTAGTTAATCATTTTCAAAAGAGAACATGCCTATCTAACATCAACATCAGAGAAGTAGCGTTCATCATTTAGCAGACGTCAAGCTGAAAGAAACCATGATACTTTGGAACACCTATCTTTGTACTGCAAAACCTCTGGACACCACACCCTTGGACAAGCTTTAAAAGAATGGTGGAAACACTCAAAAGTATCTTTGCAAAGCTCAGAAGGAACACCACCTCCCTCAGAACAGCTGTGCCAGCTCAGGCCAAAGGCCTATCTAGTTCAGTAGCTTACCTCTGAACGGTAATGACCACTGATGTACGTGTCTGCAAGACAGCACAAAACCTAAGTGCAAACTGTTGTGATATATCGTGTGTAATCATCCAGATCCTACAGATCCAACGCTGAGGGACTGCAAAATTCATAAACAGCATCTCTAATAGTGGCCATGGCTCATTTCTATTCTGTTTGTTCAACACTTTGAATCCATGTAAAACTTCTAACGTCTACAACTTCAGATTCACAATTTAATGAAAGGAAAAAAACCACCTGAAACCATTCTTGATGCTTCTGAACCTCCTACTTGCTACCTTCAAAACAAACCATCCGGTAGCTTCCTTAGTGCTGCCTAGCTTACGCAACACCAAACAACTGCTCACTGTGGCCACAACATTGTACGGTATTCACAGATCTCTACCATATTCCATTCAATTACCTCTTTTCCAGTCTGAAGAGGCAGAATCTGTTCAGTCATTTCTCACCAAAGAGCTCTTCAAGAAACCCTCCTCTTGATCACCTCATCTCCCTCTCAATCATTTCTAGCTCTATTATACTTTTTTTTTTTTCCTGTTTACGGAGAAAACTACAACTCTCAATCACACGTGCTTCCCAGAGTAGCTACCCTACTACCCAGACTAATGGCAACCTTATACCATACTGCCTTTACTAGCCCAAATAATTTAGCATTGCCAGCCCATCTCATTAACACTCCATTCAGTTGCAAAAGGAAGTCCTCATCATCTCGCTTCTCCAAATACTGGTTTCTTTAGAAAGCTCCAAAAAGATCTGAAAAGCATGAATTTACTTTGCCAAAAAGCATTCTTTCCATGTAATTACCTGTACATCCACCTATTTCATCCTTCACTGCTACTGTCCTTTTCTCCAACTGAAGGCATTTTCCCAAACTTCTCCGCAGTAGCTATGCAAGATCTCTCAAATCCCAGCACACCACTGCTCTGCTGTTAAAATTCTCCCAACAACAGAAAGCACAGACTCACAGACCCACACTTAGAAAGCACTGGCTGTACCAATCCTCTGTGAAAGGCATCAGCATTGAGGTTGTAGCTTCCTGTGCTAGGCACACCAATATCTAAACTTAACACTGCCTGTGCAAATGTAATGGTGATCCCACACCTAAACCTTCCAGGCCAAAAGAAGGGATTTCCCATACACTGTGCTGAAGCAGCCAGCCTTACAATCAAGGTGTGATGTAGGCAGGTGATTTTGCATTAATATAGAGAAGCACAAGACTCTTCCCTCCCCCAGCAATCAAATGCAAGATTCTGAATACTCAACCTGCAGCTTCACAAAATAAAAGGTTTTGTGAGATGTACCAAAGAGAAGGAACAGTACCTCAGTGCTTTCCATACCCAGCTGGTTTTTTTTTTTGCTTGTTTGTTTGTTTGTTTTGGAAGAATTAAGAATAAATAATGAATAAAGACATCTACTTGTGTGCTAGTCTATGTAGAATAGCTATAGAATCTCTCACAGAGCGCAGAAAGGTTTGGGAATCTCACAAAATTTGCTGAACAACCAGGAAATCCAAACTCCTCAGCCTTTAAGAGCCCCACTCAACTCCCAGCACCTCACCAGAGAACCTGACATTCCTCACACCTTGTTAAACATGGGCAATGGTCTTCAAGTCACCCATGCCTCCTAACCAGCTGCCAGGGGCTCAAAACCAGCAGCCTGGCATCTCTGACACCACAACACTGCACAGTAGAGCTGTCTCCCTGGACTGCAGCTTGATCCTCCCAAGTAGATGTAGCCCAACGCATTTCATACACAGGGGATTCTTCAGAGCCACAGAGCTAAAAAGCCTACAAGGACGACAGGAGGTGTTTAAAAACCAGGAACTTTGATAGAAACCTGATTATGTAATCAGAATAATCACTGAAAGCTACAGCTTACCAGAAATTGTTGCTTTATGACAGAAAATGTGTATTTGAGGCAAAGAAATATACACGCCACTGGATATTACTCCGATGAGGCAACACAGAGAGGGATGAATTCTGTTTTGCTTATACAGGAAAGGAATTTTTCTACCCATTCCCAAGGACTTAAATCAGCATCATACTGACACAACATACAAGCATACATCACAAAGACACTGTTAGTACAGTTCAAATACATCTTTTCAGATTAGTGTGTATTCCTCAATTTAAAATCAGCTGAAAAAAAGATTATTCACAGCAGAAGTATCTGTCTTGGAACATAAGAATTTTATTAGTATGTACGACCCTCAGCCAAACTCCCTTACAATATTTACTGCATAAAATAGGGCCCTTCTCTTGCATTAACTTTGCCAATCCACAAACAGCATTGTTCTCAGAGTTGTGTTCTTCACCAAAATGCAATCATTAACGCACACAGCGACCTGTTATCAGCACACAGTGAAGCTCCTGCCATCACCTCTTGTGCCAGCCACATAAAGCACCATAAGCATGCTAGAATGTGCTTCAGTCAGGTTTCCACTTTTACATGCCCACCTATCCTCACAGTGCTCATCTGTCTTCATGGGTAACAAAATTCCTTCAGTGTCATATAATAGATAACTACCTGTACAATACCAAGGAATCACACACTATCTATTCAAAAGGAGCAGCCAGCTACAGCATCCCACAATTTGCACAGAAGGGAAAAAGTCTCTTGAAGAAACTATTAGGAAACCATTGTACAATTCAGCCAGGGGAAAGAAAGAGACTCAGTATGGTGCAGATCTCTATTTTCTTCTTGATATTTTTTACAGCTCCCAAAATGAGCTCAAGCTTGCATGCCATCTGTCCTGCATAATTTTGGGTGGGAGGCAAAAAGCTGTACCAGCCCTTAAAATGTAGTCTCCACATCTCTACAGGAAAAAGTGAAGGATGCAAGACTGACTGATAAGCTTAAAAGCGAAATACAGCGTCAGTGCCCTGCGATGGAAGATGGCAACAGCACCAGGCAACATTTAGAGAAACCCTCACCTGCAATCCCTCTGGTTCCAACGTGCTGTGCTGCCCTTCCCACCACCATTCTCTCCTTCCTCAAACCCATTTCACAGAATCACAGGATGGCCAGGGTTGGAAGGGACCTCAAGGCTCATGAGTCTCCAAGCCCCCTGCCACATGCAGGGCCACCAGCCTCCCCATTAAATACCAGACCAGGCTGCCCAGGGCCCCATCCAACCTGGCCTCGAACACCTCCAGGGTTGGGGCACCCAGGGGAAGGTCACATCTAACCAATGTGGTGTCCTTCACATAGCAACATCCCTATGTACCCAGCCCTTCCACACTGCACTTTCTTAGACATTAGAAAAAGGCTGAACATTAAGAAAAACTTCTGCATAATAGTGGTGAGGCACTGGAGCAGGCTGTCCCGGGAGGCATCCAAGAAACACACGGTTGCAATACTGAGGGACAGGGAGTAGCGGGCAATAGGTGGACAGCTGGGCCAACCTTAACGATTCTACGACTCTCACACAGCTCCGATCCTCGTGCGCCTACACCTGCCACACGCGGAGCATCCCTCCCACCTCTCACATATACCTTTCCTCCATTCATCCCATCGCAAACCACACCTTCCCCCGTGCCGACCCTGCCCACCTCACGCTGCGCCCATCTCCCATCTCCGCCGTACCGCCGCTATCCCGTCCTTACCTCCCACACCGACCCCGCACCCCGCCCCACTCCACGCGCAGCCCCTCGCCCCGCCGCTCACCGTCCAACGACACGAACTGCCCCACCGCAGAGGAACCGCCGCCGCTGTTCTCCACGAACTGCACCTCGGACACGATGATGTTGTCTTCCAGCACCGAGCCGCAGCCCGTGCACACCGCATCCCCACGCGCCGCGTCTACCTCGATCTCCGAGCAGCCGCACGCGGCGCACACCCGCCCGCCCGGCATTGCGCCCCGCAGTCCCGGCCGCGGCCCGCCCGCCTCCCAATGCCGCCGCCCGGCACAGCACGGCCCGGCCTCGGCGCAGGCCTCGCTCGCCGGGACCGGCACGGGGAGGAGCGCGGCGGCGGCCGGCCCTAACAGCTCTCGCGAGACTTGGCCGCGCCCTCCCTTTCCGCGCGCCGGTCCTCCCTGATAGCGGGGCGGGCGGAGGCTTCGCTGCTCGCGGCGCAGGGAAAGCGGAGAGCGCTCTGTAGGTGCTTTTAAGGAAACAGCTGTGGGTCCCGCTTACCAAAAAGACCCTTGTAATGTTCTGCCGCTGGGGGCAAACATTTAGAAGCGCAAGGCAGTGCACGTAGCTGTCAGTGCTCTGCAGTCAGCGTGAAGGATGGGGAAGCAGTCAGTCTCATGCTTAAGTCAGGCCCTCAGGACTTGCTGAGGCTTCCCTCGTTCTACCACAAGCTTCTTACCTGACCTTATGTAAGCTGTTAATAAATTCGCACTGTGGTTTCTGTACAATAAAACAAGAGCGATGACACCTTTGTACCAATCTCTGTTCGCCCTCCCAGCTGAGGTAGTTTGATTTGGGGGGAAAGGAGTTCATGGCTAAGAAAGGAACTTGCACCCAGTGAGCAGTGTGGCTTTTTTTGACGTGTAATAAAGTCTGTAGTGATGACAGAATCACAGAAATGCACAAGTTGGAAGGAACCTCTGGAGATCTCCCAGCCCAGCCCCTGCTGAAGCAGTTCACAGAATCGTAGGGGTTGGAAAGGACCTCCAGAGATCATCAAGTCCAACCCCCTGCCAAAGCAGGTTCCCTACAGCAGGTCGCACAGGTCGGCATCCTGGCAGGTCTTGAACATCTCCAGAGAAGGAGACTCCACCACCTCCCTGGGCAGCCTGTTCCAGTGCTCCGTCACCTCACTGTAAAGAAGTTCTTGTGCAGAACTTCCTATGCTGCAGTTTCTGGCCTTTTCCCCTTGTCCTGTCTCCACACACTGCTGAAAAGAATCTGGCCTCGCCAGTCTGCCCCCCACACCTTAGATATTTATTATTTATTTAACCCTGGATCAGGTTCACAGGATCAAGGCTAAACAGACCCAGTTCACTTAGCCTTTCTTCTTAGGGAGATGCTCCAGGCCCTTCACCATATTTATGGCCCAAAGTTGCCGACAGCAGGTTGCACAGGAAATATCTGGGTGGGTTTTGAATATCTGCAGAGAAGGGCACTGTGCCACCAGCGCTCTGTAACCTTCATAGTAAAGCAGTTCTTTCTCATGTTCACATGGAACTTCCTGTGTCCCAGTTTGTGCCTACTGCTCCTTGTCCTGTTACTGGTCACCACTGAAAGGAGCCTGGCCCCATCCAACTTGGCTCCCATCTTGCAGATATTTATAAACAATGATGAGATCCCCTCTCAGTCTCTCCTGCAGGCTGAACAGACCCATATCTCTCAGCCTTTCCTCAGAAGGGAGATGCTCCACGCACTAATCACCTCTGTAGCCCACTCGTATTTCAAAAGTATGTTTCTGCAATGCTTTAACTATTACTAATTCATTATTCACATCCAATTCAATCATTTTATAGTAACAATAAACAGAAACGTTACAGAACATAATTAATCTGTTTCAGTAAAGCCCTTTGAGTTTCGTCTTACTGAGACACCAAGGTATTAAAGCCTAGTGCATTGTAACTTGTGGCTGTTAATTCTAGAAACAGCTGAACTGTATTTTGATCCAAGAAAATGACTGCTCATTTTAGTACTCAACCGGGGTGGCACTCTGCAGACTGAAGCTGAGCCAAATAGATATACGTAACACTACAATAGAACAATAAAAGCTAGGTGACAAAGTCTCTGGCTACAGTAAATGAGAATGAGACCAAATGCAACAGCCATGAATACAGAAATGAACAAAAACAAACAAACAAACAACACTGCTTACCTTTAGAAAGCCTCAGATAGACAGAGATCTCCAGCAAGAGATGCCTTTGCCTCCACTGCCAACATGAAATGAGGTCTGGGAAAAGGTGGATCCTGGCTCCACCCTTTCCAGTCACTCAGGTACACTGCTTCGCTGCTTGCACCTGAGCTCCCCTGGGTTGGCCCTGCCTTCCACCAGGTGCTCAATCACTGTTTCAAGCTGCGACTTAGCATTTCTACTACAGATATTGCAGTAGGGTACAGACTTTCACTGTTGGCATTTGAATACAGAAGCCCACTAGTGCATAAGCATTTGATCTTCTTACAAACTCACTACTGTCAGTATGTCTTCCCCAAATGGCTCAGATGTAGCCATATATCTACAGGCCATATACAGATCTCTATGAACTGCTCATACACATGGTACAAAATTACTTACAGCAGCACATTTAGACACACAGTATGGCACATACTAAAGCTGTTTGTGCCACCCAGGAAGCTAAGCATCTCTTAGGTGTGAGCTTTTGTCATATGCCTGGAGCTTTGCGGATTCTGGGCTTTAGCAAAAGGAAAGCAGCAATATCATCACAGAGACTGTACTGCTATAGACACAGTTTGGCTTTCCTCTTCCTGGACTTATTCTTCCGTTCTGAGATCGATTTGTGAAAATAGGAACTTTAGGTTTCTGAAGATTCTTCTTTTGGAGTTTCCTTACTGAAGCTGCTCCTGCTGTTCGTGATGCCATGACTCCAAGTGTGAGCTCACAAAATTATAGCTCATTTCAGTAATGTCAGAGGAAAATGATATCCCCAATACCAAATATTTTTTTATTGTTTATAGGAGAAGGAAAAAAGAATTAAATATTTTTCTCCCTCAGAAAAGCCTCCAGAATGTCACAATATTTTAAGTAAAAACTGCTGATTTACATTAGGTCATTTGTCATAGAGAGTCTCTGACAGGCATAAACAGAAGAAATCCTGCAACAGTTATGAAATACCTTTCCATCAAAAGGTTCCTTCTTATCTCAGATGGAAGTTAATGTGGCCTTCATTCATTATTTAAATTTTCATCCTCATCCCAAAATTATTGGTGATTTGATTGCTGACGTTATCAGACTTTTCTGGGAGACCCAGATAAGTTTGGAGTTTTCCATTCTCAATATGAGCAGCAGAGGGCTCTAGTGAGAGCATTGCATAGCTGCAGAGCAAAAAAAAAGAAAATCTCATCCCACGTAATAGTGAATAAGGACACGAGTTTTAATCTTTGTCTTCTCATAAGGTGAGGTTAGTGCTGGTGAAAGATGATGTGCTCCCAGTCCTGAAAACTAAAATCCCCTGCCTCCTGCTCATGAAAGCTTTCTTATGCAAAAGCACACAACATTTCAAATATTTCTGTCCTGACCAGTGATTGAGCACCTGGTGGAAGGCAGGGCCAACCCAGGGGAGCTCAGGTGCATGCAGTGTACCTGAGTGACCAGAAGGGCTGGAGCCAGGATGCACCCCTTCCCACACCTCATTTAAGGGTTGGCAGTGGGAGATGAGGGTATCTCTTGCAAGAGTGTTAACTATGCTCTTTTTGTTCAATACATCTTACTCAGTTCATTTAAGCTAATAAATAATAATCTTCCAGTAAATTGTGTGAAGCTTGCGTTAGAGCTGACATAGATTAAAAAATTATGTTGACAGAACCCCATTCCTTTTTTTTTTTTTTACCCTTTTAATTTAGAAAAGAATCTGTCTTCCATTTCACCTGCTTTTGTGTTTTATGCTCTTATTTTCACTCATAAGAGCAAAAAAACACAACCAAGTAGTGATCAGGATGTCTGTTAGCCCAGACTGACCCATTTCCTTCCTGCTGTGTCTTCGGGAACCCCAAATGCAACCTGCTCGTGGGTATGCGTGTTTGGCATTCATTTGCTGAGGTTTCAAAGGGAGGAACTCTCTCATTTGCTTTTTCTACTATACAACAGTGGGATGAATGCAAACGGGCTGTACAAAAGCAGGCTGGAGTGCGAGGGAATCCCACTCTGCTCACCAATGTTGAGCAACACAGCAGGGAATACGCTAGAGCAAGGTGATGACACATCACTGTGCTTCTGCAAGGAATGGGTGTCCTATAAATATACTGATTTGAAGCAGATGCCTAGGATCAGATGGCAGAAAACCCATAGGCTGTGCCTTTTCATCATAGCTGAACCTTCTGTGTGCTGAGCTGCCCAGCACACCCACTTGTGGGAAATATTTTCAGTCCAAGTGTGAGCCATGGATGCAATCAGCTGCTGTGAGAATGTAAGCATCCTCAGCTCTCTGGGATTTCAGCTGTGTTCATTTATCTTAAAGGAAGGGCAAAGAGCCTGGCTGAAATCTCGCAAGGAGTTGCTGTGCCTGTAGCAGGGGAGGCAAAGTGCAAGGAGAGGAAAACTTCTTTGGTTCTGAATCATCCTAAAAAAAAAAAAAAAAGACATAATTTATGCATTTAAGTTTGTATTTGTACACAGATTCCTTGGAGCTATGGGAATTTGGTGGAGGGGGGAACAAACGATTTCGAAATGGATGAGCCTTATACGGTGACAGTGATAGCAGCTGGAGGCTTCTTTTTCTGCTTGTGCCAGTCCGGATGCTTTTGGCTGTACTAGCGATGGACACGAGAGGGCACCCGAGGAAAATGAAATGGCAGAGGAGCTGTAAGCTTCGCACATGCAAGACTGACTTTCCATCTGGTTTCCTTTTTTGTTGTTGTTTTTGTCCACGCCTCCTCTAATTATTTCCCGACATTGTTTTCTTGATATTCATCAATTAACGGTACATTAAAAAACGTTTTAAAAAAAAAACAAAAACAACACAAAAACAAACTTTGGGAAAATCATTTCAAGAAGGGAAGTTTGAGGCATTTGTTAAATCACGTGGCAGAGCGGTTTAGTGAGCAATTGCACTTATCTCGGCGCAATCACATCTCTGCTGTCAGAGGTAGCACTTTGCAGCTGAGCCTTGATTCCTAGGTAAATGGCAGAGAAACCACATGGCTGCCACAGTTCCCTTCCCAGGGTCTCTGCCTTATACAGATCTTAGTAGGCGAGGAGAACCTCAAATATTACAGCTTAGAAAATGCACTGAAAAATTAGCAGAGGGAAAGTCCAAAGGTATTGAGGTCCAGAAGCAACCACCTGCTTGAGAAGTGTCTCCTCAGCAAATTGATGGAAGCTGTGTGCAACAGCTCTGTCTAGCTGTTCTCTGCACAAACACACACATACACACATACTACTTGAAGAGGGACAGCTGATAAGCGAGTGCTTTTGGGAAGGATGCAGACAAAGCACGGTAAAAAGTTATGTCCTCATAGTTTGTAGTGATCTGCAACTTCATCAGCTGAAGGTTAATAAGCACTAGGAGACATTTTATCTGTTTGTTGAATCAATTGTTTTTAAACGTGTGTGCTTTCAACATCCACAGCATCCGGTGGTTTAGGGGATATCACATCTCAGTTGGGTAGCAAGAGAAAAAAAAGTTTAAAACAGCCCAAACCTTTCATCTGATCATGCTTAGTTGTTATGCTCTAACGAGTGGTGAATAATTAATTGCCCCCTTCTCACCTTCCTCACGTCGGTCAGGATTCTATGCTTCTCTTTCATAGCTTCTCTGAATCAGGAGAATTTCACAAGAGCGAGTCTTTCTCCAGACAAGGACAGTGCCAACCAGCAACAGCCTGAAAAATACCTTTGTGGGGATACTGCTCAATTAGAATTTTTCAGACATACAGTGATAAAATAAAAATCAGTTTGGGGCAGTCATTTAAGAGGAAACCCTTTTAAGGAAAGAATTCATCATACTCTGCACTGCATAACTGGAGGCTGCCATCATCTTGGGTTGCAACTACAGGATATTGTTCCTGCAAAAAGTACAACTCCACTTGATGGCAGCTCTTGCATTCTGCAACTTGTGTTCAAAGGTTCATGAAGTCATCACTCACCATCAGAGAACGTTGCCTATGTAAGGAGCTTCCTCTGTATCTAGAAATTGAACTGAAATGCCTGCCTGTAATTGCCATTTTTTTGTATATGTGCACCATGGGTGCATATTCTGGTGCAAATACATTTTCTACAGAGACTGAAAGCAAGGCTTTCACTCAATGTTATCCCTATGAAAGGGAAAGAAACTGGGACATTACACTAAATGGATCACAAGACCAGAACTAGAGAGTGAGAAACTGTAGAAGCACATCAAAAAATAAAGATGAATTTCCTTTAGTTATGAAGAATAGAAGAAAAGTAGTGACACAGAAGCGGCTGTCTGCTTAGCACTAAGATAAATTCAATGCTGTTAAAAATGCAGTTTAAAAACCATGCCTGTTAGGTGCCTGAGACAGTGATGATCCTTAATAAATGATAGCTAGAAGTCATAAATAGGATTATAAGAAAAAACAGGGGTCAGCTAGCTACGTTAGAGCTGATGTTAAAATTCCTGCAGACACCGGATGATATTAGTAGTCCAAACTCTATTGGTATTTCATAGGTAGAGGTCTGCTGCAATCTAAATGGCAGTGCTGGCAACGAAGAAGAATATGCCAGTCAGTTGATATTGAAGACCACAAAACATCTGTGTTTCAACAGACAGTCCAGTGCATGTTTATGTGTGGTAACGTCACAACTGCTTTGGCCATCAGGGACCCCCTACACAGGAGACTTGCAGAGAGAGAGGCCAAGTTGGATGGGGCCCTGGGCAGCCTGGTGCGGTATTATATGGGGAGCTTGTGGCAGGGGGTTGGTGACTCATGGTCGTCGAGGTCCCTTCCAACCCGGGCCATTCTGTAATTCTGTGAGAGCATTGCTGCAGTCACACACAGCCTCTGCTGTTGCCAGGCTGAACTCAGGGCAAAGAACACAGCATCCACTTCCCAACAGCCCAGTGGCACCAGGAAAAGGCATGAGGTAGCAGGCAGCTGGAATAAATGCTCGGTGGCCCGTGGGCATTTCTCTCCTGTTTGTCACAAAAAACAACCAGGAATCCTCCTTTCAGTGAGCTGCATGTCACTGCCTGCTTTTCTAAGCGATTCCCATTACCTCAGATATGCCAGAGCAACCCAGTACCAAAGAAACCCTCCGTCAGTACTGCGGGGTCGCTGCCCACTGTCTGAAGCTCTGAGCGGGCTAAAGAAGCACAGCACTAGTCTTTAAAGAAGCCACTGCACAATCCTTTCCTGTCTCTGGAGAATTTTCAAGAATTTGGCAGGTTTCCCAGTTTGAAGTAGCTGAATAAATGAGATGACCTCACTTTTTTTTTTTTTTTTTTCAAAAGGGCAGCACAAAAAAATGTTTGGACTAAATCAGACTATTTCATACCGATCGTTTGAGTCAGCCCCAAAATAAATTAATTAATTAAATGATTTATTTATTTATTTATGTGAAGTTATCAAAAGGGGATATTTACCAAAAAAACAAAAAAAAAAAAAAAAAACAACCCTGCCATAGTTTTCAAAGTGAAGCATTTATCATCATTTTTTGTCTCAGTGCATCAATTGTCATTTGATTTAAAAAAAGTAGGTTGACAGAAAAATTCTGTTGCATTTACAAGCCAGATCTTTTCATCCTCACTCTCCCCCAAAGGTAGGAAATCTCTCTTACACCTCCAGAATCAAAAGAAGATCCTTCCCTAAGCAGGAAATCTTGCCACTTCATCAGAAAACTGCCCATGGCAATAGTGCAAATGGGGAACACCGTAACAGTGGCTGTGTCAATCTCTGCTCTACTCAAAGGACTGGGGTCATTTATCTCTTCTGGATCTTACAGCACATTCTGTCTGATGAGCACTGGCAGCTGTCAGTCTGAGTAGGGGACAAGTCTGGGAACCAGCACCACTGTGGAAGGAATCACTGGTTCGTGTCTCTGTTTCCAGGTGTTACCCATTCAGACACCAGCTGCTGACAGTTTTGAGCTCTTCTTTCCGATCTCATCAGAAAAAGTCTGGAGTTTCTTTTCGGTAAATTAAAACTGAGAATCTGGTAGAACAATGCCAGCAAGATCTGCAGCCTTTGGCTTGCCCTTCCATCATGTGTGCTTCTATCAGTCAGCTCACACCGAGATTATAAAAAACCTGACCTTGGAGTTTACAGTCTGGAGCCCAAATTGAACAGACCAGTCAGCAGATGATGTATCCCACTGAACAATGAGGTCTTCAGTCCCTTTTTGAGCCACCGTTCTTTACATGAATTATATTTGTCCCATATTGCTGAGAATTACACAAAACCATTATTTTTTAAACAAGCAGACAACAATGTTACCAATAATGCATGTTGTTAGTAAAGCTTGCTTATTAATAACAGCATGAGAAGCATTTCAGTGTGCCTTTTGCATGTTCAACCCCACACCCATGTGCACAAAGCATTTCAGAAAATGTTCACTTTAATTAGTATATGATTTCCTTTGGAAAGGAAAATTCCATACATTTTTCACCCATGATGTGTAGAGCCCCTACTGAAAGGAGTTTCATATATAGTGTGAATAGAAAAGATGTCCAAAATAGAATTAAATTACAGCGCTGGCATTTCTACCATATCCTGTCTTCTCCTTCACAGTCTATGCCATGCTCAACAGCAACAGTAGAACTTTCTTCCTAATAAAGCTTTAGATCTACTTCCATGACTTTTCACCCGTGCTACAGAAATACTATCCGGATGACCAAAGATTTTGTAATCAAACAAGCTGCAACAAACATCCAGCTGAAACAGCAATTCATCAGGCACAGGACAAAAACAAACTATTTTTGTGGCATATAAAATTATGAAGAGCCTTTCCCAATATATACTGTGACTAATAATCATCAGCCCACAGAGCAACGACATTTTAGCCAGTCCTCCTATGGTCACCTTTCATTTGCAACACCATGTCTGCCCAAAAGAGAATGAGAAATAGCAGTTTTAGAGTGAGATATTATCAGCTTTCCCAGACAGAGCCGGGTTGGAAAAGATCAGAAAGAAAAAGAATTCCTCTCATAGTTTAAGGAACAAATGAGCAAGTAATAAACATTCTAATTGAATAAGTACATGCATCCTGCTACAAATCTTTTTTCTGAGTAATAAAACTGAAAGGTTGTTGTGGTGTCTTGTTTTTGTTTGTCTGTTTGTTTCTTTTCCAAAGAGTAAATCCCACAATTAACTTAGGAGAGCAGCAAAAATAAATAAATGAATGAGCAATATCCTCACAAAGAATTTGAGTTAGGAATCACAACACAAATGAGAGGCCCTTCTTCCTGACTGCTCTCCTGAGCCATGACCATGACCATCGTGGGATGACTGCCTCTGCCCTCTGAGGTCTCAGAAAGAAAGCCAGGCTTGGGAGGTACCACAGAATTCCATACAATTCCACGGAGTAGCTGGTTTATAAGTTTCAGCCTGATGTTTGCCACAGGATCATGGTCCATCAAAGCTTCCACCATCCACAATCCTGCTGTTCTGGTTCTTCACTAGCCCCTAATTCCACCTAGCTGATACTTCTTTTAGGTTTTGTGTTATCTCTGTTCTAGAAAAAGTACCTGAGATCCAAATGACAAAAACTAGCCAGTTCTGAAGGCCTGGGAGACCACTGCAGCACTTCTCACCATGTTAGCAGATGTAGCGTCCTCTAACTCTGGAGTCTTGGGCAAATTTCATCAGAATAGGAAACTTAATGTAAACAAATTGCTTCTTCTGGGTTCTTCCAGCCCAGCAGGCCAGAACAAGTAAATATCTACTAACTCAGCATTCCAGCAACTATTAGAAATACCCACAGAGGTTTCAATCATGCTTACTAATTAAAAATAGGGAAGGGAGTTTCAAGTATTTTGCTAATCAAGAGGTGGTAAAAGAATATGACCTTCCTCAGAGGCAAGGTCTGGCATGATAACCAACGTTTTCCATGACACACGCTAGAAAGCACACAAACTCAATCAGCAAAATGATTTCCTTGCTTTAAGATTCAATACTTCAACAAATAATGACTCACTGATATGTGCTTCAGATATTCCTACACTAAAACTCAAGTTTAAGTCATATCTATAAAATTGTTGCCCCATAAGCTGTCCATGATAGCTTTTTCCCAAAACTGGAGAATGTCTGGTATGTTTGAACTGATGTAAGAAGTCTGGATTCTATATCCACAGTTCAGATTCGGTAGATAAACGTTATGTGAATGTGCTTGTCTCAGTGTTGATTTCAATAATTAAGGACAACTCAGCAATGAAAAGAACTTTGCTGGTTAATTAGCTGAAGAAGCCAAACCTCCATCTTGCTTCCATCACTTTAGTAAAGAGAATGGATGGTTTTGTCAGACAACATCTGAATACAATGATAACAAGTTCGTGTCAGAAATCATTATATATAAAAGAAAAGTCATTAGTATGTACAAGGAGAGAGCTGTATTGGGTGCTCTAATGCCTAAGACAAGGGTATGGAAGTCAGAAAACAGCTTGTAATTGCAGGTTTGGATACAGACTTTCCTTATGGCCTCGGGCTACCTGACATATATTGCCCAAGTTCTCTAGCTATGAAAGGGAGATAGGAATATTCAAAGTCCCTTATACTTTGGTTGGCACTCATGGATTGTTACACAGAGACATGGACCAAGAGACAGATTTCTTTGACCATGAAGGAAGGAAAGGATAAGGTAGGAGAACCCATTCAAAGATGAATGTGACCTGGTACAAGAAGCAAGCAAAACATGGGTTTCATAGAATCATATCACAGAATCATAGATAGGGTTGGAAGGGACTTTACAGGTCACCCAGTTCCAACCTGTCTGCCATGGGCAGGGACACCTCCCACCAGATCAGGCTGCCCAAACCCCTCCCAGCTTGTTCTTGGCCATCTCCAGGGATGGGGCATCCACAGCTTCTCTGGACATCCTGTTTCAGTGCTCCACCACCCTCACACTGAAGATATTCCCTATATCTAATCTATGTCTACTCCCCTTTAGTTTAAAGCCTTAACATTTTATCTTATCACTACACTTGCTAACAGAATCCCTCTCCAGCTTTTCCTGCAGACCCCCATTAGGCACTGGAAGGTCACAATGATGTCCCCCCAGAGCCATCTCTTCTCCAGTCTGAACAGCCCCAGTTCTCTCAGCCTGTCTTCCCAGTAGAGGTGCTCCAGTCCTCTGACTTGCTCCAATAGGTCCACGGAGGCCCCAGAGCTGAGCACAGTACTGCAGGTGAAGTCTGTCAAGGGCAGAACCCTGTCACTGCCCTCACTCTGCTGGTCACATTACTTTTCATGCAGCCCAGAACACTGCTGGCTTTCTGGGCTGCAAGCACACACTGCCAGCTCATGTTGAGCTTCTCATCACCAACACCTCCAAGACCTTCTCGTCAGGACTGCTCTCAATCCATTCTCCACCCATTCTGTATTTACCCTTGGGATTGCTGTGCCGAGGTGCAGGACCTTGCACTTGGCCTTGCTGAACTTGATGAGGTTCACATGGTCACACTCACAAGCCTGTCAAAGCCCGTCTGGATGGCAGCCCTTTCCCTTCCCTGCAGCATCATGCAGCTTGGTGTCATTGGCAATCTTCCTTACAGTCCACTCAATCCCCCCAATAAGCTTGGGAACTGAAGGAAGGGCTTCAGCCAGGCAGATGGGGTGGTGGTGAGCAGGGGGGACAGGGATATAAGCTCTGTTTGTGCTGTAAGGGTTTGCAAAAAGATACACTGGCAAAACCACTAAGGACATCACCAAAGCCAAAGTTGTTTTTTCTCACCTCAAATCAGCACTACATCAATTTGCACCCGTGAAACAGCTGGCTCAGAAACCAAAATAGCTCATTAGTCAAGAGCATATCCCAAGGCTTGAATCATTTTTAGTAAAGGAAAGGGGCTCAGTGTCAGTGAGTTTGACAGGGGACACAAGAAAGGCTAACTGACCTTTACAGAGAATGCCAGCACAGGGAACCAAGGCTTAATCCTCAAAAAGCTCTGAGCTATCGCTCGTGTCAGTGCCAGGAAACTTGTGTCCCTCTGAACAGGCAGACACTTACCAACACAGCATGCAGGTTCAGATGCTATGTGTGCCTTGGTTATTGCATAATGTTATCAAATAGGATTTTGCATTTTGCATTTTTTTTCATGCCCTGGGGAAAAAAAAAGAAAGAAAAAAAAAGCTTCTATTTTTCTCAGGACAGCTCATTCCTTTGATGTAAATATTAACAAATGAACTAATGTTCAATCTGCTATCCCCCTGTATCACCTCTTTCTTGAAGAAAATAAAATGGCAGCTGGGTGCAGTTACTTTCCCTTTTGCCAAACTAGAACACCGCCACTGGAGCACAAATTGGGTAAGCTGAGGAATTGCTAAGCATGGGGTACCTCAGGAAGTAACAGTATAAAGCACAGCACTTACCTTTACCTTGTAAGGATGAGGAGCTCCTGATATTCACAAATCTCCAGGTTTCCTCTAAACCAACTTGATTCCTTGTAAACAATTTTAATTGTCTTGGCAAAACCACTAAGCCTTTATTGGAATGCCTTTGCCTCTTGGCCTATGAGTTCTGTTTCCCTCTTTCCTTTTCTTTTCCAAGAGTTCTTGGCTGCTCTGACACACTGCCAGCATCGCTGGACAGCCGGCCACTGAGGGGGAGCAGCTTCTGCTTTCTGCTCACTGCTACAAATGCCATTGCATTAAGAATTATGGCCATTACAGAGGGTACTATGGTTGTGTGAGTATAAATAGGCACAGCGCTGGTAAAAGACGCTCAAGGATAAATTTGCTGGATTTTGAAAGACCAAAATAACTCCATGCTGTGCACTGAGACCAACTTCTGCTGCTGTGTGCCTGTTGTCACAGCCTTGCCTTCCCCTGAATGGCAAAAAACACAACTTCAAAGCCATGGAGCTCCTTTCTGTCCCTGTGAGGCTGACAAGGTGGGACCTGACAGTAAGTACACTGTGGGTAACAGGATACCAGCACCTGTATCGGTTCCTCTTCTCCAATCCCTGCAGCCACAGAGGCTCAGCAGATCTCACCCTTGAGGGTTTCAGCTGGGTGCTGTGCTCCAGAGGAGATTCATAGGAAGTTCAGGTTGGATATTTGGAAAAATTTCTTCTCAGAAAGAATGGCAAAGCATCAGAACTAGGGAGGAGGTGGAGACCCCGTCCCTGGAGGTGTTGAAAAACCATGGAGATGTGGCACTGA
Source organism: Tympanuchus pallidicinctus (assembly GCF_026119805.1). Lineage (NCBI taxonomy): Eukaryota > Metazoa > Chordata > Aves > Galliformes > Phasianidae > Tympanuchus > Tympanuchus pallidicinctus. Next base: position 52,009,014 of record NW_026294747.1, read on the forward strand.
GGGACGTGGAAAGTGGGCACGATGGGATGGGTTGATAGTTGGAGAAGATGATTTTAGAAGTCTTTTCCAATCTTAATGACTCTATGATGTTATGGTTGGTGCAAATGAACTAAAACCTACAAAAGGGTGATCTCACTGAGTAGCAGGAGCATAGCAGAAAGATACAGGCTGAAGCGAGTCGGGTATTTTGCCTGAATGTACCTCACTGAAGTCCATGGTGCCTGGGAAGCGAGGGGACAGAAGGATGAGACAGGTCCAAAACACCCACGTTTTGTTGCAGCAACTGCACCGAGAGCCAGGAGTTTGTTCTGCAGACTAGGCCAGTTAAATGCCAATTTAATCCTGGACTAATGGGTACTAAAGAGTCACAATCCTGCCATGTGACTCCATTGATATTAATTCATCAGGGACAGGGTTGGCTTGGATGATACCTTGGACCAGAATGTGTGATCACAGAAGAATATTCTATCAAAACATAATACTCACACGTTTCTGGTCTTCAGCGAAACTGATGCAGGCTCCCATCTAGAATTCTCTTCAAAGATAAAGCAATGTTTTTGTATTAATAATGGAGTTTGTAAATGCCCTTAACACTTGGATGTTCTTATACACTACAAAGTTACTATTTCACTGCTTTGTTGTTTTCTTTGCTTGTTCTGTTTTAAATTAGAATATCATGTAGAAATCTAAAATTCAGAGCAAATCTGGCTGTTTGCTCTCATGCAGTACCTCTTACTCTCCTGAGTACAATGTTGTTTACTTCGAAAGGAATACGTCAGTGATCTTTGCTGAATATATATATATCTATATCAAGAGACAATTCTTATCCTGTGATAAGAGGTAATATTTAAGATCATTTAAGCAATAGGAGATTCTTGATATTTACACTGAGTTCCTGGATGTTTTACCCAGCTTCCCTGCTTTGCAAGCAAACTTCTGCATGGTGCTGTGTATCAGTTGTCCTATCCCTAAAAAAACCATCTCCTCTGGAGTGTGCTTCAGTCGCAGCAGTTCTGACCATGGAGAGAAGGACTACAATTGAAAAAAGAGTCACAGAATCATTAAGGTTGAAAAAGACCACTAAGATCATCCAGTCCAACCAAATACAGTCCCAGTCACAGCATGCACAAATTAACACAGGAATCAAACCCTGTTGGGAAATCAACTCTCAGAATTGCACCAAAGCCTATTACTTTAACACAGATATGCTCTCAGCAAGTTTTCTCAGATTTCCATGGTCACACAACTTCTGCTGAAAGTTGGGACTTCCTTCAGCCAATAATTCAGATGCAACATCAAGGACTGTTGAAAGAAATGACAGAAAGTGTCAATTACTAATAAGCACAAACAACTCACCCTGTTTAAAGCATAGTTCTTACTGCAGAGTTAAGCTTTGTTCTTTTAGGACTTTACTCCCCAAGATTTCACCATCCATGGAGAGAGGCTCCAGGACATTGTGGCTCCTCCTGGCCAGGCACCAATGGCCGGCGTGTCTCACTTGTAGAGATGCAGGCCAGGAAAAACTGCTTCCAAACAGTAGTCTGCAGAGGATTCAATAGCCCAAAAGGCAGCCCTTCTGAAATAGTGTCAAAATAAAGAATGACAAAAGGTCCAAAACACTGATTAAACCTAAATTACTCTAAATTAAACCTGAACTCCTTACAGTAGCTTTCCTGCAGGAGTGAACTTGCTGAACCAGCAGCTGTGTAACACCACCTGAAGCAGGAGCTGCTCGGGGACAAAGCAAAAGCATTGCAAGAAACTGAGGCCTTCGTAGGGTTTCAGAGTGCACTGGAGGTGTGCCCAGAGCTCCCAGGTCTGGTAGCAAGAGCTGTGAAGATGCAGCAGTGTGTGTGCCAGCCCACCCCAGCAACAGAGTGTTTGCCCAGGGAGCTTATAGACGGCATGTCTGCTGGTGACTAAACCCCTGGCAAGAGCTGCCCTGCACTCTGTGCTGCTATTGTAAGTGCTGCCAGCTGGGTAACACAAGAACACATCGGCTCCCAGCTGCCACAGTTGCTCAAACGGACGTCAGCACAAAGTCAGAGCTCAGGCTACCCAGGGCTCTTGGACAGAGAGCTGTTAGGGGCTCGTGAGGACTTCAAAGAGTGCGACACCAGTATCTTGAGCACTGGGAGGATCTGGACCACCTACTGCAATACATACAGCACACCTACAGGGTGACAGATTAGAATGGAGCAGCAGAGAGCACTGTTTAAGTGCTACTAATCCTCCTGGCCCATGGTCACAGACCTTCCCATTGGCTGCATTCCCTTTGCCACCACTATTACCTTCTACTCTATACTTCCATGGCCTATGGGCCCATTCAAAGGCTGGCTGGCATTTAGGCCATACTACATTCAGTGTTGCACATTTTAAGGCATATGCATCTTATTTCCAGGGGACTTTTCAGATTATATTCAGACATCTACTAAGAATCACAGAAAAAAAATAGGTTGGAAATGATTTCTGATAGGCTCTCATGCAATCTCCTGCTCAATGAATAAGCAGGTTTCTCAAGGCCCGATTTAGCTGAGTTTTGAGTTCATCTAAGGGTAGAAAGTGAACACATTTTCTAGGCAACTTGCTCCACTGCTTGAGAACCCTCACTACAAAGAATTTTCTTCCTTATGTCAATCTGAACTGCCTCCCATTCGGTCCCATGGATCTGTATATGTCCATTTTATGTAAGTCACCCCAGCATGACCATCTGCAGGTAGCATCTTTATCTTCCAGGCTCTGCCTCCTGACACAGATAGCCAGGAACAGACAGACAGTAAAGACTGAGGCAAACAAAATGCTGAGAACCTCTGAATTTTCCATGTTGTTCATCCAGCTCACCTGCCTTGTTCAGCAGTGGATCCACATCTTGGTTTCCCTATCACTGCTAACACACCCGTAGAAACTTCCTGTTGTTTCTCACATCATTACCAGCAGCACCATGTCAAGACATTGTCCTGACCACTCAGGAAATGTGAATTGCTTATGCCCTACTGTTTCCTGCCCAGCAGATGTCATGTTGGTTAATATCTCCTGTAAAAGTCAAGACTTGAAACACTGACACTTATTTCATGTTTCTGGAGGCTTCATCTGTTTTGTCTTTTTGACTAGGTGTTCTGTAGCAAATGCCTACCACAATGTTACCTGTGTTTGCCTTTCCTCTGATCCTGTCCCATAAGCTTCTGACCAGCCCATCACACAGTGCACAGAACTCTATGCATCTGAGCTGCTCCTCCTTGTACAGAGCACAACCACCTCTTACATCTCGCCCTGCTCTTTCCTAAAATGTATAAATCACAGCACTTCAGGGGTGAGAGCTCTTACAGCTTCTGAGTACAAAGGACAAAAGGTAGGTCAATCCCTTGCCTATCCAGGTCTGCAACACCACGTCTCCAAGTCCAATCAATATAGAGATCTGGGCACAGTCTTAAGACGACCTGCTACAAACACCTAAATTAGATGTTGCACCTCCTTCTCTTGATGATTACATTGAAAAAATGCTAATGGCAGCCTTTGGGCAAGTCTTAATCCACAATACCTATACAGTACAGTAAAAACATATCATGCATACTATGCCAGGTTCAGTAGAAGGAATAACTATCCTTTATAACATAGTAAAGACAGATGAACAATGGAAGCCCACTCCAGAGATCTAGTTTCCACAGCAGGACTGCAAATTCAGGAACTGCTGTACTTGCTGAGACACCATCACAGCTGCAGTGCTTGTGTTGGCTTGGTACAGAGGGGGAAAAGTAAGGAGCATCACAGAGGGAACTCTTTGGAAGTCAGACCTTGTTGGGACCAGCAGTCTCAGGAATGTGTGTACAGAAACAATTTGTGATTGTTTCTACTGTATTCAAAGAAAAGGAAAAAAGACTATTTATTGTTTTGTAAATAATGACACCAAGAAATACAATGCATTAATATTATTATATCTCTTCCAAATGGAAGGGCTGTAACAGATGACAGGATAATTACAGCCTGTTCTTTCAAGCTTTCTCACATGAAGATGAGCCAGAGTAAGAATATCTCCACATTCAGTGAATTGCAGTTTGTTTTATTTTTGTTGCAAACTGTAAAAATCTCACCACAAACATTCTGATATAGCCTGAGCCACAGGAACCATAACCGGTGCATGATAATTCCAGTGTGGTTTGCTTGCAAGGTGAAGGTTTTAGTCCCATCCAGTGCAGGAACATATGCCACCACCATTTGGAAGCTTTGCTTAAGAAAATCCAGACTGACAGCTTCCTCTCGTAGTGCAAATCATTGCCTGGTCTCCAGTCTCACCGCTGCTCTCTTTCCCCCAGCATACCTGGAGGTAAAAAGGCATCACAAGCATCACGCCCATCCCCTGGTGAGGAGCAGCCAAGGTGATGGTGCCAGCAATCTGTACAAAGGAGCTGCTATTTCTCCTGGGCTGTCTGGTTGGTAGGTGCAGCTTGGCTTTGAGAGGGAGATGAGCAGCAGAACAAACAGGAGCGATGAGAAGCATCTTCAGAGCTCTGTCAAGGATTCCTGAATCTTTTGTTTAACTGAGAGGGCAAAGGAGATGGAGTAAAATGGTGGACCCCAGGCAGAGGAGGGACACTGGCAGGATCATGAAACAAGATGGTGCCTTTCACCACTGCAGCATCTGTTAAGTCCCTACTTGGCTGGAAGCAACAAAAAGCCATATTACCAAAGGCATATGGAAGCGTTATTCTCCTATGCAGCAAATGTAAGTGCACGAATACATGTCTGAATCCACATAAAAATGGACAAAACCTGTTGTTAGCTGATAAAGTGCTGCTTTTGACTTATCTTTCTTGCAGAGGAAAACGAGAAGGCTCAGACTGCTTTTCCCTGTATATCAGACACCAGCCTCTAACAGAACAAGATGAACCAACAGGACCACAAAGAACTTGCAAGAGCCCCAGGCCCTGCCATGTGGGCTCAGATTGCTAAGCCCTGCAGCACTGCTGCTGTGAGTGCTGCCTTCATGGGTTACTGCCCTGAACCCCTCCAGAATACAGATAGAATGGATGAAGTCTATACTGCTTCTTTCCATACCACAACTACACGCAATGGTCATTCCACGTCTCGGTGGATCTCCCTGCTGCAATGCCACCTCTCTCCCAAGCGCAAAGCCTGAAACCTCTCCGGGCAGGGTTTCCTTCATTAATCATCAGGCAGACGTTTCTTTTTTTTTTTTCCCTCTGTTTCTTTTTCCATCTCCGAGCTGCAAAGTTCCCTGCCAACTTTCTTCTTGGTGTGAATTTCTACAACAGAGCAAAATAACTTCTGAAAATAGACACGTACACTCGAAAGCCTGACACACCCTATATGGAGCCTGTGAGTGGCACAACCATAATCCAAGACATTATCAAGACACAAGGGTATGCTAGCAGCATTTGATTAAAGTTCTGAGCAAGTCAGCCCTAAGAGAAGAAAGTAAATGGGAACTCAGTAAATGCTGCTGCACAGAACCCCTGGCTCTTTTCATCACTCGGAGGCATTTGAATTTGTATTGCTTATGGCAACCCTAGGCTGGGCAGGTTGTTCTGATGCAGCTGGCGTGCTCAGAGTCCCTGTAAAAAAAGAAATTCATGGAAATGGCCAATCTGCCGTGACTTCCTGATAATGACACTGCATGCAAAGCCTATGGGAATAAAAGCCAGCAGTCTCATGATACACTTCTGAGCTCTGCCTGTCATTAACAA